>NC_081840.1:18136814-20951929 GCF_963259705.1 Myotis daubentonii | reverse complement strand
CATGCTTTAGCATGTCCCCCTGCAAAACTGCTCATTAAGTCACAATTCACTCACCCATCCATTCATACATTCCTTCAGCAAACTAAATCACGATTCTTAAAATGATGGATTTAATTTGTTAAATGCCATGGTGCCAGGAGAGCATATGCCCATGATTCTGGGATGTCCTGCGCCCTGGGGTCTCCATAGGGTCCTGTGTCCCCCTGACCTCAAACCCTGCCAAGCAGGTCATTCTTGGTCCCGGCTCCCCCGCAGTTCTGCTTCTGTGCCCTGCCCCTCCTTATGTGCATCACCCAGTTTCTCCCTGGACCTATAGTGCTGGGCCATCCCTGAGGGCGTGGCGGTTTCTCTTGCTGCTTTTTGCCACATCAAACACACATGGGTCCCCTTCAGGGTTTGTGTGTCATCTCCAGGTGTGTCTGCATGTCCTTGGATAGATGGGTCTATGTCCCTTTGGGTGTGGAAAGGTGTATTCCGGGGTGTGAGGTCTGGGGGGACACTGGAACCTCTGTGGGGGTATCTCTGAGCTTGGCCTGGGCCTGGACCCATCCCCAGCCTGCCCAGAAGCCCCCACGGCATGGTCCTGCCAGTAATTACAGCGATAAACTGCTTCAGTTGAGGGCTGCTGTCCCGGCTGGCTGCCAGCCGCGCGGCCCCAGGCTGCGCCGTGGGAGTCCATTCATTTTAATAAGAGGTACACCCTGTGTTATTAAGAAGAGTGTTTATTACTGTCGCCGCGCACTGACAGCAGCTTCCATCATCGTTAAACGGCAGATGGGGGGAGGGGAGGGGGCTGTGCACGGCAGCTCTTCAGAGGCACTGGCCCAGCTGGTGAGGCTGGGGAGGGAGGGTCTCTCTCTCCTCTCTCTTGCTGCTGGACTGCGTGACAACCCCTTTCCCAGCAAGAATGGAGGAGCCCTTCGGCTGACCCCACCTGGGGCGGGGGTCAGGGATGGTGGAGAGATGATGGAGGGAACTCTGTTCAGCATCCAGATGCTGCTGCAGAGAAGAAAGGGACCCCGGGTTTGGGTTTGTCCCTAGAGCTAGGCAAGGTGACCCATTGGCCCACCTGCCCGACTTCTCGTTTCACCTGCATGCCCCACCCAGGACTTTGCTTGGTTGCTCTCGGGGATCCTGTAGTTTCAGCTCCATCTACAGTGACCCACCCCACCCGCCGGCCCCTGGTCACTCACCAACCAGCAGCTGTGGTCTTCACAGCCCTCGGCTCTCCCAGCCCACTGAGGATGCTCCATGAAGCAGGGCTACTCAGTCTGCTCCCTGCTCTGCCCCCAGCACAGAGAGCAGCCCTGTATCCGACAGGTAAGTATTTCATCACTGAGTGAATGAAGCCTCACAAACTCCTTACCCTGCCTGTCGTCTTTCAGGACATTTGAATGTGGACAAGTGTTAGATGCAATAATGAGAAGTGTGTCGAGAAGAAGAAAGAGCAGAGGTTCCCAAACTTTTTATGGCGCTATTAGCATCTCAATAATTTTTTCGTGATACCCCTTGGTTGAAGGCAACACCTAAAAGTTTTGTTTATTAAGGAGTTGGGCCTAAATAGCTTAAGTATTTATAGCTTCACATGAGCCATTTGAAAAAAATAATACACATAAATTGACATTTAAAATATTTTATTTTATTGTTAACCCCAATTACACACCAATGGATGTGTGTGCTTGTTGGGCACTGCACACCTTTTCACACTTAAGCAATTTTTAAAAAATATGTTTTTGTTGATTTCAGAGAGAGGAAGAGAGAGGGAAAGAGAGACAGATACATCAGTGATGAGAGAGAATCATCAATCAGTCGCCATCTGCACGCCCCCTAATGGGGATTAAGCCCACAGCCCGGGCATGTGCCCTGCCTGGGAATGGAACCGTGACCTCCTGGTTCATGGGTCAGTGCTCAACCACTGAGCCATACTGGCCGGGCACCGTCTTACACTTTGGAATCAGGTTGTACCCCACTGCCCTCATTCCTGGTTACACATTGATTTTTTTTTTTTTTTTAATCACAGCAACCACTGAAAACCTAGTTTCTTAAGGATATGATACCATTGCAAAGAACGTAATGTGATCTAATGTTGAAAGGGTGAGCTACCTCCAGCTAGTTGCTCACGTGGTGTCTGACAGATGTGGCGTGCTGTTTACCTGGACAATTTTAAACACATGTGCTTCAGTGTCCAGGATACCTTGGCCCACAGTTTGGAAACCATGATGGTAGAAGATCTTATTCAAGTCCCACTTTGTTAGTTAGTTTGTTTGTTTGTTTGTTTGTTTATTTATTTAACAAACACTACCATGGTGCTGACTCTGTGCCGGGCCCTGTTCTAAGGGCTTTACAAGTATTAATTAATCACCATAAATAATTGATTCGAGGTTATGATACCCCATTGTTTGGTCAAGCACCATTCTAGGTGTTGCTGTTAAGGTATTGTTTAGATATGAGTATCGTTTAAATCAGCAGACTTTGAGTAAAGCAGATTGCCCTCTATACTGTGGATGGGCCTCACCCAATCAGTTGAAGGCCTTAAGATGGAGGTTTCCCAAAGACAGAATTCTCAAAACCTTAATCTAGAAATCCCGCCCGAGTTTCCAGCTTGCTTCTCTGCAAAATTGAGACTCAAGACTGCAGCAGCAATTCCTACCTGGATTTCTAGACTGTTGGCCTGCCCTACAGATTTCAGACCTGCTAGCTCCCTCAATTACATGAGCCAATTCATTAAAATCAGTTGCTCTAAATATCTCTTCTCCTCTCTATATTTGTATTTTTTCCTCTGGAGAAGCTCAGTTCTGACTAAAACATATTGTTACTCTCATTTATGGGTAAAGATACTGTTCAGCTACTAATACCTCCTCATTGGGCCTCTGTTTTATCATAGCCAAATGAAAGAGTTGAACAAGGTGAATTCAAGGTTACTTCCAGTGCTAACATCTGGGCTGTGAGAGGATGGACAAGTAGCACTACAGTCTTGCCAAGGATGCTGTGGTCATCCTTGTTCGTTGACCACCCCGCAGCCATTCCTAACCCCTCTCCCTGTCACCACTTACTTTATAGTATAGATCAGGGGTGGGCAAACTTTTTGACTCGACGGCCACAATGGGTTCTTAAACTGGACCAGAGGGCCGGAACAAAAGCATGGATGGAGTGTTTGTGTGAACTAATATAAATTCAAAGTAAACATCATTACATAAAAGGGTACAGTCTATTTTTTTTTTTTTAGTTTTATTCATTTCAAACAGGCCAGATCTGGCCCGCGGGCCGTAGTTTGCCCACGGCTGGTATAGATGCTCTCATTCCTAGTTTCACTTATAGCTAGATGTAGCACGTGAACTTCTTCTGGCGAACAATGCATGAAGGAGAAATATACTGGGAATGTCTACAAAATATATTTTGCTTCCCCATAGGACAAGCTTGGAGAAGAGAATTCACCGGTGCTGATCTTTCCTTTTTCTTTGTGCCTCAAAGAAGACCGTGATGCTTGGAGCTGCTTCAGCCATCTTGTGGCTATGAGGCACAAACCAATAGGTAAGGATGATGGAACAGAAACAAAAAGAGCCTGGCTCCTTGATATATAGTTAAGCTGCCAAACCAACCATAAGACCTGTAGCTTCTGGACTTCTTGGTATGCGGTCTATGCAAATCCTTACAGTTAAGCCACTGTGGCAGCGTGTTCTGTACTTGCAAATCACAGCATTTTCAGTGGATACACGTGTCTTCCTCTATTGCTAGAGGCCATGGCTTAGCTTGGTGAGTGATCAAGGAAAGGGCCCTGACCTTGGGGGATGTCATTTTGGGCCTCAAGGAAATTGACTGTACTCTTCTTGATTGGGTCATAACTGACTCCAAGGAGACACTGATTCCGTGTTGTCCCAAGTTTCCAATAGGTGGTGCTACACATTCTTGATCACTGAGACTGATATCCCCCAGACGGTTTTGGAGTAGTGTGCTTATTCAAACAGATGGATTTGGAGCTCCTAGAAAGGCGTGTGGGTCACAAGGGGCCAGCCTTGCTCATACCAGCCAAACCTCACTCCCCGTTTTGTAAGATTGATTAGGGGACAGCCAGAGTACCACATTCTTGTACGTGAAGGTGTTCGATAGAGTCCTGGGGCCTGATATAGAAATGTGGGTTGAATAATAGCCCAGCTTTAGCTTACCTCTCTTGATCGATCAAGTCCCAGCTATTTGTTGGTTTAGCAAACACTTTCATGATACTGTGTGTCAGGCCCCGTTCTAAGAGTTTCATAGTATTAGCTCATTTCATCATCACGACAATCTTATGAGATAGCTGCTATTATTATTCACACTAAAGAGGTCTGATCACTGGATTGATGTCAGCCTCAATGGAGTAAGTAGTGGCAGGCCATAAGGCCCTGCTCTTAATCCTATTTTCTATTAAGCCTTTTTAAGAATCAGGGACTTGGGCCCTGGCTGCTGTGGCTCAGTTGGTGGGAGTGTTGTCCCATACACTGAAAGGTGGTGGGTTCGATTCCTGGTCAGGGCACATACCTAGGTTGCGGGTTCAATCCCTGATAGGAGGCAACTGATCACTGTTTCTCACATCAGTGTTTCTCTCCCTCCCTCTATCTAAAATTAATTAAAAAAAGAAAAGAATTAGGGAACACATGTCCATAGTTTAGGACTGCCAGAGGAGCATATGTTGAATAATTTCAATGGACTGGAATCATAGGGTTGAGACTATCCAGCTGAAGTTTAATAAGATTACATATAAAACCATGCACCTTTGTTTTTTAAAAATCAATACAAAAAACAACTCCATTGTACGAACACAGAGGGGACATGGTGGTCACACGGCAGTGCATGTGATGGAGTCCTGGGTGTGTTAGTTGCCTGCAGGCTTGGGGTACCAGCCTGCAGTGTGGCCACTAAATAGCAAACCAGATCCTTTGTGTGTGACACAAGTGGGGTGTCCAGGAAGGGGTAGGAGAGACCTGGCACCCACTTTTCACAGTTGATACCACTCTGAGTTCTCATCTCTTTCCCTGACCAGCTGAGTGGCCCAAACCAAGCCAGTTAACCCCTCTGACTCACATTCCCCATCTGCCCAAATGGGATGGTTCTGTCTGCTGTCCCGGGGGTTATTATGAGGCTCGGATCCAGTAAAAGCTCTAAAGCAGTGGTTCTCAACCTTCCTAATGCCGCGACCCTTTAATACAGTTCCTCATGTTGTGGTAACCCCCAATTTTATTATTACAAATTGAACATAATTAAAGCATAGTGATTAATCACAAAAACAATATGTAATCAGATATGTGTTTTCCGATGGTCTTAGGCGACCCCTTGAAAGGGTCATTCGACCCCCCCAAGGGGTCGCGACCCACAGGTTGAGAACCGCTGATCTAAAGGGTTTGAGGAAGAGAATTCACTCTCCAGGTAGATGGAAGAGGCTGGCAGTAGGTGGTGAGGTGGAGAAGGAGCCACCTGCAGGAGGGTGGAGCCAGGCCTGGGTTGCAGAAACTTCCTTGAGGGTCATGCTCCCTCTGGGGAAGAGGCAGGTGATGTAAATGCCCAGAACTGGGACCAAGTGAGATGGCAGGTGTCTGTGAAGCATGGATGGGGTGAGCCTGTCTGAAGAATTGCGGATTCTAATTTGATAAAACTATTGCAGACCAAATAGCAGGCACCTGTGGAGCTATATTTGACTTGCGGAGCCCAATTTGCAGCCCCTCGGTTAGACAAGTAGGTAAAAAAAGGACTTGGAACTGGCTGGTGTCTTTGAATGAGTGCGTTGCGGAATGATTGACTCATCCTGACTCCCGGGTCCACCCATGGAAGTGGTACATGCCCAGGTCCCAGGTCAGGGACTCAGGCCATCAGATTCCATTTCTTCTCAGATGCGAATCACTGAACCTTGGAAAGGCCCTGATGAGTCCTGCACACAACCCATGAAGTTATCCCCTCCATGCCCTCTGTCCAGGTGAGCTATCACCAGGTAGGAGGCACCACGCCAGGCTCTCTCTAGCAACTGGGGACTGCTCCAGGCCTGGTGATGCTCTGTCCTGTTCCGTGCCCAGAAGGAGCACCTGAGAGGCCCACCCAAGGAGGGGTCAGGCCAGGGGTTGCTTGGCTTAAGGCTGGCTTTCTTTCCTCCTCTTTCTCCTCCCCCCGGGGTTGCGATGAGGCAGCCTAGAAGCCAGCTGCCCTTGCCCGTCCCAATCTCCTCAGGGACATTGGGCTGGACGTGACATTGGGACTTCCGCGGAGCCTGCTGGCTTTGGAAAAGTTGATTGGGACCCACATGTCAGCCTAGACCACTTCCTCATCACCGTGACTCTGAGCCCAATAACAGGAGCCCGGGAATGTGCTAGCGCAGGCCTAGGGAGCGCACTCCATTACTCTTTTATTCACTCGGGAGATTTATGGGGCCTATCTCCCTTCCCTTTGTCCACCTGCGAGGCCCTATAAGTCATGTCCCCAGGCTGACAGGTCACAGGCCTGTGCTGCTGCTCTGTCACAGTGAGTGATGCTGGGGGTGATTGAAAGAGAGGAAGGGTGAGAGGTCAGCAGCAGACGGCATGATGGGAGTTTGGGATGTAATTATCACTCCTGTGACATACTGCTGGGCTGCTCTCCCCCTTCTGATAATAGGTATACACACTTGGGTGGGTGCAGCTCAGAGAGGGGGAGGGGGATGATGCTCAGAGGTGCTGGAAGGACCTGCTGGATTGGGCTGGGTGGCACGGGCCTCCCGAGTGAGCCTAGAGCTCCAAGGGACAGAGGGGCATGGGTGGCTCCCGGGTAGGCAGCATCTCCCTGCAGAGAGAGGGTCCCCCAAGCCCACAGCTCAGTGTCTGGAACAGAGGAGGTGCTGTTGCTGTCATTACTGTTACTGGTTTGCAGGAAACTATGAAGGGCAGGCACAGATAGAACAAACTCAGAGGGTAACTGAAAAGTAAAGTCACCACAATGCCCTGGGCTGAGGGCTCCCTCGTTTCCTGGACTGCCTGGCGCTTCCCAATGGTGTCCAGTCAGGGGCTCCCAGCTCTTGGGGTGCCCAGGGGATGTCAGGTTCCGACCTGCTCAGAAACCCTCCCTCACCCACTGGCTGCAGCGTCTAGAAGTTTTGTTCCAGAGGACACTGCATCTGCAGGGAGGAGGGAGGGCCAGGCCCAGGGCGGCTGGGACCTACCAGGTCAGCGAGATCAGTGTGCCCAGGGGGTCTGAGGGTGAGTTTTCATGGGAGTGGAAAAGGTCAGAAAGGGTTATGCTAGAGGTGGGTTTTAGAGGTTCCTGAGGAGACCAAGTCTTGCCCAGAGTTTGAGTGTGAGTGGCTGTGGGAGGCTCCAGAGAAAGTCCCTGGCTGCATAGCATGTCACCCAGAGCTGGCCACCCCCTAAGTGAAGAGCAGTCACAGTTGGTTGGAGCATAGTTCCATGCACCAAAAAAGTTTCAGGTTCAATTCCTGGTCAGGGCACATACCTAGATTATGGGTTTGATCCCCAGATCAATCAATCAATCAATCAATCTCTATCTCTCTCTCTCTCCCTTCCTCTCTCTAAAATCAATAAAACATATCCTTGAGTGAGGATTAAATTTTTTTAAATATTGAAATGGCAAAAATTGATCAAAGAGTGTGGCTTTCTTGGTGTAGACCTTGAAATTAGACAGAACCTAATGTATTAGCCTGCTCGGGCTGCCACAGCACAAGCCATAGACTGGATGGCTTAAACCACAGACCTTTATTTCTCACAACTAGAGGCTGGAAAGTCCAAGATCAAGATACTTATTGATTTGGTTCCTGGTGAACACCCTCTTCTTGGCTTCTCACAGTGTCCTCAAGTGGGGGAGAGATGGAGCTGCTGTCTCTTTTCTTCTTGTAAGGACATCGGTCACATCATGGGGGTCCCGCCCTCAGGACCCCTCACTTAAGCCTAATGACCACCCACTGGCCCCACCTTCAGATACCTCCACCTTGGGGGTTAGGGCGTTAGCATATGAATTTGTGGGGGAGGGGCACAAACACTCAGTCCTTCACACGTGAGTTAGAACCCTAGCCATTTACTCTGTGGCTTTGGGGAATCATTCTTTCAAACTGTTTACTCGGCTGTAAAAATGGGGCTCACATCCCTCACTTCGCTGGATCGTGATGTGTCTTCAAAGACCCCATGAGGAATGCCTGGCCCATAAACGTAAGTCCCGTTTAACTGATGACTTGAACCTTGCTTCCCTAGCAGCCCTCCATCAAAGCCCCTCCCCCTTCATCTCCCAGCCAACTTCCCTCACCTCAGGCACACGACTTCCTGTTTGTAAGCTTCTGCATTAAGGTTTGTGAAAGGGGAAAACACAACCTGTGTGCCAATATCCTCCACCCAAAGCCAATAGGAATGACTTTCTAGTTTAAGGAAGTTAAAGTATCGATTTGTTGCAATGAGGCAAAAGCGTGCTGTGGGGAACTGGAATGTCTCAATAAGAGAGAGTTAAAAGTGAATTATTATAGGAATTGGACTCATGATAGGAGGTTTGAGGTAGGGTTCAAGGAAGCAGGGCTTTGCTCTGGGTTGGATGCTGCCAGGAAGATGGGGCAATTCTATGACTGGGTATCTTAATGAATCTTATCTAGAAGACAGGACTAGATCTAGCCTAAAGCTGTAATTGGTGAAGAAAGCAGCAGTCATCCAGTTAACCCGGATAGGGCGAGAGTTGGTCATTTTGTGCTTTGGATAACGTTCTTGTTTTTGTCTGTGTTTAGTTAAACATGATCTTTTTTTTTTTTTTTAAATATATTTTATTGATTTTTTACAGAGAGGAAGGGAGAGAGATAGAGAGTTAGAAACATCGATGAGAGAGAAACATCGATCAGCTGCCTCCTGCACATCTCCTACTGGGGATATGCCCGCAACCCAGGTACATGCCCTTGACCGGAATCGAACCTGGGACCTTTCAGTCCGCAGGCCGACGCTCTATCCACTGAGCCAAACCGGTTTCGGCTAAACATGATCTTGAAGAAGTCTTGTTTTCACCTTGATTCATTGCTGTCATACAGTAGCTTTGTCTGATGTTGGGTTCTGTGAAATTGTTTACAATCACCAGGAAAGCACCACAGTCTACCTTTGAGGGCCAGGCCAACTCTCTGATGTGAAAACAGCCTTTTCTCTTTCTCGTGTGCGAATAACTTTGAGGTCAGTCAAAGCATTTGTCGGGTCCTTGATCACTCCGATTTGGGTTGGAAGAAGAGGATGACATTAGCCTGGTTTCCTCCCCTTCTCTGTTCTTCCACCTGTGCCCAGTGAACTCCAAGGGCCTCCCTGCTCTCCAGCAGCCCTGAGGTGACAGGGTCCCCAAAGGCCAGGAATCTGCATTCTCAGCAGCTGCCATGGCAGCGAGGCCTGGGATGGAAGTGTGTGCCGGGGTCAGGGAGATAGGGAGTGTTCTCTGTGGAGAAGGTGGGAATCCTATTCCCAGCCCAGTGCAGGACTACATGAAGGTGGGAGTGAAGAATCTGTGGGGACAGACAGTGGTCAGGGAATCAATGCATGTTAGTGTTGCTGAGACCATTTGGAACAATAAGGGAAGTATAGACTATTTTTATTTTATTTTTGAGTATGTTTTTATTGGTTTTAGAGAGGAAGGGAGAGGGACAGCGAGATAGAAACATAGATGAGAGAGGAACATCGATCGGCTGCCTCCTGCACACCCTTACTAGGGATTAAGCCCTAAACCTGGGCATGTGCCCTGACTGGGAATTGAACCAGTGACCTCTTGGTTCACGAGTTGATGCTCAACTCCTGAGCCAAACTGGCTGGGCAGTACAGACTAATTTTAGCTGCAGAACTTTTTCTTCAAATGAAATTCTGCACAGAAACCATATTTAACACAAACATAGTGGAGCCACTGCAGTTGAATCAGAAGAGTTCGGAGGCCTATCCATCCCCCCTCTTGAGCCCCTTCATCAGTGTTCCCTAAAGTGTCTCTGGGGATCCCTTAGAACTGAGGCTCGAAGGGAGAAAATCCCTCATCTCACTCAACATTTCACTTTCTAGAAATCTAGAAAGGAGTAGTTACTTATCCAGGGAACTTCACCCTCACCAACCTTCTAGACCAGGGTGGGCAAACTTTTTGACTCGAGGGCCACAATGGGTTCTTAAACTGGACCGGAGGGCCGGAACAAAAGCATGGATGGAGTGTTTGTGTGAACTAATATAAATTCAAAGTCAACATCATTACATAAAAGGGTACGGTCTTTTTTTTTTTAGTTTTATTCATTTCAAATGGGCCAGATCCGGCCCGTGGGCCGTAGTTTGCCCACGGCTGGTCTAGACTCTCCTGAGTCCTCCATGACCTGGGGGACTTTGTTCACTTCTCATCCAGGGATTTTCAACAAGATTATTATTCTCAAAACTTCCTTTTGGGAGACGTTGGTCAAAGGGTACAAAGATACAGTTATGTAGGATGAAAAAGCCTGGAGATTTAATGTACCAGCATGGTAACTACACCTAATGATACTGTGTTGAACACCAGAAATGTGCTAACAGAGTAGATTTCAGGGGCTCTCAACACACACAAAACGATACTGTAGTAATCATTTCAGTATCTATATTTATACCAAGCCATCATGTTGTACAACATAAACATATATACTTTTAATTTTAAAATATATAAATTCAAAAAAAGTACACCTCCCCTTGATGGTGAGGGGCATGGTAGATACTTCTGGGGTGCTGGAACTGTTCCATATCTTGATCTGAGTACATGAGTATATTATACATTGTATAGGGGGTTGCCTGATCTGACTCAAGCTGGCTCACATCAGCTTATCAGAGTCAATTGTAGGTCCCTTTTCCCAACTCGGTATTCAGAGTCATAATGTTGGTGACTTGAAATCGACCATGGTGAAAATATTTGCACCACAGTAATGGGCAAAATAGCAATCAGGGCTTTTTTCCCCCCTGCAGAGCCAGTCAAACACTTAACAAGATACAGCTGGTGTATACATAAATAAATATTCATTGGATTGTATTCTAAAATTTGTACACTTTACCACATGTGTGTTACACCTCAGTAAAAAACATCTGGGGTCTCCAGACTCCTAGTTCCATGATTGCAACCTAAAATGGTCTTACTGATTGTATTTTCCCCTAAGTTCTGTGAGGGTAAGGACCTCATCTGTCTTGTTCACCACCCAGTAATTAGTGGTTGCATGAAAAAAAGAATTTCCATGCTGCTCACGCAGCTTAGGCTATCCCAAGAGTGTGCCTATCCATGCCCTGCCTAGGTTTATGCTGCCAAGGGCCGGAGTGCCAATGGGAGTTCCCACCATTGGTGCCTAAGCAGCCTAGAGCTACAAGACTGGCATAGTTTCTTATCCCCATGACTCTGCCATATTTGAAATATTTGCCATATTTGCTTTTTTCCCCCCAGTTCTTCTCTCCACCCCCCACCCCCAGCTAAATAGAATTAACTACTGTTTCCTCTCTGGCTCTCTGCTCTCTACAGAACACGTACTTAGCCTGTTGAATAGATATTGGGAGTCATGTCTGCTTCCCCTGCAAGGCTGGAGGTTTTTCAGAAGGACTGCCGGGAGCCGGTCCATCCTTGCTATTTCAAGGGACCTGGCATATATGGCATACGGTTCTTAATATGTTTGCTCCCCTTCTTGGCGCTGTGTTTTAACCAAGGTCACCTCTCAGAGAAAGGTTGAAGCCCCAGGTAGGGATTTTCCCCTGAAGTTAGGGAGGGAATAAAACCCCTCAACTAAGTGCCAGGAGGGTAATTAATCCCTTTAACTATGAACAATCATGCTTAAACTACATAATCTTTTCTCCCTGGAATGGAGATAAGAAACGCCCTAACCTTTGTAATAGAGATTGACAGGATTAAAATGAACTGGTATAAATACAGATGTAACAAGACAGCAAGACACAGAAGTTAGAACACAGAACTCAGGAGACAGAACTTAAGAAGAGAGCCAAGAAGACAGAACCTACACGGACCCTGGAGACAGAAGAACTTCACTGGAGAGAACATGGCAAAAGATCCTGGACAGAAACTGGCCTCAGAACCTAGAGACAGAACCTAGCGAGGGAACATGGCTACAGAACCTGGCTGGAGAACCTAGCAAGAGAACATGGCCACAGAACCTGGCTGGAGATCCTAGACAGAACCTGGCTATGATGATAAACTGAACGATGTCTCCGTGTCATTCCTTCTTCGCCAACTCCGTCCACGCCTTTGGGGACCCCTGGACCCGCTGGGGCTGGACCCCGGCATATGGCGCCCGAACAGGGACCCCTAGGTAAGCGCCCCGCACTCGGGATGGATAGGACTCCACCATAGGAAGAGGGTGGATAGTCTTCGCCGACTCCGTCCACACCTTTGGGAACACCTGGAAAAGGATTCCCCTAGGTAAGCCCCCCCCCCCCATTGAGAACCCCCACACTCGGGATGGATAGGACTCCACCAGGGTGCTACAGACCCCCCTATAGAGGATAAGTAGGGTAAGAAGGTGGATAGTACAGAACTTAGATTGAGAAGATGTGCCATACTGAGTCCAAAGAAAGAAGACTCTGTATTGATCTTTAGATTAAGAAGATGTGCCATACTGAGTCTAAAGAAAAAAGACTCTGTATTGATCTTTTAACATATGTGCTTGCTAGCAGAGGAATTAAGGTTACTCCCAGTCAGACAGAACGTTTTATACAAGAAGTATGTCCATGCTTTTCTGAGGAAGGAAAGGTAAATGTAATGGCATGGGAGAAGGTAGGCCCAAGGAGCCTTATCCTTAACCCCACTGCAGCCTTTCTACCCTGGGAAAGTGCAGGATTGGCAAGCTCTCCCTGGGATGATAGATCAGGACTCAGGTAATAGCGGAAAGCGCCAATCCTACTCTTAAAATGGATATAAGAGAGCATTTCAGGTTTTTCTTTTTAATGCCTGCTTTTAAAAAATAAAAAAGGGGGAATTTGCCGGGAGCCGGTCCATCCTTGCTATTTCAAGGGACCTGGCATATATGGCATACGGTTCTTAATATGTTTGCTCACCTTCTTGGTGCTGTGTTTTAACCAAGGTCACCTCTCAGAGAAAGGTTGAATCCCCAGGTAGGGATTTTCCCCTGAAGTTAGGGAGGGAATAAAACCCCTCAACTAAGTGCCAGGCGGGTAATTAATCCCTTTAACTATGAACAATCATGCTTAAACTACATAATCTTTTCTCCCTGGAATGGAGATAAGAAACGCCCTAACCTTTGTAATAGAGATTGATAGGATTGAATCAACTGGTATAAATACAGTTGTAACAAGACAGAAACACTCAGAACTCAGAACACAGAACTCAGAACACAGGGCTTGGAAGACAGGACCAAGAGAGACAGAGCCTAGGCACAGAACCTACACAGAACGTTCTCTAGAGACAGAAGAACTTCGCTGGCGAGAGCATGCTGGAGGATCCTGGACAGGGACTGGCCTCGGAGCCTGGAGGCGGAGCCTGGCGAGAGAGCATGACAGGGATCCTGGACTGAACCTGACTGCGGAGATTGGCAGGAGAGCCTGACTAGAGCCTGGTGACTGGACCTGCCTGGAGAACCTGGACAGAACCTGACTGGAGAACCTGAGCAGACCCTCTCTGGAGATCAAGACCAGAACTTGGCTGGAGATCCTGGCTAGGCTGCTGATCAACTGAACGCTGTCTCCGTGTCATTCCTTCTTCGCCGACTCTGTCTACACCTTTGGGGACCCCTGGACCTGCTGGGGTTGGACCCCGGCAAAGGACCATATCTTCTTGTCTCTGCGTGGATAAGACTGTGAGGCTTAAAGCCACAGAGACCTACAGAATGAATGCAGTGTTCTTCAGGAAGAGAATGAGAGTCAGTTTGGAGGAAGAATGAACTGACCCACGGACAAGGTGACACGCTGCTGAAACGGGTGGCTCTTCAGAAACTGGAAAGGCCCGCGTGGTTTGGGGATGTGGCCCAGCCTGGTGGTAGGGGCTGACCAAGTAGCCTTGGGAGATCTTCTCCACCCCTGTACCCCGCTATTCAAAGCAGCAGACATGGCTGTGAACGTGAGCAGGAGGTCAGAAGTCACTGCCACTGCGGTCGCCCTGGGTCCTGGGCTTCCTGAGATCTGTGTGGACACACTCTCATCCCCGCACACAATCTCTAGACTCTTCTGGGGGCTCCAGGCCCTAGAGATTTTGCTCGCATCGAATCCAGGTCTCCTTTCAATAGCGTTTTTACCCAAAATGTCTCCTTGAGTGGGAGAGGGTCAACACTGAGGGAGACAGTTCGATTGCTAGGAATGTTCTACAGCTTGATCTGGGTGGTGGCCAGAGGTGGTTACATATGTAAGAAGTATCTGCACCTTGCACTTGGAATGGTGCATTCTGTGTGAGTTATACCTCAATGGAAAAGTAAAGGAAACAAGACGAAGCCCCGCCCTCTGTTGAGGAAGTCCCTCGATAAGCCAGTAGCCACCCCTCCACCCCACTGCCAACCCCCTCCCGGCTCCCGCGCGCGTTCTGAGCCAGGGGCCTGCAGGGACTGAGGGCGGCTAACCCGGACAGAGAGAAGACGAGAAAAGCCTCTCAGGCTTCCCAGGGAAAACCAGGGCTCCAGGGCGGTCAGGGCACGGCGTTGGCGTGGAGGGAAAACCCTTGGGAATGCGGAGGGCAGAAAGGAGCCGGAAAGAAAGACAGCGCTCACTGACGGGCAGCGAGTGGGCGCTGGAGCCAGTGCGCTGACCGCGGCTGGTCTCTGAGGAGGCGCAGGCGCTGGGGAGGAGGAGAGGGGAAAGACAGCGTGACTGCGTCTGATCTACAGTGACGAGTACCAATGTTAACTGTCACCTCTCATCTCCAAACTAAATCACACCTGGAATTGGAGGCGCCGAGGAGCTGATAGAGTCAGCCTCGCAGAGGAGACAAGTCAATCAGTGCGGAGATGCACGCCGAGGCACCAGCTCCGCGAGGCCGGGCGCCTTCATTCATTCTGGGATTTACACTTGTCAGGCTGCTGCCTGGGGGTGCGCAGGAGGAGGGGTGCGCAGGAGGCTGGTCTCACTTCAGCTCTGCTTACAAGGGGATGACTGGCGGCTTCTCCTTGGGGGGCTCAGCAGGCTGGATCCACTTCCTCTTGCTCCTCTTCCACTTCGTTATGTGTGAGCCATTCCCCGGGGTCAGTGGACAGTGATCAGGACAGCTGGGTGGTCTCGGGGCCAGCGCTATTGGCAGCCCAGCAACCCTTGTCACGCTGGGAACACACGAGGGCAAAAAGAATTCCGACCTGGGCACCAGGTCAAGTGTTTGGGAGGGAGCAGTGGGCCCTTGTGGGGGAAGGAGGGATAGATCTCAATCGACTACTTTGGAGCAATTCTGTGGTCAGATGAAATGGAAGAGATCTTTATTTTCCCTCCCATTCATTCCTTTACTCATTCAATAAGTGGTATTGCATCAGGCTCGCTGAGAATTCAACAGAGCCCCCCTATCCTGCAAGAAAAGGGGCATTAAAGTGTTAAAAGTTCCAAGTTTGCTGTTTCTGCCTTAAAATTAGTGCATTAACCTACAGCCCCCTACCATGCCTCCATCTCTGACCATCCCCTCATAATCCATGGCACAGTCATTTATAAAAGTGATTTTTCACAAATAAACATAACTGTGCTAAGTGCCAAGGAAAATGCCTGGAGATATACATTCCAGATGGAGAGAAAACCACCGAGTTTCCATTGCTGTCTAAACGTCTATTTTATTTTTGTCACTATGAACATAATATAAATGTATTACAGAAAGTTTGGAGTAATAGAGAGGGAAAGAAAATCACCTAAAGATGAAGTTAGCATTTTGATATGCTTCCTTCCAGTCTTTTTTCTTATATCTCTTTAACTTTTTTTCCCCCCCTAAAAAGCCATTAGTATGTCCTATGTCACTGAATGTGGAGTTAGGATGGATGCATCATTTTCTCCTCTGACCCCCATTCAGAGTGGCCCCTGAGGACAATGCTTCATTCTGCTTGGTGCTCAGGCACAGACATGGTGATCCAGGCATTTGGCAGGCTGATCTCTTAATCCAGATTGGTGTAGTCATTTGAAACTGAAAGCAGCTCCTTTTTATGTCGCCTGCTTCTCGGCATTAACTTCTCTTTGATGTAATTTTTGCTTCCGATGCTCTCTCCCTTCATGGGTTAGATTAGTGTGAAATTGGCCTGGTTCCTCCAGAGACGCAGTGTTAAGCTTCAAATGCTTGGTCCTTATTGGAAATCCTTAACCCACATCAGGAGAGAAAAGTGGCCGTGTTACTTGGGAATGCATGGGGTGGGGGGTAGAGGATTGATTGTGGGGTAAGAGGGAGAGAAGTGCATGTTGTCAAGAGGAGGATGGGGAAGTTGAGACTCTTCCCTACCAACTGCTACAGATCTGCTCACCTTAATCTTGGTGGGAGAGGGGAGGAATGGATCTTAGGGAACTTGAAACATGATATCTACCAAGAAATCCTGTTTAGTTGGCGGGAGTTCTGGTTGGAGCTGTCCAAAGACCTTGGTGCTGAAAGGAAGAAAGAAGGGTGCCAGTGTTTGGGAAAATCACAGGGCAATGTTACATACCCCTGTTTAGGTCCCTGGGTTATGCCTGCTCCTATGGGTGTTCCAATTGGTTCACATGTGACCTTGAAGTGCATACCAGACAATTGTGAGGACTGGCAGGAGTGGGTCTCTTCACCAGTTCTGCCCTGCTCTCTTGCCGACGTCCCATGAAGCAGAGAATGGCAACTTGTAATTGGGCCAGGCTGCTGGAGGGAGGAACTTCACCACACATCTACCCCAGGGAGAGGTCACCCTGCCCCATTGTAAAGGCTGAATGCGGGTGGGGGTCCTGCTGTAATTGGGACTGTTCCAGAGGGAAGAGATGCTCCAGGTTTGTGATCACACCTCCAACTTACTCCCCAATAACAACCTCGGGCCCTCTGTCCTCAAATTCAGATTGCTACTGAGGAGATCACTGGAGGACAGAACTAACAACCTGGATCACGCTGTGCACACAGCAGGGAACTGTCCGTCTAACAGGGTGTTCTGAGGGAACCTCAAGTTCTCCATTCAAGGACAGTTGAGCTCTAGACATTTCTAGCTTGTTTACGACCTACATAGACTTTCCCCCTGCAGTCCCCGTCCAACTTTGCCAGACCAGCCTTGACCTTTACGTGTACCCAGCTTCTGCCTCAGCTTCTTTTCTTCCCCACAATGCCTCACTCCTGAGCCTTGGCCCAGTATGTTCATGACCTTTCATTCCCTTGGTCCGATCTCTGTTCCTTCCCCTCACTCCTAGCGGGCCCTTTTACCCACCGTCTCACTCACCTGGCTCCTGGGCTTTCTTTGCTCCTCCCACCATCCCCCCCACCCCCATCTCCAGCTTGGCTCACTGGCCCCACTCTGGGCCTCTATATGGTTTCTGTGCAGTGGAAGGGCCTTGGCCCACTTTGGTTTAGCCTTGTGCCTCCTTGTGCATGGAGCCTCCTCTCTCCTTCTTGAGTCCGCAAATCACTCCCTCCATTGTCAGCTGGCAAATTGGTTTATCCTCCCCCCAACCCGGCTTTCATTACCTTGCCGAAATGAAGCGATATCTCCTCGGTGGAGGCTTCCGTCCCTGCCGCCGCTGGCATAATAAATGAAGACAAAGTGCCGGCGGCACAGACCATCTCTCCCACCGCACCACCAGCCGCTGCCAGCTTCATTATTCGCTTAAGTTGCCGGAGAGAATTACTTAACCCTGACCCGTGTATTAGGGGCCTGTATTAATGCCGCGACAGGCGCCTCTTACGGCAGAGAACAATTTATTAGTGCCGAAACAGGCTGCTTTTCTCTGTCATTTTTCCAATCTGAGCTTTGAACACACATCATTAAACTTGTCTGACTCTCTCCCCTTCTCCATCATTCCTCTTTCATTTTTTTTAAACAGAAAGCACCGTAGAGAATGGAGATTGTTCTGAAAACCTCCAAGTACCTCTCCCTCTCTTTCCTCTCTCTCCCTGTTCTTCTTTTCTTTTTTCCTTGGCCTCTTTTTGGTCTTGGTCTCCTTGCTGGTGTCCTTCCTACCTTTAGAGTCAGAATATGATGGGAGGGAACATGTGGTTCCTGGAAGAGAATCCAGCTGTGGGAGCCGGGGAAGAGAGCAGTCATAGCTCCCTGTCCCTAAGCCCTGCACCAGTTGTCTCTCCCTCAGAATCCTTTTCCAGAGGCAGCCTCCGCCTCCCTTTGTGCCTCCAGCTGGGGGGGTCTCTTATTTTGAAAACAGACATTGGATGCACTCTGGGAGCCAAAGGACCTGGTTATGAGGAAGGACTGGTCAGGGATCCTATTTGTCATGGGGATTTTATCATGTCCGCATTTGAGAGAGAAGGTTGGGAAGGGTTTGGAAGCACCTAGAGTTGGCCATGCAGGGTCTGAGGTACCCTGAGCCCTAGTGCAGTGGCTGGCCACAGCCTGGGGAGTTGGCCATTGAACTGTGCTGCCACATGGCTCTTCCTGACCAAGACAGACAGAGTGTCAGTTTCCAGGTGTTTTTCATCGCTGGCTTCTTGTGTGGTGTTCTCTCAGCACCTGAGTTCAACCTATAGCTCTCAGGTCATGTCTGGCTCCTGGTCTCAGCCCTTTTGGCCTTGCACACGCCCTTGTGTCTAACATCACTGCTGCCCAGAGCCACATGGAGCCATTCTCTGATGCAGCGCTGGCCACTTCTCCCTGGTGACTATCTCCTGCCCTTCATATTGAGGACACATATGGCAACTGGCTTAGTTTTTGTTCCCCTGAAAGCAGAGCTTGAGCAGACTTGGGTGCAGATCATCTGAGAGATGACAACAGGAAGCAGGAGTGAGGTGGAGAAAGAGAGGCTCATTAGCAGGAAAGCCAATAGAAGAGTATGTTATTGAGAGGGCAGTGGGGCTTGATGTCACCAGGCCTCTGAGCCCAGTACAGGATACTTCCCAGAATGATCTTTCCAGAAAGCCTGGGATATCTGCCCACAGGCTCCTGTCCCCTTTGACTGAGGGTTGCCCCGGGGGTATAAACTCTCCCATACTTCTCCATCCAGCTTGTGTGTGGGTGATGGGTACTGCTGAGCACCATCTTCTTGGAGAAGTTCCTAGGGCAGAAAACTGGAGAGAAATATGAGTCTCTCTCAAGGTGGGTTTGGTTGGGAGGGGTTCACAGAGGCCTGACCAGCACAGCTCTGGCTGAAATCAGAGGTGGGCTTCCAGGATGTGAGGTGGCATCAACAGCACTCATTCCTGCCACCATCCCACATGCCCACTTCCTCTCACCATCCCTTCCCTCTAGTCCCCCACCCCGGGGCCTCCAGCAGTTCTCAGCCTGACTAGGAGCTACAAACACAAATGATGTCACTTTTCAGGCAGGGACATAAACAAGTGAGGCAGGATGGGGAAAATAAACAGGAATTGGTGGGGGACTGGCAAATTGGGTCCTGCAGACAATCTTGTAAAGACAATGACATGATTTTTAAAACACGTGCTATTAGACAAGCCACCTGTATGGGGGCTAGAAAATTTGACCTACAGACTACCAATTTAGCATCAACTTAATGTCTTTAGAGAAGAGTTGGCTTTGGCAAAGTTTTCACTCTCCCCCCCCCCCCCAACTCTAGCTGATGGCTTTGGGGACTGTTTGAAAGTGAGTGCTGGGGAGAGGGGCTGAGGGAGGCAGAAGAGCAAGGAAAGCCCATGTACAGGGCCAGTGGCTTCCCTCTCACCCCCCAGCCCAGTCCTCCCCAAATTCCCTGAGCCTCCAGATCCCCTCCACCCTCCCTCCCGCTCAATAGCTCTTGAAAGTTCTCTAATCACCTCTCTGCTTCCTGCATTAATGAGCCTCTCATCTCACTGATGGCAATCAGAATATTTGCTTATGAAAGGGACACGGTTAATAACACGATTGCTCCCCTCCGCCTTCTTCCTTCCTCGGCTCCCCCCTCCCCTTCCCTCGCCCTCCACACAATTCTCTCAATTAACGATAGGCAGAAATTAATTTTTCCCCTCGATCGAAACAATTGCAGGGAAGCGGATTGCCAGCTTCGCTTCTGATAGAGACTGCTCCCAGCAGAGTGGAGAGAAAGGAGGGGAGATGGAGGAGATACCGCGGCCCTATCTGCAGGCACAGGACAGAGTAATACAAATGTTATCCTTAGAAATGTACTTAAAGAGGATATGTTTATAATTCGGAGGGGATTTTCAGGGGCTCTCCTGCCCTCCCTCCCTCTCCGGGGCACGCCACTCGACTCAGTGCTGTATAGCAGAGCCCAGAGTTTGTTGGGAATTTTGTTCCTGTTGCCTCAATGCATGGAGTGGGCCTGGAATGAGAAGGGCAAACCAGGTTAGCCTGGGGGGTCACTGTCAAGGTCCAGGGGCCCAGGGCTTAGGCCACTGATAGTGTTCACTCTGTAGCCGTATGCCAAGCACCCGACTTCAGATGTGGGTTGTGTGGCTTTTCAGGCGAGGGCTTGGCTTACTGGCCGCCTATTGTCACCCCTTCTGTGCGGGCCTGGACTGTTGGCTTGGCTTCCCTCCCAGCCCATTCTTCCATCCAGGTAGAGAGGCAGGGCCTATCATATCTTAGCAAAATAGTTTTAAGAACAGATTCTGGAGCCAGAGAGTCTGGGTTTGAAACCCACTGCTGTTGCTTAACAGCTCTGTGATCACAGGCAAGGTACTTAACGTCTCTGTGTCATAGTTTTCTCATGCAAAATGGGAATCACACCTACCTCGGAGGGTTGTTATACTTAGGGTTGTAAGTACTTAGAACAGTACCTGATCGGGAGCAAGTGCTATTTAAATATTTGGTTAAAAAGAAGAATAATAAGAAGAAAAGCCTATACTCCTGTGGCAGTCAAAGACTTGTTGATGCTTTCATCCACAGTTACTGTCCTCTGGAGGGTCTAAACCAGCGGTTCTCAACCTGTGGGTCGCGACCCTTTCACAGGGGTCTCCTAAGTCCATCGGAAAACACATATAATCACATATTGTTTTTGCGATTAATCACTATGCTTTAATTATGTTCAATTTGTAACAATGAAATTGGGGGTCACCACAACATGAGGAACTGTATTAAAGGGTCGCGGCATTAGGAAGGTTGAGAACCACTGATCTAAACATTTCAGATTTTGTGGTCTCTACACTGGAGTTGTAAACAACCATTACATGGGCAGAATTCACCATTAAGAGAGGTGTGTGAGGTGCCATGGGATTTCAGAAGGAGGAGGGAGGGAAATTCTGGCTGGACAGGACAATCAGGATTGGCTTCACTGAGGAGGTGGCATCTGAGCTGAACTTTTAAGAGTAAGTTCAATTTCTATCGGCTGAGAAAGGCTGCTGCAGGGTAGAGGGGACTGAAAGAATGAGCGTATCGAATTGTAATGACACAAGTTAGGAGGGAAAATTGGGGAATTGGGTGGGGGAAGGGGATTATAGTCTTTTTTGTCATCTCCACCCTTCCGTGTTCACCCGCACCCGGTCCCAGCTCTCTTCTTTCTCTCAGCATCTAAGAAAGATTAACTTCTCTCAGTGCGAGAGAGAAAGTTATCATTAGCAAAGAATTAAGAGTGATTAATGGTGCTACCCCTCCCCCATCGGCCTTATCTGGTGGCGATGAGCTGGACAATGCGGCGGGTTGGGGGGGGGCGGGGGAAGAGAAGGAGAGGGAGAATGGGAAACAATAAATGTTCAGTGCAAGGAAAACGGGGCGCAGCGCTGTTCCCACTTGTTAGATTGAAGGCTCCTCTCCAGGGGAGGAAGGCTCCAAATTGCTAATTAGCACCTCTGAAAAGGCCTGTCTCTGATATGCGCGTCGCTGAAAGGCCGCGGTTAATGAAGCCGCCGCGAGCCCGCTTCCCTTTGACTGGCCTTCATCCCTCCTCCGAGCCCGGGGCTGCGGGAACAATGAGGCGGGGAGCGCCGGCTCCCCCAGGCCTCGCCGGGACGGCCCGGGCAGCGCGCGCGGGGAGCGGCGTGGCGCCGGCGAAATGTGGAGGGGGAGATAAGGCCGAGCAGAGGGAAGAGGCTCACTCCCAGGGGCCCAGGGAAAATTTGCAGTTATTATGAAGGAGATGAGACAGATTAAAAGCCCTGTGTTCGCCGCTTTGCCCCTTTATTTAGTGGCTTCATCTAGGAGATGAAAGAAGTTGGAAATGACTTTCTCTGCTTGGCGCTGCAAGAAGCTTCATGGCACATTTCTTGACTTTATTCCTTCTTTTGTTTCTCCGTTTCTTGCCTTTAACCCCTGAAAGGCCTCATTGTGCAGCCACAGGCACTGGAGGCAGGGAAATAGCACTGGCAGGGCCTCCCCCATTGACCACTGGATGCAGACCTTGAGGTCTATGGCTGCTGGATGAGCTCTCAGGGCACTGGCTGAGCTGGGGAGAGAGGAGCCTGCAGTCCCTGGCAGGCCCCAACAGGAGGCTGGATGACCAGATGGGTTAGAGCAGTGGTTCTCAACCTTCCTACTGCCGCGACCCTTTAATACAGTTCCTCATGTTGTGGTGACCCCCAACCATAAAATTATTTTCGTTGTACTTCATAACTGTAATTTTGCTACTGTTATGAGTCATAATGTAAGTATCTGATATGCAGGATGTATTTTCATTGTTACAAATTGAGCATAAAGCATAGTGATTAATCACAAAAACAATAGGTAATTATATATTGTGAAATATTTATTTCTAATTACAAATAAATAAAATTTCGTCTTGAAGCATGGTGTAGCATGGGTAACAGTCTTAACATAACAACAGTAAACTACATTGCTACATTTTGCGACCGTATGCGTAAAATGCCAACGTCAGTGCGAAGGTTGAGATTGCTTCTTTCTCACCAGATCAGAAATTCTCGGGGTAGTCTTTGCAACAGCGCAACGAAGATCTCTTCCACAACAAGTCTACTTCTGTATTTAGACTTGATAACCAACAAGCTGGAAAACCCTGTCTCACAAAGATATGTTGTTGGAAATGGAAGAAGAAGGTGCAACACAGTCTCAGACAGAACAGGATATGACTGCAAACGCTTGATCCAGAATTTTGTAACTGTCATTGTAGAGAAATCCGTTCTCGCTGCATTGTTGTTAATAAGTTCAATGAACTCGTGCTGTCTCAGGAACATCTTCAACTTTGCCTGTGAATGGACTTCTGGCAAGTGCAAATGGGTGTCAGGTAGATTTGGAAAGTACGATGAAATTTCGTCTGCAAGCATGTGCAAGTGTTCTTTCACAGAAATCATCATCGTAATCCTTTTGTCTGGTTCAATGTCATGTTCCTCAAAGAAAGCAGATAAGGTAGGCAACATGTAAATTTTATTTTCATCCAATTTTTTTTTTTTTTTGCCAAAGCTGAAGTTTCATTTGGAATGATCGGATCTTTTCAGACAAATCGAGGCATGTTGCATTTGGTCCTTGCAGTGATAAATTTAACTCATTCAAGATGGTAAAGATGTCAACCAAGTAAGCTATTTTCTGCAGTTTACTTTTTTCGCCGAAAAGTGCTTTGAACTGTGGTCTAGCTTTCTGACTAAAAAACGTTTTGAGTTCATCACGAAGCTCAAAAACATGTTTTAAAATTTTTCCTCTTGACAACCATCTCGTTTCAGTGTGAAATAGCAGAGCATTGTTCAGCGCATCCAACTTGTTGCACAGTTGTGAAAACAGTCGACTGTTTAAAGTGCTCGCCTTTACAAAATTGACACAACTTATGACGCTTTTCATTCCTTCTTGTAACTCTTGTGGCAGCGTCTTCGTTGCTAATATTTGCCGATGAGTCATACAGTGAGTTCTGATGATTTCTGGTGACTTATTCAGTACCAAACATTGAAATCCAGATCGACATCCTAGCATAGCTGGAGCACCGTCAGTGCAAACACCACAAACCTTTTCCCAAGAGATCTTATGCTCTTTCAGAAATGGACCAACTGTGTCAAATACATCACGTGCAGTAGTCGTCGTTTCAAGAGGCTTGCAAAAAAGAAACTCATCTTTAAAGTTGCCATTATTAATATACCTCACATAAACCAGTAACTGTGAACAGTTTGCAACGTCTGTAGATTCATCAAGCTGGATACTAAATATTGGAAGTGGAGCAGATTTAATTTCCTGGATTACCTGATCAAGAATATCAGCAGACATGTCATCTATTCTTCTGCGGACAGTGTCGTTAGATAAGGAAATTGCACTCAATTTCGTAACAAATTCATCTTTGGCCATAACTCGAACAATGTCTTTGGCCACTGGCAACAGTAAATCCTCAGCAATAGTGTGAGGTTTCATAGCTCTGGTGATTCTGAGTGCCACCAGATATGAAGCTACAACGGCTGCTACGTTTTGTTTGTGGTACTTGCCACCAGTGTCAAGTCTGGCTTTCTTGAGTCCATCAGCTTTGCTTCTAAAATAGTTGGTATCCTTGCCGGCAAAGCTCGGATGCTTGCTATCAAAATGGCGTTTTAGTTTGTTCGGCTTCATAGATTCGGCTGATAGAACTTCACAACAAATAACACATTGTGGTTTCCCAATTCCTGCTGTAATTATTGAGGTAAAACCATACTGTAAAAAATCCTCACTATATTTTCTTTTCTTCATGTTCTTCTCTACATGATCCATTGTCATGGGATGGTTTGCTAATGAAAATAATATATAACAATAGCTTTAATAATACAAAAGATGATACATGGCATAGTTCAGTCAATACAGTTCATTGAAGTTTCCTATGATTTACCATTCTCTGTGTTGTTTTTTTTACATACCTGTTACTATCATAAGGGGGCAGTATTCACATCAACCACAGCTGAATATAAAAAGACCAATCAGCATCCAGATTACGTTCCCATGGTACAGATATTTTTTTTTTGCAGTAGTTGATGATTTTACAGAACATGATTTTACATTTACCGAGTAATTATAATTCATGAAGTGTTGTTTTACCTCCAATACTGCTGCTTTCAACACGGTAGCTGCTTTTAACAGAGTAGCTGCTTTCAACACAGCAGCTGCTTTCTACAAAGTAGCTGTTCTCCTCACATGTGTGATTGGTCCGCATAAGTACATTATGGCGCCAACCCTGTCACATACACCTGTATTTGTACGGGGTGTATGTGATGGGGTTGGTGCGATGATGTCATCATGCCGGGTACTCGTATGTGGGCATATCTGCATGTGGGCAGACCTGCCTGGAGGCGGATAGAGGAGCGGTGTCTCGGTTCCTAAGACCATCGAAAATATGTGTTTTCCGATGGTCTTAGGCGACCCCTGTGAAAGGGTTGTTCGACCCCCAAAGGGGTCGCAACCCACAGGTTGAGAACCGCTGGGTTAGAGGCTTCCATAATGCCCCGGGCCTATTCCCAGAGAGCGGTACTGCATTGTGCACAGGGACTTCACAGCCAAATCACCTGGGTTCAAACCCAAACTTCACCACACATTAGCTGAGACCTCAGGCAAGCACTTCTCTGTGCCTCAGTCTCCTATCTGTAAAATGGGGACGACGATAATAATGCTAATACCTACTTCATAGGTAGCGTAGACTGACTTCATGACTGTCCCTGACCTTTCATGCCTCTCTGCAGCTACACCCTTTGATAGTGCCTTTCCACACTGACTCTGGACTTGGCCTTGTCACTAGCTTTGCCCATTGGGTCAATTACAAGCTTGATTCAAGCAGAGGCACGAAAAGGTGCTGTGGGTTTCTGTCTTAGCATGTGCACCTCTGTGGGTACCTCTCTTAGAATACTATCACAGTCATGAGAAAGTACCAGGGCTCGCCTCTGGCTGGGAGAAGATGCCTGTGCCAGCCTGATGGAGCCATGTGGCAGACATGGAGGAGAACCAAGTTGTCCCAGACAAGTACAGACTAGAGCTGCCAGCCTCTAGCTGACTGCAGGTACATGAGCGAGCCCAGCTAAGATCTGCCAATTCTAGCCCAGATGGGCAGGACTTCCCAGCCAGCCAATGGGCTTGTGAGAAATATGTGGATGTTGTTTTAAGCAAAATGTTGGAGTGGCTTATGTAGCATTATTGTGAAAAAGGCAACCGATACACAAATTGGCATCTAGAAGTTTGATGCTGCCAAACCAAAACCAAAACCAAAACAAAAACCATCGCTAAGATAGACAGCAATGGCTCTGGGATTGGAAAGCAAGTGGAGGTCAGCATAGAAGATAGAGAAACTGCTATAGCAGGTTGGGGAAAATAAATTTCTGTTTTCTAAGCTACTTAGTCTGTGGTACTTTGTTATTACAGCCCTTGCAAACTAATACACTAACCATATCAATAATCATATTAAATGTAGATAGTCTAAACAACCCAGGTCCCCACCCAGCCAGAACAGTGCCTACTTGTCCTTTTAATGGGTAAATCTTGAGAAGAACCACATTGGAGGAGTTGCATTTGGTCCTAACATCGATAAAACCACCCTAGACTCCCATCCTGATGCCATGGTTGAAAGAGACTTTTGGGTTTCTGGGATAAGGTGCGAACATTTTGCATGTGGGAGGGGCATGAATAAACATAACAAGAGGGAGGACTGTGGTAAGATGATGCCATTAATGTGCCCTCCAAAAAGATATGTTCAAGTCCTAACCTCTAGTACCTATACATGTTAACTTATTAGGAAATAGAGTCTTTGTAGATGTTATAAGATTAAGATGAAGATTACTAGGTTAGGATGGTCTCCAATACAATGGCTTGTGTGCTTACAAGAAGAGAAGAGACAAAGAGCCAGCCCCACCCAGAGGGGAGATGCCACGTGACGATGGAGGCAGACTGGAGTAGTGCATCTATAGGCCAAGGAAGGTCAAGAACCACCAGAAGCTGGGAGACAAGTGTCCTTCCTTAGAGCGTTTGGAAGGAGCACAGCACGGCTAACACTTTGATTTTGGGTGTCTAGCCTCCAGAGCTATGAGAGAATACATTTCTGCTATTTAAAGCCACCCAGCTTTTGGTACTTTGTTACAGTAGCCGTAGGAAACTAACACACCACCTCATGGCCCCTGCCCTGACTGTTCCCTCTGCCGCGAATGCTTGCCCCCAAGAAGGTTGGATGGCACATTCCCTCCCTTCTTTGTGGGATTTGCCCAGATGAGCCTTTATCAAGGAGACATATCCCAAATAGCAGCTAGTCCCCGCATCCAGCACTTCTTTTCCCTTATCCTTCTTTGTTATTCTTCAAGCCTTTCCACCACCTGACAGTTCGCATAGTGATCCATCAATTGTTTGTCTTCCTTCCCTAGAAGGAATGAACCCTGAAGGCAGGGGCTTTTGTCTATGCTGTTCACAGGTGCATCTTCATATCTAGGACATGGTAGGCACTCACTAAATATACCCTGATTAAGTGAATGGATATGAGTAAGGCAATACCTTCCAAACACCTCCCAAAAGGGGAGGAGAAAGTATAGTAAAAAGACATCTGACTTTTGAGTCAGATGCCTGGTTCCAATCACAGTCCTTTCATACCAGCTTTGTGACCCTGTTTAAGCTCTCTGGGCTTCACTTTCTTCATCTGTATTAGAACAATAGCACTTACATTAAAGGATAATTTTGAGGATTAATTAAATGATTTTGTCAATAAATAATGGCGGATATAAATATCTTTGTATAATCCACATATGTCTAACAATATATATCATGTATGTATGTAGTATGTTTTGCTATGTGTATTCAATGTGGTGAACACTCACATTCATTTTAGAAGCATTATAATTTAGTGGTTAGGTGCATGTCTCCTAGAATCATTCTGCCTGGTTATGTACTTACCAGTTGTGCAGCCTTGAGCAAGCTACTTAACCTCTCTGTGCCTTAGTTTTCTCCTCTGTAAAATGGAGATAATAGTACTTACTTCAAAGGATTTCTGTGAGGATTATTGAGTTAATCCATGTTAATATTTAGGATAGTGTCCGGCGCCTGCTGAATGCTCAAGAGTTGTTAACAACTAACAGTCATGTTCTGCATAATGACATTATGGTCAACCAGTATTTGGACTCATCTATAATAATCTATAATAATAAAAACATAATATGCTAATTAGACCGGACAGCTGAACGACCTTCCGGATGTCATTCCAGATGTCCTTCCAGATGAAGTCGCGGCAGTGGGCGCCAAGGCAGAGGTAGTTAGGGGTGATCAGGCAGGCAGGCGAGTGGTTAGAGGCAATCAGGCAGGCAGGCAGAGTTGTTAGGGGTCTCTGGCAGGTAGGCGAGTGGTTAGGGGCGATGAGGCAGACAGGCAGAGTGGTTAGGGGTGATCAGGCAGGCAGGCGAGTGGTTAGGGGCAATGAGGCAGGCAGGCAGGCGAGTGGTTAGGAGCCAGCGGTCCTGGACTGCGAGAGGGATGTCTGACTGCCAGTTTATGCCCTAAACTCACAGTCAGACATCCCCCGAGGGGTCCTGATTTGTGAGAGAATGAAGGCCCAGCTGAGGGACCTCTCCCCCCACGCCCCGGTGCATGAAATTTGTGCACTGGGCCTCTAGTAAGATTATAATGGAACTAAACTTTCTGTAAGAAATAAAAGGATATGTGATTTAGGAGGAATTGTTTTTTCTCTGATGGGATCAGTATCAGTGGGGCTGAGCAATAGTTTCCCTCTCACTCACTGCACCTGTTTTCAGTGCAGAGATGACATCCCACCCAGTAGCCACTGACCTGTTTCAGCACAGAGGAGCCTGATCCCCCCAGGGCTACACATTCAGCCTTCCCAGATCTAACCTGATGGTCTTCAGAGTACCTCGCTGTAAATTGTTGAAGACCTAAGATCCTGTACAAGGACACAGATCTACAGGAGCAACCATAGAAAGTACTAAGTGCCACTGCCATATTAGTGAAAGCTTTCTGTGGTGGTGTGGAGCCAGCCTGTCCTGCACTTTGGATATATTTTCAGATTGTAATGATGTAAAACACAGATAAGTTTTATTTCTTCCATCAATTCAATGCCACAGAGAACCCTTTGTGCTAGGTAGGGTCAATGGAGCCAAAATCAAAGTCAAAAGATTCAGTCCTCAGTTCTTTACCCTCTCCATATTAGAAACCCTCATTTTTTAATAAATACCACAAATTTCTTTAATATGACCACTGCTCCAACATGCAAAATAGTCAAAATCATATGGCCACAATAATCTCCTATATTGACCTCTCCATCTTGATTTCTTATTTCTACTGATCCTCAGGCCACCGTTAACCCCCCCTTGACAGTCACTATTATGGTGATCTACATCTTACTCAGCCAATTTCTCTTTGATATTTCCAATCAATCCAACCCACATCCCTGTTCATGGAGCAGCCTTGACAACTTCAATGCTCCATTTCTGACCCCGTCAAAAGGAAGAAAGGGGAGGGCATGTGGCGCAGTATTTATAAAGTGTACAGTATTGTACAGCAATATCCCAGGCCTTCACATTCACTCATTCATTCACCCAGAGCAACTTCCAGTCCTGCAAGCTCTATTCACGGTAAGTTCCCTATACAGGTAAGCCATTTAAAAAAATCTTTTGTGCTGTATCTTTACTGTAGCTCTTTCATGCTTAGATATGTTTAGATACACAAATGCCATTGTGTTACACTTGCTTACAGTGTTCAGTACAGTAACATACTGTGTAGGTATAACCAAGGAGCAACAGGCTATAGTACATACCTTGGTGTGACATAGGCTATACCATCTAGGTTTGTGTAAGTGCACTCTATGACATTTGCATAATGATGAAATCCCCTAACAACATTTTTCTCAGAATGTATCTCCATCACTAAACAATGTATAACTGCATTATTTTATCATCTAACTTAATCTTCTATGCATGTCTGGGGACAGTTCCTGGCATATTGGTGCTCCATAAATTCTAATTTCCCTTTCTGGACCCTTCACAAAGTCAGTGTGAGCTGCCCTTTCTTTCTTTTCTTTTTTAAAATATATTTTATTGATTTTTTACAGAGAGGAAGGGACAGGGATAGAGAGTTAGAAACATCCATGAGAAACATCGATCAGCTGCCTCCTGCACACCCCCTACTGGGGATGTGCCCACAACCAAGGTACATGCCCTTGACCGGAATCGAACCTGGGACCCTTCAGTCCCCAGGCCAACGCTCTATCCACTGAGCCAAACCGGTTACAGCTGCCCTTTTATTATATTTCCCCATGCTCCCCAACAAATTACAGCTTTAACAGTCTTGGCTTAGCTACACAATCCGGAAGCGTGGTTGCCTACCCAGACAAGGCCAATGGCAAAGAGCAAGCAAAAGAGGCAGGGTGGGTGCAAGAATACTGTAGAAGCAGAATCCATGAGGATTGGCATTTCATTAGATAAGAAGGTATACGGAAGAAGCAGGAACTAAAAATGGCCTTGAAGCTTATCTCCTGGGTGACTTCATAATGGTGGTGACATTTCCCAAACAGGGAACAATGGAGAAGGGGCAGATTTGGAAGAAATTAAACTTTGTTTTGCCATCGTAACTTGGAGGTGCTGGTGGAGTAAACAAGTGGCGATATCTAGCAGAAAGATGAAAATAAAAGCTGGATATCAAGAAAAGTGGGTGCTTTCAGTGCCGCTAGAGGCAACTGACACCTTAGAAGCTGGTGTGATTTGTGGGGGAGAACTTCACTAACGCAGAAAAAAGGGCTGATGGCTGTGGACACCTTTGGAATATTTCCATCTTTCTGTCCTGGGAAGTCACAGGTTCAGCATGTCCAAAGTAGAATCAATCATCTTCCCACAAAATTGTACTTTATCCAGATTCCCTTTATCCAGATCTCTTCTTTTCTCCTCTAACTGTCCAAATGCCACTCTCTTTGTCACTCTGGCTCAAAAGCTCAGTCATCTATGTCTCCTCTGTTAATTCTTTTCATAATAAGTTTACCCTATAAACAATTCTCAACATCCACCCAAACAACAGGACATAGATATAGTCAGTTCCATGGTATAATGGAACTATTTTGGATGGTTTGTAGTGTATCATTCTGGTCATATTCTTATGCAAATAAAGATTTAATTTCCTTTATATATGATTAGAGTCATACTCTACATGTTTAGAGTAACTGTTTTATTAAAGTATAACATTCATATAGAAATGTACCCAATAAAAAAGAAATGTACACAATCATAATTTGACAACTTTTCATGTCATTAAATATTCTCCCACAACAATTTTCAAAAGCTCAAAGGTATCCCATCCCATAGATGTACCATAGTTTAGATAACTAACCACTGTTATAGGGTTTCTGGCTTTTCTCCTAATCTTTTCACCTCTCCTTCCACAATGCTGCAAAGATGAATTTACCTGTGTTTAACCTGTATTTTGTGCCCATTTCCAATTTTTCCTTAGAATAATATTCCTAGAGACTGAATTTCTGGGCCAACAGGCATGTACATTTTAAAAAATAAACTTTAATTTTAGAATTGTTTTAGGCTTACAGAAAATTACACTGTTCCTATATACCTCATACCCAGTTTCCCCTATTATTAATATCGCTAGCTGTGCAAATTAGTATAGCACATTTGTCACAATTAATGAACCAATATTGAGACATTGTTATTAACCAAAGCCCGCACTTTATCCAGATTTCTTTACTTTTTACCTAATGTCCTTTCTGCTGATCTACTATCCCACTGAGGATACCACCTTACAGTAAGTTGTCACGTTGCCCTAGGCTCCTCTTGGCTGTGACAGTTTCTCAGACTGTCCTTGTCCTCGATGACCTTGGCAATTTGAGGAATCCTGGTCAGGCATTCTGCAGATGTTCCTCAATTGGGGTTTGTCTGATTTCCTTTGATCAGACTGAGGTTATGGGTTTGGAAGGAGATAAAATACCACTCTCGTCATATCTGGTCCACGGACTGTCAACATGATTTATCACGGCTGATGTTAACCTTGATCACCTGGCGAGGAAGTGTTTCTCTGATTTCTCTACTACCAAGTTACTCATTTCCCTCCTTCCTGTGCTCTTTGGAAGTCACTAGGCACAGCCCACATGTAAGGAGTTGAGAGCTACGCTTCAGGGTGGAGTATCTACATCAATTACTTGGAATTTTTCCGCACTAGAGTTAACTTATTCTTTCTATTTATTAACTTATTCATATCAGTATTCAGTATACACACCGATCAGTATACACACCTTGTATCGGTGTGAACTCATAGATATTTCTTTTATTCTTGAGTTTTAATCTAGTAGCACTTTACTTGTTTTGTTGCTCAAGGCATGTGTATTTTTTAATACCCTGAGTGACTCACTGCTAAGCTACCCTGCCAAAGGTTGTACCAACTCGAATGGTTAAAAGGAGGATCCATTTCCCCTTCAACGTCACACACCCTTTATAAAGTGGGTCAAGCGAGGCCTAGGCCCTCTCCAACGCCCAGTCTCTTGACGAAGAGGAGGTCAGCACCAGACGTCCTTCCCCAGACAAGCACCTCACCCCTCGTCCTGCCCCCTCTCCTTGCCCCCAGTAGTGTCCCCAGGCTTCCCCACGGCCCCGCCCTACTCGGGGCGGAAGTAGGTGAGGCCGCGGGCCGGAAGCGCTGGGCGGGGGCGGGCCCTCCAGGGCAGACAGCCCAGCCCACTCCGTCGCCGCCCCACCCCTCCGGCCCAGACCGGAAATGAGGTCAGAGAGGGAAACCCTGGCGGGGAGACTCGGCCCCCAGAGCGGCGGCCGCTGGAGGTGCCCGCGGCAGCTGGTGAGGGGGCGATGCGGTCGAGAGGGTCGGGGTCCGGGGGTGTCGCCAGCGGGGTTCCGGGCTCTGCGCCGTGGCTGACCGGTCGGAGGCTTTGTGGGGCCGCGGCGGCCGGCGGCAGGAGCGGGGGTGACGGGGCCTTGCTTTTCAGGGCCCAGCGCCTCCGTCCGGGGAGGCGGGGCGGGCAGTTGAGGGTCGGGCCGTCTCCTGGGCGATGGTCATCCCCTCTTCCTTCTGGCTCTTGGGGGCCGGCGGTAGCGTGAGGGCTTGGTGTCCAGGGCCGAGGTCGCCCTAGTCCTCGGGGGCGGGCCGGGGCGTTGGAGAGCCCTTTGAAACACGCGTTTTTTCCCCTCACATACGTGGCCATGTTGTGACCCCCGATCGCGGAGGGAGCTTGGTTACCGGGACTTGCTTTTTCGCAGTTTCTCTCGCGGAGGAGACTGACCCCCGGCCCCTGGTGAGCACGCCTGGGAAGTTGGCTCCTGCCTCTCCCGCCTCCTCCGCCCCCAACCTCCGCCCCCGCCCCCGCCCCGCTTCTTACTCCTACCAGCTTCCCCCCGTTCCTTAGCGTGAATCAGATGGTAGCCTGCCCTCTCCCCGGGGGTCCCCTTGGACCGGGGGTGCGGGAGTCCCAGGCTCCCTCTGTCACCTGCCTTTCGAATGGCAGTTTTGGAGGCAGGAAAGGATTCTGCACGGGCATTCGACTCCGAGTTGTTGGGTAACTTAATTCCACGTTAAAGTTTGTCCAGTTCTGCCCGAGTTTTTAAAGCAGGCCGTTCCTTATTTGGGAAGTAGATTTAGGCGAGCGGTTCCCACTTGTTTACCTGTTTTGGTCCCGGGGACAGTTGTTTCCCAAACCCCAGTCAGGGTGTTTTAAACTAGTTATTTTCTCAAGGGAAGTGGTCATCTCTGTGTGTGTGTGTGTGGCTTTTGACACTTGGAGAAGTTTTGTTTGGTTGGTAGCTTTGGAACTAGATGTCTCCATTGCCCCCACCGAGGTGGCAGATAAGCCGGCCGACTGTTTTCCTGCCTTTGAGTTCGTTGGCATTGGGACCGCAGGAAAGTAGGTTTTAGAAAAGTCCTTTGGAGAATGTGAACGGCACGAACGGAAATAGGGCCAGAGGGCAGCGTCACACAGAGATTTAAGCTCTAATTATGGTCTTGAAATACTTTGGCCTTAACAAGGGGTAGGGAAAAAGTGCCAATTTAATATGTATTTAATAGGTGTCATACAAATTATATTAGACATTTCCATTTAAAAGGGCATTTTGAAGATTGGTCTTACTACTTTCATTCCTTGGAAGGTTTGCCTTTGAAGTGACCCCTGAAATATGATGTGTGATGGTTTGATATGAGTGAATAGGAAAGTAGGACATTTTGGAAAGCAGTCAGCTACAAATCTTAGAGACCCCACCCACCCCTGTCATTTCAGCCTCAGTTATATCCTGTTTTTATGTGATGGTCTAGCATGAAAGCACATAATTAGGATGATCACTTATTTTCTGAAGGATGGGGGAAGAGTTTAAAAGTTGCTAATAATTAAAAATTATATAATATACTCTTATAAGATTCTTTACCTGGTAGCTTCCAGGTGGTAGTTGGTACCGGGATGGGTATAAACTTATTCTCTTTTTTTCCATTTAGAGTACAAACCTGGGTCACTACAGATTCTTGGATCCTGAAAACTGCAAGCAGTTTTCCTTAAAGTGTGTCACTGAGGTTGTCTTTCTATTCTCTTGCACAAGCATTCTTATCAGTGACCTCATACTATATAATAGTCCTTCATCTATGCTTTTGAAGTTGTGTGTTTTTTTGCTCTTGTCTGATGAGACATTTTTTTTATCTTTTTGGATCTTATCATTAGGTAATTTAGTGACAAACTTAATTGGGGAAAAGGGGGAAAGATTTATTCCCCTGAGTTTGCTAATATTCCTGTTGTCATTTGGTAAATGAGTTTTGGTGCTTAAAAACATGTTGACTTCAGGCATTTAACAAGGGCCACACACCTATTTTCAGTGGCCAAAGCGGGCATGGATGGTAGGATTCTAAGAGGAGCCAGATGAAAGGTGACTATTTTCTATGGGAAGGGTGGACTCTGCAGTGACATGATTTGTTTTGTAAAATTTTTCTAAAACAACAGATCCTATTCAGGCTCTTTTTCTTTCTTTCTTTCTTTTTTTAACTTTCTTTTGGCAGATGTGGCCTCATGGATGAGCTGGTACATGACTTAGCCTCAGCCTTGGAGCAGACATCTGAACAGCATAAGCTTGGTGAGCTGTGGGAAGAGATGGCCTTGAGCCCTCGGCAGCAGAGGCGGCAGCTTCGCAAACGGAGAGGCAGGAAACGCCGTTCAGACTTCACCCACCTGGCAGAGCATACCTGCTGCTACAGTGAGGCTTCTGAGTCCAGCCTGGATGAGGCCGTTAAGGACTGTCGAGAAATGGCCCCAGTCACCAATTTTAGTGACTCTGATGACACAATGGTGGCCAAACGGCACCCAGCTCTCAACACCATTGTTAAGAGTAAGCAACATTCTTGGCATGAATCTGACTCCTTTACTGAAAATGCACCTTGTCGACCGCTCAGGCGCAGGCGGAAGGTGAAGCGGGTGACTTCAGAGGTGGCTGCCAGCCTTCAGCAGAAGCTCAAGGTGTCAGATTGGAGCTATGAGAGAGGGTGTAGGTTTAAGTCTGCTAAGAAGCAGCGTCTGTCACGCTGGAAGGAGAATACTCCCTGGACATCATCAGGCCACGGATTGTGTGAATCAGCAGAAACTAGGACTTTTCTCAACAAAACAGGAAGGAAAGAAAGGATGGAGTGTGAAGCAGATGAACAAAAACAGGGCTCTGATGAGAACATGTCGGAATGGTGAGATCTCTTACTTAGTGAAAGATTTTTCCTGATTAATTTGTCCCAAAGTACAAATGCACAGTCCTGATGAATTTAACTTTCTTTCAAACCAGCTTCTGTAATACTGACTTTGTAGCTCTCCTTTAACCAATCAGCTAGTGTTTATCTCTAGTTTTTATTTTTATTGATTTTAGAGGAACGAAGGGAGAGAGAGCGAAACAGTGACGTGAGAGAGAAACATTGATTGGTTGTCTCTTGTACACGCCCCGACCAGGGATCGAACCTGCAGCCTGGTATGTGCCTTGACTGGGAGTTGAACCCACCACCTTCTGATGTACGGGACTATATTCCAACCAACTGAGCCACATCGGCCAGGGCTATCTCTAGTTTTGTTTTGTTTTTAATCCTCACTGGAGGATTTTTTTCCCCCCTTTTATCTCTAGAGAGAGAGTGGAAGGGAGGGAGAAGGATAGAGACAGAAAGAGAGACAGAGAGAGAGACAGAGAGACAGAGAGACACAGTGATTGGCTGCCTCTGACCAGGGGTGGGGTTTTGAACCTGCAACCAACGGAAGCATGTGACCTTGACTGGGAATCCAACTGGCGACCCTTCAGTCTTCAGGGGGACACTCTAACCCAGTGGTTCTCAACCTGTGGGTCGTGACCCCTTTGGCAGTTGAACGACTTTCACGGGTCGCCTAAGACCATCCTGCATATCAGATATTTACATTATGATTCATAACAGCAGCACCATTACAGTTATGAAGTAGCAACGAAAATAATTTTATGGTTGGGTCATAACATGAGGAACTGTATTTAAAGGGCCAGAAGGTTGAGAACCACTGCTCTAACCACTGAGCAGTCGGCCAGTTAAAGAACATTCATGATTCTATTTCTCTCTGTCAAGAAGGCTATACTGTAATAGAAACACAATTGTTACTAAAAATGGTTTAAAATGTGTGCTTCAAATGCAAAGCCAGAATTTTATTTTTAAGACAGTTTGCTGCTGTTTATGCCATGTAGTTTATACGTAGATATTGTTCTTTAGAATCAGGGTCTCAGCAGAGGATGGTGTGTATGTGTGTGTATTATAAATGCTGCTTCCAGGCACATGGAGTTTGTAAATGTTCCTGGCACTACTTTTACCCACTAAGAATCATGGCTTTAGATACTTCTGGGCTATAATTCTGTTCCCTGCTGCTTTACAGTTTGACTATATTGAGTTTATTTTTTATGGCTCACATTCAAGTTGTCCGAACACATGGTAGGCTTTGAAAATAACAGTACTAAGTCCCATTAGTCTTATGTCAGATGTCATTGAGCCAGAAAAATTTGTATGTATTGGGTGCATATTTATAATGTCAGTTTTTATTTTTTACCTCTCAGATACATAGTCCTAGGAACAATGAAACTACCCAGCTTGATACTTTAATATTATCATTATTAGTAATAATGTGTGATATCTGTTTCTCAGTGGGGAGATGCTGTTGGTATTTTGGATGGGGCAGTTCTTTGTGGTGAGGGATTGTCCCATGCCTTGCAGGATATTTGGCATTTTTGCTTTGTTTCCATCCACCTCCCTCTTCATATTATCAAACCAAATGCCTCTGTTTCCTAGGTGGGTTGAATAGTCTCAATTGAGTACCATTGTATTCTATTTTTATATTAGTTAGCATTTATGAAGCACTAACTGTGTGCCAGGCACTGTACTATTGTGCATAACATATTCTTTCTTAATGCTCACAACTCCACTATTTGTATTTTATAGAAGAGGAAATGGAGGTTAAGCATGGTTAGATAATTTGCCCAAAGGTGGCAAAACTGGAAGTCAAACCTGATTCCTAAGTTCATATTTAACCACCATGTTTCCTACCTTTTGACTATGCCTTTTCCATGGCTCTTTTTTCTCTCATCTTAACTTCTATGACCTAAGGATGTATGACTTTTCTTAGGACTTTGCTTCTTTTGAAATTTGTCTGAAAAACAAAGACATAAATCTGGGACCTCTGAGGTGAGGCTGTGTGAGTAACAGGAAAAGCTTTGTAGGTCTGTATGCCTGTACCTTTCCTGGGTGGATTTTTAATCCAGCCGCACAACTAGGTAGGCTTATGATTTGGCTTTTTAAATTTTCCTCTAATGTATATTCCAAGGTCTATTTACCTAATTTATATATAAATTTTGGGTTATAAAGATCTCTCCCCCATCATGCTATTAAACAAGAAATACTTCCAAGAACCCTCTTGGTTACTCTTTTCATAAATTTATTTGGATGTGCTAATTTATTCACAGATCAAAGTATAGAACTTTACTTTTTATCAGTTGTATTGAGATCTGTCAAATTATATATGATCCAACTTGTAAAATTATTAGGATGAATTGATCATTTAGCTTAGCCTAGTCTCAATGGATAGAAAGAGTTCTTATAAAAAGCATGCATTAGGTGTTTTAGGATCAAAAACGTATGTCTCAATCAGAGAGCTTTATTTCTAATTTCCTTAAATTCACTGCTAACTAAACTTGGAGTCCTTTTAAGTGTAACCAAGAATTCTTTTTGCTTTTTCTCTTTCTGTTCTTTAATTCTACACCAGCCAGTCCTTTGAGTTCTGAAGAACTGAAAGTGGTTGTGATATAATAGCTTTCTTATGCCTGTAAAAAGATCAGTTATTATTTTAATATTTTTCTGTGCATGTGTGTTCCATTCTAACAACTCTTTTGTAAAGTTACTTTCTACTGATTTTTATTCAAATTGCTTATAAAGCAGTTATTAATTAGGTGATTCATAGCCTAATTTTGCTCTATTCTCCCCTAACACATCATTCATCTGTTCTCTTTGAATATAGCTTAACTTCTTTTCTTTCATATATGAGTTGGTTTGGTGATGGTCTGAGGTTGCAGTTAGGAGCCTTCCTCTGATGATGTATTAGAGGCTGATCTCACAGGAAAGAAAATATTCCTTTCTCTTGGAAGGCAAGTGACAGAGATAGAGTGCTAAACCTTCCCCCTCCTTCTCCAGCCCGAGCTGACCTTCTGCGGCCCCTTGGTGCCTCTTGTTTTCTTATTTTTATAGAAAATCAATATCCCTTCTGACACAAACAATAGCTCAGAAGCAAGAATAAATGGCAGAAAGCTGAGATCTCTGTCTATCACCTCTCACTTTAACTCCCCCAAACTCTTTAATTATGAGCGGGCTTTGCTCCAGGTGTTTGTGACAGTGAAATTGCTAAATGAGGACCATTTTAACCAAAGATTGGGTGATCAATAACACTCCATAGCAGTAGCTTGTTGGATCAATAGCATTCATTATTTCATGGTTAAGGTAAGTAGCCTCCTTTGCCAGTGGAGGTCATTAATCAGGGGTTTCTGGAGCTGTAGAAAAGAATATATGAGGTAGGTTGAAGATGTTCTGTTTTCTATTCTGTAAATAGGGATGCTGACCAACAGTATATTACCATTGTTGTAAATGATACTTTTGCATTTGAGAGTATTGAATAGCTAGCATAGTGTTCTTACGTAGATTTAGCCCAAGTTCTGCTAGTACATCCTTTGGAACAACTAAAAAAGACAACTTGGGAGGTGGATCTGATACTATTGTATTTGAGGATCTGTCTCTTGAAAGAAATGCTAGAATTATTCTGTATGGTTCCAGAGGAAGGAACTTGGACTCATAGATAGAAAGTATAGAGAGTTAAGTGTTGCCTCAGTATAGATATAACATTCAGAAAATTAGAACTCTGTAAAAATGAAGTGAATTGTTTCACTAGGTGATGAGTTCTGGATCACTGTAGGGATTCAAGCCTGGGGTTGGTGACCGCTTACTGTGTTATTGTGAAGTTGGAGAGTTTGAACTGAGTGACCTCTAAAGTCCCTGCAAAACTGAGAGTCTATAATTCTTTTCAGTCACAACCTCCTTCCCATCATTGTAGCTTCATTTTAAAATAAAGCACCTGCTAAGCAGCCTCCACTGCCCACTAAGATACTTACGAAGGCATAAAACATCGCGCACACGTCAGCAGAAATGAGGACTGACAGTTGGCCTTTTGCCAAGATTTGCCCAAACTACAAGGTTGATAGAGCTGTATTGGAGAGGCAGTCGGAAGCCCTCCTCAGCAGTGCTGAGTCTTCCCTGAAGGTGGACAGCGAGGCCCTGCATCCTTTCTCTGTAGTCAGCTCTTGGTTCAGAAAAGCAAGGCTTATTTTGATCAGAAATTGAGCAGCTGCTGTTTGAGCCAGCATGTTGTTCCATCCTTTACTTTCCGATCACTATCTTTCATTTTCTATTTGGAAGCTGTAACTCCCAGAATATACTTGGATGGGGAATCACAGTGTTTTCTGTGTATGTATTTGTGTTTGAGGGTAGGGAGGAAGTAGTCACAGCATGTTGAGTCCTAGGAAATAGAGTCTCCAAAAATAAAGTTTACTGTTGGCATCGGCAGAGAAGGAAAAAGCACTCATAATAGAGCATTCTGGAAATTGTAGTGTTTTCTATGCCTTCATTTATTGCAGACTCCTAAAATGGGGTCAGAATCAGGCAGGGAGTGTTAGAAGATCCTGTCTCAGTCTAACATAGCTATCTGAGATAAAAGCCCACCAGTGACACTGGGAATTAGGCTAGGGCAGCGGTTCTCAACCTGGGGGTCACGACCCCTTTGGCGGTTGAACGACCCTTTCACAGGGGCCGCCTAAGACCATCCTGCATATCAGATACTTACATTATGATTCATAACAGTAGCAACATTACAGTTATGAAGTAGCAACGAAAATAATTTTATGGTTGGGGGTCACCACAACATGAGAAACTGTATTTAAAGGGCCAGAAAGTTGAGAACCACTGGGCTAGGGGCTTTGCACATCCTCTTGGCCGATTGTAGAGGTGAGAAGAGCATGTTACTATCCATAACCAAAGGAGCACAGAATGGGAAGATAATTTACACACCCTTTCTGTTGGTGAATACCAGATTCTAGGTCAACCAGTCTGAACAAGAGGTCTTTGAACAAGTTCTGCAGAATAAAGAAAAGAGGTCATTCTTAAAGTTCAGAGGAAGAACACATCTTTGAAAATGATTGCCAGTCGAAAGCAGGAGAGCATTTTTGAAAATCTTCATTAGGATGCAAAAAGGTATAATCACTTTGTAACAGGAATAGTAAGTCATAAGGACAGAAAAATGGCTATTTGAAAACCCTGTGTTATGGGAGGGAAAATTGTAGGGAAATTTGAAATGTTAAAATGAAAGATAGTTCATCCTATTGAACACTGCATTGATGAAATGGAAAACTTCAGAAGCCCTCCCAAAATGCAGAGAGGAGCTAAAAATGAGAGAGAAGATGATAGATCTAGAGGACAGAGAATTGCAGCCCAGTCTGTGAATATGTAAATATTCCCAAGGAACCATCCAATGCATTGGAATAGAAGAATGATTTAAAAAATAGAATTGAAGAGAAAAAAAATTAAATATAATTAAATAAAATAATTAAGTATAATGATTAAAAGGGAAAACTAATGAAAAGAGACTTGTACCTAGATATATCCTGGCATATTTTTGCATTCTACATTGGTAGCAGGGATAGAGCAAATACTGCATAAAGAAAAATCTTAGAAGGGATGAGAAAAATAAGGCTGGCATTCATCCCTACAGTACTAAATGTGAGGGGCTACATTTGTCTAGAGAGTTTTGAGTGGGGAAAAGATTACTCTCCTACCCCTCGTCCCTGAATTTTATATATAACTAAGATGGATTTCATATAGAAAGGAGCACAAAGACATTCTCAGATGTGCATGTCTCAGAATGTATGCCTTTTAAAAATTTACTCTCAAAAGACATTATCTAACCAAAGATGAATCACTATTAGCTCTAAGAAAAGGTAAGTCTTAAAAGGATGGGTGGACTTCTCTAAGGCACAGCCTGCAGCTCAGTAGCAGAGTCCTGAGCAAAATCATGATCCCTGCAAAGTCTGTCTGATTGCAGTGGCTGTGGTAATGAAACGAGAGGTTGATGCTTACGTGGTGCCATCTGAATGAAGCTGACACACTCCTTCATTATACAGTCTCATAATTTATTATGGGAATAATTTTACAGTCGATGTGAGATATTTCTCTGAAAAACCTCAGTCATGTTTGCTTTCATTCTCAGAAGTCTGATTACGTATGGTTACAAATGTACCACTTCGATCCAGGAAAAAGATGGGGAAAAAATTGAGCAAAGATATCTTTGGGCAGTGGATCTAGGAGTGACATTTTTTCTTTCTTTCTGTTTTTCTGAATTCTAAGACAATTTAAAATTATTATTAAGTACACTGTTATATACTTAATTAAAATGAAAGCTATAATCTTTTAGCATGATGATGTAAGCCATAAACTCTATCCTGCTAATTTCTTTTAAAAGTAGATAAATGTGCCCTAACCGGTTTGGCTCAGTGGATAGAGCGTCAGCCTGGGGACTGAAGGGTCCCAGGTTCGATTCTGGTCAAGGGCATGTACCTTGGTTGCGGGCACATCCCCAGTAGGAGGCGTGCAAGAGGCAGCTGATCGATGTTTCTCTCTCATCCATGTTTCTAACTCTCATCCTCTCCCTTCCTCTATGTAAAAAATCAATAAAATATATTTTTTTAAAAAAGTAGATAAATGAGGCACCTCTCATTGAGCTAATACTATATAATAAAAGGCTAATATGCAAATTGACCGAATGGCAGAATGACTGGTCACTATGATGTGCACTGACCACCAGGGGGCAGACGCTTAATGCAGGAACTGCCCCCTGGTGGTCAGTGCGCTTCCACAAGGGGGAGTGCTCCTCCGCCAGAAGCTGGGCTCACAGCTGGTGAGCGCCGCTGTGGAGGCGGGAGCAGGAGACTCCTGCTTCCGCGGCAGTTGGACAGTCACTGAAGGCTCCCGGATTGAGATTACCCGCCTCCCCCCCCCCCCCCCCCCGCACAAATTTCGTGCACCGGGACTCTAGTTGGTTAATAATCTTAAGTGAGTAAGAAATCAAAGTGGTAACTTACTGATACTGAATTTGATTATAGATGATAAACTTGTTCTGTACATCCTTATTGTAATCGAGACAGGTGTAAACATTCTCATTCAGTTTTAAATTACAGTCCTCGTAGTTAGGAATATGAAAGAACTAGGAAGCTCTCAGATTAGAGGACAGGCTGTGTTTTTTTCCTCTCAGTTGTGGGACTTTAGAGAGATTTGTCTTACTGAAAATAGAAGCTGCTCATGAGGGCCAGAAGGTAGGGAATTATTTTCAAAAAAGAATTCATAAAGATGCTGTATTATTTATTGCTGCAGAAAAATTGCCCTAAAGCATAGCAGCTTTAAATCACAAACATGTAAGTCTTATAGTTTCTGAAGTCAGGTATTGGGGAACAGCTTAGCTGGGTGGTTCTGGTTCAGAATCTCATACTGTTGCATTAAAAGTTAGCTCTCAACTACTGGGGCTGCAGTTGTCTCAAGCCTTGACTAGGGCTGAAGGCTCTACTTTCAAACTTAGTCACAGGGCTGTTGCAGATCCCATTTCCTTATGGGCTGTTGGACCAAGAGTCTTGGTATCTTTTCACTTCTAAGCTCACTCATGGGGGTGGGGAGGGGGGGGGGTGGGAATCTCCAGAGCACCCAAGATGGAAGCCACAGTCTTATTAAACCTACTAGAGGCCCAGTGCACAAAAATTTGTGCACTGGCGGGGGGGGGGGGGTCCCTCAGCCCAGCTTGCCCCCTATCACATACTGGGAGCCCTAGGGGATGTCCTACTACCTGCTCCCTGCTCCCCTTGGGGAGTGGGCCTAAGCCACAGTCTGGCCTCCCTTTGTGGGAGTCAACCAGGCTGATCAGGGGAAGACCGCAGCCCCATCACCGCACTGTTGCAGCCACTGCCAGTCAGGGCAGCCACCAAGATGTTTTCATCAACATGGACTCCAGTCCCTTTACCATGAAAAAATCCATCCATCCATCCTTCCATCTTCCTTCCTTCCTTCCTTCCTTCCTTCCTTCCTTCCTTCCTTCCTTCCTTCCTTCCTTCTTCCTTCCTTCTTCCTTCCTTCTCCTCACCTGAGGATATGTTTCCATTGATTTTTAGAGAATGTGGAGGGGAAAGGGAAAGACAGAGAGAAACATCAAAGTGAGAGGAACACTTTGATTGGTTGCCTCCTGCATGAGTCCTGACCTGGGCCCGGGCCAGGGAGGAACCTGCAACCTAGGTACATGCCCTTGGTCAGAATTGAACCCAGAATCTGTGTTGGGCAGGCCGAGGTATTACCCACTGAGCCAAACCAGCTAGGGCAGGATATGACATTTCTTAACCTTCCAGCAGCAGACCTTCCTTTTTTTCTCCAGGAGTGTAGTAAAAAAACCCTAGATCACCTATTTGGACTCTCATTACCCAAGTTACTAAGAATATTACCAGTGACCACAGGGAGCTTAGCCAATCAGCAGTCAGAAAAGGTGTTTCCTCTGTAGTTCACACCAATTGCCAGTATGGCCCCTGCCGGGCCTAAAGCCTCTGGAGAGTTATTAGCCCTGGGCCGGGTCACCCCCAGCTCCCCGCCGCTGCCACCATCAACGATCGCTGGCTGGCTCCTCCTTGGCCCAAGCTTAAAGCCTCAGGCTGAGGCTTTAGGCCTGGACCTGGGCACCCCCAGCTCCCCACCGCCACCTCTGCCATCAATGATCGCTGGCTGGCTCCGCCCCGGCCCTGGCCTAAAGCCTCAGGCCCAGGGTTTAGGCCTGGGCTGAGGCACCCCCCCAGCTCCCTGCAGCTGCCTCTGCCATCAAGGATCTCTGGTTCATGATTGCTGGCTGGCTCCTCCCCGGCCCAAGCCTAAAGCCTCAGGCTGAGGCTTTAGGCCTGGACCTGGGCACCACCAGCTCCCTGCCGCCAATCGCTGGCTGGCTCCGCCCCATTCCCCCGCCAAAGCGGCCATAAACTATTGCTGGCTGGCTCCGCCCCAGTCCAAGCCTAAAGCCTCTGGCTGAGGTGTTAGGCCTGGGCCGGACCCTCCCTATGCTCCCCACCATCAACAATCGCTGGCTGGCTCCTCCCCGGTTCCCCGCCAAAGCCGCCATCAACAATCGCTGGCTGGCTCCTCCCCGGCCCAAGCCTAAAGCCTCTGGCCAAGGCTTTAGGCCTGGACTGGGGCACCCCCAGCTCCCCGCCCCCACTGATTGCTGGCTGGCTCTGCCCCGGTTCCCTGCCAAAGCCGCCATCAATGATCGCTGGCTGGCTCCGCCCCAGTCCAAGCCTAAAGCCTCTGGCTGAGGCGTTAGGCCTGGGCCGGACCCCCCCATGCTCCCCACCATCAACGATCTCTGGCTGGCTCCTCCCTGACCCAGGCCTAACGCCTCAGGCTGAGGGTTTAGGCCTGGGCCGGGGTACCCCCAGCTCCCTGCAGCCGCCGCCATCAACAATCGCTGGCTGGCTCCTCCCCGGCCCAAGCCTAAAGCCTCTGGCCAAGGCTTTATAGGCCTGGACTGGGGCACCCCCAGCAACCCGCCGCCACCGATTGCTGGCTGGTGCCGCCCCAGTTCCCCGCTGCAACTGCCATCAAGGATCCCTGGCGGGCTGGACCGGCCCAAGCCTAAAGCCTCTGGCGGAGGCTTTAGGCTTGGGCCCGAGCACCCCCAGCTTCCTGCCGCTGCTGCCATCAAGCATAGCTGGCTGGCTCCGCCTGGTTCCCCTCCGCTGCTGCCATCAATGATTGCTGGATGGCTCAGCCCAGGCCCCAGCCTAAAGCCTCAGTCTGAGGCTTGGGGCTGACATATGCAAATTAGCCACCATCTTAGCTGTCGACTAATTTGCATATCTCGCTGATTAGCCAATGAAAAGGGTAGCGGTCGTACGCCAATTACCATGTTTCTGTTTTATTAGATAGGATTATCAGAATTGACATACCATTACTTCTGCCTATGCTGTTGGTTACACAGACCGACTAGGGTGTGAAATACCAGGAAGTGAATCATCTGTGAGTTTGGTTACTATAGATGGCTACTGTGCAGGAAAAATATTAGATTTCATAGACTACATTTTATTTTTCCATTTAAAATGAAAATAGATTCAAGACCCATAGAATTTTTTAAATTGCAATGTAATTGAGAGCCCCATAGATTTTAGATGACTATTTTAATAAGAATGTCAGTGAGAGAATTACTACTATTAGCTTCTAAAATAATATTTGGGCACATACAAGAATTAGCACCCTAGAAGTAGCTTTCTAATCTTTCATCCTTTGCAGTGCTCTAGTGTTCACAAAGTGGGTTCATATCATCACATCCTCAGAACAGCCCATCCACATTTTATGTGCAGAGAAATTAGGATTAGAGAGGTAAAGTGACACACCACAAAGGCCATGCAAGGGGAAGCAACAGAGCTGATTTGAAGGAGTTCGTTCCATTTGCGTAACATTGACTGGATGCCTGTCATGTGCCATGTGCTATGCTAGCATTGGGGACACTGAGATGAGCAATCTATTTCCTTTCCAGCATGGATCTCTCTCTTCCGGGGCTATAGGATCTCCTTTCTGCCTGTGCTAGGGCAGAGGAGGATCTGTACAACGCTTGAGTAATTTCAGTTCTACCAGTTTGCCTGAAGATCCAGCTGCCTTCTCGTGATTCCTGGGATCTGGAGGCCTGAGACAGTTTGAGGTCCTGGTCCACCCCTGGCAAGGGAGTGACACCTTTGTCCCTGAAGGCTGGCTCCACGCTGCAAAGTGCACAGGCTCCTCTTCTCTGAAGTAATTTCCCTTAACATGGCACCACTCCATCTCTCCACTTTGTTCATCATTCTAGATGAGGATTCCTAACTTTGTCAGTGCTCATGTTTTGGGCCAGATAATTCTCTGTTGTAAGGGCTGTCCTGTGCATTGTAGGGTGTTTAGCAGCATCCCTGGCCTCTACCCAGTTGATGCCAGAAGGACAGCAACTCCCCTTTCCTCCCTTTAAGTCCTGACAAACAAACAAACAAACAAACAAAAACAAACAAACAAACAAACAAACAAACGGTTCCAGACATTGCCAGATGGCCCCCAGGGTCTGTAAGGGCCAAAATTGCCTCCAGTTGAGAACTACTGCTCTAGATGTTTCTGGTACTGAGATTGGCTTACTTCAGTGACTCTGCTTTTTCCAACAAGCACGAGTTTCAGATTTAGAGAACTGGTTTTGTTTAGTTTTTTAATTTATTGATTTGAGAGAGAAGAAGGGAGAGAGACATCGATTTGTTGTTCCACTTATGCATTAACTTGTTGCTTCTTGTATGTGCTCTGACTGGGGATTGAACCTTCAACCTTGGCATATCGTAATGACACTCTAACCAACTGAACTACCCAGCCAGGGCAAATTTAGATAACTTTGTAAGGCCACAACATTGATCTATTCTATAGAATAAAAATAATGTAGTTAAAAAACTAAGAGTTTTTGCCAATTTAAAAACAATACCTTTTAATTGCTCCTCAAAAGGGAAACAGTTCATTTCACAACTTGGAAATAGAAGCAGTTCAGATGAGAGCATTTTAAAATAGTGCCAAAGTTTACAATGTTTAGCTAACAGTGTTTGCCCTGGAATTAATTAAGTGGACAAGAGGTATTAATAGTGTTTTATTAGGCTTGATTCCTATGATAATCTACTTCTTTGAAAGTGGGTGCCATGCCCAGTCATCTGCTTATTTCAGTTGGATGTGGTTCAGTTGCTTTGGTCCCATAGAATCCCATCCAGTAAGTTTCATTTTCTGGCACCATACATAGTTATTACAATATTATCGACTATATTTCCTTTGCTGTACATTACATACCTATAACTGTTTTGTAACTACCAGCCTGTACTTCTTAATCCCTTCACCTTTTTCACCCAGTTCCCTATTCCCCTCTTCTCTGGCAACCATCAGTCTGTTCTTTGTATGTGTGAATCAGTTTCTGTTTTATTTGTTCATTTATATTGTTCTTCAGATTCCACATATAAGTGAAATCATATGGTATTTGTTTTTCTCTGACTGGCTTATTTCACTGAGCATAATACCCTCTAGGTCAGTGATTCTCAACCTTCCTAATGTTGTGGTGACCCCCAACCATAAAATTATTTTCATTGCTACTTCATAACTGTAATTTTGCTACTATTATGAATCATAATGTGAATATCTGATATGCAGGATGTATTTTCATTGTTACAAATTGAACATAATTAAAGCATAGTGATTAATCACAAAGACAGTATGTAATTACATATGTGTTTTCCGATGGTCTTAGGCGACCCCTGTGAAAGGGTCGTTCGACCCCCCAAAGGGGTCGCGACCCACAGGTTGAGAACCGCTGATCTAGGTCATCCATGCTGTCCCAAATGCTAAGATCTTATGCTTTTTTATGTCCTAGTAACAATTCATTGTATATATATACTACAGCACATATATATATATATATATATATATATATATATATATACACACACACACACACACACACATACATAAATATATGTGTATATATATGTGTGTGTGTGTGTGTATATATATTTCAGAGAGGAAGGAAAAGAGAGAGAAGAAACTTCAAGGATGAGAGAGAATCACCGATGAGAATCACCGATCGGCTGCCTCCTGCACTGCCCTGCAACCTGGGCACGTACCCCCCCCCCCCCGCCCCCCCAACTGGAATCGAGCCCAGGATCCTTCAGTCTGAAGGCCCAATGCTCTATCCACTGAGCCAAACTGGCCAGGGCTGTACTACTGCTTTTTTTTATGTACTAATGTATTGATGGACGGCTTGGCTATTGTAAAGAATACTGCGATGAGCGTAGGGATGCATATATTCTTTCGAATTTGAGTTTCTTCAGATATATACCCAGAAGTGGAATTGTTGAGTCATAAAGCACTTCTATATTTAATTTTTTGAGTAACCTCCATATTGTTTTCCAAAGTGGCTGTACCAGTCTGTATTCCTACCAGTGCATTAGGGTTCCCTTTTCTTCATATCCTTACCAACACTTGTTTGTTGATTTATTGATGATAGTCATTCTGACAGGTATGAGATGAGAGCTCATTTCATTTTTAATGTGCATTTTTCTGATGATTAGTGATGTTGAGCATCTTTTCATGTGTCTATTGGCCATCTGTATGTACTCTTTGGAGATGATTTTATTTTAAAATCATAATCTCTGAGCCATAAATGAAGGAAGGCTGCAGGACTGGACAACTGTGGCCTATGACTTGGAAGGGGAAATATTTGGTTCTACTTTATAGCTAGCACTACATTTTGCATGTTGTATCCTAGTGTTTATATGCAAATATGCCATGAACTTCCTGGTATTTTTCTTTTTGGTAAATTATACTATAAAGAAATTTCTTACATATCATTAGATTTCTACAATACAAATGCTTCTGAGGGGATAGATTTGCAGATGCTATCAAATGAAATAGTCCTTTCCAGATACTGATGGAATGATGGTACTTTTATGTAATAAGTGTTCTGCAAGACATAAGTCATTTTCCTGGTAAAGAAAATATCTCCTTTGATCATAACCTTAAAACCCTGGCGATAGTCCTATATGATATCATTACCATTACTCTAATTAACTGCATATAGAAATTTATAGAAGAGATTAATGCAAGCTAATCTTTCAAGAACAGCGAGTTTCCTTAAATGCTGTTGACAAAAGTAGAAAATATACAGTGTCAGGAAGGTTTTAGGTTATCAACACCTTTCTTCACCCAACATCTTTCTTTGAGCTTGTCTCCTTTATTTAGAATATGAGGAGAGAATGAAATCCATGGGAAAAAAGGACTAAGGAAGTACTGTATCTTGTACTTACCAGTGGTTGGGCAAGAATAGAGAAAAGAGTTGATAGATTTTGTAATAAAGCAACAGTTTTAATTTTTTAATTGGAAATATTTAAACAGAGGGGACCACAGACATTGCAGAGTTGAACTTGTAATACATGTAGAACAGGGATCAGCAAGCTTCCGCTGTAAAGAGCCAGATAGTAAATAGTTTAGGGCTTTGTGGGCAGTTTGTTCTCCGTTGCAACTACTCAACTTTGTATTTGTGGTGTGAAAGAAGACATAGACCATATATAAATGAATGAGTGTGGCTGTAGTCCAATAAAATTGTATTTATGAACACTGAAGTTTGGATTTCATATTTCCACATCTCACACGATGTTCTTTTGACAACCCCCGCCCCACAGGGATATAAAACTAAAAACCAAACAAAAGTAGGTAACTGGCTGTTGTTTGCTAACCCCTAAGTCTCAGTTAGTGCTACTGCTAGCCAATAAAGATTATAACACGATGGTAGAACAGAATATCTGTCCCATGGCCCACCCTCCTTCATATCAAGAGGAGTTAAAAATATAAAATTTGCTTTATTTTCGAGATAAAATAACAATAAAGTAGTAATATGATAGGACGTGCATGTAGTTAAGACTCAATGGAGTTAGGCCAGTAATATTTTTAGGAATTTGCTAAAAATACAAAAACAAAGCCAGTAAAGTAAGTTCAGCAGCACAGTTCTTTGAACTGAGAAGTAGGAAGAATGCAGTAGTCTGTGAGGATGTCTTTTGGATTTAACTGCAGAATCTTTGAAAATTAATCTTTGAAGATTCTAAATCCATTAGAATCCAGTGGTATAGTTTTGTAAGACATTTGTTACAATGACACCTGAGAATGTTCCCACAATAAAATAAAATGAAAGGACCTTTAAAGAAACTGGATATGTTTTATTGGTTCTTGCTGCAACAAATCTCTTAGGTCTATTATTCAGAGACAAGCTTAAGTGAGGAGAGCATTGCTACTTAATTTACTCAACATTTTTAGGATTTAGTATTGCCAAAATATTTGGAAGCACTGCAAAATACAAAATATTTTCAGATTTTTGGTCCAGAAATGTAGGTTGGGATTTTCCCAAGCCTTATGCAGCATGGTGAAACTGTTTCTCCTTGCTTTGGTTTCTTCCATGTTCTAGAGCAGGTGAAAAAAATTAACTGCCTCGGAAGGAAATACTCCCAGTCATGGAAACAGCTAATATAAAGAATAGAGAATTTTTCTTGAACCAGATAAATCAAATTTCATGATTAGATGAAAGAAATACAGCCTCAGAAGAGGCAGAATCAATTGTTAGCAATAGCTCAGAAAAAGAAATTTACTAGATGGAACTCTATTCAAACGGTTTATTTCAGTGGTTCTCAACCTGTGGGTCGCGACCCCTTTGGCGGTCGAATGACCCTTTCACAGGGGTCGCCTAAAACCATCCTGCATATCAGATACTTACATTACGATTCATAACAGTAGCAACATTACAGTTATGAAGTAGCAATAATTTTATGGTTGGGTCACAACATGAAGAACTGTATTTAAAGGGCCAGAAGGTTGAGAACCACTGTTTAATTTCAATGAGTTCGAATGGAATTTGTTTTTATATTTTTATATCTTAACTTCCTTTTTGAAAATGAGTTTTTTTTTTAAAATATATTTTATTGATTTTTTACAGGAAGGAAGGGAGAGAGAGAGAGAGTTAGAAACATCGATGAGAGAGAAACATTGATCAGCTGCCTCCTGCACATCTCCCACTGGGGATGTGCCCGCAACCCAGGCACATGCCCCTGACCGGAATCGAACCTGGGACCCTTCAGTCCGCAGGCCAACGCTCTATCCACTGAGCCAAACCGGTTTTGGCTGAAAATGAGTTTTATTGTATATGCTTGATATGAAGGAAGACATTAAATTTAGAAAATAATAACTTTTGTTATACTGATTTCCCCACCCCACACCCCCATTTATGGGTTTTTGCTTGCTGCTTTGTAAATGGGAGAAAACACTTGAGAGATGGTAGATGTCTTAAAGTTAGATAGCTTCATTTAAAACTGATAGTTGGTAATACTGAAAAAATAAAATTAGTTGATAAATTTGTAAATTTATGTTGTTTAATATACCACAACAGGTTGAGGTTATTTCTATGAGCCTTAATAAATAGCTTTCTAATGCTAAACTAACAAAGTGGCTTCTGATATTTTTAAAGTACTTTGAGATATAAATAAAAATTTTAGAATTCTTTTTAATAAACTTTTCCCTGTGACTTAACCATGGCATTTACATTTCTGATTGGCTAATGAAATTAGGGAAACTTTTGATTTGAAAACCAGAAGAACATTAGACAGTGCTTTTTATTTGGAGCTGATGTGTTCTCTCTGTTTTACTCTCTTTTTTTTCAGTGAAACCAGCAGTGTATGTAGCAGCAGTGACACAGGGCTCTTTACCAACGATGAAGGACGGCAAGGTAATCTTGATCCCAGCTTTAGGAAGATTCTCATGATTATAGGAGTGAGTCACTGAGAATATGGTGATTGTCGATACCAGCGGTTCTCTAACTTTAGGGCATGTAAGAGCCACCTGGCTATTATTGTAGCCAGTAGAAAGGTGTTTGAGCCAAAAACCTGGGTATATGGATTTAGTCTTGACTTTGTCATTATTGAAGGCCTTGGGCAAATGAAATAACTTCTTGACGTAAACCTTGGGGGACTATATTATTTGTCTCTGGTTAGTTTTTTTCCTGATAGCTTGGATTGCTAGTGTCAAGATGATTTTCTGTCCCATTAATGAGGTACAAAGGAAAAAACAAGGTATGGGATACATTCTTTATTTGCCTTTTATGAGAAATTCAACTATAGCAAGAGATCCCTCAGAAACAGGTATAAACATTATATTTTATATAATATATATGTTTTAAATATAATGTTACATGCAATAAACATTTCAAAAAAAGGTTTAAAATATAATAATATTTCCAAGACTGTGCTAACATAGTATAACTAGAGGCCCGGTGCACAAAAATTTGTGCACTGGGGGTGGGGGGGGCCGTCCCTCAGCCCGGCCTGTGCCCTCTCGCAGTCTGGGACCCATCGGGAGATAACGACCTGCTGGCTTAGGCCCGCTCCCTGGTGGCAGAGGGCAGGCCCAATCCCTAGGTGCAGCCCCTGGTCGGGCTCAGAGTAGGGCCGATTGGGGAGTTGGGGCGCCGCCCCCGTCATGCACAGAGCAGGGCGGATCGGGAGGTTGCGATCCAGACTGGTGCAACCACTGTGGAAAACAGTATGGGGTTTCCTCAAAAAAATTAAAAATGGAACCCTCAGTCACGCTCAGGGTAGGGCCAATTGGGGGGTTGGGGCACCGCCCCCGGTCACACTCAAGGCAGGGTCGATGGGGAGGTTGCGGCGCCACCTCCTGTCACGCACAGAGCAGGGCCCATCAGGGGGGTTGGGGCTCCGTACCGCGTCACGCACAGAGCAGGGCCAATCAGGGGGTTGGGGCACTGCCCCCTGTCACGCACAGAGCAGGGCCTATCAGGGGGTTGGGGAGCTCCCCCCTGTCACTCACAGAGTAGGGTCGATAGGGGAGTTGGGGCACCGCCCCCTGTCACATACAGAGCAGGGTGGATCAGGGGGTTGGGGCGCCGCCCTCTATCACCCGCAGGGCAGGGCTGATCAGGGGGTTGGGGCGCCGCTACTGTCACACTCAGGGCAGGGCCGATGGGGAGGTTATGGCTCTACCCCATCACACACAGAGTAGGGCCCGTCGGGGGGCGGGGGGGGTTGGGGCGCTGCCCTCTATCACCCACAGAGCAGGGCCAATCAGGGGGTTGGGGCGCCGCCACTCTCACACTCAGGGCAGGGCCGATGGGGAGGTTATGGCTCTACCCTGTCACACACAGAGAAGGGCCTGTGGCGGGGGTTGGGACACTGCACCCTGTCACACACAGAGCAGGGCCGATCAGGGTGTTGGGGCGCCGCAGTCACACACAGAGCCACAGGGCGATCAGGGGGTTGGGGAGCTCCCCCCTATCAGGCACAGAGCAGGGCTGATCAGGGGGTTGGGGCGCCTTCCCCTGTCACGAACAGAGCAGGGCAGGGCGGATAGGGAGGTTGTGGTCCCGCCTCCTGTCACACACAGAGCCGCAGGGCGATCAGGGGGTTTGGGCGCTGCCCCCGTCACGCTGATCCCGGTGCCGGGAGGCCTCTCGGCTCCGCTGATCCCGGTGCTGGGAGGCATATTACCCTTTTACTATATAGGATAGAGGCCTGGTGCATGGGTGGGGCTGGCTGGTTTGCCCTCAAGGGTGTCCTGGATCAGGGTAGGGGTCCCCACTGGGGTGCCTGGCCAGCCTGGGTGAGGGGATGATGGCTGTTTGCAGCTGGTCACACACCCTTCAGGGTGGGGGTCCCCACTGGGGTGCCTGGCCAGTCTGGGTGAGGGGCTGAGGGCTGTTTTCAGGCTGGCGGGTGACTGAAGCTCCCAACTGCTCCTTTTTTTCGTTTTTTTTAAGTTCTGGGCCAGCTTTAGCTCTGGCTCCAGCTCTGAGGCCTCTGCTGCTGAAAGCAGGTATCTGGTTTGTTTGGGTTCTATAATCGAAGCACTGTATGAACTCCAGCTCTGAGATCCAGGCTGGCTGAAAGCAGGTTTCTGGGGTTTTGTTTAGCTTCTATATTTGTAACAATGTTTCAAACTGCAAGCTCAGAGGCCGGCAAGGCAGGCGGGGAACGTTGGTTTCCTCTGTCACTGAAGCAAGGAAGCCTCATGTTAGCTTCAAGCTGCCTGGCTGCTGGCCGCCATCTTGGCTGGCAGTTAATTTGCATATCACCCTGATTAGCCAATGGGAAGGGTAGTGGATATACGACTAATTACCATGTTTCTCTTTTATTAGATAGGATATCACAAAAGTTGTAGGAGATATTAAAAATCTGAAATAACGGGATTACTTCTATATTCTAAAATGTTTTATTTCTCTGGCTCTATTTTTGTTCATCAGTTAATGTTGTTCATTATATTCCACAAATGAGTGAGATCATGTGATATTTATCTTTCTCTGACTGGCTTATTTCGCTTGGCATAATGCTCTGCAGGTCCATCGATGCTGTTGCAAATGATAAGAGTGCCTTCTTTCTTACAGCAGTGTAGTATTTTCCATTGTGTAGATATACCAAAGTTTTCTAATCCACTCATCTCTGATGGACACTTGGGCAGTTTCCAAATCTTAGCTATTGTAAATTGTGCTGCTATGAACATAGAGGTGCATATATCCTTTTTTACTGATGTTTCTGATTTCTTGGGATATGTTCCTAGAAGTGGGATTACTGGGTCAAATGGGAGTTCCATTTTTAATTTTTTTGAGGAAACCCCATACTGTTTTCCACAGTGGTTGCACCAGTCTGGATCCTCACCAGCACTTGTCGTTTGTTGATGATAGCCATTCGTTGATGATAGCCGTTCTGACAGGTGTGAGATGGTACCTCATTGCTGTTTTGATTTGCATCTCTCGGATGATTAGTGACTTTGAGCATGTTTTCATATGTCTCTTGGCCTTCTGAATGTCCTCTTTTGAAAAGTGTCTATTTAGGTCCTTTGCCCATTTTTTGATTTGATTGTTATCTTCCTTTTGTTAAGTTGTATGCGTTTCCTGTAAATTTTGGAGATTACACCCTTATTGGAGATAACATTGGCAAATATGTTCTCTCATGCAGTGGCTTTCTTATTGAGAAACAGCTAGTTTTGAATTGAGAAACATTTGTGGGCTTTGAATCCCAAAGTTCATTTATGCCCCTGAGAATGGTAGAAGGCAGTTTATTTTTGTGGTAAAGGCTTTGGAGTTAGTCAGGCTTTGAGTTCAAATCCTGGCTTCATCATATACCACCTGACCTTGACTTCTTTGGACTTTAGTTGCTTCATTTGTAAGTTGGAGTTAGTGTAAGGTTTGGAAGAAATAACATATTTACAGATTTTTAGCATGGGTCGTGGTAGGTGTAAGGGCTCAGTATTAGTAAGTGGCAGCTTTATTTTTGTGCTATTAAAAGCATTCCAGTTTGATATCCCAGTTTTCATTATAATATGGATCAAGAAGAAGGATCAAAACAGTTTTTTGTACTTTGACTTTATTTAAAAGTATTCTTAAACCTATAGCACTGAGAAGTTATTTTCCCTTTTGGTTTTTAATAGAGCATGTTAATATTCCAGCTTATGAAAATAATCTCTTTATTTTAGGGGATGATGAGCAGAGTGATTGGTTCTATGAAGGAGAATGTGTCCCAGGATTCACTGTCCCTAATCTTCTGCCCAAGTGGGCTCCTGATCATTGCCCTGAAGTAGAAAGAATGGATTCTGGACTGGATAAACTTTCAGACTCCACATTCCTTTTACCTTCTCGGCCAGCTCAACGAGGTGAGTTCTGAGGAAACCAAAATATACTTCACGCTTTTATGGTTCTCTTTGGGGAGAATCATCCAACGGTATACATACTCCTTCCTTTAAGCATGTGTTAACTATCTGAATTTTGGAGCTGGTCCAAAGATTTTTCTAGAGGATTCAAGCGTGGGTCTCGAAGCTTGAGGTTCTCTTTATTCTTACCTAAATCAATGTCCTGAAGGAAAGTGCATTCCTTCAGCTTGCCGTTGCCATTTGTGCCAGATTTAGGAAGGGTGTCATGGCTGTTTATCCTGCTGTGACTGATAGGCTACTGAGTGCTCACTGGAAGCCTGAAGCACTGGGTCTTAGAAGAGAACAGATTTCAGTAAGAACATTCACATACAAGTTACAGTGGCTTTTAATAAAATATATGTTTTTACTGATTTCAGGAGAGGAGTGGAGAGGGAGAGAGAGATAGAAACATCAATGATGAGAGAAAATCATTGATTGGCTGCCTGTGCACGCCCCTACAGGGGATTGAACCCACAACCTGGGCATATGCCCTTGACTGGAATCGAATACGGGACCTTTCAGTCCGCAGGCTGACTCTCTATCCACTGAGCCAAACTGGCTAGGGCACAGTGGCATTTTTTGAATGGATGATTTAAAAATATTCTTTAAATTTAAAAAATTCTCTTATTGTGGGTTTTAGCACAAATACACATTCCTTCCCTTTGCTTTTCCTTCAATGATGAAGTAGCAGAGTAGAGTGGAAGGAGCTGAGGACGGGGAGAAGGAAACGTGATAATACTGTCTGGGAGTGTCTAGCTCTCTGACTGACAGTCACCTCATTTCCTTGGGGTCTCAGGGTTATTTAAGATATTGATCAATGATTCTCTCTCAACATTGAACAATACTGTTCAGAGGTTTCTTTTAGCTCTATAAATTTATGATTGTAGAATTCTCAGTAGTTAATAATCAGTTCAGTCAGTTATCAAGTATTAGTTGAGCATCTGTTGGCGATAAGAATTTCACTAAGAGCTGTAAACTCCTGTAGCATTTCATTATGATGAATGTGGGTGGTTGAAAGGCCTTCTCAAAGAAATTGGTTCTTGATAAAGAGTACTCTCTGCCTTAGGAACATTGTGTGCTACCTTAATAATGTTTATCAAACATTTCCATGACCATGTCTAAAAGTTCTTTATGGACTAGTTAAAATACACACAAATAAGCAAGAATAGGAAGAAGAAGGAACTTAATAATGGCCTATAATCCCATAGCCAGAGACAGTGTCATTGATGACATTTTGGTGTGGTTCTTCCAGTTTTCTTTTCTATGTGTAAAACACATACAGCAGTCAGAAAAATGGGGTTGGATTATACATGCTATTTTTACCATTATTTCAAGAATTAGAATGGCTTTGAGCAATAACTAGCATTTAACTTGTAGTTATAAATTGTTGATAATACCTCATATATTTGTCTAGTTTCTTTTTAGTTTATTAGTACCTTCCATGTGCTATTTCATTTGGTTTCAAACATCCTTATAAGATAGGACTGAGCAAGCGGATAGCCCTCTTTTACAGATGTGGATGCCTAGGTCAAAGGTAAGTGACATGCCTGAGATCACTACTGGTGACAAAGACTTGGAGATAGTAAATCCTGGACAAATAGCCTGGTGATACTAGTTTAAGGGTCAATCTAGTAGATCCTGGGTGAGAAGGACTCTAGTCTCCTGGAAGCATGTCATTGCTAATGAATCTTCTACATTCAGTTACTGAGGACTGCCTTTGTTTTGTTTTAGGGTACCATTCTCGCTTGAATCGTCTGCCTGGAGCTGCTCGATGTCTCAGAAAGGGGCGAAGGAGGCTTGTTGGGAAGGTGATGGCTCTTAGTGTTTACAGGCTCCGTGGGAGGATAATGTTCTTTGGGGATTTGTGTGCCCTCTTGATAATCAAAGGTGCTGCAGAGCATCCTGGAGTTAATTAAGCCAACTGGAATATTTTGCAAGTTCATAGAGTGAACGTTATGTAGATATGGATGGATAAACACATAAAGGATGAAGTTTAATTTATATAGAACTTCTGACAGCAAACACTGTCATTATGACAGTATCTGCTGCCTATAAATCTACAGACCTGATCTTTCTCTATTCTGTTTTTTTTATGAATCTTATATGATTATTATGTAAGTTAAAACACTCTTGACTTCTTCATGACTCTTCCTGAATTCATGGGTGTTTCTTCCGTCCTGTCTTTGGTCTTTTACTCTAAAATTCTTAAAAAGAAAAAACGTACCAAATTTCAAAACCCCCTCACTGGCCGTGAGGGAGGAATATCTACTTACTCAGGTCTGCCTTTTCCAGTGACTGTGCTGGGCACTCACTTCATTTAATCCTCCCAACAACCTTGAAAAAAGGTGCTATTCCCCTTTAGCAGGTGAGAAAAACTTGGGTTCAAAGACGTTCAGTAATGTCTGATGTTATCCAGATAGATAGAAGTGGCAGAGTAGAGAGTTGAACCTAGGTCTACTTCTCTTTTTTATTTAAATTTAAAAAATTATTTTTTACTTTAGCTTTGAGATTGAATATAGGTTAAGATTGGGGCTCATACCCAGTCAGAGAAGATGGTGGTGGGCAAAGAGTGAGAAAGAGAGAGGCATTTTAGAGTATTAATTAGTTGGTTTACTCAGTAAGCATTTAGAATGCCTATGTTGCAGGCTCTGTGCCAACCTGGTTATACTAGTACTAGAGGCTCAGCGCACGAAATTCGTGCACTCGGGGGTGGGGGGTGTCCCTCAGACCGGCCTGCACCCTCTCACAGTCCGGGAGCCCTTGGGGGATGTCCAACTGATGGTTCAGTCCTGCTCCCTGTGGGGAGCGGGTCTAAGCCAGCAGTCGGACATCCTTAGCGCTCCCACAGAGGCGGGAGAGGCTCCTGCCACCACTGCTGCGCTCGCCAGCCATGAGCCCGGCTTCTGGCTGAGTGGTGCTCCCCCTGTGGGAGCTCACTAACCACCAGGGAGCAGCTCCTGTGTTGAGTGTCTGCCCCCTGCTGGTCAGTGCGCATCATAGCAACTGGTCGTTCTGCTGCTCGGTCTATTTGCATATTAGGGTTTTATTATATAGGATAGTAGTCAGAGCCACAGTCTGGCTTACGTCAGAGAGTTGCTATCTTATAATTTAATCAGGGAATTGTTTTTTTGAAGTTTTAGTCAAAATAAATGAGGCTGTTTTTATTATATGTATTCATCTATGAGAATCCAGATAAATTTAGATTCTTTATATCTTTAAATTCAATTTCAAATGTTTAATTAGAAAGACATTTGATTATTGGGAGAACGATGCCTTCTTTTGGGTTACTCATTTTCCCGACAATAAAAAGCTGCCTTTGTTGTTCTGGGTGCATATTCTTGACAGCTAGCAGGGTATAAGTGAGTACATGGGGGTGGAGGGAAGCAGGAGCTTGGCAGCGGGAAACAGAGTGATGGTTTGATCTTTTTCTCTTTATTGGTTAAGCTTAACAAAAGTTTTCCCCTACCACCTACCTTACTTTGTTTCAGCTCCTATAAAAATAAGAACCTTTCACTTCATGGAAGTAAATCAGTTCAACTTGAAGGCTTCCTTAGGTTTACCTGCAAGAAAACTAGGGCCTTTTGGATGTCTCTAAGGATTGCAAATGAATAGAATAATATTTACTTGTTTAATTCATCTTCATCACCTTAAAGGGATATTTGTCATTTCTAGCAGAGGTCACTGTTCTGCTTCCCTTTCCCCCCCTCCCCATGCCTCTTCTTTTTTTCTAAATTGTAATCATAAATAATGAGTTTCATTCACAGCTCCCTGCTAGCGAGCTGCTAATTACGCCAAGTACTGCTTGTAATTTACATAGTAATAAACTGTAAATTTAAACATTACGGCACTTTAAGTTAATAATTTTTTTTGCTGTAACAAATAGCTCATTTTTCACTCATCTTTTCCCTTGGCCCCACTACCGTGGCTGTGTCTGTGACCAGGAGGCACAGGTATAGGGATGAAGAGTATAAAGAATACAGTATGTGAAACCTTTTCATTTACCTCCACTCCTGCCCAACATCTGACCTGAAATTGATTTTTCATTAGCTAGTTCTGCTAAAATGTGTATCCTAATATTTAAGCTAATTATGCACATAGATGAATACAGATAATATTTGTCCAGAAACAAATGCATTTGAGTAGCAGGTTTGACATTCTTGACATGCATGCCCTATGACTTACTCTCATCTTAGCACTTACTCTTATGTGTATAACTCTTATTTATACACTGTTGGTATGCTTCCCCGGGCACTGTGATAGATACTCATTGTAAATATGCTCACGTTAAATGAAGGGTGAGTGCCTTCTGCCATTTTCCATTTTTTTTGGAGATGATTAGGTTTTGAATTGCTTGTAGTGTTAGGGTAACATTTCATGTTGCAAATTCGAAAACCCCAAATTTAGGAAACAATTTATGCAAACTTCTATTTCTTGTTTTAAGAGATGACATTTAACAGACAAAATACAGGTGACAGTTTTTGTAAGTTGCAAAAATCCTTTGCTATGTATATACATTTACTCAGAAGATATTTAGGTGTTACTAGTGAGGACTCTGTAAATGGATGTGCTGCTGGTCTGTTCAAAATGAGCTGGGTTGAATTTTTTTTTAAAAAGTGTTTTTATTTCTATATACTTGAATATCTCCAGGAGATATTACTATTATAAAATACTATATATAGTAAACAATGTTTATAACAACTTTTTTGAAAGACTAAAGAAAAGTAAGTCTAGGGTAACATGAAATACTTTTTAAAAAAATTGATTTTGAGAGAGAGAGGAAGGGAGATGGAGAGAGAGAGAGATTGGTTGCCTCTGCACACACCCCAACTGGTCTGGGGATCGAACTTGGGACCCTGGTAAATGCCCTAACTGGGAATTGAACTGCGACCCTCCAGTGCATGGAATGCTCCCAGTGGTCGGCAAACTGCGGCTCGTCAAACTGCAGCTCGCGAGCCACATGCGGCTCTTTGGCCCCTTCAGTGTGGCTCTTCCACAAAATACCTGCTCTTCCACAAAATACTGACTTCTGCGCATGGGCCACGAAGTTTCAATCGCACTGTACTGTACGTGCGCGTCTGCACTTGGTATTTTGTGGAAGAGCCACACTCAAGGGGCCAAAGAGCCGCATGTGGCTCACGAGCTGCGGTTTGCCGACCACGGCTGTAACCAGTTGAGCCACACTGACCAGTGCAGCATGAAATACTTGCAAGTTAGATTCTCATAAAAATAAGTATACTTGCTGTTGGATTTTAAGATTGACATTTGACATGTGCCTTTGAAGTTGCTGGTACATTTATGAGAAAGTGTGAGATTGATGACAGGTTGTGCTTCATATATTTGTTTCTGTGGTTAGATGACACTCTTGTCTTCCTTGTCTTTTCAGGAGACCAGCATAAGTACTTTGGGTACTGAGAGGATAGGCCACATCATTAGTGACTCCCGGCAGAAAGAGTAAGTGCTTATGTATTTACTGGATATTCTAATCTGTTCCTTGGAGAAGGAAGAAGGGGAACGTTTTATAAAGGAACCTAGAAATCTGACTTTAGAGATGAAAGGAGATTTTTTTTTAATACTATATTTTTATTTATTTCAGAGAGGAATGGAGAGGGCAGAGAGAAACATCAATGATGAGAGAGAGTCATTGATTGGCTGCCTCCTGCACACCCCCTACTGGGAATCGAGCCCACAACCCAGGCCAGTGCCTTTGACCAAAATCTAACCCTGGCCCCTTCAGTTCGCAGGCCGACGCTCTATCCACTGAGTAAAACCAGCTAGGGCCTGAAAGAGGAGATCTTAATAGTCAACATGGGTAATGCCCTAAACCTATAAGAATTACTATTTTTTTCCTTTCTAGACTAGTTTTTATTTCTTTGCTTTTTATATCTATAGGTGCTGCATTTTAAAAGTAGCCTCCAATGAAGATGCTACATTTTAAACTCATTTTTCTGTCTCTTAAAATTGTTTTTGTTCAAAATGGGTGATTGCGTCTAAATTTGCTTATATATCCTCATTTTTAGACCTCTATATAGAGAAATATTTTTTTTGTCCTAACTACTGTGATAAGTACAACTAAAAAGCCTATGTATAGCTATGGGAAAGTCATTCCATCCCTTCTTGTGACAGCCTGGTCTCCTAACATGATTGGCTCTTTGATATTTCCTGAACACGTCATGGTCAGTACCCAGTTATGGTCTATACCAGTGATGGCAAACCTATGACACGCGTGTCAGAGGTGACATGCGAACTCATTTTTTTGGTTGATTTTTCTTTGTTAAATGGCATTTAAATATGTAAAATAAATATCAAAAATATAAATCTTTGTTTTACTATGGTTGCAAATATCAAAAAATTTCTATATGTGACACGGCACCAGAGTTAAGTTAGGGTTTTTCAAAATGCTGACACGCCGAGCTCAAAAGGTTCGCCATCACTGGTCTATACCTATCTAGCCTGGGTGAATTTTTAATGTACAAAATAGGCAAGATGTGCATGTAGTTTGTGCCCTAGTTGAATTGGAGACCCTGTTGTCACTGCACAGCTGAGAGCATTGTTTTCACAATCTAATCAAGGGTTTATTTGTAGAGTGTCCAGTCTTTTACATTCCATTACAAGGCTTTTCCTTTGAAGAGTTATTTTCCGCAAAAAGTTCAGACACATTAACATCTCTTTTCTCCTCCAATTCCATCTTTTCCCATTCCTTTCTTTGTCTTCTCTTCATTATGCAAACATCTTTTTATCTTCTCCCTCCCTCTGTAATTTTCCTACTACTTCTTTTATTGTTTTTTTTACTGTTATTCTCTTCCTCTCTCTAGTGTCTGGTTACCATCAGCTGGGAAAAGGGAACGAAATCAGGTAAGGTCTTTTCTTTATTTTATCTCTATTTTATCACTTGATTTTCTTTTCTTTAGAAAGAATAAAGTGTTGGCTTCTGATTTTCCTTCCCTTTCTGCTTGTGCACATGAGGTAAGATTCCTGTTCCCTATCTTGTTCTCATTTTCTTGGAGGACTGTTGCCCAAGAATAGGTACTCACTGATAAGACCTGTAGCTACTTGTTAAGTTCAGCTGTAATCTTTAGTTTATTACTTGTAACACATATTTCATAGGAATCCCATTTTTATTTTAATTTTGAACTTTGCAGTAAGAAATCAGAATGAACCTCATCTGCTTATTGTTTAGTTCAGCAGCAGACTCTCGTGCTGAGAAGTACACTGTTGAAGCCTACACATATGAAACAGAAGAAGTCTCCGTAGAGCTGCTTTGGGTGAAGTGGAGTTGAGGGCTTAGAGCAGGGGTGGGCAAACTTTTTGACTCGAGGGCCACAATGGGTTCTTAAACTGGACCGGAGGGCCGGAACAAAAGCATGGATGGAGTGTTTGTGTGAACTAATATAAATTCAAAGTAAACATCATTACATAAAAGGGTACGGTCTTTTATTTCAATAGTTTTATTCATTTCAAACGGGCCGGATCCGGCCCGCGGGCCGTAGTTTGCCCACAGCTGGCTTAGAACCTTGCCCTCTTAGTCTTGTCCCTAGCTACCCACTGAGGGAGCCCTTGGCACATCTAGTCCTTTGTTGTAGGGGACATAATTTAAAAACTATTGATTGTGGCTATTGTTCCTTTATGTTTGAAGCTTTTGATTTTGGAAGAGAGGTTGCTTTATCTTGGTGATTAGTTATAAAATAGATGTAATCATTATATCAGACTTGTTATTTCATAGAAATAGAGTAAGGACAATGCTGAAGAATAATAATTGATATAAAAATATTAAGTAAATAGTGCAGGTGGTGGCCAAATATGGAAAAAGTCATTAAGGTCGTATGTGAAAGACTTTAGGGAACTCCAAGCTAGAGTGCTCATCATGGTTGCCTCAGAGGATCTAAAGGCAGAGGGGATCTTTGGGAATGTATTATTTACAGATGAGGTTTAATCTGTTTGTCCCAAGTCATAGAGCTTGTAGAACCGCGACTGGAACCTCTGACACAGAGAACAGTTCCATAGTTTGTATTCTCTTAAGTTCTTTTGTAATGACCATTTGGAGTTCTTTCAGTCTTAAAATATATTTAGTTCTGAAATTTTAGGGAGGTTTATTTATTGTGGAAAAAGTCTAAAGAAAGTAGCAAAAGTAGTGAGGTACTTTTATGTATAGTGTCCCACTTGATCCTTGCAACCACCTTTTGAGGTCCATAGATGTTTTATAGATGATAAACTGAAATCCTATATAATAAAAGCCTAATATGCAAATTGACCCAATGGTGGAATGACCGGTCACTATGATGAACACTGACCACCAGGGTGGCAGCGGGGCGGGGGGGAAGAGTGGGAGGGGGAAGAGTGGGGGGGGAGGCAAGTGGGCGGCACCAGGCCAGCCAAGACAGGTGTCAACAGGGGAGCCCCCAGTTGCCCACCGGTCACCCCACAGATTGGCCCTGATCGCCAGCCAGGCCTAGGGACCGTACTGCAGTGGTTGGCAAACTCATTAGTCAACAGCGCCAAATATCAACAGTATAATGATTGAAATTTCTTTTGAGAGCCAAATTTTTTAAACTTAAACTATATAGGTAGGTACATTGTTATTAACTTAATTAGAGTACTCCTAAGCTGGCCTTTGCTAAAAACGTCCTCAATCTGATGGAGGTATGTTCGCTGAGGTCAACCCCTTCCAACTCTCCCATCCACACTTGTCTTGTATTTGTTTCGTCTATCTCCTTTTGTTCATCCTCTATATGGCCAAACCATCTCAACATACCTTTCTCAATCCTCGACACTACATCTTCTTTCACTCCACAACGTTCCCTAAAATTAACTTAATAAAGTTTCAATTGCACTGTACATGTGTGCCCGCACGTGGTATTTTGTGGAAGAGCCACACTTAAGGGGCCAAAGAGCCGCATGTGGCTCGCGAGCCGCGGTTTGCTGACCACTGCCCTACCGGTGCATGAATTTTGTACACCGGGCCTCTAGTTACTTTATAAACTGAAAGCAATGTTTCATTCAGCCCTCATAAAAGTCCTATAAAATAGGTAAGACAGAAAGCAGTACATTCATTTCCCAGGTGAGGATAGTAAAGCTTAAAGTGATTATGTAGTTTTTAATACATGACTGCTCAGGTGGTAGACTGGAACTAAATATTCCAATTCTTAATGTAGTTCTGTTTTCACTACACTGTGCTGCTGGTATGTGCTAACCAGTTATTCATTGGAAACATTTGCCAGGATAAGGAAATGAAAAGGTAATTTTAGTAGTCTTCTAGGTAGTCTTCTTAGGCCCAAGGGGTGGTAATCAACAGATGTAAGTTTCCGTTATGTCAGTTATAAAGTACAGTTGACCCTTGAACAACATGCATATGAATTGTGCAGGTCTGCTTATACACAAATTTTAAAAAAACAACAAAACTGAAATGTATTTCCTCTTCTTTATGATTTTCTGAATAACATTTTCTTTTTCTTAGCCTTCTTGTAGGAATACAGTATATAATACACATAGCATATAAACTATATGTTAACAGACTGTTTATGTTATCAGCAAGGCTTCTGGTCAACAGTAGGCTGTTTTGGGGAAGTCAGAAGTTATACATGAATATTCGACCTGTGCTGGGGGTTGGTGCTCCTAACCCCCGTGTTTGTTCAAGGGTCCACTGTACTGTCCTCTGCCATTTAAGTAATTATTGTTTATCAGAAGTTTTTGGAAAAGAATAGTTTTTTGGGGTGGTAGATGAGCTGTGCTGGGTACACTGTTGGATGTGCAAAACTTTACTGAAGGGTGTCTTGTCTGTGGGACAGCAAAGGAGTTGAATGGTCAAAGCGAAAAAGTAATCAAGTAGCAGGTTACTCTTTCCAATCATGTCTGTTTTGTATATGCTTTACTAAAATAATCTTACTTATTTTTGCAGTTTAATCCCCTCTCTCCCCTTTACTCCCTGGATGTTCTTGCTGATGCTTCTCACCGACGGTGTTCACCTGCACACTGCTCTGCCAGGTAATGGTCTTCTTGTGGCTATTTCTTCCAGACAGTGTCATTTTTCTTTTTACAGCACCTTTTGAATTATGAAGTGTGTTTGTGTATAGTGTCCAGTTTAATCTTTACAACAGCCTTTTGAGGTCAATGGATGTTTTCAGATGTAGAAACTGAGGCAGAGTGGCAAGGTAACTTCCCTATGGTCATGTAACTAGTATGTGATTTAAGTTTCAACTTTGACCTAGTTTTCTGGCTCATATTTCATATTTCTTCTACAAGCCGCATCTTCAGAGAACATGATTAATGATCCTTGCCATGACCTGCAAAATTCTGCATAATCTGACTTCTGCCTATATGTCCAAACCCCTTTCATAAACGTCTTTCTCCTCACTGGGGGAGGGATCCAGCTGCACCAGGGAGGTCCATTTTGTTCTTCAAAAGAAGCAACCCTTTCCTGCCTCTGAACCTTCACACATGCTCCCTTTACTTGGACTGCCATCTTATCGCAGTTCCCAGGATTGGCTTTTCCTCATCTCAACCTCTTCAGGGAGGACCTCTTAGACCAGCTGTGGGCAAATTACGGCCCGCGGGCCGGATCCGGCCCGTTTGAAATGAATAAAACTAAAAAAAAAAAAAAAAAAGACCGTACCCTTTTATGTAATGATGTTTACTTTGAATTTATATTAGTTCACACAAACACTCCATCCATGCTTTTGTTCCGGCCCTCCGGTCCAGTTTAAGAACCCATTGTGGCCGTCGAGTCAAAAAGTTTGCCCACCCCTGTCTTAGACCATCCTATTTAAAGGGGCCACCTCTACCACTCTGCTTATTATCTGTTTCTTTTTTATTAGAGCTTTAACATCCTCTATATTGACTTTGTTTATTGGGCTCCCCCCCCACTAGAATATAAACTTCAAGTGCAGGGACCTTGTTTTGTTCCCTGATATATCCCCAGCATCTAACGCAGTGTCTAGCACTTGCTAGGCATTTAGTATTCACTGGTTAGGATGAATCCTGAGCCCACATGGTAGAATGAATTTAGCGCCGCTCAATATAAATTCTCTTAAGTTAGGTGACATGGAAAGTAAATACGGTTTTTATTGTAGCATCTCCTAGCAGGACTAATGTGTACAAAAGAGCAGTTAATAGGTTGAACCAAAGGACTTTTACTGTTTATAGTAGCACAGTGAATTTCTTTCCAAGGTTCTGATCATTTTCCCCCCTAATATGTTCTTAAATGGATGTGTTCATTACATTTGGGGTACAGAGTACACAAAGAAGTTATTCTTTCATGGATATAAGTAGAACTTCCACTATGGGCTATAACAATAAACTCTGTATCATAAACTGCTGCCAGACCTTCTAGGAGAAGTAGTATCTAAATGGGGAAAGCCTTTTGAAAAGAGAGACTATCACAAATGGTGTTAATAGGAAAGTGGAAAATTGTGGGACGATGATAAACTACTATACGGCCTTTTCTTCAGTAGATTGCAATTCATCATTCATTCATTCAACATTTGCTGACACCCTACTATGTGGCAGGGTCTTTGCTTAGGTAATATCTTAAGGAGCTCCTATTTTCATGGGAAAGTCAGGTGTGGAAATTGACAGTTGCAATATGGATTGATAAGTGCATAAAGGTGTGCACGACATTGATATGAAGCACAGAGGAGGGGCTTCAACTTAGAGGCTCAGGGAGGTTTTCTTAGAGGTGGTGTGTGCAAACTATCTTGGAAGACACAAAATTTCAATCCCTAAGTAAGCAATCCTCAAGCTTTTGTCTTGATACCAAATAAAATAATGGCCATGTATACTTTTTGCTAAGACTATAAGGAGCACTGTATCATGTCAGATGCTCGAAGTGGATTATTAGCTTCTTTCCTTTACCTCTGCTACCTAGAGCTGTACTGTGCTCAGTATCCATGCTTTTACCAGGCTTGCTGTTGCCTTTAAAACCTCATTCCCCTGGAGTGAGTGTCAACTTCTTGTTTCTTTGTGTGTATCATTATCCATATCATTATTTTCCTTCTCTTGCTGGCAGTGCTTGTAGCTAGACTTGGAAACATAACGATGTCTAGGTTGTGCTTCTGGTGCACTCAGCTCTAGGGAAATGTTGCTTATTGCTCTCCACCATGGCTAAAAGCAAGGGGAGAGAACGTGGACAATGATAGCTCATAGCTTGTCCTTCTAGACATCATTTCTAGGGTAGTGGATACAAAATGAGTTGACTGTATGAGGTTTTTTGGGAGAAGGGGAAGGTAAAGTGTTTAAACATAAATTTATTTATTTTCTTTAATTTTTTGTATTAAATTGTTCCTATGTAGTCTAGCGGCACATAATTGTCCTCTTGTGGCTATTTCTTCCATACAGTGCCATGTATTACATATATATGGTGTGTTCATTCAAATTTTTTGCTAATGAGGGTGCACACTTAATAAAGTTTGATGACCACTAATCTGTGGGGATGGTCAGCACAAGTGATCTCTATGCAGTTTTTAGAAAATGTGGATGATGGGACACTGAGCCCCTGGGGCTCCCTCTCGTTCCTTTGAAATAGTGGGGTTCCTACCCAGCAAGGGCTCAGTAGAGAAGAAGCAGTCTAGTTTCAGTGTGACTGAGGGATGAGATTGGATTCAGAACTGGATGGTGAGATTTGTGAAAAGTGGACGATTTAACAGAGCTTGGCACCTAGAAAGGCGAATGTTAAAGAGTGATGTAGGGAAGAGGCAGGTGAATGAATAGAAAACTGTTTCTAATGGAAATTTTCTCTCTTTCTTGTTCCATTTTATCTGTAGTAGGAAAAATTTCTTTCAAAGCATCTGGGCAGCACTGGGAATTTCACACCCATCATTAGAACGATTTGTGTGTGTGTGGTGACTATGTTATCATTAGTGGTATAATTTTATTTGGCGGAGAGAGAAGTGTTTCCTGTTTTATCACAGCTTTCCCTGAGGAGGGCTGGTGTATTAATTTGCTGTATTGCCTCCTGGCTGTTCCCAGGCTGTTTTTCCTCTTCATCATGGAATTTTTAATGGCCCTAGTGCCTCTTGGGAAGCATGTGAGGAAGAGTTCCTCGGGGAGTGCTTTTCTTTTTTCACATGCCTATAATTACTCCCCTTTAAGAGCACAAAGAGTTTGATAATCATGCCTGAACTGTGAAGGCTTCCTCCGTCTGGTTATGGCGCTGAGGCTGCTTCCTGCCTGGACATGGCCAGTCCCACAGTCCCCCACACTCAACTGCAGGAGAGTGAGGAGCCTTTGCCCACCTCCTCACCGCCTCATAATACAGCTCTGGTTCTCAGCAGGAGGCCTGGAGGCTGCTTGGGGGCCATGAGTGACTTTCTTGTTTAGTATTTCATTCCTACAAACAAAGAAATAATGAGACCGAGATTTTAAGAGGTCATTTTATTGATGTTTCATTTTAATACAGCCCAGATGGCAGGCGCAATGGATGGGAGAGGGAGTCTTTGTGGTGGTTGTGCCACGTTACAGATTTGTGGGACAAGAGGTTTTCAGAAATACCACTCTAGCAATACTTAATTTGGTGGTTTTCAAACCTGGCTGCACTTTGGAATCACCTGGGAAGCTTTAAAAAAAATATCCATGCTGGGTTCCACTTCCCATGATTATGATTTAATTGGCCTGGGATGAGGCCCAGGCATTGGCATTATTTTAAAGCTCCCTGTGATTCTGATATGCTGCCAGGGTTAAGAACTATTGCCCTAAATGCATATGGTTTTATGAGTGGTGCTTTGTAATTTGCTTAACAGGAAATCTCATCATAATTGGCATGAGCTCTGTGCTTTGATATTGTGAGCATGATTTTTTGTGGGAGGTAGAACACTGGACATCTCCTAGCTTTGGAGAACTGCTGTAGGTGAGAAGAGAGTGTTAGGGGTTAGCTCAGTGCTTTGCACGTAGTGATTAACGTGGGAGGAGTTGCTGGGTGGGTGTATGGATGACATTCTTAAACCCCCCGTTTAGGTTTGGTTGTTTAGATTGCTAGTATTGGGGTGTTACTATAAAATAGTATATACTTGGTGTTGGTGTTAAGTTTTGCTGCTGCTCCAACAGCAGAAGGTGTAATTGGCGTTCTGGTAGAGGCGGTGGAATTGCTGTCAGGAACTCAGTCAGAGCATGGTAATAAGGAGCTAGTGCTGTAGGCTGCTTTTCCCAAAATGAGAGTTATTGATTATCCAGGATAGCTTTTCTTGCCATTATTGCCTTAGAAAACCAAAACTGGAACTTACCAACTGCTGTATCTCTCTGCATGATGCACAGGTCACCAGTTGTAGTTTTTGAATGTCACATGGCAGCTGTGGGTTTTCTTCAATTTTCCTTGCTTTTGGGTAGTGATTTGGTAACGAATCACCATTTCCATTTATTTCTTGTGAAGTTCTCAGTCTCATATTAGTGGATACTAGACCCAGGTAAGACTCTTGGCTTTACCTGGGTAAATGACTTGACCTCCCCATACCTCAATTTCCTCATCTGTAAAATAGAATATTAATATTTATTGGGCTAGTGATTATCAAAATGAAATATATATTTGAATATTTCATATACTAGTAGCTAATATTATTTTTGTTATATAGTTACTACCCTACCTTGTTCTTAGGATAATTATAGTTTTACAAAGTTGGCTTCCAGAGCTGTTAACTAATGAGATGTGTACAGATTCTTGAGGTGCTTAAATGGCCTCAAATGGACTATAAGAGGAGGCATTTGGACAGTATGTGGGTATAAAAGAGAGACCTTCCTGCCCATTAGAGATTTGAAATATGATAGGCTGTGCTCATTGTAATTCATTTTATCTGTTCACAAACGTTATGATCTGCATATCAGAGTTGTGTGCCCAGCTGGCTGTGCCACTTGACAAGGAGTTTCAAAGAGCAAGAAGAAGACTCAATTCATGCTATTATTTCTGACCTTTGGAGCCGTAGTAAACAGCCCCAGGTTTTACCTCAGGGCTTGGGGGAAAGAACCTTTTGTTAGTCCCGTGTCTGTGGGGGATGCTATGATGCCCAGCAGCTCTTGCTCACCTCTTTAGTGCCTTAGTTTTGGCCATGTGAGAAGTGTTTCTGCTGTAATATTGTCCATAATGCTGCCAGTTCTACTGGAATTTCCCATTATGTAGTACACAGTTCTGGAGTCTTTGTCCTCTGTTGGAGGGTCTTGTTTATAGCAGCTCTCAGCCAGCTGGCATCTTCCTGCCTAACTGGAGTGATGAAAGCATTTTTCTCTCTGTTTTTCCCTTGTAATATACCCATCTTTCCAACTGGTGTGAATCTGTTCTGCTCCTGTGGGTGGCATGAAACAGCTTCACGATGCGTCAGCCTTGGCCCAGCCAAGGGAAGTAGGTTACGGAGAGTTTTCAGGTGTTAGTGAGCAGTTTGTCACAGACCACTGAGGCTTAGTTTTGAGTGAACACACTAGTGGAATTGCTAGGATCTCTTCCTGTTGAATAAACCTCCACTGTGTCCTATAATTGTGAAGTGGTTTTCTCCCCTTAGTTGCTTCAAGTGTCAGAAGCCTGGATCCTTTGCTATGTGTCAGTCTGTGAAAATATTTCCCCTACTGGGTGTTTAATAAAAGCCAGTTAACTCTGAAGATGAAACACAGATGAGGAAAGGGGTGTCTCTTTTTCCCTAGATTTAATTCGTTTGCCCCCATTTTACCATGGCACTTTGCTTGTTCCTTAATTACATCGCAGAGTCTGTCTGTTAGTTCTTGATACATCGACCTCCCTCCCTATGTTGTGAGCTCCTGGTGGGAGGGCATTGGGCTCAGTCATTTTGTATATACCCTCTCCACACTCAGCACAGTGCTCTACATAGGGTAGGCCTTTCATACATTTTTGTTAACAATAATTGAGGTGAATAGATTAGTAACTAAGGATAATAATTGGAATATATGATATACATGAACTTTGGTCCTTAGAAATATTAATAATTTTTTCTTGACATTACTAATTTGTAAATGTTTAAGGAATAGTATAGCAAATGAATAGCTTTTCACAATAAATCTTATTTTATGCAAAATAATGAATTTTCCATTGGGTTTTAAAAATGAGTGATTTTTGAAGGTGAACTATCCCTTAAATTAGTTTGACATTGGCAGATAAAGACTGTTTTCTCTCCTTAGGAGTGACTCTAAACATCTTTGTTCTAAATCTAAAGCAGTCACTTCAGTTATTTTTTGCCAACATTGGCTCTATTAAACATGCATGTTTTTCTCAAAGTAATTTTTCCCCCTAAAAGTACATTCCTGCCCCAGGGACATAGTGATCTGCCCAGTTTCCTAAGTAACACTGCAGTTTTAAAAACTCACCTGATCTTTTGGTTACCTGCAGTAAAAAAATAAAATAAAAATGTGTTTATGCAAGGATATACAGAATATTCTTTCAGTTAATTGTTCATCTTTAGCATTCACCTTCACACTTACATGATATGAATGTAGTAACTTTTCCTAAAGTTAAGAATTTTAAAAAATATATATTTTTATTGATTTTAGAGAGAGGAAGGGAGAGGGATTGAGAGATAGAAACATCAAAATAAGAGAGAAACACCGATGGGCTGCCTCCAGCACCCCCCCCCCCCCACTGGGTCGCAAGCCCGAAACACAGGCCAGGTTAAAGTAAGACATTTTTAAAGACTGTATTTGTTCCTTTTAATGCTCATTTCCCCCATACATTCTTCAGGGCGGATGCTGCTGAATGTGATGCTTTTTAAAAACAATATATATTTTATTGATTTTTTTACAGAGAGGCAGGGAGAGGGATAGAGAGTTAGAAACATCGATCAGCTGCCTCTGCCTCCGGCACACCTCCTATTGGGGATGTGCCCGCAGCCAAGGTACATGCCCTTGACCGGGAACCTGGGACCCTTCAGTCTGCAGGCTGATGCTCTATCTACTGAGCCAAATCGGTTAGGGCTGAATGTGATGCTTTTAGGGGAAGTACTGACCTGGCTTCATGAAGTAAGACATTTTTAAAGACTGTATTTGTTCCTTTTAATGCTCATTTCCCCCATACATTTTTTTGGGCGGATGCTGCTGAATGTGATGCTTTTAGGGGAAGTACTGACCTGGTTTCATGTTGTGAAGCAGGGCTGAGGAATACTGAGGTTCCATCAGATGAAACAGAACAAGCCTAGCCTGTCTTTTCTGTAGGTTAATTACTTATATATTGGGGAACAGTATTTTTGTCTACATTTATATGAATTTTAATCATCTTGTTATTCTTTAAGTTAAATATTTAGATCTCTTTTATTGATTAGCTTATTAGCTTTGGAAATTTGGTATATTTTTTACTCAGTAATTTCCACAATGGGTAGAAACATATTGGTGTTACTAGTATTTGAGAAGAAATTTGAAAATAAACATATTACTGATTCTTCTCCCACCCCAGCATGGTGGGGGTTGTGTATTTTTTAAAAGATTCTTACATCATTCTGATAAACATTTGCTGCTTCAATTGAGAAGGAAGTTTTAATAATTTGTAGACATTTTAGCTTAATTTATATCTAGCTTTTTTCACCCCCTACATAATTGAAAGCTCCCCTCCCCCCACATATAGTACCTCGTTTTGCAACACAAAAACAACTGTACACTGCTCTTGAAAAAGAGTTTTTAAAAATCTAGTTAACAAAAGCTGCTTAACACCAAAACCTGAAGAAATAAGAACTCAGGCTGACCTGTTTGCAGGAACACATTCATGTGGAAAAGGGGAGTTAAGTAATATACTCTGAAGGGACAGATGAGAATGAGGACATGAAGGGATAACACCTACACTTAAAAAAAAAAAATCTAGTTAAATCTGCCCGTTCTCGTATAGGGAGGGGCTCTGTGTGTTTAGAAAGAGAAGCACAGGCTCTTATTCTGTGTCTTTTGTGATATCTCACTTGTTCATTGCCCTTTTCAGTTTATATCTTGTGAGTAGACAGTGATACTGTCAGAGTAAAATAACACAAATTAAAGAAATAACACATTAAAAACAAAAGAAGCCAAGGTGGTTAACTACTACAAAGTGAAATGGGTAGATCAGTGTATTTTTCCTTCTCATTCTTGATTCTTTATGTCTGCAATTGACTGATAGGCAATTATTTTGGGATAAACGAAAAATGGAAACTACCTCTTGAATAGGAAGCTGAGGCTGCAGCAGTTTCCTGCCTCGTGCTCAGGTTCCAGCCTCACAGGGATTGTTCATTACTCCTGACCAGGGCTGTCTTGTGTTCTGAATGTGCTCTGCAGCGTGGCGGGTTCCATGTCCTGTCTCCTTTAAATCCTCTTGCTGCAAGCATCCAGCTTCCTCCTTGCTTTCCCCGGGCTTGCTCTGGGTTCTCTTCCTTCTTAGTCCTCTAAGGTTTTTTCCAAGCAGACAGAGCCCTCACAGGGAAATGCAGATTTTCCCAACCTGTAAAAAAGTAGATTTTCCCATGACTAGTGTCCACTTGAAACCCAAAACAAGGAGTGTCTTACTGTCCTTCTATAATAATTTGACTGTTTCTCTTCCTCCCTCCCCAGAACTTAACTAGGAATGAGGTGGTAGAAGTAGAACATTTACCACAGAGAAAAGTAACAGGCTGGAGGCTTAGCAGTTGGGGGGCATTTAATGTAGGACAATTAACCTTGAAGTCTGTACCATCAATGAGCAGGGAAGATTGGGGATCCAAGAACAGTGGCCCAGAGGGGCAGGGCATCATAAGGACCACCTGAGCCTTTGTGTTCACAGCAGTCCCCTACAGACATTGCAGAATATAGTGCCGTTTAATAACCTATGTGCATAGTTGCAGGTAAGTAATACTTACTTTCATACTTAAATAAGTATCTTTTAAAACCACAGTATTTCTATTTAAAATGGTCAAAAATTTAAACATTGGTACATAAATCGTTTTATCTTTTTACTCCAAAATGTGTCATTCCTTGAAAAAGTGAGATAAATGATATTGACCAAGGCCATAAGGAGTGGTGATATAATAGGTGCCCTTAACCATCTTACTGACATATATCAAATATGCAAAACTGTGAAAATGATGAATAGAGTGTAAATAAAAGGCAGTATTTATTTAGTTCAGCCCAAGTTGATACTCTGAGAATTAAAATCTTAAAGCTTTTGAAATACTTTTCTTAGGCTTTTTATTTTGCATCTATTTCCTAAAGCCCAGGATTTTATAAACATTGATCTTGAAGAAGCAGTGTTTTTCAAAATTAATTGAAGAACAATGTACATATAGAGAATTTTATAAAGAAATGTATACTTGGTGAATTTTCAGCATCCAGAAACAGAACATTACCAGAAAACCCCAGAAGCTCCTAGCCACTGACCCTCTTCCCCACACCCCGCAGCTCAGAAGTACCACCGTCCTGATGTCTAATAACAATGTTTAGTTTGAAGAAATGGTGTTACATTGAGCTTCTGGTAAAGAAGAAAGTGCGTGAATATGAACTGTTACCCTTTGACTTGTTTCTCTTTCTGAAGTGCGTTAGGAGAAGCAGGATTGAATTATAACGAAGTGCCTGGGCAGTTTGAGTTTGGGTCTGAATTTGCTGAACTACCTTGTTTGTAGAAAAGATGGAAACTATTCTGTACATTTCTCTGTTTTGAGGAGAAACAAATTTTATAGCATCAGTTTCTTTTCTGCCCTTGTCTGGCTTCAAAAGGAATTACCATACCATCTCTGCATTTAGACTAAAGGCCTGTCTACTTTTGACATTCTGTCATCTGTGTTTTTTATTAAATCAGCATGCTTATTTAAACTTACTTCCGGGACTTATGTAAGGTATGAAAGATGAATTGTTTCCCCTTCTTTACACACTTACATTCACACATTTCACGTTGGAATTTTGGAATTAACTACTCATGGGATACTTAAACTATAAAGTTAACTCTTTTTCCCATATGGACGAGAGTGATCAATAAAAAGTGATTTGGATGGACTTTGCCAAATCACAGGCTTTCTAGTGTAAATCTTTGTCTATTTTTGTGTTCCTTGCATTCTAAAAAATTTCTTACGATTTCAGTCAAATTTTTATCTTTCTTGCTTATAAATTGGATGGTCTTAAGCTTTTGCTATTTGGAGAAAAGAGCATGTGAGAAAGAGAAAGAGGGAGAGAAGAAGGGAGGGAGGGAGGGAGGGAGGGAGGAAGCGAGAGCACATACATATATGTACTTTTAAACTGAAAGTTGCCAGATTGGCAACCCCCACTCCCCCCATTGGAAAATTTGTCCATTCAACAGTTGTTGCCTTGCTAACCAGGTTCTCTTAGATTTGACTGAGATTCCAGTTTCAAGACTACCAAGCCATGAGACTTGATCCGCAGCTAGGACTACCAATTAGGAGTTCATCCAGTATAATTTTACTGGAGTTCTTTTTATATGTTACATATTCTGGCTATTTTTTAAAAATTGTGATAAAATATGCATAACAAAATTTACCATTTTAAATGTACAATTGGCTATTGGTTTTTAGAACTTTTATTCATTCGTATCAGATCTAGTCAACAGATACTTAATGGGGATCAGCTGTGCGCCTTCTGAGGTTGGTAGAACATTGGAAAATTATGAAAGAAACACAAATATGGTCCCTGTTCTCAAGAAGATTAAGCCTCATTAGGGAAACAAGATACATGTATAGCAGTTAAATAATAATTCATGGTAGGCAAGGCCTTGAATGCTCAAGGAAAGCTTTGTGTAAAGATGAAACTCAGCTTGGTCTGAATCACATAATATACATCTAGTTTGAGAGGAAGGAGGAAGTGGGGAACTAAAATAGCCCATTGTCTTTCAGAGAATCTTTTGCTTTTCTAATGTTGAAATTCTCACTATTTTGTTTTTAAAATAAGCTGAACATTCGGAAAGGGGACATATTATTAGCACATAATTTATATTTTTTAAAATCACAGAAACAACTTGCTATGTAGACATTATTAAAAATATGGATGTATAGTGATAGAAGGGTTAAACTTCCTATTATAATTCTATGCAAATGTCTGTGTTCATGCAGCATTAAACTTTTCAATATGTTACCACTTGGGAGTAGGTATTTCATTAGTGAGTTTAGAACAATTGAGGTTTATTGTTTTTATGAAAAATGTACAAAAATCAGCATGTAATGAAACACAGATTTACTGAAATTAATCTTGAATGTCTGCTATTTTGCTAATCAGGTAAAAAGTTTAGAATGGGTGTATTTTGTGAGTAAAGAGTGAATTCTGATTGTGAATGATCTTATACTGACACTTGATGGCAAAAGATGATGCTGATTTTGTTAGTATATCTATATTGGGTCAAGGATTTTATCTGGGTTGAACATAGTGTCTTAAACAATGAGAATTATAAAGTTGAAACAGTATGTTTTCTTTGTTACCTCTGCAGACAGGCAAGCCTACACTTGGGACCCCCATGCTCACGTGATATCAAGAGGAAACGAAAGCCTGTGGCCACAGCATCTCTGTCTAGCCCAAATGCAGGTAATTAGACCCTAGTTATTATTTGTTGAGCACCTGACACTGAATTATGTGTTTTATATACCCTTCCACTTAACTTTTAGGATGAGGTAGGTCATTTTATTCCCATTTTATGTGGGAAAACAGAGAATGCAAGAAGTAATTTCCTGCCAAAACCGGTTTGGCTCAGTGGATAGAGTGTCGGCCTGCGGACTGAAAGGTCCCAGGTTCGATTCCGGTCAAGGGCATGTACCTGGGTTGCAGGCACATCCCCAGTAGGAGATGTGCAGGAGGCAGCTGATGGATGTTTCTCTCTCATTGATGTTTCTGACACACTCTATCTCTCTCCCTTCCTCTCTGTAAAAAATCAATAAAATATATTTTTTTAAAAAAAGAAGTAATTTCCCAAGGTTACACATATTTTAAGAATTTAAACCTAGTTCTGTCTGACCCTGAAGTCTGTTTTTTCACTGTGTCACACGGGTTTCTTAAGTTTGAATCCCTATATTTCAGTAAAAATAATCTTCAGTCATCTGTGCTTTTTTTCTATTACAGATAAGAAATTAGATCTTTGTTAATGAAAATCCCAGTAGGGTGGCAGTTTAGTCAGTAGACAAGGAGCCACGTGGGTTTATTTACTTTTTAATTTAGTACATAGTACAGTACATTCTCACTGTTTTTATGTATAATAGAGTGCTAATATTTTATCTATCATGAAATTCCTAATTAAAAACAGCTTTTCAAGTTAAAAACTTTTCATTTTCTGAGCAAAACTAGTTGGTAGAAACCAAAATAGTGGTTTTCACCGGTGACCAGGAGAAGACAAAAAATCTCATGGATGCTGGAAACGTTCTATATCATGAGCTAGGTGGGGATTACATGAGTATACTTATATGTAAAGATTCACTGAACTACATACATTTATGCACTTCACTTCATCTATGTTATCCTTAAATGAAAACAAAGGGGGATAGTTATTTATATCAGCAAGAATATTGGATGTCTATAGATCTTTTTCTTCGGAGTTCAGAGAAAATAGTTAAATGTAATTAGTAATCATAGACAATCATTTAGGTTATTTCAATACAATTTAGGATGAATTACTCTGAATAAAAAGATCATATCTGGTTATAGGACCTATCAGAAATACCTACACTTCTTTTGTTTTTGTTTCTGTCTTTTTAATATGTAAGTTTCAGGTGTACAATATTATAATTTGATATCTATATACAATATAAAGTGTCCACCCCAAAAAGTCTAGTTATTATCTATCACCATATAGTTCGCTCCCTCCCCTTTTCACCTATCCCCAGTCCCCTTCTCTGGTAACCACCTACAGTTCTTTTCTTGATGATAATGAATTTGTTTTGTGGAAATTGAGTATATCATAAACTATTTTATTTTCTTCAGAAAAGACTATATATTATAATAAAATACATATTTATGTATATTGTACATAGAGCAGAGGCATTGATAGTTGAATAGAGAGTAGAACTTTGACAGATGGGGAAGTCTTTCCCCTAACTTAGTGAATTTCAGCATGCTCTGAAATTGACCTCTTCAAGCTTCTGTTTGACGTTTTTGTTTTGTTGTTGTTATTAATCCCTACCCGAGGATATTTTTCCATTGATCTTTTAGAATGGAAGAGAAGGAAAGACAGAGAGAAGCATCGATGTGAGAGAAACACATTGATTGGTTGCCTCTTGCCCGAGGCCTGACCAGGGCCTGGGCTCGGGAGGAGCCTATAACCAAGGTACGTGACCTTGATTAGAATTGAACCTGGACCTTTCGGTCCCCAGGCCGAGGCTTTATCCACTGAGCCAAACCAACAGCTTCTGTTTGAGAAGACTGCTTGATAATGGTTCAGACCAAGATTGTGATGATAAAGGATAATCTTAATCACAGGTCTAATGACTATAGTAAATTTTTTTAGTGATTTCCACATAGCCATGTCTTAAGCTAAACCCTTTGCATACATTATCTCACTTAATGTTTGCAACAACTTTATAAGGTGGATGCTGTTTTTATTCCCAATACACATGAGATATTTGAGCCGTAGAGAGGTTAATCAGTTCCCCAGGGTCACATGGTTGGCACATTGCAGAGCCATGGTCAGACCGGTTCCCTGTGACTCTAGGGCTGCACTCTTAGGTCTTCCATAGGATAGGATTGGCTCCAAATTATGACTCTGCTCAAAACCCAGGTCTTCATCCAGTCTGTGGTATTGGAAGCATTAAAACACAGTCGCCCCTCTTTTATCTTTTTGTTCTTTTTTTCTCTTTAATGTCCAGCTTCTGTTTTTTTGCTTTTATTTGTTTATAAGAAAACATTGAGAAGAGTTTAAAATCCTTATTCTATATTCAAATTGGGAAATTTTCTGGGAGGTATTAAACAAGATTTGAGCATTAAAAATTTCCCTCACTGATCCAAACTCCTCCCCCCACTTGTTGACTAAGGCTTGCTTCACTGAACATTTCCTTTTTTTTCTATCCACAACCTGAGTGCCCCATGGAGGTGAAGGACATAGCCCGAGCCTGCGCCATCAGTCAGTAGAACAAATGGGCTTGCTCTGCCTAACATTGGGCCATCTCGGATTCCACCTCTTTTATAGAAATGACTGATGAAGAGAGGTGCGTTCCGCTTTGCCGCTGTATTAATACACATCAGGGGCCAGCTCCTGGCACTAAATCACGCTGCTGCATACATCTGTTATCGGATTCTTCACCAGTGTGATGAACAAGACTGCAGATAGAGGCTTCCTTGTGTCATTCTTTATAGGATTTTCCTAAAAGAATAAATAGCTCAGATCTCTGCCAGCAGTCTCCCCTGTCACTGTGATGAATTCAGCTTCTTTCTTAAACATGCAGTCACAAATCTTTCCCCATATCCCCTCCCCCACTGGTGGTAAGTTTTGAGTTGAAATTGACTGAATTTAAAGATATTAATAAGGTTAGAGGGGTGCAGAGCAGAAAGGACTAGCGTGCCTTGCCTTTTTGTACTAGTATTAACAAAAGGCCAAGGAAAAGGACCTTTTCATAGGATCATTGAGTAGATCCTTCTTGAAAGTGTAGCACTTTTATTTTCCTCTTTTAATGTCCACTCCCTTTCTCTTTCTGGCTTTATAACCACAGGTGCGTGGTGCACAGAGCCACCATGGATCTGAGTGAGTGGCCGTATAAACATGCTTTTAAAGCCCAGAACACCAGAACAGGAAATACCCAACATGTCATTACCTCATGCCAAAGTGAATTTGCTGTATATTCTCTTAAAGAATGTAACTGAGCCCCCGCCAGTTTGGTTCAGTGGATAGAAAGTTGGCCTGCAGACTGAAGGGTCCCAGATTCAATTCCAGTCAAAGGCATGTACCTCTGTTGCAGGCTCAATCCCTGAACTTGGTCGGGGCATGTGTGGGAGGCAACCAATTGATTTGTCTCTCTTACATTGATATTTCTCTCTCTGTGTCTCTCCCCCTTCCACTTTCTCTAAAAAAAAATCAATGGAGTAATATCCTTGGGTAAGGATTAACAAACAAAAAAAGAGAATATAACTGGAAAAAAAAATTGGTTATTTTCTCTAAAATTTGAGATTAAGTAGCTATAAAAAACATAAGGAACTCAGATAAAAACCAGACTTCATTTCCTCGAAATGATTTTCTTCATCAGAATGGCAGAGCAGAGCCTTTGGTGTACAAATCCCGTACCTTCATAAAGTAAGCACATGGCTCTAGGTAAAGGAGAACAGGATGACAAGATGTTGTATTCAGAGCCCTGACTATTTTGCCATCCCAAAGCCTGTTCTGACTTTCGTGTCTCTGGGATAGGATGAGTGTCCTTGGAGCATTAGTCAGAAGGGTAACCAATAGTTAACCTGTTAGTTACATCAGATTCTGAATATCAGGCCAGCGATGTGGGAGATGTAGGTGCAAGGGCAGGCATTTTTATCTCTCTTGCTGCTATTGTACCCCCACCCTCTAAAATAATACTCAGCACATGGAACAACCTCAATAGATATTTGTTGTATGAATATGTGAACAGAATCTATTAGTTGAAATAGTTATTCCCAATATTATGCTAATCCAGTGATTGGGTTCAGTAGTTTTATTTTAGGTACACTCTTGTCTTGGGAGCCATAGGACAGATTCTTACTGCTCACTGTGCCTTTTTAAAGTTTAAATGGTTTTTAAAGTTAAAAATTTTTTTTAGAAAATATTGAATGGCTATAAAAGAGCACTTATAGAAGATATATAAGGAGTAAAGAAAAATGATATAGCAAATATCCATGTACCCACCATCGACTTTAAGAAAAAGAACATCCCCTTTAAAAATCTTTTTCTACTCTCCTCAGAGGTAACCATTATCCTGTTATTTATTTTTTGTTAATCACTTAATCAGTCTTTGATTTTTAAGTTAGTTTTAAGACATATGTATCCCTAAGTAATACATGATCTAGTTTTGCATGTTTTTAAATCTTTTTTTAAATGGAATGTCATATTTTATAAGTTTTACCCAGTTATGTTCTTGAGATTCATTCATGTTTCATCCTGCCATATATATGGTATTCTATTACATGAATATGATGAATATACTACAATTAAACATTCTTGATGGACATTTGGATTGTATCCATTTTATGCTATTGTGAAAAACACTGTTGCTGTGTGAGAGAACACGTGCAAGAGTTTTTTTCTGGGCCACTTCATACTCCTTAGGATGGCTATATAAAAAACAAAACAAAACAGGAACAGCAAGTAATCCCTTTGTGATTACTGATGGGAATGTAAAATAGTGCAGTCGCTAGGGAAAATAATATGGTGGTTCCTCAAAAATCTAAACATAACTTTTTTGGTCAGAACTACCACCTCTATATATAAAAGGCCTAATATGCTAAGTGTCGGACCGGTCGCTATGACATGCACTGACCACCAGGGGGCAGACGCTCAACACAGGAGCTGCTGAGCTGCAGTGACTTGGCAGCGGCACCGGCACCGGCAGTTCTCGGGTGACGCACCCCGAAACCAGAGAGGAGGGAGCCTGAATCCTCTCGGGGATGTGTGATTCCACCTTCAGCCGTGGGTTATGTTGTTGCTGGGGCACTGTTGGCCCGAATCTGGTTTACTGCACACTTGCGTTTGCATTCCACACCCTGTACCACAGCAACTTTGCAGAGTGCCCTCTCGCACTCTGGAACCCCTCGGGAGATGTCAGAGAGCCGGTTTCAGCCCGATCCCCGCAGGCCTGGCCAAGGGACCCCACCTGCCGGAGGGACCCCGCTCACTCTGCAGATGCCAGGGAGGGCCCGTGGGAGGTTGGCTCCAGGGCATGTCTGGCCCTTCTCGCCCAGGTTCACCCCGCGGGCCACCTTCTAATTTCCTTTCAGTGTGCACTAATCCGTTCACTGGGTCACTAGTCTTCCAATAATTCACTAAAATGACTAACACAAAGGGGAAGAGGAGAGGCACCCGCTATAGGTTCTCTAGGCCTTTCAGAAAACATGGAGCTGTTCCTCTGGCCTCATACAGGTGAATCTACAAGAAAGGTGATATTGCAGACATCAAAGGAATGGGCACTGTTCAAAAAGGAATGTCTCACAGATGTTACTGTGGCAAAACTGGAGGAGTCTACAGTTACCCAGCCTGCGGTGGGCATTGTTGTAAACAAACAAGGGCAAGATTCTTGCCCAGAGGATTAATGTACATATGGAGCATATAAAGCACTCTAAGAGCTGAGATAGCTTTCTGAAACGTGTGAAGGAAAATGGTCAGAAAAAGAAGGAAGGCAAAGTGAAAGGTTCCTGGGTTCAGCTGAAGCGCCAGCTTGCTCCACCCAGAGAAGCACTTTGTGAGAACCAGTGGAAAGGAGCCTGAGCTGCTGGGACCGATCCCCTGTGAATTCAAGGCATGACAAGTGCAAAAAAATAAAAGATCTCTGTACTGTTAAAAACAAATCTAAACATAAAACTAACATATGATCTAGCAATTCTGCTTCTGTGTATATACCTGAAAGAATTGAAAGTATTCACTCGTGTACTAACAGCATTATTCACAATAACCAAAAGGTGGAAACAACTCAAATGTTCATTGCTGGATGAATAAATAAGCAAAATGTGGTATATTCTGTATACAATGGAATACTATTCAGCCTGAGTGCCTTTGTGATTCAGAATGAAATTCTGATACATGCTGCAGCATGGATGAAGACATTATGCTAAGTGAAATAAGCCAGACACAAAAGGACAAATATTATATGATTCCAGTTATGTGAGGTACCTAGAATAGTCAATTTATGGGAACAGGAAGTAGAATGGTAGTTGCCAGGAGCTGGAGGAGGGGAAAATGGAGAGTTTTCATTTAGGATGATGAAAAAGTTTTAGAGATGGATGGTGGTGATGGTTGTGAAATAATGTAAGTGTACTTAATGCCACTGAACTGTATGCTTAAAAATTATTAAAATGATAAATTTTATGTTACATATATTTTGCCATAATAAAAACCATATAGCAAAGAAAAAGTTTTTCTAGGGTAGGGTTTTGCACTGTGGTTAATGACTATAGAGTAATGGTAAATATAGGTTTGTGAAATTTCAGTTAAATGAGTGAGTGAGTGTGCGTGTGAACACGAGAGAGAGATTGGATTGATTGATTTGTGTTGTGATGTCAAATGTATTTCTTGCTGATGTGATCTGAGATTCCAAAACATTGAAAACCACGGCCCTCAAGAAACTCTTGTACATGTGCCATAGAGTAATAGCTTGCACGATTATTTTTACAGTAACTCCCTGTAAGAAATTCATGTTTGAGTATATATGTGGGCATATATATATATATATATATATATATATATATATATATATATATAAATATAATGACCAAAGGTCACCAGGAGGCTGCATGCTCGGCGAGGTGCACGTGGGTGGGTGGGGACTTGACTCTGGGTCCTGTGGCAGGGTCTGGGGTCCTGGGTCTTGTGCGATTTCCCGTGGGTCCAGGTCTCACACGATGGGTCACTAGTATATATCTATATCCTATCTAATAAAACAGAAACATGGTAATTAGCATACGACCGCTACCCTTCCCATTGGCTAATCAGGGCAATATGCAAATTAACTGCCAGCCAAGATGGCGGCCGGCAGCCAGGCAGCTTGAAACTAACATGAGGCTTGCTTGCTTCAGTGATGGAGGACTCCAACGTTCCCTGCCTGGCCTGCCGCTGCAGGCCTCTGAGCTGCAACTCTAAGCAACTATGTAACAAATATAGAAGCTAAACAAGCCAGGCTTCAGCCAGCAGGATCGCAACATTGTAAGCAAAGGCCAGAAACCTACTTTCAGCAGCAGAGGCCTAAGAGCTGGAGCCAAGCCTCAAAGCTAAAGCTGGCCCAGAATAAAAAAGAAAAAAAATAAGAAAAAAAGGAGTGGTTGGGAGCTTCAGTCACCCCCAGCCTGAAAACAGCCCTCAGCCCCTCACCCAGGCTGGCCAGGCACCCCAGTGGGGACCCACACCCTGAAGGATGTGTGACCAGCTGCAAACAGCCATCATCCCCTCACCCAGGCTGGCCAGGCACCCCAGTGGGGACCCCTACCCTGATCCAGGACACCCTTCAGGGCAAACCAGCCGGCCCCCACACGTACACCAGGCCTCTATCCTATATAGTAAAAGAGTAATATGCCTCCCAGCACCGGGATCAGTGGAGCCGCGAGGCCTCCCGGCACTGGGATCAGCGTGACAGGGGGCAGCGCCCAAACCCCCTGATCGCCCTGCGGCTCTGTGTGTGACGGGGCGAGGCCACAACCTCCCTATCCTCCCTGCTCTGTTCGTGACAGGGGAAGGCGCCCCAACCCCCTGATCAGCCCTGCTCTGTGCCTGATAAGGGGGAGCTCCCCAACCCCCTGATCACCCTGCGGCTCTGTGTGTGACAGGGTGCGGCGCCCCAACACCCTGATTGGCCCTGCTCTGTGCGTGACAGTGCGGCGCCCCCCCCCCCCCCCACACGGGCCCTGCTCTGTGTGTGATGGGGTAGAGCCATAACCTCCCCATCAACCCTGCCTTGAGTGTGACAGGGGGCGGTGCCCCAACCCCCCAATCAGCCCTGCTCTGAGCCTGACCAGGGGCCGCACCTAGGGATTGGGCCTGCCCTCTGCCACCTGGGAGCAGGCCTAAGCCAGCAGGTCGTTATCTCCTGAGGGGTCCTAGACTGCGAGAGGGCACAGGCCAGGCTGAGGGACCCCCCTCCCCCCCCTGAGTGCACAAATTTTTGTGCACTGGGCCTCTAGTCTATATATAAAAAGAGGAAATACGCAAATTAGGCCAGGACGCCGTAACGGGTCACGATGAGACAGGAGGAGGTTGTGCGTGTAGGTGAGGCTGGGAGTGGAGACAGAGACGGAGACAGAGACACGGGGCCAGTGAACTGCCACACCCTGGCTTGGGCTGGCCCCCCGGAGCTGGAACGGACATGGACACGGACAGGGACAGGGTGGCCGGCTGGCAGCCTCCACGGCCGAGTGCAGGCTTGGAGAGGAGATGGCAGGCCCGCCTTGCGAGGAAGCAGCGCGGCTCCCTCCTGGTTCCCATGGGCGCCGGCGGCTCGCTTCCACCTCCTACGGAAGCTGCACGGCTCCCAGTGGTGCGCTGCAGTTCCCGCCGGCTCCCGCAGAGCAGTGGGCGGCCTACTGTGTGCGATACTGCGCTATGGGCTACTAATATAATAATAAAAGCGTAATAGGTTAATTAGACTGGACAACCAAATGATCTCTGGATGACCTTCCAGACGAAGCCAGGGCTGCGAGGGCTGAGCCCCTTGCACAATTTTCCTGCATCGGGCCTCTAGTCTGTATATAAATCCTTGGATACAATCTGATATTTTTTATTCCTTTTCATTAAGAAGAAAAAATACTGGTCATGACCTACTAAGTTGATCTTGTGACCACAATTTGAAAATTACTGTTCTAGATTACATTCCAGGAGTGGAGTTACTGAGTGGTAGGGTAAAAACGGAACTTGCTACATTTTGCTTTTTGTTAGTGTATCTTCACCATTGGCACAGGGGGTGTGAGGGAGGTTTAGTCTGCTTGGGGGCGTTTGGAAATGTGAAGACAGTGTTTACTTGTCCCAGGGACCAGGGGGTGCTTTTGGCATTCAGCAGATGGGGTCAGAATGGTAAGTGTCCTAAAATAGACAGGACAGTCCTGCACAAGCAATTATTCTGTCTACAATGTGTGTGTGTTCTTGTGGAGAAACTGGGCCTGATTGTGTGATTGTCTACCATTTTCCTTATTATCACACTGTTTTTTGGTGACATTGTCATGGAGTGTGACAAAAGGAACATAGGGCTTGGAGTCCACTGAGTTTGAATCTTGCTACTTAACCAGCTCTGTTTTGTCCCTGAAAAATTTATCTGCTCTCTGTTCATTTTCTGATCCAGAAAATGGAGATGACAATACCTACTTCTACAAGTTTGCGAGAAATGAGATATGAATGCAGTGTTTACATAATACAGTGCCTAGCACATAAGTGCTTAAGAAGTGATAGTTACTACATTATGAATTTGTATTACTGAATTTGCTTACTTGTTCATTTAAACCCATTTTTTCAGGTAGAGAAATACTTACCTTTGTTACATCTGGCCTTTATTTCTTTGTAAAGAAAAAAGAAAAACCTTATGTGGCCACTTGGGTTAGTAGGGCATAAGATAAAAGGATTAAGAATATTTTGGGTTGAAGTAACGTTCATTCTAATTTGTCTCCCCTGGACTTTTTCTCTTTTTCCTTTTACTGTAGCAATCTCATCAGTTCCTGTGGATGTGATGGAGCCAACCACACCAGCGCCACAGGCCCCGAAATCTCCCAACACTGAGTGGCTGGTCAGGACCTCTGCCCCAGAGAAAGCCGCCGATTCAGCTGCAGCCACATTTTTTAAGATGCCACAAGAAAAGAGCCCTGGATGCAGCTAGAGAGCAGTAGTTCGCCCACCAGGAGCCAGCGGGTGTTATGAAACAAATATTAGATTTTGTGTTATATAGTCTTGCATATTTCAATTGATATTCCCAGTCTGTTTATCACTAGGACTGGCTCCTTCCTCTTCAAACAAAGCAGTGGACTCTTTCTCTTAGAAAATCATATTGTGGAAATGTGTGTCTTTTTTAAAAAGTAAAGTATTGGGGCAGCAGTTGTTTTAAAAAGTCATCCTATGCTATATTTGTTATTGCTATTGCTGTCTCAGCAGTTACCTACAGCTCCATTTACAGAGCTGTTGCTTTTTTGCAGGTGTGTCTTTTTTTTTTCTTTCTTGAACAACTAGTAACTTCTTTGCATACTTCTTGTGTAGAGCTTTTAATATCATTTGAGGAAGTTCCCAGTTTGCAGGCAGTTCCAGTCAAATTTAAACAGTGAGTTAAGATCTCTGTGTGGAATTGTGCTTGCAGTAGGTAAGGCTTGCCTTTCAGCCTGGCCTTGCTTTACTCACAGTGCCAATCAGATAAATCCATCAAGGTCTCATTTGGAGCCTCAGAAGCGACACCAGCAGCAGGGTCTTGGGGACTCCTTCCAGTCTCCTAGATGCCCATGGGATCACCAGCAGCTGCTTTGTACTTTGCCTCATCTCCAAAGTTGGTGTTCTATGGAAAGAGGACATTTTACACACACACACACACAGATTGAGGTAATGAAGATGGTTCAACTGTACAGCAAACTTAGAATAGTCAGTGGTTTGTGTCTTAATACTTCATGTTGCAGTGTAAGCCTTTACATACTAAACGGGATTTTATTGTTAGTTTACAGGTCAATAACCTGTAGCAGATATTCATACTCTATTATAATGGCTTCTTGGGGTTATACTTTGGGGAGGAAAAATGTCTTTTGACATGCCTTTATATTTGCCATGTGTATGACAGCTGAGCTGCCTGTAGAGTTATGTACACATCCATGCCTGAAGTTGATGCTCTTTTGTCAAGATGAGGAATAAGTGACTGCCTAGAGCTGCTGGAGGAAACCACCCTTTCTAAAGAAAAGATTACCCAGCGTCTTGCATTCAGGGCCCTGGTTGATAGAGGGGTTCTTGCTTTTTACAAATTTAGTACATTTACTCTGAAATACGCAGACACTGGTCTCTAAGTGCCACTGCTCTGGCACTGTTCTAGGGGATGCCCGCTCTTGCACCTGGACTTTTCTATGCTTCATTAGGTGCTGAGTGGAACAGAGCTTCCTCTCCCTGAGGGGCAGATGATGGCAGGCTGCCTTATCGTGTCCCCCTAAAAATTACAGCTCTTGTCAGTGGTAGCTCCAGGATTTCCTCATCTGAGGGGTTGGTGTGAGTCTAGTTGAGGAGGGGACTTAAGCTAAGTTTATGTGGCACTTTATGTACGATTGAGACCATGTCAATTGTCCCTAACAAGGAATAGGGTGGAGGGAGGGTACATGGAGATTGTGGGGTGAGGAGCAGTGCTGAAGCCAATGCAGCATCCCTGTTCTCATGTGGTGGGGAGTGTACTGCCCCCTGCCGGCTGCACCCCAGCCATGGAGAAGGTGGAATGTCTGTTGAATACAATATAGCACGGCTGAATTGTTTAGTGGTGAAAGTGGGGCTTTTTGTCATAGGTGAATTCTTACCTAGTTGTCCCCATAGTGTCCCGAGGCACACTTCTAACATACTTTTTTGGATTTGACGGAGAAATCCTTGGACATAATTTCATTTTCTTTGCACCAAGCTTTGTGGCTCATGCAGAGATTGGTCCTGTGAGCATAGCCTAGTAAGACCTTCAGGTAGAATCTTTTCTTCATGGCATGTTGTCTGACAGTTCTCCTTTCTACCTGTAACTAAAAAGTAACATATATACAACTTTACATTTTAAACATCTCTATGATGTAAAGGCAGGTGACTGCTGCCATTTTACAGAGACAAGAGCAATCACAGTTTAGTGATTTGCTCAAAATCACATAATCAAGCCAGTATTAAAATCCCAGACTTTCAGACTTTCTCTGCCCTGGGTTTTAATCTCTTGTTTGTCATTGAGAGACTTGAGTCGCTCTGAGACCCATATTTTTGAAACAGTATGTGATGGGGTAGCCCACTTGGGTCCCCCTGCTTGTTCTCTCCCTGCGGCGGGCAGTTCTTTTATCCCTCAATAAATTCTGTTTCCACCAAAAAAATAATAATAATGCAATAGAGAGAGAGAGAGAGAGGAAGCAGTATGCCATGAATGTTTATCATCTTTCTTGGGCATGCTTTTCTACATATTTCAAATACCTTCAACAGGGATCACCAAAAAATGTCATATCTACCTATAATAATTGGGGAAGAAAATTAATTGCCTAAGAAGATAGCAATTGAAGCACATTAGTACTTTGCAACACAAGTTTTTAAATTGTGTTCTTGTAAGCTGCTGCATGAGCCTGCTTACAGAATTGCTAACTTATTCTGCTGGTTTTCTGTATGAGTCAATTTCAGAGGAACCTTAGAAACGAGTGTTTTGAACCTTAAATTTTAAGTCTTTTTTATATAGCAAACTATATAATGTCATAAATTAAGAAAAAATCTGTTATCTTTTAACCAAATATACAATTTCAAAATCAGGTTTTGTAGTATGTTAAAAAATAATTCCTTTGAGGTTAATCCTTGGGCTTACATGTATTTTATCTGCTTGAAAGTAATAACAGGCTGAGTTCCATGTTCTTATTTCAGGGTTCTGGATTGTCCCAACTGTCTACACATCTGCCTGTCTGAATCCTAATCCTGTGTATTTTCCAAATAGGCAAAACTCAAGACATCATCTACTGTCATTCGTAAAAGTTAGTTTTGCTTATGAGTTTAAGGGAATTTAAGGTTATTTTTCAGATGCAGTATTTTAAAGGGAACAACTTCATTTGCATCACAATTCTTGTTGCTTTTTGATAAGAACTGTTCAGAAGAGGAAATTAGTAGCAGATTAAATGGTGCCAAATTTGGGGACAGATTATGGTATTTGATGGTGTGTGATTTTAACTTGAATTCTTTAGAAATCAAATGCATTGTTTTGCTGGGTTGTGAAACAGGCTGCAAACAAGGCCAGTTAGGCAGCAAAATGACCAAAAGCTTAAATAAATCTAACCTGTGCTGCTTATGGCATCTTTGGTAACTAAAACTCCACACATAGAACAGGGAATGAAATTCTTTATGAGTCCCAAGTAGATTAATCTGACACATCTTTGCATTTTAGAATCAGAAACACAGTTGAGACCACAGCAGTGGGAGTCTGATGCTGCAAAGGAAAGGGGCAGTTACCACAGAAGTCGCTCAGAGAAGGGAGCTAGGCCGGCACTGGCACTGTTGATGTGCTTCTGAGCCATACGTGTTTTGTTCCCTGGGCTTTGTAAAAACAGCATTAGGGGCCATAGTCAGTATTCTCTGTCTGGTGAGCTCTATCTGGGCTGGGATGAGAGCAGTGTGGCTTACCCCGGCAGCTATGAATGTAGTCTAGTTAGGGGCATGTCATGGTTCAGGAATGGCAGGAGGGATGATAGAAGTGGTTTGCGCTTGCTGTCAGCTGCTTCCTTTGCTAATGCTCGAGCTGTCCATTTTACTTGTCAGTATTTCCTTATCTCCCACTCCAGTCTTGACAGTGGAGTTACTGATGGTGGCAGCAATCAAGAGGGGATCCTACCCAATGAGACACTGGTAAAGAGGGAAGAGGTGAGGAAAGTGGTGGGTTCCTCTATTAGCGCCAACACACAGTGGCCCAGAGATGCTTTCGCTTCTGTTAAGATCACAACAGATGAATGTCAAATGCCTGGGAGCAGCAGCATTGAACAGTACCAAGGAAAAGGAGTGATACTGCTCAAAAGTGTGGATTATAAGGTTTTTAACAAGTCCAGCAAAACAAACGTGACTAAGAAGAAAATTTCCCGCCACTATCTATAGACAGGCACTTGGTAAAATTGCCAAATTTCGGGATAAGAAAAACTTAAAGCACAGTATTGAAGAGTGGGGCATGTCCTAAGGATGTTCACCATGGAGCAGTCTTGGCAAGGTCCGAAGTGAGAAGGCGAGGGGAAGGGGGGTAGGTGCTTACGGTAGTGTGCTGGCCTGCCTGGACCAACAGTATCAGCTCAGTCTCCCCCACTAAATCTGAAACAGGGTGGGAGCAGCAACCTTTTACAAGCTCTCCAGGGGACTCTGGTGCAGGTTGGTGTTTGAGAGCCACACGATTTGCCAGTTAACAACTTACTATACTGGTAACTCCTGAGCTCTGAGGTATTCTTATATTACTCTCCATAAGAAGAGAGAGGTTGCCCTGGCCGGGTGGTTCAGGTTTTTGGAGTGTTGTACCGTACTGGCGGGTTTGTTTCCGGGTCAGGGCATCAAAACTCTAGAAATGAATTCTATTTCTAAGAATTGGCAAGCCCTGGCAGGAGCAGTCTCTCCCCAGCCAGAAAGGTTTCTTAAGATGTCAAAACATCATACCCAGGTTGAGGGTTCGATCCCTGGTTGGGGCATGTACAGGAGGCAACCAATTAATGTTTCTCTCTCCCTAAAATCAATAACAGAAACAGATCCTCAGGTGAGGATTTAAAAAGTAATGAGATTTTTTTGTATGTGATATTTTGCAGCCACTGTTAAGGTCTTTTTTCCCATACCCTTTCCCTCAAGCTCCTGAAAAATCACCTGGAAATATTGAGAAAGGATAATGTGGAGAAAAATGCCATCAAGGCCAAATTTAGATGGAAACAATGTTTTAAAATATAAGTGGATTAAAATATAACCATGAATTTTTAGTCTGTGAGTGAGAGTCATTTTTCACAACAGTAAAACATTTGTGTAAGATACTGCCATTCATGACTATGATTCTTATTCATTGTCTCTTAGTTTCATGGGAAAATGTTATGTGTTTTCCAGCGTCACAATGCTGAAGCCTTTAAAGCATGACTCACAAATGTGAAACAGAAAAGAAGTTGGAAGAAAAGCCACCCTGAGGACATACCTTTTGTAGTAAATACCTGTTGAGTTGTCAGTAATCTTTTGCTAGGACTTAATCCCACATTCACAACATGTAAAAATCAATTTTCAGTTATCCCACATAATCACATCCTATTGTCTTACATTTCAAGCAGTTCGTCTACAGGAGTTGAGGACCAACAGCACGTTATATACAGATTGTCTCACTCATGGGTTCAGTGTTTCAGAATACAGAACTTAAATCTTAAAAGTTTTGAAATGACCATTTTTTTTTCTTTAGATTTTATTTGTATGAATTGGGCTGGGCCCTAATTGACTACTAAAGCTTACAAACCCAACTTCTCTTGGGAGGAGGAGGAGTCTAGTCTCATTGCCTTGGATGCTCATGTGGTTCTGTGGCCAGGTCTTAATTTATAAAGGTGACTGCCCGGCTGGCGTGGCTCAGTGGTTGAGCATTGACGTATGAACCAGAAGGTCATGGATTGATTCCTGGTTGGGGCACATGCCTGGGTTGTGGGCTTGATCCCCAGTGTGGGGTGTGCAGGAGGCAGCTGATTAATGATTCTCATCATTGATATTTCTATCTCCTTTCCTCTCTGAAATAATTTTTTAAAAGTTTATAAAGGTGACTGAGTGAGGACATGTAGAGGTCAATACCATTGAAAGAAAAGTTTAATGTTATAGTTTACCTAGAAACAATGCACAAGTTGCCATGCCAGGCCACAGGACAAACACCAGATTTGGAACAGGAAGCAGAAGACCAGGAGCAAATGATAGGTGTAGGCCAGAGCCTTTATGGGGGTTTCCTCCTGAAAGGCAAGGCAGCGAGGGCAGACAGCTCAGGAATGGCTAGTTTGGGTAATTGGGGCCCTTTGGGCTACAGAGTGGTCCCTTGTTGCCTCATAGCTCCCCTGGGATGTTTGCTTCCTGGGGTGTACGGGTCAGATGGAGGAGGCATGGCTCCGTCGTCCCTGGTAAGTTTGTACTTCAAAAGTGTGCTGCTGGCTGAATCCTTTGCTCTTTCTAAGAATTGGCTAGCCCTAGGAGAAGCAGTCTCTCCCAGCCAGAAAGGTTTCTTAAGGTGTCAAGACGACATAATTCACAGAAAATTAAAAACTATGATTAATATACATGTGTAGGCTGTTTACCTTTACATTTCAATTTTTATAGCCTTTTATAGCACTATATAATTTGCCTTTTCTATCTTGAAAACCATTCAAAAGTACCTCAAGCCAAAAAATTTTTTTTCTAGATATTATCAAGATGTGGGAATATAAAATAGTTAAGATATAAATTATGAAAATTAATGTGTTTTTTTCTCTAGAAGTGAGTTCTGACCCTTGCAGCTCTCCCATTCAGTGTTTTTAATTGAAAAAGGAAAGAGAATATCAGAGAATTTAGGAATGGCGTGGTGGCTTTGACTTAACCCATTTCACTGTGAGTAGATTCTATAGCTTGCTCTTTCCAGTGGGCTATGTATTTCTCCATGAAAAATTGTCATGACTGTGGAAGCTTCTACCACACCAAAATCTTGCTGACATTTTGAATGGCTCTCAGTATTTAGCTCACTCAGCCTCCCACCTGTTAGCAGCAGCTATTGCAAACTGTGGCCATTTAAAAAATTTCTACCCCCTCCTCTCAACTCAGCAGCTCATCTATCGCTCCCTTTACAGATAACAGAGCGTTAGAAAGGAGTCCCCACGTACACCCTCACATACACCCTCACCTGCCCTGCTCAAGACGAATCCCTTCTGCAGTGCCCTAGGTCCCTCCTCTGTCGCTCCATCTAGCTACAGTGCTCACTCCTGGCACATACAGTTTTGCATTCAAACATGTTCAGACTCCATCTTCAAACAAAAATACCCTTCCTTAACTCTTTGAACCCCTTGATCATCACTAAAGTACTGCCCTCACTTGTACTTTTGTCCCAAAATTCTCAATTCACTGAAGCAGTAGTTTTTAACCCTGGCTGCACATTAGTATGGCCTGGGGGGATTTTTTAAAAATCCTAATTCCCTCCCCCCCACCCCCAACTGAATCAGCCCAGTTACGTGGGGATGAGGACAGGCTCCAGGCTTTTAAAGCAACGTGCAGATGGGCAAGCCCGGCCACTCCCCTCATCACCACTAAACTTGTTCTTGCTGGGTTCGCCAGTGACTTCTAATTGCCAAATTTTAGTCCTTATGTTAACCTTCACAGCTTGATACTGATAACCATTTCCTTTTTGGAATTCTTTCCTTCCTGACCCTGCTCTCTCCTGATTTTTCTCCTCCTCCTCTGCTCTTTGTCACTCTCCAGAAGTGGGCATTTGGTTGATAGGTCCCAGATGTTAGTCCTCACCTCCAAAAAGTTCAGTTAACACCTATGTGCTAATGAGTTCCTTTACCAAACCACCTTAATGCACTGACTTAAAGCAAGGGCTTAGAGTAAAACATTGACCTTCGTTAATAATTATTGTAAATTTCTAGGGATGAATACTCAAGGTCTCTACTCCTTCCCTCACTTCTCTTTGCTCCTCCTCCAAGCCCCCTGAGGTAGGGAGAATGGCTAATCGTATTAGATTCTAAGGACCACCCTATTTACTAGTGGGTGAAGTTGCTGTTCATGAAGTCTGCCTTGAACTGTGGTCCCTTTTCTGCTTTCTTCTTTCCAGGGTCTTGGACTGGTCAGGAGGCCGGGGCCACTTCTGCATGTGAGGAGGCTACCCCCACCTGTGCCCTCTCTAGTTTTTTACTTTACTGCTGCTGGTAAGATTTTAGTTTGAGTTTAGGGACTGAGACAGACCCATTTCTTCATCACTTTTTGAGTACCATGTTGGATCTTTGTCAGAGAACTTAAAAAAAAAAAAAAATATATATATATATATATATATATATTATTGATTTCAGAGAGGGAGAGAGAGAGAAAGATAGAAACATCAATGATGAAAGAGAATCATTGATCGGCTGCCTCCTGCTTGCCCCACACTGGGGATTGAACCCACAACCCGGGCATGTGCCCCAACCAGGAATCAAACAGTGCTCTCCTGGCTCATAGGTTGATGCTCAACCACTGAGCCACGCCAACCAAACTGTCAGAGAACTTTTTATTGGGGTTTCAGGTACTACTAATTAGCTCTACTAATAAAGGGAACTTGATTTTCTGCCTCACTGCCATCACAGCATGCTGCCTCTGGAACTGCATGTAGGGGTCCCGCCCTCACCAGAAGGGACCCTGTGTGTTCCTGGCTCCTTTGAATCACTAGTTTCTGATTTAAAATCGGGGATAGGTGGATCTCATTAGCAGTTATGTCCTATGCCCTAGCTATAGGAAGTGAGAATGAGGTTATCTGGAATGTTTCACTGGGATGGATGAAATATAAGAGGGCAGTTCAGATGCTGGACAGCTGATAAGAATAACAAAGGTGCCCTATTCACTGATTCAAAAAACATTTATTAAGCGCTCACTAAGCCCATCTTCCTCAGAGTGCTCTTGGGGAAGGGTGGCTGCTCCAAGGCAGAATATTCTGAGGTTCCTTAGATATATTCTACACACTCCTGAAACCAGTAGAACCCTTTTCAGAGCCAATAACAGCAACAAGTATTTACCGAGGGATTATTACATGTCTTAATATAATTTCACCTAAATAATCTCACTTAATCCTCAACAACTCTAAGGTAAATATTTTTATCCCTTTTAAAGCAGTGAAGTATGCTTACAGTTAGATTAACTTGCTCAAAGTCACATAGCTAATCATTGTATGCTAAGATGCAAACTGTTTGATGCTAGAGTTTCCATTTTAACCCTATGCTGTCCCTTTTCACAATAGAAACGAACTGTTGGTGGTTGTACATGTCTAAAATAAACTGTGTATCTAATGACATACTTTTATTCCATTTATCTGTTGCTGCTGATGGGCTATCTCTCTGTCAAAGCAACATGAATGGGCTCATCTCTGTGCCTCCAGCATTGAAAGAAGATAGGCAAGTCCTGTGGCATCCTCTTAAAGCAATCTGGTCTTGTTTTTGAAAGTGACTAGAGCAAGAGCCAATAAAATCTCCCAAATCTATGGAAATAAAAATGTATTTTCCTTTGTGTGCCAAGGCAAAATTGATCCATAAGCCAGGAGGACATGTGCTTTGAGTTGTTAATGGCAGTAATGGACTGTCCTGAACAACCCATAGAACTGCTGGCAAAATAGCTGTTCTAACAGTCTTGGCCTTCATTCAGTAGATGCGTATGGAACACATTTTATGCCAAGCACTCTGCTGGCTGCTGAGTTTACAAACAGGAAAGGCATTCCTGATGTCATGAAGTTCAGGGTCTTCTGGGGAAGAGACAAGGAAAGCAAATAGTACAATGTGAAGTGATAAGTGTTGAGGTAAGAATATTGGGGTATTTTGTCAAGAAGGAAGTCACTCTAACTCAAACTGATTAGGAGGAGGATTAAAACAATACTGAACCTGAAGCACAAGCAGGAGTTAAGTGAAGAAGAGAGAAGGAGACTGTCCAGTGTAAAGAACATGGTTTGTTCAAGCGTCTGGAAAGGCTGATAGATAAAGCATATGGAGGGAGCAGGGAGAGGTGGGCAGGAGACCAAGCGGAGGGGCCTGTGTGACCAGCTTGCTTGTTGGTTTGGAGCTGTTTCAGTGTCCTCTGCTGTGCAGTCATGGAAACCCTACTACAAGTGGCCCACTGGGCAAGCAGAGCTGGGACTGAGATGTGAGCAGGTCTGCATCTCCTTGATCATCTCTCTCAGACAGAGAACCAGGTCCACCTATTTGCAGGAGCTACTGGCATGCTTAGGAGTAGATTAAACTGAATTGGAAATATCAGTTCACATCATAGCTGACTGACTCCCTTATGTGTTCTATCATAAGGCCAGCCTGAAGTTATTCCCCTTGAACCACCTTATCTTGGTAGAATTTAATGCACAATGTGATAGTCCTAATTGCTAGTACTGTTCTTCAGTGACGGAGTTGTTACTATCAATGGCCAGTTATGCATTTTGGGCTGTGTTTCTCAGTAGTGACAGTAAATTTGTGTTGATCCTTTCACACCTTTTAGGATGGGGTTTTTGTAATCTTTGCTATTTCAAGGCTGCAGAAAGTGTCCATAGCATAAATCCAATGCAGCTTGGCCTACACTAAGCTCTGATCCCATGATTTTGGATTCATGAATACCATGCTCTAAGTAACTGAAGTTAGCTAAACCCTTTGAAACTGTATGAAATGGAACCAATTAAGTGTTTTGGGCCAACAGTGGTGACTAATGGCCCTTTTTTCAGCATTCCACATTAGTGTGACTCAGAACCTCCTCTCCACATTCGTTGGAGCGCCTGATTAAAAACACTTAAAAAAATCTTTTACTTTGAAATAATTTTAGGCTTGTAGGAAAGTTGCAAAAATAATACAGAGATTTGCCCTATGTCCCTTTCCCTACGTCCCTTTCTAATGTTAACAGCTTACATAGCTATGGTACAATGATTGAAACCCTGGAAAAAACAGACACATTCCTGTTAACGAAAGTACATACTGTATTTGAATTCCACCAGTTTTCCCAGTGATATCTTTTTCTGGTTAAGGATTCAATCCAGGATCCATGTGTACGTGGGACTATTGCACTGGTTAGTTTGGTTACTTGTAAACAGTACCACACTGTTTTAATGATAGAAACTTTATAGTATGTTTTCAAATCTGGTAGAGCTAGTACCCTTATAATTTTTCTCTTTTGGTATTATCCTGGCTATTTTTAAAAAATATATATTTTATTGATTTTTTACAGAGAGGAAGGGAGAGAGAGAGTTTAGAAACATCGATGAGAGAAAAACATTGATCAGCTGCCTCCTGCACACCTCCTACTGGGGATGTGCCCACAACCAAGGTACATGCCCTTGACCGGAATCAAACCTGGGACCCTTGAGTCCGCAGGCTGACACTCTATCCACTGAGCCAAACCAGTTATGGCTATCCTGGCTATTTTTATATGTTTGTTTTTTCATGTAAACTTTAGTATCAATTTGTCTATTGATGATTTAATTGAGATTGTATTACATTTATTTTGTTAATCCTCATTCGGGGATTTTTTTTTCCCCCATTGATTTTTTAGACAGAGTAGAAGGGAGAGGGAGAGATGACATACAGAGAGAAACATTGATGTGAGAGAGACACATTGATTGGCTACCTCCTGCATGTACCCCAACTGGGGCCAGGGATTGAGCCTGCAACCGAGGTACGTGCCCTTGACTGGAATCAAATCCATGACCCTTCAGTCTATGGGCCAATGCTCCAACCACTGAGCCAAGCCAACTAGGGCTGTATTCCATTTCTTAGCTAAGGGAGAACTGATAACTTTACACTGCTGAGTCATCTTATCCTAGAACAGGGGATGTATTTCCACTTGTTCCGGTCTATTTTTGTGCTTTTTAAGGACTGTTTTAAAATGTTCTTATCTAGATTTTGCACATTTAAGTTTATACCTAAGTACTAGTATTTAATCTTCTTTGTTGCTAGTAAATGGGGTTTTCTCTGCCATTGTGTCTTCTATTGGGTTATGGTTCTTACATACGAAGGCTATTGATATCTGTATGCTAATTTTATATCCTGCTACCTTACTGAATTCTTTCACTTTTGGGTTTAGTTTTGTCATTGATCCTCGAGGGTAAAAAACCCCCCAACTTTCTAAATGTACAAAGCAGTGGCAAAAAAATGAAAGAATCTATACAGGTCAAAAGTGATACAAAAGCTCAAACCTTAAATTTCACCAAGAAAGTGTCTGCTGAGACCTGGTCCCCTTGAGCCCATGTCATGATGACTGTGACGGGTATAGGCGGTAAAGCAGAGCCCGCATGGAGTTTAATCTGAGATCTCCTGAAAAGCAAGGACCCTCCAAGTGCTATACTTATGGCAACAGCGTAAATAGTAAACAAAACCCCCAAGCAGAATAATAGTAAGGAAAGGACACTATGTTGACCTGGGCTCTGGGTGGAGGAAAAGTTTTTTTTTTTTTTTCCATCTAAAGGTGTTTAACAAGTTGTCCTTATCTCTACAAGATAAGGCTCAAGTTTATTGTACTTGTGTGGTCCAAAACACTGCAAATGGGAATTTAACTTAATGACCTAGGTCAGTAGTAACCCTGGATGACTAGCAGAATCAAACAGGTTTTTATAATCTAGATATCAAAGAACTCCCACAGATAAAATACAAAAAATATGAGTGTTCACAATTAACCATAGGCCAAAGAAGAAAATAATTATTAACTTTATAATTAATACAGAAACAACATATAGGAGAATCAGACCCACAAACACTTTAGATACTATACTATTAATACAGAATATAAACTAACTATTTAAATATATTTTAAGAAATAAAAGAGAGACTTCAAAACACCAGGCGACAAAAACATATAATTTTGAATGGGGGTGATGAGAGTTAAAGTGTCTTACTGCCCATTTATTATTCTAGAGCAGTGTTTCTCAACCTTCTGGCCCTTTAAATACAGTTCCTCCTGTCGTGACCCAACCATAACATTATTTTTGTTGGTATTTCATAACTGTAATGTTGCTACTGTTATGAATAGTAATGTAAATATCTGATATGCAGGATGGTCTTAGGCGACCCCTGTGAAAGGATCGTTCGACCACCAAAGGGGTCGCGACCCATAGGTTGAGAACCGCTGTTCTAGAGGAAAGTAAAGAGTCTTATTAGGATGTGAGGGCGATCTGGCTGTGACATCTGTCACCCCATTGATCGCCAGGGTTGATTCGGCTGATCTGGCTGGCTAGGCGGGTGTCCCCCTCCTCCCTCACCGATCCATGTGCGTCCCTCCCGAAGCTGCGCGCTCGGTCGAAGAGGACGGCGTCCCCCCCCCCCCCCCCCCCCCAGGAGAGGACCGGTCTTCGGTCAAGGGTATACGAGTAGCTGCGCTCCCCTGCTAGAACCTCCAAACAAGCTCTCAAGAGTCTTATTAATTTGGGACTTTAGGTAAGTAGACATGTTAAAATATTTGGAGTAGCCACTAAAAGAATGAATATAGATATAGAGAATAACATTTAAATTAATATGCGTGAAAAATGAATGAAAAAAATAAATAAGAAAGGTGAGAAGTATAAAAAACATAAAAGAATTACAATATGTTGGTAATAAGCATAAATGAATTAAACTTGCCAGTTGAAAGTAAAGCCTTAATACTGGATTTTAAGAACCCAGCTATATGCTATTTATAAAAGACACATCTAAAACTTAAAGTCACAGAAAGATTAAAGGTAAAAGGACGGAAAAACTATAAGAGACAGAGGTCAGAGAAAGTAAAGATAACCTCTACAAAATAATAAATGTTGTTTCAATTATTGATAAATGGTTCCATTTGCCAGGGAGATATCCTAATTCTCAACAAAGCTTAATTATATAGCTTCAATATGCATTAAGCAAAAATTGACAGAACTAAGTTTCAATATCTTTCAGTCATTGATATGACAAGTGGACAAGAACTGTTATGAATATAGAATAAACAGCACAATGAATAAGGTTGTTGTAAAGGACATGAAATCATTCCCCAAAATTTGAAGTTACACATTATTCTGAAGCACAGATTGAATATTTACAAAAGGTGACACTTAGGCCTTCAAGCAAACCTTAGTACATTTGAAAGATTATAGTCACATAAACCACTTTCTTTGATCATGATTAATTAATTAAAAAGTTAATTATTTTTTTAGAAAGGATTTTCTAATGCATTTGGAAACTTAATAACGTGTAAACAAATGAATCACTGAAAAAAAAATGAATATTAGAAATATAGATGATTAGAAATGAATATCAAAACCTTATCCCTTTAACACTCTTGGAATGCAGCTAAAAGGAGAGTTAGAGGAAAATTCATGATCTGAAATGTTTAAATCAGAGAAGCAGAAAGGACTGAAATTTTATGAGCGAAGCATTCTACTTATATAGTTAGTAAACGAACAACAGAATAAACCCAGAGAAGGCAAAAGTAATAAAATAATCTTGGTAAGATCAGAATTTAATGAAATAGGAAATAAACATATACTTGAGAGACCAACAAAGTAAAACATTAAGACAAATAAAATAGGCAAAACTCTAACATTATTAATTAAGAAAAAGAGAAGGTACAAATATACAATATTGAGACTAAAAGTGGGTATATAATTATAGATACAGCAGAGATTTAAAAGTTAATAAGGTAATATTACAAACAACTTTAGCCAATAAATTTGAAAGCTTAGACAAAATGGAAAAATTTCTAGAAAGATACAATTTACCAAAATGTAATCAGGAGAAGTAGCTTGAGTACTCTTGTATTAAACAAATCTAGTCAGTAGTTTAAAACCTAGGACTATATTTTCTTTGTAGAAAGAGTTTGTGTGATCCACCCAAAACACAGGAAATGCCTCGCTCTTTCTGGGGCTAGACACATAGATTGTAAAGTTCATTTGGAAGAACAAATGAGCAAGACCAGCCCCAAAACATTCCTGAAAAAAAGCACTTGGGAGGAGGAGGGTATTACAACACAAAGCCTCTAAAACCGCAAGCGTGGTACTGGCACATGAACAGACAGAATGACTGATGGGACACAGTAGGGAATTCAGAAATAAACCCAACTGCATATGAAAATTCAGTATACAGTACGGGTGGTGTCTTAAGTCAGAGAGGGGAAAAGATGGATTATAGAATGAACGGTGTTGGGATAACGGGAGCCCATATTTCAGTCCTTTCTGCTTCTCTGATTTAAACATTTCAGATCATGAATTTTCCTCTAACTCTTCTTTTAGCTGAATTCCAAGAGTGTTAAGGGATAAGGTTTTGATATTCATTTCTAACAGTCTATATTTCTAATATTCATTAATATTTTTTCAGTGACTCATTTGTTTACACGTTATTAAGTTTCCAAATGCATTAGAAAAAGAAAATTGGATCTGTCCTTTACATCCCAGAATAACTTTCATATTGATCAGAGATTAATTATACAACAGTAAACTATAAAATTACTAGAAAAAACAAGATGCATTCCTCAGTGTACTGGCCTGGGGGCCCAATCTGGCCTGAGGCCTATTTTTGGGCTGATGGGGACTAAGTAAGAATGTTCTTTTCACTTTTTAAGGGTTCAATAAACAAGAAGGAAGAGGAAAAGGACATGAACTTATTTGGTGGCAAACCCTAAAATATTTATTTAAATATTTTAAATATTAAAATATTATAGGCAACCCCTGCTCTGTAAGCTGAGAGTGAGGAGAGCTTTGCTGATGGCACTGGTTAGTTATAATGATGCCACTAAGCTCAGGGGGACAGCTCTGCTCACATGTCTTTCAATCCCTTGGACCAGTAGGAAATATTCTCCACCCATTTGCTGGAAGAGATTGTAAACTGACATGGCAAAGGGTAGGGATACAGTGAAGGGTAAAAAATTAGGATCAATAATGTAATCCTTCAGACTAAATATGACTTAAAAATCCAGACACAACAGAGATATATTTAACTACACTGAAAAACAAACCAACACAAAATAACTCTTACCTGCAAAATATTCCATGAGCAAAGTAAAATACAAGTGCTGACTGGGAAAACATATTTATATTTTAGCTCACAGATTAAAGGTTAATATCCCTAATTTATACAGAGTTTCTAAAACTGGAGAAGATCCTATAGAAAAATAGAGAAGAGATGTGGACAGACAGTTCACAGAAAAAAATGCTTATGAAACATATGAAAAGATGCTCAACTCTCCATAGCTACTGGATTTTCACAACAACCAAATGAAGTAGATATTCTTATCATTCCCATTTTACAGATAAGAAAACTGAGTCAAAAAGAGGTAAAGTGTTCTGCCTGAACGCAAATAACTAATAAATAATGGTGCTAGGATTTGAACCCAGTCAGTCTGGCTCCAGATAAAAGAGTAATTCACCATGACTAAGTGAGGCTTATTTCAGAAACATGAGGATCATTTAATATCGACTACCTGGGTGTTTCCTTAATATAATAAAATATAGTTATCTCAATCCAAAGCCAGCATTGTACTTAATTGAGAATTAGAGAAATGATTTCATTAAAGTCAGGAATAACACAAAAATATTCACTAATCATCACCAATACTTAAAAGTATTCTGCAAGTCTTGGACAAAACAATTAGACAAGAGAAAGAAATTAAAGGTATGGAAATTAGAAAGGAAGAGAGGATAAAATTATAATTTGCCAATGATATGATTAAAACATTCACCTAGAAACTAAAGAGGACTACCAAAAACATACAAACAAAAAAAGAATTTCATAAATTAGATGACTACAAAATTAATTTTCAGAAATCAAGAGTTTGTCCAATGTCCAATTACATGCATAAGGAAAGAAAGGATCCATTTTAAAAAGCAGCAGAAAATATAAAGTATGAAATACTTAGGAATAAACTTAAGAAGTATTTACTTTGAAATAAAATAAAGAAGACCTGAATAAATGGAAAGATTTACTGTACTCGTGAATTGAAAGGCTCAAATGTTGGTTCTTTCCCATTCAAATTCACAATGGATTCTTTTTTTGGAAATTAACAAGCTAATTCTAAAATGTATATGAAAACTCGAGGCCTGGTGCACAGATTCATGCACTGGTAGAGTCTCTCAGCCTGGCCTGTGCCCTCTTGCTATCTGGGTCTCCTTGGGGATGTAGTACTGTGTGAAGTGGCAGGCGGCTGGGGAGGAGGCCAGGCCTGTGCAGCTCCCGCTCATCCCGGCCCCTCTGCGCCTGCTGCCACGGAGGAGGCGGTAGAGGCTTGTGCTGCTGTAGCGGCGCTTGCCAGCCATGAGCCTGGAGTCTCGCACATCAGCTGAGCAGTGCTCCCGCTGTGGGAGCGCACTGACCACCAGGGGGCAGCTCCTGCATTGAGTGATGGCCCCCTGATGGTCAGTGCACATCATAGCGACAAGTCAAACAGTCAACTGGTTGAAGGGTCACTTAGGGTTTTATATATATAGTTGTTAAAGACCAAGAATAGAGAAGATAGTGTTGGAAAAAGCAACACAAACACCAAAGCTGGAAGACTGCTTATAAAGCTGTAAAACTATGTGGTATCGATGCAGATAGACAAACGGGCCAATGGCAGAATAGAGACCAGAAGCAGAGCACACATATTGTAGTTTGATGTCTGAGAGCCCAGGGCAGACTCCACCTCCCCTTCGATCTCAAGACCTGGACAGAGGCCCTCCTTCCTGGACTGCCTGAGGGGTCCTCCCACCCTGCTGTGTTCTGGCCAGCATCCATCTGATGAGGATGATTGGCCTCCCTGGTGAGAGTAAGCAGCTGCCCATAGATGTCTTTAGCATCCCTACCCCCAACCTCAGAGTGCCTGAGCCCCTGTCTGGCCAGTGTGGCACAGAGAAAAGAGCTTGGGAGGCAGGGAAGTCAAAGGGACAGTGCCAGAGGCCTGAGGAGAAGGACTCGGGGGCAGAAGTGACTGTGACCAGCTGATGGGGGTAGAGCCCACGGCATGAAGATCCCCTGGGGAGAGATGAATGCAGGGAAGTGTATGGAGGCAGCCTCAAGACCATGCTGGGATGTTCAAGTTCCACAGCCTCACTGCAGGTCTAGGACACATGCTTGTATACTAAGATATTTAAAAGGTAGCTCGTGTTTTAACGCAGATGCAATCCTATACGTTTAGAAATACATTGGAAAGAGTACTGCTTATGAGTCTACTGGAACTGGCATCCACATTGTGTAGGTATATAAAACCGGAGTTGCTCAATACAAGCAGAAACCAGTCTTCTAAGCCTGGCCACTCCAGTCTGCACCACAGGAACTCTACAGAGGGTGAGAGTTGCAAAGCCCATGTCCAGCCTCTCCCAGGCAGAGGGCTTGGTCTACGATTCCTAGCCCCAGGGAGCAAGGTAAGTGGAGAAAAAAAATCTTTATTTCTCCTGGGGCAACTCCTACAAGAAAGGGGAGATAGCAGTGGAAAATAGAGAATCCTGGAGCTTTCCAGAAGCTACACCACTTTGTGGGTTCAAGTGGCTGTAACACTGAGGAGGTTAAATGCTAATGAAAAGCCTTGTCTGGAACCAAAAGGGTACTGTAGCTCCAGGTATCAGGAGATTAGTGGTTTGTACCTCCACTTAAAAGGCAATAAAGTAGCGTTGCTTTCTCTTCACCCAGAAACCCAAGAGGGAACAAAAATTCCCCTTTCTGTTAGATCCAAGATTCGCAGTGTTTTGTTTCAAATGTTAGGTTCCTTTTGGGGAGAGAGGAACATAAACACGTTTGGTGTTTGATGTGTGTGTGTGTGTGTGTGTGTGTGTGTGTGTGTGTGTGTACACAGAAAGGTTGCTTCTTCCCTCTCACCTCCCCGCATTACACGTCGTTGCCTGTCTCTCTGAACTTGTAACTTCCAGCATTGTGCCAGGGGCATGCAGTTTCTAGGTTGTCGGTTTCCAAGGTCATCCTTTGAGATGAGCAGACTGCTGGGTGCATCTGTAATAAGTCAGACAAGGGTTTCTCTGGATGACTTGGTAGGCTCTTCCCTTCTGATCTGAACTTGCTGAGGAAGTTTCTGTGCGTCCTGTAGCCTGTTTAAGTGTCTGTAAATTCCCCAAAGGAAAGGAAAGCGGAGTTTAATAATGCCTGGTGCCTGCTCCTTCTCCCCTCCCTCCCTGTCCTTCGGCGTGAAAGGACACGACAGTGTCTGGGGGAGTTGATGGAGACAGAAACAGGGGCCTGTGGGTTGGGGCTCAGAGAAAGAGGTTATCCTAGGATGAAATACAAACTATATCACATTGATTTTCCCTTTGGGGGACCCGGATATCACATCCTGCCATTTCCCTCTAGTCCCTGTCTGCGATCGACAGGGAAGCATTAACAGGGAATAATCAATGGCGCTCTGTCCTGAAAATAAAAGGCTTGTCATGTCTCTCCATTTGGTGGAATGGATGTGGGACCAGGGGTCATGTGGCCAGCTTCCATCTGCCTCCTGACACAGGCCCTGACTCAGACATGCCTTCCATCCAGAGGGCGGCAGCCACCACCAAGTGACTGCAAACTCTCCGTGGGCAGAGAAACAAGACTTTTCTGAACTCTTATGTCAGGAGCTTGGCTAACTATCAGACCTGGCAGCTTAGGAGTGGCTTTCCTGAACTTTAATTTCTGGGTTATGTAATGGATTGATGTTCCCTAATACTAGTATAATGGATGCTGTGCTTGCAGTCAAAACAAGGTTATACATTCACTGTTTCATGATAGAATCGCAGAAAGTCAGAATTGAAAGGGACTTATATCTGTGGTCCAGTCTATTGCCCATCTGATGTGCAAATTTGCTACGATTTTTCTGGTAAAACCAGTGGTTGCCTGGACACGACTGCCTCCTAATATTGCTCATCCATTGTCAGAAAGCTCAACTCTTAGAAAGTGTTATCTTAAACGAGCCAAAGTGTGTCTTCTGGTGCTCGTGGCCTTCTCTTGTAGCATCCTCTCCATATGCTCCCACCTCCTTCACTTAGATCCAGTTCCCACTTGGTTCCCAACCCCAACCCCTGATTTCTTCCATTCACAATCCTGCTAAATCCCGTTAGATTAAACCCCTAGATTTGGTTATTCACCGAAGGCTCTGGCTTGGAATCATGGAGCTTTACCATTTAGTATTTATTCTCTCATCATTTGATCCACCCATATTTGTTGCAAAACACAAACAAGAATTTGTGTAAAAAATGCTTAATGAAATGTCATTCATTCTATCTAGACTGCAGTTTGTTATAAAGGCTCCAACCCTCATCTTCTAGGATCTTCTGTTATCCTGGTTGCCTCCAAGATTCCTGACAATAATTTAGCAATCCCATTTGCAAGGGTTATCAGCCTCCTGGGAAGTGATTCATTGAGGTGAGCAGCTTTAATTCATTAGAGAAGCTGGAGAACAGGTGCACTTTTTATAATCTCTCTACTTGGACTTTAATTCTCCCTTATCGACATTTATGCTACCCAGGTCTTGGTAAAAGATTTTATTTGACAGAAAAGATGGAAGCAAATTATGGGTGTTCAAGTTCCGCCTTCTTTCTGATAAAAATCACTACCTATGCAGTGGCCCGTGTCATCTTTTATTTTTCTTTTTTCGACTTGCCATTGGCTCTTTTTGTAACTCAAACTCATTGCTGGCTTCAACCTCTTGATACTCTTTAACCAAAACCCATCTTGTTTATTAAAATTTTTATTCACAGTCCACTCTGTCAAGATTTTGAAGACTAGAAGCCGATGAGAATAGAAGTGTTTTTTGGGGGAAATGTTTTGAGCACTGTATCAATTCCAGACCCTTTCTTTAGTCTTGTGAACTGTGACATCAGTTGTAAGTTTGGGTGTTCCCAAAGTCACCTTGAGTTTTGATAATCACTAGAAGGACTCATGGAACTCATGAGTAGCTATTATACTTGTGGGTGTGATTTGTTACAGTTACCGGATACAGATGAAAATCAGCCAAGGGAAGAGAGACATGGGGCAGAGGTCAGGAAAATTCCAGACATGGAACTCCCAACTGTCCTCTTATGGATTCACACTGCCCATGTGGCTGATCTTAAGTCTCCAGCCCCTGCAGACATAGAGTGGATGCCACATGGGCCAAAGCCCCCATCATAAGTCACAGTGTTGGACTGTCCAGTAGCCAAGGCCACCAGATAAACAAAGACACTCTTATCAGCAAGACATTCCAGGAGCCTAGGGATCCCCTCCCTATAGCTGAGGGCAAAGGCTGACTGCTCTTTGGGTGAGATGAGTCCTCTATTACGCATCCTGTAACAAATATCTTTGTGCCTAAGCTCTGTTCATTTTGAGGGCTATTTTTTTAGGGTAAATTCTCAGAAGTGGAATTACTGTATCGAAGAATATATATGAACATTTTCAAGACTCATGTACATATCAAAATGCTTTCCAAAGAGTGTACTAATTTATACTCCACCCCTCCCTACCCCACCAGCAGTGTATCAGAGTATCTGTTTTATCACACCCTTACTGGCAGTTTGATAGGCACAAAGTAGGATCACATATTTTCATTTGTATTTCTATGGTTAATAACATATGTTTATTGTTAAAGCTGTTATTATGCAGGATTTTGAGTACCACAGAAGTTGACAGAAGAGCTTGATGAACTCCCATGTGCCTATCCTACCAGCCTCACAACCACCTTCTCTCATTCCCATAGCTTTTTGAAGAAAATCTCCTAACAGATAATTTTGTCTTTAATATTTCAGTATGCATTTCTAAAAGCTGAGGACTCTATTAGAAATCCACAAATACAATGATCTTTCTTTCAAAATTAACAGTAATTTCTTTTTCTCTTTTTTCCTTTTTTTTCTTTATTGAATAAGATATTACAAATGTGTAGTAATTTCTTAATGTCATCAGATATCCAGTTGATGTTCAAATTTCTAATTGTTCCATAATTATCAGGAGTTTCTTTGACATTAAAAAATAAATCAGATCCAAATGAGGTCTAGATATTGAGTTTCGTAGACATAGCTTTTAATCTAACGTATGTCCTGTGATTTACAGGCCCTCTCCCCTCTCTCACTCTTGCTCTTGCCCTCACTGTTGATGGCATTGAGGATGTGGCTCCGTGGCAAGGAGCTGTGGGCAGTCTCTAGGAGCTGAGGGTAGATTCCAGCAAAAAGCTGAAACCCTCCATCTGGCAACTACAAGGAGATGAATGCTGCCAACAATCCGAGGGATCCTGGAAGCAGATCTTTTTCTCTGCTGAGCCTCTGATGGGACCCCACCCCCAGCCAGCACCCGATTGCAGTCTGGTGAGACCCTTAAGCAGAGAACTCGGCGACCCTGTATACAGACTTCGGACCTACCGATAACACAGGTGGCAAACGTGTGTTGTTTAAAGCTGCTAAGTTTGTGGCAATTAAGTGGCATAGAAAATGAATACAGTGGGTGTTCACTAAACCGATGTTGAAGTGATTCAATGAATCCATAAGAAGACCAGGTAAGAGCTGGTCAGACACAGCTTTCAGTGGAGTGTCTTCCAGCCATTGAGCAGATGTTCCAACTCCACCACCACTACTGCTGCCTGGGAGGTGGCTTGGTGGCACATCCGTGCTGATGAGTTGGTTGGCCGGCTGTGGCACACCCCAACACTGCCTCACCCACACCCGCCCCTTCCCTGTGATCTCCTCTCCGCCTGCCTGCACTGACCCTAGGGTGCGTTTCTGGAGCAGTGAGCACCCTCCTGAGAACCCTCCTAAAGGACCCTCTCAGTGCACACGGTGGCTTCTGCTCTAATGTGGACAACACAGAGCGTATGGCCTGTGGGTGTCCACCTGCACTTTCTCCATCCTGTGACTGTCTCTGCCTTTGATACAACTTACCTTCTCCTCTCTACACAGCTTCCCCAGCATTTCTGAATGGTTATAAATTGCTTCTGACAAAAATAAGCAGGCAGCCTTGAGCTGACCCTGTGGTCACCGTGCCGACGGGCCACCCAGGGGAACGTCCTCGCCTGACCCCTCTGCCGGGCAGGTCTCCTCTTTGCCCCAGGCTCCACACACCCTCTGTTCTCTTAGTGTTCTCTCTACCACCCCCCCCCTCCCCCATAGCCCATCCAGCCTGGTGTTTAAAAACAATCATTGTCAGAAGATGTCATTTAATCTGTTTTCATTTTTTACTGTACAAAGAGGAGGCGAGGACTAGCGGTAAGATTGCGATGAATGATGAAAGAACTCCTCACAGCTGTTCAGGGATATATATTTTTCCTGCAGTGGAGCGAGACGGGTCCCCAGCGAAGCTCGGGGCTTGTTCCAGGAAGCCCCTCATCTGTCACGCTGGGGGCAGGGGAAGGTGGAGAAGTGTCATTATGGATGTACCTGGGCTCAGAAGTGACTGGTCAAGGTTGACGCTGCATCCTGATGGGGCTGTTTATGGAAATGTCCGGGAGGCACTGCTGGAGGGCAGCTCCAAACAGCCCCTGCTCGGTGGCTGATTCCTGATTCCTTTCCAATCAGCCTGCCTGAGGCTGAAATAAGTCCTTCCAAGGAAAAGACCCTTGACGTGTTCCAAATTAGATAGGAAATCCAAACAGTAAGTGTTCATTCTCTCAGTTTTAGGCTGGAACCAGATGCCCCTAATTGTCTATACCAGTGGTCAGCAAACTCATTAGTCAACAGAGCCAAACAGTACAACGATTGAAATTTCTTTTGAGAGCCAAATTTTTTAAACTTAAACTATATAGGTAGGTACATTGTTATTAACTTAATTAGGTACTCCTAAGTTGGTCTTTGCTAAAAAACGTCCTCAATCTGATTGAGGTACATTCACTGAGGTCGACCCCTTCCAACTCTCCCATCCACACTTGTCTTGTATACTTGTTTCGTCTATCTCCTTTCCGAAAACCGACTTCTGCTCATGGGCCACAAAGTTTCAATCGCACTGTACGTGCGCGCTCGCACGTGGTATTTTGTGGAAGAGCCACACTCAAGGGGCCAAAGAGCCGCATGTGGCTCGCGAGCCGCGGTTTGCCGACCACTGGTCTATACTTCCTTGTCCTGAAGCCATTGGCCTGTCTCCCTGGGGACTGAGCAGAGTGGAATCAGGATGGTCTACACCTGCAGCTGGTGCGTGATGCCCAAAGGGAGAAATGCTTGGGATCTGGGGGGTCTGCATCAGCTTTGCCAATCCTGTGTGGAGCCGATTTACTCTTAAAGTGAGAAGACTGAGAGGACAGAAATAGGTCCATCTCATAAGATGGAGAAGCTAGACCTCAGTTTCCACTTCTACCCACCTTTTTTTTTTTTTAACCCCTGAAACAGCTTCCACAAAGAGCTTTTCTGCTACTAACAGCTGTTCTTTCCTTCTTTTCTCTTCTGCTGGTCAGAAAGTGATCCTGATAGCAGTGCCCACGCCACCATGGCTGGGGGGTCGGAAGGCCCGAAGGACCCTGTCACACTCTGCGTCTCCTCCCAGATTTTCAGTTTGCTTAGAACCGCCCCTCCCCCTCCCCCTTTACATTTATTTTCTTATTGCCAGTTTCATTCCTAAAAGGATTTGAAATGTCTTGACCAAAATGTGGATGATGTGGCAAGGTAGATGGTTAGGGAAGAACGTCAGGCTGAGGACACAAAGGCAGGAAAAATTCGACAGCCACATGAGGCTCTCACACCAGGGATGATTGATGTTCTTGCTAATTTGGTTCTGAGTTTTCCGGAAGAAGGAAACATAATCAACGATTCCTTCATCGTGTCTACGAGATAAAAGCAAACTAGTTATTTGGGAGAAAGTTCTGAGCTACCAGACACTCTGGCAGGATGTTTGTGCCGTTAAAGATGTGAACAACACTCTCAAAAATGCTGAGTTTTATGGGATATAAACTTATTTAAAACTAGAGGCCTGGTGCACAAAATTCGTGCATGGGTGTGTTCCCTAGGCCTGGCCAGTGATAGAAGCACGAGCATCTAGTGTGAAAGGGAAGGTCCCAGCTGACTTCTGGGCCCTGGACAGCAACTGGGCTGCTGGGCCCCCACGCGCCCCCCTCAGTCTGAATCATGGTGCCTGAGTCCCACACAGAGATGTGGTGAGTGTGGCCGGACACCTCGGGCTGGGGGGAAGCGTGGGCCTCTGGGCCGCCCGATGGCATTGCACAGAAGCCAGGGGGGCAGTGTGCTCTCTGCGGCCAGCCTCGCAGACTGGCTCCTGTGTGAACCCACAGGGAGCCCGCCGTCCCCTGTGGTCCTGGCGGCTGCAGCCCGGCTCACCTGGAAGAGGCCACACGGGTGCAGGGCGGGCTCTTTGTGGGTGCCCAGCACCTGAGCATGGGGGCTTTCCCAGCATACGAGCCCTGTCTTTCCGGGGGAGGCTAGCAGGGGGCGTGATAGCGAGCTTGGTGGACACCCCATATTCTCACTGCACCTCCGTCCCCATCACCCTTGCCCCCAGGTAGCTGGCAAGAGGTTGCAGCCCCCCTCCTGGGCGCCGTGGGAGGTTAATTGCCGCCACCCACCCTCAGTTCCCCGTCCCAGTCCAGGGCCTGGGCCTGATCTGGCAATCAGGGCCTGCCGGCCATGGGGAGGGGCCAACTGCTACTGGGGTGGCAGCAAGCCAATCGGGGCCTGCCAGCCGGGGCGAGGTACCCGGGAGGTTGGTCACCAGCCCCAAGGAGGGAGCTGGCCCTCAGCCCCCCCTGGGAAAGGGACCGTTTCTGCTGCCACCCATCCCCAATTCCTAGTCCCAGCCCAGGACCCGGCCCCAATTGGGTGATGGGGGCCTGTTGGCCAGAGGGAGGGGCCGGGAGGTTGGCCTGCAGGTCCCATTCAGCGATCAGAGCCTGCGGCCTGGGGGCAGCTCCTGCATTGAGCGCCTGCCCCCTGGTGGTCAGTGCACATCATAGCGACCAGTTGTCCCAGTCATTCCGTCATAATTAGGCTTTTATATACATAGATGTTTAACTTTCTTATTAAGGCTGTTGTGAAGATCACTGGTATTTGAATTTTGTGATGGTCTTTAGAAATAATTGATGTCTATGAAATCAAGTTTGAAAATACATGACTTTTTTTCTCCTCCTCCTACCCCACCTCCTCTGTATTCTTCTTCTTCTTGAAAGAACACTAGACATTTTCCACTTTCTGGAATCAGGGAACCTAGGCTCTGCTGTTGACTTTGTAGCTGTTATCTGTGTCCCTGCACTGTGTGTGTCCTGGTCTCTGTGCATGTTCCTGCGATTGCGTGTTTGTGCAAAACAACAATAAATGGGTATCCAGCCCAGCTACTTCACCAAGTTATTATTAAATTAAATGCAGTGAACTAGGGGTGGGAAATTTCTAAAGCAGTGGCTCTCAAATTTAAGCATCTATTGGAATCTTCTAAAAGGCTTGTTAAAACACAGATTGCTGGGGCCCTCCTCCAGAGTGTCTGACTCAGTAAGTCTGGGTCGGGTCCTGGAATTTGCATTCTAACAGGTGTCTAGGTAGTGCTGTACTGTTTGGTGATCACACTTTGAGAGCCAATGTTCTAAAGGAGCTTCCTTCTCTCTCCCCTGGACCATGCTAAGTTGGGCAACCAGTTGTGTTCCATCTGAGAGTTCCCATCTTATTTTTTCATCCTGGGATAGCCAAAAATAGACTTTGTTTTTTTTGGGCTTTATTTTGAACCCCCAACTAGAACCCTGGGTGGATAAGGTTTAGAGCAGCTCACACTGGAGTCACAAGGAAGCAAAAATTTACACTTTGTGAGCTTGCACATTCTATGCTATACAGTGGGGCCTTGACTTACGAGTTTAATTCATTCCATGACGGAGCTTGTAACTCAAATTACTCGTATGTCAAATCAAAAAGTGAACGAGTGAGACACGTGATGCTGGGCTGATGCTGTGGCGTTCACTGTGACGTTCGCTGCGCCAACTAGCGGTGGGGTATCTGAAGCTGTCTCATAACCCGAATTTTAGCTCGCAACTCAAAGCAAAAAATCGGCCGAGAGACGGCTCGTATCTCGAAAAACTCGTTAGTCGGGACACTCGTAAGTCAAGGCCCCACTGTACTATATTCTACATCACTATACTGTACTTCACTATACCTCACTATACTATACTATACTATACTATACTATACTATACTATACTATACTGTACTGTAATGTACCGTACTATACTATACTATACTATACTATACTATACTATACTATACTATACTTCACTATACTATACTGTACTGTACTTTATTATACTATACTATGCTATCTTGTACTATACTATGCTGTATTGTACTATGCTATACTGTACATACTATACTTCACTATACTGTACTATACTTCACTATACTATACTATACTATACTATACTATACTATACTATACTATGCTTTTGGGGTTTTCTACAGTTCTCATTTGGGCAAAACACCATGTGGTGCTGCTCAGATTTTTGAGAATCTGTTGAAAATTGGAGAGATAAATGTCATTCATATGTGTTGCAAATATAAGTATGTCAATGCAGACAGCAGTCTAAATGATCGAATTTGCTGAGTAAAGATTAAGGCTCCTTTCCCAACACTGTCATTTGAAACTAAAAGCACTTGCTAGTCAGAATCCATTGGGCCAGAGTCTGGCCACTGTCACCAACCAAAGAGTAAGGATTAGGGAAGACAGGGAACAAATATGGATAAGACCTCTTAGTCACACAGCCCCTTGAATTCCTAGGGCTGCTCGGCTGCCTTTGCTGGTACATCCTCTGTGGTTCTGCTACTGGTACCAGTTAAGTCGAGAGCATGGAAACAGGACCACAGGAGGTGGTTTTAAACTATGTCCACACATTCTTTGACGCTCCTCCCTTCAGGAGGCAGGGTTTAATTTTCCACCCCGGAGTACAGGCTCTACTTAGTGACTCTCTTGTTCTAATGGAATATGTCAAAAGTCATATTTTCCTGCAACTTGATCACTTCTGAAGGTAGGTCACAGAAGGCATTGCAGCTCCCTTCGTCCTCCCGCACTTCCTGGGATCACCGGACCTGGGGGAAGCTGGCTGTGTGTTGTGGGGACAGCTACGCAGCCTTGTGGAGGGGCCCACATGGCAAGGACTGAAGCCTCTGCCAACAGCCGGCGAGTGAGCCACCTTGGATGTGGCCCCTCCAGCCCATCAAACCTTTGCATGTCTGCAACCCCAGTAAACATCTTCACTGCGACTGTGTGAGAGGCCACGAGACAAGCCACCCCGGTAAGCTGCTGCCAAATTCTTGAGCCACAGAAACTGTGAGATCATAAAAGTTTGTTGTTTTGAGGCACTAAGTTTTGGGATACTTCGTTGCCCAGTAATAGAAAAGGAATAGGGTAACCCTTATACTACCTCTGCTGGAACTAATTCCGTCACATTCCTCCTAGGAAACTTTATTACCTCAAACTAAGTGCTCACTGCTCAGGTGATCAAGACCCTCCTGTCTCATTTCCCACATCTTCCCTACGCAGACCCAACTGAACTATTTGCTGTGCCCCAAACACCCCTCAGGTTTTATACCTTTGCCCACCAGGCTGAACTTATTTCACAGCACTCATCTCTGTCTGTAAAAATTCTTGCATCCTTTAGGTCCTGTCTCCAAAGTTGCCTTCTTCATGGAATTATTTTTGAGTCTCTCAACCAGATGTGCCCCTCTTCAGCCAAACCCACCTGTTTGTTGCCTACCAGTAGTCTTTTCCTTTGTTCCTGCTGGCAGAGCCCTGGTTAGGTTTGGGTGGTCATTCCTCATTTTAACCAGGGCCAAATCCTGATTAGTCGAAGCCATCCACAGTGGCTCTAAGCCCCTTGGCAGTGATTGGTGCAGGAGTGGTCATGTGGTATAGTTTTGGCCAATGAATTATGAGGAAATGTCTGCATTCTGGGAAAGGCTTATTTTCAAAAGATATTATGGAAGGAACAGTTCTGCTGAACATAATCTGTGCAGGTATGATTTCTGGAGTCATGGTAGCCCTATACATGCAAGGGAAGCTAGCCCAAGGACGGACGAGCCAAAGATGGGCAGAACCAGGGTCCTTTTTGAATTTTTCCAGATCATGAATTAACCAGTCTTGTTATTGCCCTACCTCTGGACTTCATGGTATGTGAAGTCCTTTTTTTGTTATTCTAGATTAAACCAGTTAAGTTGGTTTTGTTATTACTTACAACTAAAGATGTCTTAACACAAAAACCTGGTGACACTTAAGACATATTAAAAGTACCCCTGTGCTCATTTTTCTCTTGTATCCTGTTATAATCTGGAAGTCAGGGATTATATGCTTATCAAAGTAAGACATACATACAGAAAAATACCTAAAAAGTTCACTTTTAACCACAAAAAAATCTATTGAAATTACACAAAAGAAAAAGGAATCAAATGCAAAACCAACCAACAAACAAAACAACAACATGTCCTTGTTTTGAAAGGGAGATAGCAAGAAAGAAAAAGAGGAGCAAAATAACCAGAAGATAAACAGAAATAATTTTGAAAAAGGCAACGGTAAATCCTTCCCTACTAATAATTACTTTAAATGTAAGTGGCTTAAACTCACCAATTAAAAGATACAGAGTGGCTGATTGAATAAGAATCCAATTTTATACCATTTATAAGAAACTCATCTTAGATTCAAAGGCACATAGGCTGAAAATGAAGGTATAGAAAAGATATTCCATGCAAATGGTAACCAAAAGAAAGCAGGAGTGGCTATACATATAATAGACAAAGTAGACTAAGTACAACTCTGTCTCTAAAGACAAAGAAGGTCATTCCATACTGATTAAAGGATCAATTCAACAGGAAGGTATAACAACTGTACGTGATGTACACCAACAACAGAGCACCTATGTGTATATACAACTGTCGGCAAATCTGGAAGGAGAAATTAATGACAATGCAATAATAGCAGAAGACTTCAACACCCTACTTTCAATAATGGATAGAGTACCCACACAGAAAATCAAGAAAGAAACAATAGATTTGACCAATACTGTAGATCAAATGAATCTAAGAAACATATACAGAACTTTTCATCCAACAGCAGAAGGCTACACATTCTTCTCAAGTGCAGACAGAACAATCTCCAGGGTAGATCACATTATGTCACAAAACAAATCTAAGAAGATTGTAGTCATACCAAGTATATTTTCTGGCCACAATGAATGAAACAAGAAATCAATAAGAGCAAGAAAGTAGGAAAATTCACAGATACATGGAAACTACATCACACACTCATGAACAGCCACTGGTCAAACAAAAGAGAATTTAAAAAATATCTTGAGACAAACAAAAACACAACTTACAAATTTTATGGGATGCAGCAAAAGCAGTACTAAAAGGGAAGTTTATAGTGGGAAACACCCACATTAAAAGAGAAGAAATATTTCAAATAACCAAACTTCACACTTCAAGGAACTAGATAAAGAAGAACAAACTAAACCCAAAGTAAGCAGAAGGAAGGAAATAATAAAAATTAAAGCAGAAATAAATCAAACCGAAACTAGAAAATAGAAACAAGTCAACAAAACTGAGAGATGTTATTTTTGAAAAAATAAACTCGACAAATCCTTAGCTAGACTAAAAAGAGAGAGAGAGAGAGAGAGAGAGAGAGAGAGAGAGAGAGAGAGAGAGAGAACACTCAAATAAAAGTAAAAACTAAAGGGGAGACATTACAATGAATGCCTTAGAAATAGAGGGGATCATCAGGGATGGGAACTATTATAAACAATTATATATCAACAAATTGGGTAACCTAGAAGAAATAAACTCCTGGGGAAAAAAACAACAATGTATCAAGATGGAATCAAGAAGAAATAGAAATCATGAACAGACCAATCTACACTAATAAAAGAGAAACATGCAAATTGGTGTCACTCCGCTATGCCCACTAGCCAATCAGATGAGTATGCAAATCAATCAAACAAAGAAGGTGGTTAATTTGCATATGCAGGCACGGAATGAAGACTGAAGACAATGTAGAAGGAAGCCAAGCACTGCAGAAGAGAGCGAAGCTGCGGAGAAGCAAGCGGGGCGGCGGAGGCGGGAGGGAAGCAAGCGGGGTGGAGGAGGCGGGAGGGAAGCCTGCCTCGGCGGATTTCTCTCCCTTCTCTGCTTCGCTCAGGCTACAGGAAGCCCTATTCTTGCAGGAATCTTCCTGCAATTGGCCTCTAGTAATAAATAAGAAGATTGAAGTAGTAATCAAACACCTCCAAAGAAAAGCCAGATGGCTTCATGGGTGAATTCTACCAAACATTCAAAGAAGAATTAATATCATTTCTGCTTAGACCCTGCTAAAAATAGGAATGGAGGGAATACTTTTAAACTTATTTTATGAAGCCAACATCACTCTGATATGAAAGGCAGACAAAAATACCAGAAGAAAACTATGGACCAATATCTCTAATGAACCAATGATTCAAAAATCCTCAATAAGATACTATCGAACCAAATTTAACAACACATCAAAAAGATTATACACCATGACCAAGTGGGATTTAACATATGCATATAGAGTTGGTTTAACATGTGCAAATCAAGCAATGTGATATACCACATTAACAGAATGAAAGATAAAAATCACATGGTCATCTCAATAGATATGTATCAGTAGTTTATTCATTCTCTTTGTGAGATAACATAAATAGACCACAATTTATGTATTCATTTTACTATTGATGAACATCTAGGTTTTTTCTAGTTTGGAGCTATTACAAAGAAGGTTGCTATGAACATTCTTATACATTCTTTTGGTAAATATATATGCATATACCTAGAGCCTAGATGGATGGGTCAAAGAATAAATGCTAGTATGTGTGCTTAGTTTATATTTATTCATATTTGTAGCACTGTTTACATACATTCTTTACCCTCTTGTTTTTCTCCTTTCAAAGAACCTACTTTGTACATAATGGGTACTTGAATAATCCTATATAATAAAGGCTAATATGCAAATTGTCCCCTCGGGAGTTTGACCACTTGCTATGATGTGCTCTGACCACCAGCGGGCAGCATGGAATGAAGGAAGGCCCCGGCCAGCAGCTAGCAGATGGAGAAGGGAGGCCTCAGTCAGCCCTGATGCTGGCCAGGCCTAGTGACCCTACCCATGCACAAATTTTGTGCACCAGGCCTCTAGTCATTATGTAATTCTCTCTCTCTCTCTCTCCACACACACATACATATAAACATATACACACATACACATGTGTGTACATATATATCTCCAATCGATATATATATATAAAAGCCCAAGCAACCATTCAGCTGTTTGACCGATAGCTATGACACACACTGACCACCAGGGGGCAGACACTCCAACTGGTAGGTTAGCTTGCTGCTGGAATCCAGCCGATCAGGACTGGTCGAGATGGGCCGGACATGCCCTGGAGCCCTCCTGTGGTCCCTCCCCAGCCCTGATTGTGCACCGGTGGAGCCCCTTGGCCAGGACTGCACCCTCTCACAATCTGGGACCCCTCAGGGGATGTCAGAGAGCGGGTTTCGGCTCGATCCCCACGGGCCAGGCTGAGGGACCCCACCAGTGCACTAATCCGTGCACTGGGACTCTACTTTGTATATAATAAAATTAAGTATAGCCACAATCCTAACAAATTAACAGTAGACATGTTTTGCTAGGATTACAAAAGGTGTGGTCAGTCAGGGATGGCTGGGACCCCCATTCCCATCTGAAATTTTGATTAGCAGTGGACTCATCCATAGGTATATTTCAATTGCCCTTGGTCAGAATTCTGGAAGTTATTACAACTTCTCTCTCACAGTAGCTGACAAAATGGAAGGGGTGAGAAAGGGCTATTAATGAAGAAAGGGGTTGTCTTTCTTTCATGGTGGAATGGGGGGAGAATGACCCTGTTAGGTTGCTTGGAGAAGAGGGACAAGGTTTTCTGTGTGTGAGGAGTCCAGTAAAATGCTGCCAGGCCATGGCTCTTAGATGCGGTATTGATTTTCTTAGAATTATTTTTGTTTTCAACAAACCACCTTTTCCTAAATGCTTTTTTTTTTCATTCAACCTTTAGAAAGGACTTGGTTTGCAAACTAATGTTAACACAGCTCTCTGTGACCTGTCTCCTAAAACTGGGAACAACTCTCAGATTTTCTATAAATGGAAACATTACAGTATTGGGTTTTTGTTTGTTTGTTTGTTTTTTAACCACAGGACAACTCTAAAATATGTATTGCAATTTGCTTAAATCTTGATTGGTCTCATGAAAAAAATTTAATGTCACTAAGAAAATATAATTCACCATTGATGTTAAATCTCTATATTAAACTGTGACTACCCAGGAACTCTATGTACCTATGGAAAGTGTCCATGACTTTGCCTAACCAGCTATCTGTTCTCAGTTTCTGATGAAAAAAAGAACTCAGTGATTGCAACAGAACTGTGTGTGTGGAGGGGAAGTTCATCAATATATTACCATAAGGAGTATGGATGATTCACATTTAAATGGCAAAAATATAGGTGCTTAATTCAAGTAATTAGAAAAATGACAGACTCCGAGTAGACCTACACATATGCATCAGGAAATACTATAGGATTCATAACAAACCAAGTTGGTATTTTTGAAGCCAACTTGTAACTAATAATTTCAATGAAAGAATGGCAAGTCTTGAAAACCCCGACTGACTCAAGGCAACACTGGCGACCAGTGGCACAATGACAATAAATGGTTGCGGTTAAAGCTGCGGGACCCTGCCTCGGTGCGAGCTAGCGTGCTCAGGAGCTGCTCTGCGGTGCGGCCGAGGGCTGCGCAGATGCCAGATGGCTTCGCAGACCCAGGACGAGAAGTCCTCGGTGAACCCTGGGAATGTGCTAATATAAGTTTATGAATATGAAACTTCAGTCATCTTTAATAACCTTCTTAGGAGGTTACTAGTGAGAACCCCTTAGTCACGTGAAAGAAAAAAAGGTCTTCGTGTCCAGCCGGTGTGCTCAGTGGTTGGGCATCAACCCATGAACCAGGAGGTCACATCAACAAGTTTCCAGTCAGGGTGCATGCCCAGGCTGTGGGCTTGACCCCCTGATCCCCAGTGGGGGGCTCTTATGATTGATGATTCTTTCACCATGGACATGTCTTCTCTTTCTATCTTCTTTCCTTTCCTCTCTGTGAAATATATGAATATATATATATATATATATATATATATATATATATATATATATATATATATATATATATCTTTGTACTTGCCCTGAAGAACCAAGAAAGGATTTATGCAAGTTCCTGGCCCAACAGGGGACCCCACACAGCCCAGCAGTGGGACAGACCCATCGAGAGTCACAATCCTACCTACACCACTAGAGTCTATAGCAGTGATGGCATGACACCCGTGTCAGAGGTGACATGCGAATTCATTTTTTTGGTTGATTTTTCTTTGTTAAATGGCATTTAAATATATAAAATAAATATCAAAAATATAAATCTTTTTTATACTATGGTTGCAAATATCAAAAAATTTCTATATGTGACACGGCACCAGAGTTAAGTTAGGGTTTTTCAAAATGCTGACACGCCGAGCTCAAAAGGTTCGCCATCACTGGTCTATAGGAATGGAGCCCTAATCCTTTTCGTGCAGGTATTTAAATCTTTCTGCAGGACGTGGATGATGTGGGATGAGTAAAACACATGCCCTGAAGGAGCAACCATGTGCAGTACTAGCCTCGGCTCTGCAGGACCCGGAGTGTCAGTTGTCAGGTGAGTCTGGCTGAGACTGGAGTGTGAGACGATCAGTTGCCATGTATGCGAGGGTGGCGATGAGTGTGGGTGCTGGGGGTGGCCTTGGTCAGGAGAAGCCCGGTCCATACATTGTTTGGTTGTTCCTAGTCTTCTCTTTTGCTATAGGGAGATTTTTCAGTTGCCGCTTATGGCTTATATATACACTTAATTGTCAGGTAATTTCCTTACAGGGCAATCAGTATGCCTGGAATTGATTTATAGCTGAAGTCAGTTTCTATGTGTGTTGCTTGGTTCCAAATATATATATTTCAAAGCTCTATGTGATATACAGAACCCCTACAGAGATCAGAAAACAGACAAAGATCAGATCTTGTCATTTTTGAGTCTGGTGAATTATACCATTTGAACCCCACTTGAAGGTTTGTTGTCCTACAAGTCTTATGTATTTCTCAGAATAAAGGAGGTCTTCCGATACCCTGGTGCCCAATTGCCTCTCCTTTTTAGCTACCTAATATATTTTGCATTAATCTCTACTTTGCCTTTCTTAGTCCTCAATAGCGCCGCATTAGTCTAACCAGAGTCCCAGTTGATTATTTTTTAAACGAGTGTGCTTGTGAAGGTTGCTTATAGAGATGGTTGCACATCCTGAGCTCCTGTAGGACATCAAAAGACAGAATTAGACATCAGCTTCCCTCTCTGTGCTCACCATGAAAATATTAAATAGGATAGAGGCATGAGGAAGGCACATGAACACACATCTTTGTAGTTGTGTTTTCCACCGGAACCTGTGGTTTTTCTCTTCATTTTGTGGAATATTTTTACAAGAGTGCTTATTGATTGAGTTTTAGGAAGGTAGGTATACCTGTGGTTTATCTTGTGTGAGCTACCAGTAGGTTTACCATTTCCTGCCTAATGTGCTAACCAGATGCCATGAATCCGTCACACCTACTGAGCAGCAGAAGGGCACAGGAACCTGAGGAAATGCCTAGTGCTTGGGCAGCTGTGTGATTGACTTGTCGTTATACTTAGTTTGGTCTTGAACAAACATAGACAAATTTAGAAAGTCTGCTATATTTCTGTGGTTGGTATGTCTTTATTTTTCACTCTAACCTGCTAAAGAATGTACTTCCAAACTCCAGTTTTTAGTATTCCAGTTGTAACTGCATTAGAAATTGTCAAATACTTCACAACTATTCTTTCTGTCCCTATGAATGGGACTTGTATATAGAGTCACTTTCTGTACTGCCAGGGAGAAATGTGGACTTTGCTATAATTATTTTACCCTTTCTTCTACCCTTCCAAATGTTCGGAGCCACCCAAAGCTTGATGCACTTGGTGAGGTGTGTGAGTCTATTGGGAATGGCAAGTGGGAGTGAGAGTGTTTGGAGCTGGAGAAAGAAGACAGAGATTGGAGTAGAGGATGGCAATGTCTAGATCAGTGATGGCGAACCTATGACACGCGTGTCAAAGGTGACACGCAAACTCATTTTTTGGTTGATTTTTCTTTGTTAAATGGCATTTAAATATATAAAATAAATATCAAAAATATCAATCTTTGTTTTACTATGGTTGCAAATATCAAAAAATTTCTATATGTGACACTGCACCAGAGTTAAGTTAGGGTTTTTCAAAATGCTGGCACGCTTTTTCAAAATGACAGATGGTCGGGGTTATTAATGGCAGCAAAGGATGGGGAACAACCTATATGTCTATCAGTGGAGACTGGTTAAATAAATTATGTATATCCATACAGTGAAATAGTGAACATTGAGTATTAGGAGGAAGCTCATCATAGCAATATGTAATTATCTGAGATATATTGTTAATAGAAAAAAGGAAGTGCAGAGCAGTGTGAATACTGTGCTATTATTTGTGTAATACATATTTGTAAATGTGTTTATGTAAGTGTATATAAATACATATATTTATTTAATTCCTCAACTAAGTGGCTGAGAACAGGAATGAGGAATGTGCTCCTTTTGAATAGTCATATGAACTTTAATCTATAGTTCTTATGCCCTTAGGGACTTCTTTTCCCAACCCTGGGACCCTGGGCTGAGGGTCTGGTGAGGGGCTTGGACCCCTTGCTTCTCCAGGCAGCTTCCACAGAGACAATCTCCCTCCCGATTAAAAAAGCGGCACATGTGGGTGCCATCCCAGCCTGTTCCTGTTCCGCACCTTCACTTCAGCACCTCCTACCAGTCTCAGTGTTATTTCTTCTTTACTTCTCTAGTTGTCAGAATTCCATTCAGCCAGCTTTCCAGCGGTTCTGGATGATGGTTGTTGTGTATTTTAGTTGTAATTTTGATGTGGTGGTGGGAGGTAGTGAGTACAGGCGTTTACCTATGCCGCCATCTTCAAATCCTCTCTCTATCCATTCTTAAACAGATATTCTGGGGAGTAAGTGAATAGTCAAAAACAAAATATCATGGCTGATTTTCAGAGTGGAAGAGATCCTTGAAAATCTATAAGCAGAGTAGAGATGCCTTTCATTTTGGGATTTGTTATATGTTCTTAGGAAATATGGGGCCAATTCCTTACCTCGCTCCCTCTCTGTTCCCCTTGAAACCCAATTCCGCTCTCCCCAACTCCATCCCTAGACTTATTCACTGTTGCTCATCTTATAGTGGAGAAGATGAGTGCTGAGGGGAGAGCCCACTGCACCCATAACTAGTTTTGACCTTGTTTGCTTACTGTGTATGTGTTGGTGTGTGCGCCTGCACGTGCATATTTCTTTATTCTCTTTGCATGTCCCTCTAATTGATCTTGAAAAGAAGGGACAGTTAAAGAAGACGTTAAGGTGAAATGAAGCCATAACTGCAGCTTGAGACTTTTATTAAGTGTGGCAAAGTTCCCTGGGCTGCGCTGAAATTGTTTATTGATTTTGGTATGGTTGGGTGCTCGGGGGTAATCACCCAGAATGCCGCTAGAGAGAGCATCTTGTTAGCTCACGCTCAGCATCTCCTGAGCAGTGTTCACTCAGGAGCTTGCCTCTTTAACCTGTGAGTAAATACCCCTGGTTAACTCCTGAGGTGCCTCCGCCTGGGACCCGAGCTGCGGCTGACCTGAGTGTGCGCCCAGCAGCATTTAAAGATTAATGGGGTTAATTTCTTCCCTTGGAAAAGGTTGTCTTGCGGGGGAGGGAAAGCAGGCTTAGGTTTGATATTGGAGACCCATATCATTTCCCACTTTTAGTGTGTATTTGGTTTGTTTGTTTCTCATTTCCCTTTAAAGTGGAAAGTTTGAAGGAACAAAGTAAGAAAGAGAGCTAACTGAAATTTTTGGGTGGTGGTTTTATTGTTCTATCCTTCGTGTCTTTCCTTGGGTGTTTGTCGCTTTCCTGGGCTTTGTGTTTCTGGTTTTCCCAGCTCGGTAATTAAATAGGGCAGAGGTGCCACTCTGTGTAGGGCAGCTGTGTGGCAAGAACAGAGTGACTACAAGGTCGCATGGTCCATGCCCTCACGCTAGCAAGGTGGTGAAAAGAAGCCTGGTTATAGGATCATTTGAGGAAAGGATCAAATTGTGAGAGAAAGGCAAGAAGTCTGGTACAGCTGAAGGAGGGGCTGTGGCATCCCCCTGCTCCAAAATAGCTTAGGTTAGTGTCTCTGGGGGACCCCAGGATCACTCTGAACGAAGTCAAATTCCTGAAGCTATTTTGCTTCAGAATTCATGTTGGCAGTGATGGGGAGTGGCCACCACTTGCACCGGTGGGTTATATTCCACAACATCCAGTGAAATACCCCTATGGTTGTTCTTCCTTTGCCTTTGCTGTCCCCCTTTAATTCCCACACCATTCTTTGCAAGTTCTATGATCATGTGCTGTCAAGTGCTCACAGCATGGTGCAAAGGGCTCCATGATGACAGTCACAGAGCACCTGGGCCCGGGGCTTCCACGGGAGTCCTTTGGAACGAGCAGCTATGCAAAAGAATCCCATTGTGTGAGTTGTTCCTGCTCTAGTTATCCTTAAACAATCTCTCTCAAGGCACTGATGTAATGTCATGTTTGTGAACCCCTCTGTATTTGCCTCCCCTAATTTAGTAACTATTTTCTCCTCAAATCAAACAGCGTATTTCTTGGTTCCATTCTGGCCACAATGAGTATTTTTGCTCTCTGGGTTATACAGAGAATCAGAGAGTCATTGGAAAGCACTGAGTTCAGGATAGTTCTATGATTTCCCACCTCTCTCATCCTAAATATTATCAGCGGTGCCCAGTGCCTGAGGGAGTGACTACAGCCAGGGAAGGGAGTGGAGATGAAAGACAAACTCACAGAAAACTTGGGTTTTATCCCTAAATCTCTATTGATTGTGCCTTGTCATTGCTCTTTCATGCCTCTACTTAGCCTCTTGTAAGAGAGGGTTCATATTTGTCCCCCACCCAACTGGTTAGTGTTGGTCAAGACTAAGGAGGAAGTCGGAGCTATCTAGATGGAATGGGCTGTATGTTAACTCAATGACAAATGGCATCTCCCGAAATCTCAGTATAACAAAAAGATTCCTCAACCTAAGCTGGTATCTTCATTGACATCACAACTACTCAGCTGAATGACATTCTAGTGAAACAACAGGGTGTGAACAATCCTTGGGCCAAATTTGACTTCCATAGATATAATTTGTATAGATATTTGACTTAATAGCATTATTAAGAGTGAACATAAACTCTTCTCCTTTGGAAAGTAGGACATATCTAGGAGACATTTTCTTTTTATATCAGGCAGATCTGTATTCAAATTCCAGCACCATCCTGGAATCTGATCCTGAGCAAGTTATTTAACTCTGTTGATTTAAATTTCCTTGTGTAAAATGCAGATGTGACAATTAACTAAGGACCTATAGATTTTTATTTGCAACCAGCCAGATAGTAAATATTTAAGGCTTTGCAGGCCTTACAATCCCTGAGGCCACTACTTGACTCCACTGTTGTAGCAACAGTACATACACAAATGGGCACGACTGTGTTTCAATAAAACTTTATTTATAAAAACAGCCAGTGGTTGGATTTGGTTGTAGTTTGCTGACCCTGCTATAGATGAGTATTCAGAAGATGATATGGTATTCATAAATATGAAGTCCTTCCTGTTTATTGCTCATAGAATAGTTGCCCAACTCTTAAACTATATTCAGCAAAGTGGTTTGGCAAGTATGAAAAACTGATTTTTAAAAATCTTCTAAAAGCTCATTCTGGGTGTTGAGCCTAAGTTGTAATCCAGTCTATCTTTCTACTTATCTTTTTCTTTTCTCCCTAAGCTTGTATGTCACACACTTCATTCTGACCCTCCCTCCCCAAAATCTCCAATTTGGCAGTGGGCTACCTCCATCTTCCATTACTTCCCTGGCCCATGCTTTTAGAGAATTTAGAATTCCTGTTAGAATTCCTCAGTCTGTTGCCTCCATTGGAAAGAGTTATTTTTGACCTACCCTGACCCCGTCTTGAACAACAATAAAATGGGGATTGGGAGAAATGTGACACAAATCAATAGGTTATCCCAACAGACGTGATCTTTGAAGCTGTTTTTTTCCCTCCCCGGACACTTGCAGCAGTAACAAAGATAAATAGCGACCCCCTCACATTGCCATCTGAGCAGGAGGTGGCTCAGCAGATCATGGCGTGACCTCTAGTCTGGGTGAACAGTAGGTCTGAGCAGGATGAGGGTCAGGGAAGAACAAAGATTCAGGCCACGAGGAGAGAAAACGAGGTGGCAAAAGGACAACTGGTACCCCAGTTTCCGTTCAGTCATTGGTACATGTGGTTTCCTGCCTGCTTTGCAGTTTGCTCTCCTCACTTACCCACTTTCTCATTTATTCTCAGCTCTTATTTTACAGTGATTCAATAAGCATGTATTAAGCACCTACTGTGTACAGGCATGGGCATGATAACCAGGGCATTAGTTGTGGCTCTAGTGTCCCTTTGCCTGTTTCTGAGCAAAATGAGGTTGAGAGTTGATTGCTATGGCTGATTTCAGGACCCTGGGGTAGGGTCAGGGAAAGTAACCCAAGGCCTTCTTTTTCCACCTGCTAGGGTACACTAGTTGGCTGGAGAGTGGTCAAGAACAGACAGAACAGATGCAGGAAACTCTACTGCCTATGGATGGGTTTGTGTCCCTCTTTGAGCTCCTGTGTTACTAGTAGTAGTGGTACTGGTGGAGCTGGTATTAGTAGTGATGATAGCAATAGCTAACAAAAATATTGATCAATCACATACATATATAAGGTATAATGTAGCTGTGTTACCTCTGCTTACTCATTCAGTTCTCACAACCACCCCATGAGGCAGGTATGGTTATCATTCCCATGTTATACAAGAGGAAAAGGCCAAGAGAGTTTAAGCCACATGTCATCACATGACTAGGCTGTGGCAGAACTGGGAGGGAAAGCCAGGCAGTCTGGCTTGTCATCACATTTCTCTGTGTTGTAAATGCCTGTTATGTTTCTGCTTCCCCAACTTGACTGTGAGTTTGTTGGTAATATGAAACATTACCTTAAAAAAATTGTAAAGTATAGCACATATACAGAAAATTGCACAAAATGTAAAGTGTAAAGTACAATAAGTTATTGTAAAACAAACTTCTGTGCATTCATTGCCAGACATTACCAGCACCCCAGCAAATCCCCTCAGTCTCCTCTCAATCCTTACCCTTCTATCCCCCACCCCCTCCAGCAACATATTTCTGAGATGGCTTCTCTGACTCTGGTTGCTCCCTGTCCCTGCAGGTACCTCAGCTTCCTCAAATACCACCTTCAAGCTGCTGCACCTGTACCCCAAGACCAAAGATGAATTCTTGTCATTTACAACATACATTCCAAACTCCTGAGTTTGTTCTTTAAGACTCCCTATAATCTAGCCCCTAAATACCTAGTCCTCCTTTTCTCTCCCAACTACTCTCTGGTTAGTGTACTTCATTATCTTAACTCCTGTGCATATCATGCTACTCCCAGCTGAGTTGTTCCTTCTACTTACATGCCTTTATCTTCTTCTTGATCCTATTCCAAGGATTCTTTAAAGCCCAAGAAAACCAGATTTTCTTTTCTTTTTTTTTAATTTATTGCTTAAAGTATTACAAAGGGTATTACATATGTGTCCATTTTATCCCCCCGCCCTAGACAGTCCCCTAGCCTCCCCTATCCCCCAGTGTCTTATGTCCATTGGTTATGCTTATATGCATGCATACAAGTCCTTTAGTTGATCTCTTACCCCCCTACCTCCTGCCCCCCAACCCTCCCCGGCCTTCCCGCTACAGTTTGACAATCTGTTTGAGGCAGCTCTGCCTCTGTATCTATTATTGTTCAAAAGTTTATAATGGTCTCTATTATCCATGAATGAGTGAGATCATGTGGTATTTTTCCTTCATTGACTGGCTTATTTCACTTAGCATAATGCTCTCCAGTTCCATCCATGACGTTGCAAATGGTAAGAGTTCCTTCCTTTTTAGAGCAGCATAGTATTCTATCGTGTAGATGTACCACAGTTTTCTAATCCATTCATCTACTGATGGGCACTTAGGCTGTTTCCAGATCTTAGCTATGGTGAATTGTGCTGCTATGAACATAGGGGTGCATATATCCTTTCTGATTGGTGTTTCTGGTTTCTTGGGATATATTCCTAGAAGTGGAATCACAGGGTCACCAAGAAGCAAAGAGAGAGGACCCAAATAAACAAAATCAGAAACGACAGACCCCACAGAAATACAAATGATTGTTAAAAAATACTATGGACAGCTCTACTCCAACAAACTAGACAACCTGGAGGAAATGGACAAATTCCTAGAAAAATACAACATTCCAAAACTCAATCAGGTAGAATCTAAAAATCTCAACAGGCCATCTCTGAAACTCTTGCTGTTGCATATCCAGGTTTGCAAAGTTGCCATTTATGGTTCTCCTCGTAGATTGCAAGAAAGGAAAGCTGTATCAGTCCAGATTCTTATGGGAGCTGCAATAGTTAGCGAGGGCTGCTGTATTCATTAGGGTTCTAATAGGTAAGAGGAGATTTACTGTAGGAATTGGCTTATGTTATTATGGAGGCTGAGAGGTCCCACATTCTGCCATCTGCAAGCTGGAGAACCAGGAATGTTAGTGTACAATTCAATCCAAGTCCCAAGGTTTGAGAACCAGAGAGAGCTGAAGGTATAATTTCCAGTCCAAGGTCAAAGGCGTAAGTCCTGGATTCCGAAGGCCCAAGAACCAGGAGCTCCACTGTCTGACAAACAGGAGATGACAGTGTCCCAGCTCAGGAGGAAAGAGAGAATTTGCCCTCTCTCTACCTTTTTGTTCTATTCCAATAGATTGGAGATGCCCGCCCATGCTGGTGAGTGTGGATCTCTTTACTCAGTTAACTGAATCAGATGTTCATCTCTTCCAGAAACACCCTCATAGGCACACCCAGAAATACTGTTTTACCAGCTACCTAGGAATCCCAGTCAAGTTGGCACATAGCATTAACCATCACAGCTGCCACAACAAAATACCACAGATTGGTGGCTTAAAACGCAGAAGTTAATTTTCTTACAGTCTGGAGACAGGAAGTCTAAGATCAAGGTGTCAACAGGTTCTTTGGAGGCCTCTCTCCTTGGGTTGCAGATGGCCGTCTCCATGTGTGTCCTTTGCTTGCACGTGCTACGGTATCTCTCTGTGTGTCCATTTTTCTCATCTGATAAGTACACCAGTCATATTGGATTAGGGTCCACCCTGATAGCCCCATTTTAACTTTATTACCTCTTTAAAAGTCCTTAACTCCAAAATCCAGTCACATTCTGAGGTATTGGGGGTTAGGGCTTTAACACATGAATTTGGGGGGCGGGGGAGACACATTTCAGCCCATAACAGTAGCCAACTCAAAGTGGATAAAGCCAAAGAGAATTGATCACATCCAGTATCTGAAAAGTTGAAGTTCAGGTACCCAGTTGTCTAGAACCCTACACTTTCCCTCCCTCATCTCTATTTTCTACCGTGTTGAAATCTCTCTCAAGCAGGCTTCCCTTCCATTGTGGGGAAATGGCTGTGTTAGCTCTGATCTTATAATTTGTATTCTACCAGCTTGGCAACTCTGGGAAAAAGAAAACTTCGATCTCATTGGCACCAGGTCAAGTCCCGCAGACAATTCACACTGACCCAGACTTGGGCATGTGTCCCTCTCTGAACTGATCACGAATTAAAGATTCTAATTTGCCTGACTTTGGCCTGTACCCGTGGTCGGCAAACTGTGGCTCGCGAGCCACATGCGGCTCGTTGGCCCCTTGAGTGTGGCTCTTCCTAAGCCTTAGGAGTATCTAATTAAGTTAATAACAATGTACCTACCTATATAGTTTAAGTTTTAAAAATTTGGCTCTCAAAAGAAATTTCAATCATTGTACTGTTGATATTTGGCTCTGTTGACTAATGAGTTTGTCTACCACTGGCCTATACCATCCACACCCCAGACAAAAGATAGAGCTAGACCAGCCGTGGGCAAACTACGGCCCGTGGGCCAGAATCGGCCTGTTTGAAATGAATAAAACTAAAAAAAAAAAAAGACCGTACCCTTTTATGTAATGATGTTTACTTTGAATTTATATTAGTTCACACAAACACTCCATCCATGCTTTTGTTCCGGCCCTCCGGTCCAGTTTAAGAACCCATTGTGGCCCTCGAGTCAAAAAGTTTGCCCACCCCTGAGCTAGACAATCAAACCACATAGGGCAAGAGTGTTCCCTATAGAGAAACCAAGCACTGTTACAGAAAAAGGGGGCAGGATGCATAGGAATATCCATTCCAGCTACTTTCCTATTCATCTTATTTTGATCTAAACATTAACCCCCAAAAGGTAGATTTTATTATTCTCATTTTCACAATAAAGAAATGGAGGCTCAGGGAAGGTAAATCAAATAGCTGGTAAGCTGAGAACTAGATTTAAGCATTGATCTCTCTGACTCCAAACCTACATCCTTTCCCTCGCTATCTCCTTCAACTTCTTCTGGGCAGGAACTTAGCTTCCAGCTGCCTCAACAACTGGCACAGCTGTAAGAAATCATAGAGGCTCAATAGATGGTAGGAGGTAGAGGTTGATTATAGTTGGTTGCACGTTGGACATGCTGCAAGGTGCGTTAAGCCTCGGGTGCTGAGGTGGGAACAGGTAAGGCTCAGGGCTGGGAACAGAGTATGCCAACAAGGAAGTTGGGGAGACGGGGGTGGGGAAGAGAGCACTGGGAAGGACATACAGATAGCAGGTTGGTGGATGGAGCAGGTGCAATTTACTTCCCCTGCTTGGCCTGGACACAGATGGCTCTCCCGGGGTACTGCCCCCGTCTCCCATTCCTCCGCTCCAAGACCTGGGTTTTGCTGGATGAGTGAGCGCAGGTCTGCCCGCCTCCTTCAGAGGCTTCGTTTATTCCTCTTCTTTGCAGACACCTTTTCAGACGTGTACCCTCTAGAACAGTGGTTCTCAACCTGTGGGTCGTGAGCCCTTTGGGGGTCGAACGACCCTTTCACAGGGTTCGCCTAAATACATCCTGCATATCAGATGTTTACATTATGATTCATAACAGTAGCAAAATTACAGTTATGAAGTAGCAACGAAAACAATTTAATGGTTGGGGGTCACCACAACATGAGGAACTGTATTAAAGGGTCGCGGCATTAGGAAGGTTGAGAACCACTGCTCTAGAACATTAAATTCAGAGATTGCTCAGCTCATTGCTGTAGAGTAGTGTGATTAAGAGGGCAGCCTGGAGGTGGTCTGCCTGGCTCTTCCACTTAGTTGCTGTGTGACCTTGGGTAAGTTGTTTAACCTCTCTGAGCTTCAGTTTCTTTATGTGTAAAATGGGGATAGATGATAGAGCTGGTAGATTATACAGAGCTTGGGGGGGTCATAGAGCTGAGATCATCTACCCAGTGTTCTCAGAAATAAAATGCCAGGCATTGGTGACTTGAGGTTAAGAGGCCAAGTTAGATAGGGGATGCCTAGCCCAGAACAAAGACCCTGGTGAGCAGAGGTGAGCTGGCTCCTTGTTCAGAATATTCCTGCGCACTCAACCCAGAGTTACAGTGTCCTTTGGGGGCAGGTCATGGGCAGGCAGGCAGTGTTACATCTAAGTTTGTTTTCCTTGAAGACGGCTTAGAATAGGCTTCTCAGAAGAAGTGAGTCACAAGGAAAATTTTTAAGAACGGGAAGTTGCTAATTAATAGGGTGGCAGGGAACTTCAAAAGCTGACTTCCATAGAAATGTAGTAGAAATGGAGCAATTTTACATTCCCCGGTATTAACTGAGGGCTCCTTTGCCATGGAAATCTATATCCACTGATAATCCTGAAAGCACCTTTGATTTCAAAATGCATTTACTGTATATACTTTTTGGCAGAAGATTTACTTCCTAATCATGTTTACAGCTTAAATTAATACGGAAATTAACCCTGAAACCCCAGACCATTTGAAACACTGGATTTTGCAGACCTTGAACTACTTTAAAGTACATGTTGAAAATGTGAACTGCATAAAGAAGAAAAGTTGATAGTATTAATTCAATTTACTCTCCATTAAAGATATCACAAATGATTTATTGAACTTTTAAAAGTGAAACGGCATATGGTCTGTTAGGGGCACGTGACACAGATGTAGGCTGTTTGAATGAAAAAGAATGCTTTTACCAGATCCCAACTAGGAATAAAGTTGAGTGGGTTTCACCTTAATGATAAACTCTATGAACACGTGTCTTCATGCAGAAACATCTCATATTTTTAGCAATATGTAGCTACACACCAGGTGTCTTCACCTTCCAGATTCTGGGGAGCTAAAGCTTCAAACCGTTTTTACTCTGGGGGTGAATTTGTCCACTCACACATACTTACTGAACGCTAACGCTGTGTTACGTGTTTCCTGAACATAGTGGGTAAAGAGAGCAGACGTGGTCTCCGCCTTCATGGGACAAGTAGCCTCAGGAGCAAGGGAGACATGAGGTAAATGAGCCCAGATGAATATATAATAGTAGCTCAATAAGTGTGCTTGAGCGTGAACATGGGAGGGGGCATTTAACTTAGTTTGTGGGGGTCTGGGTAGGCCTCTCTGAGGAGGGGACACAGCCTGAGGCACAAAGAAAGGTGAGGACTGCCTGTTCATGCACATACATGTCACCTGTGCACATGTGTGGTTGGCTCAGGGGGAGTGTGGATGTTAGACTCTACAGGTAGGATCCCCAGCTCGGAGAAGCTGTCACCTGCTCCCAGGCACCCACCTGATAGGTGGCATAGCTAGGACTTGAACCCAGGTCTCTGCCTCGAAGTGTGTGTTCATCCACGAGGCCCCTCAGGGAAAAGGAGCTTTCTCCTCCCTCCTTTAAGTTCATCAAGCGCCTCTCTGTAAGCAGTGGGGATTTCAGCTGCCTTCTTCAGTGTAGGGTGAGACAAGTGGGTCCTTCTCTTCCCCAGAGGGACGCCCTGCACCAGAAGACCCAGCTACAGGCCTCTCCCTCACAGGCTGCCCCCGGCCACGTCTGAGGGCATTTGGTCTGTCAGCACGTGGGGATGGGAGACTTAAATGGAACAATTGTAACCAACACCAAGGAGTTCCCTGGATGTTGAGAGGTGTCTTTAGTCTTTTTCTCCCCAGCTAGAAGCCTGCAGAGATCATTCCATCACCAGCCCAAGGAAGGGTGATAAGGCTGGAGGTGGAGGATGAAAGGGCTTGCCTGAGGGCGGGGAGCAGTGAGGCAGCTGCATGCACCTGGGGGGGGGGGTGGCACCGGGCATTCTAAACCCCAGAGAAGAGCAGCATCTGGCCTTGATTTTTTTAAAAAATTTTTTTTATGTATTTTTAAAATATATTTTTATTGATTTCAGAAAGGAAGGAAGTGGGAGAGAGAGGAGATAGAAACATCAATGATAAGAGAGAATCATTGATTGGCTGCTTCCTGCATCTCCCCCTTCCCCCTTCCACCTCCCCCTCCCCCACCCCCCAACTGGGGATCAAGCTCGCAATCACGCATGTGCCCTGACCAGGAATCAAACTGTGACCTCCTGGTTCATAGGTTGGTGCTTAACCACTGAACCACACCAGCGGGGTTGGCCTTGATTTTTTTTTCTTTTAATTGACATTTTTGGACTGTCGGGCCTTGGAGGGAAGGTAGGGGAGGGTGGGGGTAAGGGGGAGAGATCAACCAAAGGACTTATATGCAAGCATATAGGCCTAACCAATGGACACAGACAATGGGGGCGTGACGGCATGAGCGGGGGGGGGGGGTAGGGGATAATGTGGGGATAAGGACACATATGTAATATCTTAGTCAATAAAAAATATATTAAAAAATAAAAAAAAACAATTCAGGTATCTTACCTAATACTAGACAAACATGCAAATTGACTGTACCTTTGCTACACCTTAAGCCACGTCCACCAGCCAATTAGAGCAACTATATGCAAATTAACCCAACGAAGATTGCGGCCGGCAGCCACAGAGCTGGAGCAAGCAGGAGGCTTGATTGCCCTGGAGATGGAAGAAGCCAAGCTTCCTGGCTGGCTGCTGCCTCCTCTCAAGGCAACAAAGTTTCAATTATAGAAGGTAAATAAACCCCTGATACCTGCTTCCAGTCGCCATGGCCACGGAGCTGGAGCAAATAAAAAAACAAAAACAAAGAAAGGAAAGGCTGGGAGCTTCGGTTGTAGGGGGGGCGGGAGGGGGGGCTTGGTCAGCCTGAAAACGGCCCTCAGCCTCTCACCCAGCTGGCCAGGCACCCCAGCAGGAACCCCTACCCTGAAGGGGCTGTGGCCAGCCTAAAAACAGCCATCAGCCCCTCACCCAGGCTGGCCAAACCCCCATGGGGTGAGGGTCCCCACTGGGGGGCTTGACCAGCCTGAAAACAGCCATCAGCCCCTCACCCAGGCTGGCCAAACCCCCATGGGGTGAGGGTCCCCACTGGGGGGCTTGACCAGCCTGAAAACAGCCATCAGCCCCTCACCCAGGCTGGCCAGGCACCCCAGCGGGACCCCCACCCTGATCCAGGGCACCCTTCAGGGCAAACCAGCTGGCCCCCTCCTGTGCACCAGGCCTCTATCCTATATAATAAAAGGGTAATATGTAAACTGGCCCTAACAGCAGAACGACTGGGAATTACTGGTCACTATGACACACACTGACCACCAGGGGGAAGGTGCTCAATGCAGGAGCTGTCCCCTAGTGGTCAGTGTGCTCCCACAGGGGGAGCTCTGCTCAGCCACAAGCCAGGCTGATGGCTGCCAGCACAGCGGTGGTGGCAGGAGCCTCTCCCACCTCCTCAGCAGCGCTAAGGATGTCCGACTGCAGCTTAGGTCTGCTCCCTGCTGGTGCGTGGACATCCCCCGAGGGCTGCTGGGCTGCCACAGGGATGTCTGACAGCCAGCTTGGGCCCGATCCCCCAGGGAGCGGGCCTAAGCCAGCAGGTGGACATTCTCCGAGGGGTCCCAGACTGCAAGAGGGCATAGGCCGGGCAAGAGGGCATAGGCCGGGCTCAGAGAGGCCTACCCAGACCCCCACAAATTTTGTGCACCAGGTCTCTAGTAATTTATATGATAAAATGCACTGATCTGGAGTTCAGTTCCAGGGACTATGACAATGTATACAACTATGAAACTGCTACCCTAAAACAAAAGACAGAACAGTTCCATTGCTCTTGGAAGTCCCTTTGTGCTCCTTTCCGGTCAATCCCCCACCCTCACCCCACCCTAGACAACCAGTTTTCTGACTTCTGACACTATAGGTTAGTTTGGTCAGGTCTGGATTTCATAAACTGAACTCATGCACCATGTCATCTTCCATGTCTGGCTATTCACCTAATGTTTATGAGATTTATCTAATTTGTTGTGTGTATCAATCCTGTTCCTTTTCATTGACAAATAGTATTCTGTTGTATGCATATACCTCAATGGGTTGATCCAGTTCTAACTGGTGGACATTGGTTTGTCTCTGGTTTGGGGCTATTGTGAAGAAAACTGCTATGAACATTTGTGACAAAGTCTTTTTATAGAAGTGTTTTTATTTTTCTTGGGTAGATATCTAGGAGTGGCATTGCTAGGTCCTAGGGAGGTCGTATTTTAGATTCCTTCACTCTGGCTTCCGTCAGAAAGAGAAGCAGCAGGGAGGAGTCTCATTTGCTCACGGCTTTGCTGTGTTCCATGATAAACTTTAGTGGGTACAGGGGATCAGTATCCAACCCCCACTCTGATCCTGATCAGACAGCCCCAAACAGATGCCTGCAGGCTTTGGTCAGCACAGTGCCAGGGACCAGAAGGGCTGGCTCTCACCCTCAAACTGACTTTCCTTAGCTTCATTCCCTGTCCGTTCTTAGTTCTCTAACTCCAGCAGCCTGTCTCCACGAGGGTGCCGCTCTTGCTACAGGAAGGCGGGCTTGTGTAATTGGCAAGCGTTGGAGTCAGGAGGATTTGGTCTGTCTCCTGGCTCTGCCACGTTCCAGCGGAGGGACATGAGCACACTACTTAATGTTTCTGAGCCTTGGTTTCCTATGAGCTGTTGAAAACTATCTTGAAGAGTAGTTATAGGAATTACACCAAGGCTGCCAGGGACGACAGTGCAGGTTGCTCATGCCCAGAGGGACCCAGTGCATGCCCTGCTGCCGAGCCCCAGGTCTCCACGTGGGGCTGTGTCAGCATGGACGAAGGGGCATCTTTTGTAATTTGTGAAACTTTTCCAGTTTTCTGTTCACCCCAAAGAGGTGTCTTTTTGTAACTCATACTAATGCAGGTATAGTAATACCATAAGATGTACAATATTCCACATACGTAAAGTACTCAGTAAATGGTAGCTATTATAATTCAACTAGAAGCCCGTTGCACGAAGATTCATGCAATAGGCCTTCCTTCCCCTGGCTGCCGGCACCGGTTTTCCTCCGAAACCCGGGACCCAGGCCTTTGGTCTGGCCGCAGCGGAGAAGCCAAGCCCCTTCAGTCTTCAGTCTTTAGTCTTCACTCCAGCTGGAGCCTTCGGTCTTTGCTCTGCGCCCGCATATGCAAATTAACCACCATCTTTGTTGGGTTGATTTGCATAGTCGCTCTGATTGGCTGGTGGACATAGCAGAGTGACGCCAATTTGCATGTTTCTCTTTTATTAGTTTAGATTGTATCAGGCAGGATATTGGTAAGAAGCAACAGAAATGGACTCTGACTGTCTTATGAATAAAAGGGAATTTGCTGCCTGGTTGGTGTGGCTCAGTGGTTGAGCTTTGCCCTATGAACCAGGAGGTCATGATTTGATTCCTGGTCGGGGCACATGCCTGGGTTGCAAGCTCGACCCCCAGTGTGGGGCGAGCAGGAGGCAGGCTGATCAATGATTCTCTTTCATCATTGATGTTTATATCTCTCCCTCTTGCTTCCTCTCTGAAGTCAATAAAAATATATTTAAAATAAATAAATAAATAAATAAATGGGAATTTGTTAATGGGCCAGAGGGCTCACAAACTTGTTAAGAGGCATGAGAGACAGGCTTGGGAGTGTCAAGAACCAAGGGGTTGTTTTGAGGACTGAGCAGTAGAAACTTTAGCTAAAGCCTCTTGAGCAGGAACTGAGTGGCCTGTACCCGACTGTGGCTGCTGAGATAGATATGCCTCCAAATGTCCCACATCCTTGTCTCCCTTGCTCCAGGGAGAGAGTGTCTGATTGGCCAATTTGGACTGACGTTCTTGTTCACTGTTCGGTATGGACCAGAAGACTCAGGACTGAATTCCAGCTTCTTCAATGATGGGCAGGTCTTCTCTACCCTCAACATGTCACCCCATTCTAGATCCTCCATATGATGGACAGGCACCCTCTTTCCCAAACTGTCATCCCCTTCCCCAAGATGTCCCATAATGATGAGGGGGTGCTCCCTACCTCCAGGAAGACACCCAATGTGGATTCCCCATATTGGGATAGTAACAGGAAAGGGGATTAAATGGTAGACAGCCAACAAAGTGACAAATCCACTACTTAGGTCAGTTTTGAGGAATGGAAGATGGTCTATTTTCTTGCCAGGAGTCCTCATCACTTGGAAAGCCAAGCCTTAAACATGTAGCACCCCATTAAGCCAAGTCCTTTCTCAGGTTGATGGAGGAACAAAGGCCCTCACACAGAGCAGGGCACAATGCCTCAGCCTTTTCCACTTTGGTATTTGCAAAAATAATCACTCATTGTTCTGAAAAATGCAGACTCACCTGAAGAGACACCTTCGGAGTTCTGGGAGAGCTGCCCGCTGCCTTCCAGATTTATTCTCCAGATTAAGGACTGTTAGCATAGCTGAGTGAAATGTGCCTGAGAAAAGTGAGAATAGTAATGACCACAGTGGAGAGCAGGGCTGATTGGAGGATGCTGTTGGGGAGAGTTGAAATTTTGATCTACAGCCCCAGCATCACCGAGTTGCAGGCATCGCTGCTGTAAGCCACACTGGCACCTGATACTAGCCATGGGGGCAAGATGGGGTTCCAGAAGGATGCAGGATGACTAAGTTTTCGGAGGGGTACAGATGCCAAGAAGCACACATTATAGGTTCTATGGCGGGTGATGATGTGGTGGAGGGCTAGCATGAGGTGCAGAGCAAGCATGAGGGTCTCGGTTCCTGGAGAAAGGTCAGCCTCATGGAGCAGGGGCTGGGAAGGTGCTAATACTACTTGGGCATTGTTGTGCCTGGGACTTCACCTATGTCAGCTCATTGCAACCCTCATAACCACTGTGTTGCACAAAATCACCAGCCATTTTCAGGAACACCCGCTTGGGTCCAAATACTGCTTCTCTCCGAGGCAGATCTTTGCTACGGTGAGGGGATCTCACTGCCCAGTTTCCGTCCCCCCCCCCCCCCCCGCCCCGTTACCCTTTGCTGGCTGGGTGAACACAGGTGACCTGCCTCTGGGATGTGAGTGCCCAGGTCCAGATGGGCCGGAAGGCCTGTCTCGCTGCAGGGCAGTGTCAGCAGGGCGGCCCTCGGTGCATGTGCACGCACCTGCTCACAAGTACACACAGCCCACAGGGAGGTTAATAGAGATCTACAGCCCTCGTTACCATTTGCTTTCATAAATAAGTATATTAAATAGGTAAACCAAATTTATTTCTGGCAACAGCTTGCTGACTGCTCCTCCCCCTCTCCGTCACCGTTCCCGCAGCAACTCCAGGCTCTTCCACCCCACCCCCAGGCGTGACTTTCTCTCTTAAAATTTTATTTTTAATTTGTTGTGATGAATGAGTGACATCTCTGACAGCGGATTCGCAGAGATTAATAGAAACGACACAATATTTACGTCGGCGCTACGAACAATTATCCTGCCATCCATCTCCAAGATTATCTTCCTGATTGAAAACTACTCATCCGTGTAATCGGAATTATTTGGAATTAGAAGGGAATTTATAGCCCCCCTGGAGCACACTCTCTTCCCTCGCCTCTCCGCCGCAGTCTCCATCACTCTCTTGTCCCTCCTCTGCGCCCCTCACCTTCTCTTCCATCTTGGTGACGGGGCAGAGACAATTCTCCTCTGCCCGGGAGGGCTGCCTGCCGGGGCAGTGGGCATCTCTTTGGCGTGGTACGGGCTCTAGATGTTAGGGAGGTGGAAGGGAGGGTCTCAGTGGTTTTTTGAAGAATTAGGGGTCAGCAAGGCCAGACCCCTGATTATGAAATAATGTGAAGAACGAGGGTCACTATGAGGGTGGAGGAGGAACGTGACTTTGGGAGGCATGTGGAGTCAGATTGTGCCAGCTGTGAGCAATGCAAGGCGCAGAATGGCTTCTAATAACAATGAGAGTTTGCTATCAAGACGGGGGCGGTCTGAGGGCCGAGGAGGCTGAGTCAGGTGGAGCGGAGTGACCGTATTAAGAGGGGCATTTGGGTTGTAGGGATGAGTGAGGGGAGGCTGGGTAATGGCACTCGCAGATCTGGAGAGCTCAGAGAACCTGCTGGTCACACTGGGAGGCCGGAGTGGGAGTCAGCGTGTGAGAGAATACAGATGCTGTGAGTGTGTTCTCTGCCAGCCCCTGCCTGTTAGCACAGCAGGTACTAAATCAGACTGGTCTCGATTTGATTTCGCACTCTGCCATGTCAGAGCTGTGTGACCCCAGGCAAGTTTCTTAGCCTCTCTGAGCTTCAATTTTCAATCCCCAAATCCCCAATTTACAATCCTTTCCATAGGAGCGTGCACAACCTGTAAATTGGGTGTAGTAATGGTACCTACTTACAGGCATGTTGTGGAGATGAAATGAAATAATGCACATAGGGCCCTTTGCACAGTTCCTGGTACATAGGAAAGGCTCAGATATGTGGATGCCACAGAGGAGATAAACCTGAACCCCTTTAGGAGACTAAGACCTGGGCTCCAGGAGCAGCTCGGCTTGTTAGGTTCCTCTCCCACCCTTGGCAGTGCTCCTCCTGATGACCTGTCTCCCTGCGGCCTTCTCATCCCCCCACCCCTACCCCTGTGGTACTGGAACATCGTCTGCAGCAGCAGCAAAGCAGGCAGGTACCTAGTTAGTGTGTGTGTGAGGATCTCAAAACCATTCTCTGTTGTTTCTCGTGTCCTCTACTACTTATAACTGTCAACACTGAACACATGCTCTTCCCAGGCACTGTTTTAGGTTCTTTACCTACAAGCATATATTTAATCCACACAATATCCCCAGTGGTTACGTGTTATTAAGTGTTAGCATGCCCATTTTACAGATGAGGAAACCGAGGCACCGAGAGGTGGGATAGGTTTCCAAATTCAAATGACTAGTGTCATAGGCAGCCTCTAAGATTCTCTCACTGATCTCTCCCTTTGGTATTCACACCATGTATACCCAGGGGTGTGGCTGGGCCCAGTGAGCTGCTTCTTATGAACAGAATATAACAAAAGTGATGGGCTGCCACTTTGGAGATTAGATTACAGAAGACTGTGACGTCTGTCTTGCTCACACTCTCTCTTCCTACCTCTTCTCAGGTCACTTGCTCTGATGGAGCAAGCTGCCATGTGTCAGCTGCCCTACGGAGAAGCCTCCCGGGACTGAGGCTGGCCTCTGGTCACAGCCCACGTGGAACCAAAACCTGCCAGCAACCATGTGAGTGAGTTTGGAGATGAGCCATTCCCCTGTGAGGCCTTGAGGTGACTGCAACACCTGGTCAGACACCTTGATTGTAGCCTGGGAGAGATGCTGAGCCAGAGGACCCAGCTAGGCAGTTCCCACACCCACAGGAACTATGAGGGAATACGAGTGTTCTAAGCTGCTGAGTTTGGGGATAATTTGTTACGCAGCAATAGATAACCCATACAACAGGCCTAGCCAGGCCCGGATTTGGACCTAGGCCGTTGGACTCTAGAGCCTGTACTTGACTGCTTTGCTTCATGGCACCTGAGGAGCCTTCTGGGACTGAGCCACTCAGGTGGTTAAGTCATATCTGAGATGGGCAAGCGAGCTTAGATGGCTTTCTCAGGTGGTCACTTTGCACATGGATTCAGGCTGAGTTTAAGTAATGTCCAGGTGAAAAGAGATTTGCAAATGCCGTCTGGACAATGTCTCATCTCCCATAGGATTCATTTAACCTGGTCTAAGAGAAAGGTGAGGAAGATATGTTCTTTAGGTCTAGAGGAGCTTTATTTGTTAGTTACCTGGTAGGCAAGGAAAGAACCCTCCTTTTGTAAGAAAGGTGGTGTCATGAGGAAGCCTTGGGCCCAGAACAGCAGAGAGCAATCCATGTGTGCCCCCAAGAAATGCTTCTAAGCCAAGGCAGCCTCATGTGGGAGGACTTTGTCTACAACAAGAAAATGATCCGGACTTTACCTCACTAACATTGGGAACGAACCGAGCCCATCTGGATTTATCGGCGACAGTGAGATTCTGCCATTTCTCTCCTGGAGGTAGGGACAGCACAGCCTTGTCATTGAGACGTCCTTCCTTTTTCGTAATGAATGACTTCCTTCAGCTCTGGAAGAATTGGCAAAGCCTTGGAGGGAGACTGGAAAGTTTAGAATTTAGTGGAATCTAGAGATCCGCCCTGTAATTTCATTCTAAAGTCATTCAACCCCTTAACAAAGAAAACCAGTGTTAAGGACAGGGTAGTTCATTGATTTTTTTAAAAATATATTTTATTGATTTTTCACAGAGCGGAAGGGAGAGGGATAGAGAGTTAGAAACATCAATGAGAGAGGAACATCGATCAGCTGCCTCCTGCACACTTCCTACTGGGGATGTGCCCGCAACCAAGGTACATGCCCTTGGCCAGAATCGAACCTGGGACCTTTCCGTCCGTGGGCAGGCTGACGCTCTACCCACCGAGCCAAACCGGTTAGGGCAGGGTAGTGCATTTATGTTATTGGAGGGACCTATAGTAGTAAGAGAGAAAACAGATGCTGGTACTAATCATAGGAAAGAACCCTCTGAGGCAAAGATGCCTTGATAACTGAAAAAACATTACCATTTCAAGTTGGATTTCTACTGTATTAGCCCACTAAATGAATACCTTTTGGGGAGTTATGTATGTGCCTAGTTTAACGGGCCAGTGGCTGAATCAGCTGGTCTCCCTCAACGTTGCACTGATTTAGCTCCATCCAGAAGGACCCACATCCCCCTTGGGGCTCAGAGAACCTTTCCCCTCCCACCTTGGGTAGATCCCACATGGGTGGACTCAACTGCATCCTGACCATCTGGTCAGGCCTGGTCTGTGATTCCAGGATGATGGGCTCGGACCAGGGACATTGCATGGAGACAGGAGAGATGGAGCCAAAGAGAGCCCCAGCAGTGTTAGTAGTGGTTCTCAAGGGATGTGGAGAAGTTTCTGGGAAACAGTCTAAGAAGGAAGAGACTCAGGGACAAGATAAGGAAAGCAGACCATGAACCTATATTGTAATTTCATTCTAAAATTGTCCAACCCTGAATACGGAAAATTCCTACCAACACAATCCTAGGAGGCAAGAGGGAAGAGTTAGACTGTCCAGGGCACCTGCACCAGCTCCATAGTTGTCTGGTTGTAAGCAGGAGAGACTGAATGAGCTCACTTAAACAAAACTGGAGTATAGCCCAAGGATGCATAGGGCCAACCCTCAGAGGGGCCAAGGGCCAGGGCACTAAAGATCTGGGAATGCTTGGCTATTTTCAGCCTTTGGGCACCTGGTTCAAGACTCACCACCCACAGAGCATTCGATTGGCCTAGTTTGAGTCACATGATTGACAGTACCACCAAGGCTGCAAGAAGTGGGCATGGGACAGCTCCCCAAAGCCAAATTGGGTTGAAGATGCCAGGAAAGGGGTATGCTGGGAAGACGAAAATAATAAGTCATCTACTACTTTACAACTCATTACACACACACACACACACACACACACACACACACGTGAAATCTTCATGTTTGTCTAATAAGTTAATATCAGGCAAAAACAGCTTTCTTTCCATTGTTCTGGGCTCATCCAGCAGAAATGAGATCATCACCACCTTATTGTGAATGACCGTCTTTCCCTTCATGGACTCCCATCAACACCCAAGTCCCCTTCCCACTGCCCATGTCAGCGTGTGCCCTGGAGACATAAGCAGGCCCAGGCCGAAGCTACGAAAAGCATGTAAGATGATGTGTACAGTTGCCCCTTTCTTAGGAACCTCTTTGGATGCAAATAGACGATTCTACAGAGGACCAGGGCAGGGCCCAGGGACAGAAGCTGAACCTTATTTAACACCGACAGTGAGATGTCTGTATTTGTTTGGGAGTGTGGATTGAGGGGGCAGGGGGCACCGCAGTGAGGTGTGTGCTATTCTGGTGGGGCCTGGGAGCAGAGCAGACAGGGCCATTGGTGTCTTCTCCACCCCGACCCGAGGGACGTGAACTCTCCCATCCCTGGGAAGCACCTGGTGCTGGAGGAAAATGAGCCCCAAGCAAGTCCTCGGAGAGCAGCCTCTTCATGAGTCGGGCCACCGGGGGCGTGCGGGGAAGTCATCAGGGTAACCAGCCTTAATAAAGGTAGATGAGATGCGAGAGGGGTGGGTTGGAGCAGGGGGAGTCAGAGGGAAGGAAATGATTGCGGGAGAAACAGATGCAATTGAACAAGACTCATGGAGATGGATTTCCCTGCCTTGGTCCAAACTCAAATCCCTGTGCTCAGATTAATTAGCAAGGAAATATTTTTCTGTCTGCAGAAAAAGGCTGCTGGATTGCCAGTGGGACGTGAGGGTGGGCAGTCTATCAAATAACTACTAATTAGGTTACTTCCCACTGCTGTTGACATGCTGGGGGCACGTTCCTGGGCCAAAATAAAGGGGGGAGGCGGGGGAGAGGAACAGAGGCTGAGATAGAGACACAGGCCAGGATCCTCTCTGCTCGTTTTAGAAAATTACTGGCTGGAATGAGGAAGGAGAACCCGGTCCAAAGCCCAAAGAAGAGATGGCAGGAGAGCAGCAACGTGCTGGTTAGCAGACACCCCAGGGCTGAGACCTGCGCGGGTGCTTGCATTTCACAGCTTTCTACAAACGCTCTGAAAACATGCACAGGACGGACAGTCACTGGTAAGTCCGAGCTCTGCATTTGCCTCATTGATTCCCACAGCTGTGGGAAAGGTATTTTAGCCCCTTTCTATAGATAAGGAAATCGGGGCTCAGAGATGTTTTATAACCTAACCACAGTCACACAGCAAGTAAGAGTTGGTGAGGCTAAGCTTTGAACCCACGGTTGGCCTGATTCCACCCTGCCTACCCTAACCACTACTCAATGGATGGTGCACATGCGGCAACATATATTCTCTTCTTTTGTGTTCCTTTGCCTAAGTTGCCTAATTCTGCCCTAAAGTTCTCAAGGCATATTCTCCAGCGTGTCCCAAGCAGGGACCTATATTACACTGCAGGAGGGGCCCACCGTTTTTCCCGAGGTCTGAGCCTTGGAGGCCCGCCCATAGTTCCTTAGAGACCCCCCCCCCAGAGGAGGGTTCGAGAATGCATTCCATTGGAGACCACCGAGCCGTCTAGATATGCCCACGTGGAGTCTGCCTACTCCCTCACGCTCTGTCCTCACTGTCGACTGGGCTGTGAAGCAGCTGCTGAGCAGTGGCCCGTGGCCGTTGCTTCTCATGGGCTGGCCCATCCTCCTCCTTCCGCCCTTTCCTGTGAGCAGGGCTGGACCACAGGGCCCTCTGCTCTCTAGGCGAGCCTCCTGCCTGGCGAGCCCTGCTCTTCATTGCTATTGCTCCCTTTCTTTCCTCAAAGCTCTCCTTTTTGCATTCCTCCTGCTGCTGTCAAGTGGCTATTTGTAACCCGTGCGTCAGCTTGTGAGTTTCTTGATGCCAACGACTACGTCTTAAATACTAAGTGTCCCCTGCACTTAGTCTTGTACCAGGCACCTGGTGATGAGTATGCTGTGAATGTTGGCTGAACGAAGGAGCAAATGTCTGAAAGACTGTGTGGCTCATAGCCAGTCTGCCTCTAAATGTTTCCCTAATGTTTTATGTGGCACCAGGCACCCCTCTGTAGTGTTGGGGTGTCTAAGTATTTCCTGCTGAGTACGACAGAAAGATGACAGTGTCCCCAAGATGCCATTTAGCCAAGTTCCTTCGTAACATTAAATGAGTGGAGACTTTGTACAGAAGGCATTGCTACTGCAGCAGATGGAGACTGGGGGGGTCAGATGCTACTGCTATTGATCTCTGGCCTTTGATAGCCAGGCCCAGACCTGAGCACCTGGGCCTGGGCACGCCAGGGGTGGATGGGGAATCCATCAGAGTGGCTGGGAATGAAAGAGTGTCTGGAAAACCTGCTTCCTCGGAGCTAGTCCTGTGTGAGCACACAGAATCTATCCACAGAGGGGTGAGGTAGCAGAGCAAGTGGGTTACCTAAAAATAGCAGTGCTGGCTTCCCACAGTTAGAGACGGGGCTCTGCGGTGTGTCTTGACTGGTTTGTGCAAGTTTGCTTATTTATTGAGAGTCAGAGAAAAGGATCAAATCATTCACCCAGAGGTGGAAATATGACCCCTCTTCTACAACGGGCAACCAGGCAGGGGAGCTGAGCCTGGGCGCGCCCCTCGGCTGCCCCTGCCTTCATGGTGCGGTTGACGGTGGCAGAACCTCAACCCAGGCCTGGGGCATTCTGTGGGAAAGGCACATGTCTCCATGCCAGTGCATGAGTGTGAATCTCTCTGACGAGGTGCAGAAGTCACCGAGACCAGCACTAGGCACACATAGTAGGTGCTTAATGAATGTTAATGAGGGAGAGTCAATGAGGGGGCATCCAAAGTCAGAACAGGAGGAGACAGGGAGCGAGGAATATAATGTGAAACAGCCAGAATGTTTTTGAAGAAAAGGGATCGATTTGGGAGTCAGGAAGCCATAGGTTCAAATCCTAACTCTGGGAAAGGTATATTAATATGGTAACTTCAGGAAAGGGACTTTACCTCTCAGAACCTCAGTCCTCATCTAGAAATTTTAAAAATGTGAATAATAATACCTATCTCATTTTGATTGTGGGATTATTAAGTGAGGTAATATACAGAAAGTGCCTATACAGGCTGAGTTCAATAACTATATTTTTATTATCATTTGTTATGAATATCATCAACAATGAGGATCCCCAGATTATTAACAGTTAGAATATTACTTTTAAAAAGAACTCAAATTAAAGATGCCAATTTTCCTCAAATTGATCGATGGACTTAATGCAATTTCAATGAAAATGCCAGAAGGCTTTTTAAAAATAGAAATTGACAGACATATTCTAAAATGTACATGGAAATGCAAAGGCCTCATAATAAATAAAGACAATTTTGAAAAAGAAAAAGTTGGAAAATTTATACTATCAGATATAAAACTACAGCACTAAAGTATTGGAATAAGAACAGTCATATCGATGAATGGAATAGTATGGAGAGTTCAAATGCAGACCCAAACATTTGGATGCCCAGATAGTTGGTCAAATATTATTCTGCGTGTTTCTACGAGGATTTTTGGGATGAGATTAACATTTACATCAGAAGACTGAGGAAGCAGGTTGCCCTCCCTAATGTGGATGGGCTTCATCCAAGCAGTTTCAACTACCACAAAGAGGCTGACACTCCCGTGAGTAAGAGAGGATTCCTCCTGCTCCATTGCCTTTGAATTGGGACACTAGATTTTTCTTGCTTTTGGACTTGAACTGAAACATCAGCTCTTTCTGGGTCTCAAACTGGCCAACTTTCAGACAGGAACTATGCCATTGGCTCTTCTAGATCTCTGGCTTGCCAACTCACCCTGCATGTCTGAGACTAGTTAGCCTTTTATAATCATGTCAGCCAATTCCTTATAATAAATCTCTTTATATCTTAAAATATCCTCTATGTGTAAAGAAGATCTATCTAACTATTCAATGATGTATTTACATATCTATCTATCTATCTATCTATCTATCTATCTATCTATCTATCTATCCATCTAATCCTATTGGTTCTGTTTCTCTGGAGATCCCTGACAAATACAGACATCAACTTTTGCTCATTGAAAGACACTGTGGTAGATTGAATGATGGCTTCCCCAAGTTGTCCATGTCCTAACCCTGGAACTTGTGAATATGTTACATGGTAACAGACACTTTGCAGCTGTAATTAAATTAAGGATCTTGAGAGAGGGATGATTTCTTGGAGTATCCACTGGGCCTAATGTAGTCATAACGGGTCCTTTAAAGAATGAGGCAGGAATAAGCGAGATGTGATGATGGAAGCAGAGGTTGACACGCAGCCTCTAGAAACTAGAAGAGGCAAGAAAATATATTGTTCTCTAGAGCCTCCAGAAGGAATGCTGCCCTGCCAGCATCATTTTAACTCAATGAAATTGACTTCTGATCTCCAGAACTGTAAAATAATAAATTTGTATTGTTTGGAATCACTAAGTTTATGATAATTAGCTACAGCAGGAATAGGAAACTAATGCAGACACCATTAAGCTAACATGCGCACACACACACACACAGGCACACACACAACTTGTACTAAGAATACATAAAGAGATCTTACAGCTCAATAATAAGACAAATAACCGAATGTAAAAATTGTCAAAAGATTTGAACAGGTAAAAGAAGACACACAAATGGGCAAGAAGTACATGGAAGGAGGCATGTCATTAATTATCAGAAAAATGCAAAGTAAAATACAAGAAAACACTATCTCATGATCATTAAAATAGCTAAAATTAAAAAGATCACCAATATCAAGTATTGATGAGGAATTGGACTAATTGGAACTCTAATGCACTACTGGTGGGAATGCAAAATGGTCATCCACTTTGGAAAATTGTTTGCTAGTTTGTTATAAAGTTAAACATTCATTTCCTATACAACCCAAGATTCAACTTTTAATTATTTACTCAAGATAATGAAAACATATGTTCATGCAATGACTATTTGTAAAAACAACCCAAAATGTCCATCAACCAGAGAATAAATTATGATATAATAATAGAGTGGAATACTACTCAGCAATACAAAGAACTACGGATACATACAACAACATGGATGAATCTTGAAAACCTTATGAAAAATGAATCAAGTCAGACACAGAAAAGTACATACTCTATGATTCCATTCGTATGAAATTCAGGAAAGGCAAAATGAACGGAGAGCATCAGAAAGCAGATCGATGGTTGTCTGGGGCCAGGGTTGGGGTGGGCAAAGAGGTAGGAAGAAGCTTTGGGGGAATAGTGGAAGTATTTTATATCTTGATCGTGGTGGTAGTTAGAGGTCAGCAGACTGTTTTTTCTATAAAGAACACAGATAATAAGTATTTTTATCTCTGAGAATCATATGGTCTCTACTCAATTTTGCCACTATAATATGAAACCAGATATACATAATGTGTAAACAAATGGGTGTGGCTGGATTTAGCTCAAAGGCCCTATTTCCTAACCCCTAGATGGGCTCATCAAACTATAATCTTAGAATGGGTGCATTTTGTTGCATATACATTTTATCTCAATGTATTTGATAAAAATAACAAATGGAGAATAATGTGCAGCTATTTTTGAAGTTTCTTTTTTTGAAATCTACATACAAAATATACACAAATCATATGTATATAGCTTGATGAATTATAATTGTAGCCATTCTGGTAGATGTGGAATAGTATCCGATTGTGGTTAATTTGTATGTCCTGATAATAACTGATACTGAGCACCTTTGTAAATACTTATTGGCCATTTGGATATTTTCTGGTGAATCTTTATCTCTGAAGCCATTTGGGCCTGGAAACTACAGATTTAAAATTCTTTAATATATAAAGAGAACTTCAGATTTTCTATTATCAGTTCTAAGTTTTATTTTTAAGGGAATTTGTCTATTTCATTTAAATTTCTACTATATCTGTACAAAGTTGTTATAATGTTCTCTTATCTTTTTAAAGTCTGTAGTATTTGTAATAATGTTCCCCTTCTTATTCCTTTTGTGTGTCTGTGTGAATCTTGCTAAGGGTTTAATAGTTTATTAGTCTTTTCCAAGAACCAATTTTTGGCTTATATATGTTTCTTTTCTATTTAAATAATTTCTGCTCTAATCTCTATTATTTCCTGCCTCTGCTTCTTTCTTAGGACTTAATTCACTGTTGATTTTTAATTAAAAAATATATACATATAGTTATTGATTTCAGAGAATAAGGGAGAGGGAGAGAGAGAAACATCAATGATGAAAGAGAATCATGGATCAGTTTTCTCCTGCACACCCCCTTCTAGGGATTGAGCCTGCAACCTGGGCATGTGCCCTGACCGGGAATCCCACCATGACCTCCTGGTTCATAGGTCGACACTCAACCACTGAGCTATATCAGCCAGGCAATTTTTTAATTCTTGAGATGAATGCTTAGGTCATTTGCCTCCAGCTTTTCTTGTTTTATAGTAATGAATTAAGGGTGTAAATAATTAACTAACGGTATAAATTTTCTTCTAAACATGGTTTTAAATTAACTTCATAGTTTTTATATATCACATTTTTATTATAATTCAGTTAGGAATATTTTCTAATTTTTATTGCAATTTCTTCTTTTACTTAGTGGTTTTTTAGAATATTTTTACTTAATTCCCAAACATTTGGGGATTATCTGGTTATCCTTGCGTTAATAATATCATCCTTAATTACTCTGTGATCAGAAAAAATATTCTGATTTATTTTAGTCTCTTAGAATTGCTGAGAGTTGTTTTTATAAGCTTAGCTTAAGGTCAATTTTGTTAGAGATTATTTGTGCATATTTTTATCTTTTTTCTTTTTTATTGATTTTAGAGAGAGAAGAGAGAAGGGGAGAGAGAGGGGGAGAGAGAGAGAGAGAAACATCAATGAGAGAGAAACATCTATTGGTCATCTCCTGCACAGCCCCTACTGGGGATCAAGCTTGCAACCTGGGCATGCGTCCTTACTGGGAATGGAACCAGTGACCTCTAGGTGCATGGGAGGACACTCAACCAACTGAGCCACACCAGCCAGGGCTACTGTGTACATTTAAAAAGTGTTCTGAAGTTGTTGGATGAACTCTCCAACATACATCAATTAGTTCAGGTTTGTTCATCATGTTGGCAGAGCTTCTGTATTATTACTGCAGTTCCTGGGAAAGACCTGAACCAGAGGCCAGGGGGCCAGGAGAAGGAACCTGCTTCCTCCATTTCTGAAGGGGCCACCTTCCCTGGTACTAACTGCCCTTCCCTTGGGCTGGGCAGGGAAGGTCAGGGAAGAGGGGTTGGCCCCTCCTTCTATGTCACTTGCTACCAAGTCCTCATACCTCCACCCAAAGCCTCATGCCTGCAAGTACCAGGAAGGGAAATGCTAATAATGTCTTGAGAGGGAGAGACTTTCTTCAGTGTGAACATAAAGTCAAGTCTTTGGGGATACGCTATGGGGGAGGTCCGGCCCTCTCCCATTCCATGGTTTAATGTGTAACTTGTCACCTTTCCTGAATGTCAATTTCTTTTATTTGCCTGTAACACTTTCACCTTGCTCTGTCTCCTTGGTTACAGCGTGCAGCTGCAGTCCCACTGCAGACCTGCCAGAGCCCAGCCACTTCTGCTCCAGGTTGACTGACAAAGGCTTTGACACCCTTGTCCCTGGCTAAACTCCTCAAATCCGCCAGACATGCCCCAAACCATCCCCACCCGGGGGCCAGCTCCTGGGCGCACTGGGTGTTCCTGGAGGGTAGATCCTTGGGGCAGGCCTGTCCTGTGCCCCCCACAGAGCCGTGTCCAGTGGAGGTGCTCCACGAGTACTTGTGGAATTAAACTGAATCGCTGTCCCTTCTCCTGCGAAGGTCCCTTCGTCTGAAGACTGTTTCTGTCTCTAAAAGAGTTCACACCAACCTATAAGCTCTCCCTCCCTCCCTGCTACCCCCTCTCTTTTCGACTTCCTTCCTTTCCTGTCTTTCTTCTACAGATATTTGTTGAGCACCTAACATATGCCTGGCACAGAGGGTCCCCTGGTAGATAAGACATTCCAGATATCTGTTTTATGGAGAGGACCTTACATGGGAGCCAAATCCACAAATCCATAAGCTGACCTCAAACTGTGGGAGATGCTATAAGGGAAGTAGCAGAGGCCCCTGACAGAGGAAAGGGGAGGGGTCTGCCTGGAGAGGGTGGTGAGGGGAGGGCCTCAGAGGAGGTGATAGGACACGTGATGAGCAGTATCAATGTCTTAAGGTAAAATTTTGTTTCTTTTTTTTAAAAATATATTTTATTGATTTTTTACAGAGAGGAAGGGAGAGAGATAGAGAGTTAGAAACATCGATGAGAGAGAAACATCGATTAGCTGCCTTCTGCACATCTCCTACTGGGGATGTGCCCGCAACCCAGGTACATGCCCTTGACCGGAATCGAACCTGGGACCTTACAGTCCGCAGGCTGGCGCTCTATCCACTGAGCCAAACTGGTTTCGGCAAATTTTGTTTCTTAAAAAGAAAAAAGCCCTGTAGCTAATGACATAAAGTTAACCTTTGTTCATTGTAGTGGCAAGGACTTGGGTATTCATTACCTTTCGTACTTTTCTGTATTAAAAGTGTTCCTATATTTAAAATATAGTTTCCTGCATTTGATCATCTATTTGAAAACTTCTACTCCAACAACTCACAATTGGTGTCAGATGAGCTATTGCTCATATGAATGATGCCTTGGAGCATCATCGCTGGGCCTCTGGTCCACCCTTGCCTTTCGCCTTTTCTTTCCTGGCAGACTCCTACTCATCCTTCAAAACCCAGCTCAAATATCACCTTGCCAGTGAAACCTTCTTTTACCTACTCTTAGGGAGATCCAGTTGTTCCGTGGATTGCTGTTGCTCAGTACATTGCTTATATGATTCTAATAAATCTTGGCATGTTGTATCGCAGTTTATTTGCTTGCATATATAGACTCTTCCAAGGTTCATCTCATTGTCTTCGGCTTCCAGCACAGAGCACATAGTAGCACATTGTAGATTCTCAACAATGATTCTCCAGGATGCCTGTTGGACGAATGACTAAATGTTTAACCTTCAAACAACAAGCTCTCAAAAGAGTATTAATAGGAGATATTTGTATACAGGCAATATGCTAATTAAACTTCATTTTATTTATTCATTCACACAAACTCAGCAAGAACTCCATTTGGCTGCTATTAATGTTCAGTGTGATTTACTATAAGTACTTGAAGTGTAAAAAATGTGTTTCTTTTCAAAGGAAAGCCACAGTTCTTCTGGTTTTTCCCCATCCCTCCCCTCATTTGTATGAATTAGTAAGACGTGACTTTAGTTCAGGTCTTTCCCTGAGATTTGCAGGCTGGTTACGTGGTAATTTAATTACTTCTGAACCTACTGAAGGCAAATACCAAGCAATCTACAGGGAAAGATTGTGGAGTTCCCAGTTATTTATTAAGAAAGCTTCATGTAGCCCTAGCTGGTTTGGCTCAGTGGATAGAGCCTCGGCCTGTGGACTCAAGGGTCCCAGGTTCGATTCTGGTCAAGGGCACAAGCCCTGGTTGCGGGCTCAATCCCCAGTTGGGGGCGTACAGGAGGCAGCCAATCAATGATTCTCTCGCCTAACTCTCTTTCCCTCTCTATTTCTCTCTGAAATCAATAAATATATACACTGAGTGGCCAGATTATTATGACCACCTGATGTTTGTAGGCAAATTAGCCGTACACTGCATCACCGTATGGGTATGGAAGCCGAAGGCCTGTTCGAACACCTTTGCTGTCTGCAGTTACCAAGATAAAACATCTCCAATTCGCACAGGAGCACAAGGATTGGACAGTCGAGCATTGGAAAAAAGTCATGTGGTCTGATGAATCACATTTCCAGTTGCATCATGCAGATGGCAGAGTGAGAATTTGGCAGCAACAGCATGAAAGCATGCACCCCACATGCATGAGTACAACCCTTCAAGCTGGTGGGGGCAGTGTTATGGTTTGGGGCATGTTTTCCTGGCATGATTTGGGCCCTTTAATTCCTGTGGAATGACGTCTGAATAGCACAACATACCTAAGTATCGTTGCTGATCAGGTTCATCCTATCATGTTGATGGTGTATCTTAATGGAGATGGCTCCTTCCAACAAAACAATGGGCCATGCCACGGTGCTCATATTGTGCAGGAGTGGTTTCAAGAATATGAGGGAGACTTTACCTTGCTTAGGTGGCCCCCACAATCACCAGATCTCAATCCAATTGAGCATTTGTGGGACGAAGTTAAAAGAGCCATCAGGCAGCTGGTTCCACAACCATCAAATCGCACAGAACTGGACAGTGCTATTCATCAGGCATGGTGTCAGATTCCTCGCATCACCTTTCAACATCTTGTGGAGTCAATGCCAAGAAGAATCGCCGCAGGATTGAAGGCAAAAGGTGGTCCAACGAAGTACTGATGGGGTGGTCATAATAATCTGGCCACTCATAATAATATATATCTCAGGTTCAAAGGCTGTTAAATCACGTTGTTCACCCATATCTTCAGAAAAAAAATCATTTCTACTGTCATGGTAAACAACCTGCTTCCCTGTTTATAATGGTCTGGCCCTCTAGCAACTTCAGCGCGAAATTATAGCTAATTTGCCTACAAACATCAGGTGGTCATAATAATCTGGCCACTCAGTGTATATACTAGAGGCCCAGTGCACGCATTTGAGGGGGTGGGGTCCCCTCAGCCTGGCCTGTGCCCTCTGGCAGCCCAGGACTCCTCGCTCCTTACTGCCCACGTGCTTACTGCTCCCTACCGCTCGGCTCACTGCTCCTTAGTGCTGCCACAGAGGCTCTGGCCACTGCCGCTGCACTTGCCAGCCGTGAGCCCAGTTTCTGGCTGAGCAGCGCTCCCCCTGTGGGAATGCACTGACCACTAGGGAGCAGTTCCTATGTTGAGCATGTGCCCCCTGGTGGTCAGTTCATAGAGACCAGTCATTCCACCATTTGGTTGATTTGCATATTAGGGTTTTATTATATACGAATATATATATATATATATATAAAAGCTTCTTGTAGTCCTCATGGAGGCAAAGGGGACCCATTTCTTACCCTACCCTGTGGGTGTCCGCTAGGAGGGAAGCCGAATTAGAAAAATTTGGATAATTTGGATCCTGGAGTTGGCCAGCAGAAGGACAGATAGCAGGACCCTTATAAAAAGGCTAGCAGAGATGCCTGGCCAGCATGGCTCAGTGGTTGAGTGTTGACCTATGACCTATGAACCAAGAGGTCACAGTTTGATTCTTGGTCAGGGCACGTGCTCAGGTTGAGACCTCGGTCCCCAGTGGGGATGTGCAGGAGGCAACTGAGCAATGATTCTCTCTTATCATTGATGTGTCTATTTCTCTCTCCCTCTTTCTTTCTCTTTGAAATCAATTTAAAAATATATTAAAGAAAAAAAAAAGACTGGCAGAGACGGAGGGCTGCTTAGTTCCTCCCAGGGACAGCAATTCATAAACACTTTCTTGTCTTTGTCCATCTGCAGCTTGTGGGGGGAAGTGTCTGTCTGGAGTGGGACTGTCTTGGTTCACATCCCAGCTCTGCCTCTTTCCAGGTCAGACTATTATAGGACCTCCCTCTGCCTCAGTTTCCTCATCTGTAAAATGGGGATGAGAATGGTTGCTGTGAAGGTCATAGGGTTGCTGTGAAGGTCAGATGAGTTAAGGCATGTCAGCCAGCAGCCCTGTGGACCATTTATTTCTCAATCAAATTATACTGACCTTGTTTGTTTATTCAACAAACATTTATTGGTCCCCTAGTAAATGCTAGGATCTGGGCTAGGCATTGGCAGGTAGTGGGTTGGAGGATGATATACACATGAAAAAGCAAGTCCTCCCCCTCTAGGAGCTGCAGGCCAGGGTGGGAGACCAGTGTGTGAACAAACATTTCCAATGCTGTGTGATGAGTGCTGTGGCACATTGAGGCACGCAGTCCTGTAGGAATCGAGGAAGGTGTGGCTGGTGCAGGGAGGACATCCCCAGGAGGTGACATTGGAGCTGGGCTTGGAAGGCCGGATGGTATGTTCCAGGCAGAGGCATGAAAGGGAATGCAATGCTCCAGAGGGAAAAGTTCCGTGCGGCCGGACATGGCGAGAGCTATAGGCTAGGGCAGATTATTCAGTACAGCTTAGAGCCAGGCAAAGGACTTGGATTTTATCCCATGGAACCTAGAGAGCCACGCAGGGAGGGGGCCACAGCAGAGGAAGTTAAACGGTCGCTGGGAGCACAGGCTGTCAAGTGAGGCAGATGTGAGTCCAATCCTGAGTCCACCAATTACCTGCCGTGTGACCTTGGGTAAGTCGTTTCCCTCTGACTGTGTTTCCTGGATGGTGGGTGGGGGGAAGTCATCCCTGTCCACTGGAGCAGTTGTAAGGATTAAAGAAGGCAACGTAGATCAGGTGTTTTACACAGACCCTGGCACACAGTAGGTGCTCAGTCCCTGGTGACTTATTGCCATCCTTACTGCTTTGTTGGTAGCATGAGGCCAATGCACCTGAGAAGACAGCACACAACTCAAGGCAAAGGGGGGTGTGGTGGGGACACGACAACGCACGCTGGTGGGTGGGGAGGCCTGCGGCCAGGACCTCGGCGGGCAGGGAGTGGACAGGTAGGACATCCCACTTGGGCTGGACGGCAAAGAATGAATGGAAATTAAGTACGAGAGAGTGGAAAGGCAGTAGAGCTAGGCATGCACGCAGCAAGGACGGCTTGTTTATGGGATGCTGTGCAGGCTGGTTGGGCAGCAGGTAGGGTCAATCCCTTGGGGGAAAGGAATGGCAAAAAATCTGACCTGGGGGCCTGGGGGCGGGGCTTTGGTTTACTGACTTGGCTATGCCTCAGGTCTCCTGTTATTCCCCTATACTGGCACCTCCCCTTCCTCTAAGACAGTGGTTCTCAACCTTCCTAACGCCGCGACCCTTTAATACAGTTCCTCATGTTGTGGTGACCCCCAATTTCATTGTTACAAATTGAACATAATTAAAGCATAGTGATTAACCACAAAAACAATATGTAATTGTATATGTGTTTTCCGATGGTCTTAGGCGACCCCTGTGAAAGGGTCGTTCAGCCCCCAAAGGGGTTGCGACTCACAGGTTGAGAACCGCTGCTCTAAGAAGAGTATGGGGTGCCCCAAGGGGGTTGTGGGCATGTGTCAAATTGCTGGGCCTGGCTGGTCCCTGGCAAACTGTTCCTGGGCAGGAGGTGCTTCGTATCCGGTGGTGGTGGAGAGAGTGGGGGTATTTGCTTCAGTGGAGCACCTCCTTTCAGGCCTGACCACCTAGGATGGGGTCAGGCTGCCCCTCCCGCCCCTCCTCCCTTGCAAGATGTCACCAGCCTCGAGCCATGTTACCCCCATCGCTGGAGAACGCCCTCCAGACAGAAGAGTGGGCAGTGTCCCTGGCTCCACCTGGCCCTCCTATGCAGAGCCAGTGCCCATGATGGCTGCTCCCTGGTGTCCTGCGTCCTGGTGGAAGATGATTAATGGCCTGGCTGCGCCGATGTGTTGTATTTAGGTCTATTCCCAAGCAGATAGATTTTTCTCTGCAGATAAAACGAAGGCAGGCCGTTCCTGGGCTGCGGGGTCCCTGCCCACCCCTCCCGGCTGCAGGCTGTTAGGGAGCTCTGAAAGTTAAATGAGTTGATAAGCGGGCGGGGGCAGGGAGGACTGTACCTTCAGTGGCCCTTGTAAACAGTATAAAGTCACCTTGATGTGTGGGGACTAATGACGCTGGAGCAAGCCAAATGGAGTCCAGTGGCACTGAGCCAGGACGGGAGCCAGCGTCCCCACGGCATGGAGAGGGGCTGTCAGGGCCTCACCTTCCTCTGTCCCTGTCTTTTCCCTGGTGACAGGCACTTGTACTCAGCTCTGTCTCATGCCGAGTGCAGAACTCATGACGTTTCCGTTGCTTCCTCTGTAGAAAGGGAATGAACACTCCGATGTTGAAGTCCTAACTCCCCGTACCTGTGAAGTGACCTTATTCAGAATCAGGGTCTTTGCAAATGATCAATTTAAGAAGAGGTCATTAGGATGGGTCTCTAATGGGACACAGTCTGACTGTGTCCAGAGGGAATTTTGGACACAGAGACCGACATGCACACAGGAGGACTGGACCGCCAGGTGAGCAGAAGGCAGAGATCAGGGCTGTGCCACTACAGGCCAAGGGACAGCAGATTCCCTAGCAAGTCAGCAGCTCCCAGGAGGGAGGCCAGAGCTGATCCGCCCCCACGCCCTGGGAAGGAACCAACTCTGCCCACACCTTGATCTGGCCGCCTGGCTTCCGGAGCTGGGAGGCAACACATTTCTGTCGTAAGCCCCAGGTCTTGGTAGCATGGGAACGAATACAGGGGAAGAATTACCCTCCCCTTGGGTTGGCTGCAAGGATGTCCCATGTGAATCCACAAATAGTCATCGAATGTTTAGGCCAGGGGCTTACCCCAAGATACGGGGGCAAGCATAGAGGTGGGCCCAACAAATGAGGGGCAGGTGAACCTCAGAAAACAAAGGCTGCACAATGGTCAGGGTCCTTGTTTCTATAGGACAGACACACAGGGTTAAAGGTTAGGAGGAGGCCAGGCCACAGATTGGTTCCCTTTACATGAAATATCCAGGCCAGCCCTGACCAGTTTGGCTCAGTGGATAGAGCGTCGGCCTGCGGACTGAAGGGTCCCAGGTTCAATTCTGGTCAAGAGCATGTACCTTGGTTGAGGGCACATCCCCAGTAAGGGGTATGCAGGAGGCAGCTGATCAATGTTTCTCTCTCATCGATGTTTCTAACTCTCTATCCCTCTCCCTTCCTCTCTGTAAAAAATCAATAAAATATATTTAAAAAAAGAAAGAAAGAAATGTCCAGGCCAGGCATACCCACAGAGACAGAAAGCAGATTAGTGGTTGCGGGGGGCTGGGGAGGAGAAGTAGGAAGTGACTGCTTAGTGGGTAAAGCTTCTCCTTGGGGGATGAAAATGTTCTGGAACTAAATGGTGGGGATGGTTACATAATACTGTGAGTGTATTAAATGCCACTGAATTGTACACTGTAAAATGGTTAAAATGGGGAATTTGGTAGTATGTGTATCTATAATAGTAAAAGTATAATATGCTAATTAGACCAGACATCCTTCCGGACGACCTTCCGGACGAAGCCAGGGCTGCGAGGGAAGCCCAGGTCCTGGGTGCCAGAGGAAGCCGGTGCTGGCAGCCGGGGAAAGGAAGGCCTACTCTTGCATGGATTTTGTGCATCGGGCCTCTAGTTTTATAATAATAAGAAACAGTATATATTGCATGCTAAAAAACAAAAAAGGTAGTACAGAAAACTCAAGAAGTCCCTGAGATTTCAACTCAAGGAATTTGAAGGAGGAGATCGAGTTCATAAACTCAGGGAATAAAAGGTTAAATAATTGGGGTTGCAGCAATACTTTTGTCACTTTTTAAAAATCCCTTTAGGCAGTTGGAGGAGAGATTCAGGGTCCCCTGGGCACCCCTGTCCTTGCCTCACCTGCCCCTGGGCTCACACACCAAAACCTCAAAAGTTCCTACACAGTGTTCTCTCCCTGACCTCTGACCTCTGGCTAGACTCTGCAGGCCAGAGCACTTCCTACCGTCAGGTGCTTGCCCTGCCAGGACTACCTCAAGCTTTTGGGGAGGAATCAAAGCAAGTTCAGGTAATGAGGCTAAGCTAGGCAGGGGCCGCCTCCGGAATGACACAGGCTGCATGCCTGGGGCTGGTCATGCTACCAGGGGCTCTTCTAAGCGTCTCCTTGCCTTGTGTCATTTGTCATCCTGCCCATCTAGGGAGGTAGAATCCCCATGTTGCAGACAGGGAAACTGAAGCACAGAGAAGCTGAGGGCTTCCACCCACTCCCCAATACTAAGGGAAGAGGCTCGATCCCAACCCGATGTCCTAAATCAGCGTCCGCGCTTTAACGTCAGGGTGTGCCTCTGCCCTGGGAGCCTAGGGGGCCTGGCCCTTGAAGTCGGAGAGGCTTATGGCGAGAAGGGGAAGCTCTCCAGGGCCTCCTGAAAGTAAAGGGCCACAGACACCAAGGCTTGGCTCAGCCGGGAGAGCTGGCCCGAGACTGTGAGTGATTGAGAGATCGGCCTGGAGGTGAAAACCCTGTCATGGTCCCACAGGGCTGTCAAGGAGGATGCCTCTGGAAGGAGTGGCTCGGCTCACCTGGTTACCCAGCGCTCTTACTAGATACGACACTGACCTGGTAGGCATGACTTCTGGTGAGATCAGGGAGGGCCAGGGAGGACCCCAGTGTGCACAGCTGGAGAATTTTAAAAGAAAGCAAATAATGAAGGGACGTCCTCAGTTTGCCTGAGAAGAGCAGTTTTGCCCTGAAAAGGAGCCTGGCAGTGAACAGCGAGCATGTGCCAGAGGGGTTACAGCTGCAGCCACCAGCACAGGAAGCCTGGAGCCCTCTCGACAGGGTTGCCCACCTTCCTAGCAACTAAACTCACCGAGCAACCTGTGTGCGCTCAGGCCTGACAGAGGACACTGGCCTGGCACCCAGAGCACAGCGGCTCACAGTGAGGCTATGGATACATGATGGGTCGGTCAGACTATATCTGCCTGGTCTCACTCCCAATTCTCCACCTCTCAGAATATAGATCAGCGGGAATAAGACTCTAGACAGGAGTGACTCAAATGATGGGTGTCTTAGGCGTCACTCATTCATTCACTCACTCACTCACTCATTCATTCATTCATTCCATCAGTCAGTCCATACTCAGGAGAGTCTGACCGTGTCTCAGGTAACATGGTAGCACTGGGGATGTAATGGTAAGACACACGTGGGCTTTCTCTCTTGGAGATTGTATTCCAACGGCAGGGTACTCGAAGGAATGCTCTCGGTTCTACATATTAAACGGCTTTGACTTCAACAGCTTGGCTACTGCTCCTTCTTCTGTTAGCCTGGAGAGTAAAGAATTAGATCTAATAGGAAGAAGAAGTTCAACTTTTACTTCTTAAACATCGGAGAGCAGGAAGTTTTATGGATTGTAAAGTACCCATCCCTTACCACATCCGCACGGGGCTGGTCCCACAACCCCTCTAGAAGGGGGAGCGTCACCTGAAATTCCACCTAAACCCGTGGGCACTCGTCACCAGATCATCAAGGCAGGTGGCCCTGGTGTGTTCAGTGCAGGTAGGTCTCTGATGGCAGGCGGGGAGGCCCGGGGCGAGCAGGAGCTCACCTAGCTAGTTGTTGGACAGCCCAGACTTCTGCCCTTTCTCCTCGACTCTTCCATCTTCTGGAAGCTTTGCCTGTGGCTCAGCTTTCAGAGTTGGGCTGGCCTGCCCCAGGGCAGCTGCCCCACCTTTGCAGAAATGGGGGCGAGCAGTGCTTCTTAGAGACCTTCCAGGATCCCGAAGACCGGGGCTCCTTCCCCCAGGAAGAAACTTTCCCAGGCAATTCAGTCTCATAGAAAAGCTTTTGGGAAAAGTAGAGACACCAACACCCCCAAGGCCTTTCAATCCTGGGCAATTCTTCTGACATGAATGTCATCCCCTGTCCTTTAAAAAAAAAAAACAACCCACTATGTGCTGAGGCGGGAACCACTGGACCTGCCTCCCCAGGCACAGGTGACTCCTGACTGCATCCCCACTCCTATCCTCAGCCCTTTGGCAGGTCCTCTGAGAAGCCTGCCAGGCCCCTGAGCTAGGAAGGCTCTGTCTGCTCCCCCTTCGGAAACTTTCGTGGAAAGCACTTGTGCTGACGAATGCTCCCAAGTCAGGACTTTGACTCTGGCCCTGCAGAGCCAGGGGCTCAGGATCTGGGGCCTCTCCACCCCGGGGTCAGGACCTCCGTCCGGCTCCTCCCCGGAGCTCTCTGTCCACCATCGGTCATGGGTTCTCCGGTGACCCCAAGCGACTGTTCCACCGCTGGAGCAATAACCGACTCCCATACTTTTCCCCAGGCCCTCCCCCCTTTTATTCTACATTTTCCTCCCCCTTTCCAGCGTGTGGTCTGCATGGGGCTTGGCGGAGTTGAAAGTCTAGAGCCTTTGGCTGTTTTGTTTAAGACCTGGTTATGGTTGTGGGAATTTTTTTTTTTTTTTTGTCAGCTGCCTGTTATATCAATCACGGAGTCGGGATCTATTTATAGGTTGGGAGTACTGTGTCCTTAGTCACAAAGAGACACAGACAGGGGACTGTCAGCTGGTGCTGGAGGAGCTGAGCAGCGAGTCATCAGCAACTGGAAGCACCTGAGGGGCAGACATTCCGCCCACCCCGTCCTCCGGGCCCGAGCATGTAAGTACCCAACTTCTCCCCGCGTGCCCTGAACCTGCCGTACCCTCCTCTCCTCCCCCGCACCCCCTCCCGCACACACCCCTCTCTCTTTTGGAAATGGATAAAAATATCTCCCGTGCCTGCTCCTTCCTCCCGCTTTTCGGCCGGTGCAGCATCCCTGGGCGGCCGAGGGGAACGCGTTGCGGGTCCCAGGCCGTCACGGGGAGGTCAGAGGGACCGGGAATGGCTGGTGGGCCGGCTTCTCACACTCGTTTGGAATCAGTAGGTTCCCTGTTAGTGGTGTTTGTTTTGGCCGAGAAGAAGGGAGTAAATCAAAAGGGCAAGGGAAAGTTTACATGCGGCTCAGAGGGTGGGTATGTCTCCCGGCGTGAAAACTTTTATTTGCTGGCAGCTCAGGCGTCGGCGAGCTGGGAAGGTTACACAGGACAGGTGACGATGGAGGGCTCCCGGCAGGTCTGGGCTCCGCCTGGGACTCCCAGGGTGCGGGAGTCTCCACAGTCCCCGCGGCCAGCTTTGCTGCGGTGCCTCCCAGGAAAAGGACTCTCTTGTTTTCTGCTCCGTGCAGTGGCTTTGCTTTGAGAAGTCCAGAGGGGAGCTGATTGACGATTTGTCTGGCCTCCCGGGCGTTCCTCGGCTCGCTCAGTTGGTGTCTTTCCTTCCCCCTGAAAGGGGAACTTGAGTGGGGGCTGGGGGAGGAAGAGGCTCTGAAAGGATGCAGCCAGGTGTGCCGTGTTGCTGAGGCATCGCTCCGCATCCTTCCCAAGGAAGAAACTAATATCACGGCTCTTGTCAAAGCCGTGCTTGTTTCAGACGGTCGGGGTGCAGGCTGTGTGAGCGCACTGGCGGCTCCCGGAGATGGCCGTCCCCAGACATTGTCCAGTGGCCCGCACGGCTAACACATCGCAGGCTTCCTGTGGGCCCCTGGGGACTTGAGTTTCTGGAGAATGCACAGTATTGAGTAAAAATCCTGCCCTTGGGGAGGTTAGCTGTATATTACTTACAAAGAAATAATAACCCTAAATTTTTAGGGGAAAAATCCGATGTCTAATGTATATTATGTACAACTTTAAAAACGTACCTCTTTCTTTTACAAGTCTACTAATGCCTGGGTTTCTATTTCCTGGTACAATGCTCACCCTACATACACTGCATCGCTAAGGACTACGTCTCGGTTTGTTTGGGAAAACAATGCCCTAACAGAGAAATCTCTCCAACAATTTAAAAGCAGTAAACAAAGCAGATATGTCTGGATTGCCTTTGATTAAAGAGAAGATAGTTTTATCAGCAAATCTAACTTGATGAAAGGGAAGTAACTGTGGACACACAGGTCTGTTTAGAGGCAATTTGATCTCAGTTTTGACCTTTAGGAACTTTAACTTTCCTTCTCTGGGTTCTTTACGTTCACCGGCATTTTATTTTGGCCTCTTGTTGTCTTCAATCCATTCATCTCTTCTATGGGAAGGGAGCATGGGTATCAGGAAGGAGTAAGAAATTAGAAGGTCAACTTTGCATGTCCAGGTAGTGAGCCCGCGTTCATGGGTGGAGACACTCAGAGTAAGGAGTTTGTTGAGGGGGGAGGGAATGGCACTATTTAAAACCTAGCCTGGTAAGTAGAATCCAAGAAATGAAGGAAAACATAAGCAGGAGTTGAGCATGTTATACATGCAGTACTCCTGCTTCTCTCTTGCAGGGACTCTGTTTTGCCAAACAGATCCTGCTAAGGTTCCCACAATAATGCTGAAGTGGGATTTGGTGGGTTATTGTTAATTAAAGCTCAAGTGCTTCGAGTGATTGAGACATTGCGTTCAGAAATCACAGCAGTCAGCTGTTTGCAGAATGGAGCTACCCTAGGACTTTCAGATCTCAATGGCCTTTTAGAGAAAGTGTGGCACGTTTTAACCTTTTAACACAAGAACAGACCATCTCCTCACCCCTCCACTGGCACACCGGAGCCTACAGGCCCCAGCTGACCTGCAGCGGGAGAGACGCCTGTATTTCTGAGCAAGTTCCCAGTTCTCACCAGCATTCACGTTGAGAGGGAAGAATATTTGTTGGGACATTTAGGCGAGAACTGCTCCTTCGCTCGGCGACCTGTGGGTGCGTTCGGGTGGGCTGGGGGCTTGTTTGGCAGTGTGATGGGGGGCCTGGCTCTCATCCTCATTTCAGGATGTGGGTTTTCCCTTTTGGGATTCGTGCTAGAGATGCAATTGGGGAAAACTTCAAGATATTTGCATAAGGCAGCCTCTGATTACTTACTTTCTGCTTCAACAACGATTAATTTTATGTGGATTGAGCTCCCATCAAACTCATCTTTTTTCCAAACTGATTTTTTAAATGCAATTGGTCATGGGGCTGTCTGTGACTTCTGCGCAATCTCACCCATTCCATCCTTATTGTTTATGTCTCCGAATGTCAGCGCACGGTTGCCTGTGTACACGTGCTGTCATTTATGTGTCCCCCTCCCTCCCCCTGAGCACATGGATGCCCAGCCCCAGCCTCCTCCCAAACTGGGGACAGTGGGGCCCATGAACAGGTGTTTGGAATACAGCAGGCTCAGGTGCAGAGGACCACCAATCTCCAGGAAGAAGGAACTGCAAATACTGGAAAGCGCTCCCCTAATTCAAACAATTTTACATAAACTGGGGTCTCTCCAAATGCCCCCTCAACAAAAAATGGCAGCTGGCAGGACTTTTCAACCAAAGACCCTGCCCAGCTCTTCCTCCCCATCACCTTACTTCTGCAGTGTATCTGTCCATCTTGTTCTTATCTCTATTTTTACATTTCATTATCCTCCTGCTCTCTCTCCCTCCCACCCCCTTCCCTCCCCCTTCTCCCTGAAAAACACATTTCTATCTGGCACAGAAAATAAACTCAGATTGTGGGTAGTTATGTTAATCTAATTCAATCCTCAGCGGGTTAGGAGTGAAATTCTAATAGTGAAGCTGTTGAGGGCTTTTTTGTTAATGGCTTGGGGATTACATTGAGTTAAAGGCTCATTTCCTAATCAAACAGAGAGGGAGAGAGTGACTCCGAATATTTATGAGTCTCCCAGTGAGAGTTTAAACATTCAACTCCAAAAGCAGGGTTTCTGCTGGTGGAAAGAGTTAAAACCCCTCAGGGCTGCTGGGGAAAAAATTAAACCAGTTAAGCCATCAGCATTTTCAGGCTGCTGTGCAACTTGGGCAAAGTGGAAGGTGGGGCGAGAGGGGAATCGGTTCACAAAGCGAAAATGGAAACTGTGGCAGACGCTCTGCAGCCAGCGGCAGCCGCCGACGTGCTCAGAGAAAAGTCCCCGGCAGCAGACTGGGGTCCTCGGTTCACCAGGGGCCTGGAGGGGCCGTGTGCCTGCAACTCCCCAGATCAATTCTCCTCCTTCGGCCGGAGGTGAGAACAGGGAGGCAGGAGTATGGCTCAATTTACCAGCAGCTGGAGCGTCCCCCCTGCTGCCTGGTGGAGGGGGAGAGGATGTCCCCACTCTGTCCTGCCCCGTGAAGTGCCGAGGGCGGTCTTCCCCTGCGATAGCAAACTCACATCTCCACAGGCCCTCCTCTCCCTTGGCTCTGTGCTCGGTCTGGGTCCCCTGCTCCCTCTGCTCGGGGCTCTGTGCCCACAAGGACTTCAAAGCCCATCTGGCTCACTGTGCCCAGGAGAAAGCAGGTGGAGAGCTCCCGGATCTCCGGCCAGAGAGGGCGAGGAGTGACTTGGCCAAGGTCAAGCAAAGTCACGGCAAAGTGGAGGTCAGGAGTCTGAGTTCTCTGATGTGCTCTGGCTGCTCTCCCCCTGGTTCTCTGGGGGTACAGGAGAGGATAGGGCTGAGTCCAGCCACATGGCTGTGCAGACTGCCCTGGGCCTCCTGGGGTGTTGCTGGCTTCTCCAGCTTGGAAAGGATGGGCAGGCGTCCCCTGCAGGAGGATTTTGAATGCTCTGTGGACACGGGTCCTTGTTCCTGCCACCCACTGAGTGAGCCATTTTGGGCCCTTTCACTGGGGCCTTCTTCCTGCTCCAGGAGGCTGGGGAGGCCCAGCTGCTGGCTTTCTCTCTCCCAGGTCCTCTGGCTTTTTGTTTCCTGAGGACCAGGCACGGATCTTCCTCCCCATGTCTCATTGGCCTGTGAGTGGCCTGTGAGTCCTCTTGCATTTGCCCTTTCTTGTGCCAAGGCCACACTCATGTCTATGCAACTGTCCTGGGCATCCTTTCTCACGTGGCTGGCATCTCCCTCTTCTCGGAGCCCCTGGCTGATCTCCCCCACCAAGGAGGGTCTCCCTTATTGCACCAGCCGCTGAACAAGAACACAGACAACATTTCCGTCCCCACTGTAAGCCCAGACCATGGCTGGCCGTTCCTGCCCTCCTGCCCTAACCGGTGCCCCTCAGGGGCGCACAGAGCTGTGGTGATCACGCAGAGTCACACACCAGGACTGAGTCCAGCACCGCTTTCTCTCAGCTGTGAGACTGGAGGTCCTGACCCCCAAAAGGTTTCGCTTTTCCCATCTGCTACCGGGGGTGGGGGGGGGGTGGGGGGGAGGGGGGGCTTCTAGAACCTTCCTTATGGGTTTTTGGGAAGAGTAAGTGCATGCGACGTGTTGGCCCTTTGCCCAGTGTGCTAGCACCCTCATTTGCTCAGCACACAGCAGTCACTCTGTCACACCACTGACAGCAGGTCCCTACGCCTCCCACTGAGGGGCTGTGACTGAGCTCAGGCTGCTGTGATGCAGTACCATAGACTAGGTGACAAACAACAGCCTTATCCTCTCACAGGTCCGAGGCAGGCCCAGGATCCGGGGCCGGCATGGGGGGTCCTGGCGAGGCCCCTCTGTGTGTCCTCACCTGGAGGGAGCTCAGCGCTGGCCTCCTCCTCTTCTTAGGAGGACACTGATCCCATCACGGGGGTCCTCCTTCATGACCTCATCTAAGCTTAATTGCTCCCCAAAGGCCTTGCCCCAAACACCATGCGGGGATTAGGGCTTCCGCACAGGGACTTTGGGAGGACACACGCCTTCTGCCCACGACAGGCTGTTTTCCCTAAATGTTGACCAGCAGAGTCCAGTGTCAGCCAGACTTCCAGCTTCAGCTCCCATGGCGATGCCATTCAGAAGCCAGAGATCAAAGCATACGCGGCAGCCCCCTCCCCAACCTGTAGAGAACTTGGGGCTTTTCGCCCCCTTTGGGAAAGCAGAGGGTTTGGTTAGCAGCCCCAAGTCAGGGAAGGAAGCCTGACTTACTCTGCTCTGGCTCCCATCCCACGAGCAGTTTTGTTGCTGGGTCTCCGGCTCCCTCCGCACTCCCTGCACCCTGTGCTCAGAGGGCGGTGTGGGCTCTGCCCCAGAGAGCCAGGCCAGCCCTGGCCGTGAAGCCAGCAGGTGACAGCTCCGTCCTCCTCTCTCTCAACATGGTCGCTTGACAAACTAATCCAAGGGCCAGGCGGGCCCCACGGGAGTTCCTGAGAGGCGTCCTCCCCGGGGCTGCCCCAGTCCCAGTCCCTCGCCCCCTGAGTCTCTGTGTAGGGACGCTGGGCTGCGAGGCCGCAAACCCGTCTGTCCTTTCCCCACCTGTAAGCCACTCACGTCCTGGCTGAGGCAGGGATGGGAGTGTTCTCCTCCCTCCCTGCTGTGCTCCCCCTTCTAGAGCTGGAGGTACCCCTACTCAACTTGCCCCTCTCTGCCCCTCCTGCTCCCATTTCCCTCGGTCCAAAAAAAGAAAAGCGAGGTGTGTCCTTCCTTCAGATGTGCACACACCTTCCCAGGAATCTTATTCTGTTCAGCAAAAAGCTTTGTCTAAGTCGATGTCCAACTTAATCGCTAAACTGTGACCATTTCCCTCATCTGCCACGCTCTCCCCTGGCCCCTTTCGGGCTGTACCTGCCTCCTCTGCTGTGCCCCCCTGTAGGGCCCCTGCTCTTCCTGTTGCTTCACCCGCTGGTCCCGGGGGCACACAGAAGAGGGGACCTTCCTTCTGAAGTGTCTGTTCCCATTAGCACAGACAAGGATTTTGAACGGCAGCAAGATAGAAACGTTATCTGGGCACTGGCTTCTTCCCAGACAGTGTTTCTCTCTCTTCTGGAAGGCAGGGATAGGAACTCAGGCTGCTGAGGGTTAAAGGACAGCAGTGAAAAGTCTGGGTATCTCTTGGGGCCGGTGGCTGGCTGAGGCCATTGATTAGCTTGGCTTGGTGATCTTTCTAGCAATATTCAGGAGTGAAATTATTGCTGATTGGGCCGTGTGTGTGTGTGTGTGTGTGTGTGTGTGTGTGTTAGGGTTCATGGCAGCCAGGGGGGGTAGGAAACATCTGAGAAAGAAATGTCATGGACTGTTCCCTCCTAAGCCAGTCTCGAGAAGAGACCTACCACCTCATAGAACCGTATATCTGCGGTTATGTGAGGACTGTGTGCGGAGCAGTCAGCTGGGAGAGTCCAGATGGAGGTGCACAGGGCCTCCCTATCCGTTTTATTTGTGGCTCCCGTGAATCTAGAATTATTGTGAAATAAAAAGTTGAAAGACAAAGTCCCCTGAAGGGAGGCCCGATGTGGAGGGCTGCTTTCATCTGTGGCTCCGGGGATGGAGGGACAGGTACCTCAGATCAGTGGCGGTTGAGGCACACATACTTCCGGGGCCTCAGTTCCCTTGATCATAACATGAGGGCTTGGGAGCAATCTCTTGGACCCTCCAGCTCAGAGAGTTTACATTTTAGAACTTGTTCAATATGGACCTGGTACGCTGTATTCCTGACATAGGCAGTAGCCACAGGTCAGCAGCCTGTGCCCCTCTAGTCCGAGGCCTTGGGCTTCATGCCTGTACCATCAGTCCCTATGACCTATCACTTTCCTCGGCTTGTTCTCTCTCCTCATCTCTCCCTGTTTGTAGGTACACCTGGGCGGTGAGCAGAAAACCGGTCAGAACTTTTTGTTCAAAACCAAATCTATAAACTCTGCCTTTTCATTTCATTTTTGATTCGTAGAGACCACTGTTTCATACCTCCGTGTCCTAATATTCTCCTCCTACAATCTGCCACCCCAGAGGTCACATCGGGCTTCTACCCGGCGGGAGCAGCCCCAGGCCAGGGTGCCGCTGCTCTGGGTTTGCTCAGAGCCCTTTGGCAGCCTCTAGATCAGGGGTGGGGAACCCTTCTTCGGCCAAGGGCCATTTGGATCTCGATAACATCATTCTCGGCCCATACAAAATTATCAGCTTAAGAATTAGCCTGCTCTATTTGGTCAGACATTTCATTAACTCACCCCTAATGCCTTGCAGGGCCAGACCAAATGATTTCTCGGGTCTTATAGGGCCCATGGACCCGACGTTCCCCACCCCTGCTCTAAAGAAAGGAGCATGGGTGGGATTGGAGAAGACAGTTTCCCAACAGGGTGACCTCAGCAAGCCCTTAACCTCTCCGCACCTTCATTTCTTCGCCCACAAAGGAGATCGAACCTGCTCTCATGAGTAACATGAGATTGTCATGGGGCTAAAATAAGAATCAGAGCACAAACTTTCCTTTCCTGTGGTTTCCATGAAGTAGTTTGGGTGGTGACTATGTGGGCTTCACAGCCATGATCCCGGACCTCTCCATGTCCACCTTGTATTAGCTGTGACCTTGGGCAAGTTTCCCACCCTCAGTTTCCTCATCTGTCTAATGGGTGTGCTGAGCTCCTTCCTCCTGAGTTGTTGTGCAGGTTCAAGGAGACCCATGTCCAGGCCCTTGAACAGTGCCTGCTAGACAATAAACTCTAGACGCCATTGCTGTTGATGATGGTGGTGGTGATGACGATGATGTGGCTGTTGTGTTTTCTAGGACCCCATGCCAAAAAGGCCAGGAGGGAGGAGACTTTAAAGTCCCTACATTCCTCCCACAGTCCCCCGGGGCAGCTTACAAATATGGCAGAAGGTGCTGCTCTAGAGGTGATTTAAAGACATACCCTGGTCCTCCATGGTCCCTGCACTTCCATATCCCCAAACCTAGTGAGCATCCCCCTGTGCCTGCCTGGGTTTGGGGTGATCTGGCCGAGCCTTTCCCCTCTCATGGAAATCTGCTCTCCACAGCCTGGCTGCTGAAATCCCAGGCCGGGCGGAAAGGTTGGAAATGGTTTAAATGGGCTGTCTTGTGTGTCCCTAAGTTGTGGAGTCACTGGAGTGTATTTTCTGCAAAGGGCCAATTGCTCCTCTTTGTGGAGTGTAACTAAGCTAACTAAGCAGGGATTGCATGTTCTCCACATACTTGATGGTGCATATCAGGGAGCACTTAGCAATGAAAGAAGAATGGGAATAGGTAGGGACCATTTCTAATGCCTCGGGGTGGGGGTAGGGGGTGATTTGTATACTTCAAGGAACTTGTAGCAGCGACCTCAACTCTTAGGGGGCAAATTCCAAACCCAGACTTGTGACCAGCCTGCGTATCTGTGGGCACATGAGCACGGAAGGGTATTGTGGCCAGCCAGCCATGGCTCTCCTCGCTCCCTGGCTTGGGCTGAGAGTGATCTTGAAGGAAAGTGTAATTACTGTTTACTCCAGGGCACTCCATTGAGCACACCCTCCTGTAATGACTTAATTCTGCCTTCAGATGCTCCTCTGCTGTGGCTCCTTTGGAAGCCAGAGGGACCCAACCACCACTTTAGCCCCAACGGGGAAAGATCCAGAGGTGGCTACCAGTCCCTACAAGTTCAGGCTTTACTCGTGGGCAACAGAAATATGACGGTGGCATTTTTCTCTTCCAAAATCTTCACCCAGATCTCTGCCCTTAGCCACAGACGTTTCAAAGCAAAGCCAAGTTGCTCTAAGGAGCAAGCAGTCTTGGTGGATTAGGACAGCCAGCAGCATTGATACACGAAGGGTGTTCAGAAAAATTCTAGAGACGGGATCTAAAACATGCAGAAGATGCCACTCATCGCCTAGGGATCCGATGTAAGGTGTGTACGGAAATGAGAAAGACCAGCTTCCGGAGAGGAGGAGTCGCGCTTATTAGAGTATTCTGGGCCCCCTCCTGCCAAGTGCACGTGTTTACTTTGGCTTCCTCGGGCTCCTCACTTGCTTGCTTCCCCACTTACTTTTGGGGATGAATTTGCCTAATTATTGAAGGTGGAGGATGGGGGCAGGGGCAAGGCATGGGGCTGAATTAGAATGAAATCTGTGGAATCTATTGGCTAAAAAATCAGAATTGTTACCTTGGAGTCTGACACTCTACTGATGTAGTTGGACACTGTAGGGAAATAAAATGAGTTTTTATGGCAGTGTATTGAGCAAGCCTTTAGCTGAGCTTCCTGAAGCCCCCAGCTCTAGTTCCAGCTCTGCTACCGCCCGATGACTGTCCAAGGCACTTCACGTCTCCCTGCCTCTGTTTCTTTGCCTGTCAAGGCTAGATGGCCTCCAAGTGCTCCTCTGGGTCCAGCCCTGAGCTTCCTCCCAGGCAGTGGTCGTCCTGTACCACAACTGTGAGCTTGATGGTTTCCCCTCCAGAATTAAGGCTCTGTGGGTGGGCCTGGGGGCCCCCGTACTCAGCACAATGGCTGGACACGGCCTGCCTTTGGTTGTACCAGTAAAAGAAGTGGACACGGGTAAAGGCCACCCTCCTGCTGCTTCTGGACATGCTGCAGGCCTGGCTTGAGTTTAACCCTCTGTGTCCTCCCTCCCTGGTTGGGGGTGGTGGGTGGCGCCTCCATGGTGTGAACTGGAAAATCTCCTCGCGATAGTATGTGCGTTGAGCTGCCTGAAACAAACCCACTGAAAACACCTTCGAGGAATGACATTATCTCCCAGCGGCCACGCCTCCTTCTCGGCATGACCATTGTGCTGTCTATTTCTGTTCCTTGTTCCCCTCTCTCCATCAGACCCTATTAATTTAAAAATACTGCATTTGCAGACTTGCTAAATAAAGAGCCCTCAGAGCACAAAGTATCCCTTATCCATTTTCTGGGTCCCTATGTGCTTCCTGGTAAAGATTTTTTTGTTATTTTTGACTAAATGGCCTTGATTTTATCATTAATCGTTAGGTGGCAATTCTTTTCACTGTGCCTAACTTATTTCTAAAATATTCTCCCATACGTCCTGAAGTCTACCTCCCTTGATCCCTCATGCCCCTTCTCACGGCTGCCTTTGCCATTTCACAAAACGGATAAAGTGATTCCTTTATATGTTGGACCCTTGATCTCAGGCCTTGCCTAGTCCTGCACCAGAATTTCCCAGAAGAGCAGTTCTTACAATTGGACTTGCTCAGTTCAGGGGGGCTTGGGTCTCTGCCATTTCCATACTGAGCCTGGGGACATGCTTTGTTCTCTCTCCCCCAAAACCTCATATTTTCTTTCACCAGCAGTTTTCACATTGCAGCCGAACCACACTAGAATGTAAAGCCTTAAAAGGCCCGTGGTGTCTCTCTTGGGCACCGTGTTGTGAGGGGTTCCCCTTTTTGTCCCTGATGACAGTGCCACCGCATGTTAACTGTGCTTCGTGTCACCTGGTGTCTAACCAGGACATTCCCTTGGACGTTCCTTCCCTGCTTCCTCACACTGTTGCCCAGTGCCTGCTGGCTGCTCGACTCGCTCATGTGTGCACCCCTGCAGCTCCTTCTGGGTGCAGGATAGGAAAGAGGCATTTATCGAGGGCCTGCTGTGTTTGGAAACTTTGCACAGTTTGTCTTTGGCCTTGGCAATGGCTGAAAGACGTCAGTGCTGTTATTAGTCCCATTTTACAGAAGCGGGGACAGAGGCACTGGGGTCAGGGTTCTTGCTTCAGGCCACCCAGGGAGTAAGTAGTGTGATCTGTTGTTACCTTCTACAATATAGCACAGGGCTCAGTGCAAGCCGGCAACCACCAAAAGCTACACCAATACCCTTTTGTACCCTTTACATTGAACTTGGTCCTATGTTTTCAAAATGTGAAAACATTTTTGCTAATCTCTGAAAAGTGTCAGGTGTTCCCTTAAACAGACCCATACGGGAGATGCGGCAACTCATAGCTTTGATCCCCCAAGTCCCTGCACCTTCGTAAACATGACACCCTAGGTGCTCTGTCCAGCGAGACCCCTGATAATCACACTTAAGCTCTCCTTTGCAACTATTCACAGTCTTTGCTTTCCAATGGTTCTCAACCTTCCTAATGCTGCAACCCTTTAATACAGTTCCTCATGTTGTGGTGACCCCCAACCATAAAATTATTTTCATTGCTAATTCATAACTGTAATGTTGCTACTGTTATGAATCGTAATGTAAATATCTGATATGCAGGATGTATTTTCAGGGGTTGCGACCCACCGGTTGAGAACCGCTGCAAGTCAATCTCTAAAATCCCTCCAAAGGAGCTGGAAACGCTGTTGGTAAAATGTACACCCCATCTGTGGCTACAGTGGGTAGATTTGAAAAGCCACCGTGACGTGGGTTCCTCTTGCAGAACACGTGGTCCTGTTGGCTCCTGCCTTGATATGACTGCACCTTCCCTGCTCCCCCCATGGCCTTTCCTACCTCCATCCATCCATAGGCCATGTTGGCATCCCTTTTCATTTCCTGTGTTGTCTTTTTCCCACCACACTCTTTCCACACGTCATCCTTCCTGACTTTGTGTTCTGAGAGCATCATCTGCTGTATTAACTTGACACTTGTGCTCCATCCCCCCCCCCTACTTTGCCACCAATATCACCCCAATATCTCACTGGACGTTGTATGTCCTTTGCTCCTGTGTGGGCTGTGCCAGGCGTAATCCACCGCAGTTTTCTTATTGAGACAGTGAGGCTGGGACAAGGGGCTCTCGCCAATGCCACAGCCTCTCCCGGTCTCCTGTGGCCCTATCTCCTCTTGATCCACAAACCCTGGCTCTCAGGATGCCAATCACCATCCCGGGAGAGTTATACTCTCTCCCCACCTTGCATGGAGCTCAGCATGTGCTGACTGGTCAGGGCTAAGTGTGTATCTCCCTGTTCATGACCTTCAGCGGGTACAGGTTCATCAGGTTTCTGCCTTTCCTCTGGCTTCCCTTTCTCTTACAGGGCCTTTGCAGCCAGCAGTCTGCCTCCTGAGTGCAGTGGTTGAGGGCAGCGGGGGCAGGGGGGAGGGGGGGGCGGGGGAAGGTTTGGCGGCCTCACCTGCCCTTGGCCGGGAAATGCTTGTGGATACTTGATAGTCACTGATAGGATTCCCACTGTTTAGCGCTTTCCCATCCCCTAAGCCTCAGCGTCACACTGAACATCTGTTAGATGATTGACAGCTCAACGGGGAAGTTTCCTGCCTCTGGAGTACCTGCTTTCCTTGGGGACTTTGTCTCCCACCTACTTGGAGGCTCCTGTGGTCTCCAGTCCTCTGCGTCCCTCTTTCAGGGAGAATACAGAAGTGCTCCTGCCGGGGGTGAGGGAGAGAGGAGCTTGTTTGGTGTGACTGTGGTTGTGCCTGCGGAGGCGGAGCCACTGGGTCCCCAGCTGCACGGAGTAGGGGTCAGGGCAGGGGCCAGGACAGGGGTCAGGGCAGGGGTCAGGGCAGATGCAGGAGCACGCTGGCCCAGGCAATGGCTCCCAGAGTGGGGTGGCGTGGAGGAGAACAAGTGCTCGCTCTCCTACTCCAGGCCTCTGTGGATCAGAAGCTGGAGGTTCCCCGTCTCCCCACTGATACTGGGGCTGGCATCGGTGTGCCTTGGATTCCCCCGATGGGCGTGCACATGCCTCTGCGAGGTGGTGGTTGGCTGTTCCACTTTCATGTGTCTGTCACCCTGGCTCTTTGGGGAAGACTCCCGAGAGGTCGGGGAGGAGAGTGTCTTTAGCCAGTATCCCTGGAAGTAGAGCCTGAACCCCAGTTCTTGGCAAGAGAGGTACTGGAGGAGTGCTGTCTGGAGGAAGCTGGAGGAGAGCAAGGAAGGAGAGGGTGGGGGAGGGAGCCAGGTAAGGACATGGACTCTGCTGAGCTCTAGCTTCAGCCTGGTCCCAGTGGGGCTCTGGAGCATAAACTCCACCATAAAGTTGTCCCAACTTGAGGCAAGAATGCAGGTGTGTTGGCCCCCATGTCAGCCACTCATTGTCTGAGAACTGTCCTGAGGTGAGAGAGTCCACTCCAGGCCCTTCTGGACCACGGCGGCTCCCAGTGGTCAAGAGCAATTCCCCGAGAAGGCTGCAGCCTTTAGCAGCTGGGGGTGTGCGCACAGTGGGGCGGGGGGGGGGGGGGGGGTCTGAGCAGAGCACCTGCAGCATCTGTGGCAGAGAGATGGTGAGGCAGGGCCCACGTGTGGGCCTGTCTCTCCCTCTCCATGGGTCGCCTGGAACTTGGCAGGGAGCTCCCATCACTCCCCAGGATGTGCCAGCCCAGGGGAGAGCCATTGGAGCACCAGGACCCGGGGTGGCTGGTTACAAAGACAGGGCCCTGAAGATGCCAGTGTCCATCGCTGTGTCATGCCCTTCCCTGCTGGGTTAAGCTCACCAGAGCCAGAGGGAGAGAGTCGCTCACGCCTCTGGCTTTCACTCTGAGGGAGCTGAAGACGGAGCAAGACACAGCCTCCTCCTCTCCTGCAGAGGGGCTTCCCTCCGGGCCCCTTTGATGGAATTAAGAGCCTCCTTCTGGCCTTCGATTTGCCTTCTGCCAAAGCCAGGATGGGGTATGAGGCATCACCTATTCCCAAGCAGCATCCTATAGAATAAAAGGCTGATGTGCAAATTGACCCAACGGCAGGATGACCGGTCACTACGACAGGCACGGATAACCAGGGGGCAGACGCTCAACGCAGAAGATGCCCCCTGGTGGTCAGTGCCTGTGGAAATGCTGCTCAGCCAGAAGCCGGGCTAATGGCCGGCGAGCACAATGGTGGTGGCAGGAGCCTCTCATGCCTCTGCGGTAGTGCTAAGGATGTCCGACTGCCGGCTTAGGCCTGTGGGCCTATGCCGTCTGTCAGACATCCCCTGAGGACTCCCAGACTGTGAGAGGGCGCAGGCCCGGCTGAAGGACACCCCCCCCAACCACCATAGTGCACGAATTTTGTGCACCGGGCCTCTAGTTTATTATAAGTGGCCACTGGCCTGGCTCTGTGTGGAGAAAATACAGAAAACCAGTTCTTGCTTTTTTGGAGTTTGAAATTAGTTGGAGGAGGTGTGAGGAAGGACGGGTCCCTGCATGCCTGTACATGGTTTAGCCTGTCTGGCTGCCTCAAGAAAAAGGATGGGGATGTGTGTGAGGATGGCAAGTATTTGGGGGAGGGACCGAGTGCTGCAGGACCGAGCTTAGGGTGCGGGGCCAGGCTCAGTAAATTACTGCATCTGATGGCCACAGCAAACATGAAGGACTTGGATCTCCAATTTTCAGCTGAAGGAACATGGGCTCCCACATCAGCCTAACCGAGAGCATTGGGGACCTGCAAAATGGTAAAGATGACTTTACCAAAGAACTCAAGCCTGGTCACCTCTATGGTCCACATCTCAAAACTAAACCAGTAGGGCCCCGCCAGTGTGTCTCAGTGGTTGAGCATCGACCTATGAACCAGGAGGTCATGGTTCAATTCCCAGTCAGGGCACATGCCTGGGTTGTGGGCTTGATCCCCAGTAGAGGGCATAGAGGCGGCAGCTGATGAATAATTCTCTCTCATTATTGATGTTTCTTTCCCTCTCTCCCTCTTCCTTCCTCTCTCTGAAATCAATTAAAAAATATATTTAAAAAAACTAAAGCAGTAGGGCTTGGCGCCCGATTCTGAAAACGCTAGGGTCAGGTCCCTGAAGGCATGCTAGCCCAGTGGGTCCAGGTTGCCCAGCTCATCCCAGTCCCCAGGGCCTTGATGCCTCTCCCTGTGTGAGCTCCTCTGCCCTACTCAATCCCCTCCTCTCCTCCATCCACTTGTCATGCATCCACCATGCTTCCTCGCCCAGCCCTATACCCAACCACATCTTGAAGTTAAGTTGCCTCCTCCCTGAGGTCGCCCTAGTGATATAACGCCCAAGAGTGAAGAACTCCATTCTGCATCGCCGACATCCATTGCAATTTCCCACGAGGTCTCCATGTGCCCAGAGCACACGCCTCTTCATGTCCACGCTCACGGACATGTGCGTTCACACTCTGCGTGCAAGCTGCTTGGCACGTCCTCATGCGGCCACTCAGAACGCCCCTCACTAGTGTGTCCCCGGCACCCTCTCTGTGCTCTGCCTGCCCTGTCGAAACAAAGAAGAAACTTTAAGACCCAGTGGTGTCCCGATGTCAGCACAGGGGATGGCCCAAGTCCCGACTTTGGAGCAGGGCAAACCTGGCTTCGAATTCTGGCTCTGCTGCTCTTTGCTTTATGGCCGCAGGACAGTTAATCTGCCTCTTTGCACTCTGTTTCCTCACACGTGCAAAGGGGATGATCAAATCCAGCCTCGGGAGGCGGCTGTGAGGATGAGATGAGGCCGTTGGAAGTGTGAGCTCGGGGTGGGCTGGGAGCTCTGCTCTCCTGCTGTCAAGGTGGCCACCACTCAAGGACAAGAGTAGGGTTTTCCTGGACACAAACTCGGCGCAGTGGAGGGCGTTCTGGTACTGACAATGTTAGTCTGGTCTAAAACCTTGCTGACTTAAGAATGTGATTATCGCCCTGGGAAGAGAATAGAACTGAGGTTTGCTTCGTAAGCTGTTTGAGGCCCCATGACTCTCCACGCCTCCTCGACGTTCAAGACCCCACAACACATTTATAGGCCACGCTGCTTTCCTCTCTTCTGTGCCATAGGGGGGGGGGGGGCGGGGGGCACAGGGGAGGGAAGGAAGCACCTTCCTGCCAGCAGCTTTTCCCAGCGCCTGGCACGTTCGCTTCCCTGGGTGTAAGGAGGGCTCTGGGGTGCACAGGCCACCATCTGCTGGAGCCGCCATGCCTGGGCCCAGCACCAGCCCAGCCTCCGGGACCCATCCCCAGCTTTTGGCAGCTGCCTGCGCTGGGGGAGCCCAGGTCTGGACTGGTTGACCTCACAGCTGTGCCTTCAGCCCCTCAGGGGCCTGTGTTTCTGTCTCTCTCGGGGCCCATCCGGGCTGCCGGGCGGAGGGCCCGCTGTCCTTCAGTACCAGAGGCTCACATTGCCTGGCCTGTGCCAGCACTTGCCAAAGCCTTCTCGACCGAGAGGCCCTGTGCCTCTTGCATCCATGGCTGCCTGCTTGTCCCACCCGGGCCATGGTCTGGGCACTCCCTGGAGGATCGCTCTTCTCACATCAGTCCAAGGGGGAAATCGTACAGGTGGCTCTGAAAATAGAGACACTTGTTAAATTATAGTGAAAGGATACTGACCCTAAGTGAGGTTTGGGCTTCCTAACCTGACTCCAGGGAGAAGGATACAGCTTGTGGTGCTGCCGATGAGGGGAGGAGAGGCAGGAGGAGCAGGAGGGGGAGAGGGAGGAGGAGTCCCCTTATTGAGCACACGCTGCGAAGCAGGCACCATGCTTGGCACTCTGTTCTCATCATTTGATACTCTAGCCCAGCCGTGGGCAAACTACGGCCCGCGGGCCGGATCCAGCCCGTTTGAAATGAATAAAACTAAAAAAAAAAAAAAAAAAGACCGTACCCTTTTATGTAATGATGTTTACTTTGAATTTATATTAGTTCACACAAACACTCCATCCATGCTTTTGTTCCGGCCCTCCGGTCCAGTTTAAGAACCCATTGTGGCCCTCGAGTCAAAAAGTTTGCCCACCCCTGCTCTAGCCATTAAACACTGCATCCCACCCCACCTCCCCTCAGCCCCTGGAAATCATGCTTCTACTGTCTCCATGGATTTGACTGCTCTAAGTACCTCAGTTGAGTGGACTCATGCAGTGTTTGTCCTCTTCTGGTTGGCTTATTTCACGAGCATAAGGTCCTCAAGTTTTACCCATGTCGTAGCATGTGTCAGAACTTTCCTCATGCCACTGCATGTATGTTTAGAACACAGTCTGCTTATTTATTCACCTGCCAGTGGACACGTGGTTTGCTTCCACATTTTAGCTACTGTGAGTAATGTTGCTATGATGCGTGTATATAAATATCTCTTTGAGATCCTGCTTTCAATTCTTTTGGATATAAGCACAGGAATGGAATTGCTGGATCATGTGGTCATTTTATTTTTAATTTTTTGAGAAAATGCCATGCTGTATTCCAAAGTGGCTGTACCATATTACATTCCCACCAACAGAGAACACAGGTTCTAATTTTTCCACATCCTCGCCAACATTTATCTCTGTTCTGTTTTTTGTTTTTATAGTAGCCATCCTAAAGGATGTGAAGTGGTATCTCGCTGTGGTTTTGAGTTGCATTTCCCTAATGATTAGTGATGTTGAGCATCTTTTCATGTGCTTGTTGGCCATTCATGTATCTTTTTTGGAGAAATATCTGTTCCTGTATTTTGCCCATTTTTTAATTGGGTTGTTTGTTGTGTTGTGTTGTTGAGTTTTAAGAGTTATCCATGTATTTTGGATATTAATGCCTTATCAGACGTAGAACTTGCAAACAGTTTCTCTATTCCGTAGGCTGCCTTTTCCCTCTGTTGATAATGTCCTTTGGTGCACAGAAGTTTTAATTCTTATGAAGTCCAATTTGCCTCTTTTTGTTTCTCATCATCTATTCTATACCGTTGATGTCATAGTCAAGAAACCATTGCCAGATCTCATGTCATAAAGTTTTGCCTTATATTTTCTTCTAAGAGTTTTATAGTTTTATGGGTTACATTTAGGTCTATGATCCATTTTGATTTTGTATATAATGTTAGATATGAGTCCAACTTCATGTTTTTACATGTGAATGTATCCAGTTTTCCCAATCCCATTTGTCAAAAGACTCTTCTCCCCCATTGAATGATCTTGGTGCCCTTGTGGAAAATCATTTGACCATATATGTGAGGGTCTATTTCTGGGAACACCTATACTTTTAACCACTTCTTACACTGCATCGCAACACCGTGCAACGCTCAGTGGGATTGTGGACTGTCAAGGCTGCAGAAAACCCCAAACAAGTAAGGGATACTCCCCATTCTATAGGTGGGAAAACAGGCCAGTGGTAAGAGCGCTCAGCCCAGTGAGCACCTCCTGAAGTGACCTGGGGTTGCTGGGATACTTTCTGTGCATTTTAGCAAAGGCTCTGTTCTGTGGGCAAATGAACTCGTGTGTTTTAGAAACCTAAAGTGTAGAAGGCGGAGGGGAGAGAGGAAGCATCTGGAGTTGGCCCAGGGGTGAGGTGTGCTGGACGGGAAGCCACTTGAATCCCCTAAGTCAAGCTCCAGGATCAGCATCTTCTGGGCGACTCTGGACAATACCCTCCCCGCAGACCGTGCACAAGGGCAGCAGGCAGCCTTCAAAGGTGTGTGTGCAAATGCGACCCTTCCTCCATGGCCAGGGCCCCCCGGGACCCCTGGCACATCTCCTGTGCTCCACACTCCCCTCTACTCCCTCTCTGCCCTCCAGTCCCCTGCTCCAAGCAGGCTGAAACTCCATCTCCCGACCAAGGCCGGCCTGGGTCACACTCCTGTGTGTGGGCTCACACACACACACACACACACACACACACACACATTTACACATCTGCCAGATCACCCCATTCTCTCCTTCGCACCTCCTCTGGCGACGGAAGTCACCTCCTGTCCTGGTCCGCGCATGTCCTCTGGGGCCCCTTCCATAGTCGCCCGGAGTTACAGTTATAGACCTGTCCTCCCACCAGGGCTGAGATCCGAGTCAGGATTGGTGGGCAAATATTCAAAAGAATGCCCTAAAGTGTGTGTGTGTGTGTGTGTGTGTGTGTGTGTGTGTGTGTTCCTCGGTGCACACATAGTTGCTCAGACACTTTTGTGAGTCCAGTTCAGACAGGAGCAATGACTGAAAAGCCAGGTGGTGAGGGGAGTGAGCACTCAGCGTGGTCTGAGGCTGGAAGAGGGAGGGAGGGGCTCCTTGAACAGTGTTTTACCGCAGTATTTAGGAAACATCCCTGGTCACCAAGCCCCATCAACTCCAGCATAGAAATTGGCTATTCATTTTGGGACACAGACCACCCATGAGCTTGTTTTCCCAGGGCCCAGGAAGGAGTGAAGAAAAGGGAGTGGTTATGGGCCCAAGAATAAGTAATGGAGTCAATCTCAGGTTTAATTCCCCTTTGCCCTCATGTCCCTGACTGTCACTGCCACTGGGCGGTCCTGGTGCCCTCAGGTCACCTCTGTGTGAACTCCCCATCCCTGTCCCCCCGCAGGGAGGTGGAGGCTGTGTGTGCCCCAGTGCTGGTGGCTCCGCTGGAAACAGCTGTGCACAGCACAACCACCGAACGTGGCCAGCCCGGCACTGCCCTGTACAAAGACAAGCAGAATTACAGCTGCCCATAAACAAATTAGCATCCTGTAAAAGGTGAAAAGCTCCATAAAATGTCTGGGTTTTGTTTATGGCTTCGAGACGGGGGTGACAGGGAGTCGGATGAAATCACTGGGGTGCTCATGTGGCGCCAGCTCTCTTTCCTCCCTCTGGTCTCCCCCCAACCCAGTGGGCACACGGACCAGGGCGCGAGGGCAGAGGCACACAGCCCTGCCTTGAATGGCCCCTCCTCGGTCCTGCCTCGGTTCCTGCAGCCCCGGTCCCAGCAGGTGTTCCCTAATTAGCAATCTCTTCATTTCCAATCAAAGCACAAGCGGCCCCAAAAGCCTGTCTTTATGAGGGAGCCAGCCGCGGCTAGGGAGGTGCGGCGGGGATAATTGTCTTCGCCAGTGGCGGCAGTACGCGGCTGGCTAATTCGTTATTGTAATAACTTTGCTTGTCCTTGGGGAGATGGGGGTGGGGGCGGGAAGGAGAGGAGGGGGAGGGGACAGGGGGGGCTGAGAGTGGGGTGGGGTTAGGGTCTGGGGCAAAAGGGTGGGAAAAAAGAGCGAATGAATGACGCCCGTGCGCCTCCCCTTCCACCACTGGCTCTGTACCCACTTCCCACCGTGGTGAGAGACAGCCTGGCCAGCCCCTGCCGCTGCCACCTGAGCTGCGAGGAGCCCAGACTCCCATGTGCCGGGAGCAGCCCTGGTTCCTAACGGGGACCCTGGGCTCTGGAAAGCATGTGCTCCATTACCCGCCGGGGCCGGGGGGGGGGGGGGCTGAGGAGGACCAGCAGTCTTGGGGTCAGGGCTCTGTGGTGGGGTCCCTGGGGCCAGGCTCTGTCTTCCCAAGGGCTCCAGTCGCAGGAACTCCTGGGCCTTGACTGTCATCCCGCCTGGGCACAGTGGCAGAGGGGTGCCAGTTAGAATGCCCCAAAGAGCTACACCTTATGCTTTTGTTGGCGCAGTGATATGGGTGACGACTCAAAGGCCCCTCCAAACCTGCAGGGACTACAGAGGCTGAGTGTGCCCCTAAAATAAGGCTGAGTAGGGGTGGAGTGTGCCCCTAAAATAAGGCTGATGTAGCTGCTGGCGGGCTGCCCCTGCTCTGTCCTGGCACACTCCCTGAGCCATTTCTCCCACAGTGAGCGGGGCCTCCTGGGAAAGAGGTGGGAGAACGCTCCCTGGCAGCCGGGGGCTGGGTCCTCAGGGAGCTCTGTGAAGGGTTTGGGACTCCACCTGAGCCACTGCCCAGAATGAAACACAGGCATAGAGACAGGAAGGGTGGGTGTCCCCTGTGGGGAAACAGCATGGCAAAGGCACAGGGTGAATCCTGGGAGGGGGCGAGAGGAGGCTTGTGGGATGGGGTGGGTGCGGGGTGTGCTGAGATCTGGGAGATCCTGGGAACGCAGGGTGAGGTGGCTGTGGAGGGCCTGGTCGGCGACTCGGTCTTCATCTCTGTGCCTCCAAATCACTAGCAAGAGTGGCGCCTGCCCGAGGTCCTGCAGATGGCCTTGACCTGCCCTTCCCGTGTCAGCAGGCCTTGCCCAGACCGGACTCTAGAGAAATGGCCTGGACCAGAGCAGGGACCTCCCCGGGGGCCAGAGGGAAAGGGCTCATTCCCCAGACTCCATCCCTCCCACAGCTGCAATCTCAGGCCCCCACCCCCACGCAGTACTTGCCTGAGATGGACAGCTGACCAGCCCCTGTCTGACCGCGCAGGCTGTCTCGGCTCCGACGCGTCCCCTTGGCCTTGGTGCGCGGTGGTGACCACCGTGGTTAGGGTTGTGGGTCCTAGAATCAGAAGACCTGGAACCAAATTCTGGCTCCACCCGATAACTTGTCTCTGTCTGTCTGTTAAATGAGGGCCATGAGTGCCACCTCACATGAGCTCAATGAGTGCGGTGCACGCACAGCGCTGGCTGGTAGTGAAGGCTCCTACCGGCTAGTTCCTGCTCTGAAAGACATGAGGGGAGGGGGCCTGGAGCGGGTCTGGGAGGGGTATCAGAGCTCCACTGCTCCTTCTTCGCCCTGCTCCTCTCCTCATCTGTGAAGTGGGATGGGGGACGCTGAACTGGGACCCTCTAAGGTTCTCCGTTTGAAGGGAGGGGGTGCCGGAGGGGGGGGGCGGGGCGGGGTATGCCATGCAGAAGCTTGTCCTCCTGCCCAGGGCCTGACTTGGAGAGACCCGCCCATTACATGTGGAAATGATAGTGTTTTGTTTATGGCTTTCTTTCCCTCTCAGCCCTGCTCCTGTGCGTGTGGTTCGGGTGGGGAGTTCCTGCGGCTGGCTCCTGTCTCTGTGTTGGGGGCAAGAGGAGGGCGCAGCCCTGGCTGTGCTGACTGGGAGTGGCCCTGGCCCTCTCAAAGGCCATTTCCGTGGGGCATTGTGGCTTTGGTCAATGCCTCTCACCCTAGCTTAAGAGTCAGAAAAACCAAAGCCAGCCCTCCCCTTCCCTGCCTGCCCCCCCCGCCCCCCTCCCCATGTACAGATCGTTCTACAACAGCCTGTCATTATGAAGCACCTGTTATGTGCCTGGTGGGGGAATCCGGTGCTGCACAAGTGAACGAGAGGAGGATTGAGGCGGCCTCTCTGACGGGAGGGGACACTTTAGCTCCGTCTGAGTGGCTGGGAGAGAGCTCAGCCGGGTCTGTGTGGGCTAGAGCAGTGCTGTCCAGTGGGAACATAATACACACCCCACATGGGAGCCCGTTGGGTCATTTTAAATTTCCCTGTAGCCACATTTTTAAAAAGTCAAAGGAAGCAGGTAAACTTAATTTTAATAATACATTTTATTATTACCAAAGCACTGGCATTGCAACATGTAATCAATATAAAAAGTTATCACTGGGTTCTTTTACGTTCTGTTTCTTGTACTAAATCTTTGAACTCTGGTGTCCCTTTAGACTGACAGCACTTCTCGGGTCAGACGGGCCAAACTTCAGGTGCTCCATAGCCACGTGCAGCCAGCGGCCAGTGGCTGTGCTATCTATCGGACACCGCAGGTGGCAAGGTTAAGAGCGCAAACTCTGGGCCACTTACTAGCGGTGTGATCCTGGGCAAGTTGCAGAACCTCTCTGGGCCTCAGCGTCTTCATCTGTAAAATGGGGTAGTAACAGAACCTCCCCCTTGGAGTTGCTATGAGAATTAAATAAGCTCATAAACAAACAGCTAAATAGAGCCGTGCCTGGCAGGCAGGAAGTGCTATCTAAATGTGCGTCATTAATAGGAAGAATTGGGAAGAGAATGATAAATCTCTGAAGGAAGGTCAGTCAAGGCAGAAAACAGAGCTGAGGGAAGGACGGGGAGGCTGGGACTGGGGCAGGTGTGAGGGGCAGCCGAGGCGGCCAGCGGGGCAGCGACCATCACGTCCAGCCTTGAAGAGCTGGGGCTCCTTTTCTGCTCCAGGAGCAGAGCCTCAGAAACCAGAGGGGAGTCTAGGGGTGGAGACTGTGCCTGACCTCTGTTCCCATCTCCAGCGATGGGGCAGGAGCCTGGGTGGGGGGGCCTGATGTACCCCTCAGTCTTCCCTCTCCTGTTCTGATTCCAAAACTGTTGCATTCCTCCCATTCACAGCCGCCTGGGAAGCGCCAGGGCATCAGCTGGAGGGGGAATATTAATGATTCAATTTTCGACCGGGTTCCACTCCAGGGCCTCGCCTGCGACATGCATTTTTAATCATAACAAAACAGAATGACAAAGGGAGTCATTTGCAGCAAGGCAGCCCCTGCTGGCTGCCCCCCTCCAGGATCTACTTGGAGGGGGAGGAGGCGCTGGCTTGCCAGCCCAGGAGGCCTTCCCCATTCTGGTGCCAAGATTGCTCCCAACTTCAGAGAGGGTCTAGCTATGGGCCCAGCCTCTGGCCATGCAAGTCGTTCTCTCTGCGCTGTGACCCCTTCCAGAAGGGGGCTACTGGGTTGCGGGAAACAGAAACCCTTCGGCACCCATTGGCTGGGCCTGGGAGAAGCTGGTGTAGTGGAGACCTGACCATCTCCCTGAGGTCTGGCTGGTCCGCAGCAGAGATAAAGAATTTTCCCCTGCCGGTGTGGCTCAGTGGTTGAGCATCGACCTATAATCCAGGGTTTGATTCCTGGTCAGGGCACATGCCGGGATTGTGGGCTCGGTCCCCAATGGGGGGTGTGCAGGAAACAGCCAATCAATGGTTCTCACCATTGATATTTCTATCTTGCTCTCCCACCCCCTTCTTCTCTGAAATCAATACATATATTTTTTGAAAAAAGAATTTCTGGGGTGATGTGGGTGTGGAGGCTGCTGAGGAATCTACCTGCCCATTCTCCAAGGCCTGGAGTCATTCTTTCCTGAGCCCCTGTCAGGCTTGGGGTTGGGCACACCAGAGCTGGCCAGGTGCCATCGGGGCTGACCTCCCCTTGGTGGTACCTGGTGGCTGGCTGGCCCCTTTCTGATGGAGGCGACACCTGAGTTCCCTGTTAGAGCACCTTCTGCAGGCTGCTGGTCTTGGCCCACTTGGTTTGGTAACCAGCTTTGCACGGAGCCAGCCTGCGGTGATCTCCTTACTCTTCCTGATACCTGTGAGGGCCCCGCCTGAATCCTGTCTCCTTTCCTGACTATCAGCCACAAGAATGATCCCCTTCCCCCAATCTCCCTGTCTCCTTTCACCCACATTTCCCATGTCTGACTCACTCCCCTGGTGATTCTGCTGCCCTCTAACCATCCTTCTGTCCACCCACCGGCTCTCTGAGCACCCAGTACCCCCAAGTGCTATGCCTGCTGGCTCAGCCCAGAGGGGAAGGCCAACAGTCAGCTCATAAACCTTCTCACTATGTGGAAAGGGCGTGTGTAAAAGCTGTAGGGGCACAGGGGCCAGTATACTTTAATGTGTACGTGCTATTTATTCCACCGATATTTATGAGGACCTACTGTGTGCCAGGCACTGTGCTGGGTATGTAGCTACATGGCAAAGAACACAGACACAGTCTCTGCCTTCATAGTGTTTACAGCTAGGTGGGGAAGATGCAACAAACCAACAGGCACCCCATGCTTCTTTTATATCCGCCCTTGTGTCTTGTACACAGCAGGCACTCCATAAGTGTTTGCTGGCTGGTTGGTTCAGAATTAACTAATTCCCTAACTGTGCCACCTTCTTCTCCCTTGCTTTATGGCATTTTTGTTTGTTTGTTTGTTTTGTTAATCCTTACCTGAGGATATTTTTTCCCATTGATTTTTAGAGAGAGTGAAAGGGAGGGAGGGAGGAGGTGAAAGAGAGAGAAACATCAATTTGAGAGAGACACATCAATTGGTTGCCTCTTGTATGCACCCCAACCAAGGCCAGGGATTGAACCTGCAACCCAGGTACTTGCCCTGGACTGGGAATCGAACCCATGACCCTTCAGTGTGTGGGCTGATGCTCTAACAGGTCCAGCGGTTCTCAACCGGTGGGTCATGACCCCTGAAAATACATCTGCATATCAGATATTTACATTATGATTCGTAACAGTAGCAAAATTGCAGTTATGAAGTAACAACAAAAATAATTTTATGGTTGGGGGTCACCACAACATGAGGAACTGTATTAAAGGGTCGTGGCATTAGGAAGGTTGAGAACCACTGCTGAGCAACACCAGCCAGGGCCCTTGCTTTATGCTTGTGAAGCTGGTTCCCAGGTTGGATCTTTTACCACCAGGAAGTCCCAGTCCCGATTTGGCTAGCTCCCATCTCAAGTGCAATAAATTAATAATAGCGACCACCAGCATTTATTAGTTGCTCCTTATGGACTAAGCACTTAGCTGCTAAGCACTTTGCCAATACAGGTAATACAATCATTTAATCTTCACAACAACCCCATGGACTAGGTATTTTTATTCAACTCATTTCATCCAAGAGGAAAATCAGACACAGAGAGGTTAACTCACTTGCCTGCGGTTGCACAGAGATGGGAGATAAACTGGGCCCTATACCACACTGTTATCCGGTGGCTGCCTCCTCTCATGTAGAAAACGGGCCAGGAAGAGCATCTGTACCCCGTCTGCAGAAATTCGCTGCCTGTTAGTTAACAGGGCGCCATTGCTGGGTATGTCCAAGCTGTGCACCACACCCTGCAGGAATCACGGAACGGCAGCCCCGGGGGCCTCAGAGGTCCTCTCCTGCACCCCCTCATGTCTCAGCCAAGGGAGCCCAGGCCCAGGGGTGGGAAGGAACACCCAAGGGCTCAAGTCCAAGCCTTGGTTGAGCGGCTCTCCTGGCCCAGGCTGTCCGCAGCCGCATTGTTTTACACGGGTTTATAGAGACCGGGCGGCTGACAGGAAGGGGCAGGAAGGCCCAGGAGCAGCTCCTGACCCCTGAGTCTGTGCCTGCTTTCAGCTGTCCTTTGACTCTAAGGACCCTTATTCCTGGCCTCTCAGGCCCGCTGCTCCCTGCCCTCCTTGCCCTATGTCACCCTCTTCAGAGTTGGCACCTCCGGCTTCCTTCCCATTGTCTTTCCCCTGAGGCTCCAGGATGCTAGCAGCCCATGCTTCAATCCAGGGGGCCCAGGGAAGGGGTGGGAGGGGGGCGAGGCCAGCCCTGATGGCTTGGTAGTGACTGTAGCTGCCCTGGCTCCGCTGGTCAGCAGGAGGAGCCTGCCCCGGGGCTCTCCTCGCTCTTCATCCACTCATTCATTCCAGCATGTGCAGTAGCATGTTCTGGTGCAGGGTTCAGTCCTGAGCAAGACAGCCCACCGTGGAAGTGAGACGAGGCGGGGGGCAGGTGGCCCGGTCTTCTCGCAGCACAGCCTGGGCGAGGCTCCCGGTCCCAGTGCCCGAGGAAGGCGATTTGGCATCTACCTGGGCGGAAGCAGAGGGCTTTCACCATGAAGTCGGGGTCCCTGAGCGGCCCTGGCTTTCCCAAGCGGGCCGGAGGGTGTGTGGAAACCACTAGCGGGTAGGAAGAAGGCACAGAAGTGGACATTTCTGTCCTCTCCTTTGACCAAGGGCGTCTGGGAACAGGGCTTGGCAGAGCTCTCGTTCCCACGGCTGCCCTAGGAAGGAGGCCGCAGTCCATCCCGGGCTTTTCTAGGAACTTCCGGGGTCCTGGTCATGGTTCTAGGGGGCCTGTACTGAGGACACGTCAGTGAACCCAGCCTAGCGCCGACCCATCTCCGTTTCTGCTTCTGCTTCTGCTTCCGCCTGGGGAAGGAGTCCCTAAGGTGACACAGGGGCCCCCGGGACTCAGGCCACCAGGCTCCGGCCGTCCTGCCCGTCCTGCCCCGTGGAGCCTGCGGCGTCTGCTCTCTGTGCTCGCGGTGTCCCCTCCTTCCTGCCGCCAGCCGCGCTCTCTGATCTAAGGGCGGCTATTCCCCAGCCGCCCGAGGCGCCTCTTTCTGATGGTATGAAAGTCCCCGCAGTTCTCCCCTCATTAATGATTGGCATATTTTTACCTCTCGCGAAAGGAGCTTCAAGGCGACTCCCGGGGGGGCCGCTCTCTGAGTGGAACAATTTCATCCTGCTCCAGAAACGCATTAAAGAGGGTTTGTCAGGATCTTATCGCCCGTTGGAGAAAGCGAATCAAATCACTTCTATTTATGCAATGGGGCAGGTGTGTGTCTTTCCACCAAGCCCTGGTCCTGGCTGCGGCCTGGGGTGGGCGCGAGCAGGGCACCCCACAGGCCTGGCTGCTGGAGGGGGACAGTGCTGGCTGCCACTGACCAGCCTCTCTGTCCCCAGCGGGCGCCTTTGTATCAGCCCCACCCGCTAGGCGAGCCGCGATGAGGTATTGGTCCGACCACCAAAGTCACCTGTTCCTGTCAGTGGTGGCTCCTTCCAGGTACCTGCTGCTCCGTAGCCAGAGGGCGCATCGCCGCCCAGGCAGGCGGCTGTCCTTGGCAGAGCTGGGAGGGAAATGGCAGCGTGTTTATAAGATCACACATATTCCCCCGCCTTTAGGAGAGAAGAGCGTAGACTGTTCTCCTTTGGGGAGCAGGTGTTTTTCCTTTTTTAAAGAAGACAGTATTTTAAAGAAAATACTACAGAATGTAGTCTGTATCTACCACCCAAAATTGACAATTGGTAACATGTTGTGATGTATACTTCATATCTTAGTAATAGAATTGCCATTTCGGGTAAGTTAAAGGCTCGTCTGTGCCCGTCCCTCAGCTGATGTCCCAACACCTCCACAGAGATGAGTGTCATGAATTTTTTATGCGTCTTTCTAGGTCCTTAAAAATTCTTTTACGTAACCTCTGTGTCCCCTGGGACGGTGCAGTGTGCTGGGCGCGGTGGCTCTCCTCCGAGCTGCAGCTTCGTGGTCTCAGCATGGACGCTGGCATCCAGCCGCAGCTTGCAGCTCTGTGACCTTGACTAGTGACCTCACTTCCCCACATCTCACCCCCGCCCCCCTCCCCCGCCTCTAACATGGGGGTAACTACGGTACCTGCCTTGAGAGACTTGTGAGGACGAGATGCAATGATTAAAGCACTTAGCAAAGTGCTGGCCCCTGATTAGTGGCCACAAATGTTTCCCCTCTTCCCTTCCACCTGCACCTCGTGGGTTGGACCGATGGAGCTCTGTTATGACTTGTGGCTTCCAGGCACCCCTCAAATGTACACGTTCATGCCCACCCAACCTCCGGCTGCTTAAGGATGTGCGGCGTACACATTGCAGGCAGGCCCAGCTGGAATCCTGTCATTTGCTGTTGGGAGGAAGCGGGCTGGGTGGGAAATCCCGCCGGTCCTCGGGCTCGCCGGCCGAGCATCCCCTGATCAGAACCAGGCAGGAGTGGAGGAGCGGCCGGCCTGGCCAGCCCGAGGCCAGGGCCCTTCCAGCTGTGCAGCTGCCTCCGTGGCCCCAGGAATGGTTCCAACGGCTGTGCCTTGTGCCCCATCATGTCGCACAAAAGCACATATTGATTGGTTCGTAGGAGCATTTCCTGGGGTCCTTTATATCTCTCTCCCTCGCCACCATAATGAAGAGGCTGGGTGCTCGGAGGAGGGGAGAGGCCGACACACATCCATCCGGGTGGGATTCTCCGTCTTATCAATCAGGACTTTAATTAGACACGTCCGAGAGGGCAGTTCCATCTTGGGGCGGGCGGCAATCTTTATCAAGCGTGCCACATCTCTAATTACTGTGCCTGACAGATAACAACGGAGGGGCAGGTGGGGGGAAAGGACAGTGAGAGTGGCCGCTCACCCAAGGAGTGTCCTTCCCTGACGCCCTGGAAGGAATCACTCAGGCCCTGCTACCCAGGGGCAGCGACGTGGCCTCAGATAATAGCCTCAGAGTGCGTGCGGGAGGAGGCTCGGGAGTGGCTGGGTCAGTAGATGGACAGGGGTAAGGGTTCCCTGCTCCCTTCTCCCCCGCACCCCACTGTGCTCCTGACACACTCTTTAGCTCTGAATTTAATTTTTGCTCTGTGTTTTAATGCTATGGTAGAAAGAACCATGGCCCGGCTGGCATGGCTCAGTGGTTGAGTGTCGACCTATGGACCAGGAGGTCACAATTTCGATTCCTGGTCAAGGCATGTGCCCAGATTGTGGGCTCAATCTCAAGTATGAGGCATGCGGAGGCAGCTGATCAATGGTTCTCTCTGATCATTGATGTTTCTATCTCTCTCTCCCCGCATCCCTTCCTCTCTGAAATCAATAAAAATATATTTTAAAGAAAAGAACCAGCAAGTTCTAGGTTTGAATCCTATGGCTTGGCTCCCTGGCTCCATGCCAACCAGGCTGAGACCTTGGATGGGTGGCATAACCTCTCTGGGCTCAGTCGCCTTCGCTGCTAACTGGGGACCGTCACACCTCCTGGGAGGATAGCTGTGGCCGTGGATTGGACCGAGGTGTGAGCAAGTGTGCGTGCGTTTTTCTTCCCTGCCCTTCCCGCCTGCCCGTCCCTCTGGTGAGCAGCTTTATTTAGGGAGTGGGGACGGTTTAGATCATCAAAGGCTAACGGCGAAGGCTCCTGACTTTCCCGGGTGACTCCTCTGCTCGGCAGTGTTGGCAGATCTCAGGGACGCCGCATCTGGGGGTGGTGAGCAGGGCGTGGAGCTGCAAATTCTGTTTTGGGGTGGGGTTCGCTGGCTTGCGGGTGACAGAAATACCATGAGTGTGGGCACTGGACCTGGGTTGGACCGATGGAGCTCTGTCATGACTTGGATTAATCGTCATCCTCTCTGAGCCTCAGTTTCCTCCTGAGCAGAATGGGTGTGATCATCCTCCCTCTCAGGGCTGGAGAAATAACCAGACCGGGCCCAGGCTACACCCGGGCTAATCAAAACAGCATTGCCCCCCCCCCCCAATCCACGTGCTCCGGCTGCTGTCCCGGGGAGCCCCTTCTCCTTGCTCCCTCCAGGACTGGGTCTCCCCCCCCCCCCCCCGCCCCGCGCTCCTCCTTCCAGTCCCGAGACCTGACGTTTCTCAGAAGAGAAGCCTGCGGGGCTCACCCTGTCCAGACACCATCCAGCTCTTTGCTCACTGGTTCTCCAGCGGGGCCTGTGTCCTGCTGTCCGGCCCAGCCACCACATTTGGCCTCTTTCAGAAATACCCCAAATTCACACCCCTTCAGCTGCCCCTCCAATAACCGGATCCTGTGATCACTCCCCGTGGCCTCCTGTCCCCCGAGACCTGTCTGGTCCCTCCCGACGCCACCAGAGCCCTTGTTCCCAGGCCCTGGGGACCAGCATTTCTCCCTCAAGAGAGAGCTGGCTTGACAGCATCCATGCTTCTGGCTGCCAGCGTCTCAGGCCTTGGAAGGAATGGGCCCTGGGTTTCTGGAGGTGGCGTGGGCAAACAGGCCTGCTAGTTCTTTATGAATTATGTGATTTATTATGTAACCTTGCTGAACAGAGATCTTAGTTTCTGCTCAGACAGGTACGTAAACCCACCCGCTGTCTCTCGGAGCCTAGTCCTGGGAGTCAAGTGGGTATTTTTTAAAACTACTCGGACGGGGAAGTGAGAACACTGAAGACGGAATGAGACGGGCACCGCAGGCTCGGGATGTCTGAGAATGTCCTTGGGTGAGAATCCCGTGAGGCATTTCGGCACCCCAGCCTGCCCGTTCTCCCAGCAAAAACCCTGTGGGAGAACGATGGTGTGGGAGGCCGACCTCGGACTTGGTCTGAGGGGACCCAGGGTGGAGTTTCATAGGCCAGGCTGGTTGGGGCGTGGAGGACAGGTGGGGGAGGTGGTGACGAGGGCTACAGAAGGGAGAGACACGGTCCAACCCTAGAGACACCGGGACATACATGGGGAGACGGAGCCAACACAAGACCCTAATGGAGAGCATTGGGAGGCTCCCTGGTGGCGCAGTGAGAGTTCACAGGAAGGGACGGGCAGCGTGGGCCACAGCTCCCGGAGGCCTCAGGTGTGAGCTACCATCTGTCCTCTGTCTCTCTAGATATCACACCTTTCTGAAGAGGTGGCATTCCTTCTAGCAGGGAGCAAGGAGCATCAGGAGCAAAGGTGGCAGGTCGGCGGGGAACTTGGTGAGAGCCCTAAGCAAGCCTGTAGGCAAAGCCTAGCAAGCTCCGGGGCCTTTGCAAGACCAGGGACTGCTGCCGACCCGGAAAGGCATTCCTCCTCCCGACACGTGACATGTTCCACGTGCATCCCTCCCCAGGGGCCGGCCAACCTGAGAGGCAGGGGATGGCATGATCTCCATCGATCGAGATGAGGAAACTGAGGCAGGTGAAGAGACTCGTGCAGAGCAGACCGGTGTTAAGTACATGGGCTATGGGGCCAGCGTTCTGGCTTGAATTCGGTGCATTGAGCTTTGATTTTCTTGTCCGAGGAAGGGAAATAGTATCATTCCTGCCACAGAATTGTAGGATGGCCACCACTTAGCATACTTCCTGGCACAGAGTAAGACCTCGACAAATAGTAACTGCCTGGATTCTTCATTCATTCATTCATTCATTCACTCACTCACTCATCCACTCATTCATCCATTCACTGAGATAATACTTGTGGAGCACCTACTTGTGCCAGGCATGGCGCCAGGTCCTGGAATCCCAGCAGTGAATGAGGCGGCCGAGCTCCAGCTCTGGTGGCACTTAGGAACTAGCGGGGAGATGGGCAGGAAACAAAGAATGGGATCATAACGAAGTGGAATAAGTGGTGATGAGGAAGACGAACAGAGTGGTGGAGAGGCGGCGGCCGGGGGAGGCGGCGGCCGGGGAGGCAGAGGGATCTTCTAGGCAGGGTGCTCAGGAAAGGCCCCTCAGCACTTCTGACCTCAGGCCTGAAGCGTGAGAATGACCGACTCCGGCCAAGACCGGCCCGAGTAGAGGCACAGCAATTGCAAAAGCCGGGGGTCGTTTAGCTGTCAGAGGAGCCCAGTGAGGGGGAGGGTGGTCCAAGGAGAAGTTGGACAGACAGACCAGGCAAGGCCCTAGGTGCTGGGAAGACCAGCCCACACGCCACTCCTCATTTCCCTGGCAGCCCCACTCCGCCCACACCCCTGGGCTGGGCTGCTGCCTCTGGGGCCTGCTGTCCACATGCCAGGCCCTGGGGGTGTCTGCCCCGGCTGCTCCCGACAGGCTGTCCCAGCCAGGCTGAGCCCAGGCCCCGCCAGCTCTGAGGAGTGTGCCCAGAATCAACCAGGACTTCGTAATTGGACTGTTGTTCTTTCCTTTTGCCACGCCGTAGCGTACAGATTATAGGCACCACATGCTATAGATTTCCTGTCAGACCTCATGAATCAAGCCCCACTGTCTTATTTACTGTTGGCCAGCGACTGTGAATAACATCGCCCCCAGGCCCGTGCTTGTGCACATCCTGCCTGCAGAGCTGGGCTGCCTGGGAGGGGCAGGGAGGGAAGTGCCCCCACCCCCTCCCGGCCCTGGCTCTTGGGAGCCAGCAAGGGGTCTGGTCCCTGGGACAGCAGCCTCACTCTGTAGGGAGATTGTTTCATTCAGACTTTACTTTTTTTTATCCAGGTTGGGATGACTCTCTGTGGGCTTTAGGGAGAGTCAGACCCTATACACCAGCATGCTGTCAGTCTGGGCCTATGCATGTAGATGGTGGAAAATGTTAATATTGTGCATGGGCTCTGGGACCAGAGAGATGTGGCTCAAATCCCAGCAAGGCCTCTTACTACCCGTGCAACCCTGGGTTGGTTCCATAGCCCCTGAGTTCTAATTTTCTCATCTGTAAAATGAGGTGATACAGCATTAGTGTGTGTGTGTGTGTGTGTGTGTGTGTGTGTGTGTGTGTGTGTGTGTGAAAGAGAGAGAGAGAGAGAGAGAATCCTAGATACTGAGCCAACTCACTAATCTGCTCAGAACTCTTCCAGTGGGGCATGGCTCCATTTTGCATATAAAGAACCCAAGGCTCAGAGGGGTTTAGAAATTCGTCCAAAGTTGCACAGCTATTAAGTGATGAAGCCAGGACTCAAATTCAACTCTGTCCAGCCCCGAGTTCCAGGGCATCTTCATTAGGGCCCACTTTGAGGTTAAAGACTCCAAGCCAACTACTCAGGAGCCTCTACTCCCTACCAGGCCACCAGCCAATCCAATCGCCAAGGCGGCACCCCTTCATCCCTTTCTCCTGGCCTGGCAGGGACTGTGAGGATGGACATTTACCCTCCTCATGGAGCTCAAACCCTGATCATCTTGCTCAGGGCTGGCGGGGGTCGATGTGGAGCTCAATAGATTTTTGCCTTTTGTTATAGAACGTCTATCACTGGCAGCATGCACGTCGGACAGGGAGCCTCTGAGGGCATGCGCCATGCAGGTCTGCTTGACTGTTCTCCCTGCACCTGATAATGGGACAGGAAGTGTCTGAATGGTTAGGTGGATGGATGGATGAGGGATGGATGGATAGATATGTCCCTACCAGCTTCATAAGAAAAGTGTTTGAGTGCATTTTAAACATATTATGGGCCACATTTCCCATGGAATTTCTCTTGTCCAGTATCCTCAGTAACAACCCCTTCGAGATGGCACACACCTGGGGAAATCATCCCTGAAATTCAATTTAAACAGAGATGCCGGCTCCCAGCAGAGGGAACACCTGTGACCTTTTCCACCCTCAGGAGCGGGTGGACCCAGCCCCAGGGTGGGTGTCTGGGGCGTGACCCTGCTGCTCCCAGAGGCATGCAGGGGGCGGGCCTTGGACAACAACAGGCCCTTTCCTCCTGGATGCTGTTCTCTCACAGCCACGGCAGCCTGATTCTCACTTTCCTCTCCTTGCGTCTTCAAGACCCAAGTCGGGAAAGGGGACTGGGGCTCCCATTTTTTCTGGGTGTTGCCCAGTCGCCGGTGCTAGAACTCAGAGTCATTTTGACTAATTTCGTTGTTAAAGGCAGTGTGGTTCCTGGGAAAGCAGGTCGCTTCGTGTCTCCAACCTTGATTTCTGGATCCCTGGAATGGGGTGAGGAATTCCTGTCCCACGGGGATGGCGTGGAGCCTGCAGGCTTTGCTGCTTCCCCCAAGCTGAGGATGAAGGATCATATTTCATTTCTTCTGTGTCTTGACGCTATTACTTTTTGTTTCGTTTTGTTAATGCTCACTCAAGGATATTTTTCCCACTGACTTTTTAGAGAGAGAGGAAGGGAAGAAGTGAGGGAGGGAGAGAAGAGAGAGAGAGGGGGGGGGGGGTTGGTTACCTCCTGCACATGCCCCAACTGGACTGAGGCCGGGGATCAAACCTGCAACCCAGGTACATGCCCTTGACCGGGAATTGAACCTGCGATCCTTTCGTTTGCGGGTCAGTGCTCCAAGCACTGAGCCAAACCGGCCAGGGCTAAGCATAGGTGCTTTTTCCAGGGCCTGGTACACCCCATGTTGAAGCATGTACCAGCCCCTTTATCTGGGAAGGTAGACGCATTTCCGTCCTTCCCCCAAGAAGAAGACTTCCGCTGAGCAATGAGGCCCGCCAGACAGAAGGTTGGAGTGAGACACTCGCCCTTTGGGGCACCGCTAACCTCAAGGCCTGTGCTATGCGTCATCTCCAAACAGCCCCCGCCCCTCTCCCAGAAATGCGCTCACTGCTTGTTCTGCGCCCAGAGGAAGACCTTCATCCTCAAATGTAATCGTGTCTGAGGAGGTGCCCTCTGCGACCAGGCGGGTCAGGGAGCCCACGAGTGAGTCAGCGCATCCGGGCTGAGTTAATTAAGGCGGCGAGGGCTGGCGGGCAGCTGGAGTCCGGGAGGGGTGCAGGGCTGCTGCAGGGGAGATGGCTCCAGTGCGGGCCTGGGCTCCCCTCTGCGGTCTGCTGGGCTCCAAAGGGCGCAAAGGAGGCCGTGGGCATGAAAGGGGTGGTCTGGGTCTGGGCACAGAGGTGGAAGTAGGGAGGGAGGGGGAGGCCTCAGTGCTCCCCAACCAGCTCAACACATTGGCTTCATATGGGCTGTTTCCACTTTCCTTTGGGTTCTGTACACAGTATCCACAAATAACCAAGTTTCCTTCCTGTGGCTTCTGTGTCCAGTGAGGTGGACTGGTCTGGCAGGGAAGGTAAATCTCTTAGATTGCTCTTCACCCATCAAGTGTGGCCTCGTGATGGGCGCCCAGGACGCCCAGAGCCTGGCATGGGGCCCGACACCCTGTAGGCACTTCATTGATAGCTTCCCAGAAATAATGAGATTTAGACTCTCCAACTGGAGGCCATCTTAGCTACCAAGAGCTAGGTCAGAGGCCAGAGAAGAGTGGAAACAAGTGAGCTGTTAAAAGGGCATCCACTAGAAGGTAGATTCTACAAAGGCAGGATTATTGCCTGTGTTCTCACTGCTGGGTCTGTCCTAGCACCTAGAACAATACCTGGCTCAGAGTCATGCCACTTAAAGGCTTGTTAAATGATGAGTACATACAGAAGGAAGGAAGGAAAAAATGGAGGGAGGGAGGATTCATGCCCCTGGGTGGGTCTAGGGAAGGCCGGGCAAGCTTGGTGAGAACAGTACTATTCTCTATCCTGTCTTCCTTTCTCAGGCACCTCCTCATGGGGAAGACAAACGTTCTCTCAGTGAGTGATGTCCCGGTTTCTTTTCTCCTCCACACGCTGATGCCACCCACCAACCTGCTCTGATTTCTCAATCCCAGGGTTGGCTCCAGCCAAGGGCTGTCTCCAGTCCCAGCTAGGACGTCTACCTGGAGTCTCTGACCCTTTCCCTCCCTCATAAGCTGGGCAGACAATCCAGAAGGAGCCTCTACTTCTAAAGCATGTCCCCATCAAGCCAGCTGGGCCTGGGGTCGGGCAGGCCATGCGCCAGCCGCCTTTGGTTGTGGAAGGTGCTGTGCTAGACAAGAGGATTCAGAACAGCCTCTCCCTCCCAAAGTTTGCCGCCTTCTGCAGAAACAGGGCATCTGCATAGCAAAGCCCGTGTGCCCAGAATAATGCAGCGAGCTGAGGGCTACGGGAGGCTTGCCAGCTGCCCAGGAGATGGGAAGCGAGCACTGCTGAGGCCCAGCCTCCCAGAGAGTAGAAGCCACTAGGTCCATTCGCCTCTGCGGCTCCACAATGAGGGACTAGGTCAGTCCAGTGTTCAGATTTGGCACTTGGTGCATTTCCCAAGCAGCATCTCCTAAGCTGAGTGAATCGGTGTCAGCCTCCCGAACCGGAGCCCTCAGATGTGCAGGAGCCCTCAGATGAGCAGGCAGGCTGACAGCTGTATCTTGGCACTTTGTGGAGTGATTGTTGAGTGACTCCCCACGGCCCTGATCGCCTCTGTCTGCCACTGTCGTAGGCCACCTGGACACAGCTGGTTGGACTAGTATGACTTGGCCTCTCCCTTTGCCCCTCCCCTCTCCAGGAATCAACAAGCAGTACATCAGCGCCATGGGGCTTTGGCAATGCCGAGCGAGTGAGGCTGGCAGGGTTAAGGCGGGCAGGTGAGGTGTGGGGGCCGGGCACACCTGCCAGCTGTCTGCCCTGCCTCTGCCAACTGGATACACCTTTAGCATCCTGGCTGGGAGCCATGGGCTGGTGCAGACAGGTAGAGGACGGCGAGGCTGAGGCCATGGCTCAGTTGTGGCCAGTGAGCTTCGTACCAGTGCGTGGCCACGGTAATACCCCTGACCCTGACCCTGACCTTGACCACTGGGAGGTGGAAGGAGAAAAACACTGGTGGATGAGCGAGGTTCATCCCCATTCGTGGGAACAAAATTAAAGCTAATACCATTAGAGGAGCTTCCTAGCAGCAGTAGGGCCCTGGGTGGCTTGAAAACACAGAAATGTGTTGTCTCAGTTCTGGAGCCTGGAAGTGTAGGATCTAGGTGTTAGCAGGACCATGCTTGCTCTGGAACCTGTAGGAGAGAATCTCCTCTTGCCTCTTGGTATCTTCTGGAGGTGGCGGGCAGCCCTTGGAGCTCCGTGGCTTACAGGTGCATACTCAGTCTCTGCCTTGTGTGAGTGAGTGTGTGTGAGTGTATGAGTGTGTGTGTGTGTGTGAGTTTGAGTGTGTGTGAGTGTGTGTGAGTGTGTGTGTATGAGTGTGTGCATGAGTGTGTGAGTGAGTGTGTGTGTGAGTGTGAGTGTGTGTGTGTATGAGTGTGAGTGTGTGTGAGTGTGTGTGTGAGTGTGTGTGTGTAAGTGTGTGAGTGTGTGAGTGTGTGTGTGTGAGTGTGTGTGTGTGAGTGTAAGTGTGTGTGTGTGTGTGTGTGTGTGTGTGTGTCTTGTCTAAAGGCATGAGTCATGTCCCATTAGGGGCCACCCAACTTGAGTACGACCTCATCTTTACTTGATTACATCTGCAAAGACCATATTCCCAAACGAGGCCACATTCACAGGCACTGGAGGGTTAGGATTTTAAATATCACGTTGGGGGACACAATTCTACCCATAACAACCATCAGGGTCAGGAACATTATCTCACATATGGCACCACATGCAGAAAGCTCGTTTTCCTTTCTGTTCAGTCCGCATGGCCTCATCTCCTAAGCCATCTAGAAATAAGAACTGGGGTGATGTCACGGGGGACTCCCCGTAGCTGATGAAGAACGTAAACTCCGAGAAAGCAAGGGTTTTTATCTGTCCTGTGGACTGCTGAGTCCCCAGCACCCAGCCAGCGCCTGGCACAGAGTAGGTGCTCAGTGAAAGTTTGAGAAATGAATGAATGAATGAATGGACGGAGATGGTGGTGGGACCTCCAGAGGGTATCAGGTTTTAACTGTGACTTAGAACCACGGACCTCTCTGACTTGCGTGCCTTGTATGTAAAATGGAAATTAGAGCGAGCACACGTAATTCACACAGTATTGGGAGCGTTGCATGAGAACCTGTGTCAATGCATGAATGAGTTAATTCCTGGCACACAGTAGGTGTTCAGTAAATGTTAATTACAGCAGGGTCTGTGGGAGGCCATGGTGTGGTTGTTGCGTTTGGCAGCTGAAGAGATGCCAAGCTGCCAGGGGAAATGTGGCCCACACCTTCTCTGCTGCAGGGAGGGGCTGAGCTGCTAGTGAGAAAGTGACGGACCTCAGGTGGGAGGAGAAGAAGGGATCGCTAGAGAGAGATCATTATAAGGGCACAGGCAACCAAGATGGCGGCGATATAGGCAGACGTGTCCCAGGTCGTGTCCCGGAGCAAATGGAACGAGCAGCTGAAGCTAGTAACACTCACACCGAATTGGCGAAATTGCTCAGCTGGTGAGAGGGTTTACAGCCGGGAAGAGCAGAACTCCCCTGGTAAGCAGATCCAAGCAACAGCAACCTCCTGAGCACCTCATCCTCTGCTGAGGAACAGCAGCTGTACGTGAAACCTCGCCCCACCAGCCGGAAGAGCCACCACAGCTGTGAACAGCACCCACCAGAGGAGCTGCTGCCAACTGAAGAGCAGCTGCTACCACAACCGCCCGAAGAGCAACCACAGACCAAGGAGTCACTGCCACCAAGGGAGCAACCACTGAACAACTCAACATCTAGATATGTCAGTGAGATCAAACATGGGTAGACAAAGAAACCCCCAAAGGAAAGAGAAGGAGGACTCTCCAGAAAAGCAGCTAAGTAATACAGAGGCATGCAACATGACAGATAAAGAATTCAGAATAAGGATCCTAGAGTGCATAAACCGGATGGAGGAAAAAATCGACAACCTCTTCAAGAAGCAAGAAGAAACAGATGAAAAAATCGATAACATATGGAAGAAGCTAGAAGAAACAGATGAAAAAATCGATAACATATGGAAGAAGCTAGAAGAAACAGATGAAAAAATCAACAACCTAAGTAAGACCCAAGAAGAAATGAAGAGTGATATAGCTGCAATGAAAAACTCCATTGAAAGTATCAACAGTAGACTAGGAGAAGCGGAGGACCGAATAAGTGAATTAGAAGACAAGGAAGCAAAACACACCCAAAATGTACTGCAATTGGAGAAAAAAATTAAAAGACAGGAGGAGAGCCTAAGGGAACTTTGGGACAACATGAAACGAAACAACATACGAATAATAGGAGTACCAGAACAACAGAAAGATGAACAAGGATTAGAAAACCTACTCGAAGAAATAATATCAGAAAACTTTCCTGAGGTGGGGAAGAAAAAAGTCACACAAGCCCAGAGAGTCCCAAACAAGGTGAACCCGAAAAGACCCACACCAAGACACATCATAATCACCATGGCAAATGTTCAAGACAAAGAGAGAATCTTACAGGCTGCAAGAGAGAGACGGAAAGTTACATACAAGGGATCTCCCATTAGATTGTCAAATGACTTCTCAACAGAAACACATCAGGCCAGAAAAGAATGGACTGAAATTTACAAAGTGATGCAAAGCAAAGGACTGAATCCAAGAATACTCTATCCAGCAAGGCTATCATTCAAACTTGAAGGGGAAATAAGAAGCTTCACAGACAAAAAAAGACTAAGGGAGTTTGTCACCACCAAGCCAGCAATGCAAGGAATGCTAAAGGGACTGGTATAAAAAGAAGAAATAAAAAGCTCAGAAAGAAAACAGCCACACACACACACAAAAAGAAATGGCTACAAACAAGTACCTTTCAATAATAACTTTAAACGTAAATGGACTAAATGCTCCAACCAAAAGACATCGAGTGGCTGAATGGATAAAAAAACATGACCCATACATCTGCTGTCTACAAGAAACCCACCTCATTAGAAGGGACTCACACAGACTGAAAGTGAAAGGATGGAAAAATATCTTTCAGGCAAATGGAAAGGAAAAGAAAGCTGGGGTAGCAATACTTATATCGGACAAAATAGACCTCAAAGTGAAGGCCTTAACAAGAGATAAGGAAGGCCACTTCATAATACTAAAGGGATCAATACAACAAGAAGATATAACCCTGGTAAACATATATGCACCCAATGTAGGAGCACCCAAATTCATAAAAAAACTCCTGGAAAATATCAAAGGAGAGATCGACAACAATACAATCATAGTAGGGGACTTTAATACACCATTGACAGCACTGGATAAGTCCTATAGACAAACAATCAGCAAAGATACAGCAATCCTAAATGACTCACTAGATCAGATGGACTTAATAGACATCTTCAGAACACTTCACCCCAAAGCCAGAGAATATACGTTCTTCTCAGGTGCTCATGGGACATATTCAAAAATAGACCACATATTGGGTCACAAGCAAAGTATCCCCAAATTCAAGAAGATTGAAATCATAAAAAGCGTCTTCGCAGACCACGATGGCATAATATTAGAAATAAACTACAATAAAAACAACCCAAAATACTCAAACACCTGGAAGCTGAATAGCATGCTATTAAATATTGATTGGGTTACCAATGAGATCAAAGAAGAAATTAAAAACATCCTGGAAACTAATGACAATGAAAACACAACAATCCAAAACCTATGGGACACATTGAAAGCAGTCCTGAGAGGGAAGTTTATAGCTCTACAGGCCTATCTCAAAAAACAAGAAAAAATGGTAGTAAATCATCTAACTCTACAACTCAAAGAATTAGAAAGAGAGCAACAAGAAAACCCCAGAGTGAGCAGAAGGAAGGAGATAATAAAGATTAGAGCAGAAATAAATGACATAGAGACCAAAAAAACAATACAGAAAATCAATGAAACCAAGAGCTGGTTCTTTGAAAGGATAAACAAGATTGATAAACCTCTAGCCAGACTCACCAAGAAGCAGAGAGAGAGGACCCAAATAAATAAAATCAGAAACGATAGAGGCGAAATAACAACAGACCCCACAGAAATACAAATGATTGTTAAAAAATACTATGGACAGCTTTACTCCAACAAACTAGACAACCTGGAGGAAATGGACAAATTCCTAGAAAAATACAGCATTCCAAAACTCAATCAGGAAGAATCTAAAAATCTCAACAGGCCAATAACTATGGAAGAAATTGAAGCAGTCATCAAAAAGCTTCCATCAAACAAAAGCCCAGGACCAGACGGCTTCACAGGGGAGTTTTACCAAACATTCAAGGAAGAACTAAAACCTATCCTCCTCAGACTACTACAAAAAATTCAAGAGGAAGGAACACTTCCAAGCTCATTCTATGAAGCCAGCATCACCCTAATACCAAAACCAGGTAAAGACAACACAATGAAAGAGAATTACAGGCCAATATCCCTCATGAACATAGATGCCAAAATCCTCAACAAAATCTTAGCAAATCGGATCCAGCAGTACATCAGAAAGATCATACACCATGACCAAGTAGGATTTATCCCAGGGATGCAAGGATGGTACAATATCCGCAAATCAATAAACGTGATACATCACATAAACAAATTGAAAGAAAAAAACCACATGGTCATATCAATTGATGCAGAAAAAGCATTTGACAAAATTCAACACCCATTTTTGATAAAAACTCTCAGCAAGGTGGGAGTAGAAGGATCATACCTCAACATAATAAAAGCCATATATGACAGGCCCACAGCCAACATCATACTCAACGGACAAAAACTAACACCATTTCCCCTAAGAACAGGAACAAGACAGGGATGCCCCCTCTCACCACTCCTGTTCAACATAGTACTGGAAGTGTTAGCCATTGCAATTCGGCAAGAAGAAGAAATAAAAGGCATCCAAATTGGAAAAGAGGAAGTAAAACTGTCCTTATTTGCAGACGACATGATATTATACATACAAAACCCTAGAGAGTCCATCAAAAAGCTACTAGACTTAATACATGAATTTGGCAATGTAGCAGGATACAAAATTAACCCCAAGAAATCTGAGGCATTTCTATACACCAATAGTGAACTTTCAGAAAGAGAGATTATAAAAACAATCCCGTTTACCATTGCACCGAAAAAACTAAGCTACCTAGGAATAAACTTAACTAAAGAGGTAAAAGACCTCTACTCAGAAAACTACAGGACGTTGAAAAAAGACATAGAGGAAGACATAAACAGATGGAAGAACATACCGTGTTCATGGATTGGTAGAATCAACATCATCAAAATGTCCATACTACCCAAAACAATCTATAAATTCAACGCACTTCCCATTAAAGTACCAACAGCATACTTCAGAGATCTAGAACGAACTTTCCAAAAATTCATCTGGAATAAAAAAAGACCCCGAATAGCTGCAGCAATCCTGAAAAAGAACAAAGTAGGTGGGATCTCAATACCAGATATCAAGTTGTATTACAAAGCCACTGTTCTCAAAACTGCCTGGTACTGGCACAAGAATAGGCATATAGATCAATGGAATAGAATAGAGAGCCCAGAAATCGGCCCGAACCAATATGCTCAATTAATATTTGACAAAGGAGGCAAGAACATACAGTGGAGCCAAGATAGTCTCTTCAATAAATGGTGTTGGGAAAATTGGACAGATATATGCAAGAAAATGAAACTAGACCACCAACTTACACCATACACAAAAATAAACTCAAAATGGATAAAGGACTTAAATGTACGACAGGATACCATAAAAATTCTAGAAGAATCCAAAGGCAAGAAAATCTCAGACATATGCCGAAGCAATTTCTTCACTGATACAGCTCCTAGGGCACTTGAAACTAAAGAAAAAATGAACAAATGGGACTACATCAAAATAAAAAGCTTCTGCACAGCAAAAGAAACCATCAACAAAACAACGAGAAAACCCACTGTGTGGGAAAACATATTTGCCAATGACATATCTGATAAGGGCCTAATCTCCAAAATTTATAGGGAACTCATACAACTTAACAAAAGAAAGATAAACAATCCAATCAAAAAATGGGCAAAGGACCTAAATAGACACCTTTCAAAAGAGGACATTCAGAAAGCCAAGAGACATATGAAAACATGCTCAAAGTCACTAATCATCCGAGAGATGCAAATCAAAACAGCAATGAGGTACCATCTCACACCTGTCAGACTGGCTATCATCAACAAATCAACAAACGATAAGTGCTGGAGAGGATGTGGAGAAAAAGGAACACTTGTGCACTGCTGGTGGGAATGCAGACTGGTGCAGCCACTATGGAAGACAGTATGGAGTTTCCTTAAAAAACTGAAAATGGAACTCCCATTTGACCCTGTGATCCCACTTCTAGGAATATATCCCAAGAAACCAGAAACACCAATCAGAAAGGATATATGCACCCCTATGTTCATAGCAGCACAATTCACCATAGCTAAGATCTGGAAACAGCCTAAGTGCCCATCAGTAGATGAATGGATTAGAAAACTGTGGTACATCTACACGATGGAATACTATGCTGCTATAAAAAGGAAGGAACTCTTACCATTTGCAACGTCATGGATGGAACTGGAGAGCATTATGCTAAGTGAAATAAGCCAGTCAATAAAGGAAAAATACCACATGATCTCACTCATTCGTGGACAATAGAGACCATTATAAACTTTTGAACAATAATAGATACAGAGGCAGAGCTGCCTCAAACGGATTGTCGAGCTGCAGCGGGAAGGCCGGGGAGGGTTGGGGGGCAGGAGGTAGGGGGGTAAGAGATCAACTAAAGGACTTGTATGCATGCATATAAGCATAACCAATGGACATAAGACACTGGGTGATAGGGGAGGCTAGGGGACTGTCTAGGGCGGGGGGATAAAATGGATACATATGTAATACCCTTTGTAATACTTTAAGCAATAAAAAAAAAAAAAAAAAAAAAAAATAAGGGCACAGGCTCCGGGCGGTCTCTGGGGATCTGGATCCCAGCGGTGGCCCTCGCCAGCTGTAGGCCTGTGGCACACCGAGGCTCAGTTTCTCCCGCTATAAAGTGAGGCAATCATAGCATCTATCTCCTGGGGTTGCAGTGCGTGAGGATCGGGTTACAGTGTCTGGCACAGAGTGAGAAATATGTGCGTTTAGTATGATTAGTACCACTCTTCTAAGTGCTCTGCCCTAATGGCTCCGGGCTAGATCATTGGAAAAGCTAGGCCTCCAGTTCTCGGCTGACTTCCGGGAACGCAGGCTCTCTCTCCTTTCTTTCGGTGGCCGCCAGCACACAGGCCGGCGCTCCCCAGCCCACCCGCGCCCGCGCCCACACGCCTCAGCGCCCTGTCCACCCGCGCCCGGCCAGCGCGCGCACTCTGAGATCCAGAGCGCCCTCTGGTGGCGCTCGGCCTGAGATCGGCCGCAGGAGGCCCCTCTGCTCACAGCTGGCGAGTGGAGGCTCACCTAGTGGGAACTGCTGCTGCTCTGACACTCCCCATTCCCAGGCACTCGTGGCTGTGCCGTTCTACCCTTGGGGGTTTAGAGAGAAGCTGTTCTGCTCCCCGCAGCTTCCCTCGCGCGCCGCTCTCCTGGAGCGCTCCGGAGTCCACCTGGCCTGGAGAGCAGGGAGGAGAGGTGTCAGGGTCTGCTCTCCTGTCCTGGACAAAAGCGGGGAGCAGAGCCAAGGGGCGCTGTTTTGCGTGCCCTCACCCCACTACTTTCCTCTCCGTATGAGGTTGAAACCGCTGGCTGCCGAAAGGGGCTAACTCTGCACATTGGTTCACCCTGTTTGAAGGTTCACCCTGGATACCTTGGGTTCACAGTCATTTCCAACCCCTAAGGCCCGGGATTAGAGTTCCCACCCTGTCTATTTTGGCATTTCAATGTCAGGATTCAGCAGCAGCACCTCTGACTTTTATTAGACTCAGCCCGGGCCAGGCACAGTTCTAAGGGCTCTGTGTGTATCGCTCATTTCATCCAGGAGCAGAGCGCCTATGAGGAAACTGAGCTCGGAGAAGTGAGTGACTATGGCAGATGGCACAGAGCGGGGGTTTGGAGTCTGGCTCCAAGCTGATGTCACGTCCACTGTGTCTTACTAAACCCCCTACTGATTCTGTGTAGTTGACCCAGCCCCATGCCCTTGCATGGGTACCCTGACCTCTCCATCTAGAATACTCTTCCTCACACCAGGGCATCTGCTTGGCAAACTCTGTGAGTTCTCCCCGCCTCCCACGTCCCACCACCTCTCCATGCGCCTGTCACCTGTGTCACTCGTCTGCCTCTGCTGCTAGCCTGTAGAGTCCTGCTTTCCCTGCTGCCGAGCACAGTGCCAGGCACACAGCAGTGCCCCCTGGATGGAGCCAGGCTCAGACAGTGGCCACCTTTTCCCAAGGACATGTCCCACCATTACCGCCTGAAGGGGGGGGGGGGGAGTACATTCATCCCACGTTAGAGATGGAAATGCCGAGGTCACAGCAACAAGGGATTCCGCCAACTCCGCAGAGTGAACCGAATCGATGTTCTGACCTCGGTCCCTCGCTCTGTGTTCAGCTTCTCAGGCCAGAGACTTACCTGGGGGTGGGGGTCTGTGTAGGAAGGCCCTAGGTTTTATCTGTACAGGAGAGAATTTGAGATCAACTTTTTAAAAATATTCCCCTCCTTTGAGTACAACTTCCTCCCTGATGTGTCTCCTTTGTAGGCAGCCTTCTTTGCAGCCTGCAGCAGGGACCACATGGACAGAGACAGTGGAGCCCTGAGCAGGGGCTGGAGGAATTGAGGACAGTTACCAGTGACTGGGGTACTGCTCCGCAGGGATAGCTGGGGGTCTGTAAGGCCGAGTGTATGCCTGTCAAGGGCCCTGACACATTCTCACCCGCCCCCTCTCCCTTCAGTGACGGAAATGCTTGCCTCACTCCCAGTGCCCACCCCGTCAGTCATTCCAACTTTCCAAGCCCAGTCCGAGCCTGGCCACGCCTCTTCTGGCCCAAGCGGCAAGTCTCCTCTGCTCCACCCCAACTGCACTCCACCGACCCCCCGAGCCACGGCACTGAGCACTCCGTCAGCGTGGGTCCGTCAGCATGGGTTGGAGCATGGATTTCCCAGGCCGGTCCTGTTTCTCCCCCCATAGTGGATGCTCCTTGAAGAGAAGGTGCAGGTCAAAGGTGCGGCATGGCTGCCATTGACTTCCCCCATTACAGAGCCCCTTCCCACCTTCACCATAGTGGATGGATGAATGAGTGGATGGAAGAATAGGGGCCAGGGCTAGATTTCTTATTGATTTTTAGAGAGAGAGGAAGGAAAAAAGAGAGAGAGAAACATTGATGTGTGAGTGAAACATTGGTCAGCTACCTCCTGCACACCCCCTACCAGGGATGGAGGCCAAAACCCGCGCATGTGCCCTGATCAGAACAAACCAGCAACCTTTCAGTGCATGGGATGATGCCCAACCAAGTGAGCCACACTGGCCAAGACTAGGATTTCTTTTCTTTCTTTTTTTAAAATATATTTTTATTAATTTCAGAGAGGAAGGGAGAGGGGAGAGATAGAAACATCAGTAATGAGAAAGAACCATTGATTGGCTGCCTCCTGCACTGAGGATCCCTACTGAGGATCGAGCCCACAACCCGGGCATGTGCCCTTTACCGGAATCGAATTTGAGACCCTTCAGTCCACAGGCTGACGCTCTATCCACTGAGGAAAACCAGCTAGGGCCACGGCGAGGATTTCTTGATGGGCACTTGTGTTGATGGGTGAGGTGAGGAGCAGACACTTTTTGACCTTTCTCCCCTGGCTGTCTTCCAGCCAAATCATGGCTCCCCTGTGTGTGCAGAGGTAGGTTTATTGGTTGTGCCTGGGTGTTTTCTCATATTAACTCATTTAATCCTCACAATAACCCTATGGGCTAGGAACTATGTTTCCCACATTTTACACCTAAGGATACAGAGAATTTAGCTCTGGAACCTGTGCTGTCTACTGTCACGCTGTCTCCAGGATGACAGAGCAAACATTTTCATTTGAACCCCACAGCCTGATTTGCTCTAGTCCCAGCCTGCCTTTCTGGCCCATGGCTGAGTGGGCCTGCCCACCTCACATGGCCCAGGGGAGGGAGCACTCTCTACTCAGGCCTCCCAGCTCTGAGCTCCCTCCAGACTCATCCTCCCCTCTTGGCGCCACCGAACTTTCAAGGAGAAGAGGAGTCCCTGGGAACAGGAAGGAGCAGCACATGAGTCAGTAATCACTCCTGTGGGGCTCCATCAGCTCCCGGGCCCATGATTGCTCAGGGAGGCTGGACTCTTTCTGTGGGTTTAACCCAATCTTACTTTCTTGTCCAACCTTATGCTCTCTCACTGCATGGCACCCACCATCCCTTGCTGGGCCTTTGATGGCTACAGGGAGCTTCCTGTGGCGACCCTAGGAAAGGTTTACGCTCTCCTGGAACCACCCCCGCCTGGGGGGAGGGCCGTCCAGGCTCCTGCCTGTTGTTGGGGTCAAGCTGCTGCCTTCCTAATGGGGTCAGGGGCGAGGGTCAGTCATCAGCATTCTCCACTCCCACCCAATGTTACCAAAAGCGTTTTCCTGAGTTCGAAGGAGGGTGGGAGAGAAGAGTCTATGTTCAGAATTCTAAGGTGCTGGGAGGAGCTCAGAAGTGCACAAAGTATTACCCAAATGAGATGGGGTTTGCGTTTCAAAAAACAGTACAAATAATAAAGAGCCCCACAAAAATGCCAGGGCCTTTGACAGTAATTTCACTTCTGAGAGCTGATTCTACAGGAATCATTCTGGAAAAGAAGGAAGCATGAGGTCCAAAGAAGTTCATTGCAGAAGTGAAAGTTAGAAGCAGCCTCAGTATGGGGCCTGGTGAAGTTGATGGACACGATGCTGTGATGGTACGAAGTGGGTCATTTTAACTGATGCTTTGGAGGAGTATGCAATAGCAAGGAACATGCACACATTATAACTACAGAACGTACAAAACTACATACAATAGGTGTGCAGAAGGGAATGAGCAAAGTTGAAATACTTTTGGTGTAAGTGATTAGGGCGGCAACTTTCCTTTTTTAAAATAATTTTCCTCGTTTAAAATATTCCCACAATTTAAAAAAAATAATAAATGAATGGGGATAAGAGTAGTGATCGAAAGGGGGACCAAGTTCCATGTCTTAGTCTGGGTGCCGGGTACATAACTGCGTTTATTCTGTGAATATCTAGGGAACTGTCCACTTAGCTGTTCCTATATGTCTCTTACTTCCATGAAAACTTGAAAAAGAAAAGGAAGATATTGAAAGCGAAAGGGTGGTCCCCCATGTTTAATCAGATGCTCGATGAAGTGCAGAATGCACCATTAGTGAGGGTTTATTTTTCCTAAAATGTCCTCTTATGAAAGATTAGTAATGACTATTTTAAAAAGTTCTTTGCTCTGGGATTGTTTGAAGCTGAAGACATGGGCTGCAAGAAGGTAGACTTAAGAAACAATACCAGTTACTGTGTGTGAAACCTTTAAATTTTGTTTCCAAGCCTGAGATGCATCCAAATCTTCTGGGCGCCTTGACTGGTCACAGATTGCTGACCCTCACCCAGGGCTGGCGGGGGCCCGAGACTCAGCATTTCTTCTTCTTTTTAAAGAATAGTTTATTGATTTTGAGAGAGAGGGGAAGGGAGAGAAACATCTATTTGAGAGCAGAACATTGATTGGCTGCCTCCTGCACACACCCCCGCCCCCACCGGGGATCAAGCCGAAACCTGGGTATGTGTCCTGACCAGGAATTAAACAGGCAATCTTTCAGTGCATGGACAATGCCCAACCAACTGAGCCACACTGGCCAGGGCTAAACTCAGCATTTCTAACTTGTTCCAGAGTGATGCCTGTGCTGCTGGTCTGCGGGACCCACTTTGAGAACCATTGCCCTAAAATAACCCTCTGGAATTCCAAGCATGATGTAAGGGAGGACCATTGCTGATGAATATTGAGGCATATTCTTCCATTTGTAAAACCAAAACAGGTCTGGTGTGAGAGGGACACAGAGACAAAATCATTCAAGGATGAGCAATATACAAATTAAAACTCTTGCCGAAACCGGTTTGGCTCGGTGGATAGAGTGTTGGCCTGAGGACTGGAAGGTCCCAGGTTTGATTCCGGTCAAGGGCATGTATGTACCTTGGTTGCGGGCACATCCCTAGTAGACGATGTGCAGGAGGCAGCTGATCGATATTTCTAACTCTCTATCTCTCGCCCTTCCTCTCTGTAAAAAATCAATAAAATAGATTTTTTAAAAACTCTTGGCATTGTTTCTTTAAACACAAGTGAGTGACATTTTAGGGGTGAAAAACCAGGAAACACCTATTGAGCAATAATTCTGGGCCAGGCACTGTGCCAAAGCTTTATTATACCCTTGTCGCAGTTCAGAGCCATCCTCTGAGGTCACTGCGACCATTATCCCCATGGCCCAGAGAGTTAAGTCGCACCGCCCAAAGCCCTGTACCTTACACAGGGAGGAGCAGGATGGAAGCCCAGGTCCAGAGCCTGAGGCCCTGCCCAGGCAGAGGCGATGGGCACGCATCCCCTGCTCTGGGAACCACCTGCAGAAGTGGCCGGTGGAGGAGAGATGCCATGGACAAACCAGGGAAGAGATGGCAGGGAGAGATGCTTGGGGAAGGCAGGCCTGAGAAGGAAGGGGGAGAAAACAGAGTGTGGGGAGAGATCCAGAAAGCAAGGCAACATGGCCCTTGTTTTCGGGGACCTCTGGGAGTGAAGGAAATGCAGTTCACTAAAGTCCCCAAGGCCCCCAATGGTTTTCAAAGTGGGTTCCACAGAGCAGCGTCACAGGCACCACTGCTTCTTAATCCTGACTTTTCTGCAGAATATAATAGAAAAGGGAAATAAGTATCTAAAGTCAGGTGGCCAGGGGTCTAGTTTTAGTCCCTGAGGGTGCTGCCTCAGTGCTCGGAGGCCTCTGGCTGGGACTGCTCATCCCAGCGGCCGCTCTTCTTCCCTCACGAGCTGTGAGTGGCAGGATGAGAGCGCGTGCCCGCAGCCTGCATCCCTGTTGCGCTGTCAGTTTGCTCTGCTCTGTGTCCAGCCTGGTGTGTGAGGGAGGCAGTCCTGTCCTGTGCAGCCCACCCACACATTCATGGACCTTGGTAGGGCTCCTGTGGGCAGCACTGGGTTTCCTCCTGCAGGTGCTTGCGTTTCACTCTTGCTCCCTCCTCCCTCCCCATGACCCAAGGCCCAGGGCTCTCTGGAGCAGACCCTGACCAGCTCGGTTACAGACAGAGGAACTGGGAGAAGGGAGAGAGAGCGGGAACAAACTGGCTTTGTCTGTAAGGAGAAGCTGGAAGCCCTGAAGGTTAAGTGGGCAAGAGAGAGTCCTGGGAAGGTCCTGCCACTAGGAGAATGTGGCCCAGAAAATGTCCTAGGCACTAACCAATCAGATGAACTCCTCCTGCCTTTCCTGTGGGCAGAGGGGGAAATGTGGGGAGCGGGCTGCCTGTCTCCCTTTAGCATATGTCATTATATTAGGTGGGGTGCCCCACCAAGTTGAAATTGACTGCTTTGCAGATTACCTTATTACGGGCTCTTTGTAGTAGCTGCGTTGAGTTTAAAAAGACTGAACAGGTGATAAAGATGCACTGTGGATTGCTCTGATCCTGGTCTCCGATCTGGAAGCACCTGCCTACTTTTTGGGTTGCTCCACCCTGAACTCCAAGAACATGCTGTTAATCTTCAGTATCTTTTCCTCGCACAAACCCCCCACCAAGAAGGGCCCGCGAGTGTCACACAGAGGGTGGGTTGACTGTTTCCCACCTGCCAGGTGGAAGGTATTGCTCTGCCTCTGATTGTGAACTAAGAAGATTCATGAGATAACATTGAAGAAGGACTTTGAGATGGCAACTCACCTTACACACATAGGGCTTCCCCTTGGGAGGTGCTGCCACCTGCTTCCTCCTGCAGATGTTGGCGAGGGAGCTCTCTCGCACTGTTGGTCATGGACTCATGAAGAACCACTTGAGAAGCCATCCCCGTGTCTTCATTACACTCGACCATCCTGCATTGGAAATGGCCCCAGCCCACCCCAGGTGACTTGGCTGCCCAGTGGCCACATAGGTGGGGCCAGGGGCTCACATGCCTCTCTGCCTGGGCCCATTCAAGGTGGCTGCATTGAGCGGTCCCTTGAGATGGGCGGCTGGGGCATGAGGGAGACCTCAAGGTAGGCAGCTCCCTCTCTGTCCCAGCAGGGGGGTGAGGCAGGTTCAGCTGTGGGAAGTTAAATAGCCCAGTCCCTTCATTACCTCCAAAAGGTCCCTTGGAGGAGAAATGGCCAGCATTTGGATTTTTACATACTGATGACTTTTCCCCTCAAGATTAAGAGATGGGAGTAATCCTACATAATAAAAGGCTAATATGCAAATGACCGAATGGTGGAATGACCAGTCACTATGATGTGCGCTGACAACCAGGGGGCAGACACCCAACGCAGGAGCTGCCCCCTAGTGGTCAGTGTGCTCCCACAAGGGGAGTGCCGCTCAGCCAGAAGCTGGGCTCAGGGCTGGCGAGCACAGCGGAAGTGGTGGGAGCCTCTCCTGCCTCCGTGGCAATGCTAAGGATGTCTGACTGACAGCTTCAGCCCACTAAGCTATCAGTCAGACATCCCCAGGGCTCCCAGATTGCAAGAGGGCTCAAGCCAGGCTGAGGAACACCCTCCCCCAAGTGCATGAATTTCGTGCACCAGGCCTCTAGTTAATACATACACTTCTGAGGGTTGTCTGGGCAACATCTGGTGCTATTACCAGGTGTGTAGAAGAGAGGACTTCTAAGGGGGAATAAGTCCCAGAGGCTGCAAGAATGCAGTTCTCTGAATCCCCGCTGAAGGACGCAGATCCCCATGAGGTGTTGGGTTGGCATAAGATTTCATGTTTGACTCAAGCGAGGACTTGAGAGCATCTCTAATGGGTGGTCCTGATGGTGGTCTTGACCCTGATACTGAATGAGAGTCTACAGCTCACCACGGTGGGCCAGGCATTCAACACGTGGGCTGTGTTTGAGGAGCTCATGGTGAGGTGGGCAGAGGGTGGGAGGCTCTGAGGAACCGTGCTCCAATTACAGCTGAGAAGATGCTGCTCCAGGTCCTCAGGGATCTGGAAATGAGATGGGGCAGAGAGGGGAGCCTGTGAATAGAGCTGTCACAGTGAATAAAGTCAGCCACTGACTACATGCCTCAGTTGCTCTCTCCTCTGGGGAGCTGAGTGTAATACAGATGATGGATATGCTATAGAGGAGAAGATCACCGTGAGAGGCAGGCTAGAGTGGAGGTCAGGACCTCCATTTAGGGAAGGATGGAGCGAAACTGGTGTCTGTTGACCACCTACCATGTGCCAGGCACTATGCCAAGTGCTTTATACACACTATCCTGCAACAAAACATTTTTAAACTTGAGAAAACATGGCTAGGGGGGTTACATACTATCCCTGTATCATAGCTAATGAAGGGCAGAGTGAGGATTTGAACTGAAGTCTGCCAGACTCCCAAGCCAATACCTGTCAACTGCTTCCCCCAGATACATACAGCAGGAAACATTTACCTGGAGACACGCTCCCATCAGCACCCAGAGTGTTGCTTGTAATTCACAAAGCAGTAGACGTATCTTCACCCCTTATGCTCCACTCAAGAAAGCAATCCCATGCAAGTAAATGAAAGTGACATGATTAAGTACTAAATGAGGAAGAGTATTGTGCTTGCAAATGTTGGTACTTTACCAATATTAACATTCCTAGTAACTGACTTCATACCTGATTTGAAATCTACCTGTACAGCATGATGCTGGTTGAGCGCCACCAAGCTACACTATCCCTGATAATGAATTTGGTCCTCGCTCATAAGTATGCTGCAAGGCCAGCCACCTACTAAGAAATGGGGTTGGCCTCATTCTGAAAGGCAAAGGACAGTGATACAAAAAGCATGATGTTTGGGCAGGTTGCTACCTTTTAACCATGGCCTCCTCTAGCATGGCCCCCAGGCCTCCAAAGGGGGTGCTGTTCTAGGCATGGGTCTGATTGATAGTAGCGATGCTGCTTATTTTATTTTTATTGGTTGATTGATTCGATGCTATTTAGAGAACATTGATTTTTAGAGATACCATTTTGATTTTCAAAGTGTGCTCCCAGAGGACCTAGGGTTCTATAGAGGTGGCTTGGGGCCTCCCTGGGGGTGGGAGGGAAGGACTGAGAGTGGGACCCACTTGTCTAAACCAGGAGAGCTACTTTTTTGCTGCTTTATATACCAGGGTTCTAGGTGCAGTTCTATCTGAAGACTCTTAAAAAAATTGGAAATCATTGCTTTAAAATTATGCTTTTGCAATCCCATAGGTAAAAATCATTGTGAGAGAGTCTGTCTCCTGTGCACCACCTGGTTGGCTGCCATTGAAGAGTGTTAAGGAACTAAGTCTCTATAGAGATCCTTCTTCTAGCCCATCCTCTGATATTGAAGCTGGAAGTGAATCTCCTTAGTTGAATGGGTAGGTAAGCTAGGACCCAAGGAACAAAGGGAAATGTGCATTGGTTGATGTTGGAAGAAATAGGGGGAAACACACACACACACACACACGTATTTGGTCTTGTGGTGGCCTTTCAAACTAGAAGGAGAAAGACTATGAAGTAATGGGCCCTCCTTATTTTATTAAGGAATTCACTCTATCTGCAGAGGGACCTCCTAATCTCCTGGGTGTGTTTACAGAAACCATTCACACACACCCAGCTGGTCTCAGAACTGCAGCCCATTGGAACCTGCTCCAACCAAGCAAATTGGCCCTAATGGGGACATTTTGCTTGGCAGTAGATCATCTTCCTTTTCATCGCCTCCTCCTTCTTCTTCCGGTTGCCCTTCACCTTCTCCAAGTCACAGAAAGTTAAAATTTACCCCTTGGCATCATTCCATGAAGTCAGTCAGTTTCTTCCCCAACGTCACGCTCCTTTTCTCATTTTCTCCCTTTCGTGCTGCGAGCACACCTCATTCTGATTTTAAAGGACTTCTCTATTAGGAATGAACATGTCTTGCTAAATGCATGTACAGTGGGGATAGGTTTGGTTCTTGCTGACTTCCCAGGGGCTGTGTTCCTAAAGTCCTCTTATAAATCAGTTGCTTGTACCTGAGCTCTTATTTTCCCAGCTCCCTGTGATGCTAAGTAAGGTTCCCACACTAGCCCACAAGAGCCTCGTCCTTAGTCACAAGATGTAGTGTGGTGTGGACTCCGTTAACGTGACATAGTGGAATGGACAGGGATTTGGGGCAAGCTAGAAGTGGGGTTAAGTTTCAGGTTGTCTTCTGGCCTTGGGCCACTTACCCTCACTGCTTCCATTTTCTCCTTAATAGATAAAATGAAGGTGATCATAGCCACCTCAGATGGAGGCTGGGCTTGACTACCCTGTGCCAGGGCTAACTGGCAGAGCAGTGTGGGTGCCCAGCCCAGAGTGGGTGCTCAGGAAGTGGTATGTCCTCCCCACCCCTCTCCACCCTCGTCATTGAGTCTGAAGAGTCACACTAGAGGTAGTGTTCTCCAATGAACAGTGCAAAAAGAAGAGAAAATGAAAACAGAGAATTAACCATGTTATGAATAAGAAATAGAGTTTCTGTCTTTATTGATGGCATTTGGAAAAGGGTAGAATTATTCAATTAAAGGGAGATATGATAAAGGTGCTAAGGGGATTTTTGGACACTTTTAGGGTTAGACTGGTTACTACTGATCTGTCTGGAGATGAGTTCCCTTAAAAATATCTTAGGGGACTGAAATGGCCCCGGTGAGGTTGAGATGGCCCCGGTGAGGCTGGGATGGCCCCTGTGAGGCTGGGACGGCCCCAGTGAGGCTGGGACGGCCCCTGTGAGGCTGGGACGGCCCCTGTGAGGCTGAGATGGCCCCTGTGAGACTGAGACGGCCCCTGGGAAGCTGAGAAAAATACCACATGAACTCACTCATTTATGGATAATAAGGACCATTATAGACTGATGAACAAAAATAGATACAGAGTCAGAGCATCATTGAGCAGACTGTCAAACTACAGTGGGAAGCCTGGGGAGGCTTGGGGGGGGGGTAGGAGATCAACCGAAGGACTTGTATGCATGCATATGAGAATAATCAATGGACACAAGACACTGGAGGGTGGGGGAGGCTGGGGGAATGTTGGGGGGGGGGAGGAGACATGTGTAATACTCTTTGTAATACTTTAAGAAATAATAAAAAAAAATCTTAGGGGATGCCCGCTGGTGTGGCTCAGAGGTTGAACATCGACCCATGAACCAGGAGGTCACGGTTTGATTCCTGGTCAGGGGTGTGGGCTCCATCCCCAGTAGGGGGCCTTCAGGAGGCAGCCAATGGATGATTCTCTCTCATCATTAATGTTTCTCTCTCTCCCTCTCCCTCTCCCTTCCTGTCTCTGAAATCAATAAAAAGATATCTTTAAAAATATATCTTAGGGGAATATGGACACTCACCTTTCTGGTTTTGGGGACCACTAGCCCAGCTCGGGGTGGGAAGATAAAAAGAACAACTGGGAAAGAGGAGGGAAGATGGGAAAAACTTGAGTATTTGACACCTGGATCTGCCCTCCTCTGTACAACGAAATTATACTTAGTAATAATCATGCCATAATTAATAATGATCATAATTAACGATGAAAATAATTAAAATTATTTTCCTGATTTGTTGATTAACTTAAAAACCATAAACAATTTGAAATGAAGAGTAAATGTCTATGCTAACATATATTCAAGTTCAATAGGATTTGTTATGTAGGAACTAATATTTGAACTTATAATATCACATCTCACAGTTCTACCCTGTGCCATAGTTTTAAAATTTAAATGCAAATAGACACTCCAAGGGCCACATACAAGAGCATGACTGGAGCACGTCAGGTTCTTTCTCTGTCTCTGGAGTCACTGTGCTCTCACTGTTACTTTTTTCTTATTTTTTAAAAATAAGTTTTTATTGATTTTTTTAGAGAGAGAGAAAGGAAGAGGGAGAGATAGAAATCTCAATGAGAGCGAAACATCAAAATCCATTGGCTGCCCTAACTGGTTTGGCTCAGTGGATAGAGCGTCGGCCTGCAGACTCAAGGGTCCCATGTTCAATTCCGGTCAAGGGCATGTACCTTGGTTGCGGGCACATACCCAGTAGGGAGTGTGCAGGAGGCAGATGATCGATGTTTCTCTCTCATCGATGTTTCTAACTCCCTATCCCTCTCCCTTCCTCTCTGTAAAAAAATCAATAAAATATATTTTTAAAAAAAATCCATTGGCTGCCTCCTGCATGCCCCCTGCTGGGGATCGAGCCCACAACCTGGGCATGTGCGCTGACCAGTAATGGAACCATGACCTCCTGATTCATGGGTTGACAGTCAACCATTGGGCAACACCAGCCTGGCAGCTCTCTCTGGTTTTGAACCCACCATCTCAACGCAAGGATATATAGTACCAGGGACAGAGACACACACTGCGTCTTAAATGAGCCTGAATGGTCCTGGGCCCTTAGGAATTTACTCATGAAATACTGTGTCACTAAGTGTGGCTTAATGTAGTTAAGTGTGTGTGTGTCTGACTTTGTTACTTCCATGTGGAATTCTATTTGTATTCAAATTTAGGTAATACAAACATGCTAATTTGAAGCTTATATATATTGTTAAAACTCAACAGCAACTGCAACAATTGGGTAGAACTTAGAGCAATGAGAGATTTTCATGGGGAGGATAGTTCATCACTGACATTGTTTGGACTTGCTGGAGCAAGGTGACAACAAAAAGCAGCCGGACTTTAAGTTTTGCTGTTGGTTTTTGTCTGTGCAGACAATGGCCCTCTTGTTGTTGGCATCCATGGTGTCCTGTAGTCACCGCCCTGCCAATGGCCCACCACCAGGTGTGGCAGACACTGTGGGGTGCTGACGCACAGCCGTTCCCACCTCCACTCGAACAGAAGCGAATTTGTTTGCCATTGAACATTGGTGCACTTAAGAACAGGGAGCCTCTCCCCAGCTTTGGGGAGTAAACATATTTTAAACCAATCATGGTGATCCATTTCTCCTCGACAGTGATTGGTTTGGACTGAGTATGTGACTGGATTCTGGCCAAGAAGATGTGAGGATAAGCCTGCTTGAATGGGGAGGGGGAAATTCTGGGGAAGAATTTCCTCTCAACTAAAATCAAATCAAAACAAACAAATGATAAACAAACTAGAGTCCTAAGGATCAATATTTCCCCCGACATAAATGCACATCTGCATACACCCCCTTCCTGGATTTGGGCACAGCTGGGGGAGGCAGTGGTGCCTAGGCCCTGAGAGCCATCCTTCAATCACGGGGGACAAGCTGGAGGAGACAGCCGATGTGCCAAGGATGGTAGACCAGAAAGCTGAAACTACTTGCTGCTTAGATGTCTGCTGTGTGAGGCCGTTGACTTCTACTCCTGAGGCCACTGGACTCTCCTGGGTCGTAAGCCCAAAAGCAGCCTAGAGTTACTGTTGGGTGGTGTGGGTGTGGGGAAAAAACAGGGAAAAGGGAGGATACAGTACAGGTGACCCGTGAACGACCCTTCGCAGTCAGAAATCCACATACAACGTCTGGCTCCCCAAAACTTTACCATTAATAGCCTGCTGTTGACAGGAAGCCTTACCAATAACATAGTGGATTAGCATGTATTTTGTATGTTATATGTATTACATACTATATTGTTACAATAAAGTAAGCTGGAGAAAAGATAATGTTATTAAGAAAAATCACAAGGAAGAAAAAATGGATTCACAGTATTTATTGAGGGAAAAATCCAGGCATAAGTGGACCTGTGTAGTTTAGACCCTTGTTGTTCAAGAGTCCGTTGTATGCGCTTGGCCTTCTGGGTATGTTGGGTGAAGGAAAAAGAAGAGTGGAGAAGGGATACTGGGCCAGATGATCCCATCAGCTGGCTTCAGATGTCACCATTGGGCTGAACTTCTTGATGATAGAATCAGAGTGTCCGAGTGGATGGGTGAGTGGCGGTGGGGGGCGGGGGGGGCGTAAGGTGGGGTCCAAGTGGGCCTTTGTAAAACAGCAAGTCTGTGACTCATGCAGTGACCACCATAGTAACCCATCAATCACTGTCCTCATTATGCTCGCCTCCCCTAACCAAGGGAAAGGGTAGTAAATAATAAAAGTTTCAAGTGAGAGCAAGTCAGCAGACCTTCGTTGTTTGCTCATTCAGCCTGTACATTAGCCCTGGTCCCCTAGAATGGAGAGCTGAGGCAGGCGTGGAAAATGCTGACACTTCATTTGGGAGGTGTAAGGCCAGGGAGTAGAGGGTGAGAAAAACGGGGGTTGAGGTGAGGACAGATGCCAAGCAGTCTGACATGATATGCTGTGGTGCTGGCCACCACTTCCCATCAGCCCCAAAGACACTTGCAGGTGGCTTTGGCATGTGTGTCTTTTCTGGAAGGTTTCTTTAAAAAAAAAAAAATCACCGCAGAACAGTACACAGAGGGCAGAAAAGGAGGAGTTTGGGGAGCTACCCTCCTTCACGTCTGGGGTACATCATCTGGGCCCTCGGTAAGCCAGACCCATGCACTGGAAGTGGAGGTGGCCTGAATGGGGCGCTGAATAAGAGACAGAAAAGGGAGGCAGTCGCAGGAACTTGAGACGAGACCTACTGTGTGTGTGACGCAGTGCTGGGACCCAAGTACTTACCCATCCATGTGCAGGGACAACCCATCCCACCTTGCTCCACGTTGTCCCTCTCCTGGCGGGGCTCAGGCACCGTCTCCACCTCTTCAAGACCTCTCCTCCTCACCCTGCCAGTCTGCGTTGGAAGCAAGCTCCTCGGGCTGAGCATAAAATTCCATCTGTGCCTTTTGTAAGGGAGAGTAAAGAGGAATTATTGCCGCTCCTTGCTCGGCTGGGTTTTGTAGAATTACCCCAAAGCAGTGTTTATCATGCCATTGAGCTGGAGGCCCATGCTTAATGTGCTATCTGTTCTGACCCCAGATGTCTCTCTGCATCGCTGCTCTCCCACCAGCTCTGCTACCGTCCGCTCCTTCTAGGGTCATTGCTGACAAGTGTATTACCGGTGTTTATCCATATTAAATCTTGTGTCATTGACTGCCTTCCCCCCATTTTTTCTAAGCTCTCTTGGGTTCTGCGGTTTTCCTTCTTGCCTTGTCTCGTCCTTCTAGGAAAGGCAAAACCTTCTAAGTCAGGAATCTTCCTGAAGCTTCAGGCTCCCAATTGATTGTGAAGAATAAAGATGTGAGGGACGGCCCTGCGACAGAGCCCCAGACTGCATCTGGAACTGGTACTGACCGTTCCCAATCACGTCGTCCGAGCAGTGGGCAGTTCACCGGCGGGGCTGGTTGTGCTGGGATATCCATTGTGAAGGTAGCGCTTGGCCAGCAGTTTGCTCCTGGAGGAACACAGTCAAAAGGTATCACCTTGATCACGTGTTATGTAGGGACAGCACTTTACAGTTTACAAACCACATTTGATTGTTCCTAAAACCTAAAAGCATTTGCTGTTGTTTTTTCTTCTCCATAAACCATTTTATTAGAGCAAAACAAAAAAAAGCATTTTATTCTGAAAAAGAATGAAATAAGAAGGTCTACCTTCATCGAGCCATTAGGAAATGAAGGCACGTCTGAATGTTCCCAGTTTTGAATCTCACGTCATTGATGCCAGGGAGATAGACTCCGCCACCATGTTCCTTTGTTCCCACTCAATAGCAACACCTTACACGTGTGTGGTCCCTTTGAATTCATTTTTCAAACGTTTCATGTATTTTGAGGGTTCGCTGAGATAATTATCCTTGAGAACAGAGATGTACACGGAGGCCTAATCTGTGAGTTTGCGAAGCAAACCGTTAATTCTGTGGCCAGTGTTGACCATGAGATTTTCACAGTTGTTTTTCCATCAAAGAGAGGTTTTCCTTTTACTGATGATGAGACCCGAGAAACAAATTGTATGGCTACTTGAAACCAACTTTGTTTTATTCTTCAGTGGATGCAAAAGTCATAAGAAATTGGATAATAGATTAATTATATGTGACACAGGATAAAAATAAGGTCAAATTTCTTTGTTATAAGGAAAGAAAACCATAATCCGCTCTCATGGAAAATATTTAATCAGACAGATCACTCATTTAGTCAATAGCCAGTTGTTCGATGCCTCTTGAGTACCAGGTACTATCAAGGCACAGTGCTCCTTTCTCGTCCCCTCCTTCCACTTCCTCCTCCCTCTTTACACTTCTTCTCTTCTTGCCTCCCCCACCCCCACCCCCCACCCAGAAATCTGGCAGGGGCAAAGCTATCGTGTCTTAATGTGCTTCTATCCTCCTGGTGATTGGGAGGGAGAAAGGTCTTTGTTTCTATTGAGAGACAGGTGTCGCGTGCCTGACCCCCTCCTGCCTGGTCGGCAGTGGCCCCCTTGCACACTGCTGGAAGGAAGGGGTCTTTCTGGCAAACAGAGTGCTTCGATATATACTATTCAGCCATGTTGATGAGAATAGGATTTTGAGACTCAGAAAAAAGTCATAACGGATCTTTGAAATGTCTGGAACTCATTCCAAGATTCCTGGTAGGGCTTTCAGGCAACGAAAGGGATGCCGGTGATGGTGGGGCGGAACCCAAGCATTTCTCCACTCAAGACGGTGCCCCCTTCACATTTTGTCTTTGGTGTCATGGTGGCAGTGCTGATAGGACATGAGCCTTCTTGCCCCAATAATGGCCCATTACAGCGCCAGGAAAAGCCATCCTGTTTCCGCAGCATTTATCTGTCAGCAGGAGACTATTATGGGAGCACAAACTCACATTGTATTAGTGTTATCAGTTAATTATGATCCTTGGGATGCGTGCCAGCCAATGGGCTGCCAGTCTGCTGACCACCACTCGGGGATATAACTCCGCACCCCCGATTCAAGTAGGCGAGACAAGAGTGAGGGGGACCGCAGATGTGTGGGGCCAGCGACGTTCTCCCTAGGCTGGAGCCCATGGCGCCCCGGCCTGATCGGCACTGTGCCCGGGGATGCGCGGGTTAGGCCTGCTGTCCAGGCCAGGCCCTCCTTACCCTCATGGACTGTCAATGGACCCGCCTCCCCCAGCGCTGACCCCGGGGCGGGAGAGAAACAAGCCTGGAGTGTGATTCCGACGGTGGGTTCCACGGAGGCTCCTCTCCTTCCTGGTGGTAAGAAGTGGCTGAGCACCTTGGGTGTTTCCAAGGCATCATTCTCAACTGGACACTTGGGTTCAGGGAAGACGGGTGAGGTTGAGGGTCCGGGATGGCGTAACAAGTCAGTGAGTGTCCACCTTGCCTGGACTTGGGGACATGCGGTAGAGTCTTCGAAACTTCCCGGTGGGTCCTACCTTTTAAGGGGGAAGCCGTCAAGTCCTCTGGGCTCCTGGGGCCCACGTTGAGTCCACCAGCTCCTACTAAGTTGTCTGGATTGAAAAGTGAGAAAAAAATTGCCTCTTATTATAGGCATCACATAAGGAGGGGATTCAAGAACCCAAGATGACCTGCTTGCTGCTGCCTTATGTGTGCAGAAATGACTGGTGCCAGGGAGGCTGCCTCAAGAGCGGGGAGATGCACACCAAGACCAGACTCTGAGAGCGGTGGGGTTTTCACCTCCTGTGGCAAGGGGTGCTTGCTGAGGTCCGCTGCTTGGATCCCAGCAAGGCCACTTGGGTGACCCTTGAGATCCAGGTGCAGGCAAGGGGATGGCCCATTCTAAGGACTTAGCCAGACTGGGATGGGAAAGTGGGGTGAGTAGCGTGGACCTGTGTCCCACAACCCATCATTTAGTTGGAAGTTGTCGTACCCAGAGAAACACAGGTTTGGGGAACAGAGTGGGCAGGACTGCATCTGGGATGTTTTTCTAGCATCTGCCTCCAGGAACCACCCCCCAGGAAACCACCTGGGGCAGGGTGTGGGCACAGAAGCCCTGGTGTGTGTTGCCAGTGGCACTTTTCTGGTTTGGCTTCCGATTCCCTAGGAAAGAGCTTGAACTTGGGGGAGGAGAGAGGAGAGAAAGTGAGGAGACTTGTGTACAAAGATTCCGGAGCTGGATAAGTAAAAGTCCACAGATGGCATGCTTTGCTAGTTACTCACTGTGTGACCTTGGGTAGGTCACTTCACCACACAGCGAAATTCACAAACTTCCTTAATGATAAATTCTGATGACGGTTCTAAATGATCCCTGAGCCTTCTTACCTGTAAGATTCTGTGAATGTAACACATATCTATTTAAGGGGGTTTGTCACGAAAACAAAATGAGCTGCGGTCCCCTTACACCAGTGGTTCTCAACCTTCCTAATGCCGCGACCCTTTAATATAGTTCCTCATGTTGTGGTGACCCCCAACCATAAAATTATTTTCGTTGCTACTTCATAACTGTAATTTTGCTACTGTTATGAATCATAATGTAAATATCTGATAGGCAAGATGTATTTTCATTGTTACAAATTGAACATAATTAAAGCATAGTGATTAATCACAAAAACAATATGTAATTATATATGTGTTTTCCGATGGTCTTAGGTGACCCCTGTGAAAGGGTCGTTCGACCCCCAATGGGGTCGCGACCCACAGGTTGAGAACCACTGCCTTACGAGCTCTGCAATTACTGTGTCTAGTACCTTTTGTCCCATTTCCTTTTGGCTGGCTTGCCTGGTTGGGGGTGCCAGTGTTGGGACATAGGTCAGTGAAGGGGTGGCCTAGAGCTTTTGGTGAGAGGTGGATTACACATAGCCCCTGCTCTTGGCGAGCAGTGGAGGTATGAAGTGATGGTTGATTGGTTGAGTGAACTTCAGGTTTGAAGGAATCCAAGAGCCCTGCCTGTCTCACTCCACCCCCTGTGCCATCTTGGTTTTCTGGAGAAGAGATGACTTTAGCAAGGTCACACCAATCCAGGAGTCCTCTGCACTCCCCTCCCCCTCCCCCACGCCCCACTGCCTCTCCAGCTATGTGGAAAAGGACCCTGGATCTGGGGAGAAGTCCTGCCCCCCCTCCCCCACCATGAGCTGGCTGTAGACAGAGTGGGCTGGCCCCGTGAACAGTGTGTAACTTGGCCATGGTGGCCTGGGCCTGTCAGGCTGGATGGGATTCCCAGGGTGTCCCTGCCGGCAGGTCCTCCCTCATCTCTCCTGTAGCAGGGTCTGCAGGTTCACACTTGCCAGGGAGGCAAAGGAGACAAAACTCACCCCGAGGCTGAGGCGGCTGGATGGGCACTCGGAGGGGGGCAGTCTGAGGACAGGGTCTCAAGGACCTCCTTCCGGGGAGGACAATCAGCTAGTGCCCAGGAGCGAGGCGAGACAGACAGTGCTGTGTGCAGGCGCCAGGCTGGCTTCCTAACCAACGCAGGCCTCCTCATGTCCCTCGTTTGCCGCCAGTGGCTTTGCATCCCCGGCTCTAGGCTGTGAAGTTTTCTTTTCATGCTCCACTGAGTGTTCTGTCTCCAGTTGAACACAGTGCACCCTCACAAAGCAGAGTCAGCTGATCCCATGCAACCTGCCAGGGCTTCACCCCCTTCTGGGCCAGCAGGCTCTGGCACCCCACCCCAGGCGGCTACAGTTTACAAATTCATGAACAAAAACTTTATCAAGCAACTTCTAAGTGCAGGAGATTCCCAGTGAACCAAAAGAGACATGGTCCTTGCCTTCACAGAGCTTACAATCTAGTGTGTGTGTGTGTGTGTGTGTGTGTGTGTGTGTGTGTGTGTGTGTGTGATTGCTCATACCAATATACATATATGTAATTGCAAACTGGTCAACTACCCAAAGCAAAGTGGCTAGCAGAAGGTTCTGGTGTGGTCCGGAAGGTGGGGTGTGCTAGGTGGCAGACGCAAGGACCGAGGGGAGCGTGGCCTGGGCCGAGGAGGGGTGCCTAGGGACCCGCAGGAGCCTGTGGTGTGGGGCCTTCCTTGTAGGCCACGGGAATGATGGGGCCTCTTTCTGAATGGTGACAAGGGCACCTCGGACATGCATTTACAAAGCGCTCCCTGGCTGCTGTGTGCTTGGAGAAGGGACTTCCGGAGCCAGGCAGGATGCAGAGAAACCAGCACTGAGGTCTTGGCGAGATAGGGTGGCTGTGTAGAAGCTCAAGGAAAGTGTCTCTGCACCTTTCCTTCTCTCAAGTCACCAAGTCCTTATGCGGTTAAAACAAAAAAACAAAAGGCCCGGGGCTGCTGGGGCTCTGCTGACAGAGCAGACATCTTCATCCATCTCTCGCCGAGATACCTGCCGGAGCCCCTATGCGGAGAATCCCGCGTTCCTCCACTTCAGCACTTATGAAAAATCTCAGCGGCGTCCCAGCCTGCGCGCTTTCATTTATCCAAGTCAAGAATCATCTGCAGCCTCGCTGCCCAGACCCCAGCCCCTCCCAGCGGCTGGCCCCTCCTGGGGTTTCTCACAACCCTCCTGCTTTTATTCCTGAAGTGCCTGAACACTGCCTGGAGTTACACTCCATTTAGACGTTATTTTGATGATAAAATCCCCCCCCCCCCACTGCTCATTGTCTTCTGTAGAATCGAGGAGAAAAAGGTGGTGGTCTCTCCTGAGGGCTTTTCTTCCCCTCTTAAATAATTCTACGCCTACCTCCCTCCCCACACTCATTTGAATCATCAAATTGATTATTATCTCTGTGGCTGGCACATCTCAAAAGATGACAAGCCCCAGAAGAAGAATTGGGGCATGGCTCGCAGCTGGCTTTTGGTTCAGTAGCAGCCCATAACATTCGGGTTCATGGAGGGAGCAGCAGACAGGAATGCAGGTGTGTTCGTAGCTGGGGATTCAGGTGTGTACGTTCAAGTGTCTGTCTGTGTGCCTCGACGTGGCTGTGGCAGGGAGATTGGTTGCGTTAACCACTATTGTATTTTCCTAAGCGGACTGGAATTTATTTGCCTGTGCCTGTGTCCTGGGTACATTTCTGAGAGTTGCCAATGACGAGAGCGTCGTTTTATGCATCTAGAGAGCATTTTATAGATGCACACCCTGGGTACGGAGCCATATGAAAGCGGTTCAGAACCAAATGGCCCAGGTGAGGGGCGCTGGGCAGGGAATTGTTTCTCTTCTGCTCTCTCTCTCTCTCGCTGCGCCTCACCTGCTGGCCTGACCCTTTGCACTTCTGCACACCACACACAGGGTTTGAGGCTGCAGATGTCCAGGGCGCTGGTTGCTTCTCCTTGGTGGAGAGTGGAGACATGTGACTCATTTTTAATCTGGAAAACAGACCCATTCCAAAAGGCTGAGAGGTGAGTCTGCTAGACCCGCCAGTTAAAAAGATAGGACGGAGGTTGAAGGGTATACAGGCAGCAAATCTTTCAACCCCCCAGTCCCACGAGCCAGTTGGACAACAATTGTTTTTTCTGTAACGGTGAGAGGGCAGGCTTTGTGGCTCCCCTGCCCGGTCCTCCTGCTCCTCAGGACGTGGGGACCTCGCTGGAGCGCCCGATTCCATTGAAGTCTCTCTGGCTCCCCCATCCCCCCACCCCAGCTTGATTCTGTCACTTTAAGTCCAGCCCCTGAGAGATAGCCAATGGGAGCCAAACCATACATCAGTCTCCCGGCCTTAAAGCTACAGTAGGGTTAGTGGGCTCCAAGTCTCCCGCGCCCGAGCCTCCTCCACGGCGCCCTGTCCCCTCTGCCCGCCCGGAGTGTGTGCAGGAGCCGGCGCGCCGAGCTGTGCGCGCCCCGCTCCCCGCCTCCCCCTCGCCCCGCCGCGGCGCTTCCTCCCGCCCTGCCGCCTCCAGCTCCCGGTGCCCGGCCGGACTCGCACCTCGCCAGTGCCCTTCACTCGCTCTTCCGCGTGATTTCCCCGCGGTCTTTCTCTACCAATTGGGAATGCTAAGCCGGGCCTGATGGACGTGTCAGAACTCTGCATCCCGGACCCCCTCGGCTACCACAACCAGTAGGTGCTCGGCTCCTCCGTGGGTCGGTCGGTCGGTCGGTCTGTCCTGCTGCCGGTGGGGCTGTGTCCGTCCCGGGTGTCGCAGTTCTTCTCGGCGTTCTTGAAGCGACCGGGACCCCGGTGCACTTGGGGAGTGTCGGAGGGGGAAAGCCGCGCACTTCCTGCGTTTCCTTCCTGCACCTAACTTTTCCTGTACCCCCTTTGCACACTCTGACTTTTAGAGCAGCAGTTTCTCACTCGCTCTTTCTTCCTCTCCTGGAGAGAAAATATTTGAGCGTCTGTGGCATGGGCAGGAGCAAGCCCAGAACAGGTGCGGGACAGTCGCAAAGACGTCTCGTCCTGTCTGAGAAAGCCTCCCTTTGGCTTGAACATTTATTTCCATCCTGGGGGCCAAAAATGGTGGGCAAGGGAGCGAAATCGTAGGTGGTGCGCGGGTTTGGAAACAGCGGGCGGGCAGCGCCGCCTCGCCCTGCGGTCCGAGTGGGGAGCCCCGAGGGCGCGCACGCCGCGCGGTGCCCGCAGTCCAGGCTCCCCAGGGGTGCGGACGGCACGGCCGGGCAGGGACGCACTGCGCCCCGCACGCCCTGCGAGGGAAGCCCGCACCAGCCAGGAGTCGGGACACGGCCCGGCGCTGCGGCACCGGCAAAGTTGGTTCCAGGCTCTGGAGGAGGCTGCGCCCGACGGAACAGACGGGCGCGATTTCCGTGCCCCGGCGGCTTTGCACTCATCCGGAAGGAACCTGGGGGGGTGGGGGGAGTCCAAGCAGCCTGGGCGTAGGTGGCGGCGCGGGGCTACGGAACTGGACCCGCAGGAGCCGCGGGTCCCGGGCTTGGGCAGCGCGCCGCGCACGCGCGCGCGCGCAGAGTGGGAAAGTGGAGAACTGATCCCCCTGAACGGCGCGGGGCCGACCAGAGCATCCGACCCTGGGCTCCGCGGGGCCAGGCTCTGGCCCCGGCAGTTTCCCTCCAGGGCCACCTGCCCGGGTCCCTGCCCGGTCTCCTCTCTGGCGCTCCGTGTCCCTCCGCTTCCGGGCAGGTGCCCAGGCATCTGGGTGCGGGAGCCCGAGTGGTCCCTCGGAATGCTTAAAAAATAATAATAAAATGAAAACTCAAGGTTTTCGCGCACTTGCTCAACTTCGTGCTTTTCTTCCCCTTTTTTCCGGAAGCGAACTAAACTACCAGAGTCACTGCTCGCTCCACCATCCTTTCATTTCTGTACCCCTCCTCCCAAGACCCAGTACAACCCTAAAATAAAGACTCTGGATAGCGAACGTGGGGTTCCTGGGAGTGTTCAACTGCCCCTCGCTGCGCAGACCACCTCCACGCCGGGTGGACCGCGCGCGCGAGAGAGCCGAGGCAACTTCCCAGCAGCAGCCCCTGTCCAGACCGACTGCTCCCGCCTCCACGCTAACCTTTTCGCTAACCTTTTCGGTTGTAGTTTTAGGAGTTTCTTGCGGGGGGAGGGGGGCGGGGGGGGCGGGTGGTTCCTTTTTGGTGCCGCTAGAATTTAGACAAGAGAGTCAGAAGGTGGTGCGTGGGTTGGTAGAAGAGGGGAACCCTTCATTGTAATGGATTCGGATTTCACCGGCTTGAAAAGTGCTCTTCATTCTGTGTATAGGTTACACCGATGATCCCAGCTTGTGTGGCTGGTGGCAGGGGGTGGGGGTGAGGGGGGGTGGGGGGTAGTGCCCTAAGATGCTCCCTCCTCAAAGCTAGTGGGACCGTGAAAGAAACCTCGGGTGGGCAGGTGAGGCCAAGAACCATGTTGGATGCTTGTGGGGCGTTTTCTCACATAACACTACCAAGTGCGACAAATATTTGATGTTTAAATTATTTAGGCTCCCTGGCTCCAGAGGTGACTTCTTTAGGTGAGCCGGAGCTATCTAGGTATGCGTCCCTGGCTCAAGTCATAGACGGTAAATATGAACATTCGAATGGGGGAAATATGTCCTGTGACTGTGTTCAGAAAGCAAGGAGAGGGGAGATGGAGGGTTTAGCAGCGGAGCAATTCATTGAGTTGACGGCCACCCCGGCTTGAGTTTGAGGAGAAATATGGGCACAGAGGGAACGTCAGGGAAGCAGCAAAGGGGAGAGAGGCAGCCGAGGTCCTGGGTGTCTGGGAGGGTTGATGTGGGAGTCGTTGATGGAGTGAGTCTGACTGTGGTTTGGACTCCCTACCCTTCCTGGTTTCTTTGCAAAGAATTAGCTTCTCACTCCACGAGGCACAGGAAAACCATAAATATGCCCGCTGTTGCCCCTGAGGAACGAAGCAACCCTGTGCGGTGCCCGGCACATGGGTGAGCTGGCCCCATGCACAGAGGCGTGCCTCCTGGCGAGGTTTAGGTCTGCTGTAGTTCAGGTGCAAAATCCCCAAGGGCCAGCCTGGGGGGCAGAGGCTGGGGTAGGGGAGGCAGCTTTCTGACTTCGACCCCCTCGTGCTTCATGACAAGTAGCTTTAGAGCCCTTGGTAGCATTTTGTGGTTGGTTGGAAGGACAGTAGGACGAACCCATCCGTTTCAGTGCTGATGTTTCTCCGGGAACATATACATGAGTGGGTGCATGTGCTCTGTACACACAGTTTCTACCCATGTGGCTTAATCAACATTCCTGGACTTGAGAAAACCCAGGGGCACAGGGACCACGGTTCAGCCCTCCTCACCTGCTAACATTCAGAGAGCATTTTTCAATGCTTTAGTGTTATTCTCACTTTCCCAGGTGAGACATCCCCCCCGCCCTCACACACACACACACACACACACACACACACACACACACACACACCTTCATACCTTTCTATCTTTCATTTTCATTTTCCTGTAGCCAATCCTGTAGGTGACTCCATTACCATTTCTAATCAATATTTTATGTACATATATAATCAGCTGGAGTGGGAGTGAGCGTGCCGGCCTGCGTGTGCCTGTGTATAAATGTATCCGTGAACCACCCGGCTGGAGACCCTCGGCATAAAAACTGGGGGAGCGCGGGGCGGGGGGGGGGGGGGCGCCTGCCAGTGACCACTTTGTTGCTATTAAAGAAACAAAGAATTGTCCTGACGGTAAAATATGTGGCTTCACACATAGGAAAAATGCCACATGGTAATTCAGAATCAGTGACCCAGAGAAAAACAAAGGGGGAAATTAATTTTTAATGGTACATTTAAAAATAAATCACAGTGAGGACATGAGCCTTGGTTTTCCAAGGGACGGGCTCTAGGAAATAAACCTATGTGCCTGCCACCCTTCTAGAAATGCAGGCTGCCGTGGAAGAGGATGGGTGATCGGGGGCCGGACTTGTTCGGGCCCAAGGGCGATAAACTGGGAGGAAACAGGAGGTCAGTGGGGAAGGCCCAGTCCCGGGAAGGCCCTTTCCAGCTCAGTGAGAGCCTGACATCAACTGGAAATTTCCTCCCGGGGCTTATTATTTCCCCAGTCCCCTTCATTTCAGAAACAGTCCTCTATTTTACCAGTGATTGGGATACATGAAAAGATGTTTCATAAACATACATACATATTTATAGAAGCAACCTGTCCCACAATTAAGTATCCCATTTAGTCCGAGAGAGAGGGACAGAGGGGACTTTTCGAGGAAAGCACTGCGAGGGAAGTGGCTGTGATAGAGAATTCATGTCACAGCCCGCCGTCTCTGTCTCAGAGTGCCCCTGGCCCTAGCTCAGGGGGGCCTTGTATCTTTGTCTGGACTCATGTTCCTCATAATTGGTTTTTTAAAATATATTTTTATTGCTTTCAGAGAGGAAGGGAGAGGGAGAGAGAGATAGAAACATCAATGATAAGAGAGAATCACTTATCGGCTGCCTGCTTCACGCCCCACACTGGGGATCGAGCCCGCAACCCGGGCATGTGCCTTGATCGGGAATTGAACCATGACCTCCTGGTTCACAGGTCGATGCTCATCCACTGAGCCACGCTGGCTGGGTCCAAATGGCTTTTCAAGATAATGTAAACTCATTGAAGAAGTGTGTCTCCCTCCTCAGTCCTTTGCAAAATGCCTTGTTTCTTTGGAGCGCTTGGAACTGGAGGGATCTGTGCAAGTCTAGCAGGCCAAAGGGAAGGGTGAGAGAGAGACATTGAGAACGTGTGTGCATGGGGGCTGGCGATGGCATTGGTGTGTGAATGGGCAGGATGCAAAAGGAGAGAGAATTTGAAGACAAAGGGACAAGAAACAGATGCTTTTGATGGTTCTACAGTGCCCTTCTCTGGAACTTGTCTTCCCAAATGCTCTATAGTGGTCTGCAAACTGCGGCTCGGCAAACCACGACTCGTGAGCCACTTGCGGCTCTTTGGCCCCTTGACTGTGGCTCTTCTACAAAATACCGGATCTTCCACAAAATACCAACTTCTGCGCATGGGCCACGAAGTTTCAATCGCACTGTACGTGCGCGCCCGCCCGTGGTATTTTGTGGAAGAGCCACACTCAAGGGGCCAAAGAGCCGCGTGTGGCTCACGAGCCGTGGTTTGCTGACCATGGCTCTAGGACATCCTCAACATGATTCAAATTGTTTGTGGTTCTAATTTAAGGGGAAGGGATAGCAAATACTTAGACCACAAGCTATTCCTTCAGAGTGAACTCCGACCACACCCTGAACACCCCATGCTGATGCCTTCCCACACCTGTGGGCCCTCCTGGGGCTCTTTCCACCTCTCCGGAAAGTGAGGCCTCCAAGTGCTGGCCCAGCCTGACCAACCAGGAGTTCTGCCCAGAACCAGCCCGAACTCCCTCTGGCTCTGCTGGGAGCCTCTGTCTTAGAAGCTGGTGACTCTTGCCCGAATGTTCCCGTAGGGACCCTAGCCCGGCTTAGTGCTCAGCCTCCGATGTCCTCCACAGGCACTTAGTTCTTAGCGGGTACGTGGGCCCAGGAAGGGGCTTCAAGTAGAGGGTCCACAGACCGTGCCAGGATCTTGGGGATGGGCTGGAACCAGACGAGTCTGAGTCCACATCCTGCCTGTTTGCCCTTGAGGCCTTTTGCTGATTTCGAAGGATAAATCAAAGACCGTAAGGGCCGGTGACCCCTGACGGGGCTTCTCTCTGGTGAGGTCCCCTTTCTCAGCCCCAGACCGCCAGGAGCATGAGTGTGGTCATTCTTCAGAGATGGGGCCCATGGGCTTTCTCAGGTCCCGGTGTCCCCGTGGCTGGTGTGGCCTGGCCCCTGGGCAGGGTGGTGGTGGTAGTTATAATTGCAAATGTAATTAGCAGACCAGCTCTGGGGGACGGGATGCTCAACTTCCCAGCACATCACGGTGACCCTGCGATGGCTGGCCGGGCAGATTGACTCTCACCGGGCCAGCCTGCCTCCTGCCTCTGGTGCGGCCACTGACCTTTCACTGATAATGGCAGAGCTGTCCTGGTAACCAGTGGCAGGGCCAGCCCCCGTCCTCAGAGGGGATGTCAGGGCAGCGTCTGGGAGAGGTGAGTTATTTCTTCCCTGGGCCACTGGACAAGTGACCCTCGCCTCTCGTAACAGTGTGACCCTGTGTGCAGGCTGCTCTGGGCATTTCCTCCCTCTCTTCCCCCGCATGGCACGCTGCAAGGATGTGACTTTGGGCCCGTGCTGGTCTGTAGCCCTGGGGGCTTTCTTGGAGAAAGGCAGGCTCGAGAGGGGACACATCTTAACTTCCAGCGAGCACTCCTGAGGCTCAGCGGGCAGGGGAAGGGACTGCCTGCTGGCTCCTGGGTTCTGCAGAGCTGGACAGCCCGGGGGTGCCACTCAGGGAGGGGCTCAGCCATAGGAGAGCAGTGGCTCCATTTGTCCCTGGGAGCAGAGAGCCCCCAGCCAACCACCCGGACAAGTGGGGAGCCACGGAGACACGTGGTCTCGCCTCTCCTGTGAGTGCACTTGTACCGGCCTGTCCAGAGCATCTTTCTGTGCTGATCAGGATTAGACTAGAAAGGAGCCTGCAGCCCCTTTATTTATAAGTATAAGCAGTGTCTTAAGGGAGTGTCAAGCCCTTTCTTATTGCTGTCAACACCCCTGTTGGAGGGGATTTCTCTGAACCCCGAAACATGAAAAGCTGCATCCATTCCTGGGAGAATTCCTACCTGAAGGTGTGTGTGTGTGTGTGTGTGTGTGTGTGTGTGTGTGTGTGTGTGTTACGGACTGTTCCCCTTCAGGATGGGAGAAAGAGGGGGCAAGGGGCTTTGCTATTGAAGCGCAGCCCCTGCTCCTGCGGCACCTGGGCCTGGCAGAGGTCAGGCTGTGGCCACATTCCAGTGGGAGCTGTGGAGCCTGGGGTTTTTCCACGGTGTGAGAGGGAGCACTGAGGGAGCTGGGGGCAGGCTGTCCCTGCAGCCGACTTCGGTCTTTCTCACCAGTAAGAGCCTCTCCAGTGTGCTGGCCTGGCAGGGCTGGGCAGAGCCCAGAGAACGTGAGGGGGCAGCCCTGGCCACACTCACAGGAGCATTTGGGCAGTTCTGGTCCGGGTTCCTGGCTTCCCCTCCTATCCCTGGATGTGGCCATTGATCATCTATAGCTGAAAGGGTCAAATGTTTTCTTAAATCGAGGAAAATCATGCTAGTTAACCTGCCTGTGGAACTTTCAGTACGGAATTGGACAAGGCAGAAAAACACCCCTCTTGGTTGAATGGCTTAAATTCAAATGTGTATGAACTCGGATTAAAATAAACCCTAAACAAAAGTTTTCCTGGGGATTAGAGACATAATTTTCCCCCATCTTTTTAACCTATACACATTTTAGTCCCAGAGAAGTGCTCTCTCTCTCTCTCTTCCTTAGGATTTTAAAATATTCTATTCAATACCGTTGTTCTGCATCTCTGGGATTGAACCTTTTCTGGGAATGGTTTTCTGAACAACGTTATTTTATTTTTCAATGTCATTTCATCCAGAGGTCAATAGGCAGTTAAACAAACTCCGACAAGGTTCTGTTTTTATCTTCTGGTTTTAAATGTGATCAATTTTCATTTAAAACGATATCAGGGTCCTCTCCTGCCAATCACAGCAGCAGCCAGCCTCACCCGGGACATCGGTGTTTGGGAAAGACTGTACGGATTTAAAGCTGTACGGATGCAAAGTGCCAATGAGAGGCAAGCCTTTCACCTAGGAAACGAGGAGTTTCAAAACCCCAGCCCAGGTGTTATTTTCACTTGGCGCTCTTTTTAAAAAAAATTGCTTGAATTCCCTTGAATTTATAAGTTAGGTTTTTGTTTTATTCATCTTGTTAATTTTTTTGGATTTTATTATATTTATAGTTTTGGTATTTTTTTTTTACCTGGTGTGTATTTTTTTTTTTTTAAAGATACCTAGAAAATGTTTTTTGAGCATCGCTGGCCTTTTCGTGTTTTCTTGGTTTCTGAAGGGCAAAGCACAAGGAAATACAGTTGTAAGGAAATGCTACGGGAAGGTGGGGGGTGTAAAGGGTGATGTTTTAGATGAGATTTCTCTCATGTCTTACAACTTAACATTTTCCTTTGTCCTTACTTATTTCCCCCTCTATTTGTATTCCACGTTGCTCCAGTTTGCCCTTGTCCTTTTATCCCTCTTTGATTTTCTGTTTTGGAGGAAGGAAGATAGGGTGTGTGGGTCTGGGGGGGTGGTGTCTACCTGAACGTGTGCGTGTGCATGTGCCTGTGTGAGCGTGTGGGTGTGTTGGAGCTGTTTTGAGGGGCTGCGCAGGATTATGGGGTGAAGTCCCAGAGCAGTGTGCCCTCGGTGGCCAGCCTGTCCTGCTGCAGCCTTCAGTGTCCGACGCACTGTCAGGGGTCGGCTCACGTGCACTGGTGGAAACAGGGAGGCAAAGGCCTCCTGGTCACAGGCAGATGCCAGGTTTGCTGGGCCTGTTATCTGAGAAAGGCGGTGTGGGTGAGGCTGTCAGGAAGCACGAAACTTTATTCAAAGGCAATATTTAAATCTCTCCTCTCCTCTCACTTCCTGGCACTTGGAGCTCTTGTTTGGGACCTTGGCCATGCAGAGTAACCGAGCTGGCGTGTCCTTTTGTTTTTGCCTTCCTGATCGATCGGCAGGAAACCTTCCCTTCTGATGGCGAAACATCCCTTCAGCACACATGCAGAGCGCGCTGTTCACCCTTTCCTCTTCGCCTCAGTCCTTGTCATTTGTCTCTTGGGCGTGTTGACATTGTCTACCTAGGCAATCAAGCTGAACACGCTTTGGCAGAAAGAACACCGCTTTTCCAGAAATCATAGCAATAATGCGATGGTTGTAATAATTATGAGAACAGTAATAACAGCTTGCAGCTTTTTCTTCCCCAAAAGCACAGAGCAGTTCTCATAACCAGTTTCTCATGGTAACGGGATGAAGGTTGCTGTGGCTTTCCCCCCGAACATAAATGTTTTCCTGCAAACATAACCATGCATGCCTAAAGCCATCCAGGAGCCGAAACTGCCTGGCCTCTGAGATAGTGGACAAATGGGTGTCAGCCACATGCCCCACCCTGAGAAATGCTGGGTGTGTTGCCTTTGAGTCAGGGGGGGAAGAAATGTGTCTTGCAGAAGGATGCTGCGTCAGGTCTGAGGCCCATGCTCTGCCTCTAGATCTCCCCGAGTTCCTTGGTTCCTCTGGCTGCGCTCTCAGGAGTGGTTTGCAGACCAAAGGCACACAGAGGACGGAGCGGGGTGGGGGGAGGCTATGACTTGGCGCATGTGAATAGCTGGGAAAAGAACTGTGCGAAGAGAGAGGCAAAGTCACCTCGCCACCCTTGGTTGCCTTCTTGGCCATCCAGCTTCTCTGAGGCTGTTGCTCCCTGCTCCTGGGTACCCCCGCCTGCCCCCTGGAGGCAGAGGTTAGAGGGAGGGCAGCAGGGAGCCGACCCTCTGGGCCCCGTGACCCCTCCTGTGACTCCTCATGCTGACTTCCAGACCCAGACCTGCTCCCATGCCGACTGCTCATCTGGGCATTACTTTTGAAATCGGAGCTGCCTTTGTTATTTCCTCTCATTCCTCACCTACCCCCCCCCCTTTTTTTGTATGTGCCTTGAAAGTAGGAGGCAGCCTTATACACACACCAGCCCAGCATAAAGGAGGCACCTAACATACCAGCGTCCCTCAGCTGTCTGTCTTTTTTTTCTACTTTAATTTTTTTACTTATGTTCTTATTTAAAAAAATTTTTTTTCTCTAAAAAAAAACAACAACAACCCAAAGCTTCGGGCTTTTAATTGATTATTAACTGATTTAACAAACAAAACAGCCTGCCCCCAAGGATCCCAGCCAGAGTGGCCGTGCTGCTCAGGTCGAGGGAGATCTGCTTTCCCCCCCTCAATCGGTGAGAAATGTGATAGCTTCAATTCCCTTGTTGGACCCCGAGTAAAAAATTAATTCATGAATAATAAAAACCAATCAGTCTTGTTGAGTTTAAGAAGGATTAGGAGAAAGGGTGTTTTTTTCTTTCAGAGAACATTTGGAATCTGCATGTCATTGTCCCCGAGTGGTGGGATGGCTTGAGCGTGCCTTTATTCACAGCAAATGAGCTGTTTATCATCCCGGGGGTAACACCCCCGCCCCCCCTCAGTTGGGAGGCCAACTTACCGAAGACTGTAATGGGTTTCCCACCTGCCTCTCCCCGACAATCCCGTACCCTACGCCAGTGATGGTTTATTGAAATTAGGACAGTTTCCTGTGGAAGGGGCACAGGACCAAATAGCACGCAGACCTGGGGTTGCATCAGGAATAAGCCCGTTTGTTGATGGGATGGAATCTGTCTTGGTTTCCTTCCTCTTTCTTTCCCTGGGAAGTAATTGACCGGAAATGTAGGTGCCTTTGCAAGAGCTACAGAAACAAGACCTGTAGCTATTCTTTTTTGTTCCCACTAATGGTATCTACCTCTCAGGGTTGTTGTGAAGAGTAAACGCTGTTCATTCACAAGTGCCAGCACGCAGTGGGCGTACGTACACTGAGCGTTCCACGTTCTTACTAATTTCTGGATGTTACCTTTTGGAAGTTCCTTTTCCTTCCTTTGACATAACCTCACAATGAGCGTTCTCAGCAGTAAGATCGGGGTGCTTGGACTGATTACTTTGTTTAATGCGATCTATGTAGCCTGGGTTTCCATAGGTAACACGGGATTAGAGAAGGAATTATGATTTGGGACAGGGATGGGGGGTGTGAATAGGAAATTTCCTCTGAAGGAATCCCTATATCCTCAGTCCTGTGGGCAGAGTTGCCCAATAAAATATCGGGCACCCAGTTAAGTTTGGATTTTAGGTAAACTATGACTAATTTTTTTAGTATAAGCATGTCCCAGGCAATATTTGCTAAATCTGACAATCCTACCCATGGGTGTGTGTTTTTTTTAAGTTGTTTTGATTAAGAAACACAGTTCCCTTATTTTTTCTGTGTTTGAAGGCCAAAATAATGATTACGTGTTTAGTGTTTTTAATTTTTTTTTTTAAATGACAATCTTTAACTTTTTGCCAATATTAACTTGTTCGGTTGAGCGTGTCCTTAGAAGTTAGTGGGTACTAGTGATGTCTGTCACCCAGACACATCAATAGCATTGCAATCAGGTAAGTAAGTCTGCCGAATGCGGTCTCCGCGCCCAGGACCCAGAGCTGTGGAGTTTTGACTTAGAGAGGAGCAGGGTAAGCCAGCCCTTTTCAGGGACCTGTCTCTGTGTGATGTTTCCCTAACGAGCAGGCTGGGGGCTGGACTGCTAGAACCTGAGACCCCAGCAATCGGAAGCTACCCTTGCTGCACCCTGGAAGCCAAGCCGTGGCCTCTGCCTGCCTTCCTGCCCAAGGACAGGAGGCTGACCCTTTGGCGGCATCCCCTGGGTGGCTGTGGAGACACTGCCCCGATCAGTGATAGACGGTGGGGTAGGGAGGACAAGGGGCTAAATCTGAAACAGCCAGTTGGGAGCGTGGGTGAACTGGGGCTCACTAATAGGGCACCAGCAAACCCCAGCTTCTCCTCACTGCCTCTTTGAGCGGCAAAGTCACACAGCCTGGGTAAGCACACCATTGTTTTAAGCGTGGTACGTTCACAGGCCCAAGTACGGGGAATGGAAGAGCTCTAGAGCCCCCTACAGGCCTTCGGTGGCACTACACCTCATGGGCCGCTACGGAGCCTTCCCAGGGTGAGAAGGAGTGTGGAGGGCCCCAGCGGGTGAGCCTGCAGAAACGCAGGATCCTGGAGGAGTGGATGCACGACTCCTGCTCCAGAAAGCAGGTCTGGTTTGGGAACCGCCTTTCAGAGTCTCCTTCTCTCTCTCTCTCTCTCCCCCCCTCTCTCTCTCATTCACCACTTACTCAGTCTCCATGGCTTGTCTGACCTCCAGGCTGGAAAGTGCTCAGGCCTCATTCCATCGGGGGGGAAAGCCATCCAGCTGCTGGATTTGTAGAAGCAGCGCGGCCAGCAATATTTTCAGAGCCCGGTGCTTGCATTTAGATTCTGTAGTGTCAGAGGCGGGCAGTTGTAATCATAGTGATAGTATGAGCACATTTATTGAGCACTTACTATGTGCCGGGCTTTGTCCTAAGAACAGTTCATGTATTAACTTATTCCTTCCTCACAACGATCCCATGAAGTAGGTCCTATTACCATACCCATTTGACAGGTGAGGAAACTGAGGTACAGAGACATTAAGGCACTCGCCCAAGGTCACACAGCGGGGATTTGCTCAGGGCCAGTCTAGTCTGGCTGCCAGCCTGCTCTCCTAGCCACCACGTGAAATGTCACGCGTTGTGTCTAGAATTTCAGCTAACTCCGCTCTCAGAACACCCCTTCTTAGCTGTGTGGCTTGGACACATAGGTGAAGTTTAGTGCAGAGGTGGGAGGGAAAATTGGGCCCATGTCTCCTTTCTGAAATGGCAGATGGAAGAATTGCCACAGTGTGCTGGGCCTCTCCTCCCCCTCAGCCTGTGTGGTTGCACAGGGGAAGGTTCGGACTTCCTGACATCGTCCTCCCCTGATGCTCTGCCCTGCTCCGTGCCTCCCTCCAGCCTGTCATAAACGTATTTGGAGGCGGAAGCCCTCTCTTCCCAGCCTGTGCTTTCTCCCATCCCATGCCCTCTCCTTATTCTCTCACCACCTGCTCTCAATGACCCCTATGTCTGAATCTCAGTGTCTCACTCTGGTGACGAGTCGGGATGCCTCACACCAGCACGTGCAACATGGAATTGCAGCATCGCTCTCCAGCCCTGCTTCTCCCATGTCTTCCTTTATCTCTCCCTCCTTTGATGCAGGGACGCCAGCCAAGACATGGAGGGTATCTTCTTCTTCTCTCTCTTCATTGTCCAATCACCTCCTTAATCTGGGCAACTTTTATCTAAGTATACACCTCAGACCTATTCCTTTCTTTTTGTACTATTGCTGACCTGGAGTCTGCCTAGCAAACTCCTATTTATCCTTTAAAACCCTTCTCACATATGAGTGAAGCCATCCCTGACACCTCCAGAGGGGAAATGATCTCTCTGTCTTTGCAGCTACAATCTGGCCCATCCCCTTAACTGGTTACAATCTGTTGGACTTGAATATGTGCTTATCTTTTCTCACCAGATTGTGAACCCCGCGAATATAAACTCATCTGTGTCCCCAGTGCCTAGAACAGCACGTAGCACAGAGAAGATGCTTAATGCATATTAATGGAGTTAACCTAGGGAGACAGGAAGTAGTTAAAGGGGAATTCCAAGGGCAAAGAGGGAGATCAAAGCCATGGAAAAAGTGTCCAGGAGGGACCTGGTTCTGCAGAGTCTGTTGCCTTGTTGATTGACAGGGGCAAAACTGCTGGCTAGGTGGCGTCCTCATCCTTCTGGGGGCAGTATAGGGTAGTGGTTAGGACTGAGTATAAAGCCTGGCCCCAGTGATGTGCTGGAACCAACCAGCTCAGACTGGCTTGGGAAGAACAGATTGTTAAATTTTCAGGAATTTTGTGAGCTGATGGTTAAATACAAACATTAAAAATGAAATTATATATGCTTACAAGTAAATAGATTGTATTACTAGTAAAAGCAATGATAATAAGTACTCAAAACTCATGACTTCCCAATATTTTACCACCTTTCGCTTTACATTCTTGAAGTCAGTTTGCATCTCACGTGTCTGCCTGGTGGAAATGCTATATGATGGTTTGTTAGGGGCCCGTGGCTTCACAGTGCACAATGGCAGTGATGTCACCGTGGTAGCTGGAACTGGCCACGATGGGAGTATCTACCCCACGGAGATCGGCGAATGCTTCCATCGGTCCCCCTCTCCCAGCTGGTCGGTAAACCTTTACCCCCACCCCACTGCCTGGCTGTGAGACATCCCAGCGCAGTGACCCTGGATGAGTGACTTAAACTCTGTGCCTCAGATTCCCATCGGCAGTGACCCCCTGGTTGTTACAACGATTAACCAATTATGGGTGGACCTGGAAAATACTATGCTCAGTGAAATAAGCCAAACTGAGAAAGACAAATACCACCTGACCTCACTTATGTGTGGAGCCAAAGGAACAAAATGAATTGACCAGCAAAGTAAGACCTGAAGCAGGGAGGTATGGAACAGAGGGACACACCTCAGTGTGGGCGGGCGGGGATGGAAGAGATAAACCACAGAACTGATATATGCATAGCCCATGGACACGGGCAATGGGGTAGTGAAGATCTAGGGAGGGGAGATAGGGGCTGGGAGGAGGGAAGGGAGGTAGGCTGATAATACTATCAACAATAAAAAATAAAAGAAATAAAAGAGATTAACCATTGATCCACACAAAGAGCTTAAAGCAGAGGCTGGTTTGGCTCTTTTTCGGATTTCTTCCTCGTGGCTCCAGGCATGTCCCTATCCAAATTCTATCAGAACAAATGACCTTCCCAGGTGGAATATGAGGTTTATGCCTAAGGTGTAAGGTTACTGCTTTTCCCTGCCGGACTCTTGGTTTAACTGTAGTGGCTCAAAGCAGGAAGCACGAAACCCTAGTTTTCCAAGGGGAGAGGCGGGGAGGTATGCTCAGTCCTCCAGGCCGGGGAGGATTGTGCCTCAGGCCCTGTGAGGCATGGGGCCCACAGCAGCAGCCTACCTGGCTGAGCACGTGAGGCCTGACCCCACCTGGGGTCAGAGCAGGTGCTAAGAATAGCCAAGCTTCAGGGTGAAGGGAGGCTCTGTAGGTGGCTAAGGGGGATCCCTCAGGCCATGCAGCTCCTTTCCCTGAAAATGCTGGGGCGGAGAGGGGGCCCGAGGGCGAGGGGTGAAGCCGTGTGCACAAAAGCCAGGTCTCCTCTGCCTTTGGGAGATGAGGAATATTCCAGACCGTTCCCAAGTTAGCGTACATGCTATCAATAGCTTGAGCTGGGGTTGCATGGGCTGAGCTGCAGTGGCGGGGGATGCCGTAGGAGAGCCTAGACCAGGGAGTTGCCAGAACATGCTAGGGCTCTCCGGGCTCTCCCTCAGCAGGTTCCCCAGTTCCCAGCCAACCTGGAGAGGTCTTTGCACTGGCAGGGAGTTCGCACAGGTCACTGGAGATTGCTTCGGGCTCAGACCTTTGGCATCAGGAGGCCCAGCTTAGTAGTTACACACAGTCCCGCCCAGCCCAGCCCCTTCGGGTGCTAAGCGAACTGCAAGCCTGCAGACACCAGGGACTGGCTAGGTCGGCTTTACAACCCGGGATTGAATCTCAGCGCTGGGGCCTCATTTCGTCCTTTGAATCCCTGGTCTGTAGAGAAATGCCCTTGGACATGGCCTTGCCAAGGAGGAGGCAAACCATCCCTCCTACCTTTCCATGAGAGTCGTTCCTTTACCCTGAGCCGCTCCAGGGCCTGGGTCTGGTTCGTTGTGAAGCTGCAGCACAGGCTGGGTCTGGAAGAGCCTTCAGTAAATATGAGGGGGGGACACTTGGGTACATTTTGAGAAAATGTGTGCACTGGGTTGACCTGCCCGTGGGCTTCCCTGCCCGTGGGCTGCCTGCCCGTGGGCTGCCTGCACAGATGCACAGGTTGACTGACCAAGAGAGGCTGGTTGAGGGGGAGTGAGGTCTGAATTTAGTTTTTCTAGTTCACATCATGATATCCGTGGCAGCAAGGGGCTCAGGGCCTAGAGGGGGGCTGAGGGTCAGGCCCCAACTCCGACACTGGAGCAGCCCTGGCTGAATGTGCCCTGGTTCTCTGAAGCCACTGTGTTTGTTTGCCCAGCACCATCCCTGCAGCCTGAAGCTTTGTAAGTCTTCATCCGGAAGACTCGCTGCAGTCTTAGCGGCTCCCACGACTCTGTTCCCGCTCCTGCTGCTGCTGCTGGCTCAGGATGCCCACGGAGCAGAGGCAGGCGGGGACCCCGTGTTCCCAGACTCAGGTGGCAGGTGGGGTGTGGGTGTGGGTGTGGGGAAAGTGGGGGCCCGGCCAGCAGGGGCACGTTGGAGGGGCTGTGGCCAGTGCCTAGCAGACCGGCTTAGGGTTTGAAGCTTTATCTCCCCTGGGTTCCCTGAGCTCCCCCCATGCCCAGCTCCACACTGCCCAGCCCAGCAGTCCCAGGGGGAGCCCCCGTAGGCTTGACTTGGGGCTCTGACCTGCCCTCCCTAGCGATAGGCACGCCCCCACCCCAAGGCTCTCATCGCCCTGGGCAGTGCCTCTAACGTGGCTCCATCAGACGCCTCCCTGTGTGCCCGTGGCCATCAGCCTTACTCATCCCCTCCATCCCTCGAAACCTCCTGAGCCCTCACTCTGCCAGGCACTTCCCTGTGGTAACAGCAATAAAAACAGTTACACGTAGTCTGGCAATGGATTATTTTTTGGAGGCCTGTAAATGTGGTTATCTAAACATTTTCACATTGTATGCCATTTCGGCGTTGCGTGAAATGTCTTTATTGCAAAGAAAAAAGTTAGGTGGGCCCTAGCTGGTTTGGCTCAGTGGGTAGAGCATCAGCCTGCGGACTGACGGGTCCCAGGTTCGATTCCGGTCAAGAGCACATGCCCGGGTTGTGGGCTCAATCCCCAATGGGAGGCATGCAAGAGGCAGCAGATCAATGGTTCTCTCTCATCATTGATGTTTCTATCTCTCTCTCCCTCTCCCTTCCTCTCTGAAATCAATAAAAATATATTTAAAAAAGAAAAGTTAGGTGGGATCAGAGCAGTCCAAGAAAACAGGGACCCCTGACAGCCAAGCCATGCCCACAGGGAGAGCGGAGGTCGGGCCAGGAGGTGGGCCCACGGGGAGTGCCCGTGCGAGGGTGTGGCCAGGTGTGGGCTGCATGTGAGTGAGTCTGCAGTGTTCCCCAGCGGGGGCTGGGCCAGCAGCAGGTGCCCCCCGACAGCAGCACCTGCAGGATCTGAATCAGAGGCCTCTCCACCGCGGCAGGGGAGCCTGGGTGCTCGGGGCGTGCAGGCGAGGTCTCCATCGCTGCAGTCTTCTCAGGGGCAACGCTTCGGGTTCCGTTTATGCTGTAATCTCAGCTCCTGGCCGCCCAGATGAGACCAGAGACCGTGCCCTTAACAGGTGGACGTGACCACTCCAGGCTCAATCAGTTTCTCTCCGATTCTGCAGCTCTTTGCTTCCTCTCCATCAGACTAGCCCTGCACGTCTGCCTCTGTCATCCTAGGCTTGTCACTGTATTTTTCTCTTCTGTTGCTGGTGACAACAGTAATCATGGATAACATCTGCTGAATGCCTACTATGAACCCCCACTGAGGGCCCTGCATGGCTAGTCTGCGGGACTTCCTACTTCCCAGCGGGAGAAGGCAGGATGCGTGGGGGCTGGGGGAGACCCGAGAGGCTCACCAGCTCCTGAGCGCTCATTTCACAAATGGGAGAACTGAGGCCCTGAGCAGAGGAAGTGTCTACAGTCCTGGAGCTCAGGTGCAGAGCTAAGCCCAGGCTCCAGCCTCTTCACCCGGCCAGCGCTTGGTCCCACACTGCCTGTCTTTCCGAATGTAAATTCTACCTGCCCTCAGCTTCAGGTAGGCCCCATGGCCTTGTGCTCTGAAGGACCTGACCGTGAGCCTCAGGGCCGAGTAGTACAGCCAGGGAGACTGCAGGAGCCAGACAGAACCAGAGGTCTGGACAGACTGACGCAAACAGTCCCAATTAAAAAAAATAAATCAGCCCATCCATCATGGCTCAGTGGTTGAGTGTCGACCTATGAACCAGGAGGTCACCGTTTGATTCCAATTAGGGCACGTGCCTGGGTTGCAGGCTTGATCCCCAGTAGGGGGCGTGTAGGAGGCAGGCGATCAATTATTCTATCTCATCATTGATGTTTTTATTTCCCTCTCTGAAATTAATAAAAATATATTTTAAAAAATAAATAAAAATAAAGAATTGAAAGGGTTTCAATAGATGAAATTGGTAGGATGCAAGGTAAGCGGATCTTCCTGGCAAGGTGGCCTCCTCCACCCGGGTTTCCCTGCTGTTGCCCCTCAATGCAGGCCCTTGGCCCTTCATGCTTCTCTCCCACAGCCATCTCATATATGTGTGTGTGTGTGTGTGTGTGTGTGTGTGTGTGTGTGTATACATATACGTGTTTTTATTGATTTTAGAGAGAGACGAAGGGAGAGGGAGAGAGAGAGAAACATCAATGAGAATGAAGCATCCATTGGCTGCCCCCTGCATGCCCCCTAGTGGGGGATCCAGCCCGAAACCTGGGCATATGCCCTGGTAGGGAATTGAACCTGTGACCTCTCTGTATGGGACAACGCTCAACCAACTGAGCCACACCAGCCAGGACATCCCCAGGCCATCTCTTTAGCTGTTCTCTGTTCTTGGTGACGAAAGGAGAGACACAGTAAGAAGCTCCTCTTCCCGTGGGCATGTGGAAGAGACGATGGAAGAAACAAGCCACATGACGCTAAAGACCACATACTCTGCCTGGCTCACACTGGCCTTCCTGGTGCCTCGCCCCACGGCTGGCATGAAAATAGGCACGCCTGGCCCCGCTGCCAGCCCTGTGGGCACTTCCAGGCAGCATCCTGGCTAACTGCAGCCCATGTCCAAGGTCAGCACCTTGCCGGCCATCCCTGGTCTGATCAGCCTCAGTGTTTCTGTGTCCACAAGAGCAGCTGGCCCAGCTGCCAAGGCTAAGGAAGGGCTCCTTGGTGAAGGAGAGGGTCCTTTCTGACTCAGGACTCACATTAGATGGACGTGCAGGAACAGGCAACCCCGGTGTGATGTCGTGGAGAAGGTGGGACCTTTGAAGTCAGATAGGTCTGAATTCACCTGGCAACTCTGCCTTCCACCTTTGCTGTGCAACCTTGGGCAAGACACCTAACCTCCCTGTGTCACGCTGACCTCTCTGAAAAATTGAAATGATAATCCTTCCCTTTAAGGTTACAGGAGGATTCAATAAAGTAACACTTGTTAAAGGCTCATCCAGGGGTATTGTCAGGATTTCATGGAGTCAGCCGTGCCCTGAGCATTCTCTGTAGAGGTTGCTGTGGCCATCTGCAAATTCATTTTAAAGTATTACTGAACTGTGAGCTTATTGTGTTTTTTCCAGCTAATGGAGAATAAAGGTACTGAGATCATGGTACAGGGGATCAAGAAATATTGTGGCATTAAAAGGAGACCCTCACAGGCCCATGGAGACTGGTACCAAAATACAGGCAGCTGAGAGTTAAGTGGGAAAAACTGGGTGGGCAAAAGTAGGCTTACCGCTGTTTGTATGGAAAATAAAATAATACAACAATTAATCAATAACAATTCAAGAATAAACTTCGTGTTCTGTGTACTCACAACTGTAAACTGACTTTTGCCCCACCCTGTATGAAGTAAAATCGCATTCGTGGGTTTTAAGTTTCCGTTGCTGGGCATTAGCTTTGGAAACTTCTGGGAGGTAACACAAAGGCTGTCATTTGAGTCACCTCCGGGGAATCTGCTTTAAATTCCTGGGATTGGGAGAGATTGTTACCGCTGATGTTACCCTTTGATCGTATGCAAGTATGTACAGTATTCTGTAATGAAGCCCATTTTCCATGAAAAGTTAAGGAAGTCAAAACAGGAAAGCAAACTCGCAAAACCTCCTAAGAAAAAACACCTCAACGTTAAAAAGGGCCCTTCTACAAACCTAGAAGCCAGTGTGCAGACAGACCAACTTCTAGAAACAGGGTCTGTCCTTGCCCGCCTCCCCCCGCCCCCACCTCCCCCCCCCGCCCCCGCCCGCCCCGTGCTCTTCTCACCAGCCCAGGGGACCTCTGCCAGCAGCCCCGACAAAGACAGGCCAGGTGGGCGCTCAGCCCGCAGGCTGGGCTCCCGGTGGCGGAGCTGACAGTGGACGCGGCAGCCCAGCCAGGCTTGGCCCCGGGTGGGCCTCTCACCAGCTCCTTTCTACACTTCACGCCTCACGGAGCCAGGCCGAGGGAGTCGCTGGAGGATCGTGACTGGACGAGTGGGCGGCTGCCCCCTGCCTCGGAAGCCATTAATCTTGTGTCTCCCGGCCTCTCGTGCTCCCGCCCCGGCCGCCCTGGCACAGGCTGACTCGGGGAAGGACATGAAGAGGGGTCCTGGGCTTCTCTCCACGGTGGACCGGGACCCTGGAAAACACCATCTGGCTTTCTGTGTGTCTCTGACACCCATTCCCCAGGTCGGGACACATCAAAGAGAGCTGTGTCTGCTGACAGGTCTCATTGTTATTCCTTTGGCAGGGCCTTCGGATTCAAGGTCACAGGTAGACTCGTGCTCCCAGAGGCTGCCTGTGGGACCTGGGGCCTTCCGTCCTAGGAGGCCTGGGAAGGGGGCTTGTAGAGGGCGACCCGGGACCACGCCAAGGGCAGGACCCTCTCCCTGCCCCGGACAGGCCTGCAGGGCCAGGCCAGGCAGCAGAACGCCCTGGCTCTGCATTTCCTCCCCTGCAGTCTGGCTCCTCCCACGCAAACCAGCCAGCGCGCCAGGGACCCGATCTGGGGTGTCAGCAAATGTGCATGGTTTGACCTTGGCCCTGGGAATCTTGGCTTTACTCTCAGATCGGCATTTTCTTTAAGAAGGCGAGGTTGCTGGCTTCAGAGTGATTCCAAAATAGAATTATTTGGTGTAACGTCAGTTTGTGTCGACGAGAGAGTCTTTGATGAACCTGGACACTTAGTACTCAGAAGTGGACTTCATTCTGAGCAGTGAGTCCTCCGTCGCTAGAGGCATGCAAGCGGCAAGGGGACCTGTTTGGAATGTTCTAGAGCAGCGGTTCTCAACCTGTGGGTCGCGACCCCTTTGGGGGTCAAACGACCCTTCACAGGGGTTGCCTAAATACATCCTGCATATCAGATATTTACATTACAATTCAATAACAGTAGCAAAATTACAGTTATGAAGTAGCAACGAAAATAATTTTATGGTTGGGGGTCACCACAACATGAGGAACTGTATTAAAGGGTCGCGGCATTAGGAAGGTTGAGAACCACTGTTCTAGAGGATACATCAATGGGCAGGAGTTTGAACACTCTGTCGGAATATCCCCCTTTGGAATATATATCTTCATTTTATATCGGTGGGGAGCAGAGGGTGGGCCTGAGCGAGGCCCCATGGGACATCTTCTCACTTTTATTTCTACATCATCCTGCTTATTTTTCCAGTAGAGGCCAGTGCCTCCTGAGCCGGCCTGCGCTTGTTAGCAAACCGGTTCCCTAACCCTAAGACATACATGTACGTGTTTTCTCTGTGCCAGGCACACACTGCTTTTGCCTAGTTTCTTTTTGTCTCTGAATCTCCGTTGTACTGCAGCGTAGCCACATGTATTTTCCTCCTTTTACAAATGAGAAGATGGGGCCCCAGAGACGGTGAGGAGCATCCCCAAAGTCACACAGCTAATGAGAGGCAAAGCCAGGATTTGAACCCAAGTCCACGCCCAGAGTCCACTGTGCTGGACCCCCTGTGGGTGACAAACGATCCCCCCTGTATTCATTCCTCTCTTTGTTGGAAATTGTTTGGTTTTCCTTTATTTATGCCATCAGGGCTCAGAGGCAGCCAAGAAACTGGGTGGTCCCTGCTCTGCTGCTTCCTGCCCCGGTAGGCCCAGTGAGTTGGGGAGGGGGCGCATGGGGGGGTTTGGAACCACCCCCTGGGCGAAAAGGGGGCAGGGGCATTCATTGGGGTTGGCCCATCGGTGGCAGCATCGCATCAGGCACCAGAGCCACATGCTCATCGCGTCCTCACTTGAGGTTCCCGCGGAGGCAGAGGCCCTCCTGCCCTTGGTTGTCCAAATGTGGAAACTGAGGCCCAGAGAGGCTGTGCGGTCGTGCAGCTAGTGGACAGTGGAGTCCGATTCAAACGAGGGCCTATCTGACTCCTAAGCTCAGTGTCACCACCGCCCCCCGCATGTTACACAGTTCAGCCTCCGCTGTCTTGTTGAGGGATGGACGGGGAACGGGCAGGGCGCAGGGGCACAGGTGGGCAGGGATTATTTTAATCCTCATTTTCCAGGTGGACACCTGAAGCCGAGAGTGTCTTGAAGTCAGAGGCTGGGGACGAAGTTACCACCAGGCGCCTCTGGGTCCCCGGCTGCCTTCTTTATATATCGAGGGGCCCACACAGCAGACGCCGATCCTTCGGGAGGAAATGGCCCTGTGGCTGCATGCAAGGAGCGGGGACCGGTGATTTGTTGGCTGCCTGGGTGTTTTCTCCAATCAGTGCACACTTCCTCATTTGAATAGATGGGGTGCTTTGACCAATCCGACCGGAAGCTCCCTGGGGTGGAGTCCGAGGCCCTGGAGTAGCCCCTTTGGTAGATGCGTGATCTTAGACAAGTCACTTAGCCTCTGAGCCTCCATTTTCTCAGCTGCAGAATGGGAATAACAGCACCAGCTCGTTGGGTTCCATGTGAGGGTCGAGTCTCCAGCAGTGGTGAGATCTGGCTCCCGAGAGGCCGGTTCTAGCCACACCTCCATCCCTCACTCCTCCTCGTAGGCCGTCAGAGTCCACCTCATCTCTGAATATGCCCACTGGTCGCGAATCTTCTTTCTTTGGGGTGGATTTAATCTGTAATGCAGCCAAGGTCGTTTGGAGGCAAGTGTAGGGAGTGAGCTGGGTGACAAAGCTGAGCCAAGCGATTTTTGATGACAGAGAAAAGTGAGGATGGGACTCTGTTTCTCGGGTAATCTGGCCTTAAGGCAGTTCCCAAGAGGAACTCCCAAGTGCTCTGACCGAAGACAGCGGCGCGGGGAGCAGGAGGAGATGCCAAGGTGACCACGCTGACGGCGACAGCGCTCCCCAGGGAGGATACAGATCAGTTGGTCACAGTTGGTCTCCTGACTTCACAATCGCACCTGCTGCTCCCGACCAGCTGCCACCGCTTCTTGGTGCAAACTCGGAGGGGGGCTCTGCAGGCATCCAAGGGGGGCGTGGGTAATTGTGGCAGGCCCCTTGCAGAATAAGATGCCTACAACTTCCTCGTCTTGCCAGCCAAACCTGAAAGCTGCCCCACAGAACGCACACTGCTTTGGCTGGGAAGCCAGACGAGCCCAGCTCTCCAATCTAGCTAGAGGCAAAGGAGACGAGGACCCCCCGCACCCCCATCCCCATCCCTGGTACATCATCTGAGAATTAGCCTGGCAGTGGGAGCCTTGAAAGTGGGCACTTAATCCCCCTTTTTTTGAGTTGTCATCCCCTGGCATTTTGCTTCTGAGAGAATTCTGAAGAGACCATTCTGGGAAAGGTAGAACTATAGAATACGTTTTGAATAAGAAAATAGCCAATGCCCTAACCGGTTTGGCTCAGTGGATAGAGCATCAGCCTGCGGACTGAAGGGTCCCATGTTTGATTCCGGTCAAGGGCATGTACCTTGGTTGCGGGCACATCCCCAGTGGGGGGTGTGCAGGAGGCAGCTGATCGATTTTTTTCTCTCATCGATGTTTCTAACTCTCTATCCCTCTCCCTTCCTCTCTGTAAACAAAAAAACAACAACAAAAAAAAGCCAAGACAAGCCCTGGCCGGGTAGCCCAGTGGGCTGGAACATTGTCCTGTATACCAAAAAGATGCAGGTTCGATTCCCAGTCAGGGTACATACGGGAGGCAACAGACTGAGGTTTCTTTCTCACATTGATGTTTCTTTCTCTCTCTCATCCTCTCTCTCTCTAAAATCAATTAATAAAACAACAACACCCAAAACAAAACCATATCCTTGGGTGATGATTAAAAAAAGAAAAAGAAAACGAGCAGGAATGTAATTTGGGGAGACAGTAGCGCATGGGGCCGGAGAACTCTGAATGGCGGCAGATGGACTCAGTGCTGGTCTGCAGACTGTTAGAGATGAGAACAAAACGGGGAAAGTCAGAGCCGCCCCGCGAGCTTTCCCAACGCGCTCACATCAGTGCAAGGCTGTGCTGTATTCTGAGGCTGTGGCCGTCCTCATGGGGGTATGAAAGTGGCTTTGCTTTTGTGAAATGACGATGATACCGGATTCTTTTTCCTTTATGGCTCTCACTTGACAATATAGTCCAACTTGTATTGGTTCCCAAACTTGGCGGAATGGGGTTTAGCCCATGGATTGGAGAACCAGGAACCAGAAACCAGGTGTCCTCCCGCTGGGCAGGCTCTGTAGGGGGCCTGAGGACAGCGAGTGCAGACACGGGAGACAGGGGTTCACTGGGAGGCTCCTGGGAGTCTGGCTTGTCTCCTTGTCCATGGACCTGTGCGCCTTGTGCTCCTCATAGGGCAGCCGGTTCGAAGTCGCAGACATAGGAGATTTTTCTCTGCTTGAGCACCTCAGAGAGCCATGGTGCTCACCCTCCCTGTCAGCTCTGAGGCCTGCCTCCTGCAGGGAGTTGCATGTGTCTGAGAAGAAAGGCTCCTGTCACCCTTTGTCGTGAAGGCGGTTCAGGGCCAGGCCGCTGCTGAGGCCAGCTCAGCCCTGGGCGTTCACGTGGGAGGATGGAGCGGAGGAAAGCACTGAACTGCTTGTGTCAAAGACGGGAGCAAAAAGGGGAAGTCTGAAACAGACTGGGGAGTGCCATTCATGGAAGAGCGGGCCTCCCTAATCCCCTCCCGGTCTTTTCAGCCTGGAGACTTTGGATTCAAGAGATGGTGATGAATGGGGACCACAGTGATATATTCTTCAGAGGGCACCCCGGGTTTAGGCTGCGGGTAGCCCCAGAGCAGAGGCCCTGGTCCCTTAGATTCTGACCCTCAACTGCAACATTCCTTGAAGACTATGGAATTTAATGACTGCAAGATGCCCTTGTGGAGAAAGAAGCTTTCGGTGGTTGCGTTAGTCAGGGTTCTCCAGAGAAACAGGACAAATAAGGGGTGTGTGTGTGTGTACCCCTCATCTCCACACATATCCTATATAATAAAAGGCTAATATGCAAATTGAGCAAACAGCGGAACGGCCAGTCGCTATGATGTGCACTGACCACCAGGGGCCAGACACTCAATGCAGGAGCCGGGCTCACGGCTGGTGAGCACAGTGGTGGTGGGATCCTCTCTCGACTCTGCGGTAGCACTGAGGATGTCCCCCGAGGGCCTCCGGAAGGTGAGAGGGCGCAGGCCTGGCTGAGGGACCCATCCCCCCCTCCCCCTGGCCCCGAGTGCACAAATCTCATGCACCAGGCCTCTAGTTTATATATATGTATATAAATGGTTTCTCCAGATGTTCTCTCAGAAGCAAAATGCCAGGGGATGAAAATACAAGAAAAGGGGAATTAAGTGCCCAGTTTTAGGGCTCTCACTGCCGGGATATTAAAATATTTATAACTATTTATGTAAAATATTTTTATATATTTTAATGAATTGACGCATGCAATTATGACTGTAGGCAAGCCCTAAGATCTACAGGGTGAGATAGCTAGTCCAAAGGCCTGAGAACCAGGAGAGCCAGTAGCGTAGTGTAGTTCCAGTCCAAAGGCCAGCAGGCTGGAGACCCAGGAAGAGCTGATGTTTCAGTCTGAGTCCAAAGGCAGGAGGAAGCTGATGTCCCAGTGTGAAAGCAGTCAGGCAGGAGAAATCCTCTGTTACTTGGGAAAGGGTAATAGGCCTTCAACTGATTGGATGAGGCCCACCCACATTAGGAAGGGCAATCTGCTTTAAATGTTAAATCTCATTTGACTCGTTCACCCAAGTGTTTTCCTTATGTTTTGACAATGGTACTTGTGGGGTTTTTTGTTTTGTTTTGGCAAAGGAAGGGGAGAAGGGGCAAGATACTTGTGAAAATCCTATGGAACTGGATTCTATGGACCAGGAGACAACAACTGAGACCTCACTGGTCCTCAGAACTTCCTCTGGCATAACCTCCATCCCTGAAAATACTTGACGTTGGCTTTTCGGGCCCCTCCTCCCTGCTGTCTGCTGTGCCGTGCTGGCCAGAGAAGGCGGCCGTCCTTGATTGGCACCGTTGTGCATGTGGGAGCCTCCACACGCTGTCACGGTCAGACTGCATCCCAAAGTGAAAGGACTGGAGAACTTTCTGAGAGTTCTGTTGGGCTGTGTTTACTGGCGCTTACTCAAGGAGTGCTGGCTTGTTGGGTGCCGAGCTCTTTATATGCATGATCTTTCTTAATCTCTCCAACCACCCTTTGAGTTGGGAACTGGTGTCTCATTTTGCAGGTCCAGAAATAGGCACAGAGAGTTTCCATGACCTTCTAGCAGGTGGGAAGAGGATTCGAACCCAGGCCTGTGATCACGCCACCCCCCTGATGCCCACGGTGTGGCTGGGAAACCTTCAGGAGCGAAGGAAGCAGAGGCCACACCAGGCGTGTAGTTGGAAGTCGAACAGTTTATCTGAAAGCCCTTACCTGACAAGATGCCTTTTGATGGGGAAAGAGAAAATCAGAGAGATTAGGGGATGGGAGGAAGCCAGTGAGGGGAGACAGACTTTGTATGTTTGTTAAATGTGCTCACATTCCAGAGGGAAAGGCAAAAAAAGGACATTGGTTTAGGACAGTGATGGCGAACCTTTTGAGCTCGGCGTGTCACCATTTTGAAAAACCCTAACTTAACTCAGGTGCCGTGTCCCAAATAGAAATTTTTTGATATTTGCAATCATAGTAAAACAAAGACTTATATTTTTGATATTTATTTTATATATTTAAATGCCATTCAACAAAGAAAAATCAACCCAAAAAATGAGTTCGCGTGTCACCTCTGACACGCGTGTCATAGTTTCGCCATCACTGGTTTAGGATGTCCTGGGCCATCATCCCCCTTGCTGGTGACAGACAGGCCCTGCCCAGCTCTGCATCTCACTTGGTGCACAAATGGCCTGGTGCCCTCGGAGGTGGTCCCTGAGAGCACCAGACGGAAGGAGGTGATAACAGGCAGCAAGACCCTGCTCAGAGGGAGAGAACTTGGGTCCAATAATGGCTGTGACTTGGAGAAGTCGAGGTGCTCTCAGATATCTGGCATGCTGTCGGCCTGTCCGCTAAGTGAGCGAGGTGCTGCGTCCTATTTTGCACGAGGCTGTTCCACAGAGGAAGTGCACATGGGCAACTGTGTCTGTCTCCGGCCGCCAGTGCTTGTCAGGGCCCAGCCCCTGCCACACAGGTATCTATGAGCAATGGGTCTGCATACGTGTGTGTACATACGTACCACCCAAAATGCATTCCTGCATCACACTTTTCAACTATTATATTTCACTAGAGGCCCGGCGCACAAAATTCGTGCACAGGTATGGTCCCTGGGCCTGGCCTGTGATCAGGGCCATCTTCCCTGGCTGCTGGCACCAGCAATGCCCCCCACTGCCACCCACCTAGGTTCCCAGCTTGCCATCGGGAGATCAGAGCCTGATGGCTGGGGGGAAGGGCCCAGAGGTCAGCCAGTCCCACCCGCTCACGGCCCCGCCCCTGCTGTGGGTTTCCCTCTGTGTGTGGGGCGACTGGTAAGGCGGGGGCCTTGGCCTGGCACTGCCCGCATCTCTGCCACCCACCCCCCGAGTCACTGTTCACCACCGGGTGATGGGAACCTGCTGGCCGGGGAAAAGGACTGAGAGGTGGTCAGTGCACCTCATAGTGACTGGTCAAACGATCATTCTGGTTGTTCTGCTGTTATGGTCGCTGGGCTTTTATTATATAGGATGATATGATATGAAATGATACATGATGTTATGATTTGATATAATATCCTTGTTAATCATCTGTCTCTCCCATTAGAATAAAAACTGCCAGAGGGTCAAGGAGGGCGTTATTGTCACTGTCAGACAGTGTCCAGAGCATTGAAGTACCCGATAAATGTTATGGGTAAAGGAATGAGTGGACAGACTACGAGGTACGATCTCTTAGTACGTGCCCTGGATTTTACTCCTGCATATGAACTGCACCCTTTCAGCAGAGGCCCTGGGAACTGCAGTTCGCTTGTCCAGCCTCCTTCACCTCCCTCTCCCTCTCCCTCTCCCCTCCGTCCTCTGTCCCTCCTCACCCTCCTCCTGCTCATGCTCGGTATCCCCTCCGCTCCCTTCTTAGCACTGCGCTCAGTCATCTCATCTCTGGCTCCAGCCCAGCCGCTTGAATATCCTTAATGATGATTTTGACTTTTTTCCCCCCTGAGAGACAAAGTCATTTGAAACCAAGCTTATGAGCTTGTTTGTTGGCCAAGTTAGTCACTAACCCAGAGATGATAAATGAGGTGTAGTAATCGGACACATATCTTTGAATCCTAATAATATTAATAGTTCTTGAAGAGGGCCCAGTGCCCGGAGGGTACGATGAACCGCCCTCTAGTTTTCCTTGGGAGGTAGTTGGGGAGTTTCTCCTTGGACTCTGAGTCCCTGGGTGTGATCAGAAGACGGTAGAGTGTGCCTGGCGGCTTTCCCCAGTGAGCCTGGGCGTGAGGCATCGGTAAATGTGCCCAAACAGATCAGAGAGGGAAATAGAGCCCAGAATCTTCAAGCACCTGCTGTTGTCAGGTCGGTAAGCCACCCCTAGGAATGTCCTCTGCCAAGGCTGCCCTCTGTGTCACTGTGTGGCCTTGGCAGGGACCCCCCCTCCCCCCAACACACACACATACACTTCGATTCCCTCTTGCCTGTGCTCAGGCCCAGCCCTGCCCTTCAGCGGGCACCTTATTCTTCCCCGTGCTCCATACCTGCCTGGGGAGCAGCTGTTCAGGAGGCGGGCCCTTCGCCTGTGATAGATGGAGTGGCCGCTGCAGGGGCTGGCCCCTTCCGGGAGTGCGGGTGGAGGGGGGCAGAGTGGCTGTGTCCTGTCTCACAGATGAACCTTGCTGGGCAGGCTCCTCACTCTGCCCGCAGCCCTGACTCTGGGGCTGCATTGCCACTTCCTGCCCGAGCTCCAGGAGCCCTGATCCCGGGCCACTGGGCGCTGAGCCTGGTTTGGAGCCGCTGCCCCTGCTTTTGCTTGCACAGCTCAGCCTGGAGCCATGCAGGCCCCAGCCAAGCCTGTCCTAAGATCTTCACAAGTCTGTATCAGAGCATATAGATTATACGCCCCATTCATACAACTTTTGTTGTGAAAATTATTTGGAATCTTTTGTATGCAAATAACTGATTGAGTTTAAAATAGGCTCTGATTTCTTAGAAATCATCAAGGCAACTCAGAAATTTCTACTAAGAAAATCTAATCTATGTTATGTTCAGATGTGTGAAATGTTTATGAACACACCCGAAACGAACCAAGGTGACACGTTATGCTTTGTGGACATTTAATTGAACGTTAACATTTTTTATTTTGATTTTTTTTTAATGTTTGTAGATAAACATGTGAAGTAGGGAGTGTCCTGTCTGGTACTAGTTTCTCTAATTGCCTGTGGTCTGTCTGGACCCGCTTCCTGGGGGCTGGGATTGTGTTCTGTTCACACCGTCTCCAGCACCTCGGACAGTGCCTGGCACCCAGGGACTCCACGAGGTAAACAATTGCTGGCTCCATAAATGAGTGAATGGACCTTTACACACCTGCCTCCACAGGCTGTTGGGAGGATCAGGTGAGAAGAGACACATATTTCAAATGATATGGATGTGAGGGCGATCTGGCTGCGACATCTGTCACCCCATTGGTCGCCAGGGTTGATTCGGCTGATCTGGCTGGCTAGGCGGGTGTCCCCCTCCTCCCTCACCGATCCATGTGCGTCCCTCCCGAAGCTGCGCGCTCGGTCGAAGAGGACGACCTTCCCCCCCGAGGAGAGGACTGGTCTTCAGTCAAGGGTATAGAGTAGCTGCACTCCCCTGCTAGAACCTCCAAACAAGCTCTCAAATGATAAACCAACATGCCGGTGGCCCAGGAGTCAGGACACATTTTCTGCTTGCAAAGGGCTTTCCCGATGTTCACTACATGCCTCGCAGAACCGCGGCTCTCAATCTCCCATCGGCATATTGCAGAGCAGGTTGACCCCGGCAGGTCTGGGGCAGAGCCTGGGCATCTGCACCTAACGAACCCTCTGGTGGCACTGATGCTGCTGGTCCCCAGTCTGTGCTGAGAGAAACCCCCACGAGAACTAGTGATTTTCGCTTCGTGTGGCAGGTAGGACAGAAACCTAGGGCCCACGGGCTGTCTCAGCTGGAATGCAGTGTGACCCAGGGGCCCGTGGTCCCAAAGTTGGTGAAAGGGAGGGGGTTGGGGGCTGCCCCTCTCCGTGTTTGAGGGCCCCCGAGCCTGCATGGAGCTGACTCTGGTCCTGGCACCCCCGAAGTTCTAGTTTCCCATTTCTTTTCATTAGATCAGAGGGTTTGGGAGCTTCGGGCCACGCAGGCTGCTCAGTGCACACGTCGGGTCCTGCAGGGCCATGCAGCCTGGATCACAAGCCTGAAGCCCTTGTTGCTGAGCATCGATGGGGCAGGAGTGGGTCTGGGTGCCTCCAGGCGGCAGGGGTACCGCCCCTGATGACCTTGGAACAGGGCACAGAGGTGCTGGTATTGGAGGCTGGGCAGCCCGAAGCCAGTGAGCCCAACATGATGGAGGCGGCTACTTCCCCCAAACGGGACAGATCCTCCCGGCCTGCTCTGCTCGTGCCAAGCTGCCTGTCAATTCCTCTGGCGCGGCCCCTGGGGGAGGTGACTGTGGACGCTGGACCATGGGTCCTGGCTACCCAGCCCTCTGACGATACCAAGCAGCCCACGGTGTGTAGGTCACACACACACCAGCACAGTCTTCGAGGACAGGGCACCAGGCTGCAGTCACTTACAGCTCAGAGCAGGCTTGGGACCCCGAGTCACCAGGCAGGTTGGAGGGGCCATCAGGCCTTGGCCCCCCAGAAGTGCAAAAATCCAGGCTAGCCCTTGCCTAGGGTTATCTGGTCCTCCTCATTGATTCTTTCTTTTGTTCATTCCACAAAGAATGATCAGGCACCTTCTATGAGGGCACAAACATGGATAGGACAGTCCCGGTCCTCACGGGACTTACCTGGTAAATGATGCCCAAAGCACAAGCAGCACAGAGAGCAACGAGACCCCCGGGTGCTCCATCAATCTGTCCAGAGAGCAAGTGCTGGGGGAGCATCAAGGAGAGCGAGCCTGGCCAGGCTTCTTCATAAGGAGGAGGGGAAGGCATTCCAGAGAAAAGGTGTGACGTCATCAGATATTGGCCGTCTGACAAACATTTGGTGTGAGTGGCAGGGTAGAGAAGAGAAGAGCAGTAAGTAAGGACTGATGTTTACTGAGCCCTTGGTTCTAGCCAGGCAATGCTCTGAGCACAGTCCATACACCATCTCATTAACCCTTTGAGATGAGTCCTGTTGCTGTCACTCCCATCTGACAGTTGCATAGCCTGAGGCCCAGAGAGGTGACGTTCATGCTCCAGGCCAGGCAGGTAGCAGTGGCAGAGTTGGGTGTTAAACCTCCCCCCAGCTGGCACTTAACCCATCTGAGCCTCAGCTGCTCCATCTGTAAAATGGGACACCCAGGCTTCCCTTGCAGGTCTCTGGGAGGGATTAAGTAAGCCGTGTACAAATGCACGTGGAAAATCTGTGAAAAGATGACAGGAGTCACAAAAAAAACTGGGTTACTTTGGGGAGTCCGTCTAGGGGACTAAGGATTAGAGGAGAAAGAATAACAATCGAGTCCCTGGATCACTTATTGGGCCTCTGGTGCAGTGAGGTTAAATGACAAGGAAAGTTCAGGGGAAGGAGTTGGGTGGGGGCTCAGCTGGAAAGGGGACGGAGAGGTGAGGCTGGTGTCCCTGAGGTGGGGATGGCATTTGTCTGTCGTGGGCACTCCGCCTGCACTCACTCCTCTCTCTGAGAAGGACACTGTGGCGACAGGCTTCCTCTTTAATCCAGTGTGTGCGCTTTATCTCTGCAGGCTTCTTGCGGACTTGGTTTAGAGATCTCAGCTCAATACCATTAGTGCATATCTGCAGAGGGCCCTTTGTAAAACTGATTAGAAAGTGGGCTTTTGCATGGGGGGTGGGGGTGGGGGTGGGACCTAATCCGATTTGAACACTAGATGGTATCTCATTCCCTGTGTCTACCAAAGGCCTGGGGACCTCCCAGGGAGCCAGGGCCTCTAATTTGGTTTGCGAATACATTAGCCAAACAAGCAGAGGGGGCTCCTTTGGGGAGTGAGTTTGGGGGTGGGTGGGGTGGGGCCAGGAGATGGTGGGAAGGCAGAGGAATGAAGAAGGGGTGCTTTCTGCATAGATTCTGGGTGTAAGCTGTACCCTAGGTCACCAACGGTGTGCACTTCCGATGGTTTTACCCAGTCTTCGAGAATGAAGCACTTTTAAGGGGACGTGTTATTGTATCACCTGTCACTTACCGAGTGCCCATAGTTCATTTTTCAGTCTCAAAACAAGTGCTATTCCCACGTATAATAAAAGCCACACAGTACCAGAGTGTAGGCAATGACGGTATGTTATCCTTTCTTTCTCCCCTAAGCCTTGATCCCCCAGACCCTCCCCAGAGTAACCACTGCCACCAAGTTTCCTGTCACTTGTATCTTTGCACCATCTTCCATTCCCATCCATGCACAGCTTTCCTCGTCCCTCCAAGAAACCCACGGGGAAGCCTGGGTGTCCCTTTCCAGAGACGGAGAAATTGCGGTTCAGCTTGGTTCGGTGCCAGTGGGTGGGTGGCCAGCTCAGGACCCAAATTGTCCCTGGTCTGGCTTGAACCCCCGGGGTCTTTCCACAGAATCCTGTGCTCTCCCTGAAAAGAGAGGGAACTGCTCAAAGCTGAACAAAGGCACCTGGAGTTTTACTTGTCCAGCTCTTTCCTCGGGCCCATTCACATGCTATCGCTTTGTCTACTTATACCTAAGTGTACTCAAAGCGGAACGGAAACTTCCCAGGCGTCCTTGCGCAGAGCCTCCTTCAGGTCACGGGCTGCAGATCTGGGGACCTCCTTCCCTTCTCCTTCAGCCCTCCTATCCAGGACTTAGCGTGCCCCCCCACCCGCCCCATACAAGCTACACCTTTTCAACAGTTCTTTATCCCAAACCCATCCTCTCCCCACAAGGAAGGTTTTGTAAGGACCAGAATCCCTCAGCCCCAGTACTGTACGTAAAACCCAGAATTATGTAACAGCTGGATTATGGGCGATTATTAGCTTTGCTTAAAGATTTTCCGTTTACTCAAGGATTAGTTGCAGGGTTCCTTTAAATAGCTAGCTTTGCTCGTACATTTGTATTGCAAAGAAAGGTGGTTGGGAAAGGGGGGAGGGCAGGACTGGGAAATGGACTGATGGAGTTCTAAGCCAGCTGTGTGATGGTCGTTTTCCTCTTGGGGCCTCAGTTTCCTTGTCGGGGACAGTGAAAAGCGGCTCCCTGCCCAGTCCCAGCGTTACCCGCACAGTGAACGCTGCGTGTAACCCTCTGCCCTGCAGATCTAAGGCTGTGGCCGCGGCTCTGACTGCAGGGCCTTTATGCGCCAGGTGGGACGGACTGCCCAGCCTGTGCCAGTGTGCTGCAGCCAGCCCCTCTCAGGCCCCAGGATCACTGGGGTTCCAGTTCCAAACCCTTACATTTAGCACCCAAGGATTTTCAGGAACTGCTCCTGGCCCACCTCTTCACTGGGTCTCCTGCCATGCCCTCACCTGACCTAGTCCTGGCTCCGCCCGCTGCCACACACCTCTAGTCCCAGAAGTCCCCAGGTACTGCACTTCCCTGGATGTGTATGCTGTTGGCCACCTCTGTGCTTCGTGCATGCTGGTCCTGGCTGCCTGGAACACCATTCCACACCTGCTCCCTGGCCTGGTGAACACCTTACTTGTCCCTCAAGACAGCCCAGATGACTCCTCCTCCAGGAAGCCTTCCATGATCCCCTTCTCCCAAGGAGGGTTAGACACCCCTTCTCTCTGCTTCAGGAGCTCCCGTGAATATGCCTGTGTGACTCATCATCATACGTTTGGCCACACTTGGTGCACAAATGGCCTGGTGCCCTTGGAGGTGAGTGAGTGAGATAAGAACCCTGCCTTCTTGGAGTTAGTGGGGAGGAGGCTGACAAGCAGACAAGGTCTAGGGATTATAGGTTTCCTGTGTCCTAAGTACAGTGGGGACCCTAACTCTGGAAAGTTGTAGAGGGAGTGACATTTGGGTTTAGTTCAAAACAAAAACAAACTGTACAAAACTGAACGGACTGTGATGGGGGAAGGGACCATGACGGAGGCCCCTCCCTGCATGCCAACTACTGCGCTAAGCACTTTCTAATGTTTTCACTAGTTGTGATTACCACTAGTTTGTATCTGCCATGAGCTGCTGAGCTTACAGGCCAAGCCCCTGTTGTGTAGAACTCAGTAATTGTGTGGTACATGAAATTAAATAAACAAATGAGTAATAACTGCTTTTACAGGAGATAAATGTGCTTTCTTCCCAGGCACACAAGCACCCCACCTCCCATGCAGCAAATGGCATGTCCTTTAAGGGCAAAATCCTGGTGTTAGACGACAGGAGTCCAAATAAATCTTGGCTGTACCCGAGCTGTGGGGCCAAATGTGTTTGCCCTCAGTTTCCCCGTTTGTAAAATGGGATCATTAGAGTTCTCTGATCTCTTAGGGTTGCTGTGAAGACGAAATGAGTTAATCCGTGTGTCACACTTAGAACCGTGCCTGCACATAGTTTTGTGTTTGGTAGTGGGGTTTTTTGAGGGCCCTGGAACTGCCCCCATCGGTCCTCCCAGCCCCCCAGTGTCCCCTCCCAGGCCCCTAGTGTCCCCTCTTAGACCCCCAGGTTGCTGAGCTGGCTGTTTGCCTCTCTTCCCTCGCTCCAGTGAACTTTTTCACTACCCACCCCAACCAGTCAGCACAGTAATAATCCAATTTCACTTGATTATTAGTCATTAGCTTCTGCTGCTGTTTTGTTTATTACTTGTTTTTAAGCATTCTAGATTTAATTGAGTTGATTGATTAGCACAATCGCTGATTGGAAGGAGATGCTCTGTAACCCTCTCCTCCCCCTGCCTGTGCCTCCCCCAGCGAGCCTGGGGCTGCTGGCTGGGGTCCAGGCCTCCCGTTCAGAGGGGCAGTGGTATAGCCAGGTGTGGGCTGAGTGACCTGGGGCCAGTTCCTGCTTCTCTATGAGCCTGAGGTCTTCATCTGTAAAAAGGGGGTTGAACTAAATGAACCTTCTGATCTCTTCCAGCCCTAAAATTCTATGAAAACTCTTCACCTAAGCTCCCCTGCCCGCCCTGGTTTGTGAATCATTCATTCGTTCAGCATCACTGAGAGCCCGTGCTGTGCCCAGCACTTAGCCAGGTTTTGTAGGACCAGATGTGAGTGAGATAAGAACCCTGCCTTCTTGGAGTTAGTGGGGAGGAGGCTGACAAGCAGACAAGGTCTAGGGATTATAGGTTTCCTGTGTCCTAAGTACAGCGGGGACCCTAACTCTGGAAACTTGTAGAGGGAGTGACATTTGGGTTTAGTTCAAAACAAAAACAAACTGTACAAAACTGAACAGACTGTGATGGGGGAAGGGACCGTTATGGAGGCCCCTCCCTGCATGCCAAGTACTGCGCTAAGCACTTTCTACTGTTTTCTCTTTCATCCTCACAGCAGCCCTCTGAAGAGGGGAATGTGGTATCAATTTTACAGAAGAAACACTTGCAGCTTGGAGAGGCTGAGTGGGAGAGGCAGATGTTGAAATGAGGTCTGAACGATATGCAAGCACATCTCCCTATACAGGTTCATACCAAGTTACAATCCTATCTAATAAAGAGGGAATATGCTAATTGACCCTCACGCCATCACAAAGATGGTGGCACCCACAGCCAATAAGGAGGGAATATGCTAATTGACTGTCCTACCCTCAAAGATGGCGGCACTCACAGCCACAAGATGGCAGTGCCCAGTCCCCTCAGCCCTGCCACGTGCCTGCCTCCAGAGTCCCCCAGTCCCCTCAGCCCCCCAGCCGCCCGGGGCTGGCTCAAGGCACAGGCAAGCCTAGGATGGTGGCTGCCAGCCTCCCAGGGCCAGCTTGAGGTGCAGGGATGCCTCGGATGGTGGCTGCCCAGCCGCCCTGGGCCACCTGAGCCTCAGGTAACCAGGGCCAGCCGAGGCTTGCGCTGCCGGCAGTGGCAGCAGCAGAGGTATTATGGGGGCATCGCCTTCCCCTGATCGCCGGGTCGCCTCCTGCCCCTGAGGGCTCCCGGACTGTGAGAGGGGGCAGGCCAGGCTGAGGGACCCCCCCCTCCAGTATTAAATAATTTGAGAAAACTTTTTTAAAAGTTCAGCTACATCCCCAACGATCACTTCTCTTTTCATATTTCCATACATACTCTTTTTATATTGTGTACATATGCAGCCAGTGCAAGGGCCCTGGGGTAGTGATGCTCTTGGCATATTTGCCTGGAACACGGGGGAAAGGGCAGAAGGTAAAGTGGGAAAGGTAGCCAGAGCTGGTTGCAAATGTCTTTGCAAACCACTGAAGGGACTCTTATTGCCAATGTGTTTTTCCATTTTCTTCCAATCCCCAGTGTTTCAACAATGCCACAATTCAACCCAGTGGATTTGGCATTATAATCCAACATTAAGTTTGTCTTCAGCGGCATTGGTGCGCTCATGGGCGTGTGAACACGTGTGAGTTTGAAGGTCACATTTCAAGCATGTGGCTGCTGCTTCTGATGAGCTGTGTTAGGCTGAATCGATAGGAGTGAGAGACCTGATTCGAAGTGTTTGGTCACCTGTGCGGCTCCAGACCAGTAAGGCCTCGTGGTAACTGCAGGTGGAGAGAGGAGCCTTCCAGGCAGTGCGCCCGTGTGTGCAAAGGAGCAGAGCCGAGGCAGAGCAAGGCTTGCTGGGGCCTCTGACCTGACGGAGGAGCGGGAGGTCAGAGAGTAGGTGCCCCTGAGGAGGCGGCACATAGTCACGTGGCTCTTCACCTTCAATTCAAGAAGCAAAGCTGGGGCTTTAAAATGGTTTCCAGTTTCAGAAACAAAACAAAACCCAACTTCTTATTAGTTTTGCATTTACAGAAAAATTGCAAAGATGGTGCAAACAGTTTCGTATGCTGCTGTCTGTGTCCCGCACTCGCTAGCCTCTCATTACTGTGGTACATGATTAAGCTGAGAACTCAAGCGTTGGAAACCCTGATTCTGTTTCTAGCCCACGAAGGGACATTGAATGAGATACCTTCCATCCTCAGTCCCTCCACTCTGACCTTGGCGGGAGACTGCTCACCTTGGTTTAACTGGACAGACCTATGAGTGCTCATCAACCCAGGGCTCCCTTTTGGTTTCATTTGTGAGTGGCCACCCACTGGGATCGGTGGGACCAATCGCCCTGAAGACCTTGTTCTCCCTCCCCTCCCCCAGGAGCCAGGGTTGTGAATGCCAGAGTGAGTGCCGATGAGGAAGGTGTGACAATGGCACAGGAGGCTGACACTTTGCAAAGCTTTTGAAAAATAATATCCTAATTTGATCCTTGCAGTAACTCCGCAAGGTAGCAAGATGGGTTATCACTGTTATAGAGATGAAGAAACTGAGGCCCAGAGATGGTCAAGAACCTGCTGACGGTCGTGGAGGAAAAAAGGGGCAGAAGCCAAGACTTGAAACTGGACTGGGAGAGCCTAGGGTTGGGTGGCTCTCCTCCCGGCGTAGCCCGGCCTGAGCTGGCCGGTAGATGGGGCAGCGGCTCTGGGTGGACGTGGGTGGGGAAGCCCTGCTCCCCTGATCCTGGACGGGGGGGTTGAAGGGGGTGTCGTGTGGGGCAGGAGGACTGGCATTTGGCTGGAAAGGCACCTCAGGGTGGGAGACTGGGGGTTATGGATTCCCAGTCTGTACACGTCATATTGATTGCAGGTCATTGTATTACAGGGAGTGTTTCATTTTGTAATGTGATTTTTTTTTTCTTTAGGTGATTTCATTTTTAACCCTTGAGTTACCTGTGAAACCAGCATGAGCTCAAAGCTTGTGACTGGTGTCCAGCTTCCCAGGTTAACCTGGGGACCAGCAGTCCCATTTCCTTCCACCATGTCACCTCCTGTGTCATGTGTCTTCAGGCCGCTCTGGTACATGGCTAAGGGCTGACTCCATTTCCATAGAGGGAAGTAGAATGGCTGAGACCAGATAGGGTGAGTGACTTTCTCAAGGACACACAGCCTCAGAGGTGGGCCAGAAGCCATATTGGTTAGGGGATTGAGCCTGTAACCCAGGCATTTGCCCTGACCGGGAATCTAACCATGATCTCCTGGTTCATTGGTCATCGCTCAACCACTGAGCCATGCTGGCTGAGCCAGAATCATCAGTTCTTGATCTTAGCTTGGAGGGGGAGGGGGGTGAGTCAGAGCGGCTGAACCCCCAGACATGGGTGTCACAGTGGAGTTTAAAACTTTACACTTTAACGTACCAGAGACACTGTGTGACCCATGACACGCAACATCCTTGAGCCTCAGTGGATTTTCCCATCTGTAAAGCAGGACTGAAAACCCAGAGTTTTCATGAATATTCAAAAAGCTGATATGGCCCTAGCTGGCTTGGCTCAGCGGATAAAACGTCGGCCCACGGACTGAAGAGTCCTGGGATTTTGGTCAAGGGATTCCACTTGGCAGGGCCAATAAGAGGCAACCAATCCATGTGTCTCTCTCACATCAATGTTTCTCTCTGTCTCCCCCTCCCTTCCACTCTCTCTAAACAAAGAATTAATAGAAAAATACCCTTGGGTGAGGATTAACAACAACAACAAAAAAGCTTATCTGTGTAAAGCACATAGTTAAGTGCTTAACAAGAAGGGACGTTTCATGGTCTTATTCCATTAAATAATACAGCAGCATTCATTCTTTTTTTCCTCCCAAGGGCTTCCATGTCTGTTTTCTCATGGTGTCTTGACCACAGCCCAGCGAAGGAGGGTGGTTGTTCTTGGGTCCAGCTCAGCAATGCAGCAGCTGAGATGCAGGGGAGTGTGGTGATACGCCCAAGGCCACTCAGCAAACCAGTGGGCTCCCCGAGGCCTGATCCGAGGTCCCAGGGGCCACTGGCTGGGTTAGGTGTGCCCAGTCCGGCCTACCTGCAGCCACAAGGCCCCCCCTCCCTCCGTTCTCCACTCCTCCTCCTCCCCCATCGCCCTGGGAGCAGCTGTCTTTCCGGGGATGCTCTGCCTCCCCATCCTGGGGCAGGGCTGGTGTCATTGCCAGCAGCATCTTGGTGGGATGAAGGCTGCATTAGTGAGCAGTAATTGAAATGCAAAATAACATTTTGATCGAGCCAGCAGGCTGTTTATTTATCAGATCAATATTCAAAATGCTCCATCTGGGGAAGTCAGCTGTGATAAGTGACAGCTCTTCCTGGGGCAAGCCTGGTGAACCAGTGCCTGCCCCCACAGCCCCAGGGACTGCTCCCCCCCCACACACACACACACACACCCCACCCCGAAACACACACCTCTGCTTCTCCTTTTCCACATTGTCTTCTCACAGCCAGCTTATGGAGGAGGCTCAGACCCAAATTGTCAGGCCCTCCTTGCTGTGGCTGGACGGACCGGCACCGGCACCCCGGAGCGCTGAGGAGTCATGGTTAACAGCTCGTGTTTATTGAGTACTTCCTGTGAGCAGCTGCGCTGTGGGGGCTTCACATTTGTTGTGTCATCCAATCCTCAGAAAAGCTCTGTGAGGTTGGGCCACTTCACACACTTTGCAGATGGAGACACTGAGGTGGGGAGAGGTGAAGCAACTGGTTGTACAACCGGTGAGTGACAAGGATGGGATTCAAACCCAGTGGTCTGGGCCCAGAAGGTGGAGTTAGTGAGCAGGCAGCGTGCCTGGCCCCTCTTCTGTCCTGATTCTAGAGAGCAGGGCGCAGCGGTGCACCCTTCTCACTTATACCGAGGCGGGGTTCTGGCTCTGTTTTTCCAACCTCACTTTTCACAGGTTTTCATAAATCACATTGATTCTTGTGTTCAAGTATCTTTTTTAACATTTTGAAACCAGGTGTTTTTTCGTTTGTTTGTTTTGTATTTTTTTTTTTTTTTTTGATAAGTGGGTCCTCAGACTCTAGCCTCTAGAAATTGCTTCCAAACACATTGCATGGTTTTGGGTGCTTAAAAAAAAGGGCACAGCAGAAAGAAAACCCCCTACATCTTTTGTAAAGTCTTCCCAGCAGGATTAGCCGGATTCAGTGGGAACAGAAGGCGAGGTGGATCCTTTAGGTCCTTCGGTGGGGATGTGGGACTCGGCCTCTGGGCGCTGCTCCTCCGGCACTGGCTGACCCTTGCTCTGACGCGGGCCCTGTCCTGTGGCTCACTCCGTGACTGTCACATCCTGGGCAGGTGTTGGTCTTGGGGACTCATATCCCACCCAATTTCAGGCCTCCTCATTCATGTGTTCAAGTATTTACTGAGCACCTATTGGGTGCCTGGAAGGGTCCAGACCATGAAGAACAGTGGGAAGGAAAGCGAACATGGCCCTGCCCACATCTCATATACAGAGGTGAAAGCATGATGTTAAGAAACAGCCCTGAGGCCAGTGTGGCTGGCACAGAGCAATCAGGGGGGAGGTTGGAGGGGGGCGGGCAGAGGATAGCATCACAGAGGTGGTGGGGCCAGACCCCAGGGGCCTCCCCAGCTGAGATAAGGATTCCTGATTTCTGGGAGCGTGATGGGAAGCCCCAGGCTGTTTTGAGCAGAAGGAGTGTTGTGACTCAGTTCTCTTTGCTTTGTAAACCACTGCAGACCTTCCGGCTGTGTGACCCCTGCCAAGATAGTTAGCCCCTCTGAGCCTCAGTTTCCTAATCTGCAAAATGGGGAAAATGTTGACGTACCTACTTCAACAGGTTGTTGCAAGGAATCAGTGACTGAATGCACATCGAACTGTGCCCAGCATAGAGGAAGGCCTTTCTCCTCACACTGCCATCAGCATCACAGAGGTCAGAAGCGGGTTCCCAGGTGGCTGCAGTGCCAGGCTCCCACCTTGTCCACCGAGTTATGATTCTTGGTCATCTGCCCTTTAGCACAAAGACTGGAAAATTGAGTCAGGAAGAGAAATGGATGTTGGGAGCCTCAAGCTTCCTGTGTCATCTCTTCTGTGCATAAGGCCACACAGTCAGGGCCACTGCCATGGCCAGGAGGTGGGAACACACGTGGGGAAGCGGCAATAAGACCCACCAACAGCACACATGAAAGAGACTCCGGGGTGTGATCACACAAGGAGCAGAGTGGAATTGACAGTGTGAGCCAAGGGTCTTAAACACTGATTCCATCTCGGGTTGCATCAACAGAAGTATAGTGTTCAAGATGAGGGAGGTGTGGGCACCGTCCTGCTCTGGGCTGGTCAGAACTCTCCTGAAGAGCTGTTCTCGTTCTTAAGCTCTTCTTTAGGCGGAACAGACAGAACAGATGGATTCTTCCTGAAGGAGGGAACATGTTGATCCTGGTGCGGAGAGGGCTCACTAGGGAGCAGGAAGACACCCTCACCAATCTAGGGGGCTCAGAATTGTTCTGTAGGTCCTGAGGGGGAGAGTGGTGTAAATTATACCGGAAGCTCCAGAGGGAAGAAATATTTGGGGTCTTGACAAGAGCATTTTTTTGTAAGACCATCTGAGTGGTCTAACGATGGAAAAGCTGCCTCCTGAATTAGTGATCTCCCTCTTGCTGGGGACTTCTCCAAAGGCAGGCGGCCAGTGGTCACGGGGACACACCAGAAGCCCTTTGGTCTAAGTGCCTCTGGCTGGAAGAGGGCGCTGCCTGCCTCCCCTTGTCTCAGCTGTCCCCCCCACACAGCACTTTCCCCATGTGCCTCCCTCCCTCTCTTTCTGCAGGCGCACCTCAGGCCTTCTCTGGACACTCCTTCACCTGTCATCTGTCCCCTCCTTAGCACTCCTCACTAACTGAATCTACACACTTCGGTGGTTTGGGTACCACTAGCTATTATTGCACACAACCCCTGTATTTCAGTGGCTTAACCCAGCAGAAGTTTACATCTTGACCACTCAACATTCTGGTGAGGGTGTTCAGGGATCCAGGCTCCTTCCAATTTGTGGCTTTGCCATCCCCCAGGGCCTTGGAGCTGGAGCCTTTGCCCAGATCCTGTGTGGCCTGCAGAATGGAGAAAGAGAAGGAGATGGGGAATAGGGTGCAGGAGTGAGTGCCATTGGAGATTTTTATGAGCCAGAAAGGGGGCGTGGCTTATAGCACTTGGCCCACATTCCATTGGCCAGGGCTAACAGAAAGGGAAACTGGGAAATGTAGTATTTCTAATATCTAGGAAGAAAATGAAATTGCTTTTGGTGAACTCATAACAGTCCCATCTATACTTTTCATATTTCATTGAATCTATGATGTCATCTATTGCTAAAGATACTATTATTTTTGAAATCACAAATTAAATCAAACTATGGCATGCTTTTGATTCAAGATACATTCTAATTATCAAGATGTTAAAATGTGAAAAAATAGTATAGCTTAGAGTCGATGAAATATGGAATTGTCACTCCTTGAGGGCAGGCACCTGTCCATAGGGCTGACATAGTGTCTGCCACACAGCAGATATTCAAGAACTGGCAATGAAAGGAGGAGGGAGGAAGGGAGGGCATACATGAATGAGATGGTGTGTGAGTGGCTCTTCTGTTACGTGTCAGGACCCCCTTGTGTGAGCCATGGAGTCAGGGAATGAGGCTCTTTTCACTCACCTGAGCAGAGGTGCTGTGAGCAATTGCCAACAGTGCGTAAGGCCTGCTCCCAGGGCTCTGCTCCTGGCCAGCCCGTCTCTGCTGCCAGCTTCCACGTTCTTCTCCCTCGCTGCACATTGGTGTGAAGTATGACCTTGGTCACGCTTGAGCTGTCCAACTTACTGCTCTGTCCCTAGAGAGGCAGACCTGACACCTCAGATATCCTGGGAGAGATTCAATGGCCCTGCTTGGGTCTGGTGCACACCCCTGGTCAATCAGCTGGGCCAGTGGGGTGGAGATCTGAAAGAATAAAGATGTGGCAATTCCTGTAGGAGCTGTGTGTGTGGGTGTGTGTGTGTGAGAGAGAGAGAGAGGGGGGGGGGGAGGGACTGGGGGGGGGGGGGAGAGAGAGAGAATGAATGCCGGAGTAGGATTTCATTTCCTAGGAGAGGGGCTAGCTAATTCTAATAGTTGGTTCTAATATAGTGCCTGAATGAGGAGTCTCTTTGTCCGAAAAGGGACTTTCTCGATGGAAGTCCCAGCATGCAAAGAGGCATGCAAATGTATGGTTAAATGGGCAGCTAGGTAGATGCACGGATGGATGAATGATGGAAGGAGAGGGAATAAGACAGTCTTGCTTGCTATATGATTGAGTTTTTAGAGACTGAATGGAAGCCATCTCCTCATTACCAAAAAAGGGGTGCTAGGAACTGCTAACTGCTAACATTTATTTATTGAGCGCTTCCTGTATGCCAAGCACTGTTCCAAGCTCTTTTCTGTATTAACTCACGAATTACCCTATGAGATGAATATGGTAACTATCACCCCCATTTTACAGATAAGGAAACTGAGGCACAAAAGGTTCAATAACTTGTAAGGGTCAGAACTGGAATTCAAACTCAGTCAGTCCAGCTGCAACCACTAAGCTCCAAGGCCCAGCACCACAGCTACTGTGAGGATTACATGCCATGTGGAAACTGCCGAATCGGATCAATGACAGTAGGTGAGCTTCTCATGCCATATCAGTACTTGGTATAGGGTGAGCTTAAGAACAGAGTCAGGAAGAGTTAAGATAAATTCACAGATGTCAGCTCTCCAATAGCTACCGAAAGAAAGAATGCTGGGCGTGTGTTTGGGGCATATTCTGAGCGTGTGATGCTGTCCTTCCTCCGAACATACCCTCTGGTGGTCAGAGCCCAGAGTCGGTCGAGTGGGCTAAAGTGAGGGCCACCAAGTCCTTTTGGGTCCTGCATAAAGGTACTGAGAGGACCAAGGTCTCCCCAGGGGGTAGGGGGTGGGGAGGCGCTTCTGATTTGCACGGAGCCAGGGTCTGAGCCCGCTGTGGCCGTCCATCGTGGGCCCGCCCGCTCTCCCGAGGCAGGCACTCCACGTCCAGTCATCTCATCTCCTTTTGCAGAGCCTCTCTCTTCTCATTGTGATGGATGCAGCCTGGAAAATCATGGATAAAAAGCCCCGATTGGAAGGCACTAATTACCCATCATTATTTTCCATGCCGTAATTTGTGTGGAACGAGATTTCAATCAGTTGTCCGGGATCGGCCTGGTTTTGACTAATCCTTCTAACGACAAGATGCTTAATTACAGATTTTTGCCTGAGCTCCAGCGCATGGGGGGAGGCAGGTTGTCAGGGAAGCCAGTTTGCTATTGGGTCGTTTTGCAGCCCTAGGTCCCAGAGGGGCTCCCAAGAGGAAAAGAGAAAGAGAGTGTCAGGGAAAGTCTGACTGAGGAGACCAGGTAATACAGAACCACCACGAGAGGTGGCGATGGAGGCGGGCAGGTGGGCCGCCCGAGTCAGCTCATTCTCCAGGGCAGCTCACCTGTGTCTCTGACCCCCAACCAACCTGGCTCTCTAGTTAGCAGCTTTGGGCGAGTCACAACTTCTCGGGGCTTTAGCCCCTCATCTGAAAGTCACCAGGGCAGGCAGGAGATTCTCTGAGAACTTAGGTTCAGGACTCCAGCTGTGCTGGTGTGTCTGTCCAGAGAAATGGGTCTACTATTGCAAGATACACGTGCAAGATTTCAACCACACGGTAGTGACAAAACCCGCTTAATTACAATAGGCGATTCAGACTCCTCAGGGCGAAAGTCCGTTGGAAACATCAGTGAGGAGAGAGAATCATCCATCAGCTGCCTTCTGCACACTCCATACTGGAGATCAAGCCCACAACCTGGGCATGTGCCCTGAATGGGAATCGAACCTTGACCTCCTGGTTCATGGTTCGATGCTCAACCACTGAGCCACACTGGCTGGGCTCATTTATCCTCTTAATTTGCCTAACCAACCACTTTCCCCCCCCGGCAAATGGCAAGTCCTTATGGAAATAGCTCTTCTAGATCTGGGGACTTGGTTGAGGGAAGAGCTTTGCTGGGTTTGGCCACAGGTGCTGGGTTTTCTGGAAGGGGTTCCCTGGGGAACCACAATAGCAGCCAATGCCCTCTGAGTGCTTGCTGGGTGCCAGTGTTGTGCCCAGATTTCAAGGTTCCCAAAAAGCCCACCAGGGAGCCAGCGAGTCCGATGCAAAAGCAAAGAGTCCTTCATTTCGAACTAGTTTGGCTCCCCAACCACACTCACCGGTGCAACAGTAAGCCCAGTGGCCGAGAGAGAAAACTCTGTGTGGAGAGAGGTTTTATAGGGGGTTGGGGTAAGGGGAGGAGAAAGGACTGTGGGCCCTGCCGATTGGCCAGGCGCAAGTCAGTGTCTTGTTACACAGGATGTGGTCATATCTATGGCGACTTCCCTTGATTGTCATTGGTTAGTTTAAAGAAGTCCTGGGTGTGGCTAGCAGAGGCGTGGCTTCCGGGAAGAAGCCTTGCCGAGCACATGGCCAAAGTAAGATGGAGGGCATAGCCCTTACCCCGGGGCAAGGTGGAGGGCGTAGTCCTCGCCCTTTCACCAGCTCGCTCCATATGTTTTGCCTGCATTAGTTCGTGCTCACCCAGAACAACCCCATGAAGGAGGTGTTGTGTTTGAGCCCGTTTTACAGATGGGGGCCCTGAGGGTGACCTGTTTACTCAAAGGGAACAGCTACCATGTCATATAGAACTGGCTGGTTTGATGCCACAGTGCAGGCTCATAACCGGTAAGGAACTCAGCTGCTTGTTGCAGTTCTTAGAGGGGCAGCCCCAGCGAAACAGAGGGCTCTGAGGGCCCCTCTGCACGGGGCCCAGGTTTCTGCGTGTGGTGGGTGGACACCACCCCTTAGAGGAGACAGGCCAGGCACGGGCTGGTCATCCCTCTTTTCTCCAGAAGCTTCTCTCCTGCTGTCTGCCCACCAGCAGGCACCTCGAGAGGCTAGATGCCTGGATGACAGCTTAAAGTTCATGACTGTCTCGTGGTGACAGCCTGGGATGTCTCTTCCTCTAGAGAACCTGGGAGACTATCTCAGCAGTTTGGGTTTCACTCAGGTCTTCCAAGAGTCTGAGGTCTCTGCATTAGGAAAACCTTCAACCCATGTTGCTGTCCAGCAGAGGCAGAGAGCCCCCCAGTCAGCTCAGGCACCCCTGGAGCTCAGGCCGCTCTGGGTCCAGGGCCCCGCACTGGCATGAGGAGGGCCAGGGCCAGGGCAGGGCTGGGTGGGGTGGGAGGAGGCCCTGTCCTATCAGAGGCGGTGGAATCGAGGCCAGGGCTCTGTCCTGTTCTGAGATGGATCACAGGGAAAGCGATGCCTGGAGGGGCTTCGACCAGGGACCGCTGCTCTTTCAGAGGCTGCTGAGATGCGGCATCTGTCCCCTGCTCATGGAGTCAATAGCCATCGACCCAGCTGGGAAGTGGGTCTCAGCCAACCGCAGATGACAGACCCAACATGACTCCCCTCCCCAGGGCGAGTGTCAGCCACCTCCCCCGTGTCCTGAGGCTACACTTCCTGCAGCCATACCCTTCTGGGCCTGCCAGCAGGCCCCACCCCTGAAGTCTTCCCTGGCCCAGCCCCCTTCCTTCCCTTTCTCTTGCTCTTTTTCCTACCAAACCTCAGCCTCCACCGGCTGGAAGCCACCGCACTCAGACCTCTCTGGTTCTCCCACACCCACCATTTCTGACATCACTCCCCTGTACCCTGAAACCGCACCATCCATATGCCCAGCCCTCAGTTCCTGTACCCTCTTCCTCCCTCTTCTAAGTCAGTGGTTCTCAACTGGGGTGATTTTGCACACACACATTCGCTCTGGAACATTTGGTCTTGTGTGGAGAAGGTTTCGGTGGTCAGATCTGAATGAATGGAGCAAGACTGGTGGGGTGCAGCAGGCACCCCCACCCCAATCAGTGTTGTATCCACCCTGTCCTTCCTGGAGCTCTGCACATTTGTGTCTGTGAGAGTGTCTGAGGTCGAGGAGTGTGCTTATCCTGTTCCCATTTTCTGGCTAGTACTTAGCACACAGTAGGTGCCTGAAATACAGGTTGACTGTCTCTGGAAAGACATTCTAAGTGAAGCCAAAATAATGATCACAAATATGAGAACATTGAAAGAATGAAATTGTTAGCCTGCCTGGTGTGGCTCAGTGGTTGTGTGTTGACCTATGAACCAGGAGGTCATGGTTTGATTTCCGGTCAGGGCACATGCCGGGGGGCTGGGGGGGGGGGGCGGGGTTGCAGTCTCGATCCCCAGTGGAGGGCATGCAGGAGGCAGTCGATCAATTATTCTCTCTCGTTATTGATGTTTCTCTCTCTCTCTCTCTCTCTGTCTCTCCACCTTTCCTTCCTTTCTGAAATCAATAAAAACAAAAGCAAACAAAAACAAAACATTAAAAAAAGAAAGAGAGGGTCAGGAGGGGAAACCAAGGCTTAGGGGACTGCCAGCCCCGGGTCCCCTTCAGGGCTGTCTGAGCCCGGAGGCTGGGGGATGAGAGGGGGGATACTATGGCTACTGTCCACTGGGAGCAGCCAGGGCTCTCCATCTTCCCCCAGGCACATGCTCTTGTACATCCCCGGGACAGATCTGAAGCAGGTGGCACATAATTCATGCTCACTAAGTAGTAGTTGCCATAATTACTGTTTATGTCAAGTGTATCTCCTGGATCTCTGGGCCTCCAGGGGAGGGCGGGTGGAGGGCTGGGCTGGGAGCTGCCTCACTAGCAGGGTTTGTAAGGTGGGCCCGGGATGTTCCCGTGAATGGCAGAGCCTACAGCGGTGGGCAGGAGGGGGTTACCAAGGAAAGGGCACCTGTCAGCTCTCCCTGTCTGCCCCGTGCAAGGGCCTGGTGGGAAGGACCCAAAGGCGCACTTGTGTTGGCTCGGGCAGGTTTTCTGCCTGTTATACACCCTGCCAGGCTGACGGTGTTTCCTGAGGACAAATCGGGACCCGCTGCTGGTGGAGGGGAAGCAGGCGGCTGTGGGGAGCCCAGGGCACCAGCCAGAGGTGTCTAAAGGGCCCAGAGGAGACCCTCAGCGGGGGCACCCTCTGCCCATGTAAGGGAAACCGGGCCTGTAGGAGAGGGTCTCCAAGGACTTGAGGACTCAATGTTTATTTGGAATAAACCAGGGAGCCTCTGTTTTCAAACACTGCAGTCCCCTAAATAATAAAGCTCTTAAGAGTAGGAACCTTTTATTTTTGTACCTGCAGTGCCCAATTTCTGTTTAGAACTGTCTCTAGGGCAATGGATTCCCTATCTCCAGACATCTTCAAGTGTAGATGCCTGGGACAGCCCCTCGGCAGGTGTGTTAACTAAGAACTCATTAGTGTGTCGGGACCATGAAGGCCCCTCCCCGTTGCGAGATTGCATTTGGTGATGTGGGTGTGGGCTTCGTGGGGTGAGAAGGCGGCCCCTTCCCCAGGTGGTAACAGCCCTTTCCCAGTAGGCTGCTCAGAAAATAGGGGCTCCCTCTGAGCAACACTGGAAGTAGGACTGTGGCTGCCACCCCCCCACCCCCTCCACCGTGGGCCCTCCAGCACTGAGACCCTCCCTCCCAACCTGGAGCCATCTTGCCACTCACAGGCTGTACTGCTGACCTCTCCAGCCCTTTTCCATCTCCAGGACCTCTCCCTCTTCCCTGCCACCTGCTCCTCAGGCATCAGCCTTGGCCTCCTCTTGACCTCCACATGGCCAGGCCGGGCCAGGGCCAGCTGGACCCTGCCAGCCTCCTGATTCCAGATCCTGCCTGGCCCAGAGGGCCTGAGCATGGGCTGCAGCTGAGCTTCCCTAAATGCACGCCATCTCCCTGCTGCGAGCTTTTCCAGCCCATTCAGAGGCCCCTCCTCTCATCCTGGGAGCTGGGCTACAGGAGGGTCACACCTGCCGGCCCCTCACCCCCCAGCAGGGTGCTCATCCCCCAGCAGGGTCTCAGAGGAGGGGCTTTCCTTACGGGAAGCTGGGCGCTTCCTAATGTTCCTGTCACGTTGATAATGCTCCCCTGACTCCCTGGTGAGGCAGGGGCACTTAAGGGTTGAAATTTAAAGTTAAAAACAGCTGAGGGTGCACGGAGCTGGGGCTGGAAGGTTCTCTTCTGCCGCCTGATGGAAGCGCAGTCCCCAGGGGGGAAGGGCTGGGCGGCAGCCTGCCTGCTGGGGTGCCAGGCAGGGCAATGGGAGAGGGGCCTGGAGCCACCCTCCCATGTGCCCTGGGCCAGTGGCAAAGCCCAGAGGGCAGCCAGTCTAGCTGGGACCTTTGCCACAAGCCCTGCCTCTTGGCCCGGCCGGGGGTCTGGTTCCAATCCCGGTGATGGTGGTGGGCAGGGGAAGCTCCGAGCTTGGACTTACTTGAAGCACCAGTGGGATCGGGCAAGATGGGTTACCAAGGGGGTGTCTGGTCCGGGGCCTGGCACGCCCAGACTTTCAAGTGTAGCCACCATGTTTTATTCTTGTGCAGAAAGTTTGGCCAAATATTTTATTTTATTATTTTTTAAAAAATATATTTTATTGATTTTTTACAGAGAGGAAGGGAGAGAGAGAGTTAGAAACATCGATGAGAGAGAAATATCGATCAGCCGCCTCCTGCACACCCCCTACTGGGGATGTGCCCGCAACCCAGGTACATGCCCTTGTCCGGAATCGAACCTGGGACCTTCCAGTCCCCAGGCCGACGCTCTATCCACTGAGCCAAACCGGCTAAGGCTGGCCAACTATTTTAGCCAAGTTGTTACCTTTTTTGGTCACCCTCAAGCCAGCAATTTGCCAAGGACTGGGTGCCTAACCTGAAGCTGATTGATTAAACCGTTTTTTCAGAAGGTCTAGGGGTTGGGAGTGTCATGATGGAGACTTGCTCCCGGCTGTGTGGTTCCGGGTCCAATCGGCCTTCTCCGATTTTACCTCCCTGGAGCCTCAGCGTAGAGCCCCGCCCAGCCGCCCCACCCACGGTGCCTGCCCGGAGGGAGCTCATTCCTGGGGCCGTGTCGCACCTCGGCCTCCCCTCCGCACGTCTGACTCCCGCCTCTGTCCGCAGGCTGCTGAGCAGAATGTCCGCGGACGACCGGCACCTGAGCTCCAGCTGCGGCTCCTTCATCAAGACGGAGCCGTCCAGCCCGTCCTCGGGCATCGATGCCCTGAGCCACCACAGCCCCAGCGGCTCCTCGGACGCCAGCGGCGGCTTTGGCCTGGCCCTGGGCCCCCAAGCCAACGGTCTGGACTCGCCGCCCATGTTCGTCGGCTCCGGGCTGGGGGGCACCTCGTGTCGCAAGAGCTACGAGGACTGTGGCAGCGCCATCATGGAGGACCCGGCCATCAAGTGCGAGTTCATGCTGAACGCCATCCCCAAGCGCCTGTGCCTCGTGTGCGGGGACATTGCCTCCGGCTACCACTACGGCGTGGCCTCCTGCGAGGCCTGCAAGGCCTTCTTCAAGAGGACCATCCAAGGTGCGTGGGGCGCGGGCGGGGCGGGAGGGGGCCCGGCCTGCGGCCCAGCGGGAAACCTGGGGATCCGCCCCCCAGGTCAGGTCTGGGTGCTGGGAGCAGAGGTTTGGGGGCGTTCTTTTCTGTCTTTCGGGTTTCCGCATGCTACGCGTCTGGGTAAGGACTCTCACTCCGGGACTGTTGTTGAAATGGCGTGCACCCCCAGATGGTGCCCCAGAACCCCCCAAACCCCACACAGTGTCTCACCACGGGTGTGCTTTCACTGGGATGGGGATCAGTGTCCAATGTGTGCCCCTCAAAAAGCTGATTTGGGGGGGAAATAGCACTATTTACAGTTGCAGGCCTCTTGAAATATAAGGGTTTCTTTTTTTTTTAATTACACAAGTGAAATGACTGTTTCCATGTGAAAGGCTCAGGCTGACCGAGCAAGGAGCTGTGCCCCTGTCTGGGTCCCAGCGTGGCCTGGTCGGCAAACTGCGGCCCCCGAGCCACATGCGGCTCTTTGGCCCCTTGAGTGTGGCTCTTCCTAAGCCTTAGGCGTACCCTAATTAAGTGAATAACAATGTACCTACCTATATAGTGTAAGTTTAAAAAATTTGGCTCTTAAAAGAAATTTCAATCGCTGTACTGTTGATATTTGGCGCTGTTGACTAAGGAGTTAGGCTCGGCTTTTTCGGTGCATCTGCATATCCTCTGAGTCAGGCCCAGTGGCTGTGGGGGAGGCTGCCTCTTTCCAGGGGTCCTGGAGCAAGGTGTGCGAGAGCCCTGGTGGGTGGGTGCCCTCTGCACAATGATCCCTAGTTGCACTGGGGGCGATGATGGGCTGTTATCAGGTTCAAGGCCCAGGAGAGAGACGGCGGGGCATGCGGGAGCTGAGACTTACGGCACCAGGCCGTGGGTAGCGGAGTTGCTCCATCCATCCTGCCCGGTAACTTCTGAGCCCTGTTCTAGTGCTGGCGGCAGGATGGACACAGAGCCCCGCGCCGCAGGTCATTGATGGGCTGATCACAGGCCCCTGGGACAGGCACTGGACGCAGACTGGGGAAAACCGGGGCCTGTCCTGTCCCTGGCCCAGATCCCTCGTCCAGGGCGAGGGAGCCCTTCCCCCCACTTCCCCTTTGGAAGAGGCAGGCCGGCCTTCCCTGGGATGAGTCTCCGTTTATTCATGCAACAAGTATCTATTTGTTGAGATCTCTTCAGATGACAATCTATTTATTAAACCAATCGAGGGCATTAAGACTGGTCATGTTTCCAACTCTGCAGATGAGTTGAGACTGTGTGGTGCAGTGGCTAGCCACCTGGGCTCCTGGGTCAGACCCCTCCATTCACTACCTTACGGCTGAATGCTTTGGGCCTCAGTTTCTCTCTCACCCTCAGCGAGAGGAGATTATCCCGACCTCACAGAGAGCTGATAAAAGAGGATTAAGTGAGTTAATGTATATCAAGCACTTAGATCAGTGGTTCTCAACCTGTGGGTCGCGACCCCTTTGGCGGTCGAATGACCCTTTCACTGGGGTCTCCTAAGACCATCCTGCATATCAGATATTTACATGACGATTCATAACAGTAGCAACATTACAGTTCTGAAGTAGCAACGAAAATAATTTTATGGTTGGGTCACAACATGAAGACCTGTATTTAAAGGGCTAGAAGGTTGAGAACCACTGACTTAGATTGTGCACGGGCACCTAGTAAGCACAAAATAAATGTTTACGATGATTATTTTCACTTTTACAGTATCACTTAAGACATATAGTACTGTGACAGCAGAGATATTAATTTGTTTTACCTCACAGAGCAAGCTTTGATAGTTACATGTATTTAAACTATAATTACTTTGACTTAACAGGATTTAACTTATCTATTTTAGTCTTAGATAGCATGTATTTTTTTTTAATAAGAGGAACTCTTTAAAAAAATGAATATGGTAAAATTCAAACAGTGCAAAAGAGTAAAACACTAAAAAGGTAAATTTTGTGAAAACTCCCGACTTTGGTTCCCTGAACTTTCCCCAGAAGGAGCCATGATACAATTTCTTTCAGCAAATATTGACTGGGAGCACTTTCCTATCAGGCCTTGTGCCAGCCTCCAGCAAGGTGAATGAATGCATCTGCTCCCTGCCAGCTCTGTACCCCCAAGTCTGGGGAGGGGCCCTGGCATCTCCAGATTTGAAAAGCCTTGGGTGGTGGTTCTAAGTCTCCGGCCTCAGCCAGGGTTGAAAACCTCCAGTCTGATTGCTAATCAATACCAACTGATATTTGACAAACAAACATGAGGTGTTGAAACCATTTTAAGTTACTGAACTAGCATTTTCTTTTCTTCCCAAATCGGGAAGTGATCTTGATACGACTGACTCTTTGAGGTCAGTGTTTGAAAAGTTGCTTTTTAGGAGACAATTGCATTTTCTTCTCTATGATGTTCCCAACTGAGCTGGCTCCTGGGCCCGATGTCCTGCGGGCAGAGGCTGGTGCGGACTCAGGAACCCTGTCACACTCAGCAGAGGACGGTGCTGGGAACGTCCTTAGCAAATCTCAGGAGTCCACAGGAGGGATTCGCAAACAGTCTTAATTATTTGTTCCCGGGAACAGGATAGCGATCTCTTCCGAGAAGTCGAAGACAAACAGCAGCCTTTGAGTGCAATCAGAACCGAACTGCTCTCCTCTCTTTCTCACGAGGAGAGTTTCATGTTTATAACCAGAAACAGGTTTCCATCTAGAACAGGGAGAAGTAAACGCAAGGGCTGATGGGCCGCTCTGGCTCTTTTCTCAACTCTTTGCCTCTGTTCTAACCAAGGTTCTGATTTTGTTGTTTTTAAACATAATGGTTGTGGAAAAACTAAGAAAAGTATAAAAGAGGGGGAAGAGGGCCTGTAAGGAGCGGGCGTTAATTGAGTCCCCCCTTTGAGAATGGGACTGCAGGGGAAGCAGAGAGCAGTGATGCCTGCCCTCCAGCTTAGAGCATCTACGTCTGCAGACATAGCCCTAGGCAGTTCCCTAAGCAACCACCCAATCAAGAAGGATATTTTAAAAAGCTCAACATCTTGTCAAAGAATGATCTATTTACAAATACTCCGAACGCTGGGAAGGCTCTGAAAATCTTGCTGGCTCACACCCGCCAGCTCCCTTGTAGGTAACTTTAGTCTGCTCAATACAGTGGTTCTTTAGTCTGCTCAATACAGTGGTTAACTAATATGGAAAGAAATTTTGCACAAGTAGGGCTATCATGATAGATTTAGGGAGGTAGTCCTCAGTCATGCCTTCTCTACACACTGACTGTGTGCCTGGTTGAGCTAGCACTGCGGGGGGGGGGGGGGGGGGAGGTTGGGGGGGGAGGGGGCGGGGGTGGAAGTAGGGGTGGGTGGGAAAGGTGGGCAAAATACAGCCTGCAGGCTGATCACCTGCTTTTGTAAATCAAGTTTATGGGATCAGCCACACCTGTTTATTTACAAATAGTCTTTGATGATCCAATAAGCTGCATTGAGTAGTTGTGAGGTAGACCTTCAGGCCACAGAGCCTAAATCATTTACTATCTGGCCCTTTCCAGATAAAATGTGCACTCCCTTGCACCATAGCATTGAACCCGGGAGATGCAGTCCCCCACGCCCTCAGGGGGCTTAGAGGCAGTGCCTAGTAGTGCCTGTGAAGTGTTTATTACAACTTTCCCTGCCGGATTCTTTGCTATGAAAAGGAGTTTCTTGTCACTGCTGGGGGTTGTGGTGACACTCACCCACAGTAGATGAGCTCTGAGAGGGACAAAAAGGGCACCCTCCCGAAGGAACCCAATGTCTCCAAAGGAGCCAACCCTCCACCTGATTGGATGACTGGGGGAGGGGTAAGTGCCCATCAAAAGGATTGATCAGCCCTGGGGGCATAGACTCAGGCAGACCTGGCTGAGGCACCTCCCCTGGGGAAAGGGGGGGGGGCGGGCAGCCTGCTGTGATCAAACATCCCAGTGGTCTGACCTGTCAGGTGGTCAGTTCCCAGCAGGCCTTCTGCTCAGGGTGAGCTTGCTGGCCAGGCCCCTCAGCTTCTCCTTGGACTGGAGTGTGCTGCTGTCTCCGGTTCCTGCATTGAGCGATGGGAGTCTGCCCCTGGAGGTGGAGCCCCTGCCTGTGGCTGGTGTGCTAGGGTGAGGGACTGCGGCATGGAAGGGTTACAGAATGTTACAGAATGTGCTGGGAGGAGGGACTGACGTATGGAGGACTGTGTCAGGGTTAGGGCTGGCCAGCCAGATCTGGCCTGTGAGACCGACCCCACAGTAATGAAAGCCTCTGTAATGCGTGCGGACGTGAGGAGGGGAACATGGAGGAGCCACACGGGGTCCTTTCTAAGCCCTACTTCCTTGGACCCTGTCAGTCTCTCATTCTCAGCAACGACCTTGCCTCCAGCTCCTGGAGAAACCAGAAGCCTCAGAGGGGAACTGCTCAGCTGGTTGCCACCAAACCTATACACTCCCACATCTGCGCGTCTTTCATTCATTATTTGCATAGTTTTTTATAGCTGCCCAGGCACTGCTGGAAGCTGGCTCCTCCCGGCCTCAGGCCTCAACCCTTCCAGGTTTGAATCTGTCTCCTCCCTTCTTCCCAGAGAACCCTCCTACCCATTATCTCCTCTCTCTTTATTTTTGCACTCTACTTTCTCTTTCTGTCCATTAGCATTTCAATGCATCTAGTATCTCCAGTTAAAAAATATATTTCCCCTCAACCTTCAGTTTCCAGTATCCCCCATCGCTTCCTCCCCTCACTTCTTTTTTTTTTCCTCCCCTCACTTCTTGTCCCACCTTATAAGTCTCTGCTGATGCACCTAATCTCTCCTCCTGCCCACGGATTCAACTGCCTCTGGAATCAGGATGACTCCCAACCCCGCAGCTCTTGCCCTCAACTTCTCCCTGAGTTCCAGCTCCTTTAGCATCCAATGAACATTTCCATAGGGTGTCCCAGAGCACCCCAAACGCAGCAGGTCCTAATCAGAAGTTGTGTCTCTGCCATCAAATGTTTCTCCTTGTGTTCCCAGTTCATCACCCATTCACTCTTCCAGTGTTTAAGCCAGACATGGGTCTTTTCTTTGACTTTGCTTCCTGCTCCCTGTAATTCCCCTCCCACCCCCCACCTTTCCAACCCAACAGCTTCTCTCCATCGCCCCCTGCTTCTGCCCAGGCCACCACCAGCTGCCACGGTTTCTGGAATGCTCTCTCAGCTGCCAGGCCCATCCCCTCGCAGTCTGTTACCTTCAGTGCTGCCAGAGAGACCTTTCCGAACACGGCACTCTTCTGTCTTGTTTGGGTGAAATCAAAGCTCCAGCACATGACAGAGGATCCCCTTTGGGATTGCCCCACGCTGACCTTGCGGCCTTAGACTTTGCACATAGTCTTCCAGTCTTCTCTTTGCTCCCTGTCCCAACCTTCAGTCCTTACTTTTGTCCATTAGATCTCAAGTTAGCTGGCATTTCCTCCAGGAAGCCTTCTTGGACTTCCTTCGCTCATTTGACACGTGTAGCGCCCCTACTGGCTGCTCCTGGAATCTCCTAGCACCCCAGCGATACCACACTGTACGGTTATTGCAGTTTCTTGTCCAAGTGCCCAAGAAGGTTGCATGCTTTTAAGGAACAACCTTAATACATACCTTGATTTTTCACTGAGCCCCACACCTACCCACAGCCCCTGGCACAGAGGAAATTCTCCGCGTGTCTGAGTAGAAGGTGATCCCCAAAGTGACCCCCCATTTTCCCAATGAGGACACGCCAAGGAAGTTTGGCCTGTTTGTATATATAAACTTTTAGGGATCTAGATAAAATAGTCAAACGTCTATGCATCCCAATATGGGAACCTCTGTTGTGTTGCATATTTTAAGTCACATTGTATAAAACAATATATTTTTTGGAAAACTTTTTCTACTCACATTTTTATTGTTTATCTAAACAATAGACATTTATATTTTCACAGTCCTGGAGGCTGTAAGTTCAAGATCAAGTTCCCAGGGCAGGAGGCCTCTCTTCCTGGCTTGTAGACGGCCGCTTTCTTACTGTGTCCTCACTGGGTCTTTCTTCTGCGGGCTTCACCGCCATTTTTCTCCTTTTCTGGTTGTCAAATGATCTTTAATTGAAACATTTTCCTTACGGTTCCTAACTAGCCGGACATCCCACTGCACCACTGTTGATGCCATCTATGATGTCACGAGGCGGCGGCCATCGACATTGCAGCCCGCAGACCGGGCCGTCCTCAGGGTCTCCGCAATGGTTCCAGCGAGCTCTCTAGCTGTAGATCGGCGCCGCATCTGTCGGGCGATACTGGCAATCTGGTCAAGTGGTAGTTCCGCTGCGCTTAATGTGTTTTCGCTTCTTCCTGCCTCTTGAGGGCTTTGATGAGGGCAGAGGCAGAAGGCACTACCTCCATCTGGGCCTGTCTGTTCTGAATGGTCAGTTTCACTGTAATCCTCAGACCTTTCCAATCACAGGTTGCTTGGGCGATGTCATCACCCACCCTTTTTAGAGACAGGCTCAGGGGGCCGATCTTGGGGGTCAGGGCAGACGGGGCACCCACTACCCCACCGGTGCACCTCAGGTATACGACTTTGATTTCGTGAGGGTTGAACTTCAAGCAGCAGGGAGGTGGAGGCAGCTGGTGTCGGCTGAACCCAAATTCAGGATGACCTCAGAAAGCTGTACCTGAGCCTCCTCCGAGCCGAGAGTCGAAAGTCCACCGCCATCGTTAGACCCCTTCTACTCGCGCTGTAAAGCCAGGCTCTTCCGACTTCCCACACGAATCTTTGATGGCGGTGCCGTGGCCTTCTCTCGGGCTACTTTTGGACCAGTCTTTTAGAGCGGGCTCTCTTCACTCCCGTTTCAGTTACTCGAGGTCTTATGAGCTGGCATGGGGTGCTATCCCTGCCATTTTACGTTGAGCCATACGTAGTTCTTTTTTATTCCGTGTCAGTTTACAGTCACGATTTCCACAGTCAAGGTCTGTACTGCTTTTGATACTTACCATCTGCAATTGTGAGATCATATTCTCAGGACTGAGTTTGTGTAAAATTTCCTTACGCCCTTTGTTACTGATTCACGTGGGTGACTGGCACCCATTGCGGTCTTCTCAAATGGGGGCTGTTCAATACAAAGTGGTTGCATAGCACCTATAATATGAGCCCCCTAAAGACCGGAGTGTTAAGCAACTTTCTTTTCTAAAGGCCAAGGTGTGGGGAAAGCTACCGCCTCACACCTGAGCTTATGTGGCAGAGGTTCCATCCCAGCCGGTGTTCTGGGAGCTGAGATGGAGCAATGGCCTTCGTGGGCTGGGGCTCTAGCGAGGAAGGCAGACAGTAAACATGTTAACAAATGAAGAAGCACAAAGACAGACTGAGATAAGTATTTCAAAGGAGAAAAGCCAAAGAGACGAAAGGTGATTGAGAGAGGGGGTCTCCTATAGCCAGAGATGTAGGGCAGCCGTGCTAAGGAAGTGACTTTCAAGGTGGGGGGCGGGGGGTGCATGAAAGAATCCTGGGACCAGCGCTCAGGCTGAGGAAACAGCAGTGCGTGTCAGGACCAGAAGGAAGGCCCGTGCGGCCGGCCTGACTGAGGGCAGCATGGAGCAGGCCATGTGAGTGCCACACCTGGATTTCCTCCAGGTGGAATGACAGCAGGTGATGAATAAATGAACACTGGGTGCAGGGCCGCAGGGGCTGTCAGAGCATAAGGCCACCCTGTACCCTTCCTCAGGTTCCCAGGGCATGTGGCCAACCTTGCAGGTCACCGGGAGGCCCCCGGAGCAGCTCCTGGGTCTGTGACTTAGAGAGGAGGAGCTGGTGAGACAGAGGCCCTGGCACCCTGCTGCCTCTGTTCACCTGGGGCCCAGACGCAGGCTTGGAAGGAAACTCCCGGTGGAGAGGGGCAGGGCGATGATTGATGGGTTATTCTGCCTTGGACCACCTCCAGGCCTTTTGTCCTGGAGGATAAGGCTGGAGGACCTCAGGGGACACAAGACAGTGGGGGGTGGGGGGTATAGCAGAGACAAAGCCAGGAGTGGGTGAAAGTTGGGAGTGGGTACCACTCACCAGCTGGTGACCTTGGGCAAAGATTAGGGTCCTCTGGCCTCAGTTTCCTCATCTGTACAAAGAGAATGAATGAACCCACAAACTCTGGGTGCTGTCTGGAGGGCCCTGAAGGAATGAGAGGAAGAACAAGTCACAATTCCTCTTTTCAGAGACACAGCCACATGCAAGTCAGGGAGACACAGAGGTCAGAGAGGGCCCGGAGGGCTTCCCAGAGGAAGGGCCCTTGAAGCAGGAGTGAAAGGTGAGCCTGTGTAGCCAAAAGAACAGCCAGAGCAGGGCCCAGCGGAGGTGAGCATGCTTGGCTAAGGGAGTGGGGGCACAGGAAGTGGATGCTGGGCTGGGAAAGCAGTGCCGGCTGGATTTTGAAAGGCTTCCTAGGCTCTGTTAGTGCTACTATTGCAGTAACCAGGCTATTGATTAGCACACTGTAGACCAGTAGTTTTATTGCTAGCTTTACCCAGTGGCCAGGTAAGTTTCTATTGAACGAGTACGAAAAATGTTTTACATAAATGTTAAAGGCACGCCTTAAAATTAAACACCCATTGCATTTTGGAGTTATTTATTACATGTTCTTACCAGCTAGTATCTTTTTAAAATATGATACTTGGTAAAACACTGTGTAATACGTAAACATGAGAATTCTCGTGATCCGTCTTAACCAGAGGTCCTCAAACTTTTTAAACAGGGGGCCAGTTCACTGTCTCTCAGACATTCCACACATGCGCACTGCGGGCCCGGGACGAGTCGGCTGCTAAGCAGGACAGGCAGCGGCGGCAAAAACACCCGGCGGGCCGGATAAATGTTTTCGGCGGCCCGCATGTGGCCCGTGGGACGTAGTCTGAGGACCCCTGGTCTTAACAGAAAAGGAGCAAAGGGGAGGCAAAATATTATAGACAGGCCCAGTAAAGTCTGAGTAAAATAGGGAAGGTGCTTTCTGTCAGTGACACCTGGGAGCAGGTCATTGGCCCAGCGTAGGCATGGCCACTACAAGTACAGGACGATTTAATGTATTTCATCTCCTAAACAAAGGGGTTCTCTCTCTTGCTCTTACTTGCTTGTGCTTGACTCCTGGCCTGTGGGAGTCAGCACGCATTCGCCCACATGGCTCACGGCCATGCGGACCCCTCACACAGTGCACTAATGGACCATAGCTAGCCTGATGCTCCCCCAGACCCAGTCCACCATGAAACAGAAACTCTGGCCTTGCTTTTAGCTCTGCTAACTCCCCAGCTGCACCTCTGCCAGGACTGGATTAAGGGAAATGGGACTTGGGAAACCCCAAGATATAATTCCACTCAATGAAAACCACTCATCCCCCCATGGGGCCTCTGGAAATGCTTATTCCAGTGGCACCCTGCCGGGGTCCAGCCCCAGCTGGTCCAGGGGTCCCCAAAGGTGTGGACGGAGTCGGCGAAGAAGGAATGACACAGAGGCAGCGTTCAGTTGATCAGCAACCTAGCCAGGATCTCTAGCCCGGATCTCCAGAGAGGTTCTGCTTCGGATCTCCAGCGAGGTTCTGTAGCCATGTTCCCTCGCTAGGTTCTCCAGCCAGGTTCTGTCCAGGCTCTCCAGTCAGGTTCAGTGTCCAGGTTCCAGTCAGGTTCTCCTGCCAATCTCTGTAGTCAGGTTCAGTCCAGGATCCCTTGCCATGTTCTCCCGCTAGGCTCTGTCTCTAGGCTCCGAGTAGGTTCTGTCTTCTTGATTCTATTCTAAGTTCTGAGAGTTTCTGTCTTGTTACAACTGTATTTATACCAGTTGATTCAATCCTATCAATCTCTATTACAAAGGTTAGGGCGTTTCTTATCTCCATTCCAGGGAGAAAAGATTATGTAGTTTAAGCATGATTGTTCGTAGTTAAAGGGATTAATTACCCGCCTGGTACTTAGTTGAGGGGTTTTATTCCCTCCCTAACTTCAGGGGAAAATCCCTACCTGGGGAAACAACCTTTCTCAGAGACCTTGGTTAAAACACATAGTGCCAAGAAGGTGAGCAAACATATTAAGAACAGTATGCCATATATGCCAGGTCCCTTGAAACAGCAAGCATGGACCGGCTCCCGGCAGCACCCCAAGAACCCCATTCCCACTAGCAACGGAGAAAGAGCCTACGTTTCTCCGATAATATTAGGAAGAGTATCTATAATAATAAAAGCATAATATGCTAATTAGACCGGATGTCCTTCTGGACAAAGCCCCTGGGCTTCGAGGGAAGCCCGGGTCCGGGTGCCAGAGGGAAGCCGGTGCCGGCAGCTGGGGGAAGGAAGGCCTACTCTTGCACGAATTTTGTGCACCGGGCCTCTAGTAGAGTAATATTTCAATGTGTGGGTCACTTCACCTGACTCAGAATCCCAGCCTTACAGTCTCTTAGTTGTGTTAACTTGGGCGAGTTCCTTAGTTTCTCTGTGCCTTGATGTCCTTGTCAAGAAAATGGGGTTAATGGGACTAATGAATAGTTCCTGCTCCTGGAATGTTATTGCAGAAGTCAAGTGAGACACACTTGTAAAATGTTTAGCTTCGTGCCTGGCATATGATAACCATTAAACGAATAGTAATTGTTTTTGTTATTTGTGCTTGGCAACAGGAAGCCACTGAAGGTTTTTGAGTAGGGAATGAACCAAATCTCCTTTTTTTAAAAAAACAAACAACAAACGTTCTTTTATTGATTTCTTTTAGAGAGAGAGGAAGGGAGAGGGAGAGAGAAAGAGAAACACCAATGATGGGCTGCCTCCTGCACGCCCCTTACCGAGGATCAAGCCCGCAACCCACCCAGCATGTACCCCGACCCTGACCAGGAATTGAACCGGTGACCTCCTGGTTCACACTCAACCATTGGGCCACACCGGCCGGGCCCAAATCTCCTTTTAGCAAGATGGTCTGGATTTGGGGGAGCCTGGGGGCAGGGAGACCTGTGAGGAGGCGATTTAACTGTCCAGCGAAGAGATGTGGTTCAGTCCACTTAGAAAGGCCCCACGCGGGACAGCGGCCGAAGGTTAAAGGAGCGGGCAGGCTCGAGAGACTTTTGGCGGTGGAGTCAGGATAAAAAGAACACTGGCTCCTAGATTACTAGTCTCGGCTCCTGAGGAGATAGTGAGGCCCTCAGGGAAAGAAACCCAGAAAGAGAGCTTTTGCTGGTGGAAGGGGTCAGGCAGGGAGGAAGGGGCTGGGGCCACGGATAAAGCTGGGCACGTGCTGAGTTTGATCAGTTCACAGGACTTACCCTGGAGAGTTGGAAAATGTGCTCTTCCAGGGCTGTGGTTCTCAGAGCCCGGTCCCCAGGCTTCACCCGGGACCCTCTTAGAAATGCAAATTTCTGGCTCCTCCCAGACTTGGTGAATCTGAGGGGGGGAGGGGGGTAACACGCCCTCCTGGAGAGCTTATTGTGGGAAAGCTGTTTAGAAGATGGGGGAAAGGGGTGGGGTAGGAGGAGGGGCCCTGTGAGAGGAAGGGGAGGAGAGGGGGGGTGTAGGAGCCTTGAAGGAGACTGAGAAGTATGAGATTTCATCAGTTCTTTGTTTGTTTTTAATTAAATTTATTGGGTTGACACTGGTCAACATGAACATGTAGGTTTCAGGTAGGTTTCTATGTTACAAGATCTATATGTGTACATGTGCCCACCACCCAAAGTCAGATCTTTTCCTGTCACCTTCTATTAGGACCCCCCTCCCTCTGGCACCCCCCCCCCCCACGGCTGTTTGTGTGCACAAGTTTCAGTTTTATGTCCCACCTAGAGATTTCATCAGTCCTAAGATGCACATTCTCTCCACGTAACATCTCTGAGTCGGCTGTGCACTGTCCACCAGGTGCAGCTGTGTGGCTGTCACTGCCCTCACATGCGCATTAAAGCTGGCAGGAAGGAGCCAGTGACCTGACAGGAAACCCTGGACAGCCATGGACACATTTAGGAAGCATAGCTCCCCCGTTAGCAGAGAGGACGATTCCGCAGGAAAACAGGAAAAGGATGGCTTTGATAAAAAATGATTCTGGAGAGCCCTGGCCGGTGTGCTCAGTGGTTAGAGCGTCTGTCCATGCACTGAAGGGTTTCAGGTTTGATTCCCAGTCAAGGGCATCTACATGGGTTGCAGGTTCCATCCCTGGCCCAGTTGGGGCATTCAAGGGAGGCAATCAATCAATGTGTCTCTCTCACACTGATGTCTCTTTCTCTTTCTCTCCCCCTCCCTCTCTTCCTTCCTCTCTCTCTGAAAATCAATGGGAAAAAATGTCCTCCGGTGAGGATTAACAACAACAACAAAATGATTCTCTTTCCCCTATTTTCTCTTTCATGTATATACAAGAATGCTATATGATCAAACTTGTATCTAAATCTCAAAGAGCTCTTTTAATCAGAAATGAAAATGCCAGTGGCAAGGAAGCACAGTCCTGGTTTGATTGGCAGGTTTTTTTATTTCTTTCTCAGTGATACATAAAACAATGCTGCAGTCTTATCACTCAAAGCATCTTGGATTCGATGTGATAGAGAGGCGGTCAGAGATGTTGCAAGACCCCGCAGGGAGAAGGGAGGTGGGGTCTAAGAGAGGAGTGGGTTTGAAGAGGTGTGAGGGGTGTCCGCGGCTTCAGGAGGGACCAGGACAGGGAGGACCGAGGGCAAGGGGTGGCCTTTGGCACCTGGGAGGTCACCTTTGTATTCTAGGGTTCTGTGGGTGCGGTTTTTGCTTTCAGTTCGTTTGCTTTGATCAACAGGTGTCGGGCACTGTACTTGGGATACAAACAGGAAAGACCTAGTGACCTCTATCTCCAATGAGCACACAGTTCAGAAGGGAGGGCAACAAGCGAAACCCTGACTGTGTGGCACTAAGCTAGTTAGTTGTTTGAGGTGTGCTTGGGGGGTGGTGGGGGTGGGGGTGGGTGATGGATGAGGCCGTAGGGGCAGGTGAGCTTATCTGGGAAGAGTGAAGTGTGTGGCCTGAGGCTGCAAGGATGGAGAAGAGTTTGCCAGGAGGAGTTCCAGATAGAGGGAGGGACGAGGGCTGGGAGGCTCCATGTGGTTTCCTGGAGCCTCCAAACTGGGAGCCTATGAAGGGGGAGATCAGGGTGGACTGGTCAGAGGTGGCCAGTTCACAAAGGGCCTGCTAGGCTCTGCCCTGGGGGTTAGATGTCAGTCTTGACACAATGAGCAGTGGGACATGCACACAAGTTTAAGAAGTAAATGGAAGTGTCAATTCGATAATGAAAAATAACTAGCCATTCTCTCTCCCCCTCCATGATCCAGAGTTAGCCATTTAAACATGATCTTTCGCCTGGCCGGTGTGGCTCAGCTGGTTGAGCATTGTCCCATGCACCAGGACGTCGCTGCTGAGTCTTGAGTCTTCAACATCTGAGGCTTTCTGAGGTTCTACAGGACAAAGGGCTTAGTTCTTCTTCTTTTTTTTATTTTTAAATATTTTTATTGATTTCAGAGAGGAAAGGAGAGGGAGAGAGAGATAGAAACATCAATGTTGAGAGAGAATCATTGATCGGCTGCCTCCTGCACTCCCTGCACGGGGGATCGAGCCCTCAACCTGGGCATGTGCCCTGACTGGGAATTGAACCGGGACCTCCCAGTTCATAGGTTGACGCTCAACCATTGAGCCACGCCGACTGGGCCTTAGTTCTTATCTGGATCCCCCTCCTTAGCGACTTTGGTTTCTGCGTCCTCCATTCTTCGGTGACAGTTCTCACTCAGGTTCTGCCCTGTAGTGGGCTTTGCGGGAGGCCCGCAGACAGTTTCAGTGAGCCATGAAGAACCAGAGGTCCCTCGACGGATCCTGCACAGGAAAGTTATTACTGTGCCCCGGTAGGCAGGTGGAAAGGGAGATGGAGACGGAGGAGGCTAGCACATGAGGAGGTGAGGCAAGAGATGCTGAGCGTTGAAACTAGCCAAGGTAGAGGGGAGGGAGGGAGGGAATATCAGGGGAGGGGGATAAAAAGGCTCTTAGAAATAGCCAGGATGCCGCCTCAGTGTCTGACCTGGGTGATGGGGTGGCCAGTGGCCCCTTGCTAAGACAAGGAGCAGAGCAAGAGGAACTTGCTGGATGAGGATGGGTGCAGTGTGAGGAGCCCAAGGGACTTGCAGATGGAAGTAGCAGCAGGTAGATGGGTAGGGGTGTGAAGCACAGGCAGGGAGACTGGCTGCCCATCCTCACCAGCTCCTGGATAGGCGAAGCCCGTGGCAGGAATGAGATCATGCGGCCACTGGGGAAGGGGGAGGGGAGGGAGGAGAGCTGAGGACAGTGGACCACACAGAGGGGAAGAGATAGTCTCTGGCCTCCAGGAGGGAGATGGAGAAGGGAGTGGAACCAAGGCCTGCCAGCCCAGCCTGCTCACGCCAGCAGCTTAAAGTGTGGCCATTCAGGCTCTGGGGTTAGGCCCTCCCCAAGCCCGCAGTCCCCGACAGCCATTTACCTAAGCTCAACAGCTCCATCCCTGAGCCCCAGGAGAGGACCGCTGCTCCCTGCCCTTGTTCAAGGTCAGAAGCTGCTGGGGGACGGCCCTGGCCTGGCGTTCCTTCTCCTGAGGCCCAGGATCAAAGAGAGTTGACGGTGGCGATTTCCCCTCTGCCTCAAGGTCACAGAAATCCAGGTCAGGTTCTGGGCGTTCCTGCCTCCCTCCCACAGGCACACAGGGCATCAGCTCTGAGGTCTGGCTGTGGGAGGCACAACTTCATGTTCTCAGGTGTCAGAATGGTGGCTCGCTTCAGGTGACACAGGGAAAAGACTTACCCACTTTCCTGCCTGTGTGCGCCCTGGCAGCCCTGCCTGGATGTAAAATAGCCTGGTAACCTTGAATGCGTGCTTGACCGTGTGCAGACGTCATGGAGCCCTTTACGTGCTTCTGTCAACGAATCTGCACAATTTTATGAGATGGGAACCTGTGCCCATTTAACAGATGAGGAAACTGGGGCCCAGAGAGGTTACGTGACTTGCCTGCCTGCAGTGGAGTCTGCATGTCTATAGTGGGCACACTTCCAAGTTAGAACCCTGAATTTTGTTTGTTTGGTTTTGATTTCTTTATTGTTGAAAGTATTACATAAGTTTCCTTTTACCCACTGACCTCTCGCCGGTCACTCCTACCCCCCAGCACATGCCCCTGCTGTCTGTATCCATTAGTTATGCTTATATGTATGCATATAAGTCCGTTGGGAGAACCCTGAATTTATGCCATTGACCGTGACCCTGTCCTATGAGAGCCCACCCCAAACCTGAGCTTGGGTGGGGGGTGGCGATGATGATGATGATGATGATGATGATGATGATGATGTGCATGTGTATGTGTGTGTGTGTGAGAGAGAGAGAGAGGAGAGGGAGAGAGAGAGAGAGAGAGAGAGAGAGAGAGAGAGAGAGAGAGAGACCTCTCCCTGCTCTGGAGCTCTCCTAGACTGCCCTCAAGAGACCACAGGAATTCCAATGAATTAATCTCATCACTTTATCGAGGAGGCACTTACAGAAATTACAAGGCCACCAGCCTGGCTTCTCTGGCAGTCAGCCGCTGGGCCCATAAAACAAATTGAAAGGAACAAAAATAAATAAATAAAGTTAGGAACCTCTCTCTCTCTCTCTCTCTCTCTCTCTCTCTCTCTCTCTCTCTCTCACACACACACACACACACACACACACACACACACACACGTGTGCGCCTGGATCACTGCGTTCCAGGAACTGGTAACTGGGCAGAGCAGCGGGGTATTGAGGCTGGAGACAGGGGTGGGTGGGGGCCAGATTCTACAGAGCTGCTAAGCCTGGGTAGACTTGGGTAAATTAGTTTAAGTATAGGGTTTATCTTTTAAATTTTACCATCTTATCAAATATTGAAATTATTTCCCAAGAAGCCGGAGTGACCTAAGAAATGGATAAGGTTTAGGCAGTAGAGGAAGGGCACATGGAATCTTAATTCCTTCCCTTCCTGTCCTCTCTCATCCCCAGCACTGCCCCCTGCAGGAAATGGGATGGGAAAGGTGGGGGGGGGGGGAGAGAGAGAGAGAGAGAGAGATCAATCTTAAGCTACCCTGGGCAAATCCAACCTCTTTGAGCCTCAGTTTCCTCACCTCAGAATGGGGCTAAGAGCGCTCACCAAGCCACTGAGTACTCGGCACCCAGTCAGGCACTTTGTCGCTGGGACTCAATCCTTTCATCACTTCCAAGCACTCTGTGGGTGGTGGAACCTGGCTCGTGCGTGCTCTCAGAAAATCCGATAGTAAATGACTCCCACATGCCACTGCGGAGACGGAGGTACACTGAGGCCTGAGGACACCCCCGCAGGGAGTTCTGATGTCCCAGCCCAGTGGGTGCCGGGCCCACCCAGACTCGGGAACTGGAGTCTCCATATGTAAGAGAGTTGGACACATTTTGGCAAGTACCTCAGAGCACCTTCTTTGAGAACCACTGCCCTGTGGGAACCTCGGCGTGGTGGGTGGTGTAGGTCTGGCCGGTTAATCCCTGTCCAGTCTCTGGCCGGTGGGTGGGGGCCCAGCAGGGCACCTGGCAACGCTGTCTGTCTGCTTACAGGGAACATCGAGTACAGCTGCCCGGCCACCAACGAGTGTGAGATCACCAAGCGGAGGCGGAAGTCCTGCCAGGCCTGCCGCTTCATGAAATGCCTCAAAGTGGGGATGCTGAAGGAAGGTAAGAGGCCCGCCCGCGAGGCTCACCCGGGCCGGGGTCCGGCCCTTCTCCCTGGGCGTCTCAGGGTACCCGCAAGCTGGGGATGGCCTTAGGCCAGCACATATGCACACGGTTCCGGGGTCCCCAGACCCTAGAAGTCCCTCTGTGCATCCCCAGTTAAGACCTGCCCCCTGGAGTGCCCATCCTCCCTCTCACACACAACCTGTAAGCAAGCTCACAGCCTCCAGCCCCCGCCTCACTCTCCACTCCTAAAGGAGACGGGGAAAGGGGCAGGGGCCGACCTGGCTCAATGGTTGAGCATCGACCTATGAGCTAGGAGGTCTCGGTTTGATTCCCGATTGGGGCACACGTCTGGGTTATGGGCTCAGTCCCCAGTGGGGCGGAAGTGGGGGCTGTCTGCGGGAGGCAGCCAATCAATGGTTTTCTCTCATCATTGATGTTTCTCTCTCTCCCTCTCTCTTCTGCTCTGAGATGGGCCTGGGGAACTGGCTTGGCCACTCTGCAGAAGGCCCCTGGGAGAGGCAGGCTTGAGATGCTGTTTCAGCTCCCAGGAGCCCATGGAGTGTGGGGGTGCAGAGATCACAACATTAAGGCTCGGGGTGACTTTAAGGCTCGCGTCACCTGCAAAGGGACAGCCTCTGCTTCCCCGCCGGCGGGCAGGACATGGCTGTCACCTCGAGGATCCTTTCCCCTTCCCGTCCCCTCCTCCCCGTCCTCTCACTTCACCCCCCTTTCCCTTCCCTTCGCCCCTCTTTCTCTGGAGCTGTGCCATCCAGCGTGCACGGTGAGCCGTGGGCTCTGAGTGTAAAGCACACGCCTGATTTCAAAGATTATGTGGGTGAGAAGAGGAGGGTAAAATGGCGTAGTAATAAGCACTGTCCGGGACCTGTTGGCCGTGCTGTGGCTAACGGGTTCCATTCCAGGGCTACAGCAGCCCCCCTGCCACCACACTGACAGCCTGATGGTGGCTCTCAGTGTCAGGTCTTGGACACAAGCAAAAAGAAAGAAAAAAAAGCGTAGTAATAATGTTTAAATCACGAGCGCACGTTGGGGTGATAAATTCTGCGTACGCTGGGTTAAACAAGCATATTAGGATGTGAACGTCACCTTCTTGTTGCCTGCTTCAGTGGGGCTGCTAGGACTTGTAAGGGGACACGTGGTTCTCGTTATTTGGACAGACAGCACTGGTCCAGGTCTCATCACCTTCCCTGTCGATCGGCTCAGATTGATGACTGTTGTGGGTACCACTGTTGGGGATGGGCAGTGTGTGTGTGTTTCTCTCCTTCCCTGGCTTTCAAGGGGAGCCAGTGAAAACCCTTACAGGCCAGCTTTTATGATTTTGGGCCCTGGGATCCTTCCCGAAGCGGGAAGGGCAGGAAGAGAGGTGTGGGCTGATGAAAGGGGAAGGGGAGGGGATGGGAGGGAGAAGGGAGGGCAGGACTGGAATGCACTCCCTCCCCAGGAGGGTCTCTGGAACCAGCCCAGCCTTTAAGAGCCCCAGGGGCACCCCTCCCATGCTGCCCTCCAGGCCCCCTCAGGGGAAGAGGACCCGAATGGAAGATGAATGGAAGATGCTTTGCCGGTAGGTGGCTTGGATGGGCTTGTGTTGTGGAAATAAGAGGCCCCTCCCTGTTTTCCATCCCGGTGCCCCCTCCACACCTCAGCTCAGCCTGGGCCTTCACCTGTAAGACAGAAGCTCTTGAAACAGTTCCTCCACTAGCCCTGTGTCTACGTAGCACGAGGCCTTTTAACTGCCGTCCTCTTTACTCGCTTCTTTTAACCCCTCTGAGATGGAGACGGCCAGCCAGGACTTCACTGGGGGATCAAGTGGAGAAACAGCCCTCTTTCTAGATTAAAAATGCGCTGTATTGGACCAATCCCCCCCACCCCCACCCCGGTAAATAGCCCTGTGGTTGGTCCAGGACGTAGGTATGTAGGACTCGGAACAGGGCACAGAGGCGGCAGCCGGGGCATTGCAGGCTGTTGGCAGGAGCGGGCAGGTGTGCAGAGGTCAACCGTCTGGGGTCCAGCCCGGAGAGGCCCTTCCAGGAGCTCTGCCTGGAGGAGGAAGGGCGGCCACCAGAACACTGCCCTCCCCACCGCTTCCCCAGCGCTGGCAGTTCTAAGCCCAACGGGGAAAGATGCCACAAAGGCTCCCCGTGTGAACAAAGCCGAGCGCCTCCGTTTCCTTTCTGTCCCGCCTCGCAGTGCAGAGCCTTGGCGAGACCCTGGGATCTGCAGCTCCGCGGGGACCGGCCCCTCCGGAGGTGTGTGCCGTGCGGAGGAGCCGGCGTCCTTGCCAGGCAGGGACTCTTGGCAGCTGCCCTGCTCCTGCTTTTGTTTGGGTGTCCCGCCTCGCCTCCTGTGCAGGAGCTCAGACCCCCCCCCCCCCCCCCCCCCGGACCAGCACCGGCCCCCTGCCTCCTCCTGTTTCCCTCTGGCCCTGACCTGACTGAAAGGCGAGCGCCAGCCCTCCCCGGGGCTGCTCCCTCTCTAAGATCCCACAGTGGGCCTCAGGCATGGGGGTGGTGTGGGGCTGGGGTCCTGGGTCTTGGGGGAAGGGGCTGGGGAAGAGGAGGTGTGGATGCCAGCCTCCCCCCCCCATCTCACCTACACATCTGAACCCTGTTCCCCTCCTCTATGCTGCAGCTCAGATGCCTTTTACAGGGTTCCCTTTCTTTTTTAATTTTAATTTATTTTAAAATATATTTTTATTGATTTCAGAGAGGAAGGGAGGAGAGAGATGGAAACATCAATGATAGAGAAGCATTGATTGGCTGCCTTCTGCATGCCCCCTATTGGGGATCGAGCCTGCAATCCAGGCATGTACCCTGACCAGGAATCGAACTGTGGCCTCCTGGCTCATAGGTTGACATTCCACCACTGAGCATGGCCCTTTCTTTTTTAAAATCCTCACCTGAGGACATGCTTAGAGAGAGAGAGAGAGAGGCATTGATGTGAGAAACATTGACCAGCTGTCTGCCCCACATGTGCCCCCACCAGGAATGGAACCTGCATGTGCCCTGGCTGGGAGTCTAATGGAACCAGCAACCCTTTGGTGCACAGGACCACGCTCAACCCATTGAGCCACTCTGGCTGGGCAGCAGGTTCCCTTTCTTAAGTAGCATAACCCGAGAGGCTGCCGATGATCTGGGGTCCAGTAGCTGCTGGGAGAGGTCAGGCATGGCTTCCGCTGGCTCAGCCTCTACCTGCTGTTGGCCCTGGAATCCATGACGGTGGAATGTGGGTGATGTCCATGGTTCGGTCTTCCTTTAAGCAAACCCAGGATATAAACATCTGTATTTTTGTGTGTGTGTGTGTGTGGGGGGGGGGGGATTATTCTCTTTATAAAGAATTGAATACAGACTCTCGCCGGGTTAGGAGTTGGTGCTGTGTCCTCCTCCTGGCTCTGGGTATTCTTGCTCTTCGTATTATTCTCATGCTCCCAGGCCTCCATTTCTTCACCTGTAGTGCAGCGATGTTGAAACCGGCTCTCCAACCCTAACCAGTTTGGCTCAGTGCCTAGACTAAGCATTGTCCTGCGGACCAAAGGGTCCCGGGTTTGAGTCTGGTCAAGAGCACCTACCTTGGTTGCAGGCTCCTCCCCAGCCCAGGTCCTGGTCGGGGCTCATGCAGGAGGCAACCAATCTATGTGTTTCTCTCACATCGATATTTCTCTCTGTCTTTCCCTCTCTCTCTCTCTGTCTTTCTCCTCTCGCTAAAAATCAATGGAAAAATATCCTTAGGGGAGAATTAAAAGAAAAAGAATCTGGCTCTCCATCGGCAAGTCAAGGTGGGGACCACATGGACAACTCCTTGGTGAAATGCACTGTGGGATTGCTTTAAGATGTCAGCTTTCTGGGTGTGTTGTAATAGTATTTGACTCAAAGATAGTTTCGTTTGCACTCAACGTTTTAGCGGCCCTCCCATTGCGTGGATTGGCTGGGGGACTCTGAGAGGAGGCATCTGTCTTGGGTTGGCCTCCTGTCTGGGGTCTAAAATCAGGGTGACGGGTTCCCCTGGGAAGCCAGTGAGGCTCTCCCCCACAGGCAGGCTTTGCAGCCTGGCCAGGGTGTGGCCTGACAGCCTCCAAGCCAGTAGAACTTGGAAAAATATTAGTGGCATTTCACAGGGCCCCCCAAGTCCTTAGTACCGCTCTGGGCTTTCAGCAACCCTCCCTAGACAGCTTGTCTCTGCAAACTTCTCCTCACCTCCCTTCTCCCTACAGCCACCAGCCTCCCGGTCCCACTCCATTTCCTCCTCCCGTCAGCCCCTGCCTGCCTTTCCCCAAGTGTTTTCTAAAAGATATTTGATTTCAGTGAAAGCTAGGCTGACATCGATGCAATGTGCTCTCACCCTTTGTGCTTGCTGGAAGGCGGAGGGCTCCTCCGGGGATTCTGGGTAATTGGGTTAGTGGCCAGCTCATGTCAGGAAATTAAAAGGAGGCCCCGATCAGGTTCCTGCTGCATGGGATTTAATGGCTTTGTATTTATAGAGTATTCTGCCTCTAGCCCATGCCAGAAATACCACCTTTCTGGCCCTTTGAATGAAGAAAGAAGATGAGAGATGGCTTACCTTTAAAAATTCTGTTTCTTTTCCAAAATGCATTCGTGTTCTGAAACAAACCGCCTCTCCTGCATTTCAGAGAATAGCTTTGGACTGGAGCCGGAGAACTCGGATATATGTTTGTATCCCCCGACCACTTTCCATCCTACGCGCACACACAGACACACACACATGCACACATGCGTGCACCCACACGTATGTCTGATGGCTCACAAGATCATCCCACGTGGCCTGAAGCCTCTGGGCCACTCAGGCACGATGACCTGTGACCTCTGGCCAGGAAAGCGTGGATGGAAAGGAGTGCAGGGGATGATCGTATCTGCTGCGTCCTTATTACTGCTCAGTCAGGCTCTCTGTGCTTCAAGCACTGGGTAACAGGATTAGGGGCCATACAGACCCAGTAAACCCCAGCATCACCACTTATCAGCTCCTTGGGCAATTTACTTATGACTCGTTAAGCCTCCCTCTCCTCCTCTGTAAAAAGGGAATAATAATGGCCATTTTCATCTTGCTCCCACTTTACAAGGACAGCCCCTAGAGTTGTACCACAAGGCAGGGTGTTGGTCATTGATTTGAGATAGGTACCCTTCATCCTGTCATAAAGTTGGTTTTCCTTTGTGATCCAGAAGGCACTGTTGTCTCTCTCACAGCCTTTCTCCCCACTCCTTGAATGATGACCTTCCTTCACATTTTCCTGGGGGGAGGAAAAATAGAAACAGTCACGTGGGGGAATTTCTTACCCTTCTTCGATTGAATCCACAAACCAACCTGCTTCTTTTCTGCATTCACTCTCGTTAGAGCCAGCTCTGCTCCTATCAGAAGCCTGTCTACCACCTGTGCTCCAAACCCTTCTTTTTTAGCGAGGACTTCACTCCTAGAGCAGTTTTCTGCTTTGAGCCCTGTCACACCCTGCCTCGCTCACGAGTGGCTCATTTCCATCAGCGCACTCACTAATATACTTCGGTTCTCCTATTTTGAAAACAAAATTAAAATGCACAACTGTATTTTCGGTCTTCATCTCCATCTAGCTACTGCTCCATTACTCTGCTCCCTTCTCAACAAAACTTGCCCAAAGGAGTTGTCAGATTTACTATATCTGCTTCCTTACTCCATCCACTTTTTTAAAAACTTCCTTACAAAGTAAACACTGAGTAGATCCAGAAAAATATTTATAGTACTGCGTTATATTCGTTAGGGTAAGGCTAGGCTCCTGTATTAAAAAGAGAGAGAGAGAGAGAGAGAGAGGCACTCCTTTCCTCCCTCAAAAACCAAAACAAACAACTAAAAAACCAGAAACGTAACATGATAAAAGTTTAGTTCTCTCTCATCTCTCATGTAACAGTCAACAGTCAGAGGCTTTCCAGGATTGATTGGCAGCTGGGCCATCCTTAGCAAGTGGCTTCCATGTGTGTACCCAGTCCTCCATCTCCTTGAGAGCCAGATCATTTGAAGGGCAGGACCCAGACTGGCACATGGCCCTTTCATTCACAGTCCATTGGAGAACCTGGTCACATGGCCATACTGCTCTGCAAGGAATTCTGGGAATTGCAGGCATTAGCTGGGATACGATGTGCCCAGTTAAAATTCTTGATATGAAAGGGGGAATAACATTTTATTTATTTATTTAATTTATTTATTTATTTATTTATTTATTTATTTATTTATTTTTATATATTTTATTGATTTTTTACAGAGAGGAAGGGAGAGGGACAGAGAGTTAGAAACGTCGATCAGCTGCCTTCTGCATACCCCTTACTGGGGATGTGCCCGCAACCAAGGTACATGCCCTTGACTGGAATCGAACCTGGACCCTTCAGTCCCCAGGCCAACGCTCTATCCACTGAGCCAAACCGGTCAGGGCGGAATAACATTTTAGAGGACAAGCATTGTTATTTGCCAAAAACATACATGACGGATGAAGAATATTGATGCCTTCCATCTAGAGCAGCCGTGGGCAAACTACGGCCCGCGGGCCGAATCCGGCCCGTTTGAAATGAATAAAACTAAAAAAAAAAAAAAGACCGTACCCTTTTATGTAATGATGTTTACTTTGAATTTATGTTAGTTCACACAAACACTCCATCCATGCTTTTGTTCCGGCCCTCCGTTCCAGTTTAAGAACCCATTGTGGCCCTCGAGTCAAAAAGTTTGCCCAGCCCTGATCTAGAGTAAGAAAAAGACAATTACCTTTGCTTTTGAGGTTCTCTGTGTTCTTCCTCATTTCCGTTACCCTCAGAGGTAACCATTATCCCACTTTTGCATTGTTTTCCCCTTGACTATCTTTATAGTGTCATCACATATCTATATCTCTCATGGTTGTTTTTTATTTTAGCCAATATTTCTGAAGTGAATGCTTCTTGTTGCATGGTGCTGTAATTCATTTGTTTTCATACCGACCCGATAGTAAATATTTTAGGCTTTTGGGCCAAGAGGTCTCTGTCTTGACTACTTAACTCTGACGTGGTAATGTGGATGCAGCCACAGATAATATGTAAAGGAACGAATGGGACTGCGTTCTGTTAAAATAGGCAGAGGGCTGGGTTTGGCTCACAGAGCATGAATTTAGTGGGGTTTATTTAACTTTCTGCTGTTGATGGACGTTTGGAATTCAGAGCTTTTGCTATTACAAATAGTGTTGTGCCCATGCTTCCCGTTGCACATATGTAAGGACTTACAGGCCTGGCTGAGGAAGGGCCAGATGTGCACATCTGCAGCTGTAAGAGATGACGTTAAACTATTTTTGATTTGTTGTCCTGATTTACCATGTGCATTCAGATGTTTTAGTTGCTCCCTATACTCACCCCTTTTACATTTTAGCTGGTGAGTGTAAAGCGGTGTCTTCTTACTGCTTTGATATATATTTTCTCGACTATGAGGTAAGCATATTTTACATGTTTTATTAGCCACTTGGGATTCCTTTTCTGTGAGGGGCTTGTCCAAGCCTTTCCCTATTTTTCTGGTTTCTGTTTGTTTGTTTATTAATGGTTGTAGAAATCTTTATATATTCTGGTCACTTTGTTAGACCTTTTTCAGTTGTTAGTTTTGTAAAAATCTCACTTGTCGCCTCTTTCTCTTTATGGAGTCCCATAATGAACAGAAATTAGTAATTTTATTAAATGGAATTTATCTATCTTTTCCTTTATGGCTTGCATGTTTATGTCATTTAAAAAATATTTTCCTAACCTGCTTTTAGAGATGTTTCCTTAATCTGCCTTCCCCACTTGGGTCGTTGGTCCTGCTGGAGTTGAGTTTTGAGTACGGTGAGCTGGTCACCTTCAGTTTGCTCCGGTGGGCTTCATTCCTGACCACGCAGAACCTGCCCTCCACAGCCCCTGAGTTGCCGAACCTGGTTTCTGCTCACTCAGCCTCTCAGCAATAGGATTTCACACAATTTTCCAGCCCTCCTTGGCCCTTTTTCTCTTTGCTTTTCTGACACCGTGCTTGCCTTACCTCTCTGACCATGCTTTTTAGTCGTCTTAGCAAGCTCCTCCTCTTTCCTCTTGACCTGTATATTTTGGTGTTATTCTGGATGTGGAACCAGGCCCTCTTCCTCTCTTACACCCTGCAGGTGATCTCATCTAGATCTGAGACTAGGTGCAGATGACCCTCAATCTTAACCTCCAGTTCCAGCTCCTTCCCCGCATTTAAGACTCCAGAATCTAACTGTCCTACTGGTATCTCCACTTGGATCCCTTACAAGGCATCAAAGATGCAACACATCTAGAGAGGAACTCTAGATTTCCCTCACCCCTCCCTCCACTATTCCAGGCTTCCCCATTTCTGGAATGGCATCTCTGTATGACCATCGCTCAAGCAAAACCTCGTAGCCACCCATAGGTTTTGGCCTGAATAACAGTGTGACGATCCCCCTCTGAGTCAATGTCCAAAATGCATTTCAGATCTGCCTTCTTAGCTTCCTATGACCCTGACTCTGGTCCAGGGAAGCAAGTTTCCAAACTGGACTTCTGATTCCGCCCTTGGTCCCATTCATCTGACTCCCACAGCAGCTAGAGTGGCTTTTAAAACCCTAATATGATTCTGTCGCTTTGCTTTACATTATTCAGGGACGTTCTATTGCCCTTTGAATAAAATCTAAGCACTTGACTCTGGTCTTCAAGACCCTGCTCAGTCTAGCGCCTCCCCACCTCTTCAGTGCCATCTTGCACCGTTCCTCTCCTGCCCCTCACTTCTACTCACTCTGTGGCAGCCTCACCAGCTTCCTTGTGATTCTCAAGCATGACAGGTAGGATCCTCGGGCTGTTTCCTCTGCCTGGAATGCTCTCCCCAGCCTGGCTCCTCAATGTAAATGCCTCCTCAGAAGGGCTATTCTTCCCACTTCATTTCTATTGTATCCCACGATGTACTGCCTGTGAATTTCTCCCAGTCTGAAATGATCTTATTTATTCTTTTGTTTGTATTCTTGGTCACTCTGACAGCCTCTTACACAATTGTTCTTGATTTAGGAACTCACAAATCCTTTTGAAAATCCAGTGAAACTCTATCATAAGACATATGCAAGTACCAGCACATAAAATTTTGCTGACAATTTAAGAGCTTCGCAGAACTGAGAGGTTCCTGAAGCCAGATTGAGAGCTGATGTTGCAGAATCAGACTTTTAGAAATAGAAAGGACCTGAGGAATCATCGGGACCCCAGGATGGCAAAATGCCTTTAGTTGGACTCTCTCCTCTAGGGTGGGGTGTGGCTGCCTAGAGTGCATGATTGAAAGGCTTCTTAGGCAGGCTTCTTAGGCAGTGTCTGGGATCAGTAGGCAAGAGTGCCATGATTGATTAGCAATGTCTGCCACAGACTGGGAAAGGGAGGGCAGTGGCATTGCCGAGAGCTATTTGCCATGTCTGATCTGGTGCATCTGAATTTAAGCGATTTGCCCAAGGCCACACAGTTAGTAAATAACAAACCTGGGTGGAATCTAGTCTCCTGGGTTATGTAAGAGTTCCTCCTAAGAAGCCCATTTCAACTCAAGTGGAGGGCTTGACCAGTAGCAGAGCCCATAGGACTTCCTCAAAAGGGAAGAAAGACGGGAAAGGAAGGGGAGGTTGGGCTGAAGTAATTTTTCCTTGGAGGGTGGATAGTTTGGGGACTCCCTGGTAGCGGGGAATGCAGCCATAGCTGCAAATGTCCTTGGGGAAATGATCCCCTGGGAGAGAAGGATCCCCAGGAGAGAGCAGCACCAGATGGACACTTTCCTAATAGGCAGGAGGCCAGAGGCTCATCCCTCAGTACCATTGTACCCACCCTGGAGCAGCTGGCACCGCCTGGGGATATTAGGTGGCATGCGTGCTTCTCCACCTCTTGGCTTTCATTGAGTCCCATGTGAGACACTCTTCACTATGATGATATGGCACCGGGGTGAGAGGCAGCCTCCAACAGCCGTCCTTTCCAAGGCCGCAAGGTGAGCTCACCTGTCACCCAGAAATCCCCACAGGACAGGCTGGAGGCAGTCCCACATATGCAGGGGATGTGAGTGAGTGGTTAGGGCATTCTGCTCAGGCGCCCACCGGCATATCCACAGCCTCTGGGCCCGCAGGAGCCCAGGGTACCCACATCACCCTTGGGTGGTTTTCTCCTCTTCCTGGAGATGGTCATCTGTGTGTTGGTAGGACATAGAGGTAAAGAGTGAACCGCTAAGACCCTTGGGAAGAACATGGGTCAGGTAAAAGTACTGAAAAAAAGGGGGGGTGGTTGATGCAGTGCTCCCCAGACCTGGCAGATGGTCAGAATTATTAGAGGAGCTTTGAAAAATGACCCATTCCTGGACATCACCCCAGAGCCGCTGACACAGGGTGAGTCCTCCGAGTCGGCGTAGCTCTCAAGTTCAGGGCTAGGGAGGTGGGACTGGAGATGAAGGCTCAGCTCCTCCCTCTGACACTTCCTGGTTGTGTGACCATGAGCAAGTCGCCTGATCTTTCTGAGCCTCACTTTTCACGTGGGAAAATGCTAATGTCTTCTACCTCCTTTCCCACTGTTCCACAGATCAAAGGAGATATGGAAATAGCTCTGTTAACTGTGAAGCATTTCACTGCATGTCCATGAATCTGCTTCATCGTTAATATGCCAAGGGCATTGGATTTGAGGGAAGCGAGTGAGGTTCCTGGGTAAGGGGAGGAGAAGGGTCTTGACCACAAAAACTTTGCATGTCAGGAGCGATCCCGCCCTTACGTGTGGACAGCAGCTCCGCAGAGGAGGCCGGGAAGGACACGGGCTCCAAGGCCTTGTCTGAGCCTTTCCGTCTGGGAGAGAAACATGACAGGGGCAGCGCCCGGGACGGGCTCGGGGCCAGGTGCAGGGCCACGCTTTTCAGAGCTCTGCCGGTTATTTTTAGTGCCTGGGTATAAATGAAAGAAATTTAAACTGCCCCCCGCAGCTGCCGCCCTGCACACTCGGCTATTTTTACTTCCGAAAGACTGGGCTCTGGTCCAGCTGAGGGAGGGAAACGGAGAAGAAAGGTGGAGGGTCGGGGTGGGGGTGGAGAATTGGGAATTATTTTTCTTCCATTAAGAAAATAGTCAGAAGCCCGATGTTATCAGTCAGCAAGTGGACATCCGATCCAGGATGTGGCAGCCACCAGCCCTGGGCGCTCTGGGCACCCTGACATGCCTGCAGTGGGTTGGAGAGGTCAGCAGGTGGGGCATGGGCTGCAGAGAGGTTTGGGGAGCCCCGCTCCCCTCCTCCCAAGGGGGCCTGCAGCTTCTTTGATGTTGCCTGTGCCCTAAGCTGGGGAGTGAGATTGGATACTGCAGACATGGAGACAGCAGCCAAGTGATGAGCCTGGGGGGGTAGGGGGGGGCGTTGGGGGCCTCAGGACTGCAGCCAAGGGTGGGGCCTCTGCCCTCTGCCCTGGGTGCATATTCAGGAGAGCGCTGTGTTGGAGCTGTGTGCCCTGGCACACCCTCTCTGAACCTCAGTTTCTTCCGGGCTTTCGTTTAATGCATCCGGCCCGTGGCAGTTATAGCGAAGGAGGTGTGTTTCTCCCTCTTCCCAGGAGGAAAGCGGGTAGTTCAGGCCAGACTCTACCGCCTTCAATAGCAGATGAAAGGAAAGCAAGTACTATGAAGTGCCTACTGTGTACCAAGCACTTTGCCATGTTTCACACATTTTATGTTATTTAATTCCTCTAACCTGAGAAAGGTGAAACATATAAAAAACCTTTTACCAGCTTTATTGAGATAAAATTCACCCATTTAAAGGATGCAAATCAATGGTTTTTAGGTATATTACAGTATTAATGTTTTTTAATTATGGAAAAATATATAATGATTCCCACTTTAAAACCCATTCTTAAATGTACAATTTAATGACATGAAGTACATTCACAGTGTTTTGCAACCATCACTACTATTTCCAAAACCTTTTCATCATCCCAAACAGAAACTACTCATTAAACAATAACTCCCATCCTTCCTGCCCTCCAATCCCTGGCAACCTTCAATCTACTTCCAGTCTGTTCTAGGTATTCTTATGAGTGAAATCATCCAGTACCTCTCATTTTGTGTCTGGCTTATTTCACTTAGTATGTTTTCCAAGTCCATCCATGTCGTAGCATGTATCAGATTTTATTCCTTTTTATGACTGAGTATAGTGCCACATTTTGTTTATCCCTTCATCTGTCAATAGATAATTGGGTTGCCTCACCTTTTGGCTATCTTCTATCCTATATAATAAAAGGCTAATATGCAAATAGACTGAACAGCAGAATGACTGGCCACTATGATGCACACTGACCACCAGTGGGGCAGACACTCAACACAGGAGCTGCCCCCTGGTGGCCAGTGTGCTCCCACAGGGGGAGCTCCACTCAGCTGGAAGCTGGGCTCATGGCTGGTGAGTGCAGCGGTGGTGGCCTCCGCAGCAGCAGCAGTAAAGGACCCTCAGGGGATGTCCGTGGGCCTAAGCCAGCAGTCGGACATCCCCTGAAGGGTCCCAGACTGCGACAGGGCAAAGGCTGGGCTGATGGACCCCTGCCTCGTGCACGAATGTCGTGCATTGGGCCTCTAGTATATATATAAAAGCCTAACTGACGGTTAGACCATTTTCCTGGTAGCTATGATGCACAATGACCACCAGGGGGCAGATGCTCCAACCAGTAGAGGAGGGAGCCCGTTTCCTCGCAGAATCGGCTGTGGGTTAGGTTGCTGCTTGGGCACTGTCAGCCCCAAATCTGCTTCACCTGCACCCGGCACCCAGAGAGGAGGGAGCCCGATTCCGGGGTGCATCACCCAAGAACCGCCCTCTCACAATCCGGGACCCCTCAGGGGATGTCGGAGAGCCAGTTTCGGCCCGATCCCCACAGGCCAGGCCAAGGAATCCGTGCACTGGGCCTCTAGTTGTGAATAATGCTGCAATGAACATTGATGTGCCAGTATCTGAATTCCTGATTTCAATTCTTTTGCATATAGTATACCTAGGAGTGGAAATACTTGGTCATATGATAATTCTGTTTAGCTTTTTGAAGAACCACTAAGCTGTTTTTCACAACAGCAACATCGTTTTATATTTCCACAAGGAGTAGTTACAATTTCTTAATTAACCTTTTTATTTTGAGACTGTTGTAGATTCACATGCAGTTATAAGAAATAATACAGGAGATCCCATGTGCTCATTACCCAGTTTCTCCAGTGGTAACATTTTGTAAAACTATAGGACAATATCTCAGCAGACAATTGCCTTGACTATATCAGTCAAGATATAGGACATTTTTAAGGGTGAAGTATTTTTAATATTAATAATAGTGGCTAACACTTAGCACTTCCTATGTGCCATCTATATATAATATTTTCCATGCCTTACATGTATTAACTCAATCTTCACAACAATCCTACAAGGTAAGTACCATTATTAGCCCCATTTTACAGGTACAGAAATTGAGGCACAGAGAAGTGAAGAAGTAGTAAGGGGCAGAGTCAGGGCTGACCCTGAGCCTAGTGCTTTTTTCTTCTGTTCCAGAGGCCTCCACAAAGTAAAGTTGCTGCTCTCACCAGGTAGGCATAGGAAGCTGTAGTCAGGAAGGTCCCCTGGGCTCTTGCATCCAGGTGTGATGATGGAGCATCTCAGCATGGACTAGGTTACTCTTTCTGTTCACCTTGTCTTCCCCCTGTTCCTTGCCAGGGTGACCAAGCCCATCCTACCTCCCCGCTGTCTTGGTCAGGGTTGGGCCGGAGCAGATGTGAGAACTGGGGCTGCATTTAGAGGTCAAAGTCTTGGCCACACCCTGGCCCAACAGAAAGGGGCAGAAATGTTGGGAGTCGGGAATAAACACCCCAAGGTCCCCAATCCCTCGTCTCCTGTGGCGCCTCCAGGAAGCACACCTGGTAGGAAGCCAGGGGACAGGGGATCCCAGGAGACAGCAGGGCAGGGGAGAGGAGAGTGTGGAACCGGAGGAGCAAAGGAAACGCAGCCTACCCCGCAGCACAGAAAGCTGCTCGGGGGCTGTCTCTGCCTCTGACAGCGTGGAGGCCACAGTGGGGCCTTCTGTGGATTATACGCTGTGGTACGGCCTCTGGGCAGGATCGGCCCACCAGCGAAGAGGGAGGCTGTCCTCAGCTGAGGCCACACAGGCTTCCACGTGCTCTGTGGCATCTCTGGGGGTGCCATTCAGACTGAGTTCTAGGCGAATGGTGCCCCGGAGCTGTGCGACGTGGTCCTGGCAGGGTCTCTCTCCTGCTTGTCTTCTAACATGAAGGCTCTTGGCCCGTTGAGAGATCCCGGGTGCCAGAGAGGGTAGAGCCTGGGCTCTGGAGTCAGACTCAGGTCCTACCTTTGTGGCCTCTTCAAGTTACTCCTCCCCTCTTAGCCTCACTTTCCCATATGTAAAATGGGATAGTAATAGCGGCTCCCTCATAGGATGGCTGCGATTCCTAAGTGAAACCCATACGATGCTCAGAGCACAAGCTGTACCTGGTAGCAGCTGGTCAGTAGACGTGAACTTCTGCTTATACTTGTGTCCACAAGATTTAGGGGGGGTCATCCTGTTGCCAAGAAGGGGGACAATTCTTTATCTGGTTTTAGGCTCAATGAAAGGAGTCGGTCTGCACAGGTGCATGTATTTAGTGATTATCACCTTTTTTTGTGTTCATGGCGCTTACAAACTTAAATTTTGGCCTGCATATGTGAAGAGGTTAAACCAGTGGTTCTCAACCTGTGGGTCGCGACCCCTTTGGCAGTCGAATGACCCTTTCACAGGGGTCGCCTAAGACCATCCCGCATATCAGATATTTACATTACGATTCATAACAGTAGCAACATTACAGCTATGAAGTAGCAATGAACATAATTTTATGGTTGGGTCACAACATGAGGAACTGTATTTAAAGGACCAGAAGGTTGAGAACCATTGGCTTAAACTGTGTTGAGCAGTGGTTAAAACCAAGGACATGTTTATTACAGTACTTGGAGATCTGGTACACTCTACACATGAGTATTATTAATGCTTGTTTAAATTCAGAAAGTACCAATAAGATGATACAATCAATCCAATAACCCCAGGCAGGAATTGTGAATTAATTAGTATTTTGATCTGCTCCCTGAGCCTATTTTGTTAAATATAAGGACACAAACAATAAGACAACTCCCATTTCAAGCTCACGTCTCCTTTTTTTTTCAGTTTGGTATTTGTAAGACTTCAAATCCTAATTTAAAAGTCATTGCCCATCGTGTCGGTGGAAATTGCTCTCCGCTGCGAGTTGCGAGAACTTGACTGCGAGTGGCTTAAGCACTGATGAATGAGATTGATTTCCCCTCTAAAAGGAAGTGTGGAGTCGGGCAGTTGCTGCATTGCACAGGCTGCTCAGACACAGCATCAAGTGCTCCGGCTCTTTCTTCAGGCTCTTTGCTGTCCTCACATGGCTGCCTCTCGGTTGCAAGGTGGTGGTCACAGCTCTGGGCTTCACCTTCCAGGTCAGGGTAGGAGAAAGGCAACAGTAGCTACGTCAGCTCGTGTGACTCTTTTATCAGAAAGGCAAAACATTCTTGGAAAGCCCCCACCGTGGAATTTCCCTCTATCCCATTGGCCAGAAACAGGTCATGTGACTAGCCCTTGTTACCTGGGAAAGTGGGTAACAGGATGGTTGGGACTGACTAGGGCACATTGTCTTCACAAACAGAACCCTGGTTCTGTTCGTGTGGAAGAGGGGGGAATGGAATGAAAATGGGGTAGACAGCTAGTGATGTCTGCCAGACCCAACTGTGAGAACTGGGTGATCCACTTCTCAAGGTTTCATGATCCGACATCTTGCTCTCGGGAGGAAAACCCAGTCCATACCTCTTGAGGAAGGGCTTCTTGTTTATACTAATAAAAGGGTAATATGCTAATTAGACCAGGAGACTTTCCGGACAAAGCCATGGTGGCGGGGCTGAGACAGAGGTGGTTAGGCGCTATCAGGCTGGCAGGAGAGGGCCAGTTAAGGGTGATCAGGTTGGAAGGGGGGGCAGTTGGGGGCAATCAGGCTGGCAGGCAGAGTGGTTAGGAGCCAGCGGTCCTGGATTGCCTAATCCAGCAGTCGGACATCCCCTGCGGGGTCCCAGATTGGAGAGGGTGCAGGCCGGGCTGAGGGACACCCCCCACCCCCCGTGCATGAATTTCGTGCACCGGGCCACTAGTATATATATAAAAACACACTGGCCGATAAAAGTCTAAGCACCATTGAGCAATATCCGTTTAGGTCGAATGCAGAGGAATTCAGACCTCTGTGCGCTTGTGAAGCTGACCCTTCTCAGTGCAGAGCAGATCGCGTCAATAAAGACAAATGCATAGAAGGCAGGGAGGGGATTGGCCTGAAAACACTGTGCAAATATAGAAAATAAAGAGTGCTTGGCCATGGAAGGAGGGTGCCCAAGGAAGTTCAAGTCCATAAAGGGTTGCCTGTGGAAGGGTATCATCTTATTGGATGGGGTGAAGGGTAGGAACTGATTCAGACAGAATGTAGCTCAATACAAGGAGGACATTTCCTAAGGAATGAATGGCCTGGCCTGTCTTGAAGGAGTGGATTTCTGGAGGGACAAATGGAAACTGGAGAAAAGATCAGACTCTGAGATTCTTCTGCTCCCTAAGTCTGGACGGCTTCATTTCAGCGGGGTGTTATGCCCAGATTTCAGGATCCCCAAGAAACCACAACAGGGAGCCAGCCGTGTCCGATGCAAAAGCATAAGAGTCTTTATTCAAGCCCAGGCTTGGCTCCTCTACCCTCCTTACCAATGCAGCGGCAAGTGGCAGAGAGAACGAGCTTTGTGGGTAGAGGGGTTTTATAGGGGGTTGGAGTAAGGGGAGGAGAGAGGACTGTGGGCCCTGCCGATTGGCCAGGCGCAAGTCGGTGTCTTATTACACAGGATGTGGTTGTGTCTATGGCGCGCATTTCCCTTGATTATCATTGGTTAATTTAAAGAAATCCTAGGTGTGGCTAGCAGAGGCTTGGGCTTCCGGGAAGAAGCTCCTTGCTGAGCACATGGCTGCTGCCCAAAAATGGAGGATTTGGGGCAAGATGGAGGGCGTAGCCCTCGCGGTTTCAGGGGCACACCATGTTACTCGGACACTGGATCGGGCAACAAAGACGAACGAAAGTCCTTGCCCAGGAGGTGCCCACAGTCCCCCAGGGAGAGGGGTGTGCGGTGTATTGTGGAGTTGTTACTGTAAGAGAGGATGAGCAAAGGGAGCCCAGGAAGAGTGTCAGGAGAGAGAATGCTTGAACCAGGCCTTCAGACAGTCGGGGTGTGAATTGCCTTTGGGAATAGTGTGGGCAGGAGGGATAAGGGCACTTCCCTTAAGTGGTGCCCTTCTGCCCAGTCCCCGCCTCTGGGAAGGAGTCCCTGGGTTGAGAAGCACATGCTTCTGCCACAGGACCCTTCTACTGGAAACGATCGTTAGCAAACCCTGCCTGTGGCGCAGGTGTGGGGGCAGGGTGCTCAGCAAATGGGGCAGACCAGGGCCCTGTGCTCTGAGAGCCCATTGAATTGAAGAGCTGATGGGACTGGAGGGAAGCAAGCAGGAGGGGGCAGGAGAAGTGCCAGGTGAATGCTGAGGCACAGGGCGCTGGGTGACAGCCTCACCTGCCTGCTGGAACCACTTCCCAACTTGCCGAGCTGATCGTCACAAAAGCCACGTTCGGTGAGTGGAGTTGGCGTTACTATCGCCTCCTCCCCTGTACGTGATGAGGGAACCGAGGCTGCATGACCCGTAAGGGGCAGACGGGCCTGGGACCTTGATCATTGGGTCCCCTGGGCTGAGGCGATTACAGGGAAAGCAGGCGGGAAGCGAGGGGCGTAAACACATCTCACACCACAGGTCGGTTTATGCGTAATCTAAAACAACTTTAAAAAAACACAACAAAATGACCTGATAATTGATACATGTATTGATTGAAGCCATTGACCACTGTGCTATAAAGATCTGGAGGAGAAAATTTAAAGGAGAGTTTACACTTTCGTGCCCTGGGAGGTCATACCTGGAATGGCAGAGAGCTTGGATGCTGGCTTTTTTATTAGGAAAACTACTAAATCTCACTGGGGGAGAAAAGCCGGGGGGTGCGGGGGGGATAAAATAGGGATAATAGCACCAGCTTTGTATGCTGTGAATTGAGTAGGGCAATACCTACAGAAAGTCCTTTGTCAATTAGGCTGTTCACATTATCACTGTTAATGTACACAGTGCTGGGGGAGAAAAATGAGGATGATGGTAATAGTTACAATTTCTTAAGCACCCACTGCATATGGGGTACCATGGCAGACCCTGCAGTAGGATCGAGTCTCTCTGGGCATAAGGGGCACCTAGTTGGTAGGGGGAGGCCCAGTTTGTTTTGGATTCCTGGAAGATGCTCCCGGCCTGGGTGGGGTTGGGGGGGGGGGAAGGAGGCACCTCCATTTCTGTATTCATCAAGACTTTCTTGAACACTCACTAAGGGTCAGGTCCTGTATCAGGACAGAAAACATTCCAGGTGGAGGCAGCGACAGAGGTGGCGACTGCTGCTCTCCCTGTCTTGCTAAGGGATAGGTCCCTCTTTTTACTTTTTTTTTTTTTTAAATATATTCCATTGATTTTTGACAGAGAGGAAGGGAGAGAGACAGAGAGTTAGAAACATCGATGAGAGAGAAACATCGATCAGCTGCCTCCTGCACACCTCCTACTGGGGATGTGCCCGCAACCAAGGTACATGCCCTTGACCGGAATCGAACCTGGGACCTTTCAGTCCGCAGGCCGACGCTCCATCCACTGAGCCAAACCGGTTACGGCACCTCTTTTTACTTTTTGTTGAGAAGTTTCCATCCTTGTTGACAGCTGCCTGGGGCCAGGCGGGCTGGGTGGGAGGGGAGAGCTCGTCAGACGACCTTCAAAGAGAGAAAGTCGGTGATGTGGGGAAGGGCTCCTCCTGGACTCCATGTCAGACCCTGGCACATAGTAGGTGCCCAGGAAATGGGTGTCCTCGCGTCCTTCATGAATGAAGTGAGGCATTTTCACTCTTGGTCTTGCCAGCTCTCCGAGGGAAAGCCACGCTGGTGGAGGGTTGACTCCCCCTGGGTGTAGTAGGCAGGGGGCTACTGTGTGGCTGTGTCACAGGATGGGGCCAGGAGAACTGCCAGACAGAGGACTTTCCCCAAAAACCTTCAAGGGAAGAACCATCCTTCCTGTGTGTGTGCGCCTGCTCCTTCTGCCCTCTCCGAAGGGGCTTGGGGGGCGGGGGGGGGGGGGCGCGAATGTGGGCCAAAGTCGTAGCAGCACAGGTGTTTAGGTTTCGTGCCAGATAGGATTCAGCTGGCCCTCCAAGGTCCCAGGGACGGATGGACGGGAGTTGATTGACAGCAGACCTGCTAGGCTGCTGGAGTGCGGCACTTCCCAAACTCTCGCGTGCTGCGAATCACCTTGTTAAAATGCTGACTCTGACTCCTTGGGGGCCAGGCCTGAGATTTTTGCATTTCTAAGGAGCTCCTGGATGCTGCTGATGCTGCTGGCCCTGCACCGCACTTTGAAGGCAGGCAGCCCTTGGTGGCTCCCCCACATGTACTCAGCCATCTACGCTTGCTGGTGCGCTGACCTGCCACCTTGGGGCTGCAGCTCTGCCCGGGGCTTTCTCTGGCCACCAGAGCCGGCTCAGCCTGGACCTATGAAGCCCACTGTGTGCGAGGGGGCTCCGTGCCGTGCATCCTTGTCTCTGCTCCCGGGGGACCCCCAACAGAGGTGGTCAGTTGCAACCCACTGTGGCCCCTGAAGCAAAAGGGGAGCTCATTGGGAGCCTATCAGGAGGCTCAAGGACCACACCCAGAACCAGCCGAGGAGCCCGGAGAGCCCAGGCGCAGGGGACGCAGTGACCGGGAGGGTCTGGCCCAGGGCTGCCCACACCCCTGCCCCCTCTTCTTTGTGTCACTTGATCCTGATTCAAAGCCAATTGGCTCTGCCTGTGTCACCATCCACGCTTCCACCCCCAGAGGACCACTTTGATACTCACAGTGGGGGTGGGCTCAGGCCCCCCAACTAGACCCACAATAGGGGGGTTGCCTTTGTACAGGAAGCAGGGTGGGATGCTGAGTCTCCCGGCTATAGGGTGAAAAGGAGGCAACTGATGAACATCCTGAGCAGTGACTGCATGCCCCCCCCCCCCAAAAAAAAAGACAGGTCTCCTGGGGCAGTCTGCTAGGCTTGATGAGCTCAAGGCAGCCTCCTCGCCCTCCAGGAGGTGGATGTGTTCAGAGCCCTTAACTGGAAGCACATGGGATGGGCACTCCTTCCTGGAAGTTCCTTTAGGGCATTTAAAGAGGTGGCCCCTGCCCGCTAGGTAAACAGTAATTTTACTCTCAGTTGTTCTGCTCTGGGAAACTTCCTCTCCTGTACATCCTGTACATGAAACAGCCAGAAAACCACCCCCAGCTTGAAGGGGATCTAAGCTTCCATTCTGTTCAATTGGGATTATTCCTGCCTTCCTCTTCTCTCCTCTCCCGCCCCCCCCCCCCCCCCCCATTCCAGGGGAGGCCTGGGCTGATAGGACCTGCGGGCACTGCAAGCTGGGAGGATGGAAGGAGCCAGGACCCGTGGAGGATGTACTGGGGGAGGGCAGGGCTCTGAAGATCTGGACTGACTGGGGCTCTGGGAGGGTGGAGCTTGACCTTTGGGGAAAGAACGGAAAGTTGAACTTAGGGGGTCAAATCAGAGCGGGGGCGGCCGCTGAGCTCTCTTCCTCTCAGGACTCTGGCCCCGACTTCTCACGTGTTTTAGTCAAGGCCCATTTCATGGTCAGGAAAGGCCCGCCCTTCTGTTTTCTGTGTTCGCTTCCACTTTGGAGCTGACGTGGTGGGTACCATCCATCCTTTTGGGTCAGGCCACGCAGGGGGTGGCCAGTCAGCTGTGTGCCCTTGGATGAGGTGCCCTCTCCAGGCCTGCCCACTCTGCTTGCTTCTGAGGGTGTCAGATGGTACAACGTGTCTGTCTAGACAGCAGGAGCAGGGGGAGGGGCGGGTTTCTTCTGAAAACCAGGGACCCAGTAACAATACGGATCTCTCCGGGACGGGGCCTCCCTCCTGGAAATGCGTGTCAGTGTGAGCGGCCGCGCTGCTTCTGCAGCTGCTGCTGAGACATCTCTAGGCATGGATTTCCCAGATGTGGCCGGGGCCGCCTGCGTCCGCATCCTGCGGAGACTTTGTATAGATGACCGACTCGAGACCTCTGGCCTAGAGTCTCTGAGGGTGGGATCCGGAAATTGACATCGGCAGGGGGGGTCCACCCCGATGCTGTCTAGGTGAAAAATTTGAAAATCCTTATTTGAACTCTTCTGAGGCACTTGCCAGTGTCGGGTACCCCTTCCCTCGCTTGGCAAGCTGACTCACCCCTCCCCCGATTCACAGCAGGCCTGAAACGGCCCGTCTTCCTTCCCAGCACGAGGAGGAGCTGTTGTTGCTTGTTCCCTTTCAGAAACAGAAACACTCAGGAGCTGCAGGTTGCTTGGGATGGATTTCAAGAGGATGCTGAATCCGTAGAGGCAGGACCGGGCCCGGGCAACTGGAACGGGCCATTACTGTAGAAAATTGTTTCGGGATTGTCCAGCCACCTGGCCTGAGGCTGGCCATCAGCAGCTGTCAGAGGCCATCAGGTTGTGGCCCTGAAGGACTCAGCCAGGGCTGGAATCCCAGTCAGCGCTGACAGCCCTGGTGATGTCGAACAACTCCTGAGCCTTCCTGCCCTTCCTCCCAACAGGTGTGCGTCTTGACCGAGTGCGTGGAGGCCGCCAGAAATACAAGCGACGGCTGGACGCGGAGAACAGCCCGTACCTGAGCTTACAGATTTCCCCACCTGCTAAAAAGCCATGTGAGTGCCAGGGCCGTCCATGCCCCTTCTGCCAGCATCTGTACTGGCACATCTGACATCCCTCAGGGACATACCACCTTCCCAGTGCTGGGTTATGGGACACTGTGATCTGGGGGAGGAGGCATCAGTGCCTGACAGTGGTGCCAGGTGCTTCAGAATGAGACCGTATTCAGAAGGCCTTTCCCCATGGGGTGCCCCAGAACGTGGCTCCGAATGCAGCGTGGTCCTGAGGGGCCTGGGCTCCAGCATCCAGAACATGCCCCTCTAGCCGCCCACACGCAGCGGGCTTTTCTTGGGAGAACTAACCAGGCAACTTCCCTTGGAGGCTCTTGCTCAGCAACCGGAGTCACCACGGCCAGCAGCCCTGTGGAGTCAGGAAGGGAGGGACGATTACAGCCATGTTTGACCTTCCCGGGCTCCTCATACCTGACTTGTCTTCCCGACCCCTCCCGGCCTCCACCCCGGCCCCGTTCCTTGTGCCAGCCATTTACTTCCCTCCTTTGGTCTCTGCAGTGACCAAGATCGTCTCCTACCTGCTGGTGGCTGAGCCAAACAAGCTCTATGCCAGGCCTCCCCCTGGCATGCCTGAGGGCGACATCAAGGCCCTGACCACTCTCTGTGACCTGGCGGACCAAGAACTTGTGGTCATCATCGGCTGGGCCAAGCACATCCCAGGTGAGTCACATCGGGGCAGGGAGAGAGTGCATGCAGGGGCCCCGGCCGCTCTCCCCACAGCCGGCCTCAGGAGCCCAGTGACACCTTGGCAAGCCTGTTTGCCTCTGGTTTCTTTGTCTCTCCCTGTGGGAGTGGAGGTGAGCCTGTGTTCGGAGGGTCCCGTAATGTCCCTAAACCTCTGGGGGCTCCTCAGAACTGGTTATCATTATAAAGGGGTTATGATTGCATCTACAAGGGGTGATATTCAAAGGGCAAGTTCTTTGAATCCTTGTAGACCTTATTGGAAACATGCTGGAAAACAAGGCAGGAGAGGATCCGCTCTCTAGCTCCGTGAGGGGCTAGTGGAGTGGAACGGCTAAGAACATGGCTTGGGAATCAGATGGGGAGTCAAATTCTGGGCCTGCAGCTTTCTAGCTGAGTAACCCTGGGCGGCTCAACCCGCCTCTCCAAGGGACTTATCTCCCACATGGGCTGCGCCGTGAGGCTGACATGTGGCCATACGCGTGCACACGAGGCACATGCTAACGTCAGCTGCATGCTCACTGTTGCCAGCAGGGAGGCCTGTCTCCTTGTCTGGGTTCTTTGATTTTGCGATCATTTCTGGCCTGGGAAGTATATGTAACGGACATGCTTTAGACGATACAGACTTTTCTTCATTGCGTGCGGCCCCTGACCCCTTGTTCAGCTTTCCTTGCTCTGGATAAATGGTGGGGGCTGGTTTTTTATTTTGTTTCTGTAGACACTGGCACCCACATGTTTTGTATGACCTACACGGTGGGGACCTTGCTGAAGTCTGTGCAGTGTATCCCTTTAAGGTTCTAACACACTCGCTCGTCGTGCGGTGGGGACAGCCTATTGTCCTCTGGCGCTGGCTCTCCTGGACTTGGATCCTCGCTCGCCATGTGGCACGGGGCCCCTCATCTTGTCTGCAGGTCCTTTTTCTGTTTGCTTGTCACGAGCTCTGAGTGATGAACACGCTTACATGCTGATGTAGCAAAGGTGTCCTGGCCTTGAGATGCCGAGGCCCACCCAGGCCCACAGTTGGTGGGGCGAGTGAAAAGGTCTTCATGAGAGTCGTGCGCACAGCTTACAGGGAGGTCCCTCCCGCAGGCAGGGGATGGTGGGGAGCTGTGTGGCTCAGAGGGGATGCTGGTGCCATTTAGCCAGCAGATGCCTACAATCCCCACTTTGGAACTCCCTGTGGCCCGAGATATTTTGACTCAGGGGTGGGCTCGCTGGGGATCTGGACTGGAGCGCCCTCACTAAGGAGCTCAGCCTCTTGGGATTACACACTCAGTGGTTTTGAATCTGTCCTGTGCTGGTTCAGCACAGATGTGGGGTCAGGCCACTGCTTAAGACACCTCAGCCTGGATTGCTCCACTAACCCAGGGCCAAATCGGGCACAGCTCCCCTGCACCCCTCCCCATCACTCACTCCTCTTCGGGGTTGAGCAGATACAGTACCCAAGCGATGGCTCAGGAGTGGCTCCTGGTGGTCCTCCGGTCCATTGCTTCCCTCTCCTACCACCCAGCCCTGCACCACCTCCCAGAGGGTAGGGTAGAGCTAAGAAGCACCCTCTCCCCTGCACCCATTTCTCCCCTGCACCCATTTCTCCCCGTCCATCCTATCATCCCAGCGCTGTCTCCTGTTTGTGCCCAACCAACAGGGCAGTGGGCAGAGCAGAATGGTTCCTGGGGATACAGACCTGGGTTCTGATCCCAAGCTGCCCTTTCTGGGCACCTCCCTCCCTCCCTCCCTCCCTCCCTTCCTCCCTTCCTTCCTTCTTTCCTTCCTTTCTTTCATCAGTCTCCTCTCCTGGGAACTGGGACCCAGAATAGAGCCCCTTTCCCAGGTGCTAGGAGGATAGGGCACACTTGGCCCAAGCCCACACACAGCAGAGATCATGACCATCGTTGCTAGCACATTATTGCAGATAATGTTAAAAGCCCCCATTTGCATCATCATTTCTCTTTGTCCACAGCTGAATTCTTTTTGATTAAAAAATAAAATAAACACAGGTGCTCACTTGTCTGCCTCAAACACTAATTTGCCTATTTTGCATAAATCTGCATGCTGAATTATTTGGGCCTGACCTTCTAGTGTTTACTAGTAAGGTAAAATTAATTAATAGAGCTCCTGCCACTGCATGTAAACCTCATATTAAGGGCGATGACACATCAAGTGCCTGATACATTTAAAGATCTGCATCCTTTGGCCCATCGACTGAAGGGTCCCAGGCTTGATTATGGTCAAGGGTGTGCACCTTGGTTGCAGGCTCAATCCCAGTCAGGGCACGTGCAGGAGGCAGCCAATGATGTGTCTCTCTTACATCAATTTTTTCTCTCTCTCCCTCTCTCTCTCCCCCTCCCTCCCTTCCACTCTCTCTAAAGAATCAATAGAAAAATGTCATTGGATGAGGACTAACAAAACAAACAACAAAAATTATCCATCTTATTCCCAAATGAGATCCTTGGGACAGAAATTAATCTAATTCTTGGTATCAGCCACAACTCCTAGCAAGAGATCTTACTACATACAGTCAGTGCTCAATAAATGCATGCAAAGGCAGCTAGGAAGCACCCTGTGGGTGCTGGGCTCTGGGCCGGAGGCTAGAGGATACCGAGGCATGAGATGTGGTTCCCTTTGTAAGGACAGAGGCTCCGGCTCCTCTTCAACGCTCTATTCCTGAGTAAGGAGCCAGTCCGGCCTCTCCAGGAATCAAAATGGACAGGAGCAGACATGACCCAGGTGGGCTCGGGCCTGCATCCTTCCTACTAGGCTTGCTCTCTTTTTGGTTTCCTTCCTTCCTTCCTTCCTTCCTTCCTTCCTTCCTTCCTTCCTTCCTTCCTTCCTTCCTTCCTTCCTTCTTTCTCCCTTTCCCTTTCCCTTTCCCTTTCCCTTTCCCTTTCCCTTTCCCTTTCCCTTTCCCTTTCCCTTTCCCTTTCCCTTTCCCTTTCCCTTTCCCTTTCCCTTTCCCTTTCCCTTTCCCTTTCCCTTTCCCTTTCCCTTTCCCTTTCCCTTTCCCTTTCCCTTTCCCTTTCCCTTTCCCTTTCCCTTTCCCTTTCCCTTTCCCTTTCCCTTTCCCTTTCCTCACATCCATTGGTTTGCCTCCTGCATGAGCCCCAAACAGGGCCTGGGCTGGGGAGGAGCCTGCAACCAAGGTACATGCCCTTAACTGGAATCGAGCCCAGAACCCTTCAGTCTATAGGCCAAAGCTCTAGCCACTGAACCAAAGTTAGGCCTTCAGACTTGATTGGGCAGAGGCCACGGAGGAAAAGTCCCCAAGGGCATGAGATGCTGTGAACGGTCTCAGCACAGAAGCTGGTGCTCACGCAGCAGCAGCACCGAGCGACCCGCTTAGCCAGAGGAAGGCTCGTTTCAGCACAAACTCATTCCCAGCAACCCCCCCCCCCCTCCAATTACCAGGGCGTTGAACACACAGGGTGAGCCCTGGGGAACTCATGCCTGATTGGGATTTGCTCAGAGTAACAGCCGCTCTTTTGTGTGAGTCAGGCCGAAGTCTCCCTCCCCCAGATGCTGATTTTCCAGGTGCTGGGCTGCCCAGGGGACAAGCCCGAGCCTTCAGAGTGTCCACTTCTTATTCCCTGTGAGCAAGAGGTTGGAACCAGAGCCCTGGCCTTTCACAGCCCGTGGGCACCACTTGACGAATTGCAGCCTCCAGGTGTGATTAGCTGGTTCTCCCAGTTCAGGCAGCCTCCAGGCTGCCCCAGCCGGAACTTTCTCCTGCCAGCCCCTGGGGAGCCCCCACGGCCCTGCCGGCTGACACGTGGTGGCCTTTGCAGGGGACCCCAGAGGCGTCCCCACAGAGGGCCCCTCAGCGGCTCTGCTCCCAGGTAGCCACCGTCTGGCCGCACTGAGAGCAGAATGCCGGCGGCCGATGAAATATGGGCTGCCGAGTGACAGCAGCTGTGTCTGGAGTGGCCTCAGAGCCTATAATTACATCTCCCTTTATTACCTCTGCTAATGGCCCTCCAGGTCGACAGAAACGATAATAAATTAACAGATTATGAACTCCACTTGCCACAAATTATGTGCTCTCTCTCTCTCTTTTTTTTTTAAATTCTAGGAGCTCCTGCTGTCAAGTCACTGGGGGGTGGGGGGTGGTGGAGAGCCTGACGTTGTTATTAGATCAGTTGGTGCAGATAAAGCAACTTTCTGTGGGCGGCAGAGCTCAAGGTGGGAGACCCCAGGAGGGCGGGCCCAGGGGCAGCCGGCTGGGGCAGAACCCGAAGGGACCAGTGCCCTCCGGGTCAGCCAGGCACAGGGACGGCTGCACTCCTGGGGCACGGCCACGCCCAGCCTCTCCAGCGGCCCCCTGAGCCCCAGAATTGCTAATTACTTGATGGAGGAGCAGAGGAGCCCAGGCAGAAAAGCAGAAGTGGAGGTGCTTCGCTGAAGGGCAGGGAGGAATGGCTCAGACCCTTTGTTTGAGTTTAAGTAAAAGAAGGAATATGTGCTTCTGGCAAAGTTGTGGATGTGACAGAGGGGTGGAGTTCCAAATGCATCCCTCTGGGAGTTTCCTGTACCCGAACACCCACCCACTGCGCGCTCGCGGGTGTGTGTGTGTGTATGTGCTCACTCACACGTGTTCTCCTCCCCTCCGTGGATCATACTATAACTTGCTGTACCTGCTTCTTCCATTTAATTATATACAGTAGTATAGCACCTGCCATGTGCTAAGAGTGCTCTAAATGTTCCGCACCTAAGATCATTTAATTCAAACAACCCCCTGAGGTCAGGGCTGTTCTTATTCCTGCTTTACTAATGAAGGAACTGCGACACAGAGAGCTAGACAGCCAGTGGTCAGCAAAGCCGGGATTTTAATACAGGGCCCGGCCCTGGTCTCTGCCCTTCACCCTTACTCCCTCCCTTACGCTCCTGAGTATCTTCCACATCCACACACATTCTACCTCATTCTTCTAGTGCACCATTTTTTTTTAAAACTAATATGGGCATTTGTATAATAATTATATGTATTACATGGGTCACATCTGGGTTGTTTCCTGCTCTGGGCCATTTCAGACGGAGCCAGCAGACACCTCTGCACGTGTAGCTGGTGCTTTTCTCTCTGGGAGGAATTCCCAGCCGTGGAATCGCTGGGTTGGAGGGCGCGTGCCTTTCATTCTGCACTTGGTTTAATTCTATCCTTGGACACCTTAAACATGGACAGGTTCAGAAGCCCCAAATAGGCAACAATGTATTCACAGAACTCCCGTCTCGATCCCTATCCCCTCCTCCTTCCTCTTCGAGGTAACAGCTTTTATTTCTCATTTTCCCTCCTAGTGTTTCTTTTCTCAAACATTAGAAAAGGTCAACTATTTCCCCCTTCCTTGCGCCAAAGCCTGTGTGCGTGCCTGGCACTTGGCATTTGGGTTTTCAAAGCTATTCCCAGCTCCTTTTGAAGACGCTCATGGAGGAAGGGAGAAGTCAGGGGCGGAGTCCACTCAGATCAGATCAGACGAGCAGGGCGGTCTGGGCACGGGCCTCGGGGCATATACTCCGATGGTGGCACACAACTCTCCCAGGAGCTGTCTCCCTCCCTCCCCAGCCTCGGCCTCTCTCCCCACAGGGCAGGCCTGTCTGACTCAAAGGCAGCTACATCCACACTCACTCTGAAGGGCGAGGAGGGGCTGACCCAGTCCTTTGGGCACAATTTCTTATCATCTGGGAGTCAAGGCCCAGTGGCATTTGTCCGTTCTCTCCTCCGACTTGAACATTTGTTGGGCACCTTCTTGGCATCAGGATGGGAGCTTGGCAGTGGGGGTGGGAAGATAACAGGAAGCTCAGGGCACGGGGCACACAGACACTGAGGTGTGTGCTGTCAGAGCTCCTGGTCACCTTCGGGGCTCAGCCCCAAAGTCTCCTCTTCCAGGAAGCCTCCCAGGCTCTCGCTTGGGCCACACCCCCATTGTGTGTTCTCATAGCCCCCCATCTCCTCATAGCTCTTCTTATATGGTGACATGCGGTACTTGGCGTGTCCTTCCCTCTTCACTGCGAGCTCTTGAAGGCTGAGCCAGTACCAGTTCCGGTTTGAGCTGGCCATCCTGTCCCTAGGGCCTGGCACTTAGTAGGTGTTCAATAAATGCTCGTTGGATGAATGAAGGGGCAGAAGCATGCTATTCACGTTCTTCTAGTGATCGCACCTGCGTGATTAGCCTCACAGGGGGCTTTTCTCCTTTTCCTCACCCTCCCCCTGTGCCACCTTCCAATTCAACTGTCTATTAATTTCTCCCCATCTACCTCCTACCTCTTTCCTCCCATTCTGTCTGCTTTCAGATGCCCCCACCCCAGCGCCGTCCCCGCTTCCCTACATACACACACCCCCATGGGCTGGCTGATTGGTATCTGTTAATTAATGTCGCCCAAGGCCTCTCTTGCTCAGAAGCCCGATAAGGGAAATTGGATGTCCATTTCCATCTATCTTTTATTACCTCCCGGCTCTCCCCGCCACCACGGGGAGCCACACACCGGCTCCCACCCCGGGATCTGGACAACACACACGCCCCTGACCCTCTGTGCTGCAGCCCGTCCCCTGAGAAGGCGCGTCAATCCAGGCTCGCCCGAGTCATCAGGGTAATTGATCCGGCTCTTTTGTCGGTCACGCCGGATGCCAGCAGTCAGGTGCTCATCCAGGGCCTGGGCTGTGCAGATCGGGCCTGGGAACCGCGATGATAGACTAAGAGGGTGCTCACAGGGGCAGCCTGCCAGGTAAGGGGGCTCCAGACCCAAGGGTGCACCCTATAGAGGAACACACATGGACAGGTTGGAAAAGAGGGAGGACAGTGTTTTTTTAGAGACAGAAGGCAGCAGAGGAGGGTGGGACAGACACCATGGAAGCCTAGAGTGAGGGATCAATCCAGAAGCTTGGGGCCACCCCAGGTCTCCAGTCCAATGGGAGAAGAGAGTCATGCCAATAGCATGCTAACAACATGCCAGTAGCATAGCAACAACCATAGCATAGCAGCCATCACTACCGCCAGCTCAGGTTTGCTGAGCACCCACTGTGTGCGGGGCGATGCTCAGTGCTTCCACTCACCATCCTCGTCCTCACAGCCCGCGCATCCAGGCTGGGTCAGGTTCTAGGTCTGCAGATGAAGTGATGAGTCCCACACAAGCACATTACCCCGGAGCCCCTGACTTTCTGTTGCCACGACACCTGGTGCAAGTGGCTTTGTGGATACTGTTCCTCTTTTCAGCACATCTGGCATGCTCCGTGTTGGAACCAGTCACTGAAGTTACCACTGTGTTTAGTGACCAGCTGTTTGAAAATCAGTTTCCTCTCTTCCTCCCTCCCTCCCTCCTTTCTTCCTACCTCTCTGGCTTGTGTATCAAGATGGTCATTGACCTTGCACAGTTAAGCACATATAATGTAATTCCAGTACATTATTCTCATTTTGCTGATGAAGAATTTCATCTCATTATTAATAGTAATAGTAAGAGCTCCGCAACTGTGCTGTGAGTTCTGTAACCATTGGCTCACTTAGACCTCACAGCGACGCTCTTAAGCGGGCACTACTGTTACACCCATTTCACAGACAAGGAGACTGAGGCGTGGAGAAGCTGCACAGCTTTCCCAAGGACAGCCTACAGCTAGTAAATGGAGAGTCGGGATGCAAGCCCAGGCAATCTTGAGAACACATTGGACAAGACAGGGGCACAGTTCTGGAGCCATCCCTATGCCCAGGCTCACAGGATACAGGACTGCTGCGTCATCGTTAAATGCAGAGTAATGGCCTGGGCAGCGGGGTTCTGACCCCTGGGAAGACAGGCTGCCCTGTGACAAAGTGCCCCCTGACCCTGGGGGCCCCTGAGCATTTTGTAGCCCCAGGCTGGAGGTCACCAAGGTCACTGGCCAGGAGCAGCTGGGTCCTGCGCAGCTGGGACTCTGCACTGAGGGGCAGGCACCACTTCAGCACTTTGAAGCCTTCCGGGGCTCGAGCAGACTGGGGAGCCTGGAAACTGCCCAGACTGGAGGGGATCCTGTCCTGCCACCTCCTAATTCTATGAATCCAGCAACTCCTTAAATTACAAATGCATTTCATTAATCAAAAAGCCTCTCAAGACATTTGAAAAATACCATGGAACTAGCAACAATGATGATAATAACAAGTGTCAGCGTTGACTGAGCTCCTTAGGTAAAGTCTTTTCCATGAAATCCATGTCTGACTCATTCACCAACAAAATGACGCTGAGTCCCAAAGGTACGGGGAAGGGCAGGATCCCAAGGTACCTGGACCCCCGCCCCCTCCGGCCCTCCAGCCAGCCTCAGGGAGGCCCTGGCCCGCCCGCCTGACCGCGGCTGCCCTCCTTGTGCCCTCTCCCCTCTCGCAGGCTTCTCGAACCTCTCCCTGGGGGACCAGATGAGCCTGCTGCAGAGCGCCTGGATGGAGATCCTCATCTTGGGCATCGTGTACCGCTCGCTGCCCTATGACGACAAGCTGGCGTACGCTGAGGACTACGTCATGGACGAGGAGCACTCCCGCCTGGCGGGGCTGCTGGAGCTCTACCGGGCCATCCTGCAGCTCGTGCGCAGGTACAAGAAGCTCAAGGTGGAGAAGGAGGAGTTTGTCACGCTCAAGGCCCTGGCCCTGGCCAACTCAGGTAACCGTGAGTGTGGGACGTCTTCTCGGGCCTGGGGAGCACCCCTCTGAGGCCTGTGAGGGGGATGAGGTGAAGATACTGGAGGCCCTTGTCCCCAAAGATTGTACCAGTGCAAGGGGAGGTCTGGGGTTCAAAGGGTGGCGACAAAGGCCAGCATTGGCCGAGCTCTTCCTGAGCCCTGATTTGCAGGCCACTATGCTGGGCCCGTGACCTCCAGGCCAGCACACTGGTCAAGGACACAGATTTCAGAGCCAGGTGACCCAGAGTCAAATCTTGCTTCTTTCACTTGGGCTGGCTGTTTTACGCTGTGCCTCTACCTGTTCATCAGTAAAATGGGAACAGTAAGCAGTCCCTACCCCACAAGACTGTGGAAATGATTTATTTGTATGTAATTAAAATTATATTGACAAAATACCTGGCCCATAATAAGTGCTCAACCTGTTAAATAAAATTAGCTGTGAACTTATTTCATGCTTACAAACAACCCAAGGAGCAAAGTTCTTATTTTAACCCCATTTTACGGATGTGGAAACAGGCCCAGAAAGGTGAAGCCAATTGCCCAGGGTCACACAGAGCTAGGAGTCCAACCAAGGTCCTATGATTCCAAAACCAACCTGAGCTCATGCCCATTCTTTGAATCTCTCAATCAAATTGCTCGGGTCCAAGAGAGAAAAAAACTTCCCAACGGAGTTGTTTAGTCTGGTGTTCAAAGGAGGCCTCGTTCCATTTCTTCACTCCCACCAGCTCCTGGGGAAAAGGGCTGACACAGGGGAATGAGCTTAAACGTATTCTAGTCTGTGTCTGCACTTGGCGTCCACCTGTGCAGGGCACCATGCCGGACGCAGAAGGAAGGGAAAGGCAAGGCCCCTGTCCTAGACAGTGTCAGCATGCGCACGTGTCGTTCTGCGGCAGGATGGCACAGTTAACGAGTTAACTGCTCAAGTCTGGGTCGGATGGACCCAAGTTCAAATTCTAGCTCTGCTCCTTTTTTTTTAATGATTTCTTTTTTAAATATATTTTTATTGATTTCAGAAAGGGAGAGGGAGATAGAAACATCAATGATGAGATAGAATCGATTGGCTGCCTCCTGCATGCCCCTTACTGGGGATCTAGCCCGAAATCCAGGCATGTGCCCTTGACCAGAATCGAACCCAGGACCCTTCAATCCGCAGGCTGACGCTCTATCCACTGAGCCAAACCAGCTAGGGCTCTAGCTCTGCTCTTTGGTAGCAGAGTGACCTTGGGCAAGTTGGCAATCTTCCTAGCTCTGTCCTTGAGTGTCCGGGGGTATCCCAGTGCCTCCTCCAAGCACTTGTGTATGAAATGATTGACGGAAGATAAAGCACTTAGCCTAGTGCCTGGCCTGGAGGAAATGTTCAATAAATATTAATTATTACCATTATTATTAATATTAGAGGGCACAGAGCGTTACTAGCATGCGGAAGAGGGAGAGCTGGCTCAGACGGAGACAGTACAAACAGAGCAACCAGCTGGTTTGCTTGATATTGTGGTGCTTCTCCTGAGAGTCCCACATCCCAGGAAACCTCAGTCCCTGGCTAACTGGGTCAGTGGGTCCCCCTCACAAATGGCTCCATAGAGAACACAGAGGACACTGCTGATGCCCCATCTGACCTCCTCCCCTGGGTCCCTGGGTGCGGGCCCAGCTGCTGAGTTTTGCTGCTGATAGCTCACAGTCCCCCCCTTCGCCAGAGACTCACCCTCACCTGCCTTGCCGGGAGGGGTACCTACCCCACCCACCCCTTGGCACCTTCGGCCAACGGTGGGCCCACACGGGGGAACCAAAGGCTGAACTCCTGTCAGGGTCGGGTCAGGCTAAGCCGAGGCCGAGTCCTTACCTTGCAGGCCCCTGCCCTGTCCCCTCCCCCTCCCTCTCCCCCTCCTTTCCTTTCTCCTGAAAGCATGCCCACTATGAACCCCATGCGTCTGAACCCCTGCCTCAGCCCCTGCTTCTAGGGAACCTGACCTAATCCAAAGAGGGAAGCATTTTTTTTTCTTAGTTCAAATCCCTTTTATTAGTAAACCCATAGAAAATAATAATTTAAAATTTGCAAGCTTCTGTAGAGACCATTTATGCCATAAGATTCCCCTGTTGTATTGCGTGTTTTGTTGGAGAATGACAGTGCTGTTGGGGTTTTTAGTAGCTTTAGATTGACAGGATGAGCAGGTGATACCCCTGTACAGTCCCCCCTATTAGGAACATCTTGCATGGGTGTGCTCATTTGTTACAATGAATGAGCCAATATTTATGTTATTATTAACTAAAGTCCATAGTTGCCATCAGGGTCTTTGCTCTGCCTTGTACAGGTCTAGAGGTTTTGACAAATGTGCAAGGACAGATCTCCTTCATCCCATGTCCTACCGAGTAGCGGTACCTCCCTCACCATCCCCTGTGCTCGCCTGCTCAGCGCAGCCTCTTAAGCAGCGCTGCGGGGGGGCTGGGAGTGTGGTGGGCACAGGGAGGGGACACAGTGAAATCAGAGGGCACAGTGCCACCACAGTGAGACAGCCAGGCTGGCAGGCCTTGGAGGGCGATTTGGAGTCTCCTGACCACTTCATAGCAGACCTGAGCTCAAGCTTATCCCAGCTGGGAGGAGGGAGTAAAGGGGGGAGGCCACTCAACTGTCACCTTCATGCCCCCCGCCCCCACTCAACACCACGCTGCAAGGACTGTCAGGAGGCTCTGTAGCCTGACCAGTGGCTCTCGCCTTGATCTCAACACACACAGACATGCACCCACGCTTACAGATATTCATGCACGCACACACACACAAATATATACATACGCTCACACGGATATGCACACACCACCTGAGGTTTGGTGACATGAGCCCATTGGAAGCTTCCGCTAGCACCCAGCTTAGCCTATATACACTCTGGGTCATGTGAGACGAAGTTCCAGGAGCCTGGACTTCTTGCCCCAGTGACATCTACTGGGCTACCCTGCCACTTCTGTGCAGGGACAGGAAGCCTGAGGCGGAAGAGAAGGAGTTGGTGATGCTCAAGGCCCTGGCTGCACAGTGGAGCAATCAGCTGCAGGCAGAAACGGGGAAAGAACAGGGCTTTTGGGGGGTTAGGCTAGAAGAGCAGTTTGGGGTCATAGAGGCCCCCAGCTGTGAAGGGATTGGGAGCCATGAAAGATAGAGGGGAAGAGGAAGTGGCCTGTCCCCAGCCGCAAGGTATGCAAGTCACCCAGGCTGCACAGTGTGTTAGCTGGAGGAAGGACAGGGGCGGGAGGTCATCCTAGTGGCAGCCCCAAGGGCCACTGTGGGAGCCACTGCTCAGGTGGAGTGGATGGGACAAGGCCCCTCAGTGGCTCAGAGGGCTGACACTAGGCAGGAGGGCGAAGCACATCAAAGACAGGCTGAGCCCCAAACCATGGTCCCTTGGGAGCCTGCTGGCCGATGTTCACCCCGTGTGCTGGCCTTCCAAGCCTCCCTGACAGCAGGAAAAAAATCATCGCCATTGATTTTGTAATTAACAGTTTATCAATGCCATCGATACAGACGTGCTGATGGATTGCAAAGAAATTAATCCTGCAATGTTATTTTATTTCATTTTTGGTCGAAGGCAGCTGCCAATTTTGGCCTCCTTGGGGAGGTGGGGGAGGGGAGGGGAAGCTGGCAGAGGCAGAGGGTCTGGATGGCCAGGTCCCAGCCGACAGGGCCTAGCGCATCTGAAGTGCACACTCTGTAAACAGCTGGGCGAGTAGGAAGGGAGCCCTGCTGCCTCTGCAACTGGCAAAGGAGCCCTCACCGCCTTGGTATCAAGGAGCAGAAAGTGTGGCGGGGCCTTGGGTCTGGGGCCAGTAACATCCAGCTCTGCTAGGGCACTCATCCCGTTTGGGTCCTCACCATCCTATCTAATAAAAGGCTAACATGCAAATTGACCGAACAGCGGAAAAACCAGAACGACAGGTCACTATGATGCACACTGACCACCAGGGGGCAGACGCTCAACGCGGGCTCATGGCCTGCAAGCGGGTGCAGGCCTGGTTGAGGAACCCCTCGAGTGCACGAATCTTGTGCACTGGGCCTCTAATAGTGAGAATAGTATCATGTACTAGGTCAGTGATGGCGAACCTATGACACCCGTGTCAGAGGTGACACGCGAACTCATTTTTTTGGTTGATTTTTCTTTGTTAAATGGCATTTAAATATATAAAATAAATATCAAAACTATAAGTCTTTGTTTTACTATGGTTGCAAATATCAAAACATTTCTATATGTGGCACGGCACCAGAGTTAAGTTAGGGTTTTTGAAAATGCTGACACGCCGAGCTCCAAAGGTTCGCCATCACTGCTCTAGGTGCTCACTAAGTGCCTGGTAACGTGCTATTTCCTTTAACCCTCAGCACCACTCTGTGAGGTATGCACTCTTAAGTGCTCCATTTTACAGACCAGGAAACGGTCTCCGAGAGCCGAAGTAACTTGGCCAAAGCCACGCAGCATCTAAGACTCCAGAGTCTTGTCTAGCTCATCCTACTGCTATCCTCCCAAGAGAAAGAGGCAGGGCCCTTGAAGGCACAGGCTGAGTGTGGACCAGGGGTGGTCATTGGTGTCCACTGGCTGGTGCAGCTGCCCTTGGTATTCTGGTATCCAAACCAACCCAACATGCAAGGGAATTGCCCCGCTCCTTTGAGTAGTTCAGGAAACTTGCCCAGTCCTCCTGGATACCCCTCAGAGCTTCAAGCTCACTGATCCACATGCTCCCTTCCCCTCCCACCTTTGGCAGGCGCTGGGCTGCAGTTCAGGGTGGCAGCTCGGGGTCTTGAAGGAACCTCAGAAGAAGGCTGTTATTTTCCCTGCGGTCAGGGAATGGGTTTTAGATTTCCTTTGCTTCAGCTCAGACCTGACTGTAACCCAACTATCAGCAGGCACCTCCTGCTCTGAGATTTAGGTAAATTTTGTTTGAACCCCCAATTCATGTCCTGAGACCAAAACATTCCCCAGGGTTTTAGATTGCAAGGGCGCCTTCCAGCAGCTACCTTCATCACCGTGCCTCATGTGTCCAGCCATGATTCTCAGTACCCACCATGTTCGCTGCCACAGGGCACCCCGACAGCTTAGCCTCTTCTTCTATGTCTGTGTTCTGTAATCAGCATTTTGTAAGGTTAGCGATTGCACTGAAGGCTTGAGCTAGTGTCTGGCATCAGCATCAGCAGAAGTGATGGTGCTGATGGTGGTAGTGGTAATAGTGGTGATGGTGTGATGGTAGTGGTGGTGTTGATGGCAGTGGTTATGATGATGGTGGTAATGATAATGATGGTGATAGAGGTGATGATGGTGGTGGTGGTTGTGATGATAGTGATGGTGGTGGTGGTGATGATGGTGGTTGTGATGATGGTGGTGGTGGTGGTGATGATGATGATGGTGGTAGTGCTGGTGATGATGATGGTGGTTGTGATGATGGTAGTGATGATGATGGTGGTGGTGGTGATGGTAATGATGGCGCTTGTGATGATGGTGTGATGGTAGCGATGATGATGGTGGTGGTGTTCATGATGATGGTGATGGTGATGGTTGTAATGGTGGTGATGGTGATGGTGGTTGTGAGATGGTGGCTGTGATGATGGTGTGATGGTAGCGATGATGATGATGGTGGTGGTGGTGGTGGTGGTGGTGATGGTGATACCACTAGCTGGGCACTTACTTTGTACTGTTTTAAACCCTTGACTTGTATTAACATATTTAACCTCTTGAGGTAGGTATGGCTATTATCTCATTTCACAAATGAAGAAAATGGGGCACTGAGAAGTTAAATAACTTGCCTAAAGTCACACAGGTAGCAAGTGAGGGACACAGGGTGCCACCGCCACCAGTCTGGCTCCAGAGTCCCCCCGGCTCCTCAGGGCAGTTATAGGTCTGTTCAGGTTCAAGCCCTTCAGGGTCTCCGCTTCTGTCTCTCAAAATGTCCTGCATAGATAGGATCTCTCGCTGGACCCAACCCTAGCTCTGCCATTGGCCTCTGTGACCTCCGACTGGCAGCCCAGCCTCTCTGAGCCTTGGTTTTCCTCTCCCTAAAATGAGGACTTGGGTGGCTCCAAAGCAGAGCCCAGGGTCCTGCGGTGCCCCCCCTCCCCCCGCCCATGGCGGCGCTCTCCACCCAGGGCCCCTGACGCTCTCCCTTGTGCCCACAGATTCCATGTACATTGAGGACCTGGAGGCGGTCCAGAAGCTGCAGGACCTGCTGCACGAGGCCCTGCAGGACTACGAGCTGAGCCAGCGCCACGCGGAGCCGCGGAGGACGGGCCAGCTGCTGCTGACGCTGCCCCTGCTGCGGCAGACGGCCGCCAAGGCCGTGCAGCACTTCTACAGCGTCAAACTGCAGGGCAAGGTGCCCATGCACAAACTCTTCCTGGAGATGCTGGAGGCCAAGGTCTGACGGCCCGGCACTCGGACGGACTCCTGCCTGTGGACAGACAAACGGCCGGCCGGATGCAGAGACCTCCTCAGCCACCAGCCTCGACCTGCAAGCCCGTGTCATGGCCACGAGCAGTCCCAGAAGAAGGGGCTACGTGCCTCCCGGCTGCGTGCAGAGGCATTGGTGTTGGGGGGCGGGGAACGGGGATGGGAGGGCAGGGCGTGGGGCTCATCTGTAACTGGCTTTTTCTTTGGTATGTTTTTCCTCCTCCATGGGCAGTGCTGAGACTGGAGACCACTGAGGAGGGGCCCTCTCCCCACCAAACCACCCAGAGGCAGCTCAGACATTTCCACCCTCCCCCACCCCTGGCCTGGTGGGCAGCGCTGGCACCCAGGACTCTGGCACACTCACGTGGGTACCACCTGGAGCTGTTCCTTTCTCAGAGGGCAGGTGCTTGTCCTGGGAGGCCCTGCCTACTCTGGGGTTCCAGAGGTCCCTCAAGGGGCCCTAGACCTTCCACAGGCCAGCAGGCCCCTCCCTCCACACATCCCCTCAGCTCCGCACACACCCAGCTCCCAGCAGGGACTCACTGTCAGGAGAGCAGCTGCTAGACTCATGCATTTTCCTGGGCCCTCGGTGCCCTGTCTCCCTGAACCTGCCTATCTCTTCTCCCCCAGGAACCCCCTGCTGCTCCCCGCCCCCACCTCAGAGCTCACTGAGACCCTGCTTCAGCAGCCAAGGTGGGGCCCACGGCTGGAACAGTGTTAGCTCACAGAAGAGCTCCCAGGCCCCCCTTTCTCTTTGCCTTTACCGTCCCTCTGTCAACCTTCAGGGCAGTCCAGAGCTGGTGGTCTGTGGGACGTGGGGGATGTGCAGGGCCCTGGCCCCGTCCCAGGACACCCTGGGCACCCCGAGTCTAGGCTGGCAGTCCTGGTAGGACCCGGGCAGGATGGAGAGAGGCCCAAACCAATGTTTGCTGAGCACAGAAAACCCCGAAGCAGAGAGAAGCAGGATGGGAAACCTGAAGACGGGGAGCTCAGTGGAGGTCACCAGCCTCTGATTGTCCTGGTTCTGGGGTAGTGGCTCCCAGGACACCCCTCCCTGCATTCCAAAGGGCTGGGAGAATGGGTGCCATGGGGTGGAGGTGGCTCCGGCCGCCCTCTAAGCAGGTGTGGTCACTGGGAGGGCCCAGCTCTCCGGCGGAACCACGCAGCCCCACGCTGCTGTGAGGGGTGACCAAGCACCCCAGCTTGCCCAGGATGTCCCTGGTTTTAGCACTGAAAGTCCGTGTCCCGGGACATCCCTCCGTCCGGGAAAATGGGGACAGCCTGCCCCCCGAGTGGCCGCGAAAGTCCGTTGTAGCCAAGGGGGGCGGACGGCTCTGACCGCCCCGTCTGGTGTGACAGGTGGCTGAGGGCAGCTTAGGGGCCCCGAGGATGGACGATGCCCGTCCCGGCCTTGTGACTGCCTTGTGACGCAGGCATCAGAGCCGCCCCACCTGGGACACTTTTCTGGGGAATCCACACCCAACCTCCGGTCACCTGGAGAGGCAGGCAGACCCCACCCACCCGTCGCTAGGACCCCAGGAGGCCAGGCGCCCTCTTCCACACCTTCGTGGTCTTTCTAAAGCAAACCGGGAACTGCGGTTGCTGGTCCCCTCCATCTCCACACGGACCAGTTTCCCAGGCAGGAGGGCTGGCTGCCGTCCTCCCTCCTGAAGGAGAGGTGAAGGGTTCCCAGGGACTCAGACCAGGGACGTGCTCCCCTCCCCTGTGGCTGTGGGGAACCCAAGGCCACCGCCACTAGACAGTCAGCATTGGATTACACTCCGTCCCTAGCTCTGTGTGGGTCCCCACCGTCCCTGGTCTGGATGGACACACAGACACCTCAGCATCAAGGAATGGGGACCAAAGCCCACGTTTAACTTAACCGTTAGTGGCCGTGCCCTGAGGTCTGAACTGGAGAACTCCGGGTGCGAGAACGTGCCCCTCACTGTGCCGAGTGCTGGAGGAGGCAGGCCAGAGGGTGCATCTCCTCACCTGGGCTCCCACCTCTATGGGGCATCACTTCCTGCTCCAGCGTGACGACCGCGCTGCCAGCCTGGCAGGGCTTGTGTCCCACTGGCACCTGCAGTCCTCTCCTGGGAAAAGCCTCTAAGGGCACCACCACTGGCTTGGAGTGGGCAGTGTTCTGTGCCCGGAGCAGCTCCCTCGAGGCCCCTTCCCAGCAGAGAGGGGTGGTGGCCCTGGGTGTCAGTCAGGTGCTGCTGCTGATGCTTTTAACAGTTTAACTGTTAGGGCAACGGAAGTCCGCTCAGTGGGACGGCCCTGCGTGCACCTGATGGAGCCACGGGCCTTCCCAGAACATTTGGGGCCAGCTTCTAGGTGGGAAGCCTCGCAGCACTGAGACCTCCCTGGGAAGAGGGTGGCCCTGCCTTAGAGGGGGGGGGGGGGTGCGTTGAGGAGAGGTTAGGGACACCCAGCCCCCCAAACAGGACAGAATTCAAGTTTACCCCAAACCTGCTGTTCCGGGAACCCTGTAAAGCGGACATGGCCCTTCTCAGTTGTACTTTAATGATTCAGGTCGACATAAGAAATAAAGTGGAAAAATCCAACCATGGAGAAGGTGGTACTGGCTGGGTTTTGTTTGGTCCCTGTGTCCCCACCCTTTCTGAAGCCTCTGGCTGGTTTTATCACGCGTGACCCTGGATGGTGGCCCCAGGTTATGCATACAGGAAACCAGTTCTTTCCCAGGGGGAGGGTCTCAAAGCCAGAGTGGGGTGTGGGCTGGGAGGCCATGGCAAGGCCTCAGAGGAGCTGAATCTGCACGCAGGCCACTCTTCCCTCCCCCTGTGCAGATGGGAGAGGTGGGGAGGGGGGAGCCTGGGAAAGTGGAGACAAACCTGTGACAAGCGGAGGGGCCCATGCCCAGGGGACAGCACCAAAGAAAAGCACTATGTGGAAAGATGATTTTATTTTCTAATAATGCTAATGTGGCTGGAATGGCTTAAGATGTATATATTTTTTAAATGGCATCCCTCATCGCATCAGCACCTGTGGTATTTCCTCTGTATGTGTTATCCCCAAGACGCCCCTGTACATGCAACCCCCTAGGATTCTCCAGTCCTGGTCCCGTGTATCTGGAATCTAATAAATAAGGAACGGCCTATTGGAGATTTCTTCACCTTATCTTTGGGCTGCTGTTTCCTGGACGGCACAGCTCTTGGGTCTCAGGCTGATGCCAGGAGAGGCTGTGAGAGGACCAGCTCAGCCTCAATTCTCTGGGCAGTCAAGTGTGTTCAGCAGCAACCTCAGGGCTGCAAGTGGAGAAGTCTGATCCAGGTCTACTGCTTTGTAGACTTTCAGCGTTAATGGTGAGGCCACCTGATTGCGCTTGCACCCTGGTCCCATGTTCAAAGCCTCTCACTCAATGCGGGCCCCTACGAGAGCCGCGAGGCCACGTTCATTGCCTAGCCACTCAATCCAAAGAAACGGTCCAGCAAACCACAAAAGAACTAAAGTGGTCAAGTCTTTACCCTGAGCATTGTCAACATCACCGGTGGGATGTTCAGTTATTAATGCGCAGCCAAACTTCATCAGAAACCTCTTTCTTCACAACCTCTCTCCCTCGCAGCAGCTGCTCCTGAAAACCCCTTGGGCATCTCCACATGCCCCCAGCTCTCCCTAACTCAGCCTCCGTGGGCGGCCGGATTCAGCCCTTTGTTAGCTAGGTCAGTGGTTGCCAACTGGTGGTCCGTGAGGTACGAAAGGTTGGCAACCACTGATCTAGATCAGCTCAGCCTCTTCTCTTCTTTCCATCTTTCCACACAAGCTAGATTCAGAAGCTGATCCAGTAAACAAATCTTTCTCTAGTGAAGGGTGTGGGGTGGGGGTAGTGGAGCAAATCTCACCACCTCAGACATTTCATTTTGCCTCTGTGGCAAATTCACGTTGCCCCCAAAGAACAGCCACCACCTGGATTCCCAGACAGCTGTCCCTTACCTGGCCTGACACTTTGTTGTGCAAAGGACAGTATATAGTTTCACAGACCCAGGACGCACCCACCTCTAGCCTCAAAGGCGGGCAGTTGAGTCTTATTTCAGAAAACACCCAGAAAAGCAGATCTTTTCTTCCCAGGGTGTGCTCACGTGCCTCATTCCTCGTTTTCCTGCCTGACACCAGTCCCTCTCGACTCTCATTCATCACCTGGTACGGGGCTAGATTGGGGGGCCTGGTGGCGGCTCCCAGCTGAGCAGAGAAGATAGCAGTTTACGAGGGCATCTGAAACAGGAGACTTTCAGCAGCATAGGGGAGTGTGGAAAGGGAACCAGTCTGGCCTTGGGGTGGGAAGGTTGTACTAGGAAACCATCCTGGGGAAGCAGGTGGAGGCTGCGACCTAGAGGAGGGGAGAGGCCAGGTGAGGCTGGGGGCGGCATCTCAGGCAGAGAGAGAGCTCCTGAGGAATAGAGAGGGAGAGAGAGCGAGGCTGGTGTGCTCTGGGCTTGCTCGAGAAGCTGGAAGAAGACCATCTGCCTGGCTGGTTGGTGGCGGAGGGGAGGACAAGGAGGCTGGAAAGCAGAGAGGCCAGATGGCACAGGGTTTGGTCAGCCTTGGGGAGGACATGGTTGCCTATCCTAGGACAGGTGGGAAACCCTGGCAGAGCTTTAAGCAGGGGAGGGACATGGTCAGATCTGCCTCTCGCACTTAGACACAGTGGGTCAAGTTTCAGTCCTCTGTGGATGGGCTACCAAGGTGAGGCACGAGCTTTGGATCCAGCCTGGCCGAGGCTCAGAAACCCCTGCTCTGGCCTCACCAGTGGTGGGGCCAAGGGCCAGACGCCTTCCTCCCCACCTGCACAATGAAGCTGACCACACCCAGGATCTCTCCATGGGCTGCTAGCTACACCCTAGACCTTTTACCCACATTATCCCATTCATTCCTCACAATGTATGTTTCATGTAAATGCTACTGCCTTCATTTTATGGAAGACTAAAGCTCAGAAAGGTTAATCAACTTGCTTAAGGTCACAGAGTCCACATCTGTAGGAATTCAATTAAAGTCTCTTATCTGCCATGCCACAGTTCTGACTAGCCAGCTGCAGGGCCAGACACATAGCAGGCACTTAACAATGTCCATTCCTTTCCCCACCCTACTCCCACGGCAAAGAACCACATGGCCTCCCAGGTGCCACCCCAGCCACAGACGTCTGCCCTCACCCCTCCCAGGGGCAGCTTGTTGTCATCCAGGGCAGCTCACAACATTTCCAGCTGCACAGAAGGAGGAGGGAACACGGACAGCATGTGAGAGTGCAGTTGACACACACTATCGCAATGGGGCCTCTGGAGGGGATATCACTAGGCCAGCTTTGTTTTTTAAAATATACTAGAGGCCGGTGCACAAATTTGTGCACAGGTGGGGTCTGGCCGGCCCAATTGGGCAGGTCAGCTGCGGGGAGAGGCCATGGGTGGTTGGCCAGCCATGCCCCCCCACCCCCCTGCCCCACGTCCAACTCCGGGTTGAACTCGAGGGAAAATTTGCATATTAGCCTTTTATGATATAGGATTATATAGGATTTTTATTGACTTCAGAGAGGAAGGGAGAGGGAAACAGAAACATCAATAATGAGAGAGATTGACTTCCTGCATGCCCCCTACTGGGGATGGAGCCTGCAACCCAGGCATGTGCCCTTGACCAGAATCAGACCTGGGATCCTTCCGTTTGCAGGCCAATGCTCTATCCACTAAGCTAGGGCTGGCTAGGCTGGTTTGGTGGTGAAGTGACTTGAACCCAAGTCATGCCTCTTGTAAGTAACTGAGCTGGGATGACACACCTGGCCTTCAGACCACATTCCTGGGAACCAAATTCCAGGGACTGCCTACCTCATTCCTTCCCACTTGTCTTTGGAGAGAAAAAAGCATCAGCCTCACGTTATAAGCCAATATTATGGTGACATTTTTATTACCATCTTAGAGGTCCCTTGGGGGCAGGTTCTTAGACTCATGAAGAGGAAAGTCTCAGCTCTATGGCATCAGAGGTCAGAGCTTGGGCGAATCCTATGTCTCTAGGGGACCCTTGGCTTGTATCGGGGGCGGGGGAGGGGAGGGGCAGGGATGTCTGAAGCAGGTTTTCCGTGTCCCTCAAACCATGTCTCACAGGGGCAGGTTCTGGCTAACCTTTCTCTCCAGCCAAGGTCTCCTGCAGCGTGAGCATGGGGAGGGGCGGGCTGGCCCCTGCCTGGCCCTGGCTGAACTGGGGTCCCTACCATGGTGGTGGGGTGGGGGTGGGGAGTGAGCAGGAGGCCAGTGAAGAGGAATGGGCACAGATGTGGGGGGAAGTGCCAAAAGGAGAGAGGATTTGACTCTGAGGAAATGCTCCTGAAAGGAGACAAAGCTCCCCCAGGTTCCTCTGGAAATTGCTTTGTTTAAAATGCAAAGTGCAGATGTGTTTAGATGACATCTCAGCATCCATCACCCTATGCAAATGCCGACCCCGGGGAAGAGCAGCCCCTGTAAGTCACTCGGATCCCCCTAATCGAGTGTGTGTGTGATGGCAGGCCAAGGGAACAGCGCTTGGGTGGTGACAGCTCGCCACCCAGGAGAGGGGCTTGATAAGGGGGTGGGGGAGGGAGCCCAGCCCTGGGGGGTTGGGTTGTTGGGTCCACATCTGTGCCAGGTAGGGCTGAGCTCAGCTCCCGGCACCACCACCCCCAGGCTAGCTGCTCTGGGATTCGGCTGCAGGCCACTGAGGGACAGAGCTCTAAACAAGGAACCCATGCTGTTGGCTCAGGACAGTGAATTAAATCCTTCTGGGGAGCAGGCAGGATGCCCCTTGCCTGAACCCTCTGCCCCAGGGAAGTGGGAAACTGAAAGCCTGGTTGGGCCCTAGCCAGTTTGGCTCAGTGAATAGAGCATCAACCCACAGACTAAAGGGTCCCAGGTTCGATTCCAGTCAAGGGCACATACCTTGGTTGCATGTTCTTTGGCCCTGGTTTGGGTGTGTGCAGGAGGTAACCATTCAATGTGCCTCTCTCACATTGATGTTTCCCTCTGTTCTGTATCTCCTTCTCCTTTCCACTCTCTAAAAACCAATGGAAAAAATCCTCAGGTGAGGATTAACAAAAACAACAACAAAAAAGCCTGGTTGGAGGTGGGGTGGGGCTCTTAAACTGAAGCCCTCCATCTGATACTTCAGTCAGTCACCATACCATAGCCCTCAGGGTGGTGTTCCAGACTCAACCTGTATACCTTCAGTGACAAGAACTTAACATCCTAGTAGGATTTCCAGATAAAATCCAAGATGCCCAGTTAAATTTGAGTATCAGATAAACAAGGAATAATTAGTATATGCATGTGCCAAATATTGCATGGAGTTATTTGTTATTTATTTGAAATTCAAAGTTAACTGGTGTCCTGTAATCTTATTTGCTAAATCTGGTAATTTTACACTCTGGGCAGTCCATTCCTTTTTTTTTTTTTTTTTTGCATCTAATCACTTTGTTGTGGATTGAGCCCACCTCTGCCTTCCTTTCAGGTTTACCCACCCCACCTCTATCCTAGCTTTGCCTCTGGGCCACGATTTTGCTTCCTTCCTTACCTTTCACAGGTCACCCCCTACCTTCCACCACCAATAAATTCTCCCACTCCCAATTCAGTCTTAGCCTCTGTAATCCTTAACCTGGGAAAACTACTCAGCCTGGCTCTTAGCTCCACTACAAACACACATTCTTCAAAATTCATTCCTGTACTCGTCCAGTATCTGTTGAGTTACTGCTATGTGTCTGACACATGGCTAGTCATAGAATACAGCTATAAACAAGACAGGTGTGGAGCAGAACCAAATGGCAGCATAGGTAAATGCCTGTACTTGTGGCCTCCCACAACCACATCAAAATTACAACTCCCTGGCCTGTTTGGCTAGGTGGATAGAGTGTCAGCCTTTCCTCGGTCCCAGATTGGATTCTGGTCGGGGGCATATGCCTGGGTTGTGGGCTCAATCCCAGTGGGGGCATGTAGGAGGTAGCCGATCAATGATTCTCTCTCATCATTGATGTTTCTAGCTCTCCCTTTCCCTTCCTTTCTGAAATCAATAAAATAAAATAAAATATTTTTTAAAGAATTACAAACTAAAATACAGAACAACCATTATTCAGAATCGCCTGAAAGCTGGCTGAATGGAAGTCCTACAACTAGAGAAGTAAAGAAGAAAGACTGGTAGGAGGGGTGGAGGCATGGACTGGGCTGGCCCAACACCCATGTGTGCTGTTTTTTATAATCAGGAGGGAGATCATCTCTGTGGAGGATGCCTGTGAGGAGCAAGCGGTCCCAGCCCCATACCAGTCCCCCAACCCAGGGTCCCAGATCTGGGACTAGAAGTCCCAGAAACTACAGGCTATAAAAACCAGCGGGGATCATGGCTGAGAGACACAAAGGCTGCTGGAGACTCAGGTTTTCCTTTTAAAGGGCCAGTGCATGAACTTATAAGGTCCTGCTTCCTCTGAGCTCCAGTGCCAGGCAGCGTCTCTAGGGGACCCAAACACATATGGGGAGGAACTGGATTGTCTGGCATCAGGGCAGGAGCTCAGGGCAGCTTTCTCCTGGATGGGGGTGCTTGCAGGAGTCACTGTTCCTGTGCTGGAACCTCCCCTGTTATAGGGCTGACTGGCAGCCATATCACTGTGGCTCATACTGTTTGTTCTGCCCTGGAGATTCCCTGAGACCCCACCCCATCCAATTTGCAACCCCACCCAACCTTTTTGCAGCTACTTTTCTATATGAATGGCCTGTCCTGGCTCAGGCTTCAGGCTTTGCTAAAATCTCTCAAACAAGCTGTAGCTGGTGTCAGTGTGCCACAAACCTATCAATAAAAGGCCCAAGACCCCGTACTAGCACCAGCCTTCCTTGCTTCACAGCTGGGCCTTGCCTGGGCACCTCCAAGCCCAATACAAATAGCTCCTGCTGGGTGCCCCAGGCAGTGGCTGACTCTGCACCTCCTTGGAGGCCCTACAGCCAGTGCACTGGGAGCTTCAGACCACAGCCGATTACCTCTACACATACACAAGCAACACACTCAAGAGGCAGACTCAGTGAGTTCCAAAGCCCCACTGAAGCAAGTCCTGCTCCATAGGGTGTTTCCTGAACAGCAGCTCTCCCACTGTAGTTGCAGCTGGTCCTTACAGCCAGTTGACCTGGAGGTCAATTCCTCCCAGAGATACCAACAGCAATCAAGGCTCAACTACAAGACTGTGCACACAGCCCACACAGGGGTGCACCTAGAGTGCCCAGCTCAGGTGACTGAGGAGGCAGAGCCATGGGGCCCTACTGTACACCTACTACACAAGGCTACTCTACTAATTCCAGGATACATAGAGCTCTATCTAATAGATAGAAACAAACACAGGGAAGCAGCCAAAATGCAGAGTCAAAGAAGTATCACAAATGAAAGAAATGGAACCAAGCAAACTACTCAATACAGAGTTCAAAACCATGGTTATTAAGTTACTCAAGGATCTTCATAAGAGCTTCAAGGGACTTAGTGAGACTTTCAAGGACCTTAGTGAGAATGTCAAAGACATGAAAAAGGACCAGTCAGAAATTAAGCATACACTAACTAAAATAAAGAATAATTTCACAGATTCAACAGTAAAGTAGAAGTTTCCAAGAATCAAAATCAACGATTTGGAATATGAGGAAGCAAAAAACACCCAAACAGAAGAGCAAAAAGAAAAAAGAATAAAAAACATGAAGGGAGCATAAGAAGCCTCTGGGATAACTTCAAACATACCAAAATTTGAATTATGGGGGTGCCAGAAGGAAGTGAAGACAGCAAAATATTGAAAACCTATTTGAAGAAATAATGACAGAAAACTTCCCCTACCTGGTGAAAGAACTAGACTTACACATCCAGGAAGCACAGAGAGTCCCAAACAAGAGGAACCCAAAGAAGACCACACCAAGACACATCATAATTAAAATTCCAAGAGCAAAAGACAAAGAGAGAATCTTAAAAGCAGCAAGAGAAAAACAGTCCGTTACCTACAAGGGAGTACCCATACAACTGTCAGCTGATTTCTCAACAGAAACTATGCAGGCTAGAAGGGAGTGGCAAGAAAAGTGATGAAAAGTAAACCTACAACCAAGATTACTCTACCCAGAAAAGCTCTCATTTAGAATTGAGGGTCAGATAAAGAGCTTCACAAAAAAGAAAAAGCTAAAAGAGTTCATCAGCACCAAACCAGTATTACATGAAATGTTGAAGGGTATTCTTTAAGAAGAGGAAGGGGAAGGGGAAGGGGAAGGGGAATGGGAAGGGGAAGGGGAAAGGGAAGGGGAAGGGGAAGGGGAAGGGGAAGAAAAGAAGAAGAAGGGGAAGGAGAAGGAGAAGAAGAAGAAATTAAAAATATGAACAAAATATGGCAACAAATACATGTCTATCAACAATTGAATCTAAAAATCAAAATAAAAATCTAATGAACAAAATAAACTGGTGAATAAAATAGAATCAGAGGCATGGAGACATGAAACAGACTGATGAATCTCAGAGGGAAGGGGATGGGGGGGGGGGGGAAGGGGGAAGAGATTAACCAAAGATCTTACTTATGGACACAGACAGTAGTGGGGTGGAGGCCTGGGGTGGGGTGGGAACTAGGTGGAGGGGGGCACTGGGGCAGGGAAAGGGGAACATCTGTAATACTCTCAACAATTTTTTTTTAAAGAAAAAAATAAATAAAAATTTAAAAAGTAAAAAAGACAGGTGTGGTCTTTGGTCCCCTGGAGCTTACGTATTAGTTGGTTTAGACAGATTTATTTTATTTTTTTATTTTATTTATTAGTATTTTTTAATATATATTTTTATTGATTTCAGAGAGGAAGGAAGTGGGAGAGAGAGATAGAAACATTAATGATAAGACAGAATCATTGATTGGCTGCATCCTGCATGTGCCAGTGTCAAGCTCACAACCTGGGCATGTGCCCTGACGAGGAATTGAACCATGAACTCCTGGTTCATAGGTCAACACCCAACCACTGAGCCACACTGGCTGGGCTAGACAGATATTTTTTTTAAAGGAAGCAACTAATAAAGTAATTAGAAGTGTGAGGAATAAAGAAGCTGAGATGGAGAGTCATGGAATGGAGAGGGAACCTACTGTCGCTGGGATTTCTGGGGAGAGCCACTCTGAAGAAGCGACATTTAAGCCAAGTTCTGAAAGATGAGAAAATGCTAACCCTGCAAGTAGAGGAACTGACATGGGCAAAGGTCCTGGGGTGAAACTGAATCTCAGCAGGGCCTTCATGTTAGACAGCTCTTTTATGTCTCAGAAATTTTATTTTATATTTTAATTTATACCTTTATTTTGTCCTCAATGGATATTCCAAATTCCAGTATTCTTAAGGTCCCAAGCCAATTCCAATCTTTAGCAGGTGACCTCACCTCCTGACTCACTAAGAAGATGAAGCCAGCACAGCCTCCTTTTATCACCAAGTTCGCCCCCATAGTCACCCATTTCTTCCTTTCCTTTGTTCTTGAAATGAGATGTCTGACTTCCCTCCACAGCCAGACCTTCCCCGCCTTGACTGCCTCACCAGCCCCCTTAGTGCCTTTGTCCAGCAAGTATTTCCTCTCTCTTCTACCTTCAACCTTCCCATCCCATTGGCTCCTCTTCTTTTCATCTTTAAACCAGCTTAAATATGATGGCTTCTCTTCCAGCGATGACTTCATCTCTTTCTTAGTGTTCTTGGCCCCTCCCCACCCCCGCCCCACCTAAGATATTTGAGGTTCTCATTGTCTCCCTCACCACTCACTATTTATCCAAACCTTCTATCTTCCATCATCCGACACCTAACCGCCTCTGTTCTTTCAAAGACCATCAGCGCTGCCTTTCTCTGATTTTCCAAACGTGAGCTGCTCCTACCTTGCTCTCTGAGCAAGTGTTTTGCTGGCTAGGACTTTGTAGTTATTTCCTTGCTAGAATACAAGGTCCTTGAAGTCAGGGACTTGCCTTACTTATGTTTTACCATCCAAAGTCCCAAGCACATTACTCTGCTGAGGACTTGCTCAGCAAATGTGTCATTCAATAGGGGTGTCTCTGGGGGTGCTGGAAACCAATGTGGGAGAGTTTCATCTGGGGTAAATACAAGAGGGCTCCCCTCAGTGGCAGGAGGACAGACAGGATGGGGAAGTTGGATAGGAGGTGGAGGTTGGGAGAGTGAGAAGAAGGGGGAACAGGAGGGTGCCAACTCCTACAAGAGGATGATAAATGATAACAGTGCTGGGAACAAAACCAAGCATCCTTCATGCTGTCAGAGCAATGAAGCCTGCACACTCCAAGATGGGGCGCCAGGCAGTGCCTTGCTTTCAGAAGAGGCATGTGCTCTCAGTCCCCTTCTGCTCAGAGTCAACAGCCCAATCCATCTTCCCTGGGGTGTCTTCTGAGACTGGGGGGAGATGTGTATCCCGGGGTTGGTGAGAGGGAGGCAAGTCAACCTGAGCCAGCTGTTCTCCTCACTGTCCCCCTCCTAGTGGCCTCCTGTGACCCTCAGGTCCCTTTCATATCTGGGGTCAGCCAGATGGTGTTGGCTCCCATTTGTGTTGTGAGGATTCCCCTCCCACCCCCCCCCCCCCCCACCTTCTTTTAGGACAGTGGTTCTCAACCTTCTGCCCTTTAAATACAGTTCCTTATGTGGTGACCCAACCATAAAATTATTTTTCGTTGCTGCTTCATAACTGTAATGTTGCTACTGTTATGAATCATAATGTAAATATCTGATATGCAGGATGGTCTTAGGCGCACCTGTGAAAGGGTTGTTCGGCGACTGCCAAAGGGATCGCGACCCACAGGTTGAGAACCACTATTTTAGGAGCTTCATCCTGTTCCATAAAATACCAAAGTAAAGATGCTCTAAGAATAAGCAAATGGGGGGTGATGGGAAGATCCCACAGACTTACCTGCGCACATTGTCTTCCTTTGCCCGTGGATAGCTGTGAGGTGGAAGAAGCCCTGCCTGAGACTCAGGGACCCTGTCTGGATTGGGGACCCCAATTTGCCACAGAAGAGCTAGGGACCCCAAGCAAGTTAATGAACCTCTCTGGGTCTTGATTTCCTAATCCCGAACTTGTTGGGTGGAATACATGAACTCTGTTACCATCCCATTTTCTCATTCTGCTATTCCTTGTGCCACTCAGTAGTGGACACCTGGTTCTCTCAAGCTTACCATCCCTTTCTCTAGGATAACAGCACCCCTCTTCTCTCTTTCCTTTCCACGTGGTCCGGGTGAGGCTCCAATTATATTGCCCTCCTCAATGAGGGGAGGGGCCAGGGTCTGAGTTTGGCCAATCAGACTCTGGGACAAATTACAGGATGGCAGCTCTGGAAGGGACCTGCGGTGGTTCCACGACCTAGCTTCCCAGGCTCCTGCCCTTCCTGTGCTGAAGTGTCCATCTCCTCCTTAATTCTGCAACCTCTCCATTGTGGCTCCAATAAAATCCCCTTTTCTTCAGGGCCAATGTCTGGTGCTTACACTTCATGACCTTGATGATTTCCTGTTAGAATCCTGAATCCAGGATCAGAAAGTGACTGTAGATGACACAGATCTACTTGTCAGTGAAGCTGCCTCCCAGCTGGGGAGATTTTTAATAAATAGGAAATGACCTGGTTGAGCTTCATTGCCTGCTTCCTGAGCAACTGGGGATCCCCCTGAGAGCATGGCATATACATCAATGTCCTTTGCATTTCATACCAAGTGATTCCTCAGGCCCATGCCAAGGCATGGGTACACCTGTAACCTGAATGATGCTTCCCAGCCTGAGCAGGTGGGTCACATAACCTCAGCAACTCCCAGATTGCTTTCCACAATAAGAGTCCATACCAGTCACAGCTCACAGAATGTCCCTCTGCCTGTCCCCACCCCTCACCTGCCAAAGGCTATCTGTTCTTTAATACACTGAGTAAACCTGATCCTCCAGATACCAATCCTATCAACCATACCTGTCAGGAGTTCTGGTTGGACACCAGCAGGCCCAGGTTGCATCTTGTTCTAGCCTCCAAGCCCTGGGGTGCTGATATGGGGTCCTATGCTTCCATGCCAGGGGGAAAGTACATACATTATATAAAACTATATATGTTCCAGGCCTTGTCTCACACCCATTACTCTTCATTACGCCTAATTAGAATGCCACCGAATAGTCATATTATTCTAATGCGCCATGTAATGATTAAGAATAATGGTGATTTCCACTTCTCTTCCCCTCTTTCCCCCACCTCCTTTTTCTCCACTCCTGCAGAAAAGCTACACATTGGCTTCTTTATGGTTTTTTGTTTGTTTTGCTTAATTTTATTCCTTCCACTTGGAACTTGGAAGATGCTGGCTGGATGATGACCATGATGGTCATCCCATCTTGCCATTTTGTCACTGGATTCTCAGTGCCAGTTGCAGAACATGGTATCAAATGTTGCCAATGGGGATGGGACAGGATAGAGAGGAAGAGGATAATCTCGATGGGGTACACACATTGTGGGGAGCTCTGCTGGATATTTGCTCACTTAGTTTCCATGACAACCATGAAATGTAAATGATATAATAACTACCATGGAAGGACTGTCCAAGCTAGAGAATATAGGACCTGCAAGGTGGTTAGGAGAGAAAAGAAGAAAACTTGACTGTACTTCTCAGAACCAACCGCCCCCCCCCCCCCCCAGCATCACATGGACATCATCACACATAGAAAGCTCTTCCTCCCAAGCTCTGACCTCTTGTTTGCACAGTCTTACCCAGATTTGCTGGGTGGAAGTGGTAAACTCTTGAGACCTGGGAGTGTGAAACTCCCTCTCCTCAAATAGGTAGCCTTCTGTGTTCAAAATATCCATCCTGAATCTAGCTTTGAAACAGAAGAATCCTAGAAAGTCCACTGTCAATCTGTAAGATGCATCTCCTTGGTGTAGGGTGAAAAGCAGGAACTCTGGGATCAGAAGGATCTGGACAAGTCTCTTAGCCTCTTTGAGCCTCAGTTTTCTATATGTAAAATTAGAATTACCATACTTACCTCATCAGACTGTGATGGTTCATATAGAGTACCTAGCATATAGTAGGCACTTAATAAAATATTAATAGGAATCCTATATAATAAAAGGCTAATATGCAAATCAACCAAATGGTGGAATGAATGGTTGCTATGATGTGCACTGACCACCAGTGGGCAGATGTTCAATGCAGGAGCTGCTCCCTGGTGGTCAGTGCACTCCCATGGGGGGGGGGGCACCATTCAGCTAGATGCTGGACTCACAGGTGGCAAGCACAGTGGCTGTGGCGGGAGCCTCTCCCACCTCCACGGCAGTGCTAAGGACCCCTTGGGGGATGTCTGACTGCCGGCTTACATCCCCCGAGGGGTCCTGGACTGCGATAGGGCACAGGCCAGGCTGAGGGACAGCCCCCCCTGCAGTGCATGAATGTCGTGCACCAGGCCTCTAATATATATATATATATTTTTTTTTTTTTTTCAGAGAGGAAGGGAAAGAGAGAAAGATATAGAAACATCAATGATGAGAGAGAATCATTGATCAGCTGCCTCCTGCACACCTCCTACTGGGGATCAAGCCCACAACCTGGGCATGTGCCCTGACCAGGAATGGAACCATGACCTCCTGCTTCATAGGTCGGTGCTCAGCCACTGAGCCATGCCAGCCAGGCTAAACTCAGTCTTTATTCATGTATTACTAACCTTTAGAACTTAAAAGATAACTTTTGCTGGGTATAGATTTGAGGCTGGCATATTCAAATTAAGATAATACCATTACTGTCTTCTAGTTTCTGTTATTACTATTGATAAGTGAGCCATCACCCAATTGCCCTTTTGTTTTTTGGGAGGGTTTTGTTGCTATTGGTTTTTAAGTGATCTGTCTTTTCTCTTGGGCTGTTTTAAAACTCTCTTTTTCTTTGATGTTTTGTCATTTTTCTGTGATGTATTTGGAGTGAATTTCTTTTAAGTTATTATACTTGGTGTTTGTTGGCCATTTAGGATATGAGTACTGACGCCTATCAACAACTCTGGGAAATACTAAGGAATAATCTCTTCAAATATTGGTTCTTCTCTATTCTTCTTCTTTTGGGACTCCAATTAGGCTTTTTTAAAAAAGATCTCACTCTATCTACCATGCTTCTTTAACATCGCTTTCATATTTTCCATGTATTTGTCTCTGAACTAAATTCTGGAAAATATTTTAATCCATTTTTCATATTATTAGTATTTTTCTCTCCAGTTGTGTCTAATTTTCTGTTTAATCCTCCTATTGAGACTTTATTGTTTCCCATTTCTATATGTTCCATTTGTTTTATTTCCGTCTTTTTGTTGTTCTTTATATCCATGTTCCTTGCCCTTATTTTAAAACTTTTTTTTTCTTTAGATATATTTGTGGTAGGCAGAATAGTAATTCATGTCCTAATCCTTGAAGCCTGGAACATGTTAGGTTACATAACAATGGGGAATTACGGTTGGGCATATTTGTGGGAGGTCTATTTCTGTTTGTTTTGTCATTATTCTGTTCTATTGATCTAAATGTCTATTCATCTGCCAATTCTATAGTTTTGATTACTATAGAATTGGTGCTAGTTCTTTCTTAAACATTTGGTGGAATTCTCCAATTAAACTATTTGGGCCTGGAGATTTCCATTTGAGGAATTTTAAAGTTACAAATTTAATTTCCTCAAAAGACATAGAGCTATTCAAATTACTTATTTTTTATTGGGTGAGTTGTGTTAATTGGTGTTTTTTTTTTTTTTGAGGAATGGGTTCATTTAATCTACGTTGTCAAATTCTGTATGTAGGATTGTTTGTAATGTTCTCTTACTAGTATTCTTTTGATATTTGCAGCATCTATAGTCCTATCCTGTTTCATACCTGATATTGGTAATTTGCATTTTCTCTTTTTTACTTTGTCAGTCTTGCTAGAGATTTGTCTATTTTATTGATATTTTTCAAAGAACCAACTATTTTTCCCATTGATTTAAATTTTTTTCTGTTATTAATTTCACTGATTTCTTATTTCTTCTATGTGCTTTGCATTTCTTTTAATTTAATTTTTCTAAAATCTTGAGGTGAGAACTTAGAGTACTGTTTTAAGACTTTTCCTCTTTTCTAGTATAAGCATTTAATGCTACAGATTTCCCTTTCAACATATCTTTAACTATAAACCACAAATGTTAATATGCTCTACTTTCATTTTTCCAATTTCATTTATTTTTGTTTCCCTTAAGACTTTCTCCTTTGACCCATGGGTTATATAGAAATGTATTATTTTGTTTTCAAATAGTTGGAGATTTTCTGTTTCTGTTATTGATTTTTAGTTTGATTTCACTTTTGTCAGATCACACCCTCTGGATGTTTCCAACTCTTTTCAGTTTGTTGAGATTTATTTTATGGCCGGGGATATGATCTGTCTTGGCATCTGTTCCATAGGCACTTGAAAAGAATGTGTATTCTGCTTTGTGAGTGGAGTGTTCCATAAATATTGATTATATTCTGTTGGTTTATGGTGTTGAGTTCTTCTATATTCTTGTTGGCTTTCTGTTTAGTTCTATTAATTATTGAGAGAGGGGCATTGAAGTCTCCGACCATAATTATGGATTTCCCTGTTCCTCCTTTCAGTTTCATCAGCCTTGGCTTTATATACGTTACAGCTTTATTGTTTGGTGCATACACATTTAGGATTGTTATGTCTTCTTGATGGATTGACCCTTTAATCACGATGTAATGTATCTCTTTGTATCTGGCAATTTACTTTGCTTTGAAATTACTTGATCTTACATGAATATAGACACTTCTGTTTTCTCCAGATTGGTGTTTGCAAAACATACTTTTTCCATCTTTTTACTTCTAACTCCCTATATTGTTACAGTATGTAAGTGAATTTCTTATAGATGGTATATAGTTGCTGTTATGGACTGAATGTTTGTGTCCCCCACACCCAAATTCATATGTCAAAACCCTATTACTTTGGGATTTTTAAAATCTGTGCTTATTGCCCTGGCTGGTTTGGTTCAGTGGATAGAGTGTCGGCCCATGGACTGAAGGGGCCTGGGTTCGATTTCGGTTGGGGGGCACATGCCTCGGTTGCCTGTGTGGGAAGCAACCAATCGATGTGTCACTCTCACATCGATGTTCCTCTCTCTCTGTCTCTCTCCCTCCACTCTCTCTAAAAATCAATGGAAAAATATCCTTGGGTGAGGATTAATAATGTAAAATCAAATCAAATCAAATCTGTGCTTATTGATATTTACAGGTTGCTGACTGCTTCAGCTTCAAGGCTGGGGGATAAAGCCAAAAGAAAACATGCTGAACTCATTGTTATGTCATGTTGGGGGTCTCGACATTCCTACTTGGCCTGCCTTCTTCTCTCCACCTTTTTAATATATATATATATATATATATATATATATATATATATATATATATATATATATTATGTTTCATATGTAATATCCAGGGTCTCTAGTTATACTTAGTGGAATTAATAGGGAAATGTATGTCTATTCCATCTTCCCAGAGAACTACTATATACCTTTCATAATTAGAAAAAGGAGAGGGAGAGAGAGAGAGAGAGAGAGAGAGAGAGAGAGAGAGTTAGTTTTGGGGAGCATTAGATACAGGCACATTGTGTCTCAGTCTCAGCCTCTGGTTAGGTGCCAGGCACTGTACTGGCACTGCAGGGACAGAACAAAATAAGGCACAACTCCAGCCTTAAGGAGCTGTGGAGAGGTGAAGCAGGCACATAGGTAAATAAGTGCAATTATACTGATTTGTCACACTGGCTGTGACAGAAATAGGCCCAGGCAAGAAGGCCTGGTCAGACCCTCCTGGGCGGGGCTTCATGAAGCAGATGCTTGAGCTGAGTCTGCTGGAGCTCCTAACCCACCCCCAGAAAAGGCCCTTTTCGGCAGGTCAGGGTAGGGACACCAAACTGGCGAGCAGGAGAGAGTGCTATAGGTGGTGGTTAAGAGCAGCGTTTCTTAAACTTTAATGTGCACACGAATCACCTGGGCATCTTGCTCTGCTTCTGTCGGCCCAACAAGCTCCCAGGTGATGCCCATGATGCTACTGGTCCGTCACCACACTTTGAGTAGCAAAGGTAGACTTTAAAGTTACAGCGTGTTCAAATCCCAGCTCAGGCACCAACTAGCTGGGCAAGTCACTTACCCCCCACTCAGGTTCTGCATTTGTAGAATGAAGACAATAATAGTGCCTGCCCCATGAGGGTGCAGAGAGGACTGAAGAGCCAAGGCATGAGCAGTGTCTGGCACGGATCAGCACAAGGTCAAGTCGAGAGGCCCAGGCTCATTTCTCTGCCATTCTCCAGCCGCCCCGGCCCTGCTCACAGGGCACACGTGGCTTTGTGGACGATATGGGCCTGCTGATGGCACACACTGGGTTAATGCTCCTGCTCTTGGCCAGAGAAGAATGTTTTGTGTTGAGTTGCTGCTGGGAAGGAAAGGGGGGGGGGGAGGAAGGCCCCTTTTTTATTATTCTGAGGTGCATTTTAATTTGCACAAGCCACGTTGTGTCTGTGATGGATGACACAGAGGGAAAAATTACAGCCCAGGAAGCCCAGCAAAGGAGGAAAAAAATAAAAGAGATCCAGCAAGGATTAAAAACAGCCCATTGTGATGCTGCATCCTGATCAGGGGCTGGGGGCTGGGGCGGCTGGAAGGGGACCTGGGAAAGAAGTTGCCAGACAGCGAGAGCCTGTCTTTGGCAAACTGAGAATTGGTGGGAAGTTTGCTTCTCTTGCTCGGCCTCCCCGTTCTGCCTTTGATTCCCTCCTCCATGGCATCACCACCATCTCTGGGTCAACCAACTGCTAATGCTCTGAGCCACCTCTAGGTCTCTTCTCTCATTAACAAAACTCAGGAACCTTGGAGCTCCGCTCTCCCAGGACACTGTGTGCCACAGCAATCGATGGGAAGGCAGAATCAGAAGAGCCGAGAGTTAGGCATCTCAATGAGGCTGCACATGTCCTGCCTGCTCTGGCACAGACCTCTGAAGGCCGAGAGGGAGCCACTGATGATCTCCCTTGGCCGTGGTTAGCAGTAGTTCAGGGCAGAGGCTCTGGAATCCGGTGAACAGACCTGGGTTTGCAGCCCGACTGGTCTACTTAATCGCTGTGTGACCTCGGGCAAGTTACTCAACCTCTTTGTGCTTTCGCTTCTTTAACTCTAGAAAAGAGATAAAATAGTACCTACCTCATGAGGGTCAGTGAGATCCTTCTTCTGCCATGGAAGGACACAGGCCAAGCAGGATTCAGGAGGATGCGTAGGGTCAGGAAGGGTGGTAGTCCCAGCAGTGTCACCGGCTGAATCCTGGGCAGGTAGGCGGCCTCCGTGCTCATCTTCCAGACTCTCAGGGGAGGAGACCTGGAAACGTGTCTGATCGAGTTGTTAACCTAGGTCCTGACCTCCGCCCAGGGCCGTTTCCTCTTACTGAGTTCTTGGAGGTGAGGGAGCAGTTGCCCTGTTTTCTGCCTAATGACCCAGCTGATCTAGAGGAGGCTGCCCACCCTCTTTCCGTTGAACAGTGAGATTTAAGCAGATCTAAAACTTCTCTACACGAGACATGCACTCCACAGCCTGTGTCTCTCAGCCACAGCTGGACAGGAAAACTGCAATGAAATGATCTTTCATTGCAGTCAACTGACGAGATGTTGATGGTGCAGGAATGAAAACAACTCACGTCTTAAGAAACCCTCATGGGACCCCCTTCCTGCGAATAGCAGCTCTCTTCTAGTCTAATGATGCTTTTGGGGGACACTTTCACATGTTCACTCATTAATAATCAAAATAGCTAGCATCTACTGAATACCCATGTGCCAGTTTTAAGCACTTTGTATGTTTCCATTCATTTAATCCACAAAACAGTCCAAGAGGTAGGTACTGCTATCTGCTTTTTACAGATAAAAAGGCAAAGGCACGAGATCATAAACTTGGGAAGCGCCTGAGCCAGGATTCACGCTCAGACAGTCTGGCCATGGAGCCACGTTCACTGATCTCCACAACAACACCCACAGGCACACAAGACGACTAGGGGGTGTTTCTTTTCTCTGAGGTGGTCTGTACTCTGAATACCAACGTTGGAGAACTGACCGGGCTGTTTAGGTTTGAGGGTGGGGCACAGTTTTCTTCCATGAGTGCCCAGAGGTGCAGCCGTTACCAAGAAAGACCCTGTTTTCTGGGGCATGTGGGAACGTTGCCTTGTGCAGCTATAAGAGGGCACAGATAGAGCAGAGATGCTCAATCAAGTGACTACAAAATCAATACGTGGACACTTTTAGAGACTCCGTGAGACATTTGTCCTGCCTGCCTTGTGACTGGGTTGCCGTGATTCCCAAGAATCTCTCCCCTGTGAACAATTCTCGTGGAGCCTGAAACTCTACCATTAGTGGTGTACTTGTTTGGCTCTAGCATCATCCTTTATTAGTATGAATCTTTTGGGAGGGATGACTGTGGCGAGCCGGCACGGCCATGGCATACTCAGCTCCAGGGCGCCTTATGTGCCATGCCAGCTCAGCCTGGTTCAGTGACCCTGAGTGGGGGCGATGAAAGGCTTAGAAAAGACAGATAAGAGAATGAAAGCTGGGTCTCAGTGGGACGCTGACCCTCTGATGGACAGCACCAGCACCCACAAGCCGTGTCTTTATTTTATAGCAGATGCCACGAGGCAAAATAAGGGTCTGATCAAGATGTTTACAACATTCTCGTGGGTTTCAAGCCTACTCAACTACATGCACCTGAACTCTATCAAACTCACAGCACTCAGGCACGTGGGGGCCATGTGTTTGGACCACAGGTTCAAGCTTACAACTATAGCTGTTGGCTATAATTGTGCTGGGAGGGCTCTGCCCTCCAAGCTGGGACTTGCATGTGGCAATGAGAGGACTGTGTCTCCTCAGTCCAAGGCTCGAACCTGTCCAAAACACTGTAGCTGCGCCCCACAGATGACACCTTTGGTTTTATCAGGTTATCCTTAGATTCCTGACATCCCGAAAGCACCCAGACTCTAATGCAGCCTGAAGCCATACCTACTCATGGACCTCTCAGTAACATGAACCAATAAAGCCCTTAGTTGGCTTATAACAGTGGTGCTCAACCTTGGCTGCACATTAGAATCACCTGGGAATCTTTTTAAAATCCTGATTTCTGGGCCTCATCCTCTGGAAATTCTGTTTTTTTGTTATGGGATGGGGCCACAACATTAGTAACAAAGAAACAGAATTTCCGGAGGATGAGGCCCAGTAATCAGGATTTTAAAAAGACTCCCAGGTGATTCTAATGTCCAGTCAAGGTTGAGAACCACTGGCTTATAACTTTGTGCCTCTCATTGGAACCATACATTCCTACCCCAATGGAAATAATGGTCTCTGAAGGACACCTAGGAGCTTCCCATGCTATCTCACCAGGTCTGCCACTTCAAGGTGGCTCTGTACACAAAACCATGACAGGCTCTTCAGCCCCCTTGAGAGAGAAGCATACCCTTCATGATCACCTCTGGTCAGGGCTGACCTCCCTGGATTGTGATCCTGGAGCCATGGGCCTGCTGTCCCCCAGGCCCACCTCCTCCCCAGTGGGTCACAAGCCTAGAGAACATGCTCAGCAGAGTTCAGGGCAACTCTCCTCTGCAGGGCAGGGCTTGCAGGGGAGTGCTACGAAGGCAAAGTAGAGGTGCTCCAGGCCAGGGCACTGGGCTGCCTTTTTGGTGCTAACCTGTGTTGGACCTTCATTGGCCCTTCTGACTTAGCCCTAACTCTACTTTCCACAGGATATGAAGATAGAGCACTCAGCACAGTCCCCGGCTCATATGAGGCTTTAATAAAGGGTAGCTATACTATCACTTACTAGTACTGCTACTACGGTCATTCTTTTCATTGTTCCTCTTTGGGTCAGGTCCTCATCATTCTTGCTTGGATTTAGGCAGGAGCTTTCTAAATTTATCTTGTCACCTGTATTCCTCTTCCTTACATCCCAATTCTGTACAGGGGAGCCTTTGTCCCTCCCTGACTGGACCCTACTCTTCTTTTTTAGCATTTGTTTCCTCATTCGCAGCCACTGCCCTGAACACACTGTCCCTGCATCTCCTGCTCATGCATTCGGCCTGTCTGGACTATATCTTCCTGTCAAAATCCTGCCAGTCCTTCCAAATGACGTCAATGATCTTCCCATCTGTATTAGTCAGGTAGGTCTCAGTAACATACAGCCCCAGACTGCAGTGGTACAGAGGAAAGGGTCCTTTCTCACTCATGTTTCATGTTCATCATGGAGGCTGGTCATCTCTGCCCCAGCTCACCCTCCCAGGAGATCCAGGCTGTAAGGCTCCACTATCTAGAACAGGGCTGGGGAATGTCTAGCCTGCAGGGCCTAGAAGGCCCAAGAAATCCTTTGGTCTGGCCCTGCCAAGGTATTAGGGGCGAGGTAATTAAATGTTTGACCAAATAGAGCAGGCTAATTTTTAAGTTGATAATTTTTTATGGCCGTCAAATGATGATATTAATATCCAAATGGCCCTTGATAGAAAAAAGGTTCCCCACCCCTGACCTAGAAGGTAGCCAGTGGTTGTCACCTAGGTGATGAGTGGAAGCCATGCAGTATGGTCTCAGCTGCCTTGCCCAGGACTGGTTCCGGGACAGGGAAGGCTGGACTAATGTTAGCCAATGGGATGTGAAGAGAGGCTCACTTGGGGCTGATGGGAAAGCAACTTCTTCACTCTCACCAGGGAGCCATGCAAAGCTGATCTGCTGGAGAGCAAGGAAGCACGCAGCTCCCTAACAGGCACTGTGTCCGTTTCCTGAGACTTCGGTAACCCATCACCACAGACGGGCCGCTTAAAAGAACAGGTATCTATTCTCTGACAGTGTGGAGGCCCACAGTCCAACAAGGTGTTGTCAGGGCTCTGCTGTCCCTGCAGGCTCGAGAGAGAACCCTTCCCTGCTCCTTCCAGCTCCTGGGGGCTCCAGGGACCCCTGGGCTTGAGGCCTCATGGTTCCTACCTCTGCCTCTGTCTTCGCATGGCCTTCTCCTCTATGTCTCCTCTTACGATCCGTGTAAGGATGCTTGTCATTGGCTTTAGGGCCCCCAGAGCCAGTCCAGGGTGATCTCAAGATCCTTAACTTAATTACATCGAAAGACCCCTTTTCCAGATAAGATCCTATTCACAGTTCCCGGGGCCTGGATATTTTGTGGAGCCACCGTTCATCCCATTACATCCATCTTGCAGTCTTGAAAAAAGCCAGCCAGAGGACAACGCTAACAAGGGGGAGAGGGCGGAGCCAGTAAATGGCAGAGCAGTGAAGCCACACCCCTGGTCATTCTGTTCCTGAAGTGAACCCTACCTCCGGAATGCCCCTATGTGAGATAAGTTGCTTCCTTGCTTAAGGCAGGTTTTCTGTTCCTTGCACCCCCTTCCAGCTGTGACTACCTGTGTATGTCCTGTCCCTGGAGGATTTTGCTAGACACTTACCTGCACTCAGCTTTCTCCTGCCAGGTGGACCTGGGTTCTTCAGCTCTCAGGCACCTGCCACACAGGGCACACTGCTCCCTGGGAGTAATTCTGTCCTTTTTATGTCTCCCAGGTTTCCTACCCTCCCTTGTCCGTGTCACTCTGGTTACATTATACATGCAGATTTAATTGATCAGTCATTAGCCTCACCTTCATGGAGCCCATCAGTGTGATCAGGCACCCGCTTCCGCTCAATTCACCCTTGAGCACCGCGGCCCAGGCCCGCCCCCTCGCCCCTCCAGTTTGTGGCTCTCATTCATCACACCTTTGTTTATAGCTTTGCAGCGGCGCCCCATCCCTGGATGGTCCCTGTCCATGCCCATTTAAATTAATTTTGCCAGTCAGGTTTCATGAGACACTGAATCAAAGGCTTTTCTGAAAATCAAAAAGCACTAAATCTTCAGTGGACCCTCTTCCCACTAATATTACAAATTAGTCAGAATAAAAAAGCCTGACGGCTTCCCAGCATGACTTCTGCGTAAACCTGCCAGTTCGGTTTATGGCTCAGGCCCCTGTTGCCCTCCAGCTGCTTACTGGATTTTCTACTCGTAAAATTTATCGTAAATTTTTCATCATAAAATTTGTTCTGTGGCTTGCCTACAAAACGGAACGTGTGGCTGCCCTGGGGGGAAATTGCTGGAATCGGTTTCTTCCTGTTTTTCAAGTTTAGTCCCACGTTGCTGTTGTATTCTCCCTACGCCATCTCCCGCGGTTCACCCTCACTTTTTGAAAGTAGATGTCAAGAGTTCCTGAAGTTCATTAGCTAATTCTGGCCAGACCGTTCAGTTCGATGCGGCCGGCCCCCCTGATTTATGTATCTCCCCGGCATTTAATTTTTCTAAGTGACCGTTTACCTGTTTTTTATTAGGACTTCCTAATTGCACCCATTTCCTAACTTTATTTTTCTTAGGTTTTAACAGGTAGTTCATTTCTCAGCCACTTAAGGACCCTGATTAAATTCACTCACCGAGCCATTCAGGAATGGATCTGCCTTTCTTGCTAGTATTTCTTTATCCCTGACCTGACAGGACTGGAGTTGGCACTTGACAGGCAGGTAGATGCCAGGGGAAATGTGTGGGCTCTGGTTCAAGTCCTGCCCGCACCACTGCTCAGTGGCATGGTGTCACTTCAACTCTTTGTGCCTCAGTTTCCTCGTCTGTGGGAGGACGATGATGGAGCCTACGCTGAAACCTCCTGGTGGGACTCAGCGAGACGGTGCAAGCCGACTAGGTCCTGGCACATAGCATGCGCTCAGGAAACACTATGCTTTGGGGGTGTTTTCATGGAATTCATTATTTTCTGAGCAACTTTTCTGTTTATAGCATTGAGCCTGTTTGAAGAGGGGATGGTTACAGACCTGAATACTATTACATGGTCCTCTTCCATGCTCCAGGCATAAAGACGGAGGAGAAAGCAAGGGTAAAGGCGTGTGCCAGCTGACTCTTTTTTTTTCTTTTTTAAATTTTTTATTAAGTTATTACATATGTGTCCTTATCCCCACATTACCCGCCAGCTGACTCTTGTTGGAAGTCTTTCAGGTACAGACAGTCTTCCTGGAGCCCTATCCTGTAGTTTATTTCTCGTTACTCAGAAACAGGTCACTCTAGCTGCAAAGGAGTCTGGGGAAATGGGTATTTTTAATGGGATAAGTTGCAGTCCTAAGTGAAGCCAGGAAGAAATGGAGACTAGATGCCAGGTGGACAGCTCTCAGTGACTGCCATACCCCATTCCAAGCATGTTGCAGGAAGTTGCCTGTGGTGAAAATGAAAGGCTGGTTGAAGGAGGTTTGGTAGAGTGGTTAAAAATTAAGCTCCACTCGGCTGGCGTGGCTCAGTGGTTCAGCATCGACCTATGGACCAGGAGGTCACAGTTCAGTTCCTGGTCAGGGCACATGCCCAGGTTGTGGGCTCGATCCCCAGTAGGGGGCGTACAGGAGGCAGCCAATCAATGATTCTCTCCCATAATTAATGTTCCTACCTCTCTCCCCTCTCCCTTCCTGCCTGAAATCAATAAAAATATATTTAAAAAAAATATCTTTCTTTAAAAAAAGAAAAATTAAGCTCCAAAGCTAGACAGTCTAATTTGAATCTCTGCTTTGCCCAGGTCTGAAATCCTAGGCAAGTTATTTAATCTCTCTGTGCCTCAGTTTCCTCATCTATAATATAGGCATAATAACAGTACCTATGCCTCAAGGAAAACTGTAAGGATTGAGTTAATACATGTAAAGCCGGTAGAATAAATCCAGGCTTGCAGTGAACTAGGGAGATGATACCTATAAAGGCTATTGAACAAGTCATTCAAGAAGTGATGAGAGCCTGAGCTTAGACATCAGACCTGGGAATTGACAGAAGGGGGCAAAAGAGTGTGTGACAAGTGTCACCTAATATTTCGCTGCTCTCCCTCCTCCCACTAAGCACTGGGAAGATGTCAGCGGTCTGACTCTTTCCCTAGTACGTGGTCTCGTATGAAGGACTCAGTCTCCTGACCCATCAAATCAGAATCTCTCTGGGTAGGACCCAGGCATTCTTACAGCTTCCCAGGTGACACAATGCGCACCCATATTCAGAAACTACTGACTTAAACCATGGTCCCCAAGGCTTGGTGGGTGTCAGAATCACTCAAACTGCTGGGCCCACCCCAGTTTCCAATTCAGTAGATCTGGGATGAGGCCCAAGCATTACATTATTAGATAATTACTTATCTATACATATAAAATCCTAAGTGACCGTTGGACCATTGGACCATTTGACCATAGGACTGTTCGACCGGTAGCTATGATGCACACTGACCACCAAGGGGCAGATGCTCAATGCACAGGCATGGAAACATGGAACAGCCTGATGAATCTCCGAGGGAAGAGGGGAGGGGGGAGGGCAGGAAGAGATTAACCAAAGATCTTACTAGTATATGCATACTAGAGGCTCAGTACATGGATTCATGCACTGGTGGGGTCCCTTGGCCTGGCTTGCAGGAATCGGGCCCAAAGCAGCAGTCTGACATCCCCCAAGGGGTCCCAGATTGCAAGAGAGCACAAGCCAGGCTGGGGGACCCCCACCGGAGCACTGGGCCTCTAGTTAGATAATAAGCTCCCAGCTCAGTGGTTCTCAACCTGTGGGTCGTGACCCCTTTGGGGGTCGAACGACCCTTTCACAGGGGTTGCCTAAGACCATCGGAAAACACATATATAATTACCTATTGTTTTTGTGATTAATCACTATGCTTTAATTATGTTCCATTTGTAACAATGAAAATACATCCTGCATATCAGATATTTACATTACGACTCATAACAGTAGCAAAATTACAGTTATGAAGTAGCAGTGAAAATAATTCTATGGTTGGGGGTCACCACAACATGAGGAACTGTATTAAAGGGTCGCGGCATTAGGAAGGTTGAGAACCACTGTCCCAGCTGCTGCTGCTGGACCACACTTTGAGAACCTCTGCTCTAGACAGTCTCCCTCATCTCACCCAATCATGCCGATGGCACCAGATACTCTGTCTCTCTCCGCTGTGTCACCACCCCTACCCCTTGTTCACGCAGGAAGAGAGGACTTTAATAAAATAGGAAACATTAGGAAATTTGGCCTCAGATCAACAGGGTCGATTATGAAATGAAAGGGCAGAGGGCAAGGTAGTTAATTAACTTGAACGTCTGTGTCACTTATTTAATGTCCCTTCAGTAGTGAGAGGTGACTTCGCCCTGTGGCCAGCAGCTGTGGTCTTATAGATGGAGCAGCCGAGGGGCGGAAGCCACGTAGGGAAATCTGCTCCCGATCAGACCCGCCCTTTGGACTGCGGGATTGTGACCAAGTTGCCTGATGTCTCGGTTTTCCACTCTGAAAAGGGAGGGTTATAATAATACTTGCCTCATCGTTGTGAGGACTGGGTTAAGTACCATTTGAAAGTGCCTACTTAGTAAATGGTAGCTATTATTATTTTTAATTCTCACCAGAGGAGATGTTTATTGATTTTAAGAGAGGGGGAGGATGGGGGAGGATGAGGGAGAGAGAGAGAGAGAGAGAGAGAGAGAGAGAGAGAGAGAGAGAGAGAAACATAGAAGTGAGGGAAGCATCTATCAGTTGCCTTTCAGTATGCGCCATGATGGGGATGGAGCCTGAACCTTTCAATGTACAGGATGACACTCCAACCAACTGAGCCACACCGGCCAGGGTGGTAGCTCTTATTTTTATTGTTACTACTATAATATTATTCTTGGCTCTGCTGCTGTCAGGGCCTCTCTTAAAAAGATTCTCAGCAACAAATTATGTTTAGAGTTTAAGAGTTTATTTGTGTGTTGTTTTTTTTAAGGGGGGGGCGGGCTTTTTATTGATTAGAAGTAGTTGCCATATTTACCAGGGAAGTTCAGAGCTAAATTCTATGAAATTTTGGCAATCCTCTTTAGCCTAAACGTTCTGATATAAGTGACTCTCCCCTTGATTATACACGAGGCACTCCTTTCTTTACTTACCTCAGTCTCATTCGTGACCGCTAGCTCATTTTGTCTCCCCACTGGCTTCTAAGATCCCCAGAAGAAGGCCTGCCATTCTCTGCTGTGTCAGAGCGGACGCCTCCCCGGCCATGTTGGATGGGGGGATGGAAGTGAGGGCTCTACATGAATACGAGTGATCTGAAGTCCTTTGGGCAATGCATGGTTTCTACTAGTAAGTGCAGAGAAAACATGAGGGCTCTGGGTCTTGCTGGCCTCATCTGTGAGGTGGAGTCAATTCCATTTCAACTAACACTCGTTGAGAAAGAGAAAGTCACTTCCATAGAAAGAACATGGGTGGTCCTGAGCTCAGATTCCAGATGGACCAGTCCCTTCCTTCCCTTCTTTTCGTCGGGCAGGTTCCCTAACCTCGCTAGGCCTGGCCGTCCTCGGGTGTAAAATGAAATTAATGATGTCTCCACTGTGGCGTCTGTGAAACTAGAGGATCTGACGTGTGTGGACACACCTGGTATAGTACCTTTCCCCCTTGGATGTTCGGTTAACTTTTGGTTCTTTCTCTTGACTTCGCCCTGCCTTGCAAGGATTTAGACATGACACTGGCTTCTACAGAGCCAGGCCTGGAGGGAGGCAAACAGGAACGGGCAGGGGCAGCATTTAAGGAGGCCCTCACTCTCAGGATTGTGCAAGTGCAGGTCTGGGCCTGACAGGAAGGACCTCCGTAAATGTTGCTCCGTAAATACTCTGCCTGCAGCACCCTTGCCCCACCCTGGGCTTCTGGGTGACTTTTGATATAGCCACACCCCATACACAATTGTATTTAAATGACCATCATGAAACTGGCTGGAAACCCACTTTGGGGGTTTTCGAACCTATAGGAATCTGTAGTTTCAAATCCGATCAAAACAGATGGCTTATGGTGATGCAAGGCCAGCAAGCAAAAGCCAACTGGCAGGTGGGACGGAGTTCCTGTCCCTGCGAAGAGGGTAAAGGAGCCCTAGCCGGTTTGGCTCAGTGGATAGAGAGTTGGCCTGTGGACTGAAGGGTCCCAGGTTCGATTCTAGTCAAGGGCACATGCCGGGGTTGTGGGCTCGATCCCCAGTAGGGGGTGTGCAGAAGGCAGCCAATCAATGATTCACATCATTGATGTTTCTATCTCTCTCTCTCTCCCTCTCCCTTCCCCTCTGAAATCAATAAAAATATATTTATAAAATAAAATAAAGAGGCCATAACCGGTTTGGCTCAGTGGATAGAGCATTGGCTTTTGGACTCAAGGGTCCCAGGTTTGATTCCGGTCAAGGGCATGTACCTTGGTTGCGGACATATACCCAGTAGGGAGTGTGCAGGAGGCAGCTGATCGATGTTTCTCTCTCATCAATGTTTCTAACTCTCTATCCTTCTCCCTTCCTCTCTGTAAAAAATCACTAAAATATATTTTTAAAAAAATAAAATAAAAAAAGAGGGTAAAGGAAGCAAACCAGACCCACTTGAACAGGGCTTTTAAAATCCATCCCATAATTAGCTCATCAAGTTTCAACTTTCTCTGATCTCCATGAGGTAGCAACATTTAAACAATTCAGAGACAGAGAAATAGGCGATTTTCCTAAGGTCATAAAGCAACTTAGGTTTGAGGCACAGGCTAGACCAGGCTTTCTCAAAGCAGGGTCGAGAGTCCAGCTCCTGACTTCTGGGCTGTGTCCCAAACCTCCGGAATCAGTCTCAGGAGGTGGGCTGGCATGGGCAGTGAAGTCCTCGGAGATCCATATTCTCTGACTTCTGTGCCGTGGTCCCACGTCAGCATCACACCACGTCTCTGAATGTACAGGAGAGAGGATGCTTTAGCCCAAGTGTGCTAGGCGAGCCTCGGTGCTGCGTGGTATACGATGAAGTCCGTTGGCACAGTAGCTCAGCCCTTATTCTCACAGGCATTGGGAAGCATATAACGATCACTTCAAACACACGAGTTCCTGAAGTTTTGCTTAGGACAAAGTTAAGTTCTGAAAGGTAAACCAATTTGAAGTTGACTTAAGGAAAAGATAGTACCCATAAGCACTCACATGTGGCAAACACTGTGCAAGTGATACAGTAATGAGTGAAGTTCGGGACACACAGCTTTGGGCGATTCTGTCCAGAGCAGAAGCTGGGCTGGAAGGCAACGATTGAAATTTCTTTTGAGAGCCAAATTTTTTAACCTTAAACTATATAGGTAGGTACATTGTTATTAACTTAATTAGGGTACTCCTAAGCTGGCCTTTGCTAAAAACATCCTCAATCTGATTGAGGTACATTCGCTGAGGTCGACCCCTTCCAACTCTCCCATCCACACTCGTCTTATATACTTGTTTCGTCTATCTCCTTTCCGAAAACCGACTTCTGCGCATGGGCCACGAAGTTTCAATTGCACTGTACGTGCTCCTGCAAGTGGTATTTTGTGGAAGAGCCACATTCAAGGGGCCAAAGAGCCACATGTGGCTCGCGAGCCGCGGTTTGCCGACCACTGGTCTTCTTAGACCCTGCAGAGACCCTCACCTCTGTGCAGCGAACACAGCCAGCGGCCAATAAATATTGCGCTAAACACAGTCATTGCTGCTTAACGACTGGGATATGTGTCGTTAGGCGATCTGGCTGTTGAGCGAGCATCATACAGCTACTACACACCTAGGCTGGGTGATATAGCAACAACCTCTATGACAGCGGTCGGCAAACTCATTAGTCAACAGAGCCAAATATCAACAGTACAACGATTGAAATTTCTTTTGAGAGCCAAATTTTTTAAACTTAAACTATATAGGTAGGTACATTGTTATTAACTTAATTAGGGTACTCCTAAGCTGGCCTTTGCTAAAAACGTCCTCAATCTGATTGAGGTACATTCGCTGAGGTCGACCCCTTCTAACTCTCCCATCCACACTCGTCTTGTATACTTGTTTTGTCTATCTCCTTTCCGAAAACTGACTTCTGCGCATGGGCCACGAAGTTTCAATCACACTATACGTGTGTGCCTGCACGTGGTATTTTGTGGAAGAGCCACACTCAAGGGGCCAAAGAGCTGCATGTGGCTCGCGAGCCGCGGTTTGCCGACCACTGGTCTATGAGGTGCGTTGTTGACCAGAACACTGTTATGCCACTCATGACTGTATTTGCAATGACTTGTCATCATGCAAGGGGTGGAGGGAACGCAAAGCTCTCCTCTCAAGAGCCATCAATAGCCCTTTCCAACAGGTTGTCAGAACTCTAGACTCAAACTCCATCCAGGTCTGCAGACCAAGAAGCAGGCTGGGAATGGATGCCTGTTGGGGCAAGTCCACTTCCAGGTGCGGTCACTACCCCAGGTGGCTTTTCCCTCCCCTTCCCCAGGGACCACTACAGATGGCCAGGTTGGTAGAGGTCTGGGGGAGTCAGAGGGGCTTTATGCAAATAAAAGAGGGAGAGAATGAAAGGCTGGGGGAGGGGAGAGACTGGAGGAGAAAGAAGCAAACGTGGAGAAAAAAGGCATTTGTAAAATTAAAAGGCAGGGCCCCATCAGATGGTGTTGGGCACGGAAAGCGTGTTACAGGCAGGAGTAATTGGTAATCGGAGCTGATGTGAAGAAGGGATGATTTATGGGAGCGTGCAGACAGGGGTGGAATAATTTTTGGAGCAGAACGGGGAACTTACTGAACGCCTGAAACTCAGCTACTTATCCACGCGTTCTTGTGATGAATTAGCTCTTGTTTAAAGTAACTGCGGCTCCATTTTTCATTCTGATTACTACACTTGATATCTTTCTCTCCCTCTGTTTCCCTCTGACCACTGCCCCTTACCAGGTTCTGGGTGCAGAGGCACTGGGTCTGTAAGAACTCATCACCCCTCCTCTTTACCTCTCTCCCCTCCTACCCCCAGCCACATTCACTGTAAATAGCCCCGTCCAATGTGCGGCAGCTTGAAATATTGCAAAGATTAGGAATGTGCGGAATTAGCTTAGACTTTAGATGCAAGACCGGCCTGCTTATGCATCCTGAATGATTGCAATTCCTGGGATCTGATGTGGGAAGTCTCTTTGAAGACTAGACTGGTCTATGCATCCTGAAAGGTGTGAGGTAGAGAGCACCTTTTCTGCCTGCCTGCAGCGCTCCCTTGGGAGATGGAAATGCCTTTGGGGACCCTAGCATGCCCTAAGGAGAGGCAAAGTCAAGATAATCAATGCCCGGTACTGTGTACCCCTCTACCAACATTTAAGAAATAAATTCTAAAATGATATTGTGCAGAAAGGGGAGATGTTCTAGGCACAGGTGGAGGTAGGTATACAAGAATTACATCCTTTTATTATTTTTCACAAAATGTTTCTTGACTAGAAATACATCCCACAAAAAGTCAAGTTCCCATGTGGTCTAGTCTCAACATAAATTTCCATTCCCAAAATACAATCTTACAAAAAAAAAAAAAAAGACGAAAACAAGTTAAGTGTTTATAGCAGTTACTTGTAAAAATAACAAAGAGAAAACAATTATCTGAGGCTCAGAATAAAACCTTCTAAGATGCTGTTGGCATCATTTTCTTTCCCCAAGAAGCCCGCCAGGCCCCAGCCGCGTGGCTCTCGGTCAGGGTCAGGGTCAGGTTGCTGCAGACACCCCAGCTGGTCATGCAACAGTGACTGGGCTCTTCACTTCCTGTCGCTGCCTGCCACCCCTTGCACTTGGCTGCTGCTTTATCTCCTGTTGGTAATCAGGACACTCACCTTCTTCTCGCCACTAGATCTCTCTGCCTTTGCCTGTTGCCGGCACTTTCTCACATCCCTTTGGTGGCTCTGTCTCAGGCTGTTGGGACGCTCCCTGCCTCAGCAGATGCCTGGTTCTGCCGGCTCCTGTTTCAGTGTCCCCAGATCCCAGGGCCGCCGTCTTCACGGATTTCTTGAATCCCGACACAGGTAGCTGCATACTCCGTACCCCCAGCTGCTCTTTTGGCTTCTCACTCGGACTTCCACTTTTAAAACTAGCTTCGTAGAGCTCCCCGGGATGCAGGCCTAAGCCTGTTGGTTAGTTTGGCAATGTCTGGTCATGGCTGACCCCCAGCTCTCCCGACTCTGACTCCCTCTCTGCCTTTATGATCTCCCTCAGCCTTGGAGGGCCCGGGAGAGGACGGGAGAGCCCTGTTCCTAGTGGACAGTGTGGTGCAGTAGAGAAAAGCTTTGAGTCTGGACTTAGCACACTTAGAATCCAGTTCCAGCTCTGCCACGAATTCTCGGCAATGGGCTCCCATTCTGGGCCTCGGCTTTTCTCATGTAGAAATAAGAAGGTGTGCCAAAACCGGTTTGGCTCAGTGGATGGAGCGTCGGCCTGCGGACTGAAGGGTCCCGGGTTCGATTCCGGTCAAGGGCATGTACCTGGGTTGCGGGCACATCCCCAGTGGGAGATGTGCAGGAGGTGGCTGATCAATGTTTCTCTCTCATCGACGGTTCTAACTATCTCTCTCCCTTCTTCTCTGTGAAAAATCAATAAAATAAAAAAAAAAAAAAAAAAAAGAAATAAGAAGGTGGAGAGGCCAGTCTGGAAGATGCTTTGCAATGGGTCAGTTAAGAGCCTGTGGTCTAGAGTCAGTTTCAGGGTCAAATCCTATTTCTGCTCCTCACGGTTGATGTCTCTGAGCCTCTGTAACAGACTTCCTGGGGGGTTTGTGGAGACTAAAGGAGACTAAACACAAAGTGCTTATCACGGTGCCTGGCATATGTGGTGTTAGCTGCTTGTGTTCTTGTTATTATTATTACGTATCGCTCTGCCATTGAACTAATCTCACAAGGCTTTTCCTTTCACGCTGGTTCACACAATCCATGTTTTAGAGCGTCAGCCTCTATTCTGCGCCCCCACGCGTGTGGAGTAGACCCACTCTCAGCAGTAAACGGCGACGCCTCCCAGCCCAGCCGGTGGCATCGAAGTTGATTGTTCAACTTCCTGGGGAAGAAGAGAAAACAGCCAGCCTTCAGTAGAGGTGGAGATTTTAGATGCGAGCTTCTTCCTCCCCTTAAGAAAATGGCCACCAAGAAGGAGCTGGGTTGGCCCCACAACTGAATTCTCAACGTGGCCAAACAGGTGCCTGTCCTCTTGGAGATGCCCAAGCTCATCCATCGTCAGCGTCCAGGCGTCCTTCCTGGGCTTCAGGGAGCTGGGTTGGATGCAGGGGAGAGGGGGGCTGGTCCTGACTGGCAGAGAATGGAACCAGATGCCTGGGAAGACAGCAGGCAGGCTGAAACAGGACTTAGAGGCAGTCAGATGGTTCTGTCCAAGTTCACGGGGGCTGGCCAGAGAGGTGGAGACGAAGAGGTGCCATGGGCTTGCAGAGTGCAACTGCAATGACAAACTTCATCCAGGCCTCCCCCAGCACCCGCCTGTCCTGCAGGCCCAGGGAAGCTGGGCCAGAGCGAGTGTGAGCCCCTCATACCATAACCTTCCCTCTTCCTGCCGTTCGGTGGGTCCCATGGATGTCTGGTCCTTACGCAGAAATTCCAGGAAGCGCACAGTCACTCTGGCTCTGCTGACAGCGGGGAGGATGACAGTGCCCAGCTCACATCCAGGCACAATGGGCACTTTCCCTTTGCTGCGGGTCCTCTTGCCTGCCTGGGGCTCAGGGATGGGAAGGTCCCCTGAGCTGAGCTGGTAGCCTCTGTTGGCGAGAAAGAAGGACTGACTATCCCTGGGGTCCAGTGAGACTCAAAGACCACATCTGTCCGCCTGTGACTCTATATTCCTCACTCCAGTCGGCCATCCCTCCAGTCCAAGACAGTTACTGACCACGGGTTCTGTGCCAAACTGGATGGGAGTTGGAGCTGGCACAGAGCCAGGGATGGGAGGTCAGTGAGCTAGCCTACCCCTGGGGACAAAGCCATCCAGCATCTGCTTCTCTCCTCTAGGGACCGAGGGCCAATTCCACCAGATGTGAGCAGCCGGGGAGCAGGACCTGGTCTGTTACGTTCATTCACATCCAGTCTGCACTTAGCACAGTGCCTACAAAATAGAGGGCACTCGGGAAACATTTCTGTAGGAAATGCTTCTTCCAAAAGGGGTTGTGGCGCAATGCCCCCCAAGAACCCCAAGCCAAAGTGGCCCCTTGGGCTGTTCCTCCCCATGGCGTTGCCCCCATGCATACCGTGGCATTGCATCCGTGCATGTGGGTCAGTCAGCCTACACCCTCACACCCCCCACCCATGAGGCTCTACACAGATGCCCAGCCATCCCAGATGTGACCCTTTATTCCAGGGACCCCTAGAGGCTGGCGGTATGTTACGATGTCCCTACTACAATTGAGAAAATAGAGACTCAGAAAACCAGGCTCCAAAGGCTGTCTTTTCCTTGAACTGTCAGCACAGAGGACATTATTGACTGGTTTCCAGGAGGGTGTTGAGGTTGGACAGGGAGGGGGAAGCAGAGCAGGAGGCTTGGGACTCCGAAGCAGTTTCTAACCTAGACTCTCTGCTTTCGGGGTGTGTGTGTGTGTGTGTGTGTGTGTGTGTGTGTGTGTGTGGTGCTGGGAGAAGCCAGCATGGTAAACACCTCCAAACCCTCCTCCCTTTGCAGAACATTCAGCAATTCTGATTGGCTGCCAGCTTGTGGACCGGGTGGGGAGGGCATGGGGGGTGGCGAGAGGGAGGTGGGCACTAGCTGAGAGGATTTCATCCCAGGTGAGGTGCGCAGGTTGGGGATGGGCACAGACCTGGGTTCAGATCTACCAGGTGGGACTCAGATGGGTTCAGGGGCTCTGTCTGTAATTGCTCAATAACCGAACTTCCCTCTTCCCCAGGAGCCCCTCCCGCTTTGTAAGGGAATTGCATATCTTTACTTAAGAATTAACTTGTCACAAGCCCATCAAGGGAGTGACTGGAGAAGGAGGGGGGGTGGGGAAGGGGATAGAGGCCCAGCCCTGCACCCCACACCCCAGCAGCCACAGCCCCATGCTCACCTGGCCCATAATAAATAAGGTGGAAGGCACTCCTGATAAATGCCCGTGTCAGGGAGAGATTTTACCTTCACTCAGAAACAATGTAATATCTCGGCTATTACCCAAAATAATTTATCAATGTGTAATAGCTTTGTGCAGACCTCAGATAGGAGGGGAGCTGCGCCATCCGAGATGGATGTAGCCTACCTTCGGCTTTTAATTTTTAATGTTCGCAGCCAGCTTTGCATTAAAGGCCAGGTGTCATATAAAGACTTAATGTAAGAGGGGAGTTCATGAATTCTAATCAAGGGAGGAGCGCTCCCTGGCTGGCTGCTGTCACCCCCGACTGTTCTTATTGATCTTTTGTTTTCTCCCCTCCTGTTCTTCCAGCTCTTCCATCTCCTCTCCACCCCCTGCCCCACCTCACTCCACCCATCCCACCTCACCCTCCCTGCCAGCGGATCCATGCCCACCCCTCCCAGGCTCTCCCCTTGCCAAGTCACAGCCTTTTCTTCCCGCCACAAGAAGTAGGGTCCCTGGGTGAGTCAGGGCAGCAAAGATTCTATAACATCTGGGCCAGCTGCCCTGCTCAAGATGAGTGGACGGCAGGATCCTTTTTCATTTATTCATTCCATTTCTGTCAATGTATTCTTTTCCTTTCCATGCATTCATTCAGGAAGCATTTTTGAATACCCATAAGGGGCCCAACTCTGTGCTAGGCCCCGAGGGTAATGCTAGAGATAATCGAGACGGTTTCTGCCCCTGGGGCGTTATAATCTGGCTGGCAAAATAAAATACTCCTGCAACGTACACACGTAAATGCGAGATTTCAAAGAAAGCCTCCAATGTCCTATTCTCAGTGAGACCTTCCCCGACGACCTTTTAACATCTTCTAACCTAAGCATGTGTGTCCACACACACCCCAGCATTCCCCTTCTCTGCTATATTTTCCTCCAGTGCACCAAGCATCCTCTGCTACACTGTGTAAATTGACTGTTTATTTTGCTTGTGATTTGTCTCCTCCTACAAGAATGCAAGATCCAGAGGGCAGGGATTCTCGCCTATCTGTTCTCAGATATGGTCCAGCGCTGCACACTTGGAGCTCAGTAAATATTTATGATGAGTTCAGGACCGAGAGTCACGCTCAGAGGATGAGAGCATGGTGCTGCGGTGCAGTGGGAAGGGAAGGCGCAACTGTGGCCTCCAGCGCAGGCCACTGCAACGCCCCTTCAATGCAACTCCTTATGAGGTACGGTAGCAACCATCTCAGGTAGAAACTGTGGTTTAACTCTAACCCTGCGGTTTGGCTTCTGTACCCATTTGCTTTGTTTAACAATAGAAAAGTTACTTTGATTTTCTGAATTGTATAAATCATCCCAATCAACTAAATGCCTTATTGATTGTAATGTGAATATCCCATGGGTTGTGGTCATACTGGTCTTAGAAAGCACATTTTCCTTTACCTGGGAAGGACAGCACCGTTATCCCAAGGTCAGAGGGCTCTAGACCCAAAACTGTAGTTTAGATAACATGCCTAAGTTTAACCCAGGTTACCCAAGGGCTCTAGATAATGTGTTTACCCAAAACTGTAATTTATTTATTATTATTATTTTTTAAAATATATTTTATTAATTTTTTGGAGAGAGGAAAGGAGAGGGATAGAGAGTTAGAAACATCGATGAGAGAGAAACATCAATTAGCTGCCTCCTGCACGCCCCCCACTGGGAATGTGCCCGCAACCAAAGTACATGCCCTTGACCAGAATCGAACCTGGGACCCTTCAGTCCGCAGGCTGACACTCTATCCACTGAGCCAAACTGGCCAGGGCTCTAAACTTTAATTTAGATAACATGCTGTTTCTGCTTCTGTAAACTGTTTTTTTTGCAAACCAGGTTCCTCATTCCAAACCATGAGATGTAATCAATACCTTTGTGATCTTTGCCTATGTAAGTCTGGCTTTGCCACCATCTTATCACTATGAGATTCGGGAAAGCAAGATGCCCCCTCATAGTCCCGGATTGCAATAAACGTGACTCTTTAATTCGACTTCTTGAGGCGTCCTTCTGTGATTCGTGGGGTACATTACAACATTTACAACGTAGGCCTAGAGCCCTGGCTCAGTAGCTCAGTTGGTTAGCGCATCATCCCAGTATGCCAAGGTTTCGGGTTCGATCCCCAGGTAGGGCACCTACAAGAATCAACCAATGAATGCATAAATGAGTGGAACAACAAAGTCGATCTTTCTCAAAATAAAATCAATAAATGTTTAAAAGTTTTTTAAATGCCGGTGTAGATCCCGGGGCAATCCACTGCCCTCCTGGTCTGGCCCCGGCTAGACTCGGGGCCTCTTCCTCTGCGCGCCCTTCCACCAGCCTGGCTCAGATGGAAGGTTGCCACAGGGAGGGAGGGGACAGGGGATGTGCACCTGGCTGTGAGCTCCTCCAGGGTGGCCTGGGCCTGAGCCTCTCTAACCCAGAGCACAGGTGAGTGCAGGCCGTAGGTGCTCCATTCCCGGCAGGCCAGTTTTTATGTGAGAGGTGTATTCCTGAAACTTCTCCTCAGTCAGACTCACAAAACTCAAGACTGATTTTCTCATCGAAATAGATATAAAGTAGAACCTGCAAATTTTGGACAAAGGAGACTGTTCATATTGCTTGTATTGCCCAGTTTCAGGTTTGCTTGAAAACAGAGTGGAACTATAATGCTGCTGCATCAAATGTTGGGTCAAGAGAGAGCGAGTTTCCTCCAGTCTCCTTTGGGCCTGCTGTGTATCCTCCGCCGAGGGCCCCCCTTCTGAGTCTGCGGTCAAGAATGCAGGATTTCCTCCCTGCTGCTTCATCTTCATCCTTTAAGACCCAATTCAAAAGTCAGCTTCTTCCTTGCCCCGGCCAGTGTGCTCAGTGGTTGGAGCATTGGCCTCTACACCAAAGGGTCTTGGGTTCAATTCTCTCTCAAGGGCACATGCCTGGGTTGCAGATTCAATCCCAGCCCAGGTCAGGACACATTTGGGAGGCAACTAATGGATGTGTCTCCCTCACATCAAGGTTTCTCTCTGTCTGTCCCCCTTCCTCCCTCCCTCCTTTCCCCTCTCATTTAAAAAAAAAAAAAAAAAAAAGGAAAAAATAGCCTCCAGTGAGGATTAAGTCAGCCTCCTCCAAGAAGTTCTCAGGCACAATGGGTCCTTCCCTCCTCAGTTCTCTCAAAGAATTTTGTTCTGCTTTTGTCACAGGCAGATGAATTGTTAACAAATTGCTAATAGATCCCTTTTCTTATCAAATCTATGTCTAGGCATCTCTTTAATCCTAGCACCATGTATATGAATAAATGAATGAATGAGTGCCCAGGTAACTCCCACAGATATCCCCCCAAAGTTGATGTAACTTTTTAAGATGGTTTCATTACAATTACCTTTGGAACTTGAACAAAAAACCTCCCAGATTATTGGACCCCACCCCAAACCTTGCTAAGAAAGCCTCCAGGGAATTCTGATGGTCAGGGACTTGGGAACCCTGCTCTAACCCGTTTGCTTGTTTTTCTAAAAAAAATATGTTTTTATTGATTTCAGAGAGGAAGAGAGAGGGAGAGAGAGAGATAGAAACATCAACAATGAAAGAGAATCATTGATCGGCTGACTGCCTCCTGCACACCTCGGGCCGCAACCCAGGCATGTGCCCTTGAGCAGAATCGAACCCAGGACCCTTCAGTCCTCAGGCCCATGCTCTATCCACTGGGCCAAAACAGCTAGGGCTAACATGGCTTTCATTAGACTCACCTGGGGCACTGGTTATAGGCAGAGATACCACCCCCCTCCCTGCTCTGGCCCACTCTTCTCTAGGGCTCCCAGTGAGGGTGGGGACTGGTCCTCCAGCCATGTCCAGACCAAAAGTCCCTCTAGAAGTCCTCCGAAATTTCAGGGCAGGAAGGGACACTTAGGGACACTTTTCCAGGGTTTCTCAGCACTACTGATGTTTTCAGAAAACTCTGCTGTGGGGGCTGTGCAGTGTGGTGTGCGGTGGGATGTTTAGCAGCTTCCCCACCCTCTATCCACCCAATGCCTCAGCGCCTCTCCCCCCTGGAGACATTGCAGCATGCCCCTGGGAACCACATTGCCTCCCGTAGATGCATGGTTGGAAGGCATTACTCTAGGTAGCTAACTATGAATAAGAAGGCGTCAGACACTGTTGAGCCTAATGGGCTGGGACACAGCCTGTTTGCTTCACTAGGAAGCTATGGCTTCACACTCACCCCTAACCTCCCTCTGTTGTGCCCAGATTTCAAGGTTCCCAAAAAGCCCATCAGGGAGCCAACGAGTCCGATGCAAAAGCAAAGAGTCCTTCATTTCGAACTAGTTCGGCTCCCCGACCACACTCACCGATGCAACAACGGTAAGCCCAGTGGCCGAGAGAGCGAGGCCTGATGGGATTGTGGGTTTTATAGTAAGGGCAGGGGAGGGGACTGTGGGCCCTGCTGATTGGCCAGGCGCGAGTCGGGTCTGGGTCTTGTTACACAGGATGTGGTCATATTGATGGCGTGCACGTCCCTTGATTATCATTGGCTAGTCCCGAGAAATCCTGGGCGTGGCCAGCAGAGGCCTGCGCCTCCGGGAAGAAGCCCCCCGCCAAGCACATGGCTCTGCCCAAAAATGGAGGACCCAGGGCAAGATGGAGGGCGCAGTCCTCTCCCCCCCAAGGGTGAGCTGAGCCCGGGCTCCAGGGGCCAGTCTGGTTGCCGGGGGTCCAGCAGATCGACCAGTTCCAGCCCAGGCAGGAAGTCCACGTCCTCCGTCTCATCCCCGGGAGCGACGGCGATCGCCTCCTCCTCCATCTCCTCGGGCGAGGGCACATGCCCCGCCCCGCCACCGCCGCTGCCGCGTGGGTCCAGTCCGGGGGCGGCGGGCTCCCGCCGTGGGCTGGGGAGTTGGTGCCCGAGGCTGCCAGCAGTGTGGTCAGGCTGTGCCTCATGGGGCCCAGCGGCCGGCCCACGTAGGCCCCGCGACGACTTGCCCTTTCACCTCCCCCAACCCCCACTCTGCCCCAACCAGGGGCCTGTTCCCCACAGATCCCTGGGGAAAGGAATGGAACAGTGGAGAGAGAGATAAGCACAAGTTCAATAGAAGTTAAAATGGCGGGGTGTTGGGGGGCGGGAGGGCGATGCTTGACCCTGGAGGCCAGTCAGGGATCATTGGCACTGGCTAGGGGGTGGACCCATCAGAAGCCTGATTGGTTATTTAAAAAAAACTCCTGGTTATAACCCCAGGTGAACAAAGAAGCTTGCTCCTCTTCCCCTACCCCCTCCACTCTGTGACCTGCACTCACCCATTCCTTTGCCTCATGCATAGACCAGGTGGGTCTAACAGTAACCAAGGTCCACAGACCCAGCTGGCCCCACAGGATTAAGCTTTCATATGAAACAGAAACTGTGGACACTGGCCTTGGTCTAGACCTTGAAGAAGACAAGGTTGGAGTAATTTTCAGACGATTGTAGAGATGCTTTGATAAGACACCAAAACTCAACAAGTGGTAGTTTCTTAGATCAGTTGCAGTGTGAAATCTGAAACCCCATCAGTGGACTGGTACTCCTACAGTTATTTTTTTAATCTTTATTGTTTAAAGTATTACATATGTTCCCACCCCCCCCCCCCCCACTTCCCCACCTCTTCTGAAGTACGGTAGCAACCATCTCAGGTTGAAACTACAGTTTAACTTTAACCCTGCTGTTAGGCTTCTGTACCTATTTTCTTTGTTTAACAATAGAAAAGTTACTTTGATTTTCTGAATTGTATAAATCATCCCATTCGATTAAATGCCTTATTGATTGTAATGTGACTATCCCATGGGTTGGGGTCATACTGGTCTTAGAAAGCACATTTTCCTTTACCTGGGAAGGACAGCACAGTTATCCCAAGGTCAGAGGGCTCTAGACCCAAAACTGTAATTTAGATAACCTGCCTAAGTTTAACCCAGGTTACCCAAGGGCTCTAGACCCAAAACTGTAATTTAGATAACATGCCCAAGTTTAACCCAGGTTACCCAAGGGCTCTAGACCCAAAACTGTAATTTAGATAACATGCTGTTTCTGCTTCTGTAAACTGCTTTTTTGCGAACCAGGTTCCTCATTCCAAACCCTGGGATGGAATCAATACCTTTGTGATTTTTTGCCTACATAACCTTGGAGCTGCGACCATCTTGTGACTATGAGGTTTGGGAAAGCAAAATGGCCCCTCATAGTCCCGGATTGCAACAAATGTGACTCTTTAATTTGACTCCTTGAGGCATCCTTCTGTGATTTGCGGGGTATATTACAACACTTCTAACCGCTCCCCCCCATCTTTTCCCCACCAGGCTTTCACCACTGTATTGTTTGTCCCTGGGTTATCATATATGCATACAAGTTATTTGATTAATCACTTCTCAACCACCCCCACTCCCCTTCGTCCCTCAAGACAAGCCGTACTCCTATATTTAATGCATTGTTCCATCTTGTACTTTGAATGGATCATTCACTTGTGATTTTTTGTAACATCATACCCTGATCATTGAGGAAATATTGGTTTACTAAATGCTATAGTCTTCCCGATATTAGCATGCTTCGTTATACAATATCAAAAAATCTGCCTCTGTTAATATCACCTCTGATCTTATCAGCAAACTCTTTAAGTGCTGGGGAGCCATCATGTTCATGGCGGCAGATATAAGTGTCCTAAAATTTGAAAGTTTAAATTTTATCATTGGCAACAAAGATGATCAGTTGTTTCCCTTTATGTGACAGGCTCACTTCTTTTGGGGGAAGATCTCTGCTAAAAACCCAAACCTAAACCATAGTCTGTAGTTGTTTTTTCAAGAAAAAATAGTTTCCATGAAAAAGTGGCTAGTTCATCTTTCACCTCTGACAGTGTGCTTCCCTGGAGACAATTGTCTTCAAGTATTCATCAGAAGGCGTTTTTTAAAAAATTTTTAAAAAAGTGTTTTGTTTTTGTTTTTGTTTTTAATTTCAGGGAGAGGGAGAGATAGAAACGTCAATGAGAGAGAATTATTGATCAGCTGTCTCTTGTACGCCCCCTACTGGGCATGTGCCCTGACTGAGAATGGAACCATTTACCTCCTGGTTCAAGGTCGATGCTCAACCACTGAGCCACTCCAGCAAGGCAGCAGAAGGGCTTTGTGCACAACTCCCACTTCATCACACAGAGCACGAAAAAGACAGGGGCTCCGGGCTCAAGATTTGTAAAAACAGAGAAAGGGCAGCGGGCTGTCCCACGCTGCAACAGCCTTGAATGAAGGCTCGAGTCCTCACCAAGACCCAAGGCACCGACAACACTTGCTGACGGAAGCCATACCTGCACCAACGCACGCCTTCTGCCATCCCCTCAGGACAAGGGAGCTGGGCCCAGCGGCTTGACCTCGGGAGGATGACCCCAACCCTTGTCGGTGCTGCTTTTGGCCTCTCATGCCCCCCTGCCCCCCACTCTGTCCCTCTGGAACAGGCTCCAAGCGCCTGTTTCACAACTCCTTCATCACTTCAGTTCGGGGGGTGGGGCTGGGGATGGGGGAGGACTCCCGGTCAAGAGCAGCAGCATCCCTGTTCTGGAACAATGTTCTGGAACCATCCCACACCCTCCCACCCTCAGCTGGCAAGGACACCACCAGAAAACCAAGGCTTTAATTTTTTTTTTTCAATCCTCACAGGAGGATATTTTTCTATTGATTTTTAGAGAGTGTGGAAGGGAGGAGGAAAGACAGAGAGAGAAACATCGATGTAAGAGAGACACATCAATTGGTTGCTTCCTGCACAGGCCTGAAATCAAGCCTGCAACCAAGGTACATGCCCTTGACTGGGAATCGAACCCAGGACCCTTCAGTCTGCAGGCTGATGCTCTATCCACTGAGTCAAACTGGCTAGAACAAAATCAAGGCTTTTCCCACACAAAAAAAGTTATTTCAGCTATTAAACCATTGATTGCTAGAAAAAAAAAGATTTGTAAAACCCAAAAGTTGTACGGCTCCATCAAGAATATTCGTATGTAAAACTGCTCTTCTCCCTCCGAGCTGCATGGTGGTGCAGAATATAATAACGACTGGTATGGCTGGGGCCCACCACCTTGATTCATGCTCAGCTGCCAGCTGTCTTATCCACGGTTGCTTTTACACCATCAGTACAAACGTCAACACAGCAGAAAAGACACAGGACACCTTAGTTTATTGTGCAAATAGTTTTGACCTTGCAGGTCCCCTAGAAGCACCTCAAGGACCCCCAGAGGTCTGGGATCACACTGGATAGGGTATCTAAGGTATCTAACCGGAAGCTCTATTTCTGGGTGGTTGAGTGTATGCATCTTACCCTTACTATCACTCCCATCACCCCTCGAAGTGGGTTTATTAATTTTACTCCCACCAGCCATTCTCCACTCCCCATATCCTGGTCATCAGGTAGTGCAACCCAACTTATCTTTTGCCAGTCCAGTGGGTATGAAATAGTATCTTATTGCTGTGTTAATCCAATCATAGACAGCATTTCAAACATATTTGAAATGGTCTTTCAAATCAGTTTGGGGTTTTATAACCCTCACTCGAGGATATTTTTCTCATTGATTTTTAGAAAGAGGGGAAAGGAAGGGGAGAAACAGAGAGAGAGAAACATGGATGTGAGAGAGACACCTAGATTTGGTTGCCTCCCTCATGCACCCCAACCAGGGCCGGGAATTGAGTCTGTAACCAAGGCACATGCCCTTGACCGGAATCAAACCTGTGACCCTTCCATCCAAAGGCCAACACTCTGACCACTGGGCAAAGGCGGCTAGGGCTCAAATCAATTTTTTAATGACTCAAAGTTGGATGGTATTTTTGCACAGAGGTAATTTACAAGGATATAGATATAAAACATAAAGTCTCTTTCAACATATGTATAAGAGGGTTTTTTGGGGTTTTTTTCCTAGCTTTCATGTTGGTAAAACATTTTCCACTTTTCTTCAATTTCCTTTTGCAATTTTCCAAATGAGAGAGCTTCTGGGGATGTTATTCCAGGGTTTTTAATCATTTATTCCCTGTAAACATCGCCAGCCCATGTGTGATCTGGTTTCAGAATTACACTTGATTACACTGCAGATCGGACCCGCTGGCCCAGGGCCGGTGATGTTGCTCCACACGCCTCGCGTGTATCTCCTGATGAAATGCTGAACGTGGATTTCTAGATGCTGGTAAACCTGAATGTGCTGACTTGGTGAAAAATAGTATATCTGTCTCCAACACAGTGATTTTCAGGAGATTTTCCAGGATAAGTTTGTGTGGGATTTTTGGTTTCTGTGTTGACTTCCCATGTAAGAAGCAGGGCCATTCTAAGTCATCGCTGTGGGAGCCTAAATTACTAGGCATCGAGTTTCTTGTTTGTTTCAGTAACACTTAGCTCCCCTTATTGGCTTGGGTTCTCAGCGTCTCTTCATCTAGACTAGGGGTTCAGACGTTTTCCATAAAAATCCAGATAATAAATATTTTAGTCTTCTTGGGCTACACTGAGTTGCAACTGCTTCCCTCTGGAATAGGGTGAACACAGCCATAGATAAATGGTAAACCTACAGGCGTGGCTGAGTCCTAGTCAAACTTGATTTACAAAAACGGGAGGAGGCTGTAGTTTGCTGATCCCTGGTCTAAACGGCTTGTTCGCTTGGTTCTCTGGAAAAAGCAGTTGTCAATGCCATCGTGTCTATTCTTTCCATGTGATGGCCAGTCGTTTATGTTTCCTATAACTGTGCATGTGTGTTGTTAGAACTTTAATGGAAAAGTAAATACAAGAAGTTAAAAATAAAAATAATGTGGATAATAAAAGTGATGATTATTAGTATAAATTATTCAACCACAAAGACTCCGAGAGAACGTAATAAAACGCATGCCAACTGGACCGTGACGATGATGACACTGCATGGCAACTGTCCTCGGAGGCCCTCGCTGCTCTCCAGAGAGGGAAGTCGAACTGGGCCTGGACGGCTCCCATAGAAAAGCTGACTCCGGGTCCGGGACAAGGGAAGTCCAAATGTCTGGTTGTACCAGTCAGTTAGTTGTGTTCAAAGAATAATGGAGCCCGGCAGGCATGGTTGAGCATTAACCTATGAACCAGGAGGTCACGGTTCAATTCCTGGTCAGAGCACATGCCTGGGTTGCAGACTTGATCCCCAGTGTGGGGTGTGCAGGAGGCAGCCGATCAGTGATTCGCTATCATCATTGGTGTTTCTATCTCTCTCTCCCTCTCATTTCTTCTCTGAAATCAATAAAAATAAAAAAATAAAAAGAAAAATGGAGACACAGAAGCAACCTGAGGGGATTTCTCTGGCCAAATCTGGGTTAATCTGAGCATCAAAATAAATAATACTAGTAATAAATTATAACTCAATGAATAAATAAACAGATAAATAAGTAAATGATGGAGGAAGGATAATTCTTCTTTACAGTAGAATGCCAAGTAATAAATATAGAAGGGATACGGAGTTAGAAAATGATCGATGGATGCAAACACCAGTGGATGAAATTTTGATGAGGAGTAGGATATTTTCATAGCCTCAAAGTATCTTTCCACAAGTTACTGGTCCTTTACAGAGGGAATCTGAGTAAGTTTACAATGGAGAAACCTTACCAAATGGTTGAATAAACCAATATCACAGGCCTGCTAGTGTGAGGCACTGAGAACATAGCACCACTTCTGTGAGACTCCTGTCCAAATGCATCGACCAAATCTAACCAAGAAAAAACATCAGACAAAACCCAACTGATGGAATTACTACGGAGTAACTGGCCTGCTCTCTCAGAGAAGCACTGTGAAGACCAAGAAATGAAGGAAAAAGCTGAAGAAGGTCCCAGATCAAGAAGATGAAAAGAAACATGAACACTGAGTGCACTGTGCGTCCTGGTAGGTCCTGGATCACGGAGGAAAAAATAACCACAAAGGACCCTAACAGGGCCATTGGTGAAATTTGAATATAACCTGTAGATGAAAGAATGGAATTATACTGATGTTAAATGATTTGATAATTAATATGCTATCTGATTTTGATCATTATACTAAGGCTATGTGAGAGAACAAATATTTAGGATTAAAAAGAAAAAGTGGTTCTGGTAATTTGAAGAAATACCTCAAAGCCAAAGTTGAACTTTAAAATCCAACTCCTTCTCAGGTCGAATTCTAAAATGATGTTAACTGTGGCTTTGGGGGCATTTTCTGGCTAACAGCGTGCCTTGGATTAACAGACCTCATAGATTGTGTTGTCCATTTATTCTAATAGACTGAAAAAGTAGTTTTGGTCAGATTACAAGGGACCTAAAAGGCTATTGTAAGGAGCATGCAAGGGGGAAAGGGGAAGCCACTGTGAACTATGGAGCAGGAAAGAGACATAGAGCTGAACTTTGGGAAAATGACTCTGGCTACATGCTTATGTCAGACTAAAGGCCCAGTGCATGAAATTTGTGCATGGGTGTGTGTGTGTGTGTGTGTGTGTGTGTGTCCCTCAGCCCAGCCTGCACCCTCTCCAATCTGGGACTCCTTGAGGGAATCTGGTGGGATCAGGTAAACGGGCAGTCGGACATCCCTCTCACAATCCAGGACTGTTGGCTCCAAACCGCTCACCTGCCTGCCTGCCTGATCACCCCTAACCACTCCCCTGTCATCCTGATCACCCCTAACCACTCCCCTGTCAGCCTGATTGATGCCTAACTGCTCCTTTGCCAGCCTGGTCGCCCCCAACTACCCTCCCCTGCAGGCTTGGTCCCTCCCAACTACCCTCCCCTGCTGGCCTGATCACCCCCAACTGCCCTCCCCTGCCAGCCATCTTGTGGTGGCCATCTTTGACCACATGGGGGTGGCCATCTTGGGTGTTGGAGTGATGGTCAATTTGCATATTACCTCTTTATTATATAGTATTAGAATCAGCAGACCCTAAAGTTGGAAAGACTTTTGCAAAAATAAGGTGGGAGGTAATGAGTGTTCCCCTCATCGTTCAACACGTTTTTCTGAATCTGGGTCCAGGGCCATTTACCAGACCAAAGAGGACTCACCAGTTCCCATCCTCACCATCAGGAGGGGAGCTGGAGATGATAAGGTACATTTCGATGGGCAGCTGAACTCTGAGCTCACACACCGGCATGGCGACTATAGGACCTCATGGGAGGGGGAGGTGGGAGCCAGCAGAGAAGACGAGGGGCAGGAAGAGACTCCAGGCCCTGGTCCCAGGACCTGCTGAGCGCAAGGTGCAGTTCTGCCTGGGGGCCCTTGAGATGCAGCTGTCTTCATAATCAAGCCTCCATTAATCTTTGTGTGTTTAAACTAGCACACACTTTACTTATAAAGAAAGAATCCTTTCAGCTATACATGCTACAGCTTGGATGAGCCTGGAAAACATTATGCTAAGTAGAGGAAGCCGGACATAAAAGGTCACCCATTGTCTGATGCCTTTTATATGAAATATCCAGAATAGGCAAATCCATTCTGAATCAGAAAGTGGAAGAGGAGAGTGGGGAAGGATTAAAGGGTAGCAGGTGATCTGCAGTGATAAAAAAGCTTTGAACCTGGAGGGAGGTGGTGGTGGCACAACACTGTGGTTGCACTAAATGCCACTAGATTGTACACTTTAAAATGCTCATTGTATGCTATGTGAATATCATCTCAAAAATAAAATAGCCCAGCCAGTGTGGCGCAGTGGTTGAGCGTTAACCTATGAACTAGGAGGTCACAGCTCCATTCCCTGTCAGGGCACATGCCCAGGTTGTGGGTTCGATCCCAAGTGGAGGGTGTGCAGGAGGCAGCCAATCAATGATTCTCATAGTTGATGTTTCTCTCTCTCCCTCTCCCTTCCTCTCTGAAATAAAATAAAATAAAATAAAATAAAATAAAATAAAATAAAATAAAATAAAATAAAATAAAATAAAATAAAATAAAATAAAATAAAATAAAATAAAATAAAATAAAATAGAATCCTAATTAACACCCGGAGGGAGTGGAGGACTTCTGTCCTTCCTGGTGCCCTAGCTGACCAGCGAAGTCCATGCCCTTGAGGACACCTGGCCCTGCTCCAGTCAAAAGGAGTCAATAGAAGGTCCTGTTTGCAGAGAGAGAGAGCACCAGGCCTTACCATCCTCTCCCAGCTCCAGGCACCAGGCCTCTGGTCTGACTGTGTGCCAGCCAGGGCCCCCCTACCCTGGGGCAGGTGCTACAGTCCTGGAGAGAGGTTAATGGGCTGCTTGGTCCTGTGCTCAGCGAAGGTCCCCAGTGTTCCTCTGATCCCTGCCCAGCTCAAGCCCACAGGGGAGGTACCTCCCAGGTCCCCGCTGATGCCCAATGGCCCCAGCTCCTTTAATCAGGGTGTGTGGCTGTCGGTCCACCACTAACTCCATGACTCTAACTGCCGTGTTCTACAAATTAATTCATTCCTTTAGGCCTTGCTATTTGGTAACTGGCTGTCACAGCGGTCGCCCCGGGAGCTAATTGAGAGTTGCGATCCGTGGCAGTATTTCTATTAGCAGCATAATGACAGCAGCCACCGTGCACACACAAATACACACAAGCAAAAAAAAAACATAGGTTCACGTCCTCTCTCTCTCTCTCTCTCTCTCTCTCTCTCTCTCTCTCTCTCTTTCTCTCTCTCTCTCTTTCTCTCTCTCTTTCAGCTGATTAGCCCCAGTTCATTAGCACAGAGACAACGGGAAGGCCATGCTGCCAGGGACACAGGAGCCCGGCTCCCCTGGCCCCAGCCATACCGCTGCGCGGGTGCAAAGGCACTCCACTGGGCATGGGGGCCTGGCTCTGAAGTTGGCTCCCTGTGACCAGGGGGAGGGATGGGTGGTGCCCATGGCAGAGGCTCTGAGTGTGTGTGTGCACACAGGACAGGGTGGATCAGTGACAGGGTCAAGGGTTCTCATTCCAACCAAAGTTCATCGGGCCACCTCTTTGTGCCAGAAAGTGCAGATGCAGCCATTCATTCCTCATTTGGCTCTGAGCCAGGCACCGTTCAGGGCGCTTAGTGGTTGTCCTTTGGTTTACAGAGCGCTTCCCCATAGATCCCAATCAGGGACGATTTTGTCCCCCAAAGGGCATTTGGTAATTTCTGGAAACATTTTTTTCCTAATCCTCATCCTCATCAATATTTTTATTGATCTGAGAGAGAGAGTAAGGAAGACAGAGTGAGAGAAACATTGATGTGAGAGAAAAACATTGATCAGTTGCCTCCCTTACGCACGCACCCTGACTGGGGATTGAACCAGCAACCTGGGTATGTGCCCCGACTGGGAATCAAACCCACAAACTTTTGGTGTATGGGATGATGCTCCAACCAACTGAGCCACACTGGCCAGGCCTGGAAACATTTTTGGTTGTCATGACTCGATGTTGCTACTGGCATCTAGTGGGTAGAGGCCGCAGATGCTGCTACATGCTACACAGTCCAGAACAATGCCCACACAATGAACTGTCTAGCTTAAAATGTCAGCAGTGGAGTGGCTGAGAAGCACTGCCATGGATCATTCATTCAGTCCTCCTGACAACCTTCTGAGGCAGAGCTTGCCGACTCGAGTGCCAGGAGTACACACAGTGGGCTGTCTTCTTCACGCTGAGCCAGCCAGTCTCTGCTACCAGCGAAAGTGGCCAGAGCTGAGCATAAACGTGCTTAGCAAGCATTCCGTTAGTCTCCAAGCTGGGCAATGTTATCCCCATTACAAAGGTAAGTACACCGAGACTCAGGAAGCCTTCGTTTCAGTCACACCATTAGGCACTGGTTCCAGGATTAGGGAAAAAATAAAGCAGATCTCTCTCTCTCTCTCTCTCTCTCTCTCTCGCACACCATGTAATGTAGAGAATTAATGGCACTTACTATTTTATGAATGAAGAAATTATCATAGAGATTAATTTTCCCAGGGTCATATAGTTAGTCAGTGAAAGAACTAGACTCAAACTCAGGCCTATCCTATTCAAAAGCTTGTGCCTCTTTTCCATCATGTGATGTGCCCCTCCCACGAATCTGTCCTCTAAGTGAGTGGTGGGTCTTAGTCCTCTGTGGCTGCCCTCAGCACAACAGGCACTAATAAATGCTGTAAACGGAACAGAACCATCATTCCTCCCATCCTTGGCTGAGGTGTCTGGATCTAGGACCATCAGAAACTCGCCAGTGAACTAACATTTCCCAATGGCTCCCCTTGCTAGAACTCGGCTGCCACCAAGCTCTGCCCTCCCACTCCTTCCAGGATTCAGCCACGTCTCACCTCTTTCAGGATGGCTCCTCAGGTGAACCCTCGTTATTTGTTTTCTAGTCTACCTTGAGCACGTAAACAAGTGGGGGTGGTAGGTAGGATGGAAAGAGCATGGGGCTGCATGCCAGGAGACCTCTTTGGACCTCTGTTTCTTTTACTATAATATTAAGAAACTTGAAAAGATTATTTATAAGATTCCTTCTGTGGTAGGCTGAATAATAGCACCCCAAAGATATCCATGTCCTAATCCTCAGGAGATAACTAAGTCCTCTAACAGCTAGCTATGGAGCCCCCGCCATGGCTGGGTCTGATCTAGACAAAATAGGATTGGTGGTGAACAATGTAAGATCAACACTGGTCCTGTGACAACAGCGCAAACATGAGTACATCTGCACAGGGCTTCATGGTCTTTGGAGTCCTTCAGTAACCACATGGAGCAGCTGCCACTCCCTGGGGAGATGCTGAGGCCCTGGCAGGGAGTCACCTATTCCCTCACTGGACTCCGTGGGTCAGGTCCGCCTCTGAAGGGACACTTCCTCTACCAGTCAATGGAGGATCTCCACACATAGAGCCACACTGAAGATGAGCTCACAGTCCAAAATTACAAAACACATAAGGAAATAATCCACCATGAGTGAAAGTTGACAGGCATAAGAGACCTAAGATCAGATCTTTAAGATAAAAAGACTATAGGCACAACTCTGTGACTATACTAAAATCCACTGAACTGTCCTCTTTAAAAGGGTGAATTTTATGGCATGTGAATTATCCTATATAATAAAGAGCTAATATGTTAATTAGACCAAACAGCAGAACGACCGGCCAGATGACTTTCTGGACAACCATCTGCACGAAGCCAGGGCTGCGAGGGCCAAGCCCCTGGCATGAATTTCATGCATCAGGCCTCTAGTATGTCAATAAAATTGTTATTGAAGAAAATGACCACAGGCTGAAGACCTGTGTTTAAAATGATTAAAGTCACATTATCTTCCCATAGGGTTATTTAAGAATTAGAGAAAATGTCTAATTGGCATAAAAATAAGCACTCAATAAGTAGTGCTATTCAGTGATTATTAATTTATCCTCATTTCCACATTTCCTAAGCTCCTTATCGTCAATCAAAATATACCTGTGCTGTGTCCTATTCTATTAGAGCCTGAATACCATTTCCCTCAATTCTAAGATGCCATCAATTGTAACACACATCAATCCAATAAGTATTTTTTAAATTAAGCAATCTACCAAATGTACTTATCTATAAGTTGCAGTCTGATTTTGGAAATATTAAAATGAGAAAAGCACATTTACATTCATAGTACCTGATAAAGTTATTTGTGGTGATGTGATAATACATGCCAACAGAGTAGCTGACAATGTTTTATGACTCTAAATTCTAGATCATCTGAAAGCTGGCAGCTAGAGACTGGTAATATCAGAGGCTGGAGCATGAGACCAGTGTCACAGCCAGGCCTGTTTGCCCCCATGGCCCTGGGCCTATGCGTCTGAAGCAGGAAGGGAGGGGTCACACACTGGCTCAGTAAGGGGCATTGCTTTCCTAGTGTGCAGCATTAGCTGACCCAGTACTTCTCAGTGTTGGTGTCACCAGCCTACATGAGATTTCTGCTCACTCCTGGGCCTTCATTTCTCTAGCTGTAAAATGGAAATGAAGGAATACAACACTATTTTCCAATGGCCCACGAGTAAAGGCTGATTTGGATCAAAGTTTAGAAGGATGGGGTTCTCTTTCTTCTCCACCCATTTTGTTCCTCCCCATGAGAGGGGATTAACTCTTTAAGAAGAGAGTGTTGTGGCCAAGGATAGGGCCTGACCTGAAGATTGCAAGGATGCACTATTGACCGGGACGGCAAGGCTTGGATCTATCTGCAGGGAGGGCAGAGGGAGAAAAAGGGAAGGGGCCAGAAGACAAAGGGAGAAAGGATTTGTGGGTGCCCATCCATGCCTGATTCAGATAGCCCCCAAAGACCAGCTAATGGTGGTGATTTAACAATGGGGTTTAATGAAGTGGGGCATAAGGCACCATCACTGAGTAGGTGTCAAGTGCAACCTCTTTCAGCCATGATGACAAAGCAGGACAGCCTGGGCCATCCAGACAAAGGGTCTTATATCTGTGCTGACATCTCTCACGCTTCAGCATGCACACGAGGAGCACAGAGGAGCTTGTTGAAATGCAGATCCCGATTCAGGAGGTCTGAGGCACCTGTATTCCTAGCAAGGTCCGAAGTGATGCCAATGCCAAAGGTCTAGGACAGTGATGGCGAACCTATGACATGCATGTCAGAGGTGACACGCAAACTCATTTTTTGGTTGATTTTTCTTTGTTAAATGGCATTTAAATATATAAAATAAATATCAAAAATATAAGTCTTTGTTTTACTATGGTTGCAAATATCAAAAAATTTCTATATGTGACACAGCACCAGAGTCAAGTTAGGGTTTTTCAAAATGCTGACACGCCGAGCTCAAAAGGTTCGCCATCACTGGTCTAGGAACCACACTTCAGTAGCCAATACTCCACCAGCTTAGACTGCACCAATATTTGCTGATGCATTCAGCCATTCAACAAATATTTACTGAATACATACTATATGCCAGACAGTGTTCTAAATGCTAGAAATACTGAATTTAAAAACAAAACAAAACAAACAGAACATAGAGCTTATATTCTAAATGGGAACTTATATGATTAAATTAATGGTGGAAGCTTGCGGTTTAGTGCAACAGAGTAATGAAGATGCAGCAAAACCAAAGTTCTCCCATGACAATTGATCTTGCAAACCCAGACTCCAGTATTTGTTCATTGAAGAGGGCAGGAAGGGATGGGAGGACAGGGAATCCTGGCCTCTCTCCAGCAGTGTGGTCTTGGGCATGTTCCTTAACCTCTGACCTTCAGGTTCTCCCTCCCTCCCTCCCTCCCTCCCTCCCTTCCTCCCTTCCTCCCTTCCTCCCTTCCTCCCTTCCTCCCTTCCTTCCTTCCTTCCTTCCTTCCTTCCTTCCTTCCTTCCTTCCTTCCTTCCTTCCTTCCTTCCTTCCAAGAATAGTTTATTGATTTTTAGAGAAAGAGGAAGGGAGAAGAGAGAAACATCATCAAGGTGAGAGCATAACATCTATCAGCTGCCTCCTGCCTGCCCCCCTACCTGGGATCAAGCCTGAAACCCAGGCATGTGCCCTGATCAGAAATCGAACCAGCAACCTTTCGGTGCACGGGATGACACCCAACCAACTGAGCCACACTGGCCTGGGCTGGCCTTCAGGTTATTTTGAAGGAGGAGCCTATTCGAACTTTACATGATCACCGTGAGGATTAAATTAGAAAATGTACCAAAACCACCTGGTCGTCACAGTGTAGGCACTTGATATACGGTGACTTGATATATGGTCATTTTATTATTACTGACCAAAGTGTGAAAGTGCCGCTGCCTGGGCCCGTGTCTCCCTGCCACCCTCATCTGGAGTTCTCCATCCCCCATCACCCTTGCCTCTTGGCGACACAAGGCTACCCTGATGAGCTGTGCAGCTTACTGTGAAATGCGCTGCATTTTCTCCTCAGCTGCCTCCTGATTGCAGTATTTACTTTTAATCTCCTGTGCCTCGATGCCCGATAAAAACTTTGTCACATTAGATGGTGACAGATGGGGGAGAGTAGGGGGGTAGCTCTGCGAGGGAGCGTCTGGGCCGCTCAACAATCCTTCACCGCGCCAATTACGTCCTTCGGTGCTCCCCGGCGTGGGCACCCATGTCAGCGCAGAGGGAAATGGAAAAGCATAAATAAAGACAAAACCAGGCTTGGCGAAGCTTTAATCTGCAGAATAACATTTCTCATTTGTGTGAAATATCACTGGATTCTCTCCCTATGCTGCAGAGGGCACACATGAGTGCGCACGCACATGCCGGAGGGAGACGGGGGTTCCCAGGCCCCTGCAGGCAGAGTTCAGTGTGTGTGGCTTGCCTTGGAGCTGGGTTAACCCGTCCCCTTACCCTACCTGGGCTGTCAGGGACCATTGCTTCTTTGTGTTTGTGAGGCATTGAAGGGGAAGAAGGGAGATGGGAACTGACAGACAGAGGAATGTAAAAGGTTAAGAAATGACCAGATGTGGGTACAAGGGACAAGAGAGGTCGGTGATCATGATCTCTTCTGCTTTCACAATAATGGAATAATTATTTCATTATAATATATGTGATGGGTGCTTAACACTTTCCAAACCTCTTTCTTTCCCAGGTAAACTTCCTGAACAGGAATAATTCTGAAAAGCAATTAAAAACACACTCTCATATGCGGAGAGCTTTTCCATTTCCGAAATATGTCTGTTATCTCTCTCCATCTGAGGTGTGGGGTGGAAGAGTGTATTTATGTGCAAATTATCACAAGAAAGGTGGCTCAAAACAACAGAAGTGTCTTCTCTCCGGGGTCTGGAGGCCAGAAGTCTGCGATGAAGATGTGGGCAGGGCCCTGGGGACATCCTTCCTGCTTCTCTCAGCTCCCAGGAGCCCCAGGCATCCTTTGACATGTATCAGACTAACTCCAATTTCTGTCTTCCTCTTCACAGGGCCCCCTCTCTGCATCTGTGTCCAAATTGCCTTCTTTTATTTTTTAAAAAAATATTTGTATTGATTTCAGAGAGGAAGGGAGAGGGAGGGGAGATAGAGATAGAAACCTCAATGATGAGAGAGAATCATTGATCGGCTGCCTCCTGCACATCCACACTAGGGATCAAGCCTGAAACCTGGGCATGTGCCCCCACCGAGAATGGAACCGTGACCTCCTGGTTCATAGGTCGACGTTCAACCACTGAGCCACGCCAGCCAGGCCAGATTTCCTTCTTTTATAAGGACACCAGTCCCATTGGAGTTAGGGACCACCCTCATGACCTCAACTTAGTTATATGTGAAAAAAGGTCACACTCATAGGTGCGGGGTTTAGGACTTAGACGGGTCTTTCTAGGAAACAGGGTTCAACCCATAAGGTAGATGGGAAAGCATGTGTTTTGAAATCAGACAAGCTTGTGTTTGACATCAGCCCTCGGGTCAGCTGCTGCATTGCTGGATTAAAGGGGGGGTGGGCGGGGGCAGGAGGGGTGCCCCTCGGGACCACACTCCCCCACCTGAGGCCGAGGGGTCCACCATAGCCTGGTGCTCAGCTGTAGTTGGGAGGCTTCGCAGAGGAGTGCGTGTGCATGCTCAAGAGCTTCCACCAGCACCCCCACCCCCAATTTCTTGCGCATCCTCAGTGTTACAGGGCAAGAGGAGGGGCCGGAGCGCAACCAAAGGAGACCACAGAGTCCAGAGGCAAAGGCAGAGGCTGTGTCTGAGCGACCCCGGGATGGGAGCTGCAGAGGCAGGTGCCAGGGTGCTTTGAGGATAGTTAGGAGTCCCTAGAGCAGGAAATGACCCAATGTACCAGGACCGGGTGGCCTGCAGTGGCCATGGCCCCACTTGAAGTACAACTGGATGACAGAGAGCCAGAGGAGGAAATCCAAACACCACCCCCCTAGCAGGACAGAATTGGTGGTTAACCCCGGAACTTTCAGGCTTCATGCTCAACTGCCCTGGGTGGAGATGGGCTCAAGGTGCAGGAAAGGAGGCTGCTGAGGCGTGGCCACTGCACGGGCAGGAGTGGGCAGAGGGAACGGGAAATTACAGAGCCTGGCGGAGAAAGCCCCAGTGAGAGAGAGCCCTGGAAGCAGATTCTAGCAATACCTATGGTGAGAAGTCGAGGGGAAAGTCAAGTGAGGGCACGAGTGGGTTACCCCCAAATTGTAAAGCAAGCCCTTGAGACTGTCATGGTCCTCACAGATGGAGGATGGGGTGCAGAGAGGCTGCCACCTGGCACTGTGACAAGATTATACATCATCGATGTAATCTTTTGTAAAAATTAAGGTGAAATTCACATAACATAAAACTAACGATTTGAAGGTATACAATTCAGTGGCTTCTGGTACATTCACAGTGCTGTGCAATCATCCCTTCTGTCTAGTTCTAAATATGTTCATTACTCCCGAGAGACTCCACATCCATTAAGAAGTCACTCACCATTGCTCCCTCCTCCCCTACCCTGGCAACCACTAATCTGCTTTCATTCTGTATTGCTGTGCCTATTCTGTGTATTTTATGTGAATCTAATTATAAAATAGGTGACTTTTTGTGTCTGGCTTCTTCCACTTAGCATTTTGAGGTTCATCCATGCTGTGGGAGTATCAGTATGTCATTCCTTTTCATGCTAACTAATATTCCATTGTATGGATATACCACATTTTGTTTATCCATCATTCATTGATGGGCATTTGAGTTGTTTCTACCTTTTAGCTATTGTGCATGCAATGTAATTTTCATAGTAAGTTTGTTAAAGTAGCTTCTTATCCTAGCCAAGGAGAAGTTGAAAGAATAGTCACTATGGTTATTATGTTTATATTCTACATGAACATTTATAAGGGTGATTGTGTGAAATAAATGGAATAAAAGACTTCTTTAAATCTCATGTCCTCCCTCCCAAAGGTAGGAAAGGAGGCAATGAGAGATCTCTCTCTCAGTCTTTACTCCTCCTACCCTCTCCCCTTCTCCTTCTCCCTCTGTCTCTATTCTCATCCATTCATTTATCCAACAAATATTTCTGAGGACCAACTGTGGGGGGTCCTGGGGAGCATTGCTAATTCCCAGCTCTAGGTCTCAGGAGATCATAGGGTGGCCCCAAACCACAGATGCTGCTCAAGCTTCTGGTAGCAGCTTCCCATTGGCCCTTCAGAACAGGAGAGAGAATGGCTCGCCTGAATGGGGCCTAGATCCACAGGGAGGACCAGGCCCACTTCCAAAGGCCTCACAGCTCACACCCAGGCCTCCCCGTGAAGACAGGGTGCCTGTCCCCAGGTTCCTAAGGGCCCCTTGGCCTTGATCACCCATGGAAACAAGAGATTTTCACTTGTTCTGAGATTGGGGTGAGGGGACAATGGAGGGCTCCTAGGACGGGGCCCCTCTTTGTTCTCTATAACTTGGGTGTCTGCCTGAGAAGCTGAGAAATGGAGAGAGAGAGAGAGAAAGAGAAAGACAGAGACAAAGAGAGAGAGAGCGAGCCTGCCTATTCAGCAAGTTGACAAGACCTCAAGTGAGAGAGTAAGCTGGAAAAAGTTGGGGCGACTCCAAAATATTATTTTTAATGAACTATATATTTTTATGCTTAACAAAACCACCCACAGTTTATTCTCATGTAGGTTCAAGTCTTTCCAAATAATCCTTTTCTTGCCTTCACAAGTTCCCGAGCTAAAAGCCACCTTGGAGATTGGTATTTGAGTCCACATTTGTGGGGTTCAGATTGAGAGTCCAGATCTACGACACCCGTGCGTGCTTCTCAAAGTGTGACCAGTGGAACATGCAGCACAGCAAGCTGGGCTACTTGGTCATATTCACATTCCCGGGTCCTCTGGAGAAGAGTGCTTCTTTCTCTCCAGTTCTCCTCCCACAAAGCCCAAGAACTGGGTCTCCCTGGCTCCAGTTTTCCTGGCTTGAGTCACGGGCTATCCTGAACCAATTTGCTGTGGCCAGGTAGGGGCAGGGATGCGCCCCTTTGACATCCAGGGGGACTGGAGAGCAAGGGAAGGTGTTTCCCAAGGAGAAATGGAAAGTGACAGGCGATGGGGTTTTGAGCCACGGAGGAAACTTTTCCCAACAATGACAGCTGATTATTATCACATAGGCCAGGTCCTAAGGAGTGAGTTCCCTGTTTCCCCAAGTCCTGGACCAGAGGATGGATGACCCTATATCGGGTTTGCTGCAGAGGTTTCTATATCAAGTAAGAGGCTAGAATAGATGACGGACCTGCCTCAGTTATCTGCGGCTGCTGTAACAAATTGCCACAAACTTAGTGGCTTAAAACAACACAGATGTATTATTTGACAGCTCTGTAGGTTAGACACCCAACATGAATCCCACTGGACTCAAACGCAGGTATCAGCAGGGCAGCCCGAGGAAAGTCTGTTCCCTTGCCTCTTCCACCTGCTAGAGGCCTCCCACAGTTCTTGGTGTGTGGTTCCCTTCCTCTGTCTTTAAATCCTGTAACAGCAATTTGAAAACTTCTCCATCTCCCATCACATCACTCTGACCTTCTCTCTGCCTCTGTCTTCCACATTTAAGGACTCTGTGATTATAGGGGGTACCTCCAGGTAATCCAGGGCAATTGACATATTCTAAGGCCAGCAACCTTCACTCCATCTGCAACCTTTGTTCCCTTTTGCCATGAATGTAACGTATCCCCAGGTCTGGGGGACTTGGACATGGACATCTTTGGAAGCCACTGCTCTGCTCACCATAGGACCTCAATGTCCCCTCCCAGCCAGAGATTCATCAATCTTATAATTGACTAGAGGCCTGGTGCATGAAATTTGTGCATGGGGGGGAGGGGAGGTCCCTCAGCCCGGCCTGCACTCTCTAATCCGGGACCCCTCAGGGGATGTCTGACTCCCGGTTTAGGCCCCATCCCTGCAGTCAGACATCCCTCTCACAATCCGGGAGTGCTGGCTCCTAACCATTCACCTGCCTGATTGCCCCTAACCACTTGCCTGCCTGCCTGATTGCCCCTAACTGCCTCTGCTTGCCGGCCTGGTTTCCCCCTAACAGCCCGGAAGGAAGTCAGAAATCCAGAAGATGTCCAGTCGACCTGTTCTAATTAGCATATTACCCTTTTATTAGTATAGATTGGATCACTGGGTCTCTTTAAGCTGGGCAGAGACTGGGGCACAATTGGGTACAATAGTAACACTCTTTGGATCCCCCAAGAGCACAGCACATGTGATTGTTTGCTTTGAAACCAGAAGGCAGGTTACACAGTAATTACCTCTTTGTCTATTAGCAGCAATTACGCTCATGTCGGTAGGAGGTCTAGAATGACTGTGGACTCAGTCGCTTTCTCAAAAAAATTCTATTAAGTGTGTAACCAAGAAATCATTACAGAACACTTGAAATTATAGTGTTACCAGGGAGGGGAGGAAGGATGGAGAAGCAGGCCGACTGTGGGGGAGGGGAGCTTTCCTCCCCTTGTGTCCTCGTGGCCCATGGAAGTTGGAGGGCACAAAAATGGTGAGAAGTAATAACAGCAGCTATTTGTTGCTACTTCCTGGGTGAAAGGCATGGAGCTGGGGCTTTACACACCCCAGAGCCAAGTTCCTGAGCGATGCTCCGTCCTTCAGGGTCTTCCCAGGCTGAGAGGAGCACGAAGATTCTCTGTTTCAAGGACAGGGAGGCTGAGGTGTCCAAGGAGGAGGCTAAGAGGTCCAAGCCTGAGCTGGGAAAGAGTTCATTCAGGTCTCAACCTGCCAGAACCATTTCAAACCAGCCAGGGTGGGCTGAAGCCAGGCCATGGGCCTTGCCTTCCGTGTTATAGCTTTTACTCTGCCAACAACAGGAGCCACTGAAGGGGTGGGCAGAGACATGGCTGTTGATCCTTCTGTTGACTGGATAGACCAGGTGTTGGCAGACTTTTTCTGTAAAAGACCAGGTAATAAGTATTTGAGGCTTTGCAGGGCATCTGCTCTCTGTCACGACTGCTCAAGTCCACTGTTGTACGGCAAAAACAGGCCAAGACAGTACGTAACAAAATGAGCATGGCTCTATCCCAATAAAACTTTATTTACAAAGCAGGCTGTGGGCCAGGTTTTCCCATAGGCTGTAGTTTGCCAAGCCCTTGTCCAGATGTTGGATTTGAAGAGTGTGTGTATTCTAGGTTCCTATAAGTCAGATTCCCACCTATTTATCCTATTTATTTTTCTTTTATTCACTGGCATATTTAAATGAATCATTGGACTAGTTAAATAACAATTAGCAGTGACAGCAATTATCATATTAATATAAGTTTTTAGAGCTACAGAGTTATTTCATATAAATTATTTCACATGATCCTTACATAATTTGAGGACATAAAGCAGTGGTTCTCAACCTTCCTAATGCCGCGACCCTTTAATACAGTTCCTCATGTTGTGGTGACCCCCGACCATAAAATTATTTTCGTTGCTACTTCATAACTGTACTGTTGCTACTGTTATGAATCATAATGTAAATATCTGATATGCAGGATGTATTTTCATTGTTACAAATGAAACATAATTAAAGCATAGTGATTAATCACAAAAACAATATGTAATTATATATGTGTTTTCCAATGGTCTTAGGCGACCCCTGTGAAAGGGTCATTTGACCCCCAAAGGGGTCACGACCCACAGGTTGAGAACTGCTGACATAAAGACTTAGGTTAGGGGACTTGCTCAGGGTTGCAGAGCTCATAAGCATTTTTGGTTCTGTTTGAGATCAGTTTTGCCAAGGGTTAAATTTCTTTCCCAGTTCCATGCCCTCCTCCCACCCACCCCCCCCCCCCCGCTTTTCTTTTTTTTTTTTTTAAGTATATTTTATTGATTTTTTTACAGAGAGGAAGGGAGAGGGATAGAGAGTTGGAAACATCGATGAGAGAGAAACATCGATCAGCTGCTTCTTACACACTCCCTACTGGGAATGTGCCTGCAACCAAGGTACATGCCCTTGACTGGAATCGAACCTGGGACCCTTCAGTTCGCAGGCCGACGCTCTATCCACTGAGCCAAACCGGTCAGGGCCCCTTTTCTTGTTTTGTTTGTTTGTTAATCCTCACCCAAGGATATTTTCCCATTGATTTTTTTTAAAGAGAGTGGAAGGGAGGAGGAAAGACAGAAAGAGAAAAACATTAATGTGACAGAGACTCATTGATTGGTTGCCTCCTGCAAGTGCCCTGACTGTGCCTGGGATCAAGTCTGCACCTGAGGTATGTGCCCTTGACCAGAATCAAACCTGGGACCCTTCAGTCTGAGGGCCAATGCTCTAACCACTGAGCCAAACCAGTTAGGGCCATGTTTTCCTTTTTTGAATAGAAAAAGGTGAAGGCTGATTGTCCAGTTGATTCTTTGAGGATGTAACAGTGCACATGAGACCAGAGAAGTTATACAAACTGTAGCTGCACTGCCAGGAAGTGGTAGAGTGAGGATTCCAACCAGGTGGTCCTGCACCACAGCTCACGGCCTCCACCCACACACCATGCTGCCTCCTTGGATTCACCCTGTCTTCCTCTGGTTTCAAATTGGGTTTCCACCATAATCTCATAAGACCTGCCCCTATACCCAGGTAATGGGTCCCTCCCTGCCCCACTGCCACTCCTCCAGCTGTGCTCCTCCCCATGGGACCAGGACTTCCACAGCCATGCCTGTGCCCCTTTGCAGACCTCACTTTGCATCCCAGAATTCCCTGTCCACAAAGCACCTACCTGTGTGGGCCTCCTCCCTGGGCCCACTTTCGGGAGGTGGGACAAGCCACCGACATGTTCACCCCTGCCCCGAGGGCTGGTCAGGAGGCAGCCAGCTGTGTGGCATAGAGGGTCAAAGCTTGGAGTGAGCATTGGGTGTCCTGTGGGAAGAGAGGTGGGAGAGACACAGGTGGGGAACCCCTTGGACCCTCTTGTTCCGCCCACACAGGTGAGGGGCAGCCTGGTCTTAGGCCTTGCCTTCCAGCTCTGTCCCGCAGGTAAGTCCTAGCTCCACACTTGGGCCTGGAGGTCCTGGCGGAGGAGCAATGTGACTTATGCTCACTGAGCCAACAGGAAGCCGAGCCTCCTGTTGATTCAGCCGGCTTCCATCCCAGCCATGAACAGGGTGGGAGACAAGCGCATCCCCACTTGGCCACAGGCCCCCAGTCCAGCGGGTGGGCAGACAGAGTGAGACGCACTAAGGCCACGCTGAGGCCGGCCCTCAGCCCCCCAGGGCCCTGCCTAGGCGGGAGGGAGGCGAGGGCACAGCTTGTCAGGATGTGTGAACAATGCCGGGTGGGCACAGGGGGGGCGCTCAGAAAGATTATCTCACAGTTCAAACTCGTTAATGAAAGAAATAAATTAACCAAGCTCATTTTTCAGGGAATTCTTGTGTAAACTGGAAATTTTCCAGTCTGTGAGCCCTGTGCCAGGTCCTCCCATAAATCACAGCAAGTAGGCTGTCGGCTTGGCAGAGGGGGAAGGGCCTGAGGGGGAGCAGCCAAACAGAGGAGCCAGCCCCTGGCCGGGTGGCTCGGCAGGGAGGACCACGCTCTCCTGGCGCCTTCCCCTCCACGGAGCGGAGCGCTGGGGAAAGAAAAGGAAAGAGCAGCCTCAACCGCAGGGCTTCCCCGGGGTGTCTGCGAACACCCCCACGCCCCAACCTGGAGAGGCCCCGAAACAGGTCATTTTTTTAATTGAATACGATATTAATTACCGTGTGCACCATTAACGGTTTGTGGGATTTGACTAATTAATGTAATAGTTTTTGAGTCACGCTCATTAAATATGAAAATTACGCTGGTGAAAGGTATTGGTTTCATTATCAATCTTGTATGGACAGGATGGGGGCAGGGACCAGCAGAAGGGACGGCCTCCTCCCTGCCTGTCTTTCCTGGCTGTGAAGAGCTATATTAGGGTTCCAAATCGAGGGGGGCCTGCAAGAGAGCCGGAAAGATGGCCTGAGGGAAAGTTGGGAGCAAACTCTCATCAGACCTGACCCAGTGACCACACAGGGCTCTGAAACCAGATTTCTTTTTATCCCAGACTTGTCCAGGTGGGAGCCCTCTCTTAGATTCATTCATTCACTCATTCATTCAATTATTCATTCATTCAGGTGTGGTTCAGTGGACACTGGTGGCTGGCTATCTAATACAACGCCCAGCCCCAGCCCCCTTATTCCAAGCCTACCTTCACCTCAGAGGCTGAAAAAGGAAAATATTTAGATTCCCAAACTCCTTTGCAGCTAAGAATAGGCATGTGACACTGTTGTGGCCAATAAGATGTAAGCGGGAGAGCAAGAGTGAACGGACAGTTATTGCTGGTGACACTGTGCCTATTCTGTTTGGAGTCATGGTGACTGTTTTTTTAAACATAAGGGAAAAGCCGAGACGTGCGGAGAGGCTAGTCCTGACAGAGTCATCTATCCCAGGCTCCTTGTTTTTGGGGAAAACAACCTTTTATTTGTCTAAAACACTGATAGTTGTTTCTTCTGTTACCTGCATCTATAAATGTTCTGACTAGATACACATGATAAAGGCACTAGGCCAGGTGCTGTGAGAAATTCAAACAAGCTTACAATTGGGTCACCGAGAAAGAGCAAAAGGACGAAACCGTTACAAATTCCGACCATTGAAGGCAGTCAATGCCACGTGCCATTTGAGTGACCTCCAAGGGTTGCCCTTCAACTAGGGAGCGTCAGAGAACCTTATGGTTACTTACAGCTGGGGTGTGTCCTGACACACCAGTGCCCCTGACATACTGGTTCTCGAATATTTAGATCCACCCCGGGGTACAGCAACCTGAGTTGTTTGAAGGAAGATCAGGTGGGCTGATCCAGGAAGCCCTTGTGGTCAGCGGGGACTTGTCTTAAGCCTTGAAGGTTGGATGGGGGTTTCTAAAGGCAGAAATGGAGTCGGGGAGAAGAGGGAATGTGTCCTAGGGTGGCTGAGAACGTGGCAGTGGGCAAGACCCAGGCGTGGAACAGGGAAAGTCCATTTCGAGGGATGAAAGTAGCCCTGACAGGTTAAGGTGGAGGATCCCTGCTCTCTGCCTTGCTGCACTCTGCTCCGTTCCTGCCCCTGTGGATGGGCTGCACCAAGCAACTGACTTACAGAAACGTAAGCGGTTGAAGAGGTCTCCGAACACAGGGTGACAGATAGACTGTGCTCTTCCTGCTGCGGACAGGGCTTGACACATGCATGGCTGGCACTCAGTACATATTAATGGAACAATCAGGGTGGTAGAAACGATAAAAAGAATGACCATTTATGTGCCAGGCACTCTTCTGAGCACTTTACATGTGTTATTTCCTTTGATTAACCAGACAGAGTTTGAGTCCAAGTCTAACCTTGCCTTACCAAGCTCCATAATCTCAAGCAAGTTCATTGCAAAATGGTGAGAGTAATACCTATTTGAGACATTTATTGTGGTGAACAGTAATACCACCACCATTAATAGCTGATATGTACTGACTTGTCTGTTACATGTCAGATACTAGGCTAAATATTTAATGCTCACTATCTCACTTATTTCTTATAATAAGCCTGTGAAATAAGTATGTTTATTATCTACTTTTTATAGACAAACTAGAGGCCCAATGCACAAAATTTGTGCAAGGGTAGGCCTTCCTTTCCCCGGCTGCCAGCACTGGCTTCCTTTTGGCTGCTGGCACCCAGGCTTCCCTTCAGCTGCTTGCCCGGCACCTGGGACCTGGGCTTTCCCCAGCTGCTGGCTGCTGGCATCTGGCCCCATCCCACACCTGCACCCACCTTGGCCTGGCACTGCCCACATCCGCCGCCTCCGGCCCCCCCCCCCCCCGTTCCCCTTCAATTGATCACTCCACCAGCCGGTGGCCTGGGCCTCCCTCTGTGGGGCAGTTGTGGGACGATGGCTGGGCCCCCCTGACCAATGGCATCACACCTCCCATGGCTGGTCTGGTGCGTGTCATAGCTTGGTCATCCAGGAGGTCATCTGGACAGTCGTTCTGCTGTTCGGTCGTTTGGTCAATTTGCATGTTACGCTTGAGGCCCAGAGAAGTTAAGTAGCTTGTTCAAGGCCCCACAGCTAGTAATAGAAAAGCTGGCTCATGCAGTGGGTGCTGTGGAAGATGTAAGGGAAAGAGAAGGCATGGCCCCTTTCCTTGAGGAGCTTAGCATGTGGCTAGGGAGCCTCAAAGGCAATTGTCAACAAACAGGTCCCACATCCTGGAGGGACCGTTGTAAATCCTGCAGAGGGAGAACTTCTCAAGGGGGCGATGGAACACCCTGAGTGGGAAGGTTTAGAGCCCAGGACAGGCAGGACCGAAACAGGCCCAGGGTGCTCCGGTCTGCAGCCCCGCCCCATTCCTACCACTACCAGAGGTGAAGAAAGTCCAGAGGGGTAACGTGATATTCCCAAGTGACCATTAGGTGTGCTTTTGGCTGCAAGTACCTAAAAACCCCACCTGAACCAACAGTGGCTACGTTCATTTCCTATTATCGCTATAACAAACTTCTACAGGCTCAGTGGCTTAAAACAACTCGTATGTATCATCTTACAGTTCTGGAGGTCAGAAGTCCCAAATGGGTCTTATTAGGCTAAAATCAGGGTGTCAGCAGGGCCATGGTGCTTTCTAGGGTTCTAGAGGAGAACCCATTTCTTGCCCTTTTCAGCTTTTAGAACAGTGGTTCTCATCCTTCCTAATGCAGCGACCCTTTAATAGAGTTCCTCATATTGTGGTGACCCCCAATTTCATTGTTACAAATTGAACATAATTAAAGCATAGTGATTAATCATAAAAACAATATGTAATTATATATGTATTTTCCCATGGTCTTAGGCGACCCCTGTGAAAGGGTCATTCGACCCCCAAAGGGGTCGAGACCCACAGGTTGAGAACCGCTGTTCTAGAAGCTGCCCTCATTCCTTAGAAGGGCTCCTGGCCCCCCTGCATATTCAAAGCCAGCGATGGCCAGTCAAGTCTTTATCACATAGAATCACTCTGACACTCCCTCGTCTGCCTTTCTCTGCCTCAGTTTCAGCAACCTCATGATTACTGTGATGGTCAATTTGATGTGGCAGCTTGGCCAGGCTATGATGCCCAGTTCTTTGGTCAAATACCAGTGTACATGTTGCTGTGAAGATACTTTATTTATTTATTTATTTATTTATTTATTTATTTATTTATTCATTCATTTATTTTTCAGCATATGCATTTATTTTGGGGTTGAGGTGACACAAACATTCAGACCATAGCAACTGCCTAAGGAAGCTTCTGTATTAAACACACCCGGCCAACATGCCTTATATGTCTAAAGGAATCTTGATTCTACAGCAAGACACAAGAGTTTGATTGAGAATATAATTCTAATTTGGAAATAATTTTCCTCAAAAATTAGCATTTCTCATTGTCTTTGGTGTCTGGTGTTGTTGCTGAGAAGTCTGAAGCCATTCTTTTTCCTGAGTCTATATGTTGATTTACTTCCATCCAAAGCTTTTTTTAAAATCACAAAGTAGCATTTGTTCTTAAATTTTTAAATACCTTATATTATTATTATTTTTTTTTTATTGCTTAAAGTATTACAAAGGGTATTACATATGTATCCATTTTATCCCCCCGCCCTAGACAGTCCCCTAGCCTCCCCTATCACCCAGTGTCTTATGTCCATTGGTTATGCTTATATGCATGCATACAAGTCCTTTAGTTGATCTCTTACCCCCCTACCTCCTGCCCCCCAACCCTCCCCGGCCTTCCCGCTGCAGTTTGACAATCTGTTTGAGGCAGCTCTGCCTCTGTATCTATTATTGTTCAAAAGTTTAGAATGGTCTCTATTGTCCATGAATGAGTGAGATCATGTGGTATTTTTCCTTTATTGACTGGCTTATTTCACTTAGCATAATGCTCTCCAGTTCCATCCATGACGTTGCAAATGGTAAGAGTTCCTTCCTTTTTACAGCAGCATAGTATTCCATCGTGTAGATGTACCACAGTTTTCTAATCCATTCATCTACTGATGGGCACTTAGGCTGTTTCCAGATCTTAGCTATGGTGAATTGTGCTGCTATGAACATAGGGGTGCATATATCCTTTCTGATTGGTGTTTCTGGTTTCTTGGGATATATTCCTAGAAGTGGGATCACAGGGTCAAATGGGAGTTCCATTTTCAGTTTTTTAAGGAAACTCCATACTGTCTTCCATAGTGGCTGCACCAGTCTGCATTCCCACCAGCAGTGCACAAGTGTTCCTTTTTCTCCACATCCTCTCCAGCACTTGTCGTTTGTTGATTTGTTGATGATAGCCAGTCTGACAGGTGTGAGATGGTACCTCATTGCTGTTTTGATTTGCATCTCTCGGATGATTAGTGACTTTGAGCATGTTTTCATATGTCTCTTGGCTTTCTGAATGTCCTCTTTTGAAAGGTGTCTATTTAGGTCCTTTGCCCATTTTTTGATTGGATTGTTTATCTTCCTTTTGTTAAGTTGTATGAGTTCCCTATAAATTTTGGAGATTAGGCCCTTATCAGATATGTCATTGGCAAATATGTTTTCCCACACAGTGGGTTTTCTCGTTGTTTTGTTGATGGTTTCTTTTGCTGTGCAGAAGCTTTTTATTTTGATGTAGTCCCATTTGTTCATTTTTTCTTTAGTTTCAAGTGCCCTAGGAGCTGTATCAGTGAAGAAATTGCTTCGGCATATGTCTGAGATTTTCTTGCCTTTGGATTCTTCTAGAATTTTTATGGTTTCCTGTCGTACATTTAAGTCCTTTATCCATTTTGAGTTTATTTTTGTGTATGGTGTAAGTTGGTGGTCTAGTTTCATTTTCTTGCATATATCTGTCCAATTTTCCCAACACCATTTATTGAAGAGACTATCTTGGCTCCATTGTATGTTCTTGCCTCCTTTGTCAAATATTAATTGAGCATATTGGTTCGGGCCGATTTCTGGGCTCTCTATTCTATTCCATTGATCTATATGCCTATTCTTGTGCCAGTACCAGGCAGTTTTGAGAACAGTGGCTTTGTAATACATCTTGATATCTGGTATTGAGATCCCACCTACTTTGTTCTTTTTCAGGATTGCTGCAGCTATTCGGGGTCTTTTTTTATTCCAGATGAATTTTTGGAAAGTTCGTTCTAGATCTCTGAAGTATGCTGTTGGTACTTTAATGGGAAGTGCGTTGAATTTATAGATTGCTTTGGGTAGTATGGACATTTTAATGATGTTGATTCTATCAATCCATGAACACGGTATGTTCTTCCATCTGTTTATGTCTTCCTCTATGTCTTTTTTCAACGTCCTGTAGTTTTCTGAGTAGAGGTCTTTTACCTCTTTAGTTAAGTTTATTCCTAGGTAGCTTAGTTTTTTTGGTGCAATGGTAAACGGGATTGTTTTTATAATCTCTCTTTCTGAAAGTTCACTATTGGTGTATAGAAATGCCTCAGATTTCTTGGGGTTAATTTTGTATCCTGCTACATTGCCAAATTCATGTATTAAGTCTAGTAGCTTTTTGATGGAATCTCTAGGGTTTTGTATGTATAATATCATGTCGTCTGCAAATAAGGACAGTTTTACTTCCTCTTTTCCAATTTGGATGCCTTTTATTTCTTCTTCTTGCCGAATTGCAATGGCTAACACTTCCAGTACTATGTTGAACAGGAGTGGTGAGAGGGGGCATCCCTGTCTTGTTCCTGTTCTTAGGGGAAATGGTGTTAGTTTTTGTCCGTTGAGTATGATGTTGGCTGTGGGCCTGTCATATATGGCTTTTATTATGTTGAGGTATGATCCTTCTACTCCCACCTTGCTGAGAGTTTTTATCAAAAATGGGTGTTGAATTTTGTCAAATGCTTTTTCTGCATCAATTGATATGACCATGTGGTTTTTTTCTTTCAATTTGTTTATGTGATGTATCACGTTTATTGATTTGCGGATATTGTACCATCCTTGCATCCCTGGGATAAATCCTACTTGGTCATGGTGTATGATCTTTCTGATGTACTGCTGGATCCGATTTGCTAAGATTTTGTTGAGGATTTTGGCATCTATGTTCATGAGGGATATTGGCCTGTAATTCTCTTTCATTGTGTTGTCTTTACCTGGTTTTGGTATTAGGGTGATGCTGGCTTCATAGAATGAGCTTGGAAGTGTTCCTTCCTCTTGAATTTTTTGTAGTAGTCTGAGGAGGATAGGTTTTAGTTCTTCCTTGAATGTTTGGTAAAACTCCCCTGTGAAGCCGTCTGGTCCTGGGCTTTTGTTTGATGGAAGCTTTTTGATGACTGCTTCAATTTCTTCCATAGTTATTGGCCTGTTGAGATTTTTAGATTCTTCCTGATTGAGTTTTGGAATGCTGTATTTTTCTAGGAATTTGTCCATTTCCTCCAGGTTGTCTAGTTTGTTGGCGTAAAGCTGTCCATAGTATTTTTTAACAATCATTTGTATTTCTGTGGGGTCTGTTGTTATTTCGCCTCTATCGTTTCTGATTTTATTTATTTGGGTCCTCTCTCTCTGCTTCTTGGTGAGTCTGGCTAGAGGTTTATCGATCTTGTTTATCCTTTCAAAGAACCAGCTCTTGGTTTCATTGATTTTCTGTATTGTTTTTTTGGTCTCTATGTCATTTATTTCTGCTCTAATCTTTATTATCTCCTTCCTTCTGCTCACTCTGGGGTTTTCTTGTTGCTCTCTTTCTAATTCTTTGAGTTGTAGAGTTAGATGATTTACTACCATTTTTTCTTGTTTTTTGAGATAGGCCTGTAGAGCTATAAACTTCCCTCTCAGGACTGCTTTCAATGTGTCCCATAGGTTTTGGATTGTTGTGTTTTCATTGTCATTAGTTTCCAGGATGTTTTTAATTTCTTCTTTGATCTCATTGGTAACCCAATCAATATTTAATAGCATGCTATTCAGCTTCCAGGTGTTTGAGTATTTTGGGTTGTTTTTATTGTAGTTTATTTCTAATATTATGCCATCGTGGTCTGCGAAGACGCTTTTTATGATTTCAATCTTCTTGAATTTGGGGATACTTTGCTTGTGACCCAATATGTGGTCTATTTTTGAATATGTCCCATGAGCACCTGAGAAGAACGTATATTCTCTGGCTTTGGGGTGCAGTGTTCTGAAGATGTCTATTAAGTCCATCTGATCTAGTGAGTCATTTAGGATTGCTGTATCTTTGCTGATTGTTTGTCTATAGGACTTATCCAGTGCTGTCAATGGTGTATTAAAGTCCCCTACTATGATTGTATTGTTGTCGATCTCTCCTTTGATATTTTCCAGGAGTTTTTTTATGAATTTGGGTGCTCCTACATTGGGTGCATATATGTTTACCAGGGTTATATCTTCTTGTTGTATTGATCCCTTTAGTATTATGAAGTGGCCTTCCTTATCTCTTGTTAAGGCCTTCACTTTGAGGTCTATTTTGTCCGATATAAGTATTGCTACCCCAGCTTTCTTTTCCTTTCCATTTGCCTGAAAGATATTTTTCCATCCTTTCACTTTCAGTCTGTGTGAGTCCCTTCTAATGAGGTGGGTTTCTTGTAGACAGCAGATGTATGGGTCATGTTTTTTTATCCATTCAGCCACTCGATGTCTTTTGGTTGGAGCATTTAGTCCGTTTATGTTTAAAGTTATTATTGAAAGGTACTTGTTTGTAGCCATTTCTTTTTGTGTGTGTGTGTGGCTGTTTTCTTTCTGAGCTTTTTATTTCTTCTTTTTATACCAGTCCCTTTAGCATTCCTTGCATTGCTGGCTTGGTGGTGACAAACTCCCTTAGTCTTTTTTTGTCTGTGAAGCTTCTTATTTCCCCTTCAAGTTTGAATGATAGCCTTGCTGGATAGAGTATTCTTGGATTCAGTCCTTTGCTTTGCATCACTTTGTAAATTTCAGTCCATTCTTTTCTGGCCTGATGTGTTTCTGTTGAGAAGTCATTTGACAATCTAATGGGAGATCCCTTGTATGTAACTTTCCGTCTCTCTCTTGCAGCCTTTAAGATTCTCTCTTTGTCCTGAACATTTGCCATGGTGATTATGATGTGTCTTGGTGTGGGTCTTTTCGGGTTCACCTTGTTTGGGACTCTCTGGGCTTGTGTGACTTTTTTCTTCCCCACCTCAGGAAAGTTTTCTGATATTATTTCTTCGAGTAGGTTTTCTAATCCTTGTTCATCTTTCTGTTGTTCTGGTACTCCTATTATTCGTATGTTGTTTCGTTTCATGTTGTCCCAAAGCTCCCTTAGGCTCTCCTCCTGTCTTTTAATTTTTTTCTCCAATTGCAGTACATTTTGGGTGTGTTTTGCTTCCTTGTCTTCTAATTCACTTATTCGGTCCTCCGCTTCTCCTAGTCTACTGTTGATACTTTCAATGGAGTTTTTCATTGCAGCTATATCACTCTTCATTTCTTCTTGGGTCTTACTTAGGTTGTTGATTTTTTCATCTGTTTCTTCTAGCTTCTTCCATATGTTATCGATTTTTTCATCTGTTTCTTCTAGCTTCTTCCATATGTTATCGATTTTTTCATCTGTTTCTTCTTGCTTCTTGCAGAGGTTGTCGATTTTTTCCTCCATCCGGTTTATGCACTCTAGGATCCTTATTCTGAATTCTTTATCTGTCATGTTGCATGCCTCTGTATTACTTAGCTGCTTTTCTGGAGAGTCCTCCTTCTCTTTCCTTTGGGGGTTTCTTTGTCTACCCATGTTTGATCTCACTGACATATCTAGATGTTGAGTTGTTCAGTGATTGCTCCCTTGGTGGCAGTGACTCCTTGGTCTGTGGTTGCTCTTCGGGCGGTTGCGGTAGCAGCTGCTCTTCAGTTGGCAGCAGCTCCTCTGGTGGGTGCTGTTCACAGCTGTGGTGGCTCTTCCGGCTGGTGGGGCGAGGTTTCACGTACAGCTGCTGTTCCTCAGCAGAGGATGAGGTGCTCAGGAGGTTGCTGTTGCTTGGATCTGCTGCGTTGATTTAAAGGCACAAAATACAACACAACAAGGCACCACGTACCAGGCACTATACACAAATATATTCACGATATTAATAACCCCAATTAAAGGTGACCACCTGAATTAAGAGAATTAGGGGATAAGGCAGAAGGAAGAGAAAAAGATAAAAGAGAAAAAGGAAAAGAAAAGTAGGGACCAAAAAAAGGGAGTGCAAAAATGAAATTGGGAAAAAGGAAGGGGGAAAATAAAAGCGAGAAAAGAAAAGAAAAAAAAAAAAAGAGCGAAAAGAGAGAATGAAGTGGAAGAGGGAAGAGACTTTTTATATGAGGAGAATACTCCTATAGAACAGCCATTAATCCCAACAAATTCCAGCAACAGCTCCCTGGATATGAATGCAAACTAGAAACAACCAATAATATAACGATGAAAATAGAATGGTGAACACTAATCCCAAAATAAAATAAAGAAAAAATAAAATGGCACTTTAAAAAATGGTAAAATGGTAGCAGTAATAATACTGGTTAAAAATAAGAAGGTAGTAATTAAAAGGGTAAAATCAGGTGATGGAAAAAGAAGAAAAGAAAGAAAAAAAAAGAACAGAAAAAAAAAGAATGAAAAAAAAATTGGTTTCTTAGTTAAAAAGTGAAAAAAGAAAAAAAATTGCAGTAGTGAAGGTCCTTCGTTTCTTCTATTCTTCAGTGTGGCTCGCCTTAGACCTTCCAGGTATTCAGGAGAGTGTTGAGTTTCCCTGCGATATACTGTTCCTCTGTGTTGTAAACCACAGTCCTTATTTTAAAGCATGCCGCATTTATTTCCCAGACTGCCTTATTTTGTGTTTAGCAAAGAGTCAGTTTGTGGGTCAGCCTCTGGGTGGCAGTGTTCTGGGGTTGGCCTCTGAGGCTATAGGGCCTCTCTGTCCAGTAATACCTTATATTATTAAATCTACAAATGGTTATATTTTAAAGAGCCAAACGGTTCTATCTGTTGTCTTATGAAAAATAACTGTTTTCTGACATTGTTTACAGCCCCCCCCATGAAGACACCTTTAGATGTGATTAACATTTACACCAGTAGACTTTGAGTAAAGCAGATTACTCTCCGTGATGTGGGTGGGCCTCATCCACTCAGTTGAAGACCTTAAGGGCACAAAGACGGAGATTTCCCAAAGAAGAAGCAATTCTGCCTCCAGACGGCACCAGGAATCTCTGCCTCAGTTTCCAGCCTGAAGGTTTCAGACTCAAGACTGCAACTTCGACTCTCCCCTGAATCCCCAGCCTGCTGGCCTGCTCTGGACATTCAACACTTGCCAGGCCCACAATCCCGTGAGCACATTCCTTATACGTATCCCACAGGGTTCGGTTTCTTTGAAAAATCCCGACTCATACAATTATATTGCATCTACCCAGATAATCAGGATAATCCGCCTGTTTTAAGGTCAGCTGATTAGCAACCTTAATTCCATCTGCTACCGTTATTCCCCGTTGCCGTATAACCTAACTCATCCACTGGTTCTGGGGATAAGACATGAACATCTGAGGGGTTGAGAGGCGTTATTCTGCCTTTGGTAACCATGTAGGGAAACAGAGGTTTATTTTCCTCCCATAGTAATTCTGGAGGTGGGGTTGGGGTTAGGGGACAGTGCTCTATGACTCGGGCTCTTTAAATCCTTCAAAATATTAGCTCTGGTCCTTGTGCTTGCCAACTTATGCTCATAAACGGCTGCTCAGCTCTTAGCATTACATCTCATACCACCATGCCAAGTGAAGGAGGAAAATAGGCAGAAAAACCCTTCCATTCTATCCAGAATGACAAACCTTCCCTGGAGCATGTACTGGTAGAACCTGATGACATGGCCATCTCGAGCGGCAGAAGACACTGGAAAAGTGGGCATGTGGCTTTCTGTCCTGTATACCGAGAGGCAGGCGAGGAAGAGGGGGCTTTGAAATGGCTTTGGGTAGCCAGGCATTAGTATCTGCCACACAAAGTCACACGGCTTTGCATGCCAGAGCTGGGACTGAGCTCGGTCCTGCCTGTGGCTGGTGGCGCCTCCTCTCCTCCCGGTGCTACGGAGTCAGGCAGAAGTCTGCACAGATCCGAGCAGCCTGGTGGCAGGAGCGTGGCTCTCGCTGTGTGAACTGGGCACTGCCTCGTGAGTGAAGCAGGGATGACCTGAGGATGAATGAGAGAAGTTAGGTGAATTTGGTTACTTTTACCCAGAAATCACAGCCTTGGGGCTGAGGAGGTGCAGGGGGGAAGACAGGAGACCCACCCTGGGGCTCCAGCCCGCCCATGGCAGGACGCGCAGCTTCCATTCCCCAAATGCCGTAGTCACCTTGCAGGCCAGCCTTGCAAGCTCTTCAGAGGTACTACCGACTATTCTTGTTAATTAATTAGTGTTTGCTAAGTGAAGGAGAGAGACCCATTTGGGCCAAAAACCCAAGCTGCCAGCAGGCCTGCAGCAGGGCAGGGGGCCTGCAGCAGGAACTGGAAGGCAAAGCTCCCAGAGGAAAATCACAGTCCCATTCACTCTGGGCTCCCTCCTCCCTAGCACCGTGACGGGAGCGGGATGTGGGCCTGTTAGCGCTCCTCAGTGACTGCCTTGCCGCCCTGGGGAGGGGCCCGTGCCAGCTCCATTGTGTTCATGGCCCTGGCTTGGTGGGCTCTGGGCCTGCTCCCTGTGGTGAGCTCAGGGGGTGGCTGGATGCCAGGTGGGGGGCTGGGAGTCAGCATCCATGGAGGAATAAAAGGACGGGGGGAGCAGGAGGGAGGAGAAGAGTGGGGACGGAAGGAGCAGGAGGACAGTGAGAGTGTATTAAAACCAAGTCCTGGCTGAGAGACTTCTTTTAAATTTTATTTTAAAGAAAGGATTAAGAAATGTTTTTGAGAAAAACAGAGGGAAAATTGGGAAAGAGGGGAAAACAGAATAATAGAAAGAAGGACGGGAAGGACAGGATAGAGGACCAGGAATTAATGAGGCTGGGCACTGGGGATGGAGAGGCAGTGAGCCTCAGTGGTGGGGAGCTCACCAAGGTCTCAAGGCATGACTTTGAACCTGGCCTCCCTGACCCACAGGCCAAGCTCTTCCACCAGGGCCATCAGCTGTGACTTGGAGACTGTGGATTTGGGGGCTGGGAAGAGGTTCTGGGGACCTGAAGTCCAAGCACAGTCAGACTGACGGGCTGAGGGCCCAAGTGGAAAACAGCCTGAGCTGGGGAGAAACTCGGTACCCAACAGCACTCAGGGTTGTCCCTCATCACACCATGTCAGTGGGTTCCTTCTGATCTTGAGGCAGGACCTGGGCTGCCCCCCTGCTTCCCTGCATTGCACTGCCTAGAAGTGAAGGGCTCCGGCTCTAGAGACACACTGTCTCAGTCCAAATCCTGGCTCTGCCATTTGAGAAAATCACTTAACTCCTCCTGCCTCAGTTTCCCCTTATGGAAAACAAAAATAATCGACATTCCATCTTATGGAGTTGTTATGCGTGTTCAATGAGGCACTCGTGCTTAGCACCAGCGTCGAATAAGTGCTCAATACAGATTACGTGATGTTAGAGCATTCTTTACTGACAAAGTCCTTACAGTGTTGAGGATGGCAAGATGCCCGGCTAAGAAACTACATTTCCCAGCTTCCCTCACAGCTGGGAGAGCCATGAGATATCAGAAGAGGTCATCTGTGTGGGGCCTCCAGGAAATCTCTTTCAAAGGGCCTGACCTTTCTTGCAAGCTCGTCCTTTCCCTCTGTGTGTTGGTGAGTTTGAAGGAAGGACACCAGATTGGAAAGAAGGTAGCACTGAGGTTTCCTAGCAATGAGCTGGGGCCTGAGGCCGAGAGACAAGCGCTGGGTGGAGGGCAGCGGGAAGGTCAGGCGGTCCGGGCTCCCTGTGAGTGCACGTGGAGACTTGGAGAACCCCAGCTCCTAGAACCAGGGACCTTTGGTATAAAAGGGCCTCTCATCCGAGGGCAAAATAAAGATGGTATCGTCTCTGAAGAGAGCACCAAGGAGGGATCCAAACCAAGTTGGCCAGGATGAAGCTATTATAGACTAAACCTTATAAGTATAGGTTTGAGTCTGTTTCTACTTAGAAGAGCAATCTGAGAACTACAGTACCAGGGTGGCCACGGCCACCTCCAGCACAGCCTTTCACCGTTTGGCTCCTCAAGTCTTCTGTTCACTCATTCAGCCATTCATTTATTAAGCTCACAAGATGTTGATCTGTGTGCAGGAAGCTCAGGGGCACACAGAGCCAGCTAGAGTCGGCCCCCCTACTTTGCTTCGAAGTCTCGGATGCCACGCAGTCCTGGCCACTAAGTTATCATTGCACAAAAGGTCCATTTTTGCCACTTTTTACTCGGGGTCCCAGGATTTTTGCTACACTATTAGAATCTGCTCAAGTGTCTGAAGTTGACCTGGTGTTGTTAAGAGCCTTCATTTATTTAACATATATTTTAAAATGTGTTTTCCACTCACCAAGCTATTCACTACATGTGGCTTTTCTTGCTGGCAGTTAAACACCAGAAAATTCACAAGAACGGCTATATTTCTGAGATACACACACAGGCAAGGTTTCAAAATAAAAATGAAACAATGGCACTAATGTTAGCATAGGTTTGGATCTTCCTGAACTCTCCCAGGACGTAGACAAAGGAACTAGGATGGAAATACAAAAAATCTGCCTGGCTGGCGTGGCTCGGTGGTTGAGCGTCGACCTATGAACCGGGAGGTCACAGTTCGATTCCCAGTGAGGGCACATGCTCGGGGGCTTGCAGGAGGCAGCCGATCAATGATTCTTTCTCATCATTGATGTTTCTATCTCTCCCTCTCCCTTCCTCTCTGAAATCAATTAAAAATATTTTTTAAAAATATTATTAAAAAATACAAAAAATCTGTAGGCAACATCCATAAGAAAATTGGTGAGGAGAAATCCCATGAACCCCCAAATAAGAGAGGGTGAGAACAAGCACCCAGTAGCAGTAAGACATGAATGGCATCAGCAACTGTGCCAGAGGAAACAGAGACAGGCCAAGTTGCTTCTGATAGTTGTGAGAGCTAGAGACCCTCCCACCCCCAGCAGGCGCCACAGGCCAATGTGAAAGGAGCAGCTAAGCTGGAAGGGATCTGGCAGGCCCTGAACTGCAGGTGAGGGCGCCCTGGAGCCGCCTACACATGATAACTGTTAAAACCAAAGACGAGTGCCCCCTTTCAGATCAGAGCCCCACACAGAGGGGGCGCTCCTGGTTGGAGACTTCCAACTGAGGAGGACTAGGGCTGCTGGGGGAAAAGAGAGAAGATCTAGAATTCTGCACCGTCCACGATGGAAGCCAATAGCCACATCTGGATTTGGACACTTAAACTAATGAGAATTAAATTTTATTATTTAGTTCTTTTGTTGCATTCATCACAGTCCACACTCCTGATGGTCACACGTGGCTGGTGGATTCCTGAGTGTGGCTCCAGTGTCGGACAGTGCAGATATAGAACGTGTCCACCATCATAGCTCTATTGGAGGCTCTGGAGATCAAAGCGGGAGGAAGCAGAGGTCTCAGGAAGAAACAGCTCCTGTTTTGTTTTATCACTTCAACAAAACAACAAAGAGCAAGATCTGGAGCAGAGAACTAGGAAAGGTATCTTGCCTGTATCCCCTTCTTAACAGTCCAGGAACACACATCTCCCTTAAACAAAAACAAGGGAACAGACCTTGTTCTTGCACCCCCGCCCCCCTCAAAAAAAAGACCAAGTCACGAATAAGGGGGAAACATCACATTATCATCAGGCTTTTCAACAGCAATGCTTTGTGCAAAAAAAAAAAAAAATAGATCTATATATAAAAGCTATTCCAGGAAAGTAAGAGTGAAGGATGTTACATCCATACTAACTGGTAATCAAGTATAAAGGCTGCAGACACACTTTTCAACATCCACGTCATCCCCATGAACCCTTCCTGAGGAATCCACTAAAATGAACCAAGGATCAAAATTACTGGAGTAACTGTGACTAGGACTGGAGGTGAGCATTAAACACACAAATATTTTTAGTATATAGAGACTTGTGCTTAATATATGAATGTATTTTTATGTTTCTATAAATATATAATAATTACAGTTAGATTATCAAAAGGGGGGGAGTAATGAAGAGTATTTGAAAACTAGAATAAGCTTTCTGGTTGCCCGATAAATATTAATCAGGAGTAAAACACGATGGCAAGAAATGACCCTGGCCTCCCTAATATGTGACCTTGACCATGTAGCTCAATTTCCCAACTGGGAGATGGTGGGTGGGTGGGGGAATAAAACTTTCCTTGCCTATCCTAGAGGGTATGAAAAAGTGGTTGGCAATCCATCAATATCACATTTTATTATTCTGGGACTTGGGAAAAACATCCCATCTTAGGGCTGAGGAGGCTAGAGGTGTTAGCCAAGGTATATGAGCGGGAGGAGGTGGAGACGCAGCAGCGACTCAAACCTTTGCTTCCCTGTGGAAGAGGTGAGCTCTGAATGCTCCTTAGGCTGGGCTGGGAAGCAGGAGGCAACCGCACTACACCAGAAATGGAGAGACACACAGTAGGGAGGTGAGCCCCCCCAGGAACTACCAAGGAAGCATGCTGCTGTCAGGGCGGGGGGGGGGGGTGGTTAGCGGGGGGTAGGGAACAAGCCAAGCTGGGGTCTGAGGAGTGGGGGAGAGCAAGGAAAAGTCAGAAAAACAGACACCCAGCTGACAGGCTTCACACCACGGACTAGAAAAGGAAAAATCACATAGGGAGGTAGTCATTTGTTAGAGGGCATACATAGGAGTCACATGGTCAAGTTGCCCCCACACGGACAGAGGAGCCAAAGCTAGCTCTGTGTCTCAGAGACACCCCTCCTCCTTCCCTAACAGGAGGGGAGGGTGACTCCTATAGGCACCAGCCAAGTCACATTCGCCCAGTGCACACCCAAGACATCCCGGGAAGGTTGGAAGCTGGGTCCTCACCCTCAGGGGCCCGGTGGATTCTGGGAACCTCTGGGGCTGAGCTGGTCCCTGACACTTGGTCAAATAAAGTTTGCCCGTGGTCCCATCCCCGCTGCTGTGTCCCTGACTCCCTCTCCAAGGAACCCTGCTCTCCATTTGTCAATTTTAAGTGATAATTTCTATTCAATCTGATACATATTATAAGAATATAAACAAATGCCTCTCCCCCTATCGGCGCCATAATCGCTTTCTTTTATAGCTATCATTTATTACGGGCCGACAGATGGCCAGTTCACAGAATTCCAAAGAGGCTGCCCACCGGCCATCCACCTGGGAGCACGGGTGCACTTGCATCTCTCCAAAACAGATGGGAGCGGGAGGGGGCAGGAGGCAGATTCCTGTCAAAACTTTGGCGCTTTCCAAAACGTGTTTCTTTTGCTTCTCCCTCTCTCCCTCTGCCTTTCTTGCAGATGGTACTTGTATCATCTGGCCCCTTCCAAACTTCCTCATTGCCCTCCCACTCATCCGTTTCCCATCCATGGCAACTGAATGCACCAATATGGCGGCCTTGATGGGTGAAGACTGGGCGGGCTCTTGGCAGGCCACCTTCTGGGACTTCTGGAGCCTGAGGCTCAGTATCCCAGGGGTCCCTCCCGGCTGGTCATTTGGGCCTGGGGCTGTGGTGAGAGGGTGAGAAGTGGGTCTGCTTTGCAGAGGGCAGATGCTGGAGCCTGACTTTTTCACAAAACCGCAGTAGTTTTGGCTCCTCTGTCCCTGTGGGGGCGACTTAAGCTTGTGACTCCTATGTGTGCCTCCTAACAAATTACTACTGGCTTGTTATGCGGGAGCTACTAGTACAGGGCAGTGGTTCTCAAACCCTGACCACACAGGAGAGCATCGGGAGAGCTTTTTAAAAAACACGAATACCAGGGCCCACCCAGGATGGTTAAATCAGAAAGCCTGGTGAGGGGCCTGACAAGGTGTGCAGGTCTGGTGAAGAACCCACTGCTTCAGGTAAAGGAAAAAGAGGTAAGAAGTCAAAAAATGAAGAAACTGTAGAGACGAGAGAGTCGCGTGCCAGGCACTACAAGAGCAGCAAAGTTAGAACTCAGTGATCTAAAGTCCCTGCTCATGGCCCAGCGGGGTGAATGCAGTAACTGATTACAGCGGGAGAGGAGGTTCAGGGCTACGAAGGAGGTATGTTCAGCTTGAGATGGGAGAGAACCTACTGGGGAGAGAACCCACCGGTGGGAGCCACGGGATGTCTTCCCACCAGAAGATGACATCCGGAGTGAAGAAACCCGAAAATAAGGGACTATCTATATGCCCCAGTGTAGGGAATGGTTTCCTTAGACCAAGGAGCACAAACCTTAAGGGAAATGATTGTTGTGTTTACATCAGGACCTTTTGTTCACCAAAAGATGCCCTCGTGAGAAAGAAAAGACGAGCCACAAACCAGAAGATACTTGTAACCTGGGGAACTAGAAGAGGATGAGTATCTAGAACACACAAAGGAAGCAGAGGAATCTACAGGAGAAAACAACCCAATAAACAACTGGGCAAAGAATATGAAAATGAAACACATACTGAAACAAATAAAAAAAATAGCCCATAAGCATAACAGCCCTTAAATCACTTGTAATCAGCAAAGTGCAAATTATAACTATAACGCCACCGTTTCATACCCGCTAACTTGGCAAAATCGGAAGTCTGACAACATCCAGTGTGATGAGTAAGTTGATGCCCGTGGTTGTGTAGATTGGTACAACCACTTTGGAAAAGCCATTCGGTGATGACTACTAAGGCCGAACACATACACGCTCTGCCACCCAGCATTCCACGGTCGGTACGTACTGTAAAGAAACTTGCACAATATCCCAGAGAGGCACATAATAAGAATCTTCATAGAAACACTGGTCATAACAGCAAAAATGAGAAATAATCCAAATGCCCACCAACACCAGCACAGATAAATGCTGGTTTAATCGTACATATACTGAGAGCTTACTCTCAGACACCAGCCTAAGCCCTTCGCACGCCGCACCCTCGCAGTGGCTGGGAAGTTCAGTGCTGTCCTCACAACCATTTCACAGAGCAGACATTCTACTGAAGCACACGGTGTGGCTGGAGGCAGAGCTGGCTGTGACCTTGTGGTCTGACTCCAGCACCTACTCACTCACCCTGCTCTGTTCTTACTGGAATCGCCATAATGACTGGAGGGTCGTTGTAAGATGAGAGCACTTTCCAATATCCATCTGCTAGGTGACGACGCTGAGGGGCCGGCTGAGTGGCTGGCTCTGCCCACACAGCCAGGCAGTGACAGAGGGGAGAACCACTACCAGATTTCGACTCCTCTTTTCGTGTCCTGCTGGGTTGCTGGGTGGGAGATACACCTGGTGGGCTCAGGCATCTGTCAGGAAAGCTGGGAGACTCCTCCTAAAAGGTCATTGCCCTGACAGCATCTACAGCGAGAGAGGGAAGGGCATGGAACCAGCCCCGCCGCTCCTGATCTGGGCTCTGCAGTGGGTTAGGCCGGTTGCTGCTCATTTAAAACCTCCACTGGCTCCGGAATCATGCATTCTCGCCCCTGTTTACAAGAGAAGAACCTGAGGCAGGGAGGGTCTCACCGGGTTTGGGCAGCCAGGCCTGACTTTGGAGCCTGTGTCCTCCCTGGCACCAGGGTTCCTTCTGCAGGCTCCACAGAGCGGCTGGAGGTGGGGCTGGGGTAGTGGTAAGCTGGCAGACCTGTTTCGTACACTTCCTACGTCAGTTGTTTTCCTGTCTCACGTGGTGCGTTTAGTTCTAGACAAGCCTGCCTTGGGGAGGGACGAGCAGGAGGAAGACAGGCCATCTGGGTGCACGCGCCCCAGTCCAGTTAGACCTGAGAAAAACCTGGCAGCGTGCCCTCTGCTGCCCCAGGCCCACCAGAGAGTGCCCGGAGGGTGGGAGGTAAGTGATGGGACAATTACTCTGGGTGCCACTTGACTCATGGCTGGGAGGCAGCACTGCTCTGGGTTCTCTGAATATTTTCCTCCAATTTTTCCATCCACACTTCTAAGCCCATTTTCTTCCTCTGACCCCATCTCTTTCTCTCTCTTCCCACCAACCTTGCACTGTCCTGTTCTGCTGTCTCAGCCCTGTCCTGGGAAATAATGAGCGTTAGTCTTCACATTGGTGCGATGAGGGGGTTCTGACACGCTGTGAAACTGGGAGGCGGCATCCCAGCGCCCTGACTGCTGCTGAGCCCAGGATGAGTGTGTGACTCACTCTCGAGCTCCAGCTGCCAGATAATAACAGCGCTTTCCTCTGTGAGTGACTGCGAGAGTGCATGGCGTACAGGACGTCACTGCTGCCCAGGGTTGGCGGAGCCTAAGCCTCTTAACGATGCTCGGTGCCAGGAAGAGCCCGCACCCACAGGGAGAAGCCTAAGGGAGACTTCTTCCAGAGTTCAAGACCAACAGGCGGAATCTCGACTGGGGAATTTCAGCTCAGTAGGCAGGCAACTAGGAAGCGACTGATGCTCAGGCCACACTAGTGAGCGGCCCTGGCCAGGTATGTGTAACATGGGTAGCTCTTAAGAAGCACTTCCTATCTGCCAGCCGCTGTTCTAAGTCAAGGCTCAGCAAATTTCAGCTCACGGGCAAATGGGCCCACCTCCTGTTTTTGTAACTCGAGTTTCACTGGAACAAGTCACTCCCGTTTGTTCGAGTTCTGTCTACAGCGGCTTCCCCACTACCGGGTGGCTGCGAAAGAGGCTGTCTGGCTGGCAAAGCCTAATATATATACTCATCACCTGAGGATATTTTTCCATTGATTTTTAGAGAGAGGGAAAGACAGAGAGAAATATTGATGTGAGAGAAACATATTGTGGTTGCCTCCTGCACGCACCCTGACCAGGGCCCTGGCCAGGGAGGAGCCTACAACCGAGATACATGCCCTTGACCAGAATGGAACCTGTCACCCTTCAGTCCACAGTTCGAGGCTCTATCCACTGAACCAAACTGGCTAGGGCAAGCCTGAAATATTTACTATGATCTGGCCATACCATTGTTCTAAGTACTTGGCACACTTAATTTAAGATAATCCTTATCCTATCCCTACAAATATGTAATGTTGCTGTGCTCATTTAATAGATGAAAAAAAACTGAGGTCAGAAAGGCAAAATAACTAGCGATTCAATTCTGAACATAGGCGATACAGTGCCCAAATCATAACAATTCCACTGGCTGGGGATTCTCTCCCTGAGAGGGTTGCCAAACAGCAAATGAAAATATAGGACACCAGTTAAAATTGAACTTTAGATAAACAACAAATAACCTTTTTAGTATAAGTATGTCCCATGAGATTTTTAGGACATAGATATACTAAAAAAACTATCCCTTGTTTACCTGAAGTTCTATTGTAACTGGGCATTCTTATTTCAACTGGCAATCCTACTGCGCCCCTTTGAAAGTTGACTTTCACAGGTTCTCGGGGTGGGGTGGGATGGGGTGGAGGGAGATGATCTTCGGGTCCATTGCCATGTAGCTTCAGACCTCAGCAACCAGGAGCCCAGAGGAAAGCTCCAGGGGAAGCACGAAGCCCCTCTCCCCAGGCCAAAGCCAAGTACCATCTCCCTTCTCTTAGTGACCTCTGACATCCTCCTCTCCTCCTTCTCTCTTCCATCCTCCTGGTCAAAGGCCCACCAGGTCCTCTCTCCTTAAGATTGCACAGGAGTTTAAGAAAGAAGAAAAAAAATATGGTAAGCCAGGGTGACAGCAACCTAGGGCCAGACGGGGTGGGGATGGGGTAGAAAGAGAAAGAGAAAGAAAGAGATGATAGGTGGGGGATGGGAGTCGGCCATCTAATTTTTAATAGACTGAGACATAAATGCAACATGATTCACTTTGAACAGGCCACCTGGATTAGATGGAAGTTAATTAAAACAAGCCCTCATTTCTCAGCGTTTGAAACTTCTTCAGTCTCACTTGGGGAAGAGTGCGGCAGGACTTTTTATTACTCTTAGATGGTGTTCAGAAGGCCCATAAATACATCTCCTCTTCCTGTGATCCCATTAATCTTGCCGCCTCTCCTGCTCCTCTCTGCCAACAATCAGATCCCAGTAAACAACCTCAAGTGAAATTTGCAACTGTCAGATAAACATTAAAAATGCTTCTCTTGTCCTTTCCCATTGATAGTCCCATTAATATTGTAATGGAACAAAAAGTTATGAAAATGAATGCATGCTGGTTTTGGAAATGAATGATGCCGGCCGCTGCTGGGATATAGATGCACATGCATATGGATGGGCTCGGAAGATCGCCGATGCTGCCCACATCGACAGCAGGCTGCCTGGCCATGCACATCCCTGGAACCAAGGACAGCCCCACGCAATGCTGGGTACACGCGTGTACACATGTGTCAGGATGGGGAGGGCTTGTAAGTGGAAAAAAGGAATTCCACCCCAGAAAGTACTGTAGACACACACTCACCACCTAGCTTTATACAGAGTAAAATATTACAAGGTTTTCTACTTTATCATTGCTTCTCTCCTACCTTATCTGCTTGCAGTCAGTGGTTGGATTCTCTCTACAGATACTCAGATACCCCAATTGATAAGGCCCTCTTGACATTTCTTCCTCATTTGTTTTCCATGCAGAGGCCTTATTAATACACATGCATGCTCTTGTGTGTGTGTTTATCTATCTGACGAATGAGGCCTTAAAATCTGAAGGTATAATACATGGGAACTTCATAAGAAGAAACTTCTTAAGGAGTATTTCAGGTCAAAGATTCCTATTTGATGCAGGAAATAAGTACAAGTGTTATGATATTTAAATTCACTAGGCTAGCCCTAACTGGTTTGGCTCAGTGAATAGAGCGTCAGCCTGCGGACGGAAGGGTCCCAGGTTTGATTCTGGTCAAGGGCATGTACCTTGGTTGCGGGCACATCCCCAGTAGGGAGTGTGCAGGAGGCAGCTGATCGATGTTTCTCTCTCATCGATGTTTCTAACTCTCTATCCTTCTCCCTTCCTCTCTGTAAAAAATCAATAAAATATATTTTTAATAAATAAATAAATGCACTAGGCTAGTGCTTGGCACTTAGTAGAAGCTTAAGAAAGGTGATGTCCAAGAAAGAGGAAGGAGAAACAAAGGAAGGGAGGCAAGAATGGCCATTTTGCTTTTCTTCTGTGGGGAAGTCTGTGGCACCTGCCAATCAGAGGCAGGAGGCGGGTTTTAGCATTTTAACATCTGGGAAGGTCAACCTGAAGGCGGAGTGGACGGACACGGGGAGCAGGACCTGGCTTGCTTGGGCAGGGGAATGAGCACATTAAAAAGGACTCCCATTTGATTAGCTCCTCTCTGTGTCTGGTTTTTACACCCTTTCTTCTAACATTTCTTTATCATGATCTTAAAGAAAGTGTCCTATCAACATATTATCTGAAAAGTAGAGAAGTGTCACAGAGAACAAAGCTTCCACAGACTTCCCCCCACCCCTGCCCCGGGATGCTTGGACTCCCATACTTAGGCTTAGTAAATCCCCTTCAGGTCCACTCTGGAAAGCCCCCCTGACCTCTCAGAGTGGGTTAAGTCATCTCATGGTTTTCCTCCAGGCTATAAACTCCACCAGGGCAGAAGCTTGACTCATACACAAGCTTAATAAATATTTGCTGATGGACTGACAGTGTGGTTCTTTTTATTTTTATTTTTTGACTCAAGAATATGTCTTACTGTTTTGAGAGAGAGAAACATCAATCGATTGCCTCTGATATGCACCCCCACCAGGGATTAAACCCACAACCTAATTTGTGTACTGGTGAGGAATCAAATAGGCGACCTTTTGGTGCATGGGATGATGCGCCAATGAACTGACCCACCTGGTCAGGGCAGAGAATATCTATATATATAAAAGGCTAATATGCTAAGTGTCCGACTGTCTGACCCATCACTATGATGCACACTGACCACCAGGGGGCAGATGCTCAACACAGAAGCTGCCATGATGCACATTGGCCATTTACAGAGAAACGGCACCGTGGACCTGGTGCTCACAAAGCAACACTCAGCTTCCCCCAAGTGGGGCACAGGCCCTGCCACCACCCCAGAGTGACACCCCACCAAATCACAGCCAATGCGGCCAAGACCCCATGGCACAAAACGTGGCCCACAGTCCAGCCCAGCCCAGACATGGTGGCTGTGGGCACCAGGTAATGACATCACATAGCAACACCCAGCTTCCTCTCCCTAGCGACTAGCCTTCTTGAAGTTTCTTCAGCTCAGGAGCACGACTTGCTTTATTGCCAGGTACAAACATTTTTAGACTTTAATCAAATGTCTCTGAAGCGTTTTCTCATGCCTCATCTCATTTGATCCTCACAGAAGTCCTGGAGTAGGTAGATAGGAGACTCGGTGGAATCCTATTTTCTTTTCATTGGCTGGAAAATGGATATTTAGAAATCTTAGAAACTTAACCCTATTGAAAAGAAGTAAGAAATGGTGGACCTTGAAAATTACTTCAGGTTTTCTCACTGCACAGAATATAGTCAAACACTGCTGCAATTAAATATTTTACCCTTTGTTCTCCCTGTGTGATCTACAATAATAATCTGCTTTGTGTCGATATTTACTACTGTGTTGCTGACAATTACCTGAAAGAGAAGTTGGGGTGCTTCACTGGGCTGGAAAAAGTTTAGCTAAGTCAGAAAGCAGGTCTAATTAAGAAAGTTTATTCTATATCTATAAAAGCCTAAGTTGACTCATGCATGTGTGATACATATAAAGCTCTCACTGGCACCAATCGCACACGTGTGTTTCCATCTGTCATTGTTGATTGTGAATTTGGTTGATACTTCTATTATAGAGAAAGGGAGAATAGCAATATTAAAATATTTCTTCTAACTAATTTCCTTTCAATGTGCACAAATTCATGCACTGGGCCACTAGTGGTCATATAAACTCTCTAGCCTAGCTTATGAGTGCCTAACTTATGTGATTTGCAATGTGGCAATAGAGAGACCACTAGCATCTTAGTCCACATACTCAATTCTGGCCACTTCCCTGATTCATAGCAAGACCTAGAGGAGTTCATTTAAGCTTTCTATGCCTCAGTTTCCTTACCTGTGTCAATACAATGACCTCACATAATGTAACTGCAAAGCAGACAAAACCAAGTGGGGTATCCAAAATACCAACTCACTCCAATCCAATATTATATCAACATACCTAACATCTGTATGTACATTAAAGAGGTAGGGATGATATAAAAAGAATGCAGAATTTAATTAAGCTCTTGCCTAAAAAAAAAAAAAAGACACATACAAAACTTGAGAGAAAAAAAAAATGAATGGAAGGTGTAATCCTGTAACACCTAATTGGGAGATGCTGGCTTCCAGGAATGCAAGTAATATGGCTATATGGGTACTGGACTTCATCTCCACCTCTTTTGGAGTTGTGAAGCCATCAACCTTATAGCAACCATACATAAGAGTGAGTATATCCCCAAAGGGGCACGAACTGGAATCCAGGTAGAATCCTGGAGAAATCTCAGACATCAGTAACCTCTGGTAACCGCATGTCATTACCTTCCAAGGGACATACACCGTTCAACTCCGGGAAATTGGTAACTCAAAATTCTATTTTAATATTTGTTGAATTAGTGAATCTGTAAAATTTTATACCCTATACACTTGCAAAGGTTAAGGGATTTTGACCTTTGGCATAACAACTTTCTAGTCCAATTAAAAATGTATACAGTAATTACATAATTGATTTGAGACCTGAGATTTTACATTGCACGGTGTTGGGACATTTAAGAGAAACTTATACTCATTTTATTAGTTTAATTTCATAGATTTTTGAGAATTATTTAAATAGTTGGGAACTTTTATTGTTAGGAAGTGGAAGTATTTAAGGAAATAAAATATAGTACATTTACAAATGCAGTATAAAATACTCGAAAGTATTTAATGAACTGGATTTTGTAATGGGGCAAATAGAATTCAAGGGCCCTTTAAAATGATTGTTAAAATAAGACTAACAACATTTGTAAACAGACTTATAAACAGAATAATAAGATGTATAAGTTGGTCTTAAAAGCATATGGAGAAATCCTGTCACAAAACATGAGTGAACCTGAGGAAATAAGTCAGTCACAAAAGACAAACATTGTAGGGTTCCTCTTATATAAGGTACCCAGAGTAGTCAATGTCATAGAAACAGGAAGCAGAACGGTGGTTACCAGGGCTGGGAGGTGGGGAAGGGGACTTGTTTAATGGGTAGAGTTGCAGATTTGCACAATGAAAAAGTCTGCACATCTACTTTACATCAACGTGAATCTACTTAATACTAATTAAATGTACACTTTAAAATGGTTAAGACAGTAAATTTTATGTTATGTGGGGTTTTATAATCACAATAAAAACAAGGGGGGGGGAGAGCCTATGGAGGAATTGGGGCTTTTGATGTATAATTTTAGTTTATTGCGCATCGGTGTTTAAAACCCTAAATAACTATTTCCTGCATACAGAAGCCCCCCTCAAAGGCATAAAAACCTCACCTCATCTATAATTATATAGATTATAATGGGGTAATCATGCATGACAAAATTACTGTAAGGACTAAGGGAGAGGTTTAAAAAAAAAAAAAAGAGGTCCCTACAAACCAAACCAAAACAAGTCTCTGGGATGAACTTGAGTCACATGGGCACCCTGAGCCAGTCACTGATGGCTGGCAGGGTGAAATATGCTGACTACCACCTGGGATTCCTTCAGCTCCTTCCCCTGGGGCTGGGGTGGGAGGGGTGGTTTCCCAGAGGAAAATCAGGCGCTGTTACCAGAAGAATGGGGGGAGTTGGCAGGGAAGACAAATGCCGCTGATCCTATGCTTGCCCTTCTCTGTCACTCATTTACTCACCCCGTATAACACGGGGCTCATCGGAGCCTCCCACCCCACTCCGAGCAACTTCCCTGGTGTGTTAGGCGAGTCCTGCCTTTCTGTTCCACTGGAACCCTCTCAGACCTCACATGCATAAAAGAGAAAATGAGGAGGTGCATTTACCGGGGAGGGGAGGGAACACGTATAAAACACTCCCGGGCTGGAGGCCCACGCCTCCATTCACAGGCTGCTAACTTACCACTTCACCGTCAAGGCAAAGGGAACAATATTCTGGGTATATGTGATCATGCAAGGCCAACAGCACAGATATTTCCTTACCCATAAAATTTTGTTTGTAAATGCATATTTATTGCCTATTGGAACAAGTGGACAAATAAAAGATTGGTGCCCAGAGAGAGGACGTGCTCTTTATCAGAGCGTGGAGGGAGGGAGAGGTACCCAGGCAGGCCCAGCAGGGGTCAGGGGAATTATGACTGACTGGCTAACGCTTGCTCTGGGCCAGGTATTGTTCTAAGTGCTTTACGTGTAGCAATCTGCTTAATCCTCGAGACAGCGCTTTGGGTTTTATTATCCCGATTTTGCAGATGAGAAAGCCTAGTCTCAGAGTAGCTAAGGGACTTGCCTGGTGTCCTGGCTGTAAGTGGCAGAACCACCTGGTCCCAGGACCCCGCACACTCTCAACTATTGGGCTAGACAACTATGATGCTCCTTCATTAGATGCTGTAACAAATAAAGGCTTAGAGAGATGAAGTGTCTTGACCCGGCTACACAGCTGACAAATTAAAAAGCTGAAACTTCAGCTCAGGTCCCCTCATGCCAGGCTCTTGGCAAGAATGGAAACCCAGTGTCCTAGCCATTTTGGTTCAGTGGACAGAGCATCGGCCCTCACACTGAAGGGTCCTGGGTTCAATTCCGGTCAAGGGCACGTGCCTGGGTCGCAGGCTGGATCCCGGCCCTGGTCGGGGCTCGTGTGGGAGGCAACCAAGCAATGTGCCTCTCTCACAGTGATGGTCTCTCTCTGTCTCTACCTATCCTTTTCCCTCTCTCAAAAAATCAATGGAAAATATCCTTGGGTGAGGATTAACAGGGATGAAGAGGGTAAAATAGACAAAGAACACCTCCCTGCCACACTGAGAAGGAAATGTGAGAGCTTTGTGAGCAACGGACAACAGCACCCCGGGGGCTGAAAGGCCTTCAGCTCTTTCCTTGGTTATTACTTCTTTCCATGCAACACCCTGCCACATGTCTTAACTTGGTGGACGCCACTGAAGTCACTGAAAATTCCCCCAGTCCCCTCCTCGGCCCCATCTGCTCACATGCTCTTTGCCACGCGTTGATGCTGGTTCTCCCAGCTGTGGAGAAGTGTCCATACGATCTATAAAAGACTCTGACTTGGGGAAAGGTTTGAGAACACAGTCATCTTTAAGATAAGTAGGCAAACAGAAGCAGACTCAGAGGTGCCGAGAACAAACTGAGGGCCACCAGCTAGGAGGGGAGTTGGGGGGCTGAGCGAAAAAGATAAAGGGATTAAAAAGTGCAGATTGGTAGTTACCAAATGGCCATGGGGATGTAAAGCTCAGCGCGGGGAATGCAGTCAGTGATGTTAAAGTAACTGCGTGTGGTGCCGGGTGGGCACTCGGATGATCAGGGGATCACTTTATACATTATGAACTGTCTAACCACTATGTGTACGCCTGAAACTACTATACAATAATATTGAATGTCGACTGTGATTGAAAAATAAAACATTTAAAAAGGTAAAGTAGGCAAGAATTATGCTCCCTCTGAAACCTGCAGGGGAGGTCCTTCCTTGCCCCTCCAGCCTTCTATAGCCCCCAGGCACTCCTGGGCCGGTGGCAGCATCGCTCCAATCTCTGCTTCCGTCTTCACAGGGCCTCCTTCTGTGTCTGTGTCCCTTCTCCTCTTTTTATAAGGACACCAGTTACATTGGACGAGGGCTCACCCTAATTCAGTATGATCTCAACTTTATTACACCCACAAGGGCATGACCTTTGGGAGAGATGTAGAAAATAATACCATCTGTGTTTTTTAAGTCTGTGCTTGGGATCAGGCACAATGATGGAAGGAAGACACTGGATCTGGGCCCCAGCACACATCCTCTAGAACAATAATTCCCTAATTCTGTCTTGGAGCTGCCATGGTCCAGGTAGACTGGTCCGCTAAAGTAGCAAGGACTGTGAAACACTAGAACCTACACTTCCGCTTCTGGCATGGATGACAACCTGGCCCTTCACAGGAAATGGCGCCTTTCCTCCCATCTCTTCTGTTAAGCTCCTTTCTCAGTAACTGGAAATATGCAGAGTCGACAGATGGGCCCTGCAACCGCTTGTCAACTAAAGTAGTGAGGGCCCTGCAGAAGCTGGAGACACATTTCTGCGTTACATCCTCAAGTGGGGCCTTCACGGGTCTCCATGAAAACTCTGGTGACTTCTGCCAGGTTGCCAGGCTCTCCCTTCTGATCCTCCCAGAGGCGGAGCTGGAGAAGTTGCAGGCTCACCTTGCACAGCTTTTGGAAGTCAGGAGGTTAGATGAGGGGCATTCATGTCATAGGGAAAGGACCGAAATCCCTACACCAGAATCTGCAGCTTCTGATAGGTAATAAGAAACCCAGGAGCTATTGGCACCCTGGTAAGAATTACTTTACAAGCTACGAAGAGCCCATGTACATCCCTAAAGTCTGAGAGAAAAGCACACAGGACAGATACTCAGAAGACCCAGGTTTCGGAACCAGTGTTCCAGCAGTCATAGTGAGGGCTGCCCCAGGCAAGCTTGGATCCAGGTTACACTCAGAGTTGCATTTGCCCGGTGTGATGCCAGGACGTGCTGCCCATCGCACTCTCCTTGAAATTATCTGTACAGGGCTGATGGCAGCTTACGACACATTTTCTGCACTTTAACCGAGATCAAAATCTTAAGTTGAAGAAGTATCAGCCAGCAATTAAAAGGGGTTCAGACCCACTCAGGCTTTTTCCGAGGGCTGCCATACCAAATTACCACAACCTGAGTGGTGGCTGGAACGTCGGAAATTGATTCTCACAGTTCTGGAGTCTGAAAGTCCATAAGCAAGGTGTTGGCAGGGCCAGGCTCCCTCTGAAACCTGCAGGGGAAGGTCCCTCCTTGCCCCTCCAACACCCCTTGGCTCGTGGCGGCGTCCCTCCAATCTCTGCTTCAGTCTTCACATGGCCTTCTTCCCTGTATATCTGTGCCTGTGTCCCTTCTCCTCTTTTCATAAGGACACCAGGCATGTTTGGACCAGGGCTCACCTTAATTCAGTTTGACCTCAACTTTATGACATCCACAAAGACCCTCTCTCCAAATGAGGTCATACTCACAGGTTCCAGGGGCTGGGACTTCAACGTAACTTTCTGGGGCACATACTTCAACCCGTAATACCAGGCCTCTCAGCCCTGGGACGTCATGGAAGGCGAGCTTGTCAGCTCAGGTAAAGCCATCCTGGAAACCTCAACCTGCCAAGAACAGTGCTCCCGACATCTGCCTCCTACATCTGCCTCTTCTCCCTTCCCTTTCCCCCACAGGAAGATCCTTCCCAATGGGCCTGTGCCAGGATGTCACAGCTCCTCCCTAGAATGGAAGTCACCGGGACCAGACAGGCAACCCCTGATCCCAAAGCCTTCTCCCTGTAACTCTACAATTAAATCGCAAGGGGACAATGACGCATGCTCCTTGAGAACCTCACTGGCCTGGGAGTCAGGGGCCCGGTGGGAAGCCTGGATTGTGGCTCTCCAGCTGTGAAACCCTGGACAAGTGACCAAACATCTCGGAGCCTCCGCTGTCGCCTCTGTAAAGGGACCTTGCTGCGCTGTTACCAGGAATTCACAGAGAGGCGCCCTGAAGTTGCTTAGCTCAGAGTCTGGAAAAACGCAGGTGCATGTAGGGCGAGGCACTGGGCCCATCCCTCTGCTTCTTCAACGCCAAATAAAGAGCCCAGAAACGGAAACGACTTTGGAGGCGACGTGCCCAGTTTCACCCCCACCACCAGGGAGAAAAGGGAAGACAAATAAAACGGCCATTTTAACGTATATCCTCTGCATTAATTTTCACAGCTAACTGCTGAACTGACTAAATTCTTTTCTTTTCTTAAGGACCTTTATAAATTCCATCATTAATAAAATCAGACATTCAATTAGCAGGAAACTCTGATTGGGAGCTGATGGCTTCCGCGATACCTTTCTCTCCCCTCCCTCTTCGCAGACTCGCTGGCTTGTCCCAGGCTGGGTCCTGCCAATGCTGTTTCCGTTTTCCCCTTTCTTCCCCGGGCCTGTCAGAACCGTAACAAAAGCCAGAGAAGAACCGGGGCTGATTCCATTAACCTCTGTCATTGCTTAAATCTCTCTCTTAATTAACATGAGTTAATATGATTAATCAAAATAATGAGACAAACCTATTAAATTGGGGGGGGGGGGCGGTGAAATGGCAGAACTCGGCAGAAAAAGTAAAAGCAAGAGGAGGCATGAGGGGAAACGAGAGGGAGGTGGTGAGTCCAGAGGGGAGGAGGGCAGGAGCGGGCGGCCGGCCCAGTCCAGCCAGTCCAGCCCGGGCTCAGGCAGGGGAAGGGGGCTTGGAGGAATTGCTTTGGAGCATGTTCAGTGTTTGTGCCCATCTCAGCTAATTATAACTAGTCCTCGGACTTTATAACTAGTCCTCGGACTTTTCTGGGGCCCCTCCAGCTCCTTAGCCTCTCCCAGCTTCAGAATTTTCGGTAGCCCTTTGGGGGTGTTAGGGTTTCCTGGTACCCGCAACCTCACCTCCCAAGCCCAGGCTTTTAGAAACGACAGCATTTTCTTTTTCTTTTTCTTTTTAGATATATTTTTATTGATTTCAGAGAGGAAGGGAGAGGAAGAGAGAGATAGAAAAACATCAGTGATGAGAGAGAATCACTGATTGGCTGTCTCCTGCACACCCCACACTAGGGATCGAACCCACAACCTGGGCATGTGTCCTGACCAGGAATTGAACTGTGACCTTCTGGTTCATATGTCGACACTCACCCAGCCGGGCTAGAAACGACGGCTTTTTCTGAGGCAGGGTGACCCACCCCGCAGCTCTGCCCCTCACAGGGGTTGAGACTTGGGGAGAGTCACTTCACCTCTCTGAAACCCAGCAAGCACATCTACAAGAACGGGAATTACATTCCTGAGTCGGAATGGTTACTGTAAGAATTTAGAGAGAGGCTGTGTGAAAATGCCTGGGGTGGTGCCAAGTCCCCAGTAAAATTTCCCTTCGTTCTTCTCTGCTATGACTATAACATGTGGAGGTTCTAAAGCGCTTTTTAATTCTGAACATATTTCCATGTAGATCATTCTACCAGAAACTTAGCTGATACGCAGGACAGGTGTGCTTTTGCAGAGCTGTGAGGTTCTGGCCACATTACTGAGTACCTTCTGGGTGTCAGCTCCTAGGGGCCACTCAGATCCAACAAGGCAAAGTGACTCATCGGGGACGTCCAGAACCTGGTCCCTAATCCTAGGCCAAAGGGATTTCCATGGCCCCTGACTCCGAGGAACCAGGAATTCCCACAGTGCCCTCCTTTCTCTCCTGGTCACTCCGCGCCGTGACAGAGTCCACACAGGCCCGTGGCTCCTCCGCCTCCAGCTGCTGAGTTGCCCGGCAGGGAGTCCATTCAAAAGAGAACAGTGGTTACCCTAGCTGGTGTTGCTCAGTGGTCTTCAAATCCCAGTCAAGGGCACACACCTGAGTTGCAGGTTCAATCCCTGGCTCTGGTCGGGGTGTGTGGGGGAGGCTACCAATTGATGTGTCTCTCTCACATAGATGTTTCTCTCTATCTATCTCTATCTCTCTCTCTACCTATCTCTCTCCTCCCTTCCTTCTTCCCTCCCTTCCACTCTCTCTAAAAAATCAATGGAAAAAAATATCCTCAGGTGCAGATTATCAGAGAGAGAGAGAGAGAGAGAGAGAGAGAGAGAGAGAGAGAGAGAGAGAGAGAGAGAACAGTGGCTCTCCAGTGCAGGCCACCTGACATCTGACAGGTCACTTTGGCTCATCATCAGGATGTTTTCTTCCAGTGAAGCCATCGTTTTGGGGCCAAAGAGTCCTTCAGACATTCTTGGCCATCCAAATTCTGGCTATTCGAACTCAGGAACCGAATGAAATCCAAAAAAAAAAAAAAAATTACAATCGGGCTAATATCCCTTGCTCTCTGAACTCTCTGTATTTGTTATCCAAAGTATAGGAGCCAAATCGCTTTGGCTAGTTCAGTATCCCTTACTGCGTGACCTCTCACCACGTGGATGTGGGCACCACGTAGCTTTGGAGAGTGAGGAACACTGCATTTCATCTCAGGTTGATGAAAATAGAACAGTGACTAATTTAATATGTAAATGATATGTTCATCTAAGTAAAGGTCAAATCCTGTGCCTGGACTGTGTCCAAACATAGACATCATAGAAACTGGGATAGGAAAGGAATGGGACAACTGAGTTAGCACAGCACACCTGGGAGAACAGGCATGATGAGGTCAAAGGCTCCTTCAAAGCAAGCATGTGCTGGGACCACCCTGTTTGGGCTCATAAGAGCCAATTGTTCAATTTTTCAGGTATTTTGAGAGCCAATGAATAGAGCAATTATGATAGCTACTAGAGGGCCCGGTGCACAAAATTCATGCACGGTGTGGGGGGAGGGGAGGTGTTCCTAAGCCCACCCTGCACCCTCTCCAATTTGGGACCCCTCAAGGGATGTCCAACTGCCAATCCCTCTCACAATCCAGGATTGCTGGTTCCCAACCACTCGCCTGCCTGCCTGATTGACCCTAACCACTCCCCTGCTAGCCTGATCGATGCCTAACTGCTACCCTGCCAGTCAGATTGCCCCTAACTGCCCTCCCTTGCCAGCCCGGTCGCTCCTAACTGCCCTCCCCTGCCAGCCTGGTTGCCCCTAACTGTCCTCCCCTGCAGGCCTGGTCACCCCTAACTGTCCTCCCCTGCAGGCCTGGTCGCCCCTAACTGTCCTCCCCTGCTGGCCTGGTCGCCCCTAACTGTCCTCCCCTGCTGGCCTGGTCACTCCCAACTGCCCTCCCCTACAGGCCTGATTGCCCACAACTGCCCTCCCCTGCTGGCCATCTTGTGTCCACATGGGGGCAGCCATCTTTGACCACATGGGGCAGCCATCTTGTGTGTTGGAGTGATGGTCATTTTGCATATTACTTTTTTATTAGATAGGATGAGCCATGCTAAGACTATTTACACCATGGAAATTGGAACACACTAGGAAACAGCTTCTTCTTCTTTGTTTTCCCCCTGAAGAGCCCATTTATTAACCCGTCACTCTCTGTAACAGTCAAGGCCGCATTTGCCTTGTGAGCGGCAATTTAGTTTCTGCAAATAACATCATCTAGTCAGTCCACTTAATGTAAAATTTTCTTAGTGCTATGCCTTTTTTGCATTTAAATAGGTTTGGTTTTGTGATTCATATAAGAGATATAAAACATAAGGAGTGTACACTTAGTTTTATGTCTGTTTATATTCCACTGTCATTAAAAATAATTTTAAATCAAAGTTGGGTGCTAGCAAGAATGTTTTTATTTATTCAAGTCTGAGAAACACCAATCTGAGTCCATTCCAGTCGATAATCCCAGCCTGGCACATAAGACCCTCTAGGATCTGACCTCACCCTGGCTTTTCCCATCTTGAACTCCTTGCTGCAGCCAAACTGGTCTCTCCCTGTCCTTTCAGTACATTTCTCAGGAATGTAGCATTTAAATGAGATTATAGAAATGGAAGTACAGTGGCTACACTATACCTTTCCACACTCTATCCCAAGTAAACCCATCCTTCGAGGCTGACTCAGATTCCTCCCCCGCTATGGATGTCTCTGGGGTGGGGGGTGGTGGTGGTGGAGGGGTGTTGGGGTGGGGGGCACGAGGGCAGGGCGATCCTTCCCTGCACACACCACCTGGGATGCTTGATTTTACCAACTGACGTCACTCATCCCCTTGACTAGTGGAGAAGCAGTTGCTGGCAGGAGAGTTCTAAGGGTCCTTATAGATTGCTTTTTCAATTTGCCTTTACCTCCAAATTTACTTGTATTCTCATTATCTTTTTGCCTTCTGTGCATGAGAAAGAAGTTTGCTTATTTCTTTCCAAGCCAGTTCTTCCACCAATGGTCTTAACCACAATCATTCCTATTTCTCCTGGGAATTTAATCCATCAACTCTCTCTTTTCTCTGTCTTATGTCTTTAATTTCTTCTCTTCTCTGAACTTTCTCTCTTAACCTTATGTATCCTCCATCCCTTCAATAAAATAAAATCCACTGATAAGCACCAATGGTGTTTTTGCCTCTCTGAAACATCTGACATGTAACAGAAACCTAACTAAAATGGTTTAAATAATCACTAAGTGTATTATGTCACATGAATGAGAAGCCTGGATGTCGGGCCATTCCAGGCACCATGACAGTCAGAATTCAGCTCTCTGTATCCAGACTGGCTTCTCTCATGGTGGCATGGTTGCCAGTAGCCCACATTTTCATCAGTCTTATAGGGCCAGAAAGTCAGGTGCCCTGGACAATAAATAACTCTTGCCAGGAGAATGCCCTTCATGGATGGACTAAAGCATATATTCTGGCGCCAATCAATGACAGAGAGGTATGAGATTACCATGGTTGGTTTAGATTAATCAGTGCCCATTCTGGGGACTCTGAGTTCAAGGTGTGGTGGAAACCTTAACAAACTTGGGGATTCTGTTAGGGAGTAAGAAGTGGGGCAACAGAAGCTTGAAAGAAAGCCAATAGTCCCAGTGTTCCACTTTTCCTATTCTCAGCTACTGCCGTCTCCCCTTTCCTTAACCCATCCCCAGACTCATAACCTTCAGATGATCAGTCCTTCCTCTCCAACATGTTCCCCATCACTCAACAACGTTTATTTCACAAACATTTTTTGAGCACTTACTGTATACTAATTCAATATATCCAGCATGTAATATGCTGCAAAGTATTCCTGAATATATAGTTTAGCCTCATTTTTCACCTCCACAATTACAGTAACTTCCCAACTGGTCCCTCTGCCTCCAATACCACCCCCTTAGCAATCTGTCTTCCTTGCTCACAGGTGTGATCTTACTAAATGTTAGTCTGGTTATTGTCGCTCCTGTTTTTATTTCTCCTGCAAGAAGAGGCTCCAAATCCTTAGCGTGGCATTTGAGACTTTGTCAATCAGGTCCCACCAACCTCTCCGAGTCTAGCCCATCCTTTCTCCACTTATATTTTAAGTTGTAGGCATACTTCCCAACCACATCACGAACTTTCTTAATTTTAAGTTTTGTTCTTCTTCTTATTCTTATTATTATTACTAAAACGCCCTCTTCTGATTTTTCTGCTAGGAAAAAACCCTACTCATTTTTCAAGATCCAGTCTCCATGTCCCCTCCCCAGTGAAGTCTTCTCCAAGGCCAAGTCAAGCAAACCTCTGTGGTCCCAGAGCACTCTGTCCATATTAATAATAAACCCTTCTCAGAGTGTATTATAGTTAGGTTTATGCTTGTGAGGTCTTGCAGGAGAAGGACTGGATCTCAATCATCATTCTGTACTAAGCACAAACACTTGGCAATGCAAGCTCAATCTCTGTTTGGAGAATTAAACTGAATTAATTATTTCAACCATCTCATTTTATAAATGGGAAAACTGAGGGCTAGTGAAGAAGTGACTTGCAACAGTCATTCTGTGTATTTGATCAGCATTCTTTTGCTGAAAGTAGAAAAAAAAAGGCTTAAACAAAAAAGGAAAATTATATGCCTCACTGAATTGAAAACTCTCTGTTCAAGCACAACTGCTGTCTCAGGATTCAACAAGTATCATCCAGACCTGACTTCAGCCCTGCTTCCTTCTATGTTGGCTTCATCCCTTGGTTTTCTGGTAGAACAAAACAGCCAACAGCTCCAGCCTAAACTACTCCACACTTAGGTTCCCATCAATGGAAAAGAGAATGCCTTTGGTGGTCATGTAAGTAAAACTTCCGACATTTGTTTGAATTATGACTTGAGTCACACACAATACCATAACTGGCGTTCTATGCCACATGTTCACCCACAGAGCTGTGGGTAGAGTCAGCTCCACCAAAGCATGTGGACTGATAATGGGAGAGGAGTAATTCCCTCTCGAGTAACATCGTCCAATAGAACTTTCATGGGTGATGAAAATACTCGTACCTGTGTTGCCCAGTATGGCAACCATTAACCACATATGGCTATGGACCATTTTAAATGTGGTTAGTGTGATTAAAGAACTGAATGTTTAACTTTAATTAATTTAGATTTAAGTTTATACTATAACATAGCTAGTGGCCACTGTATTGGACATTACAACTATAGGAGAGAGAAGGTCTAGAATTCTACACACATGACTGTTGAGTCACAAAGAATATGTACACCCAGGCCACTCTAAGTGTGAAGTTCTCCAAAGCCCTCCAAGATGGACTGCATCTGCATGGCCTAGAAGTGTGTGTGTTTAAAAATCCAGATTTCCAAGTTTACGCCAGTCACTCATATTCTGATTATTGTGGATTCAGTGCTATTTGGGATGGGAGCTTATTGAAGAACATAGAAGGCAGTGGGTGGTATCTCTGTGACCATATCATTATTTCTAGTCTTAGAGATCCCAAAGCTAGAAATTACAGAAGTCTTCCTTCCTTCCTTCTTTCCTTCCTTCCTTCCTTCCTTCCTTCCTTCCTTCCTTCTTTCCTTCCTTCCTTCCTTCCTTCCTTCCTTCCTTCCTTCCTCTTTCCTTCCTTCATTACCTCCATTAGTCATATTCTGAGCACATCCTAGATATAATTTGCTATGCTAGATACCTTACATCATTGATTCATTCATTCATACATTCATTAAATATCTTCTATGTGCCAAGTACTCCACTCAATAATTTAAAAGTTGAACAAGAAAGACAGGGTCCCTTTTCATGTGGAAAGTAAAAAAAACACATTGATGAACTATTGAACAGTGTGGTGGGCATTTAGAAAAGGGGAATACAAAGCAGGGGCTCCAATACGTTGAGAGGAGGCCTCGCTGACATTAACCTGAATGAGGAAGAGCAAGGAGTCTGTGGTGAATTATCTGAAATCATTGACCAGGCAGAGAAGGAGAACAGGAACTCTCCACACCCATTCTAGCTTTGTTTTCTGATAGAGGGAAGGAAACTCTTTCAGAAGAATAAAGGTGGAGGACTAACACTATCTTACCTTAAGGCTCATCATAAAGCTACGTTAATTAAGACAGTGTGGTACTGGCATCAATACAGACAAATAGATCAATGAAACAGAAGAGAGAATCCATAAATAGATCAAAACACATGAGCAGCTGAATTTTTTAAAAAGGTATAAATGCAATTCAGTGGAGAGAATATAGTCTTTGCAACAAATGGTGCTAGAACAATCAAATATTGAGCTAAAAAAAACACAACTTCAATCCATACCTCACGTCATATTTTAAAAATTAACTCAAAATAGATCATAGCCCTAAATGTAAAACATATCTATAAAATTCCTAAAAGAAAACAGGTGAAAAACCTCTGTGATCCTGGGTTGGCAAAGAATTTTTGGATATGACACCAAAAGCATGATGTATTTTAAAAAAAAAAAAGAACAACAACTTTGACTTTTTCAAAATAAAAAACTTCTGGTCTTTGAAAGACACTGTGAAGCAAATGAAAAGGCAAGCCACAGATGCGAAGAAAATATTTGTAGTCATATATCTAATAAAGAACATGCATCCAGAGAGAGAAACCAAGATGGCAGCATAGGTAAACACCAGAAATTGCTGCCTCCCACAACAACTTCAAAAATACAACTAAAAGACAAAACGGACATCATCCAGAACCACAGTAAGGCTAGCTGAGTGGAAATTTTACAACTAGAAGGAAAGAGAAAAGCACACTGAGACTCAGAGGAGGTTCGGAAGTAAAGTGCAGAGGTATGGAGGCGCACATGGAAAAGACTGGAAACTAAGGACGCAGCTGTCTTTTTCAATTGGGAGGGAGTCACAAGCCCCTGACTGCTCTGAACTCCAGTTCTGGGAAGTCTCTGGGAACCCAGACTCATACGGGGAGAAAATGGACTGTCTGGCAGTGGGCAGAACTTGGAACTTGAGGGCAGCTTTCTCTCAGAGGTGCATGCAGCGATTACCAGGACACTGAGACACGGGGGCCTCTTAGGGCAGGACTGAGGAGCAGCCATAGCTGTTTGCTCCACCCTGTTGATTCCCTGAGGCCCTGCCCCACCCAAGCTGTGGCAGAGGCTTTTGCATATGAATGCCCTGGCCCTTTGCAATCTGAAAATTACCTAACAAACTACAGCTGGGCCAGACAGACCCAGAACTTCCAAGAGAAGACCCAAGGCCCCACAGCAGCTTGCATTGCTTCACAGCTAGGCCTCATCTGGGCACCTCCAAACCCCAAACAAGGAAGGGGAATCTGCAGATCTCTTCGTAGCTCCTGCTGGGTAGCCTCAGGCAGAGGCTAAATTAGCACCTCCTTAGATCCAAGAGCCAGTGTACCCAGTGGTCAGAGTGGGACCATCCAGATTACAACTCCTCAGATCCATAAGGGACACACTAAGGGGGCAGACTAAGTGAGCACCAAAGCCCCACTGAAGCAAGTCTTGCCCCATAAGGGTGTCTTCAGCACAGAATTTCTCCCACCATAGACACAGCTGATTCTCACAGCTAATAGGCCTGGAGGTCAATTCCTCCCAGTGATACCTACATCAATCAAGGCTTAACTACAACAAGACTGTGCACAAAGCCCACAAAGGGGTGCACCAAGAGTGTCCACCTCAGGTAATTGGGAAGGCTGAGCCACTGGGCCCTATAGGACACCTAGCACACAAAGCCACTCTACCAACACAGGGAAGCATAAAAAATGCGGAGACAAAGAAACAGGTCACAAATGACAGAAATGGAGGAAAACAAACTACTGGATATAGAGTTCAAAACCACAGTTATAAGGTTTTTCAAGAATTTTCTAGAAACCACCAATAAATTTAGTGAGACCCTGGAGGATATGAAAAAAGACCAACTAGAAATTAAGCATACACTGACTGAAATAAAGAATAATATACAGGGATCCAACAGCAGATAAGAGGATCCCAAAAGTCAAGTCAAAGATTTGAAATACGAAGAAGCAAAAAATACCCAACCAGAAAACCCCCCCAAAAAAAGAATCCAAAAATATGAAGATAGTATAAGGAGCCTCTGGGACACCTTCAAGCGTACCAACATCCGAATTATAGGGGTGCCAGAAGAAGAGAGAGAGCAAGATATTGAAAACCTATTTGAAGAAATAATGACAGAAAACTTCCCCTACCTGATGAAAGAAATAGACTTACAAGTCCAGGATGCACAGAAAACCCCAAACAAAAAGGAATCCAAAGAGGACCACACCAAGACACATCATAATTAAAATGCCAAGGGCAAAAGACAAAGAGAAAATCTTAAAAGCAGCAAGAGAAAGACAGTCAATTACCTACAAGGGAGTACCCATACGACTGTCAGCTGATTTCTCAACAGAAACTATGCAGGCCAGAAGGGAGGGACAAGAAATATTCAAAGTGATGAATAGCAAGAACCTACAACCAAGATTACTTTATCCAGCAAAGCTATCATTCAGAATTGAAGGTCAGATAAAGAGCTTCACAGATAAGAAAAAGCTAAAGGAGTTCATCACCACCAAACCAGTATTATATGAAATGCTGAAAGGTATCCTTTAAGAAGAGGAAGAAGAAGAAAAAGGTAAAGATGCAAACTATGAACAACAAATACACATCTATCAACAAGTGAATCTGAAAATCAAGTGAATAGTCTGATGAACATAATAAACTGGTGATTATAAAAGAATCAGGGGCATAGAAAGGGAGTGGACTGACTATTCTTGGGGGGGGGGAAGGAGGAGGGGGATGCGGGAAGAGACTGGACAAAAATCGTGCACCTATGGATGAGGACAGTGGGTGGGGAGTGAGGGAGGAGGGTGGGGTGGGAAGTGGGTGGAGGAGAGCTATGGGGGGAAAAAAGAGGAAAAACTGTAATAATCTAAACAATAAAGATTTAATTTTTAAAAAAAGAACATGCATCCAGAATAAAGACTTTTCAAAACTCAATAATTAAAAACAAAGACCTCAATAAAAAAAAAATGAGCAAAAGACTTGAATAGACACTTTAGTAAAGAAGATATAGGGATGGCAAATAAGCACATGAAAAGATGTTCAACTCCCTATAGTTGAAAAACAAACTATCATTAGTCACTAATGACAATTAATGAAGCCTAAACTATCATTAGTCATTAGGAAAATATCAAGCCTAAGCTATCATCAGTTATTAAGATAACGCAAGGTAAAGCCATATACCTTTTAGAATATCTAAATTTAAAGGAATGATTATATCAAATGTTGGCAAAAAATGTGGAGCAAATGTACTTCTCAACCAGTTCGGCTGTTTATTTCTAAAATAAAAACCTAACAAACAAAGAAACCATATACCCAACATATGACCCAGCCATTCCATTCTTAAATACTTATAGAAGAGAAATGAAAACACATGTTTACATAAAGACCTGTACATGAATGACCACAGAAACTTTATTTACAATAACTCAAAACTGGAAACAACCCAAATGTCATCAACAGGTGAATGGGTAAAGAAATTCTGGTATGTCCATACAATAGGCAACTACGTAGCAATGAAAAGGAATGAAATTTTTATACAAACTAGAATGGATCAAAAGACAATTACGGCTGATTAAAAAAATAAAACAAAAAATGTATGCTGTACAATTCAAATTATATAGAATTCTAAAAAATGCAAATTAACTTTTATTTATTTTTTATTTATTTATTTTTTTAAATATATTTTATTGATTTTTTACAGAGAGGAAGGGAGAGAGATAGAGAGTTAGAAACATCGATGAGAGAGAAACATCAATCAGCTGCCTCCTGCACATCCCCCACTGGGGAAGTGCCTGCAACCCAGGTACATGCCCTCGGAATCGAACCCGGGACCCTTCAGTCTGCAGGCCGACGCTCTATCCGCTGAGCCAAACCGGCTTTGCAAATTAACTTTTAGTGACAAAAAGCAGGTCGGTGGTTGCCTCAGGGTGGGGTAAGGAGAAGAGGGGTGGGAGGGAGTGATTACCAGAGGCACAAGGAAACCTTGGAGAAGGGGACAATGAATATGTTCATTATCTTGATCATGGGTGCATATGTTGAAACATCAAATTGTACACATATAAGTATGTTCTAGTTTTGTATGTCAAGTATGCCTCGATAAAATTATTTTCAAAAGAAAGAATCTGGGGACATGGGGAGGGAAGGCCTTTCTTCCTTGCGTTCTCTCTGTCACTCTATCCATCCATCACAGAGCTGACTGCCACTGAAAAGGGGGGGGGCATGTTTTCTGCCCCCACAAGCCAGTCACTTTTCATTGACACTAGCTTGCCCAAGGAAGTCATTTTGACTGCTTTTTAATTTCAATTAGAAAAACAATTATGTATATAAGGACACAATGTCTTAGAATTTTGTGACTTTTTGTACAACATATAAATGCGTTTATTAATAATTGTAGTTACCTCCCCCTCCTTCATTTCCGGTATATATGTATGTGTTATACCTATATTGCCCAAAAGCAGTCATTTTGACTGCCTAGGAAATTTTAGATAATCAAATGACTCTTATTATTGAATTGAGTAAATTTCTTATATGACCAGTTCGGCTCTGTATTGAAATAACAGTTTTCATTTTTTTTCGATTACGTCACATGATAACATACAAGTACATGATAAATTGTCGACACTTGATAAGTTGCAGTTGCTCAATAAGCTAAACTAGTACTTGTTATTCGAATCTTTATGCAGTGATACTTGTTCTAATAAGTTGTTTATTTTATTTCTTTTGCGCCCTAAATTCATGAAAGAAATGTTGAATAGAAGTGAGTTATTGGAAAAGCTAAGGAACATAAGTGAAGAGTGCTCTGATATTATTCTTTCACAATGCAGTCATTTTGACTGCTTTTGGGCACTATAGGTATATACTAAGTTTCAGTCTTTCTAGTGTTAAAGAACAGTCTTGTGGAGGATAAGCCCGGATGTGTGAGCAAACACAGGCAAAGGATTCTTCATCAAAGTCAGGGCAATCCGTAGCAAAGCCACTGTCAAACGTGCCCAAAGAAACAGGAAAGAACCACAAATTATAATGTACAGAGCAAGTCCTGGGAATAAATTCTGAATCCATGATCTAGCAGCTAATTTCTAACCTCTCTAAACCTCTGCATCTTTACCTTAAAAATGGGACCATAACATCACACAAAGGCTGTGGGGAAGACTAGGTAAGGTTCTATTTACAAAGAGACCTACATCAGGGCTGGCGCAGTTAACGCTTCCTCCATCCAGGGAGGCAGCATCTAGAGAGGAGAAGGGCCTGAAGTTTGAACGTGGAAAATGTGGGTTCTAGTCCTGAGTCTGCCCTTGACATGACCTTGCTGCCGGTCCGTGAAGCCCTTCTGCACTGGGGATGGAGAGGGGAGAACAACGGACGGAAATAGTCCTGCACTCCACTAGGCTCTCTAAGCCCTGGCTGAGGGTTCAGTTAGATTAGGTGCCACCCACAGGGAACTCTAGTTTACTACCTGCTTTTGTACAGCCCATGAGCTAAAAATGGTTTTTACAATTTTAAATGGTTTTTAAAAATTCCAAAAAAGAATAATATATTGTAAGGTGTGAAAGTTATATGAAATTCAAATTTCAATGTTCCTTAATAAGTTTTATTTTAATACAGACACACCCGTTCTTTTATATGTCTGTGGTATCCTTGTGATAAAAAGTCAGAACAGAGTAGTTGCAAATGTGACCATACAAACTGCCAACCCTAATCTTTCTTCTTTTTTAAAAAATATGTTTTTATTGATTTCAGAGAAAGGAAGGGAGAGGGAGACAGAGACAGAAATATCAATGATGAGCATCATTGATCGGCTACCTCCTGCACGCCCCCTACTGGGGATGAAGCCTGAGACCCTGGGCATGTGCCCTGACCAGGAAGTGAACAGTAACCTCCTAATTCATGGACTGATGTTCGACCACTGAGCCACACTGGCTGGGCAAAGCCTAAACGCTTCACCAGCTGGCCCTTTAACAGAAAAAGTTTGTGGACTCTTGAGTTAGGTCATCAGAAGCACAAGCTATTTGCTCAGCTCCCCATAGAAAAGTATTTGGTGTACTAAGATTTAATACAATGCCCTTAACTTTTATAGGGTTCATAAGAAACATCCATTTGAGTGGAATTTCTGTGTCTTCTGCAATAAATGCTTTCTAGAATTTTATGCCAGAAAAGAAGCTTGTCTTCAATTGACCTTGTATACGTCATTTTATTACCCAGTGTAGCTGGCATATGGTAAGTGGTGCAGAATAATTTTAGTTTATTTTAAATTATATTAGCAGATGATTCTTTTAATATATATATATATTGATTTCAGAGAGGAAGGGAGGAAGAGAGAGATAGAAACATCAATGATGAGAGAGAATCATTGATTGGCTGCCTCCTGCATGCCCCTACTGGGGATTAAGCCCACAACCCGGGCATGTGCCCTGACCAGGAATTGAACCCTCACCTCCTGGTTCATAGGCCGATGCTCAACCACTGAGCCACACCGCTGGGCATGATGTATCTGTTAATATCCTCGCCCTCTCCAGGAGCTTCCCAGCCGTAACTCAGATCTTCTAGCTGCTTCCTCAGACCTGGCACTGCTTCCCTCTCTTCACTTCTACCGGCTCCAGTCCTTCTCCCTGTGGCTGCCGGTTGACTTTCTACAGCAGCCAGCAGGGAAAGGTCAAAAACTAAGGTGGTCCAAGCCTGCCCACCACCTGTTTCTATATTTTTAAATGATTACATAAGTACTTACACAGTCTCCTCCATTTCCCCCTTAGCCCCAAATGCTTATTCTCTGGCCCTTTCCCGAAAAAGTTCGCCATCCTCTGTCACAAATGAGAACTGGTTGCTGCCCCGCTTCTCCTCACCTGCACTCCTCAGTGCTCGCCCCAGAGGCACTGGGGGAAATGCAGATTGCTGGGCCCCCAGCCGTGGGCAAACTACATCCCGCGGGCCAGATCCGGCCCATTTGAAATGAATAAAACTAAAAAAAAAAAAAAAAAAAAAAAAAAGACCGTGCCCTTTTATGTAATGATGTTTACTTTGAATTGATATTAGTTCACACAAACACTCCATCCATGCTTTTGTTCCGGCCCTCCGGTCCAGTTTAAGAACCCATTGTGGCCCTCGAGTCAAAAAGTTTGCCCACCCCTGATAGACATTCTGGTTCCGTGGGGGTGCAGCCTGGAATCTGTATCCTAACAAACACTCGTCGCACACACCCGGCGGTCCTCACATAGATGGCCCACAGCCACACCTTGTGGAATCTCTTCTAACTGGAGCGATGACCTGAGGCTCCTGAGATACCCAGACAGCTCATGCCTTTGCCACAGTCTTGTCTGCCCGGAAAGCCTTGGAAATGCCTTTCTCTTTCGAGGCTCAACACAAAGGCCACATCTTGTTCGCAGGCCCCCACCGCTACCTCAGACCAGCACTGTTGCCCCTCCCCTGTCCGCTCCACAGAGCACCTGTCCTCCTATAACCCTGATGATGCGCTAATGTAGCTTTCCCAGGAGCCACACGTGAGCTCCCCATCGTGTCCCCAGTCCTTGCAGAGAAGGCACTTGATTAACATTCAGTGACTCGGGGAATGAACAGATGGATTTGCTCCAAAATGCCGCGTAACGCAGCGCCAAGTCAGAACTGGAGTCCCCACTCCAGACCCCCGTGGGTGGCTCCCATGCCCAGCCATCAGCTGCCGGAGCAGAGGGTTCGGAGAAGGGCTGGCCTGGGTGTGAATCCTGCTAGCTCGGTGACCTTGGCGACTTGGACCAGCTCTCAGAGCCTCATTACATCATCTCTAAAATGAGAAAGATGATACGAACAGCACTTACCTCATCGAGTTGCTCTGAGGCTGAAGTGAAATAATCCACGGAACGCTCGTCAGCACATAGGAAGCATTCGATCCCGGTTAATTATAGTTGTGATTCCGTCATCTTCCTTGGTCCACACCAGGCATTTCCCCAGGGAGCCTGGGAGGAAGCCTCAGCCTTTCTCTGTGAAGGGGACAGTGGGGACTGTTCAGATTTGAGTCTCCGTCAGCCAATGCCATCCCTCGTGTCTTTAAGATCTTATGGGAAATCACCAACCAGGCTAAAGCCCTGTCAAGTGACCCGGTGTTCTGGAGCTGCTGAAGCACATGAACCCCAGCTCTGAGCCAAACTCAAGAAATCCACCCACAGAGACCCTGCTCCCTGGAGGTTTGAGGCAGAGTTGTTTCAGAAAACAGAGGACACCCAGCACCAAGGGCTGGGACACTCGGAGGCTGCTGGCCGCATCCCCGCCCAGCACAGCAACACTGCAAGTTTGTCGAGTCCTCATCACACACAGGCAGGTGCCACCAACCCCGGGAGAGGGAATGAAGCAGGAGCCTCAGTTGCCCACAGCGTGGACCTGCCATGCAATGTGGCAGATCCAGGATGGGGCTTCCTGCAGCAGGGTAGCCTCTGGGATGAGGAGCCCGGATTACAGGCCCACCCACCACCCCCAAGGTGACAGGGCACTGTCAGAGAGCTCACAGGCTACAGAACCAGGAAGACTTGAGTAATGTTTGGTAGCCTAATACACTCTTTTAAAACCATTCTTCAGTCACACAAACCAGAAGCCTAGGAGTTGACCTTGACATCTCTCTCTCCCTCAATCCCCCCTACCTATCCTCCATCATGGAATGACACCATTTTATCTCCTAATGATTTTGGCCACCAACCATCCCCATTCCCAATCTCACTTATTCTGTTGGATTTCTTTTTCTTTTTCCATTGCACATAATGCTTCCCAACACACTAGCTTACTTATTTATTATGTTCTGTCTCCCCCTCATGAAAATGTCAGCTCTATGAGGATAGGGTTCTTGGCCTGTTTTGCTCACAGAGTAGGTGCTCAGAAATACTCATGGATGAATTCTTCATGTCTACCATCTCCGATCTAAATGACTACACTAGCTTCCTGCCTGGCCCTCTGATGCCCACTCAGGTCCATTTCCATTCCATTCCCCAATGTGGTATCTTCTCAAAATCCAAGCTGGTCATATGTCTGCTCTCTGCTGCTCACACCTGCACTCACACCTGCACTCACAGACTCCAGACACAGCAATGGCTCCCCGCAGCTCTTGGGATGACGTCCAAAGCCCCAACTCAGCCCACAAGGTCCTGTGTGGCCTGCTCCGGCCTCCTCTGGCCTCTGTGCTCCCCACCCTCCTCCTTCTCCTTTCTCTGGTCCCACTGGACTCTCTTCAGCTACCAAATGCCTGTTTGCCACATCGTTCCCTCCACAGGGCATGAGTCCAAGAAGATTCCCGTGCTTGGAATACTTTCTCCCTTCCTACTCATCCTTTAGCTCCCTGCTCTGGGCAGTCTTCTCTGACACGGCTCACACCCTCACTAGGTCAGACCCTCATGGCAGGATCTCATACACCATCCGGGACTTCCCCTCCACAGTGCTGTCAGGAATGCATTTTTATACCCGTCTGTGGGTTGTTTGTTAACATCTTTCTTCTTGACTGTCAACTCCAGGAGGGCAGGGCTGTCTTTCTTGCTCACTATTTTATTACAGGCGGGCAGGCCTGTAATGCCTAACAGAGTGCCAGACACCTCGTAGGCACTCTATAAACCTTTGTTGAGTGAATGAATGAAACCAAGGCCCAAAGGCCAGAAGTGACTTACTCACAGTGGAGCCGCCTGGAGTTGGCTGCACTGGGCTGAGGAACACAGAATTCAGGACTCTTCCCGGAACTCATTCACTTGTCTTTGGCAGAGCAGTGATGACAGTCCCCCAGCCAGCAGAGAACACAGCTGGTCAGCACACCAGACAGGGGGATGGACCCAGGCCTCTGGAGGTCCTTTCTGGAACAACGGCTCCAGGCAGTCAAGACAGAAGGTCTCTATGTTGGGGACTATTACACACTAAATTCCCCTCATGGAGATTGCAATTCACATCTACAGACTGAAGGCTCTCAAAGTCCCAGGTCGGAAAGAAACGGTGAACACCATGCAGAGGATTTTCCTTCCCCAGAAGAAAACATTTCTGCACAAGGCCAGTCCACAGGTCAGCTCCGAGCACAACCAAGTGGACACTCAATCTTCCAAAGAACACGTATCAAAGGCCTACTCAGTTTCAGGTATGCGCCGGGTGCCGAGACAACTGCAGAAGAAAAGTCAGCAAGGCCCTATCCTCAGGCAGTTTACGTTCTAGGAGGGGAAAAGCCAAACTCAAAACCAACTAAAGGGTGGAATGAACAACCGGCCGTGAACTGAAATCACATAAGTTCAATGAAAGGAACGCCGGCCATGATTGGCTGCTGGGCTGAGCCCTGAGGGGGTGACCACACAGCTGACAGTGTGAGGCACTGAGGCCAGCCTGACGGACGGCCAGGGCCAGCATGCCCGGCTCCCAGTAATCCCGTCCCTTAGCTGTGAATCCTCTAGAGACGAATTCTGCTTCCACACGCCTCTCAGTAACACCCAAGTAGGAAACCACAGGTCCTCCAGGATGTGACTCAGGCAGAGCTGACACGGGGGCTCGGTGTTGCTAAATTTCCAGCACACCGGTGAATGGAAAAGCACACATAGAGAGGAATGTCCCCCTTCCAGGGTATGATCACGAAAACCGCGCCAGATTAACGTATAATATCTCACTGAACGTGCTAAAAATGGTTTTGGAGCGCAGAGGAATTGCTTAAATGGAAAGTAATTGTTGAGGAGCCATTATTGTTCATCCAAGATGGGGCCGATGACATTGAGGTGTTCCGTTTAATGTGCTGCCATAACTATCCTCTTTTAGAGACGATAAAGCTAAGCGTTCTCAGATGACCTGGATGCCCGTACCTCGTTTTCTCATAATACCTTATGGCCATCCACCTGGAATTCTCCAACCTTGGGGGTTTCCAAGAACTATAGCCCTCACAGCTGAGGAGGGATGTGCCGTCAACATTCGGGTCCTAGATGTGTCTGAGGCTATCAAAACGTTAGGTTTCTCCAATGGTTTGGCAAAGTGAGCTGTGCAAACGGAGGAGATGCTTGTCACTTGCTCTCCCCCTATTCTTCTCCTCCTCCTCCTCCTCCTCCTCCTCCTCCTCCTCCTCCTCCTCCTCCTCCTCCTCCTCCTCTTCCTCCTCCTCCTCCTCCAGCTTGCCCTGGCTGACTCTCACGGTGGAGTGGAGATCATTTCCCAACATGAGAACATTCCTGGGTGCTGTAGGGAACGAGCAGCAGAAAAATGAGGTTTGCCTGACCCCTTGTGGTGCCTGGCTCTCAAAGCCTGCTCTTGGCTGTGCAGACTAGACACGGAAGACTGGGCTCGGTTCGGTGTGAATGTGGGTGGCTGTAGTGGATTGAATGGTGGCTCCCCAGAAAACATGTTCTCCCACTGTGACCCTGTTTGGAGAGGGTTTTTGCAGAAGGATTAAATGATGAGTTCTAAGATGAAACCATTTTAGATGACCTGAGTGGGCCCTACATTGAGTGATAAGAAGACGCAGACCCAGACAAGGCCGTGAGAAGATGGATGCAGAAACTAGAGTCACACGACTACAAGCCAGGGAATGCCGAGGATTGCCGCAGTCATCAGAAACTGGGAGAGAGCCATGGGAGGGATCTGCCCTCAGAACCTCCAAAAAGAACTAACCTTGCCGACGACACCTTCATTTGGGACTTCTGGCTTCTGGAATGGTAGGAAAATAAATTTCTGTTGTTTGAAGCCACCAAGTTTGGGGTTATTGGCTAAGGCAGCGCTGGGCAACGAATACAGTGTCTTTTATAGCCAAGGTGGGGTTGGGGGATAGAAGGGCTCAAAGCCAGTGGTTTCCAAATGCTTGTCTATGGCGAGAGTGAATCAGATTAGCCTGGGCCCTTGTTAGAACCGAGTCCCGATTGTGGGTTAGAGTCCCTGCGCTGTGCAGGGGGATATGGAATCTGTACCTTTAATACGCTGTCCCTATCAATTCTCCCGCACAACCAGTCCTGGGAGCCGCTGCTCTGAACACCTCAGGAGTAGCCGCTGTGGTCGTGGTAGTGCTATTCACTGAATTATTTCTTCCTCTTCACCTTCCAAGCACAGGATAAGACCACACTTCCTGCTCTGCAGCCGGTGGTCAGGTAAAGTCAAGCCACTAGTTTGGGCCTAAGGAACTGTGAGTGAAAGTGCAGTGTGTCGCTCCTGGGCTGAACCTTAACTGCCAGCGTGAGACCCTCCGAGCTCTTTTCCGGCAACGTGTGGGATGGCGGCAGCCCCATCAGCCTGGTTCTCTGAGTGGCTGAGCGGAGCTCCTTGCCCCCCTCGAAGGCCCATGTGGCCCTGGGGTTTGAAAGGCTCTGAAATGTCCGGTTGTTTGTTACTGCAGCACAACCCAGCCTATCCTCACTGACTGAAAAGTTTTATTTCAACTTCAAGTCACCCTCTCTAAGGCATAACTTGGATACGGAAACATTGTTTTGGCACTTTGGGGACAATTTGTTAACCATGGCTTCGGCTCATCATTGCAAACACTGCTCATATTAGGGGAGGGACTGAACTGAACTCAGTATTAACTCCCAAACAAACTCCAAAAATTTTTTTTCTAGCCAAAACCGGTTTGGCTCAGTGGATAGAGCGTCGGCCTGTGGACTGAAAGGTCCCAGGTTCGATTCCGGTCAAGGGCATGTACCTGGGTTGCGGGCATATCCCCAGTAGGAGATGTGCAGAAGGCAGCTGATCGATGTTTCTCTCTCATCGATGTTTCTAACTCTCTATCTCTCTCCCTTCCTCTCTGTAAAAAATCAATAAAATATATTTAAAAAAAAATTTTTTTTTCTTGCTATCTTTTTAATTCACTAAAACTGGTGATTTTCTAGCCAGTATCAAACTTTAGTGTGCATACGAATCACCCCAGATCTTGTTAACATACACAGTATTAGAACTCAGTAGTCTAGGATGAGTTACATTCTGTATTTCTGACAAACTCTCGGGTGATGCCAGTTCTGCTGTCCTGTAGACACACTTAGAGTAGCAAGGTTTTAAACAATGATTTTCTACAAAATTACTTCTAAACCAACAGTTAAATTAACTTCATAACCTCCATAATTACACTGGTGTATATCTGTAAAGCCATCTGTAGTTTCACATGCGTCCAATTTCAGCCTCATCATGGTCCTGTCTGTGAGGGAGACCAAGCAGGTATTCTCAGACCCACTTTGCAGACGAGAAAAATAAAAGCTGGGGGAGGTTAAGAGATGTCTCCAGGGTCATATAGCTTAGAAATGCCAAAAGTCTGGCTAAGGGCACAAATCACATTATACTGATGCTCTACCAGTGCCCAAGTAATAGCTCTCAAGACTTCATCAGTGTTTAAATACTCAGCAGGATTGTAAACTGAGAGAGAGAGAGAGAGAGAGAGAGAGAGAGAGAGAGAGAGAACGAACTTCAGATTTCAATTCTTTGGTGGCCTCAACCTAGCCTCTGAATTAGTCTACACTGGCTTTGGAATGTCCTTTTCATGGAGGAAACACTGCCCTCTGGTGGGTTTCCAGAGCATTACTTTTCAGGACACCATCTGAGTTCCATCCTTGCAACTCTGGGCTTCATAGCTCCAGTTCTTTGAGTCAACAAGGGCTAGGCCCTGTGTACGGGATCCAGACGTGGCATAAGCCATGGTCCTTACCTTCTAGGAGCTCTGGAGGCAGGCGCAGAGACAAGACTTTTCGCATGACACAATCTGTTCGTAACGCAGAGTTTGTGGCCGCTTTGGTCCTCAGCTCCCCCGTCTATAAAGAGAGGATACAATAGGCTTGCCAAGCTAGGTACCTGGATGAAGATGAGAGATTTGCCCTAAAAATCAACAGGCCTTGGACATGGAGGTGTTACAGGAAAGGAGACGGTCACGATGCCAAGACGACACCATGATGTTGAGCCTCGTTGGCAGGGAGAACCATCACGCCTCCGGGAGAGATAAGGTGAACAGTTAATTTGGGGGAAACGATGACAAGTTTCAATTTACCTGTGAGTCTGAAATGACACCAGGACACGGTGTGGCACTATCCAAAGCACTTGAAAGGAGATGAGGGATGAAAATGCAGCTTTAGGAAGGAGAAGGCAGCGGCCAGGGGCACAAGTCCGGAGTCTAAGGGCCTGGGTTTAAGTCTTAACTCCACTACTTGCCAGCAGTGACCTCAGCAAGCGTTTAACCTCCCAGTGTCTCCAGCTGGGCACCTAGAACATGAAACAATAGTTGCCATGAGAATGAAATAAGTTAGTGCGGGTACTGGGTTATACTATCTCTTGAGTGCCTCCTATTCACTGGACTATAACCTCCATGAGAGCAAGAGTTTTTGTTGATTTCTATGTCTCCTAGTGCAGAATGTGCACTCAATCAATAGTCACTGGATAAAGGAGTGAGTGAGTGAATGAATGAATGAATGAATGAATGACGGAATTGCCACAGGATTGATGGACTGAGACGCTGTTTGAGGGGCAGGCTGAAAGAGAGACTGGACGTCTGAGCTCAGATGTTGCCCAGAATTGGGAGCTGAGGTCACTATCTAACACTGTTCTTTTTAGAAGCGTGAACCGGAGGTTTTCCCATGGGAAGGACTAGGTTCTCAACCAGAGCAATGTCTAGAGGAGAGCTCTTTGGTTTCTGCAGTTGGTGGGAGCGGAGAAAATGCTCCCTGCATCCAGCCAGGGAATCCGCTAAACAGCCCACAATGCACGGGACAACCCCACAACAGAGTCATCTATCCCCCAATGTCAACAGGCCCAGGGCTGCGAAACCCTAGAGTAGAGGGGAGAGTCCAAAAGATGGCCCCGATCCCAGCTAGTGTGCTTCTCTCTAGCTCTGTGACCTTCGCAGTCAAATCCTTGCTCTTTCTGAGTTTGCTTCCTAATCTACAAAATGGGAACCATAGCAATACCAACTGAGGTTGTGGTGAGGAGAACAGTTGTGTGTTCCCAGCCCCTGACAAATGGTGGGCCCACGTTAAACCCCAGCATTCCTATTAGTTATGACTCTCGGGCACGGGGATGCATAACACAGACAACGCCTCAGCTCCTGGGGAACCACTGAGGCTGAATCCCACTCCCACAGCTTGAAGAGGTCACATTCACGCCCGCTTCGCTCCCCCCATCCTACACACAAAAGCAATTACACTAATATTGGTCTGGCTCCTCCTTTCATGTTGCTGAGGGCACCGAAGGGGGTGCACGGCCAGGAATGGCTTCAGACTTGCCACCAAAGTGAAACTGGGCGGAGGTTCTACTTCTACGCAGCTTAGAATCAGCTCATAACCTTGACCCAGGCCTGACCCAGGCAAACGTTAGCCAGACCGACCGCCATCTCGATGGTCTGGCCAGTGGAGCAGGTTCTGGCAGGTAACCTGAGTATGAGAGAAGTTGCCAAACACCACCAGAAGCTTACAAAAGACCTACCTTCCAGGCAAAGAAAATAAAAAAGAAATCTGGGGAAACTCTCCTGAAGGCCACGTTACTTAGACATTGCTGTGTGTGAGTGTGCAGAGGATGGCGGGCAAGCACGTTACATACACTGAGGTTCCCACGTCTCTGAATGCACCCACATACCCCTCATAACACTCGGGGTGCCGCTCCTGCCTGGCCTTTCCCTGGCTTGCTCCGGCTGTGGCTTACAGGTGACTCTGGCCAGAGCGACGGCACCTTTATTTCTTGAAGACAGAGACTCAAGCATCAGTTCTGTCCTCTGTCTTGGAGGTCTCATGGAGGATGGATGGGGCCCAGGGGCAGGAAAGATGGAAGAGAGAAAATGGGGAAGAAATAGGACAGAGCTCCTCAATGAACAATAATAGTTAAAAATTTCTGAGCATTTACTGTATACCAGGCACTGTGCTACCTTCGTGTTCATTATTCAGTCCTCCAAGTCTCCTATGAATTCAGTTTAAGGTTGTTCATTTTACATAAGTCAAGTAAACTGCTCCAAGAGTTACACTGCCTCACACCAGCTCATTCCCAGTCCAATCAATGCCTATGACCCTGGGGTCAGGTGTGAAGTAACTTAAAAGGAAGATCTGCCTTATAGGGCATCCTCCCACCCGGCATTTGCGGGTACGTGGTAGGGGAGGGGGAGACAGTTTTCCTTCTGGTGGGAGGGCTAATTACTTGTCACATGACTGGGGGAGGGCGATGCCACTGGTACGTAGGAGGGGAAGCCAAGGGCATGAAACACCCTGTGTTGTAAAGAATAACACTCTGGTTGAGAAACACCGGAACCTTCTGGCCCTCAGCTCCCCCACCTCCACAGTATAGACCATATCGTCTGCATTATCATGAGGATGAAATGACATGTCATCTCGAAGGCACTGGCTCCCACAGGGCAGCAGACACTGTCAGAGCCCCAGCATACCCTGGGGCCTGTACCACTTCCCTCCACCTGCCACATCTGCCCCTCTTCCTCCAAGAGCTTCTGCTGCTGGGAAAGCTTGCTGTACCCTCTCATGACAAGGCACATCGAGGCACCCCAGACCCTCAGCCAACAACTACTGGTGGGAGCTGCCTCGCTCCTGGGAGCGAGAAGACGGAGGCTCATGCACTACCGTTTCCGCAGCAGGACTAGCAGGGTCCTTCCATGCTAACCAGCATCCTCTCCTCTGTCACTGCCCCCTCTCTTTCTCACGCTCTTGGGATCACCTCCCAATGAAACCATGTGCTGTCAGATCCTTGGGAAGCCCAATCTAAGACACACACTGACTAGTTCAGTGTTGGTCCCCTTTCCTCTGTGCCCTTGTTGGCTTGTATGTGTGTGTTTTTAGCCTAGAGCTGCCCTTATAAAAGCGTGTGTGTCTTCCTGTGCGGGTCCTGCTCATGTTAATAACTGTGTACTGTGAATTATGTTAGTTCTTCTCTCTGGCTCGTTAGCAACATTATTAAAAATTGGGTGGGGAGGGTAGCCCATTAAATTCCACAAAATGAAAATAATTCTTTCCCACACAATGTGAGCACTACCATTTCTGCTTTGGGGACTGAGAGACAGCACCCCCCTTTCCCCCGCCCCCCTCCCCCCTTCCCACACCCCGCCAGCCAAGGAGAAGAGTGGGCCCTTGAGGGACAATAGCTAGAGACAGTGCAGGTCCCAGGCAGCCAGAGGGCTGTGCCCAGGGAGGCACCCGCTGCCCTTGTCCATATAAACAGCAGAGCTGCACCGGTCGCATGGCCCCTCCTGAGCTCAGCAGTGCTAGAAGGGCCCACCCCTGTACAAATTCCTGCACCGGGCCTCCAGTGTAATTATAAGATATTCCTCCATGAGCATGTTCAAGTTTATCCTATTGGCTCTGTTATTACTTCTTTCATTTACTTCCAGATGCTCTCCCGATGACATGGGTTTCAGACCCCATTCATTTTCCAGATGACTTGTTGACACTGCCGTGGAGCAGCACCTTGAGCAGGAAGGGATGTGCCCTTGTTTCTTTCCTAGCCATCTCTCCGTCCACACATTGTCAACCCTTCACATATGCTCCATTCCGCTGGGTGTCTACAGAGGCAAAGAATTTAGAGTCTGGAAGGGACTCTGCCTCCTCACTCTCCTCTCCCTCCCTTTCCTCTTCCTTCTACTTCTTTCCCATATAACAACCCAGTTTCCTGCATCTGAAATATAGTGCCTGGTTGTAAACACCAGGAATTTGAAACCTAAGGAGACCCTAATTAAGGCCTAGGATCACACAGCAAACAAGTAGCTGAGCCAAAGTAATTCTCAATCTCCTGACTCTCAATATAGTGCTCATCCCACAGAATCCCATTTGGTTAAATTGATCCACCAAATTCATAGTCTTGATAAGGACCACATAAGTGAGTGAAGCAAACCCATCCCATGCCCCAGCCTATAGAAAGCCAAGCTCTGTTGGATCTGCTCTGTCAGGGTCTGACCTCATCTCTTGCCCTTTGCTCACTTTTCTTACAATTGTGCAAAGTTGGTTCCTGCCCTGGGGCCTTGACATTGGCTGTTCCCTCATACTAAACACTCTTCCCAGATCTTTGCATAGTTCAGGTCTAGTTTCCCCATCTGAGAACCCTAAAATTCCCTTGAGCTGCCCAATGCTGCCCATTCCTTAAAGATGGGTTCAGTATCTATGGTTTATATTATTATCTTTACTATAATTATTTTAATCAATGTCTAGTAATAGCATTGTGTGCTAGGCACTGTTTTAAATATACTACTTGTATAAATTAATTCTCATAATAGGACTCCATGAGGTAAATACTATTATAGCATCCATTTTCAGATGTAGAAATTGAGGCACAAAATTAATTTGCGCAAGTATATGTAGCTTATGAGTGGAAGAAAAGGAATTTTAACTAGGCCATCTGGCTGTAGAACCCTATACTCTAAGTTTTTAAAGTTATTAATTTTCCTCTTAGTATAACTTCAGCTATATCTCTCTCTAACGTTCCCCAAGTGGCCATTCAGCCATGTTTAAACTTTGCTAGTGCTGGGAGTTGGGAGCATGTGCCCCACCCCCCCACCCCGCCCTCCACCCCCCAACCCTCCAGGAGCCTACTCCATTGTTGGGCTGCTCAGGAAGTTCTTTCTCAATGAACTGGACTCTGCCTCCCTGCCACTTCTTGGTCTTGGTTCTTACATGGAGCACACTTTCCCATACAGCATCCCTTCACACTTTCCAGATCGGTTTCTAGAAACACCAAACCAGTAACCCTCTTTCCGAATGCCTTCTCTGATACCTTCAGTTGTACTAAATGTATCACAAACTCTGAAATGCCAGTTGGAAAAGAAATATTTTAATCCTAAAAGTCTTCAGAAGCCCCTCACTTTACGAGGGATCCTTAAAAATCTTAGGCTATGTTTTCTTTGCCTCAGTTGCCCCCGACTTCATCAGAGATTCTAGAAACAAGCGTACAAATAGCGATTCTGCATGGGACAGGGTGAGAGAGAAAGTGAGAGAGAGAAGAATGAGGTGTTTATGTGCAGAAAGAGGCCTTCAGAGCCTTGGTAGGGCAGGCAGTGTTCTGGGAAACAGAGCCATTTGGAGAGATCACTGACCATCAGTGGAGAATTGTTTGTGCTGTATCAGTGGACAAAGCTTTTGGAGTCAGAAGCAGCTGTCAGAGGGAGGGCTACTGTTGTCCAGGTCGCCCATCTCAGCATCACCATTAGAGGTAGGCATTCTGTTTGTGTGTGCATGTCTCCCCCAACCAGGAGGTAAGCCCCAAATAACCAGAATTTCCCCCCTATCGTGTTCACTGCTGCATCCTCAGTGCCTAGAACCATGCCTGGCACTCAGTAGGCACTCACATATCTGTTGAATGAATACAGGATTCATGCAGCTCAGCTTTGTTAATTATTGTGCCCCCTCCTCACTTTTGTCAAGTCATCATCGGTTCTTTCTCTTCCCTTTGATGCAAGAGGAGAACCCACTTCCACCTACCCGTTCCCGCTGGATTCTTATCTCAGCCGCACCATCAGGGGGTTGGTCTCGCCTGGGTTCTGAGGTCACAGAACCCTCTGCTTTTGCTAAGTTCCCAGGAGGAATTTCATGAAACACTCCAGGAGTGGAGGGAGACCCAGACTCAGCTCTAATTTTCACGGATTGGAGGGTGTGGCCCAGCAGTTTGTCCCTTATGGAGAGTCATGGGCTTCTCTGACAATTTGATTAAATCTGAATGCTCTCCCCAGAAAAATTCTCACAAGTGTGCACATTGTGGCATACTATAAAGCCCACACGTGGTCACCAGGTTAACAATCCATGGTGTAGACTCGCAGTGGTTCTCAACCTTCTGGCCCTTTAAATACAGTTCCTCATGTTGTGACCCAACCATAAAATTATTTTCGTTGCTACTTCATAACTGTAATGTTGCTACTGTTATGAATCGTAATGTAAATATCTGATATGCAGGATGGTCTTAGGCGACCTCTGTGAAAGGGTCGTTCGACTGCCAAAGGGGTCGCGACCCACAGGTTGAGAACCGCTGGTAGAGGGTAAACTCTCTGATTAGAGTTGATCCAGGAAGAAATCAACCTTGAGGGCTGAGGAAAAGGTCAATGTTACTAAGTAGTCACTTTATTTACTGATCATCTCATGTGAGGGGAGGGAAAGGAGGGGGGGGGAGAGAGAGAGAGAGAGAGAGAGAGAGAGAGAGAGAGAGAGAGAGAGAGAGAGAAGGGTAACATTTAAAACTCCTCTGCATGCAATTCTCAACCAGGTACTTTATTTTCTTTACATTTGCCTTGCTATCTGGAAAATCTAACAGTATTTCCATTTCCTCGGAGATAGGAAGTTTATAATAAATCTAAGAAAAAAATTGGTCGGCAAATCTCAAGAAATGTCCTCTCTCTCCCAGGATGGTTGTCCCTCCCATCCATCTGGCAGCCATGTTCCTTGACCCACATACACAGGAATAGACTACCGAGTCCAGTCCAGAATCAGAGCCAGGCAGGATGTGGGAAGTCCACCCAGCACTGCAATGCCAACTTTTAGATACCATAGGATCCAGCTCTGCGAATTTTGACATTTTTCTACAAATTCTTTGGGGATCACTAATGCTTTAAAAACTCTTATAAAGCTATGTAGCCCCTCATTTAAAAACGCACAATGTGCACAGAAACAAACACTTGCAACCAATTTTAAGGGGCACACAACCTCCCTCGAGTTTACCCCTGAATGCTCTAGAGTAGCACCATCCACGGTGGCAGCCACAAGCCACATGTGGGTGCTGAGCCCTAGAAATGTGGCTAGTTGGAATTGAGATATGCTGTAAGTGTGACATACATGATGGAGTTACTATGAGCAAAAGGATGTCCATTATCTCAGTAATTTTTATATGATTACAAGTTGAAATGATAATCTTTGGATATCTTGAATTAAACAAAACATGGTATTAAAGCTCATTTCACCTATTTCACAAGCCTGAAGACACCCTGGGTTCCTGAATTACAGGTATTTGCTTTAGCTCCTGTCCCACCATATTCCCCACTGCCCTATTCCTCATATCTTCACAGGGCTGTGCTAGGAGAGTGCCCCATGACACACCTCCCCCTTCACTTCCCCAGCAGCCGCCCAGGGCTGAAAGGAAGCTTGGGGCCACAGAGGGGCCTTCCTGAGAAAGGCCTCTGGTCAGGCTCTAGGGAGACATTGCAGCCCCTCGGCAGAGACAGAACACCCAGCCTCCAGGTGTGGCCAGGGACCTCTCAGCATGAGAAATGCCCCAACATGAGTTTTTGCTCTTCCTGCCCATCCACCAGCCTCAGCTAGAAATCCTCAGGCCCAGGTTCTGGGGTCTGCAGCTCCTAGGACCCAGCTGGACATGTAAAGAGCTCCCATGTCCCCAAGGATACAAGAAGACCTTCGATGATTTACACCACAGCCCCTGGATGTATTCAGCTAAAAGGACCCCAAATGCCACCTAGTCCATCCCTCATGTTACGATGGAAAAATTGAGTTCAGATGGGCCAAGTGACTTCCCTAGCCACTCCGCTGCTTAGTAACATGACCAGGGTCTAGCACAGAGCCTGGCTCAGTAATGACATGAATGAGTAACAATTGATCCAGGGAGGAATGCAGATTCCTAGCGCGCAGGCCAGTGCTCATCTTGCTACCCCGACTGACAGTCTACCCTCACCCTTTCTTTATCTTATTGGCGACCCAGGGAAAGATGCAGGAGAAAAACATAAGAAATGAAACAGGATTTGAAAGGAGAGATTTGACTTGACAGTGACTATTGGTTCTAGTCATCCCTCCCTCCTCAGTGGGGATTGTAGGGTCTCTGCAAATCCGAGGTACTCTCGCTTCTGGAGACCCTATTCCCCTGCTGATCAAGCATAGTCGAAGCCTCCCATAGCCTACTTTCAAGAGAATTTATACCTAACTACTTAAGAGTTGATTTGCAATTACAACTTGCTATTGACAAAATGTTATGATTTAGAAGCATTTAGTTAAGACATTGTTAGCTTTAATATTTGGGCTTTTGTTGTTGCTGTTAAGTCTCAAGCATTTCCATAGAACTTTGCAAAACTCTCAGCCCAAAGGCAGAGCAGATATCCCGCTGGTGCACTCCAGTGCCCTGTACCGCTAATTGGCCAAAGCCCACACCCTCCAGAGGTTAAGTCTTTGAACATCACCCTTGCCAAAGGATACGATGGCTCTGTCTCCCATGGGCCATCTTCAATAAGCAACAGCATTAATGAACAACCTCTGCTTGTTCTTTTGCAGGAGGAAAGAACAAATCATGGAGGCTCTAAAACTCAGAGGTCCACTTGGGCCCCATCCTCACTATGGATAACTCACACACCCACAGCATGATCCCACCGCCACCGACCACACAAACACGGACATCATTCACTAAAAACAGTAAGTCATGGACACACACAGAGCACTTCAGAGTTTGCAATGTTGCATATATATTTTTGCTGTAGGGGGATGGAGAACATGAGAGTGCAGCTGAGGCCACCTGCCTTTCTCATCACCCGGAAACTTGAGTCCTGCTGCCAACATCTGGGCCCCTCATCAGCTGCCTGGAGGATCACATAATCCCGCCCCCACACAGGCACACATCTAGCTCATCTGAGTCATGGGCCTATGGACCCCATCCCCATCAGAACATCTCACTGCTGGTGTGTCTGGCTGGTACCGTAAAGTCGTCCAGGGGTAAAGGGTGGAGCATGGGCTTTGGAGTCAGTCCCTCCTCAGTTGGTACCTTGGCTCCGTTGCTTGGTAACTGTGAGACTTGGGAAAGGTGACGAGGTAGCATTTCCATGTCCCCTCCTACCTCACAGGGTGGTTGTGAGGATTAGGGGCATGTTGCTTATGGCAGTCAATCAAATCACCTGCTTCCCAGTTCCGTGGCACATGCTCCTTTGAACACTCCCAGTCCAGCCCAGGAGTAAGTCATGCAGCTGGAGGGTTGAGATCCTGGAGTGGGGGAGTCTGGATCTGAACCCATGCTCTGCCACTGACTAACCGTGTGACTTTTGGCCAGTTAATCCATCGCTCTGGGCCTCCTCATCTATACAAAAATAAAAATAAAAATACAACGTAATTCTAAGGGTTGTTTGGGAGATTAAATGAATTAATAGACGAAAGTGTATGAAACAGTGCCAGGCACACAGGAAACCCTCATTAGCTACCCACTGCTGTTCCTATTACAGTCGATGCTCAGTAAATGCTAATTGAATTCAAATGTATCCACAAGATATCCTGGGGAAGGGATGGGGCCTCCTCTCCACTAAGATCGCCCAGAATATTTTCATTTGCAACATCCACACTTCCCTAGTAGAAAACCCACAGGAGGGTGGAGGCCAGAACTTGCCGGATTCTGATTTTCCTTTTTGTTTTCCAGTATCCCTGAAAGGAACTTGCAAGGTGGCATGGCAGGTAAGGAAATGGCATAAAAACTAGACGCAGTCTTCTTTATCTTCCATAATTCTTTCCCACTATGCTCCCATCTCCATTGTACTGAAAAAGAAGCCCAAACAACATGACAGAGAACTAGGAGGGGCTATGGAGGGGTGTGACCCGTTAGGGAGTCACAGTCTTATAGAGATAGTCGGTGCCACCCCAAGGTGCCATGGTCTAGAACAGTGATGGTGAACCTATGACACGCGTGTCAGAGGAAACACGCAAACTCATTTTTTTGGTTGATTTTTCTTTGTTAAATGGCATTTAAATATATAAAATAAATATCAAAAATATAAGTCTTTGTTTTACTATGCTTGCAAATATCAAAAAATTTCTATATGCGACACGGCACCAGAGTTAAGTTAGGGTTTTTCAAAATGCTGGCACGCCGAGCTCAAAAGGTTCGCCATCACTGGTCTAGGAGAACTTCACTGATCAAAGTGTGGCCTGTAGCCCAGCGGCATGGGCATCATCTGAGAGCTTATAGGAAATCCCAGGCCCCAACCCAGGTCTCCTGAACCAGGATCTGCACTTTAACAAGATCCCCGGGTGATTCATTTAAATTTTCAAGTTGAGAAGCAGGGCTCTCATAGATGTAGTGGGGGGTTTGAGGTCTGAAGAACCGGGTTTGCATCCTGGCTCAGCCACTCACTGGCTGCATCACCTTGGAAACTTAATATCTGAGCCTCAGCATCCTCATCTAACAACTAAGAACAACTGTAATGCCCCCTCCAACCTGTCACGAGGACTAGTGAGCATGTGTGTGGAAGTGTTTTATAATGTAGTAGGTACTAGATAAATGGACACTTTTATTTCTTTCCACTGTATGCATTTTTAAAGTAGCTCCTGTGGTCTATGGGCAAGAGAACGCCAGCCTATTCCGCTTTGGATGTGAGGGTAGAGCACACTCACGCTGAAATGATGGCGCTGCACCCAGAGCTGCTCCTGCTTGGGCAGGATCCTTGCCACCGTTTCCCAAGGCTCCCACGTGGACTGACCAGCCCAGGCAGCCTCCCTGTGAGGGGAGGCCAAGCTGTCCACACAACTCCTGGGAGAGCTGACACATTAACACTTATGAAGCCATAAAGAGGGTCTCCCTGGAGTATTGCAAAGAATATGGGCTTCAGGGACTAAAAGATATGGCTTTACATCCTGGTTCTGCCACTTCATAGCTGTGACCTTGAACAAGTCAGCTTAGCTTTCTGAGCCTCAATTTCTTCATCTATACAGGAAGCTAAAAATACAGACTCTCCCGGATTATTGTGAGATAACATATGTGAAGCATCTAATACAGCACCTGGCACATAGGTGTTCAATAAATGACACTGCAGCAGTAGTTACTATTATAACCAATAGGATTATTAGCGTGCCCACTATCTGTTTTCCCAATGACCATGAGGAGCTTGTTTTAGGCAAACCTTTTGGGCCTGGAATAGCCTAGAAAAAATATTCAGTCGTTGGCTCATTGTGCAAGCACGTATTAAGCTGTACGTGCAAAAAGAGCACAGACTGTGGTCAGAAAAGCCAGGTTCGAATCTCCAAGACTCCTTCCCACTCAAGGATTCTAGAATGTGTCAGCTTTCAGAAGAGGATCAATTCTGAGAGTCACCCAATCAGGGGAAAATATATGACTGAGGGCAAAGGGATGATAGAAAAGGGCACAGCAGACAGCCCACTTCACAGGGAGTCAGGGGCAATCCCACCCCCAGGACAGAGCCCATAGAGCAGTCCCCATATCAAACCAGAGTAACGTTTCATCTCCTGTTCTCTGAGTAGCTCAGGACACACTGGAAGTCAGGATAATGCTTTAGAGCAGCAATCCTCATACTTATGTGTGTATCAATGCCACCGAGAAAGCTTGTTAAATATATAGGTTACAGGCTATAGCGCCAGGGAACCTAATTCAGGAGGTCTTGAAATCACATATATACACATGTTTCTGATGCAAATGAAAGGAAACCTGCCTTAGGGACAAAAACCCACTTCTTTTGACTCAAAATTCGGCTCTTTTTTCTATCACACTAATGTCCTTCGGAAGGAAGGATAGACAGATGAATGGATGTGTGGATGGATGGACAGATGGACAAAGAAAATGAGTAAGTTTTCCCCACAGGCTGTAAATGAATAACAGATACTGGGGTCCTGATCTTGTTTGTCTCTACTGATCACAGTTCCTGGGAAGGACCCCTGAGCTCTGGACGCTTGGGCCAGGTGATTCGGGGACACCGATCAGAGACAGCCCGGTGTGGCCGGGAGGGTCTGATCTGGGGAGTTAGAATACACATGTTCAAGTCTCAGCACTGGTCCTCCCTCATAGTGTGACCACATGGAATTCACACCTTCACTGAACCCTGATTTTTCTCATTTGTATAAAGAGGATAAGAATGCCCATCCCACAAGATTGTTAACTACTAACATGAATTTTAAATTCCTGCACATCTGCATCTTGCTGCTTGAGGTTGGTAGGCTGAAGGCATTCCTGGGAACTCTCTTGAAATCTTTTCTTTTTTTTTTGTTTTTTTTTGTTGTTGTTGTTAATCCTCACCTGAGGATATTTTTTCCATTGATTTTAGGGAGAGTGGAAGAGAGGAAAAGACAGAGAGAAACGTCGATGTGAGAGAAAAATCAATTGGTTGCCTCTTGCATGAGCCCCGACCAGGGCCCAGGCCGGGGAGAAGCCTGCAACCAAGGTATGTGCCCTTGACCGGAATCGAACCTGGAACCCTTTGGTCCTCAGGCCAACGCTCTATCCACTGAGCCATACTATCTAGGGCTGAAATCTTTGCAAGTCTGTTTCATGGGCCCTTCTCCTCTGGCCTTCAGAAGACATTTGCGTCCTGGTCCCTGATAGAGGAGGCGCTGCCAGGGGACAGTCTATTTATTCTAACTTGCTCTGTCGACTCTAATGTTCTGTCACACAAGTGACTTGCTGTGCGGTGCCAGCAAGGAAACAATAAAATGCACGATTAAGAGTGTGGCTAATGCCTCCCAGGGAGTCGGCTCTCTGGAGGTCACATGTCCCCATGAATTCATTGCCATGGATGGCTTCCCCGTGGCCTTCAAGGGGGTTCTGCAGGGGGAGCCTCGCTTGCCCTTTTCCCACTTTTCCACGCTGAGTTGGGGATTCGGTGGGAAGTGGGGAGGGAGAAACAGAGCAAAACCCACTCTCCCCAGGGCCCTCCAGGGTGACAATGGGCCGGTCTCACCCTCTCTGTGGGACGTGTCTCCCTCACCCTTGAATTCAACCCCTGCTTCAAAGAGCCTGTCCAGCTCTGGCTCTTATGACTCGAATGACCTAGAACAAATACACCCCTTGTGCTATTATTTTTCTGAGTTTTTAAGTAAGACCAAGTCTTCCTGGTTCTTTTGTTTTATGGAGGAAACTGAAGGATTAGAGTCTTCCTTGGATTCTTTTAACAAAGCCAATTGGCTTGCCAAGAATGTCACTTCCCTCCCACCGCACAGTCCCCAGATATCAGGACAACATTACCCCCATATTGTCAACAGATGGGGTGGCAGGGACCCAGAAATAAGCTCCAAGAAGAGAACAAATGCGCATTGCGTGCTGGACATTTACATGCCTGTCTCTAATCTCCCCCAGTCAGATGTGGTGCCCCTTCGTCCAGCGGACTCCAAGGCAGTGTTCCTCCTCCGATGACCCTAACTGTGGCCTTCTCTCAGGCGGCCCATTGGGCAAGAGAAAGTCAGTGGAATCATTTGCAACAGGCGTGTGTGACACAGCCCTGCTGGGCCTGTAATAGGGAAATTAGACCTCACGCAAGAGGCTGTACCCAAGTAGCTGTCCAGCTGCCCTTGACCCCACTTTTGGGGGAGCCCATACACGGAATTCCATGTCAAGGGCACATGAGGACAACACAGGGACTTGGTAAATTGTGAAGTGGGAAAGCTGGTTTTTATTCCCTTTGCTCTCTAAAGCCTGGGAGCCTGCCTGGCTTATACCCTATTGACACGCCTGTCCTGTCCCTCAGGCCCCAGGATACCAGGTGCCACATGGTCGACCTTATAAAGTGATGGTCAGAAAGAAAGCCAGGGAAGCAGCCTTCACTGGGGCTCGGGAGCTGAGATCAGTGCCTGGCATGCAGCCCTCATTGACTCTCCATCCTGGCAACTCCGAGGGGCATGAGCACCCGCTCATCAGAAGGGGCCATTTGGCATCCTTCAAGTCATGTCCTGGCAGCACAGGGAGCCACACCCTTCAGGCTCCTGCGGTCTGAACAGAGGGCTGCTGTCTCTACCTCCTCCTGCAGCCAGTCACAGCTGTGCCAGGTCCCAGGACCATCGCCTGCAAGATTCTGCCCTTCTTGGGAGCCTCCCCGTCTATCTCCTCCCCAGCCCTTGCTACTCCCATTATATCCAGTCGGGACGGGGGGGGGGGGGGGGCGGGCGGGGGTCACGGTGAAAACTCAACCCTGCTCACCCTCCCAGCCTCCCAGCCAAGGAAGGTCTCCTTCAGGAACTCATCTGGCCCCTTGAGTGCTGGCTGGAAAGGGGCCCCTCCCTGGGAGGGCTGATGCTGAGTGGAGCCAAGGCCAGCCCACCCGGGGGTAGGAGAGGCTTGGCTCTGGGGTGAAGAGTTCCAGCACAGCAGCTGCGGGCCCCCCGCTGCTCAGGAGGGGCCGGGCTTCAGAGCAGGGCAGCCCCCCCCCCTCCCCGGACATCACAGGTATCCTTTGCTTCAAGAGAGATAGCGATTAGGGGTTGTCTTCTGCAGAATAAAAGGAACCTACGCCTGATTAAAAAATAATAGCGTGGCCAGTGTGGCTCAGTGGTTGAGCATTGGCCCATGAACCAGGAGGTCATGGTTCAATTTCTGGTCAGGGTAACGATTCTCTCTCATCATTGATGTTTCTATCTCTCCCTCTCCCTGAAATCAATAACAAAATACTTTTTTAAAAAAGCGTGACCACAGGGTTGTCTGACCAGTGACCACCCTACTGCTTCCGGACCCACACCCGGTGCAAGCACACTTGAGTTTGGGGCAGCCCTCCCGGCATCGCGTTCAGGCCCAGGCCTTTGGCAGCGGGCACCCAGGAAGCCGAGGACGGCAAGAAGGCTTCCAGGAAAGCCAGGCGGCGTGGGTCTCCAGACTTGGGCTCCGCTAAACAAACCCAGAAGGCACTTCCAGAACGGAGAGCAGAAATGCGATGGTACAGACTGTGACGGATCAGACCAGCTAGTGTAAGACTAGGGGCAGAGCATTATTCTTCCCTTTACGTATGGATTTGGGGCATCTCAGTCAGCCCAGGGCTGGAGCTGGCCGCCAGTGCGGGGGGTGGTGGGGGAGATGGACTAACAGCTCAGGGCAGAAGGTAGAAAGGCCAGAGGAAGAAGCTGAAGGAGAACCCACCAGGAGGAAACAGAAACGCAGGGGGCTCCGTGGACCTTGCCGCTCCGGAGCTGAACTTGTAGCTCTGACAACGCTGACTTTAAGCCGACCTTCAGCGGCGCTTCTTAGCAATGTACACCGGGCAATCGCTGGTAAATCTTTATTAATTTTAATTGGCGGCCCCCATTTATAAGAACCATTAAAAAGGATAAATTGAGCCCATCCGGCGTAATGTCTTTTGTTAATTAGTTTGTCAGCACTGTTTTAATATCCCCTAATGACTTCATATTTCAGACCTGACATTAAAGGAGACGCTGTGAGAAAGGAAATGGTCTTATCACAGTGTACTGTAACGTTTTTCTTTTCTGAACAAAAAGTGTCCTTCCAAACGCTGACCAAGGTTAGATGTCATTTAATTCTCAAAGGTGGGTGCTCGGGGACTCCTGAGGCCCCCAATTCTGTTTCCAGGCCCCCCTGCCCATCATCTCTCAACTTGCCTTTCTGCCAACCACCTCACGCAGCCCCCACACAGTCATTCATTTCTTCCTCCCTTCATTTATTCAACAAACATTGAGTCTCTCGGAATCAGGGAAATAGGTCGGAGGGAAGTCAAGCAAGACACAAATGCCTCCTAGAAAAAGACGCAGACGCTTCGCATCCTCCATCCCAAGAAGGGCATGTCTCCCGAATCCAGGGCCATTGTTTTGTTTGGGCAGGAAACAAGTCATGGGAAAGAAGGAAAGACAAGTAGTTCAGACGGGCCTTGACCCCTGCTGCCGAAGATTCTGCTCTAAAATCAAATGGAAAGCAAAATGGGCACCGAGGTGGTCTCCCTTGGCAGGAGCACAGGTGTGTGTGTGTGTGTGTGTGTGTGTGTGTGTGTGTGTGAGAGAGAGAGAGAGAGAGAGAGAGAGAGAGAGAGAGAGAGAATATATCAATGAGAACATGCTGGATGTTAGTACCACCTTTAACCACGCTGTGCCACGGAGTTCAAAGGAGAGGGCACTTGAGTGCTGGAAGCCTTTAGAACGATTGGCACCCTTCTAAAGTCTAAACACCAAGAAGGAAAGGAAGCCTTGCTAAGCGAATGAAAGGTTTCACACCCCCACTCCGCCTTGGTCTGCATGTCCGAGGGCCTCTGTGACTTAGAGCGAGGGTAAGAGGCGGCGTAGAGGGAGGAAAGGCCGCTGCATCCCACACGGGCTTGGCAACCTTCCGCATGCGGTCCCTGCAGCTCACCTTCACCACGTTCAGTGAATTTCCAGGCCCGGCCCTATCATCCGGGCTGGACGGAATGGCTCTCACAAAAAGCACAGTTAGAAAGCGTAGCTTGAGCCTCAAGTTGACATGAAAAATGACAGAGCTGAAACTTCTCCCAGTCCTGGTACAAGCTCTTTGACAACCGTCTTATGAGGTAAAAATAATGTTGATCTAATCACATCTGACAAGCAATTGGCAAAAAAAAAAAAAAAGTATGAAAAATTATCAAGAAGACTATTTGAAATGTGGATTTACTAACTAATGATCATGAGACTAATTTATGTTTCATGGATAAATACATAAATGGAGGTGCATGCATGTTTCGAAAAATTCTTACTGATAGGGAATGAGACCATAAAAGTCTACAGACCACCCAAGTGTGGGACTATTGGCAAGTATTTAACCCCCTGGATCCTCAGTTTTCTCATCTGTAAAATGGTAATAATTCCACCTACTTTGTAGGATTGTTGTAAAGACTAAAGATGAAGCATTTAAAGTGCCCATCACAGCCATGGCCAGTGTGGCTCAGTTGGTTGGGCATCATCCTGTGCACCCAGAGGTCACCAGTTCAATTCCTGGTCAGGGCACCTGCCTGGGTGTGGGCTCGATCCCCAGTGGGAGGCCTTCAGGAGACAGCCGATCTATGTTTCACTCTCACATCAATGTTTCTCTCTCTCTCTCTCCCTCACCCTTTCTCTCTCTCTAAAATCAAAAGCATATTTAAAAATAAAGCCTGACCCTGGGTGTGTAGGTACATCACAGAAAAAGCTATATATGTTCATGCTCACCATCAAGCAACATTTTATGGTCCCTTTCAACACCGTCTGTAGAAATTATTGAATCACTGAAGATTTAAAAAGAAAAGAAAAACTCAAGTCCCCTTTAAAGAGGCAATAAGAGTTTCTTGCAGGGCTTGAAGCTTTCTGGATTCTCTTTCTCAGAACCCCCTCCTCTCTCCTACAGCTTACAGGTGCTGTGGAGAGGGCTCAGCAACTCCAGCAGACAGATACTGGCAATGCATACGAATGAAGATAGCCTGGGTGGACCACCTCATGCTGTACTTTTCAACTCTAGACATCCATTTGATTCATTTTTCTATCATTAATTTCTCCCATCATTATCTCATGTTTTCCTTAAATCCATGAGTAGTGGGCATATTTTTTCTTCCAAATATTATTTTTAGAGCAGTTTTAGGCTCACAGCAAAACGGAGCAGAAAGCACAGAGGTCCCATAAACTGCCTGCTCCCACTCTCAACATCCCACACCAAAGTGGTCCATTTGTTACCATTGATGAGCCTGCACTGGCACCTCATTAGCACCCAACATCCACGGTTTACATCAGGGCTCACTCCGGGTGCTGCACATTCTGTGCATTTGTACAAACGTCTAATGACACGGATCACACAGGCTAGTTCCAATGCCCTGAAACTATCCTCCGGATCCAACTTACCAGGAAACCCTAAGCCAATTGATCCATTCCCTCCTCCCTCATCCCTGGCAACCGCTGACCTTTTTACTGTCTACACAGTTATCGCCTTTTTCAGAATGTTATAGAGTTGGAATCATACAGTATGTAGCCTTTTCGGGGTCCTTAACTTAGAAATATCCATTTAGGTTTCCTCCATGTCTTTGTGTGGCTGGGTAGCCAATTTCTTTTGGGCTCTGAATAAGTACAGGTCATTTATCCATTTATTTACCCATTTGTAAATCTTGAGTGTCTAAGCTAGGTTTTCCCACAACAACCAGATGCCATTCCTGAGTGAACTCACAGAAAACTCCAGAGATGGAAAACTGCTGGCAAAAGGTAGAGGTCACTTCTCCAATGTCAGAAAACAAAAAAACTTTTAGAAGCATTTCTGTTGGGTCATACTTACAATCATGTTTCCACCAAACCACCCTCTCAGTCACAGAGCAGCAAGTTTTAACTGGCACGTCTGCCCGGTGACCAACTGCACATTCACAGCTCCCACCCCACACACAGACACAGACCTGACATCTACGCACCTGTCAGTGCTGATGCGAGGGGCTTCCCCCTCAGACATCTGACAGCTATTCTTATGGGTAGCAGGCCTGCCTCCCGCCATGGAGGCTGGGACAAAGACCTGTGACCTCATCTTGGGGCCCACGATGATGTAGAAGAGTGGGGACTGAGGGGGTCCTGCATTGGTGGCAACAACCCCCAGTTTTCAGGGCCAGCAGGATGGCCGTGCCTGCAGCCTCATGCCCGTGTCTGACGGCGAGACTGGGAAAACAGAGTGTCTCATGTTTGACGGCAGCGGTGGCAGCTCTGTCATCATCGGGCTGGTCCATGGAAGCACCTCTGCACTTCTAGGTGCCTGGTCTCCACATCTGCCTACACAGACTCCCCACCCTTCCCTGGAGGCTGGAGGCTTCCCAACATCTATTCCAAAAGACCTACTTTCTGTAACTTACAACTAAAGCATTCCTTCCCTACATCAGACCTACAACAAAACTTCCATGTAAGCTCAAGGTTGAGTGAGTGAATTCATAAGAACCAAGAACCCTAACTAACTGTCATCATCGCCAATTAAGGGCTGTTTTTCATGACCTGTGCAATGTTGTAGGCAATGTAATACCCCAGAAATGATTAATGTTTTTAAAGTGTAAACTTCTATTTCAGAAGAAATAACAGGTACACAGGTGAAGGCTTGGGGAGACAAAAACCAGAGAACCAAAGCAAAAAATAAAAAAGAAACATAATTTATGAAGTGAGTACATAAAAGGCACAGAAAAACAGTCTTCAAAGATACTCAAAAAAAGAGACTAAAGAGAAATGCTGCTACTTTATTAAATGGGGCCAGAGAGGAATGAGTAGCAGATGATAGAAAATAAATAAATAACATTTTATCTGGTTTGATCTTGATCAATATCAAAAATGATAAGGTGCAGAAAAGCCTAGTTAACACATGGACTTGGAAAAAGGAAAGACAAAGTTGCAGTCAGCTTGAAATTAGGTAAGAAACAAAGACAATGCATGTAAATGAGCCCGCAGACAGGGATCTTAGGAAACGAAGCAAAGTCATTGCCAGCAGTTCCAAACTCGGCACATAGATATAGAATATCATTACGCTCACCGTGCCGGTGATTTCAGACGCATCCCAGGGATCCTCACAACAGTGCTCTCCAGTAAGAATTCGTATCCCCAATCTAGAGGTAAAGAAACTGGGGGGGGGGGGGGGGGAGGCAAAAATCACATGATAGAAGTGGTAGAGTTGGGGCTGAAATGCCATGTCCTACCTAGTGCATCCTTGCCATAGCTACCTTCCCGGGTGGGGAGATGGAGAGATAGAGAGAGAGAGAGGAAGACGCCGAGAGAGCCAGCCTTGACCCTGGGCCAGACTCAAGTTAGCAGACACTGGGGGGTAGGTAGAAAGCTACCTGCTGGCAGAGACAGGAAAGCTGAAAGTGCTCTGGGCCACACGTCAGATCTAGGCCCCGCCCCAGCTCTGCAGTATTAGCTGTGTGACCTTGAGAGCGTTCATCTGCTCTGGGCCTCCGTTTCCTAGTTAGTTGGATCCAGGTGGCCTTTTCCATTGATTCCGATTGTAAGTCTATGATCCTGGCCATGATTCCAGCATTCAGAGACAGGCTCTGGAAGAGCTGAAGAAGCCTGAGAAAGACTATAGTTTTCCATCTACGGGGCAAATACATATTTATCTGGATTTTTGTTGCTTTGCCCAACATCTCTTTCATTCTCTTTCTGAGGATAACACCCTGCTCTCACCTTCCTGTCTTTGCTTTGATGCACTACCCTTCCCATATTCCATGGAATTCTGAAAACCTGGCGGTCACAGTACTGAGCCCCACCCCTGGACACAGCAACTGGCCCAAAGGTTGAGCATCTGACCTAAGATGACCAATCAGAATCTTTCCCTGGATGTTTATATGTGGACACAGGAGAAAGAAAGGTACTCACTTTTGGGGTTGTAGGACTGATACACTGGAAATATCCTCTCCCCACCCTCCTCCCTGCCACCACTTCCCTTCCATATAGGCACTTTCTCACTTTCACCTCACTGAGGAGGCTTAGCTAGGGTAGAAGAGAGAAGCAATGGCAGGAGATAGCAGGAAGGAGGGATGAGAGGCTCTATGGGACCATATTGCTTGAGCACCTCAGATGTCAGCTCCATTCAAGGCTCCTTAGTGTATAAACCACCAAATTCCACATATTTGGGGGATATTAGTTTTCTATGGCTGTTGTAACAAATTGCCACAAACTTGGAGGCTTGAATACAATATTTTGAAACAATAAAAATGTATTATCTTACAGTTTTGGAGGCCAAGAGTCTGAACTCAGCATCACAGGGCCAAAGTCAAGGAGTCAGGAGGGCAGTGCTCCCTCCAGAGGCTCCAGGGGAGAATGTGGTCCTTGCTTCTAGCTCCTGGTGGCTGCCGGCATCGCTCCAATCTCTGCCTCTGTGCTCACACTGCCCCCTCTTCTGTCTGCATCAGATCTGCCCCTGCCCCTCTCTTAGCGAACACCTGTGATGGCATTTAGGGCCAACTTGAATAATCCCCATCACAGGATCCATAATTTAGTTGCACCCATATGGTCAAATAATCTATGACAAAGGAGGCAAGAATATACAATGGGATGAAGACGGTCTCTTCAATAAATGATTCTGGGAAAACTGGACAGAATACATGCAAAGAAATAAAACTAGACCACTTTATTACACTATATACAAAAACAAACTCAAAACAGATTAAAGACTTACATGTAAGACCTGGAGCCATGAAACTCCTAGAAGAAAACATAAGCAATAAGCTCTTTGGCATAGGTCTTAGCAATATGTTTTGGGGTATGTCTCCTGGGGAAAAGACAACAAAAGCAAAAATAAACACGAGAGACTACATCAAAATAGAAAACGTTTGTGTTGCAAAAGAAATCACAGACAAAACAAAAAGGCAGCCTACTGAATGGTAGTGATATATCAGATAAGAGGATCAATATCCAAAATATATAAAGAACTTATACAGTTCAACATAAAAAACAACAACACATCCAACTAAAAAAATGGAGATGACATGAATATTCATTTCTCCAAAGAGAACATACAGATGGACAACAGACACATAAAAAGACACTCAACATCACTATGGGAAATGCAAACCAAAACCACAATGAGATATCTCACACCTGTCAGAATGGCTCCCATCAATAAATCAACAAACAGTAAGTATTGCTGAGGTTGTGGAGGAAAGGGAACCCTTGTGCACTGTTGGTGGGGTTGTGAATTAGTGCAGCCATTATGGAAGACAGTGTGGAAGTTCCTAAGAAATTAAAAATAGAACTACCATATAGCGCAACAATCCCACTTCTGAGCACTTATCTGAAGAAATCCAAAACACTAATTTGAAAAGATATATGCACCCCCATTTTCACTGCAACATTAGTTGCAATAGCCAAGACATGGAAGCAACCTGAGTGTTCATCCATAGACAAACGGACAAAGAAAACATGGTACATATATATATATGCAAGGAACTATTACTCAGCCATAAAAAAGAATGAAATCTTGCCATTTGCAACAACATGGGTGAACCTACAGGGCATCATACCAAGTAGAATGTCAGGCAGAGAAAGACACACACTGTGTGGTTTCACTTATATATGTAGAATCTAAAAAACAAAATGAACAAAGTAGAAACAAACTCATAGATACAGAGAACAAACTGATGGTCACCAGATGGGAGGGGGTTGCGGGGTGGGCACAAAGGTGAAAAGGATTACGAAGTACAAATTGCCAGTCATAAAAATAGTCACAGGAATTTAGAGTACAGCAAAGGGAATGTAGTCAATAATATTGTCATAACTATGCATGGTGCCAAATGGGTTCCAGACTTATCAAGATGATCACTTCATAAGATACATAAACGTCTCATCACTATATTGCATACCTGAAACTAAGATAAGATTGTAAATCAACTAGAACTGAAAAATACATTTCAAAAAATCATCTACGAAAAGAAAAACTAGAAGGAATTAGACCAAAAGGTTAACAATCGCAGTCTCAGTAAAATAGAATTGAGGGTAATGTGAGGATGTGGGAATATGGGCCATTTTTATGTTTTTTACATTTTCCAAATTTCCCTGGCAAGTGATGCACTGGGTGGGTGCAGGGAATTGAAGGGAAAGTGTCATTTTCTCCAATTCCCAATTCAGGAAAACACCAACATGAACATAGAATATTTTTAAAGTCTCAACAGTGAGCAATCAATGTGTTTATAGAGATAGCCGTGTGGAACTTATTAAACTATTGTAGCTGCCAATTAATTAATGGTGATAAAAGAAAAATAATTTATGATTAGCAAGTTGATTGCTTTGAAAAGAGTCCTTCTAAAATTCTTGAACTTCTTTCACCCTAGCCTGTTGGGCTCAGTGGATAGAGTGTCAGCCCTCGGACTGAAGGTTCCAGGGTTCAATTCCAGTCAAGGGCACGTACCTTGGTTGCAGGCTCGGTCCCCGGCCCTGGTCAGGGCGTGTGCAGAAGGCAGCCAACCAATGTGTCTCTCTCACACCGATGTTTCTCTCTCTCTGTCTCTTCTCTTCCCTTCCACAGTCTCTAAAAATCAATGGGAAAATATCCTCGGGTAAGATTGACAACAACAACAACAAGTTCTTGAACTTCTTTCAAATGGACTAATCATTTCCCATACAATCCTGTTTATATTCCATACCATTTTGGGGCTACTTTAATAGGTTAAAAGGAAAACCTGCCGAATCCTCATCTAAAGTAGCACAAATTCATGGAACCCATGTACATCTCACTTGCACCTGTAGCGAAGGGGAGACCATCCTGAAGGAAAAGGCCAGGACGCTCTCATCCAGTGGTTCTGAACCTTCTGGCCCTTTAAATACAGTTCCTCATGTTGTGACCCAACCATAAAATTATTTTCATTGCTACTTCATAGCTGTAATGTTGCTACTGTTATGAATCGTAATGTAAATGTCTGATATGCAGGATGGTCTTAGGCGACCCCTGTGAAAGGGTCGTTCGGCCGCCAAAGGGGTTGCAACCCACAGGTTGAGAACCACTGCTCTCATCCCAGCTGTCCCCGATCTCTGGGACCTTGTTGGGGGTCGGTCCCTGTCTCCTCTTGGACTCAGTTTCCTGCTGTGTAAAAGGAGGAGTGTGGCCCAGATGTGTTGAGGATCTCTCCACACCATTCATCGACTCATTTTTGCTTAGTGAGCACCCATGGGCATGAGGCTATCACTGAACAAAGCAAACCCTGGTTTTGTTGCATTTGTTCTTCCTCCCACACAGGCAGCTCTGACCTCCTCTAACCTCTGTTACAGGCCAGGCCCCTCTGCACTTAATCAGACACTGCCTTGTGTCATGTGAGTTTCACTGGCCTGCCGACTCCATTATGAACCTCAGGGGAGCAGAGACCAGGATTTCTCCTGTATTACATAGTCCTTAGCACAACCCCAGACACCCTTCACTTTTCACTAGAAAAAGCATAGTATACGGACATGGTCAGGACTTGATGAATGTTTGCTGAGTGACTAATAAGGATCATACAATATGTTGAACATTTACAGGCGTTATCTCCTGGAGTCCTCACGGCAGCCCTAAAAGGTGGCAATTTACAGAGAAAGAGAGGTTAAGGGACCTGCTCAAGACACACAGTTCAGAACTGGTGGACCCTGAATGCAAGCCCAGATCTCTCCGTTCATTAAATACACGCACTATGAAACAGGGCCGTTTCTGAGACATGTCACATGCACCGTGGGGACAATAGGTTCCTCGGAGAAGAGAAGGGTTTGTGAGGGCCGAGCGGGCAGGGAGGAAGTTTCGGCAGAAGTGGCGCCTCTGCGGGAGGGGCTGGGAGGGATGGAGGAGGGGAGAAGGGTGGCAAAAATCACACGACATGAATCCCTGAGGCCGACTCAAAGTACCTTGCCCAACCGATCAGTCGGGTGCGTGTTTCTCTAACAGCTGGAAAGTGATGAGAAAATAATTGTTCAATATGTGCAGGAGATCACTCACCTAAGCAAGCATGTGGCCGCGCTTGAAACGAAGCCAGATGCGCCCTGGTGTGGACCCCAGACTGCAGGGCAGAGCTGGTGGTGCTGCGGCACCTGGGCCTGACCCCAAGCCAGGTGCCCTGGAGGGGCCAGGAGTCCCCCAGGGGGTCTTCAGTGAGGTAAAGGGCATTTCAATGAACTGCTTCGGCACAGCCTTGACCTCTGCCCTGTGCACTCTGACCCAGTGCCCTCCCGGGAAGAGGTTATTTGCCAGATGCGAAGACATACCCGCAGGCCTCGCAGGATGACATGGGCAGAGCACCCTGGACTTCGGTCCTGGCGGCCAGGGTTCTAAGACCAGCTCTGCCATCTACGGACACGTGACTCTGAACAACTCACACCAGCACTCGGGGGCTCTAAACAGCCGTCTAGAGCAAGAGCAGTGCCTGCCTCGAGCAGGGCAGGGTCCTCACCTAAGTCAAGATCTATGTAGAGCATCAAGACCAGGACTTCTTGGAATGGCATGAAATAGAAGTGAAAACATCTACATGGATCCCATGTTGTGGAAACTAGAGGATAATGCTAGTATACAATATGAACAGCTTCATATACATATACATATACATATACATATACATATACATATACATATACATATACATATTCAGTATGTATGTCATATACACTAATTTATAAAGATTGTGGATAAACCTATTTCCTTACAGCTTCGCCAGCATTGGATTCTACTATTTTATATTTTCACATTTAAAAAGCATGTAGGGGTCCCTATTCTAATGTACTTCTCTTTAAATACAGTATAAGGAAGCTGACTCCCCACCCCAAGCATTCACTATTCTTCCTTCCTAACGTGAAACCCTTGTGACCTTTCAGTCAGTAATATACATTAGAGAGACCAAACCTACTGACACCTTAATCTTGGACTTCTAGCATCCAGAACTGTGAGAAAACAAGTTTCTCTTGTGTAAGCCACCCAAGGCTGTGGTATGTTGTTATAGCAGATTGTTACTACAATGACCCAATAGGAACCCAAGGTTCGGGACACCAAATAATGGGACACCCCTAAAATAAAGTTTTGAGGTCCCCCTCTCAAAGTTTTCTCCATCCAAGATGGAGTGGCCACTGGTCAACTTCCTTCCTTCCATCACTCCCTCCTCAACACCTTGAGAACACCTGCTGGGAGCCAGCAGCACGTCCACAGCTGTGCACTGTCTATGAACCCTGCCACACCCCTCAGGGCTCTGTGCCAACCTCAGCCAGCCTTTTGTTCTCCATGCCATCCCCTCAAAAAATGGAGGCTGGAGGAAGAGCCCCTACCTGGAACCAGGCCAGAGTGTATTGTATTAGAGCATCATGCAGTCTTCCCCTCCCATCCTTAGCCATTCTATATACAGTGGGGCCTTGACTTACGAGTTTAATTCATTCCGTGACAGAGCTTGTAACTCAAATTACTCGTATGTCAAATCAAAAAGTGAACGAGTGAGACACGTGATGCTGGGCTGATGTTGTGGCATTCACTGTGACGTTCGCTGCGCCAACTAGTGGTGGGGTATCTGAAGCTGGCTCGTAACCCGAATTTTAGCTTGCAACTCAAAGCAAAAAATCGGCTAGTATCTCAAAATACTCGTTAGTCGGGACACTCGTAAGTCAAGGCCCCACTGTACAAGGACTACACCAAATTAAATAGCTCACTGCTGCCGTCTCCACAGGCCTGTCAGTTCAAGGCCATGGCTCTGAGATGGTCATGACAGAACCAGCTTTACTACAACTGTATCAACTCCAAAAGCAGGGACCAGGTGAATGTCACGTCTAACAAGGTCCAGGCCAGCTGCTGACAAATCCATACTAATAAAAGGGTAATATGCTAATTGGACCAGATAGGCTGGACGTTTTCTAGACGTCCTTCCGGACAAAGCCACAGTAGCGGCAGCCAAGGCAGAGATGGTTAGGGGCGATCAGGCAGGCAGGAAGAGGCATTTAGGGGCAACCAGGCAGGCAGGGGAGCAGTTAGGTGTGATCAGGCAGGCAGGCAGGTGAGCGGTTAGGAGCCGGCGGTCCCGGATTGCGAGAGGATACAGGCCAGGCTAAAGGACCCCCCCTCCCCCATGCACAAATTTCGTGCACTGGGCCTCTAGTGCAGCGTATAACAGTCGCATTGCCTACAGTTCCCCACCCAGGACGTTCCCGAGGTCCTGACAATCATCATAGCCCTTCACTCCAGGAGCCTCCCCTCCCCCAGAGCTGTGGTTCTGGGCAGGCCTCCCGAGCCCAGCTCTCTCCCCACTCCTTTCACTTCTCTGTCTCCCTCGCTCAGGCTGCCATCCGCTTGCTCCGGAGTTACTACAGTGGCCTCCCAACTGGCCTCCCTTTATCTCCTTCTGCCCTCTCTGGTGCCCTCGTGCAAGCTGTCCAGCACACTGCAGCCAGAGTTCGCTTTCAAAATGCAAATCTCATCATGTCCCTCTTCTTTATTCCCACTTTTCTGAGGATAAAGGAGCAAGCCCCTGTGAGCTGGTCCCTGCCCACTCTCCAGCCCCCTCAGGAAGCACAACCATCTTTCAGTTCCCTGGGTGCACCCTGCCCCTTTCTGTCCCAGCAGTCTCACACCCACCTTCATTTCTGCCTGGGACATCCCACCCATGTGCACATCCTCTCTCCCCCCACATCCCCCCCAACTCTGATGCATCACCAGTGCCATCAACGCCCACATGTATTTGTTGTCATGTGCTGTTGGATCAGCTCCGACTCCTGGTGACCCTGGGAGTGAGTGCTGCCCACAACATTCCATCCTCGGCAGCCCTGCTCTGCTCCTGTAGACTCGTGTCCACGGCTCCTTTCACGGAGTCAGTCCAGCTCATGGTTGCTCTTCCTCTTTCCTGCTGCCTCTGTTTCCCAGCATTGCTGTCTGTCCAAAGACCCCTGCCTGCTCAGGCTGTGCCCGAAGTGGACATCTCCGTTTTATCTGTTTTGTCTCCAGTCATGTTTCAGGCTTCATCTACTTGGTTGTCTTTCTGGGTCCAGGGAATCTGCAGAGCTCCCCCCCAACACCATATTTCAGGTGAATCAGTGTTTTTCCTATCAGCCTGCGTCGTTATCCGGCTTGCGCATCTGCACGTGGTGATTGGGATGTGAGGTGTGACCTCAGCCTTCGCTCTGATGGCACGTCTTGGATCTTGGCGACCTGTCCTGATTCTTCCATTGCTGCCCTTGCCCTTCCCTCCGAGTCTCAGCCTTCTCTTGACTTCTCGGCTGCATCTCCATTGGAGTTGACGGCCGAGACAAAGTGAGCAAAATCTCTAACCATTTGCATGTCTTCACTGCCTGTGCTAAAGTTGTGTAGGTCTTCTGTAGCCATGCTCTGGTCTTCCTGATGTGCAAACAGTCCTGCTTTGGCACTTGGTTCCTTCACTTTCATCAGAAGTCAATTCAAATCAGGTGGACACTGTCCAGTTACTTGTTCAATGTCTTCATCTCTAGACTAAATTCCACCAGGGTAGGGACTGTGCGTGTCTGCCACCCTTAACCTCAAGAAATGTTCAATAATTATTTTAAAATAATAATTAGTTAGACCCGTGGTGATCAGCCTTTCATGTTTCATAAACATCAATTCCTGTTTTATCCTCCTAAGAGGTGGGTGGATGTAAAAGTGCCTTTTACTGGAAACATTAAGTACAAGTAAACAATGCAGATTTCTCTGGAAATTTGATTATGTGTTACAAAGCTATGGTAATAAATATCTTTTAAGATTTTTTTTAAAAGTGCCTTTTATTCTTGCTTGGTCAGTGTAGCTCAGTGGTTGAGTGTCAACCTATGAACCAGGAGGTCACAGTTCGATTCCTAGTCAGGGCACATGCCCAAGTTTCGGGCTCAATCCCCAGTGGGGGGCATGCAGGAGGCAGCCAATCAATGATTCCCTCTCATCATTGGTGTTTCTATCTCTCTCTCCCTCCCCCTTCCTCTCAGTAATCAATAAAAATATTTTTTAAAGTGCCTTTTATTCTTACTTTAAAAATATTTTTTGACTAGGCATATAGAATGATAGGCATATAGATGATAGGCATATAGATGATAGGCATATAGATGATAGGCATATAGATGATAGGCATATAGAATGATAGGCATATAGATGATAGGCATATAGATGATAGGCATATAGAATGATAGGCATATAGATGATAGGCATATAGATGATAGGCATATAGAATGATAGGCATATAGATGATAGGCATATAGATGATAGGCATATAGATGATAGGCATATAGAATGATAGGCATATAGATGATAGGCATATAGATGATAGGCATATAGATGATAGGCATATAGATGATAGGCATATAGGTGATAGGTTGGTTTCTTTCTAGTCTCAAGGCTGGGGGCCGTACTCATGAGGTTCCCCTGCCAAGCCTTGACCATGGCATGCAGTTTCCTGTCCTCTCCCAGGCAGAAATAGGTGATAGTTGAGATGTTCACCCCTCCCCGACTCTCCGCAGCAAGGCTTTGAGTGGGGACACGTGAAGGAGATGCACAGAATGTGCCTGCTGGTGCCCAGACCCTGCATACACTCAGCTCCCGCAGCCCAGCCACCTCTGCCATTGAAACCCGGCCCTCACTGCTCCCCAACCCTGACCTCCTCCACACCCAGACCCTCTGCCCAGGCTTTTGTTCTTTACTGTGTCCCATTAATGAGTAAACACCCAGGAATCCAAGGGCTGGGGGTAGAGCTCCAACAATCCCCCCTTTAAAGATACTCTGTAAGGCAGAACTCCAGCTCAGCTGGCATCCCTCCCTGGAGCCGGAAGTTTTGAGGCAGAGACAGTATCTTATGGGTACTTATCATTTTAGCCTTCCTGTTAGTCTGCCCAAGTGCACATTGAGGGCATGGCAAAGCCTGCAGGCAGAGTTCTGTAGCAATTCACTATGAATGCAAGACGCCTCCCTTCTCATGTGTTCAGCCAAACTACAAGTGTATTCCTTTCATTCACTTTAATCTAGTAAGACAATGAAGCATTGTAACTGTGGCACAATTAAAACCCTTGTAATTAAAGGAGGTGGCGGTAGGGAGAAAAGGACTCTGGTTCTGAAAGATCAGCCCGAGGTTGTGCAAAAGAGCAATATATGTATTCACCACTAGATGGCAGGCGGACGCTCAATTTTAAATCTAGACATGATCCCCCAACCAGCACTCCAACAAACCAGCATTCCAAAGTACCCGAACACACTGAGGCTCACAGAATACCAAGGGTGGGCAAAAATTTGATGAACAATTTTTTTGGCCAAACCTTACATTTACAAAAAAAAGAAAGAGAGCCCAGAGGTCAGGAGACCAGGTTTACAAATTCTCCCAGGACAACTTGTTAACAAATTCTCCCTGCCTCTTAACAAAAAGTCATCCAAAAATCTCATTAAAGAGAGATATGCTAAGGGCATTTTTCTGTGTGTATGTAATACTGAGAAACAGTGTGAGAGAGAGAGAGAGAGAGAGAGAGAGAGAGAGAGAGAGAGAGAGAGAGAGAGAGAGAATAATTCTATGACTAAAGGAATGAGATGTTTTCCTTCTTTTGGTCTTATAATTATCTGAGAGTTTGGCTAAACTATGGCTAGTGAGCAATCTACAACAGCAAAGAAAGAAAGAAAGAGGCAAGCTGGATGTCTAATATCAGGGGAAGCTTTAATAATGATAAATATGCCCCGCCCCGCTAGCCCCATGGAATTATATGTTATGGGGTTATATAAGAATGAAATGACTATATGATACAATGTTAAGGGAAAAGATATAAATTGGTACTGCCAGGAACTGTAAACATGCGAGATTAGGACCTAACTGTAAAAATGAAAACATTGAACACCTATTACGTTATGCTTGGATGTTGAGATTACGGGTGGTGTTTGCCTTTCATTAAACTACATATTTTTCACCATTTCACTACATATTTTTAAAGCAGCATTTTCCAGCTAAAATTTTAAGACCTCTCCCCCACCCCCACCCCCCCCCACCCCCCCCACACACACACACACACAACTCCCCAGATCTCACACACTAGGGCCAAGAGGTCCAACTGTCTTTTTTCACTTAACAAGCCAAAAAGCTTTCTGATTTTGAAAAGCCAACTTCCTCCAGCAGACCCCGGCAGAAGTCATTGTCTCGCAGGCCTCCGGGAGCAACCCTGACAAATGGCAAATCCACATAAACACACAACTGCCCTGGCTGCCTCGGCACTTGCGAGAGCAGACACTGAGGGGATGTGGTCCCAGCTTTCAGCCTGTCAGCCAGCAACAAGGGGCCTTTGTGAGAGGGACAAAACTTCCCCCCACTACCCGGGAGGTTCTCCAGCACCCCACCTCTCCCGCATGGACCGCCTGCCTCCCCCCCACCACCACACACAGTGAGGATTTATGTTTTGCTTCTTAGACATATAATCAACTCCCTCTTAAGCTAACTGCTTCTGAGGTTTTGAAGTGAAAAACATGGCCAGACGGGGGATGCATGCTGCAAGGACTCCTTGCCTTCAGCCCATTAAGTAGTCCTGTGCACATCTCTCCTGTCTAGGACAGGAGTAGGGGACTTTTTTCTGCCAAGGGCCATCTGGATACTTATAACATCACTCAAGGGCCATACAAAATTATCAACTTAAAAATCGGCCTGCTCTATTTGGTCAAACATTTCATCAACCCGCCCCTAATGCCTTGGCAGGGCCAGACCCATTGATTTTGTTGCCATATACGCCCGCGGGCGTTATATGGTCCTCAGGCTGGACATTCCCCACCCCTGATCTACAGTAATTCCCCTTCATAACTCTGAATACGGTGATGGTACTATTTCAGACACCCAGGGCACAGCACCGTGTGAAAGAAAGGCAGCGGATCATTGAGAGGGTTTTATTCAGGCTATTGCAATAGGGAGGATATCCACTGATGCAGAGGAACACCTCAACGAAAAGGAAGGAGGGCCGGGGGCTCAACAGAGACAAGAGAGAGGAGGAGGAGAGTGGCAAGTCTTATGTGAGGGTGGATGGCTCCTGTTTGAAGGGGATGGGAATGTGCTGAATGTGTGAAGGCAGGAGGGTCATTTGAAGGTTCTCTGCTTCTGGCTCTCCAGCTCTCAGGGAGCACAGGGCTCAGATATAAACTTCAACATGGTCACCAGGTACCTAAATCTGGCCTCCCTTGTAGCTGAGAGGGGAGGAGATACTGGGTGAGAGTGAGGTCCCAGATGCACCCAAGGGAGGTGGGGAGGGGAGGGGGGACTGCAGGCTGAGGAGCAAGGGTGGCAGACACATCTCCAGGAGCTTTTCTGGCCACTGAAATTTTACTCCTCAAATTCAGAAATCTCCCATGCTATTCTCTCTCTCTCTCTCTCTCTCTCTCTCTCTCTCTCTCTCTCTCTCTCTCTCTCTCTCTCTCTAATGGCAGGCAGGTGTGGATATTATTGAAAGAAAACCAGTTCTATTCCTTTTATTCCCCCCAAACACACACACATGAAGGAAACTGGCCACCGCCAGAGACTCCAGCCAAACACTGGGTTCCTTAAGAATGTCTTTTGGAAAGAGGGGAAAAAATGCTGAGATGGTCGGATAGCCACAATCACAATGGAAAGTTATAATTTCCCCTGCAGTAAGAATAGCCTTTTTCCTAATGTCCTTGATAAAGGCCAGCCCTCCCCCGCTCTCTGCCCCAGCACCCTCCCTTCCACCAGGCCAGGCAGATGTGTGAATTTTTTCCATTCACACAGCACAGGGTTTAAGGATGGAAGAAAAGGTGAGCTGTTTCCCCCATTAGTGGCTCTTTCCAGCCCTACAGCAACTGGGAGATTCGTGCTGCTGGCTGCAGATGAAACAGTGGATGGGGGCCGCTCTGGAAACCGGGGGAGCGCTGGGGGTTTCCATCTGGAATCCCAAGGCGCATGGTGGCAGGTCCAGATGGAACCACGGTCTGTCTACGGAGACAAAGCTTCTCTCTCAACTGGTCGTGCAAACAAGAATATGAGTTTTTTGACATGATGGCCAAGCGATAGGAAACTGAGATTGGTTATGAAATGCCAAGGACAGATCGCTTGGCTTTGGTGAATTACGCCCCGCATGTGATGCTGCCAGGAGCTTCCTTGAGCTGATGAAAACAGGGGATTGCAAAGCTTCGCATTCAAACTGAGACGTAGGAAACACAGCCCGCCGTCAGCCAGTTTCCGTCCTGTCCTGGGAACTTAAGTCATCTTTCAGCTGGGAGGGAGCGTGCTTCCGCCAGGCCCCGGAACAATGCTGGGGCTGTGGGGAGCTTCAGAAAGGCCCTGTCGACACCAGTAATGAGCATCCTCCTCTAGGCTGCACCTGAGCCAAATTCCAAGGCAGAATCAGGGTACGGGACGACGACGACAGAATGGAGATTGCAAGTTTGCTGGAAGCTCCCAGCTCCCAATTAGAGGGATGGTAGCAGATGTCGCAGAGCACAGGAGCTGAAAACCATCTGTCACGGCCTGCTTCCTGAGTCCTCCCTCCCAGGCAGCTCTGTGTCACCTAATAATGACAAAAGCAAGGCCTTCTTGGCTCTCAAAGCCCCTTTCAACCAGAGATGAGCTAACAAGCTGTGTGCCCTCAAGCAGGTCACTTCCCCTCTCTGAGCCTTAATTTTCTCTCCTATAAAATGCAGCAGTTGGACATGGATCAACGATGGTTGTTGGTTTTTTCCCACCTTTTTTAAAAGCCTTTTCCCCCAAGCAAAAACTTTATAATGGAACCCAATTTGTAAATATCTTCGGCCACTTAAGTGTAACCAGCCCCGGATCAGACTGATGGAGGGAAATGGCTCAGCGCTTTGTGTCTGAAACCCCCACGTAGACTAGCAGTTCCAACGTACTGGATCGCTCCCTGCAAGTATTAAGTGCTTTATAAAGACTGTGCAGGGGGGAGGAGGGATGTGTGATTCGATGGAAAACTATGCATCCTTTAGAATGCACTCTTCCTGCTTATGTGATTGTGATGCCAGAGGGCCCTTTCATTGCCTTTGAGCTATTTTACAAGCCTGTGAATTGTAGAAAATGGCAGCAATAGGAATAATTACTGTTTATGGGCATACAAATAAATTCTGTCCGTGGAGCTCTGATTGACACCCCTCCCTGCCCTCCAAGGGAAAAGCCAGTTTCCTTCTATTTAAAAATGTGTTCTCTCGTTCCTTTACGCCACATAAGTGTGCACTTTGCTTCTCATGTGAACTGGATGTGACGCCTCACCAGCTCTCATTAGCAACGAGCGAAGTAAAGTCTTTCATGCGTTCATTTATATTGGCATGAGAGTCATGATTTAGGCTTTCTCTGGTAATTACCTCATTTTGAAAACGGATTCGTCTCTTATCGTGATTCTTACTAATCCTAATCAAACATGCCTCCTCCACCTTAAGCCTGGCTGTAAAATCCCATAAACACCCCAACTTTGCTTTCCTGCTTTGGTAGGTTCTGGGCCCCATGGAGAGGTTCTCCCCCGCCATGGGGAGCAATACACTCGGCCTGGCCTTGTCCACGCGTTGCTGTGGTAACTGGGGGGATGATATTTGACAGGAGGGGAAATTGGTTGGAGGCCACGGTGTGTGAGCCTGTACGATCGAGGAGGGTTCTTTCCTGCTCACGTTCAGTGGGATGATGGCAGAAACATTCTTTCTTTTTCCTACGTGGACACAAAATCTGGAGTTGGAGGGGCTGGAAGGAACCCAGGAGGTGATCTGATCCCGCCCCTCCTTTACGGATGAGGTCACTGGGACCCACGGGGGTGGGTCAGCAAGGGGCTAGGATTCGAGTTCAAATCCTGCAGCTGTAGGCCAGGTGTCCTGCATTTATTCATTGTCTCCCTCGCTCATTCATTTCATTTTTTAAATTTTTATTTATTGATTTGAGAGAGAGAGAGAGACATCTGTTTGTTGTTCCGCTCATGTATGCACCCATTGGTTGCCTCCCATACGTGCCCTGCCCTGGGCTTGAACCCACAACCCCAGCACATCGGGACAAAGCGCCAACCAATGGAGCCACAGCCAGGGCGGGCGTCCATTTTTAACACTCACTCACTGCACGCTGGGCACCGTGCCACGGACGAGTGCTCAGAAGCGGGGTCACATTTTTGAGATGTCTGTCTCCTTTGCCCTCTGCCCTGGGTAAGCAGATCCGTATTCCTTGCCTCTAGAAAGCAGTGGAAGGGCAGAAAGCTGAGAACAGTCTGTGAGAACTCCCAGCCTCCAATTCCTGAAATCTAAACACTTGCAGAGGACAAGACTGAGGGATAACTCAGAGAGTTGACCTGTAGGCCAAGAACCTGGCATCATTAGGATCTCAGAACCATAAGACTCTGAAACTTAAAAAAAAGTTGGTGCTGCTGGCAGAGGGGCAGACCCCCAGAGCACAGAAAGCTGCAGGATTCTCCCCAGAACAGTGTCTCTTCCCACAAGGCCCAGGCCAACCAAACGCTGCCCAGCACTGGGGCGGCCGCTCCATAGGAGAGAGGATGAAAAGCCGCCTGTGTGGGGGCTGTGAGGAGCTCCTCAACAGAGCGATCCTGGGCAAAGCGATGCTGGGATGAGGGATGCTGGGGCTGCTTTTAAAACAAGGCCTGGCCTCTGAGCGTTCCCTCAGCCCGGGAACAGGGCTGGAGGGGATGAGGTGGGGAGGTCTGCCTGGGAGGGTCCCTGAAGCACAGGCAGCCCCGCTTCCTCTCTGTGGGCTGTGACCCTGCTGCGACCCCACAGGTGTTCCCCTGCCCCTGCTGGCTGCCGGCCAGAGCTCAGATGGCAGTTTTTCCCACTGCTCCCGAGAACCAGACTTTTCAAAAGGGGGAAGGAAGGAAGGAAAGACGGGGAGGGAAACAAGGGATCATAAGATAATGGGGAGTTGAGGGGGGGGTACTGATGGGGGGGGGGCGGGGTACTGACCCGGGAGGGAGACTCAGACAGGTGGAGAGAAACAAGTGAGTAATTCAATGTGAAACTGGCCCCTGAGGCCTGGGCCCTTTGGGTCAGCTCTTGCCCAGGTGCTGGTCTCAGAGGCTCAGAGGACTGTGTGCTGGGCCTCGGTCATGCAGCACCTCAAATTCAGATTTGCAGAGCCCTCCAAAGGAGCTACTGAGACGCACAGACCTGCGTTTTACGAAGCCGATGCTCGACTTTCCACTTGAGCTTGTCCCTGCCTGGTCACTGTGGGGCAGTGTGCTGCGGGGGAGTCAGTTTGTTCGCAAAGCCAGTGATGCTCCCGTCAGCTGTACCGCAGTTCCCTTCGTACTTAACGGGCTAATCTGTTGGAGGCAAACATTGAAAATACATCACCATTTTTAGAAGCGGTTAGGGTTCTGCTCTTCATTTTTTAATTTACAAGGAGCCTTTGAAAGCAGAGGGGACCCAAGTCTCCCCCACTCTCTGCGAGGCCCTGATGCCACCTCCCACAGCCCGAGGCCTCAGTGGGGCCGGAGTTCCCCCTGGAGGACACCCCCAGGAGCCAGGAGAGTCCCAGCAAATGCTCAGGAAGGAAGTAGTCATGGCACTGTCACTGTTACAGGAAAAATTGTTCTGACCCCTGTCAAAAGGGTAAGGGAGGCTTGATTCAGAACGGTCACATGGGTGTTAAGACTATTGCAATAGAGGCGATTGGGGTCAACGCCAAGTACAAGAAGGAATGGGCATTTATAGCCAAGAGGCAGGTTTGGGGGAGGGTCAGTGAGTGGGAAATTACTAAAAGGAAATGTCAAGGGTAGGGGTGTTGCTGCTAAACCGACTTCCCAGGATTCCTGCTGAAGGCAGCCAGGTGATCAGGTATCAGGGGTGAGAGGATTCTTTCGAAACTGACTTAGGATTCTTGCTCTCACTGGCCTGTGCAGGCCCAGCAAGGATGGGGCCAAGCCTAGAGGAGAAGGAGGCTCGGGGAGCCTCACTCAAGTTCGGTGGGGGAGACAGTCTTTGTGGGTCACAGCCACTTTATCCCAGAGGGTCCCCCAGCTACTGTGACACACAGTTAGTTTTCCTTCGTGAGGGACTAAGAGGAGGGGAGCAAGGAGATCACCTGGATACCAACTCAGGGCATACTCCTAGCCCTGGCACGGTGCCCCCACAGGTTGGTGGCCCACCCAACGGCCTTTCCTTGACTCCTTCTACCCATGAGCAACAATCTCATGGGAGGAGATGAAAATGCCAAAGACACCTTCCCAGCCTCCTCTGCAGCTAGAGGTAGCCTTGCACCCTGTTCTGGCCACCGAGAGAGAAGGAAAATTCTCCGGAGTGACTTTTAGGAAATATTCCTGGGGGGTGGGAAGACAAGATGCCTGTTGCCGAGGCAGCCATCCCCCCATCGGGAGAGGGCAAGCCCAAGGACAGGACGCGTGCTGGAGATGAACGAGAGAAGGAACCCGGGTCCTCAGCGACATTCCTGCGCTGGGCGCCAACCTCTGAACAGTCCACACCTGGGCTTCTCAGTGATGTGAGATCGTGAAGTGGCTTTTTCACTTAAGCTGCTCTTGTGTGGGTGTTCTTGCAGCCCAAAGCATTTCTGACACCCAGGGCCATGCTAGGATTTTTAAGGGCACAGAGGCATCCAGCCTTGGGCTCCTCCTTCTAGTCTAGAAGTTTACAGCTAAGGTGAGGAACCTAGTCAAATGCACATCGTTCACTGTCCTTCAAAATTAACTAATAATATAATCAAGTTTTAAAATAAACTAAACAGAGCAATCCCACTCCCTCGCATTTCCCCCCAGAGAGCGTGTTTAAAGATAGCCACTGAACTGTAACATATAATGGAGAAAATGTAGACATACCCAAATGTTCGATAATAGGGGTTGAAGTTACAGCCCAGACATAGATATTATGAAGTCATTAAAGAAGATGTTGACCTATACTTAGTAAAGGGAATTCTTTAGATAATAATCAGGAAAAAAAAAACACCCTGTTATTAAATGTGTGTTATGTAAGTCTGCGCTTAGGCAGAGCTACATCTCTGCGTCTGGGTTAAATGTGAAGCTGTCTGCAGTGATTATTGTAAAATGGTCAAATTATCATTGATTTTTATTTTCTTTACACTTTTCTGTACTTTTGCATTTGTTGTAATTAACACATATTTTTATAATGTCTCCAGTACTAATATTTACAGACACAACTGATTAGCAAGACTAAGTATGCTAACAGAGCACAGTAAAGAGCTTTTAAATAAGCGATCATTTGCAGAATAACAAGATAATGGAGGGGATGGGAGTGGAAAATACCAAAAATAGGCCACGGCCCATGGCTTCAAAGAGCCAAGTACCTTCTTGGGGAGCTAAGACATAGAAAGGGGAACTGGTTCCATCCAGTTCTATGGGCTGTAGCATATTTGTGACCTATCTTTCATTTCCTGAAAGCAGGAGTTAATGATGCCCTCCCTGCACCAAGAGGAAAGAAACATCATCATCACCAAGACAGAGTCAAGGCTGAGAGAAATCTGTACAAACAGACCTTGTTAAGGTAACTCCTACCTTACTCTACCTCCCCATATATCTCAGCTACTTTACCACAATTGCTACACTTGGTTCAACCTGGTAGATGAGCACTTGGTCCTATCTGCTTTTGGGGTCTTCATTTTCCTATGGCGGCTCCCAAGCACATATAAAAGTCTGTATGCTTTTCTCCTGTTAATGTCTTATGTCAATTTCATTCTCAGGATCAGCCAGAGACCCACAAAGGGTAGAAGTAATGTTTTGCCTCTCTTACAATGGTCTATGTTGATTTACTAAAACTATTGTCTGGGCTTATTGAACCACCCAAGATCTGGATTATATTCATTCGTCCCACATTCTCACAGTCCCTTCTAGTTCTGAGCTGCTCCCACTAAATTATTTAACATTAGGAACCACCTTGCCATCCCTTCATGTAGCCATTTGTCTACATACCATAGACCCAGGCATTGGGCTCAAATCACTTCCCCAATTTGCATAGGGGCAAGTGTGCATGCATGCCTGCGTGTGTGTGTGTGTGTGTGTGTGTGTGCGTGTGTGTGTGTGGCGGGGGGGGGGTGTTGAAGGCTCCACTAAAAATCAGTGCACAGTCCTCTCACCTCTTCCTTTCCACCCACCCCCAAATGTAGGAACTGGTTTGTCTCTTTTGTTACTTAGGCACCTGCTGGCCAGCGCCTTCACCATCTCAACTTCTTTATTCATTCAGTCAACAAATATTTATTGAAGGCCTACTCTGTGCCAGGCATTGTGCTAGGTGCTGGGGGGAAATTGTCATGATCCCTAACTTCAGAGAACCTACAGTCTCATGTCAAAGACAAGCATGGTTCATACCTGGCCGGTGTAGCTCAGTGGCTGAGCATCAACCTATGAAACAGGAGGTCAAGGTTCGATTTCTGGTCAGGACACATGCCTGGTTTGCTGGCTTGATCACTAGTAGGGAGCATGCAGGAGGCAGCCAATCAGTGATTGTCTCTCATCATTGTTGTTTCTATCTCTCTCTCCTCTCTTCTTCTCTGAAATCAATTAAAATATATTAATATATATATATATATATATATATATATATATATATATATATATATATATATATATATAAGACAAGCCTGATTCAAAGAATAACACAAATAGTTCCTCTAAATTGCTCTTAACTTATTTTAAAATAACTTTAGACTCACATAGAAATAGTACAAAATTCCCATGTACCCTTTGCCCAACTTTCTTCAATGATAATATTCTACATAATCACAGTACAGTTATTGAAACCAGAAAGTTTACATGGATACCATACTATTAAGGACTCTTATTAGATGTCTCTAAGTGCTTTTTATCACACTAATTCTTTAGTAATTATAACAAGTAAATACTATCACCCTTATGTTATAGATGCAGAAACTGAGATTCAGACCAGTTACACAATGTGCCAAAAATTACAGCTTGCAAGTTGCAGAGTCAGGACTTTGAACCCTGGCCATAAGGCATCTGGCCTCACCGCTGAACATACTGCCTCCACACATCAGCTGCACTGCCAGAGCTGGTTTTCTTGTTGAACCAAAAAAACCTTACTGTCATAGCAGAACAATAAATGGCTGGATAACTATTAGAAGAACTTGTAACATTTGGATACCATCTTTACAGCCAAAGCATTTGCTTCCAGAATCAAAGTCTATTTCAATGGCGTAGGCTCCCAAAGGAAGTTGCTCTTTAAATCGCTGTTGATGAAACAATGCTCTTCGGGCCGAGCTTTCAGGCACTTCCCTCTCATTGAAAATAACTTTAGCTGAAACATTTTGACTCTCAGAAGGAAGTTTCTTTGTAAGAAACTGCAAGAAATGCAGGTGCAGTTAAGGCACACCCAAAACAAAAGTTTCAGAAAACATTGGCTTCCTCTCAAAGTCATACCCTGTTTCCCACCGTCTCATTCCCACATAACTCAAGCCAAATGAAATCTGCAAGAATACATATGTGGTTTGATCTGCTTCGCGTTAGAGAATATCAACCCCCAGGTCAGTTGGAGACAAATAGAAAAAAAAATGAACAAGGAAAAACACCTTTTTGCCCAGTTATGCCTCTGCGGCATGTGTACTTTTTACCAAAATGCAGAAGTTGCTTAAATGACGGCGGAGCCCCACTCTGATGCAGCACAACTGAGCATGTCCCAAAGGTAGCTTGATTACTTCCATGGGGATTCTCACTCTCTTTTTTTTTTTTCTTCTATGACTTCATTTACAGCAGAGTCATTTGAGATTACAATTTGGGTTTATTCTCTGCTATGGTCATCCTTCCTGTGATTTCGAGCAGGTAGCCAGGCCCTTTGGGAATTGCTTACCTTCTGGGTTTTAAAAAGCAGAAAGCAAAAGAGCTTCAAGTCAGTGCCTCCTTTGCTTTTTGTAGGGGGGGAGGTGTGGGTGGGAATCAGACAAGAACTAATGAGGTGTGTCCTCATAGGGGAGTAAGAGCAGCAAAGGGCAGAGGAGCGAATCCCTCGCCTGCAGTGGGGAGCCATGCATCTCCTTCTGGAAAGATCTGAAGGGACCAATGGCTCTCTGGGGCACACAGGGCTGCTGAGTCCCAGACACCAAGGCTTCAAGTCTTCTCAAGAGACCCTTGCCCCCAAATGCGGCGTCGATGCAGCCGGGGCCTAATGGGAACCTGCAGCTGAGACTCAGGGATCTCAGAGTGGCCGGTGGGACTCAGACTGGCAGAGTCTTTTGGAGGAGGCTTTAGTGATTAAGCTTTTAGGATTTTAAGGTGGGTGCTAACGGGGATACCCAATAATCACTGAAATGTAACTTTCCACCAACACAACAGGAGGAGTAAACCCAAGTTGATTTAAAGAATCTAAGAAGTGTAATTATTCTTGAACATCTGAGTTTGTGTACCAACATTCACAACAATTACATATTCATCCATTTGTTCATTTCAGAAATAGTTACTGAGCCTCCATCATGAGCCAGACCCTGGCACAGGACCTGAGGACACAGCGGTTCCCCAGGCTCCCAGTGGTCACACACAGAGATGTCCACCCTAAACCAAGGACAGGCTGCTGCAGAGTAGCCGATGGAAGGACGAGGCCCCAGGACACCTCACAGATATCATCATATAGGACCCATGTTGCACTCAAACTCTTCACGGTTAAATTGTGCATAATATACCAAGTTTCAAAGTTTTACAGCCAGGAACTTATTCAGCAGATGCATGCAATGATTTTTCTGGAAGAATGTTCATCTTACTGTCATTTATAATAGCAAAATCCTGGAAACAGCAAAAACAGGTTAGTTAAATATATGACCATATAGCCACTCATTGGAACACAATGCAGGCATTAAGAATGAGGCTGTATATGTTACATTTATAATAAAGAAATAAAACATTAAAGAAAATACTTTATTTTTTAAATATATCTTATCGATTTTTTTACAGAGAGGAAGGGAGAGAGATAGAGAGTTAGAAACATCGATGAGAGAGAAACATCAATCAGCTGCCTCGTGCACACCCCCTACTGGGGATGTACCCGCAACCAAGGTACATGCCCTTGACCGGAATCGAACCCGGGACCTTTCAATCCACAGGCTGATGCTCTACCCACTGAGCCAAATTGGTTACGGCAAAGAAAATACTTTAGAAGAACATTGGGTAACATGGAAAGGCATGCACAATATACTGTTGTGCAAAATTTATAGGACACCAATGAAAGATGGTGGTGTAGATAAACGCCTGTACTCACCACCTCCCACAACCACATCAAAATTACAACTAAAATACACAAGAACCATCATCCAGAACTGCTGGAAAGCTGGCTGAATAGAAGTCCTATAATCAGAGAAGTAAAGAAGAAAGCACACTGAGACTGGTAGGAGGGGCAGAGGCACAGAACGGGCTGGCCTGGCACCACGTGTGCCGCTTTATTAATTGGGAGGAGATCGCCTCTGTGGAGGCTGCCAGGAGGAGCAAGGGGTCCCAGCACCACACCATATACCTAGCCCAGGGTCCCAGAGCTGGGAAAAGAAGTCCCTGCAGGCAGTAAGAACTACAGGCTGTAAACACCTGTTGGATTGGGGCTCAGTGACACAGAGGCTGCTGGAGACCCAGCTGTTCCTCTTAAAAGGCCAGCACCACAAAATGAACTTACAAGGTCCCACTTCCTCTGAGCTCCAGCACCAGAGCAAGGCTCTGGGGAGCACAGACACATACAAGGAGGAACTGTATTGTCTGGCATCATAGCAGGAACTCAGGGTTGGCTTTCTCCCAGATGGAGGTGTTTGCAAGGATCATTGTCCCTATGCTGGGACTTCCCTGGTCGCAAGGCTGACTGGCACCCATTTCTATTTGCTCCACCCTTGTGATTTCTTAAGACTCCGCTTCCTCCAATTTACAAGCCACCCAAGCTGTGTGCAGCAGCTTTTACATATGAATGGCCTGTCCTTGCTCAGGCTAGAATCTCTCAAACAAGCCGCAGCTGGGTCAGGGAGCCCCAAACCCATTAATAAAAGGACCAAGACCTGGCACCAGCACCAGTCTGCCTTCCTTCACAGCTGGGCCTTGTCTAGGCACTTCCAAACCCAATACAAAGAGGAGGAATCTGCAGATCTCTCTGTAGTTCCTGCTGGTTGGCCCCAGACAGTGGTTGACTTTGTACCTCCCTGGAGACCCAAGAGCCAGTGTACCCAGTGGTCAGTGTGAGACCATACCAGATTACAAGTCTACACATCCATAAGTGACACATTCAAGGGGCAGACTCAGTGAGCACCAAAGCCCCACTGAAGCAAGAACTGCTTCACAGGGGTGTCTATTGCACAGCAGCTCTCCCATTGTAGTCGCAGACAGTTGGCCTGGAAGTCAATTCCTCCCAGTGACACCAACAGCAATCACGTCTCAACTACAACAAGGCTGTGCTTACTGCACACAAAGGGGTGCACCTAGAGCTCCCAGCTCAGGTGACTGGGGAGACTGAGGCACTGGGCCCTATAGAACACCTACTACACAAGGCTACTCTACCAACTCAAGGAGACATAGCAGCTCTACCCAATACATAGAAACAAACACAGGGAAACAGCCAAATGCAGAGACAAAGAAACATGTCACAAATGAAAGAAATGGAAGAAAGCGAACTACTGGATATAGAGTTCAAAACCATGGTTATAAGGTTACTTAAGAATCTTCTAGAAACCTCCAAAAAAATGGAAAAAGACCTGTCAGAAATTAAGCATACACTGACTGAAATAAAGAATAATATACAGGAATTCAACAGTAGAGTAGAGGATTCTGAGAATCAAATCAACCATTTGAAATATGAAGAAGCAAAAAACACCCAACCGGAAGAGCAAAAAGCAAAAAGAATTTAAAAATATGAAGATAGTGTAAGGAGCCTCTGGGACAACTTCAAGTGTACCAACCTTCACATTATGGGGGTGCTAGAAGAAGAGAGAGAGCAAGATATTGAAAACCTATTTGAAAAAATAATGACAGAAAACTTCCCCTACCTGGTGAAAGAAATAGACTTACAAATCCAGGAAGCACAGAGAGTCCTAAACAAAAGGAACCCAAAGAGGACCACACCAAGACACATCATAACTAAAATGCCAAGGGCTAAAGACAGAGAGAAAATCTTAAAAGCAGCAAGAGAAAAGCAATTAGTTACCTATAAGGGAATGCCCAGAAGACTGTCAGCTGATTTTTCAACAGAAACTATGCAGGCCAGAAGGGAGTGGCAAGAAATATTCAAAGTGATGAATAGTAAGGACCTGCAATCAACATTACTATCATTTAGAACTGAAGGTCAGATAAAGAGCTTCACAGACAAGAAAAAGCTAAAGGAGCTCATCACCATCAAGCTAGTATTATATGAAATACTGAAGGGTATTCTTTAAGAAGAGGAAGAAGAAGAAAAAGATAAAAAAAATATGAACAACAAAATGGCAACAAATACATATCTATCAACAATTGAATCTAAAAATCAAAATAAATGAATAAGAAATCTAATGAACAGAATAAATTGGTGAATAAAATAGAATCAGAAACATGGAAATGGAGCAGACTGATGATTCTCAGAGGGAAGGGGTGGGGGGCAGGAAGAGATTAAACAAATGGATATCCATTACCTATGGACACAGACAATAAGATGGTGAAGGCCTGGGGCTGGATGGGAACCAGGTGGAGAAGGACAATGAAGGGGAAAAAAGAGGGACATCTGTAATAATCTCAACAATAAAGATAGAAAGAAAGAAAGAAAGAAAGAAAGAAAGAAAGAAAGAAAGAAAGAAAGAAAGAAAGAAAGAAAGAAAAAAAGAAAGAAAGAAACTACCTTTTACTATCAAAGAAGAAAATCCACCCACACACAAAAAAGCTGTAAAACTCTGAGCAAAGCCCTGGATGGAATGGCTCAGTGCTTAGAGCATCAGTCTGAGCACCAGAGGGTCTAGGGTTCAATTCCTGGTCAAGGGCACCTACCTGGGTTGCAGGTTTGACCCCTACCCCCAGTTGGGGCACTTGTGGGAGATTGATGTGTCTCTCATATCAATGTTTCTCTCTTCTCTTTTCTTCTTCTTCTTCTTCTTCTTCTTCTTCTTCTTCTTCTTCTTCTTCTTTCTCTCTCTCTCTCTCTCTCTCTCTCTCTCTCTCTCTCTCTCTGTCTGTCTTCCCCCCCTTCCCTTTCACTCTCTCTAAAGTTCAATGGAAAATAATGTCCTTTCTCCTCAGTTGAGGAGTAATTTTAAAAAAACACCTCTGAGAAAATATGATATTTTTCTAAAAACTATATGCATGTGTGTTGTGTACAGAGGCTATAGGGGGAACAGGAGGATTCACAACAAAATATTAAAAGTGGTTATTTCTGCCAGGGTTGCATTATGACTTTTGTAGGCAATAGGCACTTTGCCTTCATGGATCCTTTCCTCCATGAAAAAGAAAAATAGTTGAAAACTGTATTGTATGATGGCATTGGTATAAAGATGGATACAAGCCAGGCTAGATGCACTGTTATATGTTCATTACTATGATAGTCATTTTCCCCTTCTTATTTGAAGATGAATTAAAATTAAAACATTGTGGGCCCTAGGCTCAGTACCTCCTGGCCCTATTAGGAAAGTCAGCCCTGATTTCCAAGTAGTGAGATTATTTGATGTTTATTTCCTTCTTTTTGCCCATCTGCATTTTCTACATTTTCGATACCAAAGGTTTATTTTTTTATTATAATGAAAAACTATTTGAACAAATAAGATGGTGAACATAAACTAATGGCCCATTGTATGCAATGCCAACACACACAACTGACAGCCAAGGCAGACTCTGGGGCAACACCCTCCGGGACTTTAAAGCACCCCATTGGGTATAGCTTGGCACCCACATGGTGCTGCTGACCTGGCCCACCAGATGACTCTCTGCTTTAACCAACCAACAAGACAAAACCTCTGGTTTCCAGAACAAAGTAGCTCTCTGGCTGACCAAAGAGAATGGTCCCGTGCCCTGCCTTCACCCACGAAGATGTGCACCACCCACCCACACTGGCCTTATTTCTCCAGGGTGGAGATGGTTTGCCAGATGCCAACACACTCTCGGACCCAGTCCGACAGGCATTTAGACAAGAAGAGCGCTTCTTCATTATGGAACGGCACTCATCAGCCCTTCCAGGGTCACCCATGGCACCTATGCACCGTAGCTGGTCATCTTTGCCACCCTGTGAAGTTTGTCAAGACTTAATAGGTTTGATTTTACGAAGTCAGCCTTTCTAGTACGGATTTGTAATGTGCATCTTCCCTTATTTATCAGTGTGTTTAATAAATACCAGTAAAGTATCTACTCTGTGCCAGGCACTGTTCTAGGAGCAGGAGACACAGTGGTGAACACGACAGACACAGACCCCGTTCCCATGTCGCTGGAAGGAGAGACACAGAACAAGGTGCAGCGTGCTTTGAAAAGGGAGAAAAGCAATGGGTGCATGGAGTGTGTGGGGCAAGGGGACTGCACCCATTTGAAGAACTCAAGGACCCGGTCTCCCCAAGCAATGAAAGTTTAAACCCGGACTGGAAGGTAAGTAGGAGTGGGCCAAGCAGGAAGGGGAGGAAGAGGAAGGCACCAGGCAGAAGACTGTGCGAATGCCCAGAATCTGTGCCTGGAGCCTGTGACTCACTGAGAGCTGAAGACGTCCCAAAGGGCTGGGGAGTAAGGAACGGCTGGGAAGGCGGAGAGGAGCCAGAACGTGAAGGGCTGTTCATCCAGTTAAGGAGCTGGGGCTGCTGCCCTTACTCCCGTGGGAAGCCATCACAGAGTCTTAAGCCAAGGGGTGCTTTTCTCCTGGGTGAAGAATGGATTGCCTTGAACTCCAGTCGTGGCCCTTCAGTCACTGGTGATGGTTGTTGTGCAGCACAAGCCCCAGGGTAAGGCTTGCTCCTGCCTGGTTTAGACAACTGACAAAGGATGTGCAGCAGAGATGTGCAGGGGATCTCTATGCTTCCTAGACCCTCCGTCCAGCCTTCAGAACCATACAGACAAGTAAAACGGAAACTCAAGCGGGGCGAAGGAGGGGTGCCGTGCTGTCCTCGGTCTGCAGGTTTAGAACACGTCTTGGTTCTCCTGGCATACATCTCCCAGCTTTCTTTTTCTTCTTCCAGATTGTCTTCACTCTTCCTGGCTCTTTGAACTTCCATATGAAGTTTAGAATCAGCTTGTCAATTTCCACAAAATAAAATCTGCTAGTATTTTGACTTGGATTGCACTGAATCCAAAGATTAATTCGAGGAAAATTGACACCTTTGCAGTATCGAAGCTTCAAATCTATGAATGTGGGCTACTCCTTCACGTCTTTAGGTTTTCTTTCGTTTCTTTCAATGATGATGCGCTGTTTTCAGTAAAGAAGCCTTGCACGTGTTTTGTTAAATTTATTCCAAGATATGTGATGTTTTAGGTGATTATAATAGGCAAATACTGAAGGTATTAATTAAATGAAATAACACCTTGAGAAAGTATTTTACAACATGTAAAACTTGACACAAATTTGAGACATTCTTTTCCTCAAACACCACTGAACACATCATTTTGGAAAGCCAGTCTGCACATTCTTAAGGCATTTTTCTCAGTAGCTATTAATGAACCAAGATGCCGAAGCTATACAACCAGGACGGCCAAAAAGTGACATCAGAGGTCAAGAAGAGAATTGCTGACCTGGAATAAACCCTAAGGAAAAGCAAGTTCTCACTCTGAGTTTGAATTTTACCCAACGGCACCAGATGGCCTGGCGGGGAGGAAGGGGCGGATCTCAGAAAGAACACCAGGCAATCAAAACTCAGGGACTTGCTATACTTGACACAAGGTCTCATTCAATCCATGAGTTCCTGAAACTGTTGCTGAAAATTAGCCCAAACCAGCCCTCAGGTGGAGCTGAGGCCCTGCCTCCGTTCTCTGCCCTCCTCCCACCTTCACGGGAATTCTCATCTGCAGAACAGACCAAGTAAGGCCAGACCTGGCTTCCTCCCGGGAACAGTCCCTGGCAATACTGATGCGAGGCTGGCCCAGTGACTCACACCACCTTCTCTGAGCCCAGCCTCCTCCACCTGCCAAGCCCTGCCTGCCACAGACCCAGCTCTGGGTCTCACCTCCTTCCCCTTCCCACCAGGCTGGATGAGAAAATGGCCCGGAATGATCATTACTCACTGAATCAACAAATATTTACTGAGCACCTACCATGAATCAACAACTATTTTAGGCACCTGAGATACAGCAATGAACTGCACAGTAAAAGTCCCTTCCCTCCTGTAGCTACACTGTTGGGAGGAGGGGTGAGCAGGCCCCTGGGGAAAGCCGACGGGCAGGGAACAGGACCATCAGTTGCAAACCAAAAGGATTGCAGGGCCTGGCTGCTGTGGTTCCATGGTTGAGCACTGACCTATGAACCAGGAGGTCATGGTCCAATTCTCCGTCAGGGCACATGCCCAGATTGCAGGCTTGATCCCCAGTAGGGGGTGTGCAGGAGGTAGCCGGTCAATGATTCTCCCTCATCATTGATGCTTCTTTCTCTTGCTCCCTCTCCCTTCCTCTCTGAAATCAATAAAAATCAATAAAAATATTGGGTCCCCGCACCCCAGAAGTAGATGCTAGGAGGATTAGAGAGTCAGTTGCTTACTGAGGAAGTGATCCCAGGAAGCAGAGGTGAGCAAGCGGGGAAGGGACAGGAGGAGGGAAGCCCGCTTGTTAGTGAGAGGGTTACCATGATGGGCAACTGAGGTTCAGTCCTTGGGGGACCCTCAAGCGACAGCACCCAGTGTGCCTCAACAGTATCCCACTGAAGGGCAAGGAAACGCAAGGGTTCCCCCACCAACCCCCATGCTCAGCTGTGGAGGGTCACTCCTAGGGTCTGCACTCCCTGGCACCTCAGGCTGTACCCACGAGCATGTACAGGAACTGTCTGCAGGTGCCCTCGGGGATGGATTATGGGGATGTGGGTGCCACTGGCAGTATCTGCCACTCCCAATCATCTTGTCCCCTGTTATATGCCCAGCACCTCATGGGGTTTCAGGTGCATAGCAGGCACTCGATGATATTTGCTGAGTGATTGGGTGTTTTCTCATCTGGAGATGCCTTTACAGCTATTTCAGAGTCAGCAGGAGACTTAGACATAGAGGGTTCAAGGCACACTAGGCGGGGTGACTAGGGAAAGTCTCTTCTCCTTCCCCATCTCTGTCTTCAGTCACAGAACAGGGACTCGCACACCTGCCCTGCCAGCCTCATGGGTTGTGATGGGGAGTCAGTGAGAGACATGCCGGGAAAGTGCTCCAGGACCCCAGGACATGCCAGGCTGTTTCCTTGTGGAAAGAGCCTGGCATATGAAGTGAGATCTGGAAAAGCAGATTCCTGGTCAAGTAAATTCCCTGAGTCCGTTTCCTCACTTGTAGAACAGACACAATGACAATCAGGCCACAGCATGTCTCAGGATGCTATTCCGGGGCTCAAGAGGCAAGAGGATGCACGTCGAGTGTGCTGGTCCTTCTGGAACTCTATCAAAATGGCAACGAAGGGATGTGGGTTTTTAAAGGGGGATCATAAACCCACGATGACAAAGCAACAGGAGAGGAAATGAGAGCAGCAACACGTCGGAAGCCAGCAAATAGATGGCCGATGAACACATGGCTTAGTGAGAAGAGAAAGTTAAATATGAAAACAGCCAAGAAGTGTAGCTTGCCCCAAACATTAGCCACCAGACAGACACCTCTAGAAGTGAGGGTGAAGGTGGGGCAAAGAACAGGAAGATTGCCTGAAAGTCCTTTTAAGAGATTAGAGTCCTAAATCCTCGCCCCCACCCCCACCCCATAGCAGAAACTCTGGGGTGGGGCCCTGGAATCTGGGTTCTACAAGCCCTCCACATGACCGAGGGACTCTCTGGGATTTATCTGATTCCACTGGCTTGCACATGCACACTATGGTTGTCTTTCTATGGACTCGGCTATTTTACATCCTTGTAAGGTTCCAAGTTTAGTTGCAGAAAAACTGATAGTAATGCAATTTTTTATTGTCCATAGAAATGCAAGTGAATTTTGCCCAGTAGAGATGCATTGGTTTTCAGGAAAGACAACCTCATTCCAGTTCGTTGTCCTATAGGATATTAACCAGGTTTACATCCACTGGCAAATTCATTCCAGTATGACCGATGATATATGGCTATTCAGATTTTCCCCTTAACTGGTGTTAACAACTTCCTGTTCCCCTCAGTAATTAAGAAGCTAAATAAATGCAATCTTTAATACAAATTCATTTATCTATATGAATGAAAGCCATACTTCACCTTTTAAAAAGTATACTTTAGCACAGTGACTCTCACAATCAAGTCCTCCACCAGTGGCAGCATCACCTGGGGACGTGTTAGAGATGCAAATCCTCAGACCCCGCCCAGACCGGCAGAGTCAGCATCTCTGGGGGCGGGGCCCAGCCCTTCACTGTGGGGAGCCCCCAGGTTCTGCTGCGCGCTGGAGTTTGAGAAGCACTGCGTTAGCACATCCATCACAGGTGATTATTCCTGACTTGGGTTGAAACTTGGAACCTGACCATCTATGTCAGTGGTTCTCAACCTTGGCTGCACATTAGAATCACCTGGGAATCTTTTTAAAATCCTGATGTCTGGGCCTCACCCTCCGGAAATTCTGTTTCTTTGTGATGGGGTGGGGCCACAACATTAGTAACAAAGAAACAGAATTTCCGGAGGATGAGGCCCAGAAATCAGGATTTTAAAAAGATTCCCAGGTGATTCTAATGTGCAGCCAAGGTTGAGAACCACTGATCTATGCGGTCTCTGTCACAGCCTGTCTGTGACGGAAGAGAACAAGCCAGGCCACCCTCTCTCGTCGCCAGAGACACCTCGGCTGTCCCATCACCCACTCCCCGTCTCTCCCTGCAGCGTGAAAGGATGGAACAAGGGTTCTTTGTGAGCCAGACAGAACATGAATGTCAAGACACTCTTGAGGGGGGTTCCTCTAGGGCCTGTTTGCACCTGCCGGCCTGGCTCCGTGGCAACCAGAACCCCCAAGCTTCAGAACTACTGGTCCCAAAGGGGCCACTACCCCAGAGAGAAGTGAGGACAGAGGAAAGCCTATCTCAGCACCCAGCTCTGAATGTTGCGTTTATTTATTCTCTGCCTCTTGCAATAATAGAGTGTTATTCCGTTGCTGGCAGATGCAAACGAACAAGCCCATTGTGCGCTGATCTGGAGCACACATGCCATCCATTTGTCCTGCAGCCTGACTGGGAGCTCTGCCCTGTTCACAGGAAGCCCTCCCTGGCACCCACACAGCCTCATAACTGCCCTTCACCAGGGAGGACCCAGCAGAAAGCTTTCCCTTCCTCACACAACTGATAGGATGGGCAGGGCATGGTAGCCGCTCCTCACTCCCACAGCCTAACACCCCTGCCAGCGGGCTGCTGCCCATCGCTCTCCTGGGCCTCATCACAGGGATACCTAAAGCCCAGTGGGCAGCACAGTGGGGGAAGGGCACCCTTGGGAGACAGCAGAGCACACTGCTTAAGAGAGGAGATTCAGCAAATCTTGCCTCTACCACTTAGCAGAGGAGTGAACTCGGGTGTGTTGCCTCCCTTCTTCCAGCCCCCATTTCCCCAGTAGAATGGGGGTGACAACACCTTCCTCTAGGGGTGCTGTGAGGACTAAATGAGTTGATGATCATAACTACAGCCCTTAACACAGAGCCACTCCCCCAGTAAGTACTGGGCGGGCGTTTGTACTTGGTGGTGGAGGCTGATGATGAAGCAGATTCCCTAAAAGCACCGGGGAGGACGAAAACAGGTATCAGGTGCAGGCTGAGCCAAGAGGCCAGGAAGGAACTGGTCACAGAGGAACCGTGCAACCCATGAGAAGCACCCCCCGCCCCCCCCCCCCCCCGGCACCGCAGTCCTATGGCAACTCCCCGGGCTGTCACTGACCTTGTACGGGGACACGAGCAAGCCTCTGCGCCAGGGGAAAGACCAGATGGGAAAACTCTAAGTGGAAGCTCTTTGTCAAGTGGAAACACACGAAACAAATAAATGCCTTCCTCTTTTCTTTAGTTACCAAAATCCTTGTCTTGTCTCTAAGATCCTTAGAGATCTTCCCCAGGTGGAAGACTGCTTCTCACCTAAAACCAGTGGTTCCCAATTGAGAGTGATTCTCCCAGAGGGGAACTTACTACAGGTGTCTAGTGGGTAGAGGCCCTGAATGCTGCTGAACATCCTACAGTGCACAGGACAGATCCCCTCACCAAAGCATCGTGCGACCCCGAATAACGACGGTGCCTAAAGCCAAATATTGTTGCCTGGATTACAACAATCCCGACCTCCTGAGCGCTCTTCAGACACCTTGTCTGAGCCTGTGTTGGGGCACTGGCCTGACCCTGCAGGTTGTTGCAGTTAGCCGGTGGCCTCCTGGCCCAGCAGAAGGGGCGCGGGCGCTGAATCCTGGCTCAGCCCCTCACTGTCAAGGACCCAGAAACAGTCATTTAGCTCCTCTGAGACCTTTCCCTCGTCTGAAAAAGGGAAATTAGAGTCCCTATTTACAAGGTCATGGTAAGGATTGCGTAAAATAATCTATCTGGAACACCTGACACATGGTGAGTGCTCAATAAGTTATCGAGGCATATCACGAGAGGCAGCCTGGAAGGCCATAATGCCTTGCATATCTTTGCAGCATCTTAGGCTATGCCCTGCACATAGTAGGCACTCAGAAATTGTTGTTGAACTAAAGTGAAGTCTTCCCTGGAGGCCAGGGCTTGAGAAATAAGCCCAGCCCATTGCATGATCTATAGTCCTGCAATTTTAAATGGTTTTGATCTCGTCTTCAGGATGAACTGACATCTCACAACAGCCTCTGTTTCTCCCTATCTCCATGTCTCGGGCCCTTCTGGTGAGTAGGGAGGTTGAGATGTGCCTTTTGGTTACTTCTGGGCCTGCCAGAGCGTTGGCCACTGCCTGGGAGCCACAAAAGCAGCCTGGCCATTTCTCACTGACCGACTTGATAATCCACCACTAGCCAAACACCTGCTGCTGTGCATGGAGAAAACAGTCCATGGAAAGGCCAGCTTCCTAATAGGAGGGACACAGACCTGCTGAATGTCACACAGACAAGCCCTGATCCATTCCAACTCCATCACTGCTCTCCGAGGCTGGATCTCCTATTACTGTGCGAGGTGGCCCCCTGAGAATGGCAGGCGAGAGATCGCTCCCTGACTGTTAAAGTTCTCTGGAATGGACACAATGAGTCCTGCCCCTTCTCAGCCCGCCCAGGCCAGGCCAGGCTGCCCAGGAAGTATCAGGTGGGGACTCAGATTGCAAAGATACATGGCGACACAGACATCCTGCCAGCCCACAGGAATCCAGCCAAGAATAGATAATGCTTATACTGAGCATGCACCGTAATTGCTAGGTGTCTAAGAGCTAACTTCTCCAGGCACAACACTGCTCTGAGCTGCTTCCCCCAAATCCTTGGTAAAAGGAATCCAGGCACAACCACTAACTAAAAGGAGAACTCTGCTCCCAAACCCCTCACCTGTCTGACCCCTGAGTCCCCCTTCCTTCCTGGCCCCCAGCGCTATCACTGAGCACAGTGTCAGGGTCACATCTCTCTTCCCCTGACACTTACCTTCACGGAGCTTTCTTTCCTACGCCATCCAGAGCACAACCCCGCTGCCTGCCAGCTGCCCTGCACTCTCTGCTAAGGGCTAGGCACAGGGTGGTGAAGAGGAAAGGGCACAGACGCTGCAGTTGGAACCCCAGCTGTGCCAACTTGGGCAATCAGAGTCCTTAACCCCTCTGCATCCCGGTGTGTTCGTCTGCAAACTGGTGTCAGCCAACCTCGTCTTCTAAGAGTGCTGTGGCGCTCAAACAAAACTGTGTGTGCACTGCCTGGCCTGCGCAGAAAGGGTCCTATTTTTATAGGCATTTCACCCACTCGGCTGGAGAGTCCAGTGTCAGGCCTGAGGCACACCGTTTGAGAAAGAAGCGATTTCAACCAGCAGTGCCTTTGGCACTTTGTTCTTAGTGGATTGGGTTCCCTTTGGATTAAGGAAGAACAGCCGTGTTCTCCGCTAAGGACTATGCCTCCATTCACACAGCTGCTGAGTCCATGGAGAACACCGATTATGTCATAAGAACCCCAAAGCAGAGGTTAGGCCCACATGGATTCGGATTTGCAGGTGATCGGAGGCAAATCACTTCACTGGTCCGACCAGACTGTGGTGGTTTTCAAGCCTGGCCACATATTAGCATCACCTGGGAGCTTTCCAACCCATGGGTGTGCAAGCCCCACCCTAAACCAATCTCACCGGAATCTCTGCTGGGTGGGGCCCGGGTATCAGTACTTTTAAGATGATTCTACTGGGAGAGGCACTGGACAGAGCTCTTCAACATCCCTCCCAGGCACCCTGGTGCCTACCACAGTGTAGGGTTCAGAGTGTATACTTATTATATGTGCTAAGTAAACGAATACAGATTCTGGCTCATAAGAGCTCTTTTGCTATTTCCACCTTCGCAGTGTCTGAGGTAAGAGAAGAAAGAATTGAACTCTAAGTAAGAATCCCAGAGCGGTGCCGACCGATAGAAATTCCTGCAATGATGGAAATGTTCTATAATCTATGCTGTCAACACAGTAGCCACAGCCGTGTGTGGCCCTTGAGCACTTGAAATGTGGCCAGTGTGAGTGAGGAACTGAAATTTTCATTTTATGTCATGTTGATTCAAGTTAAGGAGCCACCTATGACTCTCGCTGCCCCACTGGACAGTGCCGACACAGTGTCTACCTTTTATAAACACATCTCTATCTGTGTGCCCCCATGTCCCTTTTACTAACTGTGCCTATTTGCATTTAAAGGAGCCCCTTGCCCCCACTGGAGGGTAGTCTTTGAAGGGCAGCTTATGAAGTTGCTTTGCCCTTCTCCAGACAAAGGGTGGGCCCAGGACCCAAGCTGAGTCAACCAGACTCTCCTCCCTGGGAACTTGATTCTAGCTTCGGTCTTGTAAGACTAGAAAATGAGCTGGAGCAGATTAATACCAATGTTGATGCCCTGAGACACTGTGTGAGTTCCCAGAACATTAGTCTCAGTCCAGACTTGAAGATAACAACCGTGACAGATGAGGAGCCAGGCATCATTAGCATCACCATCCCTGTCGTCGTCGAAGTCACTTGCACCCAGCAGCTCTGATTTGCTAGCCCCTGAACTAGGTGCTTAAGTTGCCTAGCTTCCTGTGCATTATTTCTTCACCTGTAAAATGGGAATTAACTTCTCCTAATTTCTTCCAGGGTTCTTGTGAAGACAGGCAATGATCATAAGAGCTCTGAGCCAACAAGGAGTTACCCAAGTATCTGTTAGAGGTGTTGTTCTGGGTATAAGGGTGGGAGAATCATGGAAGAGTATGATGCAGGACCTAGTATCTGGACTCAGTTCACAAGCTGTGTGACGCCGGGCAAGACACTAGTCTTCTCTGGGCTTTTGGCATACATGAGATTGAGTTAGACACATCCCTTCCCAGTTTCACCTTGTCTGACACTTATCCACTCCCATTTCTATGAAGACAGCTTTCTAGCTTAGACCAGGCTAGCCTTGTATGCAACTCATTTCCTCTTTCCCCAGCAAACCACCTGACCAGGGAGTTGCCCTGGGCAAGTACTCCCATAGCTTCGTGTACTAAGTCTCTGTCAAAGCACTTTATTGGAATCATGTTAACCATCTCCTCCACTAGCAGACCATAAGCCCTAGTACAGTGATGGCGAACCTATGACACGTGTGTCAGAGGTGACACGTGAACTCATTTTTTTGGTTGATTTTTCTTTGTTAAATGGCATTTAAATATATAAAATAAATATCAAAAATATAAGTCTTTGTTTTACTATGGTTGCAAATATAAAAAAATTCCTATATGTGACACGGCACCAGGGTTAAGTTAGGGTTTTTCAAAATGCTGACACGCCGAGCTCAAAAGGTTCGCCATCACTGGCCTAGTAGGACAAAGACCATATCCCTCTTGATCACCACTGTGTCCCCAGAGCCAGTACAGAGCCAGTGTCTGAAGAAGTTAAGACGTCAGTTCAAATGATTAGTTGTGTGATCTAGGGAACATCACTCTCTGAGACCCAGTTTCCCCATCTATACAATCAGCACGTTGCAGTCAGTGGTCCCTAGTGGTTTTTACATGCTTGGAGTCTTCTTGCCTCGATGAGCTTAAGAGGACGCCCTGCCTTGCCTGGTTGGTGTGGCCCAGGGGTTGAGTGTGGGCCTATGAACCAGAAGGTCACAGTTTGGTTCCTGGTCAGGGCACATGTCCAGGTTGTGGGCTCCACCCCCAGTAGGGGGCGTTCAGAAATTCTCTCTCATATCTGCTTAAGAGATAATGATGTTTCTATCTCTCTCTCTCCTTCTCCATTCCTCTCTAAAATCAATTTTTTAAAAATGTTTTTAAAAGAGGATCCCCCCTCAACTAGGTTTCTTGATGTCCTGTTACCCTTCACTGCTCACCCTGATTTCTGACCCTGGAGGCAACAAGAGGTTGCTTCTGGAGGTCCCCGGACCTATGAAGTTCGAACACCAGGAACAACTAGAAGAAACAGATGGGGAACCACCGAGGACTCAGATTCTCCAAGGCCTTGCCTGTCCCAGCCCAAGTGTGGAAACTTCTGCTTATCAGAGGAGGGGGTGGTGAGAAATGCCACCATCGCAGACCGAGGAAGCCGAATCTGCCTGCGGGAGCCCAGGAGCCCCAGGAGCCTGTGATACACATTTACTCCTGGTGGGAGAGCAGGGAGGAGTTTGAAAGCAGTCTGGCTGCTTCAATTTAGTGAAGTGCCTGTGCCTTTTCTGACTTACAGCTGTGAGGAGGGAGTAGGGGCATTGAGTCTCTGCATTCCTGAGCTCAATCAACAAATGGGCGCTACTTCACCTTCTTCTGGGTTCATCCCTAACCCTTCCCATGGGTTGCGGTCCCAGGACCCTAGGGCGCAGCTCGCTTCCTGCGGGGAGTGGGGGAGTGGGGGGGGGGCGGGGGTTGGGAGTACCCAGAGCCCTGTCGAGGGAGGTGGGCTAAAGGCGAACCTCGGGCACCCCGTTTGCGGGGCGGGGGGGGGGGGGGAAGGTCTTGGAGTGGAACAGTGATTTTAACCCTTTCGCTTCCCGAGAGTGACCCTCACCCCAGATATCCCCCACCTTTTAGGAACGCGCGCGCCAGTAGGGCTCCACGCTCGCCCAGTGTGACGACCTCGGCTGACGGAGAAACTGAGGCCGCCAGAGGGAAGTGACCTGTTAGATGTCCCGCAGGAAAACAGACGCTGAGTCCGGTCTAGAACCCCGGTCTTCCAGGCCATGCTCTGGCTTCTACACCAGGACTGAGGGTCCCCGCGCGGTGCTTCCCCTTAGGAAATTCCCGACCGCGGACCTTCCGAGCCCGGAGTCGCCCGGGAGTGTGCATAGTTTAGCATATTGTAAACTTCTTCCGCAGCTCCGCACCAGCTTCGCGGCGCCGGGAGAGGGGTACGAGGGGAGCCACGCTCACCCCCGTCCTAGAGGCAACTTGGAGCGGGAGACACAGAACCCGCGGAGACGCAGACGCACTGGCCCTTTAAGGGGGGGACAGGGCGCATGCGCGGCGCGGGCCGGGGCCCAGCAGGGTGGGCGGCGGGAGGGCGGGGGATGAAGCGGGCGACAGCTGGGCCCCGGGGCGGTGGGGACCACAGCGGGCCCGGCTTTGCCTTGTTGCTGAGCCGCGACCTGTGCACGCACCCCGCGCTCTGCGGACTGCTCTCCCGGGACTAGCGCAGCTCGCGCTCGCCCAGGCTTGGTCACTCGCGTCCAGCTCCACTCGCCGGCCGGGGCTGCGCGAGCCTGCGGACCTGCCCTCCCCGCCCTCCCCGCCCCGCTGATCCTTTCTCCACCTCCTCAGCCGGGGCCGCAGGAGCCTGAGCGAGCGAACCGCCCCGAAGCATCCTTGGCCCGCCCTGGCCGCGCCACCGCCCATGCTGCAGCCTGTCCGGGGCGGCGACCCAGCAGCCGGAGCCTGCAGCGCGGTGACTTCAGCTTGGCCCCTGCGCGCCGCACGGGGCAAAGCCGCGGAACCCCGGGCCCCGGAGAGGGACCCGCGCCCCGCGATGGCTGGGCTGGCGCCGCGCCGCCCAGGGGGCCAGCTTGCCGCCTGCTGAGACGTGCCCGGCTGCGGATCCGCCGAGCCTCGGCGTGCCCCGCCCCGCCCTTCCCCCTCCTGGGGGCTCGGCTGCAGCGTCCGGGGAGTGAGGGGACAGGGCAGAGACAAAGCCCACTTTGTGCGGGGAGTTGGCTGCGGGCGTGGAATGTGCGCGTCGGCGCGTGCCCCCTCCCCGCACCCCGCCAGCTGCGAGTCTTGGCTCCCGGACTGATCACGGTGAAGAAATCGCGCCCCCCCGCCGCCCCGGGTCGGGGTTTGGGGGTCCGGGCTCCGAGCTGATGCGGCCTGAAGTCGCCCGGGTACCGCCCCGCCCAGGAGCGCGCGCAGGTGTGAGCCTGCGATGATTTGCGGAGGACTTTGTTCTCCCCAAAACTAGCACCTGGGGGGCCCAGTCAGCGTGGGCATCCGTGCCTTGGCCCTCTCGGCGGCCGCAGGTCTGAGCTGCCGGGCCTCAGTTTCCCCGGACTGTTCTCTCTGCAAGCCCAGACTGCTGCCAGTCATTGTTCTCGCTGTCAAATGGGGGTGCTTTCTGAAGGCTGCCAAGTTGGGGTGTTCCCTCTTTACCCCGTTTTTTCAAAGAGCACCAGGCCTCTAAGGATGACCCCGGACCACTAACCCTTCTGTCCCCCACTGCACGTTGAGGCACTGATTTTTTTTAATTTTCTTATTGAGTAGTATTTTATTGTACCGGAGCCACGCCCTGGTTTCTTAAAGGCGCCTGTACTCTGTTTGGCCATGTGTTATCTCTGCAGCTGGTGTGTGGGAGGCCTCCTGTGAGCCACCAGTTTTCCCCTGCCTTCCGAAACGTCCTTCCTCCGGCCCCTGTCAAGGATTTGGGGATGCCAGGAGGGAGGAAGGTGATCGGGGGCGGTGCTGCCCCCGCCGCTGCCTCCACTGCCTCCCCTGGGGCCAGGCGTTTGGAGACCAGCGAAGGGGCATCCGCCCAGAGAGACGATGAGCCAGAGGAGGAAGGGGAAGAGGACCTGCGAGATGGAGGTGTCCCCTTCTATGTCAACCGGGGTGGCCTGCCTGTGGACGAGGCCACCTGGGAAAGGATGTGGAAGCACGTGGCCAAGATCCACCCCGATGGAGAAAAGGTGGCCCAGCGGATCCGTGGGGCCATGGACCTGCCCAAGGTGAGGGGTTTGTGTGTGTTGGGGGCAGGGTGGGGGATCCGGGTTTTCATGACGTTGAGGTTGAGAGAGCAAAGCCACACTTTCCTTGGTGGGGCAGGGGGCTGTCATGGCAAGATTAAAAATACAGGCAGGTTGTGCCTTGCAGAAGAACTTTCTCCCGGCTGCAGTTGAGGTGGTTCTGTGAGGCCCACAGCCCCATTTCCTGGAAAGCTCCTCTGTCTTTTTTTAAATGCCCATGCTTTATGGGCAAGGCAGCAGATTAACAAGTACAGTAATGTGGGCTGACATCTTATTTACTAATCCAGAGAACTGTGGGCAGAGAGAGAATGAATGACTAAGGAGGATACAGGGCTTCACATATTGAAAAAAACGTTTTCATGTGTTATCTCACTGAATTCCCCAACAGTCTTGTGAAGTAAGTGCAGATTGAGGCCCATTTCCCAGATGGGAAATATGAAAACTCAAGTCAGAACTCAGGGCCCCATAGCCAGTAGTAAGTGGTAGAACTGGGCCTTCGGGTTCCAGGTGATCTACTCTGCTGGGCACTAGATGGGGACAGTTAGCCGTGCCCTGGCTGGTGTGGCTTGGTTGGATGTCGTCCCATGCACCAATAGGTTGCCAGTTCGATTCCAAGTCAGGGCATATACTGGGGTTGTGGGCTTGATCCCTGGTGGGGGTCGTACAGGAGGCGTCTGACTGATGTTTCACTCTCACGTCAATGTTTTTCTCCCTCTCCTTCTTCACTCTATACAAAGCAATTAAAAAAAAAAAAAAAAAAAAAAAGAACCAGCTGGAGTGGCTCAGTGGTTGAGTGTTGACCTATGAACCAGGAGGTCACAGTTCAATTCCCAGTCAGGGCACATGCCCAGTTGCTGGCTCAATCCCTAGTGGGGGCCGAGCAGGAGGCAGCCAATCAATGATTCTCTCTCATTATTGATGTTTCTATCTCTCTCCCTCTCCCTTCCTCTCTGAAAGCAATTATATATATATATATTTTTTTAAAGAGGGCCTAGGGAGAGGAGTAAAGTTAAATAAATTTTCTGTACACGGCTGGAAGTCCTACATGACGGCTGTCTTCAGTTGTGTCACCCACGAAGGCTGAGGCTGTGTCTCATTCCTCTTTGTCTTTCCAAGGTTTCCTGTGTGCCTGGCACAGACAGGCATTTATGTGTTTGCTCAGTGAAAGGGTGCTTGAGACTTTGCATGCTGTACAGTGGAAACACATGCCTGATTTTTCTCTCTAACATCTGTGGCCAAGTTAATTAAAGAAGCAGAGGCTTGAAATCCCCAAAGAAAAGCTCTTGGGACAGAGGTCTGAACCCAGAGGTTAGCCCTGATGGTTCAGGTGAGAAGGAAGGGGCTGGGCAGAGTGGCAGGTCAAGTGGATTAGACAGAGACAAGTGTCCTGTTTTGTTTTTACCGAGTTACTGGTAGAGCCATGAGGAATTGCCTTCTGGGAAAAGGGAATTCAGAGGCCGGAGTTGGAGCAACTGCCTGACGTTTCCTAGGTAAATAAAATGTGGGTTGATTTTGAAGGGCTTGCCCTCTTACTAACTCAGAGTTTATTTAGCTAATCCACTATGGATAGACATTTTGTCCTATAATATATTCTTAAAATGAACACTGGCAAACAAACATTTTAAAATGTAAATTCGGGGGTCCATCTCTGGTTATCTCCTTGAGATAAATTCCTAGACGAGAAAGTATTGAGTCAAAGGATATGACTGTTGGGTCCAGATTGCTCACCTATCTATCTATCTGACCTTAAGCAGGTCCCTTGACCCTATCTGAGCCACAGTTTTCTCACCTGTCACCTGGGGTTGATTGTGGTGAAGATTAAATGAGAGGCTGTACTAAAACATCTGCCAAACTGAAGCCTCAAACCAATACTAGCTATTGGGTGTTCATTTCCTTTTCCATGTCCTTCATCACTCAGAACATATGAGCTAATTAGGCCAGAGCCATGCGCTTCTCCCACATGAACAAGTTGGTGTTTAGCAGACAGCTCTCCAGCCATCTTGCTTATGTCTGAGCCATGTTATAGAAGAATGTGAATGGTTCTGGAGACTAAAAAAAGAAGAAGAAAAATCAATGAGTTTATCAGGGATAATGTCACCCTCAACCTGCATGTATAGGAAAGATACCAATGAAAGACTGAAGCTGTTGTCGGTGGAGGAGTGTGTGTCATGGCCAATAGGAGTATGGTAGTGTCACGGGAATTTTGTGAGAAGATTGGGAAAATCCAAAACTTCCCCTCCTCAAACCACAGGAAAAAGTGTTGCAGGTAGAAAACCCACCCAAGTCTGTGTGGGGTTCCTCCTTGGCCTTGGCCCAGAGTAGAAAGCAGCCCCGGAGTCTGGGAGGCATCAGTGGTTGGATCCCGCAGTGCCAGCAGCCGAGTGGGCTGACCACTGCACTGTCCCCTCCTGACTGGTCATGTCCTTGGAGTTGGCATTCTCTGCAGAGGTCACGCCATGGTGGGCCCAAGGGATGTTTTGTTGGGACAGCACAATATTTTAGAAGAGCCTTGAGCTAAAATTTAAAATTGGGAGATTTCACATGAAGATCCAGATTTCAGGCATCATTTCAGAAGATCTGGGCACAGAGACTCTGCAGTCACAATGGCAGTGGCAGCTGGAGCTGAGGAGTGGTTTCCCCTCCCCCCATTGGCCACAGTCTATGCCACTCACTCCCAGCCTGCCTGCCCCATTTGTTACCCACATGGTCCCTGCGGGTTGTTGAGTCTGGGATTCCTGCCATCCCTGCCGTGCAGTGTGACCGAGAGAGAGAGCTCTGCTCCCAGAGGCACCAGCTTAAAATCCTGGCTCTCCCACGATGCCTTCTGTGAGGAAGGTCTGCAGGCTCCTTGTGCCTCCGTTTTCCCAGCTATAAAATGGGGATAATAGCAATATCCATTTCCGAGGATGTCGGGAGGGACTGATAAAGTGAAAGCACGTGAAACAGGTGAACACATCCCTCATACCCAGCAAATGGAGCAAGGACTGAGGGTGCAGCCACCCTACAGGCGCTGCAGGGAAACATCCTTTACAAGGATGGTACCGGTATGTTAAAAGGCAGCCGTTTCTAAAAGGATCCCAGGTCCAGGGACAGTTTGTGCTCCTTCATAAGACTCTCACCTTGATGTTCTAGGCTGCCACCGCCTCTGAAAGCTCAGGGGCCACTCCTCCCCGAGCCAGCTGCTGGAGGCCTGCTGATGTGGCTCTGGCCACGGGTCTCCTACAGAATACAAGTTTGGACGTCGAGCCAGCATGTGCTGACCAGTGGTTGGCACACGCTGGAGTGACGGTGACCGTCAGCAGGAACTGAGCTTTGCTGCGTGCCTGAGCCTGTTCTAAGGCCTTGACATGAGCATCCCAATTTGGCGTCATGGTTCTATTATGGTGCCCATGGTTCTATTATGGTGCCCATGGTTCTATTATGGTGCCCCTTTCACAAAAGAGGCATCTGAGGCACAGACTCATTAGGGAGCTTGATGCCAGACAGTGAATGGCAGGGCTGGGATTAGAAAGCGACAGTCCGGTTCTGGAACCACTCTGTCAACCTCTAGGCTTCTCCTGCTTCTGGCCCACACACTCAGCTGTCCTCCTCCCCAAGCCTCCCTACTGTGCTGGACTGAAATGGTCTTCACCGGGGGAGTGACCGAACAGAGCTCAGGACGTTAGGGGTTCCTGCAGCAAGGCTAACCCTTGGCCTAGGTAGTGGAGGAGGAGTTGTCTGGGAAGCCAAGCTCACTCACCCCCAAGCACCCTGACCCTCAACAGTGAGAAGCATTTCCTGGCTCCTGATTTGGGAGGGGGGAGGGGTATGGGGCAGATTCAGGCTCCCAGTCCCAAAGTGGGCCTGGTCGATTGGACGTACAGAAACGTGCTCACTTGTTTCTGAGCGGGTGTGTGCTGGTGTGACCGTTCGGAAGAAAGGTGTGGCACTGTCTGCAGTGGTTGCCTGAGGCAGCCTGGGTCACGGAGCTGGCTGCAGCGAGCCTCAGTGGTGTGGCCTCCGAGGCCCTGCTGGGAGTCCAGGTCCTTTGCTCGTTCAGAGTCATTGCCTTCTCCCGGAGCAGCCAGTGCCTGGCGCTCTGTCTGGATGGCCCGGATGTCTTCCTGGGTGCTGCCACTCCTGGCCCAGGCCTGGGTGAGCCTGGGCACGGGACCCTGGGGCTGCAGCTCCCTCCTTGGTTGGAGTGTCTCAGGGGGGTGCACTTACAGTCTTCAGCCACAGCTCCTGGAAATCACGGGGTGCCCTCATTTGAGACGTGCCAGTGGCCTCTCAGGGACCTTCCACCTGAGGAGGCTGGGTGCTATGCTGTAAAGTGCGAAGTGATTCCCCTCCCACCCGCACCCCGTTTCCTGACCCAGGGGAGCATTGGCACAGGGTGGTCAGGCAGGAAGAGGGAACCCCCCCCCCCCCGCAACTGTAAGTGGTGGTGCAGGTTCAGGCAGCTGTGTGATGTGAAAGGGGGAACAGCTTCTTCCAGACAGAGGTGTTAGCCTGGGGGCCGCCCAGCCTGGGAGGAGGGGCCCAGGAGCTGTGGAGAGGAAGTTCATGCAGGGCTGTCACCGCCAGTCTTCCCTCCTGCATCCGGGCCCTTTGGAGTGAGCAGGTGTCCACCACAGGCTGTCCTGGGACCCCTGGCCATCTGGGGTGCAGTGACCATTGTGTGTCACTTCCCTATTTAAAAGGCTGTGCCCTGTGGGCTCAGCACCTCACTACAGGGAGAGCCTCCCCGACCCCAGCCCTGCCTCACCCCTCCCCTTCACACACCCCTGCCCGCCAGACTGACTCCCAACAGCCCAGCCCGCTGGCTCTATGAAGAGAAGCTGGTGGGGACCAGGGCCATGCGGGCGGGGCCTCTCTATGTGAGGAAGCCGCAGGCCACCCACACCTGGCAGTAGCCAAGGGGGAGCCCAGAGGAGTGGGACTTGCTCCTAGAAACCTGGTTCCTCTGCCCAAAGAAGTCTGTTCTGAGGCCTCAGAGGGCCCAGCCGGGGCTCCTCAGCCTCCTCAGCCTCTGCCTCGCTGACTTGTTGCAGCCAAACTGCCAGGATTTGGGCTCCGAGGACCCACACCCGCATGGTGGCCCCTTTCCCTGGAGACCGCCTGGTTGCTGAGGGGACGGCCTCGGGGATCTGCAGCTCTGGCCTACCTCCTCGCAGCCCCAGCCTTGCAGTATCCAGCCATCAGGAGGCGCCTGCCAACGCCCCTGTCTCTCCCCTTCTGGGCTGCACACTGGAGAGACCCTCCTGGTGGGAGGACTGCCTGGTGGCCTGGTCACCGCGCTGCTGCCAGGTGTGGAGCCGCAGGAAGGGAGGTTTTGAAGGGGAACCAGGGCTCCTGTGCCTCCATGAAACTCCTCCAAAGTGGCTAGACCGTGGCAAGAAGAGCCACAGCAAGCCCTGTCGCCCCGTGTCCCTCCGCCTGCCACCACGGACTCAGTCCAGTCCCGGTAGCAGCTGGAGGCCTGGTCCATGTGCTGTGACAGGGGTGGGTAGCACCTTCTGCCAGGGGTTGGGGGTGTTCATCCCTCGCTGGAGGGCTCCCCCAGCCCAGGGCAGGCCCTGAGGGGATGGGACACCAGGTAAACTGGCTTTCATCCAGCACTTGAACCAGAACGAGCCCCACATCCAAATGAACTTCACCGCAATATTGACATTCTTGTTAAGCCTTAGAGTCGATGACTATTTAAAATCCAAAACAGTCGGTGAGTCAACCTGTGTTTTTCTAAATTTATTAAAGAAAACAAAATCGGAGCATCAACAGAAGCTCCACGTGAGGAATGCTAGTAAGTGCCGGAGGGAGAGGCACGGCCACGGGGGAGGTCTGGCCGGAGCCTCCATGAAGGGTTGCCAAAGAGAGAGGCTCGGGGTAGGAGGGAAGCGGGAGGCCCCCTCGGCATTGGCTTCTCTGGGGGACAGTCTGGGTTTCCGGGGGCTGGAAGCTTTGGGGAGCCTGCCTCTGTGACCAGGGCTCTTTCTCTGTCCCCAGATTCCCATACCGACTGTGCCTACGTTCCCGCCCTCCACGCCGGTCCCTGAGCGCCTGGAAGCCGTGCAGCGCTACATCAGGGAGCTGCAGTATCCTCCCAGTGCAGGGGCGACCGCCGTCGCGCTGGCCTGCTGGTCCAGAGGCTGAGCGGGGCTTGTTTTCAGCCTGGGCTGGAGAGGTATCCACAGAGCAGCGTCAGGCCATAGCCCAGGCCGCAGCTCACAGGGCATCTCATGCCCCTGGTGTTGGGCAAGCCCAGCCTGTGCAAGCAAGCCCAGGGACTGTGGTGCGAGCCAGACCCACTCTGGCCACCCGCTTCCTTCTCCGTGTGATGGGGCAAATGTCTCCTGCACTACTTGCTGGTCGTGGCCCTGTCTAGGTCCACTAGCCCGGACCTCCTCTGCTGTCCATCCAGCCCAGCAGAAGGAGGGAGGGGAACTTTAAAGACTAGTCGTTTTAATGGCAGTGGGATCAGGGGTGGGGGGACAGGCAGAAGAGGAACAGGATTTTATGCTCCAGGAGGTGACATCCACATCTTGGCATGTTCTCCCAGTTCTTTGCCTCTTTCTTCCCTGGCAGGGGGCCAGTTGCCCAGCAATGAAGAGCTGGACCCCGAGCCCAGACCCCACAGGTTCCCTGCTCTGGGCCCCTCTTGCTCTCTGCCCTGTATGCCCTGGGTTCTCTCCCCCAGCGCCTCTAGCTGCAGGGAAGGCAGAAATGGAAGGGCCGGGCCCTAAGCAGGAGAAAGCCAGGCTGGTTCCTGAGAATCGGATCCAGCTCTTCCTTTGTCAGTGGGGCAATTCCGGCCTTGAAACAGGAGGATGGCCCAGGAGCAGCACCCAGCAATGTAGCAACGCTGCCCACCCCCAACCCCCGTCCCCCTCCCCGCCTCCCCCGACACACACACATCAGCCTTTTCCTGTAGGTTCATGCTGCTTCCCGGCTGTCTAAGCCCAGCCACTTTCCCAGCCCTGGCCTGGCTGCCTGCTCCACGGCTCCCTTCCCAGGAGGAGAGGCCGCGGGAGAGCAAGGTGGAAACCACAGAGGAGAGAGGACAGAGGGACAGAGAGGGGCCGTGTGGGGAAGGAGGGGCACATGTGCTGTGTCCTTCTCTCCCCTCCAGATGATCAACGCTCCCCCCCCCAGGTTCCTCTCAAGAAATACTTTATGGGGTCCTGACCCAGCCTGCACCCCTGAAAGTGCTGGGCCCCAGGGTCTGACGGATGGGTGGGGAGGTGGGACATGCTTCTGCCAGACCAAGCTGGGAAGCCCTTAACCAGCACCGCAGGTACAATCACACAGGGACCCAGTTCTTTGAAATCAAGAAGAGCAGACCCCTCACAGGGTAAGTGAGGGCGCGCGCTGGCTCTCCGCGCCACGGCGGGCAGTGCTCCTCGGCGGGTTGCAGCGCCTCGGGGCCTTGGGTGGAAGCTTGTGAGGCAGGCAGGGCCTCTCCCAGGGAGCAGGCCGCAGGGGTGTGTCCCCCTGCACCGCCCCATCTCCTTCACCGCACACCGCAAGGGTCCCAGGATGCCACGAAGAGGAACTGGGGCCGAGATGAACACCAGGCTCCCATGCTGGGGGCGACGGGCAGCCCCCCTGCTTGCCTTGGGAATGACAGAGGGTGGCCCCAGGTAGAAGCCTGTGTATAAGCCTTATTGTTTTCTTTTTAATGAGGTGAGCCTAGCAGGAGAGAGCTCCCCCCATTGCAGGGAACCTGTGGTCACCCCATTTGCCTCATTGGACTCTTCTGGTCATTTAGTACAAGGCCCCGTGTCTGAGCAACAGGCACCCCTCCTCATCTCTCGCTTCCTAACCCACCACCCAGCGTGTGGACCCCTGGCTGGCTTGGCCCTGTGGAAGCCCCAGGACAGAGGAGAGAGGAGTGAGTGCCACTTCCTCACTGGGCCTGGGGCGCCTGGGAGCTCCACCCAAAGCTGTCCATGGGCTTAAAACCCTGTGTTTTAAAAATTAATGTGGATTTTACATCTTGTTCCACCCACAGCCTGTCCATGTTCGCTTTCCAGTGAAGAATGCTTTAAGCGGCTTATTAGCTAAATTCCTTAATGACCCCCTGGTGGGATCCAGCCTCCCTCACCCTAAAAGCTTTGCTCTTGCCCTGTGACTGCAGAGTGACGGGCCTAGCTCCAGCCTCAGTGGGTGGAGGAGTCCAGCGCCGTCCTGGGCGAAAAGGCCAGCGGCCAGCCTGCATTCTTAGACCTGGAGGCAGCATTCAGGGCGGAAGGAGGAGCCAGGCCTCAGGAACAGGCTGTCTTAAATGGCCTGAATTCCAAGTTCAGGACAGGCTGGGGAGTCGCCAGGCTACCCGCCTGAGATGCATGTCCAGGACCCGGGCAGCTGGCCAGCCGTGGGAGAGCAGTTGCCATCAATTACAAGCTCTTTGGAGACACCAGGGTTGGTCAGGAGCGTCCACTGTGCTCCAGAAGGGACAGGATCAATGCCAAGGTTCCCAGCATCCATGGCACGCTTTCCCACCGGCCCCACCCCCACCCCCACCCTCCAGTGGCTGTCAAAGAGCTGCCTGTGACTGCGTGCTCCATTCATGCTCCCGCCCCCAGAGGTCAGGAGCCTGGGGTGGGAGGAGGAAGTGAAACGAGGGAAGGGAAGGGACCTCCTTCCTTATCTTAGTTGGCTGCCTCTTCTTATACCCTCTCTGGCTCAGGGTGGACCTGGGGGAGGGAAGGGAGGCTCTGGGCCTGAGCTGAGGCAGCTTGGATGGGAGAAGGTCTCTGTTCTAGCACTTCTAGTCCACCTGCCCCCTCCTGGCACTCCCCCACGGGAAGGGCTAGAGGCTCTGCCCTCATGGCTCTGCCTCCCTGCCCCCAGGCTGATGGACCTGGCCAAGGAAATGACCAAAGAGGCTCTGCCAATCAAATGCCTGGAAGCCGTGATCCTGGGAATGTATCCTTCCTCAGCCCTGGGAGGGGGCGGGCACACTCTGGAAGGGGAGGGCTGCATGGGCTCCAGGCCCTCCCTGCTCACTCGCCCAGCACTCGTGAACTGGGCTCCAAAGTGAAGGGCTTGAGGGGCCTTGGTCCCCCAGGCCTCAGCGGCTCACTTCCCAGGCTTCCTGGGAAGCTCTCTTTTGAGTCACATGGGTACTGTGGCCCTGTCCTCTGACCCCTAGGTCAGGGCACATTGTCTCGCAGAGGCTACTGCGCCATTTCCAAGGACCAAACAGCCTGGGAAAGCAGGCTGAATGCCAGCATGTTGGCATTTCCAGGGCATGGTGATTTGTGAGGTTGACGGGTGGGATCTTTGGAACGGAGCTTCCTGTCTTTAAAAAGCAAAGTAAATAGGGGTTCTCAGTCATTCCTCCCAAAGGGCAGAGCTGGGACCTATGGCTGGGCCCCACGGTGGGCAGACAAGCCTCCAGTTAGGGCAGTGTGGGGAGGCAGGTGCATATGGCCAGTTCTCTGACCTGATTGGTTCATGCAGGAGCCTTGCCCCTTTTTTGTCATTTTCTTTTATTATAGGAAAATTTAAGCTGGTGTGAACATAGAACAATATAATAAATCCCATGTGCCCAGACTCATTAGAGAGCCCTGAGGTTTGGAGTGAAGGACTCGCTATTAGCTGTTATTCTGTGAACAGTGCTTGATGTCATAGCAGCAGCCACTAGTCACTGAGAGCCCTGCCCCTTAGAGATTCAGTTTAGTGAGCACCTACTGTATGCCAGGCGCAAGGCTGGACAACAGGATATGGAGGTGAGCAAGGCATGGTGTCAGGAAGGGGGGGGGGGACTCACCCAGACCGCCCCTGGGATGGGGGGCGTGCAGCCCCAGTAGTGCCCCCACGTGTTGGCCCAGGCCTCACCGGGCGGTTCCTTAGCTGAGCTGACATGGCCAGTTACCTCACCAACAGCATGCCCACCCTGGAACGCTTCCCCATCAGCTTCAAGAGCTACTTCTCAGGGAACTACTTCCGCCACATTGTGCTGGGGGTGAACTTCGGGGGCCGCTACGGGGCCCTGGGCATGAGCCGGCGCGAGGACCTGATGTACAAGCCCCCCGCCTTCCGCACGCTCAGCGACCTCGTGCTGGACTACGAGGCCGCCTACGGCCGCTGCTGGCACGTGCTGAAGAAGGTGAAGCTGGGCCAGTGCGTGTCCCACGACCCGCACAGCGTGGAGCAGATCGAGTGGAAGCACTCGGTGCTGGACGTGGACAGGCTGGGCCGCGAGGACTTGCGCAAGGAGCTGGAGCGGCACGCCCGCGACATGCGGCTCAAGGTCAGCGTGGCGCCCGCCCTGCCCCGCAAAAGGCCCTCTCCCCGGGGTGGAGATACAGGGGCCGCCGCTGCCTAGAGGGACACTCCTCCAAGGAATGCCATCACCCCTCACCCACCCCGCTGCCACCCCAGCCGAGGTGGGAGGGGCTGGTGGGTGGGAAGTTTCAACAGTGTCTTCGCTCAGCTCAGAGGTCACTATTGTTGAGACAGTCCCTCAGGCGGGCAGGCCGAGGAAAGCTGCAGGAGGCAGCGGCAGTGAGTTGGGTTTGGGGAGAGGGCCGGCCTTGACACTTGGGGGGTGTGGGGTGCACTCCAGGAGGAGGATAAAGATCTCTGAGTAAAGATCCACTGGTGGGAAGTCAGGGCCTGTCTGGAGGAACTGGTGGGTTGGGTACAAGTGGCACCATCACCCCTGTGCATCCTCTTTTTTCCCCCCTACATTTTAAAAAATATATATATTTTTATTGATTTCAGAGAGGAATGGAGAGGGACAGAGAAGTATCAATGATGAGAGAGAATCATTGATTAGCTGCCTCCTGCATGCTCCCTACTGGGGATTGAGCCCTCAACCTGGGCATGTGCCCTGACCGGGAATCAAACCGTGACCTCCTGGTTCATAGGTCGACACTCAACCACCGAGCCATCCTGACTCTTGACCCCTCTCACACACCCGCCCTCCAGAAAAGGACTAGGAGGAAGTCAGAAAAAGAAGTCAGACCATGGGAAGATAATGAGATAGTAGTTCCTTCTGCTCTCCCCTCAGTGAGCAGGAGTGGGAGGGGTGCTGCCCCCTGAGCAGGGGGGCTGAGCTGCTGCGGAGTTTGCCCTGAGCTTGACAGTGGACAGAATCGTGGCCTCTCCCTCGGTCCCCCCCGGACTGAGGGCGCCTCCCCTGGGGCCTGCCAGACCCTTCCTGGGGCTCAGCCCCTCCCCATTGCTCCGTCACTGCTGTGCTGTGATCTGCCCCTCCCGGCAGCCTGGTGCCAAAACCATGACCTCAGTGCTTTCACATCCACAGATGCTCCCCACAGCCTGCCCTGCCAGCCCGAGGCCATGACCTTATGGGTGACAGACTTTCCCCCAGGGGAGGAGCAGGCGGCAGCCAGCCTGCAGCTTCTGCTGCCCTGGGCTGCCTCCCTCTGTAGCGCTGGTTGCCCAGCTCCCTGGCTCCTGCTGCTGGAGGTCTTCACACCTTCAAGGGAGCAGTAGGATCCCAGCCTAAAGCTCAGACATGGGCGGCTTCCCCAGCTGGCACATCTGCCTGGCATGGGTAAATGGCCCTTTTCTCGGGGGTCTCTTACCACGAAAGCTCAGTGACATCCCCCATGTCCACACTATCTTAGGGGTAACTGGGATTGAGCAGCCTGCTGAGGACCCCCTGCCCTGGCAGCGTTAGTGCCCAGAGAACAGGTTTGGGGAGACTGGGCAGAGTGGTGGTTTGAGCTTCCTGGGTCCACCCAGTGCAGCCTCGGGGCATGTGGCTCCACAGCAGGCCAGTCCAGGCTCTGCGGCAGCCCTGGAACAAGTGTTGCTTCCTCCTCCCCAAGATCGGCAAAGGGACCGGCCCTCCCTCCCCGACCAAGGACCGGAAGAAGGACGTGTCGTCCCCACAGCGGGGCCAGTCCAGCCCCCTCCGCAGGAACAGCCGCAGTGAAAGGCGGTGAGTGACGGAGCCGGGAAAAGGCTCTCTCCTTCCCTCTCGTCTTCTGGATCCCACTTCTTTTCACCCCACTTTTCTCATTCCCACTGTTCTCTTTGCCCCCGCTGAAGAGAGATGATTTGGGGGGGTGGGTGGGTGTGTTTATGTGTTGACACCTCCCAGCAGCGATGCAGTCCCATTTCCCCAGAGAAAGCAGCACTCACTGGCCCACTGGTCACCCTGGCCCCTGGCGAGAGGTCTGAGGCCAGCGTCTGTGGGAGGGAGAAGAGGAGGGATGGGCCCTGCCAGACAGAGGTTCTCCCAGAATATTGCTGGGAAAGGTGTGAACACCAGACAGCAGCGGCTTGCGACGTAACCTTTGTCCCTGCGAGCCTGTGGTTTTTACCTCTCTCTGGATCAGTGATGGCGAACCTATGACACGCGTGTCAGAGGTGACACACGAACTCATTTTTTTGGTTGATTTTTCTTTGTTAAATGGCATTTAAATATATAAAATAAATATCAAAAAGATAAGTCTTTGTTTTCCTATGGTTGCAAATATCAAAAAATTTCTATATGTGACAGGGCACCAGAGTTAAGTTAGGGTTTTTCAAAATGCTGACACGACGAGCTCTAAAGGTTCGCCATCACTGCTCTAGATGGCAGAAATATCCCAGTAAAATGCCAGGCCACCACCTCTGATTTGTCTCCTACCTGTCAGACTGGTTCTTGCTTTCACTACCCTTGTCATTCAGGAGCCACCTGTCTGGTAGGATTTAGGGGCACCAAGTAGGCTTCCGATATCCAGCATCTTTCGTTTCCATCTAAAGAACTGGGTCCCCTCACAGAGGTTTACACATGAAGCTTTTACAGCCAACTGTGGCCAGATTAGCTGACCTCCAGCAAAGGCCAGCAGCCTGTAAGGGATCTCAGGGACCACACTCTGGACAGCACCGGCCGCCCGGGATTCCAGAAGCAACTCCCAGGCGGACTGTGCTGCTGCATTCGGGCACCGTGAAGAATGGAGCAGGGAGGTCCCAGGGGCAGCCTCCGCTTGCTCCCTCCTCCCCCACATCCCTGAGGGACCACTCACCCTTCTCCTTCCTCTGCTCTCTCCTCCCTGCAGGCCTTCGGGTGAGAAGAAGCCTTCCGAGCCCAAAGCCATGCCAGACCTCAATGGGTACCAGATCCGGGTGTGAAGTGGGTGGCAGCACCCGGCCTTGCGCACTCCGGGGGGCCAGGATCGCCTGCCAGAACCAGCCTGGCTCCTGGGGAAGGCAGGGTTGGTGATGGGGCAGATGAGCAGCGGCAGGATGAGAGTGTTCCAGCTCAGCCACCCAGGCTGCTGCCCCTCCCACGGGGCCACGCTCCTAACTTTGGGCGAGAGGCAGTGTTCTATTTGGAGTTTTTAACTTGACAACTACAGCTTACGGTATTTGGAAAAACTAAAAATGTGACGGACCTGCCACTGGCTGGCAGGCCTGTGCTTGGGAGAACTAACTGCCATGCGGCTGAGTGAGAGGGGTGGGGGGAGGGGGGTGCTGGCTCTGCTGGTTCCCCTGCCCCTGGCGACTCTGGGATGTGGGTCCATCCCATGTATGGGAAATCTCCCAGCCCACAAGGCCTGTGGCGGGACGGCAGAGGGTGGAGGTGTTTCTCCACGTCCGCCTGCCCTGGCAGCATCTTGACCAGGGAAAAGGAAGCAGGGTAGGAAGCATCCTGGGAGAGGTCTGTGGCCCATCTCAGGAGCTTGACACAGGTGACATCTCCCCAAGGGCGCCAGTCCACGGCCCAGGAGAGCCTTCGTGACCTTGCAGCCTAGACAGATGGTGCTCTGAGGACTGACACCGCTGGCACGCCCCCTGCTGGGGGGCTGAGGGAGAGCCCAGGAGAGAACCACTGGGGAAGAGTTCCTGAGCCCTCACCCCTTCTTGCTCAGCCCAGATCTGCCTCTTGCTGAAGCTGGGCTCCCTGCAGAGGGCTGGGCTGTGCTGAGGGCCCAGATTTGCACCGGGCTCAGAGTGACTGTGGGGACTGAACAGAGCTGGCAGGCCCAGGAGCTGTGGCTGGGGACAGGGTGGTACACTCAGGCCTGGGTCTGTCCCTTTTCCTCCCCGCTTCCATTACCTCAGCCCTTGTTGGAGAAATGAAGACCTGGTCAGAATGCTTGTGCCCAGGTCCACCTCCCCTCATCTAGCAGCCTGTTTAGGGTCGGGGGTCCCAGTGATGATCAGGCCTGTTGTCAGGGAAGAACCTGAACAGCCGGATTTGCACAGCCCTCCCATCTGGCATGAGAGAACTGGCGGGCAGGTGAGAGGTAGTAGAAAGAGGCTGGTAGGGTTGGGGGAAGGTTCTAGAGTGTTAAGCAACCAGGAGGTGGAGGGCAAGGGTGCATTGTGGCCCCTGAGGAGGGGCAGAATCTGAGAACTGGGGGTGTATGTGAGAAAAGGATTTGGGGGAGAATTTAGAGTCAGGCTGCCTTGGGGAGCAACGAGTTCCCTGTTGCTGGAGGGATTTAGGCAATGACTAGATGGCTACTTGTCTGAAAGCGGTTGAGAGGATCCAGGTTATGGAAGGGTAGCTGGATGGGAGGACCATTAAGGTTACTTTTAACTGAGAGGCTCTGATTCAGCCAGGGGCAGCTGTCATAAGGCTGCAGAGGGGCTGGGAGCCTGGAAAAGGGAGGACCAGAACTAGAGTTGTAAACTCAGATAACCTCACAGGGCCAGGCAGGTGATGAAAAGGAGGACTGCAGGGCTGGGTGGGGACTGTGGCAAACTAAAGAGGGCATAGGCCCCATTAAAGCGGCCACTGCTGCTCAGTTGTTCTCAGAGTGCAGGCCCTGCATTGCCAGATTTTCTGAGATTTTCAGAGGCCAGAACTCTGAATTTTTATGTGAAATATCCAGATTTTTAAGTGTTGGCAATCAGTTCGGGGAATTTTAAAAACCAACATGAAAGAGAATGCCTATTTGTAATCTCTGAAGTGGAGAGCTTGTGCTGGGAAGGAGTGCACGGACGTGCTTTGAGGAGGGAAATGTGAAAGTCCTAGGCTTCCCAGGGCTGGCCAGGCCAGGACAGGGGCCTCGCTGCTGCGGCTCCGGAGTGGGCAGCGTCCCATGTTCCTCACTCTCCCTGCAGACCAGACACTCACCAGAGTCTCCATGGCTGCTGTGTCACCAGAGGGGGTGGAGGGGAGTAGCGGGAGTGCAGTTCTCAACCTGCTCCGGAAGCAAAGAAAGAAGAAGGGAGGGAGACAGGTCTTCTTTGCTAATGGGAGCATCCATCAGGAGTGGCACCAGGGGCTGGCAGCTCTTCAAACCAGCAGCTCTTAGCCCAGAGCCAGGCCCAGCAGGGAGGCCAGCTGGTCAGTCCCTGGGGTTCCTCGTGGATCACTGGTCCCTGGCGAGGTACTTAACCTGCCCCCTGGTTACACCTCAGCCAGAGCAAGTCGAGGGCCACTGTGACCCCTGACTCACCGTCCCATCCCAGCTCTCAGGGAGAGGGGTGGTGGTCCTAATGTCGCCACGTTCACCTGAGATGAAGATGGCTCACTCGGGAGGCATGAGGCTGAAAACGAGGCCATTTCCGGGTCTGGGTGCAAGTGCCTCATGCAGGCCGCTCCGCGGGGAAGTGGCCCCACCTGCCCCAGTGGACCACAGGGCTTGAGACACACGCGAGGGAGCTGGGAGCTGGGAGCTTGGGTCAGGAAAACGGGGAAGCTGCGTCCAGCACAGAAGCCTAGAAGGATGCTCCAACCCACGGGCTCCACCACAGAGCCTCTGGGAAGGAGGAAGCAGAAGGAAGGCCCTCCCCCAACTGCTGTCTGATCATTCTAGCTGACAATCCCCAGCACCCCCCTCCTGGCTGAGGCCGGGGCCTGTGGAGACCACCAGGGATACAGGGGATGTGGATACGTGGTGCTTTTAATTTATTTTTAACTTTCTCATAGGTAGCAACCGCTCCGGGCATGTTTACACAGGCTCTGCTTCCTGGGGCTGGCCTGGCTGCAGTTTCTGGCTGCAGAGGCAGGGACTTTGAGGCCTTAGTCACCATCCTCAGTGTCACCTCATCTCACTTCCTGTGAGGACCCGCAGCCTGGCTCCTCCCGACTCAGGACTGCCTTCCAGCTCTCAGTGTGGGCTCCTCTGCCCCTGGGGTGTGGGCTGCTGGCTGAGGGGTCAAGGTGAGGTCAGAAAGAGCTGCTGGATGAAGGTGGGTCAGGTGGGGTGGGGGTGATTGCTCCCCAAGCCTGGCTCCTTGTGTTTGGTGCCAGGAAACTGGGTTTAGAGAAGCCTGCCGATCCCCTAACTGCCAGTCCTCTCCCTCCCATGGCGTCAACACACAGTCACCCTCACCCATCACACCAGCCACCCCATCCTTCCCAGGCCTGGCTAAGCGGGGCGCGCAGTAGCCCCAGCCCCGGGACAGTGGTGAAGCCTAGGGCCAGGGGGCTGAGGAGCCGAGCCCGGAGGAGCCGTGTCTGCTTTCGGCCCTGTCATCTCACAGCCCACCCCTCCCCACCGGGACTGACTCCCTGGCTCGGGGATGGGTCTGAGTCAGGTCAGCAGCCTTCCCAGAGGCCTGTGTGCGCCGGGGCCTCTTGTCTGGGTGGTTTTCTGGCTTGGCCCCAGAGCGCAGGGAGGTGAGAGCCGGGCCGGCCTATTGATTGCGTGGTCAGCTCCGTGTGTTCACAGCCCCACTTCCCTCGCTCCCAGTGAGAAACGGGGAGGTCCTCCGAGGAGTGTGGGGAGGAGGGTGGGCCTGGGGCGGGGAGGGCTGCCCAGGCCGCCGGGCCGCCGTGGTGCTAGCTGCAGGCCCGTCAGTATTGACCTTCTCGCCCGTCTTGGTGCTCCAGTGCCCCAGGCGCACTCTTCCATCAGACCTGACGGGAGGAAACCGGGTGTGCGCGGCCCGGGCCCGGAGATGGCGGCCGGCCTTTTCCCTGGAGTTTGTGTTGCGCTGCGTGTTGTACTAGTTTTGTCCTTCCTCTTCTCATATCAGTATTGCGCCTCCCCATCCACTTTTACGCTTTGTCTCATTCCTGTCCTCACCCTCCCACCGAATGAATAAAGTGTCCCCAGCTCCGGCTGCATGGGCTGGGAGGAACCGGGACCTGCAAGCCTTGTCTCCTTTCCTCTGGGAGCCGGGGCTGGAGCCACCCGCCACCACTGTCGGCCTCGGCGTCTCCAGGAAGAACCTGACCAGAGGTGAGGGCAGCCCCACAGCCCCTGCAGCCAGGATGAAACTTCAGGGTTCCTAGTCTGCCCCCTCAGCCTGCTGAAGCCACAGAGCTCTTGTCAGTCCTAACTGGGGAGACCTTTCCTGCTGGCTATAAGTGAACCCCTTCTCCTTGGCACAGCCAGCCTGGTCCCCGCAGGGAGGGTACGCTCCATTCAAGCCCCACTCTTCCTCTCCTCGTCCCCAGCAGTCAGTCCCTCCAGAACAGAGGAAGGGTGCATGTCCTCCTGGGAGATGAGGTTATTTCAGGAAACCATAGCAACAGGGACCTGCAGTCCTTCTCATCAGTTACCAGTGCAGACTCTGGCAGTTAAAGCCACAGCTTTGGAACACACGCCTGGGTCCCTCCGTCACCCATGCTGCTGCATCATCCCTCGACTCTGGGCCTCTTCCGACGCTTTCAGATAAGCCCAAACAGTTGCAAGCAGCTTGCGCAGAAATATCTTTCAGACCTGGAAGCATTTTTACCGTTAACCCTTCCTGCTCTCCTTTTATTCAGCTTGAGAGTAAAACCTAGACTTATAAGAGGTGGAATGCTCCCTACTTCTTACCCCAACCAATCCCCACAAAGTCCCAACTACAAGTGCAGTTGGGCACAGCAAGCGCCCTCCCTTGCAGCGTGTGCTGGTGAGGCATGGCAGCTGGGAAGAGGAGAGGCCGTCCATTGGAACCCACAAACGTCTCAGACACCACAGCATTAAATAGGCACAGTGTTGTTACTTACAGGCTCAGGTAAATCAGGTTAATACCAAAAAGCACCTTTCAATAAAGGTAACAGAACTTGGGACTAACGAGGACCATACACCTTTACCCAAAGGCAATGTCATTTACACATTCAATCCAGTAAAATACCTTTGAGTAAGGGCCTCGTGGGTGGGCTCCAGCGAGATGGACTCACAGCGGGCCCTGGGCTGCTCTCTTGCAAATGAAAGCTGGGTAGGGGCTGGGGGAGCATGCTGAGTCCAAGCTCGTGCTGGACACGCTTGGCTGCTTAGAGCTGCTGCAGAGGTAAATGCCGTGGCTCCAGCAGGGTCAGAACCCAGCCTGCCGGGGGCTCCGCATGGCCTGCCGCCCTGCTGCTGTCAGGCTCCCAGCAGGTGCCTGCCGGCTTTCGGCACATGATTTGGGGTGGGCCTTTGGATGGAGGTAGCACTTCTCAGAGCCCTGAACGTGAGGAGGCTGAAGTTCTGCCACCCTATCTGCCAGGACCTGACATCTCGACCAATGTGTCGAGGGCAGGGATGATGATAGGCAGTGGTAGTCAGCCCACAGAGTGGCCAGGTGCAGGCTGCCTGGCAATCCTTAGTGTTTGCCAAGGGGGTGAAGGGACGTGCTGCTGGGGCCTGGCAGGTGGTAGAGATGGGCCACCTCAGGTCAGCGGAAGGGACAGCTCTCTGAGGCCAGCCCACTTGGGAACGTGTCCTCTCAAACCTGCAGCCAGAAAGGACTTAGTCGTAGGAAAGACAAAACCTCCAAGAATTTAAGTGTAGAGGCTCCTTCCTCTCCACCGCTGGGTGAGGCCTCAGGCCTGAGGAGCACAGAAACTGGTTAGGGTTGGGGCAGAGGCAGAGTTCCCTTCAAAACACTAAGTTTACATTCTCCTAAACCAGGCGAGAGCAGCACCCCAAGCTCTCATCAGCCTGACCTTGCGCACATTTGCTCAGGAGGGGACGCAGACAGGAGGTGCACCAGGATGAGCCTAGAAGTGCAGGGCTATAGGTCAGCTCCCTGCCCTGGCTCCCTCCTACACCAGGGAGGAGAGAAGCCACACTTTGCCTATGTAGCCAATCAGAAAAACAGTCCGTTAGTAGCTACACCAGGGCAAGAACTGGAGAGAAAAACAAAACTGAGTTTAAACATAAAAGCACACCAGTCGCAGCCTGGTGGGTGGTTTCCCTTCTCCCCCCACCAGCGGGTCTGCTCTGAAAGGTAGCCTCTCCCCTACTCCTGGAAAGGCTGTGTGCTGAGGAGCATGGGGTGGCAAGAATTAAAGCAAAGGAGACTCGCAATTTATCTCTTTGGGATTTCTGTTTCCTCGGGTGTAAAGGTAATACCTGAACACCTGAACTGCCCATCGCAGTGCTGTGATCTACGCATGGTGGGCATGAGTACTGGCTGACAAAGTACGATAGGGAACCCTCTAGGCCAGGAAAGGGGTCTCTGGGGATACACCTCAAAGCTGAGGAGGTATGAAACAATGCCAGCCCATGGGCCAATCGTCCAGCCTGGCTGGGGAGAACTACCCACCCGCACCTCCCACCAACACTCGGAAATCCTCAGCAGCCCTTGCTTGTCAACGCCCAAACAATACAATTTCAGATCTGAAAATTCCTCACAAGTGGAAAAGATTATTGCTTTAATTTCCATTTCACCAAGATATATGACTGAAACACAAGCGTTAACTTACCCACAGTCACCAGGCCAAGATGACCAGCGGTGTTCCTAATCCCTCGTTCCCTCTCCACGGACTCCCAACCCAGGTGGTGCAACAGAAGCACCCTGGTAGCTTTAAGTAACTCTGATTCTCAGCGGCTGACTCACAGGTGTGGGGTCTGGGAATCTGGTCAGGTAAGGCAGAAAACCACCCCCCGTTTCAGAGCTTCCCACGCGCATGCGGGCTTGGTGGGCTTGTGGCTTAAGGAGGCTGGAGACAAAAGCACCAGCAGAGTGCAGCCCAGGAAGAAGAGAAACCTTTCCAGCAACAGATGGCCCACAGCTCAGCTCTGGCTGCAGAACGCAAAAGAGATTATCAGAAATAGCAGCTCAGCAAGAGGCATCCGCCGCACGCACCAGGCCTCATGCAGCTGCCATAGGAAACATTTCTCGTCCCACTATCCACACAGACCCTCTTGAAATGCAGTCTGGACGGGTGGGGGGTGGGGAGCAGCAGATGGAACAGAACAACAGTGGCTGAGAGAGCTCTTCTCTCTGGCTGGGCGAGGATGGAGAAGAGAGCTGCCCACGAAAAGTCCGGCAGAGGCTTCGCCCAGGCCGTTCCCCCACGGCCTCAGTGATCAGAGGGAGAGTCCCTCACTCTTCTCCCGTGTAGATTTAGGACTTGAGACCCCGCCACAAAGCCAGTCTCCTCCTCTCGGCCCACCCCGTTCTCCAGGCCTTCTCTCCCCTGTGCCCTGCAAGATCCTAATAAAATGACCAACCGGAGGGGGGAAAAGTAAACCTTTATTTGGAAAAGAGAATTTAAAGCCCCATTTTGTTTCCAAAACAGAAACAAATAAGAAAACAAAACAAAAATGATTATCAGGCTACCTGCCCTCTGCCATCTTCAGCCATTTTTAAACTGCATTTCCTGGCAGAGAACAGGGAAGGGCAATCGTCTTAGAAAACAACAGGGCACTGTCATCTCTGGAGGTGCCCAGAGAGAGACAAACAGAGTGTACGGTGGGGATGGACAGGCAGACCTGGGGCTCAGACAGGCACATGCCCACTACCCAGGAAACACTGTTTAAGAATACACGCATATTTAAATTTCCGAGAACCTAGGTGTGGAAAGTTTATAACCACGAGCACAGCAGCAGAATTCAAGCTGGGTCTTTGGCTTTCAGAAGAAGGAGAGATCATTAAATTCACCTCTGGCTAACCGCCCGTCTCCGGCTTCTCGCCATCCCTTCAGTCCTGTGCTGGAGGGCAAGTGGGCAACAGCAAGTCAAATCCACCAGGGCCAGCAGCCGTCTGAGTTAAGGGATATGAGGAACAGCTGACCTAGAACCCCCGGGGCCACCCCCAGCAACAGAAGATTAAGGCAGGCAGGTGATGCTTGTGGGCACGGAAGCCCCCTGGATGGGCCAGGTACCCAGCGCGAGGAGGGAAAGCCGAGGCAATGAGCGCAAGGCCTTGCTGGCCTGAACTACTCCTCAAGCACTTGTGCCCAAGGCCACCTTTTCACTGAGAAGGTTTGGCCTGAGCTAAATAGCAGGCTTTTCTAGGGAGAAAACGGAAGGGGATGAGGGAGGCAGCAAACAGTAAAAGTGGTGGAGGGAAGAGAATAGGTCCCTGAGGTCCTGAGTCCCAGCTGAGGCAGCTGCAGAGCCCGCCTGCTCTCTCCCTACGGGACACGCCCACTTCGCCCTAGCTCTGTGGGCTACAGCAGCGGTCGCCAACCGGTGGTCCGTCAGGTCCCAAAGGTTGGCGACCGCTGGGCTACGGAGTCCAGTGCGCCCACTGTTTCTTGAAGGTTCTTTCTCCTCACCCTTAAGGAGTTTTAAATCTCAAGTCACTATCCCAGCCCACAGACCCCACACAAACTTGCACCCTCCTCGGGGACAAGCCTAGGGAAAGCACACCAGGCCTTGGGGAGCTCGGGGGTGGAGGCCCAGAGGCCTCTGGGGCAGGTACTGCGTCCCCAATTGTGCTGCTCCAGGCTGGGACCCTTTCATTCCCAGAGCTCAGTGATGAGTATGCCCTGGCTGGCACGATGAACGCCTAATGAAACAGAGGATAAAAGGAGAAAGGCCCGTGCCCCTGCTGCCTGGCAGCACACAGGCACCAGGTGGTGCTCTCAACCTGCCCCTAGGCCGGCAGCCCCAGTGTGGACAGCAGGCTGATCGAGGCAGGTATGGCCGCACAGAGCAGTCCCACCTTGAGAGGATGCACACACACTATACACATTTCACACGTGTGTGCCTGGCAAGAGGGCTGGGCACAGAGGTTGTGAGGACGGGGAGGAGGTCGGATCAGAAAGTACCACCAAGAAACGGCCTGAAAGCAAATAACAAATGAGATCAATAGCTCCCACAACCCTGGTAATTAAAAATCAAGAGGAGCGCTGGATACATGGAAGGAAGGGGGAAGCCCCCCTTCCACCTCTCCCAGGGCCACCAGGCATGTGGCACAAGAGGATTAGGAAGAGGTTGGGGCAGGGAAGGGACCACAGGCAGAGAGCCTGGACAGGCCCACAGAAAATCTAACCATGGGAAAAGGGAACAGGAGGGGAGGGGAGGGGCTGTAAGTTTCTTGGATCTAAGTTTCCAGAAGCATGGGATATTTCCAGTCTCTGACCCAGTGGGCTCTTCTAGAAGAGCGGCTCTCTTCCCTTGGGAGCCCATCATGGGGCGGTCACTTCCATCCCGAAGCTGGCCAGCAGGCAGAGGTGGTCTGAAGAGCAGAAGGGGTTGGGTAAGCCATTGGCAGCCCAGAGAATCTCTTCAGAGAGGAGGGAGAGACGGCCCAGGAGCTTGAGCGTTCCATCTTGATATAGCCTGTGATCTGGGGCACAAAGCGAAAGCCAGAGGGCAGAGGGTACGAGAGTCAGTCACACTGCATGGAGAGGGCAGGGCCTATGGAAGCTATGCCTTACGGAGGCTCCATCCCCTTGGCTGCCCACCCTCCTTCACCTCCTGCTGCCTCTAGGAGAGGCCTCGTTTTTCTCAGATACTCCATGATATATCAAATGAGCAGGGTGGGTTCCAGGGAACTGTGGCAAAATAGAGAGCGTATGCCCAGGCCCAACATTACAAGATCTTGTTTTCCAAGAGAAACTGGAAATCCAGATTTTCTATACAAAAATCTGATTTTTAAACATAGGCAATCAATTTAAACATTTTAAAAGACATGCTTTAAACAAACTGACCCGGGGCTTATAGACTGCTACACTGTGACCACCAGTGTGGGTGAGGAGATAGGACACAGGGTCTCTAACCCGACAAGCTCCTCACTAACCAGACCCACTGAACAGATGCAGTAATCTCGTGCATCTGTTCTCCAAACCAGGGAGGGACAGTGCTTGTTCTGCCCACCTCTCTCTAATGCTACAAGGATCAAAAGAGAAGTCAGACAAGTGGCCGAAGAGAAGGATGATGAGGATGAGCAGTACTAGGTAGGCATGAAATCTGCTCTTTTGCTGGTCAAGTCCCAGCAGCCCCAGCCATGCCACCAAATGCCTGACCTACCATCAGCTGTCTCAGGGACTCATGTGGATGGCTCCTAGGAACCCAGGACCCACCAGGCTTACCAGTCCTGTTCCCATTCTCGCAGGACTCAGCTGAGAAGAAGATGTAATCCACTGTTGCTCCAATACCCAAGGGCATTGTGGTGACCTCTGGGCGGCAATGCTGGGGCAGGAAGTGAGTATATACCGAGGTCAGGTGGAGGCAGTGCTGGATGGTGCCTACGGTCCTACAGGGATGGAGAGGACAATTTCAGTCATCAAACATTATTAGCTTTTCTCAAGGTTACTTCCTCTGTGGGTTTTAAGAAGTATTTTTAATGAATGATCCCAAATAACAGTCTCAACAAAAATTCCTCCCCATGCTAGTAAGAGGCTGACAGTCTTAGCTAAAATTAGCCTAGAAACAGCACATGCATTCTCATGCCCCCTGACGTTCCTCACCCCCACCCCTCCCTTGCCCCCTGACGAAGCGTACCCTGTCCATGCGTCAGCAAGCTCTTCTGGGAGGCCTCCCTCCATTGAGGAAAAGTGTGTGGGCTTTTCCTCTGCAGGCACCTGGGTGGGTCACCTCTGGCCTCCGTTCACTTGTATGCCCTTCCATAAGCTTAGCAGGTATTGGGGGGAAGGAGAGCTCAATAAAAAATGCTCCCCCAAATTAGCCTCAGGAAGGCCAACAGGAATCTCTCTCCTATACTGGAATGCAAGCTGAAGGGCACTAGCAGGAGGATTACCTGGGGGAGACGGGCTCGGGCTCGGGTTCGGGCTCAGACATGTCTTCCTCAAGAACGGACTCGGCCCAGCCAGCAGGTCGTTCTGTAGAAGTCAGGAGAGAAAGATGTTTTGTCATTCGCAGACAGTGAACAGGGTCAGAACCTTGCACCCTGAAATCCTTCTCAGATCCATGATGGGACTGCTCCAAAAGGGAAAAAGGAAAAATAGTGAAGGGTGGGAAAAACAACGGACCGAAGTCAGGAACCGCAGAAAGGCAGACAGAGGCCTCTGGCATAGACATTTATCGTCCTTGACTCAGCAACTGTTCTTAAAATTTAAATTTATTTTTAAAAGGTGATATAGTCAGCTCAGGCTGGTGTTGCTCAATGGTTAGAGCGTTGGCCCACACACCAAAGGGTCTTGGGTTCAATTCCCAGTCAAGGGCATGCACCTCACTGCAGGTTCCATTCCCAGCCCATTGGAGTAGGTGGGGGAAGCAACCGGCAATGTCTCTCTCTCACATTGATGTCTGTCTCTCTCTTTTCCCCTCACCCCCTCTACTCTCTCTAAAAAAATCAACAGAAAAAATATCCTCAAGTGAGGATTAACAACAACAAAAAGTTTTAAGAAGGTAATATAGTCACATGGTAAAAATACCCCAAAAATGTTGAAAAAAAAAATCAGTGAAAAGTCTCCCTCCCATTTTAGGTCCCTTGCCACACAATTCTCTCCAGAGACAACGAATGGTACCAAATTTCTGGTATATTGCTCCAGAGATTTTCTATCACACACCATCTAGTGTGTGTGTGTGTGTGTGTGTACACACATATATGTCCATATACACATGTACACATATACATGCTTTTTTACACACGTTTATATACGCAGACACACAAAGAAAAAGGCACATTATCAATATCAGGAAAGAAAGGGGATATTATTACAGATCCTACTGACATTAATGGGTGTTATGGACTGAATGTTTGTGTCACTCCAAAATATGTTGAAATCCTATGACCCCAATGGGATGGCATTGGGAGCTGGGGCCTTTGGGAGTAATTAGGTCATGAGGGTGGAGACCTTATGAATGGAATTAATGTCCTGTGAAGGGATCCCAGAGAGCAAATATCATACTTAATAGTGAAAACAATAACTAAGTTACAGGTCTTACAGTTCTCTATTTCAAACTTATACAGAGTTAAGATAATCAAGACAGTGTGGTACTGGCCTAAAGATAGACACATAGGTGAATGGAATATAATTTAGAGCCCAAAAACCCATATGTCCATGGTCAATTGATTTTTCCTGAGAGGGGTAAATGGAAAGTGACTGCTAATGGATATAGGGCTCCTTTTGGGGGTGATGATTTTGGTGTTGATGACACAACTCTGAATATACTAAAAGTCACTGAATTGTATACTTTAAGTGGGTGGATTTTATGGTATGTGTATTTAATCTCAATAAAGGTCTTTTAAAAAAAAAGGATAAGGAAATGTTATAATTTCATACCAATAAATTTGATCATTTAGATGAAATATTCCTTTATATATCTTACATTTCCATGTTAATTTGTTTTTTATTTTTGTTGCTATTATAAAGAGTTTTTTCATTATACCTCTTTTGTTGTTGTTAATCCTCACCTGAAAATATTTTTTCCATTGATTTTTAGAGAGAGTAAAAGGAGGAGAAAAGAGAGGGAGGGAGGGAGAGAGAGAGAGAGAGAAACATTGATGTGAGAGACTCACATTGCCTGGTTGCCTCCTATACATGCCCCAACTGGGCCCGGGGATCGAACCTGCAACCCAGGTGCATGCCCTTGACTAGGAATCAAACTTCGACCCTTTGGTGCATGAGCCAGTACTCTAACCACTAAGCACACCAGCCAGGGCTTCATTATATTTCTTAACAAATATGTCATTATTTTTATATATGACTACTATGGCTTTCTGTATATTAATATTGTACCCAGCTACTTTCCAGAATTATCTCAATGCTTATGACAGTTGTTAGTTGATTCTCTTAGGTCATCAGTTATATAAGATATTAACAGCAAGTAATAATTTACCCCCTCCTTTCCATTTTTCACTTCTATTTTCTTACCTGTATTTCTATTTCCTACTTCTAATTATGGTATCTCTGAACTCAGTTGAATAATAGCGATCATACTTGTCTTGTTCCTGACTTTGCTACTAGAGTGTTTTCTTTAAGCAAGATCCTGATTTTTGGAGCTGAGATAAACTTCTTTTTCAGGCCCATGGCAAATCTATGCCCTCCTCCCATTCCTCACAGCCTCAGAGCCTAGTTCCTCACTGCCACAACATGTTCCGACTAAAATAAATGTATTTGAATGGTGTAAGGATTATCTACTTTTTCCGTAATTTAAGAGGGCTCTTTTTACAAGAATACAGAATAGATGCTGAATTTTAACAAAATGTCTCTGACATCTATAGAATGTTTTTCTTTTCTTTTTTAAAATATATTTTTATTGATTTCAGAAAGGAAGGGAGAGGGAGAGATAGAAACAACGATGAGAGAGAATCATTGATTGGCTGCATCCTGCACGCCCTCTACTGGGGATGGAGCCTGCAAACTGGGCATGTGTCCTGACTGGGAATGGATCCGTGCTGGTTTATATGTTGACACTCAACCACTGAGCTGCATCAGCTGACTAGGATGAGATAGATAGATAGATAGATAGATAGATAGATAGATAGATAGATAGATAGATAGATAGATAGATAGAGATATATACCTATATCTCTATCTATCTATCTATCTATATATATAAATTATATTAAGAGACTTTGAATATCAAACTAACTTTATATTTCTGATCAACTCCATTTGGTCATGATCTATTGCTCTTTAAATATGCTGCTAGATTCTGTTTCCTGATCTTCTATTTAAATTTTTTTGTATCAATATTCATAAGGGAGAATATTAGTCTGTAGTTTTCCTTTTTTGTGTAATTGTCAGGTGTTGGTGTCAAAATACTTGCTTCATAAAATAACTTGGCCCCATTCTTCCTCTGTATTCTGTAACAATTTAAGTAGTAGTAGAATTATAAGTTCTTTAAAAGGTTTGATGACATTCTCCTATCAATCTGAGTCTGATGTTTTTCTGGGACTGCAACTCAGAAAACTTTTTAAACTTTTTTTCCTTCTGTGGTAATTTATTTAGATTATCACTGTCCTGCAATCTCTTTTTAGTAAATTACTTTCTAAAATTAGTATTTGCAGCTAAGTTTTCAATTTGTTTGCACTTAGTTGAGCAAAGAACCCCCTTATAATCCTACTAGAGGTCCCTTGGCCTGGCCTGAGGGATCAGGCCGAAAACCAGCTCTCCGACATCTCCCGAGGGGTCCCAGATTGCGAGAGGGTACAGGCCAGGTCGAGGGACCCAACCAGTGCGTGATTGGGGCCGGGGAAGGACGCTGGAGGTTGGCCAGTTGGGGAGGGACTGTGAGAGGGCTCCAGGGTGTGTCCAGCCCGTCTCGCTCTGTCCCTATTGGCCAGACCCCAGCAGCAAGCTAATCTACTGGTCAGAGCATCTTCCCCCTGGTGGTCAGTGCACGTCATAGCGAGCAGTTGAGCGGTCTTAGCATGTCATTAGCATATTATGCTTTGATTGGTTGAATGATGAACACCAGACACTTAGCATATTAGACTTTTATTATATAGGATTAATTCCTGTGCACCTGGACACTTTTGTCTATCCTTAAATAGGTCAGCAAATGGGCTCATCTAATTGACAGCTGTTTTTCACCCAAACCAGCAACTCTTAGTGTTTACTAGTTCTATTTATCTTTTTTCTAAATTATTTTCATTTTTACCTTCTTTCCTTCTGCTTTCGTTCAGTTTGTTCTTTTTTCTAACTTCTTAAGTTGGATGCTTAATGTACTTACTTCCATCTTTTTTATTAATATAATTCTGTGATTCTAAATATTCTATATTATTCTATGTTTTTTTTCATTGAATGGTTCCAGCTATAATCCTAAAAATATATGGTATTTTCATTATTATTTTTAGATATTCTGCAGTTTCAGTTTAAATTTTACCTTTGACTTAAAAGTTTTTTTAAATTTTTTAAATGTTCAAGCAGTAGTATATTTTTTTCATTTCTATTTTTATTGCATGTGTGATCAGAGAAAGTTGACAATACTATTTTACTGCTTCGGACCTCATGGACCACCAGTGGTCCACAGACCACCAGTTGGCGACCGCTGGTCTAATATATGGTTAACTCTTAAGAATCTCCTATGGATACTCAAAAAGATGTCTTTGCTCTGCTTTCAGTGTTCAGAGTTTGATATGTACCAATCAGATTTACCTTATAACATGTTTATAAGTCTTCTATATTTTTAGTTATCTTTTATCTACTTCATCTGTTACAGAGTAAGAAAGATGAGTTAAAACCTTTTCCATTAGTTATCTTCTATTATTCCTTGTTAAATCCTGAAGTTTCACGTTGTGATTGTGGATGTAATGTTCTCTGGAGCATAAATATTCACAACACTAATATCTTCATTTTGAGTCACATCCTTTATCATTATGATATGCCAGAAAAATCACTGACCAGCAGGACATTGAAAATGGTTTCCCTCAACCCCAGGCTCTGTCCATGCAGCACTGTGTACAGACAGCACTGTGCACAGGCAGCACTAGCACATGGGCCCGCCTCTACCTGTGCTGCAACATCTTCTGGGCCCATTCAGCACCAAGTAAGCAAGTGGAAGCCAAGCAAGTAAGTTCTTCTGCAAGTACCAGGGAAGGGGATAATAAATTGCACCATGCATGGGCTAGAGGAGAAGCTGGATTCAGAACTTTCCTGGTTCGAAACTGATCAGACAGCTTTTGCTCTATGGCCCTCTGGTCAGTTTGTAAATAGTGGTTTATGAATATCACCTATTAATAATTGTTTTTTTCATATAATGCACTTAATTGGGCACATAGTTTGTGGTTAAGTGATAAAAGACCTGAAGAGTTCAATATAAGTTCAAAGCTCCAGAGTTAATTTAATGCAAGCACTCATTAGAAAGAAAACATAGTAACCCCTTTCAGCGTCTTTATGAACCACATTGGGAAGATAAATAATAATTCAAAAAATAAATAAGAGGGGAACTTAAAGTTTAGATTCCCTTCTTATTAATTATTCCCTCACAAAGGGAATCACAATGTTTTTTTGTTTTAAATATGTTTTTATTTATCTTAGAGAGAGAGGAAGAGAGAAACATTGATGTGAGAAATATGAATCAGCTGCCTCCTGCATGCACCCTGACCAGGGATGAAGCCCGCAACCCAGGCATGTGCCCTGACCAGAAATCGAACCGTTCAGGGCACAGGTTGATGTTCAATCAACCGAGCCACTTAGGGAAAGGCCACAATGTTTATTACACAACTTGGGTGATGTAGAACGCTCCAGTGCGACGCAATGTCAACTTGTGGGTAAGTTACAGCATCACTACCCAGCACTGCAGTTCCTTTTGCAACTCAGATGCTTCTCATTAAAGTCAGTGTCAGAGCCAAGTTGACAAGTTTTGATGTGCACAGTGGGTTGGATGACTCTGGTACTGGACTGGAAACATTATTCAGTAGGATATTTAAACCAGTGGTCACCAACCTTTTGGGCCTCACGGACCACCAGTTGGCGACCGCTGATTTAAACATATCCTCTGAAAAAAAGATCACACACTATGATCTCACTGTGCTGCACTTCAGTCTTTCTATTCATGGTCTAAAAATGGTGGTAGCTTTTCAGATTTGGAGTCTTTAAAAGAGATTCAGGAGAAGCCTGTTCAGCCCTGGGTGGCGCATGTTCACAGTATGTGGTGAATGGGTGTGTTTACCCAAATTTGATCTCAACTTTTTTTTTAAATCCTCACCTGAGGATATTTTTCCATTTAGACTAAATTTTAGAGAGAGTGAAAGGGAGGGAAAGGGGGAAGAGAAAAACATCAATGTGATAGAGATACATCAATTAGTTGCCTCCTGCACATGCCCAACCAGAAGTGGGGAGGGAATCACAACCCAGGTACCTGTCCTTGACTGGGAATCAAACCCACAACCCCTCAGTGTGCAGACCCATGTTCTAACCACTGAACACACCAGCCAGGGCTAATCTCAATTTTGAAAATAAATACTGTTATTATTTTGCATTGTTAGTGAACTGGGTATTTCCCCCCTATATAATGATTCTACTTACGAAGTGATTGTCGGTATGTATTTTAAAAGATTCTTGGTTTTAATTTTGTTAAAACTGAAGTATTTATTTTATGCTTCAAGTATAGCATGAATTTTTTTTAAAATAATAGCCTATTCTTAACATAAAATTGCCTATGTGGGATCCTACTACTGTTTAACCTTAGGATTTTATAATCTTAAAACACTGAGCCCCTGCTTCCCTGCCTGAGCTCAACTGATACAAGCCCTATCCCAGTTCCAACACACGCCATCATCATTATTATTATATGTTGCTACAGTTGTAATAATACATTTACCTTTGCAATTAAAATAACTGAGCCATTGAAATGTTTGCTGCTCTGTGCAAAATGCCAATTTAAATTAAATCCCAATAGGAAAAAAATAAATTCATTGCTTACCACCAGTCCTTTTACTACCGTTTTTCCCAGTCGCTGCTTGGTTGTCATAAGTTAGTCTTCTGGCATCTCTTCAAGAAAGGCTTTCGGGGGAGTATAAAATTCATGAGCCATACCTTCTTTCCTTGAAGCTTTGCTCCTATCTTCTAGAGGTGAATGTTAATGTTAAGAAATCAGACGCCAACCTCATTATTTTTATTCTTAAAAGTAGCCCGATCTTTTTGGTTCAACTGTCCAAAGGATTCTTTTTTCTTTGACTTCTGGTAACTTCACTAGGAAGTTAGTGTTGCTTCTCCTATATCATTTTTTTTTTTTTACTGAGACATGGCATATCCTCTCAATCTGAAGATTCAGATCTTTTCATCTTTGGAAAATCTTCCCTGAATCACACCTTTAAATATTCCTTTTGTGCCATTATATTGGTTTTCTTCTTTGTTAACTCCAATTATATGTTGCCTTGCCTTATCTTTCACTACTGCCATTTCTCTGTAGTCCTTTTTATCCTTTTACTTTCTTGTTATTTTGCTCCCCCCCCCACTCCTCTTTGCCTGTCTCATCTTGTTTTCAGCAATATCTATTCTTTCTTATGCTGCATCCAATTTCGTCTTCATTTTATGTGATTTTTAAATCTTTTATTCCATTTCTTTCCTCAGCTCTGCAGCTTACATTTCATCTTCTGATGTCTTGCCATGTGCCTGAACTTATGTCTAAAAGGCAATGGTTTTATTTTTGTGCTCTTATTTTATAAAGGCAATTGCTTCATATTTTTATTCATGGAAAAATAATTATAATTTTCATATGCTCCATGCAAGAATTTTTATCTTTGAAGTCAGGATTCTTTATCTGCCTTTCATTTTTCCTGTTCCTTCCACCTTTTTTTCTTTTAGTATTTTAGTGCAGATCTCATGCTGGTTTCTTCTGGGCAGCCCAGCTTTGAATTAGTTGAGGTTTCGCTACCAGTTATTTAGACAAAGTTTATATAAGAGAATTAAATATGCATCCCAAGTAAAAGAATTTTCCTTATGACACAGGGTGTATATGAGCCCTTTTAATCTTTGCTTCTCCCTAGGCAAAAGATATATAGCCCTGAGTACCCCCCCTGCCATTTAGACTGCTCGATGCAAATATGCTTGATTCCTTAATCAGTCTTCCATCCACTGCCTCTTAGGACTAAAACAGGTTGAGATAATGTCCTATCACCGCCTGGGCATCCTTTCCTTATTGATGAAACAAGGATTTTGGTTTGGTGCCTCAGGTACACTCCTCACCTTGGAGGAAGGCACTGTGCTGGTTCTTTTTGGAATCCATACGCCTCACAGATAAGTCTCTCCACACTTCCTCCAATACCGCTGCATGATCTCTAGTGCTCTCACAGCCATTCCACTGTGTGTGGTTTATGGTTTCAGATACCGTAGATCTTGTGTTCTTAAAGATGGAGTTTACGTTTCTTTATTCCATTTTCCTTGTTGCTTCAAAGTGGTTTCAGAGTCAAGAAGAGTAGAATGTCAAGTATGCTCTGCTACGTTCAGTCTGGAAGTTCCCAGTAGGACCAACTTTTTATTACAGCCAAGGCTACTGTCACCTTTTGATTCTCAAAGCCCTGGCATGTGAATCTTCTCTCCCATATATGCTGTCTACGTGCTAGTTAGTAGCAACTTTAGCCTAAAAAGGGTAACGGCTTCCTTAAGGTCTCAGAGCTGGCTAGAACCCAGGTCTTGATTCCTGGTCCATGTTCTCATGACACTGCACATCAATGCATGTGTCTGGCCACTAAACTCCACTGACCTTCCTGCTAAGCCTGCTTATAACCAGAAGCTGACCTCTAAGAATTATGCCGAGGAAAGACTGAGAAATCATATAATTGACAAATATCAGGGGTAAAGAGGTTTTAAAAATAAAACAACTTAGTTCCCATTACCTGGCTTGGTATCTGTCACTCCCTCCATAAGAACCAGTCCTACTGGTCGCTGACAGGCAATACTGCAGAAGCGGAAACGTAGCAGGAAGTCTCGGCTATATTTACGTCTCTCTGTAAACCAGGAAAAGCCACACGGTAAAAGACAAGAAGAGGAGCCACATGCTGAGCCCTCCTTAATATCAAGAAGCTCCTAGCAACGGGACAGGGGACATCTGGCTCAGAAGACAAGGAGATGCTCCAACAGCTACGACTTGAAGCTGTAGAATCACTGGGTGACCATGAGGACAGTGAGGAAAACAAAGACCTTGCTAAGGGAACTGAGGGGATTAGGCTTTCTCGTCATGGAGGTGCCAGCTCTCTCTCAAGACGGGCATGAAGGCACAGCCACCAAGAGCAGGCCCATGCTCACCTGACCTCTTGGGATGACAGGAGGTGACATACTGACAGCCATCAGTGATGCCCAGGGCACTGGGCCATAGTGGGGCCTGCAGCTTCCTCTGGTAAAGCTGATGGGAGAAGTCTTCCTGTCCAGACACCTACAAGGGAAGAGCAGGTGGGAATGAGGACACCAAGGTGGGAAAAGGAACAGCCCATTTGGGGGACATGCAGACAAACAACACACACACATCCATATGCTACATACACAATATAAGCAAAACGTAAGTCTTAGGGGAAGGTTAAAACTGAGGAGCTAATTAAAACCTTTTTTTTTTTTTTTTTTTTTTTTTTTTTACTAGAAACACTGAAATGTCCATGAGACAGGAATGAGGGCTAAGAGAATGAGGTGTGTGAGTGAAAGAGAACAGAACTGTATGAACATGTGATCCCCTAACTTTTACCTCAGGAAAATCTTCACAATTCTCCACAGAGAATATCAACTTTCGGCGGCTTTACTGTGCAAGGGGGAAAGGTTTATCCTGATCTTTGGCTCTTCTGGATCAAGGTCTAGCATCGTAAGCCTATTATTGGGAAACCACAGGGTTGAGCCAAGTGATATACAAGCACCGAGGCGCTTCACGTACGTCACCATCCTCAGTCAAAGCCTGGGGATGGGCAGAAGGTAGTAGGGGAAACACTCGGCAACATCAGCCATTTGCATGTCTCCAACGGGTGTAGCAAAATTCCCTTTATCTCATTTAACAGCAAATATGTGAATGCCAGCTATGTGCGGGACACGAGCTAAGTGCTAATAGGAAAGCAGTGATAGGCACAATCTCTTTGCCCTTCAAGGACATTAATTTCCGATATGCCACCTGAAGTAAAACAGGCCTGGAATTTAATGGCTGTGTGACTTTGGCCAAGTTAGCCAACTCTCTTGGGTTCAATATCCTGTACTATAAAATGGGATAATGATACCACATGTAATTAAGGGTTGATAATAATCACTACCACAGTATGGCTGCTTCCTTTGAAGTAGGCACTGGAAAACATTTCGTGTGCATTATTTTATTTAACCCATCAAACAAACACACACCTCTGGAGAAGGTCCCATTATATCCCCAATGTCTGGATCAGGCAAATGGGGCTTTCGGTAGTTAAGAAACTTGACCAAGGTGGGAGAGCGGGGATTCAAAATGAGTGCTCTGAATCACCACACCTAACCGTGCCACACAAGGAGGCACTTAGTAAATTCTTCGCCTGTTTCCTGAGCTCCTTGATCACCGCAACCTTCTGGCAGGATAATGCCTTTCACACATGGCAACCAAGACACTGCTGGCACCTGAGTAACCTCATTAAAAGCCCAAAATGCTCAATAATAATTCAGTCATTTTGTGTCCTTTCTCCACTGTGCCTTGCCAGAAGCTAAGCAATAAGTTGGATGGACCAGTCGAAGCAAAACAGAGGAACAGGGAGATGAAGTGACATTAAAAATTAGCTAAAAAATTAGCACAAGCTGAATGCCCATGAGCACAGCTAAATAAACTATGATAAACTATGAGATATCTGTGCTATCAACATTCAGCCATTAAGAGGAATAAGACAGATCCATATATACATTAAGTGTGGGGGGGGGGAAAGCTACAAAATAAAATATACAGTAACATATCATGTTTATAAACACACACGATTGATTATATACCAGCTGTTAGAAGCAATCCCAGATAGTGCTGGAGGGTGAGAGCTCTGGGGCCAAACCACCCAGCTACAAATCCTGGCTCCGCCACGAATGACCTGCATAATCTAGAGTAAGCAAATTAGTAATTTCTCCGTGCCTTAAGTTTCCTTATTTATAAAATGGAGGCAATGACAGAAGTTATGAAAATTAATGCATACGTATAAAGTGCTTAAAATAGCACCTGGCACATAGTAATTGCTTAATAAATGTAAATTAGGACTATATTATCACGGGAACATTGATATCACTATAAATGCATAAAAACGATCTGGAAAAATGCCACCAAACTTCAGCTATTATTTGACTCTAAGGGGAGAGGCAGGGATTGTAGGTAATAAAAGGGGCTTTGGCCTGATTTTATGACATTTGAATTCTTTCAAGGATGTACTTATGTATTATTTATAGACTCAAAACAAATTAATGATAATAACTGAAAGGATTCCAATATGCCAAAGGCACTCGAGAGGTCCTAACTTCCAGGCTTTGGGTACAAGAACGCAGGAGGGAGCCAGAACCGGGGCAACTGAAGTCCCTGCCACAGAAGCAGCCTCTCCCTAGGCCATGTTCCCACCCGCAGTGGTCTGCCCCTTTCACCTTCCAGGCCGGCATCCCATCGTATTGCAGCTCTCCGTCCCTGATGAAGTTGTAGAGAGGTGAATCAGGGACAGAATTCAGGTCCCCACACAAGATGATGGGGCAGTGGCTGCCATCTGACAACCTAGCCACCTTGTCCACTTCAGCCAAGAGAATGGCCATCTGGGCCAACTTGACATCACCCCGGCGTGGGTTGTACAGGATGTGGGTATTAGCCACACATAATGGGGCCACCGAGACTTGCCCCAGGCCTTCTGGGACCAGTGGCTGCAGCAGCAGCACTAAGCCCACGTTATCCCGATTGAGGAGCTCCAAGCCAGGCCGCAAGTACTCCACAGGGCTGGCGCAGAGCAGACGGAATCTCGTGGGCTTGTAGCAGACAGCACAGCCGTCCGTCTTACACCCGGTCCTCCTCTTGTAGAAACAGGTGAAGCCTGCAGGAACACCCCACCAAGGAGATGGATCAGAGTCCTTGAACCCTGAGTCCCTCCAACCAGTGGCAGTAATCCCGGTGGGTGTGCACAGGCATTGCTCCTGCGGCTCTGTAACGGGAGTCCTTGCCCTTGCCAATCCCCTGGCCCTGCAGAGGTTCCCTGACAGTTTTAACCAGACGAGGGAGGCTCTAACGGGAAAGGAGGAGAGAAGGGTTGAAGCAATATAAGTCGACGTGGACAGCATGGAATCTAAAGTCATACAAGTTGGCCCTGGCCAGCGTGACTCAGTAGAGAGCGTTGGCCTGTGCACCAAAGGGTCTTGGGTTCCATTCCCAGTCAAGGGCACATACCTGGATTGCAGGCTTAATCCCCAGGGCATGTGTGGGAGGCAACCAATTGATGTGTCTCTCTCACATTGATGTTTCTCTCTCTCCCTATCTCTCTCTCACTCACTCTTTCTCTCTTTCTCCCTCTCCTCTTTCTTTCTTTCTTTCTTTCTTTCTTTCTTTCTTTCTTTCTTTCTTTCTTTCTCTCTTTCTTCCTATCTCTATCTCTATCTCTATCTCTATCTCTATCTCTATCTCTATCTCTATCTCTATCTCTATCTCTATCTCCCTATCCCACTCCTCCCTCCCTTCCACTCTCGAAAAATCAATGGAGCCCTAGCTGGTTTGGCTCAGTGGATAGAGCATCGGCCTATGGACTGAAGGGTCCCAGGTTCGATCCCGGTCAAGGGCCCATGCCCAGGTTGTGGGCTTGGTCTCCAGTAGGGGGAGTGCAGGAGGCAGCCAATTAATGATTCTCTCTCATCATTGATGTTTCTATCTCTCTCTCCCTCTCCCTTCCTCTCTGAAATCAATAAAAAAATATATATTTAAAAAAAAAAAGAATGAAAACATGTTAAAAACTAAAAATAAATGGAAAAAAATATCCTTGGGTGAGGATTAACAAATAATAATAATAATAAAATAAATAAAGTCACACAAGCTGGAGTTCTAGCTCCACAACCTACTAGCTTTGTAGTTTTGTGACCCTAAGCAAGTCACAGAAATTTTGAGAAACTCAGTTTCCTCATTGTAAACTGGGGATAATACTCGGCCTCATAGGTGGTTACTTCAAGAATTAAAGGGCAACATGTCACAGTTACTTTAAAACTTCGAACTCTACTTTCTTTTTCACCCACATAAAGGAGGAGCTAGCTCACAGGTGAGACTGAAGGTTTCCTGAGACAAAGAAAACCATGGTGTCTTCAGAGAGAGCAGACAGGGCTGCAGGAACAAAGACTGGCACACATGCCAGGGAGCTACATTACCCATCATTCGCAGCGAGGGCTCCAGCTGCTCCCAGTAATGATCTTCCTGGACTTCCTGAAGACACAGGATCTGGGAAATGTACAAGGAAACCAATCACTCCAGAATGCCCAGAGTGCTGAATGGACTCCCACCCCAGGAGCAGGCAGTGGCCAGGTGGGAAGCTCCTGAGGGTCTCAGGACTGCACCTTCCCACAGGACTGACAGCCAGTCCCGGCAAGAACAGCCCAGAGTGACACCGAGGAGACCAGACACATACGCTGGATTTTCCCTCAAGTCTCCCTCCCTGCACAAAGGTGCCAGAAAGTGCACCCAGGGAAGTCTTCTCCGCATCTGCCAAAACTCACTGACTTCAGGCAGGCAAGCTCCAGCCCCCGGAAGGACTCCAATCATGTGAACAACGGGAATGAACTCATTTTCTAAGAGCATTGGGAAACAGCCCAGGCCCAAAACAAACGCACGATGCACTGCCCTCCCCGCTCTTCACTCTTCACTCACATCAGGGTCCCAGTGCTGGAATTCCTGCATGAGATTTGCAAAGCGATAGTTCCAATTGAGGATGTCCGGGTGGCAATGCAGATAGAGCTCGGAGCTCTGCTGCATGAGGTCCTGGGCCAGGATGTTATAGGACATCAGAGTGAACTGGAACTGCGGGCCATCCCCTGCCTCCAGGCCCTGCGCATCCAGCTGAGTGGAGAAATCCTCCCATTCTCGCCACAGGATTTCTGCAAAGGGGTTGGGAAGAAGAGGTCATGACAAGTACATGTTACCCGCAGGCCCCACCATCTCCACCCCTGACTCAGGGATACTGTGTCTCAAATTTTCTCACCTTCCATGTCACCCATCCCCCTGTGCCCATCTGAGCAGAACTCTAAGGACATTCTCACATTAGACAGTAAGCGCCATAAAGCCAGAGACAACCTGGGGCTGTTCACTACTGTATTCCCAGTACCTGGCATAATGCCTGGCACCTAGTGCATGCTCAATAAGTACAGGCTCACACTCTTAACCAGGGGTCCTCAAACGACGGCCCGCGGGCCACATGCAAATACAAATATTGTATTTGTTCCCGTTTTGTTTTTTTACTTCAAAATAAGATATGTGCAGTGTGCATAGGAATTTGTTCATAGTTTTTTTTAAAACTATAGTCCGACCCTCCAACGGTCTGAGGGACAGTGAGCTGGCGCCCTGTTTAAAAAGTTTGAGGACCCCTGCTCTTGACAAATCCAATGGTCTCTGGGGAATCACTCAGATGAATGTGCTTAATGGTCACCCGATGTTAAAGACTCTTCTCAGCCTTGGTTGTTTTCTAACCTCTAAATCTGGAAAAGTTTGTAGGGCTAGAAACCACTTGTCCCCCATCTCCCTTAAAGCATGGAGCTGCGGAGTGGATTTCAAACCTATCTGAGCCACAGAACTCAGTCTTCACATTTTAATGGAAGCCCAATATGTGCCAAAGATAAAACTGGTGTCATTCTGTTGAGGCACAGAGTGGAGGCCCCGAGGGCTCTCCGTCTCCTCCCAGGAAGCCCTTGGATCACCTCCAGAGAAACAGTCGCAGGGAGAATCAGAACTAGGATCTGCTGTGTTCTGCCATCACCGAGCTATGTAACTCCAGGCATGTCCCGCTACCTCTCTGCACCGGCGTTATATCCTCTGAGAGACCAGGGGGCTACGTGAGATGATTTCTAAGGCCCACCTAGATCTGACATTCCAAGAGTCTTAGAAAAAAGAATGCAGTGGCAGAGTTGACAGAGCTCCCCACCGAGAATCTTCTTTAGCAATGGCTCTGCCCACACCCACGACAACCTGGCAACCTGCTACCCTGGCTCTCAGCCAGCTGTCAGACTCACCATGATAAGGAATTTCTACGGGGGGAGGCTGCAACTGCCCCAGGCCCTCAAAGGACCAGATGGGAGCCTCTTCCTGGGGCATGGGCTCAGGCGCTAGGCTCCAGGCGACCACTGCGGGGTCCTCTTCCCACTCCTCTGCAGCCAGTGCACCCATTGGGAGGATGGTGCAGTCTGCATACTGAGGGCCTGCCTGCATGGGGACAGCTGCCCACATCGGGCCCTCGCCCTCCGGCAGTGACTCCTCTCCGAGGACCTCGGGGGAAGGCTCCTCTAGGTTCTCTGCTGCCTGCAGGTCACTCAGCTGCCTGCTGCACCACTTGTCCTCGGAAGCAGCATCCTGTTCTCCAGGATAATCCATCAGGAGTGCCAAGCTGCTCTGGGCTAGTCCCTTATCTACTAGGGGACCCTCGCTCACGGCCGAGAACACCTGGCTCGACCCTTCTTCTCGCCACTGCTGCAGCAGGCCCTCACACTCTTCCTGGCCCAGGCCCTGGGGGGCCATGGCAAAGTCACCCTCTACCTGGGGGGGCGAGCTCTTCGCCAGGAGAGCATTTTTTCGACACGTGAAGAAAGCATCTGAGGAGAAAGCCAAAACAGCACGTTATAAGATGACAGCATCACCCCCCCACACTCTCTTCCCAACTAGAATGTGAATCCCATACAAGTAAGAATCACATTCACGGAGACACTTCCCCCCCCACCCCGAATGGGAGTCCGTTCTGGGGGACTCTTTCCCCCTCCCCATGTGGGAGTCTGTACTTGTTCTTTAATAAATTTCCACCTTTGCTATAAAAAAAAAAGCCCTAAATGGTTTGGCTTTTGGATAGAGCATCGGCCTGCGGACTCAAGGGTCCCGGGTTCGATTCCGGTCAAGGGCATGTACCTTGGTTGCAAGCACATGCCCAGTGGGGAGTGTGCAGGAGGCAGCTGATCGATGTTTCTCTCTCATCGATGTTTCTAACTCTCTATCCCTTTCCCTTCCTCTCTGTAAAAAATCAATAAAATATATATTAAAAAAAGAATCATATTCACTTTGCTCATCATTGTTCCATCACTGAGCCTACCCATCTTAGTGCCTGGAACTTCATCATCATCAGAGCAAAATGCTTACCATGTGCTGGGCACTATTCTAAGTGCTTTGCAAGTACTGAGTAATCTATATGGTAGGGATCTGATAAATATTCAGTGTGGGAATAAATGCAGTGGTTCTCAACCTTCCTAATACCGCGACCCTTTAATACAGTTCCTCATGTTGTGGTGACCCCCTACCATAAAATTATTTTCGTTGCTACTTCATAACTGTAATTTTGCTACTGTTATGAATTGCAATGTAAATATCTGATATGCAGGCATATCTGATATGTAGGATGTATTTTCAGGGGTCGCGACCCACAGGTTGAGAACCGCTGGAATAAAGAATGGTTGACCCACATAATCTAGGACAGAGATGGTCACATATAAACACACCTCTTTATCTCGAAATTGAGACTCCTATGAAACATCAACTCTCTAGTTCTAAGAGCCACTTAATCTATACAATTTACTTCTTTTTTACTGTTGTGAATCCTCACCAGAGGACATTTTTTCCATTGTTTTTAGAGCGAGTGGGAGGGAGGGAGGGGAAGAGGAAGGGAAGAGGAGAGAAACTTCGATATGAGAAACACATCGATTGGTTGCCTCCCGCACATGCCCCACTCAGAACCTGAAACCCAGGTAGCGCCCTTGACCAGGAATTGAATCAGAGACCCTTTGGTACATGGGCCAACACCCTAACCACTGAGCAACACCAGGAGGGCTAAAATTTACTTAATAAAGACCCTTGGTCTCTTGTCAAAGTTAGTTATTCTACTCACAAATTTTCACAAACTTCATTAGCTTTCCCATTCCATAACACAACAGAGGCTGTAAATCAGGTGCCAACAAGTGACAGCAAGAGACAGCTGTCACCTTTCTGCTACAGCAGCCACAAATGACGGCCAACAGGCAAGAAAGCAAGTGGGAAAAACTCTAAAATTAGGGCTCCCAATCTCCAGGCTCAGTACTTTGGTCCAAACAAACCCTCCTTACACACTAAGTCCCTTATTTGTGGCACAGGACAAGTGAAATGCATGATGCTGACCCTCAATCACTAGATTGGTTTTATCAGCTGTGTTGTTGTTTTTTTAAGGCAAGAAAAACATCAGAGTGGTTCAAACATTGACGCTATCTTATGGCCCATGTGAATATAACAGTGGTTTTCAACCAGTGATGATTTTGCTCTTGGGGGACTTTTGGCCTTGTCTGGAGACACTGTGGTTGTCACAGCTGTGGGGATGCTACTGGTATCTAGTGGTTAGAGACGAAGGATACTGCTGAACGTCATACAGCACAAAGGACAGCCCTAGAGCAAATGATCCAGGCCCAAATGGCAAGAGTGCTGAGACTGGAAAACGCTGCTTCAAACCCATGGGCTGAGTTGCTGGCTTTAGTCTCAGGGACTTGATCATTCCCCGTCTCTTGAAACATCCCCCATGCATAACAGATGGCGGGGGTTCTTTGATTTACTGTGTGCTATTATTAGTTTCCAAATTTAGCAGGTTTTTGTTGATGGTGGTGGTTTGTGTTTCAGCAGCAGAATCCTTTTATTTAAAATTTTTTAAAAATATGTAGAAACCATATAACTAAGTTAAACCCATTGGGACTACTTTAGTGGGGGTGGGAGGGGTGGACCCTCCTCTGAGATCCCTTCAAACGTTTGTCTAGACCAGTGGTTCTCAACCTTGACTGCACATTAGAATCACCTGGGAATCTTTTTAAAATCCTGACTTCTGGGCCTCATCCTCCGGAAATTCTGTTTCTTTGTGATGGGGTGGGGCCACAACATTAGTAACAAAGAAACAGAACTTCCGGAGGGTGAGGCCCAGAAATCAGGATTTTAAAAAGATTCCCAGGTGATTCTAATGTGCAGCCCAGGTTGAGAACCACTGGTCTAGAACAGAGCATGGCTGAAGGAATATCCTCTGGCTCCCTGAAAACAATTACTTCTGTGGAGAGTCTCATTCCTCAGAAGTGCCTACACCTGGGCCATCCCTGAATTGCGTGCCCACTACACTGAGTGGCCAGATGATTATGACGACCCTGTCGGTAGTGTGGGGCCTTGACTTACGAGTTTAATTCGTTCCGTGACGGAGCTCGTAACTCAAATTACTCGTAAGTCAAATCAACAGTGAACGAGTGAGACACGTGATGCTGGGCTGATGTTGTGGCGTTCACTGTGACCTTCGCTGCGCCAACTAGCGGTGGGGTATCTGAAGCTGGCTCGTAACCCGGATTTTAGTTCACAACTCAAAGCAAAAAATCGGTGGAGAGACGGCTCCTATCTCGAAAAACTTGTAAGTCAAGTGGGACACTCGTCAGTCAAGGCCCCACTGTACTTGACACTTCCAAAAATACTGAATATTGAAAACTTCCTAAGCAAATACTCTCAAGGTTTTAATATTATTGTTTGCATAACTAATTCACTTCATTATATTGATGGGGTGGTCATGATAACCTGGCCATTCAGTGTATATGCTGAGGAGTGCACGAGGCACTAGGGACACAGCTAGCAAAACAGGTGTGAGCCCACCCTCCCTCCTGGGGCTTGCATTCTAAAAGCAGACAGAAACAAACATCTCATACGAAATACACATATGTTACGTAATATAAATCTCACACACACACACACATTGCGGAAGGTTCCAGAAAGGGGGGGCACAGAATGCACAGTCCGACCCTTATCTCTAAGAACATGCTTGCTAGCCTGTCCCGCCCCCCAACTGGCAGAGAAATCTTCGGGAATTTAAAGACCAGGAATGAAAAGGGGCGGGCGGGTCGTGGAAAGTGAGAGACTCCCTCCTGAGTGTCAGCGGGACACTCAGAGCTCTGGTGCTCGGAGCTCAGGTGCAAATGCAGCTCTGGGTTCCGGGCACGTCTTTCACCCGGAGCCTCCACGGGGAGCAGAGCTGAGAGGAGCTGGGGAAAGTGAGCGCGGCCTGAGCCTGGGACCACAGGTGCGTCCAGGTCTCCAGCCGCTGACCCAGGCCGACAGGCTCCCACCCAGAGAACTCGGGCATTCGCCCAGGCCCGGGGCTGCCAACCCTTTCCGACCCCCCAGAGCAGCGATCGGCGGGCCCCGGAACCTCCTGCACCCCGCCGCCTGGGAGGGGCGGTTCTGCCCTGCCCCGGCCCGCCTCCGGGTGAACCGCGGCCCAACGCAACAGCGTGAGTAGCGGCCGCCCGCGAGGGTCGCCGGCCCGGCCTGCGCCGCCTGGAGTGCGGGACCGGCTCCGGGGGAGGGCCGCCCGCACACCTGGCCACTGCCTGGGAAGGTGGCCGTGAGGCCCGACTCGCCGCAAGCCCCTCGGCCCGCGGCGCCTGCCCGGCCCGGCTCCCGCCTGCAAGGACGCGGGGCCAGTACCTGAGAGGGCGCGGGAGAGGGCGCGGCACAGGCGCGCGGCCGGCAGCAGCAGGTAGCACAGGCACGACGCTATCATGGCCGGCCGCCCCGCGGCGTCCGCCTCCCTCCTCCAGCAGCCGCCGGTCGCCTCAGCTCGGCCCCGCCCCCGCCTCGCCCCGCCTCAGGCTCCGCCCCCAGCTCCGCCCCGGGCGGCTCACGTGGTCCCGCTGAGCTTCAACAACAACTTTATTGGGGCCGTGGAACGCGCAGGCGGGGCGGGGGCGGGGGCGGGGGCGGGGGCGGGGCCTGTACCCATGGCAATGGACGCGACCTGGCTCCGGGAAGCCGGCGAAGCGCAGGAGTTTCAGATGAGCGCCACGCTGGAGGCTCCCCAGTATTACCCAGAGGACACGATTTTATTCCCACTCCCGCCGCCTAACTTGGGGTCCACCCTGTAACCTCTCCGCCCTTCAGTTTTCTCATCTGTAAACGGAGGGGCTGGGCTTCCCGAAGGCCGCACCCAGCCCTGGCTTCTGTAATCTCACCCTTCTCAGCCCAGAGAGAGGAAAGAGCGATTCTCCATGTTTCTCTTTTTCCTGACCCTACCGTCTCCTCCAGCTCAGATTCTAGGTCACAAGCCAATTCAAAACCTTGTCTCCTTCCTCATCCTGTTTCAAATGGATCCTCTTTATACCTGATCTAGATAAAAGGGGGCGTCCCATTGGTAAGGGAGTCAAGAAAGGGGGAGGGGGCTTCCGCAAGGGCAGGCAGGGACCAAGTCTGGTTGGTTGGTTGGCTGGTTTTCATTGAGGTATTTCTCTACTGTGTGCAACAGTGTCAGGCACATAGTAGGGCTAAATACATCTTTGTTGACTGAACAAAGCACTTATCATGAAAGGAAGGCCAGGTCCCCTAGCAAGTCTATGCTACCCAAAGCCCTCTGTGCGTCTCTCTTCCCCATTCTGCAACCGCAGCCTTCTGCCCCAACCAACTGAAGAAGGAAGGACTGTATGTACTACCGATTTCAGTACCCAGTGTCTGAGCTGTGCAGTTTCCAATTTGTGGCTGCAGCCTCGGTTGTTCTGGGAAGCCCTCTGGGGAGTCACCAGATCCAGGACCAGCTGGATACATCATAACACTGAAAGGCTAGAAGGAGGAAGCAGGAGAGTCAGTATTGTGGCTTTCTGGCTGTTTCCCCTTAGCTCCCGAGAAGTGTGTGCCTTCAGGCAACAGCATGCCTGCCTTGGCCTCCCATGAAGCAGAAGCCCCAGGAGCAATCTGAAGGTTTAGAAACTAGTACACAAAGTCCCCCAAAGTCAGGCCCACGCCTTTGATGTGGCTTAAATAGCCCTTCCTTGTACCTTCCTGCCATTTTGCCCCAATAGTTACCCAGAAATCCAAGTACCAAACCAGGCCCTAAATCAAAGTATTTATCTAGAGACTATTTTTATCATTTTGTGAAATTAGGGTTTCCTTATCCACTTGGAAAATGTCTTAAAAATAAAAACTCCTAGGTCCTACTCAGGTCTGAGGTGGAGCTCTTAAAAACTGGCCGAGTTATTCTGGTTACATTTTGGGAACCTCTGCAGAAGGACCTAGCCTCAGCTGGGCTATTCATTGCAGGTGTGGGTAAAGGGTGTCAGGCTAATTGATGCCATGTTCTTTCAAAGGCTTTTCCTGAGGCTAATGGAGAACGGCTGGCCTCCTTTTGTTTCCTGATCCATAATCCGATCTGTTGGGAAGAGTAGGATGATGTAAGGATCACAAGCTTTGGAGTTGGACCATCTGCGCCCAGACCCTGGCTCTGCCACTTTCTACCCTTGGAACTTCTCAGGTTACCCTAACCTCTTGGAGCCTTAGTTACTTCACTGTGCTCAGCCCAGGGTAAGCTCTCAATGTTTACTATTATATTTTTTAAATTTAAGCCAAAAACACCTCTGGCTACTGATAATGGAGGGTCATCTTCTACAATCCCTGGCAGAAATAAGGGCCCTTCAGACTGCAATATGGCATTGCTAAGCAAGCCATGACTACAGATTCCAAGGAGACTTGGCCTAGAGAAGTGCAGACACAGGCTTCCCCAACAAAGGAAAATTACAAGTGTAACCTACACCATCTGCAGCCTCATGATGTCAGAAATATTCTGAGAGAGACCGATGAGCCCCTCAGTCCACGCCCTCCCCCGTCCCCCCCCCCCCCCCCCCGTGATAACAGTGGAAGCAATGATAAACATCTGTGTCCACCACTGAGTGGTTTCAAGGGTGCAGACCTATCTAATGGGGCAAGTGGAAGGTTTTGCAATACTTTGAGGAATTTAAAATGTTCTTTCAGAGGCAAATTTCCTGTATATAAGAAATTTAACCTTTGAGCTTTCAAATTTTACTCTGCCAACAGGTACGTGTGGAAATTTGATATGAGAGCTGCCTTTATTAATCCATTGGTTGACTACAGAAGGTGGCATAATGCTTCCCTTGGGATTTCAGAGGCTACTGACCAAGGTCTAGAATAGTGTTGTCCAAGAGAAATATAATGTGAAGCACATATGTAATTTAAAATTTTCTAGTAGCCTCACATAAAAAGAAAAAAGTAGGTGACATTAATTTTAATATATGTAACCCCATATATCCAAAAAATTTAACATTAAGCTCATGTCATCAGCATTTTTAAATGAGATATTTTATGCTCTGAAGATATTTTTTTGGCACAACTGGTGTGGCTCAGTGGTTGAGAGTCAACCTATGAACCAGGAGGTCACATTTCAATTCTCAGGACACATGCCGAGGTTGCAGGCTTGATCCCCAGTGGGGAGGCATGCAGGAGACAGGCAATCAATGGTTCTCTCCCATCACTGATGTTTCTATCTCTCTCTCTCTCTCTCCCTTCCTCTCTCTGAAATCAATCCTATATAATAAAACCCTAATATCCAAATCGACTGAACAGCAGAACGACCCATCGCTATGATGCACACTGACCACCAGGGGGCAGACGCTCAATGCAGGAGCTGCCCCCTGGTGGTAAGTGCGCTCCCACAGGGGGAGCACCGCTCAGCCAGAAGCCAGGTTCATGGCTGGCGAGCCCAGTGGTGGCAGCAGGAGTCTCTCCTGCCTCCGTGGCAGTGCTAAGGATGTCCAACTGCCAGTGGGGAGTGGGCCTAAGCTGTCAGTTGGACATCCCCGAGGGCAAGGGCTCCCAGACTGCAAGAGGGAGCAGGCTGGGCTGAGAGACTCCTCCCCCATCTCCCCAGAACCTCCCCACAAGTGCACAAATTTCATGCACCGGGCCTCTAGTAGAAACATATTAAAAGTAGTTTATAAAAAATTTTTGTGCTAAGTTTTTTAAATCCAACATGGGTTTCAGGTGAACAGCACATCTTAATTCAGACTAGCCATATTTCAAGTAGCTACACTAAGTGACTATCATATTGAACCTGTGCAGGTCTAGAGGACTCAAACAGCCTCTTAAATAGGATAGGTAGAAAAGAATTGTCTATGTTTAACTCTTATGATAACTTGAGACCCATACACTCCCAGTAACTTGCCTTCTCTGAGCCCAGTGTTTCCTGGGCATCTCAGAATGTATGTCTAGATATTCCCATAATATACCAGATCCGTCTGAGTTGATGCATTCATTCACTCCCTTACTCACTGATTCATTTGTCATGTGTTCATTAGAGATTTCTCAAGTACTCATCAATGCTTACCTCACCCTTGTCTTTCCTTGACCTCATTCCTCCTCTCTCATTAGACACTACTACTAGACCAGTGATGGCGAACCTTTTGAGCTCGGCGTGTCAACATTTTGAAAAACCCTAACTTAACTCTGGTGCCATGTCACATATAGAAATTTTTTGATATTTGCAACCATAGTAAAACAAAGACTTATATTTTTGATATTTGTTTTATATATTTAAATGCCATTTAACAAAGAAAAATCAACCAAAAAAATGAGTTCGTGTGTCACCTCTGACATGCGTGTCATAGGTTCGCCATCACTGTACTAGACTCACAGTATTCCCTGCCTCCAGTCCTCCCTTCATTACTAATGTGGATGAGCCATCTCAAATCCTAGAAGCTCATTGTCACCACCTCCTCACTGACCTCATTCCCACCGTACTTTAGACACCCATGATGTGTCATTACTGGGTACTGCTCCACCTCTGAAATCATAAATTCACAAACCCCCTCTGATGGGTCACCCCTTGGCTTTCTGCCTTTCCCAGTTTCACTTCTGCACACTGTTCTTTAACTCCATCAAACCCTTGAGTTCTCTGTTCTGCCCTCAAGCTTCCCCTTAGTCACCTTTCAATCCCCCTCAGGCATCCTTTAAAACGCTCTCATCCCAATATCAATTTTCTTGCCCACCATTCCTTGATTACACCTGCCCAGGTTCAGTAAAGCCATTCTTCTCCTTGGCTCTTACACCTGGGCTGCTGAGCACTGGTGTGTAAAATTACCAACAGATTGGAGCTATTAGTGGGCTGGTCTCCAACCTCACTTCAGCCCTCAACCCACCCCAGCAATCCTGTGTTCTTAATTCGTTTTCTCTCCCATTTCCACAAACTTGCTGTCATATTGCCTCCCTTCTTGCTCTCTGGAGATCATCTCCCTTCCAACTTTAGAGAAAAAGTAGACCCACCAAGTGAAGTCCCCCTACTCCCGGTTGCCACACCAACACAGTGACTAGCAGGCACAGCCAACTTTTCTTCCTTCCCTCCCAGCACAGTGGCTGAAACCCCCACCAGGCTTGGAGTCCCCTGTTTCCTGCCTTCTCAGAGGTTGTGCTCCTTCTGTTTACCCCTCTCCTGTTCTTCCCTGACTTCTTTGCATCAACATTTAAACTTGCTCAAATTGCTCCGATATTATGAAACCCTCCTTCAGGCCCTGTCGCCCTCCAGCCACCCCTCCATGTCCTCACTTCTCCTCCACAGCCAGGCTTCTTCAAAGAGTTTTCTGTTCCTGCTGTCTATACTTCCTCACCTCTCATTCACCTTCATCCCATTAAATACAGCTTCCACTCTCATCACTCCGCTAAAATGTCCCAATGCCTTTCTTGTTGCTAAATTTTATGGACATTCTCCGGGCTTTATTATTTCTTGACTATTCTGTAATTTTGCATTTCTCCCCCCCCCCCCCCCGCCTCCTTTTTGTAAGATTCTCTTCCCTTCACTTCTGTGACATTGTTTTCCTTCTAATTCTCTGGACATTTTGTCCTAGTGTCTTTTATTTCTGTTCCTCTGACCCCAGCCCTCCTCCTTTCAATGATGGTGTTCCTAGGATTTTATCTGTGGCCTCTCTCCTCTTCTTACTTTAAAGTTCTTCCTGGAGAAATTTTCACCACTCCAATGGCTTCAAGTACCAGCCGCATACTGACAACTCACACATCCACATTTTTAACCTTTTCCTGAGCTACTGACACATGAATCCTCTTGCCTATGGATCTCCCATAGGACTTCCCAGGGACACATCCAAGATTCAACACACCCAAAGTAGTACTCATGACCTTCCCCCACCATCCCCCAAAAAACCGCTGCCTTGGCTCCTCTGTCTTTTTCTTAAGGAATGGCACAGTCACCCATCTGGCCTCCTGCGTTTACATCTCCCCTTTCACTTTCATATCTGGTCTGCCACCAAGTCCAAGTAGTTTGGCCTTTATATTCATTCAGTCCACTTCATCCCTGAGCCACTCCTAACTGATGTTGCTCCTCTTCCTGTCTTCAACCCACTCTTGACCCTGCAGTCAGAGCAGTCTCCCTGCTATGCGAGTCATGTCAGGTCACACTGCTGCTTAAAGCCTGCTCCCCAATTCTCAAATACAGGCCAGACTCTTCAGCGTAGCATTAAAGGCCCTTCATTGTTGGCCTCTGCTCACCTCCCATCTCATCTCTTTTTTTCTTTCCCACCACCACTTCCCCCCATGAGAATCACACTCCAGCCTCATTAAACAACTTGAGACTCCCTCAACATGCCATAGGGACTTTGTATATATTTCTCTCACCCTCAAATACCTTTCCTCCCCCAGTGAGCCTACCCCATCTCTCTGCCTTCACCTGGTTACTGCCTGATGGATCTTTAGGTCTCAGCCTATAGTCCTTCCTCAAGGTTAACAGTAGCCTAATGCTAGGTCACCATGCCTATGTCATTCACATCACTTCATCTAATGTAGGCATTGTATCATCTCACATCATCATGAGAAGGTAAGTACAGTACAAGAAGACATTTTGAGAGAGAGAGACCACATTCACATAAGTTTTATTATAGTATATTGTTATAATTGTTCTATTATTAGTTACTGGAGGCCTGGTGCATGACATTCGTGCACTGGGGAAGGGGGGGGTCCCTCAGCCCAGCCAGCGCCCTCTCGCAGTCCAGGACCCAGGGAGTGGGCATAAGCCGGCAGGCAGACATCCCCTGAGGGGTCCTTAGCACTGCTGCGGAGTTGGAAGAGGCTCCCGCCACCTCTGCTGCGCTTGCCAGCCGTGAACCCGGCTTCTGGCTGAGTGGCACTCCCCCTGTGGGAGCGCACTGACCACCAGGCGGCAGCTCCTGCATTGAGCATCTGCCCCCTGGTGGTCAGTGTGTGTCATAGCGACCGGTCGTTCTGCCATTCAGTCGATTTGCATATTAGCCTTTTATTACATAGGATTGTTGTTAATCTCTTACTGTACCTAATTTATAAATTAAATGTCATCATAGATATGTATGTATGTATGTATATATGTATATGTGGGAGAAAACAGTATGTAGGGTTCAGTACCATCCACGATTTCAGGCATCCACTGGGGATCTTGAACTAAGCCCTTGTGGATAAGAGGAACCACGGTACAATATTTTGATAGATAATGCATCACATTGCTGGTTATATGGTTTCTGAAATGGTAGCCCCACAAAAAACTGAAAGAATGCCTATAGTCAACTGATTTTTAACAGTGGTGAAAAAACAATTCAATGGAGAAAGGACAGTCTTTTCAACAAATGGTGCTGGAGCACTTGAATATCCACATGCAAAATGAATCTCAACCTAAGCCTCATACTTTATACAAAAAGTAACTCAAAATGGATCATAGGAAATGTTCTGGAAATGGGTAGTGGTGATGGTTGTACAACATTGTGCATATACTTAATGCCACTGAGTTGTACACTTTAATAGGGTCAAATTGCAGATTTTATGTTAGTACCCTGATAAAAAAAAAATTAATGGATCATAGACCTAATATAAAAGTCTTTCCCTCAGACTCTACTTGTCCAAAAGCCTTTCCCCCAAACTATCCTTGTCCAGAGCCCATGAGTGCTCCCCAGCATAAAGAAGCCTCACCCTCCTTGAACTCCTGGAGAATATCCCCTTTATCAATTCCCAGTACTGCTCTTAGGCCCAGGCAAGCAGTGCCTGTGCCCAGTGGCTATTTGGAATGCCTTCCTCCAAATTTTCTAATGTCCCTTTTGTACCTAGGACCTGTCCAGAGGTTAGACTAAGACCTACATACTCTCGAGTCCCAATTTCTCTCCTTCCAGGACAATTTCTTATCCTTTCCATCAATATGGGGTTGACCAGATGATCCGAGGGTCTCCATGACTGGTGCCTACCACAGTATGCCAGGAGTTGATCACTCCCTTGGCCTGTTTGATCTATCTTTCAAGAAACCACATGAGATTGGACCGCTAGAATGGTATTACCATGCTTATTTAAGGTGACTCGAGTTGTTTATATGAACAGGAGCTCTGCCAGAAATATTTGCCCAGAATCCTCACACTCTAGAGGTGGCCCTGTCAATTTCCCTCTTGTTATATAATATACCCTGAAAGCTCCATGTTAGTCATGTCTGCATCCTCTCCCCACAATGGTGCTTATCTTAGTGCCTTGCTCTATATTTTTCAGACTGAATGCCTCTTGAAGAAATGACTAACATCTCATATTTACATATTTCTTTTGATCCAAGGATCTATGTTTTCCCCACACAAATTCCTAGATCTTCATCATTCTTCTGAGTGGCAAAGAGGCATTTTCATGTCCCCGAGCCCTGTAGTCACTGACCTGAACGTTGACGTGCTGAAAGCTTATCAAGAAGGAACAAACATGCCTCCAGAGTCTCTTGACAGTAAATGGCAAGTGAACTTCAACTTCAACGAACGTGAAAACAGCCACGCGTGGGAATGATGGTTGAGTGGTTTCAAGTTAGGCAGCCCAGTAGTTTGGATTGAACAAAGGTTTGGCTGCAACAAATTGTAGTGATAGAACATATGTTTGTTGTGCTTTGCTTTAGATCTTCTGCTTCAAGATTGAGGATACTCTCCCAAGGGGGAAAAGAACAAAGGAAGGAGAACCGGGTAGAAGAAAACAGACTTCACCCATCACTGAAATATTTCGTACCTGAAGCACAACCACCTTGAGAGAAGAACATGGTGGCAGCTCTTCACAGTCACCTGATTGAGGGGCTTGGGTTTGGTCCTGACTCAGAGGGAAATACACCACCACTGAGAGGCACCCCCACAGCACCTTCGTAATCACAGCCAAGCCTTAGCTTGGTCCCAGCAGACATATGAAAAAAGATGACTGTCAGAGCCACCAAGAGGGTGGCAGACTTGCTGTTACCAGGTCCACTCACATGGATCACAATGTCTGCATGAGGTCATGGAATGTTGCCGATGAAATGAAAGTGGCTCCTAAGTCATAAAGTTGCAGGCAGATGGACATCCTTTTGACAGGGCTCCTAGGAACTGAGCTGTGCCACTCTCCCTGATGATTCTGGGAAGTACATATCTCTTCCAGAGTTGGGATCAAATCCATACATGCCCAATTCTCACCAAAGCCCACTCTCCCCAGGGCTTGCAGGGATAGAAAGATAACCACACGCCTCCAGATTTGTCTATGTGAGAGCAGAGAGCACAAAGTTTGAGACCGGGGTGAATGGACAGGTGTGCTTCTTAGGGAAGCAGCAGAAAGGTGGCAAGAAGCTGGCAGCAGCCCCCAAGAGGCCCCTGGCACCATGGACAATGATGAACCTCTTGAGCCTGAGACAACAGGTGAAAAGGCATCCCATCTCTCACCACTCCAGCCCTTCCAGGCCGCCTCAGTGTAATACCCAGTGATCACATGGACCCAGAAACCTAGTGCCCTTCTTACCTGGGACCCTCTAGATTTGGGATGACGTATTACATTGACTTGGCTTTGGGACTTGCCAAACAGGGAGTGAGAGCGTTGAATGCATGTTGTGCTAGAATTGGCTCCTACCAGTTCTAGCCGACTTTGAATTTCATTTTTTGAGCTGCTCTACATCATGTTGGCAGTTTGAAATCACCCATGTCGGGAACATTTATACCACTGGAATTGGCCATTACTACACATCAGAATTTTTTTTCTGGAGAGCCGGTTAGACATTTACCAGCGTTCCACAGATTGGATGGAATTCTAAAATTGTTTGACTACTGAGGAAATTAAGGCTCAGAAAGTCATCACTTCTTGATAGCTAAATTTTCTGGCTAATCTGCTGTATGTCTTCTAACTACCAGGCCACTAGCTACTCCCACCCCTTATTACATAGACCTTACCTTACAGGCTGGGAAATAAATGTTGGGGCTTGGGTCTATAGACAAGGACTAAGAAAGACACAGACCTGTGTGGACTCATTAGGAACTCCCGCCTTAGAACAAGGGTGTTCAAAACTTAGGACCCCTGCCACCAGTGCTCAGTCCACCCGAAGCATAGGCTGGCTATGTTCTGACAGGCCACCTGGCAGTGCAGCCTGGCTTCCCCAAACCACTGCTTCCCGCTAATATAGGACGAGCTCTGGACACCTGTGTGTAGCTGTCAGGAACCCTCATCTGGTCCCCGATCACTGGCCCAGTGGCAGAAAATCCATGTCTAGCAAGCAAGGGAAGCTCAGGACAAGCCCTGCCTTCTTCGTGGTCATAAAATAGATGTAGGGTTGGAAGGAGGAGAAGCTAGGTCAAATTCTTAGGAATCCAGTTATCCCTCTCGATTCCTGAGACGCTCCTGTTCCGGTTTATTTTACCTTTGACCGAGTCGCCTGCCCTGCCCGTGGCCTTCACCATCATTCAGAGTAAAGCAACTCTGAATCCCACCCAAACCAGTAAGAAAGAGAAGAGGGAGCAAGAAGCCAATGTCCAAGTCAGGCCCAAAGCGGGGAATAGATCAGCAAGTCTCCAGAGAACACGAGGAGGGGTAGCATGCGACCCCACAGACGCTGGGGGCAGCAGTGCTGGGGAGGAAGGGCTTGCAGAATGGAGTCCTTGGTGTCTGGAGCCACATGCAGCTGGGGGACAAAGGCTGCAGCCCGGACCTGGGAGACAGAGGAGGAAACCGAGGTGGAGGGAAGTGGAAGTGGCTCCACATGAAAGGCTAGCGGGTTTCATTTCCAACATCACGGGGATGCGTTTTTCTTCTAGAGGAGACTGGAACCCAGGCAACACCACATAGCAGTGATGAAACCCTCTACTGTGAGGCTGAAACCGCCCCGGCCTCGGATAAAGGGAAACCCACCCGGGAGAGTTCAGAAACAGACCTCGAGATCGAAGGTGAAAGTGGGCTTTCGGAGGGGTGGGGGGACAGACCTGGCTTCCCCAGTTGGCCATGGCTCTGCCCCAGGCGTGGGGCCTGGCGGGTGAGCCGCGTGGGCACATCAGCTTGTTGAATGCTGGACCAGTCAGTGAGCGGGGATTTCTGGCGTCCCAAATGTTTCCACACGTGGCATCCTGTGTCACCTTCGCCACAGCCCCAGGAGGGAGGCATTATATTACCTGCCTTGACCGAGGAGGAAACTGAGGCTTAAAGCGATTGTGTGAGTTGCCCAAGGCCACCGAGAGCTTACCAAGGCTTGCTGACGCCAGGTTCACCCCACCCTGCCAATCTGCCTCCAGCATTCTGTATCCCAGGGACCACTGGCGTGTTTGTGGCCCGACCTGCCTCCTGGTGACGTTCCTCTCCTCACACTGGAGTTTGTGTTCCCCTGCGGGAGAGCCCCGGACAAATCCAAGTGCATGGCCCTGGGGGTGAGGGTGGGGGACTGTCTCAGCTGCAGCAAAGACTCTGTTACTGCCAACAGCCCCTCCACCTTCCTCTTCCTCTTCCTCTTCCTCTTCCTCTTCCTCTTCCTCTTCCTCTTCCTCTTCCTCCCAGTCTTCCCAACAGGGGAAGTGCCACAAAGAGCACACGGGAAGCAAGAACAATGCCAGCCCCTCCTGCTAGGCCAGCCTCACACCTCCCAGCTGAGGCCGGCCCAGGGGCCCTTTCTCTCCTGTGTCCTGGCGGCTGGGTGGGGGGCGGTGATCAGAGGCGGTAGAAACACAGGCGAGGCTGTTCTGCCAAATTCCTCTATACAGTCAGTTCCTAACCCCTGCCAAGGTCAACATACTGTTCACCCCGCACAGACCTGCTCCCTGCCCCCCTGGGCACCTTGTGGCTCTGTTTTCTTCTCTCTCTCTCTCTCTCTCTCTCTCTCTCTCTCTCTCTCTTTCTTTCTTTCTTTCTTTCTTTATTCTTTTTTCCTTTTCTTTATTTTTTTAAATTTATGTATAGGTTGTTGCTCTTTTTTTCTACTTTTCCACTTCAAGTCCGTTGTGAATGTTGCTTTCAACACTGAATGTTTCACGGTTGGAAAATGCGGAACCCCTGCTTCTACTCATTCCTCTCCTCACCCCCACCCCCTGCAAGTGGTAATAGCGTTGCAAGCTGCCCCTACAATACAACCACAGTGAATACAGCTGGAAGGGGTCAGCAGAATCAGAGCAGAATCAGTGCCAGGGACACAGCTGGGAGTTCCCTATGCTGCTTTGGCAATGGAGAACCCCTAATGATTACATTTGGTGCCAGCTCTGTGCTGAGAGTGGCTTCACTCCTGGTGCCCCTGCAGCTGGGGCTGAGAAGCTGGGACCGGGGCAGGGAGGGCTTCCTGGGACGGCCTGAGACAGGAGCCCGTGGGAATATAAGCTGGTGTGAGGCAGCAAAAGAGGGAGAGAAGGGAGCAGAAGTTGCTCAGCCACCTCATGCTGTTTCTCCTATGCAGCAAGCATGGTTCTCCCTCAGAGGTGACTTTGCACCCCAGGAAATACTTGGCAAACTGGGCTGGGGGATGCTACTGGCCAGGGATTCTGCTATATCTCCTGCACTGCACACGACAGCCCCTCACAGCGGGGAACGCCCAACACTGAGTGTCGGTCGGTCGGTCAGTAGTGCCCAGGTTGAGAAACCCTGCTCTATAACCATCACAGAGGGAAGGCCAGTGTGAAGCTGTGCCTGCAAAAGCACCTTCCTTGTCAAGCTGTTGTCCGATCACCAACCAAGCTCTCTCTGTCCGCCTTAGACACGTTTGGGGTGGCTTGGCCAAAGGCCCTGGGATCCGAAGAAAAAACAGACACAGGCTTAGACCCCAGCTGGCCTGGGACATCTTGCCAGTGGGACATCGGCATCCAGGCAGGCCCACTGCCCACTGCCCGCTGCCCACGGGCCAGGCTGTCTCAGCCTACAGACAAAGGCTCCAGGAGGTTGGAATGGAGATGTGAAGGCCTCGTCTGTCAGCTGGCTTGAGCACTGTGTGTAATCTGGGCTAGCTTTGTCATTGGGAAAGTAGGGATCCCAGATCTTTTTAGAGAAAAACATGACATGCAAGTCTACGAAAGAGGAAAGCCGGCTCACATGCAAGTTTCCTTGTTTCTGGATGGTTTGGGGGTCTCTCCATCTTGCCTTGATTTGCCCCTGTGGGAAGCCTACTGGGCCCTACGTGGGGTTTTTAAGTTGGTACTTCTCTAAGTCATCAGTAATGCTGGTTATGGCTCACATCCTAACAGTGGTAGCAAAACTAAAAGGGAAATGGAGACTCCTTCAACTATCACAGGTCGCCAGCTTCTCACCTGGCTTTTCAGAGCTGCCCCAAGGGGAGACTAGGGCTTCATGCACCCTGGGTGATCAGTTCCTGGACACGGCCAAGCCAGGAAGCCTGTGTGGGGCTCCTCCTCCTAGGGGAGCCTGGGGCCTAACCCCAGGGGCTTGTGTCATCCCCAAGGGAGACGCCCATTTGAGGCTTTCTGGACGTGAGTCTCCCTCCCACTGCTGGCTGACTTCCCAATTGGAGCTGCCCTCTTAACTGACACCCAAGGGACAGATCAGAAAGGAACATGGCCTGGTGTCAGAGGAGATAAGGCAAACGCAGAAGAGAATTCATGTCTTTTTCTGCAGATACTGAGAAATATTTCACCACCGGGCAAAAGGAGCTGTACATGGAGGCCTGCAAACTGGTGGGCGTAGTGCCTGTCTCCTACTTCATCCGGAACATGGAGGAGTCCTACATGAACCTCAACCACCACGGGCTGGGCCCCCACGGTACTAAGGCCATTGCGATCGCCCTGGTGGTGAGCATGCCCGTGGAGGCACATGAAGCCTGGCAGAGGTGGGGGCGAAGGGGGGGGACGTTGACAGGGTGATGGGACCCTAAATTGCATCTGGGATGCCCACCCTGCCATAGGCTCGGCTGGACTGCCCATTTTCCCAACAGTCAGGGACTCCCCAATAGGTCCTGGGAAGGAGGCTGCTAGAGACCTGGGCCTTGGAAGTTTGTGCTCTTTCCTCTTCGGGAAACAAAGGCACCAGCCTGGAAAAGTGGCCGGCTGGGTGCTAATTCGAGAGCATGGTACACAAGGTCAGCCTGGGTCTCAATCCCAGAGCTCACCTTTGCTATAAGTGGGTTCACTCCTGAGCCATTCCATTCAGGGTCTGCCTTAAGGCTCACACCGCAGAGTGGGTCAGGTTTTCCCATAGGAATAGTGTTCTCTCCGGGCTTGGCATGGGCGAACAAGCGCTTGCCCTTGAATTCATCATAGCTCTCTATAATCCTAACTGATTATGTACGGAGCTGATTCCCGTCCCAGGAAATCAGAGAATGTAACAGCCGTACGTGAGCACCACACTATTTGTTCACTTAGGACAGTAAAGGGCAGTTCGATTAATAAAAGAAAAAGCACTCGCTCGTCTTTGGAAATGCAAGAACATTTGCATTTAGCTCATGCCCACTAAGAAGTTACATAAAATGTGAGGTTGTGCTGCTTTCTGGGGAGGGGGCGGAAAGACAGGGAAGAGCAGAGAGAGAACAAAGCCATCTTGAAATTTATTGAGCATTAAAAGACTGATTCATGTCGTGTTAGGAATGCACCATAACCTCCTGAGCTTCATGGCGGGGGTGGGGGGTGGGGGGGTGGGGGGGCAGAGGATAATAATGAAATCCTCTCGGGACTCGGGCCATGTGTTTCTCAGAGACAGTAGTTCCTGTTTGGGGGGAGTTTTGTCTTCCTTGATTCTCTGTATCACTCACTTGACAATTACTGTGACATTCCGGTGGACTCAAGTTTTATTTATCTTTTGTGCTGTTTCACTTTTCGCATGTTGGATTTGCCTGGTGTAGATCAAAGGCATCCCGCTAGGAAGGGTCCTATTTCACACTGCTTCTCTTCTATTCCCCAACCGCCTGGCCCTATGCCCTTGCACTCGGTGCCCTGGAGAGCAGCGATGTTCTCTGCTCGTCTTGTTCCCCCAACACTCAGCACAGAGGGTGGGATGACTGTGGATGGACTTGGGATCCGGCTGCCGGCTGTAGCACACGCTGTGCTAGTCCCAGGGTGACTCTGGAAGCGGTCCTTTAACCTGTTTCTGGACACTGCTAGATGATACCTAGACTGGGAAGCCACCTGAGCCATCTCCCTTGACCTTGAGCACGAAGGAATTCTTCCCCTCCCAGAGAGCTGGGACCACAGACATTGCAGGAAGGCCCTGCGTGGACTGTCCCTCCTTGTAACAATGTGCTAGACCGTCCCTCACTCCAGCACCTTCTCCCTTTGGCTGAAGCTAGAGCTCCTTGCCGCCTGCTGCTTCTCTCACTGCCTGGCCTGCTTTGAACATGCGCACGTCCAGAGATGTGTCTGCTCTCTGTGGTTTTCTGCACCGGGCACACGAGGGGAAGGGAGGAATACAGTGCCAGTCAGCGCCAACCCCATCCCTCAGGCTTCAATGCCAGTCATTTCCTCCATGTGGGGATGCAGACTAGCTTGGATCTAGATATTTATTTAAGTCCAACTCCTTCCAAATAGCCCGAGGCAGGGTCCTAACTACAAGAGGGTACCAGCTGTGCCCAGAGCCTACCCTGCGAGAAAGGCTTCTCAAGGCAGCAGGCACTGCAATGCTTCCTGCTTCAGGCCTTGTGCTAAAATATTCGTATTATATGTATCAAGTTCTCCTTCATCGAAGCTAAGTAAGTAATTAAAATGGGTTCTGCTCATCCTTGGACCTCTTACTTTCCAGGGCTTTGTTTTCATGTTCCTCTTACAAATTCCCCCGTGGAGCCCCTTTGGGTCAAGGGGCCCAGGATAAGCATATTGCCCTAGAAAATATGCATCTAAAATGTAAATATAAAATATCAGCATGCAGGGGTGGACAAAAGTAGGTTGACAGTTGTAATAGAAATAAATGAGCCAATCGTTAATAAATAACAAGAACAAACTGTTTCGAGTGCTCACAACTGTAAACCACTTTGCCCACCTGTACTGTCCTAGCCTCGGTGGGATGGCTCATCTCCTGCCCCATTCTCCGGTTCCTGCCTACTCCTCCAAAACTGTTGGCCTGCATCTCCATACCCTTTGGCATGGCTGGGAGGTTCTGGGCAAAGTCAGGGACCTGCCTCCGTCACCAACCACCTCTGTCTTTCCCCCGCACCCCTCGTGGCTGAAGTCCAACACGACTCTGATCACCCTGGAGCTGGCAGACAACAGTATCATGGAGGACGGCATCCTGAGCCTGGTGGAGATGCTACAAGAGAACTACTACCTCCAGGAGCTGGTACTGTGCCTGCTCTGCTGGCTCCCACCACCACACCCTGGGCCCCAGAGCCCCCTGGAGACAAGCCAAGGCCCCTGCCCGAGCCCAGGCCAGCCTCCGGGCTTTCTGCAATGCATCTGGGGGCCCCTCTCCTGTAGAAGTGACTTCTCAGAGGAGGGTCACACCTCAGAGGCTGGCCAGGGGGACCTGTGCTCCTGGTGGCTGTAGGAAACCCTAAGAAACCATTTCTATTTGGACCTCATAAACCCCTAAATAGACGAACTCACTTCTGTGTAGTTGCCTTAGAGTAAAATTTTTTTTAAAAAAAGACATGAAATAATTTCATAAAATACAATGTGCCTGGAGATAGATAATGGTGATGGTCACACAATATGAATATACTAAAGACCACTGAACTGTACACCGAAAAATGGTTATGATGCCGAACATTGTGTTATATCTATTTTACCACAATAAAAAAATGCAAAAATTAAGATAATAATGGCTAATACATATAAAATCCCTCCCACTAGCATGAAAGGACTATGACCATATTTTGTTTAAATTTTTTTGACTTCAGAGAGGAATGGAGAGGGAGAGTTAGATAGAAACATCAATGATGAGAGAGAATCATTGATCAGCTGCCTCCTGCATACCCTCTGCTGAGGATCAAGCCCGCAACCCATGCATGTGCCCTTGACCGGAATCAAACCCTCGACCTTCTGGTCCACAGGCCGATGCTCTACCCTTTAGCCAAACCAGCTAGGGCAAGGACTATATCCATTTATCTCCCCACCTCTTCCCAGTACAGCGATTCATGCTTCATGAATCAGTGAATGAATTGGCAAGTGATTATTTACTCTAATCTCATTTTTTTCTCAATTATTTTATGCCAAACTCTTCAAATATAGCTGACTTGGGTTTTCAAAAAGTTGCCATGTGCCATCTAAAGTACTAGAGCTCAGCTGGGGAGGTGGGGCATGATTGAAGCTAAGTTCAGAAACTAAGACCAGCTCCGGGCCTCACAGTGAGGCAACAGAAAAGCCAGCCTCCTATTGTTCTTCTCTCCTCAGGACCACACTGATCCTTCCCATCCTTTCACCCCAGCCCCCTCTCCCCACCGAGAACCGACTCCCTTAGCGTAGGTCTCCGGTCAGCCCCCCTCGGACATCATTTGTTAATGAGGGCCCTTTATTGGGGTGTGTACATACACGACTGTTTTCTTGTGTTTTAGAATATTTCCGACAATGCTCTTGGTTTTGAGGGGGCCAAAGTCATCGCAGAGTTTCTCCAGAAAAATTCCTCTTCACTCTTGAGCCTTCAGCTATCAGGTGTGCCCAGGGAAAAGGAAGAGGGGAGAAGGGGGGGACATTGGGGAAGGAAAGGAGAAAGGAAGAAGGTGAAAGGCAGCGGGAATCAAAGTTGAGCTGAACTGGCCCTGGCCCTTCTGATTGTAGAGACCAGAACCCTGTATCTGCACCCTGCCAAACCCCTCCAGCCACCCTTGCCCCCTGTCCATGGCCACACTGGCTTCCTGGCTTTCCTGGACCATATACTTCTGATTCACTTTGCAACATTCCTTCCTCTGCTTTAAAATCTCCTCCCCCAGACGTCTCTCCATGACTCGCGCTCTCTTGCTTCATCCGCTCAGATGTCATCTCCTTGGGGGATGACTCTGATGCCTTGCCTCAAAGCAGCCCCTCTCTCTTCCCACTTTCTATCCATTTCCCTGCTTGGTTTTCCTTAATGGCATTTGTTACTACCTGACCCCCTGTTTTTAATTAGTTTAGCATCTGTCTCACAGAAAACAAAAAGCCAATTGAGAATTCTAGGATTTACAGAACTGTCCTCAGATTTGTGGTTTGAATTTATACCACTTGCAGGGTCCTGGAATCCCTAAGGCAAGAAATTAACATACAAAGTGATCCTCTGCTGGTAATACCCTGAAGCATGCAACAGAAACAAACATAAAACCTCTTTGGAAGAGCAACCTCTTGACCCATACTCCTTATCGCCTGGTATTCCCACAGATAAAGCTTTCCCAAAGATGCGTTCACAGTCCCAAATTGTAAAACAAGAAACAAAACACCATGAGAGTTATCAAGTGGCAGCATCGGACTCTCAAGAACTTGAGAAATATAATGATCAGATATACACTATACACTGAGTTACCATATGATTTATCCTCGAAAATAATAGCAGCATTATTAATTAAGTGAAACTGCAAGCAGATATCTTGCACCCAAATATAAACTATCCTATCTAATAAAAGAGTAATATGCAAATTAACCATCACTCCGCAACAAAGATGGCGGTGCCCATAGTGGCTGGGGCGGGACGCTGGCAGCGTCACCCTGGCAACGCAAGCCCAACATCTGTGCCTCAGCCGCACAGAGGGAGGGGAGGAGCCTCACGCCAGAGGCCAGGGCGAGGGACGCTGCTGTCATTGCAGGCCAGGCGGAAGCTGCTCCCCTCACCACCACCCCCGTGCAAGAATTTTGTGCACTGGGCCTCTAGTGTTTATTATGATTAAGAAAACCCCAAAAATGCAAGAACAAATCACTGTTTTTTTAAAAATATATATTTTATTGATTTTTTTACAGAGAGGAAGGGAGAGAGATAGAGAGTTAGAAACATCGATGAGAAACATCAATCAGCTGCCTCCTGCATACCCCCTACTGGGGATGTGCCTACAGCCAAGGTACATACCCCTGACTGGAATCAAACCTGGGACCCTTCAGTCCGCAGGCTGATGCTCTATCCACTGAGCCAAACCGGCTAGGGCTCACCGTTGTTTTTTTTTAAAGATCTCCCCCAAAATAGAACTTCTAGAAATAAGAGTTATTGAGCCCTAACCGGTTTGGCTCAGTGGATAGAGCATCAGCCTGCGGACTGAAGGGTCCCAGGTTGGATTCCAGTCAAGGGCATGTACCTTGGTTGCAAGCACATCCCCAGTGGGAGATGTGCAGGAGGCAGCTGATTGATGTTTCTCTCTCATAGATGTTTCTAACTTTCTATCCCTCTCCCTTCCTCTCTGTAAAAAAGTCAATAAAATATATATTTTTAAAAAGAGTTATTGAAATTAAAGACTCAATGGATAAATATAGTTATTGAAATTAAAGACTCAGTGGATAAATTCAACAGCAAAGTAGCTATGGGGTGAATAAAATTAGTGACCTGGAAGACAGATAAAAGGATATTTTACCTATCATTGCAGTACAGAAGATAAAGAGATAGAGAATATGAAAGATAAAAGAATATAAAAGGAAGAATAGACTCACTATAATAGCTAATCAGCGTTCCAGAAGAACAGGTGAGCAACAATATTTGAACAAATTATAGCTGATGTGTTCCTTGAATTGCTGAGTTATAAAATTACCTGATTTTATACATTGACTAGCTTGTTTTGTCATTTTATTGCACAGCCAAAGAAATATTTGTATTTCAGTAGGTATATTCATTTGTGCATTCATAAAGTCAGTCGGTCAGGAAGCATTTATGTGCCAGGCACAGTTTAGGTCAGTGATGGCGAACCTTTTGAGCTTGGCGTGTCAGCATTTTGAAAAACCCTAACTTAACTCTGGTGCCGTGTCACATATAGAAATTTTTTGATATTTGCAACCATAGTAAAACAAAGACTTATATTTTTGATATTTATTTTATATATTTAAATGCCATTTTACAAAGAAAAATCAACCAAAAAAATGAGTTTTCGTGTCACCTCTGACACACGTGTCATAGGTTCACCATCACTGGTTTAGGTGCTAGAGATACAAAAGTTCAAAGAAGAAATTTGGGTATAAGCCATTTATTCCCCAGAAATCTTTTAGATTGCTTAGCAGGGCAGGGGCTAGAGCAAAGTAAGGGAGGCATTCGCCTCAGTCACACAATTTAAGGGGCATCAAAAAGCTCAGCAACTAAGTCAATAACATCTTGATGCAATATTTTTTAAAGTCAAAGTCAATACAAAAATAGTCTGAGATTAAATAAAATATCAACCCTTTAAATAAAGAAACACACTACAAAAGGAACAATCTCGGAGAGAAGGGTGGGGAGGAGAGGAGGTAATCAACTAAGGACCTTGTATGCATAAATGCATGACCCATGGACACAGACAAGGGGCCAGTGAGGTCCTGGGGTGGAGGCAGGCTGTGGGGAGGTGAATGGGGGGAAAAGGGAGACATATATAATACTTTCAACTCTAAAGAATTATATTACAAAAATAATAAAGCCAATGGAGTCTTATAAAATAAAATAATAAAATTTAAAAAAAGGGACAGAGTGAGGCAAGATGAGTGAGGCTTGGCTCTACAAGTGCAGGGTCAGGTCCTGCCTTATTTAACATTTAAAAATTTTGTTTATCATAGACTAGAGGCCCGGTGCACAAAATTTGTGTGCAGGTATGGTCCCTAGGCCTGGCCTGAGATCAGGGCCATCTTCCCTGGCTGCTGGCAGTCGCCCCCCCCCCCACCCCACTGCTACCCACCCCCGGTTCTCCATCCACCATCAGGCAATCAGAGCCTGCCAGCCAGAGGGAAGGGACTGAGAGGTTGGCTGGCAGGCCCTGATCAGGCAATCGGGGCCTGCGGGCTGGGGGTAGCTCCTGCATTGAGTATCTGCCCCCTGGTTGTCTGTGCGCGTCATAGTGACTTTCGTTCTGCCATTCGGTCCATTTGCATATTACCCTTTTATTATATAGGATGCTTCTGCATTGGTTTGGGACTCTTTTAAATGTTAAAATATTATTCATTGAGATTACTGAGCCTTTCAGTGCCCTTTAGATTTTGCACACAAAGGCAAGTGCCCCACTCGTCCCCTTCCGGCATGTCTCTGCTGCTTAGACTATATCAGCATTTTTTATTGATTTCAAAGAGGAAGGGAGAGGGAGAGAGAGATAGAAACATCAATGATGAGAGAGAATCATTGATCGGCTGCCTCCTGCACGCCCCACACTGGGGATCCAGCCTGCAATCTGGGCATGTGGCCTCTTGGCTCATAGGTCAATGTTCAACCACTGAGCCATGCCGGCTGGGCTATCGTGGCATGTTTTATACTGTTACAGACTTTAGGCACTAGGCTAAGGGTTGATGCTGCCAGCAATGCACAGGGTATAGTGTTCCTGCTCCTGGAACTCCCCTGACAGTCACAGCAGAGCAAGAAGAGAATGCCAAACGGGATGGTAAATGGTTTCCCTTTTCCTCCTGTTTTCTTCTGTGTCCATATTTTTGCTTTGAGTGCTTGCCCCTTTTTCTGCATCTGATTGTTCCGAGGGGAAGAGACTGGCAGAGCTAGGCTGTGGGGGGCAAGGGAGCCCTGCCTGGAGAGCACTGATCATGCCCTCCTTCCTGCCAGGAAATAAGTTCAAGGACCAATCTGCAGAGCTGCTCTGCCAGGCCCTGTCGGTAAGAAGCAGGGGGTGGGTACCGCTGAGCCAGGTGGGAGATGTCCCTGGAGGCCTGGTGGGGGGTGGGGGGGCTGGGGAGCCTCTGGGTCTAGAGAAATGCATGGTATAGGGCGCTGGGGAATGTTTGGACTCTGCCCATCCTGGCCAAAGCCACAGCAGGTGGTAGGACTGTTTTTGGTGTCATCAATTGTCTTCAGTGTAAGAACCCTAGTCCCCCTCGTTCTGGGTATGTGGGAGCCCCCATCCCACTGACCTAGGATACGGGAGGCATTTGCAGTCCCATGGAAGCCCCACAGTACCTCTCCGTCCACTGCTTTTTCCCCAGGCCAATTACAGAATTAAGGAAATGGATCTCAGCCACAACGAATTCTCTGACAAGGACGGGGAGTTCCTGGGAAGCATGCTGGGTGAGTCCCCACGGAGGGAGGGGCTGGCAAAGGAGAGGGACCTGGCAAACAATCTCTTGTCAGAGCTGCATCTCCTGCTGTTTTCGCTATTGAGTGTTCTCATTGTAGAAGAGGCCACACCCAAAATACATTGTAAATGTGGGAAGTAAAACTTTAACATGATTAGGAGAACATCTAGAGCAGCGGTTCTCAACCTGTGGGTCGCAACCCCTTTGGCGGTCGAACGACCCTTTCACAGGGGTCGCCTAAGACCATCCTGCATATCAGATATTTACATTACGATTCATAACAGTAGCAACATTACAGTGATGAAGTAGCAACGAAAATAATTTTATGGTTGGGTCACAACATGAGGAACTGTATTTAAAGGGCCAGAAGGTTGAGAACCACTGATCTAGAGAAAGAGTTTGCTGACCTCAGAGAGGTTAACGCCTATTACATAGGCACAGTGACTATAAACCATAACAAAAATTATCTGTATATTTAACAATAGGTTTAAAACGGGGGATGATCAAAGACATTGTGGGCAATGTTACAAGACAAGTAATAGTCAGAAGTAGATATTTGCAGCATTTGTAGAATATTAAAGGTTAGTGTTCAAAATGTTGATAAAAGATCCTACAGGTCAATTGGATGATGATAAACACTCCAAAAACAAACAAACAAACAAACAAAAAAAAACAGTGTCAGGCCCGGCCAGTGTGGCTCAGTGGTTGAGTGTCAACCTATGAACCAGGAGGTCACGGTTCCATTCCCGGTCAGGGCACATGCCTGGGTTGCAGGCTCAATCGCCAATAGAGGGCGTGCAGGAGGCAGCTGATCAATGATTCTCTCTCATCATCGATGTTTCTCTCTCCCTCTCCCTTCCTCTCTGAAATCAATAAAAATAAAAATTTAAAAATAAACAGTGGTCAAGACATATGGACAATGAAAAATCAAAGCCAAATGCCCAACCTCTTTGATAATTAGAGAAATGCCATTAATAGAACAACAAAAAGATTCCCCCTTGTCATCTTTCAAAGCTACAAAATGTTCAAGTCAGAGAATTCACAGTGCAGTGAACACAGGGATAAATAACCCTCAGAAGCTGCCAGGTAAAGGCACTTTGGAGAGCAATTTGACAGTACTTAGTAAATTGAAAATGTGTATATTCTAGGATGCAGCAATTCACTTCTCCATGTCTCAGAGCGCTCTCTCTCTCTCTCTCTCTCTCTCTCTCTCTCTCTCTCTCTCACACACACACACACACACACACACACACACACACACACACACACACAGATGTCTAAGGAGTTTCATTGCAAACTTGTTATAAAAGAAAAAAATAATAGCTCCTAAATGTTCATCCCTGGGGAAAGGAGTAGACGGGGGAGGGCACTTAGTGTGGGGGTGGAGGTGGGGTGATGAGAGAAAGGCCCACAGGGAAGGTGGATTTCTGTTGAAGCCTAAATGTGATAAATAAGAAACAGCCGTGCTAGGTTCTAGAAGCTCAGCATTCCGGGCAGAAAGAACAGAGCATGGCATATTCGAGGACCATGGGCGGGGGGAAGGGGACAGGGTGGCTGGAGCAGAGTGGACAGTGGAGGAGAATGGAAGGACAAGAGGTCATCGAGGTGGCCTGCAGCCACTTGTGGGACTTGGACATGCACGAAGTCTGGACTTTATTCTCCTGCGATGAGAAGTCGGTGAAGGATGTGAATGTGGGGAATGATGCAGTTTGATTTGCAGTTTTAGAACTTCTGTTGAAGGCAACTGAGGAGAACAAGAATGGGAGGAGGGAGGCCAACGAGGAGGCCCGAGGATGATGCCTGGGCTAAGGGAGCAGGCGATGGAGAGGGGATGGAGTCAGAGTATATTTTGGCAGCAAAGCCAAAAGGACTTGTTGACCTGAAGAATGAGGGAAAGAAAAAGATAGACTCGTGATTATTTTGTTTCAGATACTGGTTTGAATGGGTGTCATTTACCCAAATGGGGAAAACTCAGGGGGTCACAGGGCTAGAAGAGCAGGAGTTAGGAGGCGAGATTTCCATTCGGGCCACATAATGTTTGTAATGGAGACATCAGGTAGGCAGTTTGCTATGTGAGTTTAGAGCGTGGTTGGGGCTGGACAAATACATTTGGGATCCAAAGGCATGTAGATGTATTTAAAACCATGGGACAAGGGTGTGACTCAGGAATCAGAGTGATGCCCATGTACTCAACTCTATCTACACTCGCCTCTACCTCACCTCGTCCCAAACAAAACTAACAATGATCAGGTGTTTAAATAGGATGTTTTCCCAACCCCATGGATAGGGTGTCCCAAAATTCACACAAGAAGTAATTTTGATAGAAAACACAGGTTTATAATTAAAAATTGTAAAATTTTTATTGATTCATAAAGTATACAGTATAGGGTTATGTATGGACTAGCACATCAGGTAAATGGCCTCCACGGCTTTGCTGGCACATACGCAAAGCCGTGGTCTTCATTGGTCTTCATTGTCCCTGCTCCTGGGCCATAGTTGGTACTTGGAAATGCTTATCAAATTGAAGGGATTGAAATCAAAGGGCAACAGATATTAGAATCTGATTCAATAAACCAAGTAAAATTAGGCTTTTATTTTTTGTTGTTGTTAACGCTCACGCAAAATTCAAATCTTGCGTGAATTTTGGGACACCCTATAGCATTTAAACAAAATAATCTCTAAGCTTTAGAAAACTAGTGCAAGTTCCATGCAAACCTGGCATCTAGACAAGCCTGATGCCTCGCTACTTCCAAGGGGTTGTGTCCCTAAAGCCGAAAGAAATAGAAAGTCTGGACCCACCACTGCCCCCTGCAGGTCTCCATGTGAACGACATCGCAGGATGTGCTCCATGCGATCACAACCTCCCTCTGTGAACACGGCTCCTGTTTTCCAGGCTGTCTCCCTCTACTTTAATGCACACCATCCCACCAGGTGGATATTTATGCTGCACTTGACCCGTCCCCTCTGAGTCACGAGCCTTACTTGTAAAAGTGATGCCATGGCAAACAGCTACAAGCATGCCGCCCTTCTCACAGCCTGTCCTTGGGAGGAGTCGCAGAGGTGATTCCGCTGTGTGACAGGGTGCACACACGTTTATAGGAAAATACTTGGGACCAGATGATATTTGCCAAATAGATGGTATTAACGTGCTTGCCACCTGCAATACCTGAGTAGGATTATTTTACGTCATCGTTGGCAGCATTGGAAATCATCTCACGATGTTGTGTTTAAATGAATCACTGAACAAATGTTACCTCTGCGTTTTACTTTTTATGAGCACTGAGCTCTCCTTATTCCCAGTGGCATCGCTCTCTGCCAACCCTGAGAGTGGGTCCCCTGAAAAGCAGGGGATGCTAAATTGATCCCCCACCCCCTCTCCAGCCCTCAACGTAGGGCTCCAGACACTGGACCTGAGCTGGAATCACTTAAGCTCACGGGCAGCTGTGTCCTTGAGCAACGGTCTTCGGGTAAGGTCTCCCTGGGAATGGTATGCTGAGCCGGGAGGTGAGGGGTGAAGGGTGACGGGGTAAAGGTGGGAGGGTGGGCGTGGGAGGGAGGTCCCGCCCCGCCCCCCATCTTGAACTCTTCCTCATGGTCGCCGCTGATGCGGATATACTGAGCTCTTCCCATTGTTGGCCTCCCTCCCACAATTCCTGGATGCACGTTATTCTTTAGCATAAATCCTGTCCAGGAGAATCCACCCTGCTAGGGCCTAGTGGCATCTTTGGGAGTACTTCAAGGGAGCAGTTTAATGATGGAGTGGGAATGACCAGAACCCAACAGGAATGTATTGTTGAGACTGCGTGCAGCTGGGAGGTCGGGGGTGAGCTGGCCGAGACCTCTCTCCAGGGACCACTGAGTCCCCAGCCTGGATGCCGACCGGGGATAGATGCCCCTTGATACCGGTGCTCTTCTCCCCCTCCCTGGAGTCCAACGTGACCCTGAAGACACTAGATATCTCCATGAATGGCTTTGGGAACGAGGGGGCTGCGGCCCTAGGGGAGGTCCTCAAATCCAACAGCTCCCTGGCCTACCTCGATGTCAGCAACAATGACATCAGCAACGAAGGGATCATCAAACTCAGCAAAGGACTGGAGTTCAACGAGTGCCTCCGAACTCTGAAGGTAGAGCCTTCACCTGGGAACGGGCCGTTTTGCGTGTGTGTCTGTGTGTGTGCGTCCATGGGTGCGCATCCAGGTATGTATCAGTGCATCGTGTGTAGGTGTGCGTGTGTCATGTGTGGGGATGGGTGCAGCAGGGTGATGGGGCTGGATTTTGCCCGGGAGAATCACTGTGAAATGTGCCTGGTGCTTCACATGTGCGTATATTCTCGGCTGCCTCGCTGCTACAAACCCAGGATCCCCCGCTGCTCTCAGTAGTCATCCCCTAATTGGTCTCCCTTCCTCCCATGTGGGTCTCCTGCAGGCTCTGGAGCATAAATGATTCCACCACCTCCCCCGACACCTACTCCCCTGCGGCTTAGACCCCTTCTGTGGCCACCTGCTGTGCAAATCCAGGTCTCTCGGCCCTGTGTGCTTCTCCAACCTCAGTTCACCCCATGCTGTCCCTTGCTCTTCCCAAGGCCTCGGGGTCTCCTTTCATCTCCGTGGTCCTGCCAGGGCCTTGCTCACGGCCATGCTGGGCCTGCAGGACTCTTTCCCCGGCTGATGTCCTCCCCTGGCCTTCACTGCTTCCTGCCTCAGAGCGTAGCTCGAGCAGCAATTCCCCAGGTGGGTGGGAGGGCGGAAGATCGGACAAAAAGACAGGGAGAAGGTGCTTACAGAGACGTCTGGGTGGAACAGAGACTGCGATTTGATGGAAAGAAATGGGAGCCGGGCCCGGGGCAAGCCCCTCCTGTCCCCGCCTCGTCCTCTTCCTGTGTCACCCCCCTTCCCACAGCTTTTCCTGAACCCTATGAACATGGAGGGAGCTGTGTCACTTATCATGTCCATCAAGAAGAACCCCAGATCCAAGATGGAAAACCTTGACATTTCCGTGAGTAATCAGATGGTAGTCGCTTGCACCCGCGTCCGCAGGTGCCAATAGCCACGCCCCTCAGAGGCCTTCACACCAAAGCTCCCTGCAAAGGTCCCTCCTTTGGGGGCGCAACTCTGCCGCCTCCAGCGGTCCTTTCAATAGAGCAGCTGTCAGTCAGCGGCCGGGAGTGAGAAATCATCTACCCGGCCCTGGACCAGGGCCCTGCACACCTGAGAGCAGGCCGAGCTCAGGTGCAGAAACGGCGGGAAAGGGCAGGAGGACCCAGGGCAGAGCGTCCGTCAGCCGTCCTGGTGGATGGCCCCGCATCCCAGAAAGGCTCCAGAATCACAGGGCTTTGAACATCTGAGTAATAGAGCGTGGACAGACTTGCATTTTCATTTCATAACGTAGCCTACTCTACTCAGAGCAGTGTTTGAGGCTACAGTTAAGAAATCCCTTGGTGGACAGGGAAAGCCTGAGGAAGTGACTTCACTCTGCCAGGTTCTCCCGCCTGAATCATCCTAGAGGTGGTAGCTGAGAATAACCGTGTCCTGCACTCGTCTATCACTTTATACTCTTTTTTCCCCCAAAGTGATGTTATACCTGCCAGCTCATTGGCTCCTATTCCGGGAGGCGGGTCCCAGAGCTGCTGTAGCAAAGGTCTGCGAGCGGGGTGGTTAAACAATAGAAATCTATTCTCTCGCAATTGTGGGAGCTAGAAGGCAGGGTTGGCGCCATCTGAGGGTTAGAGGGAGAATCTGTTCTGTGCCCCTCTCCTAACACCCGATGGTTGTTGGCGATATCAGAGTAGGTCCACCCTAAGGACCTCATCTTAACTCAAAGACCCTATTTCTAAATACGGTCACATGCGCAGGTACCGAGGGTTAGTATATATATATATAATGGGAATATAATTCAACCCATAACAAGAACTTTCCCTCATTTTCCCATTTTACATATAATTAAACTAAAACAGAGAGGCTGGGTCACTTGCCTAGGACCGCACAGCAAGTGAGAATCACAGCAGGGAGGAAAGCCAGGGCTTCTGCCTCCTACTCTAGAGTTCTAAGAAGGCACAGAGGGACATTTTTTAATGCCACACAAATACGTTTTGCTAAGCCATTGACGCCTTGCAATGATAGCCTTGCAATGAATATTTAAACCCAAGTTCCTTGGAACTGAATGATAAGTTTATGTTTGCCACAGATTATGAAACACTATCAACACATCCCTACTCTCTTTCTCTTTTCCTCACCCCTGCCTCCTGCCCCAGGCTCCTGGGCTCTGTTCCCTCACCCCTTTCTCCTCAGAGGCCCGCTCTCCACCCTCACCCCACAGCTCTGACCTTGTGCCCACTCCGCCCTGCCTCTGAGTTCCAGCCACGGGTCCAGATTTTGTGGATATTTGGTTTTCCCTCCCACAGAGCTGGTTGGAGAGGATGGAGCCAGGCCCGGCCTTGGTGTGTCTGAGGGAATGTCAGACATGGTGCTGTTTCGGCTCCAGACGACATATAGCCCATGAACTCGGATCACTTTGCCACTAAACAAGCCTCCCAGGAGGGAGCACACCTGTGCCATTCCCTTCCCTCTCTCCGCCCCCCCCCCCCCCCCCCGCCCAGACACGCATCTCCTAAACCCCAGGGACCTCAAGGAACCCCATGAGACTTGCAACCAGGGCAGCTATGGGCAGCGGCAGCTCATCCAGGCTCCCCCCGAACTTGTCTCCAAGGCCCCCTTTTCTCTGACTTCCCGGTGAGCCGAGCAGACCCGCCTAGGCTCTCCTGTAGCTTCTTCCAGGCCCTTCTTTGTTTCACTGTCCTCAGTGGTTTTGGGGGGGGAGTTTTTGTTGTTGTTTGTTTTTTTTGGGGGGGAGGTTGCTGTGGTCAATAAATTCTAGCTTGCTTTACTAAAACAAACAAACAAACAAACAAAACCCCACAATCCTACCAGAACCAATAGGTCTGAATTAGCCTTTCTCTTCCCTGTCGTCACCTATGCTGCCATAACTCTGTGGTGCTGGAATTCCTTCACTGTAGATGCTTCTAGACCTTTCTCTAGAATACCTACAAAAAGAGTAAGTCTTCAGCCCTTAAGCATGGATTTAAGTCTTTGAAAGGCAGGAGATGCTCAGAACCAGCCCTGAGGAATGAAGCAGGTTAATGTCCCCCAGGGCGGCCAGGTTTGCTCCAACGCTATTTCACGGAACACACCTCCCCCTGCGGCCTGTAACCCCCGGGTCTCGGGGACTTCCTTCGGGGAGTTCCCAGTGTGGGCTGAGCCGGGCCCAGGGGGTGGGCATGAGGGGTCCTCTTCCAGGGCATCTGCTCTGAAGACCAGCACTGGCACAGGGATGGGCCCGTCTGCAGCCCCATCGCTGCATCGCATGGCCGCACGCAGACGGTTAGGCTTGCCGTCTGAGAGTCTGAGAGCGTTTAGATGGCCCGGCGTGGTGAGCCCCCAGCACAGACAGAACATCCGATCCATCACCCGGGAATCGCACGAGTTAAACCACAAGCTCTAAACAACGTGAACCACCCCCTCTAGGAGCTGCATGGCGGGATGACCTGGAGGAGACGCGGCCGGCCCTCTGGCTGGCTTGGGTGGGACACTGGTCTGGGCAGGAGGATGGCGCAGTGGCGGCCCCCTCCCCACGATGGGTCCCCTCTCTCCCTGCCCCAGAACGTGATGGTGTCCGAGCAATTTGTGAAATTCTTAGATGGGGTGTATGCCATCCACCCCCAGCTGGACGTGGTCTACAAGGCAATCCAAGGCCTCTCTGCCAAGAAATCCATCATCCAGTATCCGAACCCCATGAAACTGATCCAGGTGAGCCCCTGCTTTCCTCTCAGCCCCACAGGGCCCCCTGCAGAGACTGTCCTCTGCCCCAGTCAGCTACGCAGTCTCCCCCCCCCCCCCAAGGCGTCTGCACAATCCTCTCCAACAAGGACCCTCAGAGGAGGACTATCCCTGTGGATTCCCGGAGCCCTCCGCAGGAGGGGGCAGCTGAGAGCTGGCTCAAGTGGGAGGGGCGTTGGACAGGGTGGTCTCCACCAGCCAGGCTCCTCCCCTGGCTGTAGTAGGGCCAAAGGCAGGCCACTGAAGCTCTCTGTGCCTCAATCTCTTCACCTGTAAAATGGGCACAACGAAAGCACACACCCTCGCAGGGATGCTGTGAAGATTAAATTCTAGAATGTGCGTGAAGTGTTTAGAACGACGCCTGGCACATCATAAGCACCCAGTAAATGTGGGCTCTTTCCAACAGCTGGTAAGAACGCCAAGACCCCTGTGGTCAGGACAGCCACATGGTGGCTTCAGCGAAAGAGGGACCCTCAAGGCCTTTACATCTAGTGGTAACCTGGCTTGAGTCTTAGATCGTCTCTGGCAATCACAAGAGGCAGATGTAACCGTGAAAATAAAAAATCAGAGCCTGCTCGAGCTACTAGGGGTATTAGACTATTAGAGCCATTGGGGGTAGTAGAGCTCCTCAGGTCTGACCCCCTCAGAGCAGCACCCAGCCCCAGGCCTGGTTGTCCACCGCTGGCTGTCACCCCAAAGTTCTAAAAGGCAAAGGGGTAGCAAGTATCTTTCTAGGTCAGAGGACCTCGGGTGGCACCGAGGGGAAACCTGTCTTGCAAGGGAAGCAGGATGTCCAGAGAGCAGGAATGGCATTATCTGATGCAAAGTGGGGGCCTGCCCCTTGTTTCCAAAGCACAGAGAAGGAATCTAGTCAAGACCAAGCCCCACATGCAGCGTGAGATGCAGTCCTTTCCCTCAGGGGCCAACAAGCGGGTTTGGAAAATGGGACAGATACAGTAACTGCTAATAGAAAGGGTCAGATGGTAGACTAGAGGCCCGATGCATGAAATTTGTGCAAGAGTAGGCCTTCCTTCCCCCGGCTGCCAGCACCGGCTTCCCTCACAGCCCCGGCTCCATCCGGAAGGTCGTCTGGAAGGACGTCCGGAAGGATGTCTGGTCTAATTAGCTTATTATGCTTTTATTATTATAGATAATAAGTGGCAAAGCAGCAAAGATAATCAGAGCCCGGATTAGAGGGTATGTAGGGTTGGTAAACAGAAAAGGATGCTTCCTGGCAGAGATAGGGTTGGGAAGGGCCTTGATGATCAAGGATTCAGGTGAGCAAAGATACTAAACAAGGACCCCAAAAGAATATTTTAATGGTATTGAAAGGGTGTTCATAGTGTATTGGCACAGAGAATTTCATAAACCAGTATGTACAGTAGAAAAACGATGGGTGGCGGGGTGGATGGTAGATAGATGGATAGATAGATAGATAGATAGATAGATAGATAGATAGACAGACAGACAGACAGGTGAAAGGATACACATCAAGATGTTACCTCTGGATAGTGGGATTGGATTTATGGCTTATTTTTTTTCATTTTCTTCTTTCTACTAATCTAAAATCACCTTACAATGTGAGTGGCTAATATTTTTTTAAATTAAACATTATTTTTAAAATACTCTAACACAGTGTAAGCACCTGTGTGAAATGATGAGAATTAAGTGAATTCTGAGAACCAGACCTGCCCGTCACACAGCGTGGCTGTGGTTGGCTTCTGGACTCTAAGCCAACACCAGCTCGCCCACTGCCCACAGTGCACCATGTACACGAGTCTTAGCAGAGGCAACTTCAGAACGAAATAATGCACATGAACACAGTCACTGCCCCATTCCTTTGGTGCCCTGTGCAGACAGGACTCTTGGTCTTAAATGACGCACATGCGGGAGACTCGAGCTCCTGGGACTGCCTCGTCCCACGCCCCCGTGGCCTGCGGGGTCTGGGCGGGGAGGGGGAGTTGTTAGAGATGTTACATGGGCAAGCATCCGCTCCTGGTGTCTCCCTCCCTCAGAGCTATGCCGACCAGAACAAGATCAAGGTCCTGGACTTCTTCAAGAGCTTGACCCCCACTGGGATGATGAAGATGCCTGTGAGCGAGTTCTTGAAAGCCATGATACAGGTGCGCTTATCCCTGTGCCCCTGGGCACTGTGTGTGTGCCTGCACATGTGTGCATGTGCATGTGTGTGCACATGCATGTATGTAGGGGGCTGGAGAGCAGGTAAGCTGAGAGCTCCATTAACCTCACATGTTCCACCCACCTCCTCAGCAAAACAAGATCCCCCTAAACCGGTTCCAAATCAGGGAGCTGATCAAGCGGCTGGATGACAAGAATGGCAACGTGAACTTCAGGTCAGCACAGGCCGGCGGCGGGCCCCAGCCAGCCTCTGTCCCAGGGGCCCTCGGCTCTCTAGAACGGCAGTCCCCAGCCGGTGGGCCCCAGACCATTGGTGGTCCGTGAGGTCCGAAAGGTTGGCGACCGCTGCTCTAGAAGGCACCCCTGAGCTCCAGGGGCCACCCCGTCTGCATGGCGTTAGGTCTGGCCTCCCCTGCATAGCAGGCTGCCTTTGCCCCCTCCCACGGCTGCGCCCTGGATACCCTCCTTCTCATCTTCCGCTGGCTCCCTTGGCCAAGCTTCGGGCTCAACTGCACACGGCAGGCTGCGAGCCTGATTCTGGGGACACAGCAGATAGGAGGTGACAGGGAGCAGTGATTAGGCCCTGGCATGGTGAGGGGGGTATCATAGAGGAGAGGGCAGAGGGACATCAGGTCCATGCCCTGGCATGTGAGCCAGGCAAGGGAACTTCGGGCTGTCCTATGCTGCTGTGGCTTAGGGAGTGACGCAGGCTGTGACTCAGGCTGGAGGCCTTGAAGAGATAGGAAAGGGCTGTGACAACAGTAATAATGATAACCGACGCCCGTGAGTCCCGACCAGGTGCCAGCCTCTGCCAGTCACCAAACAGGCACAGGTGCCTGAATTCCCACGCACCCCATGCTAGTGACGATGGCATTTATTTTCTGTGTTGTGACTACGGTGATACTGTCACCAATGTCCTTTTGTATGCAGTGTTCGCACACATGTATTCCCAGACACACGCTCAGTGGTGCAGGCCTGGTGTGATTGCTGGCCAAAGGGTGTGCACATTCCTTATTGCTGTTATTGTTCATCCTTACCCAAAGATAATTTTTCCATTGATTTTTAGAGAGAGTGGAAGGGAGCGAGGGAGGGAGAGAGAAAGAGAGAGAGAACATCAATGTGAGAGAGACACCTCAATTGGTTGCCAGCCTCCTGCACCACCCCGACTGGGGCCAGGCATTGAACTTGGAACCCAGGTACATGCCCTTGACTGGAATCGAACCTGTGAGCCTTTGGTATGCAGGCCAATGCTCTAACCACTTAACCACATCAGCCAGGGTGGGGTGTGCACATTCTAAACTTCAATCTACTGCCAAACCCTGGCCAACAAGGGGACCCAGCTCTCTGCTCCTCCCCCGTGCCCACCCCGAACCTCACCCATGTGCAGTGCTCTGGCAAGCCGAGAGATGGGTTCCCAGTGGTCTCGCTGGGAGCTGAGCCTGAACGTTCTCTCCGTCAACCGGGAGGCTGCATTGGCGCAACATTATCCCATTACCTTTCAAACCAGTGTCTTGGAAGTGGTGAAGCCATAGCAACAAGTCTGTCCTGGAAAGAAGTTTCTGTGAAAGAGAAGTCCTGGCAAATCGGCCAGCGGCGAGGAGGAGGAGGAGGAGGAGGAGGAGGAGGAGGAGGAGGAGGTGGAGGGGAGCTGGCTGAGACTCCAGTGGACAAACACCGACGCCAGGACTGGGAGAGAGCCAATAAAGTCTGGCTTGATCTCCGCGTCACTGGGCTGCTGCTGGTGCACCCTTCCCAGGGGAGCACCCTCTGGTTTTAGGGAGCGTGTCCTTGAGGGCCTCTTTAAGAACCAGGAAGACACACTGGGGATGCAGTGGGGTTGCTAGGCGGCAGGGAAAGAGCCGTGGGGAGGAGGCCAATGCATAGAGACGTCGTGTGGTCATAGTAATTGTGAACTGTGTCGAGGGGAGAGATTTCGAGGTGCGGGAAGCAATGGCAGAGGGAACGGATGCCCAGGAGATGCGGACAGGGGCCTTCAGGAGCAAATGCCGAGGGGTCACGTGAAGAGAAGCCAGGCTGGGAGGCGGAGAGACCTGGCTTCTCGGTGAGGCCCGGCACTACCCGGCCACCTGGCCTCGGAGCCTCATGGTTCCACCTGCGAAGTGAGACAGCTGCAACTGGTTGTAGGGACCTCCCACTCCACGTTTTTTGGGAAACTGGGGACACATGAGGAGCTGAGCAAAATAGCCAAGTACAGCATACTCTGAGCAAGGGAGGCGGGGGGTGGTAACTTAAAGGGTCTTGGTTAACCTCATAGTTACCTTTGCGGATGAAGAACGGCAGGGACTGTCTCTGACATCCCTGTAGCACCGCATGGTGCCTGGCAGATAGTAGGTGCTCAATAAATACCTGTGGCGTGAACAGACACATTCACCTGGCAATTGTTTCGGGCGAGTGGGGGGAAGCTGGGGAAGTCGGGGGTGTCCAGGAGCTGGCACTTCAGAGCAGCAGAGGTGTGCCGGACGGCACCCAGGAATCAAGCCCCAGCCGCCGGTGTCACTCTGCTGCAAGGTGGGGGGGTGGTGCCCAGGCCCCTCCACATCTGCGGCAGAATCGTGACTTGAAACGATGGATCTCCCCCTTCCCACAGCATGCTTTCCCCTTTCCCCTCCTTATTCAAAGTCTCCCCCTGAAGTTGATGGTACAGAGCCGTGGTCGGCAAACTGCGGCTCGCGAGCCACATGCGGCTCTTTGGCCCCTTGAGTGTGGCTCTTCCACAAAATACCGACTTCTGCGCATGGGCCACGAAGTTTCAATCGCACTATACATGCACGCCCGCACGTGGTATTTTGTGGAAGAGCCACACTCAAAGGGCCAAAGAGCTGCATGTGGTTCATGAGCCGCGGTTTGTTGACCACTGGTGGGGCTCGAGTCAGAATTAGGAGGATGAAAAGAAAAGAAAGAAATACAACAAGGAAGCCGTGGGCTGAAACTCGCACCCACCATACCCAGCAGGGCCTGTAGATGTCTTTGCTCCAGCTCCCCAGATAAATCAAATCCGCTTGAAGCCAGGGACCATGTCTCTTAAGTCTGTTACGATCCATAAAATTCTCCACCAAGTCCCCTGCCTGTGAGTGAGCATCCAGTCACTGCTGGTGTCTGGGTAGAACCCTGAGGACAACGAGGCCATAAAGTATCAAAACGTGTTAGCAACTGTGGGTTATAGATCAGTAAAAAACACCGTTTGCTCAAGATGCTTTTATTTATCTTTTGCATAAAAATGAAAAGGCAGCAATTTTTTTGACCAAATGTTATTATCTGCTTGGGTAGCTATTGGAGAATGATGGAGATACAGGAAAGCGGAAATCTATCCCCCGCCCCAGCCAGCCCTGACCCCCCCACCCCCCACCCCCCAGACCACCCACAGACACTGTCATCACCTAGTTAGTGAAGGACGCCAAGCCCCAAACCTGCCTGCATCAGCCCTGGAGCCTTCCCAGTGGTGGAGTAATTCCCACTTGTGGCCACTAGGTGTCAGGTCAGCTCCGAAAGTCCTTCTGAGGGCTGTGCTCAGCCAGCTTTGCAGGCTTTGCCATGCACTTCCCTGATGGCCCAAACTTCTGCTCCTGGGGAGACTGGCATGACATCTGATACCTGGGGAGGCCTCTCCAAGGCTCGGCGTCCTCATTGCGGACCATGGTAACTAACAGCGACCTTGCATCTTTGTTGTGAGGAAGAAAACCAGGCACCCAGCGAAAGCTCCCTAAACATCCCCCTCCCCCAGTCAGCCCACCCTGGAGCTGGGCACGACCACAGAGAAGACATGCTCCATTTGGGGGGCGGCACTAGGCACACGCCCTCTGACAATGGCCCGACTGGCGCTTTGTCAGCTTGCCAAGTCAGGAGGACTTCCAGCAGGAGGGCCCCTGCAGGAGCTCAAGCACAAGGTGTTGGTAGAGAGGCCTCGCAGGAGTAGGAGAGGCCAGCGGGTCAAAGACGGTGCTGGCTCACACGCCCAGCCCTGAAAGGGGCCAGGCTGCAGCCCGGGAGAGGACACCCTGGGCATGCCCCTCCTTCCATGCCCAGCTCAATGTGGCTTCAGGCATAACTCTTTGCATCCTGTCCTCACAGCGACCCTGTGCAATGAAGTCTATGATCTCCGTTTTATAGCTAAGGTCTCCTGCTAGTAAGCGGCCGGCTAGTAGGCGGAGAGTCAGACCTTGGAAATATGGCTCTGGCTCCTTGCGGTTTAACCACTGTGCGTGCCTCCCTTTCCCTCAGCTTCATATCAGCACAGGGAAATATAGACGCACCTGCTCTGTTTACATCCTTTCTAACACCAAGTGAAGAATATCTCAGTTGAGGAGAAGGCATGACCTCCAGGCCAGGCTGGACTGGCCAATGGAAAGGCAGGTGGGGATGCTCTATGGCGGCCGCTTTCTCAAGGTCAGGAGGATATGCCCTCCCTGGCCCCTGCATTGCTCAGAAACTGCACCAGGGGAGGCAGGGTGGGAGAAGAGAAGGAAGCACGTGGAATATCTCCGGGTACCAGAATCGTGAAGTGGTTAAGCATGCACAGTCTGGCATTTGACAGTTCTGGGTTTGAATTCTGCCTGGCTTCGCCAATTAGCGGCTTTGTGACCTTGAGTAAGTCACTCAGCCTCTCTGAATCTCAATCTCCTCAGCTGTAAATAGAGAGAATAATGGCACCCCTCCCCCCCTACGGTGGGTGTGAAGATTTGCTGAAATCCTGGGTGTGAAACCCTGAGCCCAAAGCCTGGTACACATAAGTGCCTAATAGAATCATGACCTCATTACTGTGGCGTTCCACCCCTAAGAGGGAGGGGTGCAGGGAGCTGTGGGTGTAGCAGGGCTCATGAGGGGCCAAACCCAGCAGCCACCTGTGGAACACTTAAGTACCTAAGTACTGGTGTCTTTGGTGTCTTTTTTTTTTAAATCCTCACCCTAGGATATGTTTTTATTGATGAGAGAGAGAGAGAGAGAGAGAGAGAGAGAGAGAGAGAGAGAGAGAGAGAGAGAGAGAGAGAAGGGAGAGCGAGCAAGGGAGAGAAACCGATCAGTTGTCTCCTGAATGTCAGGGATTGAACCCGAAACCTAGGTATGTGCCCTGACCGGGAATTGAACCAGCAACCGTTCGCTGCCTGGGACGACACTCCAACCAACTGAACCACGCCAGCCAGGGCCGTACTTGGGTCTTTGAAGACCATGGGAATCGTGCCAATCTCGGGTTTCGGTTCAAGGCTTGCATAAAATAAAAGGTCCAGAATCCTAAGAATTGGCAGGAGGGAGGAAGGTCAGGGACCAGTAGCTCTGTGTGGGCAATGCAGGGGGCACAGTGGACATCTGGCACTTTTCCTGGCTGCTGAGGTCTGAACCTCCTTTTGGGGTTGGGGTGCCTCACTTTACAAGCCTTTGGAGGGGCGGCTGAGACCTAGGACCATGCCTGCACCAGACGCCGACTCTCTGGGCCAGATTCAGGAGGCTGTGTCCCCAAGAACCGAGGTCCCCAGAGAACGTCCTCAGGCAGCTGTGTTGCTGCAGCTGGATGGGGTCCTGGGAGCAGTGGTGGTGGCGATGCGGGTCCAGGGCCTGGGGTCAGCGGGTCAGTGGAGCAAGCTGCAGCCTCGGCTGAGGGGTTGGGGGGGGGGGGGGTCCAGGCTGCCTTGTCAAGTAGGGAGCTTGGGATTGGCTTTCTTTTGTTTTGTTTTAAACAATGATTGGCAAGGCAAGCCTGCGTCTTAAACACTGGCTGCTGACCAATGGCCTAGAGAAAAGAAACAGTTCTCGTCCAGGAAGCAGACATCCTGGCTGGGGTAGAGTGGGGGTGGGGACCTTGGGCCCAGGGGGTGCCTTTTAAGGTGTTGTTTTGCCACCACTTTAGGGAGCCCTTGGTGAGCTGGCGCGGGACAGGCTGGCTGGATGCCGCGGTGACTGGATGAATGAGACAGCTCTGCGTGTGCACATTGTTGTGGTAGAACCAAGAACATAATGGGTTTCTTTCCCAGTTCCTGGCACGGGCTTCAAAACCCTTGGAATTTCCTGAGAGGAGTATCTGCTGTGCTAATAAGGTGACTCAGGGCGGGTCCCCAGGCCGTTTCAGGACGGGGCTGGGCACCAGAAACACCCACCACGTGAGGAGAGGTCGGGACTCCCAGCCAGCAAAAGGAGAGGGGGTCGGAAACTGAGTCCATCGCCTGCCCGCCTGCTCCGTCAGAAGACCTCAGTGACAGCTCTGGACACACAGACTCAGCGGCGCTTCCCGGGGAGTCAGCCATCCATGAGCTGGGAGGGTGGTGCTGAGTCCCTGGGGAGAGGGCCGGAACCGCTCTCCCTCCCAGCTCTCACCCTGGGTCCCTTCATTCAGCTGCTCCTGAGTCACAGTCTCAAGCGTAATCATAGCACTTTCAGTGGGTTCTGTAAGTCATTCCGGAGAATTATAGAAACTGAGGGGGTCACGGGAGACCCCCAGTTTGGAGTCGGTGAGTCAGAAGGGCGAGTGTCCTGGGGACCTGTCTAAATGGGGGTAGTCCGTGGGGGACTGAGCCCTTAACCTGGCGCGTCTGACGCTGATTCTAGGTGGTTAGCGTCAGAACTGAGTTGCAGTACCACCCCCCCCCCCAGGTGGTGTGACCTCTGGAGCAGTGGACATGGGACGCGTGTGTACGCAAAGGCATGCTCACACCTGAATTACAGAGACATGGTGTGTGTGCTCGAGTATGTCCACGCCCAACAAGGGGGGCTCGCCTGTGCGCTGACACCCAGGCCAGCCTGCTCCCTAGCTGGCATCCTTAACAGCTGGGCTTTGCGGCAGCCACCGCCCGACCCCCTCCGCCCCGCCCCACCTTCTTGTACCTCTCTCCTGGCTGTACCTCTGTTTTCCCAGAAGAGGGCGCTCCAATCATACAAGTCCCCCAACTCGGCACAGCTACTCACAGCTGCTTCAGCTCCCTAAGGCGGGGTTGGAGAAGCACAAAACAAGAAGATAGAAGCCCAGACTGTCTCAGGGAAATTAAATTCCTATTAGGCGCCCGGAAAAGGCCAATGGCCTCTGCGACACAGATCACACCCCAGGGCTCTCTGGGCCAGAACTCTCAACCTGCCTGGGGAGCAGGCTTCTCCACTCGGGGGGCGGGGGGGGGGGGGACCCAGGTTCTGTGGGGGCTCAGCCTGTACCATTTGGGGATCCTCTTAAACATACAGATGTACTAATACAGTGTTAGGCATGGGAAGTGGGTGTTCATTTAAAATGAGGGGAGAAAGGAGAAATTAAAAAAAAGTTGACAATGGCATAAACCTCAGATCCTCCCAGGCCTGGGAAGGGGCCTCGCTGAGTGAGGGTCCCCGCATGAGACCCCTCTAGCTTCACCCTAAGACAGTGCACCCAGCCCTTCCGCCAGCGGCAACCAGACCCTCCGAAGGCAGACCCCAGTTTGCTGCCTGAGCCCATCCTGCCCCCAAAACAGGCTGAAAGGGCTCAGCTCCAGGGGTTCTGCGCTCTGAGCCACTGTCCAGATCTCCTCGCCTCTCTCCTCACTGCTGATCTTGGGCAGCCAGTTGTAGTCACACTATGACTCTCCCTTCTCTGTCCCCCCCCCACACCCCGAACCCTGTTCCCCGCTCTGCCATGCCCAGGGGGCTGCTGCCTCTGCCCCTCTGCCACTTGGGAGGCTTCCTTGAGTTCTGGCTCCATGGTGGGTCCTGGGTCCACTTAGTGTTTTTTCAAGACTATAAAACTCACAGCCCCCAAAATGCCTTTCCCAGGGGTGCTGTGACTGAGATGCAAGCAACAGTCCTCTCTTTAAATTAGAGCGGGGGGGGGGGTGGATTTTAGAATGCAAATGAGAGAGAGAGAGAGAGAGAATGCAAATCAGAGAGAGAGAGAGGGAGAGAGAGAGAGAGAGAGAGAGAGAGAGAGAGAGAGAGATCGTGTACATTTATTTATACTAAAGTGTAAGTGACTTCATTTAAATTCAAGAAACATTTATTAAGGGTGTCCAGTATTGTTGTGAGTTTGGGATACATTAATTAGTAAGTAAAAATGACAGAACCCATCCCTGACATGGAGTTTACATTCTAGCAGGAAGTGACCGACCAGAAAGAAATATAATCAATAAGTGAATCACAATATGTTAGAAACACTATGGGGGGGGGGGCAGAGCTGGGAAAGGAGGTCCAGAAGGGTCCCTGCTGGGAGGGTGGGGGCTGCAATGTCAAACAGGTGAGACGGGGCATTTGGGCACCCACTTGGGGGAGTGGGGGAGAGCTGTGTGGTACCTGGGGAAGGGCTTTCCAAGCTGAGCAAAGGCCCTCCAGCTGCCAGGACCCTGTCTTACAGGGCTGGGTAGGCAATAAGTCAGCCAGGAACCAGCGGGACCAGTGGGTCTCCCATGAAAGAGGGGCCTGAAGGCCCTGGTGAGGCCCCTGAAAGGGGGTGGGAGGGAGGCAGGACCGCGTTCCCCTCTCCCCAAGCTCCTTCCATGAAGCCCCGCTGGTCCTGCCACCTTTCCAGCTTGGGCTGGGTGCAGGGCTCCATGGGAGTTTGCTACAGGGACCCACACGAGCCTGGCAGCAGTTTGTCAAGGGAGCCCTAGGTGAAAGGGAGGCAGTACAGGCCAGTGATTAGGGCCACAGGCTCAGCATCAGGCTGCCCTGTGTTGGAATCCTGGCCCAACCACCTCCTTCCTTCCTTCCCTCCCTCTTGCCCTCCTCCCTTCCCTTCCTCCTTCCTCCCTTCCTTGTTATTTATGGGGGGCCTACTATGTGCTGGGCGCTGTGTGTGGCACCAGGTTGCAGCCTTGAGCATTGTAGTCGGCCAGATGTGAATTCACACGGCAGCTCTACTCTGGTGACTTGGAGCTTAAGCCCTGAGGCTCGCATTCAACAAATACCCGTGCAAACACCACCACTGCAATGCCTTCTGGGAAGGAAGGGGACAACGTGGCAGCCATGTGGGCTGGAACCAGTTCCTCCATTAATCTGATTCTCATTATGCGATAATAGGTTCCACGGCCTATGGCTTTGTGAGAACCAATGGAACGCTGCACACAGACCACTCAGCACCCCCACCTCACACACACACACACACACACACACACACACACACACACACTGTCCCCAGCTCTGCCTAAGTGCTCCTGCGGAGGCCGGGGTGAGCATTACTGACCTTGAAGCTGGTGGGAGGCCTGGAGCCTGGGCTCAGGCTGTGGCTGCAGAAAGGGAGGGGGGGGGGCGTCTAGCACCAGCTGTGGCCTGAGGGGTCCTCTGGAGCAGAGCAGTGGCTGCTTTCTGTCCCTGTTAGAGCCACCTTCCTTCTAGCCTGGCATTGCCCAATGAGTAGAGGGGTCACTTCCAGGTCCTAGGCAGGTCCTGATGGCCCAGCTGCCACTGCCAGAGTCCAGCAAAATGCCCCAGGCATTCCTGGACCCAGGCCCCCACCATCCCTTGGCTGAGGGGACTGAACAGCCCCAAGGGCAGCCGCCCTGCCAGGTGGGGGCTGAGCCAGCTGCTGGGCAGTGGAGACAAAGAACAAAGCCATCAGACTTGGCTGAGTGGAGGCCTGGCCTGGAGCTGGCGAGCCACCCCGAACTTCCCCTCGCGAAGAATGGCACTAATGGGGAACAGAAGGCCGGGGGGGGGGGACTTTTCCACCACCCCTCCCACCAGAGCACTGGGGCTGGCACGCTGTGGGCAGCTGGGGGCGCCCTGGCCCCAGTCACCACCCTGGCCCTCCTCCCCTGGTTGTCAGGATGGGTGGTCCTGTATGGGATGGAGATACCCCAGGCCTCCCTGTGCCTCGGTTTCCCTGGGAGGAAGGTCGGGGCAGCAGCCATCACCTGTACCAGCTGATGTCTCAGGCCCCAATCGCTCCATCAATGGGTGCAAGCAGGGCCTGAGCTGTCAGCACGTGGGAGCAGCAGTGGTGGGAGCGGGGCTGCCAGCAGAGAGGGGACTGGGGGCCGCAGTGGGAGGAACCAGGCGGGGGCACGGAGGGTGGGCTGAGACCTGTCCCTGTGCCCACCACAACCTCGCAACCCACAGTTCCTCTCAAGGTGTACAAATTTGTGCACTGGGACCCTACTTCTTAATGAATTTTAGACAGATTATGCTGCCGGTGCTGCCTGAGAGAATGGACATTTATCCATAAAAGCCTTCCTGTCTGGGAAACAGAACTGGAGGGTGTTGGATCCACCGACCCATCTTCCCCCACAACAACCCTGATGAAGGTGAAGAACTGGAGAGGCCTCCTGTGGGCTTTGGCCAGATGGGATTGGGGTTTCCAGAAGAGAGAAAGAACAGCCCTGACCTCAACAGGTGGCAGGTAAGGCCAGGAGGAAAGAAAGGCAGGGGCCAGAGGAGTCGTGCCCCTTCTCCTGGGGCCCTGGGCTGCCTCTTCCACAAATGGGGTTGTGGGGAGCACGGATGATCCCCCTCGGCTGGAACTGGCCACTGGAGGAGGTTGGGAGGCCCGTGGGGAGAGGAGGGTGGAGGCGGTGAGGCCTCCGAGCCAGGAGAAGGGCTCCTCAGGGGCCTCTGGTCTCCGGCCAGGAGGTAATTCAGACATTTCTCCAGAATGCTGCAGGAGACTGCCGGCCTTGCTCCCACAGCCTGAGCCAGCAGGGCCGGGCAGATTGCTGGTTCCTGCCTCCCAGAGGCCTGCCAGCTGCCCCTCCCCACTCATTACAGCTGGTCCCAGGTCAGACAGTGCCGGGAAAGGAGCTGGCAGGAGGGGCCCAGGGCTGGGGAGGATCCAGCTTCATAGAAGAGGGTGGAGAGGGGCCTAACCTGGTGTGTGTTAGGGGGTGAGGGGGGAGGAGGTGAGCCTTAGCCTTGAGAGGGTCTGCCTGGGGCCCAGCCTGGAGCCCAGCCAGCTCTCAGAAACCAGGCCCAGGAGCCCCAGGGCAGCACCTGTCTCAACGTCCCCACCTTCTGTCCTGAGGCTGAGAACTGGCTACAGGAGACTCCATCCTGGGCATCTCCTAGGATCCCGCCCTCTGACCCCATCGCCACTAGAAATGCAAAGGTCCTGGGAGCCTCGAGTCCTGGGCATCCCTCTAGCTTTCATTCTTCACGTTGTAGGACGTTAGTGGCCGGCCAACCTGAGTAAGACCCAGGGGAGAGGGCGAGGGAGGGGATTCGGTGAAATTGGCAGCAGAGACTTGCTTCTGCAGGGGAGGATGGAAGCGGGCAAAAGGGGAGATGAACTTACCGGTTTCACAGTGTGTCCTGGGCAGGCTTCCTGGCCATGGCCCCAGCTCACAACCGCGTGCCAGTCTCTGCCTCCCTCCCCTTCCTCCCCCTGCTCGGGCTGCGTGGCAGCTCCTTTGGGCCCCCTCACACTTCTGAGGCCTCTCCCGGCGTCAAAGGTCTGCTTCTGTTTTACTGCTCTCCTTGCCTATGCCCTCCCATTGCTGCAGATAGGGAAACTGAGGCTCAGAAGGTTAGGTGAGGTCCACAGCTAAGTGATGATCACAACCAAAAGGCACGGCTTCGGCTGCCAGCCTCGCCGAGGTCCTCCCTGGACAGGGCAGCAGAGCTCGAGTCAGATCCCGCCTTTGCCACTAACTGGCCACCGCTGCCACTCACCGGCTGCAGGGCCCTGAGCCAAACACTTGACCTCTCCCAGCTGTAGCTTTTCACTGTAAAGTCCCTCCTCAGGGTCACTGTGAGCACATACTTCATTGGGGATTATGGGGCGGGGAGGGGGGGGCGAGGAGGGGCGCCTTGGCTCATGCCTGGCTCAAAGTTGTCACTCAACTGATACCATCCACTCCTAACCCGAGCTCTATCCCCACATTCCCACTGCTCAGAGGCAATTCCGAGCCCGAGCCTGGTCCTCAGACTCAGGGTGCCATCAGGCCAGCTGAGATCTGGACACATCACTAGGAGAGCTTCCCAGACCCCAGCTGAGCTCCAGCCCCCGGTGCTGCAGAGCCAGTGTGATCCTCCAGTGCCTCTTCTCCACCCGGGTCCACTGCCACAGCCACGGATGGGGCTGGGGGAAGGGGTGGGGGTGGGGGGGCGGGAAGGTGAGCTGTCTGAACTCTGAAAGCCCATTTTGAGTTGCCTTCCATTGTTGAAAGAATCCCAAAGTATCCTGACTTACCTCCAGGTCTACCAAATCCACAAACACTGCAGAACACACATCTTCTCTCATCATCTCCTTTAAGAATAAGAAGGTCCCAGGACAGGCCTCTACATCTGCAGGGCCTTGGAGGGTCCCCTCTGGTTACCCCGGAGGGCAACTCTGCCAGATGCACCCTCCTCCTGACCAGATGATCTCCTGACAACAGGCCTGACCCTCTGACCTCCACTGCCCACTGCCCCCCACCCCATGACCTGCTTTTCCTCCGCCCACCTGACTCAGTTCCCCCTAAGCAGAGTTTTCACCTTATTGTTCCCCTCTTGTTTTGACCTCTGTTCCTGCCTAAGGGCTGACACTTGGCCTAGACCTCCAGCCATGAGCTCTATACCTCTGAGGAAGCTGGCTGGGCAGAGAGAGGGTTGTGGTCCACGCTCTTGTGAATTGCCTGGGGTCCAAGGGGGTCGGGACACAGAGGGGCTCAGAGCACAGGCTCCAGACCCCATAAGATCCCATTTGCCTTGGGCCAGGGTCACCTCATTTTGCAGCCTGCAGATGTGGGAGGCAGCCTGTGTCCATGAGGCAGGGGAGGGGGGGAAGAGAAGGCTGTGAAAGCCAAATGCCGCGGACCAGCCTGACACCTGGCCAGGTCGCCCAAACAGTGGCGGATCCAAGCCCAGGCCTGCCTTTCCCTGTGTCAGCAGAAGCGGCTTCGTGTGTTAAGCTTGGAAACAGCTGATAAAATGGGTGTTCTCACCCTCTTGTCCGAGGTCCCTCCAGGCTCTGTGACTGAGCAGAGGGCAGACACCTGGGAGGGAGGGAGGGAGTCCCCGGCCCTACACAGGGTGAGAGCAGAGAGGGACTGGGCAGGGAACCTGACCCTCCGTGAGTGAGCTGGGAAAAGACAAAGGCGCCATCTGGGTCCAAATCCTGACTCAGCCACTCACTGGTTTCCGCGACCTTAGCCTCACGGCGTCTCTGCTTCGTCATCTGTAGAATGGGAGCAAGCATACTCCCCTCACAGGTTGTGGTGCGGATGAATGCTGCGTGTGGCTGGAGACAGAGGGGTCATGCGTGGTCATTTGTCAATGACACTTCCTAACTTTCCTATGTATGTGACACATATCAGTGCACGTGGAGCTGTGCACGTCTCACGAAGTTGGAAACCTAGTCGGTGTTCGGGGCCTGTTCGGCTTCTCTCCACTGGGCGCCACGAGGGGTGTGTTCCTGCAGCGTCCCCCGTGGGCTTGTCACTCTCCCCTTCCCCGAGAAACAACCCCCTGCACTTTCCAGGAAAGAACCTTGGGGGTGAATCTTAGCTCGTTGCCACATAAGGTCCCTTTGCTTCAAGAGATCCGTGGGGTCCCCGGATAGTCATCCTGGGACGGGCAGATAAGCTCAGCCTGCCAGGATCCCAGGAGCAGGAATTCCTGGGGAGGCCTGGACCGGATTGTCCGGGACACCCTTCCACTCTTCCTTATACTTCTCCCAGCAGAAGTCTTACCAGATACCAGGAGGGGAGAAGCCGGTGAGTGGGTAGGGGCAGGGGGCTGGGAAGGGATGTTTTTAAGGTCCCGCCTTTGGTCATCTCAGAACGAAGATTCATCACTTGCTGTCTGGGGCTCTCCCAGAGCAGGACGACTCAAAGCTTGGCCCCGCTCCTTCTACGAATTCCTCCCTCGGATCCAGGATGAGATAAGTACAGAGATTGTCAGCCAGCGTTTAGATCCCCTCAGAGCAATTCGACAGTCATTTTATGTCAGTTGAATCCAATAATAAAAAATTTTGGCTTGTATTTTGTATGTCTCTTTGTTCTTTTCATTCCCCTCCCCCCGCCCCCCAAGCCAATCTTTTGTGTTATATTTTACAAAAGAAATGGCCCGTCATTGATGAGAAATTAAAAAGAAAACAATGGGTCTGGACCACAGAGAGCTGGAGAGACTCAGCTCCAGATGTCTCTTCATCTTGGACTTAGAGACCTTAATGTCTGCATGTGACCTTAAAACGTGCCGCTTAGGGAGACGGCACACAGGGGGTGCAAAAAGCCCCATCGCCACCCTCACCCCAGCAACACCGAACCAGGCCAGCTCCCTCCCCCCTCCTGCTCACAATCCTTTCCTTCCCCCCAAACCCATGGGACTTTCTGTCTCCACCACTCATTTGGCAATTTAGCTAATTGAAAAATAGTAATAATGGAGTGCAAGGCTTTGTGCTATGAAATTAGCCAGGCACCTCCTCAATGGAGCTGGCCTCTTGTGGCTACTTTGCGTCTATTGCTGACACATGACGGCTTGTGTATGCGAAATCCTCCACTCCCAGCTTTCAGGCGGCCGGCACTGAGCCCAAGGCCAGCCCTTCTCAGCACCCACCCCCTGCTGAGCTCGGGGCGACTGCAGGAGGCAGATACACAAATATACAAACAGACGCAGCAGTGGGGCTGCCCAGGGGGTTGGCAGCAGGTGGGGAAAGGGAGGAGCAAAGAAACTTCTTTCTCTCACATTCAGTTCCAAGCACCAGAGCTTTTTTGTTTGTGTTAAAACATATTGATTTTTTTGAGCCAAACATGCACAAGATAAGACATCCAAACTAGACAGGGAGCGGGCAATGGAAAGGGAGTGTGCACCCCCTGCAGCACCCCCTTTGGAGGCGGCCACTCCTATCCTCCCTTCAAAGATGTTGTCTGCATCTAAGGGCACTATTGTGCAGCCCTAACCCGTTGTTGTTGTTGTTTTCATCCTCATCTGAGGATGTTTTCCCCTTGATTTTCAGAGAGAGTGGAAGGGAAGGAGTGGGGAGAGAGAGAAACATTGATGGGTTGGTTGCCTCCTGCATGTACACAACCTGGGCTGGGGCGGGGGGGCGGGGGATTGAGCCTGCAACTGAAGTGCGTGCCCTTGATTGGGAATCAAACCCGAGAACCTTTGTTCCATGGGCCGACCTTCCAACCACTGAGCCAACCGACCAGGGCCCTAGGCCGGGTTTTTTATGTGTGTATTTTTTACAGCAGTGAGAACACACACACCCCCTCCACCTCTGCACTGAGCCTTTTCTGTTTCCATATGAGATCGCGCCATCAGCTGCCTGTGCAGTGGTCGGCAAACTGCGGCTCGGCAAACCACGGCTCACGAGCCACATGCGGCTCTTTGGCCCCTTGAGTGTGGCTCTTCCACAAAATACCGACTTCTGCGCATGGGCCACAAAGTTTCAATCGCACTGTACGTGCACGCCTGCACGTGGTATTTTGTGGAAGAGCCACACTCAAGGGGCCAAAGAGCCGCGGTTTGCCGACCACGGGCCTATGGGATCCAGAGCGGGAAGCTTCCTCTGAAACCTGCTCTTCCAGGGCTGCGAACCGGGCCTCCGGCACAGGCACCTGACCGCTGTGTCAGTCACTTGAGACGGATCTGGGGCCACACCCCTGGCCGGGGCTTAGCAGAGGGCACCTGGGATCTGTATTTCTTAAAACTTTGCAGCCCAGGAACTTGCCAGAGTTAAAAACTGGCTGATTATCCACTCCTCTCTAGTGACGAGTGAGGAAACAGAGGCTCGGGGAGGGGAAATGATTGCCCAGGTCACACAGGAAGTTAGTGGCAGGTAGACGCCCAGCCTGGGGTGGTGTGTGTTCCACTGCCCAGCCCTGGGGGCCTGTATTAGGGCTGCCATAACCAATGACCACACACCGGGTGGCTTAGGACAACAGCGATGTATCCTCCCACAGCTCAGGAGCTGGACGTCCGAAGTCAAAGTGCTAACTGTCCCCCGCCTCCCGAAGGCTCCAGGGGAGCATCTTTCCTCGCTCCGTCCAGTTTCTGGTGCCCCAGGCGCTCCTCGGTGGTAGACGCATCTCTCCAATCTCTTCTCCGGCATGCGGCAGCCTTCTTCCCTGTGTGCCTCGGTGCGTCCTCCCGTCTTCTTATAAGGACGCTAGTCGTTGGATTTAGGGCCCACGCTAAATCTAGATGATTATACCTTATGACCCTTAGCTTGGTACATCTGCAAAGTCCCTGTTTCCAAATATGGTCACATTCTGAGGTCCCGGGTGGACATAACTTTGGGGGGGACATCATTCACTGCAGAGCCTGTCTTCATAAACAGTTCCATGGGCAGGCTGGACGCCTGTTTGGGGCTCCCAACCCCCAGTGTGAGAGGTTCCTGGCAGCCTAAACCCTTGGGTACGGCAGACCCAGAGGGACAGCTCCCGGCCAGGAGCTGCACCTCCCAGTTGCTGGGTGGGCGCAGTGATCCCCAGCTGTTGAATCTCTTCTTCTGAGAATTGCCTGGCCTACGGGAGCTGCTTGGCCTGCACTGCGGGTTATCTGTAGACAGAGGCAATGCCTGAAGGATACTGGGGCACAAAAGCCAGTCTTCCTGCCTATGGACGGACAAACTTGGTGGTGCCATTCCTACCCTGGAGCCCTCTGAGGACGGGCTGGGGAGAGACCTCAGCTGAACCCACCTGTTGCCAAGCATCTTCTCTGTCCCCTTTGCTTCCCTCACTCCCTTACAAGTTCGCCTGAGAGCCTCCCTCAAAAACTGACTTGCACAAGAATCCCCACCTCAGACTCTGCATCTAGGCAACCTGACCTCAAACAGTGGGGGAACGGGACCCTGTATGACAGGTTGGGGAACAGAAGTGGTGGCTCTCCTTCCTGAGTCAGCAAACCACCCCACCCTCTTCCTCACTCAGCCCTCCCCCTGCTTTCATTCGCTGAGCATGCCTGGGGCACCTTGGAAGAGGAGAGGGTGGAGTGGGCGTGGCCGAGGAGGAGGAGGGGGATGAAATAAACAGATATCACCAAGGAGTTTGTATTACGGAAATAGATGCACAGACGTGAGACAACCTGAGAGCAATTACAGAGTGATGTGTCAGCACCCCAAAACCAACCGTCACCTCTCGGTTATCTCTGGGACAAATCACAAAGGGTTTCAGAGCAGGAGTTTGTTCCCAGGTCCCCTCACATACCCGTCCCCGCACCCTTGGCCACATTCTCTTGGTTAAAACACCAGGAGACGTGGGTCAGCTCGAGTCTGACTGCCATAGGCCCCAAGCGTTGGCAGCGCTCAGGACCCAGCAGAGCGGGAGCCATTCTTGTTTGTTAAATGGTTGGTGAATTGGTTGGTTGGTTAGTTAAAGGAAGAGGGAATTCTGGGGCTAATCCAGGCAGAGAACAACTTGGACAAGAGTCAAAGAGCGCAAGGCCTGGGGAGGGAAGAGGCTGGAGTCTATGTGAGGGTGTGAAGAGGCCTGTTGGGAATGACGCCCAAGAGCCCAGCAGGGAGGCCACGTGGAGGTCACACGGAGGCCTTGTCTGCTGCGCGACGGAGTGAGGACCTCACCTTGAAAGTGTGGGTCCGCAGAAGGACTTGAGAAGGAAAATGGCTTGACTGGGTTTTCATTTTAGAGAGATCGCTTAGGCGGTGGCTTGGAGGGTATTTGTGTCTAGTGTGTGTCATTTATTGCTGCATAACATATTGCTCTAAAACTGAGCAGCTGAAAGCAAAGAGCATTTAGGACCCGACCTGGTTTCTGAGGGTCAGGAGTCTGGGAGCAGCCTGGGTGGGGGGGTCCTGGATCAGGGTCTCTCCTGAGGTTGCAGTCAAGCTTCTGAAGGCTTGAGTGTGGCTGGACCATCTGCTTCCAAGACGGCTCACTCAGTGCTGCTGGCGGAAGGCTCCCCCTGGGGCCACTCAGTGTGGCAGCTACATCCCAGCTGCAATCCAACAGAACAAAAAGGAAGCCACAGTGTGTTTATGACGTAACCACATAGGCACTTCCGCTATATTGTCTTTGTTAGAAGTAAGTCCAGCCTACACTCACAGGGAGAGGAATTAGTCTCCACCTTTTGGAAGGAGGAGTGTCAAAGGTTCCAGAGAGGTATGACAGCTGCCATAGGTGGTTGGTTAGCCTGCAGGCAGAGAGACCAGTTCAGAGACTCCAGGAGAGAGAAGTCATGGTCTGAGCCAAGGCAAGGGTGGTGGGAATGGAGAGGAGGGGGCATCTTGAAGAGTTGTTATGACAGGGATGGCTTATGTAGGGCAGGGAACTGTGACAGGTCAAGAGCCAGCTGGTGGGAGCAGCATGGGTAGCACAGCCCTCAGAGGCAGGATCCCAGCATGCCGGGGTGGCCTGAACTGCCTCCTCCTGCAAAGAGGAAGAAGGTGGCGGGCAACCAAGAGCCTCCAGAAGTGTTTGGTGAGGGCAGGTTTCTGCAGCAGCTTGGGGGCTGGAACCAACATTAGCCATGCTGAAAGCTCACTGGAGTCCATGTAGGGCCACCCCTCCACCAGGCTCCATGGGGGAAGCCCATGACCCAGGCCTAAGCACGTGAGCACTATGTCCTTGACCACCACAATTGACCAGAAGTGGGCATTTTTGCTGAGTGACCGGAGAAATGGTACCATCTCGGTCCTGGGGCTGCTGGCTGCTGTGATATGTCTAAAGTTGCTGAGAGCCGTCTGGCCACCAGTAAGTGAAGAACTGCCTGAGAGTGAGGCCTGCCCCGGGAAAAGCAGCACAGAGAGATGGGAGGAAAGAAGTTCCCGATGGCATCATCTGTGCACCTGGATCCAGCCATGCCTGAAAACAACACGCCCTAAGACTTCATTAAGTCAATAAATTCCCTTTGGGGGGTTTTATGCCATTTATAATGAGAGCGTTTTGAATGACTCACTTCCTTGGAGTCAGAACAGCCAGGCTATCTAATCCAGCCATGACTTCTCAGCCTCTGGGATTCTCTTTTGCGGGTTAGCCCAGAGCTGGGAGTTGTTTTGTTTTGTTTTTATCAAGGGAGGCTTATTCCCTTACATGTGCATCAGGAAAAAGGCCCGCTGCTCAGTCCTGCAGACTCATAATTAGGAAGGTCATGTGATGATGTCATAGCTGAGCCTCGCATGTGCTCACATATGTGCATGCCGTCTAGTTCAGCCTGTATCGGATCCAAACCTTATCTCTATCGGGCCCCCGTTGGGGTCATTCAGTTTCTGCTCAAACTCTCCCATGGGAGAGGACTGTGCCTGGCTCACCGTCAACTTTTCCATTGAGCCCGAACCAAGAGCATAGCTAGAAGGTTCTTCCTCCATCTGACTGAGCCAGTTTCTGTTCCCCTGCAGCTCCCAGTGCCTAGAAACATAGGAAAAGTCCAAACCCACATCCCAAGCCAGTCCTGCGGGCCTTTTCGGAGAGATGCCGTGTCCCTTTTTACTAACACAGGTTGAGTGGAGCTGCATGAAACAGAAACCAGACTTTGGCGGCTTAACCAAATGCACTGGTAGATATTTCTTGACATCACAATAGGCCTGGCTGGCAGCCCAGAGCTGGCATAGCAGCTCTGTGAGGTCCTCCATGTCCCTGTTCCTTTCTAACTCTCTGCTCCACCCTCCTGAATCGGTAGCGTTTATTTCTACGGTTGCCTCACAGTTGCAAGGTGGCTGCTCCACCTCCAGACTCCAATCCACACTCCACGCAGGAAGAAAGAAAAGGAAAAGTTCAAGGAAACAAAACTTCCGCAGAAACACCCAGCAGATTTCTGTTTATGTCACACAGGCCAGCATTGTGTTCATGGCCTCCGATGGTTGCAAAGAAGAATATCTTTGGTTTATTTGTTTACACCTGCACTCATTGCTGCCTCAAATAAAAGGATGGTGCTATTGCTAAAGAACAAAAGGGAGAATGAGCAATTGCTTCAAAAGCTTTCTCCAAAGTTTAGCTTCTCTGGAAAGGCAGCACTGTGGCACAGCTGAGGTCCTGGCTTTGGGGGAGGCTGGAAAAGGGGGTCCGATAGGCTCTGAGTCCAGCCCCACTCCTTCCTTACCTGTGTGACTTCAGAAGATATCCTTATGCTCTTGGAGCTCATTTGTTTAAAGAGGATGAATGTGTTTCTCTCACGGGGTTTTGGAGTGAGTAGAGCACCTCCATGCAAAATACCTTAAGGTTTATAGACTCTCAACAAATGTTCGTTCTTCTCTTACTTCCTGTAATTGCTCATCGCGTGACATGTTTCTCATCTCCTCTCCTCCTGGACACACTCCCAGGATCGGCTTTAAAATGTTCCTTTTAAAATGTAGTCCCAGATGGAACACAGGAGGGAACACAAAACTCCATTGTGTCTCCACAGCACGGAGGACAATGGCGCAGGTTACCTCCCTTGCTCCGGGCACTGTGCTTCCCTCTCACACCTCCCAGACGCCTTTGGGGGTCTCATGAGCCGGGATTGTGGCAGGTACGGGAACCTCTGCACTCATCTGCTCCTCATGGACTGTTGGCCCATCAAGAAAAGACCAGAAGGAGCTGAGCAGGGACCTGCACACAGGATGAGCTTTATTAACTCTGAGCTGGATGCAGAATTGGAGGGGCCTCTTCCAATCTAGACCCCACACAACCCCTCCAATCAGAGCTGGAGAAACTATCGGCCCCAGGGAACAAGGGCCTGGCTGGCCATGACAGCCTGAGAAGACCTTTTCAGCCTGTTTAATCCAGGGCAGCCAAATGTGGAACACCTGCTGCCCCCCACCACACTTGAGAGGTGCCCTTCCCAGCAGCGTCATGCTGTCCTCCCTGGCCATCCAATCAGATGGGTGGCTTTGCCTCCAGCAAGGAGGAAAGTGAGAAGGGTGGTGGAGAAGGCTCTAGCAGGCCAAACTATCCGTCCCAAAGATGTCTATATCCTAATCCTCAGAAGCCGTGAGTTTATTACCTCACATGGCGAAGCAGACTTTGCTGGAGTGATTAAGGATCTGGAGATGAGATGAGCCTGGATGATCCAGGTGGACCCTGTGTAATCACAGGGGTCCTATGAAGAGGGAGGCAAGACGGTCAGACAGAAAGACAGAGGAGGAGATGGGGTGGTGGGAGCAGAGGTTGGAAGGATGCACTTTGAAGATGGAGGGAGGAGCCACGAGCCAGGGAATGCAGGTGGCCCTTAGAAGCTGTGAAAGGCAAGGAAGCAGATTCTCCTTCGGCCAATGGATTCCCTCCCTCGAGGTTAGCCCCATTAGACTCATTTCGGACTTCTGGCCTCCAGAGTAGTAAGAGGATACCTGTGTGTCGTTTTAAGCCCCTAAATGGGTGGTAATTCGTTACAGCAGCGATAGGAAACCGCTAGAGGAGCTGTGAAGAGAGGGGACGGTGAGAAAAGGGGAAGGAGAAACCCTCCCACGGACGTTGAATGGCAGTCACCCAAGACTCCCAGGCCTTCCCATGAACTCAGGCATGTCCTTCTTCCCCCGGCCAGCCAGCCAATGTTTCCTCCGTCCTTCAAGGCTCAGTTCGAGTGCTGTGCCCTCCTCTAGCTTTTCCTGAGCGAACTGACCTGAGCGTTCGCCACCCCCTCTCCCTGGCACGTGCAGGGCACCGTCTAAACCACTGTCTGGGCAGCCCGACTCAGCACTGTCGTTTTCTGTCTGACTTCTTCCCCAGAGGGGGAGCTCCGTAGGAAGTAGAGCTATGGCAATTCCCCCTAAAAGTGTGTTGGACTGAGGAGGATTTAGCCACCCCTCTCTCTCCATCACAGACTTACCCTACAGAGTGTCTCTGCTTTCATTTCAACCCAGCCCAGCTGTTCACAGCTCATCGCTCAAAACGGGGGCTCTCACCCCAGCTGGCGTGGCTCAGTGGATAGAACAGTGGTTCTCAACCTTGGCTGCACATTAGAATCACCTGGGAATCTTTTTAAAATCTTGATTTCTGGGCCTCATCCTCTGGAAATTCTTTGTTACTAATGTTGTGGCCCCACCCCATAACAAAGAAACAGAATTTCCGGAGGATGAGGCCCAGAAATCAGGATTTTAAAAAGATTCCCAGGTGATTCTAACGTGCAGCCAAGGTTGAGAACCACTGGGATAGAGCGTCGCGCCCCCCCCCCCCCCCCCGCACCAAAGGGTCACGGGTTCAATTCCCAATCAAGGGCACATACCTGGGTTGCAGGTTAGATCACCGGCCCCAGTTAGGGCATGTGCAGGAAGCAACCAATTGATGTGTCTCTCTCACATGGATGTTTCTCTCCCTTCCTCCTTTCCTCCCTCCCTCCTCCCTTCCACTCTCTCTATAAATCAATGGGGGGAAAAATCCTCAGGTGAATATTAACAAAACAAAACAAAAAAAAGAAGTTTAAAAACGGGCTCTCCCTCTGCATCTTTGCCAAGCTCTCTTTCAGTGTCCTGTCTTAGCCATCAAGATAAATGTCACCCTGGATACCTGGTGTTTTGTTTGCATACCTACAAAGGAAGTCCTCCCCCAGGAAGTTTGAATCAGAACCAAGAGGTTCCAGCCCAGGCTGGTTGCTCCTTTGAATGGAGGACATGGAAACACAGCTGCTGTTGTTTCCACTGGGTTTCCTACCCCCAAATTCTGTACATCCCAGAAAGCAGGGCAACAGATGGGGAGGGAGAGGCAGGAAGCAGAGAGCAGAGGGCAGAAGAAAGGACTGTGCTCCCACAGGACCCCTGACCCTGGCTTCAGAGCATCCCTGAGGCCCAGTGACAGGCCCGTCCTGGAAGTCTTGAGATACCTCTAGGGTCTCTCCAATAGAATTAATTTCCTGTTTTGCTCAGCTCAGCCAGAGTTCATTTCCATCTCTCGCAAAGAAGTCCTAAAATGTTGGAATGAGCGGGCCCAGGCCAAGAACAGAGTGTGGCACATTGTGTATACAGCACATCCCCAACCCAAACGTGGCAAAGCCGTGCTGGCCCAGGGGTCCCCAGTGCACCCCTGGCCTTCCCACATGCGGAAAACCGAGAAGGAAGAGAGCAGCCTATTGTTCCATCGGCCTGGCTGCGGGGCCAGGGCCAGGAGGAGCCAAATCTCGGAGCAGAGCAAAGCTTGGAGGTGGCTGGGAATCGGAAACACGGGGGAGCAGAAGCCGAAGATGCCAGGATCCAACGGCCAAAGAGAATAGGCAGAAACCAGAGAGAGAAGCAGGCCAGAGTCGATCCAGGAGGGAGGGAGCCGCCCTTCAGGCACCAGTCTCTGCTTGGTGTCTGGACACCCCTCTGAACGCCCAGGATCCCTGTCACTGGCACCTCCCTGCCTTTGTTAGAGCCACTGAGCCCCCCGACCCCCACCCCACTAAGTCAGGCTCACAGAGCTCATGCACTTGAGTCTGCACCTCTTTACTCTTACTTGGGAACCGGTCGGCAAGCTCGATTAACCAGTTGCCAGGCCCACAATGGGTTGGAAATCCCACGTTAGAGAGCGGGAGAGATGCTTCTAGAGGAACCACAACAACAGCAGCCAGAGCTGATAGCTCCAGGAGTCTGCACTTCAGCACAACGACCTTGGGGCCAGTTAAGTCTTTGCTGTGGGGAGTCGTCTTGTGCACTGTGGGATGCTCACTGGCACCCCACTGCTCACCAGATGCTGGCAGCAATGTCGCTAACGTGGCCACATGTCCCTGGCATACAAAACCACCCCTGGTGGAGAGCCAGTGTGCTTCAGCAAGAGTGAGAAACAGTTAAAATAGTCACAAGAACCAAAAAGGAGCAAGAGCCTAGGCCACTTGTTAAGGCACAGGGCCCAGCACCTGTCAGTGCACCTCAGGTGAGCCACCTGTGGCAGAGAGCAGTACTAGGTGTACCAGTTAATAATGCAGATTAACTATTGACTGGTTAATAATGCAGATTAACTATTGACCAGTTAATAATTCAGAGTAACCATTAACCGGTTAATAATGCGGATTAATCACCAACCGGTTAATAATGCAGATTCATCATTAACCAGTTAATAATGCAAATTAATTACCAACTGGTTAATAATGCAGATTAATTATTAACCGGTTAGTGATGCAGATTTTGTAACCCAAAGAAAACACGATAATTTCAAGAGAAACATCAAAAGTGCTTTATTCAAAGTAATGTCCATCGCTAGCTGCACATTTCCCCCATCTTTCAGGCACTTTGTGGATACCGTCCCAATAGAGCTTTTCTTGTTTTGAGGCAAACCATTCAGAGACCCAATTTTCCACTTCTTCATACGTTTTGGAGTGCTGCTCAGAAAGCTTGTCAGAGAAAAAAAGTGGGGGGACATGTACCCCCAAAGGGTGATGGCTCTGTCCTGGGGAGGAGGGGACACAGGGGACTTGTTTCCTCTCTTTAGCATCCTCTGACAGTGCCTGGCGCACAGTAGGCCCTCACTAACGAGTTAAATTCAATTGTAAGGGTTTCTACGCTAATTCTGTATTATTTCTGAACTTGTTGGGGGGTGGGTGTTGATGCCTTGTTGGATGAGATACTCTCAGTCCTTGGAGGCCCATTCGCCACCCTGCCTCCTTCCCAAGGCCACACCTGCCTCCCCTCCTGGTCACTTCTCCCACAGCCTTTCCTCGCCTCTTCCAGCACTTTGAGCCAGGAGCTTATCATGAGGTCAAAAGGAGGTGAGAGTCTTATCTCATCAGAGCCCTACTTGTGGTGCAGACAGTCAGACGGGGTCACGGTGGGCGGGCCTCTGTCTCATTTCTCATTTGCAGAGCAGGCCCCTTCTCTCTCACCCCTCAAGGAGTACGGAAAATTGAGTCATAACTAGAAAAGATGGACTGTGGTCTGGCATCAGGGGTCTCACCATGACCAAAAACGTAAGCCGAGTTAAATTAGCTGCCGTCTGGCACCTGTTTAGGGTGGTTGTGTGTGCACTCACATGTGTGTATGGGGGGTGGGGGTGAGTGTGTGAGCGAATGTGGGTGTGCTTGGGAGAGTAAGTGTGGGAGGCCTGGGAGGAAATGTATGCAGGGCCTGTACACAGTTTTCAACTTGGGTTCCTGAGGGCCTGCATTCTAGTAGTTGTAAGCGGATGCCTCGGCTGAGAGGCCTCTTCCGGAACCCGGGCGTGGGCCTGGGCATTCCATCCTGCGGTGGAAATGGGTGCTGGGAGCAGCGGGGCCAGCGACTGGCCGTGGGAGGCCTGGCGGGAGAAACAAGGCTCCTCAAGCTGGTCCAGGGCGGGCGGGCTCAGAGCTTCACACATTCTCCCAGGGACGGCCCTGGGAAGAATGGCCCATGGCCGCTGTCCAGGATGGTCACATCCCTGGACATCAAGGTGGGAACACATAGCCCTCCACGGGCCAAGGGACCCGAGCCAACCTTTGCACTCCGGTCGGAAGAAGCGAATGGGCAGTCATTCCCGCTGGCCCAGGAAATGCATATCACAGCCGTTCCCAAAGGTCTTCCCTACGAGCTCTGACCTGATCCAAACGCGGCCATGGAGGCAGCTAGCCTGGTCCAGCCCCAGCAGCTCCTAGGACTAGCTTCCAGTCCGAGAGAAGCTGGTGAGAGCCTGCCAGCAGGAGGCAGACTTACACACTGAGAGTCACAGTGCTGGGAGGACCCGGGGCAATCTCCCAGGGTGGCCAAGATGCGCCGGAGCCCCTGAACAAGAGGAAGAAGGAGCCACAGGGAAAAGGGTAAGGACTCATGTTGAGAAAACACGTTGGGGGATGTGCCAAGCAACCGTGCCAAGCACTGCATCACACGCCACTGTGGGATCTTCCAAGCAGCTCCCGGGGGCATGGGGCATCTGATGACTCAATGAGCAGATGAGCAAACCGAGGCTCTGAAACAGGAGGCGACTTTCCTGATATCACACAGCCATTAGGTAGAGAGCCAGGACTCACACAAGGTCAAGGATGAGGTACAAAATGTCCAGCAATCAATAGGCTGGCTAAGCAAATCATGGTTTATTTATGGAACACTGGGCAGCCATTGACATTTCTTGGTAGAAGAACAGTTAATGACCTGAAAAGATGTTCAAGATATATAACTGGGTGAGAGGGGGAAAAAGCAGGTTACAAAACAGCATGTGCAAATGGGTTGTTAAAAAATAAAATGAGCCCTGGCCGGTTTTGCTCAGTGGTTAGAGTGTCAGCCCACAGACCAGAGGGTCTCAGGTTCGATTCCCAGTCAAGGGCACGTACCTGGGTTGCAGGCTCAATCCCCAGCCCCAGTCGGGGCGTGTGGGAGGCAACTAATTGATGTGTCTCTCTCACATTGATGTTTCTCTCTCTCTCTCTCTCTCTCTCTCTCTCTCTCTCTCTCTCTCTCTCTCCCCTCTTCCCCCCCCCCCACTTCCCTTCACTCTCACTAAAAAAAAAAAAAAAAATGGAAAAAATATCCTTGGGTGAGGATTAACAACAACAACAAAAATGACACCTGAAATGATTTTGGTTGAGGATCCCATGTTGACCAGAATTTATGAGGCTGTTCCACTCCACACACCACCTCCCGCTGGAGGTTAGCATGACTTTCAGACCCTCAGATGAATCACACAGACACCCGTGAGGTCTACGGCGCTATTGTGTAATCTCTCCTCATCCTTAGCCAGTCTGCCAGCCACACCTTCTCAGGTCCTGACAGCCATTTGCAGTCTCCTTGGCCTCAGCAGGCAGAGAGGGGTGGGGGCTCTTGGCCTATAACCCTGAGAAGGGCGAACAGCCAGGCAGACCAATGCCTTGGGCTGATCAGCAGGGAGCCTCCTGCAATACCCTCCTCACCTCCTGGCTCTCCGCTGAGCTCCTCTGGGGGAGGAGGGGATCCTCAGACCGCCCTTCAGCCACTGCACTTGGCTCCACACTGGGATAATTAGAGACGAGCCAGGAATGATGTCATGCTTTTGCAGGAGAACAGAGGGTGACTTTGAGCAAAGCACTTACCTTGGCCTCAGCTCTCCCGCTTGTCAAGTGAGTTGGGGTGGACCCGGTAAGTTTTAACATTGCTGGACTGACATTCTGATTTGAAGACGAAAGTCCTCCAGGGCAAGCTCCTCTGAGAAGAGCGGCAGCCATGGCTTTGCACATCCAACTCACTTCCCCTCCCCACTCCTCGAGATTCCCTGCAGAGCTTCTCTCCCTTTCCAGTCGGTGCTGATGCAGTTGTCAATCATGTTGCCCTACATCCTTCCAAGAACATAGGGGTGGGCAAGCGGCCCAGGTCTCCCAGTCAGAGGATCCTCCCTGTGCTGCTTGGTTCATTAATGCACTGGGTCCTGAGCATGCTGAGTAAGACTCTTCCCTATGATACTGATAGGAAAGACAGAAATGATGTTTCCAGGGACTTATTAGGCTGTAAAGATGTGAGTCTAAGGATTCCAGCCGTCTGCTTCCTGACACAGGAAGAGAGACCATCTGCAGAATAAAGCCAATATGCAGAGCAAGACAATAGGGAGATAAGTCCCCGAGGGCATTGTTTAAAGCCCTGGATCAAACTGTGCCTGAAGGTGATGCCTTTAGGTGGATTAATAAATTCCCTTTTTGCTTAAGTTCTGGGTTTCTTTAACTTACAACCAAAACAGTCCTAAAATACAACCCTTAGCAGAAGGACTGTGAGAGGGGTAGAATCTACCAGCTTGAGCCAGCAAACCCCAGAACCCCGGCACGTCACTCCTGCCATGTGCTTTGACAATCTCTTAGCTCCAGCCCGTGGAGGGGCGCTCTCCTAACCTAACCCATGGCCCAGTGCCACCAGGTACCTTTTTCAAGCTCAAATTTGATAGCAGCCTTAAAAAAAAGACGCCCTTGCCTCAGTCACATGGCACCCCGAGAAACAGGCAAGTGGAATCTGTCAGGCACAGCCTGCAGCCAGCTCTCCCCAGAGGTGGGAAGCAGGGGTTCTCAGGGCGTGGTGCACATCAGCATGGGCCGTGCCCCCAATACTCGCCCCATCTTGGGAGGTCTGCATCCCCTGGCACTGGATTGTAGAGACCTGGGGCTAAGAATAGCCCACCAGGCCAAGTTGATGCCTGACAAGTTGGAATTGTCCTTCCCCACGCGAGCTGCTGACAGGGAAACCAGCCCCCGCCACAGGGCTGAGAAGGGCTTCCTGGGATGGGTTCCATGCCCACAGTATCTGGGTTCTTGGCGCTGTGCTCCACTCTGCTATGGACTGAATTGTGTTAACCCCGAGTTCATATGTTGAAGCCGTAACCCCCGATGTGACTGTATTTGCAGACAGGGCCTTCGGGAAGTAATTCAGGTTAAAGGAGGTCAAAAGGATGGGGCCCTCATCCAATCGGCCTGGTGTCCTTATAAGAAGAGGGAAGAGAGAGAGCTCTCCGAGCAGGCGCACCGAGGAAAGGCCGGGTGAGCACACAGCGGGAAGGCAGCTGGGCGGCTGTCTGCACCCCAGCGTGGGGGCTCTCACCAGAACACCGCCGGGCTGGAACCCTGATCTTGACCTTGCAGCCTTCAGAACTGTGAGAGAATGAACATCTGTTGTTGAAGCCACCAGTCTGTGGCATGTTGGTATGATAGCCGGAGCTGATCAGGACACGCCCCCCTCCACCCCACAGAAAGGCCCCGGGGCTCCCTGCTGGGGGAGTGAGAAGATAATTATTAGCCGAGGGTTCTCAGCGTTAACATCTAGCGGGCACTGCTGTTCTAAGCACGTTCCCTGCCTTAGCTCGCTGAGTCCTCATAGGGACCCTGTGAAGTAGGCAGCAGTATAGATGAGGCAACTGAGGCACAGGGCGGGTAACAAGCCAAGCTCACACAGATACTGTAAAACTGAACTCCAACCCCAGCAGCCTGAATCCAGCCACCTCAACTCTGAGAAACGGAGAAAAGCAGTTAAGGAAAATGCTGCCGGGATCACTGGTGAGATCAGCACGAAGAAAAGCAATGGCCTTGCAGCCTGGCATTGAGTCCCTGGCATGGACGTGGGCTCCAGCTCCTCACAGGCCGCAGGAAGCCATCTGTCACAGTGGCCCTCTGTGCTCCACTCAGCCGCCGTGTGACCCTGCCTAAGTCACGTCGTGACAGTAAGAGGTGGGTGACAAAGCTGCGCAGAGCCCGTCCAGTTCGTTCTGTGGTTCTAGAGCCGTGTGGGCACTTGGTGCGGGTGCTGTGAGAACTGTGTGGAATCCGTCCACCCGAGGGTCCCCTTGGTGTGCAATCCCAGGTCAGGGCCTGGCATGGATTCCAACTCGGCCCTGAACCTGCTTCGCGCCAAACGTCGCCGGGCACTGGAACTGAGGGCTCACCCCGAGCCCAGTCGCTCCCAGACCTTTCTGGAATCTTCATCCGACCCTGGTGGCCAAGTGCCAGACATCGCAACCTGGCCAGGCCCCCGGAAGTCCTTGTGTGATGGGGTAATGAGTCCTGCCAAGACTCACCTCCTGTCCCCATTTGCCCAGGTGGTTTTTAGCCCCTGGGGGAATGGACTAACACAGCGGCCCAGGAGCAGGGGAGGGGGGCACCCCTCCCCCTCAGATGTCTTGGGGGATGCTCAGCCCATGAGGGGTCTCTGTATTCTCCTTGTGATGGCGCTGAAGACCCACCAGGTGTCGTTGTGTCGCCAGCAGGATGAAGGGCGACGGCAGAGGCTTTCTCTGGCACAGTGACCACCCTGGGGACAGAGACACAGAGACGGTCCCAGGTAGGGCAGAGCAGTGGCCTGTGCCCCCAGCCTCAAGGCCAGCAAAGAGCCCTTGCGAAGGCATTCATCATGGTCTGTGAGCTGGGGACAGAGGTCTCCATCCAAGGCTGACAATGAGATGAGTGTGAGGAGGAAGAACAATTCCCAACCTGTCTGCAGGCTACGCCTTCCCATCCCAGCAAACCACTGGGTGGCACTGGAGGCTCCCTCCATCCTCAGCACACCTCCACCCAGGAGCTCAGCTCGGCTGCCTGGGGCTGCCCCGAGCACCCACCTCACAGAAAGTGTCCATGGCTGGCTGTGTAAACTGTACACAGTGACTGGGGACGCCAGCAGAGCCCCCAGCCCTCACCCCCAAGCAAAGCTGGGTCAAGGTCAGGCAAGGCTGGGAGCCTCCAACTGGTCATTTCCAGCCGAACCCAAGTCCTGAGGAATGCCACCCAGAAATTGGCAGGCCCCTCCCCTCCTCCCTGGGCCCACATACTCCAGCCTCTGAACCCTGACTCTCCATGCTCAGGAGACCGTGGACCTGGCAGTAGAGGGACTTTCGTTACTCAGACCCATCCCACCTGAGCACAGAGGTCCAGCTGCAGTTCTGGCGATTCTGGTGGCCCAGTTGGACCTCAAGGGAGGGAAGGTCCCATGAGGAGGGGTATCCTCCCAGACCTAGGGCCCAGCCCCTCCAAGGCCAAGTCCTTCCCTCTCCTCAGCCACTCAGGCCTTCGTCTCACTTTCCACCTTGAAGAAACATCAAAGGGGGAAAGGCAGCAGTTCAGTGAGTGCATCAAGGCTCTGAGTGTGAGGTGGGAAGGAAGGTAGGGAGTAGCGGGACCCAGGGAAGTGGGGTGTTGGGAGGCGGGGTGGGACGCGAGTGAGGAGCCGGCTTAGATAGGATGTGGCGGTGTTTGGTCTGGGTGATGGCTACGGAAGGTTCCTCCGGGATGGCGGAGGCATCTAGCATCAACCACCTGCTGTCTTTCCTTTACCCGTCAAGGCACCAATCCAAACCGATCTCCAGCCCGAGGCTGCACTGAGTCTGGCACTGAGGGGACCACCAGAAAACACCCTGCTCTCAGAGGTGTGACCGTGTAGATTAGGAGGGAAGACAGGCTTATGAGCAACAACACCCGTGTGAGCACTGCACACAATGCTGGCTTGCGAAAGCCCGGTGACAGCTGTACAGGGTAGCTGCTCTCTGGTCATTCCTGACATTTAAAAAAAACAAAACCTGGGAGACTCCCGGAAGCTCTGCCCAAGTTCCATCGAGTGTCTGGAACTCTGCTCAAGGTCTTGTGCCCGTATGAACATGTGTGTGCACGTGTGAGCACATGTATGTGTGTGTGACCAGGGATGTCGGCAGCATCTGCAAGTTTGTGCTTGGTAGGCCTGGAAGAAAGGAGTTTCTAAGACATGTTGTATGTCAGTGCAGCAAAGGAACTAAGGGGCCCCCCAGGCCTCATGCTGTCTGGGGCGGGGGTTTGCGGAGGAAAAAAGGTCCGAAGAGTTTAATTCAGTCTTGGGTCCCTCAGCAGTGAGCAAGTTAATGAAAGTGGCTGTGAGGCTAGTCTGGGCTGGTCTGGGAGCTCCCAGAGGTCGGAGGCAGAAGGGGCATGGAAAGGGAACATCCGCACCCTTGCCTCCTCCTGCCTGTGGCCACAGTGGGGAAGGTGAGGTGGTGAGCCTGGTGTCGGCTGTGCAGACCTGGAGCGTGACAATCAGGTGGAGACAATGAGAGGAAGTGGTAAAGGCTGGCCTCTGGGAACAAACAGCGGTGGCTGGAATCCTGGCCATGTTTACTTTCGAGATGCTTCTTGCCATCTCTGGGCCTCAGTGTCCACATCTGGAAAACAAGAATGATGGTATTACCTGGCTCAGGGGCTGTTGGAAGGTGAGATGGATGGATATGTGTATCAGATGAAGAAAGCTGCCTGGCATGCAGGAAGGGCTGGATCAAGGTGCGTCGTTGTGATTATTCTCTGCTTGCTTCCTGGCCAGCAGGAGCCCAGCCTGTCCGCCTCAGCTAGACAGGGCTGCTGAGGCCCAGAGCGCACCCCTCTGCCTGCCCAGAACACAAGCTTCCCTTTTGACTGATTCACCTTGTAATTCCCAAACCCGGCCAGCAAGCAGCTCCTATAGAAGCTCTGGCCACCTCCTGATGCAACTAGGACAGCAGGCCAGTTGTTGGGGGCCAGCTTTGTCCTGTGGCTGGAGGGGGGAGCATGGGTGGGGTAGGTGCACTGGGCAACAGACTGATGGGTCCCAAGCATGGAGGCTGGTGTCCTCAGAACTGGATGCTGTGTGTTCTCCTGCCCTGCAATTGTTTATTCTTGTGACACAACACAAAATACACATCCTGCAGAGAGCTCCTGCCATCCGGAGCTCACATGAGGCTGCTGACATCCGCACAAAGCCTTCTCTTGGTGCAGCTCATTTTTATTTTTCTCATTTGCTTTACTCTCTTACTCCCACCCCCTCCCCGCATCATTGCATGTCAAAACCAGCAGGAACCGTGGAGCCAGCCTTGTCTTTATTTTAGGAATGAGGATCCTGAGCACAGACGGATATTTTTCTTGTGTCTGGTGTGAGCCTTGCTGAGCCTGCTGAATCCAGGCTGGCCACAGCTCATCCCTCGAGGCCGGGTACCAGGCCTTCCTTAGCAACCGCCGCTGAATCACTCCTGGGGTAGACCCGAGGTGAGTCCCTTTAAAGCAGCCACACTTGAGCCTGAGCCGGAAGAGCTGGGGAGAGGGGGAGTGTGGTGCGCCCTGGCACGGCCTCCTGCCCCTCCCCCGTTCAGGAACCCGTGACAAACAGCCTTGCCCAGTGCCCAAGCGCCTGCCAAGCCCTGTCGCATTAAAACCCTGGCAGACTCAGCAAGGAGTCCCATTTCAGCCCAGCAGGTGGGGAAACCAAGGCAGCAAGAACGCCAAGTGACCAAGGTCACACACCGCACTGGCCACATGCACCGGAGGCTGCCCGCTGTGCACCGAGTTCTCAGGATCACCCCCAGCAAAGGCTCCGGGGGAGCCGACGTCTCCCAAATCCTGGCAGCAGCAGAGCCCAGAGAAAGGCCTTCCATCCTCGAGTCCTCACAGCAGCCCCCTCTCTCCAGGGAAAACAGAGGCAGTGAGGTTCCCCAAGAGCCCCCTGCCCAGAGGGCATCAGGTCCAGGCCAGGAATCCAGCTCCAGAGGGTTCTAGCTCCCAGCTGAGCGTCCGAAACAGCAGACATCCAAACCCTGGCAGGCCAAGGGGAGGGGGAAATTAGATCAGGGCAGCAGAAGGGAGAAAATGGAGAAATTAAGGGAGAAGAGGCGGGACAGAGGCCAAGGATGTCTCAGGAAACCTGGAAACCCTCAGAGTAAGGCAGGCCCAGACCCTGGTGGCTCCCCCTGCCTGAGTTCCTGTCTGTAGACAACCTGGCATGTCTCTGCCCCTTGTGGGGGTGGGTGCTGGTCCACACGCGTGTGCAGGCATTCGTTCCTAAGTGTCATGAAGGCGATGGGAACGGGAAGCCTGTTGCGTTGCTCCGTGTGCACCCACCCCAGCACGCATGTGTAGGTATCGGGCTAGGCGTGCGAGCCCACAGGAGTGTATGTGTTTGCGTGCAGTCTACAAACATGTTTTCAGCAAGCTCGAGGAGAAGCAATCAGTCATCTCCGAGGAATCTTAGCAACAGCCATCCCCAGAAGAGGCTCCTGCCAGCTGGAGCCGCGATGAGTCAGCAGAGGCAGCGGTGGGAGGCAGCCCGTCCTGGAGCCGGCCTCTCCCTTCTCCAGCCTGGCCGCCTCTCCTGGGTCACTGCTTTGGCACCGATGTCCCAGAACACATTCCTGGAACTGGCCAGTACAGGCGGCTCCCTCAGCTGAAGGGTTTTTCCCTCCTCCACCCTCTCCCTCTCCCCACACCCACCCTTTTATTTTTCCTTCTTACTGCAAGACCAAAACATCGCATTCACGAGTTCAAGAGCGACAGCCAAATGGCAGGAGTTGGCAGCAGAGGGGCTGGGACACAGGAGCTGCCCAGGCCTAAGCCGGCCAAGGGAGCAGGACACCTCGTGCCAGGCAGCAGAGAGGACCCTGCTGGGGACACTGAGCTCTGCTTATGTCCTATGGGGCCAAAGTGTCATTGCCTGGGGCTCCGGGGAACAGTTAAGGTGCTGGCTTGCAGGGAACTAGGCTGTGACTCTGGGCCCCAGGGGATGGGGCAGGGGTGACCTGAGGAAGAGAGGCACGTTATGAATCACGGCTCAGCTGCCTTAGTGCGTGCTCATGTCCTCCTCACAGTAACCCACGGAGGTGGAGGAGCCATCTCCTTCTGCAGCTGGGAAGATGGAGGTGTAGGCAGGTAAAGGGATTTGGACCCAGGGCGCACAACTACCAGCAGTGGAGCTAGATGAAACTAAAACAGGCTGGACCTGCCCCGGGGGCTTCAGCTGATGGGCCACATGGCCTGTCCTCCCGGGCGTGCCGCCCACACTGTGTGCCAAGATCGCTGCACCTACAGAAAATACATACAATACTGTGTAAACAAAAAGGCTAGCGTTGTCCCCTCTCCCCTCCCCTCCCGCTAGCAAACAGATCTGGGTGAAGAGCCATCTGCGGTCGCAGCAGCAGCCGCGGAAGCAGGGGCAGCAACAGCCTGGCCCCGGCCGAATCCCTGGCCTCTTTACTGGAGGCAGGAAATGAATAAAAGCTAAATGAGTTTGAAAATGCCAGGAGGCAGTGTTTATCCCTCCCCCCGCCCCCCTCCCCCTGGCAAGGACCGTGTATAGTTACAGTTTAATCTTGGAAATGCCAGACAGCTGTTCCCCGTTGCTAAGAGACTGGCCCACATTATGCAGATGTCAGGGACCTCAAACGTCTGCCGGAAATTACAGATCATGTTGGAGGAGCGGAGAGGCCTTCTCTCAACCTAGGAAGAAGAGTGGGAGAAACCCCCCGCCACCTCCCCTGGGCAGGTGGGGGGACCTGGGTGGCAGAAATAAGAGGCCCGCCCCTTCCTGGGCCCGCACACCCCCAGCCTCTGGACCCTTCCCTGTGCCTGCTTGGGGCCCTGGCTCCTCCCTCCTACAGCTCCCACCACATCGGGTCTTCTTCCTTGGACAACAGTGTGGATGCCTATCTCCACCCTCTCCCTCCGTTTCCATCTGGGGCATCTTTCTGAGGCCCAGCGTCCCTGCTGCTGGGATGCCACTGAGCTGGCTGGGGCCGAGCTGGGAGGAGGGGCCCACCCCTCCCTAGGAGGGTGGGATTCCGCTCCCTGAGTCCCCTTCACCTGGGGCTGAAAATGGAAACATACACACACACACACACACACACCCTCCCTGATACACACACCCTCCCTGACATGTGCCCCCCCCCCCCCCGCCAGCCTCAGAAACCCAAGCATTGCTGTTGTCATGGCAACTGCAGGCTACCAGGGCTGCTGCATCCCTGGTCCCTGGGGAAGGGGAGCCGCCATCTGGGGGAGGAGGAGTGGGGAAGCCCTTTTCCAAAGCCTGGAACTAACATGGACCCTGATTGAACTTGACGGGGAATCCACCAGGGCCCTGGAGCAGGGCAGGGAGCAGGCCCGGCTCCTCACTCAGGCTGGAGGGGGCGTGGAGAGGCTGCCAGGTCATGCCAAGGGAGCAATGGCATCCACAGGTCTGCAGGATGACCCCTGGGCATTGTGAGGGTGGGAGTGGGCTGAGGCCTCATGCAGAGTGGGTGCTGAGTGGGTGCTGTTTCTCTGAGAGCCCACAGGATGCCTAAGGGTAGAACTTTAACTCACTGCCCATGCACCCAGGCCCCATCTGTCCCCCTGCTGCCTCCTCCTGTTGGATAAAACAAAGCCAGGAGAGCTTTCTGTGCCATTGGAGGTGGCTGTGCAGACAGGAATCGTGTGTGTGTGTGTGTGTGTGTGTGTGTGTGTGTGTTCCCATATATGAAAGTGCTTTAGAGGAAGGTCCGCAGGTTCGCAGAAGCCCCATGAAAACAGGGCATATTACCACCCATCTGACCTCCCCTGGAGATGCTGCTGGGGCTGGTGCGAGGGGAACACTATTTACACAGCTCTCTTCCCGTGTGCCCAAGTCCTCCTCCCTCCAAGAGACCCACAGTGACTGTGCGCCCTGCTCAGGTACATTTCTACAGCAACAGTAGTGTCAGACGTGGAAACTGAGGCACAGACTTCTGCAGCCTGCCCAAATCATCACAGTCCATTAGCTCTCCACAGCCCCTCAGAGCTGCCAACCCCTAACCCTAACCCAGCCCAGCCCCTGGTCAGAGGGCCATGACCTCTGTCCCCACCAATGAGATGCCCAGTCCCTCCTCTTATTAGCTACCTGGTATATGAGCTGGACAAATAACCTTAGCTCTCCCTCCCCTTCTGGAAAATGGAAAACACCAGTGCAAACCTCGTAGGGACGCTGTGAGGATGGAATGAGAAACATGTAACCTGCTTTGCTCCTGCTAAGCTCTCCTTGCACTTTAGTGCTGAGAGTGGAACCCATTGCTGGGCACTGCCTCCTTAGCAATGTGCCAGGCTTTGGCAGTGAGGGGGGGATCCCCTGGGCTGTATGCATACCTGCTTTCCACCCCCCACCCCCCAACTCCTGCACAGCTACTGGCTTCTGCCCCTTGGGAGGTTCTAGGTCTGTCGGGGACAGTGTACCTGGGGACTCTGCAGGCAGCAAGCACCAGCCACAAAGCCCTGGGCGGGGGGATATCATGGGGCTTCATAGAACAGGGGTGGATGGTGGAAGATGGAGTCCCCTCTCCTGTGGAACTGCCAAGCCAGAAAGGCTGAGCCAGAAAGGCAGACAGGAGCCACCTGAGACCAAGAGATGGCCGGCGCCCAGGTCCTTCAGCCACTGGTGGCCATCTGAGGCCTTTATTTGGCGGGAGGGCGGACTGGCAGCTGCTTGGTCTCTGCCTTTGTTCCTCTTTCTCCCTCCCCTCTCCCCATCCTTTTATTTCCTTTCCCCCAGCGCTCACTCTCCCTCATTCACTTTCTCCCCCTTCTCTTTTCTCTCATCCTCTCACCAACCTCAGTTCCCTCCCGCTTTGATCCTTCCCTTGAAATGGATTTCTTGCTTTCTCATCCTTTCTTCTTCCTCAGAGCTCAGAATCACACTTGGCAGCTCTCCCCTCCCACCACCCTCCCCTCCAGCCGTCTCTCTTCCCCTCCTCCCCTCCTATTCCTCCCTCCTCCTCTTTCCCTCCATTTCTCCTTTCTTTCCCCTCTTCTCCCCAGCCTTTTCTGTCTCCTCTTGCCCTAAGGAGACACTTCCAGTCCCCAAACAGACAAAGCTAGGTCAAGGTCATCTGTCAAAGTCTCAACAGCCCTGGTCTGGGAGGTTGGGGCCCAGAGACCAAGATCAGAGGTGAAGAGAAAATCAGAGTGGAGTAGGGAGAGTTTGTTTCCGTATCCAGAGAACCCCCACGAGCACCTGGAACCCTCTTCCCACCTGGGGATTCCTGTGCCCGGTCACCTGCTTCCTACAACCACCCTGCCTGACACGCAGCTCCCTGCGGCGGCCTGGAAGCTCCCAGCGGAACTGGGAATGTCTGAGTCCCTCCCTGGTTCTGCTTGGCTCCCTACTCGCTGCCCTGCTGCAGAGGGAGTCCAGTGAGAGGGCAACAGAGAAACCAGAAGCAATAATGACCCGCTTTGAGCTGGAAGGAATACGGCTCGGGGAGGGACAGTCACACATATAGGAGGTGCCTATTGTGATAGAAACAGCGTAAGTCTTTGAAACCAGGCAGGCTGAGTGTGAATCTTGGCCCTGCTTTTTATTCGCTAGCCAATCACCTTGAGCAAGACACTCGCTGCACCTCCGTGTCCACCTCTGTAGAATGTTGGTGACAAGGAGAGCACCTCCCTCCCAGGGCTGTTGCAAGAATGCCGTGAGAAAATGCCTGGGGATCACTCAGCAGAGGTGGCTGCTCGAAGCACCAGTTCTTCCCTCCTTAGAGAAAGGGGGGTTTTGTGGAGAAGATGGGGTTTATTGGGGGGGGGGGGGGGAATAATAATACTAATCAGACTTTTGTTTTTGTTGACACCAGGCGCTATGCTAAGCATTTGGAATACATTGTCTCATTTAATCCTCCAGCAACCCTGGGAGACAGCTATTTTCCTATTCCTGCTTCTTGGAAGAAGCAATTGAAGCTGAACAAGGCTAGGCAATCTGTGCACGTCCCACAGCAAAGTGGAGAAGCAAAATTCTTAACGGCTCTGCCATGGGTGGGGGCAGGGTGGGGGGACACAGCGAGAGCAGTGCCGCCCAAACCAGGCATGAGCAGGCGAGGACCTGAGCCTAACTGCGTGCGGGGAAAGGGGAAAGTCTAACTGAGGCCAGTGCAAACCCACCCCTCACCATCCGTCAGACTCAGAGCCTCCCAGTTTCCTGTCAGCGAGGCCCTGCCTGAATGCTTGCAGTTGAACCTTAGTGGGGAGAAGAGGGGTGGGGTGCAGGCTCCGGTCTCTGGAACGCTATGTCCCCACCACTGTCCCCTCCTTCCCCCAGACACAGCCTGCAATTCTGATAACCCCTGAGGTTCTGTCCTAACCCTTGTATGGCACAAACGATCTCTCTTGGGTTTTTGCCACCCTGTGTTGCATAACGGGGATAATCACTCCTTCTTTGGGGAATCAGGGCAGGGCCTGTGTGGCTACTGCCTGAGATTTCAAATGAGTTCGGGGAAAGAGGGCAATGGCCGTGGGACTGTGGGAGGCAGGTGATTTACGGGAAAGAAGGGCGGTGAGGTCTTTCAAAAGATGGTTTCTGGTGGGAAGAGATCAGCTAGGAGGTCAGGAGCCAAACAGGTGTAGTCGCCCCACCTCTGCGTCCCAGCCCCAGCACCCTTCCCCCCAGCCAGCTCTGATTACACCCTGCCTTGCTTTCAAATAGAACTCCGAGTTTCCATGGCAACTCACCCACGTGGTCTCTGCCTTAGAGGCTGAAGGGGGGAGTGAGGAAGGGCAGCTGACAGGAGGTACAAGACACTCCAGGAAGGTGAGGGCAGAGTCCCACCCTCCCGGCCCCCACTCATCCCTCCCGCCATTCACGCTCACCGCCAGGGCTCCTGGCTGAGGCCTCACAAAGTCCCCACGAAATGAGGAAATGGAGCTCCAGGACAAAGGCAGCGAAATCACCTTCCCAGAATGTGTCCCTGACCTGCAGGGTTCTGTGCCACTGCCCTGGGCCCTGGGCCCATGCCCGAGGGGGAGGGGGAGATCCTAGGCAGGAACCCACCTTCTGTTGTCTCATCCTCCCTTCCTATGAAGGGGGCTGGCATCTGTTCTGGAGTCAGAAACCCTGACTACTTTAAGGCTTTACCTTCCTGTATGAAACCTGTGTCTTCATTGCTCTCCCCTGGACTTGACCCTACCAAGAGCATCTCCTGGCCAAATATCTAGTCAGGAACCAGGTGTCCCATGACCATGACTGGCTGCCCCAGTTCCACCACACTGCTGTGTGAGGCGGGAGAGGCTTTCCCTGGAGAAGGTGGTGTAGCTTCCTCTAGGCGTTTCCCACTCTTTTTCCCTCTCTTATCTGTAGACTGGGAGGCTGTCTCATGGTTGCTGGCTGACAATTTCTCTCCAGCTCTTCTGGTGGGGACTTACCTGGCTTGGTCCTCTGAGACACAGGCAAAACCTGGGAAGCTGAGCCCAGCAGAGGGGCGGAGTAAAGGGAGAGGAAGAAAGAGGCCAAGGCACCTGCCAGACTCCCCACTGCAGCTAAAGGAGCTTGAACTTGGCCATTTGTCTCTCTCTTCCTTCCCAGTCTCCATGCACTGGCTCATGAAGACCCCGGAGGCTGCACTCAGACACCCCATGGAACCCTTCCCTTCTCCAGAGAGGCCCTGGGTTTCCAGGAGCTGCTTCCTCCTGCCCTGGGACCGTGAGTGAACCACCTGCCTCTGTCCCCAGCCCCCCTCCCTCCTTCCTCCATCAAGTGGGGGTGATCTCGGAAGCCCCTGAGCTCTAAAACACTGACTCGGCAATTCTCTGCAGCAGGTAGAAGCGCCTGGCCACACAGCCTCTCCCCACAGCCCAGCCCCCTTCTCTCCTTTGTCACCTCACTCAGCAGTGTCCCTGAATCCCAGAGAGGGTGGCTTTCATTATTTTTTCTTTATTTTTATCAAAGGGTATTTTTTTGTAAAAAAAAAAAAAAAAAGTGTCTCCCCTGAGACAGTGCTGCCTCTGAGCAGGCTCTCCTCGTTTCTATGGCAACAGCAGCTGGCTCACATGTGTGGTTGCTATGGAAACAAGGCTGGTGGCTGGTTTTCCTACCTCTCTTATCCATCCCTCCCCTCTCACTTTCCCTTCCTTCCTCACCATCTCAACACCCCCTCCTCCTCTTTCACATCACTTGGGATGCAAGAAAGGCCAATGGGAGGCCCTGGGCACCATGATGGCAGCAAATTGGGTCCTGGCCCCTGGCTGGGCCGTCACCATGGGGTCCAACCTCCGTTACTAGGTCTTTCTCTGGGCCCGGAGGACGCATCCTTTCACACAGTGGGATGTGGCTTTTCTGATACAAGGTGTGGGGCATGTGCATCCTTGAGTACTCTCTAGGCAAGGACCCGAGCCAATCCTGCCGCTGACAGGTGAGGGCTGTCTTCTCTCTCTACCCCCAATCCATGCCCAGCACCTTCCAATTGCATACGAAGCCTTTTTCTACCACAACGTGGATGTGCAAAAGGAAAAGAAGGATTCTTGGGGAGGAAGTCAATGGCAATAGAGATGGAGACAGAGGGGGAAAGGGAACAGAGAGAGAGGGCTCCGACTTGTCGGTAGATGTCATGTAGATTATATGCAGTGTTTCCCACAGGCATGTCGCGCCTAAAGGGTAGCGACCCTGCCTGGTCTGTCACTGATCAGTCCTCAGTGTCTGGGGGAAGAGAGGAAAATAATATCCACCAGAATGTTAACAGTGATTGATTCTTAGGTGGTGATTGTAATGATAGCCTCTTTGCTTCTCTTTTTCAGCAAACATGTATTAAATGTTTAAAAAGAATAAAGCAAGTGTTTGTTTGTTTGATCTTAGAGAAAAAGGGGGACGGAACTTAAAAGAGGCCAGAGAGCAAAGCGAGCCAGAGGCTTCTCTCCCTCAATACCGGAGCAGGCGATGCGACTGGCCTGGCCTCGCGGGTCACATGCTGAGAGGCCCAGACAGGTGAGGTGACTCTTGACTATGGTGCGAAAGAGGCGTCAGGGACCTTAAATCGGAGCAGGAGAGGAGGCTGTCAGGCCAGGCGAGGCAGGCCGATAGTGCGCCTGGCATCTGCTGGACAGTGAGGTGACAGCAATGGTGCTGAGAGGCCCAAGGACACGCCTCTCCCCTGGTATCCCCTTCCCCGGGTGCTGCGTCCCAGGCCTCAGACTGGGTCGGTGGCTCTATTGTGCTAGAGAACTCGTGAAAGCTGCACACAGGCTGCCAGTGCCAAAGGGGCAAGTTCCAGCTCCCTGTCTCCCCTGAGAGGCAGGGCAGGCGGAAGGCATGCTCAAGGTCAGAGAAAACGTCACGCGGATTCCTGTCCTCAGCCCAGGGCACCCTGTTCTGTCTCCTTTCCCCCACGTGCCACCGTCAACACACTGGGGGTGGGGCCAGGCACCTCGGAAACCAAACCTCCGGGACTGAGGGGGGTCGGGAGCCGGAGAGGTCATTCTAATGCTCACAACCTCCCCGCGCCCCCCTCATGGGATGGACAGACAGACGACAGAGGAGGCCAGGGCTCGCCCTGGCTCATCCCCAGCCAGCTAGTGTTGCCAACTAGCTGTGAAGGCAGAGAGAGGGCCTGGAGGAGAACAAAGAGAAGAGGCAGAGGAGGGAGGAGCAGGAGGAGAAAGAGGGAAACTGTTCTCCACATCACCCACATCACCCAGGAGAGGGCCTTGCTCTTCCGAGATCTTCGGCAGCGCGAGGCCACGGTGACCAGACAGGGAGGTGCTCCAGTCTGGGGATGAAGGAGAAGCTAAAGATGGGCAGGCGGGCATGACATGGGGGTGGGGGGGAGACGGGGACGGGCGTTGCATTCTGTGCTGGAAATGTTACTTTCCTCCTCTGGGCCTCTGTTGTCTGGCCCACAAAGTGGGGATAATAGTAGTGTTATTATCTTGATAGGATCCCTGTGATGATTGAATTATAAAAAGCCGAAAAGTTAGGTTTGTACTCTGAAGGTCACCAAACCTTCGCAGCAAGAAAACCACATCACAAGGTTCTGATCTGCCTGGTCTACCCAGTCTGAGCTGAGGCCCTAACGCGATGCTGTCTTTCTCCGGCCTCCTCCCCCCAGCAAAGCAGGGGTGCCCCTGGGTACTGACTGGTTCCCCTTCATTGTGATGGAGGGGAACCCAGGGTGGGGAGACCTGCCCGTGAGCAGCCGGCTGTGCACACTGCAAGTCTCAGAGGAACCACCTCTATAACACCCCCGATGAGAGGCTCCCCCACACTCTGCTTGAATGCCTCCCGCGCCAGGATCTCATTCCCTTATAGATACCGCACCTCCCCAATCCTGGGTTTCAACACCCTCTTGCTAATATGAATGCTACCCTTTCCATTAAAAAAGAAAAAAAGAATTGTGCTTCCCAGTCCATTACCTTTATAGAGACAACCAATGACAAGTCGCATCTGAGTATAACTGCCATCTAGGAAGCCTAGCTTAGCCCCCACCCTAAGCAAGTCTTTCTGATTTCAGCAAAACTTTAAAAACTCCAGCTTTCCCTTCCCCACCTTCCAGCGCACTGCTTTGCTCTTGGCCCTTTTACAAGCCCCGGCCGCGTGTGGGGGTGCAGCGGGCCGTCTCCTCGGTTCCTTTCTTCTTGCCCTTGGGTCTGTGCCCTTCCTCCAGCTTGGAATGTGTCCTTCTCCCATCTGAGCTCATCTGCCAGCTCTTCATCTCTCAGGCTCCTCCCCTTCTCCTTCTCCTCAAGACCTTTCATGACTACACAGTCAGAGCTGCATCGCCAATGCCTCCCAGACCGGCTCAACGCTCTCTTTTCAGGCTCCCTGCAGGACCGCGCCTGCCTTTTCCCTGTGTTTTCCACGTTGCCTGACCAAGTTAGAAAGGCGGCCGTCCTCCTCTCTGGGTCTGTGTCTTTGAAGTGGGGAGAGTATATTCGTTTCCTAAGGCCACCCTAACAAATCACCACCAACTGGGTGACTTAAAGCAACAGACATTTATTCTCTCGCAGGCCTGGAGCCTAGAAGTCTGAGGCCAAGGTGACGGCAGGCCGTGCTCCCTCCGGAGGCTCTGGAGAAGGATGCTTCCTTTCCTCTTCCAGCTTCTGATGTTTGCCAGAAATCCTTGGCCTTTCAGGCTGATTAATCTCAGCCTCATGGTCACGTGGCCTTCTCCCGGGTGTCTCTGTGCCTGTGTCCAAATTTCCTTCTTATAAGGATACTGGTCTCTGGAGTTCGGACCCACTCTGCTCTAGTATGACCTCATCTTAACTTATTACATCTGCAGAGACCCTATTTCCAAATAAGGTCACATTCACAGGTCCCTGGTGCACATGAATTTGGGGGGGACATACCTGACCCAGGATACTCCCTCACCCTCAGCTGTGCTCTCTCCTTCTCCCTCACCCCTGCCCCCCCCCCCCCCCCCACGGAGCTTCCATCTGAGCCTGACTTTCCCTCCTTGACATCCTGCTAGTTGGCCCACGTTCACCATCCAAACATCTAGGGTCCAGACTGAGTGCTGGCTTCCCTGCTTAGATTCGGGGACTTGAAAATGTTACTTTTCTCCTCTGGGCCTCTGTTGTCTGGCCTGCAAAGTGGGGATAACAGTAACACCTGGGTGATAGGACTGTTAGGATGATTAAGTGAATTGCTCTTTGTAAAGAGAAGGGCAATGCTTGACACGGGGGGGGGGGGACGGGGGGGGGGGGACGGGCGTGAAGGATCATTTCCAGCCCTCGTCATTTCAAACATAGATTCCTGCTAGGCTTCCCGACCAGCTGCTCCTCAGCCCCAGTCTCCAGCACCTGTCCCCAAAACGAAAATCTTACCCTGTCGCTCCACGTTATCTGAATGCGTTCCAGTGCATTCACGTTAAAATTGGCAGCAGAGAGCACGGGGCCTTTGGCAAGGCTGCTCTTACCTGCTGTGCACACCGTCCTTAAGTCCGTAGGCACGTGCGCACGCACACACACACACACACACGTACACACACGTACACACACACACGTGTACACACACACAAACTGCTCAAGCCACAATGCTATGACCTAACCCTGGCTCTCAGGAAGCACCAGACTGTCTCCCACCACTGGCCCTTTGCACAGCTGCTCCTCTCCTGGGTGTCTGCTCCTTCTCCCCCAAGATGGATTGCGCTGGGTCCACCACCTCCAGGACCCCCGCCCCTACAGCCTCTAGTCCAGGGCTGAACCCTGTCTTCGGGGGCCCTGCCCCTCCCAGCACTGAGCTGCTCCAGGACTAGGGCTGTGTCCTTTCTCTGTATCAGCAGAACATTCTCTGGAGCACCATAGGTGTGGAGACAAATGAAGCATGTGTGAATAAACGATACTTTCTATTTCCTATGCCCTGTAGAGCAAGCATATCAAACTCGCAGCCCACGGGCCACACGCAGCCCACAACGAATATTTTTGTGGCCCAGCCAATATAACAGCATGTAAGAAACATTTTAATAAAAATTTCATAACTTAATCTTGACAATATCCTGTTATATATAATTATTAATAACAAATTACAGCGTTCGCTAATGACTGATTACTATCATCGTGTAGCATTCATTTCCCTTACGAGCCTTATGCGCAGGCGTACCATTTCTCTCCACTAATACTAGCAGCGAATATTTTAGCGGCCGATTGCCGCATCATTAGTCTTGGCCTGACTTGTTTGGTGTTCACAACAGGAAATATTTCGCTTTCGGAGAACAAGAAAAATAGGCTTATGTGTGTTACCCTTATTAATTTGTGCAGTTATTCAGTGTCTGGTAAGTTAATGATCAAGAAAAAATATTAATTTTTATTAAAATGTTCTATTATTTTATGTTAACGATGAGTCATTCATTTCAGCCCTTTGTATTCAGCATGTCTCTATCGAAGTAAACCTACGTTTCTGTGAAAATTGAAGCGTTTCTTTTTTGCGGCCCACGTAAACTTAAGCCTTGTTTATTTGGCCGGTGTTAGCCTTTGAGTTGGACAGGCTTGCTGTAGAGACTCCTTTGACCCATGTTTATTTCCCACTTGACTTGACACTCACCTGTCTTCACCAGGTCCCTGGGACCCTCTGTCTCCTGCAGCCCCAGCGCCTCCTCTCCGACTCCCCCCTGTTCTGGGCCTTTCCAAAAGCCTGTCCTGCCCCTCACCCCAGTCTCAGGTGAACGCGTTTCCTTTCAGGGCTGCTATTGCTCCTGTAATTGGATTATTTTGCACATGTGTGGTTTGGGGTTGTGATTGTGGGAAACGCTTTCTGTGCTGTAATTGTATGGAGCTGGGCGCCAGCAGGAGAGGAGCGGGGAGCTCTGGGGGCTGGGAGGCAACAGAGAGCAGTAAACACTCATCCGGAGGAACAGGTGCTCAACCCCACCACCCAAGGCGACCCCCCAGGGCAGCCCTGGGGCAGCCAGGGATCCAGACTCCCTGGAGCTTTTCTCTGTGAGAGGAGGTGGGGGGGGGGGGCTTTCTCCTGGGGGGTTGCCCTCAGGAAAGCGCCTCATGGGGCTGCTTCAGGGCCGGACTCAGACACAGAGAAGAAAGGCCTCAGGGCCCTGGGCTACCGAGGTGGGAAGCAAAGGCAGCAGGGGGCCCCCTCCTGGGCCTGGGCGGAGGCTGTGCCAGGTGACAGAATTGCTGCAGCCCAGGCAGGGCTGGAAGGACTGATAGAGCCTCGCCTGGCCCCTTCTTCCTCTGGGCACCAAAGGCCTGTCTGACCTCACAGGGCCCATCACAGCAGCAAGGCCAGCCCCCAACTCCTGACCCAATTTCCAAAGGCAACCGTCGTCTCCCAGGGATCTCAGAAACAGTATCTTCCCTCCACCATCCCCCCTCCCCGCCCCAGCCCCCCGCCCCCCCCCCCCCCGCCACCTCCCTGCTCCAATACCTCAGTGCTTCTCTTCCCAGTGACAGCCAGCCCCATCCACCCAGCACCCAGCACCCAGGCCAGAAACCAGGGGTCTCCTTTGATGCCTTTCTCCCTGACCCCCACTGAGCCAGCCACCCAGAGGGTCACCTTTACCTTGTGCACACGGCTCCCACCCTCAGCTGCTGCTCAGGCCTCTGCCACCCCAGCCTCACACTGGACTGCTCTGCCGGTCCCTTAACTCACCCTGCATTCCCTCTTTCCCAAGCGACATGACCACTAAGTCTGGAAGCAGAAGCGAACAGAGAACAAATGCTGTGTTGCTCTCACGTGACCATAGCATCATCTACATTTTCAGATTTTCTGCCATCCTGCCATCTCCACCTAGCAACCCGAGTGGACAGCTCGCTCAGCTCTGATCTTGTCCCTGTGCTGTTAAAATCCTCCATAGATTCCCACTGAACTCGGGAAAACAGTCAAAAGGATACCTTTGAGGCCTCCTTGGCAGATGGCTCTGGGCGAGAGGAGACCCACTGCCTGCTCCCTTTTCCACCCAGACCTACTCTGGATTCCTCCTGATGGCATCTGCTTTCTTCTGTTGACTCTCAAGCAACCCCCCCCTCAAACCCAAGCCCCCAAACCCAAGGTGCCGAATTGCACCACCCCACCTCTGGAAGCTCTCTCTGCTTCCCCAGAAAATTCATCTCTCAGCCTTCTTTCCTTCCACCCTCCCTGCTGGCGATGGCACCTCTGGGAAGGTACTGACAGGTGGGCACTGCCTCCTACTGCCCTAACCAGCTGGAAGGCGGTCCTGGGGCAAGGCCCAGCAATTGGGCCTGGTCTGTTGTGGATGCCACAGGAGGTTGAAGACATGACCTGGCCCAACAGAGCTTCTGCCTAGAGCCCCAAAGGTGGGACCAAGCTTTCCCTTTGTGCTCCAGCCTCCAGTCCCTCCCCCATTTGTATTCAAGACCTATTCCCAGCTTTGATGAAACAGTAACCGATGTCTAGCTGCCCCGTGCTTCTCTCCGCATTATTCATGGACTCCCCTCCCTGCTGCCCACAAGCACAGGCTGATCTCATGCTCCATTCAAGAGAAAGGTCCTGGTGAATGGTGTCCCCTCCCTGTCCCTCCCACTGTCCCTTTTCTCCTCTGTCCTTAAGAGGATCAAGAAGAGGGTCTGTGATGGACACTCACACCTTTCGGGGTCACTGGGTCCCTTTCGTCATTTTCCGCTTCTCATCCAGACCCGCTGCCTGCTCCCTGGGTCTGGCTTTGTGGGGAGCGGGGAGGGAGGTATGGCGGGGGGGTGGGTGTTCAAGAGAGCTGAGAGGTGAACCTGAGAAAGGCCTTCCTTGCAGAATGGACTCGGGTTTCTCCCATCCGGCTCACAGCCTAGGTCTGCCTTTCAAGCAAAGATGGTTCTTTGGGGACCACTGGGCCCGAGGAGATCAGAAGAATGTGCCCTCCTGTGGCCAGGGCTTGTGACAGGCCACCTGGGGCCACGCACACGGCTGGGCTGTTTGCCCACTCCCTGTGCCTGCTCTCTTATCTACTCTTCCCTAACCCATCCCTCCCCAGCCCCAGTTGAGCACTAGGGGCACCAGGCAGGTGTGGCAGGGCCTCCTTCTGGAGCAAGGAGGCAGGAGCATGTCACCTCCTCTGTGGCTCCCCAGCGGCCTGCCTCAGGGACAGCGGGGTCCAAAGGGGCCCGACTGTGGCAGATGGGGGCAGGGATTAAACTCATCGAGCACCTAACTGTGCTCCCAGTGTTCATCGGATGACCCCATTTCCTCTTACGCTTCTCTTTGAGGTAGGAACTGTAAAGAGACAGGCTCAGAGAGGTTAATTAACCAGTCACACAGCCAGCAAGTGGCAGGGCCAGATTCTCTGGCTCCAAAACACTTCCCTAGAGCCAACTGCTGGCAAGGGGAGTCCTTTTGTAAGCATTCCTCATGCCGGCCCCCCAGTCCCCCTGTGCCACCTCTCCAAGGGCTGGTTCAGGGGGACCCGGGCATGCCACGCCCCGCTGGCTGGGATGCCACAGCTCCGCCTGCCCCAGAAGGACCCAACTGCTAATCAGAAGCACTGGTAACCAGGCAACCAGCCCCCTGGCTTCAGATAAGCAGAAACAGCTGGGAGCTGCAGGCTGGGAAGCTGTCGGTGGGGAGGGAGGAGGGGAGCCAGCCAGCCAGTCATCCGGTTATTTTCAGCCTGTTATTCTCGCCTTCCCAGACCTCAGCTTTTGCTAGGGCCTTTTCCGAAAGCTTGTCCTTGCCACTGCCGCCGGGGAGGGGTCTCCGGGGGCTCTGCCCAGCCCTGAGCCCAGCACAACTTGGGGGAGGTAGCAGAACTGCGGACCCTCCCTCCTTCCCTGAGCAAGGAAGGAGGAGAAGGTGCAGGGGCCCTGGGGTCACTTAAACAGCAGTAGTTGAGGTTCACCGTGCTAGGCCTCTAGGACTCGATGCGAGGTTTTCCTCTTCCCCCACATCTGAGCAGCCAAGAGGACAGGCTCAGCTGAGAACCTCACCCCCACCCCGTGATGGCCACAGTGCCTGGGCATGGGGACGGGTGCCGCAGGCGGTGTGGTGGCGAGGGCTGTCAGACCAGCTAGGCTTGGCTCCGTCCCAACTCTGCCCGTTACAGGCGTGGCCACGCCTCTCTGGGCCTGTTTTTTCCTCAGAAAGCACGTGAAATGCCCGATAGATATGGCTGTCTTCCCTTCCTCCTGTTGGGGCCTGCCCTGCCCAGCCCGACATCTCCCCCACGCAGGTCTGTCCTCTGAGCTATTTCTGTCTCTGGTTCTAAAGGTCAGTGCCTCCCGGGATACGGCAGCTGCTGCCTCTGCTCCACCTCTACGTGATGTGAGTCCATGCCCGCCCCGGGGACACTGGCTATCCCCTGTGGCTCCCCCTCCCTTGCCTTCAACCGAGACTGGCCTGGGCATGCCCACCCCTCCCCCTTCACACATAGTTTTCCAACTAGACCTGGAGCCGAGCCCTGCGTTTATTGACTGACTCACTGACCGCAGCTCTTGCCCTCCTTCCGCCCCAGGACACGCAAGGCTCACGCTGACCACTAGGCATCTCGGCCTGAGTTCCAGGAGCTCCAGGGAGCTCATGGGCTTTTTCCTGTAAGGATGCACAAAGGAAAGGACTCGAAGGAAATCATCCCAGCAAGCTCCTGGAACTTACTCCCTTTCCCTCTCAACTCCGCTGCCTCCAGCTGCTGCCCCCGCTCCTCCCCTGGCCCTGAGTCCCAGTGTCTGGGCTTGGGGCTGGCAGGATGCGTGTAATCTGGAAATCCCCCTCCTCTGGTTGGTCTTGCACCAGCAGCATCAGTGCAGACCAGCACCCCTGCTTGGGGTGGGGGGTGTGAGGAGAGGAGTGGGTAAAGCGACACACCCTTCAGCTGCCCAACGGTGACTCGGGGAGGTTGTGGGGAGGGGTGTGGCTTTCTCCACCTGCTTCTGAAAAGAGTCCAGGAGACCCCTGCCCCATCAGGACCCCACAAGCACCCCGTGGGATGTGACTGGCCCATCAGACCTCATGGCACTGGCTGACACTTACTGGACAGCTGCCACCTGTCAATAATGCTTTCTATTCGCTTTGCATGCAGTTCTACCAGCAGCTCCCTCGAGAGAGGTACCAGCATTCCCGTTTTATACAGAAAAAACGGAGGCGAGCGGGACGGAGTCAGCCAACCAGACTCCACACCAACCCTTTGTCCCCAGGGCCACTGCTCTGTTGCTCATTTTCTCACAGGAGTTCCCTCAAGGGACCAGGAGTGTGTCCAGAACGGGTCTGAGGGCTGACCCTCTCTGCCCACCTACCCTAGGAATGACCTCACCTGAGGTCACAGAAGGAGAGGTAAGAAGATGAAGCCATCCAGGCCCAGGTTGACAAGCACAATGGAGGTCTTATCCGTGGTGGTGGAGAGAGAGGAGGGGATGACCTGGTGGCCTCAACCCCAGGAAATGCAGAAAGGAGGAAAGGGAGCCTCTGGGGGTGGGGTGGGGGTAGGGGTGGGGCGGGAGAAGGAAACAGTTCCCACTTTCCCCACAGCCCACCCCAGCTTTTTTCTCCTATTCTTTCTGGCACCCCTGCTCTCCTCTCCCTCCCCTCATTTATTCCACTCCTGCTGCAGAATTTCCTGGAGAGGAACAGGGACACAAAAGCAAGATAAACAGAACTGAAGGGGGCTTGAGAGGAACATTCCAGAGCTAAAAATAACAGGGTCAGCTGGCTGGAAGAGCTAGAGCACTCCAGCCCCTGCCACCCATCCCTGCAGGGTGGCCCCCAGCTCTCAGCCGGGCCTCCAACCCAATCATGGAAGTCTGGATGCTAATCTGCTATCTCCAAGCCCAGGGTCCCTTCCCACTCCCATCCCCAGGGTGGGGCCACAGCCAAGGGCGGTGGGTGTGCACCCAGCTAGACCCATGCTCTCCATGGCACCCACAGGAAAGCCTGCACTCTCCTTAGTGAGCCCACGTTCAGCAGCTGACCCTCTCTCCTGCCTTCTCGATGATAATTATAATTTTTGGCAAAATACAAGTTTGCAGTCCTATCAGCAAAGGCTGGGCTCTTTCAGCCCAAAAGGATCCATTCCCTACGAGTACAGCCCCCTCCCCCCGCGCCCACCCTCCTGCAGCCCACCCTCCCGCAGCCCATTGCCAGCAACTCTACTCCCACAGATGATAGGGGAGGGGGGAGCATGGTGGAGAAAGAACATTCCAGGAGGGAACTCATGATCAAGCACCTGCTCTGTGCCAGGACGGTGCCAGGTTTGTCCTGTCCACCATTCTACTCCATTCTCACAGAAAATAGGCATTATTAGATCCCTACTTTTCAGATAGGGAAACCGAGGATCAGAGATGCAAAGAAAGGACTAAAGCAGCGGTTCTCAACCTGTGGGTCGCGACCCCTTTGGGGGTCGAACGACCCTTTCACAGGGGTCGCCTAAGACCATCCTGCATATCAGATATTTACATTATGATTCATAACAGTAGCAACATTACAGTGATGAAGTAGCAATGAAAATAATTTTATGGTTGCGGGTCACCACCACATGAGGAACTGTATTAAAGGGTCGCGGCATTAGGAAGGTTGAAAACCACTGGACTAAAGTCTTCAGGGGTGGCCCAGATGCGACGGTGGCCTGGTGGCCTGGTGGCCTGGTGGCCTGGGGCTGCTCTCACAGGCTAGGCTCTCCCTCTCCAGAGCTGCGTAGAGGCCAGCCCTTCCCCTCCAGCAGCTGGAGAGTCTATTGCAGCAGCGGAGACCAGCCCTGGGGCAAGGCAGCCCCACCTGCCAGGGTTCAGAGCCTCAGAAAGTGGTAGCCTACACCCCCTGCCACTGGGACCAGCCTGAGTCTTGGCCTCGTGGCCCCTGTCCCTGAGGCTCCCAGGGGTAGAGTTCTCTCCACCTAGGGGCACTGCTGCTCTTCGGGTGAGCACGGCCGGGAAGAGGGGCAGGGGTTTGGGGTTGCTCAGGTGGCTTCGTCGGGAGCACCTCCTCCTCGCACCCATGAGGAGTGTCCCTGCAGGAGTCCAGCCTGTGAGGGAGGAGTTTCGGGGGACCATGCCTGGCCTCACTACCTCACAGACGTGAGGATGAGGACGCTCTTTCCTGAAAAGCGGGGAGACGTTGGACAGGCCTGCACAGCGTCAGCCGGACCCACTGCTCCACCCACGTTGGGGTTTGCTCTCCTGGCCTTGGGCGGGGAGGAAACAGACGGTTAAACCCAGAGCAAGCAGGGCAGGCTTAACTGTGACTTAGCGGCTGTCCTCAGCGCCAGCAGAGGGGTTTCTGTGCGGGCCATGGGAGGCAGCTGCTGTCCGTCTGAGGGGCAGGGACGCTGTCCACAGGGCTGTCCGCAGCCATAGGCATCCCGTGTCTTTGTTGACTAGCTCCAGGCACCTCCTGCCAGCTTCTGCTCGAGGACTCCTAGTGATGGGAGGCTCATCCCTGTGACAAAGCTCTGATTATTATTGTTGTGCTGAGCTAGAATCTCCATCCCTGCGAATCTCATCCTCTGGCCCTGCCCTCGGGGGCCGCCCAGATGCTCCTCTTTCTGCAGGGAGGCCTTTCAAAGGCAGAGTGCCGTCCCTCAGATCCAGGCATGCTTTGAGATGCTGGGATTGGAGGGCAGCCACGGAAAGAAGTGAACAATTCAAAACCATGCCGCACCGGTGGACAATATCGCTCTCCGAGCTCTGCCCCCGTGGACACTGTGTCTCACCGGCCCCTGCAGACAAGGCACCATTCACACAGGCCCTTTATTTAACGAGCAGAAGTGGCACCTTTTACTGCCCAGACCATGCAGGCTCCACAGGAAAGCCTCTCACGTGTCCCATAAACACAAGGCCTTTCTTTGACAGTGGCTGGACATCGATGACCAGGTTTATTGGATTCCTCGGGCCAGAAACCTGGGTGTCCCGGAGACTTGCCCCATTCCCTGCCCACCCCATCCCATGACCAGGTCCTCTCAGCCCCATGTCCAGCCAGGGGTCATTTCTACCCACCTGTTTCCATCTTTGTGGCCACCACCCTCACTTGCCTAAGTTACTCTCATCTCTCACTTCCTAACTGTGCTCTTCACTTCCAGATTCTGCTTTCCACCCCTCTCCCAATTCATTTCCCACCTAGAAGACAGAGCCTGGGTCACATGATGTCATTTACCTGCATAAACCTTACAATGCACTTGTAATAAAAACCAAACTCCTCACCTCAGCTAGAGGGTCACATTCTCACAAAGACCTCCCCTGGCTGCCTATCTAAATTAGATTCCCTTTTTTACTCTCTGTTGTAGGCTCTTTTTCAGTTCCTCTATACTACTTACAACGTACTGACCTCACTCATTCATTTGTGCTACTGTTTGTCTACCACACTATCTGGTAAGCTCCATGAGGACAAGGATTCTATTTAGCTTGCCCACTGCTGGACCTGCTCCCACATTGGGCCTGGCACCTGCAGGCGCACAGGTTGGGTGACAAATTATACCCTTGCCCTGTCCAGTCTACAGGGGTATTTGGGTATTTGGAATTCAGCCTTCCTCAGAAACAGAGAGATAGACCCAAAAAAACCATCCATGGGCCTACTGCACCCCATCAGAGGAGAAATGCATTTAAGAAACACTGGCCAGTTCTCATGGTTCATCCATTCATGCATCCACTTACTGATTCTTCAGCAAAATGGGAATGCTTCCTGGGGGCCAGAAACTGTTGTAGGGACTGGCATTTTAGTGGAGAATAATATTGACAAAGTCCCTGCTTCAAGGGCCTTACACTCGCACAATAAACATCTGAATATACAGCAAAAACAAAACAATTACAGAAGGTAAGGGGGCAGCCGACACTGCAACTGAGCCCTGTGAGCAGAGTGTGAGTGAGGTATCAGGATGTTACGAGTAGGGAGGCAGGAATAGGTGAGAGGGATTCAATAAAGTGTACCCTTGGCCAGCTAGTTCCCCTTAAGAATGATACGGGGCCAGGCTGATGTAGCTCAGTAGCTGAGCATTGATCCAGGTACCAGGAGGTTGCCATTTGATTTCCGGTCAGGGCACATGCCAGGGTTGCGGGCTCGATCCCCGGTGGGGGCATGCGGGAGGCAGCCAATCAATGTTTCCCTCTCATCAATGTTTCCACCTCTCTCTCTCTCTCTTTCTCTCTCTCTCTTTCTTTCTCTCTCCCTCTCTCTCTAAAACCAATAAAAATAGACCTAGCTGGTTTGACTCAGTGGATAGAGCGCTGGCCTGTGGACTGAAGGGTCCCGGGGTCGATTCTGGTCAAGGACACATGCCCTGGTTGTGGGCTCAATGCAGGAGGTGGCCGGTCAGTGATTCTCTCTCATCATTGATGTTCCTATCTCTCTCTCCTCTCCCTTCTTCTCTGAAATCAATAAAAATATATTTAAAAAATAAAGAATGACACAGGTAACTGTGTCCCTGTGAAGCTCTGTGTCCACCAAGCCCTTTAGAAGTGCCCAACGAGAAGCTGCATACGGGAAGGCCCAGGCGATTCCTTCCACAGAGCATGAAGTGAACACCACCCGTTCCTCTGTGTTGCATTTCCACCCTCTGGCCCTGCTCACTGAAAAGGAGGGGAGCCTGCGAACCAGCACCCTCACAGAGAGATGCAGGAAACTGGGCTCCGCCCTGACACAACTCTCCTTGGAACATGATTCCATCAGTCCTTCCACTGGTTTCCAACAGCAAAACCCAACCGCAGCGAACTTGTGATGCCTGATTTGGATGCTGAGATGACCAACAACTACAAAACCAATCACACATATAAGTGACAAAGTTCGACACAACGCGTGTCTGCACGTGAGAGGCCAGGGCTTTTTTGGATGGTATGGCTCCAGGGGGCTGGAATGTATTTGGGTAGAACACCTCTCTCTCTCTCTCTCTCTCTCTCTCTCTCTCTCTCTCTCTCATTTGTTCGATGCACGTCCTTCTCTCGCCTCCTCTCACTTATCCATTCATCAAACTTGGGCAGCCCCACCATGATCCAAGTCTTTGGTAGGCTCTGGGGCAGGGGTGGGCAAACTTTTTGACTCGAGGGCCACAATGGGTTCTTAAACTGGACCGGAGGGCCGGAACAAAAGCATGGATGGAGTGTTTGTGTGAACTAATATAAATTCAAAGTAAACATCATTACATAAAAGGGTACGGTATTTTTTTTTTTTTTTTTTTAGTTTTATTCATTTCAAACGGGCTGGATCTGGCCCGCGGGCCATAGTTTGCCCACGGCTGCTCTGGGGTGAGGGAGAAAGTAGACAACAATGGTACAGGGGAGTTCCACTTCTCAGACAGTTCAAGGGCCTGTTTTCTGTTTCGGGGAGCACAGCCCCACCTACCTGCTGCCCTGGGAGATGTCCCAGGCTCCTACTCTATCAACCTTTTCCACCCCAACACCAGATGCAGTCACTTCTACCCCTTAAATAGCTCTAGGCCTCAGGTCAGGCCGTTGTTCCTGTCCTGAATTATGGCATAACGCCCCCCCTCCCCCCACACACACACCTTGCCTCTCTGTCCCACCACCTCATTCACCCTCCATCCACCCTCTGTAGGCACAGCCACCTTAACAAACACATCTGGTCTCGCCATTTCCCACCAGAGGCCCACAGGCCTCCGAGAACCTGTCCCATCCCCATCCCACCTGTCTGGCCCCGAGGCAGCCCCTCCCTCCACACTGGACTGGATGAAGCAGGTGCTCCCAGGAGTTCCCACAGCACCTCCCTGGACCCTGTCCCCCCCACCCCCACCCCCGCCTCCACCTCCGTGAAGAGCAGCACGGTGCCTAGAACACATGGCATTGTCTGGTGGCACACCAGGCCAAGACGACCCATCAGAATTTTCCTCCTGGTGAGCTGGGCAACCATGTGGTGGCAGACAAGTCCCCGCAGAAGGAGCCAGCGAGCAAGCGCAGGGCCCAGGCAGCAGCTGGTGTTGTCATGGAAACCGCGAGCAGCGCCACACGGGGCCTGGCCTTTTCACTCTGCCTTTTTGGCAGGCTTCCTCAGCCACCCTGAAACCCATTCACCCGGGCCCAGGGCCTCGCCCCTGCCCCCCACCGCCCTCTGTCCCCTCAGCCAGCTCTTCCTCCCCACCCCTTGCTCCCCTCCTCTTCCTCCTAGCCTTCCCCGCCCCCCCTTCTGCTGCCTTTGCCAAAGCGCTGGAAGGGGAAGGCTGGGCCAAGGAAGGACTCAGATTTTCAATTCTAAGCAGATTTCCCCTCCACAGGCAGCGAGCCCTTTCATGCATTTTTTCCCTATTATCATAAACGCAGGAACTCGCATTAGGATGAATGAGCAGAAACTCCTGTCTTTGTCAGAGCCTTGGCAGCATGCCAGGCATAGAATGACCTAAAACATTCAGGACTAAATGGAGCTGAGAGGGGGTGGAGAGCTCTTGTTGGTGGGAAACGGAATGGTGTTGGGGGCTGGCCCTTGTCTCTAATTATAACCTTAGTGTTTGCCATGTGCCCAGACATTGTGCTAAGCCCTTTGCACAAATTCCTGTTTCATCCTCACAAAATTCCTATGCCCTATTTATCCCCCCATTTTTCTAGATGATGAAACAGAAGCAGGGGTATCGAGGAACAGGTCCAAGATCACACAGCAAGGAGTGGAGGAGGAGGATTTGAACCCTTCAGACACTGGAACCTGAAACACAACTCCAAGGTCACCTTCCTGAGAGCAGGTTCCTGGCTCTCCCACCAGTTCCCATCACCCAGAGCTCCCAGGCCTGCCACCTACCCCGTCCCTCCCCCATGTCCATTTGTTGGGGCAATTGCGTAAGTCAGACTGTTCATCTACTTGCTTCCCCCAAATAAGACACAGAAGGGAGACCCCCAGGCAGAGGGAAGAGGGGCTCGCTCGTCAAGAGCCAGCCAGGGCATATCTGTGCCGCCTGGAGGGCGGAGACCTTGCTCTGTACAATGTTATGTCACGTGTTGGTCTCCAGGTACACGCTCTGACCCAAAGCAGGTGCTGGGCAGACGCCTACTGCGCATGTGCTGAACATTTCACATCTCCCCACCGAGCCACAGCCCACCCTTCCCCACCCCCCTGTGCCCAGGGCCTGGCCCCTAAAGATGGTGTCACAGCGCTCTCTTGCTTTCTGGCTCCTTGCTGGATTCAGCCAAAGGAAACAGCGGCAGGAAGTTAGAGGCAGGAGGAGAATGAGGTGGGGCTGTTCTTCACTGGCTTCCCCCCTGGACCACAGGTTGGCAGCCGCTGCTTTTCTCTGCCAAAGGCCACAGCTCCCATCCTGTCGTCTCTCCTGCAGCTCGGCTGGGCCATGCTCTCTCAGGCCCATCCCCTACCCTGCTGTGAGCCCTGGGTCACACCATTCTTCGTTCGTTCTCCTTAGCTTGTCTACAACTTTAGACATGCAGGAGTGCCCTGCTGGAACTTCCCTCCATCACCGTCTGAGCATGGGAGCTTCAGTTCCCTTCCAGGACACGGACCAATGTGGGCTCCTGCTACCTGTCACGCCCGCTGGTAGTGAACACAGCAAACCAAAGCCCCTGCCCTCCTGGAAGTAAGACAGACAGCAAACGGACAGAAAACATACCGTCCGTCAGGAAGGGGTAGTGCTGAGAATGAACGAACAAACGAATGAAAGAATCGATGAATGCAATCGTTCCGATGTCATGACGAGACTTTATAGAGGTGATGTAATGTAAACCCTTCTTGCTTTACAGAAGAAGGAAAGGAGGCCCAGAGAGGATGCGCAAGGTCACCTGGTGAATCACTGGTAGAAGCTGGGTGGGTTCCAGCTGTCCTTGACTCTGCCATGGGACCGTGGGCAGAGGGGTGCAGCTCAGCCCATGGGAGTGGCGGGGGATGGAAAAGTCTTTGGGGTCTTTCCTGTTTTAAGAACAATCTTTCCAGAAGCAGCAGTAGGGCAGCAATGAGGTTATTGGAAGGCTCAGGCAGAAGGGAAGGCGTCACTGCGGGAACAGTGGGCGTGCCTCTGTTTCACCTTAGGGGCACCATGCTGCCCACCCAAGCAGAGGGTGCTGTGGGTCTTGGAGCCCCCAGGAGGCCAGCGCAGGGGTGTGTGGGTGGAAAGGCTTGTTGACCAGGGCACTGGGGCTGCAGAGCGGTGGGAGCCAGGGGGCAGGGAGGGGCGCGGAGGGCTTGCACTGTGGCCTGGCTGTTTGGAAAGGGTATTGTTCTTGTGTTGCTGACCGAGCCCCAGCCCACGTGCAGGGCTTGGCTGGGAAGCTACAACTGGCCTGGTTGACTGGGTCATCCGTTTCCCAAGCCCCACAGGGCTTCCCATTCCAACCGGCTCGCCATTTTGGCCTGGCCCCAATGCCCTACAGGGTGCAGGCAAACAGCAGCAGTCATGTACTGAGTCTGCAATATGCAGAGCATAGTTCATATATTATCTCCACATGTGATCATCTTTGCAACGATCCTACGTGGTGCATTATTGTCCCCATTTCACAGATGGGGAAACAAGCTTACAGAGCTGTGAGACTTGCTCAGGCCCAGAGAACAGGAAGCTTCAAACCCAGTCTTGTCTAACAGGAAAGCCTGGGATCTGCCCCACATGCCTCTCAGACTCCGGCCAGGCGGCTTCCTGAAACCTACCAGCCCACCCTCCTAATTGGCCCAGCACATGGGCTGCAGGCCATACCCCTCTCTCCTTTCCACAGTCTCCTAGGCCTTGTCTGCTCCCTTGGCCCACAGAGTCTTGGGTCCATGCCCGGCATAGCTTCCCTGCCATGTGGCCCTGCACCAGGCGCTTGGCCCCGGAGGCCAGGCTGGGGTTGCCATGGCAATGCCCTACCCCCGGACTGCCTCGTGGGCCCCACAAGCCACTGGAATGTCTCAGAAATCCCACCCTTCAGGCCGGCATCCAAACCGCCCCTCCCAGACAGCCACTCTCATCACAGGCAACGGGAAAATCTTTTCAGATCCTGTCCTGGTTTTCAGTTCGGAAAACAGATGGCCACCATTGTGAGCCCCCATACGGCCTTTATTTCCCTTTCCCCTTCCATGCTGTCTTTTCCTTCTCTCTCTGCCCAGTATCACAGGGTGGTTACAAGCACAGACAGAGCCTGCGCTCAGCTTTCAATTCTTCCACTTCCCAGACATTTGACCTTGGACTCATCCTTGGGGATTGATTTCCTGTCCTTCATCGGGATGATGATAATCATACCTACATCCTTGACTTCTGTGCGAATTAAAGAGACTTACCGAGTCGGAATCAGTGCCACCTTCTCAGCATGGCCTTCCTTACCCTCTCTACTTACCGTGCAAACCTGTCTCCATTCCACACCGCCCTCCTTCCAGTCTTTACTTTTCGCCACAGCATAGATCACCATTTCTATACCATGTCACCTGCTTCTTTTGGTTGTTAACTATTTCCCTCCTCTAGAATGTAAGGACAGGGTGTGCTTTTTGTTTTCTTTTTAATCTGTTCCCATGGCTGTGTCCTCTGTGTTTAGCGCAGTGCTTGGCACACAGCGGGCACTCAAAACATAGTTGTTAAATAAATAGATGAATGGGGCAATGCCAACTGCACATGCGGTTTTCACAGTCCCGTGGTTAGTGCTTGAGGTTGGCTGACACTAGAGTCTTGTTCCTGTCACTCTCCTCCACCTGCACCCATACCTCTGGCCTCCCAGGACGCCCTTGGAAGCTCTGCTGGAAGCTCACAGAGGAAAGTCCCAGCTGAGGCAGCATCCTGACCCGGGAGCAGGCCGCTCCAGCTTCTGGCCCACTCCATGGGGACAATCCTGGCTTCGAGGCCGTCCCTCCCCTCCTCTCACCCACTCGGGAGGTTGAGTCAGGACAGAAGACTGGAGAACAGTGGCTACAGGCCACGCTCTCACTACCCAGTCCCCTGCTCTCCCTGGGGCTGGGCAGGAAGGAGCCTCAGGCACGGAGCCCTTGCTCCGCAGGCAGCTCAGGCCTGGGGGCCTGGGGGCAAGGAGTTGCCCCTTCTCCCGGGGGTCCCTCTGAAGACGGAAGCTCCCCAGGCCACCTCCTTCGCAGGGCCACTTTCACTTTCTGTTTTCTTCACCAAAACAGGACTGGCCAGGCCTGGGCCCATGAACTCGCGGAGATGGGTTGGGGGTTGGGAGGGTCAGAAATGCTGCCCCCCTCCCACCCAGGGGCCTTCTGGGCCTGGGGAGAAGGGGTTTGGCAGCTTTCTGTATTCTACCCTCCCCCTGTTCCCACCCTCCATGAGCATATCTCCCAAACGAAGCTACTTTCTAACGCACCATCCTGATTATTATCTTACAGGACACTCCCTCCGGGACAGGGGGCATGGAGAAGACAGGAGAAATGAAAGCAAAAGCATCTCCAGCTCAGAGGTGACCGGCGCCACAGAGCCAGGACACGAACACTTCGTAGTGTTTCTATTTCCCTACTGTTCCCCGAGGTCCACCTTGGAGCAGTGCATCCCTGCTCAATCCCTGTCCACCTAGGACAGTCATGGCGAACCTTTTGAGCTCGGCGTGTCAGCGTTTTGAAAAACCCTAACTTAACTCTGGTGCCGTGTCACATATAGAAATTTTTTGATATTTGCAACCAGAGTAAAACAAAGACTTATATTTTTGATATTTATTTTATATATTCAAATGCCATTTAACAAAGAAAAATCAACCCAAAAAATGAGTTCGCGTGTCACCTCTGGCACGCGTGTCATAGGTTCGCCATCACTGACCTAGGAGGACACTGAGGCAGGGGCCTGGCAGGACCTGGGGTGGAAACATGGCTGGCACCTCCAAGACGCTCCTAAGGGAAGGATTCTCCACCTCGGGGCTCCCCTGCAGCGCCCAGTGAGCTGAGGAGCTGGCATGGAGAAGAAGTGGCCTCTGGGAGGAGACCGAGGCCCTCAGGAGAGAGGTGGCATTCATTCTCATTTTCCATCCAGTAAATAACCAGCCGAAGGACAGAGCTAGCAGCGGAGAGGGCGAGAGGGCGGGGATTCTCAGCCTGGTCTGGATTCCTGAGCCTCTGTGCTGGTCCCAGGCACAGTGGCTTCCCCTGAGCTCCTGTCCAGACCTGCACGCAAACGCTCATCGCAGGCCCTGTCCCTCGCCTCCCTGCGTCTCCCCAAGGCTGCCCTCTGTGTTCCCTTCAGGCCTGCCCCTCCTCTGTGCACCCACATCGTCAATGTTACTGAGCACCATTCTTGGTACTGGGGACACAGCAGGGTCACACAAAACAGAAAAAGTCTTTTATGGAGGGAGGAGCGTGGACAGAAAAAAAAGGACTAGACAAACAAAGAAGCCCAGAGAGCAGGGAATGCTCTGAAGGAGGTACAGCAGTTACTGTGTGGAGAATGGCAGTGGGACCGTCTCGCTGAGAAAGTGGCATGCTGGGGGGAGGGCTGGCAATGCCAAGATGGGGGTGAGGACAAAGGTCTGAGGTGGGGACAAGCCCGATGTAGGGCTGAGGGCCTGCGGCAGCCCTGGTTCACACGTGTTGTCCTGGTGTCATTTTTTTTTTTTTAATGTGAAGCATTTTGCTACTTATCTTCTGTAAGTTCTTTTTTAAAAAATATTTGTTTAAATTGATTTCAGAGAGGAATGGAGAGAGTGAGAGAGAGAAACATCAGTGATGAGGTAGAACCATCGACTGGCTGCCTCCTGCACGCCCCCTACTGGGGACTGAGCCCGCAACCAGACATGTGCCCTTGACTGGAATCAAACCTGGGACACTTCAGTCTGCAGGCGGACGCTCTGTCCACTGAGCCAAACTGGCTTGGGCTGTCCTCCTCCTTTCGTGGTCAAGGGCGGCCCATTTGGAAGATGTTACCTACCATGGGGTGGGAGGCTATTGGAGGAAATCCTGTGATTGATGCCTTGAAAAGTTCTCACTGGTTTCTTCTCCCTGAAGAATAAATTAGGGGGGCCGCGGGGCAGAAGAGCCAGGCCAGCAGGCGCTATGGCCACCCAGGTGTGTCTCGATGGCCCCTTTCCATAGATCTCAGTGCGAGCCTTAAGGATGGAGAAGAGTGTTTATGAAGGACCCCAAGGATCACCTCCTTCCACACCCCCAGACTCAGACCCCTGAGCCCGCCCTAGGCATTTTGGAGATGGGCAGCACACACAGATCTCCCTCTCACAGTTTCTGTTGTCCGTGGGGAGGGCCAGCCCCCGCCTGGGTCCCCGCTGCGTCCAGCCCCTCTCAGGCTGGCTAGTCCAGCACCAGCCAGAGCCCACCCCACCTCTCTGCGGGAAGCAGGCTGGCAACGCCTGCTGCATGACCTTGGGCTGCGAAGTCCAGCGTTTGCAAAGTCAAAGTGAGTCACTTCCTCCCTAGGGCCTCCCCTGACAGGCAGCGGGCGGGCCGGCCTCCTGTCCCCTGCCCCCCTGCCCCCTCCTCGTGCCCATGGCTGGCCTGGCAGGACCGGGAACGCGCTCCGAATGCTAAGTGCTCTGCTAAGTGCTCGTGCCCGAGCCTGCGCTGGAGGCTCATTTGTCACCCGCTGCTGACTCAGCAGTTCTGGGGAAGGCTTTTCCCTGCGCCTCTGAGGAGGAGGCCAGGAAATGAGGCGGTCCTGGCTTTCCTTCCTTCCCCCCGGGATGTGTGGGTGGGTGTCTGAGTGCTGTCATGTGAGCAAGTCTGTGCGGCTGAGTGTCACTGGGTCTGTGTGTCTCTGATGTGTGTCAACATGGGTGTGCATTTCTGGGTCTGTGTGTCTTTTGTGTGCAGCTGAGTCTCTGTGTGTGTCTTTTATGTGTGTGTTTGTGTGTGTGTGAGAGAGAGAGAGAGAAAGAGAGAGCGAGAGGAGAGAGAGAGAGAGAGAGAGAGAGAGAGAGAGAGAGAGAGAGAGAGACAGGTAGAGGTAGAGGGAGGGAGGGAGAGAGAGATCTGTGTTGCCCATCTGTGTGTGTCGTCTATCCCTGTGTGTGTGTCTGGATGTTGTATCTCTGGGTTTGTGTCTCTGTGTGCTGTATATGTGTATATGTTGTATGTGCCTGGATGTTGCATATCTGGTTTTGTATGTGTGATATGTGTCTGGGTGAGTGTGTGTGCTTCTCCATCACATTGAAGGCCTTTCCCCGCCTCTCTCCCCTCAGACCTCGCCTACTCCCAGAGGGACTCTGGTCCCCAGCTCCCGCTCGCGTCTTCTGCCTCCAGTCCTCTAGTCACAGGACCTCGGGCATTAGAAGGCCAGGCTCTGGAGTCACACAGACCTAGGGCTGCCATGTAGCAGGGAGAACCCTGACATCCCAACTCCCAGGCTTGGCTTTGCACTTGCCAGCTGAGTGACCTTGATTGAGATACTTACCTTTTCGGAGCCTCAGTCTCCTCACGGATAAAACAGAAGTGATCATATCCCCCTAACAGAGAGGATCTCGTGCTGGAGCCTGGGGTATCGCATGCCGCGAAGGGTGCCTGTTATTTCTCCTTAGAGGAGTAGACCCGGTGTCAGGCACACAGCCAGGGCCTAATAAACAGCACTCAAGAACAAAAGCACTGAGCGGCTGTCTCCTTGACTGCTGTGGGAGGGAGGGTGCGGGAGCGATGACCTGGATTGGGAGCTGGGCAGGAGCTGTGTGCATTGACAGCTACTGCAAGGAAAGACAAGTGGTGACCTGATTTAGTGCTGCCTTGGGCAGCCAAGGAAGCAGGAAAGGAAGTCACAGGCAAGGGGCATGGAGCTGCTCTGCGGGTCCCTTTCCTACCCAGACCAAGCGCTGCTGACACCTCAGTCCAGAGAGAGCCCACGGGGGCAGCACAACTCGCCCCACTCCCCACCCCTGGAGCAGCCCTCATGCTTTGTTCTGGGAAAGCACTCACGTCTATTGGTTTGGATCTTCCTTAAACAACCCCATGAATGAGATTCTTAGCATCCCCATCTGGCAGCTGGGAAAACTGAGGCTCTGGGAGATTCAATTCCAAGGTCATGGGGCTGCCACGTAGCAGAGAGAACCCTGACATCCCAACTCCCAGTCCAGTATTTCCTGCATGTCTACACCACCCACCCTCTTCCTGCACACACACATTTACACCTACACCAGCCTGCACCCTGGCGGGGCCCCCCCTCCCTGCCCACAGGCAGAGCTCCCACGCATGCTGGCACCACACCCTCCCTAGCATCAGTTCTTGGAGCAAATTCTTCCCAGAGCCTGCCAAGCCCTGCTCCCCTTGGGGAAAGGTAGGACTTGCTTCTGAAGGGCCAATTTATCATCCCAGGGCTGCTATGTGGATGCTTACTCCATCCTTTTGCTATGTTTAGCTGGAGACAAGTAAACCATTTTGGGATAGAGATGCAGGGCCTTCCCCTACTGGCAGGGGAAGCCTGGGGTGAGCAGTCCCACATTTCAGAGTTGCTGCCTAGTCTTGGTCCTGGGTTCAGAGAGTAGGGGGTGGAGCCAACTAGAGGGCAACCGATGGGTGCCAGGCAGGTGGCAATGGTGACAGAGTGGGGACTTGGAGGGCAAAGGGCCTTAGCTCATGCCTCTGCTGCTGACCAGCTGCGTGACCTTGGGCAAGTCACTCCCATTCTCTGGGCCTGAGTATCCACATCTATGAAATTAGGTTATTGCTCTCAGGTTCCTTCCAGCTCACACACGGTCCCAGATCATGGCTAAGTCTATGATTTCAGATGCTACCAAAGACTGAAACGCTATGGGAAACTCTGCCACCACCAGGCCTGCCTCCCAGCTCTTCCTGGGAAACCAGCAGACCGACGGCCCTGTGGACAGAAGGAGCCAGCATGAGGCATCTGGATATAGGACTTAGAAAAAGCCCGAAGTGGAAGGGGCCATCGGAGAGCTTCTTCCATCCCTGATGGGCCCGTCCTGCTCCAGGGAATCCAGCGCCAGCAGCAGACGGGATTCCGGTTCTCTGCTCTGCTCAGGCCTGGGTCTGTAGGTGAGGACAGGAGTCACGTCCACTTGGGGGGCCTGTGATTTGTGGAGAGAAAAGGGGTAATAAGCATTTCTGGCCTTCCTGATTCACAGGGTTATCCGAGCACCACTGCAAGCCCATTGCAAAGCAGACATGCCCATTTCTGCCCAGACACAGTCCGGGCGGGCAGTGGGTGCTGCAGCCTGTCAGTACGTAGCTGCAGGGGCCCAGCCACCCAGTGACTCACTCACTCACCCCGCTGGCTAAACCCGGCCTCCACCCTTCCCTTCCCCTGCCACCCACAAAGCCCCTTAGAGAACTCTTGACTCTGGTCACCTTGAGGCTAAGGTAGAGAAGGACATTTCCAAAGGTTGGGGGATGACAATAGGGAAATAAACAGAAGGCCATGTGATCCCTTAATTACCCAACTCTGGAACCACCTACGTCTGGGCTTCCTGGTGTGTGAATTTATTAACGCCTCATTGTTTAAGTTGTTTGAATTTTATTCGTTCAGGATTCTCGCAGCCCAAAGCACAAGAGCCGGTGGGCCTCCTGACGTGCTACTCGATCTCAGACAGTTTGCCAGGGGCTCCGTGCACCTACCCTGGAGGTCCCTGAGGGTCTGTGAGGATCAGAGGAAGTCTGATTGGACTGGATGTGCTAACCTGATGACGGGGGTGACTTTTAGGACTACAGGACTGGTGTGGGGTGTAGTCCTAAGAAGAACATGCAGGGAGAAGCTCATCAGGAACTTTGGGGCCAGCTCCCAGCTTTTAGGGGTTGAAGACCCCGTAGAGTGAAGAATCGAGGGCCCCAGAGCAGTGTTCTTTCCAATTGTGAGACATGACATCAATTGAGTGGATTGCACCAGATTTTTTTTAAAAAAAGGAATAGAATGAAAAACATCTAAGTGCAAGTTACAGCTGGTAAAAAAAGAATGATACCTTCGTAAAATTTGTGGTTTTGCACATGTAAATAATCATCTGAGTATGGGGCTGAGATATGAAATGTATTTCTTACTGTGGGTCATGTTTTTAAAGTTTGAAAACCACTGCTATGGAAAACAAGAGTCAAGCCCTTTATGTATGAGAAGGACAGGGGTCTCTGTCAGAACATGTTTTTATTTACTTCTTATTTATTTATTTTTTTGTTAATCCTCATCCAAGAATATTTTTTCCATTGATTTTTAGAGAGAGTGAGAGGGAGGAAGACAGAGAGACATCAATGTGAGGGAGAGAAACACATGGATTGGTTGCCTCCGTCTCTCGCCCCAACCAGGGCTGGGGATTGAACCTACAACCCAGGTACATGCCCTTGACCTGGAATCAAACCCATGACCGTTTGGTGCGTGAAGGAGTGTTCTAACCACTTAGCAACACCGGCCAGGGCTGTCCTAACATTTGATTCCAGCATCCCCAGGAGTTGGGGGATATGGGGGGGAGCGGTCCTCCACTTTCCTAAGCACAGAATGAGCCAGTCCAGTGAGGCCGCGATGTGCTCCAACCCCTTTGCTGCTTCCTTTAGCAGGAAGGGAGGGAAGGGGCTTTCACCCAGATTCCCCATCCCCAGGATGTCGGGGCAAGTAGGTGAAGATTTTCCATTTCTGAGCCTTTTCCAAGTGGCAGTCCCCACTGTGCCCATCCCCAACCCTAAGAACAAGCGGAGAGGAGAGGCCAGTCGAGGAAGTCAGGAAGGTAGGTTTGGCCTCTGGAGAAGCCTTTTCTTAGAGGCCTTCCCCTTCCATTTCCATTCTTTGGCAGAATCTTGACTATAGTGGGGGCGGGACAGAGAAAAAACTAGAAAGCTCTAGTTCTGCCACCGGGGCCGGAAGCCCCACCGTGGCCAGGCGGGTGGTTAGCCAGTTTGTCATTTTGCAAATCTGGTCTACCCACCTCCGGTGAAAACTCCCAGCATCACCCCAGGGGGCGATGACTAATTACAAAACACATTTTCTCTCTTTTTCCGCTCGCCCCCACCCAGCCTCTCAGCACCCCCGCGCTAGACTGCCTCACTAGACTGGCTTGAATGAACTCTTGGCCCGGCCCCTCCTCCCCAGCCTACACCCTCAGGGTTCTTTCCTCCCTCACTTTACTTTCACTTTCTAGTCACTCTCACTTCTCTCAGCTTCTCAGCCTGGAGCTCAGAGCCCCGGCCCTTTCTCAAGGTTGGGGCCCTCGGTGAAGCCTGGGCCACACCCAGTCAGTCTGGTCTTGAGTCAACAGGAATTGACAAATATTGACGCGGGGCATTCTGTTTCAGGTTTTCAAGGAGAGCACAGGGGCAAGGTTCCTGCACACGCAGTTTCTAGAAGCCTGATTGACACAGAGATGTCATCAAGTGATTAGGAACCGTGGGCCAGGGCTCTGCAGCTTCATGCATTCCGGCGAGGTGCAGGGAGAGGGCACAGGAGATAGCTGTATGTGCACCTGCCCTGGAAGGATGTTCCTGATCCAACATTGAAATAGGCAAGTGGCCAGACGGTGTAGAAGATACTGTGGGCTGCTGGGTTTCCAGGACAAGTCATTCCCGCCCTCTCCTGTAAAGCTACAGGGAACATACTCTCCCTTGCCGTGGACGGTGAGGTTTGAGGATGGGCCCAGGCAAGGTGCTGGCACAGAACACCCCTTCACGCCCCCTCCTGTCACTGCACCCCTTCCCAGGACCATCTCAGGGGTGGCAGCCCCAGCCTGCATCTCCCTTCCATGTTGTTGATGGAATCCCCTCCCCTTTCCCTTCACACTGTCTCACCTGCTTGTTTATCTCACCTGGGAAAGAGGGAACTGGAGGCTGCCCAGGCCTCATGGCCTGCATTTTCTTTAAGCTCTGTTTACCCGCCCCATTTACATGGGGCTCAGGGGACCTGTAAAGGATTCCTGATACTGAGTGTGATGAGGTTGTGAGGAAGAGGGTGGCGCTGGTGGGACTGTAACGCTTTGGGGTGGGGGGAGGGACTGGATAAATCCAGCCCATTTAGGAGTGCACATACTCTCAGAGCTAACTACTCCACTTTTAGGAAAGCACCCCGAGTAATACGTGAGCGAGGATGCTGACTGCGGCATTCTCATCGGTCCTGACAGGCGATGGGAGCTCTTGCAGCTGTCAGAGGAATGACAGCCCTGACTTACCAACAGGCACAGAGGTGTCTCTTTAAAAAGCAAGTTTCAAAATAGTACGTGCAGCAAACTCAAGATTTTTTTAAATAATAAAAACAACAGTTTATAAGGATATTTTAGTTTTATAATTAAACTTTTTTTTGTCCTTAGAGAGAGAGGGAGAGGGCGCGAGAGAGAAACATTGATTAGCTGCTTCCTATACCGGCAACTAGGTATGTTCCCTGATCAGGAACCCTTTGGGGTATGGGATAACGCTCCAATCAACTGAGCCACTGGGCCAGGGCTGTAATTAAACTTTTTAAAAAATTAGTAATTAATAAATGAAGTTCTCATGGCCCAAGCATCAGCTTGCCAACTGCCCCTCTCCCTCCTCGCCCCCTCCCTTCCACACCATCTTGTCTGCTCCTCTGACAATTTGCTATCTTTGGACCTCAGACTCCTGAGCTGTCTGTAAGACTCCAGAGCCCCTCTAAACAACGCGCACTAATCCCTCCCTAATCCTGGCTCCCCAGCAGCTCAGACCAGCAGCTGTCTGCTCCTATGGGAGGTGGGCAGGAGTCCCCTTGGTTTATACCCATCGTAAAAAGAGAAGCAGCTGTGGCGCTATGGATGCTCAGAACTCCAGGACATGTCCACCTCTAAAGAGGGGGCCTGGCCTCTCCCCAGAGAGCGTAATTCTTCCTCTCCTTCCCAGACACGGACACGTCCTTTGCACTCAAAGCATTTCCAAAGAATTGGGTGGGACTCCCGGATAGGGCGTTGTCCATTGGTCTCACTCTGCAGGTGAGAACAATGCCTCCAGGCCACGGCCTCCATCCGCGCTTCTCCGCTTCTCCGAGGGAGGGCCCTTTGGAATCACCTGCGGAGATTTGCAAGCTACTAACACCTGGGTCCTACCTCAGACTTTCTTTTTCTTTCTTTCTTTCTTTTTAAGTGTCAAATTTTTATTTTTTAAAATACATTTTTATTGATTTCAGAGAGGAAGAGAGGGGGAGAGAGATAGAAACATCAATGATGGGAGAGAATCATTGATTGGCTGCCTCCTGCACATCCCCTATTGGGGATTGAGCCTGCAACCCCGGGCATGTGCCCTTGACTGGAATCAAACCCGGGACCCTTTGGTCCACAGGCCAACACTCTATCCACGGAGCCAAACCAGCCAGGGCCCAGACATTCTTTTTCATTTAAACTGGGGAGGGGCATCCTGAGCACTGGGATTTTGTATTCCCTACCTCTTCCCGAGGTACACCCCTGGTTAAGAACCACTAGTCGATGTGATATGATGTAAGGTGTGTAGACATGCTCTGTGCATATGTAACCCATGCGTGGAAGCCTGTGCACACACACACAACATGCAAAGCTGGATTTCTCAACACACAAAGTAACACTCGCTGCTAAGGTCACCAGCAAAGCAAGACACCAAAAAAAAAGTGAGAAAAACATTTTTTTAGAATGTGATATTTAAAAAGGGAAAAGGTTATCACGGGGAAAATCAGAATCTTTATTGGGCTGCCCTACTTATTTTCGTTGTGTTTTTCCTCATCTTGCATGTGGGGAGAAGAAGCTCCACAAATCTTTCAAGGCTGGGCCCTAATCCAGCCCCCACATCCATAAAGAGAGCTTTCGCCCCGTCTCATGCTGTAGGTTTCCTGGGCGAAGCATCCAGTCCCTTGGTATGGGACAAACTGTCACCTGGTTCCCCTGGCTGAAAGCCCTCAAGCAGTGAGAGTCCTGGCACTGGGCTGGGGGTTGGAGGGGCCCAAGTCATCCAGGAGCTCCAAGCCCTGCCACTCCCTGCACCCCCACTCCGTAAGAATGCTGTGACCAAAGGAACTGTGCTCCTATATCTGCAGGTGGCTCAAATATTTGGGGCTCTGTCCCCAAGGCAAGATATACCCGTGTATGAGATGTACATGTGGGCTTGCCTGAAGTAGAGATTTCGCCAATTTCAAGGTTATTTCTAAATCTAAGTTTGATGATTCAAGTATACAAAGTGAATCCAATGGAAATCTGAGGAACTGATTGGTAGGTTTTCATCTGGGCAATCAAGAAAGGCTTCCTGGAAGGGGTAACATTTGAACTGTGCCTTGAAAGATGAGTAGAATTTAAGAAGGAAAAGAGAGAAAGTATATAGAGCTGCCCCATTCTTTTACTCTTCCACATTCTCATCCTTGACCTCAGCAAACCTGGCTCTGTCCCAGGAGCCTTCTGGAGCCTTCAGGGTTCCGCCTCTTACGACCCTCCCAGAGTGAATATCAGCCCCACATCTGGATGCCCACCTCTGGATCTGCTGGGCTCAGTCCTGTGTTCTCTGACCTGGTTTTGAGGTGCCCAGTCTTACTCAGACGCCTCTAGACCTACCACTTAGTGCTTCACAGCCTAAGTGAAAACTGGGGGGGTAGGGGGGGATGTCCTCAGGCCTTCCCCGTTGGACAGTGGAGCCAAGATCTCAACCTGGAATTGCATCAGGAAGCCCTGGACAGCTTTAAAATATCCAGAGGCCAGTACCTCTCCACCACGCCTTCAGAATCTGACTATCCCAGCTGGGAGGGCCAGCCAGGACAGAGACCATGGCCAGTGGCCAAAGATAGGGGAGAAAGAACGGAAGACAAGGCAGAAAGAAGGGGGCTCCTCGAGACAGCTGCCCAGAAAAAAAGCCCAGAGGCTCCGGAACAGGTGGAGGACAAGGCCCAGCCTAAAAGGGGCTCTATAGGAAACAAATGTTCACGGAGCAGCATTAAATCCTGTCTCTGTGCCCCAGGCTCCTGGGGGTGGGGCCAGGGACAACTGTTCACCATCAACGGAGGGGGAAAGGCACAAAGGTCCCCAAGGAGGGCCTCCATAGTCAGTGCCTCCATGAGAGCAAAGACTTCCTCGCATTTGTTCACAGCTGTCTCCCCAGCGCCTGGCGCACAGTAGGTGCTCAATAAATACCTGTTGAGTGAACTTTGCCAGGCCTTTTCCTCTATCAGGACTGTCATGAATTTCTGAGTCTGTGGGTTTCTTGTACGGAAAAGGGGTTAACATGCTGGTGCCAAGGAGAACGTTGGGAAAGGAGGGGAGAAGGATGTTTAGCTTGGGTTCCCTCCCTAGTCTCCACTGACAACATTTACTCAGGATTTTGGAATTGGATGTAAGAGAGGGGGTGCAGTTAGCTGGACACAGCTGTCCTTCCAAATCGGAGGTTGGAGGAGCGGGGAGAAGAGGAAGAGGAGGAGGGAGTGGGGTAGTGGGGTAGTGGGCAAACAAGCAGAGAAGAGAGGAGTGTGCCGGGAACACGGAGCGGCTGCCAGCCCCAGCTGACTGCAAGGTGCTGGGTCTGTCCAGAGAGAAAGGAGCGAGGCTGGTGAAAGCCCCCACGTGGTCACCGAGCTCCCCGGGGTCTTATTCCAGCAGCCACACTCCCTACAGGGTGACTTCAGAGCGGGTGAGGTATGTGTGGAGAGGACGTAGGGAAGGGAAGGAAAGCCTCACTCTCCATTTGAATAGCAGCTGGTAATTTCCCTTCCCAGTGGTGGGGGTCTCCTAGAGGCCTGCTTCAGAGAGCTGGGCGGGCTGGGGCTCCACTCTGTGTGCGAGTGTGCACACCATGCAGATGTGAGCCTGGCTTGGGTGTGCTCCCAGCGCTGACACAGCCTCTGGAGAATGCGTAGTACCTGCAGGCACAGGCCCGGAAGCAGATTCCTTGGGTCGCAGGAGAGTGTGTAGTTAGGCTCTGTGTAAGCTCTATCTGTGTGTCCTAAGCCGGGAGCACAACATGCCAGGCCTCCTGGCCAGGAGTTCATTTTAAAGCCACCTTGAATGGAACACATTCGCCTCTCCATTCGGGTTACTTGAGCCCACTCCCCACCATACCTGAAGGAAGGGCCTTGGACCCCTAGGAATTGCAGGCTGGGGTGCTGCCCTTGACATTTCTCCCACCTGGAACCCCAGTCCTGTCTAGCACTGGGATGTGTTTTGAAGTCACATGCAACCCTGCTCACCTGTGAAATCTGGTTGCCGGTCTGGATGTATCTGGTGCGCTAGGTGAGCTCAGGGCTGGCCCTGGAGCAGTGAGGAGGGGAGGGGACAGGCCAGAGGCGGTGCTGGCTTCAGGCAGCCCTGGGCTGGGCCTGGAGGCCTCCAGGAGGCCAGTGGCCAGGCTGCAATTAACCCCCGCCTGCTGAGGGCCAGATTCTGCCCGCCATGAATACCTCCCTCCCGCTTCCACCAGCTACCACACCTCCTCCCCAGGAGTGCATGTAGGGGAGGGAACAGGTGAAAGGCATCTCTCAGCAGGTTCTATTCCTGCTGATTCTTCCAACCCTTTGCTTACCACACCACATACCCCAGAGGGCAAGCTGGGCCTGAGACAAGACTTCCAAGCAGCCATGGTCATTGCCTCATTGCTGGACAGCCCCCATCTCAACCCACCTCCCCACCCCTATAGTAGGAGGTTGTACTGCCAGTCACATTACCACATGTTTCAGTGCCCAGCACAGGGCCCACCTGGGCACTCTGTGCTGGAGATGTATTAAGAAGAATGGCCCCTGTGAACCTCTCCAGCTCCTCCATCTCTTCCAATCTTTTGCTGAAGATTCAGACTCAGGAGGTTTGAGTGAGGCCTGAAGTCACTGAAAGCATCTGGGTGGGTTTGGCTGGCTCCATCCAGCCCCACAGTGAGCTGCTGTTGTCTCAGGGCTATCTCTCAGGTGTGTGCATTCCAGAGAGAGCATGGATAGCCGAGAGTGGAATTTCAGGTAGTGGAGAGCTGTGGTATAAAGCTGCACTCAAGAAGTTCAAATTCCCAATCTTGACCTTGGGCATATTGCTTAAGCTCCTTGGGCCTCAGTGTGCTCATCTGTAAAATGGGATGATAAAGATCAGTGTGCTCTTTGCCGTAGAAGGCACCATGGCAGGGCCCGGGGCTAGTAGACAGAGCTGGGGGAGCGGGGGTTAGGGCCAATGCCTGGGATTAAGCCCCGACCCAGACCTCTGTGTGGCCCTCCCAGAAGGGGACAGGAAGTCCAGGCCTACCCAATGGGAATATGGCAAAGAATGAGCAGAGTGTGTGTGGCCCCTGGAGGCCAGTTCTGCAGCAGCGGCCCCTGTCCTGTGCCCTCTCTTGGATCATATTTGTGCTGCCCTAATTTCTAAGAATTTAGACATGCATTCAGGGACCAAGCTCCTCATGGGAATAAAAAGTCAATTCAATTCCCCACGTAAACCATTTGTCCATTGAAACACTTGGCACAGATGTTGAATTTGAACAAATCCAGGTTTAAATCTCCATTTCAGCACCTACCGGTAGAACAACATGGAACAAACCTTAGAACCTCAGCTTCTCCATCTGTAAAGTAGGGAGAGTCGTCTCTGCTTTGCACCTGTTGAAAAGACTAAATTAACTCAATCGTCCTTTCAACAAACTTTTATTGAGCACCTACGATGTGCCAGGCAGTGATGATACAGCTATGAATACAAGAGAGGCAGACAAGGATATATGCTAGTGGGGCCTTCAGACAGATATTAACCAACAGTGACTCCAATGTCTGCTACCGACTGTATGCGTGTTATGTAGGAAAAGTGCTCATGAGGTAGTCTTGTGAGCGGGTTTTGAAGGATAACTAGGTGTGATCCATTTCAATGACTCTAAAACACTATTGATTGTCAACACAATTGTTTTAGGTCACACCCGAGAAAGAAAACTCCTTCAAGACTCAGAGCCTTCTTACCCTTAGAGGTGTTATTTTGTGCTTACTCAAAGCTCTTTTCAACTTTCCGTCAACCCCAGAGGAGTTTCCTATCTCCTGCCCAATTTAAAACAAAGAAAGGTCTGTAATGGCAGAGATCAGAATAGGGTGAAACCCAAGAGAAATCCACCTTACCCTGCAGCAAGCTTGCCTGGTGTGAAACCCCTGAGTGGGTAGCAGATACTCTCCCAGGCTCTGGTTCCACAGAAAGGGGAGACAGGGCAAGTAGGCCATGTGGACAGGGCAGAGAGGAGGGCAAGAACGGTGGAGCAGGGGTCCTGGCCAAGTGCCCATTGCTGGGCTCTGATTCTGGTTGAATGGAAGAGTGGCCAGGAGGAGCAGAGTCAGATGCCAACCTGGGGAGTTGTTAGAGACCATAGTGTGTAAAATGCATCCTGTCGTCAAAGATTTAAAAGACGCATCTTACCCAGAAGCACAGAGCACCCTCGTTTCTAGATCTTGGTTTTTAAATACCATTCTTCGCTAAAAGGAACCCGGGCACTTTTGGGAGAACAGTCAATGCCAGGGCTGCCTCAGGAAAGTACAGATGAGCCTGGGACAGTTTATTGCGCCAGAAAGTGACGATGTGCTGAAAAATATATAAATAAATAATAGGGAGTTGTCAATAGGAATGAGAGCCAGATTCAACGGGTTTCTACTACTGGGCAATTCTGGCATAACTTGAGCACTGAAATAAATAACGAGAGTCAGAGATTATAACCCAAAGAATAAAAGAATCATATATGAGTCCATCTGAGAAATAAACACACAAATAATCAAATGAATGGGGAAGAAAAGAACACTCGGCCTTCACAAAGGGATGCCAAGGAACAAATGTAGGAACAAATGATGGAATTGGAAACCCCTCATCTGCCCACTGCTGTAATATTGTTTTAGGCAAGAATCATAACTAGGTGCTACCAGTGGGTGAAAAGAAACAAGATATTTACATAGTACACTGAGCAGAAAATTCTTCTTTTGCTACTAAAAGGCATTAGTAGAATAACTGGAGATGGCTCTAGTACAGCCGTGGGCAAACTATGGCCCACGGGCCGGATCAGGCCCATTTGAAATGAACAAAACTAAAAAAAAAAAAAAAAGTACCCTTTTATGTAATGATGTTTACTTTGAATTTATATTAGTTCACACAAACACTCCATCCATGCTTTTGTTCCGGCCCTCCGGTCCAGTTTAAGAACCCATTGTGGCCCTCGAGTCAAAAAGTTTGCCCACCCCTGCTAGTACCTGGTACACCGGTATCAAAGTCAATATAGTAAAAAGCTAACATTTGGAAAACCTGAGTGACGGGAATATGGGAATTATTGGTCCTGTTTTTTGCAATGTCTATTAGTCTGAAATTATTTCAGAGTAACAAGTTGGCTTTTTAAAGCGTGTATCTTAAAATTGACAAAATACAATAAATAATTTGGGGAAAGATGTACATGAGCATACCAGGTAGAAACACCTGTGTGGGCGAAAGCCCTGAGGCTGGCCAATCATGTTTTTTTGAAAACAAAAACCATAAAAAGCCTGTGTGTTGGGGGCTGAGTGTCTGGGAGCACAGTGAGCCAGCTGAGAGGTGGGCAGGGGCCAGGCCATAGTGAGGGTTTGGGTCCTATGATGACAGCAGGGAGGAGCCATCAACATGCTTTAAGCCGGGGGTGTGGGGAATGTGGCCTTATTTGTGTTTATCACTCTGGCCCCTGGCTGACCCTCAATAAACAGTGGCCATTAATAATGCTTTGTCTGCTCGACTCTCTGCTGTCGCCTCCCCTAGGGACCTTTTTGCTCAATGGAGTTGACAGCAGGTGGCCTCATACCCACAGGCTGCCAGGTTGACCTCTAGCACATCCAAGCCCAGTCCCATCTTCTCCTCACCCCACTCAGCCCAGATCTCTGTGCACACCTTCTCCACCAGCTTCCTTCTGTCTGTCTTGGTTTCTACTCTGGGAGCCCAAGAGCTCAAAGGAGGCTGGAGAGGTTTGAGTACACGGTGAATAAATGGGCTGTTTGAGGGATCTCCCAGGGCAACTCCAGGCCTGGTACAGTTTGAGTGGCTGTGGGCTTCCTTTTTTCCAGATGAATCACTGCTCTGTGTGTGTGTGACCGTGTGTGCCCTCCCCCTGATGTGCTTGGGGCCCTGCGGTGAGAGAGGACTGGCTGTGTGTGCCAAGCAACTCCTCCTGTGACCAGCACTCACTGCAGCGCACTCTGAGCCAAGTACCTGCTGGTGTTGCTGTGATTCCTCAGCCAACCCTTACAACAGCCCTGTGAGGGAACACATCACTGTGTCCATTTTGCAGAAGAGCAAACTGAGGCCTGAAAGGTTTGCTAGTGTGTTCAAATTCACACAACTGGCCCAAAGATTCAACCCAGGCCCTCCGACCCTGAAGCTTACACTTCTGCCCCCAGAGCCACCCTGCCACTTCTGATGGCCCATGGACATCAGCGTTATGGGAACCCAGGACATGTGGCTGGGTGAACCAAGTGTAACTGAGGACCCAGGAAGGGGTTAATTGAGACGCCCTCAGCAAGCTCTGGCTTGGTGAGGCTAGTTGCCATGGCAACAACATGGTTTGGGCAGAGGGAGGCCAGCACAGCAGGATCTTCTGAATCACTGGACATGTAGCCCCTGTGTTTATTCTGCGGTGAACTCCTTCCAGCATCCTCAGGGACTGCACGACACCGGGACTGACTGTGCAGGACAAGGGTGAGGGCAAGGGTTCCCTGTGTGCGCCCTGGCCCTGCTGCAAAGCCTCACCGGGCGCTCTCCCTGGCACTGCCCCGGGAGTCCTGCCCACCAGGAACACCCAGAGCCTCTCCTCTCAGCTCCCAGATCCCCGGGCGAGGTGGAGACCAGGAAAGAACACAGATTTGGGGCCAGAAGTTCATTTATTCATTCTTTACTAGATATTTATTGCTTGCCCATGATGCATCAGTCACTGCGCTAGGCGCTGTGACCTGGGGTTATAGCCGGAAGCCAGCAGGCTCTGCACTCATGCAGCTGCCCTTCCAGGGGGCAGAAAGTCCCCACCAAATGCTTTCTGTGTCACCGTGGGCAAGTCTCTTTTCCTTTCTGAGCTCATCTGCAGAATGGGCCCCATAAAGCCCACATTGCTGGGATGCTGTGTGGATGAGACGATACACTGAAGCATATACCTGTAGGCACAGCACCTAGTAGGGCTAACTGTGCAGTTGACATAAACGCCTGTAGGCTGCTCACCTTTCCCTCCAACCTCGGAAGGAGTCAGGTGATGATATAAGTCACAAATGAGGAGCCCTAGGCTCTGGGCCCTGGGGGCACCGTGAGGCAAAACCTCAATACTGACCCAGTTCGAGAGACAGGCTCCTCCATCACCGGGCAGTGACCTTGGCTTCAGTTTGCCCATTTGTAATGGGGGGGTCGGGTAGAGGAGGGAATGTACCCGAGCTGATGGGCAGCACCACAGTGGACACTTGACCATTCCATTCCACTGCCTGACCCACCCCCAGGACAGAAGAGCCCAGGACTACTTCCCCAGGCATAATAAGACTCCAGCCCAACTAGTTTTTTGCCTAAATATGGACCACAGCAGCTATCTGTTGATTTGACTCGTTTGATATTTTTAAGCGGGGCTACCTTAGCCAAGGAAAATGCCCCCTCCCAGTGCCCATCTCAGACTCTGCCTTCTTTGCTTCCTACTTACTCCCCCGCCCCCCCCCCCCCCCCCGCCCCGTCAGCCCCAAGCTAGTATACTTGCGCAATACAAAGCAAGAACCTGACTCTGTGACCCTCCCCACCATGGAAGGACCCCTGAAGCCCTCAAGGTCAGCCCTGGGACCAACCTCTGTAGCCTCAGCACAGGCAGGCCTGGCAGGCACCAGCAGCTCAGCTAGGCTGCGTACAGATAAAAGCAGCATGCAGATCCAACCCACACTAGGGAACCAGCAAAGGAGGAGGGAAAAATGTGAGAGTTTCATATTGATATTTCAAAAAATATAAAACTTCAAAGTAGTCACCACAGGGGGAAAAAACGTATTGAAGGACTTCCTCACATTTACTTTGTGAATTAGTATTGATTTTATTTGTACTGCTCACGGGGGTGGAGATGGCCTCACCTTTTCAGAGCTTAGTGCCTCTAGAAGTCTTAATCAAGGCCTGGGAAATGGAAGTGGGGTACACACTGTGGGCTCCTCTCACGTCCATCCCTGGAGGATAGAGAGGGAAGGTGTTTTCCTCTTGCTTCGGTTTCGGTCTGACACCAAAGGAGGCCAGATGAAGCTTGGTTGGAGGTGGTGCTAATGAGTTTTCCAGGGTTCTCTTCTTCTCTGTCCAATCTCAAATTGCCTTCACCTCGGCTGGGAGTCAGGATACATATTTATACGAGGACACGGCTTACAGAGCAGCTCCTGGCTGTCAGCTGTTGGTGACATTCTTTGTAGAAGGTCAGTGGGCTGGGAGGAGGCTGGGGTGGGGGGCTGCGAGTTCGGCAGAGAGGAAGAAGCTCCCAGCCAGGCTGGCCCCTGAGCTGGAAATCTTTAACAAAGGATCCAGCCAAACCACGGGAGAAAAGGACAGGCAGGCAGACATGCCTCGCAAACACGTCCCCTGTGAGGAGGTCAGAAGACACTTGGATGGCAGAAGGAAAGGATGCGGATGAGGAGAGAAGAGGAAGAAGCCGAGTGAGAATGAGGATTTTCTTTTCTTTCTTGGTTTCCTTTTTAATAGGCGTCACTTTTTAGATCATTTTCAGGTTCACAGCAAAATTGAACAGGAAGTACACAGGTTTCCTACATACTGCTACCCCCCCCCACACACACACACAGCCTCCCCCACCGTCAATATCCCCACCAGAGTGGTGCATCTGTAACACTGACACATCATTATCACCCAAAGTCTATAGTTTACCTTAGGGTTCACTCTTAGTGTTATATATTCAATGTATTTGAACAAATGTACAATGACATATATCCACTACTGTAATATCACAGAATAGTTTTGCCTTTTCTACAATGCCATATAGTTAGAATCTTATAGTATACTAGAGGCCCGGTGCATGAAATTCATGCACCGGTGGGGGGGTGCCCCCCTCAACCCAGCCTGCACCCTCTCCAATCCAGGACCCCTCGGGGGATGTCCGACTGCCGGTTTAGGCCCGATCCCAGGGATTGGGCCTAAACCGGCAGTTGGACATCCCTCTCACAATCCTGGACCTCTGGCTCCTAACCGCTCACCTGCCTGCCTGCCTGATGACCCCTCACTGCCCCCCCCCCCACCGGCCTGGTCACCCCTAACTGCCCCCCTGCTGGCCTGATCACCCCTAACTGCCTCTGCCTGCTGGCCGGATCGCCCCAAACTGCCCCCCCACCCCCGCCACCAGCCTGGTTGCCCCCAAACCCTACATATACTATTTTTTTCTATACATACATACTTATGATAAAGGTTAAGTCGATGGTTCCAGCCCTTGGTGGAGCTAGATGTGGTATAGGGTCCAGCCATTTCCACCCAACTGAGAACTCCTGTGATGGGCAGTCTTTGCTCCAGGCACCCCAGCGGACCGGTGGAGAACTTATGAGATCTGCACTGTGGTTTGATGGCCCCACCTGCCCCACCCAATCCACATTCTCCCTATTTCTTCTCAGGGGCTGCTCCCTGCTAACCCCAGTGCACACCTAATTCTGTCTCAACATCTGCTTCTGATCTAATTGACCTAGCACTGGGGAGGAGAAAAAGTCAGAGTGATGGGACATGGGGGTGGGGGATGCCAGTTAAAAAAATGCGAGGCCAGAGAAGACTTTACTGATAATACATGTTGGGCTGACACCTGGAGCCAGGACAGCACTGAGTGTCACAGGGGTCCAGGAGAGGAAACGTTGGGTGCAAAGGCTCTAGCCTATGTAGCTAAGGCAGGGGGTGCCCGAGGAGTGGGAGGAAATAAGACCACAACGCTTCAAAGACCAGAGTGGGGACACATTGTGTAGGCCATAGTCAGAAGGTTGGATTTATTCCAGATGCAGTGGGAAGCCACTGGAGGGTTTTCAGTTTAGAAGTGATATGATTTGATTTGCATTTTTAAAAGCTCAAACTGGCTGCTAGGTGGAGAATGGGTTACAAGAGCACATGACGGGAAAGCAGGGAGACAGTTCAGCATTTCATTGCTGTGGTTAATATAAATTCTCAGCTCAACAACTTCTCTCCTGCAAAGACAATCATGGTGGCCCGTTGCATAGAACCCCATGCATACTGCAAACACACCTCACAGTCCCCTACACTCTTAACCACCCACAGTCTTTCCTGGACACAGGTTTACATGCATGCATCCATGTTCCCCAACATAAACAGAGGCATATAGTCTCATGCACATATCCTCCCATACATGGCACCAGCAAAGACGTTTTCATGCATATGCAAGCACACACTCCCATTTATTCACTTCCTCACACATTTATGAGACACTTTCATGCACAGGCACACACATATAGCTACACATATTTCTACAGAGCTACACAGACCCACCATTTCCCATTTTTCCAAAAAGAAGCAGGTCTGAACAGGGTGAAAAAAGATGTTAGGGGCTTTATACGAGGAGGGGATAATTGCAAGCTTACTTAGTCATTGGAGAAAGAAAATGCCCAAGTGAATGCCTGCTTTACCCTAAATTGCACCTGATGGTTGGGTTGGCCAGTTATCAGCGAGGCTGAATTAAAGCCTTCCTTCATCAGGCTGCCCCACCACCCACCCATCCCCACTCCGCAGCTCCTGTCCACCCACCTCTAGCATTAATCAGCTCTCACTACACTCCAATGACTCACAGGGTATAGGGGGAAGGGGTGTGTACACTTTGGGCAAATCTGGACTCCTTAGCTGGCTCCTCTGCAATACATCCTCCCTTCCAGCTGAGCCCCAGCCACAGTGACCTGCCAGCAACAGGCAGCTCTTCACACACACACACCTTCAGGGTGTTGCATATGGTGCCTCCACTGCCAGCTGGAAGAGCTTTCTTATCCTTCCTGCCTCTGCTTAGGAGCTGCCTCCTCAGGAAAGTCTTCCCTGATTGTCCCATCATGCACTCCAATTAGAGCCCCTGCTGTGCTCATCTCCATCTCAGCATGACTGCACTGCCCAGCACCCACTCGGTTAAACTTATCTGTCTCCCCTTCAGGGCAGAGAGTATATCTGTTTTGTGCACTGCTGCCTGGCACATAGTAGGTGCTCAATAAATATTTCTTGTAATCAAACGAATGAAGGTTGTTCCTATGTACCAATGAAACTAGAGATTATTTTTGAAAAGGGTTCCTTGTTCCCTCTACCTTCTTGCTACTCCAGAGATGACTTGGTGATAACTGAGGCTCCAGCTTGCATCCTAGGATGCCTGTGGCCATTATTTCTCTGATACCTTGCCTATCTTCAACCAGCTCTGGTATGTGATGCTGGGATAATGTTGGGTCCCTAAGTTTGGGGCAGGAGATAATGGGGAAGATTTGGGAAATGGAGGGACAGGGACAAGGGTGGAGAAATTCAAGTCAATATATATTACTCCCATAACTTCCTAGGGGAAAGAGGTGGTGACCATGGGAGAGAGAGAGAGAGAGAAAGAGAGAGAGAGAGAGAGAATTGTATCTGTTGGCAGGGAGGATCAGGTCGGGCATTTGAGGGTTGAAAAGAGCAAGAGGCGGTCCCAGGAGAAAGACCTTGAACATCCTAGACAGGGCAAAGCTGTTTGCTGATTAAAGAAAAGAGGCCGCAGTGCTGACATGTCTGCGCTGTGCCAGGAGAGGTGGCGCAATGACTCAGGCCCTAGACAGAGCTGCTGGGAATGGACACGGTCAAACAGAATCCCGGCCTTTCTGACCCCAGCAGAATTCTACTTCCCTTCCTAGGGAGCAAAAAAATAGGAAAACTAATAGGTACCATTAAGTGAGTGTCTGCTATAGAGAAGGCAAGGGCAACCTCCTGCCACTTCCCTGCCCACCATGTGACAGACATCGCTAATCAATCCTGAGTGTACCCATCACCTCCAGACCAAGATGAGATGTCAAGGATTCTTCTCAACACAGAGAGCCAAAGACCCCTTACTGACCAATTGGGGCTGGCACATAAAATGAATCCTTTTTGCCATCACTGGTCTCCTAAACACCAACTGCTTAATAAAGCTCTCATTCAGTTCTCACAAATCCTTGAGATAAAGGTTAACTTTTATTTTCCAGATGAAGAGCAAAGAAGGGCAGCATGGTTAAGGAACTTGGTCAAGTTCACACGGGCAGTAAGAGCTGGGCTGAGAATTCAGACCCTAGTTGGTCTGTCTCCAAAGTCCACGCACACTCTGGCCACTTTACCATGCTGCCTGCCTCCACTGTGCATCTGTACCATTGTGTTTTGGGCATTCACTGGAGCTCTGTTGTCCCTCAATCTCCAAACTTACTATATTATTTGGGGTCCCCACAGGAAACAGGTGTTATTCTCCGACAGGGCGAGTGAGGAGCTTTTCAAAAAGGGACCATCCAGAGCGTTTCTTTCCTGCTTTGGAGTTGACGATGAGAATTTCCCTTTCTTCGGGGTATATATGAGCCAACATGTAAATTTCTGTCTGACTCCAAAGGCCTGAGGATGAGGAAAGCCAATGGTGTAAGTCCCAGGCCAAGGGCAGGAGAAGACCCATGTCCCTGCTCAGCAGTCAGGCAGAGAGAAAATTCCCCTTCCTCTGATGTTTGTTCTATTCAGGCCTTCAACAGATTAGATGAGGCTCACCCACCCTGGGGAGGGCAATCTGCTCAAATGTGAACCTTATCTAGAAACACACTCACAGACATACTCAGAATAATGTTTGATCAACTACCTGGGCATCTTGTGGCCCAGACAAGTTGACACATAAAATGAACCATCATCACGCCATGGATGGCAGGGGGGTAGTGACAGCAAAGGCATTCTAAGCAAACTGCCCTGTGGTGTGACCTAGGCAATGATGCTGACTGCCCAGCATCTCTTGGGTCCTGCTCATCTTCCGAGCTGTGTCTCCAGACTTCTGCTGCTGCTGTGAGCATCCTCAAATCCTTCCAACAGCCCTAGCCAGTTTGGCTCAATGGACAGAGCGTCAGCCTGGGGACTGAAGGGTCCTGGGTTTGATTCCGGTCAAGGGCACATGCCTGGGTTGCGGGCTCAGTCCCCAGTCGGGGGCCTGTAGGAGGCAGCCGATCAATGATTCTCTCTCATCATTAATGTTTCTATCTCTCTCTCCCTCTCTCTTCCTCTCTGAAATCAATAAAAATATATTTTTTTAAAAATACATAAAAATTTATTTTTAAAAAATCCTTCCAATAAATCTTTTCTCTGCTGAAGGATTTCAGAATCCATTCTGCTGTTTGTAGTAAGAAACTTGACTGGCACAACCACCCAGAACACATTGATGATGCATATTGTGGTGGGTGGTCCCCTGACAGGTGCACCAGCAATGCCTCTATCAGGGAGGATGCAGCTAAGCTGCCGGTCAGGGAGGCCATCAGAGCCTCTTGGTTCCCCTTCTGAATGAGGGGTTCCTGCCATGCACGAATTAGGCAAGCTTGCTCTGAGGTCATTTGTGTTTTCAGCTGAGCTGCCTCTGAGTCACGCCAGGGGATTGAATCCTACTACGTGAGCTCCACTGCCAGGCATGGTTTCCCTTGGAGGCTGAAGTAGGACAGACTGCCCTGGCCCCAGAAAAGACCCAGCCCATGTGTTCCTGTTCTGGAAGTCCACAGTCATACAACAGACACCCCTCCTGGAGGAATGCTCTGAGGGCAGGGGCCCTACACGCCCCCGGGGGGCACCCCACCCCCTCAGCAGCCTCCCTGTGCCAGAAACCTGCAGCTGACGTGTGTTTGTCTTGCCTGAGCTGCCCCACGGGGAGTAGCCAGCTGCATTGCCACCTCTATCCCCGCCCAATGTCCAGGATTCAGGATTCGGATGTTTCTCTGGATGTTCAATATTTGCTCAGGGAATTAGAAGAAAAGACAAGCGGAAATCACTAAGGTGACAGGCTGGTGCCTAAGGTAACTGGGCTACACCAGCCTGGTGACAGGGAGGGGCAGGGGACAGGGAGGCCTGGCGATCCCCAGACCCAGGGGCAACCTGAGGAAGGGCAGGAAAGAACCAAGTGGGGTGCAGTCTGGCCCCACCTTATCCACAACACCCAGCCCCACCTGGGGCTCCAGCCCAGGGGCCTGTGTGCACTTCAGCCCCAGAGTCCTACCCTCCTGGGGAATCTATGCCCATAAACCAGGGTCAGGGCTCACACTTCACTGGGCTGCAGTGAGAGCAACCTGCCCAAGCTCCCTGCCCTCGAGAGGCCTAGGGCCGTGGTCAGCAAACCGCGGCTTGCGAGCCACATGCGGCTCTCTGGCCCCTTGAGTGTGGCTCTTCCACAAAATACCACATGCGGGCACACACGTACAATGCGATTAAAACTTCGTGGCCCATGTGCAGAAGTCGGTATTTTGTGGAAGAGCCACACTCAAGGGGCCAAAGAGCCGCATGTGGCTTGTGAGCCGCGGTTTGCCGAGCCGCAGTTTGCCGACCACTGGCCTAGGGCTTGTGGGGGACACAGCCAGGTAAGTGTCCTGGTCAGGAAGTGCAGGAAGGCACAGGCGTGTAGCAAGGGTGCCTTGAACCAGCTCCTCTCCCTGAGCCCCCCACCCTCCTCTTTCTCCAGCGCCTATGGCTCTTGGGGACAAGCCTGTGGCTGAGCCCCTAACTGTTTCCCCTCGCCTCCTCCATAGGCACTCACAACAGGCTGGACACGGGTCCTGGGAGGTGATCTGCGGAGACTGGCCCAGACACAGTGGCTGCCTCTGCCCTAAGTGTCACCGTCCCATCCAGCAGCCCCGACTTCTGGGGGAATGGCCCTTCCCCAGGCCAGCCCGTGTGCACCCTCTCCCAGGACGGATGGCCCAGCCCCCACAAAGTCTCGCACCAAGGACAGCTGGTTTTTGCTGATGAGACCAGGAACAAGGCCCCAGCCCATAGTGAAGAACAGGAACTGGGGGGGTGGGGGGGAGCATTGCCCCACACTTCAGGGACCTCCTCACCAGGCCTGAGCCCATCTGTGACTGGGCCACATCAGCCCCACCAGGCACAAGAGGCCTGCCCCTGTCTGAGGCAGCTGAGCAAAGTGGCTCCCACTCAGAACCAGCTCCTGCTGTGACAGCCAGGTCTGGCTCCAGACGGCCCAGGACCAGGGGGAGTCTGTGCATTTGTGAGCTGCTCTCCCCGCTCCACACCCCCACCCCGCTCCCTCTGAGCTCTGTGGGTCAGGAGAGAGGGATTGGGTGGGTTGGAGCCCGCTGGGACTGGGGACCAAGTGCAGGAGAGTCAGCCTTTCATCTTGGCTTTGTAAGGCAACCTGCCCCCCCCGCCGCCCCCCCCCCCCCCCCCCCGCAAGCCCGAAGCTGGCTGGCATTGCACCATAAACCTCCAGGATGCTGCAGCTGTGACTGGATTATTTATAGCTCCGGTCTTCTTTTCTAACACGGAAACGTCACACAAAGGGAAAGGTAATGAAATCTCACCTCTCCTGCTTGTCCCTCACTCCGAACTGCAGGGCTTTCCAGAAGCCCTAGTGGCTGAAGAAGCAGGGGAGAGGCCCGCTGCCCTCCCCCCTGCACCCCCTCCTCTCCCTCCTTCGCTGTCAGTCACAGACACACATTCCCCTCTCGCGGGGTCCCTCACATCGCTTTCTCTCTCACGCATACAATTCCTCACAGAGGCAATTCTGGTCCCTCTCCCTCCCTCTCAGCTCTGCCTGCCCGCGCCCTTCGCGTCCCCCGGACACATTCTGCACATCTTGCCCTTTTTCTCCCATCACGGCTGTCTCCCTGTGACTCACTCCCTTCCTTGTATGTTTGCTTTTTGCTTTGTCAATGAAGAAGCTGGCACATTAATTACCAGCCTGGTCCTCGGTGGTGAGGCACATCAGCATCTTGTCAATAGTGGGTGGAGGTGTCATCTTGCTCTGCCTTTAAACTTCCGTGGGCACTGTCTCCCCAGGGGGAACCATTCTGTGGCACGTGGCAGGGAGGACACACGTCCCGGGCTTGACACACACAGACACACAGAAATCAGGCCACAGAACACGCCTCTCACTCTGCAGGAGGGAGCATCTAAGGATGTGCTCTGCAAATCGGATGCCAGGCTGCGTGGGGGATTTACGGCGCCGAGGACGAGCCGTTCCTCCTGCCTCCTGGGTTACTGTCTCGATGGTGTTACACCATCCCACAGGCACAGATCGGAAACTGAACCCTGTGCAGGCTTCTGTGCAGAGCCACGGCTCAGCCCCCCTCCCGCCTGGCCCCCTCAGCCCCTCTGGCCCAGGCCCACAGAAGAATAATTGGAAATCAGTACCTCCCACGGCCACCCAGCCTGACATAGACCCCGACTCACTTCCATCCAGACAGTCACAGTGAATGGGACTCTGTGTGCTGGGATTCAGGGAAGTCACAGACTATGACAGCTCACCCTGGGCTGGGGGCTGAGGAGGGGGCCTGGAGACAGAAACCCTACAACCCACCATCACGGTAGCATTTCCTGAAAATCTCTCCCCTTTTTTAATACTAAGAATTCATCTGGCCCTAGCCGGTTTGGCTCAGTGGACAGAGCATTGGCCTGCGGACTAAAGGGTCCCAGGTTCGATTCTGGCCAAGGGTACATGCCTGGATTTCGGGCTAGTTCCCCAGTAAGGGGCATGCAGGAAGCAGTCAATCAATGATTCTCTCTCTCTCATCATTGATATTTCTATCTCTCGCCCTTCTCTCTCTCTGAAATATATATATAATTTTTAAAAGAATTAATCTGGCTTTTAGTGTTATTCACTACTAGAGGCTGGTGCACAGATTCGTGCACTGGTGGGGTCCCTCGGCCTGGACTGCACCCTCTCGAAATCTGGGACCCCTCAGGGGATGTCGGACTGCTGGTTTTGGCCCAATCTCCGCAGGCCAGGCCGAGGAACCCCACCGGTGCACGAATCCATGCACCAGGCCTCTAGTATGCATATAATATCTTTGGGTAATCTCTTCCCACCCTCCCCTCTCCCCCCTTCCTCTGAGATTCATCAGTCTGTTCCATGTTTCCATGCCTGTGCATTGAGCGTCTGCCCCGTGGTCCGTGCACGTCATAGCTACCAGTCAAACGGTCAGACACTTAGCATATTAGCCTGTTATATATATAGATAACATGTCTTTTTCATCGCAGTATAAAAATGTCTTGCCCAGCCAGTGTGGCTTGGTGGTTGCACATCAACCCACAAACCAAAAGGTCACGGATTCAATTCCAGGTCAGGGCACATGCCCAGGTTGCAGGCTCAGTACAGAGCATGTAGAAAGCAGGTAATCAATGTTTCTCTCTTATTGATGTTTCTAACTCTCTATCCCTATCCCTTCCTCTCTCTCTAAAATCAATAAAAATATATATATTTTAATGTTTTAAATTAGTTATAATGAAATATTTATTTTTTTCTGAAATCTTTAGAAAAGATTCTTGACCTTCCTGGACTCAAAAACCCACTGGCTTATCCTGAGACTCTGAGGGTGCAAACAGCCCAGTGGAAGATCTAGGGCTCTAGTCTCTGGGGTAAGGATATGGGTATGAATCCATAGGGTGAGGATAAGAACAAGACTCTTGGATTTACATCCTGGCTTTGCCAATTGTTAGCTGTGTGATCTTCACTAAACCACTTAACCTCTCTGTGCTTCAGAACCTTGGCCATAAAATGGGCACAATTATAGTACCTGTCACATAGGGCTTTTATGAAGATTAAAGGCATTCATGTATTTAAAGTGCTTAGAACAGCAGCTGGCACAATAGAGATGTTTATAATTATTTTTCTGTGGAAGACAACACAGTCACCAAATCAACCACAGGGACTGAAATTGGAGCTCATTCCTGCCTCCCTCCTAGGACTTGCTTCTGTCCCCAGGGCCTCCCGCTGCAGCCTCTGATCAGGCATTCCATCTGCAAGACAGTCAACAACTTCTATCCTGTTCCAGGCATTGTGCTGGGTCGAGGGTCAGTATCTCAAAAGACCTTCTAGAGGGGGAGGCAGAAATGTACAAGCAACATTTTGACCATATTCCAAATTGAAGACCCAAAGATGAATAAATGTCATTCCCTCTTTCAAAGAGTTCCTGCCTCGCTGCAGGGAGCAGGAGAGGCAGACAGATTAAAGAGGTGAATGCAGCACAGTGCGATTCTGACGATACTGTCCAGCGGCCTGGAACACACTGCCTCATGTATATATCAGGTCTCTTTCCTCATGTCACCTCACCTGCAGGGCCTTCCAGAACCACCTGTATGTAGGAAATAACGACACTCTCCCCATCCTGTCAGTCCTGACCTACTTTGTCGATCTTCTTAGCTCTTACCACCACCTGACATATTTAGATATGTCTTTAAAAATATATATATATAAATTGATTTCAGAGAGGGAGAGGGAGAGAGAGAGAGAGAGAGAGAGAGAGAGAGAGAGAGAAACATCAATGTTGAGAGAGAATAATTGATCAGCTGCCTCCTGCACACTCCCTACTGGGGATCGAGCCCACAACCCGGGCATGTGCCCTGACGGGGAATCGAACTGTGACCTCCTGGTTCATAGGTCAATGTTCAACCACTGAGCCACACTAGCTGGGCTAGATATATGTCTTTGTTGGTGGTTTTCCCTACCAGCATGTAAGCTTCCTGGGTGCAGTACCTTAGCTCTGCTTCCTCCTGAATCCCCTGTGCTTGGAGTAACAATTGGAAAGTAGTAGCTGGCCTATAGGTGGCTGTTAAACTGTGGGCAAATCACTCTTCAGTGTCTTGGCTTTCCCTTTGATGAAATTAGTGAGGAAACCTCACTCTCACTTGCCCCATTGGGAAACTATAACTTGAAAAGAAGTCATACATGATTATCAGACATGCTTGTGGGACTCACCCATAGATAGATGCACATGAATTCAGCTGAGACCAAATCCACGCATGGCTCTGCAGTCCCTGCTGTTTCAGCAATGAGGAGGGGCTGTGCTCAGAAGCCGACCAGACGTGCCCACTCCTCAGGCTCTGCTCTGAAGTTGGTCCATCTAGTCCTGGAAATGGTGTACACGGGCTCCTCCATGCTCAAGTGCAGGGAAAACCTGGGAATTCCTCTTCCCTACGCAGTGAACTCCTCTTCACTTGTCAAAACACAAGCCAAATTGCCCAAACTAAAGCCGTTGCCTCTTTATTACCAAGTTGTGGGTTTCTGGAACTTTTCCCCGCTAGACTGTGAGCGTATCAGTGACAAGGACTTTGGCTTATTTATGACCACGTTCTGAATGCTGAAGAAATGATCATTGGCCAGATGACCAGACAAAGCAAGGACAATCCATGTTTCCTGCCTCTGGGAGCCTGATTTCAGCTGTCATTCCTCCCGCATAACTCAGACGTCAGCTTGGCTGAGGGGGCTGGACGTTCCTGTTTGGCAGGGACAGTTCCTTGCTTCAACCAGATTGGTATCTATCCCAAGTTCTTTTTGTTTATATTCTGGGGGCTGGGGATGAGGGAAATGATTACAGAAGCCAGGGGGGACTGTGTCATTCATTCTGTGGGGACCCCCTCCTCTTAAGGCCATGGGCCTCTGGCGAAGGTTGCTCACCTCTTCCCCCAGCCTCTAATTTCCCCACAGCCCCGGGCTGATTAGAAACAAGAATCCCAACAGGTGTGGCCTGTCAGCTTTCCAGACAGCCAGGAGCCCCGCCTCTTCAGGGGTGGAATCAGCTGGGAAGGGAATGTCACAGCCCCTGTGGACTAACAGGCCCTGGGGCCCAGCACTCTGGCAGGGCGCTGGGTGAATTCTACCCTGAGGTCCTGTGAGCACCTGCTCCTCCCGCGGCAGCCTGGCAGAGCCAGTTTCTCGACTCTCCCAGGGCGCTGGTGAAGCAAACACCCCGCCCACTGCGGCCTCTCCACAGCGCAGGAGTCTCAGGGCTCTGGAACAAAATCCACCTCACCAACAACCTCTGGCCTCGGCTTGTCGTCCCACAACTGCCTTTACTCACCCTGAAAGCAGAGAGACAGGGAGATAACAGGCTCCGTGTGTCCTAACGGACAGCTATAGATGACTTCACAGTTTACAGTCATGGATTGTCACATTTGATCCCCTTTGCCATGCTGAGCAGGGCTGTTGAGGACAGGACATGGTGGCCATCCCTCCTTCATAGAGCAGCCAGGAGTTGGAGCCGATTCAAGGGCAGGTAACACACACAACGCTGAGAAGGAGGCACTATTCTTTCTGCTTGACAGAAAAGTGAAAGCTCTGAGAGCACTAGTACAGAAGAGATTTGAACCCCCTTCTGTCCGATCCCAGAGCCTGAATGAGCTCCTTCCAAATACCCCATCTCTGATTTTACAGCCTTTGCTAGGGGAGCACGTGCTGAGGAAGTAAACACATAACCTTAATCCCCCAGCACGAAGGGGACCATGCGAACTTCTCCCCCAAAGGGCTAGAGAGCGAAGGACATCAAATTCCGCTCTCAGCCTCTAAGCTCCCTGCTCCCCAAGTCCACAGCCAGAGCTGGGCTGTGAGGTTGTGGAGCTGCAGGACGGAGGGAGACCGGCTCCAGCCCAGCTCAGCTGATCTAAGACCTGGAGCGCGAGCCTTCGGCTGCCTGGCTCCTGGGCTCATCTCTAGGGTGGGAGCGCCCACAGTGCTTTGCAGGGCTATCTGAAGCCTTAGAAGTCACGCGGGGAAATGCCTGGCACTCATTCCGTCCCTTCTCTCCCCTGGAATGTGACATTTCCTTCAGAAAAACCTCATCGCCAGCTTTGGTTTATTACCGGGAGGAATGCAGGGCTTCAGGTGCTCTGTGCCGGGCACTCAATGAATGTCTGTCCCGTGGAGCGGTGAGAGGGAGACCAGCTGGACCGGCACTGGGGGAGGGGAGACAGAGCTGAGCAGAGAGTGGGCAGGGTGGGCAGGTAGAGATGTGGAGGTGCCCTCTGACTCTCAGCCCGTGCTCAGGGGAGGAGCAGATGGGCGGCGAGGGTGGTCCCTCACGTCTCACTCAGGGAAATGGGAGGAGTAAGCGAGGCCAAGAAGGCTCTGTTCCACCTGCCACTTGTTTGCTGGTGGCCCTGTGGAAACGGCCCGCTCCTCCCTTTCCTTTTTTATTTATTTTTATTCATGAGGATATATGTTGTCCATTTGTTTTCAGAGAGAGTGGAAAGGAGGGACGGAGGGAAAGAGGGAGAGAGAGAGAGAAACATCTATGTGCGTGGGACACATGGACCTGTTGCCTCCTGCACATGTCCTGACCAACCGGGGTGGGGAGTGAACCAGTGACTCTTCCATGTAAATGGGCCAACGCTCTAACCACGGAGACGCTGGCCAAAGCTGCTCTTCTCTTTCTAGGCGTTTTCTCTCTGCGAAGTGAAGTGCTCTGGAAGGTCCCTCCCACCTGGAATTTTCTAGCATGCTCCCGTCAGCCTTCTCCGGGGCAGGTCCTGACAGTGCTCAGGAGGCCTGGTCTTCCTGCTCCACGACAGCCTTCTGCCGCCTTCTTAGTCTCCCACCACTGTACCCTCCTGCCCTCTCCTTCTCAGACATGCGGGGTTTATTTTTAACCAGAGTTTGCAAGCAAGATCTGGAAAAGCCAGTCGCAGAAGTTCCTGCAGTTGCTCCCTTCCTCCCCCACAGTGGGAGGGTGAGTCCGCTGGGGCAAGGCGATCTGCCCACAGGTGTGGAGTGAAGGGCAGCAGACCTGGGGACTAACACGGCTGGGTCTTCCTTAACCAGCTGGAGGACTGGCTGGCCCTGGCTGTGCAGGTGGGAAGGAGAGGGAGGGAGGGGTGTGGGGAGGGAGGGGAAGAGGTGGAACCTTTGGGCTTCCTGATGTCACCTCCCCAGCAGGGTCTGATTGGCTCAGGGCTTCCCTCTCCCCTGGGGAGTCTCTGGGCAGAGTGGCCCATTGCCCTGTTACTGCGGGCCAGGCCTTTGTCCTGCTCTGGCACAGGGGATGGGGCAGGCAAGGCCAAGTTACCCAATAGGCAGATTAAGCATGTGCTTAGGGCACTGGCGGTAAAAGGGCATCAACAAAGTGTTTGATTTGGTTTGTTTGTTTTTTAAGGTCTGATTCTCAGTATTTCAAAATAGTAAGGAAGTAGTCATCCTGGGGAAAATCAGAACTTTGTGAGACTTCCTCAGACAGATTATAAGGTTTAGGGTGGCTTTTATTTTGAATTTTGTGTGTGGGGGGGTACACTTTAGCCTCTCATCTCTCAGGGCTGCTAAAGGTCTTAATCCAGCTCAGGGTAAATCAAGGATCAGAAGCGTGGGGCAGTGGGGCGGCAGGGGGGGGGCGGGGAGGTAGGAACAAGCAGGTATTGAGAGGAAGGAAGCATGTATCCCCTGGAGGGGGAGGCCTCTGGACAGAGGGGGCGCTGCACTATTAGAGGGAAAGCTGGGGGAGCCCAGCCACCCCGGGATCGCGATCGGGGATGGGACGGGGTGAGGCCTGCATTAGAGTACGCAGATTCTGGGGAACTAAGGTGTGAACAGTGTCGGGGAGTGAGGGGCAGGATCACCCAGGGCCTGGAGCAAAGCCCAGCAGCCTGGACCGGACCTAGAATTTGTTCTCCCTCTGCTCACTCTGGAAATGGCAAGGCTCTGGCCCAGACGTGGCCAAAGGTGTGGCCCCTTTGGAAGGGGAGCTGGCAGCCTACTTCCTGGATGATGGTTCCACGGATGGCACCTCTGGAGGGCACAGCAGGGACTCCTGTGCTGTAGAGTAGGAGCAACTGCCTTTCTGGCCCAGCCAAGCACTCGACAGCCAACATCTGCTAAGCATCTACTATAAGCCAGGCACTCTCCATGTATCACCTCATTTAACCCTCATACCACGCGTGCTGCGGCCACTGCATTTCCATCCTGCAGATGGGGAAACAGGCTCAGAGATGTCCAGCACCTACCGAGGAGCGCGCCCCTAGCTCGCGGCAGGGTCAGGACGCGGACCCAGCTGTCTGACGCTGTCCAGCACGCTTGCTTCAGTACCACCCATCTCACCCTTGCCCCAGGCCTCTGCAGGGACAAAGGTGCGCTACCTCCCCCACCCTGCTCACCCCACCACGCACCTCCCGGCTCCTACCAGGCCAGATACAGACGCGCTCCCTCCCTTATGGGCAAGGAGACAAACAAGCTTTCCAGGCCCCGAACCAGGACAGGCTACACAAGGCCCAAGGCAAAATGAAAACGTGGGCCCCTTGCTCAAAAGTCTTCAGAATTTTTCAGATGGCAACAGCAGACCATTAAGTCGCCCTCGAAAATGGTGGGACTGCATGGGTCATATCCATGATGCCAATCCTTCCCAGAACCCACACTATCCCCAAAACAAACTCCTCCCTCACCTGGGAAATTAGTCAAGTCAGGCGATGTGGAGCGCCAGGGCCCCAAGGGTACTGGTCTTGGGAAGCAAATGCTGCCCTGGCCAGAGGCCCCACCCACTGCCTCAGGTGCTCAGGACCCCCGCACTCTCATCTTCCAGGTCACACCTGCAGGTAACTAGGGCTCTGCCCCCCTGTAGCCTATAGAGTGCTGTCTTAGCTGAGGGTATCTAATGGTATAGGACTCAGTGGTCGGCAAACTCCTTAGTCAACAGAGCCAAATATCAACAGTACAACGGTTGAAATTTCTTTTGAGAACCAAATTTTTTAAATTTAAACTATATAGGTAGGTACATTGTTATTAACTTAATTAGGGTACTCCTAAGGCTTAGGAAGAGCCACACTCAAGGGGCCAAAGAGCCGCATGTGGCTCACGAGCCGCAGTTTGCTGACCACGACTATAGGTTATAGAGCAGACTAATCCCAGCACCTCCTCCTTCACCTGCTGCTTAACCCTTGCTGGAGACGCCCTCTTTCCTCATCTGATCAACATTTAGTGAGCACCTAGGTCCTCGGCTATGGATTTAAGAATAATACTGATAATTTCACTCCAGAACAGAGCCTGCCCCTGCCCCGGGGATGTTCCCAGAAGTGGAAGAGGTAGTGTCTGTATAATGTCATTTGGGGTCGGACGTTGTGCTGAGCAGGCCTCCTCACACACCTGATCTTGTATCATCCTCCCCACAGCCCAGCAGGTGGGCATCATTCTCCCTTTGGCCTGGGAGGGGGCTCAGGTTCTGAGAGTAACATGCAGAAAGTCCCATAGCTACTGACTTCAGTGAAGAGACTTGGATCTGGGCCCAAGGGTTTCTTTGATTCTAGCACAGACTGCTTCTAAACCTGCCTGCAAGGAGCCCTGTCTGACCCAGGAGAGAGCCCACAAGTAGATGAACACTGTGCAAAGGGCCCTCTGCCAGCCCCAGGCCAGCTCCCCTCTCCCAGCCCCAGTGTAAGAGGCACCCCATTCTGTCCCGGGTGAGTCCCTCCCCCTGTGTGTTCTCTGTACCAAGCCCTTCTCTGAGTGTCTTTTGGACATCTACACATTTAGTCCACCCATAGCACCATGAAGCAGGCACAATTCTCATGCCCATCTTCCTGGTGGAGAAACTAAGAGACAGAAGAGCGAAACAAATGAATGGCAGAGCTGGGGTTCCAACCTGGGCTCCATGGCCCCAGAATCCATCTCTCGACTTCCACTCACACTGCTGGAAGCACCTTTCTCAAGTTCAAGTTCTGGCCCACCAGCAGCACCACCTTAGCTCTGTAAGCTTCAGCAAGCTATTCGTTCTGTGTCTGGGTCCTTCATCTGTAAAACGCGGATAATAGCACCTACTTTGTAGGGTTGTTGTCTGGGCTAGATGGGTTAGCGGCTAACCGTTAGCCTGTGTGGAGCACTTAGAACAGTGCCTGGCACCTCGTAAGCTCTGAATGAATGGTGGCCATTAGTGATATGACTGCTCACCTGTACTGCCTCTCCTGCTGTCTCCTCCCCCTTCAGAGCTGTCACTCAATAATACCGTCCCCCTTCTGATATATTCAACCTCTCATTCTCGACTAGTTCTTTCCCTATAAACATGCTATGTCTCTCAACTGCCATCAGAAAACCACCCCTACCTGTCCGCTGGCTGCCAGCTTCCGTTCAGATACAAGACCCAGGGACAGGCTAGGCCTTCCGCTGTCCCCACATTTTACCCGCTGTCACCTCACACCACCCCGTATTCTAGCTTCTGCCCCCCGCCATCCTGCACATACCGCTCTGGCCAGGGTCTCCAGTGGCCACTCTGCTGCCACACGGAAGGGACACCTCTCAGGCCTTATCTGCATCTTGTGGCATCTCCTTTGGCAGAGAGGACACTACTTCCTGTTATTGTCCTCCCACCTCTCTCCTCCTCATTCTCCGCCCCAGGCTCCTCCCCCTCCAACCCTGGAAGGGGAGCCCCTCCCAGCATTCCATGTTTTCTCATTCTGCCCACTTTCCCTCAGGGACCTCATCCAAATTCTTACCTCCACCACCACCCACAAGAAGACAACACCTCTCAGCTCCTGCTTGGGCCTGTCTGCAGAGCCCGATTGGCATGTCCACCTGCTTACCTGGCATCTTTCCTCCCCACCTCCACTCCACCCCCCACTGGCCCAGAGCACCGCAGGCCAGTGTCCAAAATTAACCTCCCCTCCGCCCCTAAACCTGCTCCAGTGCTGCCTTCCCTGGGCACCTGAGCTGAGGGCTAGCCTTGCTCCTCCTGCCTCTGCCTCTGCCTCTGCCTCTCCCTCAGGCACCTGGGCACCGGGCCTGCCATCTCTCCTCCTAACAGCTGTCAGACCCTCCCAGAAATGCAACCTCCTCACACACACACACACCTCAACTTGGTTTCATCACCTTCTGCCTGGATCATTGCAATGCGTTGTCGCTGGTTTCCCAACCTTGGTTCTCTTTCCCCACTAACCTAGTCCTCACGCTGCCAGAGGATCTTTTCTAAGGAAAAGATCAGAGTGTGTCCCTCTGTGTACCACAGCCTTCAATGGCCATTCACGATTAATTCTAGGCCACTCGGCTTAGCCCAGGTGGTCCTGCTTACTGGTCCTGCCTCACCTCTCTCCACGCTCCAGCCAAACCAAACTAACTCCTTGCCCTTCTCTGGCGGAATCATGCTCTCCTGCCTCCCACCCCCTTCTCCCCTCTCTCTCCTTCCTTTACAGGCCCCACCTTCTGGAAGGGGTCTTTCCCCAGTGCCCCATCTGTGCTCCTGTAGTCATAGCACTTAAGGATCTCCTTCCCTTCCCAGCACTGGGGAGGAAGGGGGGAGGGAGTAGGAAGGGGAGGGCACCAGAACCAAGCAAGAGTAAGAGTGACAATAGCCAACATCCATTACCAGCCAAAGAACCAAGCTGAGACGGTGCTGACACTGACACACACTAGGTATTTGAATTCTCCCAACAACATCGTGAGGGGTATTCCCATTTCACAGGGCAGTGAGGCCCTGAGAGATCAAGCAACTCCCCCAAAGGTAACAGCAGAGCCAGGATTCCAACCCAAAGACCAATCAGTCAGTGTGTTGGGTGAATCCAAGTCTTTTACTGAAGCACGGACCTTTGATAAGCACTGAAGAAGCAGGGGGTGAGAGAGGACAGAGGGGAGGGGAGCAGCGTTGCAGACGGAAGCAACAGCCTGCTCTGGGCTTCTCCAGCCCAGCTGCCTTGGCCATCCTGAGGGAGCGGGAGCCCTTCACCTGGGAGGGAGGGGGGAGGAGAGAGAGGCCTGGGAAGAAACCACTGGCAGGTGGGACAGGAGATGAAGGGATAAGAGGGCTAGGCTCTGTCTGACTCAGCTGGTTCCCAGGGAGAAGGGCTTGACCTGGACCATGTGGGATTAAAAAAAGGAGGTGCAGGCTGTCAGAGGCCCTCCCTGTTCCCAGGGTGCTGGAGGCAGCCACTGCGGCGGGCTGACCCCTGCTGACCCCTTCTGCCTCGGTGGGGGAGGGGCAGGCTGGGGACAGGTAGGCATCAGTTACAAGGCTGTGCCTGGCGGAGGAGGAGCCGTAGCTGCTGCCCTGCCTCTCCCAGCTCCAGTGGGTCACCCTCCTCACGGAGGCCCTTCAGGGGCAGGACCAGCCTGAAGCCTAAGGAGCTGCCTCCGGGCAGATGGCCTGGCCGGGCAGTTTAATCCCAGGTTGGGGGGAGGACCCCACAGCAGCTCCAGCTCTGGGACCAACCCCCCCCACCCCCCCACCCCCCCACCACCCCCGCAAGCTTTCCCCCTTTCTGTCCTACTGGGAAGCTCCCAATTGCCTCTCTTTCTGTCCCCTAAAACGGTCCTAATTCCAGAGGGCTCCCTCTCCCCACCCCCCGCGCGCCCCAGGGCATGCTGGCAACTGCCCGAGTCAGGAATTGGCTGCCTGGTCTCAGCCGGACAGAGCCTTGTAGGCCTAAGGCTCCAAGCAGACGAGGGGGAGGGTGGAGTTTGTAGGAGGTGGTCACATGACTGTCTGGGCTGAGACCCAGGGACGCAAAGTTAATTCCTTCTTGGTCACGTGGCCCAGCATTCCAGAGCTGCCTCTCCTGGGGTGCTGGCCGCCAGCGTTGCCCCAGGCACCCCCAGTGACCTAAACCTGTTCTCAGAGCAGCCCAGCCTCCTGGAGCTGTGGCTCCTGAGTCACTGCTTTCAGGCTCCAGATTTCAGATGTTCATTCTTTTTTGCAACACAAACCCAGGCCCCGCCCGAAAGGTTTGCACTGGTGGACAGTGCGGTAGAGGGTGGGGCTAGGGTGCGAGGGGGTGACCTTCCAGGCGAGAGGAGTGCTGCCAGGCAGGGGTGAGTTCATTCCTGCTCTGTGCCTTGGTTGCCTTGTCTGTGAAATGGGGATAATAACAGTACCTACTGTGGGTATTTCTCTGTCAAAGGAACAAGTGGCCTTAAGAGTTTGCCGCGATAAAGGAGAAAGAGTAGATCAAAGGCTACACTCAGTATGTTTCTCCCTCCCTTTTTTCTTTTAGCCACAGTTTCCCAGTCTGTCACCTAAGAAAGCAATTCTGCCAGCTTCTCAAAGCTGCCATGGGTGGGGGAGAGGGAGAAGACTGCAGCTATCGGTGAGGAAGGCACTGCACACTGCCAGGGACACTGGCCTCCTCGGCCACCACCCCACCCCACTCCTTCCAGACAACCTCCCAAGCCACACAAGGGTTCCCTTAAGTAGCCCAAGGAACCAAAGCAATGTAGGTGTGGGCCAAAGACACACACACACACACACACACACACACACACACACACACACCTTGCTCAGGAGCCTCTGAAGAGCGGCGCTGAAGTCTTGGACCGGGAAGAACATTGACTGACTTTGGACTGAGTATCTTTTCATGCTGTTTGAATTTTTTTTTTAAATCATGTATATGTAATACCTTTTTAAAAATTAAAATCGTCTCCCCCTGGGATGGAGAAATGGTGGAGGGCTTTGCTTGCTATGCTAAGAAATTTGGACTTTCTCCCGTAGGCAACAGGGAGCCAAGGAAGGTTTCTAAGCGAGGACGGGGCATGCTCAGTGTGTGAGAGAATGCGCTGCCACAGAGCCATGGCCTGCAGTGGGTCCACAGTATGGTACCCACGAAGAAGTAAGTGACCCCAAAAGAGACGGGACAACCAAGGCAGGCCCAAGAGTTAATTGTCACTTCTTTTTCCATAAAACAAGCTCGTAGTGGCAATATTCCCTATGGAGATTAGAACCCCCACCTGCTTCCTGCCCACCTCTCTGTTCAGTCAGAGCTGAGACAGAGCTGGGCTCACTCTCTAATTGAGTTTGGGGGTGGCAGGCAGCGGAGAGAGACTGCAGAATAACAGCCTTGCTCCAGACCCCTGGTTGGACATACTGCTTCAACAGCACCACCATGCGTCCCCAGAACCGAGCCTAGAAAATGCCCTCTCTTTGGGCCTTCCCAGTGCCCCTTCTGTGGACAGCCTTGCTCACTGGTGCTGGCCCGGCTCACATCGAGACCTGGGCCCTACGGGTCAGAAGTCAGAGGCCCTGGACAGAGAGCAGCATAGGAGAGTGCAGGCTTCAGGCTGCCTGGGCCTGACTTGCATATCAAGAATAGCCTTGGGTATTTAACCTCTCTGAGCTCAGTTGGCACATCCACTAAATGGAAGCCATCACACCCTCTTCATAGGCTGGACTGGAGTTGGCCGGCATAATGTGCTTCTCCCCAGCACATCCCACAGCACCTGGCAGGCTGCTTGTCTCCACCACTCCCCCTCCAGTGCCCTCTTCAGCGGTGGGGAGAGAGTGCCAGGCAGAGCTGGGTGACGGCTCAAGGGAAGGCAGGAGGAGTCTGGGTCCACACTCCTTCCTCTCTCCCTACTTACCTCCATGCCCAGATGGCTGCTTACCTGGCTGTCTTTAAACCTTCAGAAGTTTCCAATCAGCAAAGGGAAAGGTGGTATGAAGGTCCACAGCTCAATGGTTGAAAAAAAGACTCCACTAGTTGAGGCCCACCTGATATTTACAGTCAGAAACCTAGAAACTTCTCTAAACATTCCCTTCCCCAAAAGGTCTGGCTGCAAGAGCCCAAAGAACAAATGCTTGTTAGTAAAAATACTGATCCCCACACCACCAGGTGCTCATTCTCCTTTGGCCCATCTCATCATCACCCTTTCTCAAATACAGCTTTACTTAAGCTGCATGTGCTTATGTTTTTTAAAAATGTCTATTTGAACTGTTCCCGAATAGGGATCCAGGCCAGGCTCTGCTTCTGTGTGACCTTAGGCAAGTTATTTCACCTCTCTGGCCCTCATCTCTATAAGGTGGGTGGAGGAGGACCGAAGTTCTAATCTCAAGTTCCATGGATGGGCTTTAGATGTGCATAAACCCCCTTATAAATCAGGGAACACTGCGTGTATCCCAGAAGGACACTGAATGGCAGGGGAGCCAATTGTAGAAAGGAGACCTTACAGTGGTACTGTATTCCCCCTTACATCTTTTGAATTTTGAACCAAAGGAATGTATTATCTATTCAAAAATAAATACATAACATTTATATTAAGAAGGGAAGAAAATGTATGCAAATCCATTTGAGTAGGCGTACCTGTAGGTTCTAGGAAAGAATCCATCATTTTTATCAGGTTTTTCTAAGGGGTCCCTAACCTCAGAAAGGTCTAGAAAGCATTTCACGAGATGACCTGATGACCCATTCCCAGTTCCAGTGTCCTTAATTTGATCAAGTATGAGAGAAAACGAAGTGAATTCCGGTACGCATCATACAGCAGCCTGGGCTAGATGTACTCAGACCTTACGTTTAATAACGTAGGCTTGCAGGCCCACGTGAGCTGAGCAGGTTGACATGTGCATGCCCGACTTGACATTTTGGGTCTCCTGTGGTGCAGCCTTCAGAGATCAAGGTAAATAGAAAGACCCCATTCAACCTATTCTCTTAAAACCTTCTTCACTCTCTCCCTGGCTCGCACCGCTGTCCCCACCGCCCTAAAGACACATCCAGCTTGGGTCAGCTGTTCGGACAACGCATATAAATAAATACAATATGGATTTTTAAGTGCTGGCCACTATGGCTCTCACGGGGGAGTTAGAAGGATGGACAATGGAGGAGGTGGGAGATCAGAGTGAACTGGAGATGAAGGAAGCCCAGGCTCACCCAGGGACCTCCGTCTGAATCTCTGAAACCCTCAAGAACCCCCAGGTACAGGGGAGGGAAATGCTTCCTAGGTCTGCAGTATGGAAGGTTTCAGAGGAGGAGCAATCTAGCTGAGGGATCAAAGCAAGACTGGTTCCTGCCGCCAGACTAGCAGCTGAATTGGTCAGAGCAAAGAGAAAGGTCACATGGTTCCAAAAAAGGAGAAGGGAGTGAAGCCATTTAACAAATGGCCCCTGGCTATGGTAAACTTTAATTAACTGCACCATTATAATTCACTTCCAGTCTGAGTCCCACCCCAACCGACTTTCTCCCTCCCACTCCCTTCCTCCTCTCCCCCAGGTCTCATCAAGGCAGGTTTCCTTAGTGAAACCCACAGGCTGCCTTTGCCCAGTGCCTCATTATTATAGCTACTGCCTCTCCTGCTCCTAATGCACCCAGAAACAGGACCAGAGTGGGGGGGAGAGAGGACAAGCTACACTGTTCTCAGCTCTAATGACAGGCCCCTTTCCCACCTCTGTGCACTAAATCAAAGGTCTTGTAATCCTGAAAGTTCCGGAAGGTAATACTATAGCAATGAAGAGACAGTGGCAGGCCAGCAGGCGCAGATGTGCACACAGGGGCAGATAGCAGGGTTCGCTCCCACTTGGAGTCACTAGGCAGCGCTCACAGGGTCCACGCCCAGACAGGTAATCCACACACCATGTATAGTTCAATGCTGTGGCCGCACCCACCACTCCTTCATTCAACGGTGGTTCACTTACACCCGTGACACTCTATCTTTATTCTCAGGCTGCTGAGCTTTACCCATTTTAAGAGTGTGTGCCTTGAGAGTGGGGGTTGGGAGCACCTCAGAGGATCTTCCAGGCGAAGCATGCTTGGTTTTTATTAATGAGCTTAGGAGAAAAGCCAACCCAGACCTTTAAGTGAAATGTGTGATTGGTAGCCAGGCAAGGATGGGTTTTTAGAATTAACTCTTCCTACAGTCTGCTATGCATTATCACCCCAAGTTAATTACCCCTGAGGATGAAAATAGGTTTCATGACTCATAAGCACCAATACAACACTTGGCAGCAGATGAAAATGCAAGGACACATTTGCAGTAAGCTGACACGAATATCTATTTATATGTGGGGAGATTCTTAAAGAGGTGAGCCAGGCGCCTCCCATGCACCAAGACTAAGAGGCTGCAGCAGATCCATCAACTGCCATTTACACACACACACACACACACACACACACACACACACACAGTCATGGTTTCTACTACTTCAATGATGGTGGTGGCAAGGCAGGAACAGAAACTAAAAGGGTGTTATTAACAGCAAGCCCCAACACCAACCCAACCTCCACACCTCCACACCGGTGATGTTCTGGGCTAACCCGTGATTTGTTTTTCCCCAAACCTGCCCGCACCCATACCACCTCCCTACCCTCTTGCTCCCTCGTTGCTGGGAGGGGGCACGCCAAAAGTCTCCCCTTATTGCTCATTTCTTGGTGGGAACTGTCCTGGCTCAGCTTGCCCCACCAGGAATGGGGTGTGGCCAGGAATGGATTTCAGATCAGATCGCTGGTTGTTTTGCTTCCTCCCTCCTGTTCTCTACTCTTGTTCCATTTGCCTCCCAGGGAAGTACAAGGTTCACACCTGGGTTGTCTGCCCTCCCCAGCTCTGGGCGGGCTCCAGTCTGGACGCTGCCAAGGGGCTCAAAGCTCTAAAGGACATTCCTGTTCCCCAGTCCCCTTCCCCATCCCTCTCTACCTCACAAGTGCCACCAAAAAGCTGATTAGATGAATGATTGCATGTCTTCCCCAGGGAAATGGGCTTTATTTGATAGCGTAAGTGACCTTTACTCAGGAACTGGGTTTGGGGTGTTGTTGTTTTTTCTCTTCCTCTCACCCCGCAACTTTCTTCTAACCAGCTAAGTGTCCTGTCTTTAGAAATACTTGTCAAAACGGGAGGAAAGAAAAACGTGTAATGAATGAGGTGAAATTGCTTTTCCAATGCATCAGCGGGAAGCTCCTGGCTTAGTCGTACATGCATTTGTTTCCAGTTGCCCACACCTCTCCTGCCTCCATTGATGGCTCTTAGTTCTGCGGCGTTTTTGCTTTAAATGTGCAAATACAGTGATTTCTGCCACATCTAAGAGGCAAAGCACCGTAGATGCTCCCCTCCTCCCCCCACGGTCCCCCCTCCCCCCCCTCCATACACTTTACACAAGTCATAGTGCATTTGGGTATCAGTATATCCTCATGGCCACAAGGCAAGGCACCAAAAAGCATTCCTAACTGCCATCTGCAGCTGAGGCAGGGTGCATCCAGGAGAAAATAGAAATGCTGAAGAGTAAACAGAAACTGCTTAGTCAGCAACTGTCCCTGCCCCAGAGGTGAGTGTAAATAGCCTGGTACTGAGCGGGGAGGGGCAGTCAGCCGGCACAGGGCCTTTTACAGACGCCAGCGCGGGAGAGCTTTCAAAGGCACCAGCATTTCTGTTCTCCTTGGAGGTGGGGAGTGTCCCCTATGTTGGAACCGTGTGGCCTACCCCTAGAAAAACACACTTGCTGACGCAGGGCAGAATTAATATCAATTGGATTTATTACAAGTTACTAAGCTCCAAGGCACATTACAGTGTTCTGTTAACTACAGAAATGTATAAAGGACAAACAGAGCAAATTCTCCATGTCTAGCATTTCGCTCTACTGTTCAAAAGCATCCGTGCATCAATAAAGCAAAAACAAAACAACACGTGAAGATCCAACACATTCAGGTCAGCAGAAACAAACCCAAACATTTTCCCTCACAAACTTGCAACGAAAAACACCCCGCCCCCCCAACATCCCCTTTACCATTTTTTGCAAACAAAACAGAAAAAACAAAAACAAAACAGAACAACTTAAAGTGAAGACTTCAACACTTGGGGCTGTTTAGAAAGAAGCTGTCACCATTTTATAGCATCTTTTTTTTTTTTTTTTTAGGCAGCAACACTGGCCTTGGCAAAAAAAAAAAAAAAAGTCATTTTCTTTTGTGTTTTTTCCTTTTAGAGAGTGCATAACATTTACAAAAAATACACACCAGCAGCAGTGTTGCTAAGGGCTATTAATTCTGTACCTAGGCAAACACCCTGCCACCAAATAAATGCTAACAAATATGATGCAAATGACCCAACCAATATTATACTGCTTAACACAAACCAGCTTGTCCTTCAAATGAAGAAGTTACATACCTTAGTTTCAAAATATAGAAACATACGACGAAAATAATGTCTATACATAAGACTAACTTTTTGCAGTTTTGTTATATTCACAATTCTACATCTTGGGGGTGAGGGAAGGGAGGGTAGATGTGGAGAGGGGAGGGGCCCTCTGGATTGGAGAGGAGCTGGTCTAGGTCAAAGGAGGTGGCCGTCTTGTGGTTCAAGGGTCTCTCTCCTTTTTCACTTTAACATCCCCAGCTAAGATCGTTGCGATTTCGCCCTGCATGAAGGCCCAAGGTACATTCGACCCAACTAGGGGGCATTTCTCTCCACTGGGGCAGTACACCTCGCCGGTGGCTCCCTGGGCCTTGATACTCTCTCTTGAGCAAGGGAAGCAGAATTTGTGGCTGGGGACGGATGGGCACTGAACGAAATGCGTGTCCTCCAAACGTTCGTGGCAAATAGTACAGCAGAGGGGCCCGCTGTTGGCCATAGGGGAATCCGGAATGTTTTGGGGGTGCACTTGGTCCATGCCCGGGTGGGTGCTAGGCGGCGGGGGCGCCACCTGCAAATTCAGGTCCCCGTTCCGTGAGGCCAAGCGGCGCTGCCCAGGCACCGAGGCCGGCGACACTGGGCTGCTGCTGTTGCGCCTGGCAGACGCAGTGGTGGAGTGGACGGAACTGCCATCCTTGGGCGAGTGCGCAGTGCCCAGAGTGTCTGCCACCGACATGAGGGCGGCCATGGGGGACGGGCCGTTCTGAGGGGCTGACTCAGGCGGGGTGGTCCGGTTGGAGTGGGGTCCCAGGGGTGGAGGCGGCGGGGGCGGGCCGCCAGCCGCATGCCCCGGCGCCGCAAAGCCCCCGGCGGACATGGTAAGCTTCAGCGCCTCGCTCTGGTTCGCCATCCACTGCTGCCTCTGCTGCTCCTCACCCATCTTCAGCGGGCCCTCGGCGGAGTCGGGAGGCTCGGGGGATGCCTTTCTCTTGCGCAGGCTGGAAGCCGCACCCCGGCCCGAGGGGGTGGCAGGCGGCAGGGCCCCGGTCCCCGGGGGTGCACTGGGGGCGCGGCTTAGACTCACCAGCGCTGTGGGCAACATGGGGCAGCTGGCGTCCAGGTAGGGCTGGGGCAGCATGTCTGCACCGGGCACGCCCTCCTTGAAGAAGCGCACGGCCTCGGGCAGGAGGTCTCCAAGTAGGCGCCAGTCCCCGGACCCGTGCTTCTTCTCGTACTCCAGGTACTTGAAGCCGGAGGAGAGACCCCGGCCGAAGTCCTTCATACAGTCCTGGTACATCTGCTTGGCCACCCCGGAGGCGCTGGAGTACACGTTGCCCGAGCCCGTGGGGTACTCAATAAACAGCTTCAGCTCGTAGTCCATGCCGGGCTTGGAGACGGCGTCGAAGGCGAAGACGCGGCCCAGCAGCGAGTGGTCCTTCTTGAAGCGCACCTCGTAGGGCGTGCAGCCGGCCAGCGTGAGCAGCGTGTCGCGGACCATCTTGGGCTTGTTGGCCCACTCCTCCGCGCGGTTGCGCAGGCTTTCGCTCAGCTCCGCCAGGGCCTCGGCGTTCCGCTGTTTCTCCTTCAGCTCCCGCTCCTGGTCTGTGCTTGACACCGAGCCGGGTCTTTTGCCACCAGCACCCACGCCCACCTCAGCCACCGACACCGAGGTCGAAGACGTCGCGGAGGACGACGTGGCAGAGACGCCCGGCGCGCCCCCAAGACAAGCCGGGCCTCCGGGGGCTCCAGGGGGCGCAGGTGTCGGGGGCCCACGGCTGCCCAGGCCGTGGGGCGGCGGTGGGGGCAGCACGGCGGCGCTGGCCGGACCATTAAGCAGCGTCTGCGGCAGCAAGTTGGGGGGCACGGTAAGCTGTGGGCCTCCGCCACCCCCAGAGTTGGGCAACCCCGACACTAGCCCGCTGTGCGTCCCACGCCGAGACGCCACCGACGCCGATGAAGACGAGTTGGGGCTCTGGCGGTTCAGTTCCGGAGGTCCCTCTTCCGAGGCCGGCTTGGGGAAGCCGTTGGGGCCCCCCAGACCATTGGGCAGCCGCGCGGCGTGGCTGCTGCTTCCCAGGCTCACCGGTGGCGGCGGGTACTCGAAGCGACTGCGCTGCTCCACGGCGGCGGCGGCGGCGGCAGCGGCGGCTGCGCTCAGGCCGTAGCGCTCCAGGCCGGACGGGGCCGCCAGCACCGCAGGTTTGCTGGACCCATCAACGTGGTTCAGCTGTTGCTGTGGCTGCTGCTGCTGTGGCTGCTGCTGTGCAGCGGCCGCTGCCGCCGCTGCTGCCGCCGCCGCCGCCTCCTTAGCCGACAGGGCCACCGTCTTGACCCCGACGGGCGGCGGCGGCCCGGGGGAGCGGCCGTCCTGGAAGCAGCCATGCGCCCGCTTCAGCTGGCGCGCGGTCTCGATCACGAACTCGATGCGATCGGCGCCCTCGTAGTTTACGCAACCGCGGCATACGGGTTCCGAGAAGTCCCAGATCATGGCCCAGGGCATACGAGGCAGGTCGCACAGGTAGCAAGATTGTCTCCGGGACGAGGACACCTGCGCCGCCGACATGATGCCAGCCCTGGGGAAGGTGGGCCCCCGCCCGGGCTGTCTCCGCGGCGCCTTCTCCTCGGGGAGGACTGGCCGGCTGGGAAGTGAGTCCGGCTGCGGGGGAGCGAGGGGGGGCGAGAAAGTTCTGCCCCTGGGGCTGGAGGGAGCGCGAGTCTCCACCGCCGGCGCAACACTTCTCCTCCGGGGCTCCGCCACCTGGGCAGCGGACGAATTCAGCCCGCTACTCGCCCCCACCTCCTCCTGCGGCTGTCTGGTCCGGAGGGGAGCTCGGGCGCCTTCTTCCTGGTGCCGCGGACCCGAGCTGGAAGCTCCAGGCCCGGGGGGAGGGGGCGAGGGTGCCCGGTGCCGGCCGCCGTGGGCTCTTGGCCCCCTCCCCGGAGGGGCTGGTGGGTGGAAGCTCGAAAGGGACTCTTCCTCTCCCTTGAGGGTCCCCCCTACGAGCTGCGTCCTCTCCCCGCCAGGCTCCCTGGGGCGAGGGCTAGAGGGTTCAGTGCCACCCGGTGCCCGGGTCCAATCTTGCTGAAGTCGCGGCTTTCCTGGAGGGCCGGGGCAGGGAGGGGGTGAGAACCGAGAGAGGAGACTCGCCCCTCCGCAGCGTCGGCTGTTCCGCTGGCGGCTGCTGGACTTGCACGGCCACAGCTTCCAGGACGCACAGGAGCAGAGAGGAGCGCTCGCACGCAGGCTCCCGCCGCCCCCAGACCAGGCCGGCGCCCGGACCGCCGCGGCTGGCGGCGCTCACGTTGGCTGCAGGGCACTCGCGCGGCGCCTGGGCACGGGTCGCATCCCTTCCCGCTTGCACTCGCCCGGAATGTGGGGTTGTGATTGTTACTCTACGTTCCGGAGGCGCGACTCGGCGCTCCCGCTCGCGCTGCGGCTCGCGCTGTCCCCGGCTTGGCCGCGCGGGATGCCGCCCAGGCGGAGCGCTGACGTCACCACCATGCTCTGCACCAGTTCTTCCCCCCCACCCCCCCTTTACACTTCCTCTGTCTGTGGAGCCCACTTGTTGCTCGGGAAAGGCGCATGCGCGGCAGGACGCCCAGATTCCTCCCTGTCGGCCCCTCCTCCGCGCCTCCGCCCTCCCCTCCCCCCTCGCCGTGTGTGTACAACAGCTGAGACTCGGCGAGCTAATGCTGCAAGTCCGGGGTTGGGGGGGTGGAAATTAAACAAGACGATGACCTTTCCTTTCCGAGCCCGGCTTTCCCGAGTAAAAACGCATTTAAAAACCACAAGCGCATTTCCGATCCCGCTTCCCACCCGACCTCGGGCAGTGAATTTAAATGTCCTGTTTCAAATTTTCGCTGTGAATTTCACATAGAATATTACCCATTTCATCTGCAATTAAACCTTTCCTCCAGCCCCCCCCCCACCCCCCCGCCCCGGCATGGCTATTACATTCATTGCTAACACCTACTGCTGAAACACCTGCAAAATTCGCTGTTTTCCATTCTTCCAGAAACTGCCTTTTCGATTTGTTTTTGTGTACTAGTCTAGGAACCTGAGCTTCAACGACGGAGCTAAATGAATTCCGGGTGAGCTACCCCTCCCCCCAGCCGCAGTCTAAAAATTTTGGCTGAATGTCTAAAGAAGCTACGAGCACCCGGAGGCCTTTAAGGAAAACAGTCAACTGGCTGCACACAGCTGCAGTTGGGGGCAGGGAGGGAGAGCTGCTGGAGAGGCCAAACAGGTGAGTGGTTTTTACGGGTTTGATAAAAGAAGGTGGGGCAGATTTAATAATACTGATATCTCTTTGTAAAGCACAGCACAATTTACAAAGTTATTTCTCACGTGCTGTGATTTCATTCCATGGTGCCAGAAGGCTAAGCAAGCCCATGGTTTCTTTTCTGTTTACAAGATCACTGCTCCTCATAATGCTTATTGCCGAACAGATATGTTGCTCTAGTTGGGGCATTTCAACTGATTCTTTTAAATACTGGGTCTGGGGTGTTTTTTGCTGTTGTTACTGTTGTTATTTTGCCTTTTCCCTCTCATTAAAAACTGAGATAATCCTGGGTAGGGATGGAGAAAGGGAGGCTATATGGGAAATGGAGGTTCTGGAGTCTGGTAGACCAAGATGGAATTTCCTCTTCATCACTTACAGTACGACCTCACTTAGCATCATCAATAGTTCTATGACCTTAAGCAAAACCAAGTTTACCATAGGCTAATTGTTATAAATGAGAGTTGGGCTCCTACAGTATTTCTTTATCAACATCACTGTTATAAAGAAATGACCTTGAAAGCAATGTCTTTATTGGAGGACCTGCTGTACTAGCTTTGTGACCTTGAACTAGTTACTTATCTTCACATAACCGCACATCTGCAAAATGGGATAATAGCTCCCAACATATTAAAACTGTGAAATTTCATTTTGTTTCTTGTCACAATAGGAGGTAAGTCCACTGAGGCTTGCTGTGAGCCAGGCGCTGGTAGGTGGTTTACTTGTATCATCATTAAACCCTCAATATTGTCTACAGGTAGATTCTATTATTAACGCTGATTTCTAGGCTCAGAAAGTTAAGAGGTTAAATAACTTGCTGAAGGTCACATGGCCATTAGAGAGGGAGCTGAGATCTGAATCCAGTAAATCTAATTTGAGATGTGACTTTGACAAGCTTGGGTTCTCAGAGGTGATTTGGGGTGCTCAAAATTTCCATCAGCCCCTCCCTTATTCTTTATTACATACAATCTCCTGTAAAGTACTATGCAAATACACCTTTATAGCCAACTCCAATCCTCCCCTTCCAAACAGACTGAGCCACTGAGTTCTTCCAAATACAGAAGTTGTGGATCTGCCACTGCCACAGACTGTAACATAAATCACCATACAGTATGCAGAGCACAGTATCAGGCTCATAGGAACCTGTTGGTAAGTATTGTGTATTATTAGTATTGATATTAATGTTAGTACTATTGCTAGTTAACAGGTTAAAGTACTTTGTAAATTGCATAAACTGTAAAGAACATTCTTACTATTACTACTAATTGTAATAAAGTTCAGTTGAAGCAAGAAGTATTTATTTTTATTTTGACCTTCAGAGCCTATTCCCCCATCCAGCACTCGATCTCCCACTCATTCTGGGCCCTAGTTGCGAAGGAAGAGGCGTTTTTAAGGATAGGGAGAAAGGGGAGAAGAAGAGCCCTAGGTAGCCCCTCTTTCATCTCAAAGCAGCCAGATTTCTGTTTTTGCAAAACAGTGAGCTCCCTGTGCACTCCCCAACAATAATAAACTTTCCCTGGCCTGGCTGGCTCTGGGCAGTGATTCCTCTGCAAAGAGCCGCTCCAGGAACCTTGCCTCACCCTCCCAGACTTCAGCCCTCCCCACACCACAGCTACCCTGGAGTGAGTCAAAACATAGGGCTGGGAAATGGAGTGACAGCCCCATCAGCCCAAAACTCAGGGCTCTTTGCTTTGGCTAGACTGGTCTCCCCATTTCTTTACATTAATATTTGTACAGCCCATCCCTTTATTAAACCAAAAATACTGAGGATTAGCAACTTAGCCCCAACCCTCTAGCCAGGCTGCTAGAGAAAGCAAGTTGGATTCTCTCATAGTGTTATGTTTGATATGCGCAAACACGTCTCCATCTCCTTGTCTGTCTTCCTCCTCTTCCCTGTTACTAAAGGATACACACACACACACACACACACACACACACACACACACACACACGGTATCTTCAGACACACCAAGTTACCAAGTTATAAATAAACATGCATTTAAACAAACTTCCATTAAAGTCTCCTAACTCTTTAATTTAAAAAGCATAGCTCTCTTGATACCCTTCCCGCCCTCAAAAAATCAGCATCATTTATGGAGATAAATTAGATAAATTTTGTCTCCATTGCTTGTCTGAGATGGCCCTGTTTAGGGGTGTGCCAGGGATTGTGAGAGGGAAGAACATCGAGGTTTTGGAGATAGATTTTCCCTGAATCCCACATGACAATACTGTGTCCGCAGTGGGAAGGAACGGGCCAGTGGGAGAACCAGAGGCGCTGCTCAACTTAAGACATCAGATGGAGCGAGAGGGACTACTCTGGCGCTGGGGTCTGAGAGGCCAGCAGAGCCAAGACTCAACCAGGAGCAAGAGGAAAGGCCTGCAGCCCTCCCTTAAGGTCTTTTCTATGGTGACTGCTCCCCCCCTCACCCTCCACCCCCGGCTTGCGATCTGAGCTGGCACCCTCAGAGAACCCCGCTCTTAACTGGAACACAAGGTCAGCTCTCCACTTGGCCTTTCCGGAGGCCACAACCCGACATTAGGGGTGAGAAGGTCGCAGCGCACCCAGGCACTTCTGAGCTCCCTGCAATCTCTCTCCTCCTCCCGCCCCCGCCCGTTTGTGGCCGAGATGGATCTGGCGGGGGACTCAGGCCTGGCATCCCTGCAGCCAGCTGGCTGGGTCTTCCAGGAGGCCCGGGCTGAACCTCGCGTCACCCCCGCTGCAGCGCGCGCTGCCAAGCGCTCGGGCAAGAGAAAGCCCTTTTTTGGTAACACTCAGCCCTGCCCTAAGTAGGACCCGGTTCTTCTGCCCGCGAGAGCTAGAGCCGCCTCCCGCTCAGCCGCCTCGGCCTCGGAGTAGAAGAAAACAACCGTCTGGGCTGGGCGCTCCTCCGGTCTCTCTAAGGGCCCCCATCCCGGTTGCCAGGAACGCCCGAGGCTGTGGGGGTGAGGGAATCGAGTCAGCATGGTAATTTACACATTTCCTCCGGGGCGGGTTCGGGGGCGGAAGTATTTGCCGTTTCCTAAAGGATTAATTCTGGTATTAAAATTTTTAAAAAGTATTAGCTTAGGCCAGGACGTAGGGTTACGCAAGAGCCACTCGACCGTGAAATCCCAGGAACAACGTGATTCGCTGAGAACCTCCGGGGAGGGGAGACCGCGCCACCCGCTAAGACCTGCCCAGCCTGGGGCGCGCCGGCCGCCGGGCGCTCCCTTCAAAACTGGGTGGAAGGAAAAGGAGGACGTAGTGGTTGGTGCAGGCGCAGCGGCCGCAGCGAGCGATCAGATCTCTGACTGCTCTCTTCCTGAAGGGGCGGGAAGCAGAGCAGGGAAGTGAAGAGACGCGGGGCGGATGGGGGTGGGGAGGGGGGGGAGGGATCAGGGGGAGTCGCGTCTGGTTCCTGCTTCCTCCCCGCTTCCCTTCCTTGCCAGCGTGCCAGGGCCCGGGGGAGCCCAGCGCTGTCCTCAGCAAAAGCTGATTTTTTATTTTTTTTTTTCGGTCCAAAAATAAAGAAGGCCTGGAATGAGCCTCCCAGGGACCAGGCCTAGAGGAAGCTCCAGACAAGGGTGCCATTCACTGACCCGGTTGGGTTAAAACAAACACCCACACTCCACGAAGGGGGGTAGCTGGGAAGGAGGGCTTGGAGGGCCAGAGTGGGTGGAGAGCCTGGCTGGGACTGTCAAGGCCGCAGGTGCACAGACCCAGGGACCCTCCACCCCACCCCGCAGGCTCATGGGCCTCGGCTGGGTGCAGGAGTGCCAGTGGGTTCCCAGCGGCCCGCGCCAGAGTTGGGGATTTCCACCCGCCAGCTTCGGAGACCCGTCGCCGCCGGCGCTTTCCTGCTGGGGCCGCCAGAAGGCGGGGCCTCAGAACGGGAAGCCCTCCCAGCGGCCTCAAGGTCCCTAGGTCAAGTCTGTTAGTGGCGGGCAGGGATCGCTGCAGTCCCTGGTTGGGGTGGATGGACCAGGACCTCCAAATATTTTGACTTGCCTGAGCTGGGCGGTTCAACCCGAAACTCAGGAGGAAGGGAGGACACTTAGGACTGAGTACATATTTACATGACCTTGTTCCACTTGGAGTTGGCTGACCCTAACAGCTGTTTGACCTTGAGCAAATGACTTGAACTTTCGTCCGTTTCTTAGTCTGTAAAATGGGAATCATTACACTGCCTCCTTTGCCTGACTCATTGGTCTGTGTGAAAAATACAATATTATAATGTACTTACTTAATCAAATGTAAGAGATTATTATGAACAATGTAATGACCAACATTTGTCTAGAGCTCTGAAGTGCATTCCCAGACATTATCTCACCAATCCCCACAGCAGCCCTGTGAGGTAGGTGTTACTTTCATCACTCTCCAGTATAGGTGAGGAAAGCAGGTCCAGAGCTGGTCAACAATGACTGGAAACCAGGTTCTCTGGCTCTAAACCCAGCATTCTTTCTTCTACCTCACCGGTTGCTAGCTTTTTTTTTTTTTTTTTTTTTTTTTTTTTTTGGTGGTGGTGGTGATGGTGAGCGGAAAGATCCCAGATGCGGCTATGAAATGGCAAGAAAGTGAAATGCCTCTCTCTTCAGGAGTGTACAGATGAAGACTGCCAGTGCTGTCCCAACAGATACAAGGTTATGCACAAACTAGCACCAGTTATTTTGGAGTTAAAATCAATTATCGAGAGAGAGGAAGGGAGGAGAGAGAAACATTGATTGGCTGCCTCCTGCACACCCCCTATTGGGAATGGCGCTAGCAACCTGGGCATGCATGTGCCCTGACTGGAATCAAACTGGCAATCTTTTGGTGCACAGGAAGGTACCTAACCAACTAAGCCATACCTGCCAGGGCGGGATGATGACTGCATGTTAGATGTCCACACCTAAGGAGGACCCAGGCTAAATGATGAAGGGTAGGAGGAACGTGGACAGGGTGCATTTATGATGGAAGGAACCTCTTCCAGACCCGGAGGTCACATCACACAAGTAACAACCCTTTGTTCTCACCGAATTCAGGTCATACCTACTGTGCGAACACCCACCGTCCTACACATGAGCTGGAGACCACTTGATGACTATGGCAGGCTGCTGCCCTCAAAGCATTTCTAGCCTAGGGGAGGCCTATAACCCTGACAGTCAAACCTGGCCTACCTGGTAGCTCAGTTGGTTAGAGCATCATCTTGATAGGCCAAGGTCGCAGGTTAGATCCTGGTCGGGGCACATACAAGAATAAACCAATGAATGCATAAATGAGTGGAACAACAAATTGATGTTTCTCTCCCCCCCCCCTTTATCTTTCTCAAATCAATAAATAATTAAAAACAAACAAACAAAAAAACCTGGCTTACCTATCATTGGAGCTAGAAATTGAGGGAGCAGGTGGCCCCCAACCCTGACTCATCTAGAGGACCACCATGCTTTAACCTGAATTTCCCTCTCTGGCCAGATCCAGAGGATTTAAGTCTGATGTGTCCTTAGTGGGTGTGAAACTACCCTCATCACTTACATTTTGTTTCAAAGCTAAAACTTGGCTGCCAGATGGCCTGGTAGGTTTCCATTCCCAACTCCTTACCTTGAGCTTTCCCATTTGCCATCCATTCAGTTATTCAAGTATTTAGTTAGAGAGCACTTTCTCAGTCCTGGGGACTTAATGACCAACCAAGCCAAATTAGCTCCAGCCCCAAACCTAGAAGCTTCCATTTCCTTCTAGGTGTCCTAGTTTCCTGATGCAATAGCCCAAAAGTCACTAGAGGCACTTATTCAACACTCCCACCAGCCACATGACTGATTTAGAGCCATCTACTTATTCTCTCTGGGCCTCAACTTCCTTCCCTGTCAAGTGTTGATATTAAAACCTATCCTCCTTCCTTCAGGGGCGCATGTGAAAATTCTGTATGCTAATGCCTAGGGCTTTAGAAAGGTGGCCCTTGTCAAGAATCTCTTCCAGCACTAAGCCCTTCTTTGTAAAAAAGAAATAGCTGGAAAGTGAGGCTGGTGCTGAGGCCTGTCCACACCCTTCATCTTGCTCTTGGTGGGTTTCTTCCTGAGGTGGCCAGCCTGGCATCTCTGTCCTTCTAGGCTGAAGGACAAAGAAGCAGTGACTACCTGGTACCTAAGCACTAGAGAGACAATAGTAAGGCTAGGCTGTCTCCTCATTTCTCTCCTAGGGGGCCAGGACCGAGTGTCCCCAAATCTCTGGTGGTGCTGAAGACTGGAACCGCTGGATCTATTTGGGGCTTTTACTTTTTTGTTTTGGTCAATTTCAGAGAGAAAAGAGGCAATGACCTCTTCCTTAAAAAACAAAACCAGGCAGGAAGTGTGCTTCGCCTGAGTGGCAGGGACTAAGGGTGTAATTACAGGTTTTTGTTCAGCATTTTCATGTAATTAAATCCAAAGGAAAGCGAGAGCCTGGCCTAGGCTTCTTGGATGTAAGGTAGACAAGAGGGGCGGGTGTGTGTGTGTGCGTGTGTGTGTGTGCGCGTGTGTGTGTGCGCGTGTGTGCGTGTGTGTGTGTGTGTGTGTGCGTGTGTGCGTGTGTGTGTGTGCGTGTGTGTGTGTGCGTGTGTGTGTGCGTGTGTGTGTGCGTGTGTGTGTGCGTGTGTGTGTGTGCGCGTGTGTGCGTGTGTGTGTGTGTGCGCGCTGGGATGGGCAGAAGAGGCAGGAGGAGAGAGATGGATTTGCTTTTCAGGCTGAGAAGAAGCGGGGTTCTCGCCTTTATTAATATCTTTCCATTCTTTTCCCAAAAGGTAGCCAATTATTCATCTTTTATTCGATGCCACTGCACTCTCCTTGGTGACATTTCCCAGCCATGCGCAGCCTTCGCGGCACTGATTTCCCTTCAACCGTGGACTCTCCCCCTCCCCACTTTTTCATGCTGCCGCTTTCTGCCTGGCTGCCCACACAATAAACTCGCTGCAAAATCCACAGCCAGCTTGCTGGCCTACAGCGTTTGGATACCAGCGACCTCCGCCGCAGCCGCAAAATAGTCCCTCCTTTTGTTTTGAACATCTTCTGGCTTTCCCAGTTCCGCTTTCCAATATTTCCACCCCGCCCCGCCTTCCCCGCGGCTGCCTCGGTTTCCCAGGGCAAACACGTCTCTGTGCACACGAGCCTGTGGTCTGCAGCGCCCAGAGCGCTCAAAACGGGTCCTAAATCGCGGGGCGCGCGGCCTCCCCTCCCCTCCCGTCGCCTCTCCCTCCCCCAGCCCTCGTTGTCCCTCTGACGTTTCCTGGACGTTGGGAACTGGCAGCAAGAATGGACCCACTGTCTCTGCTCACATTCTTAAGGGCAGGAAACCTGACCCACCCCAAACCACGCGCTTCAAAGGAAGGGCACTTGCATTTTCCGGGAGGGCGGGCCTCTGCTAGGGTTAGCTGGGCTGGCCTCCGGCACCCCACTCCGTTTCCCCTCCCCCACCAGACCCACCGATTACCACCCCCCCCCCCACCCTGACGCCCCCTTCACCTACTCTTCCCAAGAACAGATTGTTTATCAGAACGGGCAGCCAAGAAGCCTACTCCTGTTTCTAGCCTCTGCCAGATTAATCACAGTTGGGAAAGGCACAGAACTTGCTGTGTTGGGGCGGGGCGGAGGAGGGCGGGTGGAAGGGTGGTTAAAAGGAAAGACCAATAATTCTGACATTTGACAAGCTGACCAAATTGGTGTTACCTTTCCCCTCCTTTCTTTTAGCAAGTCAGGCAGAGGACTGAATTATATTTCATTCCCACTCCCTCTGCCCCTGCACCCCACCCTCCCCTCTCTAAGTCTTCGTCTTGATGCTTTAACAGTCCTGACTGGCTTTTAATTCTGATTAACATTCTCATTCTCAACTGAGGGGTGTGTGTGTGTGTGTGTGTGTGTGTGTGTGTGTGTGTGTGTGTGTGTGTGTGTGTGTTGAGGGCTAGAAAGACACATTCACAAACCTGACTGCCTGACAAATCCCCCCTTTTCATCCTTCCCTTTGAAATGACATCAAGATGGAAGGGGGGGGAGTGGGGATGAAGAGAGGAGGCATGGAAAAAAGAGAGGGAGGGGGAAGCAATTTATGTGCTTTTCTAAGGCAGCTAGTAAAATTCCTAAGGGAGAACAAATGCCAAAATGGACTGTCTTGGTGTATTTTAGACCCGATCATCAGGGTGAGTCATGTCAGGGCTTTGCATTGGACCTGCAGCCTGGAAGCTTAGGGACAGGCATACAAAACATCCCTGTGTCTGGGAGGTGCCCCTCTGAAGGCGCGGGAGATAGGTATTTGCTCTCGCCAGTTTCCTCTCCGTCAGGATTTTTTTTTCTGAGATTCATTGCAAGATGCCTTTTAAAACACACACACACACACACACACACACACACACACACACACACACACGGCTGATAAAGAAAAACCAGGGATAGAAAATGCCCCATAAAACATGGGCCCCAAAGGGAAGGTGCAAAACCCATTTGATCCAAGATATAGATATCTCCACCCTGGATTGTTTTTTCCCTTTGCTTTACAACTCTGCAGACATCAGGTTAGCAAAAGGTAATAAATAGTCCTTGCACAGCAGGGTCTGGACTAGTGAAAACAGTTTACTGAAATTAATGGGCCTCGCCTGAACCAAAACCTCCACTTTGGAATTAATGCCAGACATAGTTTTCCTGAACTCTATCCAACTGCCTAAGCGGCAGACAATTTTTGTTCTATTTGTGCTGGAAAATAAAGCCCGGGCCCTTGATCTCAGTGTAGATTCTATTTTTTTTTTTTTTTTAAATTCAGCACAGTGAACACTGCCAATTTCCAGTTTCTGCTAGTAGAAGCTCTTGTGCTCTGGGCTGTGCGTGACAGTGTGACAACCAGAAGTTATCTGGTAAACTTTCCACTGAAAACCATCTTCAGGCTCCCTCCCTCCCCATCTGTGGCCTCAGAGCTTTCACCACAACACGGTGAGATTCAACAAAGACTCCAGAAACGGGTTGGGTCCTCAATAACCCTCTTTCCCAAGGCTCTTGGAAAGGCTGGATCTGAACCATGCTGCCTGCATGACCTCCATTCCCCTCCCTCCATGAAGCTGCAGAACGCCCAGCCCATGGTACTCAGGGTGTCTACAGTTCGGAAGCTTTTCACTTTTATTTTTAAGGCTGCAACACACACACACACACACACACACACTCTGGCTGTGACACCCAGTGGTTATGGCTGGTACAGCGGAGACCCGTTGCCCTGGCTGTCAGTGTCAGATCCCAGCCTGCCCCCCCGCCCCACCCCCTATTAATAACCGCCCGGTTGCGGGCAGCCGATGTTCTGGTTTTCATTGTACAGTCTGCACTGGTGACACAGGACATGTGGAAATTTTTGAGAGCACTGCGGTGAATGGCGTGGGGAGGGCGGGTAGCGTGAGCAGGGGGGAGGGGGGAGGGAGGGGAGCGAGTTACTTTTTAGCTTCCGCTAAGTACTTGGCAGCTAGCCAGGCCCGGAGGATTCTGGGAAGCGAAAGCCTCCCCAGTATAAACTGCCAGCTTTAAGCAGCCCTGACAGTTCTGCTCCTTCCAAACTTGGCAGCCGTTCAAAGTGCTCTTTCATTTGAAATGCTGGAAGCCTGCCATGTGCAATGCAGATTTGCTGTGCCTGTGCGCAGAAGGAACTGATAAATGCCGTTGCAGTTGCCATGGGGACAGGAGGCTATCAGAATGGCCTTGTGATCCTCAGCCTCTCGGCTCGGCAGGCTCTCGCTCTCCCTCCCTCCGCCCCTCCTCCTTCTCGTCAGTGAGATGGTGAAATAAATGTTCTGGAAAGAGGTTAACCCTCCTCTCCCTGGTTCCGAAGCGGAGAGGAGATTAACCTCTAGGCATTTCCCGGGTCTTAAGTGCCAGCCGCGACCACAGGACTAAGCACCCTCCTGGGCAGGTCACCACCCCCTCCACCCGCGCACCTCCACCCCCACCCAAACAATCACACACACACACACACACACACACACACACACACACACACACGCCCTGCTTCCTGCTCCCTGGGGGCTTGCACAAAGCTGTGTTTTTAATAGAGCTTTTCAGCAAGTCCAAGTGTAAGTCTTTGAGTCATCAAAACCCGGATGTAAACACAGCAGCCCTACATTCTGCACAGTTTGCGTGTATTTTATCTTTTTAATAATATTTTGCTGGCAACTGGGAACTGCAAAGATGCCAGCTACGTTAGCCAGCCGTTTACCTCATGCAGCATCCATCTTAGGGGAGAGTGGCTGCCTGGCCTTTCCAGTTCTCTCTCCGTCCCTAGCCGGAGACGCAGGAAATCTGCAGGAAATCTGAAGGCATCTTATTGCTGTAGAGGCAACCGAGTCCTTTTAGAACCTCGGGGTTTAGAATGAGCATGACATCACCCTGGGCAACAACAACAGAGGGTATGTTTCTGTCGGAGACAAGACACTGGGTGATCTGAGGTGAAACAGGTCTATCATTTATGCTGAGTGGGAGGGTGCGCCAGTCTGGATGGCCGGCCCCCCATTTTGCACAAGCTGCTATTTGAAACACAGACTGATTCAATGCACAGAAACAAAATAGCACATTCAGATTTGGTCCATGTTCAGGTCTATAATGCCAACGCTCCGGGTGGCCTGTTTAATGGGGAAAAAATGAAATACTCCATTCCAGCCAAGGCTTACGGAGGCCAAAGAGGTTTAGTGATTTATTTACATTGAGCAGTAGTCCTCCTCAACCCAACGCGCTATTTCCTGAAGGTTTCCTGAACCTAAACCTTTGTTAACATCCCGGGAAGAGAACATATTTTTCCTGTGGCTTTCAATATTTTCTGCTAAATATATTTCGGCACACTGTTTATCTAAGGTTTCAGCTTTCAGACCTTTATGTACTTTTAACACCTTGAGGCCGTTCCACTGAAAAAAAAAAATGGTGTGTGTGTATTAAAGAGGATTTTTATGTGCTGGGCTCCAAGGCAGTGGGAGTTTCTGTTTGGGTCTGTCTAGATAATGAGGGCCTCAGGATGAGGTCCAAGTGACAGGCCTGTTTGTTTTATGAACCCCTTTTGAGAAAGCGGGCCCTCCATGGCTCATACAAACCTTTGAATACCACAGAATGTTGAACCAAATGAGGTATTTCTTCATAAGTGTACGGCTGACATGGAGGCCAGACGGGAGAAGGATGGAAAATGCCCCAGGTTCCTGGAGCTTAGCTGCGATTTCTTTCAACCTGACACTGTCTGGGTGTCTGCTTATGATTGTCACGGCAATTCTGGCCAGAGCCACGCACACTCGTCTCGTTGGCATTTCCTGACTTCAAGCAGCCCCTTCCAAGTAAATACATTTATCGATAGAAGCCATCTGCTTCACCTTGCCAGCAGGCACAGAGCTGGAAGGGGTAGTGTTCAACGCGGTTTTTAGGATCAATTGGCCCATTAGATATTTGGAGGCGGGTTTAGCTTGGAATTAAACAGGACGGAATTGGGGGGTAGAAATCAGGTGATTCAGAGAGCCCTGCTTTCTCCCCACCCCTCCTCCCACCCTCGCCCCAGCCCCCACCTTCTCCAGACAATCCAGGCAGCTGGGGTTTTGGCTCTGGAAGCTCCTGAGCTTTGGCAAGCCAAAGCACATTTCGTGGTGGTGATTCCTTCCCCAGGTTGACCGACAAGTTTCTGTACTGAGCAAGGGATGCTTCCTGACTGTGCGCATGAATCAGAAGCTGTATTTTTCATCCAGGGTTTCTGGTGACAGTTTTTAAGCTGGAAGAACAAAGCAGATCCTGAGGAACCCTTTATTATCAGGGTCCAGAGAGCATCTGTCCTCGGAGCTGGCCGCACATAGTGCGGATATGTGATTTCCCGTGTTAACCATGCCAAGAGCAGCCCATTCCCCCAGAAGGCGATGCCTGCGTTCACATTTCAGACACTACCCTTCCTCTCTCTCTCTCTCTCTCATGTCCTTGTGGTATTTGCTTATTTGTTGGCTTCAACAGTTCTTCCTTTTTCTTTTTTTCCTCCCAGCCTTCCTCTTCCAAATGGGAAGATTGGCAAAAGCCATTCTGGGGCTCTCGAGTGCCTTCCCAGATGGAGGCAAGCCCCGAGATTGCAAACAGCATTGGCACTGCCCATGCTCTGCCCCTTTACAGTGGGTGGACAACAAAGGGGCGACGGTGGGGTGGCTCCTCTGCACCGGGGCCTGAAGAGGCAGCGTCCCAGAAGCCCATGGATTAGGAAGGTCTGCTGGGGCTGCTTCAGGAGCTGTGGCGGAACAACTCCCTTTTGTTTTGCTGTCTAGCATGTGACCAGAATGCTGCCAGCTAATTTTAACCCCACCAAAGTATGGCTGAAAAAAACACACACACACAAAACAAAACAAAAAAAAACTATTGCATCTGGAGAGAGAAAGGCTGTGGGCTGGAGAAAAGCCTTTTCAGCTTGTGTTCCTTCCTGTTTCAGTTTCCAGACTTGCATTATCGGTAACCTGAAAAATGATGAGTTTCACCAAATTCCTGGATGTTACACAAGAAGACAATGGGGCTATTTCGGGTGCTGTGAGTGTGTCTGGCACAGACCCTGGAAGCCATTGTTTTGGGGAGGGATAATGCTTCAGGCTTTCCTGGTACTTTCCGTGTAGGGTCTCAAAACCCCAAAAGGTAGGGGATGCGGAGGGGGTTGGGGGTGGGGGGCCAGATACAGGCACTCTCTATGGCAACCCTGTGTGCTTCACTCCCAAAGGACCTGGGTGAGAATTGGGTTGTTGATTCGATGATGGTGGTGGTGGTGGGGGTGACGGAGGCAGTGGTGGCCTGGGAGGTGTTAAAAGGTGGATGGAGGGGAGTGTTTGAAGTGGGACAGCAGGAGCAGGAAGAAGTGGGGAGAGGAAAGCTTTCACAATAGCTGAATGAGTGGCCCCCTGGGACAGAGGCCACCAGCTTTCCTACTAAATTTCCATATCCGCTTTCAACACTAGGAAGTAAGTGGAGGGCTCCGTGGAGTGCCACCCCCTGGATACTGGCTTCTCAAAGCATTCCCATGGCAGTTAATTGTTGCTGTCTGGCTTGGTGGCCCATGATGCCCGGTGAAAAGGTATAGAATCTCAGGACCCAGGAAATTAAGCGGTTTGGATAAGCTAACGTGTAGCCCGGCAGCTGCTGCCAGCTGGTCTAAAATCAGGTAGTGAGATGGGCTATCATTAGCCTGAGGTCTACCGTGCAGTGCCAGAAGGCAATATGATGGCAGGGAGACTGAGGGAAAGGCCCCGTTAATGCTACAGCACTCCGCAGACCAGAGGGCTTGGGGGCAGTTGTTCTGACAGCTGCTGAGGACTTCAGCCGCCTAAAAAGCCAATTGCTGCGGCCTGCCCTGTCTGGCCAACCTCTGTGTATTAAAGGACTTGCGTTGGTCTTTGAGGTCCCCTCTCCACCTGAATCCTCAGGCGAAGGCCCCACCTTTGGAAGGGATGGGAACCTCCCAAGAGACTCTCCCACCCTCTGCTATAACCTGTTTACAGGGTCTGTTTATTTGATTGTCCCAAAGGCTTGTTTTGAGCAAGTTGATGCCTTTAATTAAAAAGATGAGAGCTGCCCGGGTCAGGTAACTCAGTTGGTTGGAGCATTGTCCAGTGTGCCAGGGTTGTGAGTTCGATCCCTGGTCAGGACACATACGGAAATCAACTAATGAGTGCATAACTAGGTGGAACAACAAATCTCTCTCTCTCTCTCTCTCTCTCTCTCTCTCTCTCTCTCTCTCTCATCAATCAATAAATAAAAATTCAAAACAAAAGATGAGAGCTCATGAGTAGGTGAAAATATTTTTGACTCTTCACAAATACGTTTGAATTTCTTTCTTGCGTTTCACAGTAAGGGGGCTCAGGTTGGCCAGCACATTTGTCTGTAAGATCACTACGAGCGCTTTCAGTAAGCTAACAGCTGGCTCTTCTGCACAGAACGATAAAAGGAACCCTAAGTCAAGAACTTGTTCCTTGTGCTTCTCTGTCAACAGATTTTTCTGCCAGCATCCAGGTGTCATTAGGACACATTCCTCATTTACCTTTCCGGCCAGAGGATTCCTAAATGTTTCATAATAGCGCCACAGCTGGAATGCAGCTGCTTCAGGGTGGAGCAAAAATAACTCCTTACGGTCGGCAGGGTGAGGGAGGGCAGGGAATCTTGGAGGGCTGGGAAAGTCCTTTCTAAAAGCCAGAAATGAGTGGGGCCTCTGGTGTGAAAACCTTCCAGGTGGGGGAAGGAAGGATAAGTTTTTGCCCACTGCATAGGTTCCAAAAATTCACTTGGTGGGGTGGAGGGGAGGCCAACTATTTTGAAATTGCCTTTAAAACAAACAGCACAAATGTTTAAATTGAGCTGGGAAATGCTTGCTTTTTCCTTTCCCTACAATCCAAGCCTGTTCCCTTGAACATTAACCAACAGGAGAGTTTGTCCAAGCTTCTCTCCTCCCCCATCGCCTCTCTCTCTCTCTCTCTCTCTCTCTCTCTCTCTCTCTCTCTCTCTCTCTCGTTATCTTTGCTTCGGCAGAACTTTTGGAAGCTTTCCCAGGCTGGAGCTATAGAATGTTTCCAGGAAAATGCATAAGGAGTGTCTGTGTTTTGAGTTTCTCTGGAGGGGGCTGGACATGTTTTTCAGAGAGACTGAGCTAAGGGCAGCCAGGTCTTGTGCAAGAGTCCAGCCAAGCAAAAGGGCAGACGCTGCCGGAAAGATCTGTGCGCATCCAAAAAAACGCTGAACCGAAGGTGTGGTTTAGTTGGCCCGCCTGTTCTCAGCCTCTTTCAGCCTTTTATTCACGTGGCTACCTCAATGGCAGTCTGAGAGCGGAAGCCCCCCCCCCCCCCAAGAGATCCACTGAGAACAGCTGGGGGCCAGGGTTTGACCTTTATTCTCAAGTTAGCGGTGCTTGTAATTTCTGCCTAAAGAACACTCTCTGATGTAGATGAAGTGCAGGGAGTCAATACTCACCCAGCAGGAAGGCGCCCCGCCCAGGCGAGGAATGTAATGGGTAAAAGGTGTCCTGGAGATGCTGCCAACCCCCAGCCCATGCCAGCGCTGCTCCACTTGGGCCCAGAAGCACACACACAGCTGCATGCACGCATGTATCAGAAACATCTGGACACAAAACCAGAAAGCGCACACATGAGGCCTGAGGGCAGCGGGACTTGCAGGACCCCTCGCCGATGGAAGTGGCTCTCCAAAGCAAAGGCAGCTGGGGTTTCCCGGAAATACCCTCTTCTTCAGGCCGGTTCATGGGAAAAGGAGGCAGAAGGAGCTCCTAGGAAGGCTGCCCTGAGTGAGCACAGAGCTGCCCCAGCCACTCTCCAGTGGGAAGCCTGCTTCCTCCTGGGCCCGTCCCCTGTGGAGTGTAGTAGCACCCAGTAGATGCTAACGTTTAGGAAGCATCTCAGAGTCAGTGTGTTTGTTCAGTATCTTGAGGACCCAAGACGGACCGAGCAGGGGCCTGCGGTGCTGGAAACCAGAGGACACGGCGCCTGGCTCTCCTCCCACCGTGCGTGCGTTTGAAGACTATTTACCAGGAACACTGGAACTGGTCATGTAAAATCTCTTTTCCTTTCCGTCCAGGGAACACACATTGACTCCAGAAGGCACCTCCCCCACAGCAGGCTGGGAAGTTGCTTAACAGCCCAGGCTTTGGAATACCGATGCAACGATGACAAGCACAGCTAACATTCATTGGACACCCCTTCTGCATCTGGCATTGTGCTAAGTGTCTTAATGCGGCCTCTCCGCTAATCCACACCTAATGAACAAGGTTCAGTGATTGTCCCCATTTTATAGATGAAGAAACAAAGCTCAGAGAGGTTAAGAAACTGGTCCCAGGATACACAGCTGGTAAGTGATGGCTGGAATTAGAATTCAGGGTTGCCTTACTAGAGTCCTCATCCAACGGACCTGGGTTTGAACTCTAGGTCAGCTTCGTGTGACTGTGTGACCCTTTCCAGCCTCCAGGCTTCTTGATCTGTTTTCCTAAGATAAATACATCACATATTGGCAATTTCCTATAACTTAGCCTAAATCTTACACAAGATGTAAGACTGAAATAAGATAATGCATGCAGAGTACTTCGCTGAGTGTTTAGAATGTAGTAAGCACCCAGTAGATGCTAGCTTTTCATAATCATCTCAGCGTCAGTGTGTTTGTTCAGAATCATTAATCATTATTCATAGTCTCTGTGAGTCTCCTTGAACCCTTGAAAGACCCCTCTCATCCCCATATGGGCACATCAGTCCCAAGTCGGCCACATTGCTGATGCCGGGGGAAATAACTTCTAATCCTTTCTTGGTGACTTAATTGGTGCTGGAATCTACACATCTGGAGCACACATCTGTATCGGAGCCACCCACTCCTCCCTTTTGCATTGCCCACTCTCATTCACTTGGGTTCATTAGGGGTTCCAAGTTTTCAAAATCATTCAAATCTGATCACTTCCCAGTCCTGCTTAAACAGTCTTCCAGACGCCGAACAGAATCAAAACAAACCCCTTCACTGCGACACAAGACCCTTGGGAACTGCCTCCAACCCCTCTCTCGGCCTCTTCCTGCCCCTGGATTGCGTGCTGACCACATGAAGCCGCTCTTTGTTCCTGGAATGCCACGTAAACCGTCAAGCCCAGGCCTTTGCAGGCTCTCCTCTCCGCCTAGGAGGGATGTTTCCCCTCTTCTCCTTTGAGCAAACTTGTATACATCTTTCAAAACCCAACTCTTTTTTTACCTTTCCCATGAAACTGGCCTCCAGCATTTCTGTCTCTATACTCCATGGCAATCTGCATATGTCACGAAGAGTTGTAACTACACACCTTCCCTACTGGCAACTTGATGTGGTTCAAGGCTAGGGCTTACCTTCTATCCCCCACATCACCTAGAAGGCCTTAAGTAAATGTTAGTCAAAAGAAGGTGCCTGAATATAGATTTGTGCAATATAATTTTATTGGCAGTAAAATAGTATTTGAGTCTGTATGTATATTATTTATACCTTCCCTGTTCCAGCAAGAATTTGAGGTAGATGTGACTATAAGAATCTTTCTGCCATAACCGGTTTGGCTCAGTGGATAGAGCGTTGGCCTGCGGACTGAAGGGTCCCGGGTTCAGTTCAGGTCAGGGGCATGTACCTTGGTTGTGGGCACATCCCCAGTGGGGGGTGTCGGGGAGGCAGCTGATCAATGTTTCTCTCTCATCGATGTTTCTAGCTCTCTATCCCTCTCCATTCCCCTCTGTGAAAAAGCAATAAAATATATATATATTTTAAAAAGAACCTTTCTTACTCATAACCAGATAGAGAATAGTGCTTGGTACATCCCATAGTAGAAAGAGCCAGGGCTTTGGCGTCAAAGAGTTCTGGGTTCAAATCCTAACTTGGCATCTGACTATGACTTTAAGGCATTACTTCACTTCTCTTGGCCTCAGTTTTCCCATCTGTAAAATGGAGATAACAATAATTACCTCAGTGGGAGACTTTGTTGATTGCTATCCAATTGTCACTACTGCTTTCTTCCTTAGTGCTCTGAACTATTTTTCCAGAAGTCCATGTGCCTGGAGTGGGGCGGGAGAAATCCTGATCAGTGTAAACTTAGCTTGATAAGTTTCCCTTGCTGGTGATTCATTCTGGGATAGATCTGTGACTCAGTTCTGGTCAATGAGATGCAGAGAGGGTTGTTTATGGCGTGTGTGTAGAGAGTTGTTCTAGGAAATAGTCTCCTGCTCTTAAAGCATGAGAGAAACAATTGTCCTTCAGCAGCTGGATGTGATGTCTGAAGTGATGGCGGGGGCCACAGCAGCCATTTTGCTGTGATGAGGACAATGACTCAGAGAACCAAGCCAACACCCTACAGATGATAGAATGGAAACATGGCAAGAACCTGGGTCCTGGTAGCTCAGTTCAGCAGCTGGATTATCCTGCTTTGGAGCCACCCACTTCTGGACTATTTCCTGCCATCCTCAATTCCTTCATTGTTCAGTGAGGGACCACGGGCTCAAACCAATGGAGCTGAGGTTGCTGCTGTTACTTGCAGCCAAAAGCATCCTGACAGATGACCCTCACAGGGTTGTTGTGATGACTAAATAAAACAAAGTTTGCAAAGTCCCTAACAGTGCCTGGAACACAGCAGGCTCTTAAAGATTAAAGACTTTCCTGCTGGGACAACCTGAGGTGAATGCATGACTAACTCTTGATGAGTGACCCAAAGAATGTGGCAGATAGTCATAAAGTCAAATTTAGAGCCGTTCAGAGGTGGGCGGGTGCTGGAATGACAACAAAGATGACGATGACAATAAAGCTCAAACACTGCGCTAATAAGTGTCTGATGGAACTTCTCGAGGCCGTAACAACGGTTCTCCTTTGTTCTTCTCGGGCCTTTTCTTCCCCGGGTCAGAGTGAAACACTGCTAGACACAGCCTTTTCTAATTGTGGGCAGCCACACTTGCACAAGCGGGGTGGTCCCTGGCTTCCCTGGGGCATGGAAGCCCTGCTACAGGGTGAAGGCTAGAGTGTAATTTGTAGCTCCAGGAGGAGCCAAGATTTGGAAGTAGAACTAACATACCCACACGAAGTAAAACAGGGGCAGCAACTGACGAAAAAGCACAAAGCCTGTCCCTTCCCAGACCAGCCCCCGCAGACGTCTACAGCTTGGGAAGGCCTGCATTTGGGGGCCCTGGGCCCTGGCGGCCCGCCTGGCTTTGGGGCCTGCTGACCAGGCCACAGAGCTCCCCTCCATGCCAGCCCCACGGCCCTTCTGACCCTGTTCCAGGAGAGCTCGGCCACACCAGCGTCTGCCAGACTCATGTCCGCCCAGTGCGTGGGCGGCCCTGGCAGCAGGGGATGGAACAGGGTTTGTGCGAGGACATTGTGGCCCCCGTAGCAGGGTTGTGAGAGAGGCGGTCTCACTTCCAGGCAAGCCAGGAGGGAAGCTGGAGGAGGTAAAGAGCAGAAGCTGTAGCCCCATTTCCAAGGCCCTCTTCACGTTAGAATCCTGCTCCAGGCCGTGCACTTCCTGTTGTCTCGCCCCTGCCCAGCCAGGTTCAACATCCACATTCAATTCTGTCCACCAAATATGTATTGAGAATACTCTATGCAAGGTGGCATATTCCTGCCAGCGACTGGGAGTGAGAGAGACACGAAGAAAAACAAGATTAGAGCAGAAAGGACCTCAAATTTCTTTCAGCCTCTATACCTACTCCCCACCCCCACCGCAAGGCCCAAGTATTTAAGAAATAAATAAAAATGTGAATCCAGGCCAGTTGAATCCAGGGCAGGGGCAGGGCTCTGTCTCCTCTGGCCAGAGACAGCCTCCATGGACAGAGTATGAAAAGCCATGGTCTAGACCAGAGGAGAAACTGAGGCCCAGAGAAGTGAAGTGACCTCCATAAGGCACACCCCAGCCAGATTCAAATTCAAGTGTCCGAGCACCTGGCCCAGTGCCTTATCCCTTGCAGGGCCTAGCCCTGGGCACTGTTTCAGAGATCAGCAGGGGAGTAGAGGGAAGTGGACCAGGAATAGAATCCATGTGCTACAGACTAGTTAAAGAGAGCCAATGGTCTGACGCAGGAGAGAAACATCCCTCTGTGGAAGAGGCACAGGGCTGGGCCAGGGGCAGGATGGGCAGGATTTGACAAGGAGCATGGCCAGGGAGTGGTGGGGAGTTGGGGGGGAGGAGATAATTCAGGCCCTGGAGAGAATGATCTGCTAAAGCCCAGCCAGCATGGCTCAATGGTTGAATGTCGACCTATGAACCAGGAGGTCACTGTTCGATTCCCGGTCAGGGCACATGCCCAGGTTGTGAGCTCGACCTATATTACAGTTTTCTCATTTGTAAATCTGTAATAGGGAAGTCTTCCCTACCCCATCCCCTCAAACCAGAGGGGATGTGCAGGAAGCAGCTGATCAATGATTCTCTCTCATCATTGATATTTCTCTCCCTCTCTCTTCCTCTTTCTGAAACCAATAAAAACATATTAGGGGGAAAAAAGATCTGCTAAAGACTGAGGAAAGACTGTCAGCTCAGAGTCCTGGGTTCCAGCCCTGGCTCTGCCATCACAAGAAGTGACCTTGGGCCAGTGGTCTCCCTGAGTGGTTTTGTGTCCTTACCCGTAAAATGTCAGAAGGGTGGGCTAGAATGTTCTACGTGGGCTGTAATGTTCTAATGTTCTTCTATGATGCTTCTCCCTCCCATAGGGCTGCCCTTCACCTCCCCACCGGCACCACCCAGGACACTTTCCAGGGGGCTGGCATTGACATCAGAAGGAAGTGTCCCTGGCACAGTACAAAGCTGGCAGCTCAAGGGGCCTGCCCAGAGTTTGGGGAGCAGTGACAAAGCACGAGGAGGCAGGAACCCGGCCAGAACCGGGTCAGGAGCCATTCCTCTTCTCAGAAGGGTTCATTCCAGTCCAGCCCAGGCCTCAGCCAGTTCTGCTCTACCCAGGCCCACCACGAGGGGGCAGGAAGGGGAGGTCTTGAGGCTGGGGGTGACAAGCCACTTAATAGCTCCAAACCTCAGCACTCTCATTTTTAAAATGAGGTAAAAACAGTACCTTAGTGTTCTCCATTGTGAAATGGATCATTTTAGTATCTCAGATGATGAAATGAGATAATGCTTGTCAGGTGCCTAGCACGTGCCTGGTGTAGAACCACTCAGTACATACGAGATCACATGCATTGCCAGAGGGCTGCCTGCTGGGGAAGACCGCACAATTTGAAGGCTCCTGACATTAAACAGGCTGGTTTGAGTAGGGCCCCTGTACGCCTAACACAGGCTCAATCACAGGAGGGGAGAACGGGAACCGCGGCTGGGGAGGTTGGTGAGAAGGCCACTCGAAAAATGTGCGCGCGCCCCCTGCTGGCTGGGAGAAAAGGTGCAGGCCTGCCGGCTGGGAGTTGGAGGACCCTGGGGGGATGCAGGGCATCCTTGTTAGCACAACCTGCTGTGGCCTGATAGCTTGACCCAATAGTCACATGGTGCCCACCAGGTGTCACCCACTTAGCAACGTGCCAGGCTCTGGGAGGGATGCAAAATGAGTGACAGGTCAGCTAGGTTTGGGGGCCAATTAGCTTTAGAGTCAACCAGGCATCCGTTCAAGCTCAGAGACCACACTCAGAAACTGTCTGTTACAGAAGCAAAGGTCCTTGCGTCTTGGACTTGTAGTGTGTGGAGTGACCTTGGGCAGGGCAGGGGATGCCTCTGAGCTTCAGCTTTCTCGTCTGTAATAGGGAAGTCTTCTCTACCCCCCCCCCCCCAAACCAGAAGGTCGAAACCCTGGGTGTGGGGCCTCCAGGACTCTGTCACTTGGGAGGAGTTGAAAGTCACCACCAACAGCCATGTTGTCACAAGAGAAACCTTATCACTTTGAACCGGGCTGTCACTGGTTGGCTCTTTGGAAGAGTCCCTGTCATGCTCCTGTGGCTTGCCAGGCTCCCCAGGTTCCCCCACCCACCAGATACCCTGCAGACCCGGGCTCAGGCCTTCCTACTCCCAGAGAAGGTGAGAAAGTGAGTCATGGAGTTACCTGGTAGGAGGTGGGTTCCAGGCAGAGGAAATGACAGATGCCAGGGCCTCTGAGGCAGGAACATATCTGGTGACAGGGAGGCTGTCCTGGAGAAAACAAGGGAGAGGAACAGGACGTGTTGTTAGAGAGGGCATGGGGCGGGGCAGGCGGTGTCGGGCCTCGGGCCATCGGGAGGACACTGGTGTGTGTTGATTCTGAGTGAGACCGGAGCCATGGCAGGTTGTGAGCAGATGAGTGATGTCATCTGTCCTGCATTTGAACAGGTTCATTCTGTTGGGGATTAAGGGTTGGAGAGCAGGGGGACAGGGCTATTGGAGGGACGCAGGCAAAGGGACCAGGGTGGTGGTGGCCAAGTTAGTGAGAAGGGACCCACTTCTCAATGTGCTCTGACGGGAGGGCAGCTGGGGTGAGCTGCATGAGAAATCATCCATTCTGATTTCTATAAATATTTCTCTTGCATATTTTATTATGAGTCCCTAAGGTACATGGGGAAAAGGACTAGTGTCCACACGCCCAGCACTGTGGACACAGCAAGGAACTAGAGTGCCCACCGCAAGGCCCCACCCAGCTCCTAAGGTGATGACCCTCACCTCCACAGTGGGAATGGTGTGAGGGCAATGTGCGAACTCTGTGGACTAGATAAAAAGAAGCTACTTTTATTATTTTTTTAAAAATATATTTTTATTGATTTCAGAGAGGAAGGGAGAGGGAGAGGGAGATAGAAACATCAATGAAGAGAGAGAATCAGTGATTGGCTGCCTCCTGCACGCTCCACACTGGGGATGGAGCCTGCAACCCAGGCAAATGCCCTGACCAGGAATTGAACTGTGACCTCCTGTTCATAGGTTGACGTTCAACCACTGAGCCATGCCAGCTAGGCAAGAAGCTACTTTTATTCATGAAATATGGTCAAAGGTCCCCCATGCCCATTTTAACCCTCTTCTGAAAGTTCAGCAATTAGCACCTGTCTTGTAAACAGGACATGGCAAAGCCCTGTCCTGTTTAGAGAAATGTGGTGGGAAGAGTTTAATCAGGGTAGGCTTCCTGGAGGAGGAGTTTGACTGACTTCCTCTCTTTTCAGGTGAAACCAAGGCTCAGTGACATTAAATAACTTGCCTGAGGTCACAAAGCGAGAAACTGGCAGAGAAGCGCTTGTATCAACGCTGGTTTGGCTCAGAAGCTACTGCTCTTAGCCAGGGTGCTGCCATAGTGACCGGCCTTTCCCATTAGAGGAGAATGATGGCCATTCATGAGAGCGCCTGGGACAAGATGATCTGAATGGCCGTCACTCAGTCAGGGTGGAGCACAGGCACCGGAACCTTGGCACTGCCTTGCCAATAATCACAGATTCTCAGTGTGAGGAGCGAGGTGTGCCAAGCCCTGCATCCAGAGTTTTAGATGCACCATTTCATTTAGCCTTCATTTTGCAGATCAGGAAACTGAGGCCTGACAAGGTTACTATTCTCGCCTGTGAGTGTCAGAACTGAGACAAGAACCCAAGGGTTCCAGTCATTTATTGTTGGATAACGATGAACTCGAAACGTTAGTGGCTTAAAACTACAACTTATTATTTCTCATGATTCTGTGAGTCTGGCATTTGGGCATGGCTCAGCTGGTTGGTTTTTCCGCTCCATGTGGCATTAGCTGGGGTCATTCGCTTGGCTGCACGGAGCTGGTGGCTGGATTGGAAGGGAAGGGCCAAGAAGGCTCTGTTCCCAGGCCTGGCGCCCCAGGGTCCCTCTGCATGGCCTCCCGGGGCCAGCATGGTGGCTTCAGGGAGCTGGATGTCTTACCTGGCAGCTGGCGTTTGAAGGAATAAAAGCAGAGCTACCAGGCTTCTGCGGAGCTCGCTGTGGAGTTGGCACAGTGTCACCGCCACCGAATTCTACTGGTCAAGGAAGTCACATGCCGAGAGGAGGGAGTAGATCTCTCCTCTTGGTGGGTGCAGCCGCTCACACTGGGATGTGTGATGTTCATGGCCATCCACAGTGGGAGACTGACTGCCAGCCCAGCTCCTCCCTGCCAGCCTCTCTCCCAGACCCTGGGCCTAACCCCAGGAAGCCCTCATCTGCGGGGACCCAGTAACGCTGCCTAGGCCCCCACCAGAGGGGTGTGCCTGTGTGTTGTCTTACCTGGTCCTCCTGCCCACGGACTTCTTCATGCTCTGTGCCTGGCTTTGCAAGAATTCATCTTCCCTGGTTTCTTCCAGGGCAGGCACCATTTTTTCCGGCTTCCTGTGGCTGCATCACCTGAGTTAGCCTGACTTGTCTTGTCCTCAGGACCCTGAAAGAACCCGGTACATGGCTCACAGGTAGTGAGCCACCTGAACGAGACCGTATTGGATTCACCTTCGCAGGCCCAGCATCAGCACCGGGTCTTCTAGAAAAGCTCGGTAAACAGGGCCTGCTGGCACCTGAGTTCACTTCTCCAGGACCAGCAGCCTCATCACCTGGGAATATGATTAGGAATACGGGCCCTCCCTCCCGACACATCCTGACCAGGGCCCAGGGCCGGGGATGGAGCCTGAAACCGAGGTATGTGCCCTTGACCGGAATCGAACCCAGGACCCTTCAGTCCATAGGCCGATGATCCATCCACCGAGTAAACCGGCCAGGGCCAGAATTTGTAAGTTCCCAAATACCCAGGTGATTCTCATGTGAGACAACGGAGGTCCCCAAGGTAAAGAAACAGGAGCAGGGTGGGAAGACAGGTGCCAGTGAGTCCCCTGGGAAGATAAGGCGTGGGTCTCAACCCTGGCTGATGGTTAGAATCACCTGTGGTGCTTTTAAAACATCCCGATGCCCTGTGTGCGCCCAGATCAATTAGATCCAGGTCTCTGGCAGTCGGGCCCGGGATCAGGATCTTAAAAGCTCCTCGGGCGGGTTCCCCGTGCAGCGGGTTGGGAGCCGCCGGCTCAGTGTTTTGGCTCGTACAGTGCAGTCTGTGGGCCATCGGAACCACATCACTTGGGGCATGGATTAAAGACGCAGTCCTGGACCACACACCGTATTGTGAGTCCACATCTCCTGGGCTGGGGCCCGGGACCCACATTTTTTAACCGTCTCTCGAGGTGATTTAAGCGGCACTGAAGTTAGAGACTGTCGAGTTCAGGACCCTGAATAAGCAATGACAATGGCAATGATGTTTCTAAATGAGAAAATGAAGGGAAGCAAACGTAGGAAGCAAACAAACCTCCATACTCCTCCTGCCTAGAGAGCATCAGGGGCCCCTCTGGGCACCCGCTCTGGAGCAGGAAGGAGCCCCCTGCCCCCCGCCCCCAGAGGAGCTGCCCAGGGCAGGGTCGGGGGTGGACTGGGCTGTGCTCTGCTGCAGGGTGGAGCCTGTCATCTGGCCCGGACAGAATTATTGCCTCAAATTACATGGTTGATTATCAATTACTTGTGTCTGTATGAGAGCATGTGTGCGTGTGTGCGTAAGTGTCTTTGCAAATCATTAAGGGCCGTAATTCTGGATTATCGTTGATTAACGAGAGGGAGACCTGGTACCTCCAGCAGCCGGGATGGCAGCCCCGCAATTATGTCCCAGCTGATCCGTAATTGGCGCATCACAAGATGATCTCTCCCTCTCGGCTGCCTCCTCCCAGCCTCTCCTGCGGCTCTGCAATTAGCGCCATGGCTCATTCCCTCCCAGCCCAGGCTGAGCTCAGAGACCTGCTTTCTGGCAAGCGGGTGCCGTGGGGCTGGCTTTGAAGCCCCCCACTCCGACATGGGGCGGCGGCGGTGGCTTGTGGGGTGGCGGGAGAGGCTCAGCGGCGGGGCGTGGAGCCGGCAGGGTCTCACGCTTGCCGAGAACTGGTGCTGCCCGTGACAGTCTTACCATTATTCCTCCCAGCAAGCCCCCGAGCCGTTCTCCAACCTCCTGCCCCCCCTCACTGCATGGATGGGGAAACTGAGACCCGGAGAAGGAAAGTGGCAAATTAAGGAAAAAAAATCCAAAAACAACAATTCAGAACAGCATGGCCACGTAAGTCCAACCCCACAGAGCCAGGAAGGAGCAAAGACGTGGGAGTCCCTACCCCATCGCTCCCATCCTGGGGGGGCTGTTCGTGTCACCACTGGGGGTCTTCGTTTCCCTGAGCAACACAGGCTTTTGTCCTGCAGAGATGACAGCTCCATACACCCAGCTCCCCAGGTCAGGAGGACCAGCACTGCGGGACGTCCGTGTTAGGTCAAGGCAGCGGCCCCGCCCCCTGCATCAGGGCCACGGCCGCCTACCTGTGCTTCCCGCTGCACCTGGGAGCCCCAGGGTCTGTCACACCGAGACAGAGGATCCTTATAACGCCCTGTTTCACTCCCAGCAAAGCCTCTGAGTGTCTTTTGCATGTCCTCACTCACTCATTCGTTCACACAGGAACTATTTGTTGAGCACCTACTGTGTATAAGGCACTGTGTTAGGCACAATAGGAAACCAAACAGACACAGGCTTACTCCCTCTGCACCATGTCACTCGAGGTGACCCTCAGGATAAAGTTTGGGTCCCCAGTCTCTTTTCTTGCTCCACCCACCCACCCTCTCTACCCCACACAGACACCTCCCTTCCTTGGTCCAGTCGGGTCCCTCTGCCTGGAACCCCATTCCCTCCTCCCATCGTCTTTCTCCTGGGGCACACAACCTGGGGGAAGGCAGTGACGCTTGTGCTCATATTGGGGATCAATTCCTGAGAAAGGGGTCTGTCCTTAGTGGGGACCAGCTGTCACAGAAGCACAAACTTTAGGGCTGGCTTTATAGAGGGAGCAGGGGAGTGAGAAAATGGGGGAAGCAGGGCTGTTCTGGAAACCTGCCCCATAAAGGACTCCCGTGGCTGCAGAGCCACCAGGCCGTTTGTTGGTGAGCCTTGCAGCTGTCTTGGCCATTTTCATTTTTATCTACTTAGGGTGGTCAGCAGGTCATGGCAAGCGGGAGACGCAATGCTAATGACTGGCTGCACGTGGCGACCATTCAGGAAAAAGCTGCAATGTTCTCTCTGCCACATTAATCAGAAAAACACATCAAGAGCTGTTGTGTGGAGACAGCTTTCCTCCCGGTACCTGCCCTGCATACTAATCACCAGCCCTGCTGGCGGTGAGTCAGCTCCGTGCCAGGCGGGCAGGGAGGGAAGGCCAGAAACGCCGGCTCCACGCGTGTGGGGATCAGCCAGAGGGGCGGGAGCCAGCCCCGACCCCCGAAACGCACGCTGCCCGAGACCCTGACCATCGCTGAGTCCCAGGCAGGTGGAGATGGCAAATTCTGAGTCGTCCAAGTGCAAACGCTGGCCCATGTCCTCAGGTCTAAGTCCTTCCCACGGCTACCAGAGAGAACTCTCCGGAAGTCAATCCCTTGGTAGAGTCTGGCTAAAGAGCGGCCTCTTTGCCAGGAGCTTTGATAACAATAAGACAGGACCTTAGTGCTGAACACGCGGCAGGCACACCTGTGAGCAGATGAGGGACGAGCTTGCACCAGCGGCTCTCAAAGCGTGGGCCCTGGCCCCGCAGCATGAGCGTCACCAGGAACTTGTAAGAAATGCCAAGTCATGGGCCTCACCCCACACCTGGGAATCAGGAACTCTGGGGTGAGGCTGAGAAATCTGTGTGTGAACATGCTTTCCAGGGGGTCCTGACCATGCTCATGTTTGGGAACCACTGGCCTGTGCAAAGGCCCCAAGGTGGGCAGGAGCAGGCACGTTGGAGCAACTGGAGGGAGGCCTGCAGGTGGGGTGGGAGAGGGGGAAACAGTGTGGCCTCGATGAGCTGGACAGGGATTGGCTTACCTTGGCCTTGGAGGCGTCCTAAGCATTTCAGCCCTGCATCACTGCCCATCGCCAGGGAGCCCAGCCGGAGGGCTCCTCTGCCCTGGGGACCCTGGAGGAGTAGCAGGTCACCGGAGTGTCCAGGTTGGCCGAAGCGAGAGGAGGGGAGTGGCCACATCAGATGGCTTCCAGAGGCCCCTGGTCACCCGATCTTGCCAATGTGTGAGCTGCGGGAAGCACCGGTCAGACAATGAGTCCTGCTGCTGGGGAAGTGCCTTAGTCCTCAACGTGGGAAAGAACTTAGGAGGAAAGCCCCTCCTTATGGTCCTCAGGAGGCCCTGGGGCCCCTGTGAGCAAAGGAGACTGCACGGCTACCCTCGTCAGGAAACAACCCTGCGCACACTCATACCTGGAGGACCCCGGGCAGCTGAGCCCGGATGAGCCGGATGTGGTCGCACCTGTTTGCAGGAGGTGTTAGCCCAGAAATAGATCAAACACCCGCCACCCCTGGACTCAGCGTCAAGTGACATTTATGGAGTCCTCACTGTGTGCTGGACACCGTGCGGCCCTTTCGCGTCTGCTAGCTCTCAGGGCGGGCTCCCAGGTCTGAGGGCTCCTTCGGCCATTCCGTCCACAAATACATAGGGATTGTTTGTTCTGGCCTGGGCATCGGGACACAGTGCCAAGCAGGACATATATGGTCTCACCCTCAGAGCAGCATGGTGGGGAAACGGGCAAATACAAATGATCCAGAAAAGGTGATTTTAGGGCCAACCACGAGGATTTGGGGTGTTATGTTTATTAAGAAACACTATTTCTTTAAGAGTCCTTAGCAGGGAGAAAGAAACCAAGAGAAAAGGCAGTCTGCCAGAGCTGCTCACACTGGCGTTGCCCACAGTTACTATTAACCATCACCGTAGGACCTGGTAGTGGTTGAGCTCATCAGTGCCCCAGGCCCTTTGCATCTCCTTAAGGACTGGCTGGCCAGTGTCCACTGTCTCCCCAGCCCCGGCTGCCCCCTCTCCGTGGGGCTTTTTCACAAGAGGCTCAGGAAATTCCTGCATCTGCCAAGAGACACCTGCTGTCTTCCCTCCTGGCGTGGCGTCCTGCAAACCTGACAACGAGGATTGGAGGCCACGGGCTCTGGGGAAAGGTGGGGAGCTTTTTAAAAACATGTCCCTGTTGTTTCCCTCGCTGATCTCCCCCACCCCTCCACCCCCAGCTGGCATATGAACTTGTTCTTCCTTTCTAAGACTCTGAGAAAAAGCACCATCTGGCAGTTTCATCAGGCCCATGGCCCGTTTCCACCCAGCCCACTCTGCTTTCCTCCCAGCCCCGGGTCTGCAGAGCGATTCAGCTTTCGCGGGGCACGTGCAGAAGGAGAGAGGCAACAGTAACGGCGGAGACGTGCAGAGCGCTCGCTGCTGGCCCGGAGCGCTTCTGGTTCTGGTTCTGCAGGTGTCGGGGTGCTTGCAACAGCCCCGGGGCCCGGGGTGGACCGCTGTCACCACCCCGGTTTTACAGAGGGAGGAACTGACATGTGGAGACGATCAGAGACATTCTCATGCTCACGTGGCTGGTGATGGTAGACTGGGATCTGGGCCACAGGAAGCATCAGACTTCACTGATTCGTACATGGAAAACCCAGTCTTGGCTAAAAGATGTGGGAAGCAGGGGAAGAGAGTTTAGAAAAAGGGATCTCGCCCACCTGGCTGGGAGAGAGGGATGCCAGAGAAAAGGCCAGTAAATCCACGAGGAGGGGCAGACCTGGCTGACCAGGCTCTGAGCTCGGTGAACAGCAGAGCCGGGGAGCCCCCCAGGACTGGAAAGCCAGGAGCCCCCATGGGGAGCTGGCCAGGGAGCCTCTGGGAGCCTGCAGGAGACCTGGAGACAGTCCTCCCTGGTTCCTTGCCCAGCTCAGGTCCTCACCGCTGGCCCCTCCCTCACTGTGTTCTCGGAGTGATAGGTGAGGCTGCGCCCACGGTGGTGGGGGTGAGCCTCCTTTGGAGCAGAGGGACCTGGGCACGAATCGCAGCTCTGTGGGCTGTGGCCAACTCACCCCCCACCCCATGTCTGTGTTCTCATCTATAGGGCTGCTCCCCTCATGTGAAGAAATGTGAATGAGCTTGGTGTCAAGAACCCAGGTGTACAGTATGTGATTGTCTCTGGCCCAAGCATGTCAAACTCTGGGCCCACAACGAATATTTTTGCGGCCCAGCCAATATAACCGTGTGTAAGAAACGTTTTAATAAAAATTTCATAACTTAATTTTTACAGTATCCTGTTACACATAATTATTAATAATGAACTACAATGTTCGCTAATGACTGATTACTATCATCGTGTTGCATTCATTTCCCTTACTCACCTTACGCACAGGCGCACCATTTTCTCTCCACTAATATTAGCAGCGAATATCTTAGCAGCCGATGGCCACGTCATTGGTCTTGGCCTGACTTGTTTGGTGTGCGCAACAGGAAATATTTCGCTTTCGGAGAACAAGAAAAATAGGTTTCTGTGCGTTACGCTTATTAATTTGTGCAGTTATTCAGTGTCTGGTAAGATAATGTTCAAGAAAACAATATTAACTTTTACTAAAATGTTCTATTATTTTATGTTAACAATGACTCATTTATTCCAGCCCTTTGTATTCAGCATGTCTCTATCGAAGTAAACCTACGTTTCTATAAAAATTGAAGCTTTTGGGTTTTTGCGGCCCACGTAAACTTAAACTTGTTTATTTGGCCGTGTTAGCCTTTGAGTTGGACATGCTTGGTCTATTATATTGTACGCCCAAAACCAATAATGTTACATGTAAAATGTAATTGAAAAAATTTTTAGATTAGGAACATGTTAAAAAGGAAAAACAAACCAAACCAAAAAAAAAAAAAGAACCCAGGTAGGCTCCTGGCACAGAAGAGGTGTGTGGCCCAGGTGTCCTGCCCTCAATCCTTGTTCTTCCTTCCAGAACAAGGAAGGAGGAAGCGAAGACTCCCACGGCGACTGGGGCTGGGCCTAAAGGAGCCAGGCAGACACCCACGCCTCCAGGACACAGGGCTTCCTCCTCAGAGCAGAGCCCCGAGGGCCACAGCCCCTGCCCAGGCCGCTAGGAGGAGGTGGGCAGTGCCAGGCCAGGCAGAGAGTGGAGGGGCCCTGACTCCCTGGGCAGCAAGTCGCTTCGATCCAGAGGCCAGTGTGAGGGCTGTGCCCTAGCCTGGCAGGCAGAGAGCTCCCCAGCATCCCTGTGTGGGCAGCAGCCAGAGGCAAAGCTGTTCCTCCCGCTGGCCACCATCCCCTGGGGGAGGGGGTCAGCTGGCCGTGGGGGGTCCCCTAGATAAGGAGCTTTACTCCACACAGCCCCGCCCTCCTGTCCCTGGGCCTTGCTGGGTCCTTCCCGCCATCTCCCCGGCTGCAGACCCCCGTGGGAGGGGCCGCTCCCCGCAGGCTGTGTCCACCGTGTCTCCCGGACAGCTCACCACCGCGGCGCGGGACTCGGGTCACAAGTCCAGGATGGAGTGTGGGCTGTTCCTGGCCCCTCCATTGTCACAGGAGCCTTTGATGTGGGTGCAGGCAGTGACCCCCACTCAGGGTTTCCCCTTCAAGAGAAGAAACTAAGGGACTCGGGAGGGACCCATTGTCCCAAGAAGTAGGGCACGGAGCGGGGGTTTGGAGGCGGCTGTGAGAGTGTGGCAAGAAGGAAAGAGGGCAGCTTCCTTTTCTTTCTTCTTTTTAACACTCGTTTTTTTCTCTCCATAAAAAAATGTGAACACAGAGCTAAAGAGAGAAAAAGTGAAAAGGTCCTTTTATTCCCAGGTGTGACCCATGTCACTGCTTCCCCAGCAGTGACCTATATTAGTAGTTGGCTGTGTATCGTATATCACTCTGACTTTTTCTGGGCATTTACACACACGCACACACACACATACATGCACACACACATATACATGCACACGCACACGCACTCACGTGTGTGATGCCAGGATCTCTGCTTGTCTTTGCTCTTACATAAATGGGATTGAGCTGACCATATGGCTCTGCAATGTTTTCTCTGGAAATGCACATTCCGGACATGCCAATGACATACAGGAGCACCCCTGTTAGCTTTTGCTTTTTTAAACGTCCGCATAATATTGCTCATGTGGGTGTAACAGGGTCCCCGTTACCCACCCAATCCCGGGAGCGTGGGCCAAAAGGCTCCTGAATGTGGGTGGCATCCCTGGCTCTGACAGTTCCAGCGGGGATGCCGTCCACATTCAGACAGTGGCAGTGCCTTCTCCTCAGGGACAGATAAGGCATCGCCGAGCTTTCTGATCCGTCCTTGCAAACAATCCTGAAGCCAGCGCCCTTGCCCAGCCTCCCGGTGCACACGCGTGAGTCACTCTCTAGGCGTGGATGCCCCGAGGTGGCGCAGGTGGGCAGGGACCCTGCCGTGGTGTGGGAGGGCGGCTTGGGGCCTCCTGCACCCGCGCGGCCTCATCAGTCCCCCTAGCCCACATCCGTCAGGTGGCAGTTGGCTGGGCTGGCTGCTTCCAGGAAATCAATCGCAAAGACTGGCGGTCGTCAGTGCTTGCGCCCTGGAGGCCATCCAGGGAGTAGATTAAATTGTAGGAGAAAAATCGTACTGGGCCCGAGACCACTCATAACGGAGACTCCTCGGTGACCTCTCTGGAGAAGTGAAGAGAACAAAGGTAGACACACTCTCACTCCCATCGCCCACCACAGTCCACCTGCCTGAGCTCAGCCCTCTGCCCTGGGAGAAGCCGCCCCTCATTAGCAGCCTGGTGGGGAGGAGGAGGCCTGGTCCGGGGCTACCGGTGCGCAGGCAGCGAGGCCAGAGGGGGCACCTGCTCCTCCACCTTCCGGAGGAGCAGGTGCCCCCAGCTGACCATCAGGTCCTTAGCTGCTCAGGGTCACGGAGCCCCTTTCTCCAATACCTTCCCCCTTCTGCCACCTGCTTAAGAGGCTGCCTGGCAGCCAGTTAGCAACCCTCCACTGACCCCTCTCTACCTACTCCCCAGGCCAATGGTTCCTCCAGCTGAGTACAACCCACCCCCCGCCCCACCCTGCACACAGGGGTGCAGGCACCTCTTAGTCCTTATTATCCAGCTCGAGACACTGGTCCCGCCCCCCCTGGGCGGAGGCAGGCCTCTCGAGGGCGGTGTGTGTGTGGGGTGGGGGGGCTTGGTGTGGACAAATCCATGCTCCTTAACTGCCAGGGTGACTGGGGCCTTGGCCTGGTTTCAAAGGCAGCAGGTTTAGAAGCCTCACCCTCTAACCATCCCCGCCCACAGCTGGCCTTGCACAGAAAACCCAGCCATGGCTATGAACTTGGGGGAACATGCCTTCATCTTCTACCCCCAGCAGTCTCCCTGCCCTCCAAGCCAACCTACTGATCACGATAAAGATAACTGCAGCTGCCAGGGATGGGGCGCTACTTCTCACACTCTCTGCGAGGTAGGTACGTACGCTGGGATTTACAGGTGGGAAGGGGGGACTCAGAGGGGTTATGTGGCTGGATCCAGGTCACACAACTGTAAGTGCCAGAGCCAGGACTGGAACCCAGGTCCCAATCAGACTCCAGGGTTTATGGGCTTCACCACTGTGCTACCCTGGCTCCCACTGGCTTCCCTTCATTCCCTCTTCTGGGTTGTCCTGAAGACCAGGCTGAACTGGCCAGTTTCCCAGGGCTGCCCCCTGGCGGGGTGGGGCTGCCTCATCTGGTGCGTGGGGCTGTGTGGTAGGGGTTCCTGGCAGAGAAGAGACTCTTACATGCCCCTCCCCTTCTTCTCCAGGTTCTCCAACTCTCTCCTACAGATCCAGCCCCGCTCCAGGCCAGCCAGACCTGACAGGCCACCTGCCTGCCGGGGACTCTTGTAAGTCACTCCCTCCGCTTGCAGGGAGGCAGCGCAGCCTGAGACCCACGGACCCTCTCCCGGCAGCACCTCCCTGCCTGGGCCCAGGGCGGGCTGGTTTCTTTTCCCCAGGCTGCCCAGGTCTGCAGGCTGGGAGAGGGAGGTAGGCCCATTCCAGAGGGGCTTGCTGCCCTCCTGTGGCCTGGTGCCATGGCTGCCACAACTCCCTCCTCCTGCTGTCGCTGCTACGCCTGGGCTCCAGCGGGGAGAGGGCAGGGAAGAGAAATGTGGAAGTGGGAAGGTAAGGGGAAAGAAGTGCAGAAAGAGGGGTGGCCCATCCAGCATAGCTCAGTGGTTGGGCATCCAACCTATGAACCAGGAGGTCAGGGTTCGATTTCCAATCAGGGTACATGCCCGGGTTACAGGCTCGATCCCCAGTGTGGGGCATGCAGGAGGCAGCCGATTACTGATTCTCTCTCATCATTGATGTTTCTAGCTCTCCCTCTCCTTTCTCTCGGAAATTAATAAAAATATATTTTTTTTTAAAAAGAAAGAAAGGTGGGTAGGCATTGGGGAAGGACGGAGCCTTCTGCAGCACCTGGAGAATGGCAACAATAACAAAACTAATAATAATAATTGAAAGGCAGCTAGCACGTAGAACGTTTTACCACTTACATTTTCTCATTTAATCCTTACATTTACAACAATGTGACGAGTAGCTGCTTATGATCATCCAAGGCTTGGTCATTTGTTCAAATGTCCCAACTGGCGAAGGACAGAGCCATCCTCACCACCTCACTGCTCCAGCCTCCAGCTGCTCCTCCCACTCAGGGGGGCACAAAGATGGCGAGCCTCTGGGCACTGCGGGGGGCCCCCAACCCCGTGTGGCTTTGTCCTCTGTCCATCACCCCCGTTCCCTGGCGCTGTACCCTGCTGGGGGCCCACGTGGTCAGGATCACCATCACCAGGAGGTCTGCTGGGACGGGGTGGCCTTGTTTGTGCCTCGGGTCTCCAGCCTCCCTGCTGCCCAAGGACTGATGTTCGGCACCAAGCCACGCGCAGGGCCCAGGTCATTTTTGCTGCTGAGGAGACAGAGGCAGAAAGACCAGGAAATTCCCAACCACCAGCTAACATGGCAGAGCCAATAACAGCGACGGACTGATCCATTGGCCTGAAAAGATGTCCTAGTGCATTGCTTGGTTAAAAAAAAAGAAAGAAAAGAAAAAAGAAAAGAAAGCAGGTTTTAAACCTGTGGACAGAAAGAAAAGATTTTATTAATGAAACAAAATTGTTTTCTATGTATCTAAGTATAGAAAAAGGATATTTGCCAAGATGTTAACCAATGAGTTTTGTTTATTTTCTCTTGGCTGTGTTTTCTATTTATTTTCAATGAGCATTGATTATTCTCATGATTTTAAGAATAAAAATAAACCAATCCCAGACTGATTGTACCTGTCTCTGCCCTTGTGCCTACCCCCAGCAGCCCTCCCCCTCCCGCCCCCCAAATCATAATTTTGTATTCCTGGGCCTTCCCTCTTGCCATGTGCACGTCTTGTGGTGGGTGGGGGCTCCTACCTGCTCCAGCAAGCCTTCGCCTGACTAACAAGAGGTGAAGGCTGCACCCTTGGCCTTTCCTTGCTGACCTGCCTCTGTCAAATGCACCAGGTGGGAGGCCCTGGCTGCCCTTTCGTGGGAGGACGTGCCCAGCTTTCCAGGCATCCTTTGCTCCTGCAGGCTGAGGCCGCCTGCCCTGAGGCCGAGGAGCTCAGGGGCAAGGCCCTCTTGGTCACTGGACTGGAGCCCAGGTCAATGGCTCCAAGGTTGAGAGGTGATTGTTGCAAAATGAAGAGCAAGGGGAAAGAAATCGCAGAAGCGCCTCCTCATCAGAGAAGAAAGAGCAGAGCCTCAGGATGGGGCTAGGCTGGCCCCTTCCAGAAGCTCCATGGCAACGAGGAAGGAAATGGGAACGTAGCTTCCTGAGCCTCTGCTATGTCCAAACAGTGGACTCTACAGACACGCCCCTCCTCCCAGGACACCCTTCCTTTGCACAGGCGGGTGGGGCAGCTGCGGTCAGGAGGTACCTTGCCCTTAGCTTCTTGCATTTCTGGTGCTTCATCTAACATCAGAGTAAGCCCCTAAAATTGAGTCTGGATGGAGAAATCTGTATGGACTGGCAGCATCTTCTCCTCCGCTGCGTTAGGCGCGGCCCAGGCTCCCCAAGAGCCATAGAGACCCCTCTGCTCAGGAGTAGGGACGAGGACCTAGCATTCACCGCTGGGGGCTGGCTTTCAGAGCACCTCCCAGGTTAAGGAGGAAGGTGGCTCTCCTGCCGTGGAAACAGCAGTCATCAGAAAGGCAGCCCAGAGAGCTGGCCTGCAACCCGGCAGTACCAGGGTTCCAGGGTGTCGCCCTGAGCCCTCATCTTCAAATCACATCCCCTGAACTGGCCGCCCCTAGAGACCTGGAAACCAGGTTCCAGTCCCCAGCAAACCTCTTACACACATGCAGGACAGATGTGGGGTTGGGGCACCTAACTGGGAGGCCTGAGAGCCTGGTATTCTACCAGCTCTGCGCCTAATCTGGGACACAGAGGCGAGGCACTCCTCCCCACCACACCCTCCTCCTATTACACAGTGTGGTGGCGTCATGAAAAGTTTCAAAGGGTGAGGTTGAAGGAGGCTCAGCCCTTGCTGAATGGGAGTTTCCTTCCTGAGGGGGAGTCTGGTAATGAGTTCCATGCCCTGAGGATCTCGGGTTGGCTGCCTGTAGTTGAAGTGTGATTAATAGCGACATCTCGCGGACACAATGGGAAACTGCACCCGCCTGGATGGAAGCCACAGTGACAGCCAACTTTCCTCGTTTATGTGGAGAGGAGCTCATTGCAGTTAATCACACTCATCACCTGACAGGGGGAGCCGTCTTAAAGCTGGGAAAGAAAACCTCCAAAAAACAGGAAACAACCTTCCGGCCTCAAATGTCCGTCGGTCTCCATCGATACACCTGGTTCATTTAAAGTTGTCCCATTACAAATATTGACCTGATAGAAGAGTCTAATGGCCATAGAGGGAGAATAATGTCAATAATAATATTAATAAAATGTAATTGACTGTCTATCCTTGCCATGAATTTCATGCATTATCTCCTTTCATCTTTCCAACAACCCAAATGAGGTGCCTGCTCTCATCTGCAATTTTCAGATGAGGAACCTGAGACTTGGAGCATGAGGGGAAGCTGGTTTCAAACCTGCGCAACCTGGCATCACAACCCACTCTCTTTAACCACCACTCTGGGCAACCTCACTGCCCCCAGTGTCTCCCCACACCACCCCGCCCACCGTAATTCCTGAGCCTGGAGAAAGTCTCAATTCCTGGGGCACTGGTTTAATCCCTAGACTGAATGCCCTGGGTCGCCCTCTGTGACAGCCAGAGGCAGGTGGACATGCGGGACTATAGGGTTTGACAGGCCCAGGTTAGAGCCCCAGTTCTGTCCCTCATTAGCTGTGTGACCTTGGGTTTTGTCCTTAAGCCCATCTTCCTGAATTGCCAGATATGGTGCATAACCCCTTGCCTTGGAGGGTGCTGTGAAGATTAGAGACAACATTTGCTGCTGAGTAAGCCCTCCAGAAATGACGGCATTCTTATCTTACCCCAAACCGACCTTTGGAAGTGACAAATTCTGATCCAGCCTCTTTAAAAAGCACCACCGCTAAGAAGGGCTGGGACTCCGATGGAGGGAGGGCCAACCTTCTCACCCTCCGGCTTGTGCTGGTTCAGAAGGAGCTGCTGATGTGTCCTTGTTCGTTCAAAGGATCTGCAAGTGTGCTTGGTCAGGGTGGCAAAGCAGACACAAGATCCCAGGACTCTGAGCCTCCATTTTCCCACACAGACACTATTAGCTAAAGGACAGTGTCCCAGCAGGATTCAAGGCCATGCTTCCAGGGATCTGCAGAGACCCTGGTACCATGAACCAGCCTCACATAGTTCAGGAAGCACAAATTCAAGGCCAGAGTAAAGGGTCTGGATCCTAGTTCCAGCTTCACCTCCCACTTGGACCCTTGAGCTTGGTTCACGTGGACCCTTGAACTTGGTTCTCTTCCCATCTCCGCACGATCACACAGACGAAGGCTTCTCTTCTCGGTGTCTCTACGGCCCCTCCTCCTCCTGCCTCTGCAAATGAATGTTGCCCTTCTTGTTCATATCTGTCACTAGCTGAGGAACAGCATAATGGCCACCAGCCATGAATAGCATCGGGCAGGTGGAAGGTGCTCAGGGCTGGGTGAATGAGTAAGACACCTCACTATAAGGGCTGTGGAGCACACTGCTGGAAATGTCCCCAGAGAGAAAGGCACTGGGACCCCTGACCATTCTAAGAGCCATATGAGGATTACAAAATGCAACTCCTCCTGCTTCGGGTTATACTGAGCCCCCAATATCACCGATATCGGTATTAGTAATCTCTTGCCACACAACACATTACTTTCATACTTAATAGCTTAGAACAATAATAAACATTTATTGTCTCACAGTTTCTGTGGGTCAGGAACTGGGCAATGGCTTAACCAGGTGCTCTGGCTCATGATTTCTCAGGAGGTGGCAGTCAAATGCCAACGGGGGCCGCAGTCATCTGACGGCTCGACTGGGGCTGTGGGATTTGCTCATTCACACGGTGACAAGCTGTTGACAGGAGGCCCCTCTCTGTTCCTTGCCTTGTGGACCTCTCCTTAGACCTGCTTGGCTGGCCTCATGACATAGCAGCCAGCTTTCTCCAGGACGTGAGTCAAGAGGGAGCGAGGAGAATTCACAATGTCTCTTATAACTAGATTAGCTTCTTAGGGCAGCCATAACAAAGTACCACAAACAGGCTGGCTTAAAAGAACAGATATTTACTCTGTCACTGTTCTGGAGGCCAGAAGTTGAAATCAAGGTGTGAGCAGGTCCACACTCTCTCCATAGGGTGTAGGGGAGAAAGCTTCCCAGCCGGTCCCAGTTTCTGGTGGCCGCAGATGTTCCTTGGTTTGTGGCAGCCTAACTCCAAACTCTGCATCTGTCTTCACCTTCTCTGGGTGCGTCTGTTCTGCGTCCCTCTCTCCATTTAAAGGACGCTAGTCATTGGATTTAGGACCTATCCTAATTCAATATGACCTTTGATTACATCTGCACAGACTTTATTCCCAAATAAGGTCACATTTACAAATACTGGGGGCTGGAACTTCGACATATCTTCTTGCCGTACACATTGGAACCCACGGCCGTGACCTAGCCTCAGAAGTTGCAGACTATCTTTTCTGCAATAGCAAGTGTTTATTTTACAAGGATCAGCCCTGTTCAGGGTGGGAGCGGACGCCACCATGGTGTGAATATCAGTAGGTGGGAGGCCTCATAGGCAGTATTTACAAAGGAAGCAATGAAGAAAGAACCAGTTGCACAGCAGTTGGGCCCTTCGACCTATCAAGCATATAGAAAGGGTCCGAGTGTGGAGGACAGGAGGGTTTGGAAAGAGAAAACACTTCAGAGAGAGTAAAACTATGCTCTGAGCTCCACCTCCAGTAGGACTGGAGGCCCTGCCACCTCCATCTCAAGCCTTGCGATACGGGCATCTGTGAAGCCTTTTAGAGCTGTGGGCCCCACACCTGTGCACTGGGATTGGGGCAGGAGCCATGTGAGTGCCCCCTATTGGTCAGATGCAGTCCCGGGAGCAGAGAGGTCCAAAATAGGGTTAAGCCCTGTAGCGCCTCCTAGAGGGGCAAAGGGAGCTCAGCAGGAAGAAGTTGGCAGGGGATCCTGGATTCCTAGGGGCTGAAGAGGGAATCAAAAGTTATTACCTGGAAAGGCAATGCAGACCGGGAACGTCAGGAGAACCCAGGAGATGCCCCCCAAAACAGTGTTCACCACCTGCCAGGCCCAGAGAGCTGGCAACTGGGCAGTCAAAGAAAAATTGCCACTGCCCGACTGGGGTGGCTCAGTGGTTGAGTGCCAACCTATGAACCAGGAGGTCACAGCTTGATTCCTGGTCTGGGGCACATGCCCCGGATGCAGGGTCGATCCCCAGTAGGGGACGAGCAGGAGGCAGGCGATTGATGATTCTCTCTCATCATTGATGTTTGTATCTCTCTCTCCCTCTCCCTTCCTCTCTCTGAAATCAATAAAAAATATATGCAGAAGAAGGAGGAAGAGGAGGAGGAGGAGGAGGAGGAGGAGGAGGAGGAGGAGGAGGAGGAGAATTGCCCCAATCAGGGTGGGGGCAGTCAGGTGAGAAACCAGATAAAATCTTACCTTACCACAGCCCAGTCCCCGAAGGCCCACGCCCCAACCACAGACCTAGGAAGGGCAGGAGGAAGAAGATTTCTCTTCGAAGGAACAGGAGTGGCATTTCATATCTATGTCTGGATGCCTTAAACCTCTAAATCGAAGGTTGATTTTGTGACATAAAGTGACCAAACCTGAATCTAACTAGAAGAGGCGTGGGGTGGGCTGGGCTTCCCCCCTCCCCCTCCCCCCTCCCCCGGGGAAGGGAAAATGTCTCCCTTACTGAATGGTCCAAACGAACAATGAGAGGCTAAGACCAAGCTGCCTTTTGATTGCACCCGCATTCAGCAGATCCGTGTCACTGAGCACGAGCTTTCTCAGGGGAAGCTGGGCCTTATATCCCTACTCCACCCCCGTCACTTCCGTCTCAGCTTTTGTTCAGCATTGAATGTTTACTATTTTTTCCTTTCTAATTTCTGGAAATAACACCAAGAACAACAGCAATAACAAAAAGGACTCCTTGTACCCAAGCAAAACACCCACACCCTCCGAACTCCTCACCCTGCCTCGGCCTGAGTCCACCCGAGGGGAAGCGAGATGAGGTCAGCGGGTCGCCCGTGCGGGAGGAGAGGTTCCTGGGAGGACACGGCGCCTGGGAACACTGGCTGTTTTTCCGAAATCGTTGTGCTCAGTCAAGTCAGTGGGGGAAGGTTGGGGCAAAACCAGGAGAGAGCATCAGGAAGCAGAGTTCTACTAATTTTTTTTAAAACATTCTCCGGGGATGTTGGAGCTGTGGTCTGATCAGTCCTCCTAGTATCTTATTTGTTACTAGTGGGGGTGTGGGGGGAAAAAAGGCTGCCCCTGAGTCTCTCCTCTCTCACTGCCCTTGACCAAGCTTGGGGCTAGCTCAGTGTAGTTTTAGGAGTCAGGTTTTGTGAAGAGGGTCACCTTGGGGAGCAGGCTGGAGGGCCAGCCAGGAGCCGGGCTCTGCAGGGAGCGCAGGGTCTCCAGAGCATCGGTCTGCTGGTCAGACCCCCAGAAGCCCCTAGCCAGGACCTCACTGAGCAGGGGCTGGAATGCAAGTGGAGCTGTGAGCCTGGAAGGTGACCAGCACCACATCTTCAGGGAGCAGAGTCCCGGGTTCTCTATATTTTAGCAGAAAGGATTTATCGTGCTAATGATGACAGTGGTATTTCAAGACCTAAACAAGTTTTTTAGTCTGATGGAGAGAGGGCTCCAACATTTTGAAAACGCTAGGCCCTCAATAAAATCTGTCACCCATTTCTCTCTCTCCCAGATCTTGGTGCCAAGAAGCAGTCACAACCTCAACCAGGCAATGACAGCACCCTGGGATCAGTGTCCCCAAGAGCTTAATCCTGAACAAGTTGCTGTCACGTTGTCTGGAGCTGACCAGCCGGGAGAGGCTCAGGGCGAGGCTTTCCCGGGCGAGAACACGGCCCTTTCAGTGAGCCTCAGTTTCCCCAGGGGAGTAACTCCGGAGCGGCTGAGCTCCGCCCGCATGGGGTTAGAGCAGGGCTTCTCAGCGTCAGCACGAAGGTTGCGTTGGGTCGGGTGATGCTTTGTTGTGGGGACGGCCCTGAGCATTGTAGGATGCTGAGGACAATGCCTGGCCTCCATCCACAAGATGCCAGTAGCATTCCTTCCCTCAGCTCCCCCCTCACTTCCCAAAACTCCCCCAGACATTGCCCAGTGTCCCTGGGTGGCAAAATCATTCCCAAATGGGTGAGAAACAGGCCAACTATTATACAGAAACAGCAAAGGAGAAAAGGTTCTGAGTTGGAGATGGGACAACAGAACCTTTATACCAAAATCGATTTAAGGCCAATCCTTAACAGCCACAACAAAACAGCCCATCCATCTACTACTGTAACTCCAATCACCACCCAATATTGAGAGCTTCCAGGCTCCCCAACGGAGGTTCATGGATCTGGCCCGAAGCCTGGGACAGGGGTGAAGGCTGCCTCGACTTAGGGCTGTCTTTGCTGCTGGGGTTGAGTCTTTGGTAGAGGCCAGTGATGACCAAAGTCATGACTACTTAGCGACACAAGCTGGACTTCCCATGGATATGACACGACGTACCATTCCTTTTTTATTATAACACATGTTTGTGCTGGTGTAAGTGGGTTCCAGGCAGGGGCTCTGCTTTCCCTGGTCTCAGCAGACCTGGTGTTTGTCACTTTCTGCACAGGCAGGATCCTTCTGGTAAATTCAAGAAAGTGCCAGCATTAAGACGTGAAGAAAGAGTGCCCCTGGCTTGGAAAAATCCCAGAGATGTTAAGATATGCTGCATCACCAGTGCTCTTGGCACGAAGGCTGATATTGTCGGGGAAAACACAGCAGTGATTCTGAGATGAAACGTGGCTCAGAAGAGCCGGGTTCTGGTGGAAAGGGCATTCGATGCTCAGTGGGGGTGAGCACGCACACATTCATCTCCTCACGGCCATTCCCATTCCCTCTGGTTGTAAGACCGGCCTCACCAGACTGGATTGTTTTGCACGGTGCCTTAGACAAGGTAATATATCAGGATGGGACCTGGCCGCTCCAGGCCTCACATTTGTGCCAGAGACACAAGGTGACATGATGTGTAGGCACAGAACCACCCTGGGAAGGAGCCCGTCCGCCCGTGGAGGCCACTTGGACGTGATGGAGCTGCCGTGATTGCGTCCAGCTGCCTTTAATAGCGAACAGTTTACCATGCGCAAAGCACTTGCACCTGCACCATTTCATCCCTTCCTCACAGCCTGGGAAGGAGGGTAGACATTGTCATCACTCCATTTCAGAAAACAGAAATAGCAACTTGAAAAGATAAAGGGACTCACTTTCTCAGGGGTCCCCCCTGGCAAGGGACCTTCAATGCCACGCCCTAGGTTCTGCCCACCTTACCCTGAAATCTACCTTCAGGGCAGTCCCATTTCTGCCTTTCCTGTTGCCTGCTCTGGATCTAAGTAGTTTGTTATGTGCTGGCTGTTTTTCTTGGGGGCAGGGCGGGAGAATGGATTAGAGTCTTAGTTTACAGAGAAAATTCTTATGAGTAAGGATGCTGTTTGACAACACAATGTCACATTTGTAATTTCTCTTAAAATGGCTTTCTCACAAATTGCCCATGAGATGGGAACTCTTGTGAATTATATTCCTCATGGAAACAAAAGGTACCTTTAAGGGGGAGGGGGGGCAGTCTTTACCTCATTTTCAAGTCATACAAGAAACCCTCACACTCTCGGGTCTTATGAATTTTGGGATGGGGTTCACAAAACATTCCCACCCCCTAGTCCCGTGGTCGGCAAACTGCAACTCACGAGCCACATGCGGCTCTTTGGCCCCTTGAGTGTGGCTCTGCCACAAAATACCACATGCGGGCGTGCACGTACAGTGCGATTGAAACTTCGTGGCCCATGCGCAGAAGTCAGTATTTTGTGGAAGAGCCACACTCAAGGGCCCAAAGAGCCGCATGTGGCTCGCGAGCCGCAGTTGGCCGACCACAGCCCTAGTCCAATATTAGTATCTACTTTCATCAGTCGACACGCTTTGATTTTTTATTGACGCAGAAGGGTTTCGTTTCAGTTGTTTTGTTTTGTGGGCGTGTTTGCTTGGGTGCAGAGCTCCCTGGGGAGAAAGGTAAGAGTCATGGAAGCACCTGATGAGCTGTCATCCCCATCCTGACCTCTGACCTCTAGAGGGAAGAGTTAGGGCGAGAACAGGAGGAGGAATCATCTGTAAGCCTTTGAGCAACTAAAGGTACGAGCAGTTTTGCTTTGGGACAACAGTGGTGAGAACAGGTAACAAAGTGCAGCCAATCAGCGGAATGGTCATTAGCTCCCCATTGCTCCATCCACCCTCCACGTTGGCAAGTCGGTGGCTTAGAGTGGCCCTGGAGAGAGTGCTGTGCCCAGCGGCCACAGGAGTGAGCACGGTGAAGCAGTGTTCCCACTGAGGCCACACAGGCCGATGAGGCATCCTTTAGGGGGCTGTGAAGAGTTAAACCACCAACGGGGAGGGTGCGGGGCAGAAGCACAGGGGGTCTGCCCAGGGGCCTATGGGACATACCCTGGGGGCCTCTAGGAATAACTCAGAAAGAGTGGCCGGGTGGAGGGCCAGTAGAAAGGTCTACAGACCTTTCAGAGGGGCTCAGAGTTACAGAAACCTAGGTCTGGATGTCAATATGACCTGGTGGGCACCCGGGGCTGGTGAAGTCTGGTTGTGTGCTGTGTGAAACATGACACTTTATCTCCCACATGTCATTCAGCTTCAGAAATCCTACCTTGAGTGAAGATGCCATGGAAGATGCCTATTGTGTAGACTCCTTCCCAGTGCAATTATCTGGGGGACCCCCCCTCCACTGATTGATTGCCCTGCCTCCCCTACCCTCCCAGGGAGGGCCCTTGTGGGGGAGCACCTCTCAGAAACTATCCCCTGGCAGCTGGAGAAGCCTAACTAGGGTTTGGGGGTAGGAGAAAATAAATAGTTTTGTTTCTATGTTAGGCAAAACACCAAATATGATTTGCCAAGGGTTTCTGTGACTAGGTTATTAGGTAAAGAATTCTTGCTATTTCAACTGCCATGTAAAGAATTTAGATTAGAGCAGTAAGGGATTTCCCAATGTCAAAGGGAAATAGATTCTCTATTCTAGGCCCATTTCTAACGATAAAGTGAGAGGCCTGCCTTGTCTGCCAGCCAGCCGCCCAGATCTATTTAAAAGGCTCTCTCCGTGTCTTCTCCTGAACGCCCACCCCTCACCTGAATGCCTGATCCGTCTCTGCTCCGCATCCCCCTCACAGCACTTGACAAAACTGATCTGTGAACCTGTCAGGGATGGAGACTGTGTCTTGTTCTTTCCTGTGTCCTTGACCCTTGGAAGGCCCATGGTACGCAGTATATGTTGGCTGGTTCAGTCGTGAGTGGAAAGCTACTTGGAGACAGGAGAGTGTGTTAGGACCCATTAGAGCAGTGGTTCTCAACCTTGGCTGCACATTAGAATCACCTGGGAATCTTTTCAAAATCCTGATTTCTGGGCCTCATCCTCCGGAAATTCTGTTTCTTTGTTATGGGGTGGGGCCACAACATTAGTAACAAAGAAACAGAATTTCCGGAGGATGAGGCCCAGAAATCAGGATTTTAAAGGGATTCCCAGGTGATTCTGATGTGCAGCCAAGGTTGAGAACCACTGCATTAGAGCAACACGTGCTAGCCCCCTCTGAGCTCATCTGTGGAATGGGCCACCTGGAGGACGGAGAGGTTGTTATGAGGGTGAAATGAGGAAGCACAGGGCGAACACCTCACAGCGCCTGGTCTCATGCAGCCTCCTTCTCCCCTGGCCCTCTTCTGCCTGGCATTGGGTCTGGAAACACAGGGCGGGGGCCCTACGTGAAGACGAGAGGGCTGAGTGATTGCTCCAGAATGACGAAGGATCTGAGCCAACTGGATGATGGTGAAAATGAGCCGAGGCAGGTCTGCACTGGGATCTGGAGAGAAAGTGCGCTGACAAAAGGGGGTGGCAAGAATCCTGGCGCCACGGTACAGCTACCCACAAGAGCTTCCTCTTGTCTTTGTGGATCCTCGTGTAGTCTGTGGAGGGGCATCAGATGGGTGTGGGCAGCACTGTGCCCCAGTGCTGTGAGGACCAGTTACTCCACACCGTGCCCAGGCACCTTCCTGAGGAAGAAAAGATGCCAAGCCAATCCACCAGACACAGCAACTCCAGGGCAAGGGGCTAGTCACCCCCCAGGCTCAGGCTAGCAACCGGCTCCCCAGTGGGGAAAAAACTTAGCTCAAGTGATCAAAAGACTCCCTAATTCAAGAGCTGGAACATCCCAAAGCGCCTCACCCAGTGGAGAGAGACGGATGGCACTGCTGCAAAGCAGACAAAGAAAGGCAAGGGACTCTACACCGGAACGTGCAAGATGGAGGCGGGCAGGCTGTGAACACTGCGCAGCGATTATGCAGAAAGGCTGCGGCGCCACCCTCGCCACCCTCCACCCGCAGCACCCACAGGGTCACACTTCAGCAAGAGCCGTTCAACAGCTGCTAATTACTGAGATTCCAATAAGAGCCACATCTTAGAGGTGATTTTGAACTGATTGCAGCTCTTTGAACTGATTGCTGCTGTAAGCTGTAAAGGAAGGAATCTGAAGAAAAGTGAAAAATCCTTTGATCAAACACAAAGGAAATCTTCCAAAGAAAAATACCTTGATTGTACACATGCATCATCGCTGTCTGCTTCACATGTGTAAACAAACGATTTATACCCGCCTGTTAAACCTATAGGTTCCTTGAGGCAGGGACCATATTTGTTTATCCTTATTCCTCCTTACAGTACCCACATTGAAGATGCTTACAGAATTTAATTGAAGCAATTGCTGTGTTAATAATTTGATCACGTAACTGTTACTTTTTTTTACGAGAATAGGCTACTATAAAACGAATGCTAGGATAAAGCAATACAAAAGGCCATTTTTTAGCTAATTTTTTCTTTGCTTTTTTTTTTGTCTAAAAAGACCATTTTAATACCCTCACGTCTAGGAAAACATACCTATTTTTCCAGAAGCCCCAAAGAAAGATGCAAATACAGTCATTCTTGAAGGCAAGCCAAGCACTCTCCATTCCACAACAGAGACCATGTTGATTGTGCTGTGTGAGTTGCTAGGCAACCACTTGGTAATTCCCCGTGTAATAGAAATGAACCTGTCATCTGCTTCCCTGGCTGTGTGTGACATGCAGAGACGACAGGTGAAGGACAGGCAAGAACGCCTGCACCTGGATGACACGATCACTCCTGAAGTGTGCTGACACCGGAGAAAATCCCCACGCCCTGTCAGAAAGCGCTGGAGGGAAATTGTCATTAAACTATTAGCACAAGAATATTCTTGGGTTTACCCTGTGGGTAAATGCTGTGGGTTATCCTGTTATCCCCGTCCACAAAGTGGGAGACCAAAAGCACTGTCGTTTCGCGTGTGGATGGCTGTCAATAAGAGCTCCAGATCAGCGTGTCCCATGACTCCAGCTGCGGGGAGATTTTACCAGATAAAAGCAGCCTTTTGAGTCTTAAAGGGGACCCTCAATATCTCAAAGTTCTGGATGACTAAACCACACTTTTTTATACCAGAAGAAAATGCTCCTTGTAATTTGTTTGTTTGGAGGTGATTCCCCAGGCATTTGAGGCAAATGAGCTGCCTTGTAAAGACTCCACTCCACTTTAGGTATTGGCACCGTTGTCTTTGAAACAGGCTGAAAACACGACAAGGCACCGGAGAATGCATAAAGGCTGTCTCTAAGCTTCTCTGACATTAAGAAAAAGAGAAAAAATTAAATGCCATTTCAAATTTGGGGGGCTAAGAGGATTCATCTTTTTCACATGAATTTTCAAAAGGACCATCTCCCCAGAATTTTTTTTTTAAATAAAGGATATTTACCGCGCCCCCCCCCCCACTTCCATGAACATCATCTTTGGAAGTTGCTTGCTTTTCAGTCCCGTTTGAGATTTAACTTTGAGATCTTGGACTCTGGGATCAGGCAGTCAGTTATAGAGAAAGCAGATTCTGAATCAAGATAAAATCAACCAGGTAGTTTTTTATCTGGGGTATGTTGTTTTTTTAATATATTTTTAAAATTGATTTTAGAGAGAGAGGAAGGGAGTGGGAAAGAGAGAAACATGGATTAGCTTGCCTCCTGCATGCCCCTCCTAGGGATGGAGCCTGCTACCCTGGCAGGTGCCCTGACTGGGAATCGAACTGGCGACCTCTTGGTGCATGGGATGATGCTAAACCAACTGAGCCACACTGGCCAGAGCTAAACCAAGGAGGGTTTTTTTGTTTGTTTCTTTTTAAAATATATTTTATTGATTTTTTACAGAGAGGAAGGGAGAGAGATAGAGAGCCAGAAACATCGATCAGCTGCCTCCTGCACATCTCCCACTGGGATGTGCCCACAACCCAGGTACATGCCCTTGACCGGAATCGAACCTGGGACCTTTCACTCCGCAAGCCGACACTCTATCCACTGAGCCAAACCGGTTTCGGCTAAACCAAGGGGTTTTGATGAACAACTGGGCAAGGCTTCCACCCCAACATCTGGCGCCCATTTATCCAACCTGTTGTGATGCTGATTTAAAGACGCTGGCCAGCCCCGTGGAGTGAAGCCTGTCAAAAGCGTCTGCCCTGCCTACCCCGAGCTGGGTGTGATGAGTGTGTGTGTGTGTGTGTGTATGTGTATGTGTGTGTGTGTGTATGTGTGCGTATGTGTGTGTGTATGTGTGTGTGTGTGTGTGTGTGTGTGTGTGCGCCACTGCATCTGTCATCTCTACTGACCACCAGGTTTTATTTATAAAGGTCTTCATGGAATTCCAAAGAGTCAGCCAGGAGTTGAATCAAATGTTAGGGTGGAGGATTCAAGGGCATTCTTGAGCAAATGCTCTGAAGGTAATGACCCTCCAATGACAGGGGGTGGGTTTTAGAGTTTGCATGTCAAGCAGTTAGTTACAGGAATTCCAGGTATTGGCAAGAAGATCGTTTTTTGGGAGGGGCGTCCATTGCTTCTGAAATCAAACCTGTGCTGATATATTAACATCCTGACTGTAACCTGAAAGGTATCCATTCCTGTTCCTGCTCTTCCAGGTATCCCCCAAGAATACGAGCCAAGAACTAATCTGGCCAGTGGGGGTCTAGTCACCTGACTGCTAAGGGGAAAAAAGGCCATGTATCTTGCTATCCCCTACCTCTGCCCCTGCCAGGCTGGACCGCTTGTCTCTTCTCGCACTGACTCATCGTTCTGGGACACTGGAGCATACACACACTTACCGTGCCATCAAATCCTCTTTAAACATTGTAATGTGGTTAGCACTATAATACTCGATGCAGGCTAGAAGATAATTATTTTATAGATGGCCAAACAAAGGTTCAGAAAAAATAAAATAGATGCTATCAGATGCCGGTCCAAGAACTGATGCCAACCCTGTAGTGATGTTTCCACTGGTCCTCAGCAAAATTGAAAAAAAAAATGCAATGAATGTTTTCATAAAGCAGAAATTATTCCATTTTTATTTATTTATTTATTTTAATATATTTTATTGATTTTTTTTGCAGAGAGGAAGGGAGAGAGATAGAGAGTTAGAAATATCGATGAGAGAGAAACATCGATCAGCTGCCTCCTGCACATCTCCTACTGGGGATGTGCCCGCAACCCAGGTACATGCCCTTGACCGGAATCGAACCCGGGACCCTTCAGTCCGCAGGCTGACGCTCTATCCACTGAGCCAAACCGGTTTCGGCGAATTATTCCATTTTTAAATTGAGGTTATGGTCCATCTTCCCTCCTGGGTATATATGGGGGAACATGTTGCAATGCTCCTTCTTTTACAACATGATATTGATAAAGAGTTAGGATTTAAAACGGGATCTTTTGGATACATTCACTGCTATTACACTATTTTAATTACTTTTAAATAATTTTAAAATAACTTGTTTTAAACTCAACCTTAAATATTAAAAGAATATTTAAAAATATTTTAAACTATATACTATAGTGTATACCTTAAAATGTCTTTGAATAAAGCTCAGCACAAGATTAACTTTTCATGACATCCTATGCAGGACTGAAAATCCACACCCTGGCAGGGACAGGGCAGGTAACAGCTGAATGAAGTAGACTGGGTGGAGGTGCAGTTTCTGTCCTGCTCTGTGGCACTCCGTGACAGAAGGGAAAAGAAATTCCTACGCGTGGCACCGGAGGGAGCAGGTCTCCCCCTGCTGGCGGTGGTGGTGGTAGAATGAGTCTTGAACCACAACTGGTACTGAGCACTGAAACTGGAAAGGCCTCTAAGGCAAGAAGAAAAAAATGGTGCTTCGAAACCCACGCTCCATCATAGGAACCTCACCTGAGCAAGAGTGTGACAGCAAAGATTAAAGAACTCGTGGCACCAGGAAACTATCAACAAAGAAGCTGATTTCAAATCCTGCTGAATTAACAAAGGAAGATTTCTTTTTCACATTGGTTTGGCTATGCATTTTCATGAATTACTTATTCTGCATGTGTAATCATATAGAACCATACAATGGCTCAATAAAAGTCATGATCGTGCCTATCAGTAAATTGGTCTGATGCAACTGATTCCATTACCAAACTTATCTTTGAAATTCAAGTTATTGATATAGCACTGCTGTGTGCTCATGAATTAGGTAAAATCAGGGGAGTTTGACTTAGTTGCACCTTTCAAGGACTAAACTAATCCTCGTGCCTTTGCTTAATTTACTCTCTTTTGCCTGATATGAATTATGACCTCACCCACTTCTGTTACTGTAAATCCAACTTTTATCTGTCCTTCTTAAAGCTTTACCTCCTGGTCTCTTCATCTTCCAACAACAAAAAACAAGCTGAAGGCTATTTTTTACTCCCTTGATTTTATTAATTAGATTTTCAGACTCCTCTGGCATTTATCACATTCTCTCTCATAGTGTTTTTTATAGCATGTCTTTATTGCCTATATCAGACTCTGAGCTATTTGCCATTACTCTAAGCGGTATTTGCCATTTTAATTATGATGGGTCCTGGTGTGAGCCTCTTTGAGTTCATCTTGTTTGGGACTCAGCACTTCCTGGACTTGTGTGTCTTTTTCCTTCACCAGGTTAGGGAAGGTTTCAGTCATTAGTTCTTCAAATAGGTTTTGGATCCCTTGCTCTCTCTCTCTCTTCTCCTTATGGTACCCTGTGATGCAGATATGCTACGCCTCACGTTGTCCCAAAGGTCCCTTAAGCTATCCTCATTTTTTGAAATTCTTCTTTCTCACCTTCTCCAGGTGGCTCAGTTGGTTGGAGCATCACCCTGTAAACCAGAAGACTATAGGTTCGATTCCCGGTCAGGGTACATACCTAGATTGCAAGTTCAATACCTGGATGGGGGCACGTATGGGAGGCAACGGATTTATTCCCCCCCCCTTTCTCTCTCTAAAATCAATAAAACATATCCTCAGATAAGAATTAAACAATATTTTTCTTTTTGATGTTCTGATTGTTTTCTGCTACCTTGTCTTTGAAATCACTGATTCTATCCTCTGCTTCATTCAATCTACTGTTGTATTTCTTCTGGCAAATTCTTCACTTCAAATATTATATTCTTCATTTCTGACTGATCCATTTCTATGTCCTATTTTTATGCTGTTGTAGTTCTAAGTTCCTTGAATATCCTTATGACCATTTTTTTAACTCTGTATCTAATAAGTTGCTTGTCTCCATTTCATTTAGCTCTTTCTCCAGAGATTTTTTTCTGTTCTTTCATTTGGAACGTTTCTTTGTCTCACTATTTTGGCTGCCTCTTTATGTTTGTTTCTATGTATTAGGTAGATCTGCTATGCCTCCCAGTCTTGGTAGGGTGGCCTTATGTAGTAGGTGTCCTGTATGACCCAATGGCGTAGTTTCCTGATCACCTGGGCTGAGTGCTCCACGAATGTCCCTCGTGTGGGTTATGTGGGCCCTCTTGTTGTAATTGAGTCTTGATTGCTCTTGACTCATTTGTGTGTGGGGTCAACCTTCAGGCTGGCTGACTGTGAAGATAAGCCCTGCCCACAGTGTACGAGCTACTGTGCAGGTGGTGCTGACCACATGAAGTGGAATTTGCCTCAGCAGGGTCTGGGGCCTGCCAAGATCTCCCTTCAGATATGCCACTTGTGAAGCTAATTGCATCCTGGTCTGAAGCTGGCCACTGGGTGTGTTGGTTCTTGGGCCTCTTGGGAGGGACTCTGGTGCAGCCCAATGTCACATCCTGCCTGTGACTGGCTCTCGGCAACCTGTTTGGAGCTACAAAATGATTCAGTTTGTGGCTGCCTCTGCTGGGCCTGGGTGAGTGTGGGAAGGGCCAGGCTGTGCACCAAGGCTGGCTTTTACCTGCACTGGGCCCAGAAGCAGGTCAGCTAAAGTTCCAAGGCACCCCAAGATCTGCCTCTGCCTGCTGGCTGCTGGTTAGGCTCAGTCACTGGTGGTGCTCAAGTTGAATGAGATATGTTCCCAGTGAGTCACCAGGTCGGGGCAAGTTTGATACAGCTTCTACAGATTGACACAGATTCAAACTTGGTGCCAGAGCTGGGTCTGAGGCCACTCAGCAAATGTCCCAGGGTATGCCAAGTCTAGCTGCCCCCCTCAGGGTGCTTGCACACCTTTGTGGTATGGTGGGGTGAGGGTGGGGGGTCTCAGGGAGTCATCAGGGTGAGGCCAGCAGTTTACCAGGCCCAGACAGACCAAGAGTTGTGAAAGGAGGGCTCTGCACCAGTCAGGGATGCAAGGGAAAGATGGCCCTGTTCTAGAGCCACACAACTCAGTCTGCCCCAGATTCTGTCAGGAGCCTGATCTCAGGTTAGGTGGAAGGTGGAGGCTAGTGCATCTCTTGTGAGGGGGAGGTGCCAGTCAGCTTCACGGGAAAGTGGGAGGAATGGCCTGTCCCAAAGCCACACAACCCAGTCACTGATACCCTCTGAGTCTGCCTAGACCTCTACACCCTAACCCAGGCAGCTGACTCATCAGCAGAGCGCAAGCAAGCTCCACAGGATGAGGCAAAAGGGTGGGGCTATTGCATTCCCCCAGGCTGATGCTGTATGAGGGGAGTGCCCCACCAAGAAAGATGGAGTAGGCGGGGTGGGAGAGTGACTCAGCACAGGGATCCTGACAGCTCTCTCCGCAGAGCCACAATCCCAGTCTCTCCTCATGCAATTCTAGTCTATTCCACCCTCTGCCAGAGCCCAGGGTGAATGGCTACAAAGACTTTGTTTGTTGGCCCTTTAATAGGGTGCCTATGTGTCTAGCAGACTCCTCTCTCTCCCTGGCAGACAGAATCCCTGCTGGTTTTCACAGCCAGATGTTATGTGGGCGTCTCTTCCTGGCTCTGGTGCTCTGGCCTGGGGAGCCTGGCTTGGGGTTGAAGTCCCACTCTTCTTAGGGGGAACCTTTGTAGCTGAGATATCCCTCCAGAATCTTAGTTCCCATGCGTGGGAGCAGGGCCAGCCTTTTTCACATCTCTCCCCTTCCTACTAGTCTTGATGTGGCTTCTGTAAATCCTTGATTAGAAGACTTCTCTTCAGCTAATCTTCAGTTGGTTATTCAGGTTGGTGGCTCTACATCTTAGTTGTAATTCCAGGTTTCCTGGGTGGAGGTAAGTGTAGCTTCCACCTACACCACCATCATCTTGCAAGTCCTCAAACTCTTAAGGTATTTGAAGTCAAAGACATTTATACCGTCTCCAAAAAGAGGCAATGTGGCTTAACAGTTAAGATCCCAGGCTTAGCAGCTGTGATTTCTTGGGTATCAACTTCAGTGCCCTCATCTGAAAATGGTAATAGCACCGACCTCATAAATTTGTTGAGGCATCATCAGAGAATGCATGTCAAGTTGCCTGGCTCTTAATTATTTGATAATTGCTATCATTTGTACTCCCTACAAGCCTTACTATACTAGTACACATAGGCTTTCAATGATTGTTGGTAGAGTTTATGCTAATACATCCATGCCTAGTAATACATGGGCGTTGTGTCTGGAGGACGAACGTGATGAATTGTGACCCAGCAGCCCTAAGAAAGGCATGGACTACCTACCTGGGGCCAGTCCCCCTGCTTTATCACCCAGATCATGCCGTCCAATCCCACCTTCTGCGATGCTGGCCACGTACCAGCATCCGAGCTGCCCAATAACGTAGCCATCACCTACATGTGGTTATTGAGGGCTTGAAATGTGACCAGTATATCTAAGCAGCTTATTCCCCCCCCCCCCTTTTTAATTAGTTCAATACCCTCCGAAGATTAGCATTACCCTATTGGACAGGGCAGCTCCAGAACTTGCCGCCTGTCAGGCTCTTTAAATCGTGTCCCCTCCTTTTCACCAGCAAAGGAATATTTTCTAAATGAATAAGCAACACTGATTCAAAGCATCACTTCAACGGGTCCCAACCCTTTTTATTCTTTTTTTAAAAATATTTTTTTTATTGATTTCCTACTAGTCTTGATATGGCAAATCCAGAGAGGAAGAGAGAGGGTTAGAGAGAAACATCGATGGGAGAAAATCACTGACGGGCTGCCTCCTGTACGCCCCCTACTGGGGATGAGTCTGCAACGCAGGCGTGCGCCCTCGGCCGGAAACGAACCGGGACCCTTCAGTCTGTGGGCCGATGCTCTACCCACTGCGCCAACCGGCGAGGGCCACCCCTTTTAGTCTTTAGCGAGTGCAGTGTCTGCATTCTGTCGCTTCACTGAGAGCTGGACGGAGGACAGTGTCCCGAGAAAAAGTAACTTACACACCAAGTGACATGGAATCACCCAACAGGAATGCGGACTGCGTCCCCGCCTGGTCGGCGGGGTGGTGGGGAAGGTAACCGACCGCCCGGACAGGCGTGGCAAACACGTGAGCGGCGCAGGGCGGTCGGGCACGCCTCCGCCGGCAGAGGGGGCGGGAGGCTGGCCGCATGTCCTCCCACGCGGGGCGCCGCCACCCGGGGCGCGCGTGCCAGTCAGCATGGCCTGTCCTGGCCCCCAACCCTGGCGGTGTCCCGGCGTACAAAACGAGAGCCAACCTCCACCCGCTCCCGCAGGAGAATCGTGCCTCCTGCCGTGTCTGCCGGAAACTTCTCCCAACCTTGCCCCGATACCGCACTCCAGCCGCCCGGGGCTCAAGCTCCCCCGTACAAAATGGCGACGGGGCCTGGGAAGAAGCCATAGAGACGCCCGCCCTCCGCGGAGAGAGCGCCGGCCTCTTCGGGACGTCCGCGCCCTCTGAGAGGCTGGAGGGGCTCGCGTTCCGGCGGAGGCGGGGACAGGGTGCGCCTCGAAGGGCCCGTCTAGGAGGACAGCAAGCAGTCTCTATGGTGCCGGGTCCTCCGAGCCTGTCACGTGGCTGGCGGAAGCCGCCGCGGAGGCGGGGGGAGGAGAAAGGGGCGGGAGGCCGAGGGGTTTGCTCCAGACTCGGCGACGACTGGGTTGTCATGGAGCCGCGGGCCCGTGCCGGCGCATGCGCCACCTGACCCACGGGCTGTGCTTGGAGTGGCGACCCCGACCCCGGCCCGAGGTGAGGAAGGGAGGACTGGGCGCACGGGGAGAGGGTTTGGGCGGGGAGCGTGGGAAAGGCGGTGGGAGTAGGGGCAAGAAGAAGGGTCGCGAGGTAGGCAAGAGGGAGAATCAGGACTTCAGGGGGTCAGACAGAGGCCCAAATGGTGGGAGCAGAGGGCGTGCGTCCCTCCCCCAGTTCGTTGGTGGGTTTAGTTTTGAGGGGCGGGCTTTGGTGGGAGAGGAAGTCAAGGGCGAGGAGGGGGCGGAGTACCGAGAGGGGCTGGTGTGGGGTGCCAGTGGGGTGAGACCCTTACTTAGGGCGGGGGGCCGGGTCTAGCCCTGGAGGTGACAGCTGTGGGCTTCGGGGCCGGGCGAGCTGGAGGCCTCCGGCCGGGCTGTGAACTGAGGGGCAGGGAACGGGCAGGTGAGTGGGTGCGGGAGCTGGTAACCTGGTGAGGGCCCTGGGACTCCGGTCTGGGGGCTGGAGGTGGCGCCCCGTTCTGGGCCCGGGCACAGGTGTGCCGTCCTTTCTAGAGACGTGTTGCCACTCACTTGGCTGGTTATTTCTCCTGGGTGGCCAGGCGGCCAGGCCTGGTGCCAGGGGTTGGGGAGATGGGAAAGAAGTGCCAAGAAAGGAGTTAGTGGGTGAGTTGGCGGGGGGGGGGGGGGGGGGGGCTCTGATCCAGGCCGAAATGAGGCTCCCGGCTATTGTCCAAGTCCTGGCAGGTTGCATGGCCTGGGCGTTTGCCCTGGGCGGCTGGTGGTATGCCAGCCACAGCACAGTCCTAGGGTCTGCCCAGTGGTGCCCTGCTGAGCTGGCAGCTGGGGGGGGGGGGGGGGAGAAGGGGCCTGGAGGGCGCTCCTGCTGCCTGGCACAGACGAGCCGCGTGGGCTGGTGCGAATGGGAGTGGGTACTGTTGCTGCGAACCCTGCTGGGGGGGGGGGGGGGCGGGGAGCGCTTGAGGGAAGTTCTCTAATCATCTGCTCTTTGGAAGAGGAGGATGGAGTGAGCCACACCAGGTGCCAACCAGGACGTTGTATGGGAGTGGGGTTTAGGATCTTTGACATGAATCTCTGCAGCCAAGTTGAAGAATGAAAATGGATGTGAAGGGAAAGATGAATGTGAAGAGATCTAGGTATAACCGGGCGGCGAAGGGGTTGTTCCCTGTTAAAATACACAGACATTTCCCCAGAATGGTATCTCCCAACATGCAGACCAAGAGAAAACAACTTCTGTAATGTATTCATAATTCAAACTGGGATTACCCATGGTTTAAGGTCTCTGCTTGGGCTTTCTCTTCGAAGCTCTGTCCACGCATGGCTGTTAGACATGTGACACATTTTAAAGGAAACTTGAGCTCTCGGGAAAGTTGCCAAGTATCTATAAAAGGAGAGATCTGAGAGCAGCATTGCAGATTCTTTCCTTGTAAACCTTGGGTGTCCTTTTTTTATTCATAAGCCTACATCATCATAGAGATTGTTTTTGGATTAGACCAACCTTTAATTTGGTTGATGGATTTATCCCTGAGTTTTCATCTTAGATTAAGGGGTAGATGAGAGATCTTCCTGCAGGAGACCAGAGCTGGAAGGTAGGTCTTGAGGTAACCATGGCGTTTGGAAATGCCGACTCTTGACCTTCAAGCTGTTCAGGTATTTCAGTGACAGCTAAGCTGCTAGGGCTGTCAGCGAGGCTCAGCAGGAGAGAGGATTTGCAGGCATTTATTATTCTGTTGAGTATCTCACACATATTGTTGGGAGCTGAGGTTGCAAAGATTAAAAAAAAAACTGTTGAGGTTGAAGAGACTAATAATTAGAGTCTAATGTTAGAAGTGCAAAAATAGAAGCAGGAGCCAAGTGCTGTGGAGCACTTGCTAGAATTTTATCTTATACCTGTTTATATAAGCCTCTGTGTTTATGTTCACTTTCCACGATAAGTTTTAGTACGTACTGTTCTCTCTGGGAACCTTTGGACACTGTGTTACCTGTTACTTATTAAGAGGCCAGTCAGGGCCGATTCTGACAGCTTGGGGAGCTTAAGTGGGAGTCCTTTTTGTGCAGAGTCAGGCTCATGAGGATCTGAGATGTTTGTAGGTGATGGTAGCAGTTTCCAGTCTGTGCCAGGAAGCAGAGATGGCACAGTGGGTAAGAGCATGGTAACCCATTTTCTTTTTCTTTTTTCTTCCTTTTTTATAGCAAAGGTGGAAATTTATTAAAGAACAAGTACCAATTCCCACGTGGGGAAGGGGAAAGAATCCCACAACACAGACTCCCACGTGGGGAGGGGGAAAGAGTCCCCATAACCCATTTTTAACCCCTAGTCAGCTTATGAGTAAAATAATGCCGAGAAGGAAGAAAATCTTGAGGTTTTCAGACTTTGCCGTTTGTGTGGCCCTGGGTTTGAGAGCAGCAGAAGTAAATGCCATCCCTCTGCTTCTCTCCTGTGGAGAGAGCCTCCCTGTGCTGTGTGCGAGTGGACCCGTTTGATTGATGACCTCAGTGCCGCTTCTGGGGAGGAAGCGCCGCTCCTCTCAGAGCAGAGAGGTCCAGGTTGGGTGTAGCCCTTCATTCAGCATCTTTTTTGAACGTCCCTGGCACTCAGGCTTCCTGTGGCATGAGGAGAACTTAGGACAGGACTTTCACACTTTAGTCACTTTCACATCCAAAGTAGTTAATTTACTATTCTACAGTGCTTATTACCTCCAACTGCCGCCAGTTCCCCAGGATCTAAAATTTTAGCATCTGTTCCCCTTTAAACCAATTTGTCAACGTTTCAGTTTTTTTATTTCATACTCAGTGTTGTCCTGCATATTCTTTTTTTTAAAAAAATATATTTTATTGATTTTTTACAGAGAGGAAGGGAGAGAGATAGAGAGTTAGAAACATCGATGAGAGAGAAACATCAATCAGCTGCCTCCTGCACATCTCCTACTGGGGATGTGCCCGCAACCCAGGTACGTGCCCTTGACCGGAATCGAACCTGGGACCTTTCAGTCCACAGACCGACGCTCTATCCACTGAGCCAAACCGGTTTCGGCGCCCTGCATATTCTTGACTGGCCAGAATAAATTCCTGTTTATCTTCTTGGAGCTCCATTGAATACACTTTAATAACACCAGCAAGACCTTTCTCCTCCTGTCACAAGGATTGTAGAAGGCTAAATTGGGATGCCTTATCTAAAATACCCGTAAAGTAATCCGTATTTTGTAAGATAATTTGAAACTTTGTCAAGTTCTAACTCAGTTGCAACTAACATGAGCTGCTTTCCTAATCTAAATCAACAGTAGGGCAGACTTGAATGATACATCTGATTGGTCACCCACAAGTGACATCTACTTCCATTTTGCAGAAACCTCCTAGTCACTTTCCATGCACATTTCTTGGTTTTCATAGGAAGGGATTCTGATTTACTTGCAGTTGTGTTTATGATTCAGTCTCATTCAGATCAGTGTGTGTTCCCTTTTGCCCCCTTATACTGTGTGCAAACGTATGAACCAGAGGGCTGCTCAGGGACACTCGTAAAGCATCCTTGTCTTCTCTTTAGTGTTTGTTTATCTTGAATCCCTCCTCTGCTTCTGGAGTAGCTGATGTTCTCCATGAGGTCCTGATTGGCAGAAATGTTCAGCCTTGGCCTTGCAGGGTGTTCCAGATACCGTGCTGTTGGCAGGGGGCTCGTGTTTCTCTGCACTCAGGACAAGCGGATGGAGCTGCGAGTGGACTCCAAATTAAAATGCTGCCCGGCTTTGTTTACACCTATTGTCTTAGTCTACTTGGGCTGCTATAACAAAATATCTCAGCCGGGGTGGCTTGCAAACAACAGGAATTTATTGTTAGTGATTCTAGAGGCTGGAAGTCTGAGATGAGGGTGGTTGGGTGGTGGAAGGGGCTAAGGAGCTGTCTGGAGCCTCTTTTATGAGGCACTAATCCTACTTACGAGGGCTCCACCCTCATGATTTAAGCACCTTCCAAAAGGCCCGCCTCCTAATACCATAATTTTGGGGGGTTAGGATTTCAACATAGGATTTGAGGGGAACACAAACATTGAGACCAGCTCGTAGGCAGTTTTATTATTGTCATTTTCCTTGTTGGCCTCCTGTTGTCTTGAGCCCTGTGATAGCTCTTGTGTTCTTATCTTGCTGCCATTCTTCTTTGCCTCAAATGGCCTTGTTAGAATATCTGGAATGCTTTCAGCTTCTGTCAGCCCTTTGAAGGGCTCATTCATCTAATTCTTTGCACTGTTAGCTTAGTTAGGGATCTGCAGTGGACTGGCTCTCACTGGGCAAACCTGTGCTACTTCGTGGGCTCCCAACATGTACATGTGACGGCCGACCAAGCATCTCCACTTGGAAGACCCACAGTCGCTTCTCTCTCACGGCCTAAACTGAACCGCCTCGCCACCACCATATGTCTTCTGGGCTCCACTGTCCATCCCCCAACATGCAGTCACCAAGCCCCATCAAGTCAGCCTTCTAAATAAATGTCTCCAATCTGTTCACTTCTCTCCTGTCACTGCCACCACCTTAAGTTACCGGGATTACATAGTAGTATCTAGATCAGTGGTTCTCAACCTTCCTAATGCCGCGACCCTTTAATACAGTTCCTCGTGTTGTGGTGACCCCCAACCATAAAATTATTTTTGTTGCTACTTCATAACTGTAATTTTGCTACTGTTACAAATCATAATGTAAATATCTGATATGCAGGATGTATTTTCATTGTACAAATTGAACATAATTAAAGCATAGTGATTAATTACAAAAACAATATGTCATTATATATTCAATATGTGTTTTCCGATGGTCTTAGGTGACCCCTGTGAAAGGGTCATTGGACCCCCAAAGGGGTCACGACGACCCACAGATTGAGAACCGCTGATCTAGATGGTCTCAATGCCCATCCGGCCTCTCCCTAAATTTAGTCTCCAGCATCCAAATGCTTTTAAAATGCAGATCTGATCTTGTCACTTTTCTGGTTAAAATCCTTCTGTGACTTCTCTTTGCTCTTAATACCTGAAGTCTTCACAACATCGCTTACAAGGCACTGCCTGTCTGGCCCACACCGACCCTTCTCGTGTCACGTGGCCTTCTACCCCCTGCACTGTGCCCTGGCCCCCTGGGCCTTTCAGTTCTTTGACTGTGTCAGGCTCCTTTCTCCCTAGTGCTTTCAGACTTCACACCCACCGGCCCCCTTCCCCAGCCAACTTCCCAACTTCTGCTCCTTCCCACTAACTCTGTCTTCCTCCAGATCCCAGCTACATGTCACTTCCTCAGGAAAGCCTTCCCTCACCTGTCCCCCCAGACTCTTAGCCCCTCCCCTTCATAGCTGTTATCAAAATAGTAATTAATTGTGTGCTTACTTGATTAATGTCTGTCTCCCTCTAGAATGTAAGCTCCAGGAAGGTAGACCATGTCTGTTTCGTTCACCCTGTATCCCCAGTCCTGGTTCATGGTGGGCACTTGATAAAGATTTTTAAAGGACTGAATGTCACTTAGCTGAACCTCAACTTCCTCCTCTATAAAATGGGATAGCCAGAGAGGAGGACGTGAGAGTTGAGTGAGATCAAATTAACAGCAGTAATGTTGTGGGCTTTTATAGAAGCAAAGCACTGTTCTATATGATCTTATTTGTGCATAAAAGTGCTTTTTAAGCCCAAAAGTAGCATGCATATAAAAGGAGTTGTTTTCACTCTGTTCAGTGAAAGGTTAACTTGAGAAGCACACTATAGGAGGTGGCAGTAAGTGGGGAGCGGCAGAGGTAACCTGGGAAAGCAAGCCCTGTCCCAGATGGGCATCCCCCCTGCTCTCCTCCCTCGGGGAGCAGGGTGAGTTACCCGGTCCAGAAACCTAATCAAATGTGCCTTTGTTAGCCGTTTCAAAGCCGCCAGTGAATGCGGTGTGTGTGCCTTGAATTTGTAATAGATGTAGAGGGCAGGGAGAGGACAGTGGACCTCCTTGTGGGTGGAAACCCTTCTGCGGCTCAGTAAACTGGAAGCCTTTTCAGTTGAGACCTCTGAGAAAATGCAGAGGAAGTGGGTGCGGCCAGTGTTCTTTGCCCTCTTTACTCACCATTTCAGTCACCTGTTTCAGCTCTCCAGGCAGCGACTTCTTATGTAATTGTTGTTTTTCACAGGGCAGCCCAGATGAAAGAGTCCTAGTGAACTCACTGCCAGCCCAGAAAACATGGAGAGGAAAACCCCGTCCAGAGAGAGCCCCAGAAGACTCTCGGCCAAACTAGGCAAAGGCACGGAGGTGAAAAAAGTGGCTCGTCAGCTCGGCATGGCAGCGGCCGAGTCAGACAAGGACTCTGGATTTTCAGGTTAAAATACCTCGTTCTTCCTACATTGTAATGAATGATTTGCCTGAAAGAGGTCCTCCCCCAAACTCCTTTGTGTGTTAGGGATGGGAAACTTTCACATACAGAATAAATAAATATCTGATCTCTTAAAATGACAATTCTGGTGCCATATGGCAGGGTACCGATCAGACTCACCACGGGGTTAGTTCTGAAGGAGTGATTTGACATCTTTTTTAAAAAAATATATTTATATTTATTTCAGAGAGGAAGGGAGAGGGAGAGAGAGATAGAAACATCAATGAGGAGAGAGAATCATTGATCGGCTGCCTACTGCACGCCCCACACTGAGGATCGAGCCTGCAACCCAGGCATGTGCCCTGACTGGGAATCAGACCAGGACCTCTTGATTCATAGGTCGATGCTCAACCATTAAGCCACGCTGTCCAGGGGATTTGACATCTTTTTTCAACTCAATTTTAAATCTTAGAACTGTTGCAAGTAGTTACTGGAAAAAATAAGTACTCATAATTCTGTTGTTTTCACTCCTTTTTCATAGGAATAGTTACATTGCAGGAAAAAATACTGCATGTTGTTACCATGTAACAAATTAAAACGAAAAGAGTATACAATTTGTTAAAGTAACTTTTTTGCTAAGAAAGTAATTTTGCTTTGTTTAAAAATATTTCTCCGCTACAGCCCATCCTCCCAATATCCATGTATTTTGCATTTGGACTTGAGTATCTATTAGAGACGAGAAAGGAGACCAGTTTTCCTTACTAGTTTGTCCAAACCTTACCTGAAAGGGCTAGCTGCATACCCGGTGAACCTTTCAATTTTATGCTGAGGCACCTTTATTTCCAGGTCTGAGAGTAGTGGCTTGACATACCATAGCTCTAGTGTCAACATTTTGGCCCGGGATGCAGAAAGGTGATGCTAGGGGATTCTGGCTGGGTTAGCACCCTGGAATGGAGCCCTCTCCTAGATGAAGACTTAATGTTATCTAGCCTCACAGAGACTAATCAGTCCATGCTCCTGATTTATTAACTTACACTGAGAAATACAGCTGTTAGGAATGTTAGATCTGCCTCATCCTTAGATTGGTATATTATATTTCCTCCCCGTAGGGAGGCTGTGTGAGAAGCCAAATTATAAATAGACTGTTGCTCAGAGAAGAACAGAGCACCTACTGACAGAGGGATTAGAATAAGGACAGTCGGGAAGCGAGGGCCAACGTGTAGCGCCTTGGTTTTTCTTCTCTGTTGCTTAGCACTGTTTCCTAAACTTGCCTCATCATAAGGCTCATCTGAGGCATTTGTTAAAAACACTTGCCAGACCCCGCTCCTGGACGCTGTGATGTTGAGGGCCTTGGGGGAGGGCCTGGGATGTGGGGGTTATTTTTTGTGTCTGGTGAGTTGTGTAATCAGACAGGTTTGGGAAACACTGCAGGCTTACTGTCTCTCTTTTTTAAGGTCATGTTTGTTTTCATCTGTTTTTCATATCACAAAGGTGATACATGCTCATTGTAGAAGCTTAGAAATGTAGAAACTTGGAAAGAAAAATATAAGCATTATCTATCATCCCACTACCTATTTTTTCTCAATACTGTTGACATTTTGGTACCTCTCGTTCCCACAACTTCAGGCAGTTGTTATGTAGTATGTCCCAAAGTCTGGATGGTGTTTCTGATAGTCTCCTTATTCTGTAGAAGTGCTTTAAGCAGTGTTGTGCTGGTCAGACACAGGCAGTGTTAACACCAACCAAACTGGTTGTGCTCCAGAAAGTGACCCCAGGGAATGCCTCCAGCCACACCTGGGCCAGGTGCCAGTGATTTCGTCACTGCCTGAGTTATTATTTCAGTCACTTGGTGAATGATGTAATCTGCGATTCCTAAAAAATACGTTTTTATTGATTTCAGAAAGGAAGGGAGAGGGGGAGAGAGAGAGAGAGAAACATCAATGATGAGACAGAAGCATCGATTGGCTGCCTCCTGCATGCCCCCTACTGGGGATTGAGCCCGAAACATGGGCAGGTGCCCTTGATTGGAACTGAACCCGGGACCCTTCAGTCCGAAGGCTGGCTCTCTATCCACTGAGCCAAACCGGCTGGAGCTAATCTGCGATTTTTAATTAGCTGCAGTCCATAGTCAGAGTTTGCCCATTGTCCCAGTAGTGTCCTTTGGTCCATTCGTTTTAGATCCTGGGTCCATTGACAATTGTACATTTCATTTAGTTGTCCTGTCTTTTTAGTTTTATTTAATCTAGAGCAGCTCCCTCATCTTTCCTATCCTTTTCTTTTTTATTCTTTAATGACATCGACATCTTTGAATGAGTTAGGCCTGTTGTTCTGTAGAATGTCCCACACTCTGGATTTTTCTGATAGCTTCCCCATTACTCGAATCAGGATAACACTTTTTTACAGCCTACTGCACTTTTTCTGTTATATCCCCTCATTGCACACGTAAGGAGACTCTTATGTTTGTCTTATTCTTGCTGGTGCTCTGGTTGATCACTTGCTTAAGGTAGCATATACCAGATTTTTTTAATGTAAAAGTACCCTTTTTTTCTTAGTAATTATAAGCAATTTATGAGATGGTATTTTGAGATTGTGTGACTATTCTGCTCCCCAACAAACTCTTGACCTGTGGCTGTGACATCCATTGATGATCTTTGCCCAAATCAAGCACTACATGTGTGGTTCTGACTTAACTGCAAGTGTTGACAGTTGTCCTCATTTAAATTAAAGTTTCATTCTGGGCCTGCCTCATCTAGTTGACTCTGTGATTCCTGATGAGCGTTTAGGGTATCCCCAGACTCCTAGCAGGGTTTCAGCAGTCTCTGGGGATGCTCCAGTAGATAGCTAAATAAGTCCTTTGTGATGGATTCACGGAGGGCATTCTTATTTTCTTTGCCTTGGAGAGTATCTATCACCGATGTGCAGGGTCCCCGTAGACACAGCAACAAAGGAGATGTGTAACCGGGTAGAGGGAACAACAACGACAGACACATTTTAAACCTCAGCTTTGATGAACTTACCCAGAATTTACAATTAGGAAACTTAGGAAGAAGCTCTTTCAGTTTCCGCATGGATGTAAGTTTTAAGGTTTTGTGTTTATTATTATTTTTTACAATATATTTTTATTTCCAAGAGGAAGGAAGAGGGAGAGAGAGATAGAAATGTCAGTGTGAAAGTAATGAAATGAACTAACTTTGAAGCCGTCCACCCAGTTCTGTAGGCTGGTGATGATTACTTTCACAGGAACCTGAATTGATGCAGGCTTTTGTCTGTAAGAGTTAGAAAGGAGTCCTCGGGCGGTCATTCCTAATCTTTGGGGGCAGAGGTGATAATTATGGATGCCTTTTGAGAGTCCAATGAAAGCTAAAGACCCTCTCCTCAGAAAAATGCACAAAAACCCATCTCACAATGTTCCATTCAGTTTCAAGGAGTCCCGCCACTCCCCAGGAGGCCTGGTTAGCAGCCTCTAGCCTAGAGCCCGGGTGAACTGTCCATTTTCCTGCCCACCAGATGGGAGTTCGGAGTGTCTGAGCTCGGCGGAGCAAATGGAGTCCGAGGACATGCTGAGCGCCTTAGGCTGGAGCCGGGAAGACCGGCCAAGACTGAACTCCAAGGCTGCAAGCGGTGCCTTCCCCACTCTGTCCCCCATGGTCGTCATGAAGAACGTGCTGGTCAAACAGGTGAGGGGGGTGCAAGTTCCAGTGCCTGTGCTTCCTGTGTGCAGAGGCTCCCCTCCGCCCGGGAGGGATTTAGACGCAGAGCACTAGAACCACGCTGCTGCCGAGTACTCTGTCCTGGGGAAAGGATGTTTCCTTTCAACTACTGACAGTGTTTAAAAAGGACTCCAGGACAGCAAGACTATTTTATTTCTGTATCCCTAGTTTATCCAGAGGAGCACCGGAATCCTTTAGTCATGTATAAAAGAACCAAGCAGAAATGTCATAACTTTCATAGTACAGTTAATAGATCACAGAATTCAGGGTATAAACAAAAGAATCTCTTTTTAACTTGAAATGCCCTGGGAATTTAGAAATGTAGGATGCATTTATTTGTTTGAGAAGTGGAGGCAATTTCCATGTTTCTCCTGTCACATTCTGAGCCTTTTCTTAGTAATCAGCCAAGGACGTGCCGTTAGTGGAAAAGCAGCTCTTTGGTTAAGGTGTGGCTGCCCCAGCAGAGTCTGCACGGCATTGCTGTGGAGCTGAAACACATCCTGTTGGGGGCTTGGTTACATAACTATGCATAATATGTGATTATTGTCCAGATATGCAAGAACAGATTTAGATGAAAATCTAAGCCCCCATGTTTGGAACCGAGAACTTAATCAGATGAACTGGGTTCAAGAACACTTAACCTTACCCTGCTTTGCTCTAAAATATATCAGCTCTCCCATGGGGCCATTGATGAGGCTGCAGGAAGCTAGGACATTTGAAACTGGCTTTATGCTGCTGACCTTCCCGCTCAGGTAGAAGAACATACACGGCTGTAGCCTAACATGAAACCTTATGTCTTAACTGTTACCTAGTTATTTCCGAGGAACACAAACAGATTTTCAACAAGCCAACCTGGTGAGTTTGGACAAAAAATTTGGAAATTTTTGCGTGACAAATCACCTCAGCAGGAAAAACAGCTCTGCTTGTTGAAACGAAGAGAGAGAATAAAGACACGTAATGGAGCCCAGATGAGCTTGTCCAGACCCCATCAGTGCTGTGATGCTTCTCAGGGCTTCCTTTCTCCCCGTTCTTTCTGTCCCCGCCTTCCTCTCTGGCTCCCTGTTTGTCAGTCCTTCCTGTGTGTCTGTGTTTATATGCCTTCTTTGTTGTAGGCAGGCTGGCAGCTCCCCAGGGCGGAGAACAGCCCACAGTTGAGGAGTGGGTAGGCTTTTCCAGCAGGGCTGCATTCTCCAGGACAAAGGCCTGCTGGGAGGCTGCTGGCTCCATCAGCAGATGGGAAGCTTGGGGCGGGCGGACCTGATGGAGTCGTCTAGGAGTTTCGTCTTGTTTTTTCACACGTTAGAATCCAGCACATTCCAACATTAAAATAGTGATATACTTTTAAAAATATGTGTATTTTGTGTAATGTCTTGGTTTTATTTTATTTTTTATATATATACTACAGCAGTGGTCGCCAACCTGTGGTCTGTGAGGTCCGAAAGGTTGGTGACCACTGGTTTCAGGAAACCTTTGGAGCAGCAGTCGCCAACCCGTGGTCCAAAGATCACTGGTGGTTCGTGAGGTCCGAAAGGTTGGCGACCGCTGTATTAGAGGCCCGATTCATGCACTGGTGGGGCCCCTTGGCCTGGCCTGTGGGGATCGGGCTGGAACCAGCTCTCTGACATCCCCTGAGAAGTCCTACATTGCGAGAAGACATAGGCCAGGCCGAGGGGCCCCACAGGTGCACGAATCCATGCACTGGGCCTCTAGTATGCATATAAGATCTTTGGTTAATCTCTTCCTGCCCTCCCCCCACCCCCCTTCCCTCTGAGATTCATCAGTCTGTTCCACGTTTCCATGCTGGTGTTTTCCTCTCCTGTGTTGAGTGTCTGCCCCCTGGTGGTCAGTGCATGTCATAGCTACCAGCTGGTCGGCCGGTTGCTTAGGCTTTTATATATATAGATATTTTTTATTATTTCAGAGAGAGGGAGAGAGGATAGAAACATCAATGATGAGAGAGAATCATTGATCAGCTGCCTCCTGCACACCCCCCCACTGGGGATCGAGCCCACAACCCAGGCATGTGCCTTGACTGGGAATCAAACCGTAACCTTCTGGTTCATGGGTCCACGCTCAACCACTGGGCCACACCAGCTGGGCTAATGTCTTGGTTTTAGATACTTTTCTTTTGAAGGTCTGATTTTAGTTCTGCCCCTTGACTGTGTGATCTTGCACACAATTACTTAATCACCTGGGCTTCAGTTTCCTCATCTTCAATGTGAAGGCTTCGTGGAAAATGACCCTGAGATTGTAGCCAAGTCTAAAATCTTGTCCCGTATTCCTTCAGATTTTTTCAACATAAATAATATATTGTAAAATCTAATAATTAGAACCAGTAAGCTTAAGCATCTACTACAGCAATGGGCATAGCAGCATTAGGAAGAATCCAGTGAAATCAGCTTAGGAAAGCAGTGAATTAGAAATTTTCTGGATCCGTTTGCCTCATAGTAGGTCCACCCTTAGGGCATGAGTGACTGGGGGAATAGCCTGATGTTTTCCTTCTGACTGAGCTGGACTAGGCTGATGTCTGCTTCGAAAGACCCCTGCTTTTGGATCTGCTCTGACAGGGAAGTGTGCTAGGCCTAGCATTGCTTGCTTACATAGTACATCCAGCGTATATCTGAATACCAAGAGGGCTTCAGAATGGACTCCCCAAGTGATCCCAACTTATGCATAGGAGATGAACTATAGCTGGCCTAATGTTCTAGCCACACATTGAGGAAGCTCAAAGGTGTGCAAAATGGTGGGCATGTGTGGGAGATAGCTCTCCTCAGCAATGACCACCCCACCAGCTCATATCTTTGGGACCAGGTTGGAACTGGACTGGCTTTTAAATATTGGAAAAAGATAGCCATACCCTTCTTTATTAGCTTTCCATCTGAATCAGTACTTAATTAAAAATGAAAATGCATAACTGAGGAGTACCATAACAAAGGCAATGTAGTAGAATGGTTAGGGTGGGTTTTAGAGCCAGCTCTGTCACTTAGTATCTTGTTGACTTAAAGCACGTTATTTCAACTTTCTACACCTCAGTTTTCTATTTGTGAAGGGAAATGATCACTACCTCACAAGGTTGTTATGGAAACAATCCATGTAAAACATCACACACAGTGCTAGCTTGTAGTAAGCACCAATACCTGATAACTGTTATTATCTTGAGTGGTTTTATGATTGTTGGGTGTCACTGCCTTAAAAAGGGGGCCCATGGACTCCTGACAATATGTGACTTTAATCAAAAGTTGTGTTCAGGTAAAAGAGGGTCCAGATGTAACTCAATGAAGACAGACTCTTGTGTAAAGTCACATTTGTAGTCTTGAAATGAGCACATTTTAACCATGCCAAGCAATTGTATTGCCCATATTTTTTTTGCCTCAATTGTGACCTTAACTATGTTATTACTTCATCTACCTACAGTTTCTCTTCCTGAGTGGTAGCACTTGAATAAAAATAGGTATTTCCTTCAGTTTTGCCTTAGGAAAAGTATAAAAAAAGAAAGAAAGAAAGAAATTATAGCCCTACCCAGTTTGGCTCATTGGATAGTGTGTCAGCCTGTGGACCGGAGGGTCCCAGGTTTGATTCGGGTCAAGGGCATGTACCTCGGTTGCAGGCTCCTCTCCAGCCCGGGCAATGGTCAGAGCGTGTGCAGGAAGCAACCAATTGATGTGTTTCTCTCACATTGATATTTCCCTCTGTCTTTCCCTCTTTCTTCCACTCTCTCTAAAATCCATGGAAAAATATCCTCAGGTGAGGATTAAAAAAAAAATTATAATGGCAGGCCCAAATGGATTTTTAAGCCACTTTTCCAATCACGCTCTTCAGAAAGGGCTACCTGTTTTGTGAGGGAAGCTCTGTATGTGAAATTGTTGTAAATCTCTGCTTTGCCCCTTAGCAGAAGCAGGTAACAAGGAGTGTGCTGTTTTCATCTGCTTTCAGGGCAGCAGCTCATCCCAGCTCCAGTCATGGACCGTCCAGCCCTCCTTCGAAGTGATCTCGGCACAGCCACAGCTCCTGTTCCTTCACCCGCCTGTGCCATCGCCTGTCAGCCCATGTCACGCTGGCGAGAAAAGGTCTGACTCCAAGAACTACTTGCCCATTCTGAATTCTTACACCAAAATAGCCCCACACCCAGGCAAAAGGGGCCTCTCCCTCAGCCCAAAAGAGAAAGATCGTGGAACGCAGAAGAAAATCTGTACTGAGAGACCTGGGCTGAGCCTGCCCGCCAGTGAGCCCACCAAGACAGGTGCTGTGTCATCCAGTCCCCCGACTGCAGCACCCCCCAGTGCCAAGCTGGTGGAGGACTCAGCTCTGCAGGGTGTGCCCTCCCTCGTGGCAGGCGGAAGTCCACAGACTCTTCAGCCCGTGTCCAGCAGCCATGTGGCTAAAGCTCCCAGCTTGACCTTTGCTTCCCCCGCCAGTCCTGTCTGCGCATCAGACAGCACTCTGCATGGGGTAGAGAGCACCTCCCCCCTGTCACCACTGTCAGCTAATTATAGCTCACCTTTGTGGGCCGCAGAGCACCTCTGCCGCAGCCCAGATCTCTTCTCAGAGCAGCTGCCCAGCAAACACAGGCGCTTTCAGAACACCCTGGTAGTCCTGCACAAGTCCGGCTTGCTGGAGATCACTTTGAAAACCAAGGAGCTGATTCGTCAGAACCAGGCAACACAGGTGGAGCTAGACCAGCTAAAGGAGCAGACCCAGCTGTTTATAGAGGCCGCCAAGAGCAGGGCTCCTCAGGCTTGGGCCAGGCTGCAGGCATCGCTAACCCTGGGGGCTAGTCATGCTAGCGGTGACCTAGAAGCATTCTCTGATCACCCAGACATATAGCACAGAAGGCAGACTTTCCTGTTACTTGAATGGTTCTTTTGCTGGTTCTTAACTCTCTTGCTGTTATCTTACTCCTGTTTCCCAAAGCTTATGTAAGGTCTTTTCCTTCTACTCTTAAACTGTTCAACAGTTCACTTATGAAGCCTCATGCCAATCCCTGGCTGCTGTCTTAACCTGTGATCTGTGCCCAGTTTACATATGTCTCTGTTCCACTGAGGACCTCAGATTTGGGGTGTCCTTGAGTCCCCTTTCCTTAGCCTGCCGGTGCTTAGGTGGGTCACGGGGCAAAGCAGAAGAGAGGAGTGTGTGGAGCTCTAGCTGTCACCTCCCACCGTCCCAGTCACTAACCCTGATCACCTCCCACTGTCCCACTCACTAACTGATCAGAGGTGTAGTGACATGGATGAGCGTACTGAATGACACCTGTCAAGCCAGGGAGTAGGTGACAAGGATCCCTTCCCAGATCTTCCCTTGAATATCTTAGAGAAAAATAAGAGGAGGTGTGGTTGCATTCCTTAAGGCATCATGCCATTTGGCCAAAACCTAAAATGCTTTGGGCACAGGCTGGGCCTAGGGTGCAAACACTTAATGACTTAAAGCTTTGTTTTTTTAAACTTGAAAGTCAAGGGAAAAGGGTGGTACCATTTAACTCTGACACTTTCATCACAAACCAGGTTTCTCTTCACTTTAACTGGTAGGCAAAATAACTTCAGCTTTTTAAAGTATGGAACGGATGCAGTACCATCTGGAGTTACAGTTGATGAATTGCTTTTCTGAGTTAGAGTCTGAAGAAACACATGGTCAGTATCCCTTGGTCAGGAGCTGGAAGATTCCAGTAATTTGTGCTTTTTTTCTTTCTACTTTTGAAACAATGCAACCTGTTTTATGTGTGAAAATCTTTTTTTTTTTTTTTTTTGTATACAGAGGAAGGGAGAGGGATAGAGAGCCAGAAACATCGATGAGAGAAACATCGATCAGCTGCCTCCTGCACACTCCCCACCGGGGATGTGCCCACAACCAAGGTACATGCCCTTGACCGGAATCGAACCTGGGACCCTTGAGTCCGCAGGCTGACGCTCTATCCACTGAGCCAAACTGGTTAGGGCTATGTGTGAAAATCTTAAAGATAGCTTCATGGTGCCTGAGAGTGAATGAGTGGTGTAAATTAACCCTCCGCTGCCACTTTTTCTTCTTTTGTTTTCCTAAAAGAGGATGTGATTATTAAGCTCGATAGATTTGAGATTAAAATCATCCTAATAATTTTAATTTCATAAAATTATATGAAATATAAGCCCACAAAGTTGGCTTCTTACCAGTTTCGCCTCCAAAGCTTTCATGTGACACACAGTGACCTGGAGTGAGCAGGAGCAGCGTCTTCTGTGTTTCTGCCATGCGTTGGGTATTGGCAGCAAGCCCAGAGGTGTGGTGTTGCGGATGTGAGGTTCACCTGGGAATGGAGGCTGTGATGGGAATTTACAGACACACATGCTTTCAGCTTCATCAAGGTAAGCTGGATTCTAATAGTAAAGCTTTAAACGTTTCCTCCTCTCATTTAAAAATGTCATCCTCTTGAAAATCTAACTAACAACTTCTGGATGACCAGCTTTTACACAGGAAAATGTTCTTGAAGTTTTACCAAGGCCAGAAAGCAGCTAAAGCTCATATCTGCTAGGTAGTGGTAACTCTAACGTAGTTTAAAAATTACAAGGCTTTGGATCGCCTCCACTTTATTCTCAAACGTGCATGAGTTAGGTAAGGCCGATTTACTAGTAGAAATAAATAACTTGGTAAAATCTCTAGACACCTGATTAACGCAGAACTATTACCTGCCATTTGCTTTCTGAAAGAGTGTCAGAGATTAGAGCCAGTGTGTCTTTAAGCAGACCCAGCTCCTTTGAGTATTTTGTCTGGGCCTCCCCCTTCTGCCTCCCCAAGTCTGCAGTACCACAGCAGCTCTGCTCTGCGCACCATGCCAGGAAGCTTCCTTTTTGGCAGAATGCATTTGGCGGCAGAGCTACAGAGACAGGTGCGTTCGGAACAGCCTGGCGCTAGCCATGAGCCTTACTGAGTGTCAAAATCTGAACACAATTGCTGAGAACCAAATTTATTCCATCCGAAAACCTGGAGCTCTAAGCCTCTTGGAATCTTCTTCCCAGATTAAGGTTTGCATTCCCTTCTGTCACAGTAAAAGATGATGAAAGCCATCGTTGATCCTCACAGCTCTTGTCTGGCCTTATGACTTAGTGCTGGAAGTCTCTAAGCTCTTAGCTTGGGTGCTTGTTGTCTAGTGGAGCTTGGGGTAGGCGAAGCCACGTAGAGAAGGAGAGTCCATTGAAGCTAGCAGACATTGGGGCCAGGGGCCATTTCAGCAAATGGAGGAACCTTGGAGTTGACCAGAAAGACCTCCGTTGGTTGCACAAGGCTGATTTGATCTGGTATGATGTCCCGTGGCGGAGCTACTGTTTTCTGAACGTGTGAAGCCATTCTTAGCTCAAATCAGTCCTTCTGACAGATTTTGTTGGCAATATTTAAAAAAAAAAAAACAACTAGAAAAAGCTGCTGATTGAATTGGTTATGGGAATGGAGTTTAATGACATTGTAATTTATTGCTCTCATTACCGTTTATTGATTATAGTATTGTCTGACTTTATTGATTCCTTCAGCAGAAGGTAACTCATGCATACATCGAAGTGTTTTTCCAGTTATGAGTTCTTTAGAGTAGAGATTTCTTTACCAAATGTGAATTCTTTTGAAGAAGTATGAAGTTTTGTAGAAATTGACTGTGAAATGTCAGATTAAAATAAAAGACACATACTTGAAAATTATTTGGCCTTTTTGCTTTATAACTGCTTAAAAATACTAAGTGAAACCTAGAGTAAATATTTGAATTGATTTAAGTTTTGAACATATGTACTCATGTCATTTGGGCAGTTTGGGATTAGATACTGAACTTGCAGAAATTTATTGTTCGGACTTTGACCAGTGTGCAAACAATCTTGAGGCAAATGAATGGCCCAGTGTTCCCTAGAGTCTTGGACGTTTATATTGGGTAGGTTGGGAGGAGAGGAGAATGGAGTCCAATTATTTCTTCCATCTGATGTGACACTTTCACATAGAGAATTTTTAAGTGACAAAACTTCAGTTGTCCACTAAGGGATAAACTAAAGCCACGTTAAGTGAAGTTCTTTCTACAACAGACGTGCATCTCCAAGCCTTTCTCCACGCTTTCGGAGTTTGATTCCTGATGCTCTGTTCCTCCTCAGGCTTCACCTAGAGAATCCCAAAAGGGTGTGGTGCCCCCTAAGGCCAGTCAGGATACCCCTCCTGGGATTTTTAAGACATTGGAAAAATTAAAAGCTTGTCCTCATTTAAAAGCCTACAGAGATGCCATGGTTTTAATGCTTACAGCCCTATTTCTCTCCAACACAATTTTCTGTCACTTAGAATCCAGACAAGGGAGAGCACCCAGAGCGGACCCTGTGAGACGGAGGAGAGCACCGTTGTTTGAGTGTGTAACCCCTGGCCCCCTCGGCATGATTCCTGCGCATGGAAATAATTCCACCTAGACGCCTGTTCGTGAACATGTCTGTTTAGTCCACATCTTTCATGGCAGCACTGCAGACAGCAACCTGATGTGCTGGGGTCAACAGACCTGCACATGCCTGTCACGTGTTACTCATTAGCTAGGTGACTTTGGCTCAGTCACTGGGCCTGCCTAGGTGTCACTCCTCTCACTGAATAATAAAGTATTGGACCTGGGTCTCTCCATAGTTTTCAGCTCTAACCATTTGTAAGACCTCTACCTAGGTTACAGCTGAGCCATAAAATTAATAGATTAATTTATTTTTATTTTTATTTATTTATTTTTTACCTACAATGTAGGCTCCTAGTGCTTTGTTAGGATAGCTTTATATTCCAGTCAGACTTTTACTGCAGGTGACTCTGGAAGAACCTTTTTGCTAGTCTGTATTCATTGGTTTTGCCTTCCTTGCAGCTAACATGGATTCACTAATTCCCATATAAAAGACTACTCCCAAAGACTTATTAGCCCCAAAGGAGAATAGCTTGGGGTTAAATCAAATCATGGTCTTTCCTAGTCAGTCATCTGCAAAAGCTCTTTCCTCTCATCTGAGATGAAGGACAGACCTGGTTTTATGTTCCAGAGAGTATGTCATTAGGTTTTCTTTCCTTCCTGATTTCTCTCCCACAGCCAGGAAGGATGGTCCCCCGTGTTCTTTGTCATAGGATGTCACGTGACATCCAGGGTCATGGTGAAGTGCGAAACAATGACTCTGGCGGGTTTTTAAGCTGCTCCACAGAGCAAGGCAGGCTCCTTATCCTTTAGGGTTGTCATTTGCTTGGGACAATTAAGACTTTTACCAAAACCTTATTTACAACTAATGGGAAGAGAGCAAATCTCAACTCATCCTCTGTCTGATTTCTTGGAAGGAGTTCGTCTGTGGGTCCAACCACTTTGGCGTTTTCTTCTCAGAATTCCTCCTTTTTTCTTAGAACACGTGGCTTTCCTGTCTTTCTGAAGGGTGGTTATGCAAGACATTAGAGAGCTGCTTGCAAGAACAGCCTGGATGGTTACTGCCTCAGAGTGCAGCAGCTGGAGGAGATGAGCAAGAGAGAGAGAAGCCTGTGGAGTCTGAAGTCAACCCAGCAAGTGGGTGGGAGCTGCGAGGAGAGGAGGGGAATAAAAACGGAAAGCAGGACCCTGCCCGCCTGCGCAAGGGCCCCTGCCAGGTTGCGTGATTAGCGAGCCCCAGGCCTTCAGAGCTGCTTGAGAGCCTGAGAGTAAAAATAGCCGCCTCTGATTTTCCTAAAGACTCAGGAATCCAGTGGTTCTGGGGGAGTGCTCGATAGTTCTGGTAAACGTCTCTGTAACAGAGGCGGCCCGGGGTCTCTCGTCTCCGGGGGCTCCCCTACTTCCACCACTGGGTGGGCAGATGGGAGAGCTTGGCCTGGAAGCTGCCCTTGGGCATCTTTAAGCCCCCTCTCTTCCCCTGCCTTTGGGGCAGTTTATTAATTTGTATAAGGAGGAAGCAGAAATGGTGACGTCAGCCCAGCTCCCTGTCGGGTATGCTTTTACTATCTTGGTATAGGTGCAGGTTTTGGTTTTTCAGGTGCTCCTTCAGCCGGCGCTGCCTCGTATTGAACAAACACAGGAAAGCCTGGTTCTGAGGTGTGGTCCTCCTAGTGCAGGGTCAAGTCTGAGCCTTCTGCTCCCCAGTGAGCCTTCTGGGCTTCTCCTGAGTGTCACTGCTGCCCCGAGAGGCAAGGGAGTGTTCACTTACACCAGCGGGTTCTCAACCTGTGGGCCGCGACCCCTTTGGCGGTCGAACCACCCTTTCACAGGGGTCTCCTAAGACCATCCTGCATATCAGATATTTACATTACGATTCATAACAGTAGCAACATTACAGTTATGAAGTAGCAACGAAAATAATTTTATGGTTGGGTCACAACATGAGGAACTGTGTTTAAAGGGCCAGAAGGTTGAGAACCACTGACTTACACAGACCCCACAGGAGAGGAAGGGCCGGGAACTGCCCAAAGCACAGCCCAGGGTACCCACAGCCGCCAGCAAAGTCACAAGTGTGGTTTAGGCAGCCTGCTTTCACTAAGGGTCCTGGCACTCGGCAGGCCGAGGGGGCCAGGAGAGCTAAGGTGAAAGTCTCTTTTTAAAGCCTCCAAGTTGATGCTTGTCTAGTCAAAATGTATTTGGAAGAATGCATTGCTTTCATTCTTGAAGCATTTTCTCAGCCTCAGTTTCACTGTGAAGACTCTAACTAGTTAGTAGTTAGCTAGTAAGTTCCTAATGCTGCTGGTTGCATTAATCAGGTTGGCCCGCCAGCTGCAGGGGATTAGGAAATGAGGGAGCGCATGCACTGAGTGGGTGGTGAATGTCTCTATCACACAATTTTTTTTAGTCGTGAGGAAAAGGGGCTTTGGAACACATAGGGTCAGAGATGAGCAGGCACTTGACTCAGCCTCAGGGTAGATCCCACTTTAGAAACCTTTAAACTTCCTCAAATATGTGGTCCTCACTACTCTGTTTTCAACACACACCCTTCAAATTTGTATATTCTCAAACCCTGATCATTTCCATTTGTGAACGTTTTCATGATCCCTGAAGCTCACCTGATCCAACATTGTCACTGTAGTTGTTACTTCAGGGTAATGAATACATGAAGTCATCAACACATTTATGTCGCCGATGCTGACCTGGTTGTAGGGTATAAACTGGGAAAAGAAACAGAGGTGGCCCCTGCTGATATTCTAGTGGGAGGGTAGCAATGACCATCAATCAGTCAACCCTTTGATAATTTGGATTTCACTGGGTCTAATACATCCAAAGTTGGGCATGTAAGCCTGGTTAAAGTGATACGTTCTACTCCTACTTGTATTTCAAAGATTAACATAACACTTTGATAACCTTTGGGTTTAACATCCTTTGATTAGTGCAAGAGTCCTTCATTAAAGGACTCCTAATCACCCCAGAGTGTACCATAATGTCTAGTAGCTGAGAACAGAAGTGTTGATAAAGGTACAATATATTAATCAGTTGGTAGATTCACCTCCACACCCAAACACGCTAGGAGAGAGTTCTCGGAAGTGAACTATCCTGTTGGGTGACTCACCTTCAGACTCGTGAGCTCATCCACAACGGCACCTGTGTCTGCTTTCCTCGGCCTGCGCCCAGCCGCTGCCAGCAGAAGCATGCGCACAACCCAAGCATAAGCACCTTCCCAAGTTTTGCAGTAGGCACCTTGCTTATCTCATGATAATCCTGTCCCTGGCAGCACTAACCCTTACTGAGGCCCAGGACCTACAGAAGATCACACGTGGTCCCAGCCTGGGAGCCCTCACAGCTGAGCCAGAGGACATGACTCACAGGGAGAGTAGAAACTCAAGGTAGTATGGCCTGGTGCCCAAGGCCAGCTTCAGATCGGAGTGGAGAGCACTCCAAAGCCTTGAAAGGAACTTGAGGCAAGTTGAGATGATGGGAACAGTGTTTTCACCAAGGAAACGTGCATAGAGGCATCAGGGTGAGATGGGAATATCATGGCTTTGGGTCTGGGCCTTGTTTCCTCATTTGTTAGGTTACTGACTTAGCCATAATGTGGAAAGTGTCTAGAACAGTGGCCTCACATGGGGGGTGCTCCAAGATTGTTACTGTGGCCCAGCCAGCATGGCTCGGCGGTTGAGTGTCTACCTATGAACCAGGAGGTCAGGGTTCGATTCCTGATCAGGGCACATTCCTGGGTTGTGGGCTTGGTCCCCAGTAGGGGGCGTGCAGGAGGCAGCCGATCAATGCCCCTCTCTCATCGTTGACGTTTCTATCTCTGTCTCCCTCTCCCTTCTACTCTGAAATCAATAAGCATACTTTTTAAAAAAAGAAAAAGATTGTTACTGTAGCCGTTGAAGGAGCGAGAATGGGCCGGCTGAGCTGGCCTCAGTCCAAGGTCAACCTTTCACTTTGTACTTCCAGGCAGTGAGCAGCAAGCCAGCGCAGTTCCCACCCTGCCTTCCACACCCCGCTGTACCCAGAACAGAGCCCCTCCTTGGAACACACCTGGTGGAGTACTTGGCAAGCATGCTCTCCCAGCCTGTCCCAGGCCCCACCCCTCTTCAGGGCTCTACAGCCAAGGGGTGGGGAGCTATTGAGGATCAACGGTATTGATTGTCGCCCCCCCCCCCCTAACCAGGATCCTTAATGTCACTCCTAGCCCAGTCTCCTGCCCATACAACCCATCCTCCACAGCTGTATCAGATGAACTTTATTAATCCCCTCTTGCTCACGTTACCTCCTGCCTCAGGCACCTCTGCTACCCATGTTCTAGCCTTGGCTGCACAGTGGAAGCCTCTGGGGACCTGTAAAATCCCACACCCATGTCCAGGCCACACCCAGACCAACTCTCATTCTCTGGGAGGGAGGACCTCGCCCTCCCCCACTCCCGTCAGTGGTTTTTAAAGCTCTGCAGGTGATTGCAATGTGTGGACAACGCTGGCAACTACTGCAATGGCTCCCTATTGGGACTGGGATTGGGTGGTTAAGAGGAGGAACTAGCCAGCACAACACAATGATTGCGAGCAGCAGCACCACCATCCCCCTTGGAGCTTGTTCGAAGGCTCACCTGATTGGAGCCTGTGTTTTACCAGATCCTCGCCGATTCCCACACACTGTCAAGTTTGAGAAGCACTGGCACCAGCTTTTACCCGATGCTCACAGTAGTCCAAGTGCGGTGCCTGGTGTTTTACACACACGTCTCCTTCCATCCTCACAGCCTCTCAGCTATTAGCACCCCCTCTGGCATACAAGGAAGCACCTGCCATTCATTGACAAATCCTCACTGAGCACCTGAGAGAGGCTCCGTGCTGGAGGCTGGGGGTGGGGGGAAGCTCCCTGCTGGAGAAGAGCTCAGAGGCCAAGGGGGTGTGAGTGTCAGCATCGGCTCTTACCAGCTCCGTGCTGCTGGGCGACCTCCGTGGCCTCTGGGAGCGCCAGTTTCCTCTTCTGCAGATCTAGTCACACGCACAGGGCTTCGTGACTTCCCTAGGCTAAGCATCTCCCCACGGCCTGGATCTAGCGAGAGCTCAGGAATGGTCGCTGTTGTTATAAATAAAAATACTCCCAGGTGCTAGGGAAGAGGTGGAGAGGGAGGGGCGGGGATGAGAGTGAGGTGAGCGCTAAGGGGGTGACGCACGGGAGCCTCTGGGGGAACCGGGGTGTGGACAAGGCTGCTCTGTTCTCGCACTTCCTGACCCCATCTCCCCGAATCCGGCTGGTTCGCCCCACTTTTCTGAAGCGTAGATGAGTCTGGGGTGAGACCACTATTAGCAGCATGAGACTGAACCCAGACCTCACCCTTTGTCCCCTGAAGGCCTTTGTGGCTCGGTGGGACAATAAGCCCAGCAGCCCCTTCAATCGGGGCTTGGTTCCCCGTGAGTCCTCCCGGGCGCCCCCACCTTGGCAGGGGGAGCGCGGGCGCCAGGAGAGCCGGGCGCGCGGCCCGGCGGCGCCCCCTTCCGGCGGAGCGAGCCACGGCAGCGGGCCCTGGAGGGCGCCGGGTGCCACGCGAGACGCGGAAACGCACCCGGAGAGGCGGCTGAGCCCCAGCCCCGCGCGCGCGGCCCTGGTCCCGCGGGGTGGGGCCTGGCAGTGGAGTTGCGGCCAGGGACCACGCGGGGGCCTGAGGAATCGGTTTGCGGGGTTCGCGTTCCTCCGAGGGCACCGTTGCTTCCTGTAATTTAATTTTCTCCTGAAAGCGATGCTAATTAAATCCTTTCTCCGGTGAGCCGCGTCCCCCCTCCTGTTTATTAATTACGCAGCACGTGCGAGGCGACTCCTCGGCTGCTGCCAGGCTGGCTCGGGTGGATGGGCCTCGCTGCCCGCTCCCCTGGCTGCCGTCCTGGCTTGGGTCTCGGAGCTCTCTGCACCTGAACCCTGCGGGCAAGGCTCCAAGGCTAAGCAAGAGCGGAACACCCCTTCCCCCACTGCTGGAGACCTCTGCCTTTCACCTCCTCTGCCTTCCCAGGTCTCCAATCATACCCTTCCCTCCTATGGCCACAGCACAGTGCTCGCAGCCGGTTTGCCAGACTGGACCCAGTGGCTACGGAAGGTCACACAGCCTTTCTAGGGCATAGTGGGGGCTAGAGCTCAGACCTCCCGAAGCTTAGTCTCTCAGGGATCACCAACTCAGACGCCTCCAGGGACCAAACTGGGAGTCGCTCTGTGTAGGCAATGGGGAGGGGTGGAGTCTGTGGCAAGTAGAACAAAACAGAACTTCCCCTGCGGGGAGTTACTCCAACAATGTGCCCCATTGAAGGCCACGAGTGTCCAATTCTTGGTAAGTCTAAGAGGGAGTTCAGTATCCAAGGATGGTAGTGATTTGTCCAGGGTCACGCAGGGACTCAATGGCCGAACCACTGGACACTCTGGACTCGCAGTGTGGTGATCTTTCCAGAATGCCACTTCATAGAGGAGGATATGTGACCCCCCTCCACCTTCAGTTCTTCCCATCAGAGGCTAGTTTTACCCCGTGCTGGGGGAGTTACCCATGCTGGTCCCCCTCCCACCAGTCATGCAGGGCCCCCATTCCCCTCAGAGTCCCCTCAGGTCCCCCCAGAGGGGCTTCTCTATCTAAACCTTCCCATTCAGACCACTTCTGGTCCAACCCTCAGCTGTCAGGCAGAAAAAGTGGCAGCTCAAGCAAATCCCTCCCAGAATGTGAAAGGAGGAGTTTGGGGGAGGGGAGCAATGCTATTTTTAAAGAGATATTAATGGTGGGGATTTCAGGCATCATAAGCAAGACAGAAAGGGGGCATTCAGGGACAGGGAGTCTGGGGAGGAGCCCACAGAGGTCTGCCTCCTCTCTGGAGGCCTCACAGCGCTCGCACTCCTCTCCGCTGCTCTTGGCTCAGGGTTCCAGGTCAGTGCCCTGCTCCCAGCCTGCAGAGCTTTGTGCTGAGGCTGCCTTCAGTGGGGAGGACACTAACACGGATCCCGCTGCACCAGCCAGCCCTCTGGCCCCTCCAGAGGCCTCTCTTTTCTCAAATGTCCTAGAGGAGCTTTGGCAGATATCCTTCCCCTCTGAGCCCACTCCATTTTAGGGTCTTGGGTGCCTCCCGTGTCCTGGTTTCTGGCGGGTGGCTGTGCTCAGCTCTCTGGCAGTGTCCGGTCCCCTTCTGCAGGCACTCTTACCCTGCCTGGGAGGGAAGCAGCCCCAAAATAGCTCAGCTCTTTTCCCCTGGCCAGGCATCTCCCTTGAGCCCTGGGGTATGGTCTCCAGCCTGGACTGTCCTCAGGCCTCCACAGTCAACCTCTGAAGAAACTGCTTCATGCAAGGCAACCTGCCCATTATCATCAGCCTGGGAGGGACCAGATACATCCTGCAAACCCTGAAGCCAGCCTGTTTGCATCTGCAGAGTCAGTCACCTGAAGCAGCTGACTGTCAGCTCTGTGAAGGCTGCAGAGGCTGAGCCTCATTCCTTTCTCTGTACCCGCCCATGCCTACTGCATAGTAGGTGCTCAATAAACGTATCAGGATGGTGGGATTGAATGAATCAATCAATCAATGAGTTGATGAATGAAAACTTGAGTCCTTGTTACTTTTCAGCAGGGCATTAATTGGGTGCCTACAATAGCCCACAATAGAAAGATAGTCTATCCCTGGCTGGTGTGGCTCAGTTGGTTGAGCGTCATTCTGTGCACTCAAGGGTTGAGGGTTTGATTCCCAATCAGGGGACATACCCAGGGGTTCAATCCCCATTTGGGGCAACCAATCAGTTTGTCTCTCACATCAATGTTTCTCTCTCTCTCTCTCTCTCTCTCTCTCTCTCTCTCTCTCTCTTTTTCTCTCCCGCCCCCTCCCATTCCTCTCTCTAAAATACATTTTTAAAAATATCCTTGAGTGAGGATCTAAAAATTTTTTAAAAGAAAGAAAGATTGCCGAAACTGGTTTGGCTCAGTGGATAGAGCATTGGCCTGCGGACTGAAGGGTCCCAGGTTCGATTCCAGTCAAGGGCATGTATCTGGGTTGTTGGCACATCCCCAGTGGGAGATGTGCTGGAGGCAGCTGATCGATGTTTCTCTCTCATCGATGTTTCTAACTATCTCTCTCTCCCTTCCTATCTGTAAAAAATCAATAAAATATGTTTAAAAAAAAAAGAAAGAAAGATAGTCTAGTATCTGGGTTCACATGGTTTGAATCCCAGCTCTGCCAGTTGCTAGCCATGAGACTTTGGGCAAGTTATATAACATCTCTGTGTCTCAGTTCCTTCACCTGGAAAATAAAAGTAGTGAAAACAAAACATACCTCAAGTGTTGCTATGAGAATAAATACTTAATACAGGTAAAGAAAAAATCCTATCTAATAATAGACAAAGATTGAAATTAACCATACCTCTGCTACGCTTCCCATTGACTAATCAGCAAGATATGCAAATTAACCACCAACAAAGATGGCAGCCAGCAGCCATGCAGCTGAAGCGAGCAGGAGTCTTGCTTGCTCCAGTGATGGAAGAAGCCAAGCTTCCTCCCTACTGTGGCTGGGCCCTGAGCTCCACTCTAAGCAACAAAGTTGCAATTATAGAAGCTAAACAAACCCCAGATATCTGCTTTCAGCAGGCCGTGGCCTCAGAGCTGGAGCGGCAACAAAGTTTCAATTATAGAAGGTAACTAAATCCCAGAATAAAAAAGAAAAAAAAAGACGAGAGGTTGGGAGCTTCAGTCGCCAGCGGGCTTGGCCAGCCTGAAAACCCTCAGCCCCTCATCCAGACTGGCCAGGCACCCCAGTGGGGACCCCCACCCGTGCACCAGGCCTCTATCCTATATAGTAAAAGGGTAATATGCAAACTGACCCTAACAGCAGAAAGACTGGGAATGACTGGTCACTATGACACACACTGACCACCAGGGGGCAGACACTCAATGCAGGAGCTGCCCTCTGGTGGTCAGTGAGCTCCCACATGGGCGAGCTCTGCTCAGCCACAAGCCAGGCTGATGGCTGCCAGTACAGCGGTGGTGGCGGGAGCCTCTCCTACCTCCTCAGCAGCGCTAAGGATGTCCGACTGCAGCTTAGGTCTGCTCCCTGCTGGCAAGTGAACATCCCCCGAGGGCTGCCGGGCTGCCAGATGGATGTCTGATGGCCAGCTTAGGCCCAATCCTCCAGGGAGCAGGCCTAAGCCAGCAGGTGGTCATCCCCTGAGAGGGCACAGGCCGGGCTGAGGGACTCCCCTCCCTCAAGTGCACAAATTTTTGTGCACCGGGCCTCTAGTAAATAATAATAAGTAATAATTAATACAGGTGAAGTGTGTGTATGACAAGGGCCTGGCATGGAGTGAGTTCAGTAAATGTTGGTCATTATTACTCATGGTTGAATTACAGCATCAACATCGTGTTCTATGTTATGTGCTAGGTATGGGGGAAACCGGAGGATTCCACCATCACCTTCCCTGCCTTCCAAGGTTTACAGCAGAGCAGAGAGATGGAACCCACACAGGAGGGAGTCAGAGCCATGGGTTGCTGCCGCAGGTAGGGGAAGACTCCCCCAGGGGCTGGACCTGGTGAGGAAAGGTCCTGTGGAGATGGGGGACAGAGAGGGGCTGGGAGAGGCCGAGGCTGAAGGAGGAAGTATGTTGGGGCCACCAGGTTGTGGGCTGGAGCTGTCCACCTGGGTGCAGAGGGCCTCGCCAGTCAGGATGGGGGGATTGTACATTGTGAAACTTTATCCCTATGTTTCAGTCTTCAGCCTTTCAGTTCTGCTCTACACCTGGAAGCCATATTGGTAGAAAGTTCCTTCCAACCCCATTTTCTGAAGCTGTATGAGCATGAACGATTGGTGGGGAGCTCCCGGAGGCCCCTCTCGGGGCCCAGAGAGAGGTCTAGGGGTCTCTGATGTTCCCAGGCTGATTCCCTGGGGGAATGAACGTGACCCTCTCCCTGTGATCTCCACCCTGGAGAACTCCACTGACCAGTAGAAAAAGTAGATGACAATCTATGCTTGACTCACACAAGAGGAACAACCTTGAATGAGGGTGAGTCAGGGTTTTATAAGAAGAAGGAGGCAGGGTCCATGGGGAATGTGCCTGCAGCATGTATACTCATGTCCCCAACACTCCTAAAAGGAGACTCACAATCCCAGAAATCACCAGCCATCCCTGCCTCTGCACAGCCCCTCCTACCCCCACTCCCACCCATGGCTCTGCTTTTCTGCCTGGCCAACTCCTATTCATCCTGCATGAGTCTGAGTCTCCTCCTCTGGGAAGTCTTCCAGCCTACCACAGCCAAGGGAGTGCTCCCCTCTGGGCTTCCATAGTACCCTGTCCTTCTCCCTCCCATCAGCCACTGAAGCTTAACCCTCTACAATTGGTCCTTTTCCCCACGAAGTCAGGTAATAGGTCTCATTCATCTTTGAATTCCTGGTTCTTGGCCTCATGCCCGGCATCAATGAATGTTTGAGGAATGAATTGAGGAGCTGGGCCAGCACCACCCACAGAGTGAGGAATGAGGGCAGAGGCAGAGGCCAACACCAAGGCAGCTGAGCTACCCCAGACATCCCCAGCCCCACCAGTAGGATCACCCTGGCTAGTGTCCAGGTCCAAGGTTCTGGCTCACTTCTAACTCATCTCAGACAGGGCAGGACAAGGCATCCTTGCTCCCTACACATCCCCTCCTTTTCTCCCCATCAGGAGGGGCTGCCTCCCTGAGAGCATGCCCAGAGACAGGGCAGGAGGGGGGACAGAGGCGGGGGGCAATGAGGCCAGTTGAAAGACAGAGGGTTCAGAGAGGAGCCAGGGCACTTAGAGGACCAAATGTATAAAGTAACAAAGACAACCATATTCTTAGGAAGGAGGTTGGCTAAAAGATAGCCCCAGGGACCTAAGGACTGGCTTCCTCATGATAGTGGAAGGGAATGTGGTTCAGGTCTCTTTCAGTTTGTCCTTCTCTCATATGGCAGTTCATCTTTTGCCTAATCCGACACTAGAGCCTGGGCCAAAGCAGAGTGCCCACTTTCCAGATGGGAATACTGAGGCACTGTAAGCCCCTCGAGTACAGAGTTGTCTCATCCATTTCTAGCCCCACAATGTGCAAAGCACAATGCTGGGCACATGAGGGGAATGAGAGATGTGGAGTGAGAGACTGAGCTGTGTATTTATCTGGTCAATATTTATTGAACACCTACTAGATGCCTACCTCCTGCTAGGCATCCAGGATACAATGGTGAACAAGGCAGGTGTCTGCCCTGTGGAGTGTAGACAGCCCATGCTCTAGAATGCTCTGAGCACTAGCTGAGCATTAGGGATTAGCCACAGCTCCATTCATCTCCCACCACCTGCCCCTGCATATCAGGGAGCTGCCGCCCATTGGTGTGTGTTCAGGCAATGCAGGCTCCGGCCTAGGCTGAAGGTTGTTCAACAGCCCAAGTAAAATCAGCACCTTGCAGCTGTGTCTCTATCAACCCAGGCCTACACATCTTTAAGATGCATTAGAGGTCGTGACCATTCACCTGCTCAGGGACCACTCCCTGCAGGGCTCAGCCCCCTTCCTGCTGTCCCCAGGGCTGGGCAGCCCAAGGTCTCCAAGTGTTGTCAGTAGGGGCTGGGAGAGCAGCGGGCCCTGGCTGATCCTCAGGAATGGTCAGCCCTGGTTGTGTTGGAGGATCAGGTGGATTCTTCATTCTCCCTCCACCTGTCCTCTGATGTGGAAAGAGGTGGGAGGAGAGGAGGAGTGGGAAAAGAGGAAGTAAGTCCCAGGTTAGACAGCCCATCCTTGGTCCCATGGGTTCATAGACCCCAGCATTGTGGACCTGCAACTGACCATACCCACAACCCTGACCAATCACAGTGGGTTCTGGCTGAAAGAGTGGGCAGGATCCTGGGGGTCCCGCATAGATGCCCTTTTAGTCTCTGGGTTGTGCGGTGAACCAGGGCCCCAGGGGAGGAGCAGGAGCATCTGGGGCAGCAGCAGTCTAGACAAAGATGATGTACCCACTTGAACAGAAGTATTTTTGATCCTGACCTTAAATATTTTAATAGCCAGTATGACTGCGTCGGTACATTCCAGCCCTGCTACCAACCACAGTGCCCATATGATCACATCAAATCCAATTTAAAACCACACATTTTATTGATGTTCTTCATCGACAATGCAGGGTCATGTATACAAATGGTACTCAAGTCCCACAACTGGCAACTTCCCCACCGCTACACCCGCCCCCGTCCCCCCCCCCACACACACACACTGTCCAATCTGCCAGGAGCCGACCTCCTGCAGGTCTCCCTTTGGCTTCCTCCCCCAATGTCCAGCCTCACAGCGCCGAGGCGAGGCTCCGGGAGGCTGCAAATGGCTGGACTGGCTTCCAAGCTTGAGCTGGGGATCAAGAGAGAACCAGGGCCTGGGTCACCCAGGCCTCTCCCCCTACCCTTCCATTCCCACCACCTAAGTATGGCCAGAACGAGGGTGAGGATGCCCCCAATGACTTCTCCATCCAGCAGCCGGGGCTCTCCTTCAGCTTTCTCTGCCATATCTTTCCTCTCCAAGTGACCTGCCCTGCTGACCACCAAGATGGCAGAGTGACCATTTTTCTGGGGGTGGGACTCAGTGCCTGGATGACAGCAACAAGTTGCCCCTGATGGCAGGAATCTCATGATCTTGGTCACTACTGTACATATGTGGCACTAAATAAATACATGTAGGATGCATGAACGAAGGGATATGGGAGGAAGTATAAGCAGATGGAGCCATTAGTACATCAGCCCTCTAGGGGCATTGAAGGCAGGACCAAGGTAAAGTCCTTCCAAGCTCCACCCAAGAACTCAGGGTGTTGTGTAGTAACAATTGGGGTTGCCATGGCCACCAGCTGGGCACTGTAGGGTGTGGGTTTCAGCCCTGCTGCCTGCATGGATGGCAGACTGGCCTTGGGACCCAGTCAGGAGGGGGCACATGTGTTGTCCCCACTCCCTCATATGCCCCAGGGATCTGGTCCTCTGGGTTCTAAAACACACGGCCATGCCCTTATTCAGAGCCAGTCAGATAACAGCGCTGGTCTGGCAATTGCACCCCTATATTCTGGTCTCCCCACTCCACAGCCTCAACTCTCCCAATCTTCCCCTTCCGAGTTGAGCATGACCTTCAAGCTCTGCTCTCCCCACCACTGTCCCCACCTGCCCCTGAACTGCTCCGTCTCCCTGTCCTCAAATGCCAACCGCCTTAACTAGCATTAGCGCCCGGGTAGATTTGTCTCTCCAGAGACTCTCTCCTTGGTGGCTGGGTGGGATCCTAAATGTTTGCATCATCATTTTAAGACTCCTCTGTGCCCATACCACCTCCATGAAAACAAATAACTCTCTACAGATCATCTGGACCTGGCGATCACAAAGCGGACACCAGAATCCTGGGTGGGAGAGATGTTCCCTTCCCTAAGCCTGTGCAGGGATTCTTTCCCGGCGCACCTGCTAGATGACTGCCTAGTCCCTGCTGGAATACCTCTGGTTTGGGGCCCTCACTACCTCCCCAGGAAGCCATCCATCCTAACGTTGAACAGCTTTAGCTGCCAGAATGTCCTTTATACGGGGAAAAAATGAACCCATTTCCTTCTCTCATTCTCATTCTTCAAATATCTCAGCACTCAGCCTCTGTGCCACCCTCTTCCTTCTCCCCTAAGTTCTCTCTCTCTCTCTCTCTCTCTCTCCCTCTCTCCTATATGGTTATGTAGTCACATGCCTCTCATTTATAAGTATGTCCCCTTCCCTTCTCCCTTCTCCTTCCTTTCCCAGCATCTAGCCAAGGCTGGAAGAGTGCCAGGAAAAGAAAGCATCCAGCCAGGCCCCGGACTGGGCTGGGTGGCCAGCTGGAGTAGGTTGCACAGGGGACAGCAGCTGGAAAAGAAATCCCAGACCATTGGCTGCTGCGTCCCAAAGAAAGGGCCTTGCAACTTGGGGGTGGGTGGGCAGCAAGCTACTGAGTTCTTTTCCCCTCTCACTGCCCACAATTCCTCAGAGGGGACGAGGACACTCCCCCTCCTTTCCCAAGCTCCCTGGCAGTTGGCAGAGCAGACTTGGTAATTTTAAACACTTTGTAATTTTCAACAGTTTTGCCAGACTTCAGGTCCCAGGGAGCATCCTATCAGCAGCAAGAATTCATTCCCTACTCCCAACATGGGGCTTAGAGGACAAGATCCAGCAGATGGCAGTGACGACATGAGACATGGCAGAGGGCATGGATCAAGTGGGCAGAGGGGCAAAGAGGGGCCCCAAGGAAAAGAAACAAATGCAGAGGCCTCCTGACACCCGCCTGGCCGGCCCATGGAGAGTGGAACAATGCCTGGGTGGCCATTTTTTCCTCCTTGCCATTGATCCACCAGCCAATGCTGTTTTCTGTGTCACAGACCAGGGGTGGATGCTAGGACATTATCCATCCAGGTTGCAGTGGGTCATGGGTGGGGACAAGGGTGCCATGGTCTCGTGTTCAGGAGGAGTCAAGACACCGAGAGGAATGATGGGCGTGCCTACTTGTCCCGCGGCTTGGAGCTCTCACCTCCGACGTTGAACATGGGGACCAGCAGGCCCAGCAGCCACCGCTTCCCGAACACCTCCTGCAAGTTCTTGCGCCAGGGCCCGGCCCTCACCGCTACCCCCTTCCGCACCTGGTGGCGGGTCTGCCCCCGGAGGATCAACAGCAGCTGATGGCAGCAGAAGCCGGCGCAGGCCAGGCCGACGGCAAACCAGAGGTAGAGCATGAGGATGACGAACATTTCAGAACCGAGGACAGCTCCTGCAGGGGTGGGGGCGGGGAAACACCAGCATCGCTTTACACCCAGGCCACGTACGGACCTGCCATCCCTGCAGGCGCTTTCCGCTCGGAAGGGAGGGAGATTAATGAGATTGAAGCGATATTTTACAGCAATCTCAGCGCTGCAGCGACGGCGAGGAAGGATAAACTAGTTGCCCTAACTTTTTCTTAGTGCTGACGGCCAGGGGAGAACTGGGGATGTCCGGGAGAAGGGAAGGAAGCTGCTCTGCGCGGCGCCTAGATATTAACATCCCTGAGTCGTAGATACCGGTCTTTCTCTGCCTTCTCTTTCTGGTCTGGAAATAGGGAGAGGGCTTTTTCTAGGAGGAGCGAGGGGTGAGCTGAGGGTGCTAGAGGGGGAGCTGGCGCCTGGGCAGCTGTCTAGACTGAAGCACCTGCTCCCATGGAGCCGGAAGCATCAGCGGGAGGGCTCAGGCAGGTGACAGCGTGACGGGGAGCAGGGCCCAGTCATCAAGAAGAATAAGTAACCAGCTCCCAGGGCAGCACAGAGCTCCAACCGAGAGAATAAACCCGTCATTAGTGTTAACAAGAGGACAGTGTGGCCACCAGAACACTTGGCCAGAGCTCTCCTGTCAGTCAGAACTTGCTAAGCCTGGAAGGGCCCCCCGCTCCCCCCCCCCCCGCCTTCCCCCCTCCCCAGGTCACTAGTCCAGCCTCCTGCCTTGGGCCGACCTCCTGTAAACCTCTCTAGACAAGCCCTCTCTGTTACTAGGTTTTAAATGTCATCTGAGTAAGAGATCCCACACTCTTCTTCAGAGTAGGGGTGGGCAGTCCACGCTAAGTTTGAATCTCCCAGCTCTGTGGCCTCGCACACGTTTCTTAACCTCTCTGAGTTGCAGTTTGCTCATCTGTAAAATGGCTCCATAGGTTTGCACGATCCAGGAAAATTGTGTGCAAAGTGGTCAGCTTTCTGGTTCCCACACAGCACAGCGCTCCCTGCTGAGGAGACTTGACCCAAAATGATCTCAGCGTTAACTCCTTTTAGATCATCAAGCTTTCTCGTTCTTCCCAGGGCTTGCAGTCCTAGCTGGGCTGCATCTTTGGCAGCCATGGTAGAGACACCCACCTTTACCTGCCCAGCAGCCAGGGCAGTGAACCCAGGAGAGAACTCGAAAGCCCCCCTCAGCTGCTCTTCCTGCAGGACAAGCCCACCACCATGTCCTCCAGTGAGATGAGGGTACCTGCTCCAGACCCCACCTTACAACCTACTTGACCTCTGCAAATCACAACCATATCCCTCCCTTCTCCAGCTTCCCCTGGCCCCGGTCTAGCTCTTCCCCGGTCTCCCCAGACTCCAGTTTCCAGACCCCTGAGGGTTTGGGGTCTTACAACTTGTCCAGTCTCAGTAGTGATGGACTCAGCCACCGGGAGGATTTGGGTTTGCTCATTAGCAGCTTTCTCTTGCCCTCAGCCCCTGGGAGCTTGATAGCAGGTTTCTATTTGTGAAGTTGGTGACAATAAGTCCATCTGCCCAGGGGAGGGAGGGCTCGTTCCAGCTGGCATTTTGAGGAGCCCCTCAGCTGGCTGGGGGCAGCAGCGGGACGGGGCTCACACTGGGCAGGCCCTCCCTCTGACCCACTTCTTCTTGTCAGCACAGGTTAGCTCAGGAAGCACATGGAGGATGAAGGATCCAGGGACCGGGGTTCCCGTTGGGCTCCGGGAATGCTGACAGGGACAGATGACCCTCAAGCTGGGACCTGAGAACATCAGAGCTGTCAAGTGCGGGCCTGCCTTGCATCTCAGCCTCGGGGACAAGCCTGAGCTGATGGAAGCTGTTTTTCAGGGGCTTTATTTCTGGCACTAAATCAATGTATGCGGAAAAGACCCTGTGGCCTTCTCCTGGCCCCTTGTGGCAACTACAAAAGGCTCTTCTGGTGACCTGCTTTTTCTTGAAATGTTTGAAGTTGGCTAACCTGGCTGCCTCAGCTCTCTGAACTATCTAATAATAGTTCTGCTTCTTTTAGAAAAAATCAGAGTTTTTCTAAAGGCCTGAATGGTCACACCACCCAATCTCTCCCTCCCTGCTTCCCACCAAGCATTTATAACACCTTTGACAGATCATTGCCTGGCATCTTTGACATACATTCAGGGACAAGGGGCTCCCTTCCTCCCAAAGAGGCTCATTCATCAAGAAGCAGCTTCAGAGAGGCAGTGTGGTGTGGTGGAAGGAATATGAGCTCTGGAGGCTAGCAACCCTGAGTCCAAATCTTGGGTTGGAATCATAACTAGTTATGTGGCTTCGAAGCAACTTAACCTTGCTGACCGTTTTGTTCCTGAGCCTTTAAGATGGATATGATAATACCTACCTCACAGAATTGTGGTGAGGACTGAATGAAATGAGACCTGCACAGTGGGTAGCACATAATAGGTGCTCAACAAACGTTAATCCCCTTTCCCTTTCACTGGACTTTCTGGAGGCATCCACCACACTGGTGTACTTATACAAATGTCATGACACAGATCAGATGGCATCATCTCCATTTCCTAGGTGAGAAGAATGAGGCTCAGAGAAGTGACACAATTTACGCTGATCCCATGAAGCCACAAGAAAAGACAACTTCTAAAACCCACCTGGCCAGCCTCCTACCTCTTGAGCATCAGCTAAAGATCCATGGGCAGCAGCCACCAGAAGACCTCTTCTACTTCTAGCTCACAGGGCCCACACTCCCAGCCATCTCATGCTCATGCCGATATAAGTCAGGGACAGTACCACAGTTGAGGACAAGTACCACAGCTGGAAAATAACTGCTCAATCAGACAACTTGGGCCTTCCAACTCCCTCCTGTCCTCCTGAGCAATGAGGTAGGTAGTGTCCTCAACCACTTGGGTTGAGAATAGGGGGAGAAGACATAGGGAGGAAGGCACTGAAGAGTGTACAGGGGAGGGGGAGAAGGACGTGCAAGGGGAACGATGAAAGGTTGGCAAAGGAGGAAGATGAGATGGGAGAGTTTGAGATTACAAATCTTGGCCTTTCTTTTCCTAGTGGGTATGGTGAGGAGGTAAAAGATAATGGCACTCATCTTTCTGCTGGAATGGGATCTGGTCTCCAAGGTAGGCACTTACTGGTTCTGTTCTCCCACCAGAGCAAATACATAGATCCCTGTTTTTTCTTTCCTGCCTCCCAAACCTAGCACATATGGATAGGCCTCTAAGCCTGGCTTATCTCAAATCAAACCATTTCAAGATCCTCCCTTTGGAAACATCCATTTTTATGTGAGGAAACTACTTGCAAAAGAAAGTGTAATTAGGTTCTCTGGCTCCCCTCATCTCTCCACCTGCCTGTGCTCACACTCCACCCCCTAGCTCGCCCACCTACCCTCCCTCCTCCTGGTTATTTCAGTCCCAGCAGCCTCCTATGCCAGCGCCAGGTTCCAGAAGGCCTGAGAGCTCTGAGTTCTGGGCCCAGCTCAGCCACCAGCCCTCAAGGCATCTCCCCTATCTGGGTCCTTCCTGGGTCTCTGTGTTCCCTCTGCCAAATGGCACAACAGTTCTATGCCTGCAAAAGATTAGGCTGCTGCCCCAACAAAGGCTGAAATAATGGCTTCCCCCCCCCCACCCCCCCAAGAGAGGAGCAAAATTTTTATCAATGTCCAGCCCAGGCACATCAAGACAATGTTGGCTTCTCAGTGGAAGCAGCTGCACTTTCTTTGTCCCTGAAAGGTCAGTGGCTGAGGAAACATGCTGTGTTCCCTGTGCTGCTGTGGGAAAGCCATTTAATCCATTTGCGCCTCAGTTTGTTCATCTGAGAAATAGAGATATTGATACCATACACACATGTGTGTACACTATCAATTGTAAAAACCAGGTCAATCAGAGTCAAAGGCCAGGGGAGGATGGAGAGGAAGGAAGTGAGGTAGGGACACGTTGCAAGGCCAGGTAAAGTGGTAAGAACTGCCACAGGTCCCTCTGGGCCACGTACCAGGGAGCTGTTCACAGGACACTCTATACACAGTCCTCACCAGGGTGCCCAGCTGAGTGTCACTTCCAAGGCCCACATGTCTGGCTCCTGCAGGTGTACGAGCCTCCTGGAGGATCAGTTCCCACACCAGTCCCATCACTGTGGTGTGAGGATGCAACCATTAAACATGGCTGCATCTCCAACCAGGTGCCGCCTGCTTTGAGGCATCTGCAGGCTGGGACCACCTGGTGGGGTCAAACATCATGGGCAGGAGGGCAGAACTTAGTCTCTTGCTGGGGCTGGCTGGTACCCTGTTGATCTTACTGTGGTTGGTTGGCAAGATGTTTGGAAGGCAAAGTCCTTAAGGGAATGCATGAGGAGCATTGGGGTCCAGGCAGAGGAAAGGTCAAAACATGGGTGCCCCTCACAGGCCGCATGGAAGGGGAGCCAGCACCCAGCCCACCTGGCACAGAGCAGGTGTATTGCCTGGATCACCACATCTCTACGAGCCAATGGGCCATGGTGAGCACAAAGGAGATGATGAACGAGGTTGGGGTAGGGAGAGAGGTTGCCAGATAAAATACAGCATGCTCAGTTAAACTGAATTTCAGATGGGTAACAGAACCTTTTTTTTTTTAGTATAAGTATGTCTCATGCAATATTTAGGAGTTACTTATACACTTAAAAGTTATGCATTGTTTATCCAAAATGATAATTTAATTGGGCATCTTGTTGTGGGGGTTTTATTTTTATTTATTTATTTTTGCGAAATCTGGCAAACTTGGGGTTGGGGTTGGGGTTGGGGTGGGGTCTTTGTGTAGGGCCCAACCTGCCTGTCAAGACCCACTCACCAGAGAAGAACTGGCTGATGGAGGTGGGAAGGAGCGTGAGGAAGGCCAGTGGGTGCGCGAAGGAGATGGAAAGGACTGCCGAGATGTAGGCCACGCCCGCCACCATGGAGTAGAGGCAGGCCAGGGAGGTGTAGAGGCAGAACAGGACGAAGTTGCGCATGTTCCTGCTGCCAATGCAGTTGCCGGTGAAGAAACAGTGGTGGTCGTGCCTCAGGGTGACTCTGGCACACACTCGGCAGAAGTGGGTGCTGGGCGGGGCGGACAGAGCCTTCCTGGCCGAGGCCCCCTGGCAGGCGTCCAGGTCGTCGGGCGAGTTCTGGATGACCAGGACGTAGTTGCCCAGGGCGTTGGTCGAGAGGAACAGGAAGAGTGCCCCGTGGAGGAGCGCTGGCGAGCAGAGCCGCGCGGCCGCCGGGTCCTCGCGCATGCTGGGCAGGAAGAGGAAGAGCTGGAGCGCGAAGGTCACCAGGGAGATGCACAGGAAATAGGCGGGGGCCACCACGTTGAGCAGCCTCAGCGCCAGCATCTTTGATTACATTCCTAAGGGGCCGGGGAGAGAGGAAAACTTACTGCGGTGTCCAGGGGGCGCCCTAGGGCGCTCCCCAGGCGTCCTCCGTCGGCCCAGCTTCACACCAGTCCATGCTCCCCATCCTTGTCCCTCCACCGTCCGTCCTCTCTTTCCTAACCCGGGTGGAGCAGGCATGAGACCCCGAGACTCACCGCCAAGGCCTCTGAGGGTCAGACTCTACTTCCCCGTGCTGGCTCCATGGTTTCCGAGGGACTTCGGCGCCCTGGCACCCCGGAGTCAGACACAAGGAGAGCGCGGTTGGGGCTTGTTTGTAAGGAAAGGAGGGGCAAGGGGTTGGGCTCTGTTATGGCTGTGGAAAAGAGCCCAGGTTTGGGGTTTCTCCTTCAGACCTCCCAGGAGGAGAAGGCAGAGGCTTGGGGTGGGGCCCAGGGAAATTATGGGAGCCCTGCATCACCTCCCCTTTCTCAGCCCCCGCCCCCACCCCACCTTGGGCAACACACTCAGGGACCTCACAGGTCATCTGACTCTTTGGAGGTATGTGTGCTTGGGGGTCCGTGATATTTGGTGTGTGTGTGTGTGTGTGTGTGTGTGTGTGTGTGTGTGTGTGTGTGTAGGGAGGGTCTGTGTGTGACTCTGTACGTGTAATCTGTGTGTGCCTGGGTGTCTGTGTTTGTGTATATCTGTGTACACACACGCAGCCGCTGCCACCTGGCTTTTAAAAAAATCGATTAAAACAATCGATCCATTCACACAGGCGCTGAGGCATCTAGTGGGGTGAGGCGGGGGCAGCCGGAATACCTGTGTCAGCCGGTCTTGGTCAGCCCACCTCTCCACGCTGGCAGCCCTGGCTATTTCTTTGCAAAAAGCGTTTTCATTTGAGGCGACGATATCCCCCCTTCCCGCCCGCCTCCCGCCCTCCTGAAGCGAGAAATCCAAACAACGCCGATGGCGCCGAAACCCTTTCGGTACCAACAAGCTCGCCCTGGGCGCAGGAGCGGATGCTTGGCCAGCCTTTCGGCTGATCGACCCCCGCCGCCGAGCGCAGCCCCCGCCGCATCCCCACTCCACCTCCCTCACCCCCAGCCCAGGTTCCTGCCCAGCTTCGGAGGCCACCGGTGCATGGAATTCTGGGCGCCCGAGAGAACTTTTCCAAGGGCTAAGGAGTCGGGAGCCCGAGGCGCGAGAAAAGTTCTGGGAAGGCAGCTGCACCCGGGATGGGCGAGTGCCAGGAGGCCACCATCCAGGCTGTCCCATCCCTTTGGGCGACTGATCACCTTGGAGTCCCCTCTGAAGGTGCCAGTGCCCCGGGGACCCGCGGCCGCACGGGGAGCGCGAGTCTCTCTCCGGCAGGGTGCCAGCGCCAGGCACGCCCAAGGGTGGTCGCTGGGGGCTCGGTACTGCCTCTGGCCATGCGCTTCCCGGAGCTGCCGCGGCGCTGCCCGCCCCAGACAGAGCCCTCGGCCCCGGGCTCCGGTGAAGCAAGTGTCTTCCCCACGCCGGTCGCCAGGGGGGCGCGGGAGCAGCCTCCAGATGCGCCGCGGCGCCTGGAAGGCGAAGGACTGGGGCTGGGGGAGTGGGGGGCGTTGGGCGGGCGGCCGCAGCCCGGGCCCTACGCGGGAGAGAGGACGGCGGAGACTGCCCGAGCCGCCCGGGGACTCGGGGAGCTGTCCGTTCAGCACTGGAGCCTGCCTCGCCCGCAGCGGAGGGCGGCACAGCAGGAGCCCCAGCGAGGCGGCCGCCGGCTTCTCGGCCAGCGCCAGCCGGGCGCCCGGGAAGCCGCCCCCTGCGCGGCCGCCGCCGCCGCCGCACCGCCGCAGAGGGGTGAGGAATGAACTCACCGAGCTCCGGTCGCCGATAAGAGGAGCCCTGGACGCCGGCTCTCGCCCTCTCCGAGGCTGCAAACTTGTGGGCTCGGCCCCGCTGGCTCGCAGCCTTCTCACGATTCGCTTCGGGGACTGGGCAGGTAGCGGGGGTGTGGGGAGGAGGGAGCGGGCAGCGCGGTCCTCCCACTTGGGCGCCAGCGAGTGGGGGCCAGGAAGCGGCGGGGATGGCAGCTGAGTACCCCCAGTCCTGTAACCCCCTCTTCCCCTTCTGGGGGCGGCTCCCTGACCACCCCTCTCAGCATCGGGGACTTGCCCCCCACCCCTCCCCTGGTTCCCTTGCAGTGGGCTGGGGCGCCCTGCCTGACTTCAGCCACCGGTTACAACTGGGATCTGGATTCAGCCCTGATGTGGATGCTCTCACCATCATCTGCTCTTGCCTTTCCGCTGTGGCTGACAACCCTCCCTGCTCTCCACTCTGGGACAGAAAGGAGCCTGGGGGTTTTAGAATTCAGCCTGCCAGGGGCAACACCCATAAAGACCAGTGTCATTGTCACAGAGGGGTTGAGACCCCGACTCTGGAGCCTGTCCCCCTGGGTCTGAATAGCCACCATTCACTACTGTGTGATCGTCAGTTTCCACTTCCTCATCTGTAAAACAGAGATGTGAGGATTCTATGACAATATACGCAAAGCCCTTAAACAGGGCCTGCCCATGGTAAGCACTAGTTAAGCAGTAGTGCCTAGTTAGTGTCACTATTTACTGGGCTCTAGAACCAGGCACTGTGCTAAGCTTTTAGCATAAGGCAGCTTTGTTAACCTTCTCAGCAGAAGCTCAATGATCCCCACTGTGTGGATGAGGAGGTCGAGACACAGAGATGCTAAGCCACATGCCCAGAGCCACACAGCAGGTAAGTGGCAGAGCCTGGATTTGAACGAATGCACCCTCTCTCCGCCTCTACACACCCCAACATCACTCTGAGACCCGGGGGGGTGTCTCGTTTGGGAGAAGGGGGGACAACAGAGCTTGAACCAGGAGCATCTGCCCGGCATCCTGTCCCATCTCCCTGTTCCCATTCCTTCCCCTCCTGACTCCACTATTCTGAGGTGGGTGCTGAGGGACACCAAGAGGGTGGGTGCAGTTGGCCAGTGTGTGTCAAATGGGGGCGGGGGTGAGGGACGCAGAGGCTTTAGAAAGACAGCACGCATATTGGAGCCACCACGACTACTTCAGTTTCCCGGGCTGTCATGTCTCACCTCCCCTTACCCTCACCCTGTTCCACTCCTCTGGGTGAAGGCAAACATAATAAATAAATAATTGTTTCTCAACCGGTTGATTAAAACAGGAGCAATCCCTTAAAATGAGGGCCATGTGCTTATCAGCCCAACCTATAGTTTTGAATCATCAGATACTGTTTTCTCTGTATTTTATCAGTGTACATTACAATAAAAGGGGAGGGGGCAGGAAACCTTATGTATAAGCAAAAACAAACAAACAAATGCAAAAAAAACTCAGCTTGGACACGTTTGCCAGGTGATGGCCTCTGAGGCTCTGGTAGCCCTGTGAGTCCCAGCGGCCACAGGGCGTTCACGGGGAAGCACAAGTGGCATTTCTTCCTTGAGAGCCGCTTTGTGTCAGATCATGGCTGCCTGCGCCCTTTTCACAAGCTCTGCCTGCCTCTCAACCTGGCCCTGGAGGCGAGGAGCCGGGAGGGCTTGGTTTGGGCTGTATTGATTGAAGATCTCTGTTCCCTAAAAACCTTGAAATTCCGGTGGTATTTCTAATTTTATTTTGCATATGGGTGTGTGGTGGGAAGGTGTGTGTCTGAATTGGTGTGTGTGTGAGGGGAGGGAGAGAGAGAGAGAGAGAAGCTAAATGAATGTGGGAAGATGTCAGTGGGGGAAGGGAACATTCAGCCAGGGAAGAGACAGAGATCTGGCTGAAGGGTGGACAGGAACGATGATTTATTTAGAAATATAGTTGATCAACTGAAAGGGACATTAAAGCTTCAGAGTTGGAGTTAGTAGCCCTCACCCCTTGAGTGAATTGAGTAAGAGGAAGCATGGCCAAATGTTATTTGGTTTTCAAAATTTGGTGCTTACCCTGACAAAATCGATAGGGAGGTCAATTTTAAAACTTCACTTTGATCCTGGCCCCATCAGAATGAGGCAGCCTAAGAACAAACACTTTCTTGCCACTTACCAGCTGTGAGACCTGAGCAAGTCACTTCACCTCTCTGTTCTCAGTTTGCTCATCCATAGAATGGGATGACAACGTCACCTTGTGATGATGATGATCGGATGGGATCATGTAATCTAAGTGCCACAGGCCCAGCAGGGGATTGGATAGTGTTAGCTTCTTTCTCTTCCTCTCTCTCTTCTGGCCCTTATCTTTATCCACAAGAAAGTCTCCTCTTTCCAACTAAAACGAGAGCTTTTGGTCTATGTTGGAAATATATTTTTGGGGGGCGGGGGGGGAGGGGGTCTCCTTCATATCTCCTAGCCTGATGATTTACCCAAAAGAGTTCAAGTGTCTTGACAGATGAGTTGATACTGGTCTCTTTCCGAGAGGAAAAGCTGTGTTATGAGGTCTTTGAAATGTCTGGTGAGGACACATTTGCCATTGATCTTGCAGTCCGCTGCCACCCACACCAACTGTAGTTTCATCCTTCACAAACAGCGTCAGAAAATAATTTATAAACCTCAGTCTCCATTGCCTTTGTCATATATTCATAGTTAGGCTCTGGCTCTACCTGCAGGCTGTCCCAAGGGGGCAGTAACACAGACAGGCATCTGATTGCTGTCGAGTGCTTTCCCAGAAATATGTGCCATAAATCTTGCTATTTGGTGGTGTTATTTGAATAAAATGAGTTCTCTCCCAAGTGGCGATCATTCCATTTTGTCTCGAAATGTTGTACACAAAGAGAGGAGCTCCGTGCAGCAAGCCACGTCTGCCTGGGTGGGGAGCCGCCCACACATGTCTGTCTGGCCCTATAACTTCCCAGGAGTTTGGGGTGGAGAACATTCCAAGATGCAAGGGCCACACCCAAGGAGGCTCTGGGGATTTTCCTTCATTGTCATGCTCCTATTTCAGATTGATCAGGGGGAGTGGAGGATAAAGGCTGAATGGGGTCTCCAGGTTAACCAGGTCCTGAAATTAAGGTTTTAATAGGCATCCTTGGACAGGATATTCTTTACTGCCAATAGCAAGTCAGAGGCAACCACAAAGTGCTCCCCAAGTCTCAGAAGGCTTAGTGAGATGCTGTCTGGCCTGCCTGGACTTGGAAAACAGATCAGTGTGATTTTCATCTTAGCCAATCGAGTACGTGAGAATTGGATTGTCGCAGATTTTCTATTTGGAGGTGATAATTTACTTGGCCAACTATGTCTTCATTTTAACAATAACATTACTTTGATGTAATAAAGTGCTTAGTAACCTTACGAAGTACATCCACAAAAATCAAAATTTCATTCCATGAGCCTCTCAGTAGCCCCATAAACTAGCTGGGGCAAAAATGATTAAACCCATTTTTCTTATGAGGAAACTGAGGTTCAAAGATTTGCTATACATTAATTTGCAAGCCTTGCCCACATTCAAATTAAAATGTGATTTCACATGCAAACATCCTATTGATACTTACATTTTCTAGAGCATGTAAGTATGGCACTTGCATAAAGGAAGCAGGTATATAATCTACTCCCTCGGGGTAAACGACCTGCAAGATCTCTCTTTATGTAAGATCTTTATGTAAAATTACATAAATAAGTAAGCCTGCAGCACATTAATCAAACGCTCTCAAGCACTTTGTGGCTTGTGGCGCTAGAGTGTGTATGTGATGGGGGCAGTGGTGCTCACTCATCATCCAAACCCACATGTCACGGGAGAAACAGCCGGTCTGAAAGTCAGCACTGGGTGACAGGAAACCCCAGCGGTCTCCCTGGTGACGGATGCCTCAGGGTGGAAACCTTGGCTTGGCTTGGCAGAGCCTCCTTTGGAGCATTCAGGCTGTGGAAGAATGAATGTGATCCTTTACCAATTAGCACTGGTTTCCAGGGAGCTCTCAGGCAGTCCTGGTGGGGAGGCCTGTGCCTGTGGGCCAGGGCGCAGCTCAGCAGAGGTGGTGGCAGCAAGATTAACAGGCCCTTTTGTCTCAAAGCTCGCAGGAGGGAGAAAGAGGAGGTATGGGGAGGGAAAAGATGGGGAGCAGACGGGAGGAGAGGGAAATGAAGAGAGGAAAGAAGAAAAGGGGGGCTGCAAGAGTACACACTCATCTGACACAACCTTGGTTTATGTCTTCATGACCAAGGTCGAAGGTCATAGGAAGTGCAGGGGGTGATCAGCTGTCTCCTTGAGAATCCTATAATGCCAGGTGTCCTGGATGGGAGGGAATGAGCCAGAAGGTTAACATCTCAATTAGAGAAGGAGGGACGTGAGGCCAGGAGAATGAGGTCACTGCAGTGCCCTTGGCTGTTTAGAGGACTCTTTAAAATGGTGTTATGGTCATAGAACAGCAGGCCACACAGAGCTCACAGCCCTGCCTCCATCTATTGCCCTGCTCCAGCAGAGGTGACCGAGGCCCAGGAGAGAGGCAGTGTGGCGTGATGAAAAAAGCATGAGCTTTTGGCGTAAGCTTTGACCTGTTTTCCCATTCATTCGCTGTGTGACCTTGAACAACTTCCTTAGCCTCTCTGAGCCTCAAATTCCCTATCTATGTAATTAATCAATCAATTAATTAATTGGAGCTATAAGTTATAGAATTTGTCATGAATTTTAAATGACAAAGATACCATCTCAATAGCACCTGCCTTTTCCACTGAAATGTCCCCCGGCTACCAGCTGCCAAATAACCCTGCTTGTCGCATAGCACTTACTGCCTCTTTGATGATTTTGTTTGTCGGTACCTCTGTTGGCCTGTTTATTGCCCCTTTGTATCTGATAGACTCTAAACCCCCAAGGACACAGATTTACCTGTCATCTTCGTTTTTGTAATCTAGACCCAGCCCAGAGCTTGGCATACAGTGAGTGCTCCGTAATAAATATTAGAATAAACAAGAAACCGTTTGGGGGGACAAAGGGCATGAGGGAACTATTTGGAAATCTATACCTTGATTGTGATGGTGATTACATGACTATGTTTGCCAAATTGTAGAACTACACCCCTCAAAAGGGTGGATGTTACTGTATGTAAATTAGACTTTAATATCTGACCTCTAAATAGGCTTGAGGGAGCAGTGGATAAACAGAATTCAACCAAACAAAGATTCATGTTTACTGACACCCGTTATGTGCCAGGTTGCTAGAGGGCCAGGTGCCTTCGCATTGGTTGCTGTATTTAACCCTTGCAACAGCTCTGCGTGATGAGAGCCTGACTCCTCCTGTTTTATGGAGGGGGAAGTGGAGGCCCAGAGTGGTTACAAGACAGGCCAAGATTGTAAAGCTTGTTGGCAGTAGAAACAAAATCCAGGTCACTTGCTTTCAGTGCCCAAGTCTCACCCAATGTTTTTCCTTCTGTGTCTCTCACCCGGCAACCCTCACATGGACATAGAAATAAAGAGCCCATTTCCCTTATGGAGAGGTAACGTATTATGCTGTTGTTGATCTTTTGCACTTTAGCATGAATTAGCCAGTCAGAACCTTTTCTCAGTGAAGAGGGGCAAAGACAGAAGGGCTTTTTGCTGGAGACTAGGAGTGGGGTAGGATGGGAAGTAGAGTTAACATAAATAGACCTGCAAAAGTGTCAGGTGGGGCCAGAGGATGGAAAGGAGCAGAAGGAGATAGAAGCTTACTTCACTCTCACATTAAAGAAGTTTCAAGGCACCAGTCTGGGACTACTGTAGAGGCTTCACGATAATGTGGGACCCAGACCCTTTCCATCTTGTTGCTCCATCATACTAAGCATGTTGCCTCATGGTTCATTAGCCACATCTTACTGGGCAGGAGCCAGAGGCTTAGGAAAATGTTTAAGAGCTGACAGCTAGTAAATGGTGAAGGACCCGAATCATCCAGGACAGACAGACATACTTTACTTGACCCAGACAGGCAAGTATACCCTACTTCATTTCCATAACCCTGGACCTCCATTGGACTGTGACCTCAGGAAGAGTAGGGACTAGGGTTCTGTCCATGTGGTACCCACACTATCCAGCATGTAACCTGGCCCGTAGAAGCTATTCAGGATATGTGCACAGAGTGGAAGGAAGAATGAATGGACTCTTAGGGGCCTGGGTGACAAAACTATGGGAGACAGATTGCTACAGATCCTCTGTACGAGCCACAGGCAAGAAAGATGAGGGCAGGACTTGAGCTGACATGGCAGCAGGGACCCTGTCATTTTTTATTCTCTCAAGTAAGAGAAGATGCATTTAGGGCTGCCTACCCAGTTGGTCAGGCTCTGTACTTTACAGTTCCTGGGGGCACTGTTTTCAAACTTCAGTAATCACAAATTTGCGTAGTACTTATGTCAATTTTCCAGTAGATGGCGGTAAAGCATCTTGGGTTGGGGCACTTTTTTCCACGCAAATGCACTATCTGGGCAATCTGCAGTGCTGGGTGCACCTGTCTGCCACCCTCCAGTCTGTTGCAAGGTTGCCCAATACCCCCTTTCCAGCCTTGTCCCACCTCCTCTTCACTTCAAGGCTTTTCTAAACGATACCCAGGGCCTTACTGTTGGCCTAGGAACTTCAAGGGAAAGAGCCATTAGAGCCAGAAATCTCCAACTACATCCTTTGTTCCAAAGAAGGTAATGTTTGTGATCAGAAGCCCTGGGTTCAAGTCCAGCGTGTCCTAGGACATGATCTTGGGCAAATGGCCTTGTAATTCTGGAACTAGCTTCCTGTTCTGGAAAGAGTGCAGGAATAATCCCTGCCCTGAACGTGGCCATGCACCGCTGGCTGTAAAGCACCTCTGCCCAGGACTTCCCAGGTGACCCTGGGAGGGCATTCTGCACTATTGGGGTAGGGGCGTACTGCAGATCATGTGACTCCAGTTTTTTCATCTGCCACCTCCAGCCATCTTCTCCTAGGGGATCTCTCTTCTGGTCTCCACCATCCCCTCATCCCCAGGGGTTGCTTTGGCTCCCTTCAGTCTCTGCTCCAAACTCCTTAGTCCAGTTGAGTAAGTCAGCCAGTCAACAAATATTCATTGAGCATCTACTATGTGCTGGGGGCTGAGCCAGTGTCTTCCGGTTGCTTATAGTCCCAGGTGGGGCAATACAGTCAGCATAGTCACCATCTTCTTTCTGAATCTTCAGACCTCATCCCATTCCTATGGGACTCTAAGGAGAAAGAGGCCCTGCCCAGTCCCCTTCCTTCCTACTTCCCAGGCCACTTAATGACGATATTATCTTTGACCCCCACCACTATACACATCCTCTAAGGTCTAGAGAGGCTTAGCTGGGGTCTTCCCTGCCCCTCTCCTACTGAGGGAAGCCCAAGTCAGGGAAGCAGAGAACAAACTCACTATGGGTTCCCCTAGAATTTGGTTTGGCTGTGAAGGGGCAAGAAACCCAATAGTGGTGGTGGCTTGAATTAGGCAGACATGTACTGCCCTCTCAAGTAAACGAAGTCCAGAGCCAATACAGTCACTCTACAGTATCAGGAAGGACCCAAACCCTTTCTAGTACCCTGTGCTGTCATCCCTCGGTTTCGTTCTCATCATATGGTGGAGGTGGCAGTTTAGGGCTGGCAAAGCCCTTCGTGATATCAGAGCTGAGCCTCCTTCTGTATCATTTCCCCATCATTCTTAGCATGCAGCTCCCACCTCATGGTCCAAAATGGCTGCTCCAGCTCCAGCCATCAGGTCAACCTTCCAGCAGCATAAACAGGAAAGAAGGCTGAGCAAGGGCGTAATCTCTCCGCTTAAGGATACTCCCTGGGAGTTACTCATGATACTTCCATTGGTTAGAACTTAGTTATATGACTATGTATAGAAGAAAGAAGGCTGAGAAATTAGTCTTTATTCCAGGTAGGTCCAATTCCTGGGGAAGGAAAGGAGAATGGTTATTGAGCAACCATGAGAATTCTCTGCCACATCTTGCCTATGAGGTTCCATCTGCCTACAGAGGGTGCCTCTACCTAGCAGTCTCCTCAGACTAAATTAGCCAGGAAAATAACCTAATAACCATAAGATCACAAAACAATAATTATGCAAAGACAGTAATGAGGTAATTTGCTCTCCGAGTATAAATGACATTTGTGTTTGGCTGTGATTATCATCATTGCCAACATTCAGTACTGTCAATCCCCATGCTTTCAGCTGCCCACAGGCCTGGTCCTGCTGGTCCACAGTATCCACTCTGTCACCCCTGACACAACCCCCCCCGCCCCATGCACCCAGCACTGTCCCCTCCTTCCTTTCTGGAATGAAATCCAGGGGAGCAGTGAGGGGGAGGCCCAGCGACAGCAGCTGCTGCACAGCGGGATCAGGAGGCGGTTGCCTTGGTGAGTTGGGCAAAGAGGCCTCGGATGCTGTTAAATGTATTTTCCTGACGGGTCTTCTCTTTCTTGCTTAGGAGACATCTCTTGGGGGCTGAGGCCTTTCAGTCCCACCTTGTCTCTCCTCTCCCACTTTTAAAACACTCATTTCTCTGATCATTACCCATTCCTGGAAGAAGGGGACCGCAAGCCCCCAGGCACCCTAGGGTGTGAGGGAGGACTGCATGTTGACACTGTTTCCCACTGCACCCTCACACCAGCCCTGCACCTCAGGTACTTCATCCCCATTTGACAGATGAAGCCACGGAGCCCGAGAGCTGTCAGCCCGTTGGCCCTGCTCCCCTGGCTCTTAGGTGGCAGCTCTGGGAATGGAAATAGCTCTCTGACCATAAAGCCCACAATACCTCCATGAGTTCTCTGTCCCAGGTAAGATTCTGATGGCAGAATTTCAAGCAGGCTGCCAGATGGCAGAGGAGATGTCTGGGGCAAGAGAATGTTTACAAAAAGTGAAGGGATTAAGAAAAGAAAAAAAATTCATAGACACAAGCAGCAGTGTGGTGGTTACCAGAGGGACAGTGGGGTGGGGGAGGTAGAAGAGGGTAAAGGGCATAAATGGTGGTGGAAGGAGACTTGACTTGGGGTGGTGAACACACAACACAGTACCCAGATGATGTGTTATACAATTGTACACCTGAGAAGTGTATACAATGTTATTAATCAATGTCACCCTAAAAAGTTTTAAAAAAAGAAAATGTTTGCAGCAGTGACTGTCCTCCCCCCTTCTCTCTGCTTTTCAGGGATAAGCTTGGAGCAGGGAGAAAAACACGACCTTGCTGTGGTGTTAGCATTAAGCCACGTAACTGGCCTGCCATTTGGGGGGACACTTGAGAGAAGTGCCCCCCTGAGATGCCTGCCCCATGCTCCCTGGCCTGCTTCCCCATGCTCCAATCCCTGATCTCCAGGGACACTGGCTCTGCCATCTCTCCCACTCCCCACCCCACCCCACCCCCCCAGTCATTCCTCCCCTTAGCAAGGGAGGCTCATACCCCTGCCCTTCATTCCCTATTCCACCACTTGGCTCCTCCCTCCCTACTCCCCAGTCCCAGAGCTTCTAGATCAGGGTGATGCTGGGAACTTCTCCCCTCTGCAAGGGCCAGTTCCCCAGAGAGTCCTGCACCTGGAGGCCTGCTGGGCAGCATGCTCACCTCCTGCACAGCTCCATTCATCAATCTAGGAGGGAGAGAAGCAGGTAGGGGGCTGGGAGGGCAGTTAGGGGCTAAGGCCGGCTCAGCCTACATCCTGAATTAGGACTTGGGGAGCAGGAGCTGGAAGTTCTGAAAGCTTATACAGATACATCTGCTCCTACATACAAATACATACTCACACACACGTCAGCATGCTTGTACTCACACACCCAAACATTCACAAATACATACACACACACACACACACACACACACACACACACACACACACACATGCACCTTAGTTCAAATTCTTCTAAGGCAGTACACGCTTGTGGTCCAGAGCCTGAGCTCTGAGATCAGACGTGTGCTTCCCACACTGCAATAAAGCTTTTTAAACCATGGTTTCTCGTTTCAGAAGGCAGCAGGAGATCTGAACAACGCGGGGATGCAGTCAGTGCAGGGTCAGCTTCCCACCCCCTGCGCCCCGTCTCTTGTTCCCTCCCCCGCGGCAACTGTTGTCACCACTTCATTGTGTCTCCTTCCAGAGATGGTCTCAGTTGACAGCCTCTATTTCAGGACATGCTTACTCACACGCACACACGGCAGGCCACTGGCACATGCTCTGCACTCTGCTCTAGTTCCTGTTTGTGCGAACGCGCCCTCCGGGCCATCTGCAGCGCTGGTGCCCGTCTGCCAGGCTCAGGCTGCTGAAAGTTTGCCGGAAACCCTTTCCCAGCCCCATTGCGGTTGGTTCGACGCGGCACCCGCTTGTGTCCATGCACACACAGAGCGCCTCGGCCTTTTGGTGGCGGCCCGGTGTCCCATCACGCAGGCGCACCTCGCGGTGTTTACTGTGCCTGACCGGGTGAGCCGACTGTTTCAGTCGCTTGTGTGCTTTATCTGCTGCTGCCTGTGTCCTTTGGGAGTGTGTTGCTCTTTGGGAGTGTCTGTGTGTACACGGTAGCCCACGTGGGCGTGCACATCCGCCAGAAGTGGGTGTGAAGGTGTGACCTGGGCGGTTATTTGGCCTCTGGTACCTCGCTTTCTGAATCTGTAGATGGAGACAGTCAGAGCATGGACCACAAAGGGTGAGGAGGCGCTAGCACAGTGCCCAGCACAGGACAACCAACCGTAAATGTCAGCTCCTGAGGGGAGGAGCTCAGGAACGGGGTCAGTGGGGGCCCAGCTGCCTGGCAGGAGGCTGCCAGCTCCCCTGCTCAAGGCCACCCAGGTTGGATCGCAGGGCCTCAGCCTGGGAAGTCCACACCCTTGTGATTGGGCCAGAGATCTGTGCCCCTGGCCAGCAGTGTGGCTGCCACAGGGAGGAGAGAGGGGAGTGAGTTAGGGGGTGTTAGGGGGCCCAGCAGCTGCACTGGAGCAGAGTGAGGAGCAGGCCTGGCTTTCCTGCTGAGTCATTCCCATGGGGCTTTGAAGGAGGGAGCAGGCCTACTGAGAAGAGAGAGAGAGAGAGAGAGAGAGAGAGAGAGAGAGAGAGAGAGAGAGAGAGAGAGACAGAGAAGAGAGACTTATTTGCAACACACACACACACACACACCACCCTCCCAGCCTGAGGAAAAGGAGCCCCTCCCAGCAGACTGAGGCTTTGTTCTCTATCAAATGTAAAAGGCACGGAAACAAAGGGAAGGCTGCTCCTGCTGCCCCCTCCCCCAGATGCCCCCTCCCCCAGCTGCCATTTCTTACCCACTGTCCAGTCCTACCCCTGCCCCTAGGACCACCGTCTTGTATAGCCCAGGATGACAGACAGTCCCGGGGACAAGCTGGCCACCCTACTTGTCCTTCTCCATTTCCCTCCTCATCCTGCACCTGCCACCTGGTCCAGTTCCCCTGTCATCACCCCAGCATGACCCCTGGGGGTGACAGAAGCTTCCTGGCTTGGAGGGGTGCTTCGACTTTGATGAGACTAGTGTTGTGGGGTACAGAGATGGGAGAGGCTGGGTCCCTGTGCCCAGAGAGGCTTATACTCTGGGGGTACAGCGTGGAGAGGCTGAGGACAGAGTTGTCTGCTAGAGCTCGTGGGTGCTGGGTGACGGGGTGGGTCTGCCTGTGACACCTGTAAGTGACAGGGCTCTGGATGGGCTAGAGACTCAGAGGGCAGGCTGCATGGGGGACATCACGATTCCTTCAACTAAAGTCCCTTTTTGTCTTAAAACAAAACTCCAGCACCTGACTGTTGTCTAACACCCGGCTTTACACCCTTCTGGACATGTTTCTATTCACATGGACCTGTTTATGGAAAAGGCTGAATCTGACAGGATTCAAACAGGAAATGTTTTTGCTCTGTCTCTTATCTCAGCCTTCGACTATGAGTGGTTAAATCTCTTCTCCTGGCCCTGAACAATATTCCTGGTAGATTCTTAGTTTTGTGATCAGATTTCCCAGGTTTTTTTCCCCGGTTATTAAGAATCCAGATCAGTCTAGTCCAATTTAAAAGTTAAACATCATATGCAAATGCAGGGCAAGTCCCCTCTGCCCCCAGTGCCCAGCAAGGCTGGGAAGGGGGCTGGATCCTCTCCCTCCCCCATCAGAGTGCTTCGTGGGGGGTGGGGTAAGAGGGAAATGAGAGCTAGAGGAGAGCAGCCACAGGCCTAGTCTCTTGGCCAACCCTTCCTGTGATTAGTGCCTCTTGGGAGACAGGCTTCCAAGTGGGGTGAGGGGTTGAGTTCTCAGGAAAGGGCTTCTCCGGCTAGACTTTTCCCAACACACCCTGGCAACGTGAACCCCAGAGGCCCACCACTGTCATCCCCTGCCCAGCTACCTCCCCAGTGTTTACCTGAGCCTCAGGAGACCCCTGCACCCTGCCCTGGACAAATGACACATGGAGGCACGCAGGTCACCTCCACTGTCCCTGCTCTACCCATTCTCCTTCCCAACCTCCTTCCTATAAGACACAGGACTGGTGGACCTGTCCTCAGGTACCAAGCTGAAAGATGAGATGCCAGCCCCGCCCCTCACAGGCACCCCACTCTCTGTGACTAAGTTTCTAGGAGCCCTTCCCCCACTTGTCCTAGCCTGGGAACCTCTGACCTGTGTAGTCAGTTGTACAGGGCCCCATGCCCAGAAGCACCCCATGCTAATGGTCTAATGCTCTGCTGTCTTGAAATTCTTCATCATTTTTGAACAAGGGCTCGCTCATTTTTATTTCCATGCCCCCTCCTCCCAAATTATGGTCCTGGAACTGCAAATGCCCCAGGAAGTGCCTCACTCCACAGTGATCCCCACCTCTCTTTAGCTGAGGGCTGCCCGACACCCCTGGTCCTCCCATTCTGCTGTCGAACCTATGTAGTGAAATTTTAATTTCAGTTATTATACTTTTCAACTTCAGAATGTCTATTTGTTGTTGTTTTTTAAATATATATATACTAGAGGCCCGGTGCACAAAAATTTGTGCACACAGGGGGGGAAAGGGGGTCCCTCAGCCCGGCCTGTGCCCTCTAGCAATCTGGGACCCCTCGGGAGATAACAACCTGCTGGCTTAGGCCTGCTCCCGGGTAGCAGAGGGCAGGCCCAATCCCTAGGCGCAGCCCCTGGTCGGGCTCAGAGCAGGGCCGATTGGGGAGTTGGGGCGCCGCCCCCTGTCATGCACAGAGCAGGGCGGATTGGGAGGTTGCGATGCCACCCTCAGTCACGCTCAGGGTAGGGCCGATTGGAGGGTTGGGGCACCACCCCCTGTCACACTCAAGGCAGGGTCGATGGGGAGGTTGCGGCGCCACCCCGTCACGCACAGAGCAGGGCCAATCAGGGGGTTGGGGAGCTCCCCCCTGTCACACACAGAGCAGGGCCCGTCAGGGGGTTGGGGAGCTCCCCCTGTCACTCAGAGAGTAGGGCCGATAGGGGAATTGGGGCACCGTCCCCTGTCACACACAGAGCAGGGCGGATCAGCGAGTAGGGGCACCACCCTCTATCACCCACAGAGCAGGGCCAATCAGGGGGTTGGGGCGCCGCCACTGTCACACTCAGGGCAGGGCTGATGGGGAGGTTATGGCTCTACCCCGTCACACACAGAGCAGGGCCCGTGGGGGGGGGGGGGGGTTAGGGTGCCGCCCTCTGTCACACACAGAGCCGCAGGGCAATCAGGGGGTTTGGCCGCTGCCCCCTGTCATGCTGATCCCGGTGCTAGGAGGCATATTACCCTTTTACTAGATAGAATAGAGGCCTGGTGCACGGGTGGGGGCCGGCTGGTTTGCCCTGAAGGGTGTCCTGGATCAGGGCGGGGGTCCCCACTGGGGTGCCTGGCCAGCCTGGGTGAGGGGATGATGGCTGTTTGCAGCTGGTCACACACCCTTCAGGGTGGAGGTCCCCACTGGGGTGCCTGGCCAGCCTGGGTGAGGGGATGATGGCTGTTTGCAGCTGGTCACACACCCTTCAGGGTGGGGGTCCCCACTGGGGTGCCTGGCCAGTCTGGGTGAGGGGCTGAGGGCTGTTTTCAGGCTGTGGGTGACTGAAGCTCCCAACCGCTCCGTTTTTCCTTTTTTTTTTTTTTTTATTCTGGGCCAGCTTTAGCTCTGAGCCTTGGCTCCAGCTCTTAGGCCTCGCGGCTGAAAGTAGGTTTCTGGCCTTTGCTTACAATGTTGCGATCCCGCTGGCTGAAGTCCGGCGGTATTTGTTACAATGTTTCTTAAACTGCAGGCTCAGAGGCCTGCAGCCGCAGGCAGGGAACGTTGGAGTCCTCCGTCACTGAGGCAAGCAAGCCTCATGTTAGTTTCAAGCTGCCTGGCTGCCGGCCGCCATCTTAGCTGACAGTTAATTTGCATATCTCGCTGATTAGCCAATGAAAAGGGTAGCGGTCGTACGCCAATTACCATGTTTCTCTTTTATTAGTGTAGATATATATATATAATTGATTTCAGAGAGGAAGGGAGAGGGAGAAATAGAAACATTAATGAGAGAGAGATTCGTTGCTTGGCTGCCTCCTGCATGTCCCCTACTGGGAATGGAGCCTGCAACCTGGGCATGTGCCCTGACCAGGAATCGAACCCTGACCTGGTTCATAGGTCGATGCTCAACCACTGAGCCATGCCGGCCAGCCTTTTTGTTGTTTCAGTTTCTATCTCTTTATTGCTGTTCTGTCTGGTGAGACACCATTCTCCTGGCTTTCTTGAGCTCTTTAAGCATATTTAAAATGGTTGATTTAAAATCCTTTTAAGGAAGTCCAGTGTCTGGGTTCTCAGGAACAATTTCTTCCATCACTTCTTTTCTTGTATATGGGCCATATTTTTTTGTTTCTTTCAATGCCTCATAATTTTTTTTGTTAAAAACTAGAAACTTTGACGGGGTGTAAGCTGACATGGTCCTTAAAAAAACAACAACAAAAACCAAAAAAAAACTAGAAACTTTGAATATTATAATGTGGCAACTCTGGGAATCAGATTCTTCCCCTCTCAGGGGTTTGCTGTTGCTGCTTGTTGTAGTAGCAGGTGTTGTGTGTTGAAAGTCTTTTCTGAGCTAATTTTGTACAATCTACACTTTTGGTGTATGTGGCCACCGACGGCCCTATTCCATTAGCTTTGAGGGCAGCTAGTGCTTTGATAGAGATTTCTTTAAATATCCGGAACAGAAAAAATCTCTCCTCATTTGTGCCGATGGCTCTGTGTTTGTGTCGGGGCATACCTGCAAACCTCCGGCAGGCAGCTTACAACGGTGCCTTCATGCTCGCCTTCTGCTGGCACCAGGAATCAAACCCAATAGTGGAAGGAGACAGAGGCCAGGCACAGGAGGGAGCTTGGGGTGCACCACGCAGCAACAGCAATGAATACACAACAACTGCATACTACAGCGTGACCGGATCTTTAACAGTTAATGCTGAGTAAAAGAAGCCCAAGATGAAGTATATAGAGACTGTTTCCATGAATGTCCGCTTAAAAAACAGACCAAACCGCCCAGCCGGCACGGCTCCGTGGCTAAGCATTGACCCATGAACCAGGAGGCAGCTGATCAATGATTCTCTCTCATCACTGATGTCTCTCTCTCTCTCTCTCTCTCTCTCTCTCTCTCTCTCTCTCTCTCTCTCTCCCTTCCTCTCTCTGAAATAAATAAAAACATATTAATAAGACACACAGACCAAAACAAACTATATTGATGAGGGGTGATAACATGATAAAGAAAAAGAAGGAAAAATTACCATTAAGGTCAGGAGAGGGTTAGCGCTGGTGGGAGACAGGTGGAGGAGAAAGGGGTGTGATTGGAAACAAGGTAGTACCTGGTGATGATGTTCCATTTCTTGCATCGGGTAGTGGCTACCCAAGTGCTTGCTTTATGAGTATTCATTATAGTGCTCATTTTCTATACACGTCTCTGTATGTGTATTATATTTCACAGAGTTAATCATTTATAAACAAAGACAGGGTTCATTACGGAAAGCAGCTGCCAACGCCCAGTGATGAGCACAACAAAGCTACCTTCAGGAGCCTGGCCAGGGAGCTCAGAGGAAACCCAATAGGAAAGGCATGTTCTGTCCCAGGAGGATCTGCTGGGGAGGGTCTTAACCTCAATAAAAATCAACACAGGGACCCAGTATATACATGTTGATTTCAGAGAGAAAGGAAAAGGGAGAGAAAGATAGAAACATCAATGAAGAGAGAGAATCATAGGTCACCCTCCCCTGCACGCCCCCTACTGGGGATCAAGCCTGCAACCTGAGCATGTGCCCTGATTGGGAATCGTGACCTCCTGGTTCATAGGTCGATGCTCAACCACTGAGCCACACCGGCTGGGCTGGACCCAAGTGTGTTTTAAGGACCTAATCCTGCAGGGCATCAGCCAGGGTCAAGAGGGAATTGAAGTGAGGTGGCACAGGCTTCCCACCTCAGATCTACCTGGAAATGCTGTTTAGGTAAAGTCTGCCTGGGAAACCCTCCCTCTCAGATGTCATCAGGATTCCAACACAACAATGGAACTTCCTTTGTGATGTCATCAACATTTGCCTCTGACCTGGCCCATCAGAAGTTTCCAATATTGATAACTGCTGGTGGCTGTTGGGAGCGGCTGACAATGACTTCGCACCAATCGCGGATTTCCCCTCTTCCAGGAGAGAAGTACTAGTAAAAGGGACTTCTGCTAGCTAAGAGCGCCTGCCTACTGGGGTCCTGGTGAGTGGGGCCCTGCCCGAGCCAGAGGGAAGGTGGACAGGGAGGCCGGGCTGTGCCAGCAGAGGGGAGGCCCCGGTTCTCTGCTGTGGAGGGCCAAGAGGTTAGAGGGTCCTGCTTTCTCCACTCTGGCCCCACCGACCTGGGGGAATGCCAGTTTCTAATCAGGGGTCTGTGCTGTGTTCTGGACCTAAAGTTGAGGTCTGGCCTAAGCCCAAAGTGTGGCTAATCAGAGGAGACTAGAAAGTAGTTTTCCACTTCAATACGTTGCTCCCCTCCCTTCTGTACCGGAAGTCGAATCCTCTTCCGTTTGGAAAGGCAGGTTAGAGTGTGTGATAGAAGCCTGAGCTCTGTCTTGGAGTCTCGATCTGGCTCTTGGGGACAGGGGATACCCTAGAGCAGCGGTCCTCAGCCTGTGGGTCGCGACCCCTTTGGCAGTCGAACGACCCTTTCACAGGGGTCGCCTAAGACCATCCTGCATATCAGATATTTACATTATGATTCATAACAGTAGCAACATTACAGTTATGAAGTAGCAACAAAAATAATTTTATGGTTGGGTCACAACATAAGGAACTGTATTTAAAGGGCCAGAAGGTTGAGAACCACTGCAGAGTATCTGGATTGTCTCTTCATGTGTGAACAGTGATGTGGTTCTACTTTTGAAAATACTGTCTCCGTCAGTAACATAGTTTGCATTCTGACTCCTACAGCAAAACCTGCCGCGTTTCATTCCCATCCCCCGTACGAACCCCCACCTCATCCTACTTACTCCCTGCCTGTCAGTCTCACAAAGCACCAGGCCCTGGAGTGACGGGACATGAGTGTGGCTCTCCTGCCCCAAAGCCTAAAATCACTGGAGTTGGCCCAGCCGGTGTGGTTCTGGGGTTGAGCATTGACCCATGAACCAGGAGGTCGCAGTTCGATTCCTGGTCAGGGTACATGCCTGTTGGGAGCGTACAGGGGGCAGCCAATCAATGATTCTCTCTCATCACTGATGTTTCTATCCCTCTCTCCCTCTCCCTCCGTCTCTCCGAAATCAATAAAAACATTAAATCACTGGAGTTGAACTGACGAGAAGCAGAGAACACACCTTGCGGACTCTTTCCTGAGCCTCCCACCTCTTTCTTCCCTCTCACTTTGAGTTTTCCTGATCATCAGGTGTGGGCAGTGCAGAAAGGCCACGTGCAGTGGTGTAGATTGTGCACAGCTGTGTTTGTTTTAAGCAATTACAATCTGTTCTGCAATGAATAGTTTTGTGTGCAGGTCTTTCCGAGCTCAGGGGAGAGTTCCCGATGAAATGACTTCCAGACAACAGGGGTGAGGCCCCAGGACCACCGTGGACGCATCACACTCTTGGCAGCGAGGCTGTGCCTTTGCAGCTCTTCACTGGCATGGTCTAGGACCCCCAGCAGTTTCATTAATCAGTATTTCAAATCCGCTAGCAGGCCTCTGCCACCTCCGGCATCCAAGGTAACACAGACTTGACTCCCATAGCCATTAAGAAGTATCTGTGCTGGATACTAAGAATAAAAAGAAAAAGGAGAAACAATCTGACCTTCCCAGGACTTATAATCTAGTGGAAGATAAAAATAAATATCAATGAATCAAAATCTTTCTGCCCCTTGAGGAAAAGTATCATCTTGAATGGCTGAGTTTTTTGGATGCCGAAGATTTTTATCCATAAGCATACAAGTTTTATTTTTTAAAAATATATTTTATTGATTTTTTACAGAGAGGAAGGGAGAGGGATAGAGAGTTAGAAACATCAATGAGAGAGAAACATCGATCAGCTGCCTCCTGCACACCTCCTACTGGGGATGTGCCCACAACCAAGGTACATGCCCTTGACCGGAATCGAACCTGGGACCTTTCAGTCCGCAGGCCAATGCTTTATCCACTGAGCCAAACCGGTTAGGGCACAAGTTTTATTTTATCTTAACCATTTTTGTTCAAAAATGCTTTCTAAATATATCATATAATTGCTTTCCTTTTAAAATAAAATTTCAATCAGAACATTATATTTCTCCTAATGATTCAGGGTTGTTGTCAGTAGCATATTTCCAATGTCACCCTGTAATACAATGATGTCCCCAAGCCTCAAGGAGTGACTCTGAACCAAATGGCCCCAAACATCTGAGTTTTCACAGTTGTCCTATTTCCTCTAACTCTTGACTTTTGCTGATTTCATGGCGCTTGCTTTTTTTTTTTTTTTTAATGTCCTTTCTCCTTCCAGTATGCCCCTGCTCATCCGCTGTGGACTTGAAAATCAGGAGGCTAGGTTTATCAGTGAGGTTATTGGTTCAGCTGCTGTCATAGAGACCAAGGTGGTCAGCAGTCCAGGGCTCTTCTCCTCCAGGTCAGCGTGAACTCAGGTTCTTAATGTCTTGTTGATTGGCCAACCTTAGGGTGTTGACCTTGTTGGCATCATCAGAGCTGCCCGTCACCTCCATCCCCATGCCCACAGTCCAGTTTGCACAAGGGGAAGTGGACAGCATGCAGCTTCTTTTCAAGAATGTGGCCAGCCCAGCCCGAGTGGCTCGCTTGGTTGAGCATTGTCCCGTGCACCAAAAGGTTGCACGTTTGATTCCCCATCAAGGCACATACCTGGGTTTCAGGTTTGATCCCCAGTCGGGGACTGTATGGAAGGCAACCAATCAATGTTTCACTCTCATCTCTCCTCCTCCTCCTCCTCTTCCTCCTCCCTCCATCCTTCCCTCCCTCCTCTCTCTAAGCATGTCCTCGGGTGAGGATTAAAAATAGAAGGGTAAAGAATGTGTCCCAGAAGCAAACATATCCCTTCCATTCACATTCGTTTGGCTAGAACTTAGTTGTATTAGTCACAGTCACTCACTGAGGTAGGTACTATGATTGGGCTCATTCAGTTGCCTATGGTGCCCATTTTACAGACGTGAAAATTAATCTCAGAGTGGTTAAGGAACTAGTACAAGGTCACACAGCAAGTAGGAGGCAGAGCCCAGATTTAAATCAAGGTTCAACTGTATCCAAAGACCATGCTCTCCCCACGTAACACAGCCTTTCTAAAGGGACAGCCATTACGTCCATGCACAAGACCCTTGGTTCTTCCTCCCTGGGGTCAGACACTTGTCACGAGGAAGCTGACAGAGGACAAACTGCTTCTGTCCAGGTTCTACTCTTCCCCCAGTACCATCACAGCAGCAACTAATGTTTACTGAGCATCACCCACTTGGTATACAATCTCTCATTTAACCCTCACAACCACGATTTAAGGTTATTATTATTTTCCCCATTTTATAGATGCAAAGAATGAAGCTCAAGAGGTCAAGTCCTGTATTTAAGTGGCCCAGACGTGATTCAAATCAAGGCAGCCAGAGTTCTTAAACACTGCTCTTTTATGTATCTGGCTTATCTTTGTTATCCTAGAAGAGAGTGATAGAAATGTTTGGACCAGAGGGACCTTAGATCCGGACTAGCCCAGTGCTTTCTGTATTATAGATGAGAGGGAAAACAGAGAGATCAAGCAAGTTACCCAAGATTGCACAGCACACTAACAGCTGAGCCAGGGCTAGAACCAGACCCCTGATGCCCTCTTGCTCCTGTACAATAGATGGCCAAAAGCCTTACTGTCCCATGAAAGTATAAAAACTAATGAATGGGTGAGTGAGAGAAGAACTGGACAGACAGAGGTGTCTTGTGGCTCACTTTGAATTTTCATAGACCGGCTGGATCAGAAGGACCAGAGGGTAGGGATTGGGGGTGGGAGGCGGTGCCTGGCAAGGAGAGACATAATCAGGGTGTGCCCACCTGGAGGGGGCACTGTGCTGCTGGGTATGGGGAACCAACCCATGAAAGCATAGCTACCCTTTGAGCCCCGCCCCCTTAACCCTGTGTTCACACTGCTGCCTCTATCACTTTCTTAGTATATTGCTAACATCTCTAACAATTTCTTCCCATTACAACACTATTGAGAGCCACGTTCACATCCTGTTTAGCAGCCCTCCTCTCGCATTAGCTTTTGTACAGCAAGTCCTGGGTAATGTCTATTAGATAAACGCACCTAGGCCCCTCCCTGGGAGAGAGCGAGAGAGGCTGTTGACTACTGCCCCTTACCTTTCACACCGACCTTTGGGGGTTCAGGCACTGGCTCCTGCCTCCAAACTATTCCCCTCTAGCAGAGTGGCCAGGATTTCGATGAAACTGGAGACCTGCAGACTGTGCCCCACAGCAAACTGGACACGACCCAGCCCACTCCCTTGGACTTCCCGAGCGAGCGAGCGGCCAGTGTGTGGATCTTTCCTTCGCTGGGGAAGAAGGGGCGGAAACAGCCACTGGGCGGGTGCCAGGAGCTGGTGCCTGGGTGGGGCCGAGCGCTGCTACCTTTGTGGGATTGTGCGTTTGGGGGTGTTCTGTGTTTATGCTTTGGCTGGCAGGGTTGGGGAGGTTGGTAAGGAACATGCCTCCGTGGACAGCTTGGGTGGGGTGCGAGCTGGAGGGTAGGCAGAGAGGAGCAAGACAGTCGGCAGTCAGGGACCCGTAGCCTGGTGCGTTTGCGGTGGTAATTTGCAGACGGTTCCTGGTCTAGGTGTCTGAGGCGGAGCCTGGGCCTCTCCGAGATGGTCCCGCCCGGGTTTCCCCAGCGGCTGGTCAGAGCAGCCTGGGGCGGGGCCAAGGTCGGCTCCAGCCCGGGAGGAGCCGGGGTTCCGCTCCCGCGGTGCTGCCGGGGGGAATTTGCCGACTGTCCCTTGGCAGAGGGGCTGGCTTCACCCACCCGGTGAGGAGGAGGACCCGCTGGCAGTCTCCTCCCAGATCCGGAGCGAGTGCCTGTCACCGCATCTCCGCGGCCTGAACACCTTGCCTGGGGCTGGGCCGTGGCACGGAGGGCGCAGAAGTGGTGAGCACGCGGGTGGTTTGAGCCCCGCATCGGGGTGGGAGGAGGAGCGCAGAATCCGGGTCTTATACGAGGTGGGGGGCGGGGGGGAGGCTGCGCTCTCTGTGCTGTCAGGGTCCTCTGAGTGGGAGGGGTGGGGGTGGGGGCGACTGCGCCACACTCCTTTGCCTCGCTGGCTGTGGCCCGGCTGGACCCAGGGGAGGGTGGATGGAATGAGCCGCCGACTGGGGAGGGCGGAGGGCCGTGTCTGGGTCGACCGTCTTCACTGGGTGGTGGGGGAGGAGGGTGGGCGGGAGGCTTGCCTGGGGGTCCCCGGCCGCCTGCTGACAGCCAGCTGGGAGTTGCCTCCCTAGACCACCCCCACCCAGGGATTCCCCGGGGCTGTGCCGCCCACTCTCGGGCTGAGCTGGGAGGGGTGCGCGCTGCCTCTGCGATCTTCTCCACCGTGAGGAGGTACCACAGCATCGCCACTGAGCTGCTGCCGATGGGGTCGCATTCTATGCCGGGTGGGCTGGGCTCCCGGGCCCCCAGGGGCAAAGGATGCGGCCTTTTCTCCCAAGCTTTCAAAGAAAGCTTCCTGCCTTCATCCTCGCCTTGGCCGAGAGAGAGAAAGTTTGCATTTGGATGATCGACCTGGGCAACCTGAGCTCCAGGGGGGCTGTGATTTCGGGGAGACCACTTAGCAGGTCCTACCGAGCTGGCCTCCCAGGCAGTGCCGTGACCGATGCTCTCCGGAGGGACAGGGGCCAGTCTTGCTGTCTAGACCTCCAGTCCAATCTGGAGTGGACTCCCCCACCCAGCGCCCCTTTCCTCATCCCTGAGGACAGAGGGAGTTACAAATTCCGCCTGGGGCTCCAGGGTGTCATGGGAACACTGTGGGGATCTGAATTGTCTGGGACAGGAAAAAATTGCTCATGAAAACTGCTCATCTGAGCAGAGGGTATATGGGCCTTGGGGAGAGGGTGCCCAGTTCCAGGCATCAGGCTCCTATCCCAGCCTTGATGGAAGCCAAGTGGCAGTTCCCAGGCCGCTGGGGGAAGGATGGGGGACAGCCCACGCCTGCAGGCGAAGAGGCAGGAGGACCACGTTGGCCAGTCTGCCTTCTCTCAGCATCACCCTCGTGGTGTATCCCCTCATCCCTGCTCTCTCCCAACTCCTGTCCCCAGGAGAAATGGGCCTGAGATTTTGCCCTGGAGGGGAACTTTTCCCGAATTCACCTCGTCCTCCCTCTCCACGGGGCAGGTGCCTTTCTTTGGAGGAAAATTGAGGTGGGGAGAGAGTGATATTCTCGAGCTGGAGCCAGCCAGCATCATTGGGTGGATGGGGAAAATGAGACAAGTTTCTCCAGGTCTCTTACCTACATACAGGCCTCCTGACGCCCTGCCCACCTCAGGGCAGACTGGACAAGGCCTCCTCCTCTCTCCTCTCTCCCCCCACAGTCCCCAGCCCTGGTAAGAGGAGGCTCTGAGCGCCTCCTGGTAGGTGGAGGGGGTGTCAGTAACAATGACAGCCCCAGCCTTTTCTCTTCCTTTAAGATACGTTTTCAAGTTAACGTGGGAAAGAAGCAAATGGAACAGGGAGCCAAAGTGACTGGGTCATCTTCTCGTGGTGCACCCACAGCGGACACACAATTTCTAGGGGTTCTCAGAGCCGAGAGCAGCTATCTCTCCTGCCTGGGTGCCCGCAGCGGTGACCACAGCAGGAGGGGCCCACGGCAGAGCGACCTCTGTGACAGCCTGTTATTCTGAGTCGAAGGGAGTTACCTTGTGTGTGTTTCAGACACACCCTCTGAGCACAGAGCTCGGAAGCTGGCTCCTGGGGATCAGGCATGCCCTGGCTACATGAGGATCCCCAGTAATCACTGGGGTGACCTGTGGGAGAGGTTGGGGTTCCCAGGAAACCAGATGAGACCGGGCTGCCAGAGAGGGGAGAGGATCCACCATGTGTCGGGCTCCTCTGCTGGGCTGCCAGTAGGGTCCCTGCCGGCTCTTCTCCAGGAGGAAGGCCACTGCCTCACAGTCCGGGAAAGTGGTGGCGTGTCCCTCCCAGCGAGGAGAGGCAGAGAGAGGCCTCTGGGCCGTGGGAAGAGAGCCTCTTGCAGAATATAGCACCTCGTTCTGGACCAGAGCCCCTATAGGCTGGCACTCTGCCCTCAGTTTCCCTACCTGACAGCTGGGCATGCAAACACCACCCCCAGATGGATGGGCGGGCTTTGGAAACCTGTCAAGTGTTTATTAGAGATGGGAAGTGGTATTCCTGGAGACTTTGGGCTCATTTGAAGCCATCTGTTCCCGGCCTCCGCGGGGGAATGGTGGCTGTTCCCTCTACCCCCAGGGCCAGTCCAGAGCACCCTTCTAGGCTTGGAAGGCAGGCTCTCCCCCCCAACCCACTTCAAGTTGTGTCTTGGCCCCAAGGACCTCCCCCCCCCTCCTCACTGCCTGTGATATTTAATAGGATTTCCATAAAATGCTGGTGACTGGCAGCACAGCAGACCTTCCTATAGGCCAGTGATGGCGAACCTATAACACGCATGTCAGAGGTGACACATGAACTCATTTTTTTGGTTGATTTTTCTTTGTTAAATGGCATTTAAATATATAAAATAAATATCAAAAATATGTCTTTGTTTTACTATGGTTGCAAATATCAAAAAATTTCTATATGTGACACGGCACCAGAGTTAAGTTAGGGTTTTTCAAAATGTGGACATGCCGAGCTCAAAAGGTTCACCATCACTGCTACAGGCTGATATCCTCCCCATTGATTCTCGGATCCCATGGACTCTCTTCCTGAAGAGCAGCTGGTGGGAGAGCCATAGAGATAATGGGCATAAAGTTCTGGGAGCTCTTTGCACAGATGGTCCAGGATGACAGGCACAGGGCATTCAGGGCCGTGAGCGGGAACAGAAGTGCTTAGGGGAAGTGCTCAGCTTCCAGTGAGATCAGCAGCTTTCAGTGCATTGTTTGCCTGAGGTGGGCCCGGCACTCACGCCTCTTCCCTGTCCTGGGAGAGCATGGTTTTCGCAGCTTACACACCTACCTGTGTGAGTGGTGTCGATCAGATTCCTGTTCTTGCCCATGAGTTGGCTGGTGCAACTCATGCAAAATAGGATCACAGAGGGAGCTGAGATGAGAACGGGGGGGTGTGGGAGGGTGGGGGGCAGCTCTAGAGGTATGATGTGTTCTTGTTCTAGATCTATCTGGATGGCTCTGGCCCAACCGAGGGTGGCTCTTTAGAAGAAGAGCAGCTGTGGCCAGAACTCTGCGTCCTATGTTTCCAGGGGAGGGTTGGCACCTGAGCTGCCATGTTACTTCCCAGCACCCTTGGGGCTGGCACTGAAACATATAGAGCCTGGGTGAGAGAAGAGGGGGTGCCTTCTTGTTACCTCCCGCCTCCTCCTGGTGATTGGTAATGTTCCAAAAGGGAACGAAGCCTGAACCTGCTTAGAAAACCAGGATCCAGGTGTCCTAGGCTCTCGCCTTCTGCTTTTCCCTCCCTTCGACTCTGCGGTTTTGCACCAGCAACCTCACGATGCCCTCAGAAGAGCTGGGCTGGGGGTGGTGGAGATACAACACGACCCTGGGTCTGCAGACCCTTGTTCATGCCAAGTCAGGGCCTCTGTCATCCTCAGAGGCAGGCAGCTTCCAGCGGAAAGCCAAGCCTTTCCTCCCCCTCACTGAGTGGTCTCACTAAAGAAAGTGGCCCTGGGGACAGGAGTCTCCCCCCAAAACTGGCTGAGTCTTTTCACAATTGCGTCCAATCAGAGAGACACTGGCCTCAGGCCACAGGGTCTTGGCAAAGAGCAAGGCATCCTGAGGTCTTTGGAGAGAGACATATGGCCAGTTGGCCTGGGATCTGGCTGTGTTGAGTTTTTGATGTGGAAGCCTCATCACCTGGGGTGTCTTGAGTGGTAGTGACTGATAATAGGCTGGAAATGCCACAGAAGGTACTGGACACTCACCCTGGGCTCCGTGGGAGGCCAGCTGTGCTTTGGAGGGGTCATGGGCGCATGGAGGACAAGGCAAGTCCTGGGAGGCACTGAGGAGCTGCGTTCACGCCTGCTTCACGCCTGCTCACTTCTCTCCTGTGCATCTTTTCTTCACAACATGGGGAAGTAATCCCAGCACAGGGCCATCGAGGGTCAATGGGAGGAAGCAGAAAGGTGCCCAGCATGTGCCTAGTGACTGAGAGCCCCCTTCTTTCTATTTGCTCGCCCCTTTCCCTGCTCAGTGGCGGGCTGCCCAGGGGTCTCTGGGCTGGTAGTGCTGACCAACAATGTTGATTGCTCCAGGCGCTCTTTGAGCCGTTCCCTTCAAAAGAACTTCAGATGCCCGGAGACCTGGCAGAGGGGGACATCTTCTCAGAACCAGAGGGTGTTGGGGGAATTGACAAGCATGGGGGTACAGCACACAGGTGCTGGGAATGAGGAATCCCTGGGCTGGGACTTCGGGTGCTCAGGCCTGGGAAGTAGGCCAGGCTTTGGGGAGACCCTCCTGGGCACCAGAAGAACAATAGCCTGCACAGTGTCACTGGCCTGAGTCCTGGTGCCACTCAGCCACCTCACATTCCTTCTCCCTCCTTTTTAATCCTTTGCACACCCCAGGGGAAGGCAGAGTGGATGTGAGTAGCCCACTTGATAGATGCGAAAGCTGAGGCTCAGAGAGGTAGTAATAGCCACATAGCCACAACCACACAGATGCACAGAAGTGGCAGAACCCAACTGTCCCCCTCACCCCTCACCCCCACCCCACCCCCCGCCACAGCAGCCTGACCCCAGTGGAGTGTTCCTCCCCCTGAGCCTAGCGGGCACCCCCCAGCTCACCTGCTATTGCTCTGCTGGTGGTTTTGCTGAAGTTGCTTAAGGCAAAAGGACTTGGAAGTGAAGGTCGTGCATTTCTCCCCTTCCCCTCCACTCTGGGCAGGGTGCCCAGAGCTGGGTTCTGCTGAAGGACAGCAGGCAATGGAAAGATTGATTCACTTACCCCCACCCCGCGCCCTGGGACACATTGAAGGTGTGTTTAGGGGGCCCAGCCTGAGCCGAGGCAGGGGGAGGGGACGCAGTACAGCCAGGCCCTGGCTCCATGCTTCATGGAGGGGCTCCTTGGAGCCCTGGCTCGGGCACCTGCATGGAGCTGTGAGCTGTGGGGATGGAGGGGACAGGAAGCAGTGTGCAAGCCCCTGGCCCTGGGCTCATAGAGCTGCAACGTGGAGGAGCAGGAGGGCCCAGGTCCCAGAGCTCTCCTGTGGGTCCAGGGAGGACACCCAGCCCAGGCAGCTCAGATCTGTTCCCGACAGAGCCTGCAGAGCAGGCTCCGGGTCTAGGCCTTATTCCAGGGCTGGCTATTTTGACTATCTGCCTGCTTATTGGATGAATCATCTTTGAGCCCAGCTCTGACCCGGTCCATTCTCACTGGCTCCCCAGAGCCTGCCTTGGAAGACTCATCTGGGATTAAGCACAAACTATCTTTTCTAGCCTGCCCTCCTGCTTCCTGGCCCTTCCCTCACCCTCTGCTCTGGCTCAGGGGCTCTCCTGGGTGAGCAGGATGGATCAGATCAACTTGAAGTTTTTACAAAATACACACACCCTGCTTTCTACCCTGCCCACTTCCTGCTTGACTAAGAACCACTACTCTGGCAAATCAAACATGTCCAAACTGTCTCATCCACCTCCTCCCCCAGCCCAGTCCTTGTCCTCATCCCCATCCTCATCTGTTCAGTCTCATTGCCCTTCAATCCCAATTTGAATGCCACCTCCTCCATGAAGCCTTTCTTGGATGGCAACCAGAGGAGGTCTCATAGCCTTGAATGTACTTTTCCCATTTTAATCTGTCTCTTCTACTAGACCAGTGGTCAGCAAACTGCAGCTTGTGAGCCACACGTGGCTCTTTGGCCCCTTGAGTGTGGCTCTTCCACAAAATACCCCGTGCAAGCGCACATGTACAGTATGATTGAAACTTCGTGGCCCATGCACAGAAGTCAGTATATATATATATATATATATATATATATATATATATATATATATATATATATGGAATTTTGTGTTTTGTAATCATCTAATCTAATAAAAGAGTGCCGGGGTCCTGCCCCAGCGGGTCCAGGGGTTCCCCAAAGGTGTGGACGGAGTCGGCGAAGAAGGAAGGGCATGGAGACAGTGTTCAGTTGATCTCTTGCCAGGCTCTGCCTCCAGGCTCCGAGGCCAGTCCCTGTCCAGGATCCTCTGGCATGCTCTCGCCAGCGAAGTTCTTCTGTCTCTAGGCTCCATGTAGGTTCTGTCTTCTTGATTCTGTTCTGAGTTCTGAGTTCTGAGTTCTGTCTCTCTGTCTGGTTCTGTGTTCTGAGTTCTGTCTCTGTCTCTAGATTCTGAGTTCTGTCTTGTTACAACTGTATTTATACCAGTTGATTCAATCCTATCAATCTCTATTACAAAGGTTAGGGCGTTTCTTATCTCCATTCCAGGGGGAAAAGATTATGTAGTTTAAGCATGATTGTTCATAGTTAAAGGGATTAATTACCCGCCTGGCACTTAGTTGAGGGGTTTTATCCCCTCCCTGACTTCAGGGAAAAATCCCTACCTGGGGAAACAACCTTTCTCCGAGAGGTGACCTTGGTTAAAACACACAGCGCTAAGGGGAGCAAACATATTAAGAACAGTATGCCATATATGCCAGGTCCCTTGAAACAGCAAGGATGGACCGGCTCCCGGCAAAAGAGAAACATGCAAATTGACTGTACATTTGCTACAACCCCCAAGCCATGCCCACCAGCCAATCAGAGCGACTATATGCAAATTAACCCAACCAAGATGGCAGCCAGCAGCCACAAAGTGGGAGCAAGCAGGAGGCTTGGTTGCCTCGGCGATGGAGGAAGCCAAGCTTCCTGCTGGCTCTGGCCTCCACTGAAGGCAACAAAGTTTCAATTATAGAAGATAAATAAACCCCAGATACCTGCTTCCAGCCAGCCTCCACTGGGAGCTTGGGTGGCTGGGGCCATGGCCAGCCTGCAAACAGCCATCAGCCCCTCACCCAGGCTGGCCACACCCTCATGGGGTGAGGGTCCCCGCTGGGGGGCTTGGCCAGCCTGCAAACAGCCATCAGCCACTCACTCAGGCTGGCCAGGCACCCCAGCAGGACCCCCCCACCCTGAAGGGGGTGTGGCCAGCCTGAAAACGGCCCTTAGCCCCTCACCCAAGCTGGCCAGGCACCCCAGCAGGACCCCCACCCTGATCCAGGACACCTTTCAGGGCAAACCAGCTGGCCTTCAGGGCAAACCATGCACCAGGCCTCTATCCTATATAATAAAAGGGTAATATGCAAATTTACCCTAACAGCAGAATGACTGGGAATGACTGGTCACTATGACACACACTGACCACCAGGGGGCAGACGCTTAATTCAGGAGCTACCCCCTGATGGTCAGTGCGCTCCCACAGGGGAAGCTCTGCTCAGTCACAAGCCAGGCTGACGGCTGCCAGTACAGCGGTGGTGGTGAGAGCCTCTAAGGATGTCCGACTGCAGCTTAGGCCTGCTCCCCGCTGGCAAGTGGGCATCCCCCGAGGGCTGCCGGGCTGCCACAGGGATGTCTGACTGCCAGCTTAGGCCCAATCCCCCTGGGGAGTGGGCCTAAGCCAGCAGGTCCCAGACTGCAAGAGGGCCCAGGCCGGGCTGAGCCCCCCCCCCCAAGTGCACAAATTTTTGTGCACCGGGCCTCTAGTCTATATATATATAAAAGCCTAAGCAACTGTCAGACCGTCCAACCATCTGACCAGTAGCTATGATGCGCAATGACCATCAGGGGGCAGATGCTTAATGCAGGAGTTGCTGAGCTGTGGTGACTTGGCAGCTGTCATTCTCGGACGCACCCGGAACCAGAGACGAGTGAGCCCGATTCCGGTGTGGGTCACCCAAGAACCACTCTCTCGCAATCCGGGCCCCGTTGGGGATGTCAGAGAGCCAGTTTCAGTCTCATCCCTGCAGGCCAGGCCAAGGGATCCCACTGGTGCACAAATCCGTGCACCGGGCCTCTAGTACCTTAATAAAGCTGGTATACACATACACATTTCTGTATTAACATGAATAAATCTCAAAAACAATATTGCAAAAAAAAGGGAAACGCAGAATAATGCCATTAGTGAAAATTCAATGTTAATAACAATCACAAAACAATGCTATCTGTAATTTATGGATGCAGACTTGTTGCCGTGTGGCATTTCTACCGAGTTTATGCTTCTAGTTATCTTCAGAGAGGGAAGGGAGCTGGGACAGGGAGAAAGGCAGGCCTTCTCATTTGTCAGTAACACTTTTAACAAAAAGATCTGAAGCATACAAATGACAGAATGTTACCATTGGTCAATTCTGTTGGCTTTATACTTTTACCTGTTTTATGTTGAAATTATTTCAAAATTAAACAAAAAAGTAGCCTGGGACATCAGAGGAAAGGTGCCAACTTTTCCCTGGGAAGTCAGGGGAGGTTGGGAAGGAGGTGCCAGCTGGGTGTTGAAGGCAGGGTGGGAGCTGACGTTGAACTGGGTACGGGGAGCTGGAAAGGAGATGCAGGGGTTCAAGGCCAGGGACTCAGGAGCAGGCTCTTGCCCTTTTCCGTGTTGGATGAATGACTTGTGTTTGTCAGGCTGCCCCTCCCTCGCCACCTTCCTCAACCTCGTCCCTGGTTCCAGCTCCTCGATCTCTGGGCTGTGAACATAGTGCATAGGCTCTGGCAGCTCGCAGGGGCGTGGGGATGATGTGTCATGTGCTGATTTTTTAAGTCTAGATAATCTAATAGCCAAATATATGAAACTGAACATTAAAAAATGGGAAGCAGCCACTGATACAGGAAAAATAGAATCCGTAGAGGATACCATGCTCGACCACATGTAAATTCAGTTGAAAACCAACTGAAACTGATAGTTTTCTGAGAAAATATAAATCATTAGTTTGGCTCCAGAAGAACTAATTAGAAAACCCCAACAGGCCAATAATCATGGAAGAAATTGAGTGTTCATCAAATTCCTCTCCAAAAAAATTCAGGTTTGGCTGTTTTAATTTCTATCAAACCTTCAAGGAACAGATAATTCCAATGTCATTTAAACTGTACCAACGGTACCAGATCACAGGTAAGGAAAGATTCCAAATTATTTTATAAAGCCAGCACAACACTGACAAAGATCACACAAAACACACACAAAAATTACTCTTAAAAATCTTACTTATGAATATTGGTGCACATTTTATGAATTAATAAGAACAAATAGAATCACACAGCGTTATGTTAAAAAATGAATACACCACAAGCAAGTGAGGCTATATTCCAGAAATACAGATTCAATATTAGGAGAATTATTCATATAATTGAACAAAGTAATAGTTAAAAAGAGATGAAAAAAATCATAGAAATAGCTCCATAAGTGTTAAAAATGCCTAAAAGGCATTTGATAAACTTGAACATATGTCTATAATAGTTAGCAGAAATAGATGGGCCCATGTTGAACATGGTTTTATGCACATATGTGTATATGTGTGGTATACAGATATACATACATACAAGGAAAAAATTACCACCGTTCCCTTTATTCTTTAACACTTCTCTAGAAATGCAAGTAAATACAAATTTTGAAAATAGAAGTTATAAAAGGAGGCCAATTTATCAATTAAAATTGCAGATAAGATTGATCTCCTGGAATAAAAAAGAACAAGACAGTCTACTGAAAACAGTGTTTTAGAAATAATAAAAATATACTAAGATGACCGCTAATAAATATTAAAACAAAAATTGTATAGCTTTTCTATGCATACGTGTTAGTCTCTTAAAATATAATGGGAGGAAACATTTGCAATATCTGTAAAAGTGCTAAACATACGGAAAGTCTAACCAGCATTGGCAAGAACAGCTCTTATTAATGCTGTTTACTCCTTGTTCCCCAGCCCTGAGACCTAATACAGCGTGGGGCAGCCCTGGCTGGTGTGGCTCAGTTGATGAGAGCATCCGCCTGTGGACCAGACCGAAGGGTCTCAGGTTCAATCCCTGGTCAAGGGCATGTACCTGGGTTGCAGGTTCAAACCCCAGCCTGCGTGTGGGAGGAAACCAATCAATCTCTCTCTCTCCTCTTCCCTTTCACTCTCTTTAAAAATCAATGGAAAAAGTATACTTGGGTGAGGATTAACCAAAAAAAAAATTTGTTAAAAATACAGTGTGGCCCTGACCAGTTTGGCTCAGTGGATAGAGCGTCAGCCTGGGGACTGAAGGTTCCCAGGTTTGATTCTGGTCAAGGGCATGTACCTTGGTTTCGGGCACATCCCCAGTAGGGGGTGTGCAGGAGGCAGCTGATCGATGTTTCTCTCTCATCGATGTTTCTAACTCTCTATCTCTCTCCCTTCCTCTCTGTAAAAAGTCAATAAAATATATTTAAAAAAAAATACAGTGTGGAGCAAAAGTAGGTTTACAGTTGTGAGTACATAAAACAGTTTATTCTTGTATTATTATTTGTTAATTATTATATTGTTTTCCATAGGAGCAACTGTAAGTCTACTTTTGCCCCACCCTATAGATATTGGTCCAGTGGTGGAACTGGCTCACAGATCAATGGAACAGAAAAGTGTATTTAGATAAAGACAAAGCACATTTGCTATGCAGCGGTGATCATGATAATCGCCAACTTACAGTGATTCCCATGTGCCAGGCACTGTTCTGCACCCCCCACCTATAGCCTAACATGTTGGGTCCAGTTGGTCTATAGTGTTGAAGATATTTAAGTCCTCTGTTTCCTTATTGATATTCAGTCTGGTTGTTATACCCATTATTCAAAGTGGTTTATTGAAATCTATTTTTGCACCACTATTTCTCCCTTCACCTCTGTCAATGTTTGCTTCATATATCTGGGTACTCTGCTGTTAGGTGCATATATATTCATAATTGCTATATATTCCTGGAGAATTGATCTTTTATAATTATACTAGAGGCCTGGTGCACAAAATTTGTGCACGGGTGAGGTCCGTAGGCCTGACCAGTGATCAGGGCCGATTGGGGCCGGGCCAATCGTGGCCTGCCAGCCAGGGGAAGGACGGGGGGGGGGGGGGCGCTTGGAGGGACTGCAGGAGGTTGGCCGCCAGCCCCAGGAGGGAGTTGACCCTTGCCCCCCCTGGGAAAGGGGCTGCATCCATTGCCACATACCCCTAGTTCCCTGTCCCATCCTGGGGCCTGTTGGCCAGGGGGAGGGACCGCGGAAGGTTGGCTGGCCGGGGGAGGTTGGCTGTGGGAGTGCACTGACCACCAGGGGGCAGCTCCTGCGTTGAGCGTCTGCCCGCTGGTGGTCAGTGTGTGTCATAGCAACCAGTTGTTCACTATGCACCCCCTACTGGCGTGGCTTGATGGGGTTGGGGCCGGCTGGGTCTGGATCTTGCCCAGTGTAGGTGGGGCTGGCCAGATCTAGGTCTCACGCAATTTCAAGGTGAGACCCAGACCTGGCCGGCTCCACCCCCATTGGGTGGGGATGGGGCGTGGCCTGAGGTCCCCTGCCCCGGCCCAGCGCCATGCAGCCTCAGGTCCCTGCTGATCGGTCATTACAGCAACCCCGCCTCCACTGTGGGTGTAGCCATTTTGTGATGGCGTGACAGGGTGAGGGTCAATTTGCATATTACCTCTCTATGATATAGGGTCGTACCCTTCTTTGTCTTTCATGGCAGTATTTGACTTAAAATCTATTTTGTAGTATAAGTATGGCCATCCCTGCTCTCTTTTTGTTACCATTTGCATGGAATGTCTTCTTCCATCCTTTCTCTTGCAGCCTGTGTGTGACTTTACAGCTGAGGCGAGTCTCCTGTAGACAGCACATGGTTGCATCTCTCTCCACCCTTTATCTGAAATAACTCATTTACTCCTCACAGTAACCCTCTGCAGAGGGTGCTATTGTGGTCCCCACTTTTAGATGAGGAAACTGACACACAGGAAGGTTAGGAAACTTCTAGATCTCATGAAATTGGAATTTGAACTAGTACTTGACTCAGAGGTCATGCTTTCTATACCCATTCTACTACACAGATAAATTGAGATTTTTAATCTAGAGGGAGGGTGATGGTGGGGGAAGGAAATGGGAAATGGATTATTCAAACATGATTTTGGAACAACTATCCAGCCTCTTGGGGGAAAAAATAAAACTGGGCCCTATCACACTCCTTACACCGAAGCACTAGTAAATTCTAGAAGGAAAAGATTAAAATGAAGGAAAGATTAAAAAGAAAGAAAGAAAACCCTAACAATACTCATGAAAAACACAAGCAAATATTTTTAGGATCCTCTAGTAGGAAATACTTTTGACTACAGAAAAATCTGAAATTCATGTAAGCAAAAGATGCCATAAGTAATGTTTAAAATGAGACAAATAACAATTTGCAATACACATGACATAAAGTTAGTTGCCTTCATTCGTAAAAACCTCTTAACAATTAGTAAGATAAATTAGGAAAGATACAGACAGTTCACAGAAAAATAAATGCAAAGGCCAATCGTTCAATAAACACAAAAAGAATGTCTGCCCTTTCTAATGATTAAGAATTAAACATTGAGCACGGCCAGCATGGCTCAGTGGTTGAGCATCGACCTATGAACCAGGAAATCACGGTTCGATTCCTGGTCAGGGCACATGCCCCAGTTGTGGGCTCAGTCCTCAGTGTGGGGCTTGCAGGAGGCAGCTGATCAGTGATTCTCTCTCATCATTGATGTTTCTATTGCTCTCTCCCTCTCCCTTCCTCTGTGAAATCAATAAAAACACTTTTAAAAAAAAAAGAATTACACATTGAAACATGATATCACTTTTCATCTCTCATATTGGCAATATTGGAAATTGGATAATGCACTGTGCTGTCGAGGGTGGAGGGCAGAGGCACCCTCATGCACCGCTGGGCAGTGCAAACTGGTTCATCCTCTTTGAAGGCGATTTGACACTATCTATCAGAACCTTAGATATACCTAAATTTTAACTCCTAACCCCGGGATTTATTCTACAGCTAACATCACACATATGCACAAAGATATGTAATCATAAGCAGTCATTGCAGCTTTGTTTGTGCAGCAAAAATGTAGAAGCAACTGAAACATCCATTGACAGGATAGATTCGTGTAAATTATAGCCTCCTTCACGGGAACTCTATGAGCTGCTACATGAATGATCTATGTTGCTATGGCTAGATGTGTGATGTATGTTAACTAACACAGAGTACCAGGAATGTGTCCCTGGTTGGGTTTAAAATAAAACACAGGCATAGATATGTATCTGTCAATATTTATGGAAAAACTTTTTGGAGAAAGCTTAAGGAACTTGACCGTGTTTATATTTGGGGTGGAACAGAGGCCTGGGATAGGAGGCAGACTTTTCATTATGGGTATTATTTTTAGTGGTTTTCTCCCGCCCGCCCCCCCCCCCCCCCGCCCCATAAGCACATTATTTTCTGAATTTAAAAAGAGTATTTATAAAGGAACTAATTATAAGGAAGAATACTATTTAAGATGCTTCACCCTGAACTTTCTTTTCAAATTCTTTCCTCAGTGGGTTCACCAGGTTTTTTTGTTTGTTTTGTTGTTTGTTAAAAAAATATATATTTTTATTTACTTCAGAGAGGGGAAGAGGGGAAAGAGAGATAGAAACATCAATGATGAAAGGGAATCATTGATCGGCTGCCTCCTGCATGCCCCCCACTGGGGATCAAGCTGGCAAACCCGGGAATGTGCCCTTGACTGGAATCGAACCTGGGACCCTTCATCCACAGGCTGACGCTCTATCCACTGAGCCAAACCAGCCAGGGTGGTTCACCAGTTTTGACACTAAAATTTTACATCTGGAAGGGCCCAGGAGACTGTTTCCAACCTTCATTCTGTCCATGAGGAAAGGGAGGCCTAGAGAGGTTTCAGCAGGCGGCCCAGGCCCCCTGGCCGGTCTGTCTGCAGAGACTGGGCTGCTCTGATGCTGCTCTCAGGAGAGGGACCGGTGGCCCCTTTATGCATGTGACCAAAGCTCCGTCCTTGGACTTTTCCCAGCACATAGTCCAGCGAGTCTTACTCCATGTGCATCGACGTGGGGAGCCTATTACAGTGCAGAGTCCCGGGCGCCTTCCTGAAGTCTGATTCAGTGGGCTAGGGCAGGGCCTTTAAACCTGCTGTTAGCAATGTCCCCACCAAATGATTCTGAAGTCCCACTTGAAGTCACCTGATGGCTCTGGGCCCTCTGACCTCCCCCGCGCAGTCCTGCTGGTAGTGTCTGTGTATCTAGGCTGAAGCCCCCCACCCCAGCGAGGAAAGTAGGGTGCTCCAGTGGAAGTGCTTGGACCCCCAAGGCAGTGCTCCATCCATGGTCCCCCTCCCCTCTGGTCCCCCCTTCAGCTGAGATGAAGGGTGGCCCTTGCTCACTCACCCCAGGGTGGGGGGCAGCTGGATGTGGAGGTGGGGCAGACTGAGAGTCGTAGCTGCATCTGGGGTGCCCCTCACCCTGTCAGGGCTCCCCTGAAGCAGGCCTTGGGGAAAGATGCTGACCAGCATATTGGACCTGGGAGGGGCCTGGCCTGCTTGGGGGGTTGAGGGGAGGAGCCCAGGGAGGCCAGGGAAGGCCTGGGATCCATGCCCGCCGGCACTGACAGTGCTTCATTGTCCCTGTGCCACAGAGCCTTGCGCCAGCCACCTTCGTGGTTGGGAGTCCAGCTGGGCGGTGGCTGGGCCCCTCGGAAGCCCCTGACGACAGATCGAGAGGAGGGACGGCTGGTAACAGCCCCATCTGCCTGAGCCCCAAACCTCACCTGCTGCCCAGGTAGGTGCTCTTACCATTCTCCCACTCAGCAGGGCTAAGCCCCTCGCGCCAGCTCCTTCCTCAGCCTGGGAAATGTGGCCTGAGGCTCTCCTGTCAGTGCTGGGCAAAGGCCATCCCTAAGCCCCCAAACCCACAACCTGATGGGGAGGGGGTGCAGGATGGGCCCATCTCATTTCCAAAGAACACTATTCCAGAGGACCCTGGCTCCCAAGGCCTGGCGGGTGAGGTGGCGGGGGGGGGGTCAAAGGCTCTCTGGCTCTGGTTAGGATGCCCCCTACTCCACAGAAATGCCCCCCACAGGGCTGCCAGCTCGGTCCCCGGAATGGCTCTTGCCCAGCTGGCCCTGGTTTGGGACAGGCCCAGAGCCCAGCCAGACATGGCTGTTCTGAGAGTTCCCTGCCTCTCACCCCCTTTCCTTGAGAAAGGGTTATGACAAATGGAATCTTCATAGACCATTAGAGCTGGGAGGGATCTTAGTGGTACAGTGAGCTTCAATCTCGTTTGACTTCTCAAGCATTAGTGTCATTTAAAATGCCCTGGCCGGTGTGGCTCAGTGGTTGAGTGTGGACCTATGAACTAGGAGGTCATGGTCCGATCCCTGGTCAGGGCACATGCCTGGGATTGTGGACTCGATCCCCAGTAGGGGGTGTGGAAGAGGCAACTGATCAATGATTCTCTCTCATCATTGATGTTTCTGTCTCTCTCTCCCTCTCCCTTCCTCTCTGGAATCAATAAAAATATATTCAAAAAATAAAATCAATTAAAACATTCAAAAAAATTTTTAAAGGTTGTAACTGAACAGCTCAGAGGACTCAGGTATAAGCTGGTCAGAACAGCACAGGAAGCCGGGGTCTCAGGCAGCCCTGCTCGGTTCAGCTGCCTCCTCCCTGCCCTGCCTCCGCCAGCTCCTACACACACACACACACACACACACACACACACACAGCCTCTGCCCCTCTCTCCTTTCCTATCTTTCCACCCATCTGGTGACTCCTAGCAACACCCCCGCCCCGCCCCTTGTGAGGGAGACGGGAGGTGATTAAACCTCCAAAGCTGGAAGGTATAAAGCCAGGTTAGCATCTAGGTGAGGCTTTCTTCCCTATTAAGTAGACAAGTTAATAACATCCAGAAAGGATTGGTTTGTCAAGAGAAGCTATAATGGTGATAAGGTTTCTTTATTTGAGAGTGTCTCTAAAATCTCTTTCCCATGAAAGAAGTCATCCTGTGTGGGCTGTTGGCCAAGAACATTGCCATCGTTGTTATTATCAAGGAAAGTAATCTTAGGTATAGTTCTTCCCTGTGCAGATCAAAGTGGACGATGTTCACACTCCCTTACAATTTCTTGGCCTGGCTTGTGAGCGCTCTCCAGGGCAAGGAGGCTTAGCTGCAGGCGGTATGTCACTTCTGTCCCTTGGCCATGCCCACTGCCCAACCCGGTGCTGAACCCTTGTCCATCCAGCCGAGGTTCCTGGGAGAAGCGGGATCAAACAGAAGTAAAGAGCTCAGGCTCGGGAGTCAGGTGGGCCTGACTCCCAGCTCATCACCCACGAGCCGTGTCATCTCTGTGTGCGTCAGTCTTCTCATCCGTAAAGTGGAGATAATGCCAGTGAAGACTGAAATTAGTAACTGTAAAGTGCTTGAAACCACATCTAGCACTTACTACGTGCTTAACATGTTAGTTCTGATCGTTATAAAAGCCTCTTCTCCCCGTCCGCACCTGCTGCCCGATTAGCCTCCCTAAAGCCCTCATCTCACACCCCTGCTCGAAAATCCCCCGTGGCTCCCACTGCACGGTTAGTGACTGTCCTCTGACCTGCCCTCGAAGGGCCTCAGAGGCAGAAACTCTATCATTTTCCGTGAACATAATAAGAAGTCATTCACATTTGCTGGGGGAGTGCCCACCCTCAAGGTAGGAGAACTGAGACCCTCAGGAACGGAAATGCGGCCACCTGCAGCCCCAACCTGAAGGTGAGGACAGGGATGTCTGGCCACAGGCCAGAACAGGCAGTCACTGCAGTTATAACTCACACTCAGCGATGAGCTCAGGCCGGGGGGCAGATGTGACATCATTGTTCTCATTCAGCCCTTGAAGGTGGCCCAAACCTCAGCTCCTATAGCTCAGGTGGGAAGCCTAAGGCAGCAGAGACACCCCCCCCCCCCCGTCCCTGCCCCCGATCTGGAGCCCTGGACAGAGAACACAGCAAGCGTCACACCCTGCATCTCAGCTGGCAGAAGGCAGGCCAGTGTATGGAGGAAGGGGCACTGGGTTGGAGTAGGGAGGCCCGTGTTCAAAACCAGACTCTTCACCTGGTGGGGAGAACTTGTCCGTGTCAATGAGCTTCTCTGAGCCTCTGTTTTTCCATCTGTAAAATGGGAAGATAATACCCATTTTGTAGGAATGGAACAAATGCCAGAGCACCTGTACAGTGCCCGCATGGGCACTCAGTAACTTGCAGATGTTCTGCTCGGTCCATCACAGCTGTTCTTCCAGACTGCCAGCCTCTTGTTCTCTGTAGCAGAAATTTTCCTCACCTGGCCTGCACCCCAAGATGAAGGAAAGGGGTGGTGTTTTGGCAGAGGAGGAGAGGAGGAACAGTCCAGATCTTCCCAGGTTCCTGGCAAGCGTGAGAGGCGCAGCAGGGGAGAAGTAGTTCTGTCTGGTTTTCCCAGAGATTTTTCCACTCGGGTGATGCCAAGCTCAGGAAGCCAGAAGTAAAGTGACAGACCCTGCTGCTGGTTCAGGCAGGGTGGTGTTTTTCTCTTGATTCATTCAACAAATGAATGGCTTTGTTGGGATTCCAGGCACCGCGCTTGGCACTGGGACATTCAGCAGCCAGTAGAACAGACACAGGCTCTGCCCTCATGGGGCCTTCGTTCTAATGCGGGTGGAGGCGATAAACAGCATAAAGTATGGGTGAAGTACGTTAGAAGGAGGTACAAGCAATGGAACCGAAGGAAAGAGGGATTGGCAGTGCCAGGGACTCGTGTCAATAATAGGGTCATCAGGACAGGCCTCACAGAAAGGGGTCATTTGAGATGCCAATCACCTGCTCCCCTGAGGAACCCCTGGGAAGCCTGTGGGCTCAGAATCAGGGCCAGTGCCTTTCATGAGGTCCTAGGAAAGGAGCAAAATCCAGAAGGCCTGGTCCCAGCCTGGATGGCACGCCTTTCCTCCAAAACCCTAAAATGACATGCAGATCATTCAGCCTGAGGTGCAGGACCTCACGGTCTAGCCCCAATGTGTCTGTTTTCTTAGCAGATCCTTCTCACCCTACCTTTGCAGCCAAGCCAGTCAACCCGGCCATTTCTGGAGTATTCCACCCTCTGCTTCCCTCCTCCACTCATTTGTCCCCTTTGCCTGCTCCCGCTGGTGTCTGTCAGCCCAGACATCCCACCTGCCACCTCTCTGAAGCCTTCCCCGGCCCCCCTGGGGCGGTGGTCTCTGAGCCCCATCACCTTGGCGTGTACCTTTCTAGAGCCTGGCCCTTCCTCTGGATGTAGGCATTGGCTTAACTGTCTGACCTCTCTGCTGGGCAGGAAGTGCCCTGGGCAGGGCCTGGAGGTCTTTCACCTCCTGCAGGTGGGGGCCTCCGCAAGCTTTGGCTGAACTGAGTGTGTGGGGAGCTCAAAGGCCCCCAGCAACACTGGGACAAGAAGGGTAGGGGAGCCTCTGGTCTCCTCAGACAAAGAGGCAGGTGGAGGCCAGCAGGAAAGGAGAGAGGGAACTGAAATGAAGGAGCTAGTGAAGGAAGGGGAGAGAGAAGTCCGCACCAAGTGTCCTCCAGAGAGGCAGACTGTGAGATGGATGAGTCTCCCCTGGAAACAGCTACTGCTCCCTCCCCTCAGCATCTCAGGCCAGTGCTTCCTTGTGTCTAACTAGAATACCTCTTGCTGCAGCTGGAGCTCGTTTCCTCTGGTTCCATCCTCTGGATTCAGGCTGCTCTTTGAATCCTCATTCAGCATGAATCAGAGTGGCTTTCCTGACCCCCCAGTCGTTCCCAACCTTCCTAATGCCGCGACCCTTTAACACAGTTCCTCATGTTGTGGTGACCCCCAACCATAACATTATTTTCGTTGCTACTTCATAACTGTAATGTTGCTACTGTTATGAATCGTCATGTAAATATCTGAAATGCAGGCTGTATTTTCATTGTTCGCCACCCGCAGGTTGAGAACCGCTGCAGGCCCAAGGGGCATAGCAAGGCCATCGCGAGGCTGACCCCTGGCCTGGGGTTTGTGCTTTAGTTGAGGAGGCCACACAGAGGCTACCTGGGGGCCAAAGCGTGGGGGCACCACGGGTCACAGAGGTTGTGCCAGCCAGCCGCCCCCCCAGCCTCTCTCAGAGCTGACCCTCCATACAAGCAAATCCATAAACAGAGCCCCACCACAGGAGCCCTGTGATTCTCAGCCGCTGGTGCTCTGGGCTCTCTGCCCTGCAGGCTCTGTGAAGCCATGTGAGCCCGACTCCCAGCCTCTGCCCTCTGGCTCCCGCCCATTGCCCATCGCTGATCGCTGGAGCGGCTGAGCTCACAGAGAGAGCCCCTCCACCGCTCTCCAGTTCCCCACCCGACCCTTGGCAGCCAGCGTCTCCTTTCCTATTTAGACAGATGGGGCCAGAGCCTGGTGTCCCTCCCATCTCTGCTGCCCCAAGGGGTGGTGTGTTCTCATCTGGGGACCCCTCAGGGGAAAACCTTAACACAGTCTGAGTCCAGCTCCCCCTCTATTTTAGTGCAGGCATGGTCTCCTCCTGGAATGCCCTGCCCCTGGCCTCCACAGGGCAACTCCTCTTCAGGGGGAAAGCCCCATATGCACTCAGAGCTGAGAATGTGATTGCTGGACGCAAACTGTCTGAGCTCAAATCTCTCTACAGCCGCAGTAGCTCCCATCTTGGGGTTGTTGTGAGGATTAAGAGAACTCATACTTGCAGCGTCTTATCACAGTGCCAGCCGTAATCCTTCAGTTAATGTGACTGCTGCTATCCATCCTCTAAGAGCTCCCTTGGCTAACACCTCCTCCAGGCAGCCTTTCCAGATTGCCAGGGCTCAGGCAAGTGCTCCTCCTTTGTGTTCCCCGCACTCTTTCACCAGGCCTCTGGAGTCTACTTATGCATACCTGTCATGGTTTCTTTGGGGGATGGAAGGTCACTAAAATCGTATGCCTAGTCTCTAAGTGCCTTGAGAACAGACACCGGAATCTGGCCCATTATTTTGCTGAACAAATGATTTCATGAGTGGCATGTGCAGCTGGGAGAGACAGACTGAGAGACTAGGACTGACTTTCCACGGCCTGTCCTGGAAGACCAGACGCCCACGCTGAGCAATGTTGACCTCACCCAGGAACTTGTTAGAGGTGCAGATTCTCAGGCTCCATCCCAGACCTGCATCAGAGACTCTGGGGCGGGCCCAGCCACCTGTTTAACAAGCCCCCCAGACGATGCCCACGCAACGTGGCTCTGATGTTTCACAGGAACGCAGATTCAGAGGAGGTGGAGCCCCTCTCGGGGTCTCTGCTCTGCTGAGGGCTTCCAGGAAGGCCGACGGCTGGGCCCCCAGGGACTGGCCCCTGCTGGACCCACACTCCTGAGCTTGAGACCCTTTTGCTCATAGGACAGGGGTAATGGGGGACACTCTCCACATAGACCTCCCCTTCCCCAGGTGGCCCAGGACTGAGGGGTTGCTGCTCCAACCTGGCTAGTCCCCCTGTTTCAGGTGTACAGCATAATGATTTGATATTTACATATATTGCGGAATGAACACCATAGTGACATCCATCACCATGCATAGTTACATGCAAGGTCATATTCTGTGGCTCTAGATGGACATGACTGTGGGAGGAACACTATTCAACCCAGTACCTCTACACGTCCCAAATCACACAGGTACAGAGACAGAGGGACAGGGACGGAGACAGAGGGACCGACACACCCAGCCCCGGGGGAGGAGAGCTCTCAGACCCTGAGGCGGGGCGAGCCCCCCAGTGCCAGAGCTGCCCGTTCCTCGGGGCCCAGCACGAGGTGGGTCGCACCCTATGATAGCGTCTGTCCCATGGTGATGCTTTTCATGTTGGCTTTGCTTCCTGTTGTTGTTCTGTTTGGTTAGATCTACGCACAGCGCGAAACTCAAAAAGCGAAAAAGGGAATATAATGAACGCAAGCCGTCCTCTCCCTGCCTCAGCCTGTACGCAGTGTCTCTCCCAGAAGGCAGCACTGTCGCGTTTCCTGGGTCTCCTTTCAGAGAAGCCCAGCCCCGGGCAGGCTTGCAGAGACTGTTCTGTGTGCCGCCTGCTTCCTGCTTGCTTCGCTGAACAGGCATCTGTTACTCTTTTTTCTGATTGGCTGCTTTCACATTGTTTGGGTCGTCCCGCCCCCCCCCCCCCCCCAACTCCCCACCTTACTGTGCTCTCACTGAGGGCAGAGCCGTCTGTGATTTGTCTTTCCTCCGCACATCCTAGCTCAGTGCCCACACAGAGCAAGTGTTCATTTAAGGCTGGTTCTCTCTACACATCGACGAGTCATCAGTAGCTGGTTGGGTCTGTGTGGGCTGGGGCTCAGCCTCCTGGCTCCAGAGGTCTCTCTGTCTCCCCCGGCTTGTGGCACCATCCACCAGAGCCCGTCCTGGCAGCAGGCGTTGCTGGGTGGGTGGCGCCCAGCAGCATCCTGCCTGTTTGCTCCTGCGGCTGAGCGCCTTCATCCCGGCTCGAGGCTCTAGCTGGGGCTGGCTCTGAGATCCGTGGGGCGTCTGCCACGGCTGCACTCCTCTCCCTGCCCTTTCTCAGTCCACTCAGGACTCCTGCAGGGCAGGGGGTGGCAGGGAAGAGAACAGCACTGTGAGGGGCGGGGAGTGCGGCTGCTGTGGACCCCTTTGCCCAGAGGCCTTTGCTAGCTGAAGGCTTAGTCTGGACTTGTTACCACGGAGACGGGAATTACTGCCATAACTCAGGGTTGAACTGGAGGCTGCAGCTTCGCCGGTTCTGGGGGGAATGTATTTGCTCCACAACACGCAGATAGGAGATGTGCCACATTTTTTCTGTATCAAGACTGGAATGCTGCCTCTGCCCAAGACTTCACCATGTCCTCCATGTCCTGATGGAGCAGAGCACCAGGGGAAGGTGGAGCTAGCGCTGGGCAGGGGCTGCCAGCCCTGCGCGATGGGAAGCCGAGGCAGCGTTCGCCAGCAGCACCCTCTGCTCCTCTGTGGCAGGAGGGGCTTCGGTTATAGGATTTGAAAGGGCCCCTCCTGCCACAACGCTCTCAGTTTGAGATCGTGGGGCCAAATGAGCCCCCTTAACCCCACTGTCCATCATTCCTTTCTCCAATCAATATTTACAAAGCACTGAGCTCTGCCCAGCACAGCAGAAAAAATGAGCAGACACAGCCATGGGCTCTGTCATCGAGGAGCTTTCCATCCACTGGAGGAGTCAGCCATTGGCTACGTCATCCCATAAATAAACAGCACAGTTCTAGGTCCTCACAAGGAAAATGATACCTAACCGCAGTGAGGCATTGCCGGGCGCTAAGCACTGTTCTGCCTCGTGTGAATTGGTCCATGCTGTCCTCACATGCACCCAACAGATGCTGTTAACATCTCCATTTTACAGATAAGGACACTGAGGCTCAGGTTAAGAAACTTGCCCAAAGACATGGGGCTAGTAAATAGCAGAGGCAGGGTTTGGACCCAAAGAGCCGAGGTCCCCCTAGGAACCCAGACTTAAATGCTACATCATGGCAGGCTGGCCCCCACTTGCCCAACTGAGGGCTGTACTGGGGGGACAGAACCCCCTCCCCGATCACTTGATCACTGCCCCTGGGTCTTGATGCTGTGGCCAGCCAGCACCATGCCACATCTGGGGAGAGAGGGATGGGGAGGGACCACTGGCTTCCTAGAAGAACCCCAGGGGTCTGGTGGTTACCATGGCCCACGTGATGCAGGTTTAAGCCTTGATCTTCCTGCACCAGGCTCAGCCAGACCCTGAGGGGAGGGAGGAGGGGGTGGCATCAGATTTAGGCCTGAATCTCTCTGAGTAGGCAGCCTGTACAGAACCCCCGGGCCCCTGCACTCCCTCCGCCCCATCGACAACCTTGAGCAGGAGCTGGTAAAAATAGGGCACTTGAAGAGGGAAGAAAGATTTGATGCAAAAGAATGAAGGAAAGATGATTGTGTGCATGCCTGGAAGTATCAAGCCTTCCTTTCTAAATATGACTTTTTCTAATGATAAACAGTAGCGCATGTTCCTGTTAAATAATTTGTCAAATTCAGAAAAAAGTTAAAAAAAAAAAACCCACATTTTCACCACCCAGAGGTAAATGGTCTTTTTTTCCTACAGGTATAATTTTTTTTTTTACTCTTTCTTTCCCTTTTTCATTTTTAGAATTGGGAGCGTCTAGTTTAACAGCATCATATCTTGCTGTTGTTACTTCCTTGTCTTTTTAGCACAAGCAGGGAGTCACCCCTTCTCCGGTGTCTCTGAGTCACTGCCCAGCTCCCAGGGGCGTGGACATGGATGACGTCCCCACTGCTGCCTCCTCCTCCTGCCTCTGGCCCCATTTGGCAACTATTATGGCTACTTGCTGACTCAGGGCCATGGACAGAAAGGCATGGGCCCCTGGATGGGGGTGCAGGGTCTTGAGGGGAAGAAAAGGAACCTTCCTGGCAAGGAGAGGGGTCCCAGAGGGGAGGTGGGTGAGGGGGAAGCCCGCACTCTCAGCTTCCAGCCCAGGGCCAGATGGCCACTGTCTCCCCTTGCTGCGCTCCAGCTCCCTCAGCCCCCCGGCATTTCCTCCCTGTTAGCGGAGGGGCCCTTAGAGGTAGTACAGATCTGTACCCCAGAAATACAGCCCTCCTGGGATGGGCAAAGCAGCTCCATCCCCAATGGTGCCTCAGAGGCCCCAGGATGCAGTGGAGCCAGACACTTAGAGTCCAGTCCTGCCTCTGTCTCTCTCCAGTTGTGTGACTTTAGGCCCATTATTTAACCTCTGCAAGCCTCAGTTTCTCTACCTGTAAGCGGGGATACTGATGCCCACCTCTTAGGCTGCTACCTCTTAGCTTGCTCGTGAGGCGTCATTGATGGTCAGTGAGATAACCATAAGGAGGCACCCGGTCCCATGCCTGGCCCATGCCAATGTCCACGTCTTCTCCCCCTTTTTCTGAGGCTTTCTCAGGGGCTGTGCCCTCTCTGGCCTGGAATGTGTTCCCAACACTTCCTGTCAGCGTTTACTCTTCTCCATTTAGCTTCTGTCTTCAGCCTGGGGGCTCTGTTCTGGAGCGGGTTGGGGAGTCAGGTGTCCTGGGTTGAGATCCCACTGGTCACCGGCTGCCTGACCTGGACTAGTTACTTGCCTCTCTGTGCCCAAGATTCCTCATCTATAAGATAGGATATTAGCAGAACCTACCTGTTCTCTAGCAAAAACCACTCTAAGAACTTTAAGCAAAGCAGAAGTTAATACAGGAATTATGTGCTCACAAAATCATCAGAAGAGTTAAAATATGGGTCTTCAGAACCGAGCAGAATTGCCGCACCAGACAGCTCCTCAGCCACAGCCAGGACGGGACTCCTGGAGCCTCACCTGCAAGCCAGGGTCAGGGAGCCTCTGCAGCCTCTCGCTCCTCATCCACCCCTCACCCTCCAGGACCCAGAGGCTGGGCATTGGCCTGCTGCAGAGAACTGCTTCCTCTCCTCAGCCCTGCTTGTCAGCAGAGCACAGCCCAAGCAGCAGGAAGGAGGGCCCCCTCCCCCCTTCCGCCTTATAAATCTACCCCCAGCACATGTAATTGATGGAACCCTCTCTGCAGTCAGAACCCCCGCTGCAAGGGAGTGCTGGAAATGTAGTTTTAACTTTCTAGCTTCTGCAGTATAGCAAGGCACATTAGAAAGAGGGAGGAATGGATGCTAAAGGCCATTGACTAGATCCAACATGTCATCTGATAGGTGCATTAAGAAAGCTGGCACACTGCACTGCCTGGCACATAGAAACCTTTCAGTAGATGTTAGCGGTGAATGTTGTTGTTAGGCCAGGGGCATCCGCAGGAACTGCTGGGCGCTACCCACAGAACCCTGGCAAAGAAAAGCAGCAGCAGCAGCAGTAACTGCAGCGGGTACGTGGCGCTGTCCGTGGTGCTGAGCGCCCTTCTGCTGCTCCCGGATGCTGGCTGGCTGGCTGCCTGGCATATTATTGTAGTGGGCTGGATGGCAAGGTGGAACCCTAGTCCACTCACCTGAGGGGGCCATTTGGGGCTTCTGAAGGAAGTCTTACCTCAGTCCTAGGAAGAAGATAGCAAAGGCAACATTCAACATTTGTGGTACTCCCAGTTTACAGAAATGTCTCCACATACCCTCTGCTTTAACTCTCACAGCCACCCTGATGTAGGCAGGATGGACATAACCATAGCCATTTTATTTTATTTTTTTAAATATATTTTTATTAATTTCAGAGAGGAAGGAAGAGGGAGAAAGAGATAGAAACATCAATGATAATAGAGAATCATTGATTGGCTGCCTCCTGCCTGCTCCCCACTGGGGATAGAGCCCGCAACCTGGGCATGTGCCCTTGATCGGATTCGAACCTGTGACCCTTTAGTCTTCAGATCGACGCTCTATCCACTGAGCCAAATTGACTAGGGCATCATATCCATTTTATAGAAGAGAAAACTGAGCAGCAGCAGGTTAAAGTGCAGTTAATCAACAATAGATCCATATTTACACCCAATCTCCTGACCCCAAATCATACATTCCCTCTACTCCATGCTGTGAGCTGGAGAGCAAGACTTGCTCCTGAGTGTAGCCCTGGATAAAGGAGCATCTATCTTTCACTGAGGCCACCAACATGCTGGTGGTTGTGGGAGGACCACAATGACGAGGGTCCTGCCATCAAGGAGTCCACAGATTTGCTGGGGAACTGGCTGTTCGTGTGCCTGCAAAAATGAGAGAATAGTGCCAGGCACTGGTAGCAAAGGCCAACTGTGTAAAGAGGGTGGGGACAAGGCACAGACTGGGCTGCTCAGTGGAGGACGGTTTCAGGGAATAGGATTTGAGTTGGGCTCAGGGGCTGTAAATGCTGAGGAGACCAAGGTTCCAGTGTAGCCAAGAGGAAGTGGCTCAAGCTCAGCCACTGAGACGTGAGGACAGGACAGAGGGCAGGCATGGTGCCCCATGAAGAAGAGGCCATGCCGGTGACCTCTGGCACAGGGAGAAGTGCAAGAGTTCGTGGATTCCAGTGAAGAGGGGGTGTGGCCTCTGTAGGTCTCCAGCCAGATTTCCTCAGACTCAGCTGGGGGTGGGGGAGGGGAGAGCTCCTGAGAGGAGGCTATAAAGAGCGCAGGTCTCATGCCCCACTGCAACATGGTTTAAAGCAGCAGTCGCCAACCGGTGGTCCGCGGACTACTGGTGGTCCGTGAGGTCCGAAAGGTTGGCGACCGCTGGTTTAAAGGGCACTGAGCTACCATCCTTTACCCCCAAATCTCTTTATTCTCCCTCCTTATTTAGGGGGAGATAGAAAACATTTTGGATGGTCAAGAACTCCTGATTCAGATGCCAGTAACCCTCATAACGTTAAGCTGGTGTTTCTCTATGTTGTCTGTACCTAAGAACTGACTGGAGATTTTCATTCTTAGAGTCCAGAGTCGGGTGTGAGTATCTGGATCTACTAAACACGTTCCGGGTCATTCCAGTGCCCCCCCCCAACCCCACCCCACACTGAGGACTCACTGATCCAAGCCCAAGAGCACTGAATGTGGAGCCATAAATTCAAATTCAAATACTTACCCCAGCCTTAGGCAGATCTCTTAGCCTACTGGCAACCCAGTTTCTGCATATATGAAGTTGGGCAAACCATTCCCTGGTGTGAAGATATGAGGAGATTGGGGCCCCAGGGCAGTTTAGAGCAAGGAAGAGCTTACTGATACCTAGGAGAAGATGCACGGCCAGCCGGCATGGTGGGCAGGGAAGGACATTAAGTGGAACCCTCATTACAGTGACACTCCACTCCTCCAAAGGACCTGCGAACCTGGGCCACCGAGCTGCTGTCCTGAAAGGGGGCTGGGGTGGCCAGTCTGAGAGCAGTGGGCATGGAAGCGGATGTGAGCAGCATCCCAGAGCAGAAGGGGAGCTGGGAGGGGGTGCCCACGGCCAGGAGCTCCAGTTTATGTTCACCAGGTCCAGAACCATGGGAAATAATCTTTGCTGTGGGTAACAAAATGGTGATGAATTATTGAAGAGACTGAGAAGGTCAGATGGCAGCAGGGGGTGGGTGGATGCGTTGCTTTGGCTTTGTGAACTCTGGGGGGTCAGGGTTAAGGGAGAAGGTAGGTGGGGTGGGCCCTCTCCACCCCTCCCATTTGCTCTCCAAGCACAGCAAGAACAGAGGCAGCAGTCCCCTACCAGCTGCAGTCTGTGGGGTACGGGACGATTCTTCCCATACTCCACATCCTTCCTCTGCTGGTTCCAGAACAGAGTAGGTGGAGGGTTACTAGGGATGGTCCCGTCTGGGCTAATATCGAACACATACAGTTCTCAAGGACAGTGCAGAGGGCTTTATAGGAATTGTTTTATTTCCTGTTTACAATGACCTGTGAGGCAATCTTGTTATTATCCCCACTTTCCAGAGGTGGAAACTGAGGCTCAGGAGTTCTGATGGTCCATGGTCACACAGAGCTAGCAAGAATGGATCTGGGATTTAAACCCAGTCAGTCTGTTCCAGAGAGCCCATATCTCCCTGACACCCTGAGCAGCCTCCCTGAGCTCTGCTTTGAATGAAATTCATGGCCAAAGAGAGGCGTTCCCTGATGCTCCCCTCTTTCCACTCCCACCCCCACCACACCCCCAACAGGCAGATCGGTGCCTCTGCTCCATGTTCCTTTAACCGACTCAGATTTCAAGCTTTGCTCTGTCCAGTGTGGCGCTTCGACCTCCAGAAAGCTTCGTGTCCCTCTTCTTCACACTCAAAAGCTAACTTTCCCTCCAGAAGGTCCAGGCATGGTTTAGGGGCGGTGAGAAAAGGTGGGGTGCTGTACTAGGTTTCCATGGCAACAGTCTCCCTCATTACTGTCTCCACTTGCAGCTTGAGGAGGGTGGTAAGATGGGGGTGAGTTCTCTTCTCTCTTCTCCTTCCTCCCTCCCCTTCAGGCTGGGTGGCCAGGGGAGTGGAAGCCTGTGCCCAACCCAGCCTGCCGGGTGGACTCCACCACTCCAAGCTTAGACGCTGGGAGCTTGTAATGGGGGGCCTCCAGGCAGAACAGGAACCCAGGCCAGACCTCCCAACAGCAACCCTCCTCCCAAATCCCAAAGGCTGTGAACCCCACAAAGAGGACCTCTTGTTTATACCTCCAGGGTCTATACAAGGCCTGGCAAGAGTAGCTACTCAGTGAATTCTTGTTAAGGGTTAAATGAGCAAATGAAAGAACAAGCCAGCGAGCCATCCCCAACGCTAGCCCCCGAGTCTTCATTTCCATTTTCCTACCACACCACGCTCAGTCTCTCCGCTGGGCTCTGCCCACACTTCCCCACCGCACTGTGCTGGTTCCTGCACCTGCTCACGGCTCCCCCTGGAGGTCACATCCTTGCAGAAGGCTCCTCTGACTTCTCCCATGGCTCCCTTTACCCCCGGTGGCTGGCTAGGGGGGCATGTGGTAGCCTTTGCCTCCTGGCTTGCATGTCTCCTCAGCGAGTCTCACAGCCTCATGTGGGTGGGGACCAGCCTTCCAGGCCCCCAGAGCCTGGCATGATGCCTGGCTTGGGGTAGGTACTCAACCCTTCCTTGTGGGAGGGAGGAAAGGAGAAAGGGATGAAAGGGGGAGGAAGAGAGGGAGGGATGCTTTTGGGATGGGAGAGGATGAGGGAGTGGGAGTTGAGTGGAAAAGAGCAGCATCCAGAAGGCAAACCTCCTTCTCAGAGCCAGATGGGTGCCCAGAGCTCTTCTCAGCCCAGAACCCCTCCCCCCTCCGCATGCATAGTATTAAGCAAATAATAACAACAGTCCTTACGGTTGTGTAGCAGTTCACCCAGTGCTCTCCCATCCTGGGCCTGGGTCCAGTCCCCAGACAGACCCGAGACAGGCTCATAAGCCACTGGCCTCTTTTAAAGGTGAAGATTCAACAAATGGAGCCACATGGAAAAAGATGAACTTGGACTCTTATCTCACATCATACGTAAAAATTAACTCAAAATGGGTCATAGACTTCAATGTAAGAGCTAACATTATAGGATTTTTAAAAAAACTTATCCTTATTTTGAAAGTATTACAGACATCCCTCCTTCTCCCCCCATTCATCCCACCACCCCGCTCCTGCCCCCCTAACATTATAATATTTTAAGGCACAAAATCTTTAAGACCTTGAGTCAGGCAAAGATTTCTTAGATATGTTGCCAAATGTATGGTCCATAAAAGAAAATTGGATGAATTGGACTGTGTCAAAATTCAAAATCTTGATGCTTCAAAAGACACTGTGATGAAAATGAACAGACTGGGAAGGACTATGTGTAAAACACACATGTGATAAAGGACGAGCTTCCAGAGCATGGAGATGAGGAAAGGGGCCCTGAGGGATGTCACTGCCAGAGAGGAGGCCTGGGTAACTGAGCCTGCTGGTCTCCCCGCTGTGTTTGTTCCTTTGCAGCAGCGGGGTAGCTGAGTGGAGCCTCCAGGCCTGAGTTGGCCCCTCGCTGGAGAACTGACCCAGGTAAGAATTCTCACCAAGGCCTTCAGACGCGCCAGATTTGCCTCCCTCCCTCTCCCCATCTGCTTCCTCAGCGCGGCTCCCCCCAGTGGCCACCAGCAGAACTGTAGCTTCTGCCGCAGGGGACCAGCACGGTAAGAAAGCTGCCTGCCACATCCACCAAGAGACCCCAGAAATGCCATCCCCGCCACTTCGACCTTCGGGCAGAGGCTGCTAAAACGTACCACGTTCCATATAAACTACTTAAGTTTACACTTTACTAACCGTGTTCGCGTAAACGAGTTAACCAGTGACCCGGTTATAATAAAACAGTGGGCAGCCTAGGCAGAAGGAGAGGGGAGCAGAAAGTAGGGAAACTTAAGATAAGCAAGAGGCTCCCTGCTCCTGTTAGAGGCCGACTTGGAGGGGAGGAGGGTGACTTTTGTGCTCTTTTTCCTTTTTCTCACTGTGCCCTTTCTTCCCTATTTTTGTGAGTTAGCACAGTAAGCCCAGATGCCCAGGCTACCTCCCACCTCCTGCATGCCAGGCCCTTCACCTTTATCCCCCCTCCATCCCCACCTCCTAACTCTCCCTGGCTCCTGAAACCATTCCCCTCTGTCCCCTGGAACTCTGTGCCCACTTTTCATTTCACAAACACCTCCGTGGTGCTCCCTGTGCTCCAGGCATTGGAACGCTTCCCATCCAACCTATCGGCGCACTTGTTGGCTTCACCTTCAGAATAGCTCCAAAACCTGCCCACATCTCACTGCCTCTACGGCTTCCATCCTGGTCCGAGCTGCCATTACCTTCTTCCTGGGTTACTACAGTTTCCTCAAACGGACCCCTCTGCTTCCACTTCTCTGCTTGCCCCCACCCCATTCATTCCCAAGTCAAGGATCAAAGTGAACCTGTTGCCCTAGTCATTTGCCTCAGTGGATAGAGAATCAGACCATCGACTAGAGGGCCGTGGGTTCGATTCCGGTCAAGGGGACGTACCTCAATTGCAGGCTCAATCCCCGGCCCTGGTTGGTCAGGGCACGTGCAGGAGGCAACCAATCGATGTGTCTCTCTCACATTGATGTTTCTCTGTCTCTCCCTCCCTTCCACTCTCTCTTAAAAAAAAAATCAATGGAAAAAATATCCTCAGGTGAGAGGGAAAAAAAGTGAATCTGTTAATACATAACTCATTTCATGTCACTCCCTGGCTCACCTCCCCCGCCCCCCACCCCGCCATCTGTGCCCTCATTCTCCCCTGTCCAGCCACCTGGGCTATCTGCTGCTCCTCAGCACCCCAGGCAACATTGGCTCTGCCTGCAGTGCCCTGTCCCCCGTAGCTGCATGGTTTGCTCGCTCTCTTCAAGTCTTTGCTCAAATGTCACCCTCTCAGTGTGGCCTTCCCCAATTACCCTCTTTCCAGTTCCTACCTCACCCTCACCCCTGCACTGCTTCTTCCCACCAGAATCCCACAAGAGAGGGGTTTTATTTGTCTCGTTCACTGGTAATCACCAGCATTAGTCTGGCACAAGGCAGTTAGTTGTTCACTAAGTATTTGTTGAATGAATGAATGAATGAATGAATGAATGAATGAATGAATTAGAAAATTCAGTAGAAAAGCCTACTTTTCTTGAATGAAAACAAAGAGTTTCTAGGTTGAGATGAGGTCTGGAGCCCAAACAAATGATCTTTTAAAATCAGGACAACATTGCAGATAAGCCCAAGCTGTTATCAGTGGCCTCCAATTTTTACCCACACCTTCCACACTCATCCCTGCCTGAAGAACACGAATCCAGTGACCATGAACCCTGCAACCAAGTCTTCCCAAAATGCTCAGGCTCCCTGGATTGGCAGGTGCTGATCTCCCAGGTTCGAGGTCAACATTAGACAGTGACGTTTACTGAGCATTTCTTACCTAATTTTTGTGCTCTTTCTTACCCAATTTAGTCTTTGGAGCCATTGCCTCTTCTAGGAACTGGGTCTGAGAATTGTAGGACGTTAGAGGTGAACACCAGGGAGCCCTGTCTGTGGGGGTGTCCCGTGAATGCAGTGGCTCCATCCTCTGAACCTCATATTTCCACTCAGATCTGATCCACCTTTATGAAGTTTGCTCACTTATATCCAGGAAAAGCTTTACAGAGGTAGAACTAAGAACATTGAGATGTGCATTTTACAATTCTTTTTGTAAAGGGATCAAGTGGTGCAAAATGTACTCGCTCCCCAGCGAGCTGGGATACTCTGCCATCGTGGCCCCGGGTTCGAGGAGGTTGTTTTCTTACAGAGTGGGACTGCGTGCCATCTCAGGGCAACCCTCCTGCCTCCATCAGCTCCAAGCGGGCACTGGGTGCTCGGTGCATCTCCCCCAACTCCCCAGCAGGCTCCTGCGTCTTGCAGAGAGATTCCTGTGTCTGACCGGGACCCCTCTGTTCCCCAGGGAGCCTCACAGGATGGCTGCCTCATCGGGCAACCTGAATGTGGTGGAAAAGGCAAAGAACCTGACAGAGGACGACTGCTTCCGCTCTCGGAGCACCGTCCTGCAGGGGCAGCCCTTCGGGGGCATCCCCACCGTGCTGGTCATCAACATCGTCCTGTGGGTGGTGAGTCCTGGGCAGGGCCGTGGGCAGGCGGGAGGTCTCAGCTGGGGGCGGACAGTCGAACTTTCACAAGTGATGGACACCAGCCACAGTGTAGGGACTCCCTGAATGACAGTCCCACCCAGGGGTGGCCCGGGTGGGCCTTGGGGAGGAGGGGCTGGAAGTACAGGCTGCCCTCCATGTGCCATTGTCCAGAGGCCCCCCTGGCAGTGCCCTGGGGCCTCCCGGCACCCTTCCCTTGCTGATTTCTTCAAGGAGAGTCTTGCTCGATAGTCCTAAACATGTCCCAGCACCTTCATTCAACCAACACTGAGCATCCACTCTGCACCCAGAAGCTGCTGGGCACTGGGCTTCCAGAGTTGGAAAGGTGGGCCTCCCCGACAGCTGGCGACCTCCTGGGGGAGTCCCAGGACCTCAGGACAGGGTCTCTGCGGGGAAGTCCTGGGCCCGGCCAGGGAAGGCATCACGAGCTTCTTGCCCCATCTCTCCCTTCCTGGCCTGCAGCTCGTCATTTTCATTTACTCCTTCCTCCGGAAAGCCGCGTGGGACTATGGGCGCCTGGGTCTGCTGATACACAATGACAGGTGAGGAGGCGCTGGGGTCATGCCCAGAGCTGCTTGCTCCCTGGAGAATGTGCTCTGACCCGTGCCCAAGCAGTCATTAGGGTCACGTCAACGGGTGGCATCTCATCCCCCATCCCCTCCCCTGCCCTGCCCTGCCCCTGCTGACACGAAGGTGACTTGGAGGGCAGCCATCTCTGGGCACAAGGCCGCTTTTTCCCCAGACTCAGGCTTTCTGGATCCCGTGACTCCCAAGAGGTGTTGGGCACCTGGAAACAGGGGTGATCCCCATGTGTATCCAAAGCTGTGTGCTCAGCAAACGAGCTCAGGGGTGTCTGCTACTGGGCAGGAGGTGACTGCAGCCCTCGGCCCAGGGGGCAGGCGGGAAGCAAGGCAGGCACCTGAGGCCTCTCTTCTCCTTTTCCTCCTCGCTGCTTTTCCTGCCGGCAGCCTGGCCTCGCTGATCTACGGGGAGCAGAGTGAGAAGACGTCTCCCTCGGATATTCCCCTGGAGATGGAGCACAAGGACAAGGTGAGTGCTAGGTAGGCCCGGCTGGGTGGGGTGGGGGTCCTGGCTCAGCAGTAGCCCTACTGTGTGCAGGAAGGACCATGGTCCTGATTAAGGGCTTTGAAGCCAGCCAGACCCACCCACTTCTGGCACTGTGACCGTGGACACATTCCTCAGCTTTGCCAAGCCTGTTTCCCGATCAGAAAAATGGAGATCGCAGCTGTACCTACCTCCTAGGGTGCCAAGGAAGCATGAGGTGGTCCTAATGCTGTAAAGGGGCTTTAGAAACTATTATGTCTACTCTTCCCAACTCTCCAGCCCTTCTCGCAGCCCCAATCCTGCCCCAAGCTCCCACTCTGAGCTGAGGACTCACCTTCTTCTTCACATAGAAGATTCGAGATATCAGGCAGGACCTCCCAACCCGCCCGTCCTTCCTTCTCTTTCCTGTCGAATGCCACTCCTCCGCTGGGGCCTGTTTGTTCATTCAGCCAGTTGCTGGGAGCACCTGCCGTGGGCCAGCCACTGGTCTGGAGGCTGGGCACTGGGCAGGGAGTAAAATGGAGCCAGTCTTGCCTCCTGGCACTTTCTTCCTGGGTGAGACACAGACAGAGGCATGCAGGGCAGTGGTAAGTGTGTGAAGGAAAAAGGGACAAGGAAGGCACTCAGAAGGATGGAACGGAGCTGAGGTACCACAGACAGTGGTCAGGGATGATGTGGGGCCTAAGATGACATTTGAGCAGGACTGAAAGGTAGAGAGGGAGGGAGCCGTGAAAACTTCCCTTGCCCCCCAAAACCCCCAAAACGGCCGGTCTCCCCCTGCCCTGCCACAGCCGCCGTGTGTGCTGTATTTTCTCACCTCCCATACACTCCTCAGCTCCCTCCAATGTGGCTTCCACCCCCACCACTCCACAGATGGTTAATCCCCCTCCCTGGTTCCCTGGTCCAGACAGCCCCAAGGTCATCGTGGTCCCAGGCCGGGTGACCCAGGGGACATTCCTCAGCTCTCGTCTCATCTCTCAGAGCAGCTGATCCTGTAGCCCATCCTCCCTGTCTTAAGCAGGCACTTCCGGTTGCTTCGGTCGACTTCATGCTTTCTGAGTTTTCCTTCTACCTCTGTCTGTTCCCCTCACGCCAGGAGCCCCCACAGCTGACCCCAGACCCTCGCCTCCCCCGCCTCACGGCAATGTCATCCCCATTCATGACTTCAGTTGCCACCTCTACACTGATCCCTCCTACGTCTCCATCTCCAGCTAAGCCTTCCTCTGGGCTCCTGCCCCATTTATCCAATGGCCTCAACACATCTCCTCATGCCCTGGCCAGTGTGGCTCAGTGGGTGGGGCGTCGTCCCGGGCACCAAAGGTTATCAGTTTGATTCCCAGTCAAGGGTACATGCCCGGGCTGTGGGCTGGATCCCCGTGGGGGCGTGCAGGAGGCAGCCAATTGATGCTGTCCTCACCTTGATGTTTCTCTCTGTGTGTCCTTCTCCATTCCTCTCTCTCTAAAAACCAACAAATTAGTTTAAAAACTACATCCACATGAATACTGTAAAGGCACTTGTATTTAATATGTCCACACAGGCCATGATCTCCCTCCCTGGTTCCCTGGTCTCAGGCTCTTCCCACCATCCACCAGGTGCGCCTCCTGTGCTCTTGCCCAGGCCCCTGGGCACGACCAGCTCATGATCCCGTTGTGTGGCTTTGACCTTCTCGGCTTTGTTTCCCTCCACCCCTGCCCCATCCCTGTCCAGGCCCCTGTCAGTCTCTTGCTTGGATGACTGCAGTGGCTGTAACTGATTAGGTCCACACTGGCCCCAGATCCCATCCAGAGTGATCCACGTGAGTGGGGACACCCATTCCCCTGCTAAAATTTCAGTGGCTTCCTAATGTTCTTGGTGTAAATTCCTAGTGCACCTTTATCTCGTGGTTTGGCCTCTTGCCCACTTGTCAGTCTATCTCCTTCCAACTCCTTCACCCCTGACCCCTGGCCATCTTTTGGATCAGGGGTGGGAACGTCCAGCCAGTGGGCTGTATAAGGCCTGCGGAATCATTTGGTCAGGCCCTGCCAAGGCATTAATTAGGGGTGAGTTAATTAAGTGTTTGACCAAAGGTAGCAGGCTGATTTTTAAGTTGATAATTTTGTATGGCCCGCGAATGATGTTAAAAAAAAATACAAATGGCCCTTGGGAGGAAAAAGGTTCCCCACCCCTGTTTTAGGGCCTCAAAAGCCACCTCCCTCCCCTGCTCTTCCCTCTCCCCCTCCCCCACTGGCTCTCTCTGAGCCAACACACCCACCCTGGTTAGACTCCAGCTCAAGCACCACTTCCCCACCCCATCGGGGTCCAGATCCTTTGCTATCTACTCACGGGGAAGGCATCCCTTTTCTTCAGCGCCCCTAATGCAGCTTGTAATGATACACCCACCCTGCAGCCCAGTGCGGGCGCTTCCCAGTGAGAGCCAGTGCTGACCTGGGCTAGCTCACTGCTGTCCCAGCACCAGCCCAGCCTGTGGGGTATTAGGACTTGACACAGCTCCAGCTGTTGGGTCCAAGGAGTAAGTAGAACCATATTCCTTCTGGTCATCCCTCCAAGAGAACGGGTCCCTTTACCTGCCAGGATCTCGCGATGGGAGTGGGAGCCTCAGGCAGGTTCCTCCTCCGCAGAGCAAGGGCAATCACGCCTGCCTCTCGGGTTTATTTTTAGAAACAACACTTTGGTTATTTTTTTAAATTTTTGTAGTGACAAAAATCATTTTATTTTTAAAGTATTAAGAGAAAAATCATCATGGCAGCTAAGGGGCAGTCAAACTGAAGAGAGTAGAAGTTCGTTCCACAAGGAGGGCGAATGCCCCAGCCTGGGTGAGGGGACTGAGCCGGGCTGAGGGGTGTGGGAAGCAAACCGTCTTGCCAGCTGCCCGAGCCTGTCAAGGCAGCCAGCATTACCCCGTATGGCAGAGTGGGGAGGATGAGGCCACCAAGAGGGGTGCGGTGAACTGGCCACTGTCACTGGGTCTTGCCAGCTAAGCTGGCCCCTGGAAACTTGTGGCCATTTCCTGCATGGGGTGGGGAGAAGACGAGAGGCGGTTCTCGGGCCCAGTGTTCAGCTGTTAAGTTTTATGAATGCCTCTCAGAGCTGCGATGTGTATGCAGGTGTGTATGGATGTGTGTGCGCATGTGTGTGTGTGTGTGTGTGTGTGTGTGTGTGTGTGTGTGTGAGAGAGAGAGAGAGAGAGAGAGAGAGAGAGAGAGAGAGAGAGAGAGATGGGTCCACACGTGCTCACCCGTCTGTGTCGAAGTGATTTTCATGGGTACATAGGCCACGCTTCTCCTTTCCCAGCTCTGCCCTGTGCTGTGTGAACTCCAGGTTATGTATGTACCCTGTGACGTGGTTCCGGGAAGGTGTGTGCATAACCAGGAGGGGCTGTCAGCAAACCTACTTGTTCTGTAGTAAACCAGCCTGTCTGCCCAGGGATGGGCTGTGGAGAGGCTCCAAGCAGCGAGGAGTGGCCACAGGACTCAGCCCCACTCTCCTCTAGCTGTTCCCCTCCCTGGGGACCCTCCCAGTCGCTGCTGCCCTCATCCTGCTATTCCTCATTGTGGTGCTGACTCATTCCTGGGCATCTGACCTTACTTCAGTTCCCCAGGGCATAGCTGGGGAAATGGTCCCCCCGCCCCCCCCCCCCAGGTGCACTCTCCCCATGGACATTCCCACTGTCAATCAACTCAACACAGGGACAGGGACTTAGAAGGTGGGCCTTATGCCGAAGGGAGCAAGGAACACCTTCATTCCTTGTTTGCCTGCCCCTCATTGTTTCCTATGGGGACACACCCCCTTCCCAATCTGTGTGGCTCCAATGACGGTCAGCCAATGGGCCTGCCTGGTTCACTGATGTACTCCTGACCCAAACGGGGCCAGTCGAAAGCTGCAACCTTTTCCAAAGTTTTGTCAAACCCCCTGGGGTCGCAGAAGGAAGCATGCACCAGGGTAACTTACCCAGCTGCCAGACTCTTACAGCGCTGGGCCCCAGCCAGCCCTCGTGCCCGCTCTTCCCAAGCGGGCTCCAGCTCTAGGCCCTCCCAGCCCTGCCCCCGGGGCCCAGGCTTCCTTTCTCCACCACCCAGACACTCCAGAGAGCCAGAGCCCCAGAGACAGGCATACGAACGGGACCCTCAGGTGCAAGAGAAGAAACCCAACTCACACTAGTGTTACACCAAAGGCTAATGTGTGGCTTGAGGTGGGGAGGTCCAAGAGAAGCAGCTGCTTCAGGTACAGCTGGATCCAGCAAGTCTAGTGTTGTCACCAGGATCCCCTCTCTGGTCCTCTCTCTTCTGAACCGGCCTTTTCTCAGACAAGATCCTGCATGTGGCATGGAAGAGGGCGCCAAGCCACTCCAGGCTGCGTGGCATTTACCAAAGTGCTGGAACCCTCTCTCCCAACACCCATATCAATCCCCTTAGGAGAATCCTGACTGGCCCTAGTTGGGTCATTCTCCTGATGGTCACCTGACCATGTTGGCAGCTGCCTACTTGATGGACAGCCTGGGCACTGGGCTACCTGCATGGGGGAGGGCCATTTCCCAGAAGGAAGCATTGAGAGGCAGATGGAAAGTAACTGATGTGCACCCCAGAAAGAGTCCCGTCTCTCCCTCTGGCCCAAGCATCATTTCCTGTAACAGGATGCCAGGCGGCAGGAATGTCAACTCACTCACGGGGAGACATCTCTCTCAGCAGTCACCACCGGCCCCAGCCCGAATCGGCCTCCTCCCAGGACTCAGGCTCTTTCTCTTGCCTGGGAAGGAGAGCCGCATGGACACTGCCTGCTGCCTGGGATGACGTGGCTGCCTGGGTTCCCAGAGCTGGGTGGGGCTGGCCCAGGCCTGGATTTTCTCACACTTCCTCTCCTTTCCCCCCAGGGCTCCTATGCCTGGTTCATCAACACCATCACCATGAAGTAAGTGCCTGAGCTTTCTGAGCTTGTGACAGCAGAGCGGCCTCCTTGGGGGAGGGTGGGCGGAGCCTCCTACCTGCATGCTGGCCTGGGCCTGATCTCTGTGTCCCCATCCCCACTCCCCCCCCCCCCATCGCACCCCCCCCCCCAATTATGGCTCAGGCAGAGGACGCTCTCCGGGGTTGCAGTTGGTGACATGGGACCTGGATGAGGCCCACAGCCCATTTTATCTCTGCCCCAAGAAAGGGCCACTTCCACATGCTCATAAAAATGCTTTCATGAACTCCACACCAGGAAAAGGACACCCCTCCCCGGTGCTGTTTGCTTTGTTTCTGTGACCGTCATTCATCAAATTTGTCAAAATGGGGGGAAACCCACTGGGCAGAAGGGTGGGCTCTCTCTCTCAACCTCGGCGCCCGATGGCAGAGGGACAGCCCCTCGCCCTCCGCCCCTTCGGGATCCCCTTAGCGCCAGACCCATCTGGCGAGGAGACAGGCCCCTAGTGACTGTTGTCCCGATCCTCCCATTCCAGTCAAACACTTCAGTCAAGCAAATCCTTTCCAGAGCTCTGTGGCCCACTGCGTGTGTATACATATGCGCCCACACGCATGCACACGTGCACGCATGCACACATGCACACATGCACACAGCTCTGACTCCACCTCAGAGCCCTGCACGCTCCTGGGCGCTCTCTAAATATCCCCATTCATCCTGCCCTGCTTGTCCTTCAAACTCCTCCTCCAGGTTTCTTTCCTGCCTGGTGATGCCTGCCCTGGGCTGTGACCTCACTGTCCCCGCACCCCCCACCACCCCCAGGCCACCTACACAAGGGAGGCCTGCTAATTTGCTTCTTTTCAAAGGCTCAGAGGACTTCTTTCTCGTGGGCCTCCACACCCACCATTCAAGGGCTTTGCTGGGAGCATCCGCACATTGTCCCAAGCCCCCAACTGGGTGAGCCACACCAGGGCAGCTCTCTTTCCCCAGACGGTTGAAGGGCCCAGGAACTGTGGGAGCACAGGGCAGCCTGGCGGGCCTTGGGAATCCAAGCCAGGCTTACGACCAACAGCCCCTGGTGTTGAGCCCCAACCCCACTGATGGGGAGTTCCCCAGGGCCTTGGCCTCCAGTCTTCTTTCATGATTCCTTGAGTCCCCAGAAAGCGATGTGGAAATGGGTGTGTGGTTCAGGAAGCTTAGCCACATGTGGGGGGGAGCAGAGGGGAGACTTTTATTTCTTGGCGCCTCCTCTAGTTTTGCTTTGTTAATTTTTAAAGCATGCACAAGCTCACATAAATACATTTCATTAAGAGAAACATACATGTCCGCCTTCAGTCTCTCACGCCCCTCTTCACGAACCCCTCCGCAGAGGCAAACCCTGTCAACAGTTTCAGGGGAATTTTCTTTTCTTTCCAACCAGCATTTACTATTTTTGCATTTTAAAGACAACCGATAACGCATCTGAACATTCAGAGGCTGTATGGGCTGGCTCTAGGCTCCTGGGTTAGCAAACTCATGAATGATGGCAAATCAGGCAGCCCTTTTGCGTGGGAAAGAGGGAGGAAAAACTGGATGAATGGGCCTGCCCATGCTGACCACATCCTTGGGTCTGGGAGCAAAGGTTAGTTTGAGGCCGACTTTCTGGATTTTCTCTGCTGTTTGCTGACATGTCAGTGGATATACACAGGGCAGGGGAGAAAGTGTCTGTGTTGGGAGGGAGGAACATACATGCAAAACGTAAAGCTTATGTAGTAGGTGTCTGTGTGATGTGCATGTGAGTATGAAATAAAAGATGCAGGTCACTAAGTTGGTGCAAATCGGTGTGTACAGCTGTTCCTGTGTGCACACCTGGACCTGGAGGTCAGTGGGAACTCAGTGTGTATGGGCGGAGGGGGGAGGGTGTGTCTGTGTGAGGATCCTCTTCCCCCTGCCCCCATTGCACCCCAAGGCCCCTCCATCAGAAACACATGAACACATGACCTGGGAAGGGAGGAGGGCTGGGCAGTGCACTGTGCATCCTGCTGACTTTGAGAGCAATGTCTAGAAGACAGCTTAATACACTTACTGAGCAGGGACAAGGAGGCCAGAGGTCCAGTGCATAAAGGCCATGCAGTCTAGTTGGAGAAGCAAAGGGTTAACAGGACTTACTACAAATACCTAAGAACGAGAAGGTTATAATTGCTGTGCAAAGGGCATTTAGGAGAGCAAGAAATTCTAGGAGGATCAGGAGAAGCAGAGTTTTGAGCTAGGCCTTGAAGGATGGGAAGAATTTCACCACTGTGATGTGAAGGCCCATCAAAATAAAGACTTGTGTGAGCAAAGGTTTGGGGCAGAGATGGGCAGGGAATGTCCCGAGTGGTGATTCTTCTGGTGTGGCTAGAAGCAAGGGTACATGGCAAGAGAGGAGCTCACAGTTTGGGCTGGAAGGGCCAGCTGGGATCTTGGCTACCATACTGAGAATCTCAGTGTGATGGAGATCTAGAGGCAGTAGCAAGCTAATCCCTATTTCTGAGCAGGAAACTCAGGATGGTGTCTGTTTATAGATAGGAGTGTGGGGGTGGGGGGTTGGTGAATGGCAGCTGGGAAAGTTCAAAGGTGAGGTGAGCAGCTGCTCACATAGATGCATATATAGGGTATCCCTAAAAATGTATGCAAACGCTTTGAATAATTATAAAGGCAGTATTTATTAAAATACATTTCATTTAACAGCTGTCAGCTCTTAAAGTATGTATACATCTTTTTGGACACTGTATATCTCACAATTCTAGTCCATTCCACCTTTAATAGACATTTAGGTTGTTTCCAGTTTGGGACTATTACAAATATGCATCTATGGAATCCTTATACATGCCTTTTGATGCACAGGTGCATGCATTTCTGTTGGATATAAACCTAGGAATGGAATTGCTAGGTCATAGGATAGGGGTATATTCAGTTTCTAACTTTGGCCAATCTGGCAGTATGAAGTGATATCTCGTTGTGATTTTAAGTGCTCCTTTTTAATGTAAAGAATTAAAATAAATAACTTGTTAAAAGTAGGATGCATCTAGTGGTTTGTCAGTTGCCTGCACCTTAGCAAGCACTTAAAATGCTTGAAGACGCAAGAAAAAGACCAAATGAATGCCTGATTTCAAGAGTGTTCTGTATTAAGTGTGGCAGAGCCTCTAACTTTGCTATGCCTGTGAAATTCAGTGAAATACGTTTCAGGCATAACAGAGGCCTTAAAAAGAAGGGTGATATTTCAAAAAAATTCAAACTTCAGGTTAAGGTGGTAATCTTCTCTCCCTTTCCTCTCCCTCCCTCTCCCCACCCCTGACTTAAGCTGTGGCCACATTGGCTCCTGAGGAGTGTCCTTGTCTATGTCTCTTCCAGGAACAGAGATCTGATCAGCAAATGTGGAGATGATGCCCGCATTTACATCACGTTCCAGTATCATCTCATCATCTACGTGCTCATCCTCTGCATCCCCTCCTTGGGCATTATTCTGCCCATCAACTACAGCGGGAATGTGCTGGGTAGGCAGCGCTCAGCAGGCCCTGGGCCTGGGCCACTAGACCTGAGAGGCAGCCTGGTAGGCAGGACAGAACTTAGGTCCTGGGAGTCTAGAAATCTACATTTTAATTCCACTTCTCAGAGTTAGTTATGTGACCTAGCAGCCTATCCTTCAGTCTTCTCACCTGGAGACTGGAAATGATACCTCCTTTGTCACAAGTTTAACCCAGAGCCTGGCACCTAGCAGACACCCAGGAATAATTCAGTCTAGAACTGAATGATGCCACCCCATACCTCACCTGGCCAGGTGTTCCTGGAGGCCCTTTTATGATGTAAAGTCCCTGAACCTGAGTTCTTCCTGTATCCACTCTGATGGACAGATCATAAGTGCAGAATTTGTCTCATAAGGTGTCTCCCCACACTTGTTATAAAACAGAGTAAATCCTTTTGACAAAATAGCATCGTGGGTGAAGGCTTGGGCTTCAAAGACAGAAAAACCTTGATTCCCCAACTTTGACCCACATCTACTTCCCAGAAAATACCTTTGCCCAATCTAGCAAATTATTTAATCTTATATTTGGTAAGTCCATTTCCCCAGGGCTCCGTTTCCTGGACTGTCATGAGGATTGGGAGATGATGCGTGTTGAGTGCCTGGCACAATGCCTGATGTAGTAGGTGCTCGGTGAATAACAGCCAGTGTTTCATTTAGAAACAGGAAGATGGACAGAGCTGTAGGAAGGCTGGACAGCAAGGTGGTCTAGAATAGCACCTTCAATGCCCCGGTGATGGCCAGCTTTACCCTAATTGCTCAGGTTTCTACTTATTTTTCCTCAGGCCAGAGGTAGACCTCCGTGAACTCAACATAGCACAGTCTCCATGCCTTAAAATACCACCACCAGAGCAAACTTCTGATCCTGTCTTTCCAGAGTCTCATCCTAAGCTAGTGCGTTGGCAGTGTCAGTATAACACAGGATCTCACAAAACCTGGAGATGTCTACACGGACAAACACACTTAGCCAGAAGGATTTTTCTCTGTCCGAAAGAGAGAGCATCACATTTTCTGGAGTTTCGGGTCCTTGCATGGTTGCCAGTGGTAACAGTGCTGCTAATTTCATTATTCCACTCATGGCCTGGTTCCCTCAACAAGCAGTAACGGGTGTCAGTTATGTGTCGGTCGTGCTCTGGGGACGCCACACCAAGACTCGGTCTTGCCTGATGGCCAAGGAGCCCCCAGCAGCAGGCCCAGGGGAAAGAAGAGGTCTCTGCCGTTTCTGTTGGGAGCTGGGGAGAAGCTCTGGGGAGCTAGAAGGAAGAGCAGGTCGCAGGCCGGCATCCCTGGGCACTCATTCGAGAGCCTTGAATACTGGCTCCCCATGGCAATCGAGGAGCCGGGCTTGAGATCAGCAACTTTCTTCTCTTGCAGACTGGCATAGTCACTTTGGTCGGACCACCATTGTCAATGTCTCCACAGAGTAGGTACCTGATCCTCTTACCTCCCATTCTACGGGCTGGGAGTGTTGGTGGGGAGAGAAGGTTCAACGTGAGGTACATAGCGTGGGCACCATTTTGCTGATAAGAAAGGCCTGATTTCCTTGGGAACCCAGGCCCTCCGTGAGATGCCAGTAGTTATATTCTCTTGGTGGGGCAGAACTCATGGTGCCCCAGTGTTCCCTATAAAGGGCGGAACTACCCAAACCAGCCATTCCTGAAGACTTGGAAAGATGTCCCTATTTGCTTAGTCAGTTCCCAACAGGCAAAGACCCCATAATAGCCAATAATTAAGGTATTGCTTCCCTGCCCACAAAATAGGGCCAGGTAGTCGAGTGAAGCATAGACCTGATTCCCACAGTGGAGGGATGGAGGAACCTGGGTTCAGGCCCCACCTCTGCCACTAGGTGCCCTGGGTCTGGGACAGTGCACCCACCCCTCTGAGCTTCATCCCTAGTTTGTGGTGGGCGAAGGACTGTTGGACATGATCTCTAAGCCCTCTCCAGCCCTCATGGTCCAGGAACCATGGGTTTTAACCTCAGCCAAACCAAAGGGTGGTCAAATCAATTTGTACTGAGCCCAGTGGAGCCCTGCTGGTCATGCTGAGAAAATAGATGCCCTAGGTGCCTTGGCCAGGTGGGGCCAACTTCCTGAGAAAGCAGAAGCAGCAGTTCCAGCAGGTGTGAGTGGGGGTTCATACACTCTTGCCCTGCCTCCCCTCCCCCACCCCTCTGCCTCTGCCTCCACACCCCTGCAATGCACCAAACTCCCCAATCAGCAGAATGGGGTCATGGTCTTCTTTCACCTCCCTTTCAGCCATCTCCTCCTGGGGTGCCGCCAACCCCAGAGCAGAGCTTACCAGCTTCTCCCCGGGCCATCACTCTTGTGAGGAACCTATACCTTCCTGGCAATTCTATATAAGGCAGTAGAGTCTTCAACATCCATAAATCCATATTGGCAGAGAGCCGGAGTGTTCCTTAGAGACCACATAACCTTGCCCCCTCTGAGGAACCTGAGGGTCGACACTAGATGAGGAATGTTAGGTGAATGTCAGGCACCAGGACAAGTGGTGAGGAGGTATTTTGAAGCAAGGCAGCCTTTTTCTCCAACCACTCCAAATAAGGTGGGCCCTATTTCTGAACAGTCATCCTGGCCAGATGCCTGGGTGCCCCCACTCTTCCGGCCCCAGGGGAGGTGTCATGAATCCGCGGGCCCTCCTTCCTCCAGGCCTGAGTATGACCCCAGATTCCCTCATCCCAGAGGTCGGTTAGCTGTGGGGATCTGAGCCACAGCCGCTGGCAGCACGACATAGTGGTGAAGAGTCCAAGGGCTGCTGCTATGGCTAGGAGGGACCTCAGACAGATCACCTACCACCCTGACCCTCGGGGTGACATGAAGATAGTCACCTGGTGTGAGAGTCTAGTGAGAAATGTATATAAAGCATCTAGTCCCACCCTGAGGGGAGACTGTGGGTCTGGCATATAGTAAGCACTCAATGAATGTTAGCTTCATTAGCGGGCGGGACACCCCCATCTCGCCATCGCCATCCCTTCCAAGGAACCCGAGTGTCTGGAAGCAACAGAGGGGCATCCTGGGGATTCTGTGTGGGTGGGAGAGGGGGTCCTGGGGAGGCTGTGGGTGGGAGAAGGGGTCCTGGGGGCACTGTGTGGGTGGGAGAGGGGGTCCTGGGGAGACTGTGTGGGTGGGAGAGGGAGTCCTGGGGATTCTGTGTGGGTGGGAGAGGGGGTCCTGGGAGACTGTGTGGGTGGGAGAGGGGGTCCTGGGAGACTGTGTGGGTGGGAGAGGGGGTCCTGGGGAGACTGTGTGGGTGGGAGAGGGAGTCCTGGGGATTCTGTGTGGGTGGGAGAGGGGGTCCTGGGAGACTGTGTGGGTGGGAGAGGGGGTCCTGGGGAGGCTGTGTGGGTGGGAGAGGGGGTCCTGGGGAGACTGTGTGGGTGGGAGAGAGGGTCCTGGGGAGACTGTGTGGGTGGGAGAGGGGGTCCTGGGGAGGCTGTGGGTGGGAGAGGGGGTCCTGGGGAGACTGTGTGGGTGGGAGAGGGGGTCCTGGGGAGACTGTGTGGGTGGGAGAGGGGGTCCTGGGGAGACTGTGTGGGTGGGAGAGGGGGTCCTGGGGAGGCTGTGGGTGGGAGAGGGGGTCCTGGGGAGACTGTGGGTGGGAGAGGGGGTCCTGGGAGACTGTGGGTGGGAGAGGGGGTCCTGGGGGGACTGTGTGGGTGGGAGAGAGGGTCCTGGGGAGACTGTGTGGGTGGGAGAGGGGGTTCTGGGGGGACTGTGTGGGTGGGAGAGGGGGTCCTGGGGAGACTGTGTGGGTGGGAGAGGGGGTCCTGGGGAGGCTGTGGGTGGGAGAGGGGGTCCTGGGGAGACTGTGGGTGGGAGAGGGGGTCCTGGGGAGACTGTGTGGGTGGGAGAGGGGGTCCTGGGGAGGCTGTGGGTGGGAGAGGGGGTCCTGGGGGGACTGTGTGGGTGGGAGAGAGGGTCCTGGGGAGACTGTGTGGGTGGGAGAGGGGGTTCTGGGGGGACTGTGTGGGTGGGAGAGGGGGTCCTGGGGTAACTGTGGGTGGAGAGGGGTCTCACCGCCTGTGTCTTGCCCCTGGCAGTAATAAGATCCTGTGGCTGCACACCTCCTTTGCCTTCTTGTACTTCATCACCAACCTCCTCTTCATGGCTCATCACTGCTTAGGGTTTGTGCCCAGGAGGAACTCCAAGGTAAGTGAAAGGAGCTGCCAGAACTGCCCCCTCCCAGCTGGAGCCCCTCCCCAGCTGGACCTCCCCACTCCCAGCCTCAGAGGCTTCTCAGTGGGGCACATTCTGCACCCCTGTGGGGAGAAGTCTCTCCTTAGCCCTCTGAACTGCACAGCCATCCCAGTCGTGAAACCACTGACTCACTTCCAAACTGGTTGGTAAATAGCTGCTCCCTGGTGCCTCCTACCCCTGCACCCTTGCTGCCCTGTCCCCTCTCTAGAGACCCCTGGATCTCCTCACCATCTGAAAACTCAAAAGTTAAGAAACCCCTAGCCCAGCAGGGTCCTGCATCCTAAGTGGCCAGTGTCCCCTGCTGAACCACTGGGTACTGTAAATATTTTCACTAGCCTGGCCCACTGCAACCATGCCCAACCTCCTTGGCCTTCCAGAGTCTTCCTAAATTCAGCAACCCCATGTCTTGCTCCTGTGCCTCCCCACTGTCTTGGTTTGGGTTACCCCTACCCCATCTCCCATGCAGACCCCGAAACAAGGATTTGAGTAGCATTGGTTTATTTGGGAGGTGATTCCCAGGAAAGACCACTGGACCCTGGGGGGAGGGGAGGAGGGCAGTGGGACTAGGAGGAAAGACCTCTGATAAAGGGGCTGGAAGGGGCAATTCACCACTGTGGGAGCCAGCCCCTAGTCCCATGAGAAACGCTGAGAATTGGCCTCTAATCCCATGGGAAACGCTGAGAATCGGAGTAGTGTGTGTGCCCTAGAGTTGCTGAAGCTAGTGGGGAGAGTCGGGTGCACTTTCCCACCTACTCCCTCTCCATCGCTGGCTGAGGGCTGTGTTTGGGGCTTTAACTCTTCTTCACTCCTTGCTCTGCACGTGGGCTGGGCAAGCTGCCAAGGTCAGGAAAGAGGCCCCGTGTTTGAAGTGCTTGGGCGTCTTTGGGGTGTGAGGGGAGCGCCCAGGGGCTGTGGGCAGGCACCGCAAGGGGAGGGGCGTGCGAGTGGTGCGGCTCTGGTGGGGAAGGGAACCAGCTCAGAGGAACATCCCTGGCTCCTGCCCTCAGCCTTTCAAAGGTTCAATGGAGTGGAATCCGCTCCTTCGAGGCCATCCATCCTGATGAGCTGATTGACTTGACCTCACCCCAGAACCCCAATCCACAAACCCCTGAAAGAGCACCCCAAAGGCTTCTGCCTTCCAGGCCTGGCAAGTAGCAGGCCTGCTCTAGATGCTGCAGGGCCCCCCAAAGCCCCAGACATCCAGGTCCGGAGTAAGCAGTCTTCCTTCTCCATGTACCCTCCCCACCTAGGTCACAAGGACGCTGATGATCACCTATGTCCCCAGAAGCATCCAAGACCCTGATATCATCATAAAGCATTTTCAGTAAGTGGGTTGGATGGACTAAGCATGGATGGCCTCCTCCCAGTAACCCTGCCTGGATTCTTCTGTGGGTAGTGAGTCAGCACAGGAGGGTGAGGTGAGAGACACCCCAGGTGGCAGCTCACCCTGGACTGGGCTAAAGATCAGCCTTTCAGAATGGGGGAGTCCTAGAGCCACAGCAGGCCTTCTAAAGTCAGGGGTTCCCTGCACAGCATGGGTATCGTGGGGGAGCTAGTTTCCCTTTCCCTCGTCACTCCAGCTACGAGCCCAGGGTGTTCCTGGGCCACAGTCCCCTAGGATCAGTCATCTTGGGGCATCTGTTGTCACCCAAGTGTCCAGCCCCAGGAGCTCTCTCTCGCTCTCTCCATGAGCAGCCATTCTGGCTCTGCCCCTGGGCCCTGTTCTGGGTCATCTGGGAAGGATGTGGCAAATCTCAGATTACAGGGATCAACCCCAAAGTTTGGCTTTAAGAGCAAGAGCTGGATTCTCCATCCAAGACCCAGGAACCATAGGCAGCTGAGCCCCCAGCTCTGTGGGCTGTAGCTCTGGGCCCAGGGTGGGGTGGCACATCCTCAGCTCCACAGCTGGCTCAGCATCCATGTTTGTGGCTGCAGCGAGGCCTATCCAGGGTGCGTAGTGACCAGAGTCCACTTCTGCTATAACGTCAGGACCCTCATTGACTTGGACGATCAAAGGTGAGGCTGCAGGGGGGCCGTCTGCCTCTGGGATGGGGGTAAAATGGGAGGGTGTGGCTCCGCTGACTCCTGACTGCAAGACCCTCCCGCTCCCCATTGCCTGCCGGCTGACAGGCGCCATGCGATGCGGGGCCGGCTCTACTACACGGCCAAGGCCAAGAGGCATGGGAGAGTGATGATCAGGATCCACCCCTGTTCCCGCTTGTGCTTTTGCAAATGTTGGACCTGCTTCAAAGAGGTAAGTGGCACAGGTATCCGGGGACACAACAGAGGAAGGGCTGGGGCCCTGGGTCTCCAGGCTCTGTCCAGGGCTCAGGAAGTGGCCCAGCCTGCACCCTCAGACCCCAGGCCCTGCCTTCCTCCCCACCCCTCCTGCCTCCGTGGAGAATGTAGAGGAGGGACCAGGGAGGCTTGCTTTGTCCCACTTCTAGTCTTGGATGGGAGGACCAGAGAGAAAACACTGGGCTGCAGTAGCCTGCCAGGCCTCGGGCTTTCGAAGAGATAGGACAGGAACACTTGAAGGCAGTGGGCTTCGTCTTATCACCCACCCATTGTGGCTGGAAGGCGGCCTCAAGACTCGAACACTTGCCTCAGGGCAGCACTGAGCTCTAGTCAGAGAAAGAATCAACCCCCTTTCCTGAAAACGCTGCAAACATACTCTTTCACTCCTCTGGAGTCCACCTTAAATCCAAAAGCACCCCTAACCCCCAGCTGTGCCTCACTTTCCCCAGACCTAGAAGCAGGGAGCCAGTTTTAGAGTTGAAGCCTCTTCCTGTTCTAGAGTTGGGTGCTTTGAGCCCACCTGGGTCCTGAGCCAGGCTTCCCTGGGAGCTGGGAATGAACAGAGGCCTCGGGCCCACGGCCCTGTGTCCAGGCGAGGCCTTCCCGGAGCTCTGCCCCCAGCTCTGAGGGCCCCTCTCTCCCAGGTAGACGCAGAGCAATATTACAGTGAGCTGGAGGAGCAGCTGACGGATGAATTCAACGCCGAGCTCAGCCGCGTTCCGCTGAAGCGTCTGGACCTGATCTTTGTCACCTTCCAGGACACCAGGATGGCGACGCGGTGAGTGTCCCGTCCCAGGAGTGGGCCTCTGCTTCTCTGAAGCTACTTCCTTCCCTGAATTTCAGCCAAGGGGAGGATGAGAGAGCCTCTCTCCAGTGTGCAATATCCTGCCCTCCCCAGCCCCTGCATATCCTCACAGGCGGCGCCATCTCCTGCCCAGAGCAGGGCCACACCCTTTCCCCCAGGGGCCAGCTCAGCTTGTCTCTGGTTACACCAGGTCCTGAGCGCCTCACTCCCCTATGTCCTTGCCGCAGTCACAGGGGTGGTCAGAGTAGCCTTTGAACTCTTGGTTCCTCTTCTGGGACAAGAACGATACCCATTTTCTCCCTCATCACTCATCATCCGCTCCTCACCACAAGTGACGGTCAGGGTAGAGAAGACCAGCTTGCATTTCTCCTCTCCTGCTGCAGGCCTCCCCGTTCCTGGCCTTCAGCCTCCTCTCTCCCGGACCCCAGCCTCTGGCAGCCCCACCTTAATAAGGAGTGGATTATGTCCACTCTAGAATGTTCTGGACGGATCCTTAGATCCTTAGGACTGGATCAAATAGGCGAGAGCCCCAGAATCAGCCTCTTGAGGGTCGTGGGGGCCCACCTCTCCCTGAGGAGCCTAATCATGGACAACACTGTCCTCGCCCACCCAGCCCTACAAAGGAGCAGTGGGATAGCCTAGCAATTAGTCACGAATAATTGTGTGCAACTCTGCAAATCTCAGATTTCTTGTCTGTCAAATTTGCTTACTTAGATCTTCCCTGTCCAGCTCCCAGAGGCTTAAGAAAGGATATATGTTCTAATTAGTGTGTGTGTCCTATGAAACACTGCGTCTACATAAGACTGTGCTTCTTATGTTCTGAGACGTGGTTAATTACGGCGGAAGTGTGGAGGAGAAGGCCGAGATGGGGTCCTGTATGTGTGTGTCTTCAGGCACCTCAGTTTAGTAATCTGTGCCATTGGGATTATGTTAATCACCAACAAGCACAGTGCTGGACGCACAGGAAGAACTCCGTGATTGGCAGATATTGCTATTTGGATGAGGGTGAAATTAGTACCTCCCTGTCAAGCTCTGAGAAAGAACATGTCTTGGTGTTATCTCTGCTGTCAAGGGGCCAAGACATTAACTGAGAGCCATGTGGTCTCCCCCCTTCCTGGGCGGTCCCTCCCTCTAACACCCCTTTCCTCCAGCGACTAGACCTCAGGATCTGCCCACCTCTAAGGGCCTGGGAGACATATCCAAGGCTTCAAGAGGCCCCAGGAAGTGTATGAGCCCCCACCTGGGGAACCCTGGCATGAGACCCCCCAAGCCCGTCATCTTCACCCCTAGACTTCTGTCTCCTTCCCCCATCTCGGCAGCATCCTGAGGGACTACAGGTTCGTCCAGTGTGGGGTGCGCCCCCAGCAGTCCTCGGTGACCACCATCATCAAATCCCACCGCTGGAGGGTTGCCTTTGCCCCGCACCCCAAAGACATTATTTGGTAAGCCCCCTCTTCCGCCCCCTCCCCTTTGAGACTGAAGAAGGCAACGGGCAACAGGACGGAAGATGAATCGGGCCCACTTTGTTGCCCATTTACGGCCCCCTCTGGGCTGGGCCATATCCTCTCCTGAGGACCCCAGCCTCTGCCACCCCCAAGCCCACCCCACCACAGGTGAGGACGGCACCAACTCCTGGGGGAAAGGTTTTTCCTGCAGAGAGAACTCATCTATTTTTTTGGCTCACCTGTGTGATATATTGAGAGCTTTTACGAAGGGTGTGATTGAGGGAAAGGTCCAGAGCCAGCGGCATGCAGGTCTAGGTCCAAGGGGCTGAATGAGACCAGGGCAGCCTGGCCCACAGCTGGCATGCAGGAAATGACGTGTGGGCTCTGTCGAAGGGCTGGGACCTGGGGTCCTAAGTGCATCTCCTTCATCCATCCCTCCCAGGAAACACCTGTCTGTCCGCCGCTTCAAATGGTGGACCCGCTTCATCGTAATCAACACCCTCCTCTTCTTCCTCTTCTTCTTCCTCACCACTCCCGCCATCATCATCAACACCATCGACATGTATAACGTCACTCGCCCCCTCGAGAAGCTACAGGTACCTCCTCTGCTCAGGCCAGCCTGGGGCGCCAGGGAGGTGAAGGAAGAACTTAGAGGAGGATGGAATGGGGGGCCCACGGCGACATGGATCCAGAGCCCATGCACCAACACTTTGGTGGAGGTGGCATCAGGGTAAATGGTGGATGGAGTTTCCTTTGTTCTAAAGGGGACGAATACTCGTTGCTGCCCATCTTAGGGACTGGGACTGAGAAGCAAAGGGAGAGTGGGGGAGCTGCAGAGAGGTTCTGGGGTGAGTTTGGAGGAAAAGGATGGTCTAGTCCAGTGGTTCTCAGCCTTCCTAATGCCGCGACCCTTTAATACAGTTCCTCATGTTGTGGTGACCCCCAATTTCATTATTACAAATTGAACTAATTAAAGCATAGTGATTAATCACAAAAACAATATGTAGTTATATATGTGTTTTCCGATGGTCTTAGGCGACCCCTGTAAAAGGGTCATTCGACCCCCAAAGGGGTCGCGACCCACAGGTTGAGAACCGCTGGTCTAGTCAATCGTGGGCTCAGAGACCTTTTTTAGATCCACCACCCAGGCCTAGCGGTGCAGAGGGGCAGCCGAAGGCATGGCAGGTGCGGCAGCTCTGGTCCCCCACGTTCTAGAGCGGGGCCCGTGTGTGAGGGATAGGGTTGAGGGTGGGAAGAGTGCGGTAAGCTCCAGCACAGCCTTCTGGTAGAAGGAACACCCCAGATCTGTGTTGAGTCCCTCACTTCCAAGATGGGAGTGCTGGGCCCACAGGAGCCATTCCTGAGTCAGAAGATGCTCCATACTGACAGGGGGTCCAGGAACCAAACTGGCCCATTCCAAATTCTATAGCCTCAGGCTGTTGTCACGGGCCTAGAAGGCCTCTTTTCAGATTATCCTCACTCTCTCTCTCTCTCTCTCTCTCTCTCTCTCTCTCTCTCTCTCTCTCTCTTGCTTACTTGGGCCTTCCTTTGTCATCTTCACGATAGGCTCCAGGCAGGAGCTCCACAGCTTTCCCTGGGGATTCGTTATATATATTATTGATCTCAGAGAGGAATGGAGAGGGAGCGAGAGAGAACCATCAATGATGAGAATCACCGATCTGCTGCCTCCTGCACACCCCACACCAGGAATCGAGCCCGCAACCCGGGCATGTGCCTTGACCTGGAATTGAACTGTGACCTCCTGGTTCATCCACTGAGCCACGCAGGCTGGCCTCCCTGGGGATTCTTTATTCACATCCTCCCCCTTTTTGCCACTTCTCACACAGCATCACATTAAGCACAGTATCATCTCCCCGAGGTATGAGACATGAGTGACAGCAGCTGGTTCTGGTCCAGGCTGTCCCTCCAGCGACCTTAGCATAGAAGGTCTATGCCCTTTGGATGCCACTTGACCTTAGGATGGGAGCCTCTGTGTGCCACCAGCCAAGCCGGCCCCTGGCCAGGAAGGCAAGTGAGAAGGGCCAGGCCCACTGTGCACCTCAGGGAAACCAGGCCTGCGCTGGGACCAAGCTGGAGAAGAGGCCAGGTGTGCGGAAGAAGGCAGAGGAGGCCTGGAAGGAGAAGGGGCCTTCTTGCACTGATGTCTCTCTCCCTCTCCTGCCCCGCCCCTGCAGAGCCCGATCATAACCCAGTTCTTCCCCTCCCTGATGCTCTGGGCCTTTACAGTGATATTGCCTCTGATCGTCTTCTTCTCTGTCTTCCTGGAAGCCCACTGGACCAGGTGAGCTGGGGCCTCCTCTCCAAGACCTGTTCTTCCCAGCCCTTCCCCTGTCCTCCCCCCACTACCCACTAGCCTGGTGCTCTGTCCTCCCATCTGGCCTAAGGAATGGAATTGGATACCCAAAGCCATCCCAAAAGGGTAAGGGGAGGGCTGCATCGTCTCTGGGTCTCTGGCCTCAGGGATGCTGAGACAGGGCCACTGTATAAGAGATGTGGGGCCAAAACCAGGTGTCCTTGGGCGAGAGCTTCCAGCTGTGCACTGAGGGGGTGGAGCTGTGGGCAGAGAGGAGAGAGCAGGACTGGTTTGGAGAATGTCCAGAAGGCTGCTACGGCCAGCGCAGAGGAGCCCGTGAATTCAAACTGACTGTGGACCCATCTAGCCCATACAGGGCCCACATTTTAAGCAATCAGGAACCATTTCCCATGGGTGAGCCCTAGTAGTTCTATGGTGGCTAATTGGATGGAAAGTATTTATTATATCCTGGGCAGGTGGACCTGCTCTGGTCTGAGGGCTACATGGGTCTCAAAAGTTATTTCCTGCACCAACATTCCTACCATCTTACCAGCAGCAAGCCAGGAGGTTTGTCCTAACAAATCCTTCCTGGTGTCTCCTGTGGCCAAGAGCAGGGCTTGTGTTGATCATTGAAACGCCAAAGGTATTTTGAATATCATTGGTAATGTCCCTTTAACTATGTGGCACAGATGCCTCCCCTTCCTGTGCCCAGGGTCGATAGCACTAGTTGATCATGCGATGCTTTCCTGCTGCTGCCAGGCACAGCACGCCTCACAGTCCTCCATGGAGAAGGCATTGGTATGCGCTAGTAAATCCATTTTCTAGGCCAGGTAGCGGTCTCTCTCTCTGTCAATTCATTCTGTAGTTTTAAGCGTTTGGTTCCTATCACATCTCACTCACTGATGAATCTCTGTTCCCTTCCAGATCAAATCAGAACCTGGTCATCGTGCATAAGTGCTACATCTTTCTTGTGTTCATGGTGATCATTCTGCCCTCTATGGGACTGACCAGGTATCTCACCTTTAATTATTTCTCCTTTCTCAGTCAGGCTCAGCCTAGCGTTGGAACCTCCTCTTTCGGATACTGTAGGTCTACCTGTAGTTGCTGCAAATCCATTCCCCGATTGGCAGTCCAGGGGGCCTGTCATGAGCCTAGCATGTCCCAGATATCATGCTAACTCTAAGGTGTCAGCCACGAACGCTGCCCTCACAGAGCTTACCATCGAGCTGGAGTGACAAGTCATGCCTACCAGCTAACTGAAAGCCAAACTGGGAACCACGCAGTAGAAATTCAGTAGAGAGCACTATGGGAGAAATGGCTGTGGGAGAAATTTTGCTAAAGGAGGTGGCCTTGAGCTGAAAGGCCAAGGGCTAGGGGCAGGATGGCCCAACATCAGGAAGGAAGAGAGGCAGCTAGAACATTAGGGTTCAAGACTCTTTGGGACTTGGGAAAGGGAAGTCAGTCCAAGAAGAATTGAACCTAAGGCCTTAGTTCATAAATTCATTAACTAAAGGGCCTGCCTTGTTCTTGCTTCTAGTTTGGATGTCTTTTTCCGCTGGCTCTTTGACATCTACTACCTGGAGGAGGCCTCCATCAGGTTCCAGTGAGTACTCGAGTGCATGTTGCAGGTGCACTCCCAGCGTGCACTGGGGCTCTGTGGGTTCGCACGAGGATGTGGATGTGTGCACCCTTTACTTGTTCACACAGGAAGAGGCGAATGCACACAGGCACCTCATTAGGCAGCCTCTTAACCTTTCCTGTGCTGTGGGCTCCCGGGGCAATCTGGTAAAGCCATGGCCCCTTCTCTGATTTTTTTGAAATAATTGTAGATTCATAGGAAATTGTCCCCCCCCCCCAAAGTGCCCTGTGTTCCCTTCATCCAGGGTCTCGCAATGGTAATATCTTGCATGACTCTAGCACAATATCATACCCAGGAAATTGACATTGAAGCAACTCACAGAGCTTATTCAGGTTTGGCCAGTTTTACATATACTCCAAGTAGATGTCTTTAAATACACAACATACCTGGGTTACAAAGAATAGCAACTGCACTGAAGTCTAGTTATCAAGTAATTTAAAAATCAAACTTGTAACACGATCTTTGTAACACATTTAATGGCAGGACAATGCGTCTGAAATGTAGGCAAGCTAATGTTACGCTTTATTGTCTTAGAGGCATCAGTGTGAATGCTGATGTGACTCCGCTGGAAGAAGAATATTAAATGGGGTTGGGGGAGATCTCTGACAAGGCAACAGGCAGGTCGTGTTGGACCTCCAGCCAATTTCAATTTTATGTTTTATGTTTAAGATTGCCAATGTTGAAAAGCCCAATTTTCAAAGACGTAATGTTGCTAATGACACCCACGCTACCATAGCTTGCTCTGTAGAGCAAGCACCAGAATTCTCAAAGGTTTCTGTACTTTCTGCAAACCCTAATTGCAATAAGTTGTACGTGTTTTCCCAAGATGAATGAGTTCGTCTTTGGCTATTTTACATCTTGAACACGGTTTATATATGAGAAAGAAAAGCACTGGGAGTTCATGACAACTCTGATGCCATGGAAGGACAGCTTTAGAAGGAGTTCTGAAATATGTCCAGGGCTCACTGACTTCTCTCTTCAAGGAAGGTGACAGAACTGTGTAGATGAGGACACCAGTGTGAGACCAGGCAGCTTGGCCATTAGGTGGCTGAATGACTCCTAGTAGAAGTTGGCTAGTTATCTCAAATACACATCGGCAGAGAGGAAATTTTCAATCGGGCGGGGTCTAGTGACATGCCGGATAACGCGCATCATTTTGAAGTGGGGATCAGCACAGATGATACTGTAAGATGTCAGCAATGACTGCAGCGTCATATAAAACAAGGTGATTTCAGTGGCTGACAGACCCACAGCCATGGCTGACATGGCGGTGGTTCTTTGCTCACATTCTTAATGGGAGGAAATGCTGAATTGCAGTTAGAAGTTAGTGGAAATAAAGATGTAATTTTTCTCCATTTAATGTATTTTTATTGATTTCAGAGAGGAAGGGAGAGGGAGAGGGAGAGAGAGATAGAAACATCAATGACGAGAGAGAATCATTAATCGGTTGCCTCCAGCATGCCCCCTACTGGGGATCGAGCCAGCAACCTAGGTATGTGCCTTTGATCGGAATTGAACCTGTGACCCTTCAGTCCACAGGCCGACACTCTATCCACCAAGCCAAACCGGCTAGGGCTATTTTTTCCCCACGTAAAGCCACAGAAACTCCCACCTCCCCCTCAGATTCTACTTGTGGACTCTCCAGGGTGTGTGGGTCCAGGACAAACAGCCTGCTTCAGATAAAGCCAGCACATGTATCTCCCAACATATCCACATTTTATGGACACCATCCCCATCCCTGCTCCAAGGGGCCCTTGCTAACGTAAACAGGGCTGGGAACACATGTGTAAGAAACTTGTTCTCCCAGCTTGACAAGGCAACAGGCAGGTCATGTTGGACGTCCAGCCAATTTCGATTTTGTTTTTTTTATGTTTAGGGTTACAAACGTTGAGAGTCCCGGTTTTCAAATATGTAATCCCCACCCCTTTGGTTCCTTGCTTCGCTCCCTCTCCTCCTCCCTCTCACACCTCTGCCCTTCTCTCGCCCCTGGCTCTGCTGCTGTCTCCCACCCCCGCCATGCCCAGGTGTGTGTTCCTGCCGGACAACGGCGCCTTCTTCATCAACTACGTGATTACATCAGCTCTACTTGGCACGGGCATGGAGCTGTTGCGCCCGGGGTCCCTCTTCCTGTACACCACCCGCCTCTTCTTCTCCCAGTCGGAGCCAGCGAGAGTCCACATCAGGAAGGTGAGGGCCGGCTCTCCCCTAAGCACAGCCCTCAGAGTGGCCCTTGGGAGGGCGTCAGGAAGGGGGCCTCCTGGAAGCCCCGAGTGTGAGGGGCGTGGTGGGAGGGGTGCTTCTTGGGCTTGGGAGGCAGGCTCCCAGACTGATAAGGAGCCCCAGGAGCAGCCGGGCCACCTTCGGTGACTCCTGCTTCCTGCCCAGGACCAGGCCATGGAGTTCCAGTACGGGCGTGAGTACGCGTGGATGTTAAACGTCTTCAGTGTGGTGGTGGCGTACAGCATCACCTGCCCCATCATTGTCCCTTTCGGTGAGTCACACCCAGGGCTGCACGCCCTCAGTCTGGAAAGAGGAGGAGTCGAGCCCCACCACATCAGGCCACGCTTGGGAACAGGAGGAAACAGGATGGGATGGCCTGTCAGCTGGGCAGGGGTGTCAGGGCCAGGGCCGGGTCAGGAGGTGGAGGTGGCACGGCTATTGACATAGGACGTTTGTTAAGTGAATGCGTGAGTGAATGACTCTTCACCGAGTTGGCAGAATAGGTTCTGGGGCTCACGGGAAGATGCTGGTTCCAGGGGTTGGCACCACGGGGCTGCCACAGCCTGTCCTTGGCCCTTGCTGCTCTGACTTCTCAGTTGTGTGTGGGCCTTGGGATAGCATGAGCCCCGATGTGGGCGGGGGGGGGGGGACAGCCACTGAGTGTGGCTCTGTTTTCCGGCCCCAGGGCTGCTGTACCTGTGCATGAAGCACATCACGGACCGCTATAACATGTACTACTCCTACGTGCCCACCAAGCTCAACGAGCAGATCCACATGGCCGGCGTCAACCAGGCCATCTTCGCGCCGCTGCTGGGTCTGTTCTGGATGCTCTTCTTCTCCATCCTTCGATTAGGTCGGTACCAGGCCTGCCCAGCTACTCCGTCTGCCTGCCCCCCTCTCCTCCCCACGGCTCTGCTAGAACAGGAAAGGCGAGGGGAGCAGGCGCTGCTCATGGAGCACAGCCAAGCCCAGGGGCTTCTCGAGGCCTCGGGGCTTCTAGCAGAGCCTTTAAGATAAGGCGAGGACCTGGACCTCCGCCACCCAAACCCTTTGCATTTTGGTTCACCACCCTCAGGGAAGAAACGTCTTATTCCTTCCTTCTCGCTCAGGGCTGGCAGAAAATAAGATATTAGCTCTCGGGCTCAGTTCCCATGACATTCCCTCTGGGAGCCTATAGGATGGCTGGTCTGATGAGTTGCCCAAAACCCGGAGGAGGATTCCGAGTCTGCCCCCCGGCAGCCAGCTTTTGCCTCCCCTTGGCTCCACGCAGCTGCTGTCCCTGTTCCCACGGGCCAGAGACTGGAAATCCGCTCTGAGGCACAAGGGTCACGCTGACCTCCTCTCCGCCTTCCTCCTCGGGCCCCATACTGTTTTCTGCCTCCCCAGACACGGGCCTTCCCTCGGGGACACTTGCCCTTCACCGTCTCAGTGGCACGGAGAAGGGAGAATCCCCGCCTCCATGGCACCTGTAAACACGCAGCTCTCAGGCACCCCCGGTTTCATATCCCCCTCGCCTTCTCCTGCCACCTCGCAGATTTCGCTTTTATAATGCCCTTTTCTAAGTAGGAAGGACTGCATGTTTATGATCAAAATCAGAAAGGTCATCATTTGAATCCTCTGGAGCCTGAGGGCAGCTGCTCCCAGGCCTCATTCTGTGCACATGTGTTTGGTTTATTTTGGGGGGGGGGGGCGAGCAGGAAGGGCCAAGTGGGAGGGAGTTTATAGATTTATTGCTGCTTTTTGAAATTTTGAAATTCTCTTTATAACATTCAGTCCTGTATCCCAAGTTTCTTCACTGAACATTATGTTCTGAGCAACCTCCTGTGTTATTAAAATACTATTTGAGCTCATGCCTCTTACTGGCTGCATTAAACCAGCAGTTTTTAGTCAGTTCTCCGTTGTTGGAGATCCGTGTTGTTTACCGTTTTTTGCTATTATAAACACATAGGGATAAGCCCTATGCAGCAGTGACGTAAAGACTGATCTTTAATATGTACCTGGTTACTCACTGCTACCCTAAAAAAGTTACCAAACAGCACCAAGCGAAACATAGATGACTTTTACTTATTTTACTTTTGTTTTTTTATATATATAAATAGTTCCCTTTTTTAAATTGATTTTAAATAGAGAGAGGGAGGGAGAAGGGGAGAGAGAAAGAAACGTCAATGTGAGAAACATGGATCAGGTGCCTCCCGCAGGTGCTCCTACTGGGGCTCAAACCTGCAGCCTTTTGGTGCATGAGACGATGCCCCAACCAACTGAGCCACACCAGCCAGGGCAACAGAAGTGACTTTTGAGTTCTGGGTTGCTTTTCAGAGCCCTTCGCACAGATCACTGTGCGTGCGCACTTGGAAAGGGCTCACAGGAAAGGTGTGGGTCACAGACTGTAAGTGGGGGCAGAGGCACAAGCGAGTAACTCCAAGGTACTTCCCAGGGACTGTGAGAGAGGAGGTGACTGACGGGCGGAGAGGGGCATGTTTAATGGGCACAGCTCCGTTCCTCAAGCACCAACCCCTTCTCCTTGGCAGGTTCATTCCACAGCATCACCATCTTCTCCCTCACCTCCCTTATCGTTTCCGTGGTAATCGCCTTCCTGGGCACTCTTATAGGGAGGCTTCCGAGGGCAGAAGACTATGAGGTGAGTTGCCAGCCTGCCTTTCCTTCACTGGTTCTCCCCAGCCCCTGGGGGACAGAGCCCTAGGACACCCTCCTGACCTGGGCACCCACAGCACCACATAGATGAAAGGCTCTTGCCTTTCTCTCTGATTATGGGGTGCACAAACTCAGTGTGTGTGTGTGTGTGTGTCCCTGGCACTGCTCCCCTCACAGGGTGGGATACTTAGAAGACAGTTGTCCTCTCCCCTTCTCCCCTCTGACACCTCCTCCCAACAGCAGGCCTCTGGCCCATGCCTGCTACAGTGCGAGCTGCTCAGCACTGAGCCGGGAGCACCACCCCAGGGGCTGGCGAGCTAAAAGAGGATGGAGTAACGCAGAAGGGCAGGGGCAGTGAAGGACAGTGGCCTGGGCACGGCGTAGTCGTCACTTTTAGGAGTTCCGCCATCTTGGCCTTGAGGGTGTCTGGAGGGGCGCCTGGCTCTCTGGGCCCCGTGACTCCTTCCGCGCTCTGCCAGTGGGGCCCAGCCTAGTCAGTAGAGCAGGGAGCCAACCCCTGCCCACCGAGGGCCCTGCCAGCAGCGCTGTGCGCTCTCACCAGCATTTCCCAAAGGGAGGCGTCTGTGTATGCGCTGGAAGGACTTCCAGTGGGCCCTGACATGCTTTTTCGTGGTGACACGTTTATTTTTCTGTGGGTTCCTATTTATTTCTTCTTCTGCTTATAGCAACTGACACAAGTTTTCTGTTTATACTAGTGAAGTGTTTCCTTTTAAAATGCACTTATGTAACGAAAAGAAGTAAGTTGATCTGCAGCACTGGCACCGGCGGAGTCCGAGGAGGGAGCCTCTGGGAAGAGGAGCCTCTTGCTTCTAGTGGATCTGCCGTATCTGGGACCCTGGGCACAAGCCCTCACTGCCCTCCCTTCCTGGCCCCCTCCTCCATCCCCTGGCCCGAGTGCCAGGCTAGCGAATGACACCTCTGGCTCTGTCTTCCCAATACAATGATGCCACGTGATCGTGTTGTCTGAGTGTCCCCTCTGGAGAAGGAAGGCGGCAGGGGACCTAGACCATAGCGGTTTAGGATGCGTTCCAGCTACAGGGGGAAATTCTCGGGGGGAGAAGAGAGATTTGAAATAAAGGCATTTCCTAGACTCAAAGCAGAATCATCTTTGAACCCCGATCCCAAAACTACGTTCTTCCCCCAGTGTGGCCCTTGGGAATGGTGCGTCCTGGAGGGTCGCCCTAGCATCCCAGTCGCCTCTCTGTTCCCCTGGCTTCAGCTGGGCTGCAGGTCTGGGAAAGCAGATCAGTTGAGTTCAAAGGGAGCAATGGGCCCAGGTCCAGGGCCAGGCTCCTCTGGACGTGGGGAGGGAGAGGGCAGAGGGCAGATACCCCCATTCTGTGACCCTCCACGTTTCTCCCCACTGCTGCAGCCGGAGGAGGAGATGGAGACCGTGTTTGACATGGAGCCAAGCAGCACCTCCTCCACACCCACCTCCCTTGTGAGTCAATGCCTTCTCCCCGGGGGACAGGTCAGAAGGGGATGCCTAGAGGGGGGCTACTCCAGTGGCACTGTGGGGGCACCAGCATTTAGTGCCTGCCCTGGGTATTGGGGAGGAGACGGGCCCCCTCCCTGGGCTCCCTCCTCTGATGCAGCAGGACTTGGCCCAGGTCCAAATGCTGCCGTGGCCCTGGCTGAAGAGCAGGAAAGATGGAAGAGCCACGTTTAAATCAGCAATCTCTAGAAGGAAGTCAAAGAGGAAGAGAGAGGTCAGGGTGAACTCGGACACATCCACAAAGAGCTCAGTCGTGTAGACGCAGGGACGTGCTGGGGCTCGGCCTCAGGAGCGAAGGCTGCCTCCAAGGGCACAGGTGCGCAGACAGAGCTACAGGGAGCTATTGCAGGTCTGGATGGAATGGTAAGGTCGGGGCAGCGCCAGATGAGCGGGCCCAGCGGCATGTGAAGAGACGAGCCGGACTCAGAGTGCAGGGGTCCAGCAGGCTGGGCATTGGCTCCCGCACGGCGGCTCAGCCTAGAGGGACATGAGCACTCACCCACCTCCCGGCCACAAGTATGGATGCAGGGCCACCGAGTCCAAGGCCCGGGCACCTTGGAGGAACACTGAAGAGGGCACTCAGGGAAGGCTTCCCGGAGGAGGAAGGGACATCTAATCTCACTCCTGGGATGGGAGTCAGGGTTGCCAGGTGGAATAGGGTGTGGGGGAAGAGCATTCGAGGAAGAGGATCAGCCTATGCAAAGGCCTGGAAGAGACGATCGGGAACATGTGGGGAACTGAAGACAGCCTGATGGAAACTCAGAGTGGGCGGCAGGGCCCGGGGGAGAGCAGGCTCTTTAGTCCTGGCAGAGCAGGTGGACGTGCAGGAAACTCCGCCATTCTCGCTCTCGATCTTTATGATAAACCCACACAGTAAGGGTTTTTATCCTCATTTTACAGATGGGAAAACTGAGGCTCAAAAAGGCCAATTAATTTAGACCCCAGGGTGCTACAAGGCAGGGAAAGGCATAGCAAAGATTGAGCCAGGTCTGACTCTAAAGCATGAGCTTAAAAATAAAAATTACTGGAATTGATTTTTCTAATCTTTCGTCATTGCAACAGTGGTATATGCAGATATTAAGGGGGAAAACAGCTAAGCAAAAATAAGAAAACAAAAAGCCCATATTTTCACCACCCAGAGATGAGCACTGATACCTAAGTTATAATCTTCCATATATAAAATTTTTGCTAAAGTGAAATAATATCTGTATACCGATATATAACGCATGTTTTCGTTAACGATCTCCATCTTTCTATATAAATTTTTACCTCTTCAAATACTCAGTCCATATTCAAATTGTCCTCCATGGTCCAGAAATATCTTTCACAGCTTGTCCAAAAGAATCCATTCTCTGTGCCCCATTAATCCGGCCCTTATGCATGTCCCTTTAATTCTAGCACCTTCCCTTTTTAATGCTCGTTGGAAAAACCAAGCCAGTAGTCCTGCAGAATGTCCTACCTTCTGGGTTTTTCTGTTTCTTACAGCAAATTCCACTGTCTCCTGTACTTCCTAAAAACTAGAAGTTAGTTCCAAAGGCTTGATAGATACCAGTTTGACACTAGGTGCCAGACCACATTCCAGGCAGTGCTGTGCCTCACACCAGATGTGTCATGTCCCTCTTATTCCCATTCATGGTGCTGAGGTGACTCCCTGATCAGAGGTGACAGCCGGCTTCTTCTATTGTTCGGTTACAATTTCCCCACTTACCACCAGCAGGTCATCTGTGGGGTTTGCTTTGGCGTTAAGCAGATGTCTAGACTCTTCTGTAGGGAAATTGTTCCCGCATCAGCGAGGGCTGCTTGGTTTCACTGAAATGAATTCCTACAGGAAAGGCTTAATTCTATCCCATAATTACCTACTTTTAAAATAAGGAGTTGGTTTGAAAGCCGTTCCAAGTGCTATCCCTAGTACTTCCTGTGTGTCTTCCTGGGTTTGACAGGTCATATGACCAAGACCTCAGTTAACAGTCTCGGTTTCAAATCCTGATTCCCAGCCAATGACCCAGCCTGAGGGAGTTGTGGATGCGCCTTTGAAATTGTATTAGAAAGTCACTAGCTCAGGGACGGGGGGAAGGTCTCCCCAGACCGCAGCACAGGCCAGCATCTCCCTCCGGGTCCAGCCTGACCCGGCACCCAGAATGAATGGCACAGGCGCTGGAGGAACAGTGCACTGACTAGGCCTGGGAGCTCGTAGATGCCCATTCAATGACCAAGAGCAACTGGGCAGGGGGATGGCCAGGACTTGGGCAGCTGTTGAAGAAGGACCGTGGCTTGAGGGGCCAGAGGCTTTGGGGGTAGGGCGTAAGGTAAAGGGTGTGTCCGGGATCTTGCCCCAAATGTGACCTCACTTCGATCTCCCCCTGTCTGTCCTGAGCAGCTGTATGTGGCCACCGTGCTGCAAGAGCCAGAGATGAACCTGACCCCCGCCTCTTCGCCCGCCCAGCACACCTACGGCACCATGAACAGAGCGCCAGAAGAGGGAGACGAGGAGAGTGGTGCGAGGGGCTTTGCGAGGGAGCTGGACGCGGCCCAGTTCCAGGAAGGCCTGGAATTGGAGGGCCCGAGCCAGTACCACTGACCAGGACCCGAGGCCTCGCCCTGGCAGCTCCAGCCGGGAGTGGCAGCCAGGGGAGGGCCAGGCAGGGGGAGGCAGAGGGCAGCCCGGACCTCCCCACGACTTCCTGCAGACTTCGGAAAGGCCTGAGGCAGACGTCTGCCCATCTGGCCATTGGCCACGTGGAGGGCCCCGGCCTGCTGACCAGCTAGAATGGGAGGTGCTGGGCAGTGCACAGGGACCCCAGGATGAGGTAGAGGACAAGGCAAGGGCCATGCCTTGGGAGAGGTGGCCGAAGCCCTGGACACAGAGCCGGAAGGCTCGGGACCTTCCTGGGGTCACGATGGAGAAACGTGTGCATAAGGGAAGAGGAAGAAAGAAGCCCGCTGACGACTCCCTGGGGTCTTCACCGCCCTGCCAAGGAGCTGCTGCTGCTCCCACCCACCCTGCCCCACTCCCGGCCCCTCCCTCTGAGGAGGCAAAGGTACGTGTGCTGGGCCTCATGGACAAGACAGAGACCACCTCACCCCGCTTCCTCCCCTGCAGGGGGTGCTGTAAAGAGGACATTTCTGCCTCCACCGGGCAAGGGGCAGCTGAGACCCAAGACTAGAGAGAAGGTGATGAGGCCCTCCTGTTCCTCTGCCCCCGACAGAAGTCCCCGGGGCAGCAGGGCAGAGACCCTCCCCTTTCTATTCCTGTAAGAGTCGCTGGGACACGATCACTCAGGACTCATTAAACAGGACCTGTGTGCATTTTGATAAAGGCAAACCTCGGCTGTTCTCTAAGGGGGGAGGGGCAGAGGCAGAATTCACGGAGTGGGGGTCTTCTCCCAACACGTGGGGGATGGGAAACCAGGTACAGCTCCCCAAGCCCCAGGGCCTAATCAGAGGACCCCACAGGCCAAGGAGGTGGCCCCTGAGAACTGCTCCTGCCTCATGCCCGCCTCAGTGCCTGGGCCCCGTGTGGCCGAGGTGGGCAGCAGCTTGGGGTGAGGAGCCCTTGCTTCACCCTGAAGCTCTGGCCACTCCCCGCCCTCCAGGTAAGACCTTGCCTCTGTTCTTGGACTGAAGACTCCAGTGGTCTCCAGGGTGGTCCTGGCTGTGACACTACGGGGCCCAGCAAAGAGTGGGTTGGGGTGGGGCTGGGACCTCCACAGAGAAGCTCCTTCTGGCAGAGGAAGACTGCCTCCCAGAGCTGCCACCTCCTGAGGCCTGGAGCCAAATCCTGAGCAGAACCTATGCTGGGGACACCCAGGACCTTTGCCCCAGGCAGGGGGTGCGGGCCTCTGCCCCCGGGGACAGGTCTCCATCAGGACTACCAGGCGGCCCAGCAGATGCGCACACAGAGAAGGGCCAGCGGGGGCCCCCGTGGACCAGAACGAGCCAAGTCGAATGGGGTCTGCATGCTCTAGAGCTCCTTCCTCCGGAGGCCGGGGCCCCTCGCTGCGTCCCAGGCTCATGGGTGACCCTGAACTACGTCCTTGCTTCATCCTTGCCCACATCGCAGCTCCAGAAGTTTCAAGCTTCACCCAGAGATTCTCCTTGGCCCAGACTTTGGCTTGAGAAATCTTTCCAGAGAGCTTGAGTCTGCTAGGGAGGAGGCAGGCATCCCCCTCCTACTCCAGCTCAGAAAAGGAGGGAATTATACCCAGTCAGTCCCTCATAACCCAAGGCCCCTCCCCCGAGCATTCCACCAGCCACCAGAGCATAGGTCCTTTCCAGAGCAGGGTGGTCAGGGCCCCCAGCAGAGAGCTCCAGGCACTGCCTGACCCCCAGAGTGGTTTTTTGTGTTGTTGTTTTTTGGGGGGGAGAGGGGGGTCCTGCCAAAAGCTGGCCTGTGGGCTCGCCTTCACTGGGCACCTACCTCTCCTCTCTCCTCCCCTGCCCACCTGGCAGCCTGTGGAAGCTGCATATGCAAAGGGTCACAGCAGATGACAGGACAGTATGTCCAGAGGGGGGGCTTCCCCCTCTGAATTGGGGTCAAGTGCAGACTGGTTCTGAGAGAAGGCCATGCGAATGTTAGGAAAGTTCCAGAATCCTCACTTCGCTAGCCTTCCTGGAGACCCAGGGCAACTGGCAAGGCCCCACCACAGCTGCTCAACCTCCCTCCATCACTGTGTGGGTGTGGGTGTGCTTTGGCTCCTGACCCCCCACATCCAGGCACCTCCCCCCACCAGCTTGCTCTCAGCCCACTCCTGCCTCACGCATTGGCCTCCACCTACCCCACTGGCCCACTTCCCAGCTGTCCCACCCCTCTCAGACCTGACCCATTCTGGAGGGAGCTGGCTCTGGGGTGGGGGACCCGGTATAGAGCCTTCAAGAAGTGCCCCCCTCAGCCTAGAGCAGCTCCACGCCTGCCGGCCCCTTCCTCAGATGCTCCTGGAAGCCAAGTGCCTATCAGCAGCATTGCCACCTCTGGGGACCCACGTGAGGGGTATGACTTCCCTTGGCCACCACCACTGAAGGAATGTGCCAGAATGCCGAACCTTCTTGTTATCAATGCTGTGACCGTGCCTTGAATAAACAGTCCTCCCAACCTCTGCTGCCTGTGCCTCTGCCTCTGCCCCACCCCGCCAGCGGCTTCCCTCCACCTGGAAGGGATGAGCTCACGGGGATGGAGCACCACACCTTCATGGCTCTGGCCCCTGGGGACCCCTTCCCCCTGAGGCCTTTGGTGGCCCCTGTCCTCCCAGGCAAGGCCTGCAAGTGCGCCTGGTCTGCTGGAGAGAGGGGGCGTGAATCTGCCCATTCTTTCTGCTGGGGTCCCCTGAGAGCTCCCTGAGCAATAAAGAACTCTGCTCTGTGACTACCCAGCAAGCCCTCGGCAGCCTCCCTGGGCAGCAGGAGCCCCGGGGTGAGTGCTGGGCCCTGAGAGGCTGTTGGCCAGACTAGAAACCGGATGTGACACGATGAGGATTTCAGATGGAAGCCCCCAGAAAGCGAGGCAGGAGGTCTCGGGTCTGCACCTGGGGCGGGGGTGGAGAGGTTGGGTGTTAGGAGGTGTGTGGGCTGGCAGGTCAGGCCTGAACAGGCTAAGAAAGACCCTCTAGCCCAGCCGTGGGCAAACTTCGGCCCGCGGGCCGGATCCGGCCCGTTTGAAATGAATAAAACTAAAAAAAAAAAAAGACCGTACCCTTTTATGTAATGATGTTTACTTTGAATTTATATTAGTTCACACAAACACTCCATCCATGCTTTTGTTCCGGCCCTCCGGTCCAGTTTAAGAACCCATTGTGGCCCTCGAGTCAAAAAGTTTGCCCACCCCTGCTCTAGCCAGTGCTAGCTCTGTCTGCTGTTGTACCAAGGAAAAGAGGCGAAAAGTGTCCTGCCCTGGGCCGTGCGTCCCGGCCAAGGACACCAGGGTTCTGGCCTTCCTCTCGCCGCCGCTTGATGACCCTGGGATGGTCATCTCATCCAGGAAGGAGGGGCAGGAGGAGGAGGCTGGCTGCTCTGCCTCAAGACTGAACACAGCAGGTCCAGCCGGGACCGAGGCAGCCTCCCAGGCGGGCACAGGGCTGTCGCCGGCCTCCCTGGGCCCTCTCCTGCACCTGTCAGTCCGCCAGTGGGCCTGGGCTCACAGCCCCTCACGGCAGGGCCCATGCCCTTGACCCTTCTCCCCTCAGAGTCATCTTCTCCACATCAATCAGATGAAATGCACGAGGGCTGCCTCAGGGGACGGAGAAGTATGACGGCCACCTGGCTGCCTGGGAACGGGGTGGGGCTAACGGCTGCCGTGGGAACAAGGGCCTTCTCCTGGGACCCGTGAACTCCCACCCCGACAGCTGCCTCTCAGGGTCTCCTTCCAGGGGCCGGCAGGCTCAGGGTCCCCCCTGCCGCCCAGGCCGTTCCTTGGTCCAGCAGACCTCTCAGGGGACTCTGCTCAGGCAGAGACAGACGTAGAAAGACAGAAGCTGGAGAGGGAGGCTGTGGTCCCTCACGCGCAAAGTCCTGAAGGGAGAGTGGGGTCGGTCAGTCTCCTCTGTCCTCAGCAGCTGTGGAGACTGGAGGCCCGGAAGGCAGGGCTGGGCAGGGGGTGGGACTTGGGGACAGGTCAAGAGGGGGGCCCAGGACACTGGGTTGGTGGCTTCTGCCTAAGAGGGCCCTGGAGCTCCCCGGGGCTGGGAAGGAGGCAGGAGAGCCTGGGCTCCGGGAGGCCCTCCAGGGCCAGCACTCTCCCAAAGCCATGGGGGCGGTGGGGGGGAGGGGGGAAGAGACTCAGGTCCGTCCAGTGACCTCCATGCGGGCCCGTCTCCAGGGGTCTCAGTCCGCTCCGTGGCAGGCATGGGGGAGCCTGTTTGTGGGAAGGTGGTCCGCAGGTTTTCTCGGCAGAGGGTGTTTCCTGGACACTTGACTATCCCCAAGCCTTGACAACCAGCCCGGCCCCTCTCAAGCCACCAAAGCTGGGTTCTCCATCCTGGCTGCAAATGAGCCTCCTGGAGATTTCAACAACCCCAGGTCCAGGACAAACTAAACTTTCTGAGGTGGGGCCTGGGCACGCCTAGTTTACACAAGCCCCCCAGGTGACTCCTGAGCCAGGAGAATTGAGTCCCTGGAATGGGGGGAGCTGGTCTCAGCACCTCACACTGTCTCACCTGGGGAGGGTGTGGCCCTGTAGCCTGGAAATAATTACAGCCCTCAGGCCGGGAACCCTCCTGCACTCTGCCTCCAGGGAGTACCTAGTAGGTAATCAAAGGTTAGGCCCAAACAAACGTTTGCTCTCCGGCTTATGAAGGATTAGTACCCAGCACAACTCCTCTGTAATCTTACTTGGCAGTAAGTACTACTGTGTGGGCCACACGCACACACCAGGCCTCAGGGTCACTTCTGGCTACCTCTTCCCTCCCCTCCAAGCGCAGAGCTCAAAGTGGCCGAACTGAACTGTCAGCCTTCCCTTTTCAAATGCAACCAACATCAGCACGATAAATGTATATAGTGCAGCCCTAGCCAGTTTGGCTAAGTGGATAGAGAGTTGGCCTGTGAACCAAAGGGTCCCAGGTTCGATTCTGGTTAAAGGCATGTACATCGGTTGCAGGCTCCTCCCTGGCCAGGGCCCTGATCGGGGTGCCAGCAGGAGGCAACCACTCTATGTGTTTCTCTCACCTCGATGTTTCTCTCTGTCTTTCCTTCTCTCTTCCACTCTCTCTAAAAATCAATGGAGCCCTAACTGGTTTGGTTCAGTGGATAGAGCATCGGCCTGCAGACTGAAGGGTCCCAGATTCGAATCCGGTCAAGGGCATGTACCTTGGTTGCAGGCACATCCCCAGTAGGGGGTGTGCAAGAGGCAGCTGATCAATGTTTCTCTCTCATTGATATTTCTAACTTTCTATCCCTCTCCCTTTCTCTCTGTAAAAAATCAATAAAATGTATATTTTTTAAAAATTTAAAAAAAGTAAAAATCAATGGAAAAATATCCTCGGGTGAGGATTAAAAAAAGAATATATATAGTGGGTGTCAGGTAGGGATAAACTGGATCATCCTCCGGAAATTCTGTTTCTTTGTTACTAATGTTGTGGCCCCACCCGCTAACAAAGAAACAGAATTTCCGGAGGATGAGGCCCAGAAATCAGGATTTTAAAAAGATTCCCAGGTGATTCTAATGTGCAGCCAAGGTTGAGAACCACTGCTGTAGAGAATGAAAGGTTTGACACAACCAGATGCAATCGGTGGCCCTTGGTTGCACCTGGGTTGAACAAACCAGCTGCAGAAAGACATCAGGGGATTTCAAATATGCACCGGGCATTAGGTGAGGTTGAGGAGAGTCTGTTCATCTGGGTAGGTGAGTTGATGGAATGGGTTAAGAGGTGAACAACGTATCAACTAGAAGTTCATATGGAAGACGCTACTGGTGAAAGGCCAGGAAGGTGGGATTTGCTTTAAGACTCTCCATCCAAATGAAAGGGGTGGGGAGCTCTTGAGCACTCACCACTGATGCTGGGTGAAGGGTACGTGGAGATTCATGAGGCTCTGATTTTTGTGTATGTGAACATTTTTCCATAATAAAACGTTTAAAAATAAGGAAAAGAGTGATCAACTCTTCCCAGTGCTGCTGAGCAGAAGAGAAAGATGAGGATGGAGACATGACCCTGAATTTCCCAGGATCAATGTTGTTGGTGACCTTGACCGGAACAGATTAGGGTGGGGATGAAAGCCTGGTTGAAATAGGTTCCCATTTGCTCATACGAGGGAGGAGATGAAAAACTGCCAAGAAAGACAACTCTTTTAAGGAGTTTTGCTACAAAGGAAGTAACAGGGTGGGAGCTGGGGAGAGAAGAGGCGTGTAGGTGAGGCAGTTCTTTCCATAAGATGGGACACGTGAATGGATAAACTGAGGAGGGCCCTAACCGTTTTTTGGCTCGGTGGGTAGAGCGTCGGCCTGTGGACTGAAGGGTCCCAGGTTCGATTTCAGTCAAGAGCATGTACCTCGGTTGCGGGCACATCCCCAGTAGGGGGTGTGCAGGAGGCAGCTGATTGATGTTTCTCTCTCATCGATGTTTCTGACTCCCCTTCCTCTCTGTAAAAAATCAATAAAATATATTTTTTAAAAAAACTGAGGAGGAATAAAGGAGGGGGGGATTACAGGGCTAAGAGAGGGAAGAAACTACTCCTCCCCCACACACACACACACATACACATGCACACACACACACGTGCACAGGCAGAAGGGTAGCCTTTAGGACAGGAGGAAAGCAGTCATGCTTGGGATGGCTCAAGACACAGGTCAGAGGAGAGTGCTTGGTCTTGCCGAAGCCAGGTCACCCCGGTCGCCTGAGCGGGTGTCAAACACTCGGGAACCGTGGGCCTGAGTCTAAGCTGTTACCAGATCTCACGGTGGAAGAGGCCCTCTCTCCGTGGAGAGTGGGGCTCAAGGAAAAAATGCTTTTGGTGCCACAGTGGGAAAGCATCCCTAACATGCTCCAGACCCACTGTCTGTAGTCACCCCGCCTGGCAGGCCTGGCCACCTGAGCCCGGCTGGGAGCTGGGGGTCTGCTGGCACCAGCCACATGGTCCTGGCTGAGAAAACTGAAGCCTCAGGGTGAGGACAGTGGCCCGGGTACAGCCCTTGAAGCCACTCACAGCCCAGCTCTAGGAACCCACACCTTGGAGGCCAGGAGCATGTCTGGGGTTAACCTGTTGATATGATACCTACTCCTTTTTTATTGAATTTATTGGGGTGACAATTCACAAAACCATATGGGCTTCAAGTGTACAACTCAACAAAACATCATCTGCACACATTGCATCGTGCAGTCATCTCCCCAAATAAAGTCTCTTTTTGTCCCAATCACCCCCCCCCACACACACACACACACTTTTGCCCACCTCCACTCCCCTATCCCCCTGGCTATCACCATACTGTTGTCTGTGTCTGTGTCATATTTGCTTAATCACTTCATCTTCTTTCATCCAGCCTCCAGTCCCCCTCCCGTCTGACAGCTATCAGCCTGTTTCATGTATCCATGCCTCTGTTTCTATTTTGTCATTTTATTTTGTTCATTAGATTCCACATATAAACGAGACCATATGGTATTTGTCTTTCTCTGACTCATGATATGCCCACTCTTAATGCTGCTCCCTCCCCAGGCCCTGGCTAACTCTCTGCCCCTATCTGCCTGAGCCTCCCGAAACACACACACACACACACACACACACACACACACACACACACACACACCTGCTCTTCAACTCCAGTATATATATTCCAGGTTAACTCATTTACTGTCCTTAAAATCCTTGCCCTGGGATTGGTACCTTCCCCTCCAAGTAGGATCTACAAGACATCCTCAGAGTCTTTGGTGCCCTTTGCTGCTGTCTTGGCATCTGGCCCATTCCTCTCCCTGGCCTCACCTTGTCCACCAGCAGGTGGGAGCTCCCAGGTCCCTGACCAATGACCTACTTCAGATCTGAATTAGCATGGGCATGTGTTGTAACAAACCAACCCCAAAATGTATCATGGTACAAACACAATAGTAGTGTACGTCTCTTTCCTGTAAAATTCAAAATGGGCGAGTGCCTGCTGTACCTCCTGGAGAAGTACCTGGCCCCACCAGGCACTTGTGAATAGTGGGTTCTCTCCTCCAAGCAGTGATTCAGGGACCCAGGCTCCTTTCACCTAGTGGCTCTACCATATTCAACACATGGTCCTCAAGGTCGCTGTGAGGTCTGCATCAAGCCAGCAGACAAATGACAGAGCACAGAGGAGCATGCAGGAGTTTCGGGGGGCCAGGTCTGGGAATAGCATACATGTCCACACATTCTATGGGCCAGAACTTGGTCATATGACCCATCGAATTGCAAGGGAGGCTGGGAAACGTAGCCCAGCTCTATGCCCAGATGGAAGAAGAACTGGATCTGGTGCCCTGCCAGGCAGTTTCCACCACAGACCCCTAGCTCCATCTCCACCATTGGCTTCCCCAGGCCCCTCCCTTCTTTTTACCTGTTCTCACGTTGGCCCTCCTGACCCCAAACTCCTGCCCTGTCCTACATCCGTCACTCTGCAGCTTCATCCTGCACAAGCTGACACCCAAGAAAAGACCAGTCCCAGAGGGTCAGAGAGGCACACAGAAGAGGTTTATTCCTCATGGGTTTACACAACCACAGCACAGAACAAAAGATAAAGTGCAGACAGCTCAGGGCGAGGGCAGGGTCCTCTCACACTGCCTTCCCATCTCTCCACCCACCTGAGTAGGGCACACACCGGGCATGAAAGCTGGGGAGTTGTGGGCCCACCGTTGGGTGCTGGCAGAGGCAGAAAGGAGGGTCAGGAGATGAGACCGGGGCCCTGCTGGGGTGGGTGGTGAGGAGGAGCTGCCCGCACTCAGGTCTCTCCGAATGAAGGGGCCCCTCCTTTCTTGGCCTTCCGCAGCCGCACCCCACCCTGGCTGGCTAGCTGGTTCCTACAGAGAGATGGTAAGGGAGCTGCCACCACAGTGCTGAGTGAGGGGAGGGGAGAGACTGCAGTGACATCTCAGTAGGCCCCTGAGACCCCAGGGAGCCCCTCACAAGCCAGGTCACCTGTCCCTTCAGCAGTTCTCCTGATGACCTGCCTGTGACTCCACCATGAAGGCTAAAGCTGTCCCTCCCTTTCCTTGTGAAAAGCAAACACCCTGGGAGAGAAAAGCATTCAAAAGGTGCCTGGAGCTCGGCCATCCCACCCTCCCCAACCCTCCCCAACTAGACTCAGGCTCACCCCAGAACGGTGGCTGATGGAAGAGCCCCTTCTCTCAAAGCCCAATACCTCCTTGGACCCGGGACGCCAATGCCCCCAAAATGCTGCTCCTCCTCATGGCAGAAAAGGGGACACCAGAGGGAGAGAATGAGGCAGGGAAGAAGCCACTGGGGTGCAGGGAAATCCAGAAGCCCTTTCCTAGAGGAAAGGCACACCCCTCTGTACTTAAGTGGGGGTGGGACGGGGACCCAGCCCTGCTCCATCACCCCTGCAGTATGGTCAAGGGGACAAGGCTACGCCAGACACAGACCAACAGACAGACACAGTCAGATGAAGGCCACCAGGTGGAGGCTGCTGGGTAGAAAATGCCTCTTACTCGCCATCCCAGCCTCGACTCATGGCCTGTACCACGGCCCCGTAGAGCTGGCGCCAGGCTGCTCGCACGGCTGGTGTGAAGGCAGGGCCCAGGCACTTCTCCAGCATGTAGAGCAGGGCCTCGCCCACCGTCTGCAGAGGCAAGGAGCACCTTGTCATTCCCAAGGCAGGAAGGCATCACTCCATTCCACAGGTGAGAAAACCGAGGCCTGGGGCTGGGACGGGCTCCTGGGCCTTTCCTCTCTCCTGCACAGGGTTCATGCTTTCTGAGCAGGATTCTGCCCCAATCCTTGGGTACCACACTGCACCCACTTTCCCCCTTAGAGTGAGCCTTCATAGTGAACAAAGCCTTTCACCCCACTCCCAGCCTTGAAACCACCCAAGGAGTGAGGCAGAGGCATTGCCTGGGACTCCCAGCTCAGACCAAGCAGAGCCATTGCCCACAGGCCTGTTTCCTCCTCTGCAAGGCAGCACTCGTGGTGTGAAGAGCCCGGGGGCTCTGTAACCAGCTGGGCCTCGGTTCACTTTCTGACTCCACCACTTATGAACTGCGACCTTGAGCAAGTTACGTCACCTCTCTGAGCCTCCGTTGCTTCATCCGTTAAACCAAGAAAGTAAAACCAAAAAAAAAGTTCTGATTCATTGGGTTGTTGAAATGATTAAATGAGGTCATCTATAAAAAGCTTAGTATATCATCTGCGCACAGTAAGCCTTCAACAATAATAATGGCTCTCATGTTTAGTCATAATAAAATACGATTTATTTATTCCACTAATATTTACTGACTGTCCACTGGAGACCAGGCACTGTGCTAGCGTGGGAGATGAAGAGCGCCAGACAAACTCGGCCCCATCCTCCAGTGCCTACCATCTGGCAGGATGACTGGTCTATGTGGTAGACAGCCACGTCAGTGCCCCAGTGAACCCCATCTTGAGTAGGGATCCTCCCCCTTGACACTGGGCTCAGCTGTGTAACTGGCTTTGGCCCATGGGCTGTTAGCCAGATGAGGCATTAGCAAGAGCAGTACAGGCAGAGTCTGGGAAAGCACTTGCACAACGGGCTTGACCTCTTCGAACACTCCCTCTTAGAACTCAGCTGCTGCGCTGGACAGACGCTGGGCCAGACCACCGAGTGATGAGGCCACAGGGAGAGAGACCCCGAGGATGCCAGGCCACCCTGGACATTCCATCCCCAGCCGAGCTCCAGCTGAGTGCACTGCATGAGTGGCTCTACCACACCACATGGAACAGAAGAGAGCCCAGAGAAATTAGGCATCGTTGTTGGTTTGAGATGGTCCTAGACACGGGAACAGAAAACTGAGCAGACCGGCTAATCCCACAGGCTCCTTGACGTTCTATGGTTCTAAGAGAAGTCACTCCAGAGAAGAAAAGTTGGAGGCTCAGAGAGGTCAAGGCAGCACCAGGATCACACAGCACGTGTGTAACAGATGCAGGTCCCTCGCCCAGTCATGTGAGGGTGTAGGAAGGGGGAGGTAAGAGAGGACCGGGAGAGAGTGGTGGCCTCAGGTCAGGAGCTCAGGAGAGAGAGGAGCCCCTCTACCCACCGAGAAGGAGCTGAGCTTCACACCCACTGCACGGTGCTTCCGGCCCAGGCCGGCCAGGTACTCCTCCAGCGTGGACAGGTCCTCCACATTGGTCACCGCGGCATCGATCACGAGCATCACCTGTCAAGGCCAAGGTAGCAGTGAGACAGGCAGAGCCATCTTCCTGCTCACACCCACAGTCCAGAGCCTGGAGGTCCTGACTAGAGGTAAGAGAGTCATGAGAAATGGAAAGCAACCTGTGTCTGTATACAGTAGGTGTTCAATGTGTGATGGCCGACATGGTGAGAGAAGCCTCTGAGGGGCTCAAAATTCTAAACATGCCTGCGGGACAGTGTTGTCTGCCTGGGACAAGGGGAAACCGAGGCCCTGGGAGAGCCTCTAAGAAAACCCAGCTTGGTTTTCACAGGCAGATGGACGGCCCCTAGTAGATGAGTGCCAGCACCACCCAAAGGAGCCAGGGACGAGGCCTAGGGCAATGACAGAGCTGGGACCAGCTGGCTGAACACAGGGTGGGGAGAAGGCTGACTGGCCCAGACAGGTCCAGCTCAGTGCAGAGGGAAAGGAGGAGGGCAGTAAGCCCAGGCCTGGGGCAGAAAACCAGTCATTTTCACTACCCCATGTCCCTCATTCTCTCCCAGGAAGGTGCCTGCTGGATCCTGGAGGCCACCCCCCAGCTCATCCTTCCCTCACCTTCCTGATGTGGTCCAGGAACTCGGGGGAGGAGAGGCAGTCCTCAGGGCTGGAGTACTGGCGGCAGTTGTACTGGAAGAGGGGCAGCAGGTCGGGCTCCAGGTCAAACAGCCTGCAGGGGGAGGCCTGCATCAGCCCGGGTGTTAGCCCCAGCAAGCCCCGCGAGCCCTGGCTGCCACAGTGGGAGTGGGGGTGGGCCAGAGGTTTGGCCGTAAACGACAGCATACCCTCCAACCTGGTACCGACCCCTTCACCAGCTTTGCCGAAACCCCTTCCTAGAAAGAACTTGGGTCCCCAGGCCACTCTAGGACCCAGCATGTTGAGGGGACTGGGCAAGAAGGGATTCTCAAACAGAAAGCCTGGGAAAAGGCTCTCTCTCTCTCTCTCTTCCCGCAACCCTTCCCATTTTGGGGTCAGAATCTCCTAGTCTCGTCGTGTCTGAGGGGGCTCTGGCCAGGATGATAATAATAGTTAAGAACTCCTTACCTATTTTATGGAGGAACAAAAGCCCAGAGAGGTTAAGGATCTTCCCTAGGGCCACACAGTTCAGAACCACAGAGGGGGCCCGAGCAAGCCGGGGAAAGCCGGGAGACACAAAGCAGAAGCTCTCAGCCACATCTGAGAGGGAGCATCTGGGTCCTGGGTAACTGTGAATTTATTTCCATTTTGGGGGGAGGCAGTGGGGGAGGGCTGGGGGGTTGGGGGTTGGGGTTTGCAAAAGCTTCCTCAGAAGTTCTGTTCTGGCTTAGGAAAAACTCTGGTGGAAGGAAACTGTGCCTCACTGTGATGGCCCAGTGGTTAGAGACCCTCAAGCTGAGGTTGAAGATTTGCCTCCTCCTCCCCCTGAGGGGCTGGCACCCTCTTACCCCTCTTCCAGGCGGTGAGACTCGGGCATCTGTCCTCCCCCGCCTGGGGGTTCTCTGTCCTAGCCTGGTCTTTTCCTGGGAAAGGTTGATCCCCCTGTTAGTTGGTGGAAGTGCACTTTCCTGGGGCCTGGACCCCGTGCTCTGCCAGCCAGGCACCCAGCGCCCCCTCCCCACACGGGCGGTTTCCCCTTACTGGCAGCGGCCGGCACCCCTGGAGTTACTATCCCAGGAACAAACTCAGGAGGCGCAGAGCCGGGGAGGAGGCCAGCGCCTGGGGTGGTGTCTGCTGGCCCGAGTGTAAGGAGATTCCGGAGAGGACCCACTCCGCCCCCAGAGAGCCTCGTTGGGCAGGATGTGCCGCGCGGGAAGCAAGAAGGGGTCCTGGGCCGGCTCCTGTGCGCACATCTGGAGGCGCCCGGTGCAGAGGCAGCGGTCAGCTTTCCCTCCTCTGGAGCCGCCAGCCACCTGGAACCCATTCCTGGCCAGGTCCCCTGCCCGCCCTGGCTCGGGGCCACCCTCACCTGGTGAACAGGACGGTGCCGTGCTCCAGGGGGCTGCGGCTCACCGCTTGCCAGCTCTGCCGGATCAGCTCGGGCTCGGGGCGCTCCATGCTCGCCCAGGGACGCGGGGCGCAAGGCTGGAAGCCTCGGGGCGCGAGACCGTCACCGCAGGTGCCGCGCCATCTCCGAAGCGACGAGGCCACTCCGCACCCTTGGCAGCCCTGACCTAGTGGAGGCGCCCCAACCCTGCCGGCCCCTCTGGCGCTTCTGGGGACCCTGCTCTGGCCGCAGCTCCCTGCGCCCCGAGAGTGCCCCAAGCTGCACAGCCCCGAGCAGACCTACCCGGCGCTTTAAAGCAAACACGGCCCCGCCCCCTCCGGCCATCAAAGCGCACGTCTCTGGGCAAGGCTCTGGCCCAGACCTGGTGGCACGGTCAGTGCCGGCTTCAGAGCTGCACAGAAATCATGGAGCCTGCACTGAATTTGATTGTCTCAGGTAGGCTCTGCATGAGCCACCTTTCCACAAGCCTCTCAAACATTTCCTGAAGCGTTTGAGTTGTCACCCCCTGCCACAGGGTCTCCTCCCCTCCTTCCCAGGGTCAGGCCGGGGGGGGGGGGGGGGGGGGGGATGCCAGGGCTGCTACCTTTACGACTAGGCTGAGGTTAGGGGTGCCCTCTGCCCTGGTTCTGGATCTGAGACACCCCCACTCCTCAGGGGCACTCACCCTAGGGACAGGGCCCGACCGCAGCCATTTCCAGCCAGGCTGGGTTTTCCTGGACTCCGTGCGTAGAGACCTGTGGGCTCCAACTCCAGCCCCAGTTCTGCGTGGCAGGGTGGGGTCGCAGCTGCAGCAGCTGTGAGCATCGCCCTATGTGGACTTTGAGGGAGTTAAGCGCAAACAGTCCACCATCCCATGATTTTTAAAATATATTTTTATTGATTACAGAGAGGAAGGGAGAGGGAGAGAGAGTAACATCAATGAGAGAATCATTGATCGGCTGCCTCCTGCATGCTCCACACTGGGGATGGAGCCCACAATCCCGGCATGTGCCCTGACCAGGAACTGAACTGTAACCTCCTAGTTCATAGGTAGACACTCAACCACTGAACCACGCCGGCTGGGCCATCCCACAATTTTTAATAGATTTTTTAAAGGATTAAATAGAAGTACTATGTATGTTATTAAATAGAAGTTCAGGCCCAGAATCTCAGGCTTGCCATTCAGGGTGTAAAGTTGGCCACCTGTCAATTAGACCCAAACTTTCCTGTTTCAGTCATGAAGGTTCCTCAAGCTCCACCAAGTTCTAGGGGCCCAGGTTTGGGAGAGCAGGCACATTGCTCACCATTTCTCATTATTTGGGAGTGTCAGAGCCCATCTCCCCTCAGGCTGTCCACTTCTCTGTGTCCTCAGCTGTGTTCAGTGTACAGCTGGGCTGGGTCTCCATACCCAGCCTCTCAGTCCACCGCCTTTGTTTTCACGGACACGAAGGAGGGGCGGGTGCTCTGGGGCCATCAGTTATGGTCAGGCTGCAGCTCCACGGCCAGCCCTGTGCTAGGCATGGAGTGCTGAGTCCCTGCCTTCTAGAACTTCTCCTTCTGGCCCTGAATCCGGATGAAGCGCCTCAGCAGAACTCGCCTTTCCTGCATCCAACTGAGCCTGATGAACCCGTCCAGCTGCTCTCCCTCTTCCAAGGACCCAGGAGTTTGTGTACCCCTAGTCATCTCTCCCCCGTCTCTCCACACAGCTCGGCTCTCTGGGCTGGGGCAGGGAGAACAAGGCTGTAAGGCAGCCTGGCTTGTGTCCTAGAGTCTAAGAGAGCCCCAGGTAGGAGCACAAAGGGACGGGAGGCTGAGGGGAGAAGGCCAGGGTGCTCAGGGACTAGTCTTCCAGAATGGCACCCCCTGGCCCTGCAGCCAGGTACAGCAGGTCACAGGGAAAGTCAAGTCTCAAGCGACCTTTACCTTCTTTCAGTGACCAGATGCCCAGTGCTCCCTGCAGGCCAGCTGGCTCCTCAGAGGTTTCCCACTCCACCCAGTTTACATGTCCTGGCATTGGTCTACACTGGGACCCTCTGGCCTCCTTCCTCCGTGGGACAGGGCCTGGGGTCTGATGCGTTAATGGCCTTAGCATGTAGGTGGTGAAGTCAGCACTCCCTCTGCCTTTCTCGAACCAGGAGGAGGCAGGGGAGGGCTGAGTACACTCTAACCTCTGTTCCCCTGGAGAAAAGGCCTGGGGACCTGGCTGGGCCCAAACATTCCCACCAGAGATGGAGGGTCTGAATCCATATTTGAGTGACTGGGGAAAAGTCATAGGAGCTCCCCTCCCTGCCTGGCATCTGCCCATGATCGGGGCAGGAGGTTCTAATCGAGGAAGTCAGATACTGTTCTGGAGCCAGTGCTGTCACTGGGATCAGTCACCACCAATAACAAAGAGCTAGCATTATTGAGCATGTATGTCCAGACACTGAACAAGGCACTTTGCATCTTTTTTTCATCTTGAGCTCTTTTCATCCTCACAGTAACTCTATGAAGTAGGTACTATTTATTATACCCCCTTTTTACCATTGAGGAAATGGGACAAAAAGGTTAAGTAACTAACCCGAGATCATAGTTAGTAAGTGGCAGGCCCAGGACTTGGCCTCAGGTCTCACTCTGGCCCATCCTTAGGCCTCCATGCTCCATGGCCTCCCTCACTTTAGTGGACTGTGACCAAAAGGTATCTCCATAGTTCAGACCAAGCCAAGGTCACTGGGTCTGGGTCAAGATTGTATTGGAACTGGCTCCTTAGATGGCTTGTGAGAGCCCAGTGTCTGCACCTTTCCAACTCCTACAGTGGCATCAGGTTGGTAACCTGAGGCAGGACATGGTAGGAGTATTTACACCATGAGAATTGGCAAATGCTACAAATCAGGGCTTTTTCCCTCCCGGAAACCAGAGGCTGGGTGCACCAGGAAACACCGGGCCCCAGATGAGCTGTCAATGTGTTAAGCAGAATGTGCGAAGAAGCAGGCGGGCTCTGCACACCTCCGAGCTGGGCCCAGGCCTTCTCCCCAGGGACCCAGGTCTGCCAGCTTGTTCTGGGAAGGTGCTTCTAGCCCCAGGATCAGGCTGGAGAAGCAGAAAAAGCCCACGTTGGTGACTAGGCCAAGTTCCACTAATCACTCATCGTGGGACCTTAGGCCAATAGTTTAATCTTTCATGGGTAGAATGGGGACAAAACCAGCAATGACTTCACTGGACCTTTATGGGGACAAGAGTCACAGATGTCGGGACTTGGTAAACTAAGCTGTGCCAGCCAAGAAGTGCTCGGTCCTCTTCTAACCTACCTGCCCTCAGCATTTCCCATCTCCTGAGGGTCTGCATGGCCCGCCATCCCCGCCTCCAGCTAAGAGGAGGGTGGTCCTAAGAGGGGGGTGGTTAGTTAGTCCAGAAGCCCCCAACTTCACAGTACAGTGCTACTCCTCCCCATCTCACCCCCCCCATCTGCTGTCCAACACATCAGCTCTCACCTGCTTTGGACCCTTAATATCACTCCTGAAAACAGACAACCCCTGTCAAGATGGGGGCGGAATGGAACTTGCTACAATGCTGGGCCACTCAGCTGTCTCAGAAGTCAAGGACTGTTGCTTTTCTCCCTCTTATCTACATTGGTGTGGGTAAGTTAAAAGAAAAAAAAATCAGGTCCAGCTTCCTAGTTACTTTGAAATAAATTTATATAAAACAAAATAACCAACATTACTCAGGTAACCTTATTAATGGAGGGCCCAAATGCCCCCCGGGGTAAAATCAGGCTCCCCTGCCCAGCCCAGGGCCTCTGCTGGAATTAGAATGGCCTCAGACCAGACACGATACACAAGAGAACAGTTCTCACACTGAAAACACAATAGTTTGGGGAAGGCCTGGGTAGGGGCAGGGGAGGGGGTGAAGGGGGCAAAATGGGAGAAAGTGGGAGACATCTGTAATACTGTCAACCATAAGAAATAAAAAAGAAAAGAAAAAACATTCTTCTCCTCTTTCCAGGAGCCAGAGGGCGAGTCAGGTTCAATTAAGTGCAACAAGAACAATGGAATTCAAAATAACAGCTATTTATTACAAAAGCAAATGACCTCTGATTATCTGTGGAAACTTTTTTTAAAAATGTGGCTCAAGAAGCTGGCTGGAGGTTGTTCTTCTAACCAATGTCTTCTTTCTCCACCAGCAAGTGTGTGGGACGTGTCACATTTCTGCCAATTCCTGGGGGCTGGAGGCCATTTCAAAGCACCACCCCACAGCCCCTCTCCCCGCATCTCCCAGCAACAGAACCGCAGCACTTGAAGCTGCATCAAGCCATGTGGCCTTGTCCCCAGAGAAGTGTCTGCCAGTCTGGGCAAGAGAGGAAGAGGGAATGCGCAGACAAGTCTCCTTCTCCCACCCTTGCAAAGCAGTGGGAGAGAGAGAGGAACCCTTGTCCCCACTGTGGCCAAATCAGCAGGAGAGATGGGCAGGGAGCTGCCTGCGATTCCTCCTTCCTCACCCTCACTCAGAGTGGCTGCCCCGCTGACTCCTTCAGAGTCCTCCCTTCCTACGAGTCCCCACTGGGAAACACAAGGCACAGGGAACACCAGCCACCTCCCGGATGTCACTGTGGGCCGTTGTTCTTCACTAAGAGCCAAACGCCGACTCCTGCATTCTCCCTCCAGGAGAGCCCCCCACACGGCTGCCCTGACCCAGCTCAGAAGAAACCTACTCCACCGATGGGAAGAGGGGAGGGCGAGGGGAGGATGGAGGGCAAGTAGAGGTTTCTCCATCCTGTTCTCCTTCCCTTCCAGACATGCAATTAAGCAAGCATCCCAGACTCAGCACACAGGCAGTGTTTCCTGCTGGGGGAAGTCAAAAGGGCTGTAGCCCTGGGAGAGGGAGGTTATCAGGCCCCAGATCTAATTAACAAACCTGCCTTGCTTTTGATGTTGCTATATTTCCTCTATTAACATTAATGATGGTTAGTCTCAAGGTCCAAGCATGGCCAGAAGCTTCCCTTCCCATCACCCAGTAGGTAGCACAGCCTGTCCCCAGGACCAATTTCCAGTCTCCGTGGCAACCGCCTCCGAAGATGCTCTAAAGAGCTCTGACCCTGTCAGAGTTGGTAGGGGCTACAGAGGAGGGAAGATGGAGTGTGGCAGATTGGGCATTAACCTTGAAGCATCACAGTCCTCTGAGACAAAATAAATACTCTGTCATGCACTGGGAAGAGGGAGGCAGGCGGAAGGCTGGCCTCGGGTTGGTTCAGTTGGGACCCCAGGGCTTTCTTAATCCCTTTCATCTGGGGAGGAAGTGAAAGGAACAGCTCTGAGCTTCCTGCTTGGGTTCAAAGTAAGAGAGGTGAAGCTTTAATGCATTTCTAGGTGCTCCGGGTCTTTGGGGAGAAAAAGAGATTGATGACACCGAGACACAGAGAAAGGGAAATGAAAAGGAGTGGTAGAGGGTGTCAGCAGGGGAGAACTGAGAAGTAAAAGTAGGGAACACTTAGTGAGTGACCCCCGCCCAGCACCACACAGACCCCTGCCCTGCCACACATCTGCCTTGGCTGCTCAGCAAGGGGCCCAATGGCTCTGCCAGCCACCAGGAGAACGCATCTGTCCTGTCGTCACAGCTGGATGCAGAGGGAAGGATGGGTAGCGAGAAACCGCCTCTAACCCCCAGGGCCTTGGAACACAGAGTAGCCAAGGATGGGACGCCATTCCTCCCGCCAATCTCATCGGGTGACATTTTCAGATGTGGCGAGTCCTCAGCTGCCTCGCTGTGGCCACCGCAGACAGGAAGTCCAGCCACCTGCTGCCACACAGGAGCTGTCCCAACAGCAGCCACGCGGGGAAGCAGCTGCGGGCCGCCCACCAGCTCAGGGGCATGCAGCGCACTGGTTTATTGTGAGGAGGAGGGCAGCACAGCTCCGCCAGTCCCTTCTGCTCCGCCACTGCTGATGTCCCAAGAAAGGGCCAGGCTCTCATCCCCCTTGGAGGTCAGAGAATTGTTGCTGGGTCTTATAAACCAAATCCAGTGTGAAAAAAACACCAGAAAAAACTACTGTAGCCCTGGACTCTCTTAGAGTTTATGACACAGCTGTCCGCAGCCACAGTCCACATTCCACAGGTGCCTGGACAAACGTGCCCTCACCTCGCACTCCCACCACTCTCGCACACTCATCCTTCCTCGTGTTGCACATGTGGGGCAGCGGCCTGAGAGACATCCTCGGTGCCGAGCCATCCCCAGCAGTGGAATCAGCAGACACAGCTGTGGCTCTCTAGTGTTGGGTTCGATTCCAGGTCTGCTCCTAGAGCTTGGTCCTGCAGGCGAGAGAATTCCTCAGGCTCCTCGGGCAGCTTTCTCCACAGCTGGGAGGGCTCAGGGACTGGCTCCACAGCTGGCTGTCCCCAGGAAGTTCCAGGACTAAGGCTGTGGCTTCAAAAGTCCCATGATTCCAGCCACCTTAGTCCTGCCATCGGACTTTGGGGGTCCTGGGCTAGGGGACCAACCATCCCGTAAGCGAGAGGATGGAAGAGGTAGAAGCTGTGAGAGAGAATCAGAAGGAGGCAGTTGGCATTTGTGGAGACAAGCAGCCAACTGCCCTACAGATCTTTGGAATGCATCTCCTCCTGCCGGCCTCCTCAGATCTTCTCACCTACAACACCCATTCCCTGCCAGCCCCAGAGTTGCCTGAGTTTGCCCGCCCTTGGGCGGCTGTAGCCTAAGACCTTATAGATGCTGACTTAGTGACAGTACAGGAAAGGGATCTTCTCCCAGAGGCCAAGGACAGAGACCGGTCAGGGGGTCTGCTCGTGGGCTGTCTGGCCTATTTGTCAAAACGTGGAAATGCTCTCAGGTCACAGGTCACCGTTCCCTGTTCACGTTTTCATGCTGCCCCCGGCCCCCTACAGGCCAATGCCTCTCAACAGGGGATCTGTGAGACTTGCAAGGTGGAGAGAGGCATGGCTTTCCAAACAACACCCTCCTTCCAGTTATTCTGAGCCACACACACCCTGTACCCCTGGACCCTCACCCCACTGAGCACTGCTCCAGGAGGGAGCCACTGGGATGGAAGAGGGGTACCCTCCAGGTGTGCCTGTGGTACCAGGCTGGGAACCACTGGCATAGTAAAGAATGCAAAGGATAGCCCCATGCTTCCCCTACGTGGCTGCACGCTAGGATCACCTGGCAGCTTTGAAAACTGTCTGACAGGCCCAAACTGGGCTCAAGTGAATCAAACGTCTGAAGATGGGCACAGGCACCAGCACCCGTGGGGAGTACCCAGGGGATTCTAAAATGCATCCAGGGCTGAGGCATCGGGGTGGGGCCGGGGAGCAGCAATGCGATGTGCAGGGAAGGCTCACCTGTAGGCAGTTCCCAGGAGCAGGCTCAGGACTCCCCCCATGTGGACACCGCTGGCCAGCGAAGAGGCGGCCAGGCCGCAGGCACAGAGCCGCAGGAGCGTGTCCCACAGAATGCCTAGTGAGAGGACAGACACCTGGCACAGCCTGTCGGATGGCCCTGCTACTCCATGGCGGCCTCCTCCCCACCCTGCCCGCCCTCCACCCAGTCCAGGTGGCAGTCTGACCTGTGAGCATGCTGGAGAAGAGCATGGCTGGGAAGTAGTGGTGGAAATAGAGGACCCGGCCCATGAGGAAGAAGGGGAAGTAGTGGAGCGCCCAGCCCAGCAACAGCTGACCGCCTCCTCGCAGCAGGACCTGGGACAGCCCTGCCCAAGGAGCACAGCCCCAGTCAGCGCAGGGAGGGGCGGAGATCCTGGGCTCCAGCCCAGCTCTGCCCCATCCTTGCTGTGTGTCATGAACAGGCCACATCACCTACTGGGCTTCCTTCCCTCTCCTGGACCAAGCCCAACACCTCCAGCAGCTGGCAGAGGAGAGGAGCAGCTGGCTCTCAAGAGCCCTGCTCGCCACCCACCCAGCCCGCCACCCAGCCAGCCCGGTGAGGCCTCAGCACCCACAGCAAGGGTGCCAAACACCAGCGGAGGCCACCCACCCAGCCCGGTGAGGCCTCAGCACCCACAGCAGGGGTGCCAAACACCAGCGGAGGCAGCACCATCCCTAAAGAAACCAAAATCCTACACACCCCACAGACAGCTTCCCCCACTTCCATTGCCCACATCTTTGCTGCCACACAAATGTTTGCAGCAGCAGACAGGGCCAAGGTGAGTCAGAGGGGAGGATGGAGGTGGGATAGAAGGATCTGGGATTCTTGCTGTTCAGACAGGGAGCTGCAGAGGCCGAAGCAGCCCAGGTGAATGTCTTAGATGCTGTGGTCCGTGGCCTGGCAGCTAAAGTTACCAGGACCAGCACTAGAATGGGAACCCACAGACCGTGCCCTGGGGGCTCCTCTCTCCCCACTAGAAGACAGGGCCACGGAACAAGAGGGGGCAGAAGAGAAAAGACAGCAGCTCTGTATAGAGCACAGAGGTTGAAAGTGAAGACTCTGAACTCGGGCTACTTGGATCTGAACCTCAGCTCTGTCACCTATTAGCATATGTCCTGGGACAAGTTCCTTAACCCCTGTGCCCTGGTTTCCTAGTCCATAGAATGGGGCAGTGATCCCTACCCTGTAGGGTTTTTGGGAGGATGTGTGTTGAACACGGCACCAGGCATTCGGTGACTGTGAGCTTTAAAAAGCAAAGGAGAAGGGGAAGAGGGGCCCATTCACAGGCAGGCCTTCCCCTGACTGCAGGCTCCCTGCCGCTGCCAGGTCAGGGAGGGAGAGGCCCAGGGACCTGACCTTCAACCTCCCCAGGCAGATGCGCCCCTCTCTGCACAGCGACGGCAATGATGCTCCCTGAGAGGAGGTAGAGGACAATGCTCAGCAGATTCAGCCACCAAACCACCTGCACGGAAGTGAGACAAGAGGGTGAGAGGAGAGCTGCGCTCTCACAGGCCCGGCCCGAGGGTGTACCGGACACATGCGGCACTCACCGGGTTGCCGAGCAGGTACACTCGGAAGTCCGTGTCATTGATCCCCGAGAAGCGCAGGCCCTGCGGAGCAGAGGACACACTGCTGATCTGGGGCCCGGCTCATCCCCGCTGCACAGGTTCCAGGACGAGGGGACTGGTCACCTTTCACAGACAGGGAGCCTGGGCAGGAGGCTCAGAATGTGAGCTCTCTGGGAAGGCAGCGCAGAACCAGGGAAGAACAGAGCCCCGTCCTGGCCACCCCATGCCAGGCATGAGGCCTCGCCCAGTCACCCAGCACACCCCACCTCCACCAAGTCTCTTTCTTGGCTCCATGTCCTGGGAGGAGCTCTAGCCTCTGGCCTACCTGGTAGTTGATAGGCCAGTGCCAGGGTTTGGATGTGAATTCATTGTCCTTGGGTTTGAGGCCATTGTTCCCCTGCAGGAAAGTGGCAGAGGAAAGCTGGTCAAGAGAGATCGAGGGCGGACAGAGGTGTGCGGACCAGGTTCTCTGGTAATGGCCGAGCGTCAGGAGAAGCCCTCCCTCCTCTCTCCCTTGAGGAAGAACCAGGTGCTCACTCTGGCTCACTGTCCACCTGCCTACGCCATCACCTCACTTCTCCCAACAGGAAGCCTCCAACTCCCTCCTGAGACAGTCCAGTCAGACCTCCCTGCTTGAGAGAGAGAGGAATAAGGGACTTGTTTCCTATGGGCACAAAACATAGACCCATCTTCAGGCCAAAGATACGTGTCAAGAGGGTGTGGAGGGGGCATATAAAATCAGGGCTGACTTACTTGTCCCCTCGGAAGACCAACTTCAAACACAAACCCAGGAATGCTGATGAGTTCCTGGACTTTGAAATTTTTACTTTAGACCAGTGTTCTCAACTTTTTAAATTATTGCCCCTCCCAGACTTTTCAGACTTTTTTCTAAACACCTCCCACCATGACATTGTAATATCACAACTATACTATAAATCTGTTTATATATTATACTAGAGGCCCGGTGCATAAAATTCATGCATGGAGTGGGGGGGGTCCCTCAGCCCGGCCTGTACACTCTCACAATCTGGGACCGCTGGCTCCTAACCGCTGGCCTGCCTGCCTGATCACACCTAACCACCTCTGCCTTGGCCCCCACCACCACAGCTTCGTCCGGAAGGACATCTGGAATGATGTCCAGAAGGTCGTTCGGCTGTCCGGTATAATTAGTATATTACGCTTTTATTATTACAGATGAATACCTGTGCTTTATACATTACAAAGTTAAGGGAGGTTGCCCTCAAGAACACATTTACCCACTGGAAGTGATATTATTGTGGTTGAGAATGCACATTTAACCCGAGGGACTCCGCTCCTTTAATCAACAGCCAAGAATATCCAACAGCCTGTGTCTGCATGGTAAAACCCGGCCTTTACTAAACAGGAAGGAAAAGGATCAGGATCCTGGGTGCTAACCACCAGGACTGGCATCAGCCTCATCATCAGGGCCCACTGAGAAGGCATTTCCTGAGGAGGAGTCAGGTGCCCTGGGCTAGGTCCGGGTTTCTCCACCTCAGCACTACCGCCTCTGGGGCTGGAGAAGTCTTTGGTGTGGGCTGTCCTGTGCAGTGTAGGATGCTTAGCATCTCTGACCTCTGCCCACTAGATGCCAGAAGCAGCCCTACCCCTCAGCTATGCCAACCAAAAATGTCTGCAGAGACTGGGGACCAAGATGGCGGCATAGGTTAACGCCGGAGTTTGCTGCTTTGAACAACTACTTCAAAAGTGAAACCAAAAAACGGAAGGGACATCACCCAGAGCCACAGGAACGCTGGCTGAGTGGAAGTCCTACAACTAGGAGGAAAGAGAAACGCATACGGACACTCAGAGGAGGCGCGGTGCTGAAGTCAAATTCTGAGGTGCGGAGTGCGCGGAGCGGGCTGGCAGCGGAGGGCGCGGTTGGCGTTTTCAATCGGGAGGGAGTCGCAGACTCTGAGCACCAGATCCGGGCGAGTCTTTAGGGACCCAGACTCAAACGGGAGAAGCGGGACTGTCTGGCTTCGGTCAGAGCGAGTGCAGCTTTCTCTCCGAGCTTTGCAGCGGGTGCTGGGACTCAGAGAGGCAGAGCCCCTGGGGACAGGACTGAGAGCCGCCATAACTGCTCTCTCCGGCCCACCCTGTTGATCCTGTGCGACCCGCCCCGCCCAAGCCCTGCACAGAGGCATTTGCCGGATAGCCTCAGGCAAAGGCTAGATTAGCACCTCCCTAGAGGACAGAAGTTCTCTCACTGCTGACACTCATAGCTGATTCTCATAGCCACTTGGCCTGGAGGTCAAACCCTCCCTGGAATTAGCTATAACAATCAAGATTTATCTATAAGACTGCGAACAAAGACCACTAGGGGGTGCACCAAGGAAGCATAACAAAATGCGGAGACAAAGAAACAGGACAAAATTGTCAATGGAAGAAATAGAGTTCAGAACCACACTTTTAAGGTCTCTCAAGAACTGTTTAGAAGCTGCCGATAAACTTAATGAGATCTACACAAAAACTAATAAGACCCTCGATCTTATATTGGGGAACCAACTAGAAATTAAGCACACACAGACTGAAATAACGAATATTATACAGACGCCCGACAGCAGACCAGAGGAGCGCAAGAATCAAGTCAATGATTTGAAATGCGAGGAAGCAAAAAACATCCAACCGGAAAAGCAAAATGAAAAAAGAATCCAAAAATGCGAGGATAGTGTAAGGAGCCTCTGGGACAGCTTCAAGCGTACCAACATCAGAATTATAGGGGTGCCAGAAGATGAGAGAGAGCAAGATATTGAAAACCTATTTGAAGAAATAATGACAGAAAACTTCCCCCACCTGGTGAAAGAAATGGACTTACAGGTCCAAGAAGCTCGGAGAACCCCAAACAAAAGGAGTCCAAAGAGGACCACACCAAGACACATCATAATTAAAATGCCAAGAGCAAAAGATAAAGAGAGAATCTTAAAAACAGCAAGAGAAAGAAACTCAGTTACCTACAAGGGAATACCCATACGACTGTCAGCTGATTTCTCAACAGAAACTTTGCAGGCCAGAAGGGAGTGGCAAGAAATATTCAAAGTGATGAATACCAAGAACCTACAACCAAGATTACTTTATCCAGCAAAGCTATCATTCAGAATTGAAGGTCAGATAAAGAGCTTCACAGATAAGGAAAAGCTAAAGGAGTTCATCACCACCAAACCAGGATTATATGAAATGCTGAAAGGTATCCTTTAAGAAGAGGAAGAGGAAGAAAAAGGTAAAGATACAAATTATGAACAACAAATATGCATCTATCAACAAGTGAATCTAAGAATCAAGTGAATAAATAATCTGATGAACAGAATGAACTGTTGATTATAATAGAATCAGGGACATAGAAAGGGAATGGACTGACTATTCTTGGGGGGGAAAGGGGTGTGGGAGATGTGGGAAGAGACTGGACAAAAATCGTGCACCTATGGATGAGGACAGTGGGTGGGGAGTGAGGGCGGAGGGTGGGGCGGGAACTGGGAGGAGGGGAGTTATGGGGGGGAAAAAAAAAGGAACAAATGTAATAATCTGAACAATAAAGATTTAATTAAAAAAAAAAAAAATGTCTGCAGACATTGCCAGTTATTCCCTGGGAGGCAAAATCACCCTCTGTTGAGAACCACTGGTCTAGCCCAAGAAAGGTCCAGAAGGTCTGATTCGGTGAACCACCATCCAGTGCTCACTCATCCAGCTACTTGAGGAGTTGGGGTCATTTGCAGACCTCCACGTGGTAGCTGGGTTGCTCTTCCAGGGTCAAAGGGCCCAGCTGCCCCACCAGTGAACCACCATGGCCAGGTGAAGGGCCTCTGAATGAAGAATGAATCATTCTGAACCCTAGAGCATCTGCTGAGGGAACACAATTCCTTCAAACCAGTGCAGTCCAGCCCCAAATGCAGGGACTTCAGCCAGAACCATAATAATCCAAGGGCATCCTACTCACTACATTAAACTCTGAGAAATGTGCTCCTTTACTAAACCAAGAAACTGAAGGAAGGAAAAATCTGTAACCAGTATAGGCATATGCATTTGTACACTATTCTCTTTGCTTAAAACCTACAGCGGGCTTGATCCAGCTAACCTCACCAGGCACGGCAGCCTTTCCCGCCAGCCTTAGGCCCTCCCCGCTCTCCCCTGCACTTTCTGTGATCTAGACTACTGTGGTCTCTCTCCCTGTTCTGACTCTACATCGGCTGAGTAAGTCCCCTATGTCCCTTTTCTTCTTGGACTCTTCCTCTTCAATAATAAAATAAATGTCCCTTTTCTTGTTGGACTCTAACTCTTCAATGATGAAAGAGGAAATAAGACTAGTTAGACTTAGTCTTAAAATTCTACCTAGACCCAGAATGATACTTGGACTGACAGACACATATTGAAAACAACTATGTCATCAAGCCAAAGTGACAGCTACAAGCAAAGAGACAGAGAGGAAGTGACCCAGAGATTGCTTGCTGTCAACTCATCACCTGCCAAAGTGCAGAAATGACAAAATTTGAATTTTTAAATTTAATCTGGTGGTTTAAGTCAACTGTATTTACTGACACTGCTTCCATAATCACTTCCAGGAAAGTCCACTTGCCATCGGCTCATAGGGGGAAGTAACAACTGCTACACCTCTCTGCAACCCTGTGGGCTGAGAAACAGTGATTCTTCAACACCATTCCTACAGAATGCCGGTTCTCCCTAAACCAGAGTAAAGGGGTTTCCCCTGAACATCAAAACTGCAGCAGGGTCTTTCCAACCACAGGGGAGAATTTAAGCTAGTGGGTAGAATTGCTCAATTTAAGGATTTCCTCTCTCAATTGTTTTTAAACCTCTGATGCTACAACTGCTGTCAGTTACTAATGATACAGAGCACAAGCAATGAGTCTTAAAAACTTTAAAAAGAATCGGCCATGTACCCTCATGGTTTGTCTTTGTCTGCAACAGGAGTGGCTCATGGTTGGGATTTTATGCTGCGTGTCAACAACACACTCAAATTAGCTCTTCATTTTAATTAATCATAACTTCCTATGATGGAATGCACTGTCACTCTTCAACCAAGGACACTGGTTTTCAGGGCTCTGCCACTTGAACAGCCTGGAGAATCACTTCGAGCCAGAGGAAGGTAGTGGGACGAGCACTGACTCGGAGAGCCTGCCAGCCTGGCTTTGAAGCCTGGATCCGCCTCCCACATTTAGCTGTGTGACTCTAAGCAAGGTATTCATCTCTGTTCCTCAGTCCCCTCCTCTGTAAACCGGGAACAATAATCTCCATAGGATTGTAGTAAGTATTAAATGAGTTAGTATGTGTACAGCCCTTAGAGTAGCGCCTGGCACATAAGAGCTACATAAGTTTTCACTGGTGTCATCATTATTGTCATCATCTTCATCACCACCATCACTCTGTGATAAACAGAAATGCCTTTAAAGACCAACTCAACCAGTAAGTGAAGACACTTTCAAAGTCCTCCACAAGGGGGCAGTGGATCTAAACCATGCTACTGGTTTGTGATCTGAATTTGTGGATGGGCCCGAGCTCTTCGAGAAGACACCAAATGGGAGGGGGCCCTCTTACCCGGATCATCACCATGTGGGACTCCAGCAAGATCTCAGGAAAACTGGGCTGCAGCACGTCCAGGCTGATGTTCGGCACTAGAAAAAGAAATGACCGAGTAGGAAACGTTTGTCACATCTTCGCTCTCACAGCTGTCCATGCATCCACACAGCTGCCAGAGTCTGAGTGCAGCTTTCCTGACAAGCGGACTATCAAGTAGGTGAAAGTGTTGGGGAGATGGAAGAAAACTTGGCCCAATTCTTGATTATTCCTTCAGCTTGTATGAAGCACTCATCAGGCATTCTGAGAAATACAAAGGCAACAGACGACAAGGCCTGGGTGCTCTGGCAGCTCTCGGCACAGTCACCCTTCATTTCAGTACTGGCACAGCTGCCCTCCCTGCTAGGCAGAAGGGCTGTAAGGATAGGGACCAAGTCTATCCCGTTCACCAATATCTCCCCAGGGCCCCAGATGGTTCTGTCATACTCAATAAAGAGTTGCTAAGCCCTAGCTGATTTTGCTCAGTGGATACAGCACTGGTCCACGAACTGAAGGGTCCCGGGTTCAATTCCAGTCAAGGGCACATACCTCATTTGGGAGCTCAATCCCCAACCCTGGTGAGGCAACCAATCAATGTGTCTTGTCTCTCTCACATGGATGTTTTTCTCCATCTCTCCCTCTTCCTTCCACTCTCTCTAAAAATAATCAATGAGAAAAAACCTTGGGTGAGGATTAAAAAAAAAAGAGTTTATTTAGATAATTAATTAGCTGGTTGGTTAAATTAGGTGGTAAAAGAATGAAATGGGAAGCAGGGAGAAAAGAAATCAAGCAAGAAGAGGGCAGTCTAAGAGAATGGGCAATGAATCCAAAGATTCGCTGAGTTGAAGATGACACTAATGTGGAAATGTCACACTGGAGCCTGGGAGTATAGATACAGGGCCCAGGTCAGGGCTGTGGCTGTCACTTTCCGTAAACGTGTTGGCTGGATGTGGAGAGCTGAGGAGCTCTACACAGGGGCATAGAGGGAAAGCACCAGCCTACTCTAAGCCTTGAGGGTGGGAGGTGCCCATGGTGCAGGAGGGTGAAGAGCCCAGAAGGAGACAAGACAGACCTGCATTACAGAGGCCACGGAGAAAAGAGTCCAATCTGGCGAAAGACAAGGAAAATGAGAAGAGACAAGTAGCTCTGGCCTCGAGTGAAGTCACTGGTCATTTCAAGGAGAGAAAGTGTAAGTGGATGGGAAGCAAAAGGAGCCGCCTCTCTAGACAACTCATATGAAGAGATTAGGTTTAAAAAGGAAGAAAGTGGAAACAATAAGATAAAGCAACAGCAGTCTAAAAGGTTTGTTTTTCTAAGATAAGAGTTACTTATAAATGTTTCCCATAAGAGGCAGCCCAGGAAGTAACCTCACTCACACTTGGGATTGATGTGGTCCTCCACATTCCAGATGGAGTTGAGGGTTTCCTTTAGGTACGGAGTGCAAGTAACTTCCAGCTGCTCCCAGCCCCTGTGAAAAACAGTCACAGGTGTCTCCCAGAAGACCTAAAACTCACCAGAGAGCACTGTTAACTGCCCTTACGTCCATGGAACCCCTCTTTTTTCAACCCAGTGGCCATGTTTTTTTCAACCTTGAGCTATCCTAGGAGTATTCTAGCACACAGTATGCCCATTTTAGAAAGACAGACAGATCCAGAGAGTACAAACATTTGCACATGTACAAACCTTCAACTATCAGAGCACATAAAACACCAGGGGAACTCTGGAACTCTGTGCTCTACAACACACCTGATGCTTTTCTCCCTCCACCTACCACTCAAAATAAGCAAACATTAGGTGAACATTGACAACTGGGAGACTGAATCTTCTGGAATACTTGTAGTGAGAAAGGAACAGCATGAGCCTCAACTAGAACATCAAAACCCCAGAGACTCACCACTTGGGCAGAGCCTTTCCCGAGGAGCCCAGGACACAGCCTGTGACCAGATGAATGAAGCGAATTCGACTTCTCAGCACTTTGATCCGGTTTCCAAATTTTCTGTTTATAACCTCAATCCGCCAGAAATCATTTGAGTCCCCTGTCCCATTCTAACACATAAGGCAAGGAAAAAATGCAAAGAAAATAATATGACTTTAGAGAAGACATTTCAGATGCCCCATGTTACAAAGGTCAAAGACTAAACTGACCTCGATGACTGAGGTGGGGAAGGGAACAAAAGGGCCTGGAAATATTTCAAGTGATGGATACTGCTCCAGCACTCACTATCCCAACCAAGAAAGTTAGTATAACTCCTGGAACCTGATGTCCAAGCCTGCACTTCATAGGACAAGAGTTTACATTCCAAATAGATGTTTCTGCCCTTAAACCAAACTCAAGACATCACCCTGAGCCAACAGAAATCGATTTGGGCCATTTGCATCCATGACCTTGGCCATGTGGACACCCATTCAGCTAAGCCAGCAAGGTCTGGCCTGGATATTGTACTTGGAAATTAAGACAGTTGTGCCTAATTCTCCTCGGGAGATGCCCACAAGAAAAAGGTGACACTCAGAGTCTTGGCTCTAGCACACACTGGGATGAGCAAACAGGGTTGGAAAATCCATTTTATGAAACCCAGAATTTTTACTGATGCACCAAAGCCCTTGGAGGGGAATGTAACTGATAAGTTATAAGTCTAGTTACCCTCTTGTTTTTGTTTTCAAATTACTGTCCAAGCCATAAGAACTCATTGAGCTTCCTCTATGAACTGCATCACCCAAGGTAGTGAAAATCCAAAAGCAATGCGGTGAATATCCCCCTGCAGAGGGAAGTAATCCTTAAAAACAAGGCAAACAGGGATTTGGGACCTGGCAAAGGATAAATGTCCATAGTCGTCTGGGGTCACGTTGTGGGTCTGTGGCGTCTACATCCAATGTAGATTTAAAAGGGACCCACACAGTATTCATATTTGACATTTATTAAGTGTCAGAACATAAAAGTGGCGTGGTTATTATGGGAGGAGAGAGATGGAAACAGACAGACTTCATAGGCTGCTTTTGCCAAATGCTGAGTCCCTGTACAGCCTCCATCCTTAGGAAAATGCCAGAATTCTGGGGAGGATGTGTTCTGCCATATGGCCCTGAGTCAAGCTGCGCACACTCCAGTTGCTCACTTACTATGCCATAGCCAGTGACCTGGTAGTGCTTCCGGGTCAGGGGGGCCTCATGATAGTGACTGTGCAAGTTCCGAGAGGTCCTAGAAGTTAGAAGAGAGAAGTTCCATTATCTGAAAGAAAAGAGATGTGTCGTTTCTTCTTTAACAAAGGATACTTAGAGTCACCTGTTCAGATCTTAAAAAGAACCTGAATAGGAAATTCATTGTATCAGGAACTCCTTGACTATTTACTCACAAGAAATACCTAGAGAATTGGAGAACTGCTCAAACCAGGAGGGACAAATGGTAGGAGTACCAGACTGTGTGCCAAGAAAGGGGCTACCTTCAGGTGGAAGGTGCGGGTGGAGGTAGTGACAACACATTTGGTGGCTTTGAAGCACTTAGCTCGCAGGTGTGGGTAGAAGAGTATTAAAATCTATAATCTGCATATCCCAGAGATAGAAACCTCTCTCTCCTATCTATTTTCTATTCCCACCACCAGTTTTATAAAGTGGGGATCTATAGGGAAAATAGGGGTTTAATTTAGCTTTTATTTATTTTGTGCTTATTTTAATCCATAATAAGAAATAGATGTTCATTATAAAAATTCTGGAAATTCTCAAAAATAAATTTAATAACAAATTTTAATTTATTAAAAAATAAAAATTGCCGAAACCGGTTTGGCTCAGTGGATAGAGCGTCGGCCTGCGGACTGAAAGGTCCCAGGTTCGACTCCGGTCAAGGGCATGTACCTGGGTTGCGGGCATATCCCCAGTAGGAGATGTGCAGGAGGCAGCTGATCGATGTTTCTCTCTCATCGATGTTTCTAACTCTCTATCTCTCTCCCTTCCTCTCTGTAAAATATCAATAAAATATATTTAAAAAATAAAAAATAAAAAAATAAAAATTATTTAATAATGAAATTAAAATTTTAAGTATCCATGATCATACCAGAAAAAAAAACTCTCATAGCTTTTCTATATATATAAAATTCTGATTTTTTAAAACAATCTGTATCTGATAATTCTAGTATATGAAACTTCTGAGGGCTGCTTCTGCTATGTATTGTTCCTGCTTATTCTTGCATGTGGGGTCCTATTCCTTGTGTGTTTAGTTATTTATACTATTTATTATTCACTGTCACCAAAAAACCATTGATAAGAATAGGTCACAATGTTTTTTCCAAAAAGATTTAGAAGTTAGAAGAGAGAAATTTCTTAAGGCACAACTGTCTTAATTTGCCTTTCACCAGGTTGCTAGGAAACATTGCCAATCTAGGATTATGTGCATTTAAATTCCTGGCTTGAAGATCTTGAGACCATCCGGGTGAAATAGCATTGGGCTGCAAACCCATGTGAGGATCAACTGGTAGTTACAACATCTCAGGCACCAGAGACAGAGCCTCCCAACCCCCGCTTCACCCCTCCCAAGCACACTCTGCTCAGCACCAAAGTCACTTTTCCAGAGTACACGTGGACAGGGCAAATTTACCCAGCCCTAACCCTTTTGGGGCTCCCAATTTGGGGGAAGGATCACTTAGTAAACTTACCACTTTGGGTGAACCTAGAACTTTGACTTTAAAACTCCATCTGTTAAGAGGCAGTCCAAACCAAAGTTCAACATTCAAGATTGTGGGATCATGGCAGAAGTGGCTACAGTGTCCCCCTTTTTTCTCAGATCCTCCCTTTATTTAGATTTTGGCTTGGTAACTCCTTACTATCTTGTCAGCTCTTTGATGCTTTCTAGAAGATGCTCTTATATTATTCCAGTTTTATATTTTTATTCCAGTTTTCATATTAGTCATTTTCAAGGATAACGTTGGGTAAATAAACTAATTTGCCATATTCTTGAAAACACGTTTACATCTTTCTAAAGGTAGTCACTTAAGAAGCAGCTTGGGAGAAACCAAGATGGCGGCATAGTAAACACCAGAGATTGCTGCCTCGCATAACCACTTCAAAAATACAACTAAAAGACGGAACGGACATCACCCAGAACCACAGGAAGGCTGGCTAAGGGGAAATTCTACTACTAGAAGGAAAGAGAAAAGCATACCGAGACTCAGAGGAGGCGCAGTGCGGAAGTAAAATACTAAGGTGCAGAGGTGAGTGCGGAGCAGGCTGGCGGCTGAGGGCGCGGTTGTCTGTTTCAATCAGGAGGGAGTCTCAGGCTCTGAGCTCCAGTTCCGGGCGAGTCTCTGGGGACCCAGACTCAAACAGGAGAAGCGGGACTGTCTGGCATCGGTCGGAACTCGAGGGCAGCTTTCTCTCCAAGGTTTACAGCAGTTGCTGGGACACTGAGAGGCAGAGCCTCTGGGGACCGGACTGAGAGCAGCCATAACTGCTCGCTCCGCCCGCCCTGTTGATCCCCTGGGACCTGCCCTGCCCAAGCCCTGCACAGAGGCATTTGCTGGATAGCCTCAGGCAAAGGCTAGATTAGCACCTCCCTAGAGGACAAAAGTTCTCCCACTGCAGACACAGCTGATTCTCACAACCAGTTGGCCTGGAGGTCAAATCCCCCCCAGTGTTACCTACAACAATCAAGGCTTAACTACAACAAGACTGCGCACAAAGACCACAAGGGGGTGCACCAAGAAAGCATAAAAAATGCGGAGACAAAGAAACAGGACACAAATGACAGAAGTGGAGGAAAGCAGACTGCTGGATATAGAGTTCAAAACCACACTTTTAAGGTCTCTCAAGAACTGTCTAGAAGCCGCCGATAAATTTAGTAAGGCCCTCGAAAAGACTGGTGAGACCGCCAATAAATATAGTGAGATCCTCAAGAAATCTAATGAGACCCTCGATGTTGTGATAAAGGACCAACTAGAAATTAAACATACACTGACTGAAATAAAGAATATTATACAGACTCCCAACAGCAGACCAGAGGAGCGCAAGAATCAAGTCAAAGATTTGAAATGCGAAGAAGCAAAAAACACCCAACCGGAAAAGCAAAATGAAAAAAGAATCCGAAAATACGAAGATAGTGTAAGGAGCCTCTGGGACAGCTTCAAGCGTACCAACATCCGAATTATAGGGGTGCCAGAAGATGAGAGAGAGCAAGATATTGAAAACCTATTTGAAGAAATAATGATAGAAAACTTCCTCTACCTGGTGAAAGAAATAGACTTACAAGTCCAGGAAGCGCAGAGAACCCCAAACAAAAGGAATCCAAAGAGGACCACACCAAGATACATCATAATTAAAATGCCAAGAGCAAAAGACAAAGAGAGAATCTTAAAAGCAGCAAGAGAAAGAAACTCAGTTACCTACAAGGGAATGCCCATATGACTGTCAGCTGATTTCTCAACAGAAACTTTGCAGGCCAGAAGGGAGTGGCAAGAAATATTCAAAGTGATGAATACCAAGAACCTACAACCAAGATTACTTTATCCAGCAAAGCTATCATTCAGAACTGAAGGTCAGATAAAGAGCTTCACAGATAAGGAAAAGCTAAAGGAGTTCATCACCACCAAATCAGTATTATATGAAATACTGAAAGGTATCCTTTAAGAAGAGGAAGAGGAAGAAAAAGGTAAAGATACAAATTATAAACAAATACGGATCTATCAACAAGTGAATCTAAGAATCAAGTGAATAAATAATCTGATGAACAGAATGAACTGGTGATTATAATAGAATCAGGGACATAGAAAGGGAATGGACTGACTATTCTTGGGGGGAAAGGGGTGTGGGAGATGCAGGAAGAGACTGGACAAAAATCTGCACCTATGGATGAGGACAGTGGGTGGGGAGTGAGGGCGGAGGGTGGGGTGGGAACTGGGAGGAGGGGAGTAATGGGGGGAAAAAAGAGGAACAAATGTAATAATCTGAACAATAAAGATTTAATTTAAAAAAAAAAAAAAGAAGCAGCTTAGGCAACTGAAATTTTTTCTTTTGTCCTCTAAGAAAAGGGAAGCTGAAAGATACCTTCAAACTTCAAAGCTCCTCAGAGCCAAACTAGGTAGGCACAGGCTCATCTGCTTATTTCACGGACCTTCCTAATGCGGCTCTATGTCCTCCCCCAGCAGCTTGTTCCATTTGCCAGAGCCTTGTTCAAACCTGACTTCTGTTCATTTCCAGCTTAAAAACAACTCCTTACCTTTGGTGCCCATGCCACTCATTTATCCCAAAGAGCAAACTTACTTACTCTTTATGTTCTAGTCGAATGATGTCTCCATGTCTTACAAACTCCACTGGGAATGAGGGGTCTAGGGGATCTGCCAAGAAGAAACAAGCACTGTTACTTGAAACCATTCGCTCACCGGGCCAGTACTGACTGAGGGCCCACTGGGAGTTACAGTGCCTGGCAGGTGCTAGAGATGCTGTCAGGAGACAGAGAGCCCAGAGAGAAAGGTCCGGACTGTTTCAGAGGACTGGATAAGGGTGTGTCCCAAAATAACATTTGAAATACTCTTAAAGGAGAGGGAGAATTTTGCTAGGTGAACAAGTGGGGGAAAGTCACAGAAGTGTGAAAGAGCAAAACTCATTTGATGGTCTCCTGTGGTTAAGGGGGCAGGCAGGAAGGGTGGGAATGGACGAGTGTGTGAACAGTGGGGCCAGGCGAGAAATATGGCCATCTCTGACAGGCACTGAAGCCCCCACTGGAAGATTTCTAAGCTGGGAAGGCAAGTAGTACTACGATTTTCCTTTTAGTAGTAAAAAAATAGTCTTCCAAAAATTAATTCCATGCAAATTACCATTTCCAAGCTCTCCTCAAAACTCAAATGTTAAGCCCTGCACATTTTGCCAGTGATTATCTTGTTCCTGGCAATATACTTGCTAAGTCTTAGGTAAAGATAATGATGAAATGATGAAAAAAGGGACTACAGTTGACACTTGAACAACATAGGTTTAAAATGAGCAAGTACTTATATATGGATTTTCAAAATAAATACTACAAATGTATTTCCTCTTCCTTATGATTTTCTTAATAATTTTCTTTTCTCTAGCTTACTTTACTCTAAGAATACAGTCTATAACATATATAGCATATAACGTATGTGTTAACCAACTGAGTATGTTATTGGTGAGGCTTCTGGTCAATAGTAGGCTATTAATAGTTAAGTTTTGGGGGAGTCCAAAGCTATACATGGCTTTCTGACTGCGCAAGAGGCCAGTGCTCCTAAGCCCTGCATTGTTCAGGAGTCAGCTGTACTTCAGTATCATCTAGAAGTCAAAACTGATCGGGATCTAGAAAGGTGATGACGATGGAAAAGGAATCAGCAGTAATCGCAGCAACACAGAGGAATTCTTGCAAATTTCCATCCCAAACAGTGAGACACGAACACTCCAGGTCAAGAAGACAAATTTACTAGCACAAATCATGGCTCTCAAGTGAATCAGAGAACTTAACTACAGAGATTCCCACTCCTATGTGGACTCTTAAGGTCTCTTTCAATTTAAAAGTTTAGCCCTAACCAGTTTGGCTCAGTGGATAGAGCATTGGCTTACGGACTGAAGGGTCCCAGATTCGATTCTGATCAAGGGCATGTGCCCCAGTTGCAGGCTCGATCCCCAGTAGAGGCGTGTGGGAGGCAGCCGATCAATGATTCTCTCATCATTGATGTTTCTCTCTCTCCCTCTCCCTTCCTCTCTGATGTCAATAAAAATATTTTTTAAAAAAATAAACTTAAAAAAATTAACTAGCAAGATGACATTAAAAAAAAGTCAGTGGGAGGGAAGTTTTCTTTCATAGAAATTTACTTCATATAAATTTATAGCCATCAAGGTCTCAACGACCTCAGGATGTTCAGAGATTCGGCTATGCCCACATGACTTTCAAAGTAAAGCTGGTCTCCCCTTACTAACAACCTCATTGTGATAGACCACTTAAGTTTGGCCTGTTGAATAAAAACCCAATCAATACCAATATTAAAAAGGTATAGACATAGAACCTGCCCAAGAGTGTCATAATTAATATTACTAAAGAACAGGATGCAAAGACAGTGACTGTGTATGCCATATTCTGATCCAAAAACCACAGCAAGAAGAGGAGTGGGGAAAGGAACAAAGAAGGTGAATTCACATGATCATCTGCCCCTTCTCCACAAAGGCTCAGGGGCAGCTGACTTGAGACAGGCTGAGCCAGGTGGTGTTTGCTGGGGAGTCACAGAGGATGCCTGTGGCACAGGACAATCTGCAGGGGCTCAGGTGAGTGGGAGATGCCCTCTGTTCTCTCGCAGCTGCAGCAGAAGGCATAGCCTGCAGAGAGCTAGCTGCCTGACCAAAAAAGCAAGATCCAGATACAGCCCATGTCATAGGCCCTGAGAGCCCAACAGGTGTGCCTCAGAGCAGCTTTGTCCGGTGAGGCAGAAGCAGACTACCAGGCACTGAGTGAGGTACCAGACAGCAGCCTAGACAGGGGCAGCACAGGGCTGGCAGGCCCTCAGATCTCCAACTCACTGCCCAGTCCAAGGATGACCAGTAGGCAGCAACACTATCATATCAAGACAACTGGAGCTGCACCATATGCTAGGGTCTGCAATGCGTGGCATGTTCTAAATTAGAAATGAGAGCAGCCAGCATGTGCCCAGTTGGGGCTATTCACCAGCCCCTGGTGGCATGCCCAGGTAATCGTCTGGATCAAGTCTGAGCTTTGGTCCTGCTGTCTTCAAAATGCAGCTCTGAGAGCGAGATCATATCTGTCTTGCTCACTGCTAATCCCCTAAGCTGCCAGCACTTTGAACTAGCAGGTGCTCAATAAACAACTGTTGAAAGGATAACTGAGATAGTAAACACAATGTCAAAGAATGCTCAGGAAAGCCCATCTTGTTACCCCTCTCTGGAGGCATGAGGAATGTGGAGGACTGAGGGTAAGTAATCACACAAGAAGCATCAGTTCCCCACATTACCTGAGTCTGTATTCTGCTTCTTGATAATCCACAGGTTGTTGTAGTCCTTGTGCAGATAGGTGGTGACCTGGGTGAAGGTGGCGGGGAGGGGGAGGAAGGAGGAGGGAGGAGACCATCACTATCAGCGCAACCAGCCACAGGACAATCAACATTGCTTAAGCCTTTCTGAACCCCAACCACCAACCCAAGGGACCACGTTTCCCAGCAGGACCCAGAAGCAGCACTAAGTGAGATTCTCTCCTTCCTTGTGCATTGAGAGGACTTTTCCCACAAGAAGGAAGAACCATGATACCTTGTGTAACAGAGAGGATTTAGTGAATTTTAAAAAGTAATTAAGCCATGGCCAGTGTGCTCAGTAGTGTCAGCCCATGCACCAAAGGGTCTCAGGTTTGATTCCTGGTCAAGAGCATGTACCTGGGTTGCAGCTTCAAACCCTGGCCCTGGCACCTAATCCAGTACCAGGGAATCCAGTATCATGGTGGTCAGAGGGGAACACTGAAGCCTAAGTTGAAGCCTAAAGAAGCCGAGTTAGCCACGGCAAAGAGGAAGAGGCGCAGGAAGCAGGGGAAACAGCGCAAGCAAAGGGCGGGCGGCAGGAACAGGAATGGCAGGTTCGGTGCAGAAGAGGCTCACGGACCTGCTGCTGGCGGGCGCCAGTGCCCTCAGGATAGAGGTGCCTGTGGGAGTGGAGATAGCCGATGGCCATCCGCAGGTTCTTCACAGTGATCACAGAGCCGAAGGCCAGGTCTAGGGGGAAGGAGGGGGTGGGGGGTGAGTAGTACAGGGCTAGAAGCCACCGCTGACTGGGAGGGGCCTCCCAAGCCCTAGGGCTCATAACCCTCTTACAAACCCCACTGGGCTGAGGATACCCAAAGCAGGTGTGCCACTGCCTTCACACTCCTATAGGGTCAACTTAGGAGGGAGTTCACCCCAGGGTGCCCTTCTTCCCTCCCCACTAAGCACTTCGGAAGAACCTGGGTAGTAACAGTGTGATTAGAGCGCTGTTTGTAATAGTGAAAGATTAGACCCACGTGTCCTTCAGTCAAGGTCTGGACATACATTCAATGGAATAAAGGAAGAAGCATTCTCTGTCGTTATCTGGAATGTTCCCCAAGATATGATGGTATAATAGACGGTTAAGACAGACTTCTGTGCTTCTGAACCCAGTACCATATGGAGTAACTATTTAATGGTATTTGGGCTTTTTCTTTACTCCAAATTAAAAAAAACAAAAAGGGCAGAGTAAACCTCATTTCCTTTTTACTGTCCCTCTTTTCTCAATCCCTCAAACTGTGGCCACCCTGCCATTCCCCACTCCACCAAAAGAGGTCTCTCCACCAGAGATGGCCCACCCTGTCTTCCTTTGTCCATTCACTTGGTCAGCAGACTGTGCTGATTACACTTGGATCCGAGGTGGAGCAGGCCTGGCTGCACCCACAGCGAGCCCAGTCTTGGGGAAAAGGGCTTCATGCATTGACAAGCACATGACAGTGGGCAAGTGCTTTGGCAAAGGTGTGACAACGTGTGACATGGGGGAGCCCAGACAGGGTAGGATGACTTCTCACCCCAGGAGTAAGAAGAGGATGTCTTGATGGAAGAGATCACAGTTGAGCTCGGCTTTATAAATGATGAACAGGAATTTGCACACTGCTGACCACCTTTGCTTTTTGAAATGCTCTCTGTTCCTCCTTCTTAGCCCCATACTCCCTCATGAATGGCTCCTCTGCAGCTCCTTCTTAGGTCCCCTTCCTCCTGCCATCCCCAATGACCTGACCTCACCCTTTTTCTCTTCCTCTCTGCAGTTTCCTTATGGGTCATAGCACTGCCACCACATTAGTCACCCCTTTACCTGGCTGACTCCTCCTTTGAAAGCTTCAGCTCCAAGCCCACTGGCCCCATTGCACGATTTCCCCAAGTACCTCAAAGTCTCTGATGTAGAACTCAATATCTGCCTTTCCAAACCAACTTCTTAGCCTTTCCTCTTTCTCATTCTTTCCACTGTCTGGGAGAGCCCAGGGCTCTGGGCACTGTACAAGGCACTGGGGAGACTAAAAGACAGTCTTTGCCCCAGGAAACAATCACCTGGGCTCAGGTCCTTAGTGACATCTTGTTCCCCCTTTCCGTGTCCAACCTCCCTTGTCTATGCCCGGTTGCCTTACCTCTGTGCCCAGCTCAATGCCTGCAACAGCTTCCCAGAGGACATCTCCTGCCTCCACTCCCATGCCATCCTATACTTAACCACCAGTCATCTCCCTAAGGCGCAGCCTTCCTGGCCTCCGCCCTGCCCAGTACCTCCACTGGGTCTCCAATGCCTGTGTAATGAAGCCAAACACCTCATCCAGACATTTCAAACCCTCACTATCTGGCCCAACCTATCTTTTCAAACTTATTTTCAGGTACTTTTCTGCATATAATCTGTGCCTTGAGTTTTACCCTGTCCTTGGCCTTGACCATGCTGTCTCTTCTGCCCAATATGCCCTCTCCTCCCTCTCCATCTGTTGAAATCTACACATTCTGCCAGGGCCTGACTCCCAGACCACTCATTCTATCTCTCGCACCCTGTGTCCCCACTTTATGTTCTCAACCCAACAGTCATATCAGGCATAGACTCTGCACTTCAGACTCTACGCTGGAGGGCGTCCACCTACCGCTGCCAACATGGCTAAGGCTTGCTCAGTAACTACCTGTGAATAACAACACACGCGAGCCACAGCACTCCACGGTGGAAACTGACCAGTGGCCCTGAAGGTCCAAACAGAGTCTCTCTGGTTGGCCTTCCCACAGAGCTGGCTTGGATGTTTTCACAGCCGCAATGGAGAAGTCTCTCTTTAGTGACAAAGAGTTTGCTGCTCAGAACGTCTACCTCTGCACTTCCTGTGTCCCGACCCCCTCTCTTGAGTACTCGTACTGGAAATAACTGGATCTTTCTCCCACTTTGCCCTCTGCAGACCGAAATAACTCAAACTATCATAGTCATCTTTTCTAATTCAACTCCCAGAAAACCCTCTGCCCTGCATCAGGCCCAGGAGACACTCACACTCAGGGATGGAAGCGTTGTGAAGGCTGTTTCCTGAAAGCCGGGCCTGGAAGGCGGAGCTGAAGAAGCCATCGCCAGGACCACTGTGGGAGAGCAGGAGCAGGGCAGAGCCCAGTGAGTGCAGTGAAATCATGATTTCCCAGGAGCCTAGAAAGAGCCCTGCTCGGCTCGTTTAAGGACAACCAGAGTGGCAGTGAGGCATCGGGAGACAGACATGGGTGATGGAGGAGGAGAAACTGGGTCCAAATCCCAACTCAGCCACTTACTAGCTAGGGGGCCTTCGGAACATACCTAACTTGGCTTAGCCTCTGCTCCTCATTTATAAACAGGGGTTTAAAGATTTCAAAGTAATTACGATTAAATGAGAAAATGGGTACAAAATGCTGAACATTCCTGACACTCAGTAGCTACTCGTTAAATGGGAGCTGCTGCTGGTGCTACTGTTATTACTATCCTCATCCCAACTGCACACCTTATGGTGGCTCATCCCTGTTAAACACAAGGGGCTTTGTTTAGGGAGAAGGGGCTTTGGGCTGTTAGGAAATTCTTTACTAAGGGTGTTGGCCTTTCTGAGCATTTTGGATACCCAAAAGATAGAACACAGGAGAAAACCAACAGGAAAACACCCTGGGTCCCCTCCTGTCATCCCAACCACAGACCCAGGAAATCACAGGGCCCGTCCGCGGGCTTAGAGGCAGGAGGAAGACAGAGTGAGCGGCTAGAAAGGCTCTGCTGTACCTCTGATTCAGCACCGCGAAGTGAACAGCATAGATGGCTGTGTAGAGAGCCAGCGGCAGCACTATGAGGCACAGGATGCGCGCAGTCAGGTGTTTTCCCACAGTCACCTGTAGGCAGAGCCAATGTTATTCCTTATACCTTACATGTGCATTATATGTGTTTTCATGTATAAGTCATAGTCATAATAAAATTGAAAAACTAACAGCCATAAAGAAAAACTATGTGGAAATGCTTTCCATAGCACCCACCACTGAAACAATGCCGGGGACTGAACAGGAGCCAGGCCCCTGCTGGCTGTCTGAGCCCTCACCCTGGACCCCAGACTGTCACTGCGCCACCAACAAAGCGCTGCCTATATCTTCAGCATCGTCACTCATCAGTCCCCTGTACATCCCAGTCACACTGATCCCCTGCACTTTCCCCGAGCTTCCTGTACTGGCCAGCCCCACCCATCACATGGATGACTGCTCCTTAATTCAACTTCAGGCCTCAGTGTCTTCCCAGAGGTCTTCCTGCATCACCTGAGACAGGGTCACACCTTCCTCTGTGCTCTCACAGAACTTGTTGGCTGAACTATAATTGCCTGCTCACTTATTTCTCTCTCTCTCTCCATTGTCTCTAGAGGACAGGGATCATTGTTTTATTCATCTGCATGTTGTGTCTCACACTTAGAGGATAGCATGTCTGTATTTTCTGAATAAATAAACTTGTTGGGACTTGGTTCAGAGGCAATGGAGCAGCCTTTAGTAAGCAGTCTGCCTTCCCTCAGTTTGAACCCTAGATCTGCCCCTATTGCCTGTATGACCTGGGGCACATTATTACCTCTCTAGGTCTTGATTTCCTTATTTGTAAAGAGAGGGTAATAGCTACCTACCACATAAGATTGTTATGAAAAGAAAATGAGATAATGAAGGTAACGCATATTGCATAGTGCCCAGCACAGAATCAGCCCTTAATAAACAATATTGTAATAAACTTTACTGGCTTCCAAATCTGAAAAGCCCGGATTGGGAAAAGAAAACTGTGAGTTCAGAAAGTCTCCCTGACCATTTCACCCAAGGTCCCCTGCGTCAGCGCCTGACATATACCAGTATTTGGCATGAGCCCAACTGGACAGAATCCTCTAGCTGGGTAGTTTGCAGAGCATTTTTAAAACATTTCAGAAACAAATGCCAAAAATGAATTCCAGGAATGTGAGTCTATCCTCGCCCTTTATACCACTCCAGCCTCTCAGCCATTGCCCACTCCCCCGTCCTGCTGCCTACAGAGAGCAGCTGGTCCAGCTTGCCTGGGCCCAGAACACAGACACTCCGTGCCTGCAGCAGAGGCAGAGGTAGGCCACTGGCTCTGCTGAGCAATACTGGGGAGCAAAGACATTTCTACAAGCACTTGGTTCTCACCAATGAAAGACTGAGGTCTCCAAACAGGTGCCAAAGGTCTGATACGGTGTTCCACCCCACGTGCAGGATGATAAAGAGGCCAACAAACTTGACCCCTATAGCACCAGCCAGATTAATGCCAGTCAGGCTGAGCCAGAACCACCAGGGGGCAGAGAAGGGCCTGAAAACCAACAAGACACAGAGTTCAGTTTGGCAGCTGGAACCAAACTCAAAAGCAAGAGCATCAGTGGGCAAGGGCACAGGTTCTCTGACTCTGAGGGGCTGTGCTGTGCCCTCTATGCGAGGGCTCCTAACCTCAGGGGACCATGAGGCTCCAAGAACAGCATGGTTTGTGAAACTTGAAACTGCAGGAAGCACAGTGTGGGTGGGAGTGAGGAGGAGCTTTTTCTGTGAGAGGGATCAATGCTTTCCTGGATAAGTAAGCAAGAAGCTTTTCTTCAAGGGATAACCAATCACGTGGAGGTCAAAGGGAAATCCGGAGAAGCCACTGGATTGAGTCAGCCCTCTCTTTTGCCACCTCTGGACCTGTCAAAGCCAGCATTTGTCAAGTGCTTACCATGTGTCAGGCACTGTTCCAAGTCTCTACACAATTAACTCTTCAACTTTCGCTAACCCCATGAGGTAGATCCTATTGTTATCCTCTTTTACTAGTGCACATGGGGAAAGCAAAGGACAGAGAGGTTAGGTAATACAGCTAGCAAGCGGTGGAGCATGGTTCCAGCCAGGGAAGTCGGTGCCAAGGTTTGCTGTACTTACAGCTCCTAACACACTGTGCTGCAATTTTCTCATTTTCTGGTGGCCTCCCCTGCCAGAGCGAACGCTCCTTAACAGCCAGACCTAAGTCCCGCTGTACCTCCAGCTCCTAGCACAGTACCTGGCACAGAGTATGCATTTCAGAAACGGCAGGTGGAAGTGAATGTGGCAGAGACAGAAAATAACCCAAAGCCAGAGAGTCCTGGATCAGGCTTTATTAGTGTAACATCATTTAATGAGCGTTGTCATGGTGAAACCAAGTTGACTTCTAGAAAAGCCCAGATGAGCCAGCTCTTTGGTTTGAATAGAATGAATGTATTCTACTCTCTCAGAGGTAGAAGGATGGTCTGGAAAAGACTACCCTGGGGAAGACGAGGCCCTCTAGTACAGCTTCAGAACTTTGCAGGGCCTGCAAGGATCCTCTTGACTGCTATAGACCATTCAAGCCAACCTTTATGTACACTATTCCCACCGTTAGGTCAGGGCTGGATGTAACAACCACCGAGGGCAGGGAGACAAACACTCCCAAGCAGGATCTACCCTGGTTCCCTCCCCTCTAGGATGGAGAATGTGAAAGATAAAGTTGTCCTGGGATCTCCTAACCAGCACTGGTGCCAAGGGGTGGCTTATAAGTTGGTGGGAAGGCATTAGGACGCTCTATAATATCCACAAGCCCCTATCTAAGCCCACCCCCACTGTAAAAATGATAATATTCTTGAAAAATACAATCGACATTTTCTTAGTCTTACGTAAAGCAAAAATAAATCTATAGAAAACCTTTTCAAATCTATTTTCATGATCTAAAATGGGTAATCTAAGTTTTTAAAAAAGTTGGATTGCCTTAAACTCAGCCTCAAGACAAGTCCTCTAGGCACTTACCCTGCCCCTGGCCATTACAGAAATTCTGGAGCTGCCGTAGCCTCTGGACCACATCACTCCCCCGCTCCCCTGCCCCCCACCCCCACCCCCCAACACACACATATGCACTCCCAAAGACGGTGTTCCTGACCTGTCAGCACAGGAGTTGTACTTGACCATGCTCAGCATGGCAGCCATGATGAAGAACATCAAGATGGGGTCAAGAAGGATGTACTGGGACAGAGTGAGGCATCCTGTGTCTGAAAAACATGAGCTCAGTGGTCAAAAAATGGGATCAGAGATGGGCCCCCAAGAACCAAACACCCCAGCAATAAGTCCCCCTTGGGCTTAATTGAAGTCAAGACTAGATGGGCCACTGAGTCACTGGGGAGGTGGAAGGTCACAGCTTGGGGGTACACCAAAGCCCAATGATACGAAATAGTATCCCACACGTCTTCCAGGCCCTTAACTCAAGAAAGGATCACGTCACTCATTCAGATAGAGCAGTCCTGAGGTGAGGGCTCTTGCTCATTTCCAGCCTTACAAAGTGAGTTCTGCCGCCCGCTCATATAGCCACAAATGGCCCACACCGAGGGCAGTCTGACCATTTTGTAAAAAGTCTATATTGGGAGCTGATTCTCCAGATAGGTGCCGAAGTGAAACACAATTTCAGTACATCATGCCCCTGCTTACACTCTCCAATGTCTTCCCATCTCACCCAGACTAACAGGCTCCTCGTGACGATGCCAAAGCCTGCACGGTCTCCCTCCTATCCAACCTCCCATCCCAACACCCTCTGCCTCGCTCACTCCACTCCCGCCCTACTGGCCTTCTTGCTGTTCCTTGAATCCACTAAGTGCCACCTTATACCAGGACCACGCACATGCTGTTCCCACTGCCTGAACACTCGTCCCTCACATCTCTGCATGGCTTAATCTTCTGCTTCACACAGGTCTCTGCTCAAGGCCACCTCCTTAAGCAGCTCCTCACTGGCCACCCTACCTAACACAGGATCATTCCTCATGACTTTATTCTTCACCCGACTCTATTTTCTACATTGCACTTATTGCTTAGAATGTTACAGTATAGACTTAGTAATTTACTGGCTTACTTATCATCTGCCCCACTAGGGAGTAAGCTCCTCATCCTCTGAGGCCGATAAAAGTGGCCTAGAAAGAGGAGATGCTTTAAAAATAGTATTGACTGAGAAAATAAATAAATGACAATAAATAACTGAAAAGGAAATTAAAGACACAAAGAAAAAGACACCAATCCTCTACAAAGAAGCCCTATAATCTTGCAACATATCGATCAAAACAAGGCCAGAATCACCCCTAAAATACCCACCTACAGTGGTCTGGACTTCCTAAATGTTAAGCTCTGTAAGGTCATGAATGCACTTTCAGAAGAACAAGGCTAGCAACAAGATCGGTTTCCATGGATCAGCTCTCATTTAGCCATGGGCGGATTATCCACAGAAAACATGTAGGTTCCCATTTTATTACCCCCTGCTGCCGAGCTACTTTGAGGCATCGCCCTTGCATTCAGCTAAAATTCGTTTAAGGAGTACAAACTAATCTTGATAGTAACCTAAGAGAAGCAGAATTAGAATTGTAGGCCTCCTTCACACACACACACACACACACACACACACACACACACACACACACAGCTATCTTCTTATCCAATCCAAACTTAAATCTTAAATGTGGACAACTGGAGATCATCTATGCCAGCTCTCCCTTCCAATAATGTAAAGGCTTGCTACATACAAGTATATATATAGTAAGTATTACTAGTGAATTAAATAAGATTTGTAATACATTTACTCAATCCTAAAGTTACTTAACAACTGGGCCCATAGACAGACCTGTAAATGTGTTGATTTCCAGCTACATTCACAGTGTAGCAGACAATTTCCCAAGAAACGTGATAGAAGACAACTTACCAAAGGTGAGGAGGGCAGCGCTGAGCAGTGCTGCGGGGAGGGACTTGGACAGCTCCAGTACAGTGAGGTAGGCAAAGGGGATCAGCAAGGAACCGAGGAACGCACAGAACTATGAAAGGAAAAGAGAAGCAGTCAACCAGATTAGCTAAGGCTCAGAGACCTACAAGCTCAGGTCTAAGATGGAAGACCCCAATGAGGACATGGTGACCTAAAATCAGCTGGCACATGTATGAATGAGAAAGGGGTGGTGTAACCGTGAGGCATCAAATCAAGCAGCATTTAGTTCCCACAGAGCACCAACTTGTGCACTGACACGAAATCAGCAAAGTTCAGCCAGGGAGGCGTGAGCAGGATGGCACACTGGTCTCAGGTGGGGGATGCCGGTTAGACTGCCTATCACTATTAGCTGTGACCCTGAGGAAGTCACATGTCTCTTTACTCAGCCTCCCCATCTGTGTAATGTGAAGAATCAGAGTTCTTACCTCAAAGGGTTTATACTCTGAAGATTAAATGACCTAAAGTTTATTAACACACAGGAAGTACTTGATAAACATTAGCTTCTATTACAAAACTATGGACACAAGTTAAGACCTCTCTGACGTGTTTTAATATTGTAGAGAATTCTGTTATTTCTTTCTTAGCCCTTTTCTTCAGTCATACCAGGAACCACTCTTTAATCTACAGGTGGTATTTTTATTTTAGCAAAAAGAATGCTTTGCGCTTCAGTAACTGGAGGGTTTTTTTGTTTTGTTTTCAACCACAAGCCTTCTCTGTACCTCTCCACCTTATCCATCAAGAGTAAACAGGCAAGCCCAAGGGAGTGGAAATTCTCACATTTGGGCTGTCGCCTTTTGTTAACAGAAAGCAATGTACCCTAGTGTGAAAGGGAACACCGCTGTCATATTTGCCTTCTCAATTCCCATAACAAGTTCACAGTGAGTCAGGCCTATATCCAATTATGCATGCTTTATGGTATTCAAAAGTCATTAAGAAGACACAGGATCACTTACAATATGAACTTGAGGGTATGGGACACTTCTTGTTTAATATGGTATCATATGACCATGCAAATTATCCAACAATTTGTCCAAATAAGCACTTTGTATTTATCTAAAGTGTTTGAGCTCCTCAATGAAAGGGGTTTGTAAATGTAACTTGCTTTGAGAGCTCTACGTTGAAGGTCAGTTTCTTCAGGTCTCATTCAGCTACAGGTATGGAGTACCCAGAGTTGGGTGTTGAGGCCCTGCCATGCTCCATCAAGGCTGCTGCTGGGACACAGGGAACAGAGGAAGCGGACACATGGTCTCCCTCCAAAGACTGGCACACTCCTTGTGTGTGCCTGAAACCTTCATGAGAAAGAAGTAGGAACCTGGTGCCAGGAGTGTGGGGATGCTGAAGTCTTAAGAAAGGGCCCTCAGAGATAAGCAATGCTCCAGCAAGTGTGGTCTGAGAGAGGAAGAACATGTAGCTTGCCAATGTGCTGAGGCCAATGCTGAGAATACAGGAGACTCCTGGCTGCCTGGCTGCCTGGGTCCCAGGCTGCTCTCCAACCTGCAGTCTGATGCCTCACATGGGCATAATAGATGACAGGGTGGGCTTGCTCCTATCTGTGTAATCTCCATTATCTGTGGCCTCCCCTTCCCTTCTTACCCACACCAGTTCCGAGTCTCTACGCCTGAATTTCTACTACAGGGCATGGATCCAGTCATCCTCCCCCCACCCCAAAGTCCGTGTACACCTGCCACCACCCCAGGATTTCCAACTGTAACATTTGTGAGTGTGGCCACAGGGCTCAGTGAGGCTCTTTCAAGTCATGAAGCCTTACTCCTCTCATTCCCATGTAGTTGTGATGCTCGTATCTGTCCCCAGGCTTCTGGAACATAAAGGTGCCATCATATCCACTCAGGTAGCCAGCAAGACCTATCAGCATCTGAGAGAGAGAGAACAAACAGAAACAATGAGAGACCTTTGAGAGGAGATTCCTTCATCCCCTAAACTTCCCTCCAGCAGCACCCAGACTTTGGTCTCCCTTGACAACTGTCCATAGAAGGAGTTGACAATGTGACATTTTCTCCTGCAGCTGTTCAAAGCAAGAACCTTTTGTCTATAGAGCTCATTGCTTGAAACAAATCCTCTCTTGTGTTAAGGACAAGTTCTTGGGAACAGTGCAGACTGGACACTTAGAAAGAAAAAATCCCACAGTTTGAAGGGCAGGGCCAGTGAGGGGCTCGCTCATCAGCCTTCTTTTTATTTGCTATAAAATAAAAGCTGATAGCTCATTGTGGGGGAGGGGAAGGAGAGGGGCTGATTCCTGGAGAGACTGGAAAATGAGGTTCCAACTCAGAATGAGGAGGCAGAAAAGTGGCCAAGTTTCTACACATCAGGAATAGAGACAGGGAAGGGGGTGGGGGGGGGGGGAGGAATAGAAAAGAGAAAAGACAGCTGCATTTCCCCAGAGGGGAACAGAAAAGTCCCAGTGGAAAAAATGCCAAAAGGCCAGAGACTGGCTTCTACTTTTTCCAGTATTCCAAAAAGTGGCAACCTTGGCACATCCCAAACCAGAACAAATCAACCATAAACTATGACGAGAATCCTTCAAAACATTCAGGAGGGTCAGCCTCTTTCTATCTTTCCTTGGCCATCAACAATGTAAAATTCTTTTCACACAAGCAATCAGAAGCAGCAAAAACATAAAAACTGCCAGCAAACACCAAGCATCTATAACAGCCCCAGGCTGCCCAGTCCAACCAGTGTTCGGTTAGGCCAGTGGTAGGCAAACTCATTAGTCAGCAGAGCCAAATGTCAACAGTACAACAATTGAAATTTCTTTTGAGAGCCAAATTTTTTAAACTTAAACTATATGGGTAGGTACATTGTTATTAACTTAATTAGGGTACTCCTAAGCTGACCTTTGCTAAAAACGTCCTCAGTCTGATTTGAGGTACATTCGCTGAGGTCGACCCTTCCCAACTCTCCCATCCACACGCGTCTTGTATACTTGTTTCGTCTATCTCCTTTCGTTCATCCTCTCTATGTCCAAACCATCTCAACATACCTTTCTCAATCCTCAACACTACGTCTTCTTTCACTCCACAATGTTCCCTAAAATTAACTTAATAAACTTTACTTAAAGTTTTAAGTCAACTTCGCACTGTACGTGCGCGCCCGCACGTGGTATTTTGTGGAAGAGCCACACTCAAGGGGCCAAAGAGCCGCATGTGGCTCGCGAGCCGCGGTTTGACGACCACTGGGTTAGGCTGTGTGGAGGGGAAACCTGTCCCAGCAGCACTGCTTGTGGGGGCCTGGATTTGGACCACTAAACCAGCTCACTCTTTTCTCTAAGTAGTTCCAAACAGGGTTGCTATCTATAGTTCCATGTCGAAGTATAGAACTCCAAGTTCAGCAGTAAGTGATTATAAAGCCTTGTTTAAAAATAAAAAAATAAAAAGAAGGAATCCCAGGGTCCAGAGGTTAATTTAATATAATTAATTTAATACAAAGTAATGTAAGGTATTAGAAAGACAGAGTCATCCAAATACCCAGATGAACTAAAACTGGCAAGTGACCATCACAGCAGATGCTCCTACCTATCTGGGGTCTCAGAGGACAAGCTGCCTGGTGCTGGTCTACATTCCCAGATTGCTTGGCTGGTCAGGCTGTTCCTTCTCAGTTCCCTCAAGATTAAAAGTAGCCCTGAGCTAATTTCCTAACTAAGAGACTCATTCAAATCAATAAGAAAAGGAACAACCTACTAGAAGAATGGGCAAATTCATAGAAGAGAAAATACAAATCACTAATAAACATATGAAAAAGAAATGTCCAACCTAACTCATAAAGATGCAAATGAAAACAGTGATGTACCACTTTTTACTTTCAAGTTGGAAGTTTTGACAGTATAATCACACCAGTGCTGACAATGGTGTGGGAAGCAAACACCCTCATACACTGTTGGTGGGACTATATATTATTGCAAAAATTTTCAGGAAAACCTAGCAATCTCTAACACAAATTTAAATGTCCCTTTAACTCTCTAGTTTGCCCCCTGAGAATCTTTCAGATACACTTGTAAAACTATGAAAATATATACGTACAAGGATGTTCATGCAATATCTTTTGTTATGACTAAAAGTTGGAAATAACATAAATGCCCATGAACTGAAGAGAGGTAAAATAATTTATAGCACATCTATATAATGGAATAATATAGTCATTAAAAAGAATGGAATACATTTTTATGTGCTAATGTGGAAAGAATTGAAGAAACATCATGTTTAAAACACAAGTAGCTACCCTGACCGGTATGGCTCAGTTGGATGGGCACTGTCCTGTACAATGGAAGATTGCCAGTTTGATTCCTGGTCAGAGCACATGCCCAGGTTACAGGCTTGATCCCTGTGTGTATGTGTGTGTGTGTGGGGGGGGGGGGGGGGGGGGAGTGTACATGAGGCAGCCGATTTATGTTTTGCTCTCATATTAATGTTTTTCTCTCTCCCTCTAAAAAAAAAAAAAAAAAAAAAAAAATCAATAAACTATTCTTTTTTTTAAAATACACGTTGCTGAACAATTTTAGTCTGATCCAGTTTGCATAATGTGCTGTTCATATGAACTAATATTTATGTTTATAAATATGTACACACTTATCCTATATAACAAAAGCCCAGCAACCGAAATGGTGGAATGACCAGAATGACCAGAGACCAGAACACCACTGCCCCTTGCCCCGGCTTGCCCCACCCCCCAGGGAGCAGTTAGGGGCAATCAGGCAGGCAGGCAGGCAAGGCAGAGTGTTTAGGGGCAATCAGGCAGGCAGGCAGGCAGGCAGAGTGTTTTGGGGCAATCAGGCAGGCAGGCAAGTGGTTAGGGGTGATCAGGCAGGCAGGCGAGCAGTTAGGAGCCAGTGGTCCCAGATTTCGAGAGGGATGTCTGACTGCCAGTTTAGGCCTAATCTGCAGGAATCCTTGCAGGATCGGGCCTAAACCAGCAGTTGGAAATCCCCTGAAAGGTCCTGGATTGTGAGAGGGTACAGGCCCAGGTGAGGTACCCCCTCTTGCCCCCGTGCATGAATTCCGTGCACTGGGCCTCTAGTATTTGTATAAAAAGTTTCTGAGAGGATATATAAGAAACTTAACAAAGGAGACCATAGAGTAACCTCTGAAGAATCGAAATGAGAGGGAAGTTAGCTTTTGACCTTCTATTTCCTTCTGTACCGATCACGTTTTTTACTATGTGCAGGCATTTTTATTTCTTTAATAGTACCTATTTGACTGGAGCCCAGGTGCCCAGGGCTGGGATCTGTGTGAAGTGTCAGGTATGGGCTTCAGTACTGGAAGAGAAAATGCCCTACTCACTCCTTAAAGGGGCTTTGACTGGCATAGCCTCAGAACCTATGGAAGCTACTCTGCTCTCTTTCACGGTTTTCTAATTTGCTCATCACTGTCTTTCAGCCAAGTAGAGCACAGGACCACTAGGAGGTAAGTGAGAGGAGCAGGAGGACTGCACTCCCTGGAGGCAGGCTTAGAACGAAGCCTCACGTGTCTCCCTCCACACAGGGCCAGAGTGAGGAAGGGAAGGCTCAGGAAAAACAAATCAGCCACTGTTTTCCATCGTCACTGTGCCAATCACAAGGGGACGCCAAAAGCCACAGGCTGAAAGACTAAGCTGGATTTCCTACAAAAAGCCTCCTCTCCAGAGGTCCGGTTCCCAGGCTTTATTCTTTCTCTCCATTTATTTTTTATTTTCAATTGAGATAAAAGTCATTGTACTGTAAAATTCACCATGTTAAAGCATACTAAGATTTTAGTCTATTCACAAGATTGTGCATCCATTACCACTACCTAATTCCAGAACATTTCATCACCCCAAAAAGAAACTCCGCACCCATCTGCAGTCACTCCTCAATCCCCCTCCCCCCACACCCTGGCAACTACTAATCTTCTTTCTGTCTCTGTGGATTTGCCAATTCTGGACATTTCATATAAATGGACTTATACAATATGTGGCCTTTTGTGTCTGGCTTCTTTCACTTAGCATACTGTTTATAAGTTCATCCACGTTGTAGCATGTATCAATCAATACTTTGTTCCATTTTTATAGCTGAATAATATTCCACTGTATAGATATAACACATTTTGCTTATCCATCCATCAGTTGATGGACTCTCTCTCCATTTCTGAGCCCAGAGGACCCCTAAAAATACCAAAGATTTTTCATGAAAGCAACTGGTCTGGAATGTCAGGGAATTCTTTCTATGAGGCCAAGAATTAAATCCAAAACCAAGACTTGGCTGTTGTTCACCACTGCTTACCTTTCCCAGAGGAGGGTGCACATCAAAGAAAAAGGTACGGTTAATATAGTAACTTCCCATTTTTCCAAAGTGAGTCTCATCCCAACTAAAGGAAAAACAAAGAGAAATGAGAATTTTTAAGTTATCATACAACCCAAATAGCCTTAATAGAGCATGATTAAAATTACAGTTAAAACCAAAGACTATGAGTTTCAAGCAATTAATGAGAAAATGTGAATTTAAAAAAAAAAGTTTTTGACATAGTGATTTGAGGAAGCAAGACATCAAGCTGTTCATTAAACTTCATTTAGATAAATTTTTAAAAGTCAGCAAATATTTACCAACCATTTATCATAAATTTAAGTGAATCTATACTTATTCTGTACCTTGAGTTTCTATTTATTTTAAAGAGGCAGAATTTTCTTATAATATAGAAAGGTTTGTAGTAAGGGTTTTCTTCCAAGGCTGTTAAACTTCAAACTCTGAGACTACATTTGCTACTAGAAATTACATTACTATAATCACAACCTACATTGTGGGCTACTGATCAGAGAGAGCCTAGAAACCATGGTGTTACAGAAGTCTGATTTTGTTTATCAACCTGTGGTAATTAACCTGCTGACTATGAGCTTGCTGGTCTTATTACAATGAACTATTATGTAAAAGTTGAGGGTTTTCTTACTAAGTTAAGAGTCTAAAATATATTCTCACTGCACAAATAATTTTGCAAGGCAGTAAGTGATTCTAACACATTATCTTTTAAACACATTGCAGTCTTGTTCTTCTATACAACGACATAAAACTTTTTTTTAAATATATTTTTATTGATTTCAGGGGGGAAGGGAGAGGGAGAGAGAAACATCAATGATGAGAGAGAATCCTTAATCGGCTGCCTCCTGCACACCCCATACTGGGGATTGAGCCAGCAACCCAGGCATGTGCCCTGATCAGTAATCAAACGTGACCTCCTGGTTCATAGGTCAACGCTCAAGTACTGAGCCACACTGGCCGGGTAACACATTACCTTTTGAACACAATGCAAAGTCTTGTTCTTCTATACAAGAGTACAGCCTTGGAAGAAAACCACATCAAACTTTTACACCCCACATGAGGGCTTTGCAGTGGCAGCCCAATTACCCAGCAGAGCCTGGCCATTTCTGTTTGTCAGTCTCTCTCTGCAGCTCAGAAATGGTTGCTTTCTGGTGACTATCCCATCTCCAGGCCAGCTTCCATAACTATTCATTACTGACCTGCAACATAACAGGCAAAAGATGCTTTTCCAAAAAATAGTGATGTCCAAGGGAGAAATAACTTCCAAGCAGTGTGACAAAACAGATCTGCAGCAAGAGAGATCCAGTCCAGCGCCAGCCCTTCCTAACAGCATGGCCTAGCGAAATCACTCACCTTCTCCAGATCCATTCGCATCTACACAATGAAGACAGTAACAGCATCTGCTACGATCACTCACAGGGAGGTTTTAGGGCTCAATTCAGATGACACACATGAAAAAACTCTATGGACTAAAAAGTCTCACACATGCAGGAGAACCAAGATGGCGACATAGGTTAACGCAGGAGTTTGCTGCTTTGAACAACTACTTCAAAAGTGAAACTAAAACACGGAACGGACATCACCCAGAACCACAGGAACGCTGGCTGAGTGGAAGTCCTACAACTAGGAGGAAAGAGAAACGCATACGGACACTCAGAGGAGGCGCAGTGCTGAAGTCAAGTTCTGAGGTGCGGAGTGCGCGGAGCGGGCTGGCGGCGGAGGGCGCGGTTGTTGTTTTCAATCGGGAGGGAGTCGCAGACTCTGAGCTCCAGATCCGGGCGAGTCTTTAGGGACCCAGACTCAAACGGGAGAAGCGGGACTGTCTGGCTTCGGTCAGAGCGAGTGCAGCTTTCTCTCCGAGCTTTGCAGCGGGTGCTGGGACTCAGAGAGGCAGAGCCCCTGGGGACAGGACTGAGAGCCGCCATAACTGCTCTCTCCGGCCCACCCTGTTGATCCTGTGCGACCCGCCCCGCCCAAGCCCTGCACAGAGGCATTTGCCGGATAGCCTCAGGCAAAGGCTAGATTAGCACCTCCCTAGAGGACAGAAGTTCTCTCACAGCTGACACAGCTGATTCTCATAGCCACTTGGCCTGGAGGTCAAACCCTCCCTGGAATTAGCTACAACAGTCAAGATTTATCTATAAGACTGCGAACAAAGACCACTAGGGGGTGCACCAAGGAAGCATAAAAAATGCAGAGACAAAGAAACAGGACAAAATTGTCAATGGAAGAAATAGAGTTCAGAACCACACTTTTAAGGTCTCTCAAGAACTGTTTAGAAGCTGCCGATAAACTTAATGAGATCTACACGAAAACTAATAAGACCCTCGATCTTATATTGGGGAACCAACTAGAAATTAAGCACACACGGACTGAAATAACGAATATTATACAGACGCCCGACAGCAGACCAGAGGAGCGCAAGAATCAAGTCAATGATTTGAAATGCGAGGAAGCAAAAATCATCCAACCGGAAAAGCAAAATGAAAAAAGAATCCAAAAATGCGAGGATAGTGTAAGGAGCCTCTGGGACAGCTTCAAGCGTACCAACACCAGAATTATAGGGGTGCCAGAAGATGAGAGAGAGCAAGATATTGAAAACCTATTTGAAGAAATAATGACAGAAAACTTCCCCCACCTGGTGAAAGAAATGGACTTACAGGTCCAAGAAGCGCGGAGAACCCCAAACAAAAGGAATCCAAAGAGGACCACACCAAGACACATCATAATTAAAATGCCAAGAGCAAAAGACAAAGAGAGAATCTTAAAAACAGCAAGAGAAAGAAACTCAGTTACCTACAAGGGAATACCCATACGACTGTCAGCTGATTTCTCAATAGAAACTTTGCAGGCCAGAAGGGAGTGGCAAGAAATATTCAAAGTGATGAATACCAAGAACCTACAACCAAGATTACTTTATCCAGCAAAGCTATCATTCAGAATTGAAGGTCAGATAAAGAGCTTCACAGATAAGGAAAAGCTAAAGGAGTTCATCAAACCAAACCAGGATTATATGAAATGCTGAAAGGTATCCTTTAAGAAGAGGAAGAGGAAGAAAAAGGTAAAGATACAAATTATGAACAACAAATATGCATCTATCAACAAGTGAATCTAAGAATCAAGTGAATAAATAATCTGATGAACAGAATGAACTGTTGATTATAATAGAATCAGGGACATAGAAAGGGAATGGACTGACTATTCTTGGGGGGGGAAAGGGGTGTGGGAGATGTGGGAAGAGACTGGACAAAAATCGTGCACCTATGGATGAGGACAGTGGGTGGGGAGTGAGGGCGGAGGGTGGGGCGGGAACTGGGAGGAGGGGAGTTATGGGGGGGAAAAAAAGGAACAAATTTAATAATCTGAACAATAAAGATTTAATTAAAAAAATAAAAAAATAAAAAAAATAAAAAGTCTCACACATGCTGGGCACGATTTAAACTGAACCAGCATTTGTGGTTAGCTATGAAGTCTGTTTGGAAACCTACTGACAAAAGGGTATGAGATTTTTCATTTCAAAAATGTCCCAGGTAAAACTAGTACAGTAAGTCCACACTTAACATTGTCAATAGGTTCTGTGACTTTAAGCAAAATGATGTATAACAAAAACAATTTTACCATAGGATAATTGATATAAACAAGAGTTAAATCCCTATGGCATCTCGATATTACAACAAAACTACGATGAACGAGACTATGTCAATCAATGTTAGTAGAGGACCTGCTATTGCAGTATTCACATTTCTTCTTGGCTTTTATTGCATGCTTGTGTTGAGAGAAACAGTCCTCCTTGGATCTCTTGCTCCCACAGACCTTGCAGGGTGTCCCAAGGATGCAAGACCCTGACCACTCTTTACTCGGGCCATTGCTCAGGGCTATGGTTAAGCAAGCAACCTTGAGGGAAGAGTTAGCGTCTCCCTCTGTAACAGAAGCAGTCTGTTTCCTGCTTGTTATAACACAGCGGAGTCCCCAAGCTCAGTATTCCTCAGCTGATGCAGCCCAGTGAACATGCAGGCATTCATCCACCCATGGCATCACATGGAATTGGGGATAAAGGGAACCAATGCCAATGTGCTGATGCTCATCCTGCTTGCTGTGCCACGAAAAATAAGTCCTTTGTCTCTGACCCAGGACTTTGTCTTCTGCCAGCATCCACAGAGCCGTGACAGGCTAACTTCTTAGCTTGCAAGTAGGGTAAAATAAAATCCCAGATCCTGACAGTATTTGGCGACAAGCATAGGATACTGAGAGATAGCTTTCTATAAGAGAAAGGACAAGGACCCCCCACAGGCCGGTTTAGAGGATATCAGAAGACTCCCCAGAATCTGGTAGTGAATGCTCTTGCCCAGTGATAGGCAGGGAAGGTAGTAAAAGTCCTCACTGTCCTACCTGTGCATGAGGCTGAGCAGAGAGAGAGGCAGGATTGAAACCAACCGCCTAAGCCTTGGTTACTGCTCACTCTCCTCTGGGTGGGAGGAAGAAGAGATGTGATCATGGCCATGGGCAGCAAACCTAGGAGCCCCTGCCCAAAGGCAATATGGATGTGGCTGCTGAATCAAGAAGTCTCTGAAGCTTACATCAATGGTGCCAGCAGTAAGGACCTTAATATTCACTGTAGAACTTTAGGTGAAATGAAAACTTTGGGTGAGCTCTGTACTCAAGCCAAACGTAAATGCTCCTTGCTTAGATGTTCAGAGCCATTTTCTCCCTCCGTGTCCCATGATCCCTCCCCTTCTACCATAACCTCAGCTGCTTTAAAAAGTAAGATGATTAAAGGTAGGCCAAGGTCTCACTGTCCCCAAAGGGGGCTGAAGGCCATACACACCCATCCTACCATGCTGGGCAACTCCAGGGAGGAGAGGCACTCAAGACTCTATTGGAATCAGGGGCCCACATCTCCAGCCCCCCTACTCAATCCCATGAGAGGAGGATTTGCTGGGTGCAGGGGTTACCAAAGGTGCTGAGGAATGCATGGAGAGCCACAGCAGTGTGTACAGGGACTGAAAGAAAAGGGCCCCTAAGCCTGGGGCTCACCAGGCACATGGCAGTACATTGGGGAGGAGGTGGTGCTAAGCCTATCAAGGGACTAAAGAAGGAAAAAACTTCCTCCACCCGTTGCATCCAGCACTCCCCATACTCACTACTGGGAAATGGTGTGATCTCTGTGTGGCTGTCACTATTGCTACTGATGCCCAATTCAATTGGAAGGTTTGAACCAAGTTCCCAGTGGGAAAGTGAAGATAATGTGACCTTGTGGGTAGTGCTCTTCACCATTATTGTGGCTTACACTGCTGAATGTATAACTGGTATTGATCCCGTAAGTGTCAAGGAGGATTATCCCATTCAGGGACTGTCACTTGCTGAGCTGATACTATCCCCTCCTTGGTCCAGGAAAAAAAAAAATATTTAAATCCCAAGAAGAGAGAGGGAAAGCACAGCTTTAAAGATGGAATAGCACCCCCTGCTGGACGCAGGCACCAAGTACATACTTTTTTAAAGGGGCAGCTATCAACCTACTACCATACTAATTAAGCTCTTGTCCAAATTGAGTGCCTGCCATGAAGGCCTTAGGACCCCTGCCACTTTGGGGTGGGCCAACTTGGAATCTATGCCTAATAAGGAAAGGGATCAACAAGCCTCACTGGTCAAATGGAAATGGTATACTGAAGAGTATAGCTGACCCGGCCTTAGACATTTTGATTTTACATGAAGAGATGGTAGCTCTTCCTTTGGGAAAAACTACCTTTCTCTCCACCACCTAAAGCAAAGCCGCTGTCTCAGTGGAGCCCTTGATGCAGAGGTTCTTCTCAATGCTTGTGCCTGGTTCACTGATGGTTAGACTAAACTAAAAGCTGATGGAGTCCACCAGCAGCAGCAGTCATCCTGCCCCTGTGACAACTCTGGAAGGCTGCCTGCAATAAGGGGTGATGGTCATAATGGGCTGAATTGGAAGATTTCACAACCTTTGTCTTGGGCAATACTCCTAAGGAACGAACAAGTTATATTTATTCTTGGGCACTTGCCATTGGCGTAGCCATCTGTTGTGCCACTTGGAAGACTATGTATTGAGAGATTAAAACATCCCTCTTTGGAGCCAAGAACTGCACGAAAAAATCATGCTGCCTACTGATAGGACAACCTGGATCACTCACATGGATGACCATGGTAAGGGCTGGTACATCTGATCAGACTGACTGGAATTAAGCTGCTGATCAAACTTGTGCCACAGACTGCTGCCATTGCACCAGGCCTGGAAACACATCTACTATCGTGGACTGGGTGCAAAGTAAAGGATTCTATGTTTCTGAAGTTGAAGCCATCACTGCATTGTGGCAGCCAAAAGTTGGCCTGTTGGTCTTCCAGTAAAGGAAGCCAATTGCACGGGGCATTGACTGCTCCAAGGAAAGTGACTACAGTAGGACTTTGTTACCCCTCTGCAGTATCATTGGTGCCTCATTTCAGATTACAGTGTTGATGATGCTGTTCCAGTACAATCATCTGACTCAAGATACACCAATGTGGACCTTTAAACTAAACCAAGTCATGTTTCCAGCTTTCCAAAGCATCCACAGTCTGACAATGGTGCCTTTTTTTTTTTTTTTTTGCAATGGCCACCCAATAATGGGCCAATAGTCAAGATATCTGATGACATTCCACACTCCCTAGCATCCACAGGCACCTGATATTGTCAAGGACCGAACAGTCCTCTCAAAAAGATTTCTGACTCTACTCTCTCCTGGTTCACACACCTTAGTAAAACAGTTCTGTCACCTAATGTAGTCAGCACCAGGAACGGTTCGCCTCCTCTTGGCCACCAATTGGGTAATGGCAAGGATAAAAGGGGTAGAGGGCTGCACACCTATTTTGAAAACTTGAGATTCTTCCCAAACCATTCGTGGGCGTGATTCCCTAACAGCAACCCCAGATCAGCCTGGGGACAGCTATGGGCTACAAACTTAATTCTAGCTCAGGCACCAGAAGCTTGAGGGACATGGTCCTAGAGTATAAAGATAATGACCACTTGACTGCTTGTCAAGCCCCCTACAGTGACTCATCTGGTCTCTGCCAATTTTCTAATAATGGTCTTGGCAAAAAAAGGTCTGGATATTATAAGGGATACCTGGAGAAAAGGTGAAATTACAGGTACTAAATACACCCTAATATAATTATATGATGGCAGAGGAAGAAAAGAAACAATTTTGGAAGCTGGGAAGGTAACATCTTAGGCCTCAGGAAACATAAAGAAAAGGGAAACAATTAATGATCCTTTCTCCTCGAGGTCCAGAACCAATGCCTGGTAAACATCCATATGGTCAATCTAAATCAGGTGGTAGCTATAGCTGGCAATCTGACTTTCTACTGAGTTTGTCAGTGTGCTATGAAATCAGAAAAACTCATGTAGATGTGGCCTATCTTGAACTATTCTGACGTGGCTGATAGCATCAGCTCCCAAACACAGACATCATATGTGTGCAAACATGCAAACTGGAACAACCTTCTCTCAATCTAATACAAATTCATATGCTCCTCCTGGCACTCTAGGGGCCTTAGGTTATGCCTTGTATAGCAACTGAGGCTGCAACAACTCAGTGACACTCACTGCCCATGTGGCTTAACCAAACTACTGTAATGCAATCTAAATCAAATTTCATGGTGATCCAAATAAAATTTACAAAAAGTCCTAAATTGGAGTGGCCTGTGCCCCATTCAGGTAATATATTAGGAAGAGTGGACCACAGAATGTCTTCCCATTGGGCATGAAAGTTGCTTTTTTTTAAATGGAGGACCCACTGTAATTATTGACAATGACACCAAAGATTAGAAGTCAGTCTAAATACCTGTGCAGAGATCATAATGGGTAACATACTGGTCTCAGACTTTTTAAAATATATATGTGTTTTTATTGATTTTTAGAGAGGAAGGAGAGGGATAGATAGAAACACCAATAAGAGAAGCATCATTGATCAGATGCCTCCTGAATGCCCCCTACTGGGGACAGAGCCCACAACCCACACATATGCCCTGACCGGGAATTGAACTGTGACCTCTTGGTTCCTAGGTCAACGCTCAACCACTGAACGGTCAGACTATATCCCAGCTATCTAAAATAAGACCTACTGGTCCTTTCCTCACCCCCTGATCTGTACACTTAATTATTCACAGGTGGTTGGATCTAGAACCTGGGGAACATGGTTGAGATTAGCACAAGTTGGCCTCATCCTGCTGCTTAGAAATGAAAGCAGCCTTCATTAAATGAACAAATTGAATAGATTTGGTTCCTGCCTCTGTCAGCCAAGTTAATCAGAGTGGCCAATGGAGTTGCATATTCATGTGAGAATTTGCTAGAAACCAAGACAGTGTAGGATCGAGAGGTGAGACTATTGGGAGATACAATCCTCCATGAGTCTCTTGTACGTCCACACGTCTTGCTGGGTATGCCAAGAATGCAAGGCCCTGATTGCACTTTACCTGGGCCATTTCTCAGAGCTGTGTTTACATCAAGCAACCTTGACTAAAGAGGTAATGTCTCTCACCAGGACAAAAAGTAAGCTTGCTTACTGCTTGCTATAAAATAGTACATTCCCCAAGCTGTTGTTCCTCAAAGCTGCAAAGAAACCCACTTGTGTGCAATCATCCATCTGGGCCCAGAGCATGACCCTGTGGGACTTGCGGGGACAAGGGAAACAGACTCCAACATGCCACTATTCATCCTGCTTCCTGTGTGGTGGTAAAATGTCCTTTGTCTCTGACCCAGGAATCTCATGTCTTCTGCCAAAACTCATGAAACAAGCTAATTTATTAACTTACAAGCTAGCAGTTTGTTAGTGTGCTTGCTTTTTTAGGAGTTCCATTTCTAACATCCCCAACACTAACTTTCTCCTCGGTGATAATGAGAAAATATGGTATTACTTGTTGGTCAAACAAATGAACCATCTTCAGATTGTATAAAACTTTTCCTCCTCCCAGCTGGCGACTTTTTAAGCTCATCTAATGAAATCTGACCATACCTCAGTCCTGCAACTGACTCTACAACTAAAATCTTTCAGAAAATAACTATCTCCTCACAGGATGGGCCCCAGACCTGCTTCCTAGAACCCCTGTCACCAACCCGGGACACCCAAGTTGTCCCTGCTCCCAAGGATCAAGGTACCCAGTTAAGAATTCCCCCCTCCACTGACGCTTGGAAATTCTGCCGATCAGGAACTCAGACCTTAGGAAATTCAGTACTAAGGATTTCCGGTTCTCCTTGGAAAGTTCAAAGCACCTTTAAGAGCCGCAATTTGAGAGCCAGGTGAGACCCTGCAGCATAACCTGGAAGGCATCCAGGCTGCTTCCTGAGATCCCAAGAATCCCACTGCCACCCACCGGAGCAAAGGTTCAGAGTGCTATTCGCCAGGGGCAAACACCGGAAACCTCAGTTTCCCTTCCAGCGCGACCCCGCCCCTCTCCCTGTGGATCCCGCCCCCTCCGTGCCCCACGACCAATCAGAGGACGCGTCCCCTTCCAGGTTACCAAGGTGCCCGCCGAGTCCCGCCTGTCACTCACCAGACGTGAGGTGGCTGGTCCAGACGATAGAAGCGGGTGGCGAAGGCCAGCAGCGTCACCAGGGCCAGCAGGACCCACCGGCACGACGCCTCGGAGGGCCGTGAGCCCGGGGCAGGCCGTTTGGGGCTCTGCGCTGCAGCCTCAGCGGCCTCCTCCGGGACCGCAGCCCTAGCCGCTTGGGGCCCACAGCGGCCCCTCCGAGGACGTAGCTCGGACCCTGCCAGGCCTCCGCATACCGCCGACGGCATCCTTCCCCTCCTCAGGATCGCCCTCCGGCCCGTGGGCACGCTGGCCGTCCTGCCTAGAAGCCACAAAGGGGCAGCTCGGGGTGCCCTGGGAAATGTAGTTCCCTGCGCCGGCAGCGGGGCGCGGACCTCGGCCGCTGGGCTGGGCGTGGAGCGCGGTGGACTCGGCCGCTAGGAGGCGGCCAGTGGCGCAGAGCATGACGGACCAGAGGGCCATGCGGGCCGGGCCCGGAGAAAACGGGTTCCAGGAACTGCAATTCCCAGCAGCGCCGGGCCTGGGGCGTGGCGAGCTAGGAGGGACCATAAAGATCATTCTAGTCCAACCCCGCGCTTTCCCCAGACGGAAGCCTGGGTTCCGAGGTATCGGTGTCCCACGGGCCTCAGGAGTCGACGAGTCGGGGAGTCCCAGACGCGATTTCCTGAACGAGGGGTCGCCGGAAGTGCGAGATGCAAGTGGGGAAGGTCTGTGCCTCGCATCCGGGGAGAGGGGCGCTACTCCAACACTGAGAACCTAGGGGCGGGGTCATGGGGAGTCGGCCCCGCCCATAGTTCCAGCCACGACTCCCAGCTTGCAGTGCGCTCCGCTGGTCCTGCTTCGCGCCTGCGCGCTGCCTGATGGGGGCTGTGGTCCCGGGAGGGTGGGACCCGCGGCGGCGCACCCTCGTGGGGCCCTGCCGTGGAGTCGGGCAGCCGGTCCCACGGACTTCGCCGGATTCCCCACCCCTCTACCTGGGCTCCCAAACATCGTCCCTCGCCAGCCGGGCCGGCAGAGCCCGGCGTGTCGGCCCGAGAGAACAGTTAACATATGGCTTCCAGGGTTGCTTGCATTTTGAGAGCACATCAGGGGCGAGGGGCGGCGGTGGCGCTTCCCAGTCCCCTGAGGAGCTGCCTGTGTCAATCTCTGGAGGAATGGGCCCGAGAATCTGCAGGTTTTCATACGCGCCCCCGAAGGCGGGTGGCAGGCACATCAGGTGGGATATAGCATCGCTTCCATACTGTAGAGCTCGCCCAGTCCCAAATGGGATTTTAGGGGTCTTTCTCTGAAGTCATGACGGTTTAAAAAATCGATGAAAACCATATCCTCGGGTGAGGATTTAAAAAATAAATAAAGTCTGCTAGAGTGGTTAGAATCTATACTCAAATTGAAAATAGAATTACTCCCAGAGTGGTGGTGGGAGGGATACTTGGGCTTAAAATTCAGCTCTGCAAGTGTGAAAAGGAACACGGGATGGTTTGTGTAATTGTTGGTAAAAGAGTGGAACCTGCCCATCAGTATGTCAGCTGATGGCCCATAAGGAGACAACCTGAGGTCAGAGGCGTTTACAGTGACTCTGCTCACCCTTAGTACAGGTCAAAGGTGTAGCATTTAGGAGTCAGGAGGGCATTGCTTCAAGGGTTCTTGAGCTGACGCCTGCCGCTCTCTAGGGGTCTGTCCCGCCAGCAGTCCCTATCCTGGCCCCTGGGGCCTCTCTAGTCTGGCTCAGTAAGGGAAATGATGCACCTCCGAATAAGGGACACCCAGCTGTAGCCACCCAACTCTTGCCCTTCTGAGGACACCCGCTGCCCATCACCTGCCCTCTGTGCCAAGACAAAAGGTGCCTTCAGTACAGGCTGGAACTTCCTGGCTCAGGAACCACCGTGGGCGGGCCTGGGTTATCACAGGTGCCCTTGCCCACGTATAGGACAGAACTGGTAGTTCAGGGATGATGTGAGCGGGTTCAGATCGCAGCTTGGTGTGCTGGGGAACGCAAAAGGGAGAGGGAACTTCGGTGAAATGTTGGTAGTCAGAGGAATAGTAGAAAAATTCTATTTTCTCCCTCATCCATGTGGATACATGTGTCTGCCAGGACATTCATGAGTGCTAATTACTGTCCTGGGTCCTGCTCTGAAATGCAGGTTACCCAAGAAGCACCAGAGGAATTATCTTTGAGTCTCTTAAACTTTAGAGGAGAGGTCACATACTCAGCTGCAGAGGCCTGAGGACAACAAGAAAGAAGTGGGCCATGGCAGACGGGAGAAGGCGTGCCCTGACTTAAGGGGACCATTAACTAGCTCCAATAAATTGCTGCTCAGGAAGCCAAGTCCACTGCCTCCAGATTTTATAACGAAAAAACAGACAACAGGATTTGTATATGAAACATCCTGATTTTTTAATGTTGGCAACTACAGTCATCCCTCGATGTCCACGGGGCATTGGTTCCAGAAGTCCTGTCCCCCACAGATACCAAAATCTGAGGATGCCCAAGTCCCTTATATAAAATAGCATGGTATATTTTAAATCACTTCTAGATTATGTATAATCCCTCACATAGCATAACTGCTATGTAAGTACTTGCCCTACTGTATTTAGGGAATAATGACAAGCGAAAAGGTCTGTACCTATTCAGTACAGACCCAACCAAGGCAACCATCATAGGCTTGACTACATAGTACACGTCAATAACAATGTAATGTTTCTTCTGAATATTTTCCAAATGTACTTGGTTGAATCCACACCTTCAGATAAGGGGAGAGAGAAGTGTAATCGAAACATTTTTAAAAACTGTGTAGACCAAACAGAACCTTGGGCTGCCAGTTTGCGACCTCCGCTTTGGGGTGAATGGGCATAGACCCCAGCTATTTTTATGAGACCGGCTGATAGCCTAGAGGACTGGTGGGTCGGGTTTGAAAGCAATGGACACAAAAGTATCAAGAATTAGAATTCCTAGGGAGCAAAAGCGGGGGAAATGGGAGACATCTGTAATACTGTCAGCAATAAAAGATAAAAAAAAAATTAGAATTCTTGGTCTTTCTGCTACTGCTGGTGCCGGGGTCCAACCCCAGCGGGTCCAGGAGTCCCCAAAGGTGTGGACGGAGTCGGCGAAGAAGGAATGACAAGGAGACAGCGTTCAGTTGATCAGCAGCCTAGCCAGGATCTCCAGCCAAGTTCTGGTCTCGATCTCCAGAGAGGTTCTGCTTCGGATCTCCAGCCAGGTTCTGTGGCCATGTTCCCTCACTAGGTTCTCCAGCCAGGTTCTGTCCAGGTTCTCCAGCCAGGTTCAGTCACCAGGTTCTAGTCAGGTTCTCTGGCCAATTTCTGTAGTCAGGTTCAGTCCAGGATCTTTTGCCATGTTCTCTCCAGCGAAGTTCTTCTGTCTGTAGGTTCTGTGTAGGTTCTGTCTTCTGAGTTCTGACTTCTAAGTTCTGTGTTCTAAGTTCTGTCTCTTGCTGTCTTGTTACATCTGTATTTATACCAGTTGACTCAATCCTATCAATCTCTATTACAAAGGTTAGGGCGTTTCTTATCTCCATTCCAGGGAGTAAAGATTATGTAGCTTAAGCATGATTGTTCCTAGTTAAAGTGATTAATTACCCGCCTGGCACTTAGTTGAGAGGTTTTATTCCCTCCCTAACTTCAGGGGAAAATCCCTACCTGGGGATTCAACCTTTCTCGGAGAGGTGACCTTAGTTAAAACACAGCGCCAAGAAGGTGAGCAAACATATTAAGAACCGTATGCCATATATGCCAGGTCCCTTGAAACAGCAAGCATGGACCGGCTCCCAGCATGCTGGAAGGAATCTAAGCCATCATTTTAGGGCAGCTCTTAATTTTACAGAATAGAGAAGGCAGGGGTTTACTATTTTTTGTCCAGGGTCATACAGAGCTGGTTCCTGCATGGGGATCAGACCTCCATATGCCAGCTCCCAGCCTATTGCACCCCCTGAACTACTTACCTCAAAACTAGGCTACCCTGTCTGCCCAGGACACCAAGCCTAGCTCCACCAGGAGCGTAAGACACCTCCCAAAGTTTGGGAAAAGGTGCCCCTTCAAACCTGAGTCAAAGTCCCCCTGCTGCCTGCCGAGTGCAGCTTCCCCATTGGCTCATGGGATCTGCCCCTTCCGGATCCCTCCCCCTGTCCTGCTGCTCTGTGACGGGACATTCCTCAGGAGGCCAAGGGTCACCACGGCACCATGACTGAGTCTGGCAAGGTAAGGAGAGCCCGTGCAAGCTGGCTGTCCTTTTGGGGGTTCTTGTCAGACCTCAGGAATGCACGACAGCACAGTTTGGAGCTGAGGGACTACACAGTACTCCTGAGGCCTCTGACCCAGATGCTCTGCCTCTGGCCTGAGGGAGGAGGCCTGGCGGGATGGGGAGGCACAGTGCTGGCGTGGACCCCTGGCGGGGCTGGGGCCTCCTCTCCAGTGGGCTCCTGGGCTGGGACCCACCGCATGGGTTAATGTACCCCTTGTTCTCTCGTTCCTCAGCCCATCCTCTATTCCTACTTCCGAAGCTCGTGCTCCTGGAGAGTTCGAATCGGTAAGAGCTGCGCCTCCACCGCAAGCCTCGTTGGGGCGGGATGGGGTGGAGGAAGCCCCAGGTGACAATGATGACCTGGGCCCTCGCCGGTTTGGCTCAGTGGATACAGCATCGGCTCATGGACTGAAGGGTCCTGGGTTCGATTCCAGTCAAGGGCACAGTAGTTGAAGGTTCCCAGGCCCTGGTTGGGCTGCATGCAGTAGGCAACCAATGGATGTGTCTCTCTCATATCTATTTTTCTCTGTCTCTCCCTCTCCCTTCCACTCTCTCTAAAAATCAATGGAAATATATCCTTGGGTGAGAATTAACAGACAAAAAAAAAAGATGGCCTGGGACAGAGGGGTGCTCTACTGGACAGGTCTTCTCCTCCCCTCCAGCAACCAGCATCCCAGTCCTGGAGCCCTCAGCACTGAATGGCACCTCCACCCAGGAAGTCCAACCAGAGGAGGGGGGGGGCGGGGTACAAGGCCTGGAGGGTTGTTTTTTCTCTTGGGCCATGCCTCTCCCACCCTGCCCTCCAGAGCTCCTTAGCAACCATGCTTAAAGCAGGCTCACACATCTACAGGACCTTGGTAACTGGCAGGAAACAGCTGGCCTTCCTCAGGTCTTATTTGATCTGGCCAATCAAACAGAACTGGCCATTGTCCACCCCAGCTTAATCCTTCCCTCCCGCAGTTTAACACAGCCCTTGGCAAAGGTCAGAGTCCTAGCAGCTCCTGCTGAGGGAGAATGCGCTGAGTGCTTTTGTGTGCATAATTCCATTTAAACCTGACAACCCTAGGAGGGAGGTGCTATTATTGTCCCCATGGTACAGATGAGGAAACTGAGGCTGGGGAAGTTACTTGCCCAAAGCTTCACAAGCTAGCAAATGAATGTGATGAAATCTGAAGCTGGCCCTGACTGGGAAGCCACCCTCCATGACCCCGCCCCCATCCCACGGGCATTTGGAATTTGCTGGAATCAGTAGGCAAGGGCACTGGAGGGCCAGAGGGCACATTTCTCCAAGAAGATGCCTTCCCTGGGCCCAGAGCTTCTGCCGTGGCTGAAGGGCCTGCAGATGTGGTCTCTCCATTCAGTCTCAACCACGTTCATTCTCCAGAATGGAGCTGACCAGTGCTGAGGAGGAGCCCTTGTCTCCCAGGCTCCTAGCTCCTCTGCCCTTGCCTGAGACCGGCCATCACCATATTTAATGCACATGTGAGCATGGACACACCTACACACTAGCACTGACGGAGTTCCTACCCTGGCCTCGCCAGGGGGAATCATCAGAGGGGATGGAGAGGAAACCTGGTCACTGGGGGTCACAGCAGATGCTGTGCTTGCAATCCGCAGTAAACAGAGCAGAGAAAATGGATTGCAAAATGCTTCTTCTCTAAACAGTGTGCTCTGCCTGTGTGTGTGCTCTATGGTCACGTGAGCCCCTTCCCTTGGCCCTGAGAGGCCTTCATGAGGGAATAACTGCGTGTCTCCAACACAAAGCCCTACTTGCGCTGTCAGAGGCCCTGGAGGAGGAAGAGGCGAGGAGGACACTTCCCTGCTGTCCTCCAGCGCCCACTGTGCCAGGGCAAGAGGCAGAGTGTCATGGACCTGGGTTGGGGCAGTGGGTGGTGCCCAAGGAAGCCGGACTGCCTAGCAATATGGAGAAAGGAGCCTCCCCCTGCAGCCTCCTGTCGCCCTGGGAGCCAGAGGCTGTCCCCTGACTCTACTGTCGGCTGTCTCTCCTAGCTCTGGCCTTGAAGAGCATCGACTATGAAACAGTGCCCGTCAACCTCATAAAGGATGGGGGCCAGCAGGTAAGGAGGCTGCCCCTGGCCACAATGTGGGAGTTGGAGGCCTTGGAGAACCCAGCAGGGGTGCAGAGGCCCCCTGGCAGAGGAGGCTGCTGGCTCTCCCTCATGGGAATGGCTGGCAAGCTGTGCAACAAGAGGAGCTATGGGAAGGACCCAGGCTTCAGGCTCCATACCACAGCCCGGCCTCTCAGTGCCTGACCCCCAGGAGGGTGGGTAGCGAGTGTGCCCTTGTCCCATGCTGGGCCCTCCGCATGTACCTAGGTGGCCAGAGTGTGAGGGGCTCATGTACAGGCCATTGGGATGAAGCCTGGAGCTCGGCAGCCACTGGAGGCTGGGATACTGCACAGATCAGCTAGGCATCACCTCCAGCCTTCGAGCCAGGGCCTTCCCCAGGGGAGGGAGGTGCGGGGGTGGGCAGCAGGCCTGGGGCCTTTCTGCTTTAGCCAACTCAGGCCAGGCCACCCAGCCCACCAGGACCCTCTCTCCACAGTTCTCCAAAGAATTCCAGGCACTTAACCCCATGAAGCAGGTGCCAGCCCTGAAGATCGATGGCATCACCATTGGCCAGTCGGTGAGTGCAGGGCTTGGGAGGCCCCTCCAGGGAGTGGTACCCCAAAAGAGAGGGCCTCACAGCTCATCCTTGCCTGTGTGTGGCCACAGCACCCAGCTCTTAGTAGGAACCCACAGCCATAAATCTTTGTTAAAGGGAGGTAGGTTGGCTGGTTGCTTTGGGACAAGAAGGGAGACTCAAGCGTAGGGAGAACAATTCTGCAGGATGAGGGTCCAAAAAGAGCTCATCTCCCACAGGGAGCCTCTTGGATTTATAGGCTTCAAGCTGAGTAGGACGAGGAGGAGGGAGAGGAGGAGGGAGAGGGGAGAGGGGGAGGAGGGGGAGGAGGACGAGAAGGAGGAGGAGGGGGGGGGGGGGAGGAGAAGGGGGGGGGAGGAGTTTGCGGGCCCTGCCCCTCCGGTCCAGGGGCCCTGGGCCCTCTCCTGCTCCCCTCACTGCTCCCTCTGGACAGCTCGCCATCATCGAGTACCTGGAGGAGACTCGGCCCACTCCGCGGCTCCTGCCTCAGGACCCAAAGAAGAGGGTCCTTGTGCGCATGATTTCCGACCTCATCGCTGGCGGCATCCAGCCCCTGCAGGTGCAGCACTGGTGTCTCCGCACTCCCTCGCTGACTGGCCAGCCCACTAGGGGCCCAGCTTGGGTGTGAGGTGGCAGGACAGGGAGGGATTCTGGAGAACTTAGACTAGATCACGCGGTGGGGCAGAGGCATGGGAGGGATCCCCGAACCCCCCACTCTGCTGGGTCCCCACCCGCACTGTAAGAAGCCCTGGGCATCCAGAGGTGTGGAAGGGGAGGGCCCGGTGAGGGGGGGAGAGGGGAAGAGAGTCTGAGCAGCAGAGCCCAGGCCGCCTGCCTTTAACCAGAGCAGCCTCCCTTTCATCTGTTTGGTAAAATAGATTGGGATTCCCATAAGATTTTTATTTTGTGAAGTCATCACTGATTTTTTAAAAAGGTAATACAACAATTCACCTGTGCTAACCCCTGACTTTGCAAATAGGCAATAGCCCCAGAAAGGCGGAGTGACTTTGCAGTCAGTTAAGTGTGACAGAGCAAGGACTGGAGCCCAGGACCATGGCTGTGCACCTGTGCCCCCACCCCCATGTCCCTTTGATTTTTGTAACAAAGGAGGTTGTAGCAGACAGTCATCCTCATTTTATAGATGAGGAAACTGAAGCCCAGAAGTGAAATGGCTCCAGGTGTGTGAGGATGGAACCAGAGTCCACATCTCCTGACAGCCAGTCCTATGTGCCTTCCCCACCCCCACCCCACCTCCATATCTTACTTCCACTCCTCACAAGGGACCATGTATGGGAGAAGGGATGCAAGGGAGATATGCTGGGGTTATAGCCGCACCCATCACAGCCATGGCTGTGTCCTAGGTCCCCACCCTTGCACATCTCTGCCAGAGTCACAGGCTTCCAGACCACAGGGACCACTGGGGCAGCCTGAGAAGGTGGTTACTGAGATCACTGCCCCCACCCCAACCCCTTTAACCTGGGGCCCTGATAGCAGGAAAGGGCTCAGAGAGTCTGGGGGCAGAGAAGAACAGGTACAGCCAGGGACGCTTGGGAACTAAGCTTTCCTGGGGGGCTTGGCTGAGCAGGCCAGCCTGGCTCCCAGAACCAATCACAGACTTTCCTTGGGCTGCACAGAACCTGTCGATCCTGAAGCAAGTAGGACAGGAGAACCAGCTGGCCTGGGCCCAGAAGGCCATCAGTTCTGGCTTTAACGGTGAGTCCTCACTCCTCTCAGAGAAACAGCCCTCATGCCCACGGTCCTGAGCATCTGAAACAGCTTTCCAGGCTCCTTGGTCTTGACGATGGCATAGATGAGGGTGGGGGGCAGGGCTGAGGAGGCAGTGGGCTGGGCGGCATCCAAACCTGGCCTCCACCTCTGGGAAGCTCAGAACTTGAGGCCCTTTGGAGCTGGATGGCCCAACCTCTGCTTCAGGAAACCAAGGCCAGCAGAGTGCCAGCCCGTGAGTGTAAGAGCTGCTGCCTGGGCCAGTGGCAGGCCTTTCACCTCGGGGAACAGTAGCTGGGAAACTTCTCATCCCCATGTCCCTACCAACTCACTCTAGACATGGCTGCCAAATTCCCTCCAGCACATGTGCCCCAGCCTGTCACTCAGCTCCCACCCATTTCAGAACTATGGAGGCCAAGGCCCAGAAAGGCCAGTCTCCCCTTTCTGTGCCAGAGTAAGCTTATTCGTGTCCCCCCCCACAGCCTTGGAGCAGATCCTGCAGAGCACAGCGGGGAAATACTGCGTGGGAGATGAGGTGAGCACCCCCAGGCCTGCCCACAGCGGCCTCCTGCCTCATGTCGACCCTCTCCCACTTAGACTAAGCCATCCCTGCACCCCAGGGCAGGCTCAGCAAGGGGGGGGGATGGAGAGGAGTAGAGAGCGAGGTGGTCCTCCCTGTGCCAAGCAGAAGGGAGCTCTGCTCATTTCTAGCCAGGAAGGGAGTCTCATTCCTGCAGGTATTCACGCTGAAGATCTCATGTCTGAGATAAGGAGGTGGCCTAGGCAGCAAATGAGGGATTAAACTACTAGTAGATGATGTCTCCCTTCCCTCCCAATCCTGAGATTCTAGGGCTCAGTGCCATTGACTCCTACTGCTAAGGCCCTGGCCTATGATAATTCTCATTCTAGCATCTCCTCCATTCTGGGAGCCCTCACTAAGGGCCAACGATGGCCCTTAACAAGCACAGCACATCCACTAAGGCAATCAGAACTTCTCTGGCCACCCACAGAATTGGTTGTCAGGGCAACTGGAGCAAGGCCCTCAGCTCTGGAGACAGACCACAGACAGGCCCAGGGAAGACAAGGAGGGGGAGGGGGCAGTGGGGATGGATGGAAGAGCCAGAAGCAAATGGGAACCTCAGGGCTGACACCCCAGTACTGTCACCAGTAGACACACCCTCCCAGCCTGTGAGTCTGCGGTGCACACCCTGATGCAGACCCACCCAACTCTCTTTCAGGTGTCCATGGCTGACCTCTGCTTAGTGCCTCAGGTGGCAAATGCTGAAAGGTAGGCGAGGACTCTGCCACCCTCCCTCTTCCTCCCGGCTCTTCCCCTCCAAGTGCCCAGCCTCCTCCCATAGTCAGCCCCTCCACCCCCACTTCAGCTACTGAGGTAGCATCTCACGCAGAGACCCTCCTGGCTGGCCCCTGTGCCAGGCCACACAAGCCACTGTGGCCTGGGAGAGACAGGCAGAGGTCTTCAGTGGAGCATCCTCTCCCAGGCCCAGCTGCAGTCCAGGTGATCCTGCATAGCCAGCACCTCCTTCTAAGAGGAGGCAGCTCAACTGGTGGACACCCCTAGAGGAAACCCCCAGAGCCTGCTATCCCAGACATGCTGTGTCTGTGTGAGCTCCACCTCTGTTTCCCGCATCAACCGTCAGGAAAGCATGAATGGGAATCTCTTTGTGGAAGGCACTGCGTTGGGGACCCTTAGGGATTCAGAAATGTATGATCCATCCCCTACCCCCTGGAAGCTTATGACTCGGGTGGAGAGACAGTCTTCATTTATAAATGCCTAGCACTGTGTCTTACACATAGTAGGTTCTCAATAAATAGCCATTGGTTGGAATAGGAGCGGTAGGCAACAGAGACATCAGACAATACTGCATAAGAGCTAGCCCTCCCCAGAGAGCTGTCTGTGAATAAGCCTTCCACCTGCAGGGTCACCTTCCCAGCCCTTCCCTGGCCAGCCCCGGGGGCCTCCTCCAGCCCTGCCTCTGTGCTGCCCTCACCGCCCACAGGGCAGTCTCCCGTACCCCTGCTGACCTTGCCTGAGGTGGGTGTTTCTCTGCCACAGGTACAAGGTGGATCTCACTCCCTACCCTACCATCAGCCGTATCAACAAGGCACTGCTGGCCCTGGAGGCCTTCCAAGTGTCTCACCCCTGCCGGCAGCCAGACACGCCCCCGGAGCTGAGGGCCTAGCTCTCAAACCATGCCCACTGGTGCAGGAGCAGAAGCTGGGTGGGCTGAACAGGCCTGAAAATGAGCAAGCCCTAACTGGAGAAGCAGAAGACTTGCACTCCTAGCCCTTGAACTTAAACTATAGCTGTGGATCTGCCTTAACACTGAACCTCATTCTGCCTTCATCCCCTCATCTGTCAAATGCAGTCAGGATGGGGTGGGAGGACTCTGGGAGGGAGGGAGGGAGGGAGGGAGGCAGGAACATTACCTGCTCCCTAAGTCACAGTGCAGTCATTAAGGTGAAGTGAGAATGCAGACTGAACTGCCTGGCAAGCTTGCCGGAGAGCCATAGGAAGTCTGTGTGCCGCCTCCCAGACCCTCTACTGTACCTGACTCCAAAGGATGCCCACCTGCAACTTGATCATTAAACTGAAGCCCAGGGCTCCTGGTTGTTCATTAAGACTGAGATGTCCAGGTTTTGGTTAAGGCAGTTCCTGAAGATGAACATTCTTTCTAGCTGGAATTGCCATGCCTGGACCAGGAGAGGAAGTCAGCAGCCCCTTGCCCACCCGGTGGCCCCTGGGACCTAAGCCCAAAAGATTGCCTGAGAGAGTCAGACAAGATACCGAGGAGAAGAGAGATAATAAGCAGGAAAGCCCGGCCAGCATGGCTCAGTGGTTGATTGTCGACCTATGAACCAGGAGGCTAGGGTTCGATTCCCGGTCGGGGCACATGCCCAGGTTGCAGGCTTGATCCCTAGTCGGGGGCAGACAGGAGGTAGCCGATCAATGATTCTCTCTCACCATTGATGTTCCTCTCTTTCCCTCTCCCTTCCTCTCTGAAATCAATAAAAATATATTTTACAAAAAGAAGCAGCAGGAAAGAAGGCACTTGTGACCAGCTGAGTTCCCAGGACTCGGAATGGCACCCTTAAGGGTTCCACTCCAGCACGGACAGGGAAGTGCCCTCCAGCCCAGTCCCTCACCTTTAGGGGCAGCATTCTCTGGACCAATCCCGGATCAGGCACTGAGGGTAAATCCAGTCATGAATGAATGGTCCGAGAACTGGAGGCAGCCTCCTCCATGGGCAGTGTGAACAGTTACCGACCAGACTAGCTCAGGAGACCAGGCAGGTAACAGTGTGCCTTCGGTTCCCATGCCGAGCAATGTTCATCCACAACCAGGATCACCACCTGGCAGAGATGTTGTATGGAAATTGGGGTCCCATACCTGCGACTGCATCTCCCCTGCATGGCTGAGGTTTAAATAGGGATCTAAGATATATGTGTCTGGTTCAAATGGAAGCCACCTTTCTCAGCCATGAGTCCCTTTTCTTCAGCCTTAACCCCAGGGATCTATTCTTCTCTCTCATCCTGGGCTCCCTGGGGCTCCTCCTTCTCTCTTGGACAACCTGGGTTTCAGGCTCTAGAATGACCCAAGTGGGCCACTCTAGTTCCCGAGATGAGTTTGTCCTGGTAGGGGCAGCTCTCGCCCAGTCCGTAGCAACACAAGCTGGTCTCAAGGCCAGTGCTGGGACCACCCTTGCTGCCTTCTTCGCCTAGAAACAAGGAGAGAACCAACCCAGGACCAGCTCAATTCTCAGGGGCCTGCAACTTTTCTGATGTCTCCTGTGGGTTTCAGGGACGAGGGCTGTGAGAAGTGAGGGGATCTGGGGAGATGGAATTGGGAGGGCTGCAAACAGAAGGCAAGCCCAGGGCAGCCACCAGCTCAGATCAACTAAAGGATGGAAAAGCAGTGTGTGTTGGGGGAAGAAGGGGACCAATGGGACGAGTCCAGGTTGTGGCCTCACCGAATGACCACAGCTAATGAGAAAGAAGAGCAGTCTGCCTGACTTCTGGGCCTGCAGTTTTGAGGCAGAGTGAGATTATCATGTGTTGCCAGCCCTGGGGCTTCCATGGAGTCCAGGTCATCAGCATGGTTAGCTGCTCGGCTGGAGATCTGAGATTTCGCTGGCTCCAGCCCTCCTCATAGGGAGCCATCCTCAGGAACCTGGGGCTGGCTTCATGGGAGAGAGAAACCTCTCTGCCCCTAGAGAACTTAGCTGTGATTTAGGGGTACAAGAAAGCATTTCTGCACCATCTCCCCTGCAGGAGGGCGGCGTTCCCCCAAGCTCCTCTAGGGCTGCACTCCCGTCTCCCTTCTGTTACCCAAGTGCCAAGCAAGGTGTAGCTTTGCTCCATAAATGTCTGTTAAAGGAAAGATATCCTTCCTGTGCAACCGTGGGTGGCCTCCCTGCAGGTCTCTCTCCTCCTTCGGGCCCTAGAAGGTCATGAAGGAACAAATATTTCCCCAAGTGCATAGACTTTTGTCTAGAGGTCAGACCAAACGGCTCCAAGACTTAGCGATAATTACGCTTCTATAAAGTGTTTTGAAGATTATTACCTCCGCTTCGACTCCTTCCAGTCTGCAGATAAATTCTAATTTTCAGGGGGCGAATGTGTTTCTCGATCCAAAACTATCACCCCTCTAAGGGATGTTTTCCAGTAGGGGCTTCTCTCCAAAGGCTAAGCGAGTGGTAAAAGTCCACATCAGTTGTTTGATCTGTGGAGAGCAATCAGCAGGCACCTGATCCTGGCCTGGGAGGCCACAGGGAGACGGGATCTGCAGTCTTCCCACAGTGTGTGTGGCCACGGGGTGAACAACAGATGTTGGGGTGGCCTGATACTGGCAATTAGATGGAAGTAGTTAAGTCCTGGCAAATACTTTAGAAGGATGAAAGCAGCGAGGACTTGAGAACAAAGCCGAAAATACAGGATTTTGTTCCAAAGCAATTTTTACATATCCATTAAGGAAAATAGTACACTGACGGGCAAACAGGTGGAGACACACATTCTTAAGATAAGTATTCATTTTACTGGCTCCTCCTAACTTTAAACACAACTTATTTACCTTTTGATTCCAAGGTCACAGCAGGCATTGTTCCCCTTTGTGAGGATACCTGGCTAAGCTGCCGAGTACAGCCAGAACCTCACGGGTTAAAAAACATCAGCTGAAGGTCAAGAGTTGCAGTCTGTGAGCTTCCTTATATAAGCCTGAACTCTGTCAGGGTCAATGATATGACAGATATGAGTGCCATTAAAAATTAAGAAATAATCTTCAGCCCTGACCGGTTTGGCTCAGAGATTAGAGCGTCAGCCCATGGACCAAACGGTCACAGGTTCAATTCCTGGTCAAGGGCCTGTATCTTGGTTGCAGGTTTGATCCCTGGCCCTGATCAGGGCACGTGCAAGGCAACCAATTGATGTATCTCTCTCATGTCAATGTTTTTTTTTTTCTCTCTCTCTCTCTTTCGCTCCCTCCCTTCTACTCTCTCTAAAAAATTTTTTAATGGGAAAAATATCCTTGGGTGAGGATTAAAAACAAAAAATCTTCACACAGTGACATATTCAACATACCCAAACATAACGCATTCAAGATCCTTCGTACATACAGTCTGCCTGGGCTTCTTATTATTGGTTGCAGAGTAGTTTGGTGGTGAGATTATATCATTTGACTCACAATTATTTAGGATCTCTGCCTCCTGATACAACAGCCTCTAAAATATGTAGCAAAGGAAAGATGGAACAAGCTCATCTTGGAACCACAGATATCACTAAAGGCAATATTTAAACGGCACCCCTCTCTGCTCAGATGTGAGTCCTTCAAATTCTGAAATAGACAGCAGGGATGTGCAGCATTGTAAGAAATGCCAACGACAGCGTATAGTGTCAATTTTGCAAGTGAAAATAGGCTAAATTAATACCGCCCCGGCTGAGTTAATGATTACCCTGGTGTTCAAAGTACTGGTTCCAAATTTGAACAGAGTAAATAAGTAAATTCACTGGAAAATGAACATCACTGGGGACCAAATACTGACAAAACCTGATAATGTTCTATTTAGTAATCATTACTCTAAACCAGTTTTTTCACTCTTGGGCCAAACCTAGCTCCCAGTTCATAATACTCTGCTATAAATTTAAACGCAGATGAAAGATCTATCATTAACCTCATTCTCAATATTTTCTTAATTGTCAATTTTCTTAATTTGTATAGTCTCAATAGATTAAGTTTACAGAATACCTTTCATTTAAGATGCAAAGGAGAGATAAATAAAAAAATTTTAACGTAAATCAGGTTCATTAAGATATAACTCAAATGTTTCAGGTGCATAGTGAAAAAGTTTATTTATGACAGATTTCAAAACTCGGAAGAGAAGACAAAGAATGCACAAAAGCATCACAAGACTGTTACATAATATAAAAACACAGGACTGAGCACTTAGAGAACCATAGCTCAGGATCATCTGTGTGTCACAGCAACACATTCAGTGCCACAGGGTGGTAAATATGGCATTTTAAAGGAAAAACCACTCAGAGGACATGATTAAATAACAATTTGGTACAGAGCTCTCAACTTAGAAATCGAGGGGCTGACAGCATTTCTCAGGATAGAGAACACGTAAAACCAATCGCAATGAGATACTTTTGTATTTTAAATAAAAGACTGTTCCCCTTTCAGACCCCTCTTTGTAATCTCAGCATCAGCACATGATATAGAATAAGGAAAGAATACCTTTGTGGTTGCCAGTTGCTTAAATATTTACCAAGAAAGCGTGATCATCTTTCCATCAACGGACAGAGCTCAGTGTGTGGCACCACAGCAGGCCTTTCAGAAATGAGCAAAATGGCACAATGTGGTTTAGGAGATCTTCACGCACCTCCCTCTGTTCCAATTACCCTCATCCAAAGCCTGGCTTTCTTATAACCCATCACTCTGATTACAAAGCAGCTTTCTCCTGGGAATTTCAAAACACTTCCCATATGAAGGGAGCATGGATGGGTACACCAGTCATGGGTTATAGGCTTGGACTTGCTCCTGAACAAGGCTAAGTGGAAATAATTCAGCTTGATTAAACAAAAATGGGACAATCATCTCAGAAAGGGATGTTAGTAGAGTTTTTAATATGTGATTTCCTAATTAAATGTACTGTTTAAGACATAAGAGAAGGAATTAAGATAATGTTTTCCAGATGACGCTTGCCTGAACCTAAAAAGCAACAGTAACAACCAGTCACAAGGAACATCACAGGCAAGGCAGGGGAACCCTAAGTGAGGACGAGAGTTCAGGAGAAGAGCTCCTTAAAGCGATGCCAGTGACGAGCTCCTCCGTAACCCTATGTACTGTAATAGTTCAAGCCAAAACTTTAGAATTGTTCCTGACCCTATATCAGAACTTCTAGAAAATATACTTTGTCCCTGAAAAGATTTCACATATAATATTTTACCCCTGGACAAACCCAAACTACCTGCTTCAAGTGACATGCAAATGGAATTTAATCTAGAAAGTCTGTATCTCTAGATTGCTGGGCACCTTTTCCTCGTCGCTGAGAGTGAAGAGCCATGAAATTCATCCACATGCCTGGGGCCTATGAGAAATCAAAGCACATGGAACAGAAACCAAGCTCAAGGCAGTACCAGGACTCTAATGAAGAGTCTTGCTTTTGGACTTAGTTTTTGAGGGAAGGACTATTTGTAAATGAATCCCACACTCAAGGCTTTAGGCAATTAATTGGGGCTCCTTAGCTTGGTGAGGAGAGATTCCAACAGGAGGGGCCTCCCTGGTTCAGGCAGGGACAATGCAGCGCTCCAGAGGGAGCAGTGATTTCTGAACTCTGGCCCCACAGCAAAGTGTTTCTCAGCCTTTGAGTCCCAAATCTTGCCCTAAGCTCATTACGTAAATAACTGGATAGATGTCAGAGCAGTGTCCACAGGGGCTGGACTGGTTAGACAGAGCAAAGGGGCGACACCGACCATAACCAGGCACCAAGAGAGCCAAGACAGTTCTTCCCCAAGGGCCTCCCCTATTCCAAGAAGACGCCAGGAACTAGCTCCCAGGGTTCTCCTTTGCAGAATACCAGAGTCACTGCCCACAGGAGACTTGGCTCCTTCAGTGGGCCCTGAGGCCAGACTCTAAGAACACTCCACTGATATTACACTTGGAGCCAGAAAGAGAATAGTTCCCGCAGATGGAGGGCTCGCTCCACTTATTAGCCAACTCAACTACTTTGTCGACCTCATCAGTACAGCACTGTCACATCCTCTTCACGCACTTGGTGAGGTTAACAAGAGTTCTGGTTGCACAGTCACCCAGCTGTCCAAATATGGGACCATGAGTCACACTCCCTCCTTCCAGGGAGGCCTCTGGCTCAAAGCTCTACTTCGAACCCTGACTGACTGCTTTATCTACTCAACTCTATGATCCCTATTATTTAATTCTGGTTAACTGGCTAAACTGAGGCCGTGGCTATCATGCTGGCAGTGCTAAACAATACCAGAAATACCCAGGACATCAGAACGAAACGGAAGGGGCTCGTCCCTTTCTGTCTCTCAGCTGTGTGGAAATGTGAGCCAGGGATAGGATCCCATGTGCATGAAGACTGGGACGTTGGCCATGTGGACACTCACCACACACTGCACTGACTGCTGGAAAGCGCCGGCTTGTGACTGAATTTAGACACCCATTTCCTACTTCCTCCCCCAAAGAATCATGCATCACAGCTCCCTGAGCACAAACACAATGAACAGAATGACTTGCTCTCTAAAGACCATAAATCCCTTAACAAGCTCCCCTCACAACAACAGAAACCACCTTCCTTCGGACTGAAACTCACTTTCCAACTCTTCCCAACCACTGAGATGCCCCGGGATGACGCTCTGCCCTTTCCAGCAGCTTCAGGAGTTCTGCACTTTGAGCCAGGTGCAAAGAGACTAGCTACAGGTCCATGTGGATCTTTCAGACTCAGGAGAAAATCTAAATGGAAGCTCTAGCTGCAGGTTCCGTTGGTCTGTTCCATTTACTACTATGTGCCCTTAGCCCACCCAGGTTAAAGAAGATCTGATTCCTACACCTCACAAGGAGTGTGGCTTGAGACATGCTCTTATGGCTTGAGACTCTCCTATGGTGTTGGTCAAAATTAACCTATTTCATCCCTTTCTTAGCCAGAATCAAAACTAACTGGGGCCACAGTGGCACAGCTGGAAGTCCGCCTGGCTTCTTTCTAAACCTACCATCTTTTTTCATGGCACTTGACTTGTAAGTCCCAGAGAAGACAGAGATGAAATAAGGCATCGGGCCAGGAGTACCCTAAGCAAAGAAGACCTTCTCAAAAATATGTCTAAAGTCAGTCCTGCTGGAAAAGACAGCAAAGTGGGTTTGGGATTTCTACAACAAGCACAGTGAGAACCAGTGAGGCTTCTGGCTTAAAGAACAGTTCCAACTAATGAACCACAAACTAAGAACTAAACAAAATCAGGCCTTGACTGGTGTGACTCAGTTGGAACATCATGCCATACACCAAAAAGGTGGTGGGTTCAACTCCTACTCAGGGCACATAACCCAGGTTGCAGGTTCAATCCCCAGTCAGGGCACGTGCGAGAGGCAACCGATCAATATTTCTTTCACATCAGTGTTTCTCTCTCATCAATAAAACAAAATTTAAAAGAACTGAAAATCAGATATGAGCAAAATTCTAGGATATATATTTGATAGCTTTCTTTGTTCCCCTCATTTTATTGTTTTCATTCCTTACTATCAATTTAAAAAGGCAGTTCTCAAGGTGTACACAACTGTCTCACTCAGGCCACTTTCCCTAAAACAAGTCTTTTAGGGAAATATTCGGGTCACCCAACAATGTACCTTAAACCACATACTTTGGGATTAAAGGTCAAACTTTTGCAGAGAAGTGGTCTTAAATAATAAATATAAAAATACAGACTTTTGGGTTTCACCTAATTCTTTCAAAGGGGGACTGGGAAGGCTCATCAAAAACACATCAATTCAGATATTTCCTATAAATTTTACATTGATATCTAATCCCAATGATTAATATAAGGCAGTGAGCTTTCAGATTTAATTCTTCCACAAATATAATATAGGGGACAGTATATACATTTTCAAAGTCTGAGGTTTTATTTCCTAAGTAACAGATAACAATATTTTTAAAGTCAATTAAGAAAAAAATAACAATGGCCTCATTTCAAGTTGCTACCTACTTCCATTATAAAGCTACAGACTGTCTGAGGATCGAGGTTTAACGTCAGAGTCCTGAGGATGTTCATAGAGCAAGAGAGATTACAGTAAAGTCCTTCCACAGCAGCTTCACAACTACCTCACTCCACTGCTGGCACACTGGAGAAGAAAACATCAGAAATGACCGAGGGAGAGGGGCAATACAGTGTGAGTCTGAAAAGGGGAGACCAGGGAACACTTTTATGAAGACCGCCTCCCGGGTAACTCATGTTGCATGAAACAAGTCTGCAAAGATCCAGGAACTCCCTGACATAGGATAGTTGGTGTCTGTGCAGGGAACACAGGCTAACTGGACACTTGTCAAAAGAAACAGAATGGTAAAATCATCTTTGCCTAAAGATTAGCAGGTTATAATTTTTAAATCCATGTGGTGGGATATATATACATAAGGATGTTTACTATATCTTTCTTTTTAAATTTTTGCTGAAAATTTTTCATTGTAAAATGTTGGGGGAAATTAACCCTTTAAACATGTCTTCCTATCTAGAAGCCCCATCTCTCAACAAAGTAGCAAAACCAAACAAAATGAAGAAATTTAAGGACTCGGCCACTCTGTGTAGAGAATTCTAGGCTCTCTCCTATGATGAAGTACTTTCTTTCGACTGTTTGTTAATATTTATCTGTGCTCTGGAGGACAGGGTGAGGGTGAAAACAAAGGATTTTCTTTTCATTATTTGGTTCTGTAAACTTGGACAGGGTGAGACTAAGGAAATAACTACCTCTTAGGATTTGCTGGGCTATGAAATTCTCAGTAATTACCTTTGCTTCAGTACATAATATTTTGTTCCTACAGTACAATAATTTCAGAAATTTAATATGAGAATAGTGAATGAATTTAAAAAATACCTTCTCTCAGCGATATGTGCAAATGGAACAAAGAAGCCCTGACTGTCAGGGAAACACCAGTGTAGAGTGAAATATAACAATATCCAGGACTTCAAAAGTGACCAGACAGTAAGAGGCACACAGAGGCTATGGGAACAAGTCCCTCAGGCTTCCCTGAAGCAACAGAACTAAGATCCCAAAGAAAATAAGTACAGAGACTCTCACGGCAAAAATACACAGTAAGTTTATCCAGGGAGCTTGCTACGGCCTGGCAGCTCCATTTTAAGAGACAGTCAGAAGTTAATAATAAGCAAGAAAAATAAGCAAGGCTTTGGCTGACTGGAGAACAGCTCAGTAGAAAATTATTTTGTAAAGATTATGTTAGCAAAGTTCAGCCTTTAGTGATGAAAGAGTGGTCACTCAGCTATCTGATGGGATGATGCACAGCAAGTTGGCTTTTCGCTGCCCAAATAGACAGTCACTAAAATAATTTCTAATTTCTTACAAGGTATATCAATTTTGGCCAGTGTAATCCTCTACAAAATGCACTCATATATAAAATAATGGCGGCACGATGCTGCTCAGAGGACGGGGATGCTATGGCAGTCCACTAATCCCACCCTACTTTGGGCTTTGCTCCCAGGGGAACAGAGGGTGCAGGCTGGACCGCTCCTTGTCCATGTAGTAGCTGATGCTACTACACACCTATTGTGAGGAGCCCTGGTCTTCCATTTCCTGCTCCAATAAGGAGGGGAGGCCTGGTGCAAAGCACCCACACAGGGAAGGAATGAGCCAGAGAAATCATCTTGAAGGTGACTCCTCATTGCAGAAAGACTTTGATATTTGGGAATCACAGGACAACTCTGACTGGCTAGTCAGGTCCTCTGTACTCAACCCGGGGCAAATGGGCAGATTTCCTCACAACCTAGACTTCCTCAGAGGGGATGCTGGGGTAGGTCATCCAGCTCAGAAGGGGGAAGATTCCTCCCAAAGCATCACAGGACTGGAGTGCAGGAATGGGCACTCATCACTTTCCAGCTTCTCTTAAAATCATCATCAACTCCATAGAGGAGGCGGCCGCAATGGCTCAGAGCAGATGTAAGTCTTCTAAGAAACAGATGGAAACTGCTTCAAAGACAAAATGAAATGTGCTTAAAAAAATAAATAAATTAATAAATAAATCTAATTTTTCTTCAAAAGTCTAAGGCAGTAACAGACGTGACACAGGAATAAGAACAAGGAGGTACTGACAACCACAGTGGTCCCTTCTCTGCCAGAGGCCCTGCCACCCTCCCGCTGTGGTGACCGCTGGCTGCAGCAGCCTGCGGCACTCCTGGGCCTCAGGGTCAGAGTGGGAGAGGCCATCACCAGGGAAATGCAAGGTCTGGCCTGGTGAAGAACACATCCGATCAGCAGCAACAGTGAAGCTCATTACCACCCTTCCTAAGAGACTCTGAACATCAAAAGCTTTAAGCCCTCGATGCAAGACACATAAACACAGAAACTTTGGAAGTCTGATTGGTTTCTAAATAACATTCTTACTCCAAAGAAAGGAAAAAGTGGTGAGAATCTGGATGGTATTTTTTTTTTTTTTTTAACGTTCTTTCTAAGATAATACCCCGTCTTTGATTATACAAAAAACAAACAAACATTAGTAACACTTGCCTTTCAAAGATGTGGGCTCTGGCATCAATCCAGTACCTAATTGGCACCCTTTGCCCTTCAACCATGGGTGCCCTTGGTATGGGTCACTGCCTCCTGAAACAGGAAGTAATGGGGGCAGCTTTTCTTCCCAGAAAAGTTACAGTGACCATCCCTTTGGATTGCACAGAAGTCCTTGCTGTGATGGTGAACACACAGGCGTAGGAAAGGAAAAAGAGGAGGCAAAGAGGCAGAGGCGAGCCCTCAGGACTAATAACGCCCCTCATAGGCCGTGAGGGCTCCCAGCCTGTGCTAGCGACCATGAAGAACTGGCAGGCAGGAATATGGCAGTGGTGAGCGGCTGGACAGAGCCTTCTCCAGCCAGGGAACTGGGCTCCTTCATGGACAGTGTGCTTTCCCTCTCTCAGCACTTGCAAAAAGAGAGTGGGTACCACCAAACACATCTGCAACAAAGGCTCTGGGAGAGGAGAAAGCAGCAATCCTGTACCAAATACCTATTTTTAGAAGGCAACACCCAACTTGCTTTTAGGCTTTTGCCGGATGGGCGCCTTCATAGAGGGATTCTGCTGGAGTCTGAAGCAAGAAAAGTGTGAGTCATGGACCATAGAACAGGGGCACTATACCACCACCTGCAGAAGCCGAGGAGTGGGCAAAGCTACGTGGGGTCAACGGTCAGGCATGCCAGGCAGGACATGAGGGTCAGAAGCCTCATGCTCCACTTCGAGCTCTTGCCTGTTGGAAAGAAGAGGCACCAGCTGGCAGCCTGCTCAGCCAGCAAACACCGCCTGCCCGGTCCCCCGGGCCTTCAGCTAGTGTAGTAGACGTGGAAGTAGAGAGTCTTGTTGCGAAGCAGGGAGTAGGAGTTGTCAAACTTGAGCAGGTAGATGCCCTCCCCAGGGTAGTCGTGGCTGCCAGCCTGCACGTCTCGGTGGCTGTCCCGCCGGTACACAGGCATGACCTCCCCGTAGCGACCCCGCAGGGAGCTCCTGGAGCCTCTCTCCACATCTCCGGCTGGGACAGGGTCTGCATGAGCAAAACGGCAGAGTGTCTGGACATGAGTTCAGAGAACACAGGTAAGTCCTACATGAAGGTAAGAGAATGGACCGGGTGAACTAGTGGCTTTAACCCCGGGGGGATGCTCTTGCCCTCCAACAGGAATGTGGAAATATCTGGGTGATCCAAGGGTCCAGGAGTGCTAAACATGAGGACAGCACCTGCCTCACAAACAAGCATCCCCCCCAAATGCCAATAACGCCTCCACTGAGAAACGAGGATTTAGCCTTATGGAACCTACCTAGCTCCCAAAGTGTCCAGACATTAACAAGGGAGGGAAAGATATTTAGAAGGGATGATTCTCACGTCCTTCACTCAAGCAGGGAACGAACTAGCTAATGGAGGTAGGAAAAGCAGACAAACACGCTGCACAGAGTGACCTAGACCTTCCAGCTGGCCTCCTAAAGAGCAGCAAATAAGATATGAGGTTCTCCTCTTCCCTGAATAACTTACGACTTCCCTGCAGACTTGCTTGTTCACAAAGAAGCAAGTTAAAGAATTGATTTTAAGATGATACAGGAAAATCGAGGAATAAAACTAATGCTTAGATTTATATTATAGTCCCCACCCCCGAAAGTGCCCCAGGACCATCCTGAGAAGGTATTGCAAGTAACAACTAGAATGGAGCACAGAGACTACTTTTAAAACTGCTCCAGGTGTAAAATAAAAAAGCAAACAGTAGCCCTAAACGGTTTGGCTCAGTGGATAGAGCTTCAGCCTGCGGACTCAAGGGTCCCAGGTTTGATTCTGGTGAAGGGCATGTACCTTGGTTGCGGGCACATCCCCAGTAGCAGGTGTGCAGGAGGCAGCTGATCGAGGTTTCTCTCTCATCGATATTTCTAACTCTCTATTTTTCTCCCTTCCTCTCTGTAAAAAACCAATAAAATATATATAAAAAAATAGAAAATAAATAAATAAATAAAATAAAAAAACAAACAGTAGTCAGCCAGCTGTGACCATCTGTTGGGGGAAGGAGGGAGACTATGGGTACATTTAGCAAATTATAATCACTCAGTATGGTTCTAGGCCAAGAATAAATGCAAATATCGTAAAACTAAGTGATAAGTGAAAAATAATCTCAGGTTTATGTGTGATCTGAATAACACTGCCTCTATACACAATAGCAATGACCCACCCGTTTCCCTGCCCCTGTCCCTTCCCTGTGCCCAGGGAGATGTTGGGGAAACAGCAGGTACTGATTAAAAGGAAAAGACGCTTCCACTAAGGCATCTATCCAATCCCACCCGAATGCTCTCTGAGGGTCTGACTTCAGCCTGCGTCACTCAACTTAGCAGGCGATGCTGGGAGGGATTCCTCGCCCACATGCTGAGGAAGAGGAGGGCTGGCACAACACAGGAAGTGGTCACTAGATAGTAGGCTGAGCCTGGGAAGGAAACTGCCAAGTATGTTCAAGTTACATTTACCTTCAAGCCCCTCCTCCTCTTCCTCGTCTTCATCCTCATCCTCACTCGAATCACTGACCTGCACAGTTATGTCAGTGCTGGTTACAGGGGTCCAGTCAAAATAAACTCCAAAGCCAATGTCATAGTCATCGGTGGCAAACTCCCAGCAGACACGCTTCCCCTCTGGATGGGTAGGAACCCGGATGGTCACCACCTCACCACGCTTCACCACCAGGCAGCTGTTCTTCTCCTTGCCCAGCTTGCTTTTGAATTCCTTCATCTTGGCAAAGGTCCAGATGCAGGGAGGAGCCATCAGCGGTGGGGAGACTGAAAGGACAGAGGAACCAGGAGGAAATGCTGCCACGCCTGGCATTTGCTTAGGGAGGTTGTCATAGTCAAAGGCGTTCTTTCTACTGGCTTTTTTTTACTTCCTTTCACAAGTTACTTTCTTTCTTTCCTTCCGACTCATCTGTCTGCCTGCCTTAATTTAAGTACCCACTGGAATCAGAGAAACCACCTCACAAAGGTCTTACCTTTCCTGTGGTCCCCCAGAAGATCTGCAGATTCCAAGTCAGCCGAAAGAATATCTATAGCTCCCGTGTGCTCAGACTGGATCATAACAATGTCCCCAGACCTCTGTGGAGCTTGATATTTGGCCATCTGCACAACAATTCCAGTTAGAGGACATGTTAGAGTGGCAGATCCCAATTACCCCCACTCTCCCAACTCTGAGCTTAATGTGCTAGTCACCATTCCTTCTCTTTCTTCCAGCTACAGGTTGTTAATAAATTCTAATTACTTTAATGCCACCAAAGTGTTCCCTAATTTAAAGATGTGTTCTCTCCTACCCTTTGGAACTTACCCACTCAAGACACTTTATAGAATCCTTGCCCACAAACATCCTCAGAGCTTGCTCCTGACTTGTGCATCAGCAGCTTCTCTGGGCCATGCCTCGGTCTCAGCTTGCCCTGCACAGTACCTCCCTACTGCGTCACTCATAACAGCTCTTGCACCCAGGGTTTAGCTCAACTCTCATTCTGCCACACAGTCCTCCTGCTACAGTTCCCATTCAAGGGTCCCTTCCAGGCCACTGTCAATCAATTCGCTAAAGCACTGCAGAGAGAATCCAGTTTGTTGTCTCTTTCTGTCCGTCTATCTTATCCTATCGGTTGTCTCATCCAGCATCAGTGTTCTATAAATAATTATAACTTCCCCTTAGACCAGCCCCAGAATTTGCATTTACACGGTGTATTTGCTGTCAGACATCTAACCTGCATGGAAGAGTGCAAATGTCACTCGATACTCAAAGCCCTTGACAACCCGTGCAGGAGCCTGCACTCTCTCCTGACTGGGTCTCACTTCAAATCACTGAGATTAGGGTTCCTCTGTTTCATGCTATTACGCCTGAATTTCCTGCTCCTTTTACAAGCAGTCGGCAGGTAACACAAGTAGTGTACCAGTACCTACTGCCAACATGGGAGAACACATCAGTGAGACAGCGGTCCAGTTAAGAGACCAGAATTATATTTGCAATAAATAAATAACTTTTGTAACCTCCCAAACTATATTCTCATACTACCCATTTCTGGAGAATAGTCTTTCAGTTCTTAACTCCATTACTAAATGAAGTGAATCAGACTGTGGCTAACTTGCTTAAATGAGTCCTTCCTTTACCAGAAGGCTAAACAAAGGATTTAGCTTGAAACTGATTAGCTACAAAGCCTTAGTAAAGTCACTAATAGCTCTTAGCCTCAGTTTACTCATCTGTAAAGTAGGGATATATGGTACCTATCTCACAGGGTAGTTCTCAGGGGTAAATGAAGCATTGTGAATAAAATGCTTTATAAAATCTAATGCATTATACAAATGTAATTATAATGTTTGCCATTGTCTTTACTGACACTAATACCATTTGTTATTATAATATACACTCGTGCCCGGTGCATGGAATCGTGCACACTGAAAGGAAATTAATTAGAAGGTGGCCCATGGGGTAGGACTGGGCGAGATGGGCTGGACATGCCCTGGAGTCAACCTCCTGTGGTCCCTCTCTGGCTGGCTACACCTGGGGTGGCACCACAGCTCAAAGGGCAGCACCACAGCTCAAAGGGCGTCTGCGCAGTGAGCAGGGTCCCTCCGGCAGGTGGGGTCCCTTGGCCTGGCCTGCGGTGATCAGGCCAAAACCAGCTCTCCAGCATTCCCCAAGGGGTCCCAGATTACGAGAGGGCGGTATTTGGGTGACATACCCTGGAATCGGGCTCCCTTCTCTCCGGTTCCAGGGTGCGTCACCCAAGAACCGCCACTGCCAAGTCACTGCAGCTCAGCAGCTCCTGCGTTTAGCATCTGCCCCCTGGTGGTCAGTGCATGTCACAGTTACCGGTCGGATGGTTGGATGGTCGCTTAGTCTTTTATATATACAGATGTTAGTAATGATATAAGCAACCCATATTTCCATGGCAGAACACCACTGCTATCAATGCCATTTCTATAGAATCTTTACCGTAGATCCACCACAAGATAAGTGAGAGTGAAACACAGTCCAATGGTTTAGGCTCCTCACATTGAGGAGAGTCTAGACAACATGTAAACATTCTTTTTAACGCTTCATTTTTTAAATAGGTGCCTACTGATACGCTGATGGGGCCTGTGGAAGATAACACATGATCAATCGCCAAGTAACTAAAAATGAGATGCCCAAAAAGAGCAAAGAGAATTCTGGGAGCCACCCACAGTGCTTTCTAATTCCAGCCCATCCATATATACCTAGATTCTGGTGCTGTAAACTCCTCCTTTTGAAAGAGAGTGAGAATGAGCTTCCTACCTTGTTGAGGACCTGGCCCTGGTCTGTAGGCCGCAATTTCTGTTCCACCAAGGCCTGAGCCTCCAAGGCACTGGCTGCTTTCCGAAGATCTTCCGCGGCATCCTCACTCACTGGAGGTACCATCTGCGGCCTCTCAGAGGAAGACAACATGTTATTCAAAAACTCTTTTAAAAGCCACACTAGCTCTGGAGAAATTCAGCAATAAAACACACTTCAAAGGACACACCCACACCCCCTGCTTTCCTCTGGCATTCAGGTCTCCTATCAATTTAGCTGACCACTGCCCAGGGCTGAACGAGGCCACAATAAAGTGGTGACAGTACATGAGGGCCCACAGACGGACAAAGCCACACCCCAGGCTCCAGGAGCCATGGTAAATACATAGCTCAGTCATCTGAGATGGACTGCAGGTCTGGTTTTACTCCTCTCTCTGGGACCCATGCTATTTGTTCCACATAGAATTTCAACCAGAGATAGAATCTCAGTACACATAAAGCCACCGGTTAAAAGCAAAAAAAAATGGATTGATCGTTAAGACAAAGAAAATGCAAACTGATTAGCAAGGCAATCCCTGTCCACAGTTATCCCAGGAGCAGGGTTTCAGCATTGCCATCACACAGCCTACCTTTTGCAACCCTGTCACAGATCTCCATATTGCACCCAACTCACAGGGTACTGAGAATAGGTAATCAATCACTTTCTTTTCTTTTTAATCTATTATCCTGATGGCTTGAACTATATATATTTGAATAGTTATTTCAAAGAAGCAAGAAAATAATTATGCTCGCTTCCATCTTCCCTGGCTTCCAGAGAGACTAGAGAGTGCATGAAGCGCCAGGGCTGCAGCACAACATCCAGGTCTCCTGGGAATGATCCGTTTCCGACAAGAGGCGGCATGGATTCTTCAGAGCAGCAGTTATCAAAGTATCTTGCGGAATCCCTGGGTCCTTAAAACTCTTTCATGGGAATCTGTGAAGTCAAAACTTCTTCATAAAAATTCTAAAATATGATTTGTCTTTTTTCATTGTCATCTTCTCAAGAGCAGACAGTGGAGTTTCCTGGAGGCTACATGTGATATTGCCACAGAATGAATGCAGAAGCAGATCTGAGAACCCAACTGTCTTTTGTTATGCAGACATTACAGAGACTTGCGGCATCTCCCCGCTAAATTATTTTTGCTTTGGAAAACAGTTGTTTTTCATTAAAAACATGTTATTTATATTAATATGGAATGAGTTTGTTATTGTTCTTTTTAAATGAATCAGTAATATTTTTTTTAATTTTTCAGTTTTAATTTCTAATATAGTAAACATTGATAGATACAACCCACATAAATAAAAATTCTTTGGGGCGTAAAGGTTTGCTGCTTTAGGGCATCATTTCCTCTGAGTAAATGGCTGGGGAACAGTACTTTTAACCACATGGGAAAGAGAGGGCTTATTTTGGAGCTTGTCAGTTTCTTTTTTCTTTCTTTTTTTCATTTTCTTTCTTCCTTTCAATGCAAACAAGAAAACCTACTCCTAGCTTATAAACTATCTCTTCTTTAGATAAAACAGAGCCATCTTTTAAAATATCCTAGTCACTCCAACCTCCTTCAGAATAAACAAGAGGTAGTTATTATGAAAATTAGCTATCGATACTGTTGATTTATATGGATTTGCTTGAGTAATCCTGTGTGAATTGTAAATTGACCTATGTGTGAGTCTATTTTATCCTCTTAAACCCAGAAATTACAGTCCATTTCTTATTTCTTGACACTATTAGGTGAGCTTGGTAACAAGGACTGGTCTTACTCCCTCTTGTGTGCACAGTGTCTGCTCCCAAGCCTGTCACATGGAACCCTAAGGCCCTTTGCACTCTGACCCTAGGAGTTGCACTCTGACCCTATCTCTCCTAGAATGACCCCCTCTCGCCTTGCCCAATCCACTCCAGTCACAAGGGCCTCCAAATGTCTTGAGAATGCCCATCAGTTCAAGCACTCTCCCACTTGAGGGTTTTTCACCTGCTGTCACCTCTGCCTAGAATCCCCTCCCCCTAGTTACCTTCTGGCTTCTTCCTCAGGTTCCTGCTCAGCCATGACTTTCGGGAGTCCTCCCAGATGTCTGAGTATAAAATGGCTCTCCCCTCCTTGGCCCATCACTCTTTGCCCCCTCTCCCCCACTTCACTTTTTCTGGCTGCACTCATTACTGCCTGACATATTATGTACCATATTTTGTTGATTGTAAGATGCATATTTGTTTTCAGATTTTAACACAACTGAAATATGGGCTGTCCTAAAAATTGGTGATGTCTTCAAACTGCCTGGGGCCTGGGCTGGCATGAGTCCCTCCACAGAAGATGTGCATCTGCTCTGCCAGGGTGCGGGAGCCCGGGAGCACTACCAACGGAGTCGGAGTTGCCTTGAGGTTCTGTTTAAGGGTTTGTTTAGACCAGACGGGCAGAGTGAATTTAGGAAACAAACTGGTGACTACAAACTTGTGGCTCGTATATTCGGGGGACATATTTTGCCCTGCCCTCATCAGTGCCAAGGCTGAGACTTTGACGGTTCCCTGTTGTCCTTTGCTGTGTAGGCGATTTCCCCCTCATTTGTCTTTTCACGGAAGGTGCAGGCTTTTGTTGAGCCAGAGCTCCGGGGGGGGGGGGGGGGGGGTGTCTCTTATTAGACTCACTATCGGGCATTTTTTCTTTCTTGCTGGTACATAAAGTAGCAGTTCATCTTACAGCTGATGGCAACTTAGATTCCATGAAATAGATTCTTAATTCTATGGTATACTTGTTTTCTGCCTGCCTCCCTCACTAAAATATAAGCTCCATGAGAACAGGGACTTGGACTGCTTGCTCATTTGTGGCATCTTCAGTGCCTAGGACAGTGCCAGGTACACAGCAGGCTCTCAATAAATATCTGTTGCATGAATAAACAGCAGCCCCCCCAATCATTATTTGTTGAATGAATGTTACTTTTTGTTTGGGAACAAAGAAGGAATATTTGGAATGTGAGGAGACGAGAGTTAATCTGACCATTAGCCTGCCCTTATGGTATGTGGCATCTAAAATTTAGTGTCTTTGCCTTTGTGCATACTACTTTGCACAAATACGGTTCTGTTTATTTAAAAATATATCTTTTACACAGGACATGCACCAGCCACATGAATTTAACATTCACATTAGCATTTTATGCTCTGAAGAATATCAGTGAAGGGTATTTTGGGAAAGATGAATTGCAAATCACTTGATGCCAGTGATAAACCACGTAAAGAAAACACTCCCACTGTAAGCCTCTGGCTGTGCTGACCCGGAACAGGCAGGCCATTCCAAAGGGAGGGGCCAGAGGGCCAGCCCAGGGCCAGCCTCACTAGAAAAGATAGAGCGTTCTGCCGTTTCCGTTCCCAGTACACACAAAACACAAACACTAAACTTCAGGCACTAATTATCATGATTGCGGAGGTTTTTTTCTTCATACACTAGATTTTAGAAAAAAAACTTTAAAATTAAATTTTCTTTTTTCTTAGAATGTTCTATATTCCTCACTCAAAAAAATGTATTTATTCTTAGGAGGAAAAATCAGTTCTGTGCCAAAACCCATCCCCCAAAGATCCTTCAACTCAACAGAAAAAGGGTGGTGGCAGGATGGAAAGTTCTCCTCAGGGGATTTGATGAGAACATGAAATATCTCAAATAATCAAAGCCTGAGGAGGCTGTATCTTCTAAAAGGAGTGTTATATACAGTAACCTAGTAGCTCTAAGCATAGAACTCAAAACCCTCCTATCCGTATTTATGAGACTAATCCTTAGAATCAAACAAAACTAAAGCTAGGTAAATTGGAGCAAGTTACTGAATTCACTGTTTGATTTTCCTAATCTGAAAATAAACAATAGGTATACTTATTTAATGAGAGTTGCTATGAGGATTAAATGAGATCACACATTTTAACACCTGGAATAGTACTGAGCAAATATAAATATTCAATAAAAAGTGGCAATTTTATCATTATTACAGAAAAAGATTCAATGAAGTGTGGCTATTATTATCAGCAACTATATTAATCATTATCTTTCATCATCTAAATTCTGGGGGGAAGAGTTTTATTTCATATACAAAGGTGAGAAGAAAGAACTTCTACTCAAGAAGTCATAGAATTTTGCCCAGCTGGTGTAGCTCAATTGGTTGAGCATCATCCCATTCTGCTTGACAACACTGTGCTATTCCCTGATCGTGGGACTATGATAGCCACTAGCGAAAGTTCTCCAAGATACAGTTTTTCATTACTTATTCCATTAATATTTCGTGTGTCCACTCATTCTAGGGCTCAGTACAACTTGCTGCTATATATTCTAATACCACTGATGGTGGGGGGATGAGATGGACAGAGAGGGAAATTAAGAATGATAACTTGAAGGTGATTATAATGGTTGAATCTGAAAATTACATAATAAAACACTGCTTCCAATAGTGTATGTGTATGTGTATGTGTGTGCATTTTATGAATAAAAACCAAACACATATTTTCTTGAGAGCTTGTTTGGAGGTTCTAGCAGGGGAGCGCAGCTACTCGTATACCCTTGACCGAAGACCAGTCCTCTCCTGGGGGGATGGTGGGGGAGGTCATCCTCTTCGCAGCTTCGGGAGGGACGCTCATGGATCGGTGAGGGAGGAGGGGGACACCCACCTAGCCAGCCAGATCAGCCGAATCAACCCTGGCGATCAATGGGGTGACAGATGTCGCAGCCAGATCGCCCTCACATCCAAACACATATTTTCTTGAAAGTCCACCTGGGATCCATTTCAAATGTTTTCACATTTGAACATAGTCTTCAAGAGAACATAAATAAAGACACTACACTGTTCATTACAGTTTTATTTTCTGAGAGTAAAAGAACATTTTATAACTTGAAATAGATCTGGCATTGCCCTAAATACACTTAAGGGTTGATTAATTAATGGCAAAACCATTCACTTGTCTTCTCCCTTGATGTCACTGTCCACTTCTTTCATCAATTCCTTATCTCAGAAGAGAAAATCTCTAGAAGCATTTATCCAAAGCAGTTGCTGTCCCTACCTGTAGGGTGAGGAATGGGGCTCTGGATCAGAGGCAGAAGCCACTGGAGAGATGTCCTTGGTGTTTTCTAGATCTTCATTCTCTAGAAAATTATGGAAAGAAAAACAATATCTAAGAGGGAACACAACCATAATTATCTTGTATCTTTTTTTAAAATCTGGCAGTTTCAAACAACTTTCCATTTCCAAAAATATTCTGGGCATAAACTTTATACTCTGGGAGGCTCAGTACATAAATTATTCAAGTCATCACATCCAAGTATTTTCAGATAGTCATAACCCATTTATAAAAAAGTAAGTCTTTTTCCAAAATAAGTACCCACAGAATTAATTCTAATTCAAGAACCACTGTTTCTCAGAAAGCAGATGGTTAAAATTAGGCAAGAAATATAGTGCACAGTGAGATGTAGGATGAAATGAATTGTAATTCAGTGCCAAAGTATACAGTGCCACCTCTATCTATATATATAAAAGGCTAACATGCAAACTGTCCACTCAGGAGTTCGACTTGGAGGGCGCGAGTTCAATCACTTGCTATGATGTGCGCTGACCACCAGGGGCAGCACAGAATATGGCGGGTAACCAGCGGCAGTGGCAGGATGCTGAGGGAGCGAGGAAAGGAGGCCGCGGGGAGGCCAGGCCTAGGGACCCTACCCTGCACGAACTTCATGCACCAGGCGTCTAGCATTCAATAAGCTCAGATCACTGTATCCAAGATCAGGTAAAAGATTTTTTGTAATTTCATTCATTTACTAACTCGCTCATTCACCAATAACTTACTGAATACTGTTAGACACCTTCAAGGAGTATAGTGAAGTGCATAATAAAGGTTATGGTCCCAAGCTCACAACAAGCCTATGGCTGGTATTATCATTGCCATTTTCAGGTAAGGAAAAGAAGGCATAGAGACAAGATTCAAAGCCAGGCAGTCATGCTCCTAACCATTAGGTGATACTTGGTTTTGTGGTTTATTCATTTAGCCTTTCCTTGACACTCAGATATTAAATAACCCTTGGTTTAACCTCTTCTGGCTAAGACTGAAGTCTAAAGTTCACTTCTCAATTCAAAATTCAATTTACTAAATCAAACCTCAAACCCTGAAAGTTTCAGAGTTTAGGGGACAACATAAAAGTGCAAATGACAAGCATATATTTGTGATTCAATTTTAATCTAGTCTCAATTTTTCTATGTAAATACGACCTGTTTTTCTTTTCATCAATCCCCACTCTCATAGATAGAAAAACCTTAGAGCTTATGCCACGCAATTTTCCTCTTGTAAGATAATAGGAAATATATATTAGTCTCTGCGCCTGGTTCCTAACACAGAATTCCCAAAACCCTTATAATTTCTTAAGTGACAAAAGCACTGGGAACATCTTTTGTTCTAATATTTGGTCTCTGATCCCAGTTGCTGACACTGAGTTCCTAAATCCCTGGGCTGGGTGATCGCAGTGTCTTTTGTTCTAATGAGGTGACGCTTGGTGGGCTCCTGGACGGGGGCCCATGCACCAAAGGGCCTCGGGTTGAATTCCCGATCAAGGGCATGTACCTCACCTCAGTTGCAGGTTTGTTCTGCCCCAGTCGGGGAACATGGGGGAGGCAACCAATTGATGTTCTTTCTCTCTCTCTCTCTCTCTCTCTCTCCCTCACTCCTTCTCTCCCTTCACTCTCTCTAAAAATCAATGGAAAAAAGTCTCCTCAGATTAACAATGAAAAAAGAATAGTATCCTCTGTTATCTCTATTTAGGAGCTTATTGTATTGCCTTTCACATTTTTAAAAAATATGTTTTTATTGACTTCAGAAAGAGGGAGAGGGATAGGAGATAGAAACATCAATGATGAGAGAGAATCATTGATCGGCTACCTCCTGCAGCATTGGAGATTGAGCCCGAAACCCAGGAGTGTGCCATGACCAGAAATTGAACCATGACCTCCTGGTTCATAGCTCGACACTCAACCACTGAACCACATTAGCAACTTTCTCATTTTGATCTACAGTCCAACTAGGTTTTTTTCTCTCCTTCTCTTTTCTCTTAGGATATCCAGTTGCCCCAGCAACATTCACCATTCTCCCCCCACTACTCTACAGTACAATCTTCGTTGCAAATCAAAGCTTTATCCTATTCCTAGGACCTATGACACTGCTGTGGAAAGCTTCAAAATAAGTCTTGATACCTGATAGAGCAAATCTTTCCATCTTGTTCTTACTAATGTCTTTGCTATTTGTGGCCTTCGCTTCTACATATGTTTTAGGACCAGCTTGTCAAATTCCAAAAAGGCCAAAACCCTGCTGGGATTTTTATTGGGATTAAATTTTACCTATAAAGTCAGGGAGAATTGACATCTTTTCAATATTGGGTATTTCAATCTAAGAATATGTTATATCCTTCCATTCATTTAGATATTCTTTATTATCTCTCAATAATCCCTTATAATAAAAGCATAATATGCTAAGTGTCTGACCATTCATGAGACCATTCGTTCAACCGTTCCACCAGTCGCTATGAGGCGCTCTGACCACCAGGGAGCAGGCACTCCAACCGGTAGGTTAGCTTGCTGCTGGGGTCCTGCTGATGGGGACTGGGAGAGACGGGCCACATATGCCCTGGAGCCCTCCTGCAGTCCCTCCCCAGCCAGATAACCTCCTGTGGATTGCGAGAGGGCACAGGCCAGGCCGAGGGACCCCCACCGATGCACAAATCCGTGCACCGGGCCTCTAGTATATTATAATCTTCTGTAGAAAGACTTTGAATACAACTTGTGATATTTATTCCTCATATTTTTACTCTGTGGTAAACAACATTTTATTTACTTTGTTGCTGATACATATAAATGCAATGGAATTTTGCATACTGGCTCTGTATCTAGCAATCTGGCCAAACATTAATTCAAATAACTTATCTGTAGGTTCTTTTGGATTCTCCATGTACATAGTCATCATCTGAAAACAACAGATTTAACAGGATTTCTTTCTAATCCTCATATATTTTCTTTTTCTTGCCTGACTATACTAGTTAGAATATCCAATAAAATAATAAATAGTAAGTGGTGAGAGTGGTTACCCTTATCTTATACCCAATCTTAAGAAGAAAACTCTCAGATTTCACCATTAAGTTTTATGTTGCTTGTAGGCTATTTGTAGATATGCTTAATCCAGCATATAATGAAATTTCCTTTTATTACTAGTTTGATAAAAGTTTTGAATCAGGCCGAAACCGGTTTGGCTCAGTGGATAGAGTGTCGGCCTGCGGACTGAAGGGTCCCAGGTTCAATTCCGGTCAAGGGCATGTACCTGGGTTGCGGGCACATCCCTAGTAGGAGATGTGCAGGAGGCAGCTGATCGATGTTTCTCTCTCATCGATGTTTCTAACTCTCTATCCTTCTACCTTCCTCTCTGTAAAAAATCAATAAAATATATATTTAAAAAAAAAAGTTTTGAATAATAAATAGAGGTTAAATTTTACCAAACACTTTTTCTGCATCTATTAAACTGATAATTTTTATACTCTGGTGTATTAAAATGGTGATTTACAGGCTTCAAAAAAATGTTAAAATAACTTTCCATTCCTGGAAAAACCCAACTGGGTCTTATATAATGTTGGATTCAAAGTTAATATTTTATTGATGACTTTTTGCATCTATGTTAATGAGTGAGATTAAACTGGGATCTCATCTGGGATAATTTTGATGCTGCCTGAGTTAGTTATTCCTCTGGTACAGGTATGAAGATGATAAAACTTGTATTTGATTGTCTGAAAATATCTTTATTTCATCTTCATTCTTTTTTTAAAAATATATGTTTTTATTGATTTCAGAGAGGGAGAGAGAGATAGAAACATCAATGATGTGAGAAAATCATCTATCAGCTGCCTCCTGCACACCCCATACTGGGGACGAGCCCACAATCTGGACATATGCCCTAACTTGGAATCAAACTGTGACCTCCTGGCTCATAGGTCTACACTAAACCACTGAGCCACGCCAGTCAGGTTCATCTTCATTCTTGAAGACTTTTTACTTTACTGGGGGAAAAAAGTTCTATATCAATAGTTTTTTTTCTTTTACTATTTTAAAGATAATCTAGCTCTCACTGCTCTGTACAGAAATCAGCTTTCAGTGTAATCACTATTCCTTTAAAGGTAAACTGAGGGACATCTATAATTATCTGAACAATAAAGATTTTTTTAATAAAAAGGTAAACAAATTTTTCTCTGGCTACTTTTACTATTTTCTCTTTGGTTTTACAGCAGTTTTACTTAATGAATATCTACTGTATATTTCATTGTACTGATACTGCTTGAGGTACATAGAGCTCCTTGAATCTGTAGATTGCATTAGTTTTGGAAAATTCACAGCTATTCTCACCAAACATTGCTTCTATCCATTCTTGCTCTGAGTTCTCACCTTCTAGGATTTCAATTATACATATATTAGACCTTCTCACATCCTCTATCTCTTATGTCTCTCCTGAATTTTCAATGATTTCATTTTTATATATTTCCTTCTGGATATGTTGTTCTGACCTTTCTTCCAGTTCACTATTCTCTCTTCAAGTGTAATAGCTTGTTGCTAAACTCACTTGAAGTTCTTCATTTTTATTCAGTTATTGAATTTCTATTTGGTTCTATTTTTATAAATTTCAATTCTCTGACAAATTTATCAAAGTTTTCTCTCCTTGAACATAATAAATATAATTATTTTTAAGTCTGTATGTGGTAACTCCAAAATCTGGTACCTGTATTAATCCACTTTACCTGTTTGTTGTTCACATATCTCTTCTCGTGCATCTAGTCATTTTGACATGTGGCAGAAATTGTCCTTGCAAAACTATTTGTAGAAATAACTTGAAGCCTACAACGATCCTTCAGAGATTTGCCTTACTTCTTCCATGTACTTAGGGGCACAAGTACCCTGCAGTCACCTTAATCCAATTACATGAACTTAGTTGAATCTGAGCTGAGCTGTAGTCCCTGCAATGGCCTACTTCTAATCTTCCCTTAATTCTAGAACATGGCCTTTCATGGTCCTAACCCAAAGGAAAGGGGATTCCCCAAGATTTCCCCTGCTTGTCTGGTCCTGAACATTAATCCCTGTTGCTTTAATCCAGAAAGGCACTTTTACAGCATTGCCATTCAGACTCCCCACCCAGAAATCCAGCATATGCCCTCAGAGAAGAAAGGAACACCACAGTGGACTCTCATAGCCTGGTAATTTTTCATTATGTGGCTGGCTCTCCAGTATCTTCAAGCAGATGTTTATATTTTGACAATTATTTCCTAACTAGGGGCCCGGTGCACGAAATTCGTGCACTGGGTGTGTGTGTGGGGGGGGGGGGAGTGTCCCTCAGCCCAGCCTGCCCCCTCTCACATACTGGGAGCCCTCAGGCGTTGACCCCCATCACCCTCCAATCGCAGGATCGGCCCCTTGCCCAGGCCTCATTTTCCCCCATCACTGGTTCTGCCCCCAGCCCAGGCCTGATGCCTCGGCCAGAGGCATAGACCCCCATCATCCTCCGATCGCCTGATCGGCCCCTTGCCCAGGCCTGACGCCTCCTCCAGAGGTGTCAGGCTTGGACAGGGGACCCCCATTTCCCCTGATCACTGGCTCTGGCCCCCGCCCAGGCCTGAGGCCTCTGGCCCAGGAATCATGCCTGGGCAGCGGACCCCCATCTCCCTCTGATTGCTTGCTCCACCCCCCGCCCAAGCCTGACGCCTCTGACCCAGGCTTCAGGCCTGGGCAAGGGGACCATCATATCCCCCCAATCCCCAGCTCCGCCCCCCACCCAGGCCTGATGCCTCGGCCAGAGTAGTTGACCCTCATCACCCTCCGACCACCAATCACCGGATCGGCCCCTTGACCAGGCCTGAGGCCTCTGGCAGAGGTGTCAGGCCTGGGCAGGGGACCCCCAGCTCCCCGCGGTTGCAGGCTCCACCCCTGCCCAGGCCTAACACCTCTGGCCTAGGCGTCCGGCCCGGGCAGCGGGGACCCGCAGCTGCAGCGGCCCTGCGATTGTGGGCTCCGCTTTAGGCCCAGGCAAGGGACCCCTAGCTCCCGGGACTGCCAGCTTTGACCGTGCCCAGCTCCCATCGCTGGCTCCACCCCTACTTCCTGCTATCACTGGCCAGGGCGGCAAAGGCACCTGATTCTCCGATCATGGCTGGGGGGCAGGGCAAAGGCAGCCCCAGGGCCGCCTTTGCCCTGCCCCCCAGCTCTTAGCTCCCCCCTGGGTTTCCGATCACTGTCAGTGGCAGGGGGCTTCTTCCTGCTTTCCCTTTCGCCTCCCTGCATTGTGCCTACATATGCAAATTAACCGCCATCTTGTTGGCAGTTAACTGCCAATCTTAGTTGGCAGTTAATTTGCATATAGCCCTGATTAGCCAATGAAAAGGGTATCGTTGTACGCCAATTACCATTTTTCTCTTTTATTAGATAGGATTGTCTTCAGTGGGAGAACTAATCTCAACCACCTAGTCTGCCATTATTCAGAACAGAAATCTACATTGTCTCTTTACCTTTTTCAGTTTAAAGGTACCTTAGCAAATAAAATGGAAACAAATAGAAATTTTAAGAGTCTTCTTTCTGTCATTGGCTAACAGTATGAGCTTATCTAAGTAATTGTTCTATCTCCCTTTGACTTATCATGTTGCTTAGATCATAATGAAGACTTCAGTAAGGTTGAATGTTCAGACAGAAGTAAAATTAGCACAAAAATAATGGAAGATAGTAGTGGGTTTAAAAAATAACAAAAAAATTAATCCCTAAGGAGACTTACAACCTGTATTTCATAAAAAATTCATCTGAGAGAAAAAGGCCCATAAAAGGTCAATTCCTGATGACCAGAAAGGCAATATAGATGTACAGAATGGCTCTTACAATATAAACATAGTAAAAACCTTGTAATACATTTGTATTTTTTCTGACTTGGTAATATATTTATATTACTCAAAATTCAAAAAGGTAAACATATACAGTGAAAACTTTCTCCTATCTCAGTCCCCACCTTCAAAGGCAACAAATGTTATTAGGTTTTGTATAGTCTTCCAGAGATACTTTATGCATATAAAAAGGTGTGTATGTGGATACGCACACATATATATTCTTTTTTACACAAATAATGAAAATACTAGGCATACTACTATGCCTTCTGTTTTTCCCACTTACATCTTAGACCTCTCCACAACTATATATGAAAAGCTTCCTCATTCTTTTCTACAGCTTATTAATAATTTATTCATTGTATATTCCATAATTTATTTAACCAGTTCTCTATTGATGCACATTTATGTTCTTTCTAATCTTTTACCATTACAAATAATCAACACTAATAAAAGAGAAAAATGGTAATTGGCGTACGAGCTACCGTTTTCATTGGCTAATCAGGGCTATATGCAAATTAACTGACAACTAAGATTGGCAGTTAACTGACAACTAAGATTGGCAGTTAACTGACAACTATGATTGGCAGTTAACTGACAACTAAGATTGGCAGTTAACTGACAACAAAATGGCGGTTAATTTGCATATGTAGGGACAATGCAGGGAGGCGAAAGGGAAAGCAGGAAGAAGCCCCCTGCCACTGACAGTGATCGGAAACCCAGGGGGGAGCTAAGAGCTGGGGGGCAGGGCAAAGGCGGCCCTGGGGCCGCCTTTGCCCTGCCCCCCAGCCATGATCGGAGAATCAGGTGCCTTTTCCGCCCTGGCCAGTGATAGCAGGAAGTAGGGGTGGAGCCAGCGATGGGAGCTGGGCACGGTCGAAGCTGGCAGTCCCAGGAGCTAGGGGTCCCTTGCCTGGGCCTAAAGCGGAGCCCACGATTGTGGGGCCGCTGCAGCTGCGGGTCCCCGCTGCCCGGGCCGGACGCCTAGGCCAGAGGCGTCAGGCCTGGGCAAGGGGCCGATCCTGCGATTGGAGGGTGATGGGGGTCAACGCCTGAGGGCTCCCAGTATGTGAGAGGGGGCAGGCTGGGCTGAGGGACACTCCCCCCCCACACACACCCAGTGCACGAATTTCGTGCACCGGGCCCCTAGTACTATAATAACCTTGTACCTGTATCATTAAACAGGCACATGAATAAATCTAAAGGATAAATTCCTCGAAGGAATGTATTGATGAGGGCATATATTATAATTTTGATAGATATTGATAAATTACCCTCATAGCATTTGTACCAATTTACATTTCCATCAGCAATGCATGGAAGTGCTTGTTCCTACACATATTTACCAACATAGCGAGATATCAAACCATACCCATTGTAGTTATGATTTTTTTCCCTTATCATGAGTTAGGTTGAGCATTTTTCATATGTTAAGAGCCATTGCTTATAGCATCTTAACAGCTTGATGTATGCCTAAAAAAAGTGAAAAGATATTGCTTTAAAATTTTTAAGGTTAAAGATACATGCTAAATTATGTAAGAACTGCTGATAGAACAACTTGTAATTAGATTCAAAGAGGCAGGAAGTAAGAAAAGGAGAAAGAAATACATAAGTTGCCATAGCTGAGCAGTGGTTAGAGTGTTGGCACAGGGACTGAAGGGTTGTGGTTCGATTCTGGTTCAGGGCACCTACCTCAGTTGCAGGCTCAATCCCTGACCCAGTTAGGGTACGCGCAGGAGGCAACCAAGTGATACCGATGTTTCTCTCTCTGTTTCTCCCCTTCCTTTCCACTCTCTAAAAATCAATAGAAAAAATATCTTTGTGTGAAGATTAATAACAACAAAAGAAATACATAAGCTTATTTCCAGAAGTATAAAGTGTGGAAGATGGAATCTTGTTTTAAAGAGAAAGCAATTACAAACACAGCTTGTTAGGTTTCCTAAATTTATTTAGGGAAATTTAGACCTACTATAAAGAAGCAAAAGCCAATTTTTCTATAGCATAACTTTTAATATGTCAACCAAATATAGACCAATTCTATAAGTATCCCTAGAAGAGACCAGAGAAACCAGGACAAGTTTTGCAAATTTAGGTGGTAAATGGGAAAATGTTTTTATTTTATTATAATGGGCATGTATTTATTTTAATATGTATTAGGAAAAACTGATACATCAAACTAGTAATATCACAGATATTATTTAGAATAAAACAAAATGTTAAATGTCTATTTAAAGATAAAAAACAATATTGGAATGTATTCTCTAATGTGGCAAAAATCATGATTGTGCTATCTGAATGGCCAAGGTCTTAAAAACAGTGAACCAAGGACAAATGGAAGCTCAAGAATAACTCAATTTATAACTAATGGCCACAGGAGAAAGGGGAAAAACGACTCTTCCTCAAAATGATTTCTTTTCTATTTTTTAAAATATGAGTTTTCTTTCCATGTTACCAGAGTATGGTTTCAGGCATTCTGGTCATGCTACAGATTTAAATTTACTTTGCACTTATACTTCCTCTGCAAAGAGAACCAAAAAGTAGGTTTTCTAAAGTATTTGAATATCAGGTCAGAGTTCTTTAGAACAGGTCTCATAGGACTTCCCTTTCACTAAACAGGCTGCAAAGAGATAATTAGCCTGGGCTTTTACATTTAAGAGCAGAGCAACCAAAAGCAGGTTATGTGGTTACAGACTTGAGAGGTTCAAACAAAAAGAAATTGGCTAAATTTATATTCCAACCAAATCCAGAGACCATGTAATCCAATTTCTCCTCAGTCCTTATGTGTGGGACATGCTCCTGACTGGCTGGATTATATATCTTAGGTTGTATATTATGGATTGAATTATGACAGGACAAATTGGCTATCTCAATACCATAAAAACTCAACCGCTGTAAGAAAAAAAAAATAACCCACAGGCAAACAAATTTGTAGGGCATTTTGACATAAAACTGTAACAGAGGACTCTTTGGCATAGACTTCTGTTCTTTTGTTCCATCCAATATGGTACCTACCAATTTTTAAATTTAAAATTTAAATTGAAATAGCCACACAAATGCAACACTTTCATCAATGCAGAAAGACTTACTGCACTGAACCATGAACAAGTTTACCTGACCTGTTTCTAGTCCTTAATGTCTAAATGCATGGATAGCTCTCAGGTCATATACGCCAAACCAAGTCTACTGTTGATTCTAGGGTCATAACAGACTTTGCTCTTTATTTTTCCCAAAGCTCTCTAATGGTTTAAAAAAAAAAAAAAAAAAGCCTGCTCTAAGTGATACAGTATGTATGCCTCAGAGAGTTTCACTCATAAAGAGTGATATCTTTCTCCTCTTGGGGACTGAAGGACCCAGGTGCCCCAAATAAAAGACTCTTAAAAGACAATTACAGATCATAAACAATAAGAACACTATGACCACTGGAGAGATCATAGTGTTAGATTAGAAGAACATAAACACTTTTCCTTCTTTATCACAAAAACCTCAGCTAACAAACACAAAGACCTTCAAAAGGTATCCTCTGCAGAGAATATTTTTTAAAAACAAGTTATTATCCTGATTACAAATCCTGCTTTTGAAGGAATGTACATGGAAAATCAACACCCTTAATTCAATAAAAATTGCAATGTCCAACCTCTTTTTTGTTGTTGTTAATCCTCACCCAAGGATATTTTTTCCATTGATTTTTTTAGAGAGAGTGGAAGGGAGGGTGGGGAGAGGGGGGGAGAGAGAGATCAATTTCAGAGAGACACATCCATCAATTGCCTCCCACGTGCACCTAGACCAGGGCCGAGGATCGAACCTGCACCCCAGGTATGTGCCCTTGACCAAGAATGCAACCCAAGACCCTTTGGTCCATGGGCCTACATTCTAACCACTGAGCCAAATAAGCCAGGGCCCAATCTCATTTCTTATTGCTGTTTTCCTTCCAAGAAAGGATGACAGAAACCTCCTTCAATTTCATTCTTTCTTAGGTCTCTATTGCTTACTCATTGGATCATTTTCCAAAAGAAGGTGGTAGAAGGATGCAATCAAATTCCTAATTTGAAGCAGTTTATTGAGTTACCCCAAGTCTATGCAACTCTGAGCCAAGCCAAATGCATAATTTCCATAATGCTTTGCAAACCCAGCTTAACTCTAATTCAAGGTTTCTCAGTTAGTGGCACTACCGATATTTGGGGCCAGATAACTGTGCTTTGGGGTGGTCCTGTGCATCACAAGATGTTTGCCAGCATCTCTGGCCTCTACCCCACTAGATGTGAGCAACAGCCCTCCTCCTCCTCCCAGCCCAGAGTTGTGACAACTAAAAAGTCCCTGGGGGAGGCAAAATCACTCCTGATTGAGAACCACTGCTTTCACCCAAAGAACGTTCCTGTATATCTCAACCCTAATTCCTCCTAATCACTTGATGCTCCTCCAAATCTGTGTTGAGACTTTGTCTCACAATCCAGCAAATATTTTCAGAACCTCTACGACACAACATTAAGGGCTCTAGGAGATACACAAGATAGAGTCTGTCCCTCAAACAGGTTTCTTGGGGGGTGGGGAAGCGGGGTAAGTACATCAAGAACTGTAATAAAAGACATCCACTTATATGTTTTGAATTTTTCGGTTTTTGTTCCTGTAGGTAGGTATTCTCATCTTACCAAAATAAAACCACCTTGAGAGCAAACACCATACCTGCCCTGGAGTACTAATACTTGATTTTTGGCCGATAAAAATTATAATATGCTATTGTAAATTTCATCATAACAAGGTGGCAATTTCAAATGGTCAGTAAAAACTCCACAGGTAACTTGGGCAATAAATTCATCTCTCAGAGAAAATGATTGCTGACAGGAAGTCAGATAATACAAGTAAATCTTTTTCCACATTCTGGCACAAAGCAAGCAATATAAGCTATCATTACTATTATTTTTTAGCTATTTTATTAGCAACAAATCATACACTAAGGGGAAAATACTGCTCTAGGATACATTAACAAGTTCCTACATGAAATAAAAAGAAATCAACACTCACCCTTTTTAAGGGCAAGAGGGAGAAAGTAACCCTAAGTATTTCTGTCAGTGTCCTGGGAGGAAAAAGTGAATGCAGGAATCAATTGGAGATATAGCGGGGTTCAAAAACAAACCCATTATCCTCTAATATATCTTGAACAATTCTTTTTATTTTTTTATAGAGAGAGAGAGGAAAGGAGACAGGAGGGAGGGAGGGAGGGAGGGAGGGAGGGAGGGAGGATGAATTAGTTGCTTCTTGTATGTGCCCTGATGGGAGATCGAGCCTTGGTGAATCAGGAGGACACTCTAACCAACTGAGCTACCTGGCCAGGGCCTTGAACTATACTTAAGACCTTTCTATTTAATTTAATTTTATTATTTTATTTTATTTTATTATTTTAATCCTCACCTGCTTAGAGAGAGGGAGAGAGAACATCAAAATTAATCAGTTGCCCTTCACACATGCCCCAACCAGGGATCCAACCACAATCTAAATATGTGGCCTGACCAGGAATTGAACCCTTCGGTGCACAGGACAATGCTCAACCTACTGAGACACTCTGGCAGCCAAGACCTTTCTATTTTAAATGCTTGGGTGTGTTTGACATAACCACACAAGGATGTCAAGGGGAAGTGAAAAAAAAAAATCCTTATTCTATAAATGTTGACACATGCAAGGGACAGACGTTTATGAGACTTTCTGGGTGTTTCTTTGCTTAATCTTTCAGAAATGGTGCTTCACATTTCTACTGCTATCAAGTTAAATACATGCCGTCAGTTTTGAATTTACTAGAAGGCATGGCGTTCGTAAGAAGGAAAAACAAAACAAAAACTGTTACCTGTTTAAAAGCAAGAGGACAGAACATCAAGTCATGGGGGAAAGCTAGGTGACTCAAAGATATGTGTGTGTTTGACCCAAGCAGCTTTAGGAGATGGGAGCTACTGGGGATAGAAGTGAAAGACAGGAAAAGTCACCATGCTGGGACACACGCAGACAGGAACACTTCTGCCAGCCCACGGAGTTTAGATGAGCAAAACCAGATCTTAGTCTCATAATAATGGACAACACACATGCTGTGCGCTGGGCGAGGCAGCAAGTGCCTTGTGCATAGTAGCTCATGTAACTCAGCAATCTTATTAGGCAGGTACCCCCCCGTTGACAGAGGAGGAAACTGAGACAGAAGTGACTTACTCAAGGTCACTTCATTTGTAACTGGGAAAGTCAGATTCCAGCCCAGGCACCGTGGCACCACCGCTCCCGCAATACTAAGGTGTCTATTTTCATTTCAGACCTGGAAAGTTCATTTCTACTTGCTACTTGGTGAGACCAGTTCTCTCTCCCTATCCTTCTGCATTTCAAAAGCGCATCCTTTCAGTTGTGAACTGTGTGGTGATCACACAGGCCGGACGGGCAAAAATGTGATAGATGGACCGTTGTTTCTTTTTGGTTTTTTTTGTTTTGTTTTTAAAAATATATCTTATTGATTTTTTTTACAGAGAGGAAGGTAGAGAAATAGAGAGTCAGAAACATCAATCAGCTGCCTTCTGCACACCCCCCACTGGGGATGTGCCCGCAACCAAGGTACATGCCCCTGACCGGAATCAAACCTGGGACCTTTCAGTCCGCAGGCCGACGCTCTATCCATTGAGCCAAACCGGTTAGGCTGGGCATAGATGGGCCGTTTTGCCTTTGGACTCCCAAATAATTCACACGGAGGAACTTGTGTGGTTAGAAATCGAGACAGGTCCCCCGAACAAGATGGTGAGGGTCCTGGAGCATGAGGGAGGTCGCCCAAGTTCCTATTTCAGCCCCTATTTCCTGGTCCCTTCGTTCATTCCAAAGACCGCCGACGCCCACCCCACCCCCCCCTCCCCGAGCTAACCTATTCCAATTCTCCTTTCATCTTGCCCACTAGCGATGGAGAGGATGGAGGCGAGGCGGGGGCCCTCGGGCAGGGAGGCCAGAGCCAAGCGGGATTCTGCACGGAAGACGAGGCTGCCTACCCGGGTGGGGGCAGAGAGGCGCGTGGAAAGGCGGGGTACAGCGGTGGGACCGGGTGGGGAGCCAGGCCTGGGGACAGCGAGGCCAGGGGGGCTGGGGTCCGCGGCCAAGGAGCGCTCGGCGGCGGGTGTGCAGAAGCTGAAGAGATGCCGGACGGAGCAGCCCTGTCAGCACCATCCGGGCTGATCGGAGAAAGGAAGCGGGGCAGGAACCAAGACATTTCGAAACAGGAGTAGAAAATGACCTCGAGCGCAGACCACCGCCGGGGAGAGGGTGGCGGGGTCGGCGGTCGCGGCCCCCAAAAGCGTGGCCCCAACAGAAGCCAAGGCTGGGGCTCCGCGCGCGAAGGGGCTGCCCAGGGGGGCAGAGCGCGGCCGCGCCCGGAGCCGAGGTGCGGGCCCTGAGGCCGGGCGGCGCCCGCCCGCCGGCTCCCCGGCCTTGCGTACCTGAGGCGGCCGCCTGGCTCCCCTCCACTCCCGGGACGTCCCCGATGCCGCCCGCCGGCTCTCGACCCGCTGCGGCGCCCCAGAAGCCCGGCCCCTCAGCCGCTCGGGAGTCCGACATCTGCAGCCGCCGCCAGTGCCTCCGCCGCCCGAGTGGCTCCGGAAAGAGCCGAAGGCAGAGCGCCCGCGGCCGCGACGCGCCGGGAAGAGCCGAGCGGAGCCCGAGGCCGGAAGGGGCAGCGCGCCCGCCCCGAGCGGTCGCGGGAGCTCTGGCCAGTGGGGGCCGGCAACGCGGACGTGGGGAGGATTACGGCGTGCTTTTGATGGCAGGTTTTTAAAGTCCGGGACTGTGAGAACAAACAAAACCTGGGGAAGACCCAGGAAGACCCGGCCGGAAGTCATAGTATCCATAGAGACGTTATCGGAAGTTGGGGTTGCTAGGAGCCCTGGGCGCATTGGCTAATCTGCGCCATGGCTGAAGTCCCAGAAGATTATGATTCTGGCCCCGATGAAGATGAAGACCTGGAGTCTGAGAGACCAAAACAACCTAGGCCTCCTAAAATAGATGAAGATGCTGAACCAGACATCACAGCAAAGACAGCCCCGAAGCTACTTGAAGAGATCCACCAAGAACCACAGCCAGAGACGGAGGAAGGGAAGTTGAAAGACCGAACGCCAGAAAGTGCCGAGACTATACACCCACACCTAAAATCAACCAAGATATCAGAGGAAGAGATTCTCAAGGAGTCAGAGATAGGTCTTTCTAACGGGACTGAGATAGGGATCTCCCAAGAGGTAATGTTGGAGATATCCAGAGAGATGAGAAGAGAGCTTTTCAAGGATTTGGAGGTCCCTATGGATGAAAAACAGGAGCAGCCAGATCTAAAGCCAGCAGAGGAGACCAAACCAGATGTTACAGAAGGTGTGTTCATAGAGTTAGCTCAGGAAACAAATCTAGAGCTCCCAAAGGAAACAGAGTCTGAGGTTCCCCAAGCCATAATCAATGAGACAAGAGTAGAGTTACTAGAGGAGACCAAACTAGGGCTTCCAGAGCAATTGCTTAGAGAGCAAAATGAAGAACCTTCAGAACAGATCAAGCCTGAATTTCCAAGTGAGAAACCAAGAAAAGTAATTGAAGATAGAGATCTACAGTCACCAGAGATGACCACTCCAGAATTTCCAGAAGAGACACAAAGAAAGTCATCTGAGGAGAAAAGCACAGAACCATCTGAGCTGACCAAACTGGAGTTTACAGAAGAGAAACCAATAAAGTCTACTAAGGAGGCAGGTCTAGAGCCTCCAGAAGAGACTAAGCCAGAGGTTGCAGAGGACACAGGAAGAAAACCACCTGAGGAAAAAGGGACTGAGCAGACTAAACCAGAGTTTCCAGACCAGAAACCAATTGAGTCTACTGAGACACAAAGGAAGTTAACTGAGGGGAAGGTCCCAAAGCCACTAGAAGAGATAAAATTAGAGTTTCCTGAGGAAAAATCAAGAACACTAATTGAGAAAACAGGTCTGGAGTCAACAGAAAAGACCAAACCAGAAATTCAAGAGGAGACACAAAGGAAGTCAACTGTGGAGAAAATTCTTGAACCACCAGAAGATACTGAACCAACAGTTATAAAAAATAAGCAAAGAAAATCAATTGAGATAGGACTAGCACCACCACCGAAGTTCAAATCAGAGGATATACTGAGTGAGTCAATTGAAAAGAAAGGTCAAGAGCCTCCAGAACAGACTACACCATGGTTTCTAAAGAAAGAACCAGAAACCCCAAGTAAATCAACTCCTCAGTTGCCACTACAGAACACCAAATCAAAGCTTCAAAAGAAGACACAAAGAGAGCCAACTAAGGATAAAGATTTAGAGTTACCAGATAAAGCCAAACCACTATTTGGACGAGAGACACATGATAAATTTACCAAGGAAGATAGGCCAAAACCAACCAGTTTTAAGCATTTTGTAGATGAAGAGGATCTGGAGGAGTCTGAATATCTAAAGTTATTAGTAAAAGGAACTAAAAAACTTATTAAAGACATAAGCTCTTTCACAGTAAGAGAAGTAGAGTCAGTAAATATCGATGATGATTTTTCAAAAGAACACCTAATAGAGTATGAGCTTACCAGTAAGGACTTCTATTCCTCAGACTCTCAGAGGGATTTAAGTGAGTCCTTGAGTGAAGAAGTTTCAGATTTGTTCCAAATGTTGGAGGATGAAAAAGAAACCCAGCAAAATGAAAGGACTGAGCTACAATTTGAGTATCTTAACTGGAGCCCAGAAAAAGTTGCAGAGTGGATTAGTGAATTAGGCTTCCCTCAATACAAGGTATACAAAAATAACATTTTTTGAAATCATACTCTCATCTGTCTACCTCTCATTCCTCTACCTTACCTGAGTTCTTGCCTCTGCCTTACTAGAAGGATTATAGAAATGTCCTGGACTATGGTAGCGATAACTTGAATTTTAATTTTTGCCTTTCCACTGATGTATATTTTGGGACAGGAAGGGAGAGTCACATTTGTATGTTTTTTTTCTATTCATTACAGTTACTTTATTACTCTGCAATCCTTGAATAAAGACTAAGAAATTTATACAGGCCTCTTTTGATAGAAAATTGTATTTTTTAATAGACTTCACTCAAGGTAGATGTTTTGGTTCTTTGTGAAGTTATTTTAGCTTCCTAACTTGAACTTGTATTATTGATCTTAAGTATCCCAAATATGTTATATATATCATGAGCACCTAGCAATACTAATTTAAATAGCCAATTAATCAAAATTAGTTTTATCTAAGATAGAGTGAATCCTCATTTCATTGATGCCAACTATGTTCTTAGGCTACTATAAAACAATACAAGATATAGAATCTTATGTAACCCTGTACTTAATGTAATTGAGGCATGAAAGAACTACTGGTTGTATCATGCCAAAAAAAATTAAGGAGTATGAAATTTTATCAAAAATTTAGATGGAAAATATGTGGGATTATTAGGATTATTACTAAACCATACCAGACCTGAGGCCCTGAACCTAACTGTCCCCTATACCTGGGCTCGTGAGCATTAAAGAGAAAAAACCAACATGCTATAGAAAAATGTTAGTTACATGCAAACAAGTGGTTAGAATAAGATGGACCTTGGAGACATTGTAGAAAATAGGTCTAGGCAAAGTACCGAAAATTAGGTATAGCGGTATAGCGGCAGATTCGGAAATTACCGAAAAATTGGTACAGCAGTCTGGTAGGGTAAATTTACACTTAAAATTTTCTCAGTTGCCGAAACCGGTTTGGCTCAGTGGATAGAGCGTAGGCCTGCGGACTGAAAGGTCCCAGGTTCGATTCCGGTCAAGGGCATGTACCTGGGTTGCGGGCACATCCCCAGTGGGAGATGTGCAGGAGGCAGTTGATCGATCTTTCTATCTCATCGATGTTTCTAACTCTCTAGCTCTCTCCCTTCCTCTCTGTAAAAAATCAATAAAATATATATTTAAAAAAAAATTTTCTCAGTGTATAATGGGAGACAAACATGATTTATTCCTTACCTTCCTTCTCTCCTCCTTTCCTCCCTACCTTCCTCCCTCCCTTCTCCATCTCTCTCTCTCTCTATCTCCTCCTACCTTCCCCCCTTTTTCTCTTCCTCCCTCTCTCTCTTCTTCCCTTCTTTCATTCTTTCCATTTGTTGTACATCTTTTGAGTGATGTTCTCATTGTACTGACAGGAGTGTTTTATCACAAACTTCATCAGTGGCCGAAAACTCATTCATGTAAACTGCTCAAACCTCCCTCAGATAGGGATAACAGATTTTGAAGACATGAAGGTGAGTTGTGTATCAAGTTTCCCCATAGAGCACTGTAACAATGCTACTGTCTATCTTCTAACCAACCTCCTTTTCTTCTCCCCTGGCCTCCTATTTCTGTCAGTAGTAGTATTATACTCCCAGTCCCCCAAGCTCACCGTGGTTTCTTCTTCTCTCTCCTTTAATCACCACAAAGATCCCATGAACGTCAGTTCCTCCTATAGCATCTGTTTTTCTCCATTCCCACTTGTTAAGATCTTTATTGCCTTATGACTAGAATATTCCTGCTTTTAGCCTCTGTCTGTAGGCCCTTTGGACTCAAAGGCACGACTTTTAAACTCTCACCTTCCAACCATTTATATACTACTCAGAAACCTTCTTTGGATCCCCTCTGCCTACAATATAGTTTCAACTCCTTAGTTTAGGACTCGAGGTCCTCCACAAGTTTTCTCCAACCGCCATTCTCTCCCTACCACTCTTCCACATGAATCTTCTGCTCCAGCCTCACAGGTCTAACTCACACCCTCACAAAACTAGCCTTTGCATTCTTCCCTCTGCAGCTTGCTTGGCTCCCTCTTCCCCTGTTAGACGAATATGAATCTTAATCATCCTTAGGACCCAGCTCAATTTTCATTTCCCTAAGAAGTCTTTCCTGACCTTCCCAGGTCACAGTAACCTCTCCCCCCAAGCTATACATTTTATGTCTCTGACATCCATTTGGCACTTCCGTAACACCAAATGTGTTTTGCCTCCTTTGCTACCTAACTTGAAAAACAACTTACATTCACCTCTCTGGACCTCAATTTCCTAAGATCTTTCTAGCACCAACAGTCCATGATCATGCTTCTTTGCATAACAGTACCCTTCATTTTTAGTGCTTGATAGTTTACAAAGCCTCACACATATAATATCATTTATACCCTTTCCTTTAATATTCCCCAACATACCCGTGGTTTCATTCAGTACACTATTGCCTGTAAATGGTTCTGCCTCGGTAATTCTCAAACTCAGATAGTCTTCGAAATCAAGTGAGATTTTTATAAAAAGATTCCTAGGCTCTACACTCCAGAGATTTTGATTCTTTACATCTAAGGTAAACCCTGGACTCTGTTCCTTAGGTGACTTTTGATCAGGCCTTAGGACCATATAATTCCATCAGTCACATGATTTAGAAAATAAGAAAATACTTGTTAATACCTTAACCCCTTTTCCAACAAGATATAAAGAAACCCTTTAAATTATTAAAAACATAGCTCTAACTGAACATTTAATCTCTTGAACTCTACTAATAATTATCCTCTCTAAGTGCTTACTGTGTGTTGGGTACCATATATGTATTATATTACTTAATCCCCATTTTATAGAAGAGAAAACTGAGGCGCAGAAGAGTGAAGCAACTTACACAAGATTATCTAGATAGTAAATTTAAGAGCCAGGATTCAAATCTATTTTGTGTGACTTCCCATACCATACTCTATTTAAACCACAATCCTATATTGCCTATCTAAATAAGCAATTTTATAACCTGAACCTCATGTTCATGATGTAGAAAAGGATTACTTATGACAAATTGGTATTTCCAACCATGCCCTCACATAGCTATAAGTGCTACCAGATACATCCTGTTTTTTTTTATGTTCAAAGATGATGTGACTGTATTTATGAGCTCTAATTCCCACTTGTGTTTTTAGTATACTAAATTTTCTAAATAAAAGTAAAGAACAAAATTATCAAAATAGTAACTTGTAATCCAAATTTCTGAAACATTAAGTACCAAGAATTTTACCTTTTTATCATAAAACTAGAGGCCCAGTGTACAGATTTGTGCACTGGTGGGTCCCTCAGTCTGGCCTGTGGCCTCTCGTAATCCGACCCTTGGTTGCCAGTTTCAGCCCCATCCCCGTAGGCCGAAACCAGTCTGACATCCCCTCAGGGATGTAGTAGTACAAATGGCAGGCAGTTGAGGAGGAGCCCAAGCCCCAGTGGGTACTGCACCACTCCCACTCATCCCAGCTCTGCTGTGCCTGCTGCCACCACAGCTCAGTAGCGCTGCTACTTGCGCAGCTGCAGTGGTACTCACCAGCCATGAGTCCAGCGCCTGGCGCCCATTGGTCAGCTGAGCTGCGCTCCCACTGTGGGAGCACACTGACCACCAGGGGGAAACTCCTGTGTTGAGTGTCTGCCCCCTGATAGTCAGTGCGCGTCATAGCAACCGGTCAAATGGTCGTATGGTCTTCGGTTGTTTGGTCGACTGGTCACTTAGGGTTTCCTATATATAGAAAGCTTATTTAAGAGTCTGCTGATTCATCTTGCCGCCTTGACATTTTGATTCCAAAAGTACAATATCAACATGCAATGATGAAAATTCCAATTGTGTTTTTCTGGTCTTGTAAGAAGAGGTCTTTAAAATCTTCTGAAATCCTTGAGTAAATGATGAACCCAGTGGTCTAATATCCCAAGAAGTTTGAATAAGCAAACTTAGGAATATTTATTATCAAAATCACCAGACAAATGTGGCTGCTCCTTAACGTCACTAGAGTAACATAAAGATCAAGACATTCAAAGATATGTTGGATAAGCTTTGCTTGACACTTAGATCCACATAGAAAAGCTAATTATACAGTCTGACACAGGTAACTTTTTACAGATCACACCTGAACTTAGTTATGCCATAGTTCCCTTCCTTCTAGATATACTAGGCATATTTATTCCCACTGTTGTAATTATAGTACCAAGTACATCCACAGTTTATCCCATAACAATGCCCAAGCAATGAAGTTATCTTTTTCATGCTCTCTCCCCCACTCGTGGGCTTTGGGAGAGGTAGGGAGTGAGGGGAGAGCAGGTTGCTTGAGAGTAAAGAATTCTGAACATGCTGCTGAGAAATGGGGCCACATTTGAACTATGTACCACATTCACAAGCCTTACAGTTCATAATGGCCAGTTTCTGTTCTCTTCAACTTCCTTAATTTGGCAATTACTCATGCTTCACCTGCAGAAATAACTCACCTTTCCCTTTGCCCTTCCTACAACACACTTGGATGACAGAGAAAAGGTAAATGTGTAAATGAGACTGGTGAAGAGTGCAGGAGGAAAGAAGCACCAACTCTTCACCTGGCCAGAGGAGCTCTAGAAACCATTGTCCAGTCTCTCCCTTTTGTAGCAATGCATTGCCTTGGTAATGGGGATAAGGAAGCCAATCCTATTCTAGGGATGAGCTAGACAAGATAGCATCAGACTTATTTCAGCTTTCTCTCTTAGAATATAATTCTCAAAATATTTTTAACTATTCTCTCCAACAAGTGAACAAAAGAACTCTATGATAAATATTTGTAGGATGTAGATGGATTGCTTATTCCTTGTATGCATGATTTCATATTACAAAGTATAGCTGTCTAAGCTTTATAAGATTTCAGCAATTTCCTTGTTGCAAACTATTTAAATAGCACAAATTCATTACATGTCCTAAATTATCACTAGACAAAAATAGTTTCTTAACTTTTAATTTTCAAATAGTTTTAGTTTTACCAAAGAGTTGCAAAGATAATGCAGAGAGTTTCTGCATACTCTTCAATATTAACTTCTTGCAGTAGGTAACCATGGTCTGTCAAAACTAAAACATTAACATCGGTACAGCATGATTAAACAAACTACAGACTTTATTAAGATTTCTGCAATTTTTCCACTGATGCCCTTTTGTTGTTGTTCCACAGTCCAATCAGGGATACTACCTTGCATTTAGCTGTCATGCTTCCTTGGTCTCCTCCAATAGGTGGCAGCTTCTTGATCGATCGTTATCTTACATGATCGTGACACTTTGAAGAGTAGCCGTCAGGCATTTTAGTTTGTCCCATGTTTCCCATGCTTTGTGGGGGAAGACTATCACAGAGGTGAAGAGCCCTTCTCGTCTCCTAAGTTCAGGCAGTCCATGGCATCAACACAACTCATCATTGGAGATGTTTATCTTGATCAGTTGGTTCAGGTGGTATCTGCCAGGTTTCTTCACTGTAAAGTTACTGTGTTTCCCTTTCATATTCTGTTCATTAGAAGTGAGTTACTAAATCCAGCCCACACTCAAAGAGAAGAGAAATAAGCTTCACCTGCTGAAGGGAAGAGTATCGAAGAGTTTATGGACATGAGTAAAACTACCACAGTAATAAATAGGTTGGAGGTGACAGTTTGAGATTGTGGCAATATCCTGTTTCTCCTTCAAGTTGTACTTACTAATCTTAGCATTCATCAATGGATCTTGCCTGCAGCAGTTATTACTGTGTTGTTCTAATTATGATTTTCTATTTCCCTCATTCCTTCCATGTTTTTTTAAAATATACTTTTTTAAAAAATATATTTTATTGATTTTGTACAGAGAGGAAGGGAGAGAGATAGAGAGTTAGAAACATCGATGAGAGAGAAACACCGATCAGCTGCCTCCTGCACATCTCCCACTGGGGATGTGCCCGCAACCTAGGTACATGCCCTTGACCGGAATCGAACCTGGGACCCTTGAGTCCGCAGGCCGACGCTCTATCCACTGAGCCAAACCGGTTTCGGCTTCAAATATACTTTTATTGATTTCAAAGAGAAAGGGAGAGGGAGAGAGAAAGATATAAACATCAGTGATGAGAATTATTGATCGGCTGCCTCCTGCATATCCCCTACTGGGGATCAAGTTAGCAACCCTGACCAGAATCGAACCCGGGGCCCTTCCATGGCCACAGGCCAACGCTCTATCCACTGAGCCAAACCAGCTAGAGCCCTTCCATGTTTAATTGGAACTCTTCTTAGGGAACTCTTCTGTAAGCCCTGCCTGGGTAGCTTGGCTGGTTAGAGCATTGTCCTGATACGCCAAGGTTATGGCTTTGATCCTGGTCAGGGCACATACAAGAAGCAATCCATGAATGCATAAACAAGTGGAATAACAAATCAATGTTCCTCTCTCTCCCTCCCTTTCTCTCTCTCTCTCTAAAATCAATAAATAAAAATTTAAATAAAAAAAGAACTCTCTCCAATGCTTAATTGTCCCTTCTCCCCCATTTGGGACTCTATCATTGGCTCTCTGTGTCCTGTTTGCATTTTTTTATTTGCATTTTTTTGGTACTTTTTGGCACTATGAGTTCATACTGATTAATATCTCTGACTCTAGTCTGGCACCACAGGGTTCATTCCAGCCTTCCCATCCTTCGTATTCCCTATTCCCCTTTGCTTTTTATAACTTCTTTCTCTGACAGTGAGAAGTTGGCACTCCTTATCTGTAAATATGTATCTGTGAGAAACACATGTATCAGATAGAGCAGTGTTGTGTGCAGTGGTTTTTGTCCTTAGCTTTACACTACCTAGACAAAGCGATGTTTTTTCACAGTCATCTCCTTTCTTCCCTACCTCCTTCAATGACATTATGTCTTACGTTGTAGTACAGTTAGATTCATTTGATTCATATATGCCATCAGGGTTACCACAACATCCTGGCTCCTTAAAAACTTGCATAGCCCTAGCCAGTTTGGCTCAGTGGATAAAGCATTGGCCTGTGGACTGAAGGGTCCCGGGTTTGATGCCAGTTAAGGGCACATGCCTGGGTTGCGGGCTCGATCCCCAGGAGGGAGCATGCAGGAGGCAGCCGATCCATGATTCTCTCTCATCACTGATGTTTCCCCCTCTCTCTCTCTCCCTCTCCCTTCCTCTCTGTGTGAAATCAATAAAAATGTACTTTAAAAAAACCTTGCATAAAGTCACCTTTTATAGTGTACAGTTCTGTGGGTTTTGACAAATACAGAGTCATGTATCCAGAATAGTTCTATCTCCCTAATATTTCCCATGTACCCTCTGTAGATAGCCCATCCCTCCTGTCCCTGGCAACCACTAATCTGTTTTTTATCACTTTTTGAATTTTCTAGGATGTCACATAAATGGAATCAAATAGTACGTAGCCTTTAACTTTGGCTTCTTTCCTTTAGCAAAATGCATTTAATTAATCCACATTGTTATATGAATCAACAAGCAGATTTTAGGGAATTAGACATGTTTTCTAATAATGGTAGTATAGATGATTCATATTTGAACCACAACAATCATGTCTTTAGGTTTAATTAAGATAACTCACAGGGGCCTAGCCGTTTTGCTTAGTGGTTGGAGTGTCAGCCCACGGGCTGAAGACTCGATCCCTGGCCCTAGTTGGGGCATGTACGAGGGGCAACCAATCAATGTGTCTCTTATATATCGTTGTTTCTCTCTTTCTGTCTCTTCCCCCACCCTTCTATTCTCTCTAAAAAATCAGTGGAGAAAATATCCTCAGGTGAGGATTAACAACAACAAAAAAAATAAATCATAGGTTTCTATTAAGCAAGTGAGCACTGCTACTCTAAGGTAACTAAGCAGTATCTAATAAATTGATAATGATGATGCAAAACTATCAGTAGTTTACAAATAAAAGCAAAAATAGCATCCTTTGAAAATCATGATCAACACACAATACAATGATGATATAGGAATAATTAGAATCTTCTTGGAAACTATAGGTGATACAAATTCCTACTTGAGACCATGTGAAGTAGGTGCTCTGCAAGCATCGAGTATGGGCCACCATCCTAGAATATGGAATTAAGAATCCTTGGAAAACTCTAATATTAATCTTCCTGAATACATAGTTTTAATAATCCTTCCTAACTCAAGTTACTAGTAAATTGCTCTAACTCTTAGGCAAAAATAAAGTCTATTGTTTGTTATTAATAAAAATTAAAGAAAGAACTCACAGTTTTAGATAAGTTTGTAGCCCTCATGGTCCATCAGTACACCTCAGATATACTTTAAGAATCATTGAATTAGAGAAATGATCAGATTATATTTCTTGATTCCACATGTAACTAATTGCTTTACAACACACTTCATTTCTACATTAGAATATTAAACAATACTGGACCCTCTTGGCCTACAATAGGCACATTTCTGTAAACCTCAATGAATTTGTGAAATAACTCCTTCTGCCAAGGGACATTCAAAAGGAGAGTCAGGGTGAGGTGCTGACCAAGCAAGGTGCTCAATGTAGCAACATCCGTTATAAATGAGAATTCTTAAAAGCCACCTGTAGTAATGTGGATCTGAACTCTTAGAAACCCCTTGCCACAGACCTTAATTAGTAGTCCCACTGGAAATGCAAGGCAACTCTTTTACCCACAGACCATCTCTAGAATGTAAACAAAACCAATTCAAGTAAGATTTGAGAAGACTTTCAAAAGAGGACATTCAGAAAGCCAAGAGACATATGAAAACATGCTCAAAGTCACTAATCATCCGAGAGATGCAAATCAAAACAGCAATGAGGTACCATCTCACACCTGTCAGACTGGCTATCATCAACAAATCAACAAACGACAAGTGCTGGAGAGGTTGTGGAGAAAAAGGAACACTTGTGCACTGCTGGTGGGAATGCAGACTGGTGCAACCACTATGGAAGACAGTATGGAGTTTCCTCAAAAAACTGAAAATGGAACTCCCATTTGACCCTGTGATCCCACTTCTAGGAATATATCCCAAGAAACCAGAAACACCAATCAGAAAGGATTTATGCACCCCTATGTTCATAGCAGCACAATTCACCATAGCTAAGATCTGGAAACAGCCTAAGTGCCCATCAGTAGATGAATGGATTAGAAAACTGTGGTACATCTACACGATGGAATACTATGCTGCTGTAAAAAGGAAGGAACTCTTACCATTTGCAACGTCATGGATGGAACTGGAGAGCATTATGCTAAGTGAAATAAGCCAGTCAATAAAGGAAAAATACCACATGATCTCACTCATTCATGGACAATAGAGACCATTATAAACTTTTGAACAATAATAGATACAGAGGCAGAGCTGCCTCAAACAGATTGTCAAACTGCAGCGGGAAGGCCGGGGAGGGTTGGGGGGCAGGAGGTAGTGGGGTAAGAGATCAACTAAAGGATTTGTATGCATGCATATAAGCATAACCAATGGACATAAGACACTGGGGGATAGGGGAGGCTAGGGGACTGTCTAGGGCGGGGGGATAAAATGGATACATATGTAATACCCTTTGTAATACTTTAAGCAATAAAAAAAAAAAAAAAAAAGATTTGAGAAGAAAGTTATCTTTCCTATCTGAAATATATGGCTAATGGGAAGTTTTGTATGAGGTTTAGAGTGGTCTGTGGCATGAATTTTACAGTCTTATAACTGTAGATTAACTGAGCTCCCTATAGACAAGTTATTTATTAAACTTCCCAGAGATAGTCAGGGCTCCTAATCTGAACATATTATTTGCTCAGATGATTGGTCAGATTGCTCAAAAGAAAATAAATTAACCCATCTGTGGCCATGCAAGGGCCTAGAAACACCTTTAAATAGGACTCTTAAAAAGAGAAATCATGTTATGTTTCTCAAGATCTTTGTTTGAGAAGATCAGGCTAGTAAGCCTTTCAAAGTGTTATTTCATTATTTAAATTTCCCATAGAAATAGCTTAAGAGGTTAGCATTCAAAAGGCCTATGACAGTAAGTAGAACTGCTTTGATTTAGTTGTATTTTCAGGTTAGTCCCATTAAAAAATTATCCTTGTATTTCAGGCAATTTCTCGGCACACGCGGGAACTACTGGGATTTGAAGAACCATTATTTAAACGCTCCATCCGTCTTCCCCATAGGGACAATATTGGCTTATTTTTAGAACAAAAAGGTCATACTGGGGAAACATCTGATTCCTTGACCTATTCTGAATTTGTGCAAACAGCAGGATTACAAGATTATGAGCCGAAAATAACTGCCCCTGACGATTATTAGGCATTCTATTATACTGAGCCACAGAGAAAAGCCATTTCACTTAGCTTGAAAGATCAAACTAAATTACTTGGTGGAAGAAGTGTGGTCTTTTTGGGTTTTCTTTTTCTCCTCCTCATTAAGAATCAGAGTAGAACTCCTGGCACTATTCCTAGATCTGTCGCCAACTCGAAGCACATTCCTGTATTTGTTTCAATTTAGACTGTCATTAGAATAAAGATAATGCCCTGGCCGGGTAGGCCAGTTGGTCAGAGCTTAGTCCCAATACACCAAGGTTATCGGTTTGTTTCCCAGTCAGGGTTCATACAAGAATCAACCAATGAATGTATAAACAAATCAATGTCCCTCTCTGCGCCCCCACCCCTTCCTCACTCTCTCTAAAAAAAAAATCAATTAAAAAAAAAAAAACAATTTTGCCCCAGCTGGCATGGCTCCCTGGTTGAGCATGGACCCATGAATCAAGAAGTCATGGTTCAATTCCCAGTCAGGGCACATGCCCAGGTTACAGGCTCAACCCCCAGGTGGGGGAATGCAGGAGGCAGCCAATCCATGATTCTTATCATTGATGTTTCTCTCACCTTCTCCCTCTCCTTTCCTCTCTGAAATCAATAAAAAATGTATTTTTTTAAAAAAATTTATTTTATTATTGAATGAGTATTAAATCAGACTATGATGCACATCACAAGCAAGCTGCTAAAGAGATTGAAAAGACAAAGAACCATCACCCCTTTATATAGCCAGGCACATATTGCATACATGTTAACTGTCTGTATCTCACATCTCCATGGCAAACAGGAAGTTATTATTTGGAGCCAGGCACGAGGCTAAACTCCCACAGATTCAGGGAGACGGGGTGTTCACGTTTCAGAGATGGCTCCAAGGCCCCCCAGAAAATCAGTCCTGGGATGTAAAATTGTCAGAAGGCTTATTCAGCTTTTTAAAATATTTATATACATCTCAAAAACAGAGAAAAGGGATTTATATTATAAGTTTTCTAAAGAAATATTTCAGCATCAGAGAAATATTTTTTAAATCTGTTTTTAGATTTGTATTTATCCTTACAAATAGCATGGCTATGGAAGTACCCTTATGAACTAGGGGCTGAGGTTTGTTTAAAGGCTCTTATGTGGTACCTGCTAGACCTTTATAAAATAAAATTCAGGCCAGAGTCTACCCATGACAGTACTGCTCAAAAGAAATTACAAAATACTTTTTGTCACTTGAATAACTCCAGTTCCTCTCTACTTTTATAGATTTAACTGCTCTTCCCGCCCCCCCCCCCGCACCCCCACCCCCCAGTCTCACTTCTTAATCCTAAAAACCACTAAAGGGCCACCATTATCCAGAAGGGCAAAGATGTATCCTGTCCAGTTCCCCACACCTGAATGAATAGTCAAAGGAATACATTTCTTTTTTTTTTCTACTGAGAGAAGGAACAGTGCCTCAAATTAGCATTCACACAGAATGTTAATATTTAGTGATGAGCCCTAGCCAGTTTGGCTCAGTGGATAGAGCATCAACCTGTGGACTGAAAGGTCCCAGGTTCGATTCCAGAAAAGGGCACATGCCGGGGTTGCGGGCTTGATCCCCAGTGTGGGGCATGTAGGAGGCAGGCAATCAATGATTCTCTATCATCATTGATGTTTCTATCACTCTCTCCCTCTCCCTTCCTCTGAAGGCAATAAAAATACATTTTAAAAACATATATATTTAGTGATGAGCCTGATTTTCCCTTAAATTGGACTAACATTTTTATCTCAAATCATTCAATACCATTGAATTTGCCTAAGTCATAATTATGCAGAAAAGAAAAGTGTGAATGATTAAGGTAGGGCCATGGTGGTTTACTTATGGAGCGAATGGCTTTGTTCAAAAGCACTTTAGCAGTTGGCACACAAGGTTTTGTTCCTCTTTCTCCACTTAGTGGTCACTGCTGCTCTTTCCTGCTGTGTTATAATTGGCATAAAGTATTTACAACATAAAGGAAATAAACTTGCACTATAGAAATAAGGTCTCTATTTCACAAAAGTACTTTTAGCCACTTAATAAAAATGCCAGCTATTTAAAAAAAATGTTTGTATGGTTAAAAATGCTTTAAATGGGAATAGCTTTTTAAATAAGATAGTACCAAGTCACATATAGCTAAAATAAGCATGAAATGAGTCACAGTTAAGTTGTTTACCACACATTTTTCTTCTCTATCTAAAATGCTAGGAAAGTGAAGCTGTATCATTTGTCAGCTATATACCACTACAGGAAAAGAAGCTAATAATGACATTATACCTTCTTAAATTCAGCTTTTAGAAGAGAGATAATTTGTATTAGCAAGGCTCTCATGGGGAAGCAGCTTACTTAAGTGTGTTGGGTTATGTAGTTTCACAGATACACACATATACCAATGTAAAGGACCTCTCATTTTAATCTATATTATAAAGAGCCATCAGTACCATTTTCTAATTCCTGATTGCCTAACTTTTGCAAACAGTCCCATGAGTCCCCACTGTCAGTTGTGATGATCTGAATATGACCATTGTAGTGAGAGAAAGAATCCTGAGTCCTGAGGTATCTTCTCTTATTAGAACAGACAGTTTCTGGAAACCATTGGCTGTTGTTCTTTGGTAAAGGAGAGGCCAAATTCATTACAGTAGAAATGAATAATGTGGTCCTGGAGACTAGTACAGGTTAAGAGCTTCCTGGTAAAGGGAGTTTCCCTGAGTTGCACAGAAGCCAGATCAAACCAGGGTAGAGGCCTGGGTGGGAAAAACAAAAAACAAAACAACTGTTACTTTTAGGTCTGCTCAAAAGAAATGATTTAGCTGTACACATTTCCTTTAAAGAATGTTTTGTGCCCTGACAAATGGGGGCTCCATTGGTTGGAGCACCACCCTGTGTGGGAAACAACCAATGGATGTTTCTCCTCTCTCTCTCTTTCTCTCTCCCCCCCTCCCTTTAATTTAAAAAAAAAAATGTGTTCCTCCACTTGGAAATAAGGTTCTTCATTTTTCTATATCAACCTAATTCAAATTCACAATTAAATAAAAAAATTCAGCTAAAACTACCCAATATGTAGATTTAATTGTACTTACATACATTTCTCTAAGTGCATCTTGGGAGGAATTCATAGTTAGAGAATGATTATGATAGTGACATTGACATCCTTTTCAGTGTATTTTTCTTGAATTTAGAAAGAGACTACATCAAAGGATCATGAACATTAGGAATGAAAAATATTTCAAATATCCTCTTTTAAAAAAAAGGCATCCTCTTCAACTCTTTAGGGAAAGAGTAGAAGTTAGCTTGCCCATTAATATCCTGCAGTTTACCAAATGATAAAAATCACATTTCAAATTGATAGGAAAAGGATTGGCTACTCTATTTTATTTTTATTTATTTATTTTTTTTTTAGTATATTTTATTCATTTTTTACAGAGAGGAAGGGAGAGGGACAGAGAGTTAGAAACATCGATGAGAGAGAAACATCAATCAGCTGCCTCACGCACACTCCCCAATGGGGATGTGCCGACAACCAAGATACATGCCCCCGACCGGAACCGAACCCGGGACCTCTCAGTCCTCAGGCCGACGCTCTATCCACTGAGCCAAACCGGTCAGGGCGGATTGGCTACTCTATAGTGTTAAGACAACTGGCTTTCAAAAATGAATAAAAACCCTAAATTTATTAAAGACTTAAATATTTAAAAAATAAAATCCTAGAAGAAGATTTAGAACATTTTGGGATAAAGAAGGCCTTTATAAGTATGACTTGAAACCATAAAGAAGTAACTTGAAAATTTTGACTGTAAAAATTAGAAGCTCTGTACAGCAAAAGATACCAAAAAGAATATGAAAAATATTTCTAACTAGTGGCCTGGTGCATGAATTTGTGCACAGGTGGGGTCCCTCAGGGTGGCCTGTAGGGATAAAGCTGAAACCCAGGGTCCAATGCTGCCTGCAGCTCCTACCTGCTGCTCCCACTCATCCTGGCCCCACTGTGCCTGCCACAGGCTTGTGCCCAATCAGTCCCAATCAGGAGAGGCTCGCGCTGCCACAGCAGTGTTCGCCAGCCATGAGCCCTGTGTCTGGCACCCTCCCAAGGGGAGTAGCCTGCGGGATTGGGCTGAAACCAGCTCTCCTACATCCCCAAGGGGTCCTGAATTGTGAGAGGGCGCAGGCCAGGCTGAGGGACCCCACCGGTGCACAATCGGGCCAGGGAGGGACCACGGAAGGGCTCCAGGGTGCGTCCAGCCCATCTGGCTCAGTCCCGATCAGCCAGACCCCAGCAGCAAGCTAACCTACTGGTCAGAGGATCTGCCCCCTGGTGGTCAGTGCACGTCATAGTGACTGGTCGACTGTCTGCCCCCTTGTGGTCAGTGTACACCATAGCAAGTGGTTGAGCAGCCTTAGCATATCATTAGCATATTACACTTAGGTTGGTTGTTCAGTTGTTCTGCCGTTCAGTCTATTTGCATATTACCCTTTTATTATATAGGATACTTAAAATATATCCCTATTGAAAACCCCTGTAAAACAATAAATAAAAAGTAAACAATCCAAATAAAAAATAGTCCAAGAACATAAAATGATGAGAGAGAACACAAGAGCAATGAGTTTGGAAGCTGGAAAGAATATGGACAATAACATGAGCCAAGGCACAGTCCATTTACCCACAAAAGACTGAGGTTTCAGAGAAAGGATGAATTCAAAAACTAGAGGTACCCCGGGCCTCTCTCTCAATAGTAACTCTAACGACTGAAAGACAATGGAGCAATGCCTTCAAACTTCTGAGGGAAAATTATTTCTAAGCTAGAATTCTATGCCTGGCTATGTTCCCAATAAAAATATTAGGTTAGAATAAAAACATTTTCAGACATAGTCTCTAACAATTACTTCCAAGGCATCCTTTCCTAAGGAAGCCCCTGGAGGAGGACCTGATCCCCAATGAAGGAGTAAGCCATGCCAGAGGAAGAGAGATCCAGAACAAGATCCACAATAAGAGAGCCATGGAGGGAATTCCAGGAAAATGGGGGAGGGAAATCCCAAAACTGGAAGTGTAAGGCAGGCCATTGGTGATTGATTAGAATACAAAAGAGGGAAGAATCAAGGATTACTTCCAGAGGTCTGGCTTGAACAACTGGTGAAGAAGCTTGTAACTAGATAAGAAATCCAGGAAGAGCAGGTCTGCTTTGGACACACCAAGTCTGAGTGGAGACAGATAATGTGAACTACCTTGGCATGAAACAGACACAGGGGTCCTCAAACTTTTTAAACAGGGGGCCAGTTCACTGTCCCTCAGGCCATTGGAGGGCCAGACTATAATTTAAAAAAAACTATGAACAAATTCCTATGCACACTGCACATATCTTATTTTGAAGTAAAAAAACAAAACGGGAACAAATACAATATTTGTATTTGCATGTGGCCCGTGGGCCATAGTTTGAGGACCCCTGGTAGAGATATAGGCTCGGTGGTGTCCCTGTAAAGTTGGCAACATAAGTTCCCGAAGTGGAAAAAGATCACCCAGAAACCAAGTGTAGAAAGAAAAGGAAGGCCTATGACCGAGCCCTGAAAACTCCCAGATTTAAGGATGGGGCAGAAGAGAAGCTGGCCAAGGAGGGGCCGGAAAGACAGAAAGAAAATGAGGAGAACGGGAGGGTATCAGGAAAGCCAAAAGAGGAGATTGCACCAAAAAGAATGGCATTTCAATAGTCAAGGAAGAAGAGGATTTAAATGCGTCCAGTGAATTTAGTGACAAGAGGCAATTGTAATAAGAGCAGCATTTTTTTCCCATTAGATTATCAAAGGTTAAACAGATTGATCTTAAAGTTATGAAGCCATAGGTAAGGACACTCTCTCACACTATCGGTGGAAATAAAAATAAGCACCATGTTTTCGATAAGCAATTTACAAACGCCCACAAACAAAACACAGGGTGTCCCTCCAAGATGTATACACACTTTACAGCTGATAGCTCAATTAATGTTTCTTTCTTTTAACCCATTGGAATTAATAATTATTCAAAGTGTGTATACATTTTTTGGGACACACTTATATATATATATATCATCTCAAACCCAGAAATATTACTCTAACTATTCATCCAACAGAAATACTGATGCAAGTATGCAAAACAATTACAAGAATGTTCAATGTAGCCCTTGATGTCAAATTTGGGGCAGGGAGGACTACAACACCATCAAGAGGAAATAGGATAAATAAATTCAAATGTATTAATGGATGCCTATGCAGTTGCTCATACATGAAACAAATATGATTGTATCCATGACATAGTAAGTGAAAATGCAGTACATATAGTTCCCATGTTTCTAAAATGTATATAATGATATATATGTGCCGGGGTCCAACCCCAGCAGGTCCAGGGGTTCCCAAAGGCGTAGACGGAGTCGGCGAAGAAGGAAGGACACGGAGACAGTGTTCAGTTGATCAGCAGCCTAGCCAGGATCTCTAGCCAGGATCTCCAGCCAAGTTCTGGTCTGGATCTCCAGAGAGGTTCTGCTTAGGATCTCCAGCCAGGTTCTGTCCAGGTTCTCCAGTCAGGTTCAGTCACCAGGTTCTACTCAGGCTCTCCTGCCAATCTCCGCAGTCAGGTTCAGTCCAGGATCCCCTGCCATGCTCTCTTGCCAGGCTCCGCCTCCAGGCTCCGAGGCCAGTCCCTGTCCAGGATCCTCCGGCATGCTCTCGCCAGCGAAGTTCTTCTGTCTCTAGAGAATGCTCTGTGTAGGTTCTGTGCCTAGGCTCTGTCTCTCTTGGTCCTGTCTTCCAAGCCCTGTGTTCTAAGTTCTGTGTCTTTCTGTCTTCTGAATTCTGTCTGTTGTTATCTTGTTGCATCTGTATTTATACCAGTTGATTCAATCCTATCAATCTCTATTACAAAGGTTAGGGCGTTTCTTATCTCCATTCCAGGGAGTAAAGATTATGTAGCTTAAGCACGATTGTTCATAGTTAAAGTGATTAATTACCCGCCTGGCACTTAGTTGAGGGGTTTTATTCCCTCCCTAACTTCAGGGGAAAATCCCTACCTGGGGATTCAACCTTTCTCTGAGAGGTGACCTTGGTTAAAACACAGCGCCAAGAAGGTGAGCAAACATATTAAGAACTGTATGCCATATATGCCAAGTCCCTTGAAACAGCAAGGATGGACCGGCTCCCGGCATATATGTCCACACTTAAATATAATGAAAAGAAATCTAAAATCCATTAGATGTAAAGTCTATGAAATTGTACTTGGGAAGCAAAGGAAGGCTTTCCTTCTTCTACTAGCCAGATTTTTTACAAGAATGTATTCTTTAAGTTTTCAAAGATAACATAAAAGGGGAAGAAAAAAGTGCCTGCTAAGACAACAGTGTGGAAGGAATTAGAACAGCCAGCCGCCATACCTTACCTTCTCTGAGTCAGGCCCTTGGCATAGACCTGGCTGACAAAGTCTTGTAATTGGAGTTTTGGGCACGATTCTTTACCTTCCCCACAGTCATCGGTGTGCACAGAGAGGAACAGCTCATTTATAAGCTGCAGTGTTAGTGGGTGGGGCAGGTCCTTTGCTGTGCAGGTGTTCAAGGCTGCGTAGAACACTCCTTCCAACCACTTGATATTGAGGATTATCCCGCCTACAAATCAATGACAAAGGAAAGACCAGTTAGCGCCACCAAAAACGTTTGCAGGGGCCCTAGGACCAACCCAGACAGTGAATAACCACCTTTTTTCAAAGACAAGTTGGTCATATGAACCTCAAGATAAGCAAATACTCCCCCTCCCTGGCCAAGAGCCCTGCTGGTGACCTTGATAACACATCCTGTTGACCCTGCCATGGTAGGACAAGTATGACTAATGTGGACATTTTTTAAAATATATGTTCTTATTAATTTTAGAGAGGAAGGGAGAGGGAGAGAAACATCAATGATGAGAATCATTGATTGGCTGCCTTCTGCAGGCCCCACACTGGGGATGGAACCTGCAACTTTGGCATGTGCCTTGACCAGGGAATTGAACCATGACCTTCTAGCTGATAGGTCAAAGCTCAACCACTAAGCCACCTCAGCTGGGCTAATGTGGACATTTCTAATGGCAAAAGCATCTCTAGGAATTTCTACATCAGACCTTACCAATTAAGAAGGAGCTAGGGAAAAGATTAGAGCAGGGAAAAACCCCTTAATCCCAGCCCAGCCAGTGTGGCCCAGTTGGTTGGAGCATCATCCCATGTTCAAAGGGTTGCAGGTTCGAGTCCCAGGCAGGGCACATACCTGGGTTGTGGTTCCAAACCAGGTTGGGGTGCACGTGAGAGCAGCCAGTCTATGTTTTCTCTGTCATCTCTTTCTCTCTCTCCTCTCAAATCAATACGCACATCCTCAGGTGAGGATAAAAGAAAAGCACAAAAAAACCCATTTAGTCCCAGACAGTACATCCTCCTGTTTAAATAGACTCTCCCCTCAGGTTGTTTCCAGTTCATTCTTAAAGGATCCAAATATTCAGACTTCTCAGCTTTCCCTAATTAGGACCGTTTTTTTTGTTTGTTTTTGTGGGGGTTTTTTTGCCACCAAAGTTGTTCCTGTATAAAACCTAAATAGCTGAGAATGCATCTAGCTATACAGTACTCCCCAACACACACACACACACACACACACACACACACACACGCTTGGATCTAATAAGATAGTAACAGGCCAGGAGGAAAGTAATTTTTAAAAGAGTGCCAAAACTAGGGTGAGCCATTACCAGCAGGGTTGTAGGGGCAGGTAGCCTGAAGAATCTCCGGATCTTGGAGAGCAGCTGTGATTTCCCTGTTGGACTGCCAGATATTAGCAAAACCTTCAACACATTGATAGTGAGGCCGCAAGATACTGGTGTGGTCCAGCAGCCTTTTCAACCTGAAAGTAAAGCCACAAAGTCAGGGAGTGCAGGCCAGGACTAGAATAAACCACATGATCCACAGAGTTAACAGCCAACCCCAACAACAGATATCCCCACCTCCACTCCCCAGCCCCCCACAGCACAGGTGCGGGTCAGCGCTGAGGACACTACCTAGTTGGATTGTTTAGCCATCTGCCTAACAAACACTCACTGAATGTTATCACTTGCCTGGCACTGGCCTCGACACTAGGGGTAGAAAAATAACACCTGACATGCTCTCGAACACTCTTCATCCTGTGGACTGGTGGTTTCCCCTCTCACTGATGCACAGGGGAACATGAGTCAGCTGCAAGCAGTGGGAGGCAATGCTCTATTGCAGTTCCAACCTTTTGCACATCAAAGAAAATGACCCACCCCCAGGGGCGGTTTGCAGAGACATGGGGAAAGACACAATTAGAAAGCCTGGCTGGGTCCTGACAGGTTTGGCTCAGTGGATAGAGCGTCGGCCTGCGGACTGAAGGGTCCCAGGTTCGATTCCGGTCAAGGGCATGTACCTTGGTTGCAGGCACATCACCAGTGGGGGTTGTGCAGGAGGCAGCTGATCGGTGTTTCTCTCTCATCGATGTTTCTAACTCTCTATTCTTCTCCCTTCCTCTCTGTAAAAAATCAATAAAATATATATTTTAAAAAAAAGAAAGCCTGGCTGGGCCCTGCAGGTGAAGCGGTTTCCACCTTACTCCTGGGAATGACCACCTCCCACAGGTAGGAGCTGGGTGGAGGTGGGAGCAGAAGCCAGGGCGGAGGACAACAGAGCAGGTCTGCCAGTTCTGGGCTCCCCCTAGCAAGGTACCTGGGTATTGGGATGGCAGCTACAAAGCTGTACACAATGCCGTCTTTTTTAAAGCTGGTGTTTATTTCTGCGCAGATATTAGGCAGCTGAGATGGCAGGCAGCAGAGGAATATCACGTCGGCCCAGCCCACCAGATAGGCGTTATGGTAAAAGCACCGGACCCCCAGGTTCTGCAACTCCTCTGGGAGGGATAGAAGACAGAAAAATCACAGTACAGAGGAGAGTTGGGCCTGAACATCAACTGTAGGGAGAGGAAGACAATTATTTTATCTCAACTCTTGTCACATAAATCAGAAGAGATGCGCTCATGCCATCTAGGAGCCATGCAGCAATGCCCTGCCCCCTGCTAGCAGCGCTGGCAGCCACAGCGGCAGCATTTGAGATTATGAGACAATTTCTCAAATGCTTACCTCAAATGCTGGAGGTTTTCAAACGCCTTCTGCTCCAATTTACTGAAGGTTTATTATGTGTCAGATAATACACAAAGTACTTTATATGTATTATCGAAGGAAGTTCTCATAAGGACCTTATGAGGCAGAAACTAGTATTTTTTAATACTTCTTCTTGATTTTAGAGAAGCATCGATGTGTAAGAGAAACATCGATTAGCTGTCTCTCACATGTACCCTGAGCAGGGATCGAGCCCACAACCCAGGCATGTGCCCTAACTGGGAATTGAACTGTGACTTTTCAGTGGACAGGACCATGGTCAGCCAACATCCACACCAGCCAGGGTAAGTCAGAGACTAGTATTATTCATATATTATAGATGAGGAAACTGAGTCTTCAAGAAGTTATATAACTGGGCTAAAATTACACAGTTAACTGGCTTGAGTTAGTAGGAAAGACTAAGAGACTGGAAGAGTCTAGGGTAGAAGCTGGGAAGATTTGGGGGAAATAAGCTTACAGTTTCTATAAAGGATACACAATTTAATGTTAAGATATTTATAAATGTAGAGAGAAATGTGATAAATCATGTAGTTGTATAAAAACACCCCTTGGTATTTGATCATTAGGTTGTCCTTATATGTATTTTCAAAAGTAAAAACATAAAGTCACACATGGTCCTATGTTTTAAATGGTATTGAAAAGAGAGTATTAGAGCCCTAGCTGGTTTGGCTGAGTAGATAGAGTGTCGGCCTGTGGATTGAAGGGTCCCAGGTTCGATTCCAGCCAAGGGCACATGCCTGGGTTGTGGGTTCAATTCCCAGTGGGGGGGTGTGCAGGAGGCAGCCAATCAATGATTCTCTCTCATCATTGATGTTTCTATCTCTCTCCCGCTCTCCTTTCCTCTCTGAAATCAATAAAAATATATTTTTAAAAAAGAAAAGAGAGCATTAGACACTGGAGAGGTCACTCCTTATCTCAACCAGCAAGAATACATGATAAATCTGATGCTGAGATCATTGAGGTACTCAGGTGCTTCCAGGTAGTAAGTTTAGAAAACAGGCACCTCCCTTCTATGTTCTCAAAAGTACATAGAGGCTGATGCTGAGCATGTTGAATTCTAGCTTTCTTACTCAATAGACAGTGATATTCTAAAACTGTAACTTTATCCTATGTAATAAAAGGCTAATATGAAATCAACTGAATGGCGGAATGACCGGTCGCTATGACGAGAACTGACCACCAGGAGGCAGACACTCAATGTAGGAGCTGCCCCCTGATGGTCAGTGCGCTACCACAGGGGGAACGCTGCTTAGCCAGAAGCTGGGCTCACAGCTGGTGAGCGCAGCAGCAGTGGCAGGAGCCTCTCCTGCCTCCGCAGCAGCACTAAGGATGTCTGACTGACGGACATCCCCTGAGGGCTCCCAGACTGCAAGAGGGCACAGGCCAGGTTGAGGGACCCCTCTCTGAGTGTGCAAATTTTGTGCACCAGGCCTCTAGTTATTTTTTTTTAATTTTTATTTCTTTATTGATTTCAGAGAGGAAGGGAAAGGGAGAGAGAGATAGAAACATCAATGATGAAAGAGAATCACTGATCGGCTGCCTCCTGCACACCCCCTACTGGGGATAAAGCCCGCAACCCAGGCATGTGCCCTTGGCCAGAACCGAACCTGGGACCCTTCAGTCCTCAGGCTGACGCTCTATCCACTGAGCCAAGCCAGCCAGAGCAGGCCTCTAGTTATTAATAAACATATCGCTTCCCAAAAAAATATATGTAGTTTGTTGAAATACCATACATACTAGTCCTATCAATGAGATTTTTCAAAATTTGCCTTGAGTGATAAAATGTTAAGATTTCCTTAATTAGAAAGAACATTTACAAATAAGAAAAAAACCGGCATGCCAATAGAAAAACTGGACCAAAAGAACTCAAAAAAGACAAAAATAGCAATAAACATATAAAAATATCCAACTATTCTTGTGGTCAGTAAAAGACATATTAAAATAAGAAAAATTTTAAAGGCATAGTAAAATAGTGATAAAAAAAAAATAAAAGAGGCTCAGGCCCTGGCCGGGTAGCTCAGTTGGTTAGAGCGTCAACCCCATACACCAAGATTATGGATTCAATCCACAGTCAGGACACATACAAGAATCAACCAATAAATGCATAAGTAAGTGGAATAACAACAAGAGACCCAGAATTGAAAAAAAAATGTAGTGAAATGGGTGTTCTTGCACAACACCGGTGAAAGTTTATATCTGAACAACCTTTTTTGGAAGTCAGTTTGAAAAAAATGTATTAGAAGTTACTTTAAAAATTAAATATTCCTACCATATGACCCACCATTTCACTCCCAAGTATGTCAAAAAAAAAAATTAAAACATTTGTCCACACTAGTATTTGTACACAAATATTCATAGCAGCTTTATTTGTAATAGCCCCAAACTAGAAACAACTGGAATGTCCATCAACAAAAGACTAGATGAACTGGAATATTAACACAATGAAATACTACTCAGAAATAAAAAGAATATCAATACATGAAACAAACTATATCTTAAAGTAATTATGCAAAGTGAAAGAAATCAGACCAAGCAACAGTACAAACTATATGATTCCATTTGTGTAATGTTTTAGAATATGCAAATAATTGATGATGACAGAAATCAGATCAGTGGTTTACTAGGTAGGGGACTGCAGAGAGGTAGAGAGATAGGAATTACAAGGAAACTTTGGGGGATGATGGGTAAGTTCATTCTGTGTTGATGGTTTCAAATACACACCTGTGCAAAACATCAAATTGTACACTTTAAAATGTGTAGTTTATGGTGATGTAAGAAATGTTCAGTTTACTATATGCAAATTATCCTATATAATAAAAGCCTAATATGCTAAGTGCCCAGCCATTCATTCAACCAGTCGCTATGACACATGCTGACCACCAAGGGGCAGACTCTCTGACCGGTAGGTTAGCTTGCTGCTGGGGTCTGGCTGATCAGGACTGGGTGAGACAGGCCGAACATGCCCTGAAGCCCTCCCACGGTCCCTCTCCGGCCCCGATCATGCACTGGTGGGGTTCCTCGGCCTGGCCTGCACCCTCTCGCAATCCGGGACCCCTTGGGGGATGTCGGAGAGCTTGTTTTGGTCCAATCCCTGCAGGCTTGGCTTCTAGTATTTTAATAAAGCGGTACCTCTTCTTTGACCTAGTAATTTTACTTTTAAAAACATGTACAAGGAAATCCAATAAGCCACAGTTACATAAATTATCATACAACCATACTTTGTAATACCATACAACCTTAAAATCATGATTTTGAAGAATGTTAACTAAAATAAGAATATGCTTATATTAAGTGAAAAAGCAGAATACAAATAACTTTGTACAGTCTCAATTCCTGATCTAATCTAATCTAATCAGAGAAGAAAACAGGAAGTAATATCCCTGGTAAGGGGATTATAGGTAGTTATTATTTATTTTCCTGTAGAGTAACTTTCAAAATTTTATAAAATATGCATATAATATTTTACATTTATAGAAATTATTCAAGCATAATTTACATACAGTGCAACATGCAGGTCTAAAGTATACAGTTTGGCCCTGGCCAGTTTGCCTCTGTGGTTATAGTGTCAGCTCACAAACCAAAGTGTCTCAGGTTCAATTCCTGGTAAGGGCACTTGCCTTGGTTGCAGGTTCCCCAGTCCTGGTAGGGGTGTGTGTGGGAAGCAACCAATCAATGTCTCTCTCTCTCTCTCTCTCCTTCTCCTTCTACTCTCTCTAGAGCTCAGCGGGGATAATATCCACAGGTAAGGAGAAAGAAAAAGAGAGACAGAGAGAGAGAGAGAGAGAGAGAGAGAGAGAGAGAGAGAGAGAGAAGAAAATACAGTTTGATCACTTTTGTCATATCCATACACCCATGTAACTCACTCCTCTTTCAAGATCTACAAAAGGATGGGGAACATCCAGCCCACTGCCCATATAAGGCCCACAAAATCATTTGGTCTGGCCCTGCCAAGGCATTGGGGGTGAGTTAATTAAATGTTTGACCAAATAGAACAGGCTTATTTTTAAGTTGATAATGTTGTATGGCCCGAGAATGGTATTATAAATATCCAAATGGCCCGTGGCCGAAGAAAGGTTCCCCACCCTGAACTAGAACATGTCCATCTCCTCAGAAAGTCCCCTCAGGCCTCTTCTCAGTCAGTCTCCCCAGAAGCAACCATTCTGATTTCTATCGTCAGAGTGGATGGAATCAATAGAGAATAATTTTAAAAATTCAGGAAATGTTATTTATAAAAATACAAGGCCACATGTTTGGAACTGGTTAACACACACCAGACTCTAACTGGTCCAGTTAGATTTGAACTCTTATTTTTATTAAGTTTTTATTGATTTCAGAGAGGTGGGAGAGGGAGAGAAGGATAGAAACATCAAAGATGAGAAACATTGATTGTCTGCCTCCTACAGGCCCCCTACTGGGGATCAAGTCTACAACCCGGGCATGTGCCCTGACAGGGAATCAAGTCCTGACCTCCTGGTTCATAGGTTGATGCTTAACCACTGAGCACACTAGCCGGGCCCAACTCTATTTGGAAAGCTCTGCATCAAAGATCCAGAAAGATATCTCATCACCAAGGGCACAAGGAAGAGAGATGGTTATAAAACATTTTAGTGGAGAAGAAAATTGTTTTTAGGAACAAGTTAAAAACAATCTTTCTAGCTCTTCTCAGACTAGAAAGCTGAGAACTCAGCATGCTGCACATGAGGATTCCCCTTTCATCAACAGCCTGGTCAACACCTCTAGGGCACACCCAAGCCCCCTTTCTACCGTATACTCCTCCTCACCCAGGGCCTCGGGCCTCCGAGTGGAGATCCACAGCTTCTCAGGAGGGATGGGGACAAGATCAAGCAGTACGTGAGCCAGTTGCTTCCCAAGGTGGCCGCCTCCAATGATGCCCACCTTTAACTCATCTTTAGGAGCGGTGGCGTGCGATCCAATGGAGCGATATCTGGAAGTTTGCCACGTACGTATTGATTCTCTGGAAAATGAACACACAGAGACATGCATGAATTCACGCTCACCCTGGCGCTCTTCTTGCCTGTCAACCTCTGATATTCCCTGCTCTGACTTCCTCAGATGGCAGCCTGGGGCACCTTAAGGAGGCGAGAGAAGCACTTGTGCTGCATCACTAGGGAATGAAATGTGCTCCCTGAGTGAATTTTCCAGAAAGTAAAACATACCCCTTCAACGGACCAACACTGGTTTAAAACTTTTTTTTTTTTTCCTGCCGCAGGTTTATTTGTACAAACAGCACAGGAGGACACCAGCGCCACACAGACAGCAGCCCAGGGGGCCCAGCAGTCCTTCCGTCCTCAGGCAGACAGAGGCCTCTACTGTGGAGCCTTCGTGGGGGGCTGGGCACCTTTGGGAGCCTGAGCTGCAGCCGCACCCGCAGCCTGGGGCTTGGTTTCCGCCTTGGCCTTGGCCTTTAGCCGGCAGAGCCTGAGCCCCTTGGCAATGCGGCACGAACACGTTTCCCAAGCTTGAGGTGAGAGATGTAGGCAAGTCGACTGAGTTTGTGGCTGCAGCCCTTTAGGATATTGGGCCTGGGCTCCTTGGGCTTGACCAGGGCCTTGATGGCCTTAGCGTGTGCGCTCATGGCCTTGGCGTTGTTGGCCTGCATCTCTTCAGGCCCTTCCTGTTGTGCTTCTTGGCAAAGCGCATGTTCCTTAGGAACTTGGGGTCTACCCCCTTAAGAGATCCGTATCTTTGTGACCAGGATTTCTTGATGCCGTTTCTGTGCTATTTTCGTGACTGGTTGTGCATGGTGTGGTTCTTGGACTTGGCCATCTCTGCACAGAAGCCCGCGGCCAGTTTAAAACATTTTTAAGTGAACTTTTTCTTGGTGAAATGTGTGGTAGGAATAGTGGATTTTCATGTCTATTGTTCCTGTTTTCATGGGAATGCCTCTGGTTTTATCCCACTGAATAAGATGCCAGGTTTTGAGCTGGTGATGCATATTTATAATCACATTAAAGTATTTATCATTGTTGCTTGAGTGCTTTAAACATGAGGTCTGAATGTTAAACCATTTTTTGACTCAGGACCATCGTTGTGAGCAGCCACTGTTGTACATCATCCGGGAACATGGGCCTGTTCTTGTTTTCTGTGCAGACAGCAGTCAATTTCCATTGCCACCAGGGCGAGCGCACCCGTCTCTGGCCACACACCTATTCTTTCTAGTTTGCTGTTTCAGTTCTGCACAGATCCAGGAAACCAGGTAACTTAGTTTTTTTAAAACCTATGATTTATAGAAGAAAATGGTTTATCATGAGGGAAAACAGACCTGAGAAACTGAGTGAGGGTCAAGTACTGGAGCCCTCTCTGTCCAGAGGCTCACTTCACTTACTGTTGGTTCTGGGTGTATTTCCTTGGCCCAACATAAACGGCCTGACCTCAGAAATCAGCAGGCATTGTTTTATGTTGTTACATGACAGCCTTATATTTGTTCTGTATTTAGTTTTTGAAAAATTAAAGCTCGAAAAAATACAAGAATAAAAATCAAAGTTCTGGAGTTTCCGTATAAGCATCACAAGCCACATTCTATTTAAGGCTTCTCTCTTGGCTGACAGGAGAGCATTTTCTCTCAGTGCCTGACCCTTCCAAATATAAAATCCTTCCCGGAAGTTTCACATATCAGTTTCTCCCCACTCATCTTGAATTAAACAATAGGTTTATGCTTCTTATCAGTCAACAAATCAGCAAACTCCTTAAGCAGCCTGCCTCCTTGGGTATATGCTGTATCTATAACAAGTTCATTTCAGGTCTAGTTCCATCAACAAGGAGTTAATCTAATTTCAATGCAAGTAGACTGAGAAGTAGACTGGGGAGCGGGTGCTTTCAAATACACCAAGAGTAACCCTAGAGTTACAGAACCCAAGAGCTTAGACCTAGGTACCTGGCCCTCACATGACTTCTATTTAAGTGTCTGAAGCCACATTGTACAAAGATAGCAGAAGCCAGGACTGGTCTGAGAGCTTCTCTGTAAATCAGTGTTCCTGGTTTCAAGCAAGTCATCTGGTCATAGGGACCCTGAAGTCTAAAATGGCTTTCCTATGAGGGAGCATTCCACTATTAGCCCCATAAAAAGGAACTCATGCCATCTTCATGGGATGACAAGTCATTGGTCATCTCCATGAGTGAATGAGTGAATGGAGGGATGAATGAATTTATTATTTAATCAATCCACCCACTGAAAGGAAATCACCGCTGATCCATGTTTTATGACAGAACCACAGCCAAGGGGCCTCAGTATGCATTTCTCTGGTGTTTTCAGACTAGGAATAATAGATTGTGGGTTGGAAAAGGTAGGAAGACACCAAAGTTATTCTCCAATATAAAAAGTTAAAGCCATTTGGAGTCTTTGCAGTGAGATTCTTCTCCATCTGTCTGACCCTGGAGACCTTGCTCACCTCATATTATGGAGTACCTTGCAGAAGAAGGTTGCGTGGGCACAGGCCTCGATCATCCGCCCCTGATAACGACCCTGCAAATACAGCCAGCAGCGGTCTTCCTCTTCAATCCCATATTCAAACTGCATGGACGTAAGGTCCTTTAGCATGTCCATCTCTAAGCTGACGGATCAATTTGGCTCCCTATCCTGGAAGAAGAGGGAGTCTATGAAGGACGGTGTGTGTGTGCCCAAGTCCTAAGTTCTCATGGCGGTGGGCTTCAGCCCATCTCCTCCAAGTCCTGAACGCACAGCTCTCATCCACTCCTCTGTTTCAGCGTGAGAAGTCCTAAGCACTGACTGCCCGTTAATCGAGAATACCTGGATTCATGAAAAACCTGAACAAAAATCCAGAGCCATGTTCCTGCATAGGCACTTCTCTCAGCAGATGCGTTAACATTAGCAATGGGGCTCACAGGTGCCTTTGGGGTAAGACTTTCTCCTTCCCATTCCCTCCTGTTTTAGAAACAGGACTGAACACTTACACCATATTTCATAGAAAGTCTTCCCATTTCACTAAACCTTGTGTTCCCCCACAGAATAGAAAAGAGCCCAAACGAAATACCATGCTCTCTGGTCTAGTTCAGGGACATCTAGATTTTAGAAAAGGAAGCCAAAGAAGTGTAAGCCCATTTACATAGACCTCTCACCAACCCAACCTAGGAGGATATGGCTCTGCTCATTACTCTGGTCCTCAGGGTAAGAACTACATTTCCAGGGAGAACTACCCAAGAAAAATTGCCATTATGACTCCTTAGTTACCAAATTACTTGCCTTGGAGTCTTAAAGGGGCCAGTCTCACCTAGAGGTTTTCCTCATCTGCAACACGAGGACATGAATTCCTTTCACTACTTCTAGAAGTTCTACACCAGGGCTACGGGTCCTGCTTTTCCCAACAGAAGGTTCTAGAAGTCCTTTGTTCTGGACTTCTAGATTTTTTTGTAGACTAGGCTACCATACAGGTCTTAGCACTACTCAGAGTTATTTTTCAAATCCTTCTTTTTATTTTCAAGAAATCAATGAATAAGGTAAGTTCTGGGAATGTAATGTACATCATGGTGACTATAGTTAATAATACTGTATTGTATACTTGAAGTTTGCTAAGAGTAGATCTTAAAGTGTGTTCACCACATAAAAGGTAACTATGAGATGATGGGTATGTTAATTAACTTGATATTGTAGTAATCATTTCACAATATCAAATTATGTTGTATACCTTAAATATATGTAACTTTTGACAATTATACCTCAATAAAGCTGGGAAAAATCAATGATATTCCAAACTCTATTATATAACAATATTGATATTGAGACCAGAATTTAAAACTACTCATCTCTAATCTTGCATTTAAAGTAAAAAATTATTATTGAGGTGATATTCACGTAACCTGGACATTTAAAAGTGAACAATTTCAGTACATTCACAATATTGTGCACCCTCTACCCCTCTCTAGTCCCAAAACATTTTCATCTCCCGCACAAAGGAAACCCTGTACCTATCAGGGAGTTATTCCCTACTCAACCCTCTCATCGGCCCCTGCCACCCACCAATCTGCTTTTTGTCTATGGATTGACCTTTTCTGGATATTTCCCATGAATGGAATCACAATAGGGGACCTCCTGTATCTGGCTTCTCTAATCCTTTTTATAGGAGGGCTGTTATATTACTCTCCCGATCTCTTTAAAAGCAAAATCTCCAGCACTTTGAAGTAGAGTGTGGAAGTTCTCATCAAGTCCAAGAAACACTTCCTTAGACCAAAACAGTGGGTAAGTCATCCTTACTTTGCGAGTGCTTTTTCCTGCTCCAAAGGAAAGAGAACTCCAGACGTCCAGCTCCTCATGACCACCGCCGCACAGGTTAACTTGTACAAGCCCGGATGCCAGAACCCTCTTTCCCCTCATCTCAAAAATGGGAAGCCAGTGGTTGTGGCTTTGTAACACGTCAAGGGGGCTAGGTGACCTACATTTTCCAGACTTTCCATCTCCGTACATTTCCCATTAGATGTGCCACAGGAGAGATTTCTGGGCAAGGTCCGGAAGGTGGAAGTGAAGTAGTGGTCAGTTTGTGGTGATGCCTGTGAGGGAGGGGCAGGCATTTTGGTGTCTGCTGGGGACCCACTTGGTGATGGGGCAGCAGTTGGGCCTGCAACTGCTACCTTCCCCTGGATCCCCCTGCAGCTTTTCACACACCCGGGCCAGGGCTATTTTCAGCTTGGTGACAAAGGCCACCAGGGAGCTTTTGCAGGACCCCCACTTCATCAAAAGTGAGAACTGACTCAGGTTCCAGTCCAGCCCAGTGGGCTCCAGCTTGTCCTTGCTCGCCCCTCACTGTATTCCCATCCCTCCTTCCCCACTGCCTGCCACATGGATTCCCAGCTCTACCACCAGCCATGTAGACAACCTTCCTGAGACCGTTTAAGTAACTGCCATTCTTGAATAAGGTCAAATCCCGGTGATAAATCTCACATATAGGTTAGATGGACAGACACAGACTGCATACTCCAGTAGTCTGCTTCTCTAAATGAACCCGAATACACCAGTTACTAAAGCTATGAATGTTTGAAGACCAGCCAATAACTTTAGCACAAGCTAGCAAATTAAACTCCTGTTCCTTCACAGCAAGAGAGATGATTAGGGGAGGAGCCAAACATGGTTACCAGGAATCACAAAGAGGACTGCAAAGCGGAGGAGCAAGAGTTGGAATCCACACTGGGGGGATAAGGACACATTTGTAATATCTTAATCAATAAAGGGGGGGGTGGAGAGTTGGAGTCGTTCCCTTAAGCCAGATTTCTCAGCATTGTCATTAGTGATACTTGGGGCTGGGTAAGTGCTGCGGAGTCTGTCCTGTGCATTGTAGGATGTTTAGCAGTATCGCTTGCCTCTATCCATTAGTAGTACCATCCAGTTGTGGCAACAAAATGTGTCTCCAGACATTGGCACAGGTCTCTTGGGGGGCAAAATTGCACCCGCTTGAGGACCACATTGCCTTAAAGCCTGTGTGTGCCTCTGCACTCCGCAGTCACAGGAGACAGAATCCTACAAGCTCCGAGAGAACTGTGCTCTCCTATTACAGATTAGGATCATGAGTCCAGAGAGAGAGGGACTCACCCAGCATCACACAGCTTGTCAGTAGAGCCGGGACCAGAGGCCAGGTCTTTTGATCCCCGGCTCAGGTCTCCTTCTGTTAACCACAAGGCCCTGCTCTCTCGAAGCACCAGTGCTCCATACCCTGACACCTGTTGGTAGGCTGCTGAATGCAGTCACTGAGGCAGACAGGTAGTTGTCCCAAGAGACTGGGCAATTATCTCTTTGTTCTGCACAAAACAACGGGAGGGAAAGAGAAGGCACCAAGGAAGAAACAGCTTTATTAGGAGTCCACGCATGTCTGGGGAAACCCAATCCAATCACAGAGAAGAGAGGCTAACATGTGTATGTCATCTAGCATTACAGAACATCCTCTTAAAAACCAAGTGTGATACTAAAGCCTCCATCTCAATATCCTAACAGTCAGAAATGCTGCTGAGGTCAGCCCTAGTGGAGGCTCCTAGTTCAACAGCGAGTTCTGTGCATCCGGGAGAGCTCTGGTGCTGCCAAATCTAAGCTCCACACAGGTGGGCAGTCTGGGGCAGGAGAGTTAGAGGGAAAGGCAGTGGGGATGTTCTCGTCACCTACACAATGTCATCTCAGTCTGCAGGTGAGAGAGGAACCAGAGGTCCTTGAACAGAGGCTAGACTGGGGCAGCAGAGGGACGCTGGCTGAAGACACAACGTCTGGGCCATCAGTCATAACTTGGAGTGCTCCGTGCAGTCTGGAGTGAGGGCACCTCCAGGAGGTCCTGCAACATTGGCACCCTTCTCGAGGAGCCATTTTGGTTCTGTTGTGACTCTATTCACAGCAGAACTGGCCATGTCCAGCACCAAGACCAGGGTCACAGTCGCTGAGAGGAACTGAGTGGTCACTCTATGATAGCTGCACCTCCTAGTCTAGGAGACTTCTTTAGCAGAGCAGTCACTTTCCTCAGACCAAGGGAGATCTTGCCCCAAACGGGCCCAGTCTAGAAATGACTCCACTTTCACGTGAGCACCAGGTGGAGGGGATCTTTCCCATGAGTCGAAGCTTTAGATCTCGGCCCTCAGACAATGGCCCTTGGACAGAAGATCAGTGCTCAGGTGCCAGTTTCTGTCCCAAGAGTAGCAGGTGCCACCTGTTAATGACAGGCCCAAGCGATGTGGTGCTGAAACTCTCCCAAAGGAGAGTGCGCGCTCTGTCAGCTTCAGACTGAAGAGTCCTGGGTTCAATTCCAGTCAAGGGCACGTATTTTGGTTGCAGGCCAGATCCCAAGCCCCGGTCGGGCAAGTGTAGGAGGCAACCAAACAATGTGTCTCTCTCACATCGATGCTTCTCTCTCTGTCTCTCCCCCTCCTTCCACTCTCTCTAAAATTCAATGGCAAATATCCTCGGGTGAGGATTAACAAAACAAAACAAAAAGAGAGTACACTCTTTTCAAAGGCAGGAAAGGAAGAAACGAGGCAGGTCTCAGGGTAGCTGATGCCACTTAATTCTTCCACCGAATTTGCTGTGGGAAAAAACAATGATCATTTTGCACTGATCCCTACAGAGAGGTAGTGGAAATGCAATAAAACAAGACTCACAGGTAGGTACTGTAAGGAAAAAAGGAATGGAGGAGGAGGGGAAGAAGTTTTTTTAAAATATGTAGTGGAGTTCATTTATTCAGATACGAACTAGACACCCATTCTGATTCTCACAAGCCTGAGTTAGGGATTTATTCTGATCCTAACCTTCTCAGGGCCAAGATTAAACTAGCTTCGGCGCTGGCTGGTATGGCTCAATTCCTAGTCAGGGCACATACCCAGGTCGTGGGTTTGATCCCCAGTTAGGGCGTGTACGGGAGGCAACTTATTGATATTTCTCTCTCACTTTGATGTTTCTCTTTCTCCCCCCCCCCCCCACATTCCTCTCTCTAAAATCAATAAAAACATATCCTTGGGTGAGGATTAAAAATAAATAGCTGAACAATCATTTTTTTAAAAAAAAAAGATTCACTAGCTTTCAATGACCCCAAGTAGGTCCCAAAACATCTAACAAGGAACTAAGATCAACATTAACAAAAAGCTCAGCAATTTCATGCTATGAGAGACAAGCAGGCTGTATTTCCCAAATTGCTAAAATCGATTTCACCCTCTTCTTACTTCCAACAGGTAGGTAATATCCATTCCCGGGATGTTCTGAATCTAACATTTGTTCCTATACTGCCAGTAGTAAGTCTCTCCTACCTGCTAGGTTTAACAATTTTCAGAGCGGTTACAGTTAAGTCTCAGCTGGAGGTCCCCAGATTACCCTTTTATACACTTGATGCTACTTTGAGAACTGTCTGTCTCCCGAGGCTGTGGCGGGGTAGCTGCCCTGCTCACCGTGCTGCTGAGAATGGCATCGATCTTCTCCTCCTCTGCAGATCCTTTGTCCACCTTACTCCTGTACGCTAGCAACTGCTGACGGTCCTTCAGGTCCCGGCAAGTCTGCACACCAAAACAGACTAGCAGTGAGCCCCAAATCAGCCTTCTCTAGGAAGGTCTTTTGCTTTTTGTTACTCCCACTTCGAGCCAAGGTTCAAGAAGAGGCTGGGTGACAGGGGCCAAGTCCGCTCAGAACCTCATGCTGGAGTGAAGTCTACAGAGCTTATGTGACTTGATTCAGGTCTCTGAGTTCTCTGAGTGCAACAGACTTTTAAGAGCACAGAGAAACCGGTCAGAAGGCTGGGAAAATAGCATAGAAGTGCTGGCCTCCAAACTAACTCCTGCCAGACCATTTTGCCCATTACGTCGAAACTGATGGCAGGATCTCAGGGTCCAGGACAGAGACTACCATAACCCCCCACTCTCCACTGAGGCTCTAACTCAGGGTTCTTATTTCCTGGGGACTCACCTCAATGACGACATCGTGGCACTTGAACTTGGTAGCTAAGTTCAACTTTGTGTCCACATCTTCCACTAGATTGACATACTCCTGTAATATCTGTGGGAAGAGGTACTTCTCATTAATGATTCCCAGAACTCTGAAAAGTAGGAAAAAAATCCGGAAGAAGGTAGACAAGTTCATCTACAACATCTGATGTCTACAATTCCCATCAGCAACCACAGGACCAGTTCTGTGATGGGAAATGAGGTGGACCCCAAGCAGCATTCCACACTCCCCAGGAAAGCAGGGAAGAGCATGCTCCTCCATAGCCCAGAGCTGGATACCTAGGCCAGCCAACGGGCATGCTCCACACCTGATCTGCACTGTGCCCTGATGTCCCTTCTCAGTGAGTTCTCCTTTGTATCATTTCACCAATATGGCAGTACTTCACACGGGCTAAACACAGTGAGTGCTCCTCAGAGAGGGCAGGTTACTTCTAAAGGGCAGAGGAGAACGTCTCTCCCTGACCTGTCCTACATCAAGACCAATACAGCCATCATGTTGCCCTTAAGGGGAGAACAGAACAGGTCAGGTCTCCTATCACTGACCAGTAAGAGGCTACAAGGTAGGTCTCCTAGAGGATCCTGTCCCCAACTCTCTTCAGGAGCCATTACCTGGACGGGGGCACTGTTCTTGTGCAGAATTTCCACAACCCGATGGAAGCCAATAGGTGCTCTCTTCTTGGTGTAGCCCAGCCAGTTCTGAGAAAGAAGATGGCAGTAGTAGGTAGGCCAGACACGAACAGTACACCCTGAGCTTGTCTCCCTGCATTTTACAGTCAGCCTAGAATAATGTGATGGTGAGAGTGGATGGACTGGGGTGGGGAACAGGGAAATAGATGAGTTTTTTAGAAAAGTCAAGAAACTTGAGAGGGTGGGAGAGAGTCAGAAGTATAAAATAAGTTCTTAGGTTTATAGGCACTAATGCAGAAAAGTGTGAAATACAGCTAAATGAAATAAGTAATTTACACAACCACACTTGTAGTATGAACTTATCTAGGAGAAAAGTCCTACTCTTTACATCTCTACTTTTTAAAAAAATATATATTTTTATTGATTGGAGAGGGAGACAGACATAGAAACATCAATGAGAGAGAATCATTGATTGGCTGCCTTCTGCACCCCTACTGGGGATTAAGCCTGCAATCTGGGCATGTGCCCTTGATGGGAATTGAACCTGGGACCCCTTAGTCTGCAGGCTGACGCTCTATCCACTGAGCCAAACTTACATTTATATAAAGATGTTTCTTTGTATTTTTTTTTAAATATATTTTATTGATTTTTTACAGAGAGGAAGGGATAGAGATAGAGAGTCAGAAACATCGATGAGAGAGAAACATCGATCAGCTGCCTCCTGCACATCCCCCACTGGGGATGTGCCCGCAACCCAGGTACATGCCCTTGACCGGAATCGAACCTGGGACCCTTCAGTCCGCAGGCCGACGCTCTATCCACTGAGCCAAACCGGTTTCGGCCTTTGTATTTTTTTTTTCCATTAATTTTTAGGGAGAGTGGAAGAGAGAGGGAAAGATAGAGAGAGAAACTTCAATGTGAAAGAAACACTTCAACTGGTTGCCTCCTGCATGAGCCCTCACCAGGGCCCAGGCTGGGGAGAAGCTTGCAACCAAGGTACGTGCCCTTGACTGGAATCAAACCCGGGACCCTTTGGTTCGCAGGCCGATGCTCTATCCGCTGAGCTTAACCAGCTAGGGCAAAGAGGTTTCTTTATAAATTCGTGAGGAAAGATCTGGAAAGCACTCATCAAACTTTGAATGGCATCTGCCTTGAGGAAGTGGGTGAGACTAGGAGCAGGAAGTCAGTGGAAGAGAAACGTCACTCTTTACTCTTTACACTTCCATACAGTGTTTGATTTGGACACAGACACGTATTGCTTTGGTAGTTAATGTAGCTAATTAAATAACTAACAAAGGGGGGAAAACAGAAAATTCTCAAACCCATAATGAAAACAAATCAGTACTTAACATGTCAACCAGTAGACATGACAACCAAATATAATGCAAGATCCTTGGCAGCAAACAAACACAAGAACAAACAGAAACCGCTCTAAGGAGCTAATTTATTACAGACTATATATATGATTATAGTATCAGATTAACATTACATTTCTTGAAGGAGTTACAAAGGAGAAAAATATTTAAGAGAGAAGTAGCATGATGTCTAAAACTTACCTTCAAATGGTTCCGCGAAAGAACAAAAAGCTTATTTGCTGACTCTTTTTCTACGTGCATAGAAAAAGAGAAAGCATATATAGCGAGAATCTGAATGAGTGAAGTAGGTAAAGACTATTAGTATTCACTATAATATTCTTTCAACTTTTCTTTAGGCGTGACATTTTGGAAAATAAAAAGCTGGAGGAAAGATGTAAGCCAGTCACTGGAACAGAAGATTCCCATGAGTCTAGGCCAGTGATGGCGAACCTTTTGAGCTCGGCGTGTCAGCATTTTGAAAAACCCTAACTTAACTCTGGTGCCGTGTCACATATAGAAATTTTTTGATATTTGCAACCATAGTAAAACAAAGATTTATATTTTTGATATTTATTTTATATATTTAAATGCCATTTAACAAAGAAAAATCAACCAAAAAAATGAGTTGGCGTGTCACCTCTGACACGGGTGTCATAGGTTCGCCATCACTGGTCTAGGATAACAAGAGGATGTGCCTGAGGCATCAGCAGCACAGAGAGATCCAGGCACTCACCTTTGTGGTAAAGAGAGCATCTACATCATGCCAGGCACGGAGCTTGGCGCGGGCGGCCAAGGCAGTCAGCACATACTGTTTATCTGGGATCTAGAAAGCAGAGACCAGAGGAATTTAAGGGGAAGTAGGAAGGTGCCAGAGAAGGTACTTGAGAATTCTGGAAAAGATAGGCAAAAATATACTGCCGGGAGCCGGTCCATCCTTGCTGTTTCAAGGGACCTGGCATATATTGCATAAGGTTCTTAATATGTTTGCTCACCTTCTTGGCACTGTGTTTTAACCAAGGTCACCTCTCCGAGAAAGGTTGTTTCCCAAGGTAGGAATTTTTCCCTGAAGTCAGGGAGGGGATGAAACTCCTTAACTAAGTGCCAGGCGGGTAGTTAATCACTACAAACAATCATGCTTAAGCTACATAATCTTTACTCCCTGGAATGGAGATAAGAAACGCCCTAACCTTTGTAATAGAGATTGATAGGATTGAATCAACTGGTATAAATACAGATGTAACAAGACAGCAAGAGACAGAACTGAGAACACAGGGCTTGGAAGACAGGACCAAGAGAGACAGAGCCTAGGCACAGAACCTACACAGAACGTTCTCTAGAGACAGCAGAACTTCGCTGGAGATCTCGGACAGAACCTGGCTGGAGATCCTAAGCAGAACCTCTCTGGAGATCGAGACCAGAACTTGGCTTGAGATCCTGGCTAGGCTGCTGATCAACTGAACACTGATCTCCGTGTCATTCCTTCTTCGCTGACTCCGTCCACACCTTTGGGGAACCCCTGGACCTGCTGGGGTTGGACCCCGGCAATATACCATAGTGTTGATTCTGCCTTTTAAAAATCTGTAAGTCTCTCAGGTCACCAAGAACCCTGTAGTTTCCAAGCCCCAGCACTGAGGTAGGACGTTCAATTAAAGCCTTACCTCACTCCCCACAAACACTTCCCTTCCCACCTTTAACCGTGAATATAAGACACCTACTGTGCAGGGTTACAAAGCAACATCCACTCCACATAGGTACCCTGATACTACTTTTACCAAAGCACCGACCGTTTTATATCTACCTTAAATGTCTTCTTCAGGTTGACTGGACTGCTGAATGTCCCCTAGGGTGAAAGTGGAGAAGAAACTCTAGTGTTACCGACTTTCCCAAAATACCACCCAATCTCCCATCTTCTTTTGTACTGACTAGACTTTCTACATTTTACTCTGTAACCAATTAAACCCAGAAATTATTTTGAGAGCAAAGCTCCATCGGGTCTAATCAGGTATCACTGCAACCCAGCTTAACAAGACTGGGTTAGTAAGTACGGTATTTTTCCCAATTTTATGCTAATCCAAAGTCCACTTGTGACCATTACATCTTATAAAATGTGTTCAGACATCCAGTTACCTGACACCCTGCTGCTCTTCTGTGTCATCCACATGCATTTATGGGCCTCTGAACAGAGCCCGCTGTGGGACCAGCGCTGCTGAGACAGAACGTGCCACGCTATAGGCCAGTCACCGGGCACCACGCAAGCCTTACGAACCCCTCTTCCCTCCTGGCTCACCCCTGAGGGCCAGGAAAGCCTCCGGGTGGATTTCCAAGAACTACAGGCACCCTTTGATAACAGGGTACATACTGACTTCGAGCTACGTTCCTCTGTGCAGTGGGAGAGTGTGGGGTCTTTCCCGTGTTGCCTGTACCTCGGGCTCCGTGTAGTGGTAGAAGCAGGAATAGAAGAGTGTCGTCACTAGTGGCATATTGAGGATGGAAGCTTTGCGGGGGTGCTTCCGGAAGATCTCAGTCTGTCCTGCTGATTCTAGATGGCGGTCATTTGCCTGTAGTGGAAAGTGAAAAAAAGAACTATGTCCATGCAGGAGAAGCAGAGAGAAACTTAATGCTACAGTAGCTGCATTTCCTACCCTAGGAAAGAGGCAAGGAAGAGAAAAAGAAATGGCTGGAATGACCCACGGGAGTCTAAAAGCCCTAAAATGCCGAAACCGGTTTGGCTCAGTGGATAGAGCGTCGGCCTGCGGACTGAAGGGTCCCGGGTTCGATTCCGGTCGGGGGCATGTGCCTGGGTTGCGGGCACATCCCCAGTGGGAGATGTGCAGGAGGCAGCTGATCGATGTTTCTCTCTCATCGATGTTTCTGACTCTCCATCTCTCTCTCCCATCCTCTCTGTAAAAAAAAAAAATCAATAAAATATATATTTAAAAATAAAATAAAATAAAAGCCCTAAAATGATGATAGATCCAAGTTGGATGGAGGCAGACAGAGAAGTGGCAATGCAATGGGAATTCTGGGATGAAGAGGAAATAATTCCAGGTCAACTGCAGGTGAGAAGGAAAATGATGCTGAGAACAGTGGAGGGAAGGGGCTATGGTGGAGAGGGAGAAAATGAAAGGCCCTTAGAGACTGCAACAGGAGATGACATATGTGGGCAGAGCACAGATGGGTCCCAGAGGCTGATGGCACTGAAGCAGAAAACACAGGTACGAGGAGTCTAACCTCAATAATGATCTGACGTTCCAGGAGCGTGTAATGGTCTTGTATGTGTGCAGAATCTTCCGCTGAAAATGGCAAACTGATAAAGAGCCGGAAGGTTAGTACCTTTTTCTCTACTCAAACAGGAAACAAACCCAACTAAACCAAATCACTACTATAACATAAGAGGTCCATGGTGCTTCATAAATCTGATCTCAATTCACCTCTGGAGCATCCCTAAAAGGCAGAGAGAGAGAAAGCAGAAAATAGAGCAGACCTTTGGCTGGGGTTTTGCATTTAAGATTTTTGCCAACTAAAGAGGGATCCTGAAAATTGACAAAATATATGTAGCCATTAGTGACTCTGTTGAGGAATGAACTAGAATCCTCTCGCTGTGGGAGGTGTAATGATTGGTGAGTCACTTGGCTAAGGAGTGAGCCCAGCCAACTGCTCATCTGCATCCCAGTGAAGCACTTTGGTTCATGTCACTGCTTAATGTCAACGCTTAACTCTCCTTCAGGGTCACTTACATTTGTGAGCTACTGTTTTACTGTAGGGTAATAAGGTAAAATTAAATTACACGGCACGGTAGTATGTTTGTAGACTGGTATAGATGTCAAAGATCCACACAAATGTCAAAGGTCCCATCTTCAATACTACGTTATATTTTTACACATGAAGAAGCTGAGGGACAAACAGTGTCTTACCTAAAAGGCACATGGCAAGTCACTGGGTAAGGCCAGGAACAGAAGCCAGATTTTAAACTCCCAGTTCACAGATCTACTCTTCAGAGACTGTGGCCTTATTCTCCTACTCCACTCATTCCAGGAAGAATTCTGAAATTCAATTATACTATCCCAGATTAAGTGTGAGCCACAGCCAATTTTTAAAAGAGGTAAGAGGAAATGAAAATAGTTTCCAGTCACTTCACTACTCTAACTTTTCTCTTTGTTTACCAGAGGCCATAGGACATAACTCAGTATTTGATTTGATCAGGTTAAAAGTGAAGATGGCATTGATGTAAATGAATTTCTGAATGTGAAACCTGAAAATCACGTTATATGAGGAATGACTGGAACCACTGAGCCTGGAGAAGCAAGGTTCACTGGGCAGACTCTACACTTGCCTTAAATTCAGGGAAGCAAGATTTGGCTCAATATAAGGAACCACTTTCCAATCATGAAGGTTGTCCAACAATAAAATGAGCTACTTCCAAGAGCAGCAAGTGCCCAATCATTGGAAGAGTGATGTGTGGGGCTGGTTTTCACAGGGACTTATATTCTGGGTCAAAGCCTGTATTGAACTTTGGGGTTTCAAGGACCAAACGAAAATAATTTTATGGTTGGGGGTCACCACAACATGAGGAACTGTATTAAAGGGTCGCGGCATTAGGAAGGTTGAGAACCACTGATATAAGGTAAAGTGTTTCCCACTGTTACTGTGATACATATGGTCATAAATCAGTGGTTCTCAACCTGTGGGTCGTGACCCCTTTGGCGAATGACCCTTTCACAGGGGTCGCCTAAGACCATCCTGCATATCAGATATTTTCATTACAATTCATAACAGTAGCAACATTACAGTTATGAAGTAGCAACGAAAATAATTTTATGGTTGGGTCACAACATGAGGAACTGTATTTAAAGGGCCAGAAGGTTGAGAACCACTATCATAAATAATTACAACCAATTTTATTATCAAAAAGTGTATATCCAGTCAAGGACCATTTTTTTAAATTTGTGTGGGGGGGGAGGTAGGGGTGATGGGGGGGGACTCCCAGAATATAAGGCAGTCTTTCAATTAAATAGATGTAACTTTCAAAAGAAAAAAACAAAACTCTATATTGTCTTATTTTCCTTAATTTACCACCAATGAAAATCCTATTGGGGACTAGTATTTCAAACCACTGAGTAAGACAATTTTTAATGATGCTTGTATGATCCATTGTGTTTGGCTTTCCCTTCAACTATCTATCCATTCCACCCTCTTTCAGTCACTTAATTCCTCTGCATATGAGTATTTATACTTAAAAACATTTCTTCTCCATACTCACCCAATGCAGGTCTTAAGAAATTCTTTCCGTTTCTCAGGGTCCTGGATGCTCAAGTGCTCTCGGTAATAGGACAGCTTAAGAAAAAAAACACAGAAAGGCTGTGAGCTAGTCTGTCTCCTTAGAAGGGGGAGGCAACTCCTTAAGCAGACTTTCCATGCCTAAAAACTAAATTCTCACCAAGCCAGTGGGGCTCAGTGGTTGTGTCAACCTATGAACCAGGAGGTCACGGCTCGATTCCAGGTCAGAGCATATGTCTGGGTTGCAGACTTGATCCCCAATAGGGGATGTGCAGGAGGCAGCCGATCAATGATTCTCTCTCATCACTGATGTTTCTATCTATCTCTCTCTCTCTCCCTTCCTCTCTGAAATCAACAACAATACACACACACACACACACACACACACACACACATTTTTAAAGGTAAATTCTTCATTATCAGAGATTCCTTCTTGGTATGGATTGGATGTGGGAATGGAGAGAGCAAAGAGTGATTTGAAATTACTCTTTGGGCCCTGGACAATGTGGCTCAGTTGGTTGGGAATTGTCCTATGCTCCAAAAGGTTGCCAGTTCAATTCCCAGTCAGGGCACATGTCCAGCCTAGATCCTAGATAGGGGGCATGCAGGAGGCAACCAATCCATTTCTTGCTCTCACAACCATGTTTCGCTCTCTCTCTCCTTCCCTCCCTCCCTCTCCCTCTCCCTTCCTCTTCCTAAAAATCAATTTAAGCAGAACCGGTTTGGCTCAGTGGATAGAGCGTTGGCCTGCGAACTCAAGGGTCCCAGGTTCAATTCCGGTCAAGGGCATGTACCTTGGTTGCGGGCACATCCCCACTGGGGGGCGTGCTGGAGGCAGCTGGTTGATCTCTCTCATCGATGTTTCTAACTCTATCCCTCTCCCTTCTTCTCTGTAAAAAAAAAAAAAAAAATCAATAAAATATATTTAAAAATCAATTTAAAAAAATCTTTACAAAAAAAGTCACTCTTTGGTTTATCTATAATTGTAATATGTAATATGGTAGCCAGTAGACACATGTGTTTGTTTATATGTAAATTTAAACTAATTAAAAAGAAATAAATTCAGGTCCTTAGTTGCACTATTCATATTTGAAGTGCTCAACAGCTACAAGTGATCTGTGGCTCCCACATCGAACAGCACAGATAGAGAATATTCCCATCATTGCAGGAAGTTCTATTGGGCATGCTGATCTATAATAAAACATCTTCAATTCAAACATAATAAAGTACATGCAAAAAAAAAAATAAAGTTTTAAATAAAATTGAGTTACCCAAACCACATTTATTTTCACTAATCAAACTTCGAAACAACAAACTTTATAAGAATGCCGTATGGAAAAAATTCCTTAGTTTCAAATCTATGGAGATTAAAAATAGAAACAAAGACTTTTCAAAATGATTACTACCAATTGCCAATCATTGTCAGCAGAATAAGATAAAGCATTTTTTGAGACTTTATGCTGACATAAAATATCAAGTACATGTTCCTTTCACAAAATATTATAAAAAAGATTTTCCTGAGTTATATTCTGTTGTGTAAACAAGTTTAACAACATTATTAAATGTGCCAGCCAAACATGAGCACTGCTCTCACCACACATGCGCTGTACAGTGACTCAAGGAACAATCCTGCCACTGACAGCGCTGGGGAGTTGAGCCCCGCACTTTAACAAACTTCAAAAAATGGCCCTAGCCATTTGGCTCAGTGGATAGAGCGTCAGACTGTGGACTGAAGAGTCCTAAGTTTGAATCCAATTAAGGGCACATGCCCAGGTTGTGGGCTTGATCCCCAGTAGGGGACGTGCAGGAGGCAGCTGTTCATTTATTCTCTCTCATCATTGATGTCTCTTATCTCTCTTTCCCTCTCCTTTTCTCTCTGAAATCAATAAAAATATATTTAAAAATTGATCACTAAAGTTTTAGTAATATAATTAAACTTTTGGTTAAATTTCAGATTTATTCTCATATTCTAGAAGTTCACTCTATAATGGTGAAAATCTGTCAGAAATCTATTTTAACATTCAGTCACTGAGCTCTAGCCAAAGTATGTGCCGGGTGTGCCACTAGCTTGACCTATCTTCCTTCTTCACATATATCTGGTTTCTTATCCCTCTTAGCTTTCAATAGTGTCTTTTCTTTTCTTTTTCTTTTCTTTTAATTCATTTTAGAGAGAGAGAGAAAGGGAGAGAAACATCAATTTTGTTGTTCCACTTATTTATGCATTCATCGGTTGATTCTTGTATGTGCCCTGATCGGGGATCAAACCCTCAACCTTGGCATATCAGGATAATGCTCTTATCAATGGAGCTATCCAGCCAAGGACCAGCATCTGCTTTAGTATTAGAAGCCAAAATCCAAAAGCTCCTACAAACCAGGAATTGAAAACAACTAGAAAGAAACACACAAAATTACAAACTGATGAGCCCATTTTCATTCATTTTTTTAAATTTACAGCCCAATTAAAAGAACGTAGAAAAAACAATAAAGCAGTACATCATTTGGACTAAGTTTTCAGGATTCCTAGATGTCTCTCTCTCCTGAATATAATCAATACAAATGGAAAATAAGTATGTCCAATCATTCTGGGATCCTGGCGACTGGGTTTTGGCTTAGATTTCAGTTAAGTAAGTCCCCAACTGAAACAAAGGCCACACTTACCGCAAGCTCTTCTGTTCTATCTAGGAACCTGGGAAGAAGCAGAAGGAACAGCATTTTTATCTATTGACATGTGGCAGCATAACTTCACAAAATAAGACAACTGCTCTAAGAGAATACAATTCAAACTCATTTGCCTCCACATGTAAGATAAACCCTTGTCTTCTTAAACTTTCTACCACAGCAACCCTTTGAAAACACATGGTGGACGAGGTATCAGTGTTCCCCTGATCTTTCTAGCTGAGCAAAAAGCAGGGACAAGAAGGCACCGCAGGGCACTAATAACTGTAGGGTTAACTGGGCTCATGGGAAGGTCAGAGCCTCCTTGGCCCACAGTAATGCCATGGACCCTTTGAGGAAGAGTCAAGCACTATCCTTCTCTGCCGACTCCTGAACAGGTTTTCTACATTGTTCTCTTGTTTTCACGTGCAGAGTGAAGTGTGCTTTGCCTTTCCCAAAAGGCGGTAAGGCCTTGGAGAACAAGGACTTTGATGTTCTGATCCCTTCTCACTCTGAACGGTCCACTATACTCAACATCATGCTTTGACAGAGAGGTGAGGCTTACTGAAGCCTGTTGACTGGGAAGGAGGGAAGGGGGGAGAGAACACCTTGCCTCGATCAATGTGCCTTCTGAAAACTCAAGGCTAACCATCTGTAATCTTGACTCTAACCAGGTGACCTGCTTTCCCCACCTTAGTCTTTGGGGAGCTCATCACTGTGCTGCAGTCACTGGTAACTGGAGTTACCCTAGGCCACATGTCAGCCTCAAGAGAGGTTCCAACCCCTTCTCTGACACTGAAGAAAGAACATAACATACACACATTTTAACCTAAAGGTAAGAAATAACCTACTGATTGGAATGAGATAGGAAAGGAAAATAGAAGACACCCCCTTCCCAACCCACTCTCCAGCCCCAGCAGATATGTCTACCTCTTACCTCTCCACCAATCAGAATCCTGCCTAGTCTCATAAGCCCAACTCAATTCCTAACCTCTTCCATAAGGCTATCCTCCGGTATCCTGACTAAAAGTTGCATTTGCTTCTTCTGCTCTTCCACTGTACTTCTCATTACCAACACTGTAATTTAAGGTACCTTCAGCCCTGGGATCAGTAATAAAAGATACCTTCAGGCCTGGCCGGTAGCTCAGTGGTTACAGCATTGGCCTGTGCACCAATCAAGGGCACGTCCCTGGGTAGCAGGTCCGGTCCCCGCCCCCATTTGGGACGGGTGTGGGAAGCAAACAATCAATGTGTCTCTGTCACACTGATGTTTCTCTCTCTTTCTCCCTTCCACTCTCTCTAGAACAGTGGTTCTCAACCTTCTGGCCCTTTCAATACCGTTCCTCATGTTGTGACCCAACCATAAAATTATTTTCGTTGCTACTTCATAACTGTACTGTTGCTACTGTTATGAATCGTAATGTAAATATCTGATATGCAGGATGGTCTTAGGCGACCCTTGTGAAAGGGTCGTTCGACCGCCAAAGGGGTCACGACCCACAGGTTGAGAACCGCTGCTCTAGAATCAATGGAAAAAATATCCTCACTCCTTGAATGAGAATTTAAAAAAGAAGACACCTTCACTATAGATCTTCCATTTTAAAAATGCTTACTAATTATTAATACTACAGACTAGGCATTATGGAAGTGTTTTACATAACACTAACTCTTCGTCTTTATAATGACCCTGCGGGGGTGGTATCACCATCTCCATCTTACAGATGTGAAACTGATACTTGGAGAGGCTGGGTAACTTGCTCAAGGTCATGCTACGAATTCATGGTGGAGCCAGTATTCGATGCAGGTATGTCTGACTCCAGAACCTGGTTCTGAACCACGTGCTACACAGTCACCTTATCACAGCCTGTGGTGCTAGTTATCCCATCACATTTCAATATCTTGTCTAATAAGCATTTCCAGAACAAACAGACAGTGTCTTCTTTGTGTTCCCCAGAGTTCTTTGAACAAAATACTTAATTTATTTACTGGACCAGATGATCAGTTCTTACCTGAAGAGATCTAAAAGCAGCTTTTGATCCCCTATTTCCTTAAGGAAGTGAATGAGATGTCTCAGGGCAACCTGTCGCACCTCTAGCTCTCGGAAGAGGACCTCTGAAAGGCAGGAAGAAGTTAGGTGGAGAAAGATTAAAGCTATTACTTAAGTGTAAAATTGGTCTCCCTACTCACACATTACAAAATTAATTCCTCAAAGCCAATCAGGAATTTTTTTTACGGTACCCATCCCTAAGGCTCAATCCACCATCAACACACTCCATGGTTTAGGGCAGCTCTATGCCACTGAGTCAGCTTTCAGTTCTCACCAACCCAAACATAAGGTACTCGCATCAACTCTGACTTTCTCAAACCAACACAGCTGTCTGTGTGCCCAGTACATAGAGGGGTGTTGCAGTTAATGTAGTTGCCACTAACGGATGACGACTGCCCTCAGAGACGTGAGCTGAACTCTGAGGTCTCAGGCCAGTCCAGCTGTCTCTGCAGCAGACTTGATGCTGGTAAATTCTGGTATAAAGCCACATGCCTATCTCCCCTCAAGTGTAGCAGACATCATGCTGAATGAAGATTTCCCTCAAACCATGCTCACCTTTGCTCAGTGTCCTCTTCAGGAATATCAGAACCTGGAGGAAAAGAGAACAAAGAGCGCTAGCTGGTTTGGCTCAGTGGATGGAGTGCTGGCCTGCGGACTGCAGGGTCCCCAGTTCAATTCCAGTCAAGGGCACATGCCCGGGTTGTGGGCTCCGTCCCCAGTGGGGGGTGTGCAGGAGGCAGCTGATCAATGCTTCTCTCTCACCATTGATGTTTCTGTCTTTCTCTCCCTCTCCCATCCTCTCTGAAATCAATAAAAATGTGTGTGTTTTTTAAAAGAGAGAACAAAAAATTAATTAGCCAGTGTATTCTTTCAAACACAAAGCCCCACCCTGAGCACCAATGTCTAGGAATGAGGTCAGCAACTCAGTAGGCACCTTTGCAGGCCCAGACAACACATTTCCTGATGTGATGGAAGGACAGGTGGTGGACATCTGGAACTGCACTGTGTCTTGGGAGACCACATGCCCATGCCTGTACTGGCAAGAGATGCCTCCCTGCTCTCAGACCTCTCCTCCCTCAGAGTATAGTAACCAACCTACTGCTTCTTGATTATAATCAAGAGTTCCACATACAACACATGTCCTACCAGCTAGGCTTTAAAGTACGTGTTACTGAGAATTGTACACATCAAAAGGAAATCCAGGATCTTTACTTGACATTTAACCTAAAATGTTAAAGTCTATTCTGATTGGATTTTCAGAAACTAACAAAAAATAATTAAATAACCAAAAAAACCCACACTCACAGCAGTAATGACGTTTCCATCATGCATGCTAACTGCTTCCTCTAAGAGTTGTAGCTTGTCCTGTAAGGAGCGGAATCTTTCTAGTGAGCAGACCTGGTGGAATAAGAAGAGAATTAGTGTGCTGGGAGAAGACTGTTCACTACATTCCTCTGTCACTGGACACCGAAGTACAGGCAAGAATAAAAGGAAATGTCCCCAAAGAAAGCCACTTTATTTTTACACTGTGGTGCCCTGAACAATATCGACAGTAGTTTCCTACCAAACCCTCTCTAGTCAGCCTTATGCTTTGTATGTCATTTCCTGATGAAGTCTTGCCAAAGTCAACAGGTAGAGATCACTTCCTCTTTTTATAATGAGGTATAAATTACATACAATAAAATCTACCCTATTTAAATGTACAGTTCGGTGAGTTTTGACAAGAATAGAATTCCATGTAAGTACTAACACAATCAAGATACAGAATATTTCCATCACCCCAATAAGTTTCCTTGTCTACTTTAATGTCCATACCTTCCCATCCCATCCCCAGTCTATTATATATACCACCATTTATTTACCTATTTAGCTCTGGATGGATATTTGGATTTTCACTTTGGGGGCTATTATGAGTAAAGCTGTATGAACATTTGTGTATAAGCCTTTGTATGGACATGTTTTTGTCCATACAAAACGTGCACTGTAAATGTCCACGAATGAAATTAAGTGTATGATTAACTTTGTAAGAAACTGCAAGACTATTTCCCAAAGCAGTTTTACTATTTTTCCTTCTGGCTGACAGTGTACAAGAGTTCCACATCCTCCTAATATTTGGTATGATCAGTATTTTAAAGTTTAGCCATTCATTCCAGTACCTGCATAGTGGTATCATACAGTTTTAATTCACATTTTCTTGATAACTATGTTGAGCACCTTTTCAAGTGCTCATTGGCCATTCATATATGTTTTCTGTGATATAACTGGTCAAATCTTATGCCAATTTTTATTGGATTATTTCTTATTACTGAAAATAACTCTTTATATATTCTGTATGAAAATCCTTTATAATACGTATATTTTGCAAATATTTTCTACCAACTATAATGATATTTTCATGTTTTAGTTTGTTTTTTGTTAATCCTCACCCACATATATTTTTTCCATTGATTTTTAGAGAGAATGGAGAGAGACAGAGAGAGAGAGAGAGAGAGAGAGAGAGAGAGAGGGAGAGAGACTGAAGGGTCACAGGTTCAATTCCTGGTCAAGGGCACTTACCTGGGTTTCAGGTTCAATATCAGCCCCAGTCAGGGCTCATATGTGTCTCTCTCATGTTGATGTTTCTCCCTCCCCCCCCCCCCCCGCCCCCCGAGTCTTTTACCCTCTCTAAAAATTAATGGAAAAAAATATTCTTGGGTGAGGATTAACAATAACAACAAAAAAGTTAACTCATAATGGATCTCAGACCTAAACATAAAAGATCACACTCATTCTTTTATATATATATATATTATATATATATATATATATATAATTTTTTTTATTTTTAGAGAGGAAGGGAGAGGGAGAGAGAAAGAGAAACATCAATATGAGAGCAGAACATCGATTGGATGCCTCCTGCACAACTGGATCCAGCCCTGATGGGGAACTGAATCGTGATCTCCGACACTCAACAACTGAGCCATGCTGGCTGGGCTGAACCGGCAATCTTTTGGTGTACAGGACAATGCCCAACCAACTGAGCCGCACTGGCCATGGCCACCCTCATTCTTTTTTTTCTTTTTTTTTTTAATATATTTTTTATTGAAATTTTACAGAGAGGAAGGGAGAGAGATAGAGAGTTAGAAACATCGATCAGCTGCCTCCTGCACATCCCCCATGTGCCCGCAACCCAGGTACATGCCCCTGACCGGAATCGAACCTGGGACCCTTCAGTCCGCAAGCCAATGCTCTATCCACTGAGCCAAACCGGTTTCGGCTACCCTCATTCTTAAAAGCACTTTTCCCTCTTGTCCATCACTCTTTCCCCATTACCCTATCAGAGTAACACTAAACTCTAGAGAATCTCAAATTTTGCAGCTGACTTTTCATCTTAGTGAATTTATTTTCTTCCTGAAAACCACTTCATTTAACAATTCGAATTGAGTAGAGGGGTCAAGAAATCCTCCCTATGGGAACAGCGCCAGCTTCCCAAAAAAATCCCACAAGACCTCATTCCCCAGTGGTCTTACCTTGCCCTTCCGAAGGCGTCGCACCGTGTCGCTGGGGCTCCAGTCATTGCTGTAGTCCTGGAATATTAGCAACACATGAATCCCAAGAAGTTAAGGGATCAGAATTATCAGTGTGCCAGCTCCCCACATCAAACTCAGTGTCTTAGTCCCTAAAGGGGGACATATTTTGTGGGAGGGAATGGAGAAAAATTAATGAACTGAGATAGTCTTGTTCTGAATTTCTGAAGGAACTAGAACAGGAATAATACAGACGGGAAGAGATGAATCAAAGACAGAATGAACCAACTGACAAAATCAGGAACACTGTGCCTACTGGTTTAGGATATCAACCCCTCGATGCAATCAATCCCATTTTTGAGACTCTAAATAATAGCTATGCCAGCATAAGGAAAGAGGGAGACATGTTCCTTTTCCAGACTTTAGGATATAGTTTCTTCCTTATGAATCCATTTGCTTTTTTATGTGCTTCATGGGAGTACAAGCTTCACCAAGTTTCCAGTTCACATTGATGATCAAAAGTTTCAAAGTACAGCCTTCAAAGAGCAGCACAACGGGGAAGGAAAGTGTGCTAGGACTGAACCAGAAAATAGATACTTTTGAGTCCAAGTTCCACCATTTCATAGCTGTGAGACCCCAGGCAGGCCCTAATGTTTAGAAATCAGTGTTCTTATCTATAAAACGGGGTTAAATTAACAGGTGCTCAAAAAGTTGGGAAGATCAAGCAAGGTAATGTCAAAGCACTTTACACTGTGTACAGTGTCAACCCAGTGTAAGGTATTACTCACCCTAAACTCCCCCTTGGGTCTCCCCAGCTCTGGAGCATAGCTTTTGGCAGGTGTGTCCGAAAGAGCTGAAAGAGAACAGGCAGCTGTTTTAGAAGGACACCACCTTCTTGTCATTCCTTTCCTCAATGCTTCCTTCTTGACTTGTAGGCTCCCAAGGTATGTTTTAGGGCCCAAAGTAATTTTCGGTACCTCTCCAAAGCCAGTATCCCAGAAGTCACCCATTCCCCTGTAATCAGAATCTACCTCTTACTCCGTATGAGAAAATTTCTCTAATAATGATGAGAGATTCAGAATAAATTTTATTAAATCGTCTAATTACCACTTTTCTCCATGATTTCCCAGACTATACCCCAGATCAGTAACGTCTCCCAAAGTAATCAAGAAAAGAGGGTCAATGCCTACCATCAGAAAGGGACTGGAAACTTCCAAGTCTAGTTCTCCCTAAAGATAAAGAACACATGAGGGAGAAGGTGAGCAGTTAAGCCAGACCCATTCTGACTTGGTTAAGGATGTAGTGTGTATAAAACCTTATTATGCATTATGGGAACTTAAGACTTAACAAAAACTTTATTCAATTTCAGAAATTTAAGACACCATGGGGGAAAAAGGCAAGGAAGAAAACATTTTTAATTGCGATAAAATATACATAAAATAAAATTTACCATTTTAACTATTTTTGAGCCTACAGTTCAGTGCCACTGAGTACACCAAAAGTACAACCATCGCCATTATCCACCTCCAGAACTTTTTCATCATCCCAAACTGAGGCTCTGTACCCACTAAACAATAACTTCCTGTTCCCCTCACCCCCAGCCCTGGTAACCACTACATATTCTACCCTCTGTTTCTATGAATCTGACTTTCTAGATACTACATACGTGTATAAGTGGACTCATACATTGTTTATCTTTTTGTGTCTGGCTTATTTCACTTAGCACAAAGTTCTCAAGGTTCATCCATGTGGTAGTATGTACCAGAATTCTGTTCCTTTTTAGCTGAATAATATTCCATTGCATGTACATTTTGCTTATCCACTCATTAGTCAATGGACATTTGCGTTATTTCTACCTTTGGCTATTCTGAATATTGCTGCTATGAACATTGGTGAATAAATATCTGTTCAAGCTCCTGCTTTCAATTCTTTTGGGTATATACCTAGAAGTGGGTTTTTTAATCATGTGGTTACTGTGTTTAACTTTTTAAGTTTTTAGGAACTGCATACTGTCTCTCACACGTTCTACATTCCCACCAGCAGTGCACACGGGTTCCCAACAGCAGTGCACACGGGTTCCCAACAGCAGTGCACAGGGGTGGGGAGAACTTCTGACCTAGGCAAATTTCTTCAGTACCTGTCAAGGGGTTAATGCCAATTGTGTTCACATTCTAGAAACCCAGACCAAACCCTCTGAATTTCTCTCATTTCTCCCACTCTTGATCCCCAACTGCCAGCTCCAAAGATAATTCTTTTTCCTTCAATAATCATCTCCCACAGTAAATAAATAGAATAACCCGAGTATTTTGTTGTTGTTGTTGTTGTTTTTAATCCTCAACTGGGGATATTTTCCCATTGGCTTTTTAGGGAGAGGAGAAGAAAGAGGGAAAGACAGAGAGAAACATCGATGTGAGAGAAACACAGCAATTGGTTGGCTCCCACATGAGCCCTGACCAGGGCCCGGGCCAGTGAGGAGCCTGCAACCAAGGTGTGTGCCCTTAACTGAAATCAAACCTGGGACCTTTTGATCTGAAGGCTGACGCTCTATCCACTGAGCCAAACCAACTACAACCTGAGCATTTTTTTAAAAAAAGAAAAGACGACTTCCTGTGGCTTTAACCACCACTTTTTACCTCTAAAAAAGTTGCTCAGGGAATAGGTAGAAGTAGGTTTGGGTAGCTGCGCATAGGAGGAGAAGCTGTTTCGGCTCTTTAGCTGCTCACGCCCCTCGTGGTTTAACCCACTGTTCCCAGCAGTCTCTTTGATGGACCATGAGATACCTGTGAGATAGTAAGAACTAAATCAGTCATTCTCATCCAAACAAATCCTAGATAACAAGCATTCCAACAAACTCTAAAAGCTTTTCACCAGAGGCCCTAGTCCTTTGGCTGACATGGACTCCAAAAATCAAGGCAGGGAGAAAAGATAGAATCAAATAGACTAATCAACAGAAAAATGGGCAAAGGAAATGAATAAAGGGATCACAGAAAAAATATTCAAAGGGCTATTCAATACATGAAAAGAGGCTCACCCTCACTTTTAATAAGATAATTACATACATGAAAAGTACACTGAGACACCACTGGTCCCCTCTAAGACTGGCAAAGATCCCCAGGTTTAATAACACCCTGTGTCGGCAAGGCTGTGGGGGACACAGGAACCCTCTGACATTGCATTGCTGGTGGGAGTATAAATTGACGCAACCCACAAGGAGGGCAATTTGGCAATATCTATCCAACACAGATGCAAATGCCCTCTGCCAATAACTTCACTCTAGGACTTGATCGTTCATAGTCACCTCTGAGAATACAAGGTTATTGATAGCAAAATAAACAACACAAGATTGGAAACAATATAAAGTTCATCATCAGTGAGCTGATTAAATAAATTACAGAAAATCCATATATAGTAATACCATACTGCTATTTAAAAAAACTGAGAATGAGAAAGCTCTTTATGTACTGATATGAAAACATTTCCAAGCTATAGCATTAAGTGAAACGTGCAGAGTATAAAGTATGCTATCATTTGTATAAAAAAAGGGTAAGTATATTCCTATACGTATTTATAAATGTAAAACGAATCTTTTGATGCATACATAGGAAGCAAACAATCGCAGTAATTTCTTGGAAGGACAGGGACTAAGAACTTTGCCTATATACCTTCAATACTTTTTTATTTTTTTATTTATTTATTTTTTTAAATATATTTTATTGATTTTTTACAGAGAGGAAGGGAGAGAGATAGAGAGTTAGAAACATCGATGGGAGAGAAACATCGATCAGCCGCCTCCTGCACATCTCCCACTGGGGATGTGCCCGCAACCCAGGTACATGCCCTTGACCGGAATCGAACCTGGGACCTTTCAGTCCGCAGGCCAACGCTCTATCCACTAAGCCAAACCGGTTTCGGCAATACTTTTTTATTTTTAAATCACATGATAGTATTTCCTATTAAGAAAATTTTTTTTTTAAATATCCTTAAAAATCTGATAGGCTCTGCAAAGGTATTAAGTGGTATTATATAAATACTAGGCAGTGAGACTTGGTGGCTAAGAAGTCAGTTATGCCAATAGTTATGAGCATGTAAGTTAGTAGTTCTCATATTAGAAGTATCTGCATGCGGAAAGAGACTGGAGAAAAATTGTGCACCTATGGAAGAGGACAGTGGGTGGGGAGTGAGGGCGGAGGGTGGGGCGGGAACTGGGAGGAGGGGAGTTATGGGGGGGGGGGAAGAGGAACAAATGTAATAATCTGAACAATAAATATTTAATTAAAAAAATAAATAAATAAACAACTTGACATCTCCAAAAAAAAAAAAAAAAAAAAAAAAGAAGTATCTGCAGTGCTTTTTATACAATGAGACCCCTCCACCCCATCCCTATCGCCTGCTGAATCAGAGTCTCTGGAGTGAACCCTAGGAACCTCATTTTAACAAGCATCCAAATGGGTCTAAGATAGCCAGTTAAGTATTAGCCCTAGGACAGCAGACCTACCCACATGGGAAATACTATTGTATTTCCCCAAGGATCTTCTCCTGGGGTTAAATTTCCAGATGTGTGCATCTGAAAATAGCTACCCTCATTCCCTTTCCCGACAAGCACTGAAGAGACAAACAAGTGGGCCTTCATTGGTGACAAGAACCCCGAATGTCACTCCCCTCGTCGGGCCTTTTCTACTTACTTCCCACAGGTTCCCCAGTCCAGCTGACTCTCTCCAGGTCATCGTCGTCGTCATCATCCACGAAGTCTCGAAGGCTATTCACTGCCCGCTTGGATTCCTTTAACTGCAGAGGAACATCAGGTGGACACTTAGGCAATCAGCAATGCCCACCCTTCTCTTTGAAAACCAAGAAGGCTGAGGAACTGGAACTTGAAAATGGCCAACACTTTCCTTTCACCTTCTGTAACAGAAAACTAGTCTGCTAAATATTTGCCAAGAAAACAAATTGCTTTTTAGCCAACACTGCAGTCCCGTGGCAAAGGAGTTGGGCGGGCTCGGAGTTCTAATCATACTCCTGGCAATGCCTTGCTGTGTAAACCTGAATTAGTTCACCGACTTTCTCGGGTGTTAAAAGGATATGGTCCTGCATTTATAAAACAGACACAATAAACGGACAAAATCTCCACCCCAGTCCATCTTTCAAATAGGATAAATTATATCACATGATAAAAGACAGGATTCTTAAAACAAACAGAAAGAAATGAATCATCTTAAGACTATAAAGTAAGAAGGGCAGAGAGTTGGTTTTTACAATCTTTCTGTTTCTTTTCTGAGGGCTCCTCTCCATGAACATTTTCCTAAAGATCTGACCCAAATGATTTCTGAGCCTAATGGAGACCTGGCGAATCAGGTTACCAAGCACGCAAAGGGAAGGAATGTTAGAGGCACTGAAGGGAAGGGTGCGACCTTCAGCAACTGTTCATGGAAACCTACCTGAGAGAGCTCATCATCATCATCATCAAAGGTAAAAGCCTTGAACTTGGAGCTGTTCCAATATTCCTCCTCATCAACCTTTGCCCGATTCATCTGGAGTGAGAGGAAGACCGATGTACAGTATGTCCCTTTCTAGATTCCCCCCCAAAACACTACAAATCCCCCGCAGTAATCAGAGATGTATAAAAGAATCTGGTAAAGCAAATACTGAACCTGCCATGTAAAATCAGATTCTTGGGTATCCAAATGATCAAACAATACTTTTGATCCTCTAATTACCTACAAGTAGTCATTCATTCCTACAATATCTACTTTGTTCAAGGCACTCTCTCAGGTATTATAAGGGATATTTTAAAAGTGCAAGATACAGTTCATCTCCTGAAGGACCCAATAACAGCTGGAGTATTCAGCACAGGTATTTAGAGAGGTAACAGTGCAAGGCAGGCAAGTGTTTTAACAATGCATTGCCACCCAGCCACTGTGGCTCAGCGGTTGAATGTTGACCTATGAAACAGGAGGTCACGGTTAGAGTTCTGGTCAGGGCACATGCCTGGGTTGCAGGCTCGATCCCCAGTGGGGAGTATGCAGGAGGCAGCTGATCAATGATTCTCTCTCATCTTTGATGTTTCTATCTCTCTCTCCCTCTCCCTACCTCTCTCTGAAATCAGTAAATATATATATATTTTAAGAATTCATTATCAACTTTGCTGAACACAAGATCAAAGCACAAACAAGCAGGTCATTACTGCATTCATGTGTTCAACACATATATATTGAGTGCCAGCTCTGAGGCTCTGGGAATATTACAGTGAATAAAACTGACAAACATCTTGCTCTTATGTATGCTTGTTAAATGCCTGAAAGAATAAAAGCAATTTTAAAAAGCTGCCCTAACCGGTTTGGCTCAGTGGATAGAGCGTCGGCCTGCGGACTCAAGGGTCCCAGGTTCGATTCCGATCAGGGGCATGTACCTTGGTTGCGGGCACATGCCCAGTGGGGAGTGTGCAGGAGGCAGCTGATCGATGTTTCTAACTCTCTATCCCTCTCCCTTCTTCTCTGTTGAAAAATCAATAAAATATATTAAAAAAAAAAAAAAGCAGAACTTTCCTTCCTATATCTTCAAATCTTCATTAACTTATTAACAAGTACCTACCCAAACTTGGGAAGTAAGAGCATAGCAAAAAAATATGTGTGTATATATGTACACATACATGTATATTATATACACACACATACACACACATACACACACATACACATTTGGTCGAAAGACCACAAATCCCTCTCTCATCTACTCTAAAATTAGATTCTGGTCTGAAAAATATTTGCCCTAGAATTACAAACTAAGTTATCAATGCTAACTGGATAGAGTGAATACTGGTTTAAACCAAGAACTAGGTCCAAAATTTCCACAGCACCACAAATAACTCCAAAGGCTCCAGTGTCAAATTCTCAAGGATCAATGTGCCCTTCCTGTCTTTACAATAGCACCTTTCTCAAGAGAACCTTCAGAAACGCTCATCTTGGCAGCCCTGTTGTGGTTTCTGATGGCCCTTACCATGTTCTACTTTCCCTTTCTGTTTTCAGGGCATATAGGGATGGCAAAGGTATGGTTGGCAATTTTCTACTGCCTGATCCCTTCCCATCCTACCGAACCCAGATGTACCTTTAAAAAAATTTTTTTTTGTAATTATAGTTTTATTGATTTCAGAGAGGGTAGGAGAGGGAGAGAGATAGAAATATCAATGATGAGAGAGAATCATTGATTGGCTGCCTCCTGCACATCCCCAGTGCAACCCAAGCATATGCCCTTGACTGGAATCGAACCCGGGACCCTTTAGTCCACAGGCCAATGCTCTATCCACTAAGCCAAACTGGCTAGGGTGCTTAAAAGTTCTTTTGTATACTTAACTCCAGGGAGTCAAGACCAAATTAAAAAGCTGGCAAACAATGAAATCATCCCTCATTAGTGGTACAAGCACAGGTTTTGTAGTCAGGTAGCCTTGAGTTCAAATCTTTATTTCTCCAATTCTGAGCAAACTGGGTAATAATTTTCCTTCTAAGCCTTGGAGAAAATCATATCCTACCTACACAGGGTTGCAGTGTAGAATATATAGGACTCAGGAAACACCTATCAAAGTGCCTAGCAGAAAGTAAACACTAAACATTAGTTCCTTTTAGTATAGGATCTCTTACCGACATCTTCCTACCTCAGTTTCCTCATCTGTAAAATGGACATTAATAATAGAAACCTATCTTATAGGACCGTTGTGAGGCTTAAACCATTTAATACATGCCTGACACAAAATTAATGCTCAGTATTCTTTTAGTATTTTTTAAATTTAATTTTATTTTTATTTCTTTTTAGAGAAAGAGGGAGAAAGATCCATTTGTTATTCCACTTATTTATGCATTCATTGCTTGATTCTTATATGTCCCCTGATCAGAGATTGAACCCACAACCTTGGTGTATCCAGCCAATGCTCTAACCAACTGACCTACCCAGTCAGAGCCCTTAACTTTTATTATTAATAAAGTATTATGGTACCTTGGAAGAAGCTAGAAAGAAAATATTTTTAAGCAATCCTAAAGTTTAAAAAAAAATTTTTGATATAAAAATTCTTAGTGGCCATCACAAACACTGAAGGCATGACAGAGCATATACTGTACAGTCTCTGGCACAGGTGCCAATTTATAAAGCACTCACTTTGTCATCCTCAGAACAACCCTGTAAGGCAGGCCTGGCAGATTTTTTTTCCATTTCACTGTTGAGGGAAATGAGGCACAAAAGGATTAGCTATTAAAGCCACCTTGCTAACTGCTCCTATGATCCTGGTTTGCTGACTCCTGGATCATTTCCACTTTGACCTGCATGGTCCTTCTATTTTTCACTATAGGAAAAACTAGGGCAGGTCATCTTTCACTATAGTAAATAAAATCTGTAAATATCTACACAGAGGATATGATTTTACTGATTTTAGTAAGAGAAGAAGGGGGGCCCGGGCAGGTTTGGCTCCATGGATACAGCATCTGCCTGCGGACTGAAGGGTCCGGGTTCAATTCTGGTCAAGAGCACATGCCGGGGTTGTGGGCTCGATCCCCAGTAGGGGGCGCGCAGGAGGCAGCCGATCGATGATTCTCTCTCATCATTGATGTTTCTCTCTCTCCCTCTCCCTTCCTCCCTGAAATCAATTAAAAAAAATTTAAAAAAGAGAGAGATAGAAAGAGGGGAGAGAAACATTGATCCGTTGCTTCCTGTACACGCTCCCACTGGGGATCAAACTGCAACCTAGGTATGTGCCCTGATGGAAATCGAACCTGAAACTTTTTGGTATACTCAACCACTAGAACCAACTGAGCCACTGGCCAGGGCTGGAATTTTTTTAACCACACATTTTAGACTTGGACAGATACTTGACATCAATTTGTCTATTGCCAAATCAGAACCTAGATTTACTTGGCAAGTAAAGGGGTAAATATTTAATGGCTCAAGAACTTATAAAGCAAGCAGGTACAATTTTAAGAGTGAAAAAGGTTGTTTTAACACCGTTTAAAATACTTCAGAGGCCCAGCCAGCGTGGCTCAATGGTTGAGCATTGACCTATGAACCAGGTGATCACAGTTTGATTTCCGGTCAGGGCACACGCTCAGGTTGCAGGCTGATCCCCAGTAGGAGGCGTGCAGCAGGCAGCGGATCAATGATTCTCTCTCACTGATGTTTCTATCTCTTATTTCCCTCTCCCTTCCTCTCCGAAATCAATTAAACTATATTTTAAAAAAATACTTAAGAGACTTGTCCTTATGGTCACCTATTTAATTAAAAGCCCACGAGGGGAGAAGAACATGACCAAGAAAGATGGGGAGTGAGGGGATCAAAACCCGGAAACCAGGTCCTGGCTGAGTAGCTCAGTTGGTTGAAGTGTGGTCCCAACACGCTAAGGTCGATGGTTGGATCCCTGGTGAGGGCATATCCAAAAATCAAACAATAAATGCATAAATAAGTGTAACAACAAATCAATGTTTCTCTCTCTAAAACATCAATTAAAAATAAAATAAATAAATCCATAACCAACAAGCTTCCCTGCCTCAGGACAACCCAGAAGCCAGCTATGGAGAAGTTAGATTCGGATTCGGTTATCCTCTGCCAAGCCAGGCCTACAGGGATGAGGCTATGAACTGAGACCAGAGGATGTGAGTTAAATTAGTGACAAACGTCCAAGAAGTCAAGGATCTACCGCAGTTGCCACAGCCCGGCGGACGCTTGGTTGACTAAAGACTCGTTTAAATCAAACGTCAGGGCTGAGTCCCAGCTCCAACCCTGAGCGGACTCTGGTCTCCCAGCCAGGGGAGCTCCGACAGAAAGTCAGGCCTGGGGGTGTCTAGCGACGCCTCAAAGAACAGGGGGAAAGATCATGGTGAGAAGAGGCTGGACTCAGCCAGACCCGCGGCTCAAGGGGTTTGGGACACCCTCACCTCTTCCACACCGAGCCCTCCCAATCAGGACCGCGCCAGGCTCTTCGGCTGCTAGACAGGCCTTTCTAGACTGGGTGTGCGGCATAGCATAGGGGCGGAAGGCGACAGTCGCGGAGGGGCGGCTAGAGGGCACCTGCGGCGAGAAAGGCGGCGCAGGGCATGCTGGAAGTTGTAGTTTCTTCCCGCTCTGGCGTCAGGCAATGTGCGGCAGGACCACGGGGCTTATTAACTACAGCTCCCAGAATCTCCAGAGCACGGTGCCGAGGTCGTTTCCTTCACTTCTAGCGCGACCTTCCGTAGTTGCCCAGCGGGTCACTTAGCGAGACTACAACTCCCAGGAGGCGCAGCAGAGGCCACTCGGGGTCCAGGAAAACAATGAGACGTGTCCTTTGTGTCCCTGCTGATTAGGAGAGGTCGAATGAGCGGTTGCGGTTCGGGCCCCTTGATTACCCAAGGCAGCCTGAAAGAACCCTAGAACTGGCGGAAGCCAAGTCCGGCGAGGGGGGACGGAAGTACCGGGTGGGAGTGAGGAGGAGCCGGAAGTTAAGGCGGGGAGGGGGTGGGGGGTGGAGGGAAAAGCAAGCCAGAAGGTTCTGCGGCCGCTTCTAGTAGTTTCTAGGCGCTGCCGGGTGCTCGGACCAGGCGGCATTGAAGTGGTTGCTGGGGCTGCTCGGGATCAGGCGGTACTGAGGTGGTTGCTGGGGCTGCTCGAGACCTGTGACGGCGCGATTGGAAAGCCGATGGCCAAGTGGGGCGAGGGTGACCCACGCTGGATCGTGGAAGAGCGGGCGGACGCCACCAACGTCAACAACTGGCACTGGTGAGGGCTAGCGGGCCAGGCCGCCGGAGCGCTGCGCCGCGCCGGGCCGCGGGGTCCCCGGGACCAAGCTGGGGCCGAGGCAGCCCTGCCCGGGATGGGGGTGGGCCCTTCTCCACGCCGTGGTCCCAGCCCCAAGCCTACCCCGGCTGCCGTCTCAGTGTTTAGGGGGCGAGGAGCAGCGTGGAGGGGTGCTCCCAGAGGAGGGGTTTCCGAGAGGTGAAAGCATAACCCCCCGGCTCCTGCTTCCAGCCCGAGCAAAGAGGTGGTCCCCGCACGTGGTCGGAGGAGACAGTGCGGCCAAACGGCGGGCGCGGATCGCGTGGGGAGGTCGCTGTGTAAGGCTCGGGCGCAGGACGCGGGGGAGGGGGGGGCCTCAGATTCCTGTTTCGCGGCTTAGGGATGAAATGGAAAGTCCTGGGGACCACCGCCTCTGCCCCGAGAGCGGTTTGGAGCGTGCTCCCCAGGCGCCCAGAGCTCAGGACGGTGAGGACGCCTTGGCCTCGCCCGGAACTGTTGGGTCGGTTGTGCTGTAACTGCAGGGGCTGCCCCCGGTGCCGGGCAAGCGTGGTTTTATATCCTAACCCCTCTTCCAAAGCCTCCTCTCCTGCGTGAAATCTTCCGGGGGCAGTTTCCTTCTCTCCCGACTTCGCTGAACTCTGTTCATACTGTCTTCACTGTTTGTTTTTTACTTTGTTGCAGCTTTTTGCCGTTCCTCTCTGCTCGTTTAGTCAGTTGCCAGGCAGATAGTCCTTTTTCTTCTCCTTATCTCAGCCCGGCCTCCGCTCCTGTGAACGGACACGGAGTGTTTGGCCTCATTTTTGTTTGTTTTGAAGCTCTGGGCTTCCATTGTTTTCACGGCCCGTCTAGAGGGCTCACAATGTGTAGGGCGTGTAAGACACGGCCTAAACCTGCCAGGTCAGAACACTGTGCTAATCGGGTCAAGATTATTGGTTTATTCGTCCCTGGACTTTTCATGCATTCTGTGGCCTCCTCTGTGCTGCTTGCTTCGGTAGGCTGTGCACAGATTTCCACGGGGTCAGGTGGCACCGTGCGCGGCGTGAAGGTGCCCTGTCAAATACCCACCCAGAACCATTGCTGACTTAGTTTGTAACTGTTCTGTGCAGCAGTTGTCCTCATTGACAGTATGTGACTCCTTGTCTTCCTAAAGGAGAGTGGCACGTTTGTGGACATACCGGAATGGGACTGAGGGTTTTCTGTTGTTTTCAAACCATTTGTCAGGCCTCCGCTAGCCTGTCATTCCCTTGACTCGAGCAAGCAGAGTGCTCTGCAGTTGGCTGCTGGTCCATAGCCTTGTTTCTGTTTTGCAGGACAGAGAGGGATGCTTCAAACTGGTCCACGGATAAGCTGAAAACACTGTTCCTGGCAGTGCGGGCGCAAAATGAGGAAGGCAAGTGTGAGGTGACAGAAGTGAACAAGCTTGATGGAGAGGCGTCCATTAACAATCGCAAAGGCAAACTTATCTTCTTTTATGAGTGGAGCATCAAACTAAACTGGACAGGTGAGTGTGCTGGGCTGCACTGGCGGATGTGTTAAGGAGCCAGGCACAAGGTTTAAGAGGTCATGAACTTTGCAGGGGAGGTGTGCTGCTCGGTGACCTACAGAAAGCAGTGTGGGATGCTGGGACACCAAGTGGGTTTCCTCACTGTGAGTCTCAAAGAGTCGCCACAGTGAAGCCGCTGTGCACCTATATTTTGGGGGCTTGGGCTGTAGCTACTTCTGTCACTTGAATGATAGGAAAGTGGGGAGAGGGATTTTTTTTTTTTTTGGTCTTGCTCTTATTAATTGCCTTCAGTGTGATTCTGGCAGCTTAAACCACTGTGCTGGCGAAGCTCACATGTGACTAATTTGGGGCAGCTTTATCCTCTGTCCCTTTCTGTGATACTAGCAAAGAACTGGGACCATGCATATGCCCTACTAGAAGGTCCTTCAGTTGGGAGGCTGAATTTTAAAAGGCCCTAAAGCTAAAGAATTATGTGTAGGAGGCAAATCATAAAATAAATTTATGCTTCAGTAAATATTTCTCAAATGAAGGGTAATAAAGAGGGGGAAAGTAGATGTATCAGGTTTGGGTTTTTTTTGTTTGATTTAACTACTAAAGCGTAGTGGTCTAAAAGGAACCTTAGGTATCATCTTGCCCCATCCTCTTTTCATAGATTGAGAAACTGAGGCCTCGTGAAGTGAAAGTAAATAAATGTTTTGAAATACAGTCAGTTCTGCTATAATGTATTCCTAAAAGTCACTGCACTATGCAAAGTTGCTCAATGAAAATCACAGGGCTAATGGAGAAGAGAGGATTAGGCATACAACATGCAAAAATTTCATCAATGACTCGTTTTTGAAAATTTAAGAACAAGCCCTGGCCAGTGTTTGCTAAGTGGTTAGAGCATTGGCCCAGGCAACTGAAGGGCCCTGGGGTTCAATTCCCACTCAAGGGCACATATCTAGGTTGCAGGTTCAATCCCGTGCTGCTTGGGGTACTTGTGGGAGACAACCAATCAATCTGCCTTTCTCACATCAATGTTTCTCTCTCTCTCCCTCTCTCTCTCTCTCTCTCTCACTCTCTCTCTCCCCCCCTCCCTCTCTCCTTCCCTCCTCCCCTCCCTTCCTCCCTCTCTAAAAATCAATGGGAAAAATATCCTTGGAGTGAGGATTAACAAAAAAGAAATTTTAGGAACGTAAATGTGGATAGCACAGTTTTAAACATGTTAAATTATAAGAAATACATAAATAATACAATAAATATGGTGCTTTACTTGAAAAAGACCTGAAGTTTACTTGTGAAAATGGGTGGCAGAAGAATTGTGGCTTGGGTGTTATTGTGAAGTGGTGGGAGGAGGGTCATCTAAAATCAGAAGGAACTGGATAACACCAGTTGTGAATGGCGTGGCTTATAACAGGCATAGTGCACTGAAGTCACTAGCAAGGAGATTTTTGAGATGTGTTTTGTGTGTTCCTGTGCCGCTCAATTAAATGGTGTGGTTTTTTATGTTCACCTTAGTGTTTCTCATAGAGGGAATCACATATGAGCCAATGTGAAATTCATGTTATGATCCAGTGTCCCCTAATGTATCAGTCACATTGGGACAAATTTGTGTTTTCTAACTAAGCATTCTAGCAGAACTGACTGTATTGGCTATTGACTTGAGTCCTCCCTGGCAGAATTTGGCAGTTCTTGGTCCCACATGGTAATAACACACAAGTTCAAGAAATTTGACGAGGAAAGACATTTCTGCTGGGGGAAGACGGTCAGTTGCATCTGGTGTGTCGTGTCGCATTTTTCTCCGAGTAAAGAGGGTCAGTTCAATTGTCCATAAGGAGTGTAAGCAGGGTAGTAGTTAGGGCTCCAGAGCAGATGACTTTTTGTGCAGAGGAGACAAGTGACATTGCATTGCTTTTGACAGGTACCTCTAAGTCTGGAGTGCAGTACAAGGGACATGTGGAGATCCCCAATTTGTCTGATGAAAACAGCGTGGATGAAGTAGAGGTTTGTGCTTCCTAACTCCTCCTCTGTGCTTCCACATCCTCTTATTCTCGGAGGAGAAAAATGAGCTGTCACTCAAAAGTAAAGGCCAGCTGGGCCCACACGTTCAGAACCCCCGTTTGGGTGACTTTCTAGGTCAGCGGTGCCACTGGCAGCCTCCAGAGCAGCCTGTGCTTCTTTAGCTACTTTGCTTTAGCTGGCGATGTGGGTTCTAACGTTGGCCACCTTTGCCTTGGCAGAGAGAACCTGAGAAGGGACACTCATGGGGATTGTACGAATGCCCCATCCCTCACCCGTTTCCTTTGGAAACGTCAGTTATCTGATTGCTCGGCACCCACAGTCCACAGCGCAGGTACCCCTCAAGTGATTTACCACCTACTTCTGATCTTTCACTCAGATTAGTGTGAGCCTTGCCAAAGATGAGCCTGACACAAATCTCGTGGCCTTAATGAAAGAAGAAGGGGTGAAACTTCTCAGAGAAGCAATGGGAATTTACATCAGCACCCTCAAAACAGGTATCCCTGGAGGAGTTACGTATGCCTTGAGGTAGTTTCCACCTGTCAGACTCTGATAAAGGGGCTTGACAGTCTTTTCTTTGGCAAATGGGTAAAGATTTGGGGGGAGGGGCCTTATTTCATCTTGAAGTCAATGTATACACTCTGAGGAAGAAAAGATCTAGAGGTGCATTGTCTAATATGCTGGCTGTTGAGCAGTTGAAATGTGACTAGTTCAAATAGAGATGTACTTTGAGTATAAAATACAATGGATTGAAGACGTGGTACAAAAAAGAATGTAAAATATCACATTTTTTATATTGATAATATATTGAAGTGATAGTTTGGGTACATTGGGTTCAATATATTTTTAAATTAATTTTCCTGTTTAAGTTTGTTGTGTGGCTACTAGAAAATTGTAAATTACACCTGAGGCTGGCATTACACTTCCCTTGGACAATGCTGGTGTACAGACTTGCATCCCCAGCCTCACTGCTTGAGCACAGTCCTGGAGTATCTCCGATATGCATTCTCCAGGGACCTTTAGGGGGTGACTAGAATACTAACCAGCTCAGCTCTCCCTAGAATTCCAGCTCTGCCAGTACGGCTTTATCCTGGTGAGCACATGTAACGACCATCAGAGGGAACCAGCCTACAAGGTGGGAACCTGTGCTCTGATGCCAAACTAGCTGTAGCCGTTCTGCCTACGCAGAGTGGAGAAAGGGTAGTAAACACGCATCCTTGGGTATCTAGCCCCACTCTGGAAGTCATTGGAAGTACAACGACGTTCGTTGGCTACCCTCCATAATAGACCTCACGGACATTTAACAAGATGTAATGCTTCCAGTTGAGTCGGGTTTAAAATAATTCCAGTGAACATGCTACATTATATAACATACACTCAGATACCTGCCTGGCCTAGACCAGGGCAAAAATGTAAAGTAGATAGACCTGTCCTCGTCCTCAGCTCATTCTGGATTAAGATGGCCATATTTGTTAAGCTGCTTGAAACCCCAAATCTCAACTAAGAAGTAACTTTCCAGAGCGGGGTTTTTTATCTTTTCAGAGTTCACACAGGGCATGATCTTGCCTACGCTGAATGGAGAGTCAGTAGCCCCAACTGGTCAGCCAGCACCGAAAACTGAGGAGCGCAAGGTAAACGGTTTTCCAACATGTGTGTGTGTGGGGGGGGGGGGGGCGGGGGGGCTGTCTGCAAAGGGTGTTGGGATACTGCCTCCTCCTAACGCCACATTTCTGCTTCTCTCTGACTAACCTCTAAGCCAGAGCAGCTTGTGGTGCTTTTTTTTTTTTTTAATCTTTTCTTTTTTGTTTTGTTTTTTGTTTAGTGTGGTGCTTTTTAAGAGTCCACAATATGTAGTTGTTTGTCTACCCATCTTTCACCTGGTTCTTACTCATTTATAACTATTGCTAGAGCAAATGTAAGCCCTTAGGGTTTCAGAGTCTGACCCTTGGCTGCACGCTGTGAACACAGCATGATCTTCACCCATATACGTCTTCAGTATTATTTCTAACGGGGGTGTTAATATCTCGTACTTCGTTATTAGCGGTCTCATCAAGGTATTGGGTTAGGCCACTAACTTCACCTATCAGAAAATTGATTGATTTCACCCCATTGGCAGGGTGAGCAAATATATTTTTTTCTGGAAATGGAACTTGCATAATTCAGGCTCAGCACTCAGTTTTCAGCCCTATTACCCTTTGTCAGCACCGTGGAGGATATTTTGGAGATGGGGTGGGGTTGGAGGTACTGTTTTGAGCTATTTAAGCATAGAAATTCTGTTTTAGAATTACAGTGTGCTCTTCAGAAATACCTAGTGATTTAACATGTCCTTCTGCTGATGGGTTTTTAAAACAGTAGTGGTCTTCCCTCACCTAAAGTGGTTGTTTTCAGTGGGAACTAAGGATTTTCTGGAAAAGTTCCCCTTGTGACTGAAACACCATCAAGTTCTCTCCAACCCCTTGGAACAATTAGCCTTGGAGGTGAATAAGTTTGTGAGAATAAATGCAGGTTTGCCCCGGAAGCCATGTTAATTGAGGTTTCACCGTTACTCTAACAACTTCATTGTGACTTTCACAGGCTAAATCTGCTCCTTCAAAAACCCAGACCAGACCTGTTGGTGTCAAAATCCCCACTTGTAAGATCACCCTGCGAGACACCTTCCTGACGTCCCCGGAGGAGCTCTACAGAGTGCTCACCACCCAGGAGGTAAGTGGAACCTGTCCGCCGGCCTCGTGGCACCAGCCAGGCCAGGTGACTTGGGTTGTGGGCGCATCCCCATCCTCAGAGGAAGTACCGGTGAGTAGAGCCTTGAGGCTTTCCTCTTCCAAGCAGAGGCAGAGGAAAACCCACTTTTGTTCAACCTACTCCTCAAAGTGTGTTTGCCCTCTGTTCTCATATATAGTTTGGGGCCCTCTGATTGGAAACCACTAGAATCATTCTTTTTAGACAGTGAGGCTGAAGTAATGTTGTCATGGATTCCCACTCACTCAAGTCAAAGCCTGGTCTGCAGTGGAATAGAATAGAACCTGGAACGGTCATTGGGCAAAGTGGTGTCTGGAACGAGCGTGGAGGCATGCAGGTGTCGGTTGCCATTTGTCCCTGGATCCCACTGAAAGTCATGCATCTTCTCCCTACTTTGTTTTTTCTACAGCTGGTGCAGGCCTTTACCCATGCTCCTGCGACGCTAGAAGCAGACAAAGGTGGGAAGTTTCACCTGGTAGATGGCAATGTCACTGGGGAATTCACTGATCTGGTGAGTACCTCCTGGCCCAGGCCCAGGATGCAGCCTCTGTCTGGTCAGAAGAATATTATTTCTCCTTTTTTCCACTCTGTGGGTAAAATTTAAGGCTTTTATCTCTTTGGTTAGTACTCTCTTTTGTTTTGTTTTTCAAAATAATGCTGCCATTTCAATTCTCTTGCTTTCCTAGAATTTTTTCCTTAACGGAGTTAAAATCAGTTCTTTCTAGAGAACTAATGGAAGAGAGGTTGTATATATTGGTGGCTATGGCTTTCCATTTGCTGCACTGAAATTTCACCTGGGCACAGTTGACCACATCCCACTTAGGATTAAGAGGAGATATTAGGAACTCTGTGGTCCACTTTGCCCTCATAAGTCGTATAATTGCACTGATGGTAGACTGTATGTAAGGCAGCTAGCTAACCTAGCCAGGCTTGGGCACATTGTTCTAAAGCAGCGAATTTCAATTGGTCTATAGACATGATTTTCAACTGGTAAGCCACAAGAATTTTCAAAACATGCAATATGTACCTGACTATTTCATGAGGGGCACTGACCTCTTTTCCCTTAGATTGTCAAATTTAAAAATGACAACAGCCTGGCTGGTGTGGCTCATTGGTTGAGGGTCAACCCAGGAACCAAGAGGTCTCGGTTTGATTTCCAGTTGAGGGATTGATTCCCAGAAGGGGACATGCAGGAGGCAGCTGATCAGTGATGTTTTGCTCATCAGTGTTACTATCTATCACTCTCCTTTCCTCTCTTTTAAAAATTCTTAAAGTTAAAAAATGACAACAGCCAACAACAATAACTGTCTGGTGTGAATGAACCAAAATTATACCTGCTTTTATTGTTAGATGGGCAAAATATGTTTTTTGGTGTGCTGCAGAAGTTCAGTAATAGTTTATGTATGCCACGAGATGAGAAGTGTTGAAATCCTTAGTATAGACTGATCTCTTTGGGTATTTTAGGTCCCTGAGAAACATATTGCGATGAAGTGGAGGTTCAAATCTTGGCCAGAAGGTAAGCAAGCATATTTGTGCTTTTTGTTTTGTTTTATCTTAATATATTTTTATTGATTTCAGAGAGGGAGAGAGAGATAGAACATCAATGATGGGAGATAATCATTGATCAGCTGCCTCCTGTGCACCCCTTACTGGGATTGAGCCTGCAACCCAGGCATGTGCCCACCTGGGCATCGAACTGTGACCTCCTGGTTCATAGGTCGGTGCTCAACCACTGAGCCACACCAGCCGGGCAGTAAGCATATTTGTTTACTGCCATTAACCCCAGGATTTTTATTTACTTTTTATTTTCGCCTTAATCTCAAACCCAGGGGGAAACCCTGGATCTGAAGCCTCCCTCCCCTCTGTCTTTCTCCAGGGCACTTTGCCACCATCACGCTGACCTTCAATGACAAGAATGGGGAGACTGAACTGTGCATGGAAGGCCGAGGCATCCCTGCTCCCGAGGAGGAGAGGACACGGCAGGGCTGGCAGCGCTACTACTTCGAGGGCATCAAACAGACCTTTGGCTATGGCGCACGCTTATTTTAGAGCCAGCAGCGGGAGCTGCAGCCTGCCCGACACTTCAGTCCAGCCCTCTCCTGACTGAGGCTTGACTCACAGGATTGCACCATCCCAACCACTAACTTGGGGCCGGGGCCCTTTCCCTTGCGTATACCTTGGGTTTGTGCATGTTTTCTGCTGGGAGGGATCAGAGGGCAATTTCTCTTTTATGTGTACATATGCTAAATAAACATAATTTAAAAAATGTGCATATCTGGAACCTGTGTTGATTGGGTGGCTGGTACTAAGAGTTCCCTTGATGGTTTTGAATTTTTAAAAAAACGAGGGCGGAAATGAGGCCTTGCCTCCATTCTGGAAAAATGTATGTGATTAAGAGGCATGAGGGGACTCGCCTGTCTCCAAGCACTCCTGCGCTGGCCTCATACAGCAGGCTGGCAGATGGGTCTGCTTCTCTCACTGAGAGAAAGGAAAGGTGGGTTGGCTCTGGCATAAAAAGAGCCAGCAAACCACTGGTGGAGGTGGCATCCTTTGCTTTCCACTCTCCATGGCCTCTGAACCTCTTAAGAGAATAGGTGATCACCAGGTACTGATTTGAGATATGGGGAGAAATTCCCACCCTGTGGCAGAGAACTATAAGCCTTGGGTTAACAGCTTCTGTTTATTGAGCAATTACTATGTACCAGACACTACCCTGAGTAGCTTCTTTGTATTAGCTCATTTATTCCCCTAAGAGCCCTATGAAATAAATACTACCATTATTTCTGTTTTACAAGAACCCAACCCTTGGATTTCTTAAGTAACATCCAAGAACCAACTGATACTTAGCAGAGTCGGGATTTGGAAGAGGGACCATAACCACAGAGCCAGGACTCAAGTCTAAACCACTGTCTACCGCCTTGTCATTGGACTCCCTTCCACAAAGCAGCAGCTGTGTTTCTAGTATGTTAGGCATCCCTCCTGGAGCAGAAAATTCCAGGCCTCCGCACTCCCAGAAAGAGGAAGAAGTGAATGTTCTCGTTGCATTAAGCTTCCTGGGCACTGACCAAGTGCTGAGGATTCAGTCTAGTGGGGCTCACCCTGCCATGTTGCAGGAGAGGGAGCTATCTGGACAGGAGGGTCACTTCCCCGGCCCTGGCGTCCCGCCCCCCAGGATGAGTCAATGCCTGCTCACCGGGACACCACCTCCTGCAGCTACAACTATTTTCCTCCTATTTTCGCCTGTTTCATTAGGGGGCGGGCCTGCAGGCTAATGCTACCAAAATGACTTGGCCACAGTGTTGTAGTTAAAGCAGAAAATAAGCACTGATCTGGATAATTTTGACCCCCAAAAGCCACCTGTGTCTTGAATTACTCAAAGAGTACGGGACTGCCAAAACCGGTTTGGCTCAGTGGATAGAGCGTCGGCTTGCGGACTGAAAGGTCCCAGGTTCGATTCCGGTCAAGGGCATGTACCTGGGTTGCGGGCACATCCCCAGTGGGAGATGTGCAGGAGGCAGCTGATCGATGTTCCTCTCTCATCGATGTTTCTAACTATCTCTCTCCCTTCCTCTCTGTAAAAAATCAATAAAATATATTAAAAAAAAAAAAAAAGTACGGGACTGAACTAATACACATCTAATTCTGTATTATATCTGCTTCCTGCGGCTCCAAAAAGAGGTATTTTGATAAAAAGCCTGGACTCCAGCTTAAATCAACAGGCCTCTCCTAATAGACTCCACTCCAGCAGAGACCAGTGTCGAAAAGGAGCCCGTTCACGCCTGGCTGGAGAGTTACCAATTAAGAAAATAGTACTTACAACAAGTCCTAAGGTAAAGTCTACAGACCCCTTAAAGCAAACCAAAGCACTAAGCCAAGTATCTGTTACATGACATACACATGAACATGTCACATCCCCAGTACTGATGGCTGTTCCAATGTTTCCCACAGCCATTTGACGGACAGCATTTGTTACCCATCTGAGCCCACAAAGCAGAATGATGTATCTAAAAACAAAACTGTGAACTTGGTTCGGCTTGGGTTTGAATTGTAAATATGCCACTCCTAGGACAAATGTCCTCATCTGTATAATGGGTATAACAGGTGACTTAGAGAATTAGAGATGATGGACCTAGAAGTGCTGGCAGCTGGCAGCCTTCAGCAAATGGTATCTGCTAATTCTGTACTCATGCGCCCACATGTTTTTTATGGAGCAAGAATTAATATTATGAAAAGTTGGTTAATTGGCCAAATTGTAAATCATAGACCAAGGAGTCTCCTCACCTAAGAACCATCTGTTGAATGCAGAAAAGTGGACCCCACCACTAGAGATTCTTACTCAGTGGGTGTGGCCTATGAACTTGCATTTTGATAGGTATCTCAGGTGATTTCCATATCAGGAATTCATTTTGAGAAGTGCTTCAACATGTTAAGAAAATCTTGTAATGGCGGAGCCAAAGAAGCATACTTAGGTCCCTTTTGTGAATAACGGGACAAAGGATCTGAAACACCGTACCTTCCAAGAGACAAGGGAGGTCAGCAGGATCCAACAGGCTCTGTATTGCTGGTTAAACCCTAGTAAGAATTCAGTTTGAGCCTGAACCAGTGTGGCTCAGTTGGTTGGGCATCCTCCCGTGTACAGGGAGGTTGTGGAGGTTGCAGGTTCAATCCCTGGTGGAGGGTGTACAGAAGGCAGCTGATTGATCTTAACTCTCACATCGATGTTTCTCTCTCCCTTCCTCCCTCTAAAAAAATCAATAAACGATTCTTTTAAAGAAAAGAATTTAATTGGACCCGTCTTGCCTAAACTAGGATCCCAGATGAGAAAAACCAGAGGGGAAAATCGTGCAAAACCATCACGGTGCCTGGAGCAGCTAAGTTGGAAACAGTAGTGGTGGTCATAAGCCATGCATGGCCAAGGTGGCTCCTGGCATTTGGAGCAGGGAGAACAGTAAATGACAGCAGGGAGGTGACTGACAGTGGACGGGAGTGCGGGGAGGGGTCCTCTGATTTCCTGGGCCCCTCCTGGCTCTGATACTAGCCGCTACCAAGCCGCCCCTTTCACAAGTGCTATGCAACCTCCATCACAGTTTCTCCTCACACAGGTGTTCCCCCGCCTGCAGCTGCCTGCAGTGTCTCTTCCTCCTCTGTAGAGCTTGAATACACATCATTTTGTAGCTGACCTACTCCCTAATGCCTTTTTCTTAGTTTCTCTCATCTGTGCCTGACATGGTAGCAATTTAGCATGTCACTGAGATTACAGATTAAAAATGGGACTAAGTACTGTTTGGGTAATAAACAACCATTAGGTATAGATCAACTTTAGAAAGCAGCCCTAGCTGGCTTGGCTCAGTGGACAGAGCGTAGGCCTGTGGACTGAAGAGTCCTGGGTTCGATTCCAGTCAAGGGTACATGCCCCGGTTGTGGGCTCGATCCCCAGTAGGGGGCATGCAAGAGGCAGTGATCAATGATTCTCTCTCATCACTGATTTTCTGACTCCCTTTCCCCTCCTCTCTAAAATAAATATATATTTTTTAAAAAATTTATACAGCAGTGTGTGTCAAGTTACATTAGAAAGGAGGAGAATTTGCAGTTTTCTGTGAAAACAGACTCTGGGATGGCTCTTATTTTTAAGTTTATGCTAAAAAAATAATTAAAACATGTCCTTGCTAATTAATTGTATTGAATTTTACAGACGAGACAGTAAACCTGGCTTCCAGCTGGTGACCTGAGATCCTGCCCTCTCTGACCCTGTAATATTCTAATTGCACTGGAGTATTTTTAGACTGTGGTCCAGGACCAGACTAATAAACTCACCTCGAGCTGTGATGCTAATGGGAAACATGTGGCTCTCTGGGCTTCTCCAAGTGGCAGCTTGGAAACACCTTGCCTCATTCTACTTTCTGTTTCCTTGGCGCGTCTCTTTCCCTTCCCAAAGGCCAGGTGTGACAGTGGAGTGTCTGGTAAGGGTGCCAACTAAGGCAGGAGCCAGGTCCATCTCTGCCATCCTATAGGTATGTCCTTGGGCAGCTCTGTGCTGGATTCCCTTGCAGCAAGTTAGCTGGGGAAGTGGGGCCACTTCCTCCAAGTAAATGCAATTTACCTCTTTGACCAAAAAACTTAGAGTGAATGTGCTTCCCAGGCAGCCCTTTGCGAGTGTGAGTTTGGTCAAATCCCTGCACCCAGGAGCTCGGCCTGCCCAGCTGGGTGAGGCAGTCACAAATGAAACCCGAAACACGAAACCCGTGGGAGCTGGGAGCTCCTTCCAAGCCACGCTGTTCTGCTGGGCCACAAATTCATCAGACAGACAGAACTGGAACGTAAAGTGCTTTATTGCTGAGGATCCCGAGAGCTTCGAGGCCGCTGTCTGGGGGCCAGCAGTGAAATCCCTACCCTGCAGAGGCTTTTGTGAGCAGGGACGGCCGGGACTTCAGCATTTCAGCCCCATGGAAGGCATGGCAGTGTGGTTGGGGGTGAGGGGAGGTAGGAAGAGGCACAAGGAGTGCGGGGGGGAGCAGACTGTGCTTGTCTCCCCAACTCTGAGCTCAGTACATTCAACGACGTCACCATGGGAGCCTGGAATGGGCCATGGTGGGAGTATTTACACCACAGAAATTGCCCAGATGCTACATTCAAGGATTCTCCCTGCCCGGAGAACTGTTTACCAGGGCACCAGGAGCATGCCGCACCTCCTGAGCTGGTTCTAAATCCACCCCAAGCCTGGCTGCTGTGACAAGCTGCCACTCCCCCATGTGGGGCAGTGCCATCTCCCACCACCTGGACAGAACACAGGTGGGCTGGACAAAGGGGACCTGACCTGGGGATCCTGTCCCTGCCTGGAGCCTGCCCTGGCTTTGCCGCCTCAGCCTGCCTGTCCACTGAGAGCTTCAGCCCCGGACTGAAGTGGTGTCCGCCGAAAGGCAGCTCGGAGCTGAGGATAAAACCCTTTTGCTCAGTGGCTCCCAGCAGGCAAGAGGGCCACGTGCAGCCACTCAGAGGTAATGAGGGCTGGTCACCCAGGGCTGACCAAGGGCAGCTGTGGGGGCTGAGATGAAAGGACTGGCCCTCGGGGCTGGGGGTTTGAGTGATTCGCCGCAGGTCCTGGGAACCAGGCTGTGTGGAGAGTGGAGAGCCTGGCGCACACCTGTGTGCGGAACCAGGGCAGGAGAGCCCAGCTCCCGGGTGGGGGAGGGAAACGAACGGCCAGGGTGGGACAGCACCTCTTAGCAGGCAGGAGGGTAGCCCCCCCAGACACAGATTTCCGCTGCACCCACAGGGACCCTGGGGCTGAGCTCCTCCCCTCACCCTGAGCCTGTACACCCTTCCCCAACCCCACCCAACACTTGGGTGCTGACCAGCCTGGAGTCCACAGGCCTCACAGGCGAAGCCCTTACACTCACCCAGCCTGGGCAGGGGCAGGGACAGGGGCCTGCCAGGGAAGCGCTCAGCACAGCAGCCCTCTCATCAGTACTCCTTGGCCTCCTGCAGCTGGGCCAGGTACTCCGGCTCGGGAGGGTTGTCAGGGCAGGCCCAGCCATTGTTGGGGGGCCGCACAGAGTGGTAGCGGCTCCAGTCGCCCTTACACATGATCCAGGGCATCTTGTCCAACTTGAAGTGCAGTTCAGGTGAGACTTCACTGCTGATGAGGTGAGGTGAGCCAGCGCCCTTGCCCCGGGTCAGCAGCCGGTAGCTGGAGTCGTAGCAGCAGTGCTGGGCGGCCAGCGTTCTGCTGTCCGAGGACAGCAGGGAGCGCAGACAGTAGCTTGCCGTGGGCTTGTAGATGTCCAGGCGCTCTCCCGGGCCACTGGCGTCCCTCCACTGGACGCTGCGGCCGGTCCGCTTGTCCTGCAAGCTCATGATCTTGTGCGCAGCCTCCGGTGGGTATGTGCATGGGCAACTGGGCAGGTCCTGCAGCACCTGGCTCAGGTACTTGTCTAGGAAGTCGCTCTTGCAGTTCAGCCACTTCTCACAGTGGTCCACACCTGCAGAGGGCAGGGAAGTGGGGGAAGTTGGGTCAGCCCCGTGGTGTGGGGGGTGAGGCCAATGGGTGGAGAGGAGGCCAGAGCCCCAGCTGGGGCAAAGGTGTGGCCAGGTAAGGCCTTAGGGGCCAGAACTGAGAGCTCCCAGACCTGACCTCCACTGCTGACAGACAGGGGCTCCCACACAACACCAGGCAACCTGAAGCAAGAGGCCCTGGTTTAAAATAGATGCAGGCCCAGGGGCTGGAGGAGGGGCCCAGATGGCCTCTGCTCTGCTAAGGTGCTGGTGCTTTCAACGCTGGGTGGTAGGAAAGGTCCTGGGGAAGGAGCTGGGTGGTGAGAGCAGGGAGAACGGTTAAACCAAGTGGTAAGAAAATGTTTCAATACAGGGTGGGGCACAAGTAGGTTTGCACTTGTTTGTATGGAAAATAATACACTAATTAATAAATAACAGTACAAAAATAAACCGTTTTAGGTACGCACACTGGAAACTTACGTTTGTCCCACCCTGTATGTTACACACTGGCCCATTCTTGTTTTTAACTCGGCCTTTCTCAGGCCATATGCCCTTGGGTGAGTCACTCTGCCACTCTGGGCCCCCAGTGGCTGCCCTCGCCCATCTCTCTGCCTTGGGAAATGTGGCTTCTGACCCCTTGAAACCATGAGTTGCTGTGGCACTGAGCAGGGGCCTCCTCTGCACAGGCAGGTGGGGGAGGTGGTATCCACAGCCTCCTGGCTCCTTGCAAGGGGCAGGTGAGACCGAGGGACCCAGATGCTGTGCATGCTGGTGGAGGCGTGGCCTACTCCGGGCTGCTGGAGGGAGAAGTCCCAGAGTTCTGGACCCAGGCCCACTTCTGGCAGCACCCCCTTCCCAGACAAAGCCTGCCCAGGAGTCTTCAAAGGGTGACTCAGGAGTAGCCAGAATGTCCCCTTCCCATCCTGCTGCCAGGGAGACTATGGAGACCTCTTCAGCTGCATGGAGACCTTCCCAGCAGGGATATAAAGCTGGGGAGGCCAACGGGCCTGTCCAGGGGGGTCACACACGCTAGGGCACCCTTGCTGGGGAGGCTGACCTTCCTGTTGGAAAATGTACTCTCTGCCTCAATGGATGGAAGTGAGATTTCTGCCCATGAAATGCTGAGAGAGAGAGAGAGAGAGAGAGAGAGAGAGAGAGAGAGAGAGAGAGAGAGAAAATAGCCCTCCACTGACCTGAGTCCAGAATATCTGTAGCATTGGGGGCCAGGAATGGCCACTCCTCACTGGGTAAGTCCAAGGGGTCCTCGTCCTTGGCGCCTTTGGGAAGAGAGGCGGTCAGGCTGGTGGGGTCCCAAGGCACCTCTGTGCTCCCGATGGGGAAGCCCAGCCCTCCCTAGGCGCTTGGTGCCCACAGCATCTGGGACAGGCCTGGGGTGAGGCAGGACCACCATGTTTGTGAGCTCCCACATCCCCTCTCCCAAGACCACCCTGGCGTAAGGCTCACATGCCCACATTCCCAGGGGACCAAGCACGGTGTGTAAGCCACTCCCTGTGCAGGAGCTGTGGCTCGTCTCACCAGGACAGTGGGGCAGGTCGCAGTCCTTGGTCTGGGTGACAGTGCAGGCGAGGCCACAGGGCCGGGTCCTCTGCTGGGTGCTGTTGCCGCAGCTCCCGCTGCAAGGAGACCAGGGGCCCCACTCCCGTGGAGGCTCATCATCTGTGTCAAGGCAAGGAGCCGGGGTGAGTGAGCACAGCCCACAGGCTGCACTGGAGAATATTTGCCTTTTGCTAAATTTCTCAGGAGGATGCAACCCGTGGCAGGGCTCCAAGCCTAGTGCACGGAGCAGGGGCTAGATTTCAGCCCCTCTCAGACCCTTTGTGCAGTGAACACCTGTGCAAATGCAGGAGGTGGCCCTAGAGAGGCAGCACAACCCCCAGCACATACCCTATGCCAACACAGCAACAAAGAGGAAACGGTATCTGGGCTGGAGGCCATCTGGCCATTGTCAGGGTGACCTTGAGCAAGTCCCCCTCCATCTCTGAGCTGTAGTTTTTATGTCAATCAAAACCCAGGATGACAATACTCTCCTGGGGTTATTAAAGAATGTCCCTGCCCTAGCTGGCTCAGTGGATAGAGCGTCGGCCTGCAGACTGAAGGGTCCCAGGTTCGATTCCAGTCAAGCACACATGCCCAGGTTACAGGCTCGATCCCCAGTAGGGGGCATGCAGGAGGCAGCTGATCAATGATTCTCTCTCATCATTGATGTTTCTCTCTCTCTCTCTCTCCCTCTCCCTTCCTCTCTGAAATTTTATATATATATATATATATATATATATATATATATATATATATATATATATATATATATATAAAAATGTCCCCACTGCCCATGTTAGGGGCCCGGTCCTGCTGAGAGACTTGGAACACCCTTGACTGCACCCACACCCCTCTGGCTGTGCAGGGCCCAGGGCTCTCTGGGGAAACCCAGAGTAATGACACAGCCAGGGCTCTCCTCACTTCCTGGCAGGCCCGAGCAGGCTGGCACCAAGAGTTTAAGGATAATAAATGGAAGAAAAGCTGAAAGTCATGAAAATTCTGCCTGTTAGTTTATATTATTTTGGTGAAATTGGGAACAGGCTGCTATAACTTAGTCTTAATCATAGGTACCTCCATCCAATGACAAAACAACAAGGCTCTAGGGAGAATGGCTGCAAATATGTGTGAGATGGTCTGCACCCAGGAAATCCTGAACTACAATGTGCAAAAATAAAAATGGCTGCCTGGAGGGCTGGCAGGATCCAGGTGATATTTTCTGAACAGACTATATCGTATTGTTTTCTAATCAAAATAGCGGATACTGTGTTCACTACATGCAGGCACTTTAACTGTATTAACTGACTTAATACCCTCTACACCCAATCCTATGTAGTAAGGGTTGTGCTAGACTCCGTTTTACAGAGCAGCGGTTCTCAACCTGTGGGTCGCGACCCCTTTGGGGGTCGAACGACCCTTTCACAGGGGTCACCTAAGACCATCGGAAAACACATATATAATTACATATTGTTTTGTGATTAATTACTACGCTTTAATTATGTTCAATTTGTAACAATGAAATTGGGGGTCACCACTACATGAGGAACTGTATTAAAGCGTCGCGGCATTAGGAAGGTTGAGAACCACTGTTACAGAGGAAGGAACTGAGGCACAGAGAGGTTCAGTAACTTGCCTAATGTCACTCGGCTGGTAGGTGGCAGAGTCGGGGTTCAAACCCTCATAGTCTGGAAATGAGGTCAGTTGCGAGTGGTGGGATTTATAATATTTTGCAATTTGTTGGAAACTAACAGATATGAATATATATACATAATATTCATATGTCGGTTTTGCTTAGGGGATCTCAGAGCTGTTGTGAGGGTCAAATGTTTTTTGGGCAAAAACTTTGCAAGCTACGGGTGAGGTTACTTACCATTTAGCGGATGATGGTGTTTGTACAGGCCTAAGCTCCTGGTTCCCTAGCTGCCCCTGCCCAGGAAGCTCTCAGCCCTCTCTCTACCCCCAGTTCCACCCTGGACCTGGAGGGCAGCAACCAGGGATGCCAAGATGGAGGTGCTCACCGTAGAAGTCCCTGAAGGGGTGCAGCCAGTCTTGCTCCTTGTTGTCATCTTCCTCATCACTGTCCTCCTGGTCCTCGCTCTCACTGTACTCATAGCCTGTAAGGTACTCCTCCTCCTCCTCTGCTTCCTCCTCCTCTGCTTCCTCCTCTTCTCTTGGGGCTCTGTCCCTGAGACTGGACCCCGCCTCCTCACCCCTCAAGTAGTCCCGGAGGAGGGACCTGGAGGTCTCCATGGCAGTAGACAGCCAGCCGAAGGGCCAGAAATTGCTTGGCTTGGCCAGCACGTCCTTCTCCACCTTGGCCTGGGGGTCCTCCAACACCTCGATGGTCACCTGCAGGGAGACAGACTCCACGCCGGTCAGTGAGGGAGGCTCAGAGCTGGACACCAAGGAGAGGGAATAGGACAAAGGCAGGAGGAAGAGGCCCAACCTTCTTGGCCTCCCGGGCACATAGGGTCACAGCTTACGACCTGGCTATGCGTCAGAATCCCCTGAAGGTCCTAGACTCCCCAGCACTACCTCAGACATGGGTGTAACTGGTCTCAGGTGGGGCCAAGCATGGGGGCTCTAGCGGGTGCCAGGGCAGAGACCCACTAGTGTCAGAGAAGCTGGCTTTGAATTCTGGCTTCACCGGCTTTCAGGCTGCTCAGCCTCCGGGGCCACTACAACCCTGAGCCCCTGTAGAACCAGAAAATGAGAGCAGAGGCAGCACATCCCCAGGGCAGCCCCTGGAGGGGGGGGGAGGGGGGGGAGCAGGGGCTCTCTTTCACCACATGTGGAAGGGAAAACAAAACATGAAATCATTTTTGTAAAAGTGAACCTTAAAAACATCATTTGGGGTTAAATTAATCTGAGGTCACTGAAAAAAATTGGGGGGAAAACAGCAAAATCTAAAGAAGCAGTGAACGTTGCCCACCTTCCATCACCGATGGAGAACATTTTGGGGATTAACGTTCCCAGTTTTACATATATATACACACATGTGCACACACACATACTCTTAAACAATTTATAGTTATGTTCTACACTTTTCTCTTTCAGTGAAAGTGTTTTCTAACTGTAGATGCTACACAAAAATGCAGAATTATTACCATTAGGGATTCAGGACTGGCAGTGGGGCATGTCGATCCCCACCCACTGTACTCAACCCCTCAGGGGACTGCATAAGCGGTTGAGCCTGGGTGGGGATCAGACCTCCAGGCTTTTCCACAAGGCTTCCCCCGAGATTTCCAGCGTCCCTTGCAGCTCAAGAAGCAGTCTCCGCTCATTTGGTCCCCATGACAGCGCTGCCAGGTTGGTGCTGTTTATCCCTTGCTATGGACATGAGTTGCTCAGGCTCTGCAGTTTAAAGCAGAGAAGTGGGTCCTCTCCCAACAACTCCATGGGGACAGCATGGGGAGTCAACTTCTCCAACCCCACACAGCACCCGCACCTCCAAGGAAGGCCGGACAGGACGCCTGACCTCAGAGCTGAGCCCCTGAGCCCAGCTCCTCTCTTGGTGCCCACTGGGCCCATGGCCCTCCTGCAGCTCTCACCTGGATATCGGGGTTTGGGGTACTCAAGTCCGTGTTGGCCAATCCTGGCAGCGTCTGCAGCTCCAGCACCAAGGAGGTGTCCTCCTGGGTCCCAGGAGGGGCTGTGTCTTCTGGGGTCAGAGCTGCTGGCTCAGTGACAACCCAGTGCCTGCGTCTTTGTGGCCCTGCCTGGAGTGGGGTCTTCTCCTCTTCCCTAGGAAAGCCTGGATCTGGGGAGGCTGAAACCTAAGGGGGAGAGGGGGGTAGGAGAGGTGACTGAGATCAGGGATTGCCCCATGTGGACCCAAAAAAGGCTGGGTGTGACCAGATCACAAACTTGCCGTGACTGTATATCCAAACATGAGAGCTTTAAGGCCTCATAGGATAAGTGGGGCTGTTTCCACAAAGCACTTGGACAAAGAGCCAATGTGAGGCATGAGGGGAGGGTTGAAATCAGGTTTCTGCACATGGAAGAAACAGTCCATCCTCCTCATTTTACAGAAGAAGAAACTGAGGCCCAGAGAGGGAAGGCAGCGGTTCCAAAGTGCAGTTTGCAGGCCACCTGCCCGAGAATCCCCCAGGCTGTGGTCATCGGAGAACAGCCTCCTGCAGCACAAGTCAGAGAAGGAAGCCCCAGGAAGGCCTCTGGGGTGGCAGCAGGCCTTGGCCCTTCCCCTCAGAGCTCCCCACTGCCTGGCCTTCCCGAGCGGCCCACGTGGGGGCTGGATTCCCTAGCATCTCTGACCACAGCTGCCTGTCTGTCTCTGCCTGCCCACCTGGGTCTGGTCCCTTTTCCTATTCCAGGCTGCTCGTATGGATGGCTGGCTGCCAGCTAATTCCCCGTACCAGCCTGTACCCACGGGGTCCACACTGCATCATCCTTGCTTCAGCACAGGTAGTAGGTGAAAGGTCGATCCTAGTCGTCTCTGACTCCTGCTCCAGGGCCCATCTGCTCAGACAGTGGGACACTGGGGCCGTCCACCTACCTCCAGGCTGCAGCCATTGCCCAGTCTTCATGCCAGAGCAGAAAGAGCACTGTTTAGAGCTACCCTTATAAGCCTCAGGGGCCATGAGCTTACTCTGAACCCTGTCACAGCCTTGAGCCCACCTCCCATCTCACCTGGGCAGTGTGGTAAGGCTGAGAAACATGGGTTCTGGAAAGTCAGACCAGCTTGGGTTTAAATCCAAGCTCTGCCTCTCACGAGCTCATTCAACTTGATCTGTAAAATTAGGATAATTCCTACCCAGAGTCTCTTGGAGTCAGAATTTCATTTATCAAACACTTCCACAGCATTGACTGTGTGCCAACCACTATTCTAAACACTTAATCATTTGTTTCATCCTTCCAATAGCCCTCAGGGGAGGTGCTCCTGCCATTCCCATTTTGACAATGGAGACTAAAGCACAGAGAGGGCAAGTAACTTGCCTGAGGGCACACAGACATATAGAATTTGAACCATTATGCTCTAACACTATAGGCGGGAGCACTGAGAGTCCCCTTCACAGATCTGGGGCTTAATCAGTCTAGTTTCTCACTCTCTTTTCTTGGGTTAAAAAAGTCTCTCCCCTTTGACTTCCCCTTCTGTGGTATGCAGATGCCTGGCTCCAAGGCTCCTGCACAAATCACTTGGTCCCAGGGCAGCTGTGGCCCCATCTCAGCCTGGCCCTGCAGTCTCTCTTGCTCGAGGGTCAGGCTGCCTGGGTCTGAATCCTGGCGGTGGCTGGCATCTGGACTGCGGGACCCTGGCGGGGCACATCACCTCTGTGAGTGTCCTTCTCTATAAAATGGGAAAGGTGATGGGCAGGAGCTGGAATCTCGCAGGTGCTGAGGATGGTCAATTCCAGCTCTCCCTGGTGCCCGGTCGGACCAGGTGATGAAGAAAAGCCATGGAAAGCCCTGGCTACACATCCCAGCCACAGAGGCCACCCTTTTTGTGGAGCCTCCTGCTCGGTGCACCAGCCCCTGGGGGTTCTGGGGTGTGGAGCAGGGAGCGGTGGGGGGGACGACATCCGGTCTTAATTTAGGTTCCTTCAGAGGTGAACCAGACACAAGGATTCGAGGGCAAGTGGCACGTGATCTGATCCCAGGAGACACTGTGGCGGGGGTGGAAGGGTGGAGGAGAGAGCAAATCAGGGAAGGGAGGCAGCTAATAAAGAATGTTGCATCATGCCCAGCCAGTGTGGTTCAGTGGTTGAGCATCAGCCTATGAACTAGGAGGTCACAGTTTGATTCCTGGTCAGGGCATATGCCTGGGTTGTAGGTTCGATCCCCAGTTGGGGGCATGCAGGAGGCAGCCAATCAATGACGCTCTCTCATCATTGATGTTTTCTCTTTCCCTCTTCCTTCCTCTGCTGAAATCAATAAAAATATATATTTTTTAAAAAAGAATGCTCCATCTGGCTGGTGACCACAGTGGGCAACTGGAGCTCAATCCCCCTGGATGCCTCCGTTATCCCCAGAGAAGGGGAGCTGGGCTGTCTGCTACCCACTCTGCTAGTCGTTGGCTAAGGGCTGCTGGGATGGAGGAGAGTTTGCTCTCCAGGCAGGTACATCGGGCTTGCCATGTACAGCTCAGAGCCGTCCCTAGTGCCAGTCAGTGAACACCCTCAGGCAGCTGGACACTGGCAACTGGAAGGCCTGAGGGCACATGGGCTGAGCCCCAGAGCCATGACCTGTGACCCCTGTCTAACCACATATGGGCCAGGCCTTTTACGTACCTTCTGCCACCCACTCCAAATAGAGTGTAAGCTCCGTGAAAGTGGGAATTTCTGTCTGCTTTGTTCACGCTGTATCCTGTGCCTAGCACGGTGCCTGGTATATTGTAGGAGCTCAATAAATCACTGCTGAGGGCTGAAATGAATGCCAGCATCCTGAGGAATGAGTGGGACTATGTGAACGAGGAGGCTATGGAGGCCCAGAGAGGGTAAGGATTTACGTAAAGTCTCAAAGGTTACAATAGCAGAGCTTGGGTTCAAACTCAGCTCTGCCTGATCTCAACTCCATGCATCGGTGCAACCACCTCTGCATTTACAAAGCACACCCACTATCATCATCTTGTCTGGCAGCTGAACTTGGTGGTAACGAGCTGTGTGGCCTTGGGCAGCTTACTTCATCTGCCCAAGTTTCTCCCTGTGTCAATTAGGAAACACCATCCCTGTCTCATGAGGTGCCTCATATGTGGCAAGCATGCAATGAACCATTTGTATGCCATACGGGTCTATAGACGCAAGCAGCGGACCCTTTTTAATTAGACCCTTTTTAATTAAATTCAAAGTATCGTGTGGCAGTTAACTGGTGAATGTTACTTAGAAGTGATGACGGATGGTTCTGAGAGGGAAGAGAGAAGAGGTGCCTCTTTCTCCAGGCACTGTGTCAGCTCTTTACATCTTAATTGGTCTGAAGACCTTCCACCTGCCACAGCTGATGGAGGACCTGGGCAGGTATGTTCCACAATATTCTGAGGCTCCGCCTGCCTGTGTAAGAACACCTGTCGTGCCCCCAGGACACTGCCCCCACCTGTTAAGCTTGCACGTGGAGTTTCACGCAGGCACAAATATGCAACTCCATTCTTTGGTGGTGGGAGGGGGATGGAATCATTACCCAGAGAGTCTTGAGATGTAGAATTTACACAGGTTCTCCCCACTATCTGAAAGTAGGGCTTTCCTACAAAACCTTTCACAAGGAGAAATGGTATAAGGTGAAGAAGCAATGACCATTCATTCACATGGAAAGTCTCCAGCCTTGCCAGACCCCCCAAACCGAAACAAACTCTAACGTAATAAAAGCAGTGGCTCTTTCGCTGCTTGGGAGGGCTTGCGGCAAGACAAAATCGGAACGCTATTTTTTTAAAAAATACATTTTATTGATTTTTTACAGAGAGGAAGGGAGAGAGATAGTTAGAAACATCGATGAGAGAGAAACATCGATCAGCTGCCTCCTGCACACCCCCTACTGGGAATGTGCCCGCAACCAAGGAACATGCCCTTGACCGAATCAAACCCGGAACCTTTCAGTCCACAGGCCGACACTCTATCCACTGAGCCAAACCTGCTTCCTCCCTCCACCTTTTAAAAAAATATTTCCTACCATATTTTTATTGCTGCTATATGTTCCCCCTTTTTTCATAAAAGCAAAAATCCTCTTGGATCTTTTTTCAGTTAGCAAAAACAGGTACTGATGTGAGTTCTGTAAAAGTGAAGAGGCGCAATGTAAAGTTTCGAAAAACGGGACATGCCTGTACTGAGCTATATCTCCATTTTCTATCACACACACACACACACACACACACACACACACACACCCTTACATGTGCCCTCCCAGGCTTGGCCAGCAGCCCTGACCCATGTGTTCCCAGTTAACACAAGAGCCCTCATCCCCAAAAAGCCTTCCTGCATTGCACGCACCTGCCTGCTAACCTGTTTCAGCCCCTCCAGTTCCTCCATTCTCCCTGCTCCTCTCTGCCTCAGGGTTGGGAACTTGTTCCAGATAATGAAATCCAGTTGCCAGATGCAGGCCAGCACCTCCCCTCCCCGCAGCCCCAGCTGCTGAGGCCCGAGCCCATCCATACAGAGACAAGCTGCGCACACAGTCACCCAGCATTCAACAGCAATTGCCTCTTCGGCCAGGCTGGCGGACCACGGGCAGAGGGAGGGGACTGGAATTCACTCCTTCACTCTCCTGGCTGGTGTGGACCAGCCTCACCCAGCCCACCCTGGCTCCTCCCTGTAATCAGAGTACTCCTGACAGAGACACCCTCCCAGCACCAGGGCTGGCTCAGGCTGTGTGACCTATGATTTATGCTCTGCTGTCGCCATTGTGAAATGCTCAGAGGCCCACACTCTCATTCTGCACTGGGCCTCACAAACCATGCAGCGGGTCCGGTCAAGCTCTCTGTATGTATTGACTCCAACCTCCTTGGGCAGGTACTAGCATCCTCCCCACTTAAGAGACGAGGCAGTCAAGGATCGGAGGTGAAGTTACGTGCTTGGGGTCAGAGGGGGCTGGCAGAGCAGGATTTGAGGCAGGTGGGCTGGCTGGACTCTGTGCTCTTAACCCTCGTGCTCTGCCAACTCCAGGCAGGGGCTGCACCTCTGGCTCACTGCCTGCCACTCTGGGGGCCTGAGTGTGTGATGAACAAAACTCAAGGGCTCTGAGGGGGAGTGAGCTCAGATGGCTCTGAGCTAGAACAGGATGTTCTTCTTTTCACATCCATTTTCCCTTTGATCCTCATAACATGCCAATGAGGAGCCAAAGGGAGGAGGAGATGAGGAGACTGAGAGCCAGTGAGGTTGGGGACTTGCCTGGGACCATGAGCAGCCAAGCCTCCAGGCGCCTGCCCGTTCCTGTTCTTCCCTCTCTCCCACAACCAGCTCTCCAGGAGTCCCGAACTCTAAGAGCAAGAAGAATGGTCTGGAGGAGGAATGAGGCCAGACCACAGGCTCGGCATCACGGAGACCCGGTTCCCCTCTGAGGGTCAGAGGCCAAGCTGCAGGAAAACACCTGCTTCTCAGTGTCACCCACCTGGCAGGTGAGACCTTTCACCCCACAATGCCCCTCCTGCCATCCAGCCCCTGTGCCAGGCAACTGGCTGGACAATGGACCAGGACTGAGGTGCTAACTAAACACGCCTATCCTGTGCATGCCGGTCCCAGGCTTGGAGGCTCCTTCCTCTGAGCTTAGCTCTTCATTTTTTATGTAGCTTAAAGAGAAAGAGGAAGGGAAAGGGAGGGGGAGAGAGAAACAGTCATCCGATTGGCTGCCTCCTGCACGCCCCCTACTGGGGATTGAGCCTACAACCCGGGCATGTGCTATGACCAGAAATGGAACCAGCAACCTTTTAGTGCACGGAATGATGCCCAACCCAGTGTGCCACACTGGCCAGGGCATAGAGTGGAGACTCATTCTGCTGCTGCTGCAGGAATCTCCCCAGTTCTGCCCCACAAGGGACCCCTTCATTCAGGACAGTCCTTGCAGCCTGGAAGAGAGGACCGCTCAGTTCTTCTCTTGCCCATTCTGATCTTCATCACCCTCTATCACAGCGGTCGCCAACCTTTCGGACCTCACAGACCACCGTGGTCCACGGACCACCGGTTGGCGACGGCTGCTCTATTGCACACTAATAGCGTGGCCCAAGCTATGCCCAAAGTACCCAAACCCCCCCCCCCCCAGGTTTTTCCTTGCCTGCCTAGGAAGTGGTGCGTGCCAGACTACAGCCCAGGGCTGTAGAATTAAGCAAAGCTGGGTCTGCATCCTGGCTCACCACTTACTAGCTGTGTGGCTGTAGGTTAGTTATTGGATCCACTGTCAGTTTCCTCGTCCCTATAATGAGGATAACAAGACAAGAAACACAAAATGCTAGGCACAGTGGCTGTCGGGTGCTCGTCTGATCTTAACCAGAACAGAAGACACCCAATGCGCAGAGCTGTGTCATTCTTTGCCTGTCCAGCACCCTTGTAACAAACTGCCTGGCCCCAGCCCCTGGCAACGACGGTGCCACCCATGTATGTGTGCTGTAGGAGCAAACTGGGTCTCAGCAATAGGCCTGCCCAGAGAGGGGGTGGCATGTTTTGTTCACGATGCTGATGATTTCAAACTGAATGAGAGGGCTGGGGCATGGCATGCAAAGATAAACCAAAAGGTCCTCAGTGGACTGGTAGCTCTTGAAATGACAGACCTGGCTCCCCATCCCAGCGAGGTTTAACATCTCTGCACCTCAGTTTTCTCATCTGGAAAAGGGGAATAATGCCCAAGTCAGAATGGTGTGACAGTGGAATAACATCACTAAAGTCTTTGTACCAACTCTGCAAGGCCCAGGGAATGCTCACTCCCCCTCAGGCATCCTACACCTTTAGATCTGATGGGTTTCCATATGTTCTTCAGTTTCTTCATCAAGGTCTTTGAGTTGGTCATTTCTGACCAAGGCCCTTTGAATAGCAGTCTGCATCCTCTCAACAATTCCTTAACTAACACCTTTGATGTGTAGGAGATGACTTAGCCCCTCACTTTTGTTGTTGTTATTAATCCTCACCTGGGGGTATTTTTCCCATTGATTTTTAAAGTGAGTGTAAGGGATGGAGGGAGAGATGGAGGGGGAGGGAAAGAGAGAGAAACATGGGTGTGAGAGAGACACATCGATTAGTTGCTTCCTGCATGTGCCCCAGCAGGGCAGGGAACCCGGAATTCAGGTATGTGCCCTTGAGTGGGAATCAAACCCTGGATCTTTGGGGTGCTGGGGGTGGGGGAAGGGGCAGGACACTCTAACCACTAACCCAGTGATGGCGAACCTTTTGAGCTCGGTGTGTCAGCATTTTGAAAAACCCTAATTTAACACTGTCACATATAGAAATTTTTTGATATTTGCAACCATAGTAAAACAAAGACTTCTATTTTTGATATTTATTTTATATATTTAAATGCCATTTAACAAAGAAAAATCAACCAAAAAAATGAGTTTGCGTGTCACCTCTGACATGCGTGTCATAGGTTTGCCATCACTGCACTAACCCATGCAGCCCAGGGCAACTTAACTCCCTCATTTAAAAATTTTTTTATTGATTTCAAAGAGGAAGGGGGAGGGAGAGAGAAATAGAAACATCAATTATGAGAATCATCCATTGTCTGCCTCCTGCACGCCCTCTATTGGGGATCAAGCCCGCAACCTGGACATGTGCCCTTGACTGGAATCAAACCCAGGATCCTTCAGTTCGCAGGCCAATGCTCTATCCACTGAGCCAAACCAGTTAGGGCCTGCCCCCTCATTTTAAATGTCAGGAAAACTCACATAGGAGTTAATGACCCCCTGGGACCAGAACCCCAGGCCCTGGGCTCCAAGCTCTGTTTTTTCCTTCATGGCACTAATTTGCTTTAACATGTTGAGGGCTCATCCAGGCCCTACTGGGACTGGGGATATGACTTTGGCTCTGAAATAACTCATCCTCTCCGCTGGAGGAAGATCTGGCAAACCTACTAAAAATAATTACAATACAAAGCAGTAAGACTAAAATAGAAAGTAGCCAAATGAGTAGAAAAACTGCCAATGTAATTAATTTATGACCACTGTCATCTCTCATTAGGAGGTGGGACTAGCCAGAGGCTGTTTAGTTGCTCTAGACTAGTGGGTTCTCAACCAATGGTGTCCCTCAGGGGACATTTAGCAAAGTCTGGCTCTGTCAGGGAGGGAATGCAATAGGCATCTAACAGGCTTGGGATGCTGCTAAACACCCTGCAATGTACAACAAAGAATTATATGACCAAAACGACAGTAGTGCATCTCAACAGGGGGAAAATTGGATCTCAGGGGCCAAAAAATAAAAAATAAAATCTTAGATGCTACAATGGTTTGTACCACTCCAAAGGGCCATGGTACCTGAACGGTTTATCTGTGTTATTAAACTTTCATGGGGGTTGGGGGGGAGCACTTGGAAAAAAATGCCTAAAAGGCTCCTTAGCCTGGCCAGTGTGACTCAGTGGTTGAGCATCTACCTATGAACCAGGAGGTCACAGTCTGATTCCTGATCAATGATTCTCTCTCATGACTGATGTCTCTCTCTCTCTCCCCCTCCCTCTCCCTTTCTCTCTGAAATCAATAAAAATATATTTTAAAAATAAATAAAGGCTCCTTGGAGGGGGGGGGGGCAGTAATGAAAAAAGATGGACAGACCCTGGTCCACACAGATCCCCCTGAAGTGCCTTTGGCCCCAATGCCCCCGGAGGGCCTCAGCAGCCTGGCACTAATAGTGTGTCCCAAGCTCGGCTCTCACTCACTCACCAATCTCCAGCACATCTGTCTGGGCCCCTCAGTGCCCTCACCCGGAAAATGGGAAGAACTGCTCTGACCTCCTCCAAGAACAGCTCAGAGCAGAGGAGGGGCCAGGACCCCTCCCACGCAGGCCCACTCCTGCATACCTTGGAACGAGTCCAGCAGGTTTTGTCCTGATGGGGATGAATGTCCACTCCAGTCCAGGAAGGAACAGCTGGACTGTTGATCCCCCGGTGACAGCAGACACAGGTTTCAACAGACTATGGTTTCTCTCCACGACTAACATCACTTTAAGGTCTCACCCCTGTCCTACACCCACCCCTAGGGCCCACTCTCAGGCCACCCAGAAAGTGCTTCCCGATGTCTGTGTGATCCCTTCTGCTTTTCTAAGTTCATAATAATATAAAGGTCCCTCCCTGGCGGACTACTCACACCCCGCAAGTTGGAGGACCCCACTTACTACCTCACCTTGTCTCAATTCATGCCCAAAGGGGCCCAAACCCTTTGCAGATTTAAGAGGCTGCACCTTGACCGTTTGAACCTCAGCAACTCCTCTGCCACCCTCGCACCCTCGGGAGGGAGGGCGCACCTGGCCAGCGCGGCTGCAGGAGACGTGCGCTCAGGGCCAGGCGACGAGCGGACGCCGGGCCTTTCCGGGGTGTCTACGCTCCTCACTCGGCACAGAAGGGAAGCTGCTCCCCAGGCTTGCGCGCCACACAGCCCAGGAGTGGGGGCTCCTGAGGCCCCATGCACCTGGTCCTCGCCCGGCACAGCCCTCGCCCGGGGCGGCCGCTGCTCTGTCCCGGCCGCGTTCCCCGAGCGGCCAGAGCGGACGTGCCGGGAGGGGGACCAAGCACGTAGCCCCGCGCCCGCTACTCACCTCCGCCAGCCTCGCTTGGCTCCGGAGTCGGGAACCCCTCGGCTTCTTCGTGGGGAGACCCCATCCCTCCGCCAGCAGCGCTGCCAGCAGCACCGCGCCGAAGAACAGCCCTGCTCTGCTGGGGAACCGAGGCATCGTGGCTCTCCAAAGCCGCTCCTCCGGTGCCTCTCGATGCGCTCTGCTCCGCCGAAGTTTGCCGGCTCCCGGCCTCCAGGGGCGGGAAGCCCGGGGGCAACGGCTCAGCCTGGCCGCGGGGGCGCGGGGGCGCGCGGGGCGGGGCGGGGGCGAGCGGCGCGCCGCCCTCTCCGGCCCAAGACCCAGGCACCGAGCGCTCACAGCTCTTGGGGTCAGCGCCCGGGGGTCCCCGCCCTCTCGGGAGTCTGGCTCCTCCGCGCTTCCTTTGATCTGGCCCCCTCCCCACCCTCTGTCCCCGCCGCCGCCGTCGTCATCGTCATCGCAGCCCCAAGCAAATTCTTGTACTGGGGAGTTTGTAGCCCTCCGGCAGGCGCTCCCCAGCCCGGGGCGAGGACTCCCGCGAGGTCGCTCTCCCCTCCGGCGCTCCCCCTCCCACGGCGACGTTGGGGCGCGAGGAGAGCCAGGGCCTAGCGCTTAAGGGATTCGCCGCGGACCCACGCGGGACCCCTCAGATTATGGGCAAAATGTTTATGACTCCAGGTAGGTCTGCGTGGGGAGGAAGGCCTGGAAGTAACCCCCGGACTTCCAGCTCCCCTGCGGGGCATGGAGACCAGAGAAACACCTGCCGTCCTGCACCCAGTTTTCTCAGGGTGTCTGTCCTCAGAACACTTCAAACCAGGAGTGCGCTGAGACTCGGATGGAGGATTGAAGGGAACCGAAGTTTTGCAGCCCCGAAGCTGCCTTTTGGGCTATTGACTTTAAGCTGTTTATTAAGAAACAAGACTCAGAACCTTTATGTCTCCCCCTCTCCTGCCCGCGAGATTCAGGCGGAAAAACCTGTTTTAGGAAGGAGATCTTAGGATGCTGCCTTAGCCTAATTTGATTGAAGGATGGTAAAGAGGGGGCTTCTTAGGTACATGTGTCCCACTCTTCCTCAACTACCTGTAAACCACCTAGTCTCACTTCTGAAATCTAAGACGCCTGTCCGCGGCCCCCCCACCCACCCACCTCTTTTCTCCACTGTCCAAAATGTCTTATATACCCAGTGTTGCTTCACTGTCTCTGGATTTCATGCTTATGTGAATTCCCCATACACGTTATTAAATTTTTTATTTTCTCCTGTTAATCTGTCTCTGGTCATTTGATTATTAGCCCACCCAGAACTTAGCGAGTGGGAGGAAAAGTGTTAATATTTTTTGAGCCCCTACAGGTTAAAGCCCCAGAAAGACAGCTGCTAACCATATTTGAGGGAGTGGCCAGTAGATCCTGCCCTGCTGCTGGTGTCACTTAGTTTTATTCCGGATCTGACAGTGGGACTGCCACTCTCCCCAGTGCAGGGATCCTCGCCGGTAGGGCATGGAATAACACCTCATTGTTATGGTAAACATCAGGAACTCGAGGGGCGATGACAATTTTAGTGGCTTAGATAGGGGCTGTTAGGGGATGTGAGCTTGGTGACACAGGGCAAGCGAGAATGGATGGGGACTGGGCAGGTTAGTGAGGAGCATTAGGAAGGTAGGAGGGCGCACAGTCTGCCTCAGTTTCAAGGTAGGGATGGAAGCTCTCGAGGCGCTGGGGAGGATGGCCAGGAAACCTGACACAGGGCTGAGACTTGGGATCTGGGTTTAGCCATAGTGAAACTCTTAGGGGCTTATTTCTGAGAAACTGCTTCTATCCCCAATAGCACGGCCCAGGACTCTGCAGTGTTTTGAATAGTGCATCACAGAGATTACAACCTGGGTCTGGAGTCGGCCACACGTTTGAATCATTTACGAAGAAGTTGATATTATTGGACAAGTTCTTTGACCTCTCTGTGCTTTTGTCATCTGTAAACGTGTGTGTCGGGTGGGTGGAGGGAGAAGGGTACCTACTTCACAGGTGTGAGAATGAACTAAGAATGTATGTGAAAAAATTTATATTAGGATGAACTATATAAAGTTGCCACTTGTTAGTTAAACAAGGTCAAATACTGGAAATTTCATATGATGCAACCTATTCAGTATTGCTTTTACTAGACTAAATGGGAGACCACTTTGTTTTTTGTTTTTTTTAGAACTTTTTTTGATAAAACTATTTTTGAATCCAACCAAATACTTTTGCATCAAACTCGGAGTTTGAAAATAAAGGGTGCCCTGACCCGTATGGTTCAGTTGGTTGGGCAACAGCCCATGCACCAAAAGGTTGCTGGTTCCATTCCTGGTCAGGGACATGCCCAGGTTGCAGACTTGATCCCTGGTGGAGGGTGTGCAGGAGGCAGCCGATCAATGTTTCACTCTCACATTGATTTTTCTCTTTCTCTCTCCCTCTCCCTTCCTCTCTCTCTAAAAATCAATAAAAATATTTATTAAAGAAATAATAATGGTTTTATTTATTCATTTGTACCTCTCTTAGGGCACAGGTTTTTTCTCTCTCCAGGTTTTTTTTTTCTTTTAATGCAGTGGACAGAAAGGAGGTGAGATTGGGGATTTCTCTTGAGGACCCAAATGGGTTAAGTAGATCTCTTGCCACCATTAGGTAGGGTGAGGATAGGATTAGTATCACATAGCCAGACATTTCCTGTGCCCTTAAGTGAAGGGTCCCATGGTTTCCATAGATCAAACTCTACAAGGCATATTTCCAGAAAGCATAAAGGGTGGTAATTAGGTAGTTATTGGTCAAGGTTATATGAGTGATTAAATTGGCATCTTAGGTTTCTGAATATTAATAAGGTGAACCCAGGGGGGAGTCCAATATGGCAGTGGATTAGTTGGGAACCACACTGATCTTCTCCCAGGACCAAACTGGAATTACAACTAAAATATTAAAAAATCACCCTGAATAACTAACTGGAGACCAGCTGGAGAGAAGCCTTACAACCCAGGAGACCACATAGCGACTGGTTGGAAGTGTAGAGGCGTGAGAGGGCTGGCAGGGCTCCCACAGCAGCAGCTGAAGTTCTGGAGGGATATCTCAGCTGCTGGGTTCCCTGTAAGAAGTCTGGGGTCTAAACCTCAAACCAGGCTCCCCATCCCAGAGCACCAGAACTGGGAAAGGTGCCCACATAACATCTGGCAGGAAAAAGAAGCAGGGTTGCTGTCTGACAAGGAGAGATGGCTAGAAAGGCAGGCACCCTCTTAAAGGGCCAATGCACAAATTTTGTTTGTGGCCACTCACCTTGGGTTCCAGCAGAGGAAGGGAAGAGTGGATGAGAGCTGTGTGAGGAGTCCCAGGTTAGTGGCTCTGGGGTGAGAGCTGAGAAGACAGCTGCCTGGATCCCTGTGCTGAGTCATTCCCTCATACTGCAGAGGACATCTTTCTCAGGCAGACCTTTCCCATCATGCAGCATTAGCCTGGGGGGAAGGAATAGCCCTACCTGTTGGAATCCCTCTCACCCCACCCTGTGGAGCTTATGCCCTGCTGAGGACTATAGCCAGAGACTCATAAGTGACTGAGACTAATAGACAGACTACAGGCAGAGGCGGATCTATGGGTGCTTTGAATCTTTGCCTCTCCAGCTCCTGGGCCTGGGACTAGTAAAAGCAAACCTTGGCCTGCAGCTTGGTCCTTTCCACATGTAGCCAGGCCCAGTAGAGGGAGCCATAAACTGGATTGCTGATAGCTCCAAACAGGTTGCCCAGGGCCAATCACAGAGAGTATCTGACATTGTCCTGCACCAGAGTCCCTCCAAAGAGGCCCAGGCCAACACACCTAGTGGCCAGCTTCAGACAACAACAGAGCAGGAGCCAATAAGCTTCACAAGCAGCATATCCACAGGGAGATATTGGCAGGCACCAGAACCTGCTGAGACAAATGCCATTTCGTGTGATCAGCACCTGCACAGCAGCCTGCAGGCTGTGTTGCAGGTTGAGCTTCACTGTCAGCCAGCCCGAGTGTTGAGCCCATGCATTAATGGGTCAATAGCAATCAAAACTCAATTACAATAGGAGGACCCACACAATGTGCACAAGAGACATTCTTAGAGCACCCATTTCTGGTGATCAGAGAGATTGCCTCACTGGGTCCCACAGCTCACCTACTACATAAGGCCACCCTACCAAGACTGGGAGTCATAGCAGATCTATCTAATACATAGAAACAAACACAAACAGGCAGCCAAAATGGAGAAACAAAGGAACAGGCACCAAATGAAGGAACAAGATAATTCTCCAGAAGAAGAGCTAAATGAAGTAGAAGTAACTAATTTATCAGATACACAGTTCAGAATAATGATTATAAGGATGCTCAACAGCATGAAAAAGGATAAAGAAACCATAAAAAGTACTTGTCAGAAATGAAGAATACCATATCTGAAATAATGGGAGGAATAAGCAGCAGGGTAGATGAAGCAGAGGATGGAATCAGTGATTTGGAAGACAAGGTAGAAAAAAACACACAATCAGAGCAGCAAAAAGACTTTTAAAAATGAGGATAATTTAAAGGACCTTTGGGACAACATGAAGCATAACAACATCCACATAAGAGGGGCACCAGAAGGAGGAGAGAGAGCAAGGGATCGAGAACCTATTTGAAAAAATAATGTCTGAAAACTTCCCTAACCTGGTGAATGATATTGAGAAAGAAGAACAAAGTTGGATGAATCACCCTACCTGATATCAAACTATACGAAAGGCCATAATAATCAAAACAGCATGGTACTAGCATAAAAATAGACATATAGATCAATGGGACAGAACAGAGAGCCCCAAAATAAATCCATACCTTTATAGTCAATTAGTATTTGACAAAGGAGGCAAAAACATACAATGGACTAGAGATAGTGTATTCCAGTGATGGCGAACCTTTTGAGCTTGGCATGTCAGCATTTTGAAAAACCCTAACTTAACTCTGGTGCCGTGTCACATATAGAAATTTTTTGATATTTGCAACCATAGTAAAACAAAGACTTCTATTTTTGATATTTATTTTCTATATTTAAATGCCATTTAACAAAGAAAAATCAACCAAAAAAATGAGTTCGCGTGTCACTTCTGACATGCATGTAATAGGTTCATCATCACTGGTGTATTCAATAAATAATATTGGGAAAATTGGACAGTTATGTGCAAAAAATGAAACTAGACCACCTTTTGACACCACACAAAAGAATAAACTAAAAATGGATTAAAGACTTAAATGTTAGAGTCGAAGCCATAAAAATCCTAGAAGAAAATATAGGCAGTAAAATCTTAGACATTTCTCATAGCAATATTTTTTCTGATATATCTCCTTGGGTAAGGGAAAGAAAAGAAAAAAAATAAATAAATGGGACTACATCAAACTAAAGAGTTTTTGCATAGTGAAGGAAACCATCAACAAAAAGAAAAGACAACCCACTAAATGGGAGAACATATTTGCCAATAATACATCTAATAAAGGGTTAATTTCCAAAATTTATAAAGAACTTATAAAACTCAACACACACAAAAAAATTAAATAAATACATAAATAAACCCATTTAAAAATGGGCAAAAGACCTGAATAGACACTTCTCCAAAGAGGACACAGATGGACAATAGACATATGAAAGGATGCTCACCATCACTAATCATCAGAGAAATGCAAATTGAAACCACAATGAGATATCATCTTACACCTGTCAGAATGGCTATCATCGATAAATCAACAAACAACAAGTGCTGGCTAGGATGTGGAGAAAGGGGAGCCCTCGTGCACTGTTGGTTGGGAATGCATATTGGTGCAGCCACTGTGGAAAGCAGTATGGAGTTACCTCAAAAAATTAAAAATGGCCAAAACCGGTTTGGCTCAGTGGATAGAGCATCAGCCTGCAGACTGAAGGGTCCCGGGTTCGATTCCGGTCAAGGGCGTGTACCTGGGTTATGGGCACATCCCCAGTGGGAGATGTGCAGGAGGCAGCTGATCGATGTTTCTCTCTCATCGATGTTTCTAACTCTCTATCTCTCTCCCTTCTTCTCTGTAAAAAATCAATAAAATATATTTAAAAAAATTAAAAATGGAACTGCCTATGACTCAGCGATTCCACTTCTGGGAATTTATCTGAAGAAATCTGAAACTAATTCGAAAGAATACATATACCCCTATGTTCATTGCAGCGTTATTTACAATAGTCAAGATTTAGAAGCAGCTCAAGTGTCTGTCCATCAGTAGATGAGTGGATAAAAAAGCTGTGGTACATTTACACAATGGAATACTACTCCACCAAAAAAAGGAAAAAATTTTTACCCTTTGCAACAGCATGGATGGACCTTAAGGACATTATGCTAAGTGAAATAAGCCAGTCAGAGAAAGACAAGTACCATATGATTTCACTCATATGTGGAATTTATTTACTTATTTTTTTAAAAAATATATATTTTATTGATTTTTTTTACAGAGAGGAAGAGAGAGGGATAAAGAGTTAGAAATATCGATCAGCTGCTTCCTGCACCTCCTACTGGGGATGTGCCCACAACCAAGGTTTGCCCTTGACTGGAATCAAACCTGGGACCTTTTAGTCCGCAGGCCGACGCTCTATCCACTGAGCCATACCAGTTAGGGCTCATATGTAGCATTTAATGAACTGAACTACCAAGCAAAATAGAGACAGACTCAGAGAGCAGGCAGACAGCTCTGGTGGGGGAGGGATTTGGGGAGTGGAGGGATTGAGCAAAAAAGAAAGAGAGAGAGAACTCATGGACATGAACAACAGTGTGGTGATTGCAGGGCAGGGAGAGGAGTGGGTGGAGTTGGAAGAGAGCAAAGAGGGGATAAATGGTGATGGAAAAAAACATATATAAATTTTAAAAATATATAATTTTTAAAAAGGTGAGCCAAAAGTTTTTAATGGCTTGGAGGGTAAGATTGTTGGCTAAATTGCCATTACTATCTAGTTTCCAGGGTACCCCCAATAGTTAGTTGGGACCATATGTTTCATTGCCAAATTCATCTTTTAATGGTAGGACATCTGCCTCCCAGTGGCAGTGTCATTTAGCAATTTATTCCCCCAATGAATTGAGTTATTAATGGATTTGACTTCATAGCTAGTATTGTTACATACGGGGTGAGGCTATGATCGGTGATATTATATTATTACATAGACAGGGGAAATTTCTCCTAAAAATAGACCTGAGTCAAATTGATTTCTAATACACAGAGATGAGCTTTTTTACTAATTTGAGTGCCTCCCTGACAACCTCACAGTATGTAGCTACCTCTTCCTTTGTAACCCACTAAGTGCAGTTTGCCTCCAATCCCATCATTCGTCATCCTGGTGTGTAGAATGTAGTCAAATCCTGCATATGACCCATTGCCGTGTATCAGAGATATTAAATTTAGAGGTATAGCTTTGAGTTGAGGGTCCTCACCAGAAAGATTTATTTTGGTGCATATCCAACAGTTTGATAGGTTGCCTATCTGTGCTACCTTTTGGATGGCCAGGGCCCATGGCTTTTAAAATTGGTTGCGAGAAGGAATTCAGGGATAATGACTGAGAAGAAGCGGAGGAGGAAGGTTTGGACCTGGATGTTCATAGTTTTAGGACTTGTGTTATGAGCTAATATATCTCAGGGAGGAGTCCTCCTGCAAGAGAAAAGTAAAAGTAATAAACTAAAGGGTGAAGGTATCAGCTTAATAAATATGGAATGGGCTGACTTGCTTTGTCTTGTTTTATTTTTATTTAGGTCACATTTTAGAGGTTTGATGATGGTTATATCTTTTGGCTTTCTGTGTATGTACCCTTGCCTTGTCAGATCTGTATAATTGGAAGGCACATTTCTAAAGGATTAAGAGAAGACCCAGAGGGCTTCCTTAACCTGGTTATATCTTTTTACACCTCCATTATTTTGTATTTCTCCTTGATCATATTACCCTGTCCAGTGTTCAAGACCGAGTAGGTGACCCCACTGTCGATTTAGAAGTCAACCATTTTTATCCCCTATGGTCAGGGTCAGCCTTGGAACTTTCAGGACCTTTGAGGAGACTTCGGCCCCTTTGGTTTCTTTATGAAATGTTTGGAGCATTATCCTTCCCAATGGCCCTCCTCTTTGCATATGGCGCACTGGTTGGGTCCATGTCTCTAGGGCTGCTGGGTGCCCCTATCTAGGGACCCGAGTGACTCACTGGTATTATAGCGTCCCATAGGGTGGGCCTCATTGTCTCCAGGAGCTTGGTTGACCTTGAACCGCCACGGCCAAAATGTTGGCTTTCTTTTGGCCTTCCTTGGTTTCTGCCTTGAGGTCTTTGTTGCTAAACACTCAGAAGGCCAATTCCACCTATCAGAGGTCGGGTGGTAGGTTCTATCTCTAATTTTTGCAGTTTTCGCCTACTGTCTGGAGCAGTTGGTGATATAAAGTGGGACTGAATTACTGCATTTCCTTCTATAGACTTTGGGTCTATATTGGTGAGGATGCTCAGGCATTCCCTAAGTCTTTCTAAGAAAGCAGAGGGATTCTCTTTTAGGCTCCTGGTTAATTTCCTGGATCTGACTCCAATTAATAGGTTTCTGCCAACTGCCTGTATTCCCTTAAGGATCATATTTCTAAAATGGCTAAATAGACCTTCTCTTATATTGTCCCTAAAGTCCTAATTAGGATCCCTCTTGGGGATGCTTTGTGCTCCTGGTAGATCTGATGACCTGCATTATCCCTATTAATTTTGTCAGCTTCTTCTCTAGCCTTTGTAAAGACTAGGGCTTTCTCTTCCTCTGTTAATAGGACATTTAAGAGGGTCTGGCCCTAGCCAGTTTGGTTCACTGGATAGAGTGTCAGCCTGCGGACTGAAGGATCCAGGGTTCAATTCTGGTCAAGGACACATGCCTGGGTTGCGGCTTGATCCCCAGTAGGGGGCGTGCAGGAGGCAGCCAATCAATGATTCTCTCTCATCACTGATGTTCTCTCTCCCTTCCTCTCTGAAACAATAAAAATATATTTTTTTAAAAAAGAGGGTCTGGATGTCTGCCCAAGTGAGGTAGTGGGTCTGGAATATTCCCCCAGGTTAAGGAAGCCCTCTGGGTCTTCTCTTAATCCTTTAGAAATGTGCCTTCCAATTATACAGATCTGACAAGGCAAGGGTACATACACAGTCATTAGTTTATCTCTTTCTCCACTGGAATTTCGCTGAGGGGAACAACCTTCCTGTCCCCCAGGTTGGTAACTTGTCTCACTATGAGTACTGGCCAGGCTGAGGCCTGGGTGTGGATGAGGTGTAGGGTTGAGGGGATGAAGGAGGTGGTGAGGGAAGAGGTGAGGGGCTTGAAGGATTATCAGAAGGGGATGTAGCATCCTGTCCAGGGGAGGGCTGGCCATTAGGACTAGGTGGGATCAGGGGAGCACTTGGCCTTGGGGAGGGAGTAGGTCAAGGAGGTCTTCTGGTCTTGAATTTAGAGCTGGCAAAACTGATTTGGTTTTTGGGGGTCCCTCTTCAGGATGTAGTCCTACATTTTTATTTTATTTTGTCATCTCTTATTCTGGTGCATGGCCATGAAAAATTGAACATAAGGGATTTCATACCATTTTGGTGAATTGTGTTATAATTTAGAGACCTGTTTACTGGCCTGATTCTCCACCACCACCCCCTCCCCAGTTCATATCCGGCCAAGTGGTTTTACAAAGGAAAATAAGTAGCTTTTCAGTTAAGGGGTGATACTGAGTGACTCCCAATTCTGTAATAACTACCCCAAGGGGGATTTTTCTGGTTCCCCATATCCTTGAAGTTTTATCCCTTACTTGCTGCCACCCTCCCAGGGGGGCATCTCTTATGGTTGGTAGATACACAAATCCCACAGAGTGGGCCCAGACCAAATGACTCATCCTTTCCCTTTGGTCGATTACCCAGTCCTCCACTGGATATGCAGGTATGGAGATACTTTCCAACAGGGCCCAAGACAATAGGTCCCTATTCCCATCTGCCTTTCCCAGTCTAGTGGGGTGGCCTAACAGTGGTCGGCAAATCACGGCTCGTGAGCCACATGTGGCTCTTTGGCCCCTTGAGTGTGGCTCTTCCACAAAATACCGGCTCTTCCACAAAATACCGACTTCTGCGCATGGGCCATGAAGTTTCAATTGCACTGTACGTGCATGCCCGCACGTGGCATTTTGTGGAAGAGCCACACTCAAGGGGCCAAAGAGCCGCATGTGGCTTGCAAGCCGTGGTTTGCCGACCACGGGCCTAGGGGTATAGTGTGGTTAAGCTCCTCCTATCTAAGAGACAAGCACTCAGAGAAGGACTGGGGATAGGAGTGGGGTTAGTAGTCAGGCTAAAACCAGAAGGCTTTCTCCTGCTGTAGGAGAAGTGCATTCAAAGAGGGCCTGGACAAGGTTTATCCAATCGTAAGTAGTTTCAGGTCCCAGGGCCCAGGGGCTCCTAATTGACTTGGAGTCTTCCCCTTGGTACCAGAAAGGCCTCTTTCTCCCTTTGGCTGTATCTATGCACACTTGCTGTACAACCTGCCTCTTTGGTAAAGAGTATCCCACAGCTAGATGGTTTACCATCAGTGAGGGACAAATGACTTATAGCATTAACTCAAGCTCACTTTGCATATTTAAAGCCTAAAAATGGTCTTTCTGCAGGGAGGGGGACAGTGAGTGATTTTATAGCGTTCCTGGTTGCACAGACATTTGCTTCATGTTGGGGGGTGGGGGGGTGGGGGAGGTGGGGCACGTGCCAATCGACCCTGTTCTGGGACCGACTTATCCTTTCCTTATCCTCTAGGCCAGTGGTCACCAACTGGTGGTCCATGGATCGACCATTGGTGGTCTGTGAGGTCCGAAAGGTTGGCGACCACTGCTCTAGGGGCCAGTGCCCCACCACTTCTTTTTTCAAAAATATGTTTTTATTTATTTCAAAGAGGAAGAGGGAGAGAGGGATAGAAACATCAATGATCGAGCCCACAACCCAGGCATGTGCTCTGACCTGGAATCCAATCTGCGACCTCCAGGTTCATAGGTCTATGCTCAACCACTGAGCCACCCAGCCAGGCGTCCCCTGGCACAGTCCAGCCTCCCAACAAGCATCCTCCTTCAGCCTTGCAGGGGTCTTCCCTACGTGCTCACCCTTGATGGCAAGAAGACGCTCAGACTTAGTGTTTCAGTCTCAGAGATCCTGGTCCCAGAGGCAGAGAGCATAGGGCAAAGCAAGGTCATTTCTGGCTGGTAGCTATCTAGGCTCAGATGTCTGGGAGCCTGGAAGCAAATGTCTCTTCGTAGTCACCAATCTGTTACCAATTTAGATTGTCCCTACTGTGGGGACCTGGGAGTTTATCTTTTGAAGTTTTCATTTTGATGAAGTCAAGTTTATCAATTTTTTGTGTGTCCTAAGAAATCGTTGCCTACCCCAAAGTCACAGACTTCCTTTTGTTTCTCATAGAAGTTTTATATTTTAGTATATGTGCTGCCGAAGCGAGCATGGAAGTTTTATATTTTAGTTTGCATGTTCAGATCTATGATTTATTTTGAGTTAATTCTTTTATATGATGCAAGAGTTGAAGCTGTGGACAAAAAAGGGGCCACATACTAAACCTCACAAGCTCAGGGGAGGCCAGCCTTGCAGGCCCTACAAGGTACCACCATAGGATGGTCTGAACATAAAAATTCCTAACTAAAATTGATCATGGTGAGTCACCAGTCACAGCCAATAGCTTCTTGACAAAAGTGCTGGCCTATGTGAGCTTGTCTATTGTCTTTTTGCATCTAAGATAACATACCTTTAAAATGTCAGAGTAATCTTTTACAGACCCTTCAGAGCACAACATCCCAGCAGAACATGAGACCATAGAACCCCTCATTGTTAATTTGTTCCCGGAATACCATCTCTAAGTGCTGTAAATGTTACTGATTTCCTAGCCTGTAAAAGAACTATGTGTCTATCCATTTTACCTTTTATTCAATCCCAGAGATTTCCCCACTTTACTTTTTCCTGCTCCCCAATCTACCACCAGTGAATTTCATGTAACCCTCCTTATGTCTCTTGATTCAAATGTATAAAATAAACTGCAGAACTGCCAGTCTCAAGAGCATTTTCTCAATTCGCTGAGATTTTGTTTCCTGGCAATTGTTATCAGTTTGGCTCAAATAAACTAGTAAAAATTCTCTACAGGTTTGGATCTCAACTCCCTGTAAGCTATTTTTCTATTCTTATTCTCTTTCCCCCTTCTCTTAATGTTAGCTACGTTTATACAGACGTCAACAAAAGTTATTTCCCCTAGATTTTTAGCTGTTCCAACACCATTTGTTGACCAACTGTACTTTCCCCATTGAATTAGCCTGACACTTGTCAAAAATCAATTAACCATATATATGTGCGTCTATTTCTGAACTCTAGTCTATTTTACTATAGTATTGTTCTACACGGCTATCCTAATGCCAACTGTAGTCTTAGTTACTGCAGCTTTGTACAGAGTTTTGAAATCAGGTAGTGTAATTTCTTTTTCAAAATTTTGTTTTGGCTATTCTAGATCCTTTGCATTTCCATATAAATCTCATCAACTTGTCAATGCCTACAAAAAAAAAAAAATGGTGCTCTAGCCAGTTTGCTCAATGGATAGTGTAAGCCCGTGGACCAAAGGGTCCTGGGTTCGATTCCAGTCAAGGACACGTACCCGGGCCCTGGTCAGGGCTCATGCTTGAGGCAAGCAATCGATGTGTTTCTCTCACATCGTTGTTTCTCTCTGCCGTTCCCTCTTTCTTTCACTCTCCCTAAAAATCAATGGAAAAATATCCTCGGGTGAGGGTTAAAAAAAAACCAAATCGAGTGCTTCTTTTCCAATGCTTTAAACTTCTCACTAGTGTTCCCCAGTGCACAGGACAGCCCAGTGCAGCAGGCCGGCACCACCTCCTCCCCAGACCACCTCATCATCTCCCCTTTGCTCAGGGAGCATCAACCATACTGTCGTTCAAGTCCTCCATTCCCTAGAGATGTTTTCTGTCTCAGCCCTGTCTAAACCAGATCCTGGTGACACTCTTTTACCGTGTTCTTTACTGTTCCTTCATGGCACTTAGCAGTTTGTAAAAGGATATATATGTTCATGTGCTTGTTTACTAGAAAGAAGGAACCATATCTAATTGTTTGTTGCTGTTATTGGTAATGCTCAGTGCAGTGCCTGGCATGCAAATAGCACCCAACGTTTATTGGTTGATGAATAAAGGCAGATGTAACCTTCTAAATATTTTATTGGGGCAAACCAACATATTTGTATGGGATGATTTTTAAGCAGCGGTCGCCAACCTTTCAGACCTTACGGACCACCGGTTGGCAACTGCTTAAGTTATCTCAAGTAGCTCCCCTTCAGTTTTTAAAATAATTGAATTTATTGGGGCAACATTGGTTAATAAAATTATGTAGGTTTCAAGCGTACTGTTATATAACACATCATCTGTATATTGTATTATGTTCACCACCCAAAATCAAGTCTCCTTCCCTCACCATTTATCCCCTTTACCCGCTTCTGCCTGTCCCTACCCTCCTTTCCCTCTGGTAATCCCCACACTGTGTTTATGAGTTTTTGGGTTTTTTTTGCTTACTCCCTTCACCTTTTCACCCAGCCCTGCAACCCCCCTCCCCTCTGATACCCTTCAGTTCTTGACATGCACTCTTAAAGCCATACACCTATCCCAACCCACTATCTATAGCTTCCCAGTCATCCAACAAAATAAAAAATAAATCACTTGGCAAAAAAGGGAGACGGGGGTAAGGGAGAAAGACATTTTAATATCACTTACATTTTTATTGAATTTCCCCTTCTCTCACTTTGTCAGATTATGAGCATTGCAGCAACGGAGAGGGGTTATCACAGCACCTCTTGCAAATTCCAGGTTACAGGCAAATTGGTCAATGGAAAAATATGGGCCAACAAAGTAAGATCTCAGTCCCCCATAAGCTATTTGTCTATTCTTATTTTCTCTTTCCCCTTCTCTTAATGTTAGCTACTTTTACACAGAGAGGGATCATTGAGGCTGTGAGCACGAACTCACCAGTATCCTGTGAAGAACCATCAAGAATGACTTTTGTCATTCCAATCATTGGTTTAACATCACAGAAGTAAGACCTGTTTAGGGTGCAGACAAGTTACCATTCCACCTTAGTCTGTGACATGTCCCACACTCCCTTGGAACCAAGGGACCAAGCTTTTGCACAAGAAGCTTGGGAGTTGTGTTGGAAAAGCAGACTGTGACTTGGCTCAAGGCTCCACATACATGGAGGGATCCACTTATCCATGCAGATGGCAGCAAGACAGGACACTTAGCCCATCAAGATACTGCTAACCTCCCCACCACTGCTCCACAAAAACAGAGCTTTGGGTATTGCTTCATTAAAAACACAGTAACTGCAGTTTAAGAGCCATTGCATCCTCAGGGTCAGTTTATTATATCTCATCATACCACAAAGAATCACAGTTTAAGGCCATTTTTTTCATGTGTACTATGCAGTAAGCAAGATCTTGCCCATAGCTCCCCAACCAAGCCACTCCCAAGGGTGGACTGGGAATGTGATACCTGCAGACTCACCACAGAAGACTTGAATAAACATTTTCAATAGGGGTTCCAGCTAATCCCTTTGGTTTCCTCCTAGAAAAGACTCACTCCATAGCAAAAGATGCTTGGAATACAGGTCACTGGAAACGACAAAAGAGGCAATAGCATTTTCCATACAATTAAAAGCAAATGGATCACTGGCTAGTCCTAGCATTTCTTCAGTATGATAAGCAGGAAGCCAGCCTTCTAATTTGGCTATCTGGGCACATAGCAATTCGCTAGGAGCCTGGACACTAAATTTCATGAGGATAAAGCTGAGGAGAGAATGGACATGCATCCCTCTACATGGAGGTGTTTTGATTAACTGGCTTAATGGGTTAAGATGCCTGCTGGGCACTGAGTTCCCATGATAAACTGAGCCTCCATGATAAATAGGTAGCAGCACATCTATAGGTTCTGGGACTGCAGTTAAGCGAACAGCTGCTCAACAGCCATAAGAATCTTTTGACTTTTATAACCTTCACAATCCCTTTGGGCTATGCTGATTTTACCTGTGTGAAATGCTCCAGTTCTGGATCTTCATGAAGGTAGACAGAAGGAAAACCACTCACTCTCCCCACTGCCTAACCACACGGGTTTCAGCAAGTAGAGATTAGAATCCATTTTGGCTTACCTAGAACACCAGGAGACACCCTGGGAGTTAGGACACAGCAATTCTTTGCACAAGAGAACCAGGAGACAGGTTCTGTCACATCCCTATGAAGTCTAATAAAACAAGAATCCCCCCAAATCTTTTTCTTCACTGCCTGTGGAATTCTAAAAATCTAGAACAGAAAGAAAGAAAAGCCAAATACAGGAGGGAGGGGAGTACAGAGATAAATCATGGGAAGAATATCCAATTCCTTGGCCTCTGAAAGGGAATTAGGCACACACAGTCCTCAGTAGTTATGTAGGATATTCTGTCCACTTTATGTGACCACATGAGGAAGAAGCGTGTTTTGACCATCTGAAATCCTCAGCCTATCATCAAAGTTTAAGATAGAGACTTTGGGGTTCTGGAGACTAGGATGTTTTAAATAGAGAAGAAATTTTCCAAAGCAAAGCAAAAAGTTGAAAAAGTGCTTCAAAGCCCCTGAGCATTTCCCGTAGTTCCTTGCTTTAGAATGTATATCACATTCTAGGGCAAAGGTGGGAGGATGATCTGCTATCTGCTCCATTCTTTGTGTGTGATTTTGATGTCCCCTCATTATAGATTTCCTGGGTTTTGATGTAATCTGCAGAAGTCTCCTAAACCGGGAATGGGTCAAGAATGCTAAAGAGAGAGATGGGGAAACGTGATAAGGCTGAGTCACACCTGCATTGACTGACTCTGATGATCAGCTTTGGTAGTCACAGGTTAGCTGATGCCTGTTTGAATCCCATCAGATTCTCGAATCCGGCTGTGTTAAACCATGTACTAAACAATACTTACAAGTCCCAGATTTCGACTTGTTCTCAAGGACTGTATTTATATACACTTGTATTCCCCCAAGGGCTTGGTTAAAGAATGATACTTGCTATATGACTGGATCCTAGATTTATATTACAGTTTCAAGAAGAGACAACCAGCATGTATAATGTTTTGTCCTCTAGACAGCAGAGGTCCTGGATCGATCATAGGACTTTTGTTTCTTCAAAATAAACTTATAATTTAACTACTTTTATACTGAAATAACTTTATGCCAGCAAAGTGATATCTAACTTTTTAAATGCCCATACCGATATTTTATATTGCACTGACTTCATGCAAGCCAAAATAAAGACTAGCAAGTAAGTTCATTGCGTAAAGTTTGTGACTTTTGTAAACCCTACACCACTACATAGTAACTGCAGTGCAAAAGCTGTCTGGTACTCTATGGGGTCCTAGGGTGAGACACTAGATGTACAGGAAAGGGTAGCAAAGCACTTTGTTTTACAGGACGAGTTACATGGTCACCACAATTTCTTTCTTACTGCAGCTTGTACATGCTAAGTATAGTCCCCACATATCCACATGGTTCTTTTATTCACCCCTTGCTATTCTTTAAAAAAGTAAAATGAAACCTTGGAACATTTCAAGGGCTTAAGGCTCTCAGATGCTGAGAGTGATCAAAGACAAGTTGAGACATGAAAACAAAACTTCACAAACAATAATAGTGCATACATCCTCCACTACACATATTAGCACAAACATACCACAGCTGATGATAAGATGCCCAAGAGAATCTGGACTGAGAATTCTTACCAATAAAAGGAGTGGTTTCACAATTAGAGATGTGCAAAAATACTTTCACAGGATTCTTTTCCATTGGGTTCTCAATCTTTCCCTATCATACCTGATGGCTACTAAAAAAAGACAAGCTGATCTTGGGCAGAATAAAGTCTAAAGTTCTTTTCACTGAAGCTTTGATTAACAGAAAAAAATAAAAATAAAAGAACTTTAACATGGTGATTTTCAGATGTGTTCTTTGGTCAAGCAGCATAAAGCTCTCTGAAAGAAGTCCCCGTACCTGATATGAAAACAGAGTCAGTAGAGACGGTGCCAGTTTGGCCAACAGATATGTGTTCAGAATTTCTTTAAAAGAAGGGAAGGTAATGGAAGGCAAGGGAGACTAAACCCCTGATGTCAGGTTAGAATTGTCTTAGGACATCAAGAATAAAGAGAACCAGCACTCAGAAGAGTGATATTTAAATGGGCCAACTTCTAAAAAGGGCAAGTTTATAACTTTAATCCTTATAGGAACATGACAAATGATTTCTGAGCAGAGGATTTACCAACATTTCCCTTTATCAGTTTAAATCCTAATCTGGACCTAGACCCAGGCAGAGGCCATCATAATTTTGAAAAGCAGATAGCATTAAGGAGCAAACCACAGACAGTCTGGTTCTGCAAGTGGTAATCAATTCTTCCAGCTGCCCCTGCCCCTCACCCAGCAGGACTGCACATCACTTCACGGAGCAGCTTTGAACACAGAATCGTGAAGTGTGAGTCAGCTTCACCATGGAGGTCTGATCAGGGTGGGGTACGGGTGCCTTTAAAACAATTTAAGTGTTCTACGTAGGGGGTGGGGCATTAAGTTACAGCGTGGGGAGAATCCAGAAATTGGACATACCCTCAGACAGTGACCATCATGAAGAAATATTTGATGGTGAATGAAGAAGTCTTTGTTCCATTCCAGTAAATGGAACAAGATCACGACTTGGGAGGCTCTAGACCAGGGAGAGTTACACAACGAGGGAGAATATCAACAGTGTTAACGTTTTCTGTTTTTCTTAAAAGGTTAAACTTAAGACTAAAAGCAGAACACTTTGGTTGATTACTTGACTGGTTAAATAAGGATTCCCAGGTTGGCAACCTCCGGGATCTGGAGTGGAAGTAAGTGGAAGGCACTTGCTCCCGAGGGAGGGGGGGCCAGGTGAGTCTTGAGGCTGTGATGCCGGCTGGCAGCTCTGGATGGGCCCAAGGCTGCAAGGCGGCTGGGGAAGGGCAACAGCCTGCGTGGTTAGCAGAGACAGGCGGGTCAGCGTGATTTCACAAATAGGATAGTTATAAAATAAAACATTTTTTAATGGACAAAAAAGCAAAGTGAGTCACCTTTTTTAAAAGGTGAAATGCAGCAAAGGAAGACGTGGAGCAGTTTTTCCTATTTACAAAATGCCATTTGGAGTGGAGGTGGCCACCGTCAGTAGTTGAGAAAATGTCTTTCACGTGAGACGGCCACAGAAGTGTGGTTCCTGGAACTGGCTCAGAAAGGCCACACACTGTCCTGGGTGAGGAAGAGTTTCCGTAAGGGAGCACCAAAAAGGCTCAGTCTTCTGTTTCTTCATATGTGGTCTCATCAAAGGGCCTGTCCAGTAGCGGCACCAACCGGTGACGGGAATACTTCAGCTGTAGTAGGTCCCCAACTTCATCTATCTCCTTGAGAGCCTGAAACGTAAGACAGAGCAGAGGTGGTCAGAGCCAGGGGCTGCAGGCGCGGCCGGTGCTTCCCATCCTCTGGTGGGACTGTTTGCATCCAGTGCGTTTACTCCAGCCGGACCACAGTGCAGCTATGCAAAGAGCTGCTTTCTGAGCAAGAACGTGGGGCTGACCATGAATAATGGGTTGTGAATAGCAGGTATTCAGGATAAAGGGTATAATTCACCACAGTATGTTATGCTTGGCAGGAAAAGAAACATGTGCCCTGGACTTGCCAGGCCGGCCACAATGTGTTCTCTCTCCTTTTATACTTCAGTGCTTACTCTTTCCAGTATCATGCTCCAGAAAACTGACGAGAAGTCTGTGCTGAGATGCCTCCCAGATGCAAGATGGAGAAAGTCCCCAAAGTGGACTGCTGCCCTGACTCAGGAAGAACACGTGGAAACGTGAGGAGGAGACTGTGTGGGTGAGGAACGGGCTGCAGGTAAGGGAGGAACAGGGAAAGGACAGAGCTCGATTTGAGCTCCAGAACCCCAGTCTTGGGAGATGATCTCATCTTCCCATTAAAACTCTGCTCAGTATAATGATCTTTCCTGTAAAATTATCCCTTTATTTTTCAAAGAAAATAAGCATCATATAAAACAATTCAAACAGTAAGGCAAGCTATAAAAGGCAAAGTCTTCCTGATTGCTAGACTGGTCTACCTGGTAGCAGCAATCCATGTGTGGTCTCTTATGTGTATTGAAGAAAAAAGCTCTTGAAATATGACATACATACAGCAACATATGAATCAGAGTTCACAGAGTTAACCTTTCCAAAAAGCAGCACACACAGTCAAAATAGAGGATTCTAATATAAGAAAGGGATGTGTTCTGAATTTCTCAGAGAAAATTTTACTGCAAGGATAGGGGAACTCTAAGCCCCAAATATATCTCAGAGAAATTCAAGGAAGACAGCAAAATGTTTCAAATCCTAGATGCTAAGACTTTCTAATAAAAGAACCTGGCATAGGTCAAAGAATGCAATTTTCAATTCACGGTAGCTCTGCAGCCCTGTTACTCACTCCCCAGACCCGTGGACGTTACCTAGTGGGTCTAATAACAAGCCTGGGGTGAATGCGCTTGGCTTCAGAGATGATGGCTCTATGACACCATCTCATAAGAAACAGTAAGGTGGGCAGTAGAAGCCCTGTAACTCTCTGCATTCCATCAAGCCATCTACATCTTCTGTCCACTTATGGTTATAACATGTAAAAATGTACACCTTCTACTTCAGAAGAGGGAATCAGTTCGTTATTAGTAAAAAGCCACCTTTACCTATTCTTAAGTTTAACTTTTAAAAATCAGTGTTTGTAGAGAGGAAAAGCCCACTAATAGTATTCCTTATTTATTCCAGCATAAGATAAAACATTCTTCACTCCAAATGTGAAAAGATATAAAAAGCAAGTAAGAGTGGATTTCAATGTGTTATCAGAACAGTGATACCTTTGAGAAGAGGCTTAATTGAAAGCTCCATATGGAAACAATTTAAGGTTGAATTTTAGCTGTGAGAACCCATTAGCCATTTATGCTCCTGACCTCTGATATAGAATTTGTTAATTTAAAACAACACATGACTTACTAAGATCATAGAGTAAAGGACATTTATGAACTCAAACTTCGGAAGAACTTAATATTTTGTCATCAATTTAAAAAAGAAAATGAATAGAGACAGGAATAAACCCACAGTAGCCCAAAGGGATCTAGATAACAAAATTTCTCTGATCCAAAACCAAATATTTCAGATGAGTAAGTTTTATTTACATAAAAGGTAAAATTGTAACTAGAAACTGCCGGCTATTATGTGGGGTTACCTGGTTAGATTAGAAATAGGAACCATTACAAGGACCACCATTTGTTAACAAATAGTCTACACCAGACCGCTGGATCACAGGGTAAGATGGGTTCTTAGTTAAAAAAGTGTTAATTATAGGGTTGATTGTGGTCCTTTAATAAGAGTATTTTAGAACAGCTGGGCTCCTGAACCAATAGCACTGCCCTTCTTATTTTTAAAAATAACACTTTAGGAAACCAAGATGGCGGCATAGGTAAACACCGGAAATTGCTGCCTCCCACAACAACTTCAAAAATACAATGAAAAGACAAAACGGACATCATCCACAACTACAGGAAGGCTGGCTGAGTGGAAATCCTACAACTAGAAGGAAAGAGAAAAGCACACTGAGACCCAGAGGAGCTGCGGAAGTAAAGTGCAGAGGTACAGAGGCTCAAGCGCGTGCAAAAAGGGGCTGGCACCTGAGGACACGGCTGTATTTTTGAATCGGGAGGGAGACACAAGCTCCCGACTGCTCTGAACTCCAGTTCCGGGAAGTCGCTGGGGACCCAGGACTCATACGGGGAGAAACTGGACTGTCTGGCAGCAGGCAGAACTCGGAACTTGAGGGTGGCTTTCCCTCAGAGGTGCTTGCAGCAATTACCAGGACACTGAGACGCAGGGCCCCTTGGGGTAGGGCTGAGGATCAGCCATAGCTGCTTGCTCTGCCCTTTGATTCCCTGAGACCCCGCCCCACCCAGGCTGCGGCAGAGGCTTTTGCATATGAATGCCCTGGCCCTTTGCAACCTGAAAATTACCTAACAAATTGCAGCTGGGCCAGACAGACCCAGAACTTCCAAGAGAAGGCCAAGGACCCACAGCAGCTTGCATTGCTTCTTAGCTGGGCCTCATCTGGGCACCTCCAAACTCCAAAAAAGGAAGGGGAATCTGCAGATCTCTTCGTAGCTCCTGCTGGGTAACCTCAGGCAGAGGCTGAATTAGCACCTCCTTAGATCCAAGAGCCAGTGTACCCAGTGGCCAGAGTGGGACCATCCAGATTACAACTCCTCAGATCCATAAGGGACACACTCAGGGGGCAGACTCAGTGAGCACCAAAGCCCCACTAAAGCAAGTCTTGCCATATAAGGGTGTCTTCAGCACAGAAGTTCTCCCACTGCAAACACAGCTGATTCTCACTGCCAATTGGCCTGGAGGTCAATTCCTCCCAGTGATCCTACAACAATCAAGGCATAACTACAACAAGACTGTGCACAAAGGCCACAAAGGGGTGCACCAAGAGTGTCCACCTCAGGTAACTGGGGAGACTGAGCCACTGGGCCCTACAGGACACCTAGCACACAAAACCACTCTACCAACACAGGGAAGCATAAAAAATGCGGAGACAAAGAAACAGGTCACAAATGACAGAAATGGAGGAAAGCAAAAGACTGGATATAGAGTTCAAAACCATGTTTATAAGGTTTTTCAAGAATTTTATGGAAACCGCCGATAAATTTAGTGAGACCTGGAGGATATGAAAAAAGACCAACTAGAAATTAAGCATACACTGACTGAAATAAAGAATAATAATACAGAGAACCAACAGCAGACAAGAGGATCCCAAAAATCAAGTCAAAGATTTGAAATACGAAGAAACAAAAAATACCCAACCGAAAAAGAAAAAAGAATCCAAAAATATGAAGATAGTGTAAGGAGCCTCTGGGACAACTTCAAGCGTACCAACATCAGAATTATAGGGGTACCAGAAGAAGAGAGAGGGCAAGATATTGAAAACCTATTTGAAGAAATAATGACAGAAAACTTCCCCTACCTGGTGAAAGAAATAGACTTACAGGTCCAGGAAGCACAGAGAACCCCAAACAAAAGGAATCCAAAGAGGACCGCACCAAGACACATCATAATTAAAATGCCAAGAGCAAAAGACAAAGAGAGAATCTTAAAAGCAGCAAGAGAAAAAAAGTCAGTTACCTACAAGGGAGTACCCATATGACTGTCAGCTGATTTCTCAACAGAAACCATGCAGGCCAGAAGAGAGTGGCAAGAAATATTCAAAGTGATGAATAGCAAGAACCTACAACCAAGATTACTTTATCCAGCAAAGCTATCATTCAGAATTGAAGGTCAGATAAAGAGCTTCACAGATAAGGAAAAGCTAAAGGAGTTCATCACCACCAAACCAGCATTATATGAAATGCTGAAAGGTATTCTTTAAGAAGAGGAAGAAGAAAAAGGAACTCTTACCACTTGCCACAGTATGGATGGAACTGAAGAGCATTATGCTAAGTGAAATAAGTCAGTCAGAGAAGGATAAACACCACATGATCTCACTCATTTGTGGAATATAATGAACAACATAAACTGATGAACAAGGACTGATCCAGAGATGGAGAGGCATTGATTGGACTGTCGGGCCTTGGAGGGAAGGTAGGGGAGGGTGGGGGTAAGGGGGAAAGATCAACCAAAGGACTTATATGTAAGCATATAGGCCTAACCAATGGACAACGGGGGGGGGGGGGGGGTGAGGGCATGAGCGGGGGGACAGGTGGGTAACGTGGGGATAAGGACACATATGTAATATTTTAATCAATAAAAAAATAAAACAAACAAACAAAAAAACACTTTAATGAGATACAATTCACATGCCACAAATTCACCTTTTGAAAGTGTACAAGTCAATGCTTTTAATATATTCAGAGTTGTACAACTTTCATCACTAATTATAAAGCATATCACCTCAAAAAAGAAACCTCATACTTCTATCAATCAATCCTCATTCCTCCCTCACTACTAGCCCTGATAACTACCAATAGATTTTCTTTTCTTTCTTAGTTATAAAGAGTAATTTAAAAAAAATCCTCAATATGTTTGATTTTAGAGAGAGGAAAGGGAGAGAGAAAGAGAAAGAAAGAGAGAGAGAAACACTGTTCAGTTGCCTCCCATACATATCCTGAATAGGAATTGAACCTGCAACCGAGGTATATACCCTGACCAGGAATTGAATCTGCAACTTTTTTTTTTTTGGGTGTACGGGATGATGCTCAAAACTGAGTCACCTAGCCAGGAGCACCAATCTATTTTCTGACCCTACGAATTTAAAAATATATATATATTTTTATTCATTTCAGAGAAGGGAGAGATAGAAACATCAATGATAAGAGAGAATCATGGACTGACTGCCTCCTGTACGTCCCCCACCAGGGATTGAGCCCCCAACCCGGGCATGTGCCCCTGACTGGAATCGAACCTGGGACCCTTCAGTCCGCAGGCCGACGCTCTATCCCTTGAGCCAAACCAGCTAGGGCTGACCCTAGGAATTTGCCTTTACAGGACGTTTTGTGTAAATGTGGTCTGTTGTGTCTGGCTTCTTTCACTTAACATAATGCTTTCTAAGATCACCCATGCTGTGGGGGTCCGACTTTATCATTTTACATGTGGTTATCCAATTGCCTGGCACCATCTGTTGAAGAGACTAGTCTTTCCCCATTGACTAGCTTTGGTTCCCTTGTTGAACATTAATTAGCCAGATGCTTGGGTTTATTCCTCTCAGTGCTATTCCACTGGTCTATAAGAACATCTGTATGCTAGAATCCCACTGTTTTGAATTACTATAGCTTTGTAGTAAGTTTTGAAATCAGGAAGTTTGAGTCCTCCAACTTCAATTTTCTTTTTTAATACTATTTTGGCTATCTGGGAACCCTATAGTTCCATATGAATTTGAGGCTCTGCATTAAACTTTCTGCAAAAAAAGCCATTGGGATTTTGATAGGGATTGCACAATGGATTTATGGATCTTGCTGTACTGCCTACCATCTTAACAATATTAAATCTTCCAATCCACAAACTCAGGATGTCTTTCCATTTACTTAAATTTTCTTTCAGCAATGTTTGAATGCTATCATAAATGTGCCTGGTACTATGTTAGGTCTTGGGATAGAGAATGGGCAAAATAGACTTAGCTCCTATCCTCAAGATTTATCTAATGGAGAGTATTTCCATAAACAATGAAAGGTGTGAATAATTCCCTACGGAGAAATCTTTTCTTTTTAAAATATATTTCTTTATTGATTTCAAAGAGGAAGGGAGAGGGAGAGAGAGAGAGAAGCATCAATGATGAGAGAGAATCATTGATCAGCTGCCTCTTGCACACCCCCTACGGGGAATTGAGCCTGCAACCCGGGCATGTGCCCTTTGCCGGAATCGAACCTGGGGCCCTTCAGTCCACAGGCTGATGCTCTAGTCACTGAGCCAAACTGGCTAGGGCGCTAAGGAGAAATATTAAGATTCCAAGGAAACATCAAGCAAGAGGGTTTGGGAATAGCCTTGAGCCAGTTTCCTTTAAGTGGAGATATGAAGAATGAGTAGGAATTAGCAGGGAAGAGATAAGAGAAGGCTCAAGAAAGAAAATCCTACAGACAAAAAAAACAAAACAAACAAGATCGTTTAGAGTAGAAACATAGAATAGAAAGAGAACTGTATAGTTAGTTGTAGAGGCCATAAAGAGGGAGGGCATGGCACAAGATGAAGCCAAAAAATTCCCCAAAGTCCCCATGATCACACAGGGTCTGGTGGGTGATGCTAATGGTTTTTCTTTGTTCTTTTTTGGTAAACAGCAATGTTTTAAGTAGCATTGTATATTCCCTCCTCTATTTTACTGGTAAATATCTTAGGTGCTCAAAGAACGTCACGATCAACAAATAATTTCATCTGATAATCAGGCTCTCTTAGTATAAGGTATTTTATACCAAGGTTAAAGTGTCTACTTACAGTATCAAGAATGTCTTTGGTATGAGCTGCTGACAGGCAAAACCTGGCTCTGGACTCAATAATTGGGGTGGCAGGAAATCCCACCACAACTACTCCGATGTTCCGCTTCAGCATCTCCCGTCCAAAGGCGCTGCGAAGGGAAAGCAAGGAAAAGAACCAGGAAGAGTCATAAAGCATACAGTACAGAGGTCCTGCGGGGCTGAATGAGCTAAACTCCTGAGTGAGAGGCGCTGGACACTTCTATGAGGGATTTCCTCTTCAAGTTAACATGGACAGTTCACAAAGACGTTTTTTACTCAGTCCAAAAGTGGTTGTCTCCCAAATGGTTTTCTTCACAAAGGTGAAGAAGACAGTTGGCACAGACCAGTTTTCAATAGGGCTTGCCTAAAGTAATTTGCACTTTTGGCCTTAAAGTGTCCCAGACATGTAACAGTGGTTCAGAGGCTTCAAAATGAACTAGCGTTTAAAAACTGGCTCTTGAAATGTTAGGCTTGGCAGTTTAGAAGACTATTAAGATTATAAGGACGCAGAGGATCTGTTGTTCCGTGGACTTCTGCTCGTAAAATGGCCTGGCAGCACTAACTCCCCAACACCAGGCATTTCTTTGACTGAGGTGGGCATCAATCTGCCTCTGGAATTTAGGGTTTCCTTTGGTGTTTGTGAGGCCAGCACATCCCCAGGCTCCAGCTGTGTGAGTACCCAGCTCTCATTAACCCCCAACCCCAAGGCAACCTGGTGGCATGTGACTTTGCTCCACCTTCTGTATCTTGTCTAAATAACATAATTCTAACACTCATGTAAATTGTTATATTTACTAAATTATGTTGTCTTTTCCTCTTTTTGACTTACCAATCCTTTTTGTATTTTCCCCTTAGTTGTTTAAAGTGTTTTTTTGAAAATAAAAAGAATCCCACACATTTTAGTTACATTAGCAACTAATTACATTAGCGCCAGCCAGTCCCCACTCCCTCTAGTACCAGTACAGTCTTCGATGTACTTCCTTTGTGGCAGCAAGGGCCTGAGTGCCTGCATCTTCAGCTCATGTTCCCAAACTGTCTAGTGATTTATTCCAATCCTGCTTCACTCTCTCCAAGTCTTAATTATGATGTACACAGTCAGCTTTACTAGGGCAAAATAGACACAGTCCTCTCTAAAGAAAGGGTTCTAGATTCAGTCAGTCCTCCAGACTGAATAACTCTTCCAGTTTATTCATGATAATTCCATTTCAAGAATGAGGAAAATTCTACACCTCTGCCTGGCTCATTTCCACCATTGCTTCTGAAGGCCTTAAGGCCAACTGCCCATATGACTTCCTGTTGAAAACTGAACTCTTTTTGCCTCAGTAAGCACCCCTGCCCAATTTTCCCCTCATTATTATCATAGGAATCACCATGTTTCTAGGTTTCCTGATTGAATTTTCCCTCCTATTCATTTTAATAAACATTACTGAGTGGCCTCTGAATGCCAGGGCCTGCGGTGGGTAACTGGGGATTCAAAGATGATTAAATTTTTGCTCCTTTAATGACTTCAATTAAACCTTATCCAATTTATATCTAAGAACCAGTCAAAACTCACAAATCTGAATTATTTTCCATCTCTGGAACAATTTTGCATGTAATTATTTTGCAAATAATTATATTGGTTCATTTCATATTTGCTTTTCAAATGTCTTCTGGTTTTGTTATACACTGGAAGCCATTCTAGGACAAGGCTTCCTGTTATACACACCCTGCATAAGCCAAAGAAGCTGGTGCAATCTGCACTTCTGATAATTATGCAAGCACACACCCTGACTGCATGGCTCACCACTCGCCCTCATGCGCACTGCACTTCAGCTCCACTCACCTCCTTGCTATTCTTCCCTTGGCTAAGCATGTTCCTGCCTTATGGCCTTTGCACAAAAGCTTCTTTCTCCAGGTGGGTAACTCTCTCTGTCCTTTAAACTCAGGTGTCATGTTCCCTTCCCACTGAGGCTCACCCTGACCACCCCATTTAATGCTGTAAACTGCCCGCCACAGGGCACGCTCAATGACCCTTATCTGCTCTGTATTTCCCATAGCTCTAAATACCTTCTCACATATGTCATAATTTACTTATCTATTATGTTTGTCTGTCGCCCCACTAGAACCGGGAGAGGGATTTTTACTTTTGTGTACTGTTTGCTGATCTATCTCAATCCCCCAGAAGAGTGCATTAAACTCAAATGTATGTTTAATGAAAGACTAACAAGTTAACATATTTTACAAGTTGGAATCCACTAATCAATGGCATATCTAGCGAATACATGTTAACATGAAGAGGCCAAAATACCTAATTCTGAGTCTCACATCACGGAAACCTTAAGCCTAGAGAGACCAGTTTGTATTGTGCAATAAAACGTACCCGATTTTGGCTGGCATGTAGAGCATCAAAGGCACCACTGGAGAATCTTCATTTCCATAGATGATGAAGCCCATCTCTTTCAGACGTCTCCTGAAATACCTAGTATTTTCAGCTAACTGCTGTACACACTCTTTGCCTGGAAAATCATGGGAAAACAAGTAAAATAATATTAAGAAAAAAAAGAGAGCAATCGCCTCTATCTCCATTCTGTCAATCAGTCCTATGATTTATTTCTTCCTTTCCAACATAAAATATTTTTGCACAGCAAGCTGTATGAAATATAAATATATCTTGCTTTGTATTTTGTCAGACTAGGTGTTGACAACAGATTTTATAGTAATGTACAAAATAAGTTTAACAGCTAATATTTCCATTGCACATTAGCGTCCTCAAACATTGTCATCTCATTTAACACCCTACCATCCTTTTGCAGTAGGTAGGATATTTATTTTCATCTTCATTTTATAGATCAGGAGACTCTCACAAAGGCGGTGATTGGCTGGTAAGTCACATGGTAATAAGTGGCACAGCTGTGACTAGAATCTAGGTCTCTCAACTTTAATATTCATTCCACCTAACGGTGCTATGAATAATTTTACATATAAGACCAGAGACAGAGCCATGTAGAGACCTAAATTTTCCTCTGAAGAGTCTGATTTTATGTTACCATTTCCCCAAAACTCCTACCAGACAGCAACAGCATATCCATAATAATGTAAAATCATATTTTTAATCCCACTTTGTCCATCTTCCCTATAATACCAATGGATTGAAACATACACTTCTCTAACTGCTAAGTGACTAAACTTTGGCCTGTTTTTGACATTATGATAGGTCAATCTATGAATAGATGTCCCAACAACTGTTCTGTAATAGAGAGCAAGCCATGAATTCAAACGATGATCTTAATTTACGAATATGCCCAAGTAAAGAAAAGGTTTGCAGAGGGGCTTGGGGGAGGTCAGAGAGGGTGAAGGAGGATAAATGGTGATGCTTTAAGGAGACTTGACTTGGAGTGGTGAACACATAATACAAACAGAGGATGTATTATAGAATTGTACACCTGAAACCTATATAATTTTATTAACCAACTAGAGGCCCGATGCATGAAAATTCGTGCAAGAGTAGGCCTTCCTTCACCCGGCTGCTGGCACAGGCTTCCCTCTGGCACCCAGGACCCAGGCTTTCCTCTGGCCCTGGCTTTGTCCAGAAGGACGTTCGGAATGACGCCCAGAAGAGCTTCTGGTCTAATTAGCATATTACCCTTTTATTATTATAGATGTCATCCCAATAAATCCAATAAGAAAAAAAAGGTTTGCAGTCATTTTCTCACATATATTAAAAAGCCAGAAAATTAATATTAAAAACAAACATCATACTGTTCAAAAGATAAACCAATCAACCAGAAATACAAATGGTTAATATATTTCCTTAGAATTAGAATACTACTATATCCATCACTGATGGGAAGCTACTTTAGATATGTTTGCTACAAATAACCCCAAACTGCCCTAGCCAGTTTGGCTCAGGTGGATAGAGTGTCAGCCTATGGACCAAAGGGTCCTGGGGTTCGATTCCAGCCAAGGGCATGTACCTTGGTTCCAGGCTTCTCCCTGGCCCAGGCCCTGGTCGGGGCTCATGCAGTAGGCAACCAATTGATGTGTCTCTCTCACATCGATGTTCCTCTCTGTCTTTCCCTCTCTCTCTCCTATCTACTCTTCCTAAAAATCAGTGGAAAAATATCCTTGGGTGAGGATTAACAAATAACCCGAATTTAATACTCTCTATGTAAATAATTTCAAGTTGACCAAAAAATAACACTCAAACATAGATTAGCTTAGTATGAACTCTAATGAACATCACTAAAATTATGACATAACTCTTACAAATAATAAAGCAGACATTAAAGTGTGTTATATTTAAGTATGTTAAGGAATGATGAGCCATGTGCTCTAGAAATAGCAATATATGCTTACTCTTACTCAAAAGAAGAGAATTCCACTCTGGCCATGATAGCATAACAGTGACCAGATTATCTTCCTGCTATAAACAATAGGAAACTGGATGAAGTATATAAAACAATGGTTTCCAGTTACTGGGCCACAGGCAATGTAGGACTGAGAAGGTTAACAGGAGGTGAGCCTTTGGATTGTCCCTGTGCTACTAGAGTAGGTCCTAATCTGCTGCATAGGGTGGGGAACCTAGTCTTGTCAGTTGAGGACACCAGAGATAGGAGTTGGAGAGGCTAAGGAGGTTAGAATTTATTGGGCAGTGTATAGGAGAGGATGAGGGGATCTATGGAAGGGCCCCTTGAGCCTCTGGCAGAGTGCTGACCTGCATAAGTATGAGAAGAAACCATCAGGTGCCGGGGAAGGATACACCAGAATGCAGTCAACTGAGTTGGCAATAGTTTTTATTTTCACCCACCCACATGGAAAGACCTCAGAAGGGTATCACAATAGTAATGGAGTTAAATTAGCCTGAGACTAAAAGTTGTGCTTGACCCACTCTAACAAACCTTAAAAGCAAGTCTCAAAAGGATCCAACTGATTTCAAGAACAAAGTCCAAAATTATCAAAAGGAATGCAACACCCAATAATGGAAATATATCTGACATAGAATAAAAACAATCCACGCATTCATAGAAATAGGAAAATATGACCCACTACTAGGAGAAAATTCAATCAACAGAAATAACAAAGTAATGCTATTAAAAATATGCTCCTAGCCTGGCCAGTGTGGCTCATTGGTTGAGCGCCCACTCATGAACCAGGAAGTCCTGAGTTCGATTCCTAGTCAGGGCACATGCCTGGGTTGCGGGTTCAATCCCCAGTAGGGGGTGTGAAGGAGGCAGCTGATCAATGATTCTCTTTCATCACTGATGTTTCCATTCCTCTCTCCCCTCTCCCTTCCTCTTTCTGAAACAAAAATACATTTAAAAAAATGCGTCTACATTCAGAAAGGTAGAGGAAAGATGACAAGAAGATAAAGAAAACATATAAAAAGAAACAATTGCTACAACAATGCTGATGAATCTCATAAGCGTTATGTTAAATAAGCCAGGCACAAGACTATATACACTGTGTGAATTCATTTATAGAAAAATTTAAAGAGACAATTATAGAGTCAGGAAGCAGATCTGTGGTTGCCAAGGAATGGAGGAAGGATTGGCAGCAAAGGGGTATGAGGAAACTTTTGGGGTGACAAAAATACTCTATACCTTCATTGTAGTATGGTTACATGACTATACATCTGTCAAAACTCACGGAATTATACACTTAAAATTGGTGAATTTCATTGTACGTAAATGATATCTCATTAAAGATGGTTTCTAAAAACTTGAGTGAATATTTGCATAATAGTGTACATTAATTTTTCTCATGCTCACTTTATCATTTTGCAACTTGCTGTTTTCCTATCATGCACCAAAAACGTTTTATTTAAAAATCCCAATAAATATATTCCAAGAATATCAAGAAAAATTATCAATAAAGAAATGTTAAGAGATTTAGACCTTAACTTTTCCACTAATTGCTATATCATTTTAAATGTGTGTTTTTTTTAATTTATTTTATTTTTTAAAAATATATTTTATTGATTTTTTACAGAGAGGAAGGGAGAGAGATAGATAGTTAGAAACATCGATGAGAGAGGAACATCGATCAGCTGCCTCCTGCACATCTCCTACTGGGGATGTGCCCGCAACCCAGGTACATGCCCTTGACCGGAATCGAACCTGGGACCTTTCAGTCCGCAGGCCGACGTTTTATCCACTGAGCCAAACCGGTTTCGGCAAAATGTTGTTTTTTTTAAATGAAAGAAATGGAAATCTCACTCTCACCATTCATCATCTGTTCCCTGACAATAAGAGTTCCAAAAGAAAATACATCTAAATTAACACATGCATATACAACCCGAAGATACTGGGAATAGGCATTTAAAATCCCCAACTTATATATCCTTAATATTGCTGAACAGTATTCCTTTGTAAAGGTATACCAGAATTTATTTATCCTTCATGTGTTAATAAATATCAGACTTGAGATTATCAACCTACATTCTGGCAGCTATAAATTCAGATGAAAAACAATTCTCTACTTGTAAGAACACTAATTCAAAAAGATGTATGTTCCCCTATGTTCACTGAAGCATTATTTACAATAGCCAAGATACAGAAACAACCTAAGTGTCCATCAATGAATGAGTGAATAAAGGAGATATGATATGTGACACACACAAACACACACACACATGGTCTCAGTCATAAAAAAGATGAAAAACTACCATTTGTGACAACATGGATGGATCTTGAGGATATTATGCTAAGTGAATAAATCAGATGGAAAAGAACAAAACCTGTATGATTTCATTCATATGGAATATAAAACAAAAAAGTAACAAATTAATAAACATAACAAAACAAAAACAAACCCACAGATATAGACAAAAGAAAGGTGGTAATCAGAGGGAAAGGAAAGTGGGAAGATGAAATGGGTAAAGAGGTCAAATATATGGTAATGGAGAGACACTAGACTTTTGTGGTGAGCAGGAAAGAGTATAGAGAAACAAATTATAATGTTGCATACCTGAAATTTGCTATTTAAGCAATGTTACCTTAATAAAAAAATTAATTTTAGAATGTTTAGCTTTGTTAAAAAAAAATATAACTCTTAAGAGGTCTTTATCCTTGCCTAAGAGCACAGATGGTTACATAAGAAGTCAGCATTCTCTACTTTTCAAACATAAATCTTTACTTTTAAGTGCAATAAAAAGCATAAGAGCAATTTGGAGAAAACCTCTACTAATTTCTCGTGAACTTTACAACTGAACCTCACTCTGTGGCAGTCCTTTTAGACTGCATCAATATGGTTTGTTAGAATGAAACCATTTTTAGAACATCTTTTATAAAAATCCGCAGCTTGGCATGAAAGAGAAAAGTAAGTGTGTGTAATTCATTTCTCAGAGAACACAGCATATATCTTTAATAAACTTTTTGCTCAGGAAGGAAGTAATGAATTTGAAATTATCAATAGGTTGTGATGGAATTATTGGATTCAATTCCTTTAAGGAAACAGAAAGCCCTTTTAGGATAGAGATGGAAGAAGCATCACAATTATCTACCCATTTTTTAAAAAAATATATTTGATTTTTTACAGAGAGGAAGGGAGAGGAATAGAGAGTTAGAAACATTGATGAGAGAGAAACATCGATCAGCTGCCTCTTGTACACCCCCTACTGGGGATGTGCCTGCAACCAAGGTACATGCCCTTGACCGGAATTGAACCCGGGACCCCTCAGTCCACAGGCTGACGCTCTATCCACCGAGCCAAACCAGTTAGGGCACAATTATCTACCTATTAATAAACATGACATAGTGATAACTTTAAATCACTTTTACAAAACAAAATTAGATTTAGAGAACTACATTTATTATCCACAGCCAAACAGATTGTAAAGTTGTACCACTTGTATTTCAGCCCTTTTCAAAAGGAGTATTTTAATCAAGTCTTAATCAAGAATTCTCAGCCATGTAATCTTAAGGTCTGAAAGAACTACTGTATTATTACTTATTTTGTCTTAAGGCAAAGATATGGAATTAGTGCTATTTACATAGAATTTATGTTTCAAAGAATACAGCATGTACTCACCTGCTTAAATAGAAGTATAATTTTCAATTTAGCTGATGAACTTTTATATAACATGACATAATCAATAAAATGTGTTTGAGTCTGAAACTTCAAAAATAACATTTATGGTGTTAACTGAACTCTTTCAAAATAAAGGACAGAAATATAAATGATGTTCAGCCAGTGTTGCTCTCCTAACTCACATTATACTCCATTACACAGCTCCTAATCTTCTTAGATTTCCTGGATATGCTGATATAATCTGCCTTCCTGGGAAAAATAAAATAAAATTACTGCTATTCTTCAGGCTTATGCTTTCCAGTTAATTATAATGGGCTGGAAAGATCTGAAATCAAAGCACTTCTTTTCCCCTCCTCCCTTTCTTCTTAAAGGTCACAACCTTAAAGCAAATAAAGGTTTTCTCAATTTAGGGTCCCCCAAATAAAACAGATAGCCCCCAAAATGGTTTCAGTTAGTTTTCAGCATTAATACAAGTTAAGGCACTTGAGGTGGGATAAAATATGGAAAAATTCTACCCATCGCCATGTTCTAATTTATACTATCAAAAACATTACATTGTGGATAGTTCTTATCTCCTTAATTTAATATTTTATGTCTAATCATTTACTTTAACCAACTGTACAAGGTCTTGTTTTGCTTGGAAAGTTACTTTTTCTTATATATATTACTTTGGTTGAATTATATTGCAGAGTAAAAAGGAACATGTTTTACTCCTGTGGTTTTTCCCTTCAAAAGCATTTTTTTAAAAAAAATATATTTTACTGATTTTTTACAGAGAGGAAGGGAGAGAGACAGAGAGTCGGAAACATCGATGAGAGAGAAACATCGATCAGCTGCCTCCTGCACATCTCCCACTGGGGATGTGCCCGCAACCCAGGCACACACCCTTGACCGGAATCGAACCCAGGACCCCTCAGTCCGCAGGCCAACGCTCTATCCACTGAGCCAAACCGGTTTCGGCCAAAAGCATTTTTTTAAAAATAGCCCTGGCCAGGAAGCTCAGTTGGTTACAGCATTGTCCCAATACACCAAGGTTTTGGGTTTGATCTCTGGTCAGGGCACATACAATCAACTAATGAATGCATAAATAAGTGAAAAAAGTGTATTTTGCTTCAGTTACTATATCTCTAAATATTACCAGGTCAACTACTAACCCACCTTACCTCCTGATAAGAAAGATACACTGAGACTAACCGGTGTTGCCCAGTGGTTGAGCATCAACCCATGAATGAAGAGGTCACCAGTTTGATTCCTTGTCAGGGCACATGCCTGGGTTGTGGGCTCAATCCCTAGTAGGGAGCATTCAGGAGACAGCCAATCAATGATGTCTCTCTCTCATCAATGTTTTATCTCTCTATCCCTCTCCCTTCCTCTCTCTCTCAAAAAATCAATTTAAAAAATAGCATTAAAAAAGAAAGAAAGATATACTGAGGCCCTAGATGGGTAGCTCAGTTGGTTAGAGTGTCATCTCGATACATCAAGGTTGAGGGCTTGATCCCTGGTCAAGGCACATACAGAAATCAAACAATGGCTGCACAAAAAATGTATGTACACTTTGAAACCATTCCTTACTGTAACAGGGAGAGAATCTGGTCTCTACCTGGGCTAAACTGATTCTCTCACCTAATGATCTGGAAGAAGCATAAAACGTGAAACCATCCAAAAGCTATTTGGATGTAATATATCAAAGTAGTGAAAGCAGGTCTGAGAAAGAGGAACAAATAATCCACCATCTTCCTAAATTTCACCAATAACTTGTTTAGTTTGATTCTTTGGTGGTATAAATGTTTCTTAAGTTAGACCATCTGGGTTTGTATTGTGGTTCCATCATCTACTAGCAGAATGGCTTTGGCCAGGACAGTTAACCTAAGCCCCAGTTTCCTCATCTGCAAAACAGTAATGATGATTATGATTCCATCTACTTCATAAGGTTATTTTAAGGATTAAATGAGATAATGCATGTAAAGTGCTTAATGAAATGCCTGATACACGGTGTTTAAAAAACTCCTTTTCATTTACATATCTAAGATAATTTATATTATTTTTATTATTTTACTTATAATACTTTAAAGGCAGTGGTTCTCAACCTGTGGGTCGCGACCCCTTTGGCGGTCCAACGACCCTTTCACAGGGGTCGCCTAAGACCATCCTGCATATCAGATATTTACATTACAATTCATAACAGTAGCAACATTACAGTTATGAAGTAGCAACGAAAATAATTTTATGGTTGGGTCACAACATGAGGAACTGTATTTAAAGGGCCAGAAGGTTGAGAACCACTGCTTTAAGGTATTATCCTTCTGTCTTCAAATTGGAAAAACCCAGGAATAAATGAATATATATACTTTGTTTTCTAAGGAGATGTTAAAGATCTTCAGTAAAAAGAGAAAAAGCGCCAAAACCGGTTTGGCTCAGTGGATAGAGCGTCGGCCTGAGGACTGAAAGGTCCCAGGTTCGTTCCTGGTCAAGGACATGTACATGGGTTGCAGGCACATCCCCAGTAGGAGATGTGCAGGAGGCAGCTGATCGATGTTCCTCTCTCATCAATGTTTCTAACTCTCTATCTCTCTCCCTTCCTCTCTGTAAAAAATCAATAAAATACATATTTAAAAAATTAAAAAAAATAAAAATAAAAATAAGAGAAAAAGCATGCCAACTGACTTTTCTAACTTTAAGACCTAATCAGACACCAAGAAAGCAGAGAATAAAATTAATAAAACACAGAAAGGGTTAAGAGGTATTTAGAAATGCTAAGGAAATGTTATTTTGAGAATTCAAAAAACAGAATGCTTTGCCTTAAGAAGCTATTGAAGATACTATGTCATTTTTCATGGGTGGAGCACAGTAAATAGTAAAAAAAAGAAAAAAAAAAGAAAAAAAAAAGAAATGACTGCTGAATGAATGAAATTCTTATTGTGGCTGTGATGGAGCAAAATTTGCCACCTCAAGATGTGTCTCATTGGCATGAGGACTTTTTTAGGAAACAAAAGATTTATGAAGAACCTCTGCTCTTCCCCCAAGGGTGAAAAGAATTTAGATAGAGGGCTTGCTCCAGAAAGGGAGCCATCATCATAGAGAACTATGGTTGACCCATGAACAACCTGGATTTGAACTGTGTGGGTCCACTTATACGAGGATCTTTTTCAATAAATATGCACAATACTGTAAATGAATTTTCTTTTCCTCATGATTTTCTTAATAACATTTTCTTTTCTCTAGCATACTTTATTGTAATAATAGAGTATATAATACATGACATACAAAATATATGTTCATGACTATTTATATTATCGGTACGCTATTAGTAAAGTTTTGGGGGAGTCAAATTTTATATGTGAATCTTTGACTGCATGGGGTGTAGTCTCTAATCCCTGCACTGTTCATGGGTCAACTGTATCCTACATAATAAAAGCCTAATATGCAAATTGTCCCCTCAACTGGGAGTTCGACTGCTCGCTATGACGTGCACTGACTACCAGGGGGCGGTGCGGAACATGGTGGGGGACGTGGTGCTGGCACCAGTGGAGGCGCTGCAGGCCCCAACGAGAGTGGGACCGCAGCGGAATGGTGAAGCAGGTGAGCGGGTGGGGCGAGACTAAGGTGGGTACGAGTGGGGCCCAATCGCCCGGCTGATCACCCTGCAGATGGCAAACAGTGGCAGCAGCGGTGGGGGGTGGGGCTGCTACCCAGCTCCCAGGCACTGAGGGAGCCAGGTGGGAGCCTGATCGCCCCGCCAACTGCCCAGTAGACAGTGACCGGTGGCGGGGACCCAATGACTCAGGTGGAGGGGGGGCGTGTGGGAGCCCAGGGGCCAGGGCCCAGAGGTCAGCTGGGATCTGCCTTTCCACGCCAGACACTTGCACTCTGTTCGCCATCCAGACTTAGGGACTGTGCCCGTGCACAAATTTCGTGCACCAGGCCTCTAGCAGTATAATTATAAACTAGGTGTGGTAGACAGGGAGGAACCTAGCAAAGTTTGTTTGTTAAAATTCCTCTCAGTGTCTCATTGTGTCCTGGATGGCCCAGCAAACATTGTTTACCAAACATTTGCTCTTTTCATCTTCCTGTGAATTGCCTTCCTTCCCTTTGAAGTCCCAAACCACTAACCCTCTTTCCTTAGCTCAAAATAGCCTATCAGTTTCACTTTACCTGACTGCCTTTGGAATCTGTCATGTTTGCATGGATTCCCCATATGTATATACGTAATGAAATTTGATTTTCTCCTTTTACTTTCTCTATTTAATTCTTAGACCAGCAAATTAACTTAGAAGGATAAAAGAAAAATTTTTTTTCTGCCCCAACATAACTGAAACTAATAAATAGGCCAAACAAAACACAGGAGATGCTAGGTGTTTTAAAGATCAGATATCAAATAAATATACCTTAAAAAAACAAAAAATATAAACATGTAATAGACACAGCTCTTATCTGCTAATAAAATAAACAACATATTCTCAATTAACTGTGAAGATGGGGGAAGGGAAGTACAGCAGCAATGATACCCAGATAATTAAGTGTCCATTTAAATTTTAAGTATATTTTGTTATTTTAAACAAAGACTTATTTGAGCGCTAACATTTAAGATTCACATAAGTCCATCTATGCCAGTTCTACTGAGGGGGAAACAACTGATATACATATTTAGCTGCTGAGGTGGATTATGATTACGAATGTGCTGCACAATCTGTTCATAGCCCCCAAAATATGTGTTAGCATGCAAAATCCAAGAATAAACAAAAATGTAACAGTATTAAGCATGTATGTTTGCAATAATTTTAAACATACAGAATCCCATGTAGTCATGGGCATATTTCTGAAACCGAAGGTCCTTATGATTTGATGAGATTTAGTTTTAAATTCTAGCTCTAGAAATCATATCCTTCTTTCTATATCTTTGCCCCTTGGAGACCTAGCCTTTCCTCTGATAATCAGTAACACCCAAGGCAGCAGAAGACTGTAGCCTGAATGTGACTAATGGTCACACAGTCTGCACCAATGGCAAGCTAAAGATAACATCTTCATCTAAATGATGTCTCTGCTCCTAAAGCCCCAGGTGGAATAATCCCCTGGCTACATGAAACCTGACAGAGGCATTCGGGTAAAAGACTTCAAGACCTGAAGAAATGATTCACTACCCTCCTTCACATCTAACCAATCAGCGAACAGCACAATCCGAACCCCCAAAGCCCAGTTGTCTTACAATTTCGCCTTATATAGTAATCTGTAACCTACAATGCCATCAAGGAGTCAGGTCTTAAGCATTAGCTCCCCGTCAACGGATTGGCCAATTCAATATTAAACTACCTTTCTATACTGCAGACTCCTGCTTGTGAATTTATTTGGGCCAGTGCATTCAGGCAGGCAGAATCAGAACACTGAGGTCACAGAAACACTTATGGCAATGCCAGTATTTCTTCTTACTACTACTCTTAGAATTAATGTTTAATACACCCAGGCTGCAGTGACATCTATGATACTTTATACAACATCAAAGGTCTTTACTATATCATCCTGTTTCTTAATCATTACTAGTTATGTCCTTCCTTGAAGAAACTTTCAGAAGTCATAAAATGTGCACCTGAACTCCAGGCATAACTTTATTATTTGCACATATGACAAAAACTGTTTGTCAGAACATAAAACATACAGCGGAAAGAGAAGATAGCATGGAGTACACTATCAGGGAGGGAGAGAGAGACTCCTGCCCAAGAGTGTCTGTGTTCTGTGAGAGCAATTCTCATTGGTCAAAGACTTAGGGGGGGCAATTGATAAGATTCAACACTCATTTGCTCGTAAAACAAGGGGGGGAGGGAATAAAAAGAAACAATAACAAAATGCCTTATTTTGTTGTTTTTTTAAAGAAAAATATTTCAGAGAGAATTAATGTGGAAACACATCAGCCTTCTATGGAGTGCTAGCAGATGGAGGTATGCACATAAAATGCAGGAACAATATGGAACACTTCACTTACTATAATGACAAGAGAGTCAACTTAGATATTTATCACCTATTTAGGCATTGCTAGCACCCCACTTATGGAGAATTTACAAACTGAGGATTTTCTCACAATGTGATTTCCTTCTCTTTTGTTATTCTTAAGTACTATTAAACACTGGAGGAGGGAGGTGTTCAAATAGAACTCATCTATTTTTGTTCTTGCCAAAATTATGGAGAAAATTCTAACAACCCTATTATGAAAATATCCCAAATAACTGCTGAAAAGGCAATAAATATTCTCATCCCTCCCTCCCACAGTAACCGACTATTAAACTCTCCTAATCAAGTGGCATTTAAAGCTATTGCTAAAAAGTAACAGCAGTAATAAAAATCATTTGTATATAAGTACATGCACTCGAAGAAATCTGTAGACTATATGCCAAACAACAGACACTGGTTGGTTAGTGAGATCACAGAGAACGGTTTCTTTCTGTGACATATATCTGCAATATTTGGGTTTTTGAAAAGGTATATGTACTGCTTTTATGAACAAAATAAGTATGAATGAATAAATGAGTAATTTAAATGTGGTATTAAAAATCCCATATTTTTGTGATAGGCACTTAGACATGAGCAAGAGCAAGGACAATGAGCCAGGTACAGGTCACCAAGGTGGAAAGCCCAGCACAATACACAAAACTGGGAAAACAAGGAGCTCACCCCAGGGTAACCTTTCCTTCCCCTTATGTACCAACTAAATGGCACTGGAAATGTTCATGATTCAGTAAACAGTCTCATAAAAGTGTTATTTATAAGCAACTTCGGGCAGCAAGAGTTCAGTACCTTTATGACACTGAGGCAAAATGAATGCGAACTAGGTTTAACAGGGGTGGGCAAACGTTTTGACTCGAGGGCCACAATGGGTTCTTAAACTGGACCGGAGGGCCGGAACAAAAGCATGGATGGAATGTTTGTGTGAACTAATATAAATTCAAAGTAAACATCATTACATAAAAGGGTACGGTCTTTTTTTTTTTTTTAGTTTTATTCATTTCAAACGGGCCGTAGTTTGCCCACGGCTGGTTAGCATCTCTTAGAGACAGCCCTTATATTGCTGGACTGGGGACAACTATGAAAGTGCTCAGCTCGGACAATTGTCAAGCTGATGAACATCAAAGCAGACTCCTCTCCCTACCCTAGCGATACTGTTTTAAAGCAGCCCTTAGGTTTTGTTTTCTTTTTTTTTTTTTTTACCTCTGAACAAGACTGTGTCCAAGTATTTTAATCTACTTTCCCATATTACTATTGCTATTTCTCTCTTCTGCAACTAGAGCAGCCTTTGTTAGCACCAAGCCCTGCACAGTAAATTTCTCTCACAAGCACAGTCTATCACCTCCTCCCTAGTAGTAGCTTAATCCTTTAATTAGTTGCAATGCCAAAAAGTAGGATTTCCTGAGGACAGCCACAGAATGTGCAACAAGCAGCAGGGGCCAAGGCTTAAAGTTGTTGATTCAATATAATCAAGAGTTTAAAAGAATGGTTGCCAATGCACAGCCCAAAATAGAGGTTCTTAAACAAAAGGAAGAAAGGAGCCCAAGTACCTATGAAAAATTAAGGCACTGAGTTTTAAATTCTACCAGCTCACAGGCAGGACAGAAAGTCTTAATTTGTCCAAAGATGATCCTGCCATCCCCCTTCGGGGCTGGAAAATATCACAGGACACTTTTATACAGAACTAAAAGGACGAGGAAATACATGTACTGTGGTCAAGCATCCACCTTCAGATGAGGAGCACTATTAGCAAATAAGGCAATAAGGCTAGGCTTGGAATTCAACCAATAGTTTTAGAGGTAGAAGGCAAGGCAATAAAGAGTTTCACAAAATTTTTTAAAGTTTATAGTGGGCAAGGGCATTTGTAGGTTATGTACTAGAAAATTTGAGATTCTGGATAATTAATACTCTATAAAAAAAGTAAAACAAAAGGTAATCCCAACCAGCCTTAAGAAGCCTGATCATAGACCTCTGAATCCTTAGCTTTCTTTTCTCCCTTCCCTAATTGGTTTTAAATTTCATGTATGCCACCGATTCATTCAGCAAGAATCATCAGAAGGAAGCATTGAGGTATTTAGATTTCCAAAAACAATGAAAATTAGCAACTTAGCTTTACCACCAAAGTCCTGCTCCAGAAGTCAACATTTCCCTTATTTGTTTTTTAAAAAAGAGATCATACATCTTGCCTTCAGATTTCCTTTCCTTTCCCCAATTACCATAAATCAGTAGAATTCTTTTTGGTTCTCTTTGATGTAAGCAAGCTCAAAAAACAGGGCAATTCTTTTTTTCCCCCTCTGTTGATTAAGGTATTACATATGTGTCCTTATCTCTCTTTTTTAAAATAATATATATTTTTTATTGATTTCAGAGAGGAAGGGAGAGGGAGAGAGATAGAAACATCAATGATGAGAGAATAATTGATCGGCTGCCTCCTGCACACCACATGCTGGGATCAAGCCCGCAACCCAGGCATGTGCCCCAACTTTGAACCGAGACCTCCTGGTTTATAGGTTGACGCTCAACCACTGAGCTATGCCAGCCGGGCTACAGGGCAATTCTTAAATCTCTTAAAAGTTAGTTTGATTATTAACTGAGGTTTTCTTTAAAATGTATATACCAGGGCCTTGACCACCAAGTCCTAGTGGACTGGTAGAGTGGACAAGCTCTCCAGTAGTAAAATTATATGGGGTGCTTTTAAATAACACCCTGCCAGGGTCTCACCCTCACTGGGTCTGCAAGGGGCCTGATATCACCCTGATATCAGCATTATTACTAAATTTTAAGCTTTTCTGTGTATGAGCAATGGTAGGAACACCATACTAAAAGTACCTCTGATGCAAATGGTCTATGGACAAAGTTTGAGAATGGGCTTGAAAGAGAACACCTTAATGCATGGTCCTTCTGAACCTCACTTCATTGCTAAGTACATGGCAGGAAGATACAAATATTTAGATAATTAGAAAAACCGTAGGTGACCATTAAAAAATAAACCAACTCCTCTTCAGAAAGCTCTCAAATCTAGCAAGCCATCAGCATAACAGTTCTTAATGGAGAACAGAGGCCATCTAACTTGTCACTTGTTTATATGTATTAAGTATTCTTACAGCAATAAACAGCAATAAAGTTGATGAAAAGCTAGGCTCAAGTCTCCCAGATAAAGTCCTCAGAAATAATCGGGGGGGAAGGGGAAAGGAAGGAATGCAACTCCAACCATGTTAAGGTTTAGAAAGTTATTCTTCAACAAACAAAACAGAGTCTGGGCTATAAAGTTAACAAATTAGAAGTGATGAGAAGAACAGGCTGAAGTAATGATCACATGTCTCAACTAAACAGTATCTGAATATATAAAATTGTGGCAAAAAAAGTTTTTTTGGAAAAATATATTTTTATTAATTTCAGAAAGGAAGGAGAGGGAGAGACAGAAACATCAATGATGAGAGAGAATCATGGATCGGCTGCCTCCTGCACGCCCCCTACTGGGGATCCAGCCCACAATCCAGGCATGTGCTCTTTACCGGAATCGAACCCGGGACCCTTCAGTCCGCAGGCTGATGCTCTATCCATTGAGCCAAACCAGCTAGGGCTGTGGGGGGGAAATTTTAAAGATATTTTATTATGAAAAAACTACAGTAATTCCCTCACTTCAATCTTACAAAAAAACAGCCTGACTAACAGTACCGTACTTCAATTAAGAGTTTAGTTCCTTTATATCATCTTACGCCATCTACTAAGGGAGGAACTTCTAGTTCAGGGCTCCTTTCCTGTTCCAGAGGAATGAACTCAAACTCCTTATTTATGTTTTGGATTAAGAACAATATTTTACTAAATGAACAAGTCTACATTTGTTCAAAGGTTAGCTTTCAGCCTGCTGCCTGTGGGCATCTATTATAATAGCCAGCTTCAAACAAACTCTGAAACAAGACAAAAAAGGAGAGACCACTCTTGTGGCAGGAAACTTTAATTAGCATTTGGATTTGGAAGAAAGAGATGGGAGTGGAAGAAGAAATAGACAGACCATGATATAAAAGCTCATGAGTACTCAATAGATTTCTGGAGCAGGGAGGGAGGTGAAAGGGATTACTAATCCACAGAGAGGAAGCAGGTAGGCAGATGCCCCAAAGGGCTTTCATTTGTGGGGCTGATCACTCACAACTCAACTTTGCTGCCTTTTGGAAAACAAGCAGACCAGAAATCACAAAATCAGAAATAGGTTGTAAAATAGCCTGTTTTAAGACAATGTTAAATATCATTAACGCAACTTTAGAAGTAGAAGTGGATGGAGTTCAAGAAAGTACATTCTACTCAGAGACAAGATATTAAGAAAACTTGGTGCATTTGTAAGCTCAAGTTTCTTCACCTGTAGTGTTCATATTGGTTGCTGAGGTCAGAAAGCTTAAGCCAATGGTTAAAAAGTCCTATAACCTAGATCAGTGGTCAACAAACCACGGCTCATGAACCACATGGAGCTCTTTGGCCCCTTGAGTGTGGCTCTTCCACAAAATACCACGTGCGGGCGTGCACGTACAGTGCGATTGAAACTTCGTGGCCCATGCACAAAAGTTGGTATTTTGTGGAAGAGCCACACTCAAGGGGCCAAAGAGCCGTGTGTGGCTTGCGAGCCGCAGTTTGCCGAGCCGCAGTTTGTCGACCACTGACCTAGATGATAATGAGACTACTTTACAAAAGAAAAATCGTTATTTTTCTTTGATTGCTAGTAATTTAGTACAGTGAGATTGTGTAAGAAAAAAAAAATCCACATAGAAAGGTTGATAAGAAACAGAAGATCTGAGTTTGCTTCAAAAAATTAGCTGACTTTAAGGAAGTTTAAGGTTTTGGGGAGTGGGTGGGTGAGCGAGAAAGGAAACTGAGAAAAGAGGAAGCTGAATGAAGGAAGAATTATCTATGGCTCTGAGATCAATGCTTCCCTGGAATCCAACCCCTACCACTAGACTAGGCAAGAAGTATGCACTGTTCAACTCCTAAAGAACATACCCACCACAGGACACAGAGTAGGTTTAATTAATGTTTGATTAATGTGAAATTGAATATTTTTTTAACGGTGTTCAGGTAGTAAATTTTAAGACAGGAGGGATCTAGCCTGACCCTCAGATACACCTCTAAATATACCATGGCTAACATAAAACTGTGTTTACTACAAAACTTCACTTTTATTTAGATGAATTTCTAATAGTAACATGAACAAATTATATAAACAGATAAATATAATAAAGAAAAAGTGAAACCCAAACATTCCTGGACTCAGAAAGCACAGGGTTTAGAGAGGGGAGTACCCAGGCCCAGCCAAAGGAAAATTCCACCTGCCAAGCATAACAAGTGAATGTTAGAAGCTGTTAGCCTCCTGCAGAGAAGCAGGAAATTCTCTTTATAACCCCCACCCCCAAAACACTGTTTTCTTGAACAGTTCTGCCCCTCTAGCATGGGAATCCTGGAAGGTTGTTTTGTGGTTGTTTGGTTTTCCTTTAAGTTTTTCAGTTCTCTTAAATTTGTTTTTGACAGTTCCTGGGCTTCTCAAGGTGATCATTCAATACCTCGTTAACAAGTCTATTATAGGAATTAAGGCAAATGAGCCAAACCTAATTTTTTAAAAAATATATTTTATTGATTTTTTTACAGGGAGGAAGGGAGAAGGAGAGTGATAGAGTGTTAGAAACATCGATTCAGCTGCTTCCTGCACACTCCCTACTGGGGATGTGCCCACAACCAAGGTACATGCCCTTCACCAGAATCGAACCTGGGACCCTTCAGTCCGCAGGCCGATGCTCTATCCACTGAACCAAACCGGTCAGGGCGAGCCAAACCTAATTTTAATTACACCTCAATCTGCCCAAAGTCTTTTTTCTCCTATGCCAACATTGCTAAATGGGCCAAATTCCTTTCAAAATGAAGTACTAAAAGTAATTTTCTAGAAAGTTTTTTGTCATCATTGATCTAGTAAAAGGTTCCTATCTAGTTTTATTCCATAATTTTGCCATTCTGGCTTAACATTCCACTATACAAGAACCCACTCATTTTCTAGTTAGTTATCTCTGGATCATGTGTGCACTCATTCATTCAGCAAAATTACTGAAAGGCTTATACTAAATGTCAGACACTAAGCTGGACACATTTTATTAACTATATCTTTAGCCAGAAATAAAACACATCAAAGCAAAGCTCTGAAAAATGGACAAGCACAATTTTAGTTGCTTTGGTCAGACAATTTGCCTTGATTCATAAACAGACCTTACAGCTACATTTCCATTACTGGACTTGGATTAGTAATGTGAAAAGGAAAAGCTAGAACTTCAAATGTCTAAAGGAATTGGTCAGAATTTCCTAGGCTTCATTTTTTTCTCTCCACCAGCCTGTTCTAAGTCAATATACCGACTCAGGATACAAGCACATGAGCAGCACAATCTCCACCCATTGTCAACCTATTTTGGTTCCTAGTCACATGTCCCTCTCTTCTTTGGGAAAAGGACAGGAACTGGAGAGTAAATGTGGAAAAGGTAGGGAAGAAGAGAAAGGAGAATTTACAAAGTAGGTAGGGAACAGATCTCAACTTCCCTTGTAAGCTGCAGCTTTTCTGAAGGCTCCACTCTAGTGCCCAAAGAGTAACATGTCTTCCCCCCCAAAATGAAAACATTTATTAATAATCAACTATATACTATTTGTGTATATGTTTAGGCCTTACTTTCAATCTTATAAGCAGGATTTATTTCCATATGTTATAAATGTACTTTGGAATCTAAAAATAGAACAGTTTTAAAACTACATGATAAAATTCTAGTAGTGTAGAGTATTAACTAAAAAGTAGAAGTCTCCCCCCCTCTGACCAGGAAGTGGCTCCAGGTTCTGTTTCTGGCTTTTCTGGTAGCTAGTACCACAATGCTAAGCAAAACACTTACACCTCTGCTTCTTGTTCCACCTACATGGTATGCGTTTGTACTTCGATTACTTTCCATGTTGGCTCCACTAATCACAACCAATATTGTAATAAATATTACTATTTTTAAGTCTTCTCGTGGCTGATTACATAACTTCATAAATTTAAAGACTATTTCTTAACTTCAAAATGTGTTATTTATAAAGTTGGTAGTATCTACTAACTTTCCAACAAGTATGATGACAGAAACTGACACACTTGTACGCCCTCACCTCTCTCTCCCTACTTTCGACATCTCCAGCCTTCTTTGTGGCTACTTTTACACTGTCAAGATTTTTGATATTTACATCTGGTTTATAACCATAGCTAAACCTTGAATGCTTAGCTCTAACTGGCCCTAAACACTAGAAACTAATTAAAACCAATATTATTTCACTACGTTTATGTTTAAAAAAGGAAAGTTTCTCAAGTGTCAAGGCTAAGTTATTTTCTCATTTTTTAATCCCCTAGATCTCAAGTAATATTTTAGTTTTGACTTCATCTTAAATGAAAGACTTGCTTTATATTTCATAGCTCATTAAGTATTATCATTACAAAACAACTATTTCAGATCCACTAACTCTGGTTGGGGGGAAAAAGATGAAAATCATACGAAGCCCACAGAGAGAATAGTAGCCACTAAATGTGAAGGACATATAGTGCCATAAATTCTACAATCTGACACAGGTCATGTCTTTGCTTGGAATAAAATAGATATTAATAGACAACCCTAAAATCAACTGAAGTATTTAATGACAAGCAAGTATTTATATTTTAATTAAAGTCTAATCTGCTTTATAAAAAACTAAGTTTAGCTTCTCTAATTTGGTTTTTAATGTTCTTCCAAGGGTTAGTTTCTATATCTATATCACTAATGAGATACAAAATCTGCAAGTTAAAATGGAGCAAATGCTTCCCTGGCTCTGAAACCTAGCTTATAAATAGTTGCTTCTGATAACAAGAGGACCTGGCTAAGATAGTAAAGGCCAAACCAACTGTATCATAAAAGTATGAAGATTTTCTCACTAAAAGAAAATCTGTAATAGCATCAAATCAAATATTGCATTTATATTAAAAAAACAAATTATCAATCATAAATCTATTGTATATTTTTTCCTAAGTCACATTGGTCAGTATACCTGAGGCTTTAATTCAGAAATAATCCTGAAAGAGTGAATGATTAATGTTATCCTCTTTAGGTGTACAGAGTTCTTAACTTCTCAGAGTTTAAGAATATAATAAAGGACTAAATCATAGGGCACTAAGTCATATTGCCTCTCTTCAAGGCACCAAAAGATTATTCATTTAATCATTCACCAAGTATTTACTGCATGCCTACTATGTGCCAAACACAGCTCTAAACAGAAGAAACAAAAGGTGGCCAAAACTCCCAATTTTCATTCTACTTGGGGAAGAGAGATAATAATTTTGAGAACAATGAAGTCAATTATTGACTCTAAGGTCTTGAAATAAGCACTATTTAAGATGCAAAGGAGCCCTGGCCAGTTTGGCTCAGTGGATAGAGCGTCAGTCTGTGGACTGAAGGGTTCGGGGTTTGATTCCAATCAAGTGCATAAACCTCAGTTGGAGGCTGGATCTCTAGCTCAGGTCAGAGTGTGGGAGAGAACCAATCGGTGTGTCTTACATCAGTGTTTCTCTCTCTGTCTCTCCACCTCCCTTCCACTTTCTCTCTCAAAAAAAAAATCAATGGCAAGAATATCCTCTATTGAGGATAACGACCCCTCCTCCCCCAAAAAAAGAAGAAGAAGAAAGAAAAGATGCAAAGAAGAAGACATGGGTCCCTGCCCTCAAAGAATTTATAATCTGATAGGGGAGATAACATATACTTGGAAAAAATTTAGTAAAGCGTTAGTCAACTTTCATACATTCAGCTTTGGTATAACTCATATACAGTGAAATCCCTAAGCCTATCTACTCCAACCGACCAATAGGCTTTTGGTGTTTCTGCCCAATAATACAACCTATTAACTGAAAGCTCATTTTTGGTAAAGTCTCCATCTTTCTAAAACAGCATTATCCTAACATTTTATTACACTCATCCTTGTATTACCAAAAACTGTGTCTGTTTTTGTATCAACCTAATACTTTTACAAGGTAAGACTGCCCCCTGCTGGAACTTCTACACTCTGCACAACCTCTATCCTCACCTCACTCACTCACCTGTACTATTATGCTCTGGCCATAGTGGCCTCCTTGCTATTCCTGAACACAGAGTAAAAGCATCAAAGTACAGGAAAGAGTAGCCTCCATCTGAGGGCCTTCTATCCCTGGATTTTCAGGGCTAAAGCTTCACCTTCAAGTCCTTGCTAAAATCCTACCCTTTCAATTACCACCCTAATTAAAATTGCAAACTGGTCCCCAGAACTCCTGATCGCCCACCATCCTGGCTTACCTTTTCCCCAAAGTACTTACCACTTGCTAACACACAGCATGTTATGATTAATAAAACTTCAATTTTTCTAAGCAGCACTAGTCTCTGGGACTAATCAACAGCCCACTATCCCCTGCATCCCCAATACTCCCCAAGTATATACGTCACTTAAATGATCTGCTTGTATGCCCATTTCCTGTGGATTCTGATTCACACCATCTAACATTTAGTGAGATACTCAACATTTGTGAGATCAATGAAATGCCATGTCCTGAACATCAGAGATTAACTTTCTCTTAAAGCAGGTCATTCTATTGTAAAATCACACTCAGGTAATTAATTGGAGATGCCTCTTTTTAAGGCCACCTTAAGACATAGTAAAGAGGTTCTTGCATGGTTCACAGCTCTTTTTCTACAAGGACAATAAAAAGATGCTTTCAGTGGTACCATAAAAATAAGCATTACCTAATGCACTCAAAAATAAAATAAATCAGGCCAAATTAATTAAGATCAGTTAAAAGGCTTTATGAAAAATGGTATGTAAGTCTACTTTTGGTTAGATTTTTATTATCCTGTATTTTGGCAGAGAAACAATGTAGGCAACAGAAGTTTGTCATACTAATTTAAAATTTTAGTGAAGAGGGTGGTGGCTGGGTGAAGGAGGGTAACAGGACATCTGTAACAGTGTCAACAATAAAGAAAAGCTTTAGGGAGTAATTTTAAAAATATATTATTTAAAAGCTGGTAGTGGCAATTTTTTAAAATGGTTGTAAATTCTTTGACCCACCTCCCATTTGAGATGGCGTGTGATTTCCCATGTCCTGCAATCTGGGCTGGCCTTAGTCACCTGCTCATAACAACAGATCAGAAAAGGTCACGGGGTTGCAGCAGGTTCCTTGGAACACTTGCTTGCTGAAGCATCCTCTCTGGATACCCTAGTTATCATGCTATGAAGAACCCATGCCACATGATGAGGACATGTGAAGGTGCTCTAGTCAAGAGCCTCAGCTGGGCCCAGCCTTCTAGTCACTCCAGCCCAGGTGACATTTGAGTGTGGAACCCTTCAGATGATCCCAGCCCCCAGTCATCTGAGTCTAACCCAGTGGCTTGAGTCTTCCAAGCTTAAGCCCCAGATATTGTGGAGCAAAGACAAGCCATCCCTGCTGTGTTCTGACCGAATTCCTGACCCGCAGAATCTGTGAGCATAATAAGATGGCTGTTGTTTTCCCCAGAAGGAAAGTAGGGGAGGGCGGGGGTAAGGGGAAGAGATCAACCGAAGGACTTGTATACATGTATATAAGCCAAACCAATGGACATGGACAACAGGGGGATGGGAGCATGAGTGTGCGGGGCGGGGGTGGGGGGGGGGGGGAGAGGTTGGGGGTTAATGGGGGGGATGAGGACACATTTGTAATACCTTAACTAATAAAAATATATATATAAAAAGATGGCTGTTGTTTCATGCCCCTAAGCTTAGGGGGGGTGGTTAGACAGGCAATAAACTGGAAAACGAATGCTAACCCAAAGCCTATATCTAATTACCATATTTCATTTTCTCACCACCTAGATTTCATTATTTAGTACAGATAAGTCACTTATCCTTATCCAGAGGTCAGCATCACAGATTCACACTCTGGGGTCAGGGCAAATAAATTATCCAAAGTTAACTTTGATAGCTGTTAGCCATCCATTTTTTTAGTTGTCTAAAGTTGTCTGCTGAATAAGGTTGATGCACCTATGTGAAGTAGCTTGATAAGTGCTAGCTATATAGATAAATAGATATATCACTGTATCTCAGATCAAAGCACACTATTTCAATAACACCATGTGGGGAGGAGAGAAGATAACATTATGACTGTTAAGAGGGAGCTAAGCTCAAGACTCCATGCTGTGTTCACAACATTAATGAAATGTTTTTTCTCCAGGAATCAATTCATGAAATTGAAAATGATCAACACTTCAAAAATCTATTTCCAAAAATCTCTCACTAGAGATAATAAGCATGTATCACAGATCAGAAGTAATAGTAATATTAAGGTAAAATTCTGACTTAAGAAAACAGGTTTAAATCAATCAAAATCAGACATATCACTTCTTTGTTGTTTTTCAATGCAAACTAAATTAATCTTACTATAGTGTTATTTAACTAAAAAGTCTAGAGCTCAAGGCTGAGAATGTGAGATCTTTTATGACAGTAAAAATGATTTTACAAGCATTAAAAAACCAACATGCACAATTAATGTATGGCTCTTCAATTAAAATACTTTTAAAAGTGAAAAAACAAAACAAAAATCCACCTGTTCCTTTCACTGTAACTTTTCTGCAGTTAACACTGCCTCCTAGGGATGCAGAATAAAAGTGAACTATTGAAAGCAAACGCACACTTGATTATTCATTTTAGTATTTTAAGTTAGGGCACCTACTCTAAAATTCCACCAAAGACAGAATAAACAAATTCAGGATGACCTATATTAGCTACTGTATGTTAAATTACAAACTCTTTTCAAGGCACCAAGTCAAGGACACTAATTCATGAAAACAGCAGCTTTTAAATACCATGGGAATGAAGTATCACTATATAGTGAATTCTATTTTCACATAAAATTGTGCAGTTCAAGAAAGATCCTAAAGACTTATTTCCTGTGATTAATAAGGGTAGGGAGGATTGTTAGATTAAAGTCTCACCACCGATAGAGAATAAAATTCAACAGGAAGCAAGCCAGACTAGTTCTCATGGCATGTGTATCAAACACTGAAGAGTGTCCATAGAAACCAAGGCCTCACACACCTGCCAGCTTGCTGATTAGGGTACCTGGCTCCTCATTTTAGGCAAAAAGCTCTAGAACAAACCTTTGTTTGGTTGCTAAATATTTACAGAGGCCAGGACATTTTCCAAGGAAAGAACTACTTACCAAGGGTGGTGCCATCCTTCCCCATGATGCACTTCATCGAGGTGATGATCTGCTGCACAACAGGCGGTGACAGTGATGTGGCATACACTGCACTATGAGAATGTGTTCGCAGATAGTCTATCAGCTCCTGGGGAGTTCACAGAAGCAAGGCATCAGAGGCAATGTTTGGGTTTACCAGCAATGTCACTGCCTACCTTCCAGGAGAAAGCAGGCTCCTCCTTCCTTCAGCAGACTGGAATAGGGACACTAATCTGAGAGGCAAGGACAACCAACTAGGTTGGACACATGGCAACGCCCTTACGCTTTGTTTTATTTTTTAAACCTGCCACACAGAATGAGAAAGTAGTTTTAAAGAAACCCTCTAAATTTGGACAGCGTATCACTTAATGATATAAATAGATCTACAATGCAGAATTAAACAAGAAAGTGTTTATATTACTTTTGGACAAGTGGTTTACTTGTAAGTATTAAAGAAAATATCATCTGCATCCCACATCTGCAAAGCCCTCCTTACATCCTAAATCAGAGAAAAGCAATTCTCTAAATCAATTTTAAAGTCATTCAATATCCTCCACATATATATTTATAAAATTATATGTGGCAGAAAATCCCTGGGTCTTTCACAGAACACTAAGGCCTGCAACAAAGAATAAAGAAAAACCTTGTCTATAAGATACAAGGTTTTCAAAGAAATCAGTTGTGTATCCCCAATCACTGATACCTTCTAACTTCACTAAGTCTTTAAACATTCACACAAAAAAGCTTATGTACCAGAATCAAGAAGACACATAATGTGGCTTTTTAATAGTGTATCACTTCAAAATTACGCAAAATTATATAAAACCCACAATAACATACCTCCCAGAGTATTATTTTCTGTCCTTTGATTTAGCAATAAATCTTACCAAAAGGCAATCAATTCTCCAAAGTAGCCTGGTCCCATTATCAAAACTCAAGGTAAAAAAATCTACCAAACTGGACTAAAACTACTGATAATAGATTTTCTCTAAAGGGCAATCAATTATTAAGAGAAAATCCATGCTTTAAGATTTCCAAAGTATTAAAGAGGAATTAAAGAAATTTACAATTACCAACTATATGCCACATACAAATATTTAACATACAGTTTTTTCCCTAAAACTGCAGTTTTTAAACAGCATTTTTTTGTTTGTTTTTTGTTTGTTTTTTTGTTGATCCTTACCTGAGGATATTTGTCCACTGATTTTTAAAGAGAGTGGAAGGGAAGGGGAGAGACAGAGAGAGAAAATCTGATTTGAGAGAGACACATCGATTGGCTGCTGCCCAAAGGAGCTCCGATCATGCGGGGGATCAAGCCTGCAACGTGCCCTTGACGGGAATCAAACCTGGGACCCTTCAGTCTGCAGGTCAACACTATATACACTGAGCCAAACTGGCTAGGGCAAAGTAACAGTTTAAATGAGATATAATTCACATACGATAGAATTCACTTTGTCAATGTGTACAATTCAGTGTTTTTTAGTATATTCATAGAACTATACAACTTTCATCACTACCTAATTTTAGAACATTTTCATTACCTCAAAAAGAAACCTCACACCCATTAGCAGTCACTTTCCACTTCCCCCAGCTCCACAACCCCTGGCAACCACCAGGAAGCTTGAAACTAACATGAGGCTTGCTTGCTTCAGTGACAGAGGAAACCAACGTTCCCCGCCTGCCTAGCCTGTCTCTGAGCCTGCAGCTTGAAACATAGTTACAAATATAGAAGCTAAACAAAACCCCAGAAACCTGCTTTCAGCGAGCCGGGATCTCAGAGCTGGAGTTAAACATTGTTTCGATTATAGAACACAAACAAAACAGATACCTACTTTCAGCAGCAGAGGCCTCAGAGCTGGAGCCAGAGCTAAAGCTGGCCCAGAATAAAAAAAAAGAAAAAAAGGAGCGGTTGGCAGCTTCAGCCCTCAGCCCCTCACCCAGACTGGCCAGGCATCCCAGTGGGGACCCCCACCCTGAAGGGTGTGTGACCAGCTGCAAACAGCCATCATCCCCTCACCCAGGCTGGCCAGGCACCCCAGTGGGGACCCCCACCCTGATCCAGGACACCCTTCAGGGCAAACCACCCAGCCCCACCCATGCACCAGGCCTCTATCCTATATAGTAAAAGGGTAATATTGCCGAAACCAGTTTGGCTCAGTGGATAGAGCTTCGGCCTGCGGACTGAGGGGTCCCAGGTTCGATTCCGGTCAAGGGCATGTACCTGGGTTGCGGGCACTTCCCCAGTGGGGGATGTGCAGGAGGCAGCTGATCGATGTTTCTCTCTCATCGATGTTTCTGGCTCTCTATCTCTCTCCCTTCCTCTCTGTAAAAAATCAATGAAATATATTTAAAAAAAAAAAAAAAGGGTAATATGCCTCCCGGCACCGGGATCAGCGTGACAGGGGGAAGCGCCCAAACCCCCTGATCGCCCTGCGGCTGTGTGTGACAGGGGGCGGGGCCACAACCTCCCTATCTGCACTGGTCTGTTCATGACAGGGGAAGGCGCCCCAACCTCCTCATCAGCCCTGCTCTGTGCCTGATACGGGGGAGCTCCCCAACCCCCTGATCGCCCTGCGGCTCTGTGTGTGACAGGGTGCAACGCCCCAACCCACCCCCCACGGGCCATGCTCTGTGTGTGACAGGGTAGAGCCATAACCTCCCCATCGTCCCTGCCCTGAGTGTGAGAGTGGCGGTGCCCCAACCCCCTGATCGGCCCTGCACTGTGGGTGATAGAGGGAGGCGCCCCAACCCCCTGATCCGCCCTGCTCTGTGTGTGACAGGGGGCAGTGCCCCAACTCCCCTATCGGCCCTACTCTGTGAGTGACAGGGGGGAGCTCCTCAACCCCCTGATGGGCCCTGCACTGTGCGTGACAGGGGGGAGCTCCCCAACCCCCTTATCGACCCTGCTCTGTGCGTGACAGGGTAAGGAGCCCCAACCCCCCTGATGGGCCCTGCTCTGTGCGTGACAGGGCCAGTGCCCCAACCCCCAGATTGGCCCTGCTCTGTGTGTGACAGGGGGTGGCGCCGCAACCCCCCAATTGGCCCTACCCTGAGAGTGACTGAGGGTGGCATCGCAACCTCCCAATCTTCCCTGCTCTGTGCATGACAGGGGGCGGCGCCCCAACTCCCCAATCGGCCCTGGTCTGAGCCCGACCAGGGGCTGCACCTAGGGATTGGGCCTGCCCTCTGCCACCCGGGAGCAGGCCTAAGCAGCAGGGCGTTATCTCCCGAGGGGTCCCAGACTGCGAGAGGGCACAGGCCAGGCTGAGGGACACCCCCTTCCCCCCGAGTGCACAAATTTTTGTGCACCAGGCCTCTAGTCTATATAATAAAAGACAAATATGCAAACTGTACCTTCGCTACGCCTTAAGCCATGCCCACCAGCCAATCAGAGCGACTATATGCAAATTAACCCAACCAAGATGGTGGCCAGCAGCCACGGAGCTGGAGCAAGCAGGAGGCTTGGTTGCCCCAATGATGGAGGAAGCCAACTTCCCACCTGCCGCGCGGGCTCTGAGCTCCACTCAAAGCAACAGTGTTTCAATTATAGAAGATAAATAAACCACAGATACTTGCTTTCAGCGGGCATGGCCACGGAGCTGGAGCGAGCAGGAGGCTTTCCCTCCCACCCGCCCTGGCCGGCTCTGAGCTCCTCTCAAGGCTACAAAGTTTCAATTATAGAAGGTAAATAAATCCCAGAATAAAAAAAAAAGAAAAAAAGGAGAGGCTGGGAGCTTTTGTTGCCGGGGGGGCTGTGGCCAGCCTGAAAACGGCCCTCAGCCCCTAACTCAGGCTGGCCAGGCACCCCAGTGGGGACCCCCACCCTGAAGGGGGTGTGACCAGCCTGCAAACACCCATCAGCCCCTAACCCAGGCTGGCCAGGCACCCCAGCAGGACCCTTACCCTGATCCAGGACACCCTTCAGGGCAAACCAGCCGGCCCCCACCCATGCACCAGGCCTCTATCCTATATAATAAAAGGGTAATATGCAAACTGACCCTAACAGCAGAATAACTGGGAATCTGGGAATGACTGGTCACTATGACACACACTGACCACCAGGGAGCAGATGCTCAATGCAGGAGCTGACCCCTGGTGGTCAGTGCACTCCCACAGGGGGAGCTCTGCTTGCTCAGCCACAATCCAGGCTGACGGCTGCCAGTATGGCAGTGGTGGTGGAAGCCTCTCCCACCTCCTCAGCAGCGCTAAGGATGTCCGACTGCAGCTTAGGCCTGCTCCCTGTTGGCAAGAGGACATCCCTGAGGGCTCCCGGGGTGCCAGAGGGATGTCTGACTGCCAGCTTAGGCCCAATCCCCCCAGGGAGCAGGCCTAAACCAGCAGGTGGTCATCCCCCGAGGGGTCCCAGACTGCAAGAGGGCACAGGCTGGGCTGAGGGGACCCCCCGCCCCCCCTGCACAAACTTTTGTGCACCGGGCCCTCTAGTTGAAGAAATAATATAACATGTGACCTTATGTGACTTCCTTCTTTAACTTAAGCTTTCAAGGTTCATCCATGTTGCAGCATGGACATACATTATTTCTTACACCCTTACTACAATCTTATAAGCCAGCATATTTACCTCTGTTTTACTGATAAGGAAATTGAAAAGTTAAATGCTTTGTCCAAGGTCTCACAAAGTTAAGGAAATAATCAAACCCAGGCCTCTGTCTCCATGGTTCAAACATTTTTACCATGCCACACGCCTCAAATGGCTTAGAGGTCAGTATATGATTTTTAAATTGAAAAACCAAAAACACAAAAACCCACAAAACAAAAAACAAAGCCTTATAATACACCAGAGCTAACAAAATAATCATTTTTCTTCCTGTCTTTATGTTCACCCAAGATGCATTTAAGTCTAAGGGCAAGGAACTTGGCCTTTCATTCCCATCAGCTCCCATGACAACCCCACTACTTTGAAACTGAGCACAACTCAAACCCAGCAAAAGAGTGGCAAACAGGCAGCACCACTGTGTGTTCTTTCATACAAGAGGGTATTCTATATCTCAAACCAGCATGTAGTTTAGAACGAAGCTCAAAGAAGAAAACAACAAACAATGAACAGAACCAGCCTTCAATGCCTCAGTCACTCACCAGGCAGCTGAAGTGTGAACCCGCTGGCACCATGAGCCTAAACCACAAATTCAGGATCTCGCATCCCAGTTTGGAAGCTATTAGACATGACTTACTAAACCTAGTAGCCAGTGCCTTTGTTCTTAACTGCTCAATAATCACAGCCCATTTACCTTCTTCCCTCCAATGTATCCTCCAGAAGCACCAAAGCTCTTGGTAAATGTTCCCATCATAACGTCCACATCTTCAGGATCCAGGCCAAAGTAATCTACCACACCTCGTCCCGCAGGGCCCAGAGCCCCGATGCTGTGGGCTTCATCAAGATACAGGTATGCCTTGTATTTCTTCTTAAGGGCAATCACCTCAGGAAGGCGAACAATGGATCCCTCCATGCTGGCAAAACAGAGTAACAATATATACACTGAGACTTCTTAACTCTCAAAATTAGGAGCTGGCCACTTTATTAATTTCTGAATTTTACTGCTTTTTGAAATAGTCTAACAACTCTGCCTGTGGTTTTAAACTGGCAAAATCAAATGATGTCATGGCTAGACTAGATCTTTTAAAACAAGTACTAGAACACAATTAATCTTTTTTTAAAAAAATATTAGGGGCCCGGTGCATGAAATTCGTGCACTGGGTGTGTGGGTGGGGGGAGTGTCCCTCAGCCAAGCCTGCCCCCTCTCACATACTGGGAGCCCTCAGGCGTTGACCCCCATCACCCTCCAATCGCAGGATCGGCCCCTTGCCCAGGCCTGACGCCTCTGGCTGAGGCGTCCGGCCCGAGCAGCGGGGACCCGCAGCTGCAGCGGCCCTGCGATTGTGGGCTTCACTTTAGGCCCAGGCAAGGGGCCCCTAGCTCCCGGGACTGCCAGCTTCGACCGTGCCCAGCTCCCATCGCTGGCTCCACCCCTACTTCCTGCTATCACTGGCCAGGGCGGAAAAGGCACCTGATTCTCCGATCATGGCTGGGGGGCAGGGCAAAGGCGGCCCCAGGGCCACCTTTGCCCTGCCCCCCAGCTCTTAGCTCCCCCCTGGGTTTCCGATCACTGTCAGTGGCAGGGGGCTTCTTCCTGCTTTCCCTTTAGCCTCCCTGCATTGTGCCTACATATGCAAATCAACCGCCATCTTGTTGGCAGTTAACTGCCAATCTTAGTTGGCAGTTAATTTGCATATAGCCCTGATTAGCCAATGAAAAGGGTATCGTCGTACGCCAATTACCATTTTTCTCTTTTATTAGTGTTGATATCTTATTGATTTTTTACAGAGAGGAAGGGAGAAGGATAGAGAGTTAGGAACATCAATGAGAGAGGAACATCGATCAGCTGCCTCCTGCACACCCCCCACCAGGGATGTGCCTGCAACCAAGGTACATGCCCTTGACCGGAATCGAACCCGGGACCCTTCAGTCAACAGGCCGACGCTCTAGCCACTGAGCCAAACAGGTCAGGGCAAATCTTAATTCACTACAGAGGAATAAAAGTCACAGCAGATTCTTCTAAAGCTTGTAATTATAGGCAACGTTAGACTCTGCATCACATAGGTATGCAATTGAAATTCTACAGAAAGAATTAAAAAACATTAGGAGGTAAGAAAATAAGTGGAAGGGCTGCAAATAGATAATATAAAAATTTCTTAATATTAAATGGTGTGTAACTTGTTTTGACATATTAGAAAACATATTTCAATTCTTGACCTATATACAAATTCCCTCTATAAACAGAAAAACAAAGGATCCAAATAGAAGGGAGATTTGAGGATCATGTAGCATGATGGAAAGATTAAAAGCCAGACAAAAAGACTTTTGTCCTAGAGCTAACTCTGCTTCCAGGTACTTTAACAAGTCAAAAACACTGTCTCCTTAGTTTCCAGAGGGGTCTAATTAGTGTTCCCTTGAGAATGAAGTGAGGCTGAAAAATTCTAAGACTTCATGGAACCAAATCAGAAAAATTAGAATCATAAAGCAGGATTACCTATATATTCCCTCCACAAGGATTAGAATCTTCTTCCAGGGCCTTCGTGTCCGAGGCTGACCACAGACAATGGCATCTTTCAATAGCTTCTCTAGGCTCTGCATGTCTATAGCACACACAAAAAGATGTCAGCATAAAGTACTTTCCTCTTTCCTAACTTTATTCCAGAAATGCAAATAAACATTTCTTATTTAGGAAGACTGTCTCAGACAGCAAAGGACATTAACAAAGTCAGAACAGGGCAGAAAAAGATGGAGCAAAATGAGTGAGCTACTGCTATCTTGAATTAAAATCTCATCTGAAATGTAACAAATGTTAAAGTCACAGAAACTCAACAAATGACTGTGGCACAGTTGAGTCAGGTGGTTAGCAGGCTTATGAAATTACCAATGTTTCATGTTAAATACTTGGCCATTCAGTTAGCTTTTTTTGTATTTATAAAATCAACTGTATCTTAGTGAGTCATTCAGAAATAATGCATAAAGAAGACTGAGCAAGAGTATGGAAACCACTATACAGTGGGGCCTTGACTTACGAGTTTAATTTGTTCAGAGACCGAACTCGTTAAGAAGCTCTTTAACTCAAATTACTCTATCAACTCAATGCAAAAAATCGGCCGAGAGACAGCTGGTATCTCAAAAAACTCGTTAGTCGGGACACTCGTAAGTCAACGTCCCACTGTAAATACATACACCTCCTAAAAATCAAATATGGGGAAAAACTTCAAAGTACATGCCCATTTCCTTTCACAGAAGATGTTCTTCATAAATGCTTGTTAAATAACTTTATCTTAGTAGTGGGTTAAAAATACAGTAGTCTGATTAGTGCTATAGAATAAATTCCTAAATGCATGAATTTCCATGTTAAGCAAGCTTGGCAATCAGTTGAGATTGTTTCTGTTTGATTTGATCTGCTATCTGTACACAACCAAGTTCTTGTGGCTCTGTTGGTTCTCATGATGGTTAACAGGTCTAGGAAACAACGTGGCTAGTACTACCACTAATGAGGGTCATAATTTTCCTGTTAAAGATAAACGCTTTGAAGACCATTTTTGCTGCCACTATCGACTTCTTTTTTTTTTTTTTTTAATATATTTTATTGATTTTTTTACAGAGAGGAAGGGAGAGAGAAACACCGATCAGCTGCCTCCTGCACACCTCCCACTGGGGATGTGCCTGCAACCCAGGAACATGCCCTTGACCAGAATCGAACCTGGGACCTTTCAGTCCACAGGCCGATGCTCTATCCACTGAGCCAACCCGGTTTCAGCCACTATCGACTTCTTATTTAAATTTTTTTGCCCTGAAACACTGCCCTTAAGAAACCCCGCTCAAAAAAAAACAAAAACAGCCAAAACCAGTTTGGCTCAGTGGATAGAGCATCAGCCTGCGGACTGAAGGGTCCCAGGTTCGATTCCGGTCAAGGGCATGTACCTGGGTTGCGGGCACATCCCCAGTGGGAGATGTGCAGGAGGCAGCTGATCGATGTTTCTCTCTCATCGATGTTTCTAACTCTCTATCTCTCCCTTCCTCTCTGTGAAAAATCAATAAAATATATTTAAAAAAAACAAAAAACAAAAAACAAAAACCAAAAACAACAAAAAACACCTCAAGAAAACTGTAACATGAAGTCTGCAGTATATTTAACAAGGGTGGGAGGCAAGCCATCATAAAATCTGATTTTATAGTCTTTATTGCTTCTCACTGAAGGAGGGTGTTACAAAATTACATGATTTTGCTCTTTTCATACAAAGGACTACGGTAGCAAAGAGAAATAATAAATATTATTATTAATAATATTTAAATAATAATATTTAAATATAAATAATAAAAACACCACAAACACAGATAAGATGGCCGTGATTGTGTTGACACCTTCAGTTATTCGTAAGAACACAATCTGTCTGCTACCTGACCCAGAGACAGGAGATGCTGTCCCGGAAGTGTTGAAGCGGCTAGTCCTGCTGCAGAGGGCAGCATCTGGCAATCAGCAAGAGCCAGTAAAAATGTAGTCATTGTTTTAGTTTCCTCTGTTTACATACAGAGAAGAGGAGAAAAATAAATACTGATTCAAAATTTTAGATGAAAGGAAATATCTGTACAATGCTAAACCATATTATCAACTTAGGGAGAAAAATCTAGTATCTCTCTTATACTTCACAAATCCCATGTAAGAATAAAGATGTAAATAAAAAACACTACAAAACTACCAGAAGAAAATAAGAGAATAACCCTATTATCTTAAAATATGGAAGGTATTAACATAAAATCCAAGTCACAAGATAATAAATGTGACAACATAAGCATTTTAATAAGTTTGCACAGCAAGAAACTAAAAACAAAGTTAAAAGTAACATAAAAAATAATGCAGTATCAAAGAAAATAGGAAGGGCTCTTATAATCAGTAAAAAAGAGAAAACATTTGCAAATGACCAATTTACAAAGAAATTCAAACACAATACTGTATAAAAAGTTGCTTGACACCTAATAATGAAAGAAATAAAATTAACATGTTGATTATTAGAGAAAGGAAGTTTTAAAATATTTCATAATAGCCTAAGTTGGCTTGTGAGTCACTGTCATGTTGTTGAGTAAAAGTCTGTACAATGCTTGGAGGCAATCTGGAAAAGTACAAAAATATGTGTGCCCTTTTAACCAGGCATTCTAAGACTGCTAGGAATTCATCCCAAGGCACTAATCACACCACTGAGCAAAAATGTGGGTAACAGGTAGTACTGTTTCTAGTAGAAAATTTTAGAAACAACCTCGATGTCCAAACTGAGAGACAGTCTGAATAAGGGCACTTCCAGACACTGCCTGCCACCCTGACATTAGGGGAGGAGGAGAGTCACATGTATTGCCAAAGTTCCCAATGTGTTGTAAGAAAAGAGCAGGTTCCACAGTGGTGTTTAATAAGTCCCATTTACATAAAACAAAATGCTATTTGCATCATTCTTATTGTAAAACATTTTAGTTAAGACAAAGACAAAAGGCAGGAAGTTATTACCAACTCTAACCTTCCAACCAGGAGCACAGACCTACTATTTTGGTGTATATTCTTCTAGACTTGTTTGTACATGTACTCACTTTGGTAAAAGATGTTATTAAAAATACAGTTGGTAATCTTTCTTCTCTACATGTGAATGTTTTAATTACAAAAGTTATGCATTTTTATTGCAAATAAATATTTTAATAATACACAACACATTTCCATTTAGGAAGAAAGTTTTGGCTTTCGAAGGGAGAAGGGAGGGAGAGAGATTTGTTGTTCCACTTATTTACGCATTCATTGGTTGATTCTTGTATGTGCCCTGACTGGAGAATCAAACCCACAACCTTGGTGTATAGAGACAATGCTCTAACCAACTGAGCTATCCAGCCAGGGCTCAGAAAAACATTTTAAATGTTGCTATTTCATCTTCATTTATATTTTCTATTATTAATATAACCACTGCCACTAATCCAAGGATACTAAACACTAAGACCTCCACAACAAACTCACTGTTGTGTTTGAAGACTCGAATGGTTGCTCCTGAGAGTCGGGCTCCCAGAACCAGTGATGCATGGTTCAGTTCATCACTCAGAATCAAGCAACCCTGCAAAACCACAAGGACAGGAAGTAAGAAGCTGGGGTGGAGGCAGGTGAGGTTTCATTACACAAAAGATCAAATGTTAAAATCATTAATAATTATAGCCTATTAAGGAAAGCTTGTATAACAGCAAACTATCAATTTCAGTAAGAAAAAAAGTATAGTTGTTTTCCCCCCCCCCCCCCAAAATTAATTTAGAAGTAGATACAAAATTCTAGCCTTTTAACTTCTTCATTCCTGAGATGGACAGAAATACCCAGATATATAGCAATAGGTTTTTTATTTATACTTAAAATCTGATATACCAGATAGTCTTCATAGTTCCAATTTTGTTGGTTTGATGTCATTTCATGAATTTGGTATGATGTACTATTTTACTCACAGAAAAAGTGTCTGGGGGAGAAGGCAGCTGAGGGAGTAATGCTTATGGAAACAGTGCATTCTTCCTCCCATTCCTAACCATCCAGAGTTGAATAACAATCCCACTTATTAATCTAACTAGTGGCCCGATGCACAAAATTCAAGCAAGTGTAGGCCCTCGCAGCCCCGGCTTTGTCCTGAAGGTCCTCCTGACAGTCATTCTGCTGTTTGGTCTAATTTGCACATTAGCTCTTTATTATATAGGACTAGAGGCCCAGTGCACAAAAATTTGTGCACTGGCGGGGGAGGAGGGGTGTCCCTCAGCCCTACTTGTGCTCTCTCACAGTCTGGGACCCTTTGGGAGATAACCACCTGCTGGCTTAGGCCTGCTCCCCGGGTGGCAGATGGCAGGCCTGATCCCTCGGTGCCTGCCCCGCCTCCCCGGGTTGCGCACACGGCAGGGCTGATCCGGGGGTTAAGGCTCCATCCCGGGTCGTGCACACAGCAGGGACGATTTGGGGGTTGGGGCGCTGCCCCGGGTCGCGCACACAGCAGGGTCGATCCGGGGGTTGGGGTGCCGCCCAATCGCTGCTGCCCCGCCCAGCCACCCCGGGTTGGGTCGCACATGGGACGCCCGGCAGATTGCTGCTGCACCACCCAGCCGTCCCGGGTTGGGTCGTATACGGACACCTGCCACCCTGGGTCGCAGATAGCAGGCCCGGATGGCGGCAGGGCAGGCGGGATAGCGCTGTCCCGCCCCACCGCCCCGGGTCGCAAATAGCAGGCCCAGATGGCAGCGGGGCAGGCGGGATGGCACTGTCCCGCCCTGCCTGCAGTATGCAAATTAGCTGCCGTCTTTGCTGGTGGTTAATTTGCATATCATGCTGACTAGCCAATGGGAGGCGTAGCAAAGGTACAGTCAATTACCATGTTTGTATATTATTAGATAGGATTCCCAAAATCACAGAGTGTAGGCTTAGTTTTGCCCTTAAAATCTCTGAACAAGTTTTTCTGTAAATCCATGTAAACATGGGTTTCTGTTAAGGCAACAAGAAACATCTGAAACTCTCAGAATTTTTATTTCTTCCCCAGTTCTTACTCTTCCACATCTCCTGCAGGTCCCAACCTATAAAGTCTGAACTCAGAAACAGGTTTTTCTCTGTCAACAATGGCCTTCAAAATATCCGAATAGATGAAAAAAGGAAGGAGCAGAAAGTGTCAGCGTGCTCCCAGAATAAAAGGAAGAGTATTCCTGGATGGATACTTATGAACTTGCAATAGCAATTGTCCGCCTGAAATTTTTACTGTATGTAAAGTTTTCATTATTAAGATTTTAAAAAGCTCTCTCATTAAAAATGTGTAGATTAAAAATGAAGAGAAGTGAAGTTGGAAATACCCATATAGACTAATAGTTTTTAAAATGTATATCTAGCCGAAAGACATATGAAAACATGCTCAAAGTCACTAATTATACGAGAGATGCAAATCAAAACGACAATGCGGTATCATCTCACACCTGTCAGGATGGCTATCATCAACAAATCAACAAACAACAAGTGTTGGAGAGGATGCGGAAAAAAAGGAACCCTTCTGCACTGTTGGTAGGAATGCAGACTGGTACAGCCACTGTGGAGAACAGTATGGAGTCTCCTCAAAAAACTAAAAATGGAACTCCCATTTGACCCAGTGATCCCACTTCTAGGACTATATCCCAAGAAACCAGAAACACCAATCAGAAAGGATATATGCACCCCTATGTTCACAGCAGCACAATTCACCATAGCTAAGATCTGGAAACAGCCTAAGTGCCCATCAGCAGATGAGTGGATTAGAAAACTCTGGTACATCTACACAATGGAATACTATGCTGCGGTAAAAAAGAAGGAACTCTTGCCTTTTGCAACAGCAAGGATGGAACTGGAGAGCATTATGCTAAGTGAAATAAGCCAGTCAGAGAAAGATAAATACCACATGATCTCACTCATTTGTGGATTATAGAGAACAACATAGACTGATAAACAGGGACAGATTCAAAGACAGAGAAACAGCAATCAGACTATCACTCCCCAGAGGGAAAGTAGGGGAGAGACGGGGTAAGGGGAAGAGATCAACCAAAGGACTTGTATGCATGCATATAAGCCAAACCAATGGACATGGACAACAGGGGGATGAGAACATGAGTGGGGGGAGGGGGGTTAATGGGAGGGATAAGGACAAATTTGTAATATCTTAACTAATAAAGAATTTAAAAAAATTTATACACATGCATACTAATCGATATGTTTATGCATGAGTTAGTATACATGTTTTTATTTTCTAGCTCTATCCACCGAGAGGCAATGAACACACCAAATCTTGGTTTCTAAATACAATCCTCCAATAAAAGGAACCAGGGCTCAATGGAGAACTTAGTGATTGACCCCAAGGTGAGGATAGGTAAAAAGAGCCTGGGGCAGTGGTCGGCAAACTCATTAGTCAACAGAACCAAATATCAACAGTACAATGATTGAAATTTCTTTTGAAAGCCAAAATTTTTAAACTTAAACTATATAGGTAGTACATTGTTATTAACTTAATTAGGGTACTCCTAAGGCTTAGGAAGAGCCACACTCAAGGGGCCAAAGAGCCGCATGTGGCTCGCGAGCTGCAGTTCGCTGACCACAGGCCTGGGGCATCTCGTTATGCTACAAAGAAAGTGCTTTAGGGGAAAAAAAATGGGGCATACTCAAAGGGCACAGGAACCCACCTGAAAGATCTACTAATGGCCAGAACTGGATCAACTTGAGCAACAAAATTAAAAGTAATCATGTTGAACCCAAATAATAAAATATTCATGAACCCATACTGATATAAATAAATAGGGAAGAAGCAATAACACTTCCTTCAGAAGAGTCAAAACCAGGAAAGACAAGAACTCAATGCAATGAAGATACTCGATTGAATTCTGGAGCAGGAAAATAGTTATCAGTGGGAAAACTGCTGAAACTGAAACAAGTTCTGTTCTTCAGTTAGTAGTATTGAATCAAAGTTAGTTTTTTAGTTTTGGTAAATGTTCCACTGTTATGTAAAATATTAACATAAAGGGAAGCTGAATGAAAGGTACCCAGAACGCTCTATACTCTCTTGCAACTCTTCTGTAAGTCTAAATTTACCTCTGAAAAAAAGCGTTAAAATTGAAAAAATTGAGAAAAATTGGGGGAAAAATGGAGAGGCTGAATTCCTCTTCTGCAAGTCTTTAAATCCTTTCCTTAACCACTCTTGGCATTCCACTGTACCTTAAAAAGAATGCAATTTTCTTTTTCCATTTAATTTTTCTTTTTTGCAAAATCAGCAATATAATTATGTTCTTTTTATCATCTCCTTTTTAGACAGCCTAATTCACCATTTCTGTGTATCAACCTATTTTTTCTTCTAATATACTATGAGGGTCTATTATGTCATTTATGCAAAAATAAAAATTAAATGCCAGCAGTTAACATCTAAATGCTTAATATGTTTCAGGCATTATATTAAGGGTTGTAAGCACATAGTTACCTTTAATCCTCACAACAATCTGTGAGGTAAGAACTATTATTATTATCCCCACTTTACATGTGGGAACTAAAAAGTTACAAATCTTGCCCAAGGTCAGAGCATTTAAGTGTCTGATACAAAGCTTCTGCTCCTAGAATACATGCTCTTAATCAATATACTGTCTGCCTCTGACTTTAAGCTGAGTTACTGATCACCTCCTATTGAAATGTAATATAAGTCTTAAAGAAAGAGTAAAACTGGATTTGTTGTTGCCTTGAATAGATTAAAATATATTTCATAACATCTCAACTATAATATTTGATTTGCACAATAAATGTTTAAGGTAGTATCTTCCACGTCTGTATATAAAACATCTAATTCTAGATAGTGATTGTTAGTTTGTGAACACACAGGAGAAGCAAAATGAAATTATTTAACCCTTTAGTGTAAAAAATTCTATGAAATTCCAAATAAGAATCTCAAGTTTATGATGCCAAAATGTACTATAATCAAAGAATCATACATTTATTTTTTCTCAAGAAATTTGTCCACTGTAGCTAAGTTGTTGAATTTACTAGCATGAAGTTGTTCTTAATATTTCCTTATATCCTTTTAATGTCCATAGGATATGTAGTGAAGTAGCTTCTTTCATGCCTACTACTAGTAATTTTTGTCTTCTCTCTTTTTATCCTGACCAATCTGACTAGAGATCTGTCAACTGCATTCATTTTCTCAAAGAATCAGTTTTGGTTTCACTGATTTCACCTATTGTCTATTTTCTAATTCACTGATTTCTGCATTTACCTTTATTGTATCCTTCCTCTGAAATCTCTGGGTTTAATTTGCTCTTTTCTTTTCCTAATTTCATGTGGTAGGAATTTAGATGGCTGATTCAAAACTCTTTTTCCCCCTAATATAAGCATTTAATGCTATATATTTCCATCTGAGTATGGCTTTAGCTTCCTCCCACAAATTATATTACATTTCCAGTTAGTTCAAGTATTTTCAATTTTGCCTTTCTTTGAGCCTGGGTATTTAAAAGTGTGTCATTTACTTTTCAATTGTTTGAGGATTTTCCAGATATCTTTCTTTGTGTTACTGATTTCTAAGTCAATTCCATTATGGTTAGAGAACATCCTATCTAATAAAGGTAATATCCAAATTAACCATCACTCCAACACACAAGATGGCAACCCCCATGTGGTAAAAGATGGCCAGCAGGGGAGGGCAGTTGTGGGCGATCAGGCCAGCAGGGGAGGGCAGTTAGCGGTGACCGGGCCTGTAGAGGAAAGCAGTTAGGGGGAGACCCAGGCCTGCAGGGGAGAGCAGTTAGGGGCGACCAGGCCAGCAGGGGAGGGCAGTTGGGGGGGACCAGGACTGGAGGGGAGGATAGTTAGGGGTGCCCAGGCCAGCAGGGGAAGGCAGTTAGGGGTAATTGGGCCGGGAGGAAAGCAGTGAGGCATCAATCAGGCAGGCAGGGGAGTGGTTAGGGGGTGATCAGGCTGGCAGGCAGAAGTGGTTAGGAGCAATCAGGCAGGCAGGCAGGCGAGCGGTTGGGAGCCACAGTCCTGGATTGGGAGAGGGATCCCAGACTGGAGAGGGTGCAGGCTGGGCTGAGGGACACACACACACACACACACACACACACACACACACACACACACACAGTGCACAAATTTCGTGCACCGGACCTCTAGTATTTTGAATAATTTCAATTCTTTTAAATTTGTTAAGGTTGGTTTAATGGCCCAGAAAATGGTCTCATGGTAAATGTTTTGCTGTTGCTGGTTTAAATGTTTCATACATGTTAAGTTGGTTAATTGTGTTTTTCAAATGTTCTATCTCCTTAGATTTCATACTAGTTCCATCAATTTTTTTGTGTTTTTTCTTGAATTTTTATTGATTTTTAGAGAGGAAGAGAAACATTGATGTGAGAAACTTTGATCAGTTGCCTCCTGCATGCACCCCAACCAGGGATTGAACCCACAACCTGGGTATGTGCCCTGACTAGGAATCAAACCTGCCATCTTTTGGTGTACAGGATGATGCTCCAACTGAGTCACCTGGCCAGAGCACGCCAACTTCCTTTTGATTATTATTTACATGCTATATCTTTTCCATTCTTTTACTTAAACCTACTTGTGTCTTTAAATTTAAAGTTGATTTCTGGTAGAAACATACTAAATTTTATCTAATCTGACAATCTCTGTCTTTTACTTGGAATGTATAAACCATTTCCATTTAATGTAATGCCAATATAGGTTTAAATTTCCCCTCTTGCTTTCTGTTCTCTTTCTTCTGTTCCCTGGATTTACATAACTGAAAAGGACTTTAGAGTTAATCTAATTCAAGTACTTAATTTTACAAAGGAAAATTTGAGGCTCAGAAAGGTTTTGACATTGTTCAGTCACACAGCTAAATTTGACCATATAATCAAACAAGCGAAAACTCAGGTCTTCTGCCCTAACCGGTTTGGCTCAGTGGATAGAGCGTCAGCCTGCGGACTCAAGGGTCTCAGGTTCGATTCCGGTCAAGGGCATGCACCTTGGTTGCGGGCACATCCCCAGTAGGGAGTGTGCAAGAGGCAGCTGATTGATGTTTCTCTCTCATCGATGTTTCTAACTCTCTACCCCTCTCCCTTCCTCTCTGTAAAAAAAAAAATCAATAAAATATATATTAAAAACAAACAAACAAACAAAAAACTCAAGTCTTCTGACTCAAGGCACTGATGATTTTTTCAAGATACCATTCATAGATCACGGTTAAAATGAGAATAAATACCCTTTGAAGAACTGCTCAAACTGAAAGTGCTAATCTGCTAAAATGTGATTTACAATGTCTCATCTCTTCTCTTCTACTGTCCCCTCATAGAAGCTCTACACACATTATTAACCTACATTATTACTAACATATATATAGACACACATATAATTTGCTCATATGTCTTTCAGTAATATACATTACAGTGAGAACAAGTATATATTTTCAAATTTTTCTATTTGGGGAAAAACTACCTGTTAAATAACTTTCCAAACGAAACATTCTTTCTTCCGTAATTTTAGCCATTTATAAGGTTTTATTTATTACAATCCCTTTAAAAATGAAGAAGGCAAGTGTCATCTAATGGGAGAGGAAGGAATCATGGGTTCTAATAAGAAAGCTTCAATTGATGTAAGTCTTTATGGTATATACTTATCCAAAAGTTTGTGATAGAAATATCTTTGGGCAGACTATATTTAACCTAAATTTATAATAGTTTCTGGCTTGCTCTGAATGTTTTATAAAACAAAATATGATATATATAAGGGAGTTTTCATTAATGACAGACTAAGTCTTACTTTGCTAACAAGAGCAGGAATGTTCATTGAATTTGTTGCAAATCCCATGCCATATGCCATAGCAGCTTCTACTCCCAAGAAACTTGCCACAAGCTTTTCTAGTTCTTCATGCTTGTCCAGGTTACCTGTGTGAAGAAGTTAATGAAGTCAATATCACCAAACCCAAAATTTAAGAATCATTCATTACTTTACTGCCTGAAATCTAGCTGAAGGAAAGACCTACAACTAAGAATATTTTAAAAAACCACACTGAACTGGTTGGAGGGGTGGAAACAAGGAATGGCTGGGTCCCACACTCATGTGTGGCGGATAAGAAATCAGGAAGACTGCTGGTGGGAATGCAGACTGGTGTAGCCACTGTGAAAAACAGTATGGAGTTTCCTTAAAAAATTAAAAATGGAACTCCCATTTGACCCAGTAATTCCACTTCTAGGAATATATCCCAAGGAATCAGAAACACCAATCAGAAAGGATATATGCACTCCTATGTTCATAGCAGCACAATTTACACTAGCTAAGATTTGGAAACAGCCTAAGTGCCCATCAGCAGATGAGTGGATTAAAAAACTGTGGTACATCTACACAGTGGAATACTACACGGCTGTAGAAGAAACTCTTATCATTTGCAACAGCATAGATGGACCTGAAGAGCATTATACTAAGCGAAATAAGCCAATCGGAGAAAGAAAAATATCACATGATCTCATTTATTTGTGGAATATAATGAACAACATAAACTGATGAACAAAAATAGGTCCAGAGACATAGAAGCACTGAACAGACCGTCCAACCTTAGACGGGGGGTGGGGGGGTGGGGGGGTGGTGTTAAGAGAGCAACCAAAGGACTTATATGCATGCATATAAGCATAATCCATGGACACAGAGTGTAGGGGGGGGTGAGGTCATGTGCTAGGGAGTGGGACTAGCCGGGTAGAGGTCAATGGGGGGAAAAAGGAGACATATGTAATACAGTAGGTCCTCGGGTTACGTCGGAGATCTGTTCCTACGGCGCAATGTAACGCGATTTTCGCCCTAAGTCAGAATCCACCTACATGAGCACCTACATCACTCACATGGAGCACATACACAGCAGTAATGAAGTGAACCAGTAAAAAAAATTTAAAAGAAAGATACCAATTTCTGACCTTTACTTGTGGTAAATAAATAATAAAAAACATAAAGCACATATGTCAAAATGACAGAACTTTTTTTTTTATAAATGCTGTAAATGGGAGATGACGACGTAACCACGAAACAGCCTACATCGAGTCCGACGTAACCTGAGGACTACCTGTACTTTAAACAATAAAATTTTTTTTAAAAAATCAGGAGGGATATCTCAGCTGTGGAGGTCCCCTCTGAGAAGTGAGGGGTCACAGCACCCAACCCGGGTTCCCAGCCCAGGGTTCCAGTGCCAGGAAGAGAAATCCACATAATTTCTGGGGGTAAAAACCAGCGTTGACTGTGGCTGAGTGAGATGGAGGGCTGCTGGAGTCCTAGGCAGTTTCTCTTAAAGGGTCCATGCGTAGACTTGCTCTGACTCATTCCCTCTGGGTTCCAGCATTGGGGCAGCAGCTCAAAAGGCACCAGGGAAACAAAGGGAGGAACTGAACTGTCTGGAGGGGCAGCTTTCTCCTAGACAGAAGTGCTGGCAGAGGCCACTGTTCCTTTTTTGAGACCCTCCTCATGCCCTACCCACAGAACTGGTAGATGTGCACCATATTCGAGTCTCCATGAATCTGGCTGACACTGTTCTCCTGGCCCTGGTGATTCCCTGAGACCCCCATCCCACCCAACTGTGGGTCCACCCAAACTTTTTCCAGTTGCTTTTCCAAATGAATAGCCTGTTTTGGCTTGTGCTTCAGATTTTCCTAAAATCTCTCAAACAAGCAGCATCTGGCCTCAGCATGCCTTGTTGTTCTCACTAAGTGGCCCCAGGCCCAGCACTAGCAGCAGCCAGCCTTAGTTTGCAGCTTTGCCTTGCTGCACTCCAAACCCAGCATAAGTAGCAACCATCTGCAGATTGCTTTGTAGCTCATGCTGGGTGTCCCCAGGCAGAAGACAGGCATTAGTTGACCTTGGCCTGCACTTTATGAAAAAGTACTTTATAAAATATAAACTGCCATAAAGATGTGTGATTTCTATATGTGGTTAATGCTCCCTTAACCACATCATTAGGGACCCTAAGAGAAAACAACCCAGCTGTATTTGCCAATCTCTAGACCAGGGGTGGGCAAACTTTTTGACTTGAGGGCCACAATGGGTTCTTAAACTGGACCGGAGGGCCGGAACAAAAGCATGGATGGAGTGTTTGTGTGAACTAATATAAATTCAAAGTAAACATCATTACATAAAAGGGTACGGTCTTTTTTTCCCCAATAGTTTTATTCATTTCAAACGGGCTGGATCCAGCCCGTGGGCCGTAGTTTGCCCACAGCTGCTCCAGACCCATGCGAATAACAATGAATTGTTTTTTATTCTTTATTTAATCATAGAGAGGAAGAGAAAGGTAAAGATAGATGCATCAATGATGAGAGAGAATCATTGATTGGCTGCCTCTTGCATGCCCCCCACTGGGGATTGAGCCCACAACCCGGGTATGTGCCCTGACTGGGAATCAAACCATGACCTCCTGGTTCATGGGCCCATGCTCAACCACTGAGCCACAATGGCTGTGCTGAATTGTTTTAATCCACTAAGTTTTGATGTGCTTCACAGTAATAAATATCCAGACTGATGCCTTATAACTTCTATGGTTATCAGTCACTAGAACAAAATGAAGAATTTGAAATTTTCCTTTTAACTAAATAAATTAAATCTCTTTACATAAATCTGTTCTCTTTTACATTTTATAGACTTGTACTACTAATAAAAAGAATTAGCATTTAATGAGTATTTACCATGTTACAAGCACTTTACATGAATTAGCTTCTTAAAACAATCCTATAAGATAGGAATTATTATTAGCCCCAAATTACCAGTACGGAAATAGAATTAACTTTCATATGCTCACAGGCTCAGATATGAAGTGGTGCTCTTTAATGAACTATCATTTGCAAAAGTCAATAAAGTCAACACTAAAGTTATAAATGAAACAATAGTATCGAACATACTCTGTATGTATAACATAATGGAAAAGAAAAATACGTCTCAAAATGTGTTGAAAGCATTAAAATCATCCATTAATTCAGAAAAATAAAGCATTCTTTATCTGATCTAAACTACATGGCAAGGTATGTATTTGGATACTTAATATTCTAGCACTCTATCCATATTACTCCCTCCTGAGTAAAAAAGTTAAGAACATCAGCTAGCCAAACAGACTATACTCACCAATTTCCTGCCGAGTGCTGCACACGCCAACTCCATAATCCTCTAGGACTTTGGCAGCTGCCTCCTGACATGATCCAGTATTTCGTGCAAATCCAAGATAGTTGTAGGAACCCATGTTTATAACACCTTTAATCGTATTCCCTGTGTACCTGTATTTCAATAGGATGATTGTTCATGAAACCCATGAACATGGTCAAACACTTACATATGATAATAAATGTATTGGTAATACCAAAGGAAGCAATATATGTAAGAAACAGAGAGAATATGGTCTAAATGAAAAATAGCTCAAACTCACTACCAATAAATGAAATGAAAGTTAAAATACCAATTTTTGCTTATCAATAATGATAAAGATTTAAAAACTGACCATAGCCAGCATTGGTCAGGACTATTTCATACACTGTAGATAAGAATATCAGAGTACTGCCCTAACTGGTTTGGTTCAGTGGATAGAGCGTCGGCCTACGGACTGAAGGGTCCCAGGTTCGATTCCAGTCAAGGGCATGTACCTTGGTTGCGGGCACATCCCCAGTAGGTGGTGTGCAGGAGGGAGCTGACCGATGTTTCTCTCTCATTGATGTTCCTAACTCTCTATCCCTCTCCCTTCCTCTCTGTAAAAAAATCAATTAAAATATATTAAAAAAAAAAAAGAATATCAGAGTACTTTTTTTTGGAAGGCAGTTTGACAGTACTTATCCATTAAAAGATATCCTCCAGTGAGGACTAACCAAAGGAAAAAAAAGAGTCACAATACAATTGTGACCATGTCTCTTTCCCAGGCACACAAACCAGTGACATTCCTAATTGTGGAAGCTCAGACAGTTGACCGCTCAAGTGAAGACAACATGGTTCAGAGGCACATCCAACTTAAGTTGAACATGAAGTATGAACAAGAAATAAATTGCCAATCTTTTAACTTGAGATTTTGGAGTTTTTAACACAGGATGATGCAGCCCAACCTGCATGTGTACACTATAAACATCAAAATTATAGAAAACTAAGTAGCCACTACAAATAATGAGCTTGCTATGAATATACACAAAGATGTTACTGATATGTTAGCAAGTAAAAAAACAAGATGCAGTATCATTTCTATAGTATGATGCCATTTTTGTAAATCAAAAACTGTGTGTAATCCTACTAGACACATTATATACATATCCCACAGAAAACACCTGGAGGAATAACACACTACAAACTGATAACAATGGTTACCTCTGGGGAGTGAGGATTAGTAGGGCAGTGGATTTGCAAAGGGAAAGTGGTTAGTTCTCATGGGGACTTTCAATTTATCTTTAGTGCTTGTCTTTTTTTTTTTTTTTAATAGCAATGCAATCATGTAATACTTGAGCAATCTAAACAAAATAAAATTTTATAAAGTTTTCTAAACTATTGAACCCATTTAAGTAAAAACACTCTACATATCCTTGAATCATTTGAGAAATCAAAATACCCAGAAATAAATTCAGATACTTGATTCTGGTAAGTACTATAATAGAAAAGACAGTTTTTCTTTGTGTTATTTTTTTGTTGATGTTGTCTTTTTAAAATATATTTTTACTGATTTCACAGAGGAAGGAAAAGGGAGAAAGAAATAGAAGCATCAATGACAGAAAATCATTGATTGGCTGCCTCCAGCACGCCCCCCACTGGGGATTGAGCCCGCAACCCAGGCATGTGCCTTTGACCAGAATCAAACCTGGGACCCTTCAGTCCAGAGGCCAATGCTCTACCCATTGAGCAAAACCGGCTAGGGCTTATTTTGTTTTACTAGGTCCAATTTTGCTTTCAACTATAACCCAACACAGTATCAAACTAATAAAAAAAATGTATTTTAAACATCCCAATAACAATGAACAATATGCAAGGAAATTAATCACACTGTATTGTATTTTCAGCTTCCACTGCTGTTTTGACAAAATACTGTCAAATTTGCAATAGAATATTTTAAAAATCAAAAATTCCTTTTTTTCGTTGTTAGGAAATAATTTCCCAAACAAGACTTACCTGAATGACCAGTTGTAATCATGAGACTGTCTCTCCATGATGTCCATCCTGGCTCCAGGCACACTACAGATTGGTCGATTCCAGTTGTCTCTAATCCTCATGTAGAGGTTCCTTGTATAGAAGTTTTCAAAATCCTGATACAATGGCACAAAGTCCTACAAACAAATGGTGAAATATCATAAACTTAACTAAGTTACTTTTTAACAATTTACAACTTCCCTTTTCATATTGCAATAGCACTTGAGAATGAGGTCAATTATACTGATTTAGTTCGGCCAGCATGGCTCTTTCAAAATGTTTTCAGCCATTCATGGCCCATGAATCAGGAGGTTGAGGTTCAATTCCTGACCAGGGCACATGCCTGGATTGTGGGCTTGATCCCTAATAGGGGGTGTACAGAAGGCAGCTGATCATATTTCTCTCTCATTGATATTTCTATCTCTCTATCCCTCTCCCTTTCTCTCTCTAAAATCAATCCTATATAATAAAAGGGTAATATGCAAATTGACCGAACGGCAGAACGCCAGTCGCTGGAATGACTGGTCGCTATGATACTGGTCGCTCAACACAGGAACTGCCCCCTGGTATTCAGTGTATTCCATAGGGGGAGCTCCGCTCAGCCACAAGCCAGGCTGACAGCTGGCAAGCACCACTGTGGTGGTGGGAGCCGAGCCTGCCTCTGCAGCAGTGCTAAGGATGTCCGACTTCGGCTTAGGTCCACTCCCCGCAGGCCTAAGCCACAGTTGGACATCCCCTCAAGGGCTCCTGGACTGCGAAAGGGCGCAGGCCAGGCTGAGGGACCCCCCTCCCCCCCACACACATACCCAGTGTACAAAATTTCGTGCACTGGGCCTCTAGTAGAAATCTACACTAATAAAAGAGAAACATGGTAATTGGCGCAAGACCGCTACCCTTTTCATTGGCTAATCAGCGAGATATGCAAATTAACTGTCAGCCAAGATGGCGGCCGGCAGCCAGGCAGCTTGAAACTAACATGAGGCTTGCTTGCCTCAGTGGCGGAGGATCCTTGGAGGAAACCAACGTTCCCCACCTGCGGCTGCAGGCCTCTGAGCGGGCAGTTTAAGAAACATTGTAACAAATACCGCCGGACTTCAGCCAGCAGATTTGCAACATTGTAAGCAAAGGCCAGAAACCTACTTTCAGCCGGAGCCCTAAGAGCTGGAGCCAAGCCTCAAGGTAAAGCTGGCCCAGAATAAAAAAAGAAAAAAGAAAAAAAGGAGTGGTTGGGAACTTCAGTCACTCCCAGCCTGAAAACAGCCCTCAGCCCCTCACCCAGACTGGCCAGGCACCCCAGTGGGGACCCCCACCTTGAAGGGTGTGTGACCAGCTGCAAACAGCCATCACCCCCTCACCCAGGCTGGCCAGGCACCCCAGTGGGGACCCCCACCCTGATCCAGGATACCCTTCAGGGCAAACCAGCGGGCCCCACCCATGCACCAGGCCTCTACCCTATATAGTAAAAGGGTAATATGCCTCCCGGCACCGGGATCAGCGTGACAGGGGGCAGCGCCCAAACCCCCTGATCACCCTGCGGCTCTGTGTGTGACATGGGGAGGGGCCACAACCCCCTGAGCAGCCCTGCTCTGTGCCTGATAGGGGGGAGCTCCCCAACCCCGCCCCCCCCCCCAACGGGTCCTGCTCTGTGTGTGATGGGGTAGAGCCATAACCTCCCCATCGGCCCTGCCCTGAGTGTGAGAGGGGCGGCGCCCCAACCCCCTGATGGGCCCTGCTCTGTGCGTGACGGGGTGGCGCCACAACCTCCCCATCGACCCTGCCTTGAGTGTGACAGGGGACTGTGCCCCAACCCCCCAATTGGCCCTACCCTGAGAGTGACTGAGGGTGGCATCACATCCTCCCAATCTGCCCTGCTCTGTGCATGACGGGGTGGCGCCCCAACTCCCCAATCAGCCCTGGTCTGAGCCCGACCAGGGGCTGCACCTAGGGATTGGGCCTGCCCTTACCCGGGAGCAGGCCTAAGCCAGCAGGTCGTTATCTCCCGAGGGGTCCCAGATTGCTAGAGGGCACAGGCCGGGCTGAGGTAACCCCCCTTCCCCCGAGTGCACAAATTTTTGTGCACCGGGCCTCTAGTCTAATCTAATAAAAGAGAAACATGCAAACTGACTGCACCTCCACTACCCCCCAAGCCACGCCCACCAGCCAATCAGAGCAACTATATGCAAATTAACCCAACCAAGATGGCAGCCGGTAGCCACGAAGCTGGAGCAAGCAGGAGGCTTGGTTGCCCCGGCAATAGAGGAAGCCAAGCTTCCTGCCTGCCCTGGCCAGCTGTGGCCTCCGCTCAAGGCAACAAAGTTTCAATTATAGAAGATAAACAAATCCTAGATACCTGCTTCCAGCCAGCCTCCAGCTTGGGGAGATATATATATATATATATTTTTTAATGTATTTTATTGATTTTTTACAGAGAGGAAGGGAGAGGGATAGAGAGTTAGAAACATCGATCAGCTGCCTCCTGCACACCCGCTACTGGGGATGTGCCCACAACCAAGGTACATGCTCTTGACTGGAATCGAACCTGGGACCTTTCAGTCCGCAGGCCGACACTCTATCTGCTGAGCCAAACCGGTCAGGGCTAGAAATATATATTTTTTAAAGATTAGTTAAATAAAATTATACTGAGTTAACTGACACAGAAAACATTTTGAAAGGCATAAATTCTGTTTATATTAAAACAACTCTTAGGTAAAAGTCACATAGCTTTGATGGTTGATCTATAAGAAATGGTTGAATGCAGAGCCAAAGAATTGAATAAAGCAGGCCTCTAAAAATAAACTTAGTTGTACATTTCTGTCATTAAAAGTTTTCCTTCCTAATAAAATAAAAAAGACTAGTGTCCTGCCCCCTACCCCAAGTAAAATACTGACTGGGGGAAATGCCATAAAAACTCCTATAATTTCAGTTTCTAACAAGAAAAATAATTCCAAAATTAAGATTCCATTCTTGGCATATTTTTAAGGATCAAAATGAAATTAATTCAAAGAAAAATGATAAAAGCAAAAGACTCTTAAGTAGCTTATAGAAAGATCCCTGCGTCTGGTTTCATTCCTTACATAGAAGTTTTTAATACAAATTAAAAAAACAGCCCTGGCCCGTTTGGCTCAGTGGATAAAGCGTTGGCCTGCGGACCAAAGGGTCCAGGGTTCAATTCCGGCAAGGGCACATACCTCAGTTGCAGGCTCCTCCCTAGTGCAGGCCCTGGTCAGGGCGTGTGCAGGAGGCAACCAATCGATGTGTTTCTCTCACATCAATGTTTGTCTTTTCTTCTCTCTTCTACTCTCTTTAAAAATCAATGGAAAAATATCCTCAAGTGAGGATTAAAAATAATAATAATGAAAAATAGTTTTAAAAAAGTTAAAAAATATATATATAAGAAAGATTCTCAAAATGAATTCCATAATCAAGGACTTAACACCCTTTTTTTCATCCCTGAAGTTAAGTTATACTAAAATTAAGCCTGTAAAAAATAAAGTCACCATGAGCTAAAATGAATGAATATGCTGTGTCCCATGTGGTTTGACCATTGCTCAGAACACACATGACTAGAACACACAGAATCTACTTAAATCCTGAAGGTAAATGGTAAAACAAACAAACAAAACTGTACTACAGTTTTACTAGTCAGAAAACCACTGAGCTTCAAGGCCTCGGGTCTGGGCTTGGTGCCAACCTAAGTTAATTTATAATAATAATAAAAGCATAATAATGCTAATTAGATGGGAGAGCCAAACGTCCTTCCAGACGAAGCCGCGGTGGTGGGGGCTGAGGAAGAGGCAGTTAGGGGTGATCAGGCAGGCAGGTGAATGGTTAGGGGCAATCAGGCAGGCAGGCAGAGTGGTTAGGGGTGACCAGGCAGGCAGGTGAGCAGTTTGGGGTGATCAGGCAGGCAGGCCAGCAGTTAGGAGCCAGCGGTCCCGGATTGTGAGAGGGATGTCCAACTGCTGGTTTAGGCTCACAGGGATCAGGCCTAAACCAGCAGTCGGACATCCCCCGAGGGGTCCCGGATTGCGAGAGGCTGCAGGCCAGGCCAAGGGACCCCACTGGTGCATGATCGGGGCCAGGGAGGGGCATGGGAGGTTGGCCAGTTGGGGAGGGACTGTGGGAGGGTTCCAGGATATGTCCAGCCCATCTGGCTCAGTCTGGATCAGCCGGACTCCAACAGCAAGCTTACCTACCGGTCGAAGTGTCTTCCCCTGATGGTCAGTGCATGTCATAGTGAGCGGTAGAGCAGCCTTAGCATATCATTAGCATATTACGCTTTGATTGGTTGAATGGCCGGCCAGATGACTGGACACTTAGCATCTTAGGCTTTTATTATATAGGATTTTATGATCCCAAGCAAGCACTTTCCCTCACCTCTTTCCAATATTAATACTAAAATTTGCCTATCCCTGGACTACATCTAATCCAGCATCAGAAAACAAGCTCTACCATAACGATGAATTATTCTTTCTTTCCCTCTAAAAGAATTATATGCATATATGCAAGGCCCAAGGACACAGACAATAATGTAGTGAAGATCTGGGGTGTGGTCTGGGTGGAGGGGAGGAAAGGGATGGGAGGATGGGGGACATCTGTAATACTGTCAACAATAAAATAAATAAATAAATAAATAGCCCTAGCTGGTTTGGCTCAGTGGAAAGAGTGTCAACTGGCAGACCAAAGGGTCCCTGGTTCGATTCTACTCATGGACATGGACCTCAGTTGCAGGCTCAATCTCTGGGCCCCATTGAGGCGCCTGCGGGAGGCAATCAATCGATGCATTTCTCTCACATCAATGTTTCTCTTTCTGTCTCTCCTCTTCCCTTTCACTCTCTCAAAAAAGATCAATGGTAAATATCCTCAGGTGAGGATTAATAAAAAATAAATAAATAAGTAATATTTATTATTACTTCCTCCAAAAATTGTTTCCTGACTAATCCTATGCTACTCAGTTTACTTTTTTGTTCTAAATCTGCATACAATTCAAGGACTATTTACGTATAGAAAGCTTTGCAAAGGCCTATAAATTCAAAGTGTTAATGTTTCTTCAACAAAATTAGAAACTAAAAGAATAAAATCTATGTATTCCAATTCTTTCACACAGATAGCCCCAATACTTAAACAATTTACCATGAAACAAGTTCCAAAGATACTATACTTATTCACCAAGTAATTCAGATGAATCCCCTCCCTCTGTCCCTTCCATTCATCATGCTTGACAGAGCACCAGCTGTGCAAACTCTATTGTCATTCTCCTGCTCAAAAACTGCCCAGGACTCCTCAGTGCCTACCAAACTTCTTAGTTTACATTCAAAACACAATTTTTCATACACTCAAACACTGGTTCCAAACACTGCTCATGCCTTTACCTATACTTTCCTCTCTATACCATAATCAGCTCATCCCATCTCCACCTCTACCTGTCATTTATTAGGTCTCTACAGTATGTTGACACTATGGGGGGTCCTGGTAGATAAAGATTTTCTAGTCTGAATATGTGATAAAACTTTAGCTCCCATCCAGTCATAACTGCCATCAACTCAGTCTAGTAGGAAAAGATTGCCTGTGAACAAGTAATTGCAATACCACACTATACAGTAAGTGTATAGTAAGCTGTAAGTTATGGTAAGTAAGCCATACCTGAGGGATGTAAAAAAAAATCAACATACCATGGATGCATGTTAGCTAGAAAGTCTATTTGAGACATACAGGGGGTCAAAAAAAATGGTAAAGAAAATTTTAATTTGTTCTGGTTTTCAATTATGAAAATTAGTTTGGCCAACTGGATCAAGTTCTAAATGCAGGGCTTTGTTTGCATTAGGTATTTAAAAAATACCTTTTTGCCGAAACCGGTTTGGCTCAGTGGATAGAGCGTCGGCCTGCGGACTGAAAGGTCCCAGGTTTGATTCCGGTCAAGGGCATGTACCTTGGCTGCGGGCACATCCCCAGTGGGGGGTGTGTAGGAGGCGGCTGATCGATGTTTCTCTCTCATGGATGTTTCTAACTCTCTCTCTCTCTCCCTTTCTCTCTGTAAAAAAATCAATAAAATAAAAATTTTTTAAAAAATACCTTTTTAATGAAATTAACTTGTAGGGATCTCAGGGCAAAGAGTAAGATGGCCAACTTATGATGCTTGAGCTGGGAAGGATGCAGAATGGTTGAGATGACAAAGAATGCCTGGACCCTTTTCCCCAGGGCCAGAATCTTCAATCCTGACTGGCTTTGGCTTGCTAGTTCCAGAAAGAACCTTTTCCTCTCTCATGTTTCCGGATGCCCTCACGTGATCACAGTACATTCCCAGTGTTTCCTGGCTCCTCTCTCAGTGGTGACCTTACTGCCACTTACATCTCTCTCCTCTAACACCCACAAAAGTGAGGGACAACAAGAGTCTAACTTCTGAATCCCTTCTCTAATCTAGTACACTCCCTGGGCTGCAGGACAACCTCTCCATACTTCACCTGCCAAGAACAAGTTTCTTTTTTGTAAAATCAGGCATTTCACTCTAACTTTATTTCTTTTTGAGAATAAGTAATGTGTGTTTATTGTACAAAACTCTAGAGAGGCAAAGGAGTATACAGAGAAAAGGGAAGTGAATTAGATCCTCCTCCCCAGAGACATTATCACTTCTGTTTACCATTACTAACATAAGGTGGTTTCTACTATAAACAGCCGTTCTGCTTTAGGGCTTATTTGTTTGGGGACAGGACCTGATTTGTGAACCAGACATTTATGTATAATGTGTCTATGAGAAAACACATCCCGAGTTCTATAGAACAAAATCTTTTCAGATGACTGTGGACACAACTTGGGATACAATATGGTATTGTGAATAGAAAGAACATGGCTTTCGGCTCTTCACCAACCTGTGTCTGCATACCAGTTCTGAAACTAAGCTCCTTAGGAAACATTAACTTGGGCACATACCCGGGTTTCAGGTTTGATCCCAAGTTGTGGCGTGTATCGGAAGCAAAGGCTCAATGTTTCTCTCTCATATTAATGTTTCTCTCTCTCTCTTCCTCTCTCTCTAGAATCAATGAAAAAAACATATCCTCGATGAGGACTGAAAAGAAAGTTAAGTTCTCTTTTTTTAAATATACATATTTTTTATTGATTTCAGAGAGGAAAGGAGAGGGAGAGATAGAAACATCAATGGTGAGAGAGAATCATTGATTGGCTGCCTCCTGCACACCCCCTACTGGGGATTGAGCCCGCAACCCGGGCATGTGCCTTTGACAGATGCTCTATCCACTGAGCCAAACCAGCTAGGGCAAGAAAAGTTAAGTTCTTTAGTTTCTTCATGCCTTTAACCTTGTTTCCAACTTTCTTTGTGGAAAGTTTAACTGCATCTGGAATATTTTTATTTTTATTAAAATATATTTTATTGATTTTTTACAGAGAAGAAGGGAAAGGGAATAGAGAGGTAGAAACATCAATGAGAGGGAAACATCGATCAGCTGCCTCCTGCACACCCCCCACTGGGGACATGCCCGCAACCAAGGCACATGCCCTCGACCAGAATCGAACCCGGGACCCTTCAGTCCCCAGGACGACGCTCTATCCACTGAGCCAAACCGGTCAGGGCTGGAATATTTTTATTTTAATGCGTACCAAAATATCTAAAGAAAAAACTGAGTGAAAATACCAAGAGTTTGCCCTAGCTGGTTTGGCTCAGTGGACAGAGCACCAGCCTGCGGACTGAAGGGTCCTGGGTTCGATTCCAGTCAAGGGCACATACCTGGGTTGTGGGCTCGGTCCCCAGTAGGGGATGTGCAGGAGGCAGCTGATCACTGATTCTCTCTCATCATTGATATTTCTATCTCTCTCTCCCTCTCCCTTCCTCTCTGAAATCAATTAAAAAATATTAAAAAAAAGAAAATACCAAGATTTCTATAAAAGGCTTCCATTCACAGAATTAAAGATTCTCTAACAATTACCTTTTGTTCTTCTCTTTCTGTTGCATAGTGACACTTTTCAATTCTCCAATACCTCAAGAAATCTCGAAGGTATCCAAAGAGGGTGAGTACACCATACCCCACATAAGTAAGCACAGCAACCAGCATTGGTGTTTCTTCAAAAGCTTCGTTAAACGGTTTTTTATACAGTCCTCCATTTTGTGTAACATGATGGACCTGAAAGAGAGATTTAAAATGTTTACTTCAATAACACTAAGGAAGATTTCTACTTAAAAATCTAAGTAGTCTTCACAGATTTGTATAACTATACCTTTGGAATTCCCTAAGTTATAGTTTAAAAAACCCACTAAGATCTAAACAGGGCATCATTATTTTTCAATAGAAGTTACACATAATTCAGATGAACAGCAAACAAAAAAACAGAGGGAGAGGGACTGCCTAAGAACAATGCCTGACTCTTTTCTCTCGTTATTTGATTTCATGAAATAGATCCTAAAATACTATGGTTGGAGAATACATAATTTCCTTTGTTCTAATAAAGAAAACAAGAAATATCGGGGGGAACACTTTGTAAAGTATGTGATTGTCTAACCACTATACCTGAAACTAATAAAAATAACATTGCATGTAAACCATAATTGAAAAAAATAAAAAAGCACACAGAAATATAAATCAACAGAGAAAGCCTATCCTGAAAAATAGTGTATTAGCTAATAAATAAAGTGATCAAAAGTAAATTCAGTTTTAGAATAAAATATTTGTAAATGTTTTACTGCTCTATGTCCTTAAAGCCACTCAATCACAGTATTCCAAACATCAACATTAGGCCCCTGTGAAAACACACACAATGCTTACTTTTGTGAGTGATTCAGCATTGTATAAAAGGAGAAAGTGAAATCCAATGCAAGGCATACAGCAATCAGTAACTGTCATGAAATCATTCTGCCCCTCCATCTAAGTGTCCATTTAAATGCTGCAAGATTATCCCTGGCTTCATACATTCTTTGGGGTACCTGAGTTTTAATATACAGATACCAAACCACCATACTTTTGATATCATAACCTAAAGCTTTTTACTTTTTGGTCAATTTTTAAAATATATATATATTTTATTGATTTTTTTACAGAGATGAAGGGAGAGGGATAGAGAGAGAAACATTGATCATCTGCCTCCTGCACACCCTCTACTGGGGATGTGCCTGCAACCCAGGTACATGCTCTTGACCAGAATCGAATCTGGGACCCTTCAGTCCACAGGCCGATGCTCTATCCACTGAGCCAAACCAGTTAGAGCCTTTTTGGTCAATTTTAATGGAAATCTTATTTTACAGAAAAAATCCACAAAGCATTTTCTAAAAATTTATTGATTTTGGAAAGAGAGAAAAAACCATTGATTTGTTGTACTGCTTATTTATGCATTTACTGGTTGCTTCTTGTATGTGACCTGACCAGAGATTGAACCTGCAACCTTGGTGAATCGGAATGAGGCTCTAACCAACTGACCTACCTGGCCAGGGCCCACTAGAGTATTTTGTGTGTTAATGTTAATCTTACTTGAAACAACTGAGAACAGTGAGGACAGTCAATCAGAATTTACCAGGAGCATTTTTTTTTAATTTCAGAGAGGGAGGAAGGGGAGTGGGAGGGGGAGAGGGGGAGAGGGGGGGAGGGGGAGAGGGGGGGAGGGGGAGAGGGGGAGAGGGGGGGAGAGAGAGAGAGAGAGAGAGAGAGAGAGAGAGAGAGAGAGAGATCAATGATGAGAGAGATTCATTGATCAGCTGCCTCCTGCACACCCCACACTGGGGATCAAGCTCACAACCTGGGTATGTGCCCTGACCAAGAATCGAGCCCTGACCTCCTGGTTCATAGGTCGCAGATCAATCACTGAAGCACACCACCAGGCAGGAGCATATTTTTCAAGTGAGCTCTGAGCTAGAGTTATAAAAAGTTCCAAAGGTAGAAAAGATTTTTGCCCTCTCAGGCAACCTGATCAGATATCCGAAGTAAACTAATAAGAACAAATTAATAAAAATTTACAAAACTACAGAAATTAATATATGCATACCCCTGGGCTAAATATGGTTTAGAATATTGTATCCTGATAATGTTAGTTTGAGAAAGTTACTTGAATGCTGCAAGTTAGAACAGTTTGGGAAAAAATAGCTGTATTTGACAAAGAAAAGACATTCAGATAGGCATAATACATGGGATCTATTGGTTCTGATTCAATTTGACTGCCCAAAGAACTTAGGAAAACTATTCGTAAAGCTGGTTTAAGTCTTCATCAATCTCTTCTCCAAGAGATTGTGTCAATATTTAATACTTAAACTTTTTATGCAGAAGTAAGGTTGTAATATGTTTAGAAGAGAATAGCTAGCAATGAGCCATTATCTGAAGATAGAAAATTATTTAAAAATTAACAATATAACACATAAGCTAATAAGCTAAACAAAACAAAATCAAAAGCAATCAAAACACAAGAAAAATAACATTCTGATCATCTCTTTAAAAAACTACATTTAAAAATATTGTCATACCAGTACCCAACTCTTCTGAACTCTAAAATTGTTTCAACTATTTTCTCTCAATTGAACAAAAAAGTAAAATGTGAGGCAATTTTCAGAGCGCCTAAGTCTAAAATATGTGTGGCAGATTTATATGTCAGGAATGCTGTGGCTATCTCTTTAAAAGATATCCACCTGGATTTGAGATACACCCAAACCAGCAGGACCAAGTAAATGTAAACAGATGGTTGCACTGTCTAGGAAGGAGGAAGTTAAACCATTAGTTTGCTTTTACATACTATGTGAGTCTATCGCAGCCCCTTTTAAAATGAAATGCATTTGAAGGAATTGAGATTCAACTCTGAAAGAACTTTTGGAATGTGGCCTCAGTCAAAAACACAGGTCACGCTTCTGCGTCACTGAATCTGCTGCTGAGTCCATATAAGTCGTCTTCATTTCAGTTATTATATCTTTCATTTCTGATTGTTGTTGTTGTTTATGGTTTCTCTCTGTAAGTTCTCTCTGAGTTCATCTACTCTTCCCCTAAGTTCATTGAGCATCCCTATAACCAGTGTTTTGAACTCTGTATCTGGTAGATTGCTAGCTTCCATTTTGGTCACATGCCTATAAGCTACCAACCATACTTTTAAGTTACTGGAAAGACACTCCCAACCAAAGCAATAATGGGGTGACGTATAATCAAAAGGTAAAACCATAAACTTAATATGCACTAAAATCATCTGGAAGGAGATACAAGAAACTGGAATGGGGAGAGGAATGGGGGAAGGAAGCATACTTCCTACTTATAACCCTCTGAACCAATTTACTTTTTATTTCTAACTAAGACTCTATATTATTGAATTTTTGTTTATCGTTTTATTTTTTAAATGTTTAAACTCAATTTTCTCACTGATTTTATTCACTATTTGGACTAAAACGAAGTTAATAAAAGCAACATACACTTCTCATCCTAACTTTAGGTCAGCTCAGTCTACAGACTCTCTAGAGCAGCGGTTCTCAACCTGTGGGTCGCGACCCCTTTGGGGGTCCAACGACCCTTTCACAGGGGTCGCCGAAGACCATCGGAAAACACATATATAATTACATATTGTTTTTGTGATTAATCACTGCTTTATGTTCAATTTGTAACAATGAAAAAACCTCCTGCACATCAGATATTTACATTACAATTCATAACAGTAGCAAAATTATAGTTATGAAGTAGCAACGAAAATAATTTTATAGTTGGGGGTCACCACAACATGAAGAACTATATTAAAGGGTCGCAGCATTAGGAAGGTTGAGAACCACTGCTCTAGAGAATTCTCATCTACTTGTTATGATCTCGAAAGGACTTGACATGCTGATAAGTGCAAATCCACCATTTCAATCCCCAAACCCCCCTACCCAGCAAAACTCTAAATTTACATTTCCACCTGCCTCCTATCTAGCTCCACTTAGATGTGCCCAAATCAACATCTCACCATCTTAACTCCTCCCTCAATTCAAACCTGACCCTCCTCTCCTCCTATATTACCTACCTAGTCGACAGAATCACCATCCAGTCAACCCAGTCTCCCAAGTTTGGAGTCATCTTTAGCTCCACCTTATCTTCTGGCTTTCACCTAGAACTAGTAATGAATTTTCATGCCTTAATTCAAAATTTTCTTGTGGGGCACCAGGGAATTTTAAAGAGACTGGGAATGTCCTACATCTTGAGGGAGGCATTGGAGACACAGTATACATACAGGTAAGAAATCATGGAGTTGTACAGCTAGCACATTTTATGCACTTAACTAAATGTATGTTACTCCTTAATTTAAAAACAAAAGCTCAATACCTCTTCCTTCAGTGAGCTACTGCAATACCCTCCCTGCACTCAATTATCCTTTCAGTCACACTAAACTTCTTGCCACAGTCTTTCCAAAAAGAATCCTCCTCTAATAGTGATGTCAATGACTAGTGTCCAATACTGAAAAGTCAAGAAGCAGTAATATAAGCATGTTAGATTATGGAGGCAAACTTCAAAAGAATCTGCTAAAATATAAATTAGTTACCTCTGAAAATGAAGAAAATGGTATAAGAGAGCAGAAGACTGTTGTATATCTGAAAACAAGCCTTGTGGAACTGTCCGATGCTCCATACCAAGTGCTACAGGTAAGGGGTTGCTAGGAATTCTTAGGTCCTATAGCACTGGACCATAGAGCTATTTTGGCTGTGAATGTGCACTATTTTCAAGAAAAGGAAATAGTGACTCCAGCCCGGGCCAGTGTTACTCACTGGTTAGAGTGTCGACCCATGCACAAAAGGGTCATGGGTTCCATTCCCAGTCAGGGGTCAGGGGTCAGGGGCACATACCGGGCTGACTGATTTGATCCCCTGCCCCAGTCGGGTACGTAGGGGAGGCAACCGATTACTTTGTCTCTCTCACATCAATGTCTCTCTCTCTTCCCTCTCCCTCCCTTCCACTCTCTAAAAAAAGTCAATGGTAAAAATATCCTCGGGTAAGGATTAACAACAACAAAACAATGGTTGCAAAGCTGATTCAGAGATCATCTCCTTCTAGGAGGAATTGCCTCAGATTCAACAGTTCAGAGGCTCAAGAGTGACAGCCTGGAGCATGGGGGATTGGGAAGGCCAGGGACAACACGTGACCTCCATACTCCAATAGAGCCAGAGGGCAGAGCATTGACCACTGAACCTAAAAGGATTATTCTTGAGCCTTAAGATCTCATGAAATCTACCTTGCTAAATTTTGGACTTGCTGGAAGCTGTGACTCCTTTTTTCTCCTCTAATTTCTCCTTTTTGGAACAAAAATGCCTACCTGCTGCCTGTCCGACCATAGTATTTTGGAAGCACATAACTTGTATGTTTCACAGGTTCACAGCTGGACAGGAAATCTGTCGCAGCATGAATTATCTTGAGTCTCATTCATATCAGATTTAGACGATATTTAGATGAGGCTTTGGATTTTAGACTTGAGATGATGCTGGAATGAGTTAATACTTTTGGTGCTGTTAGGATGGAATTAATTAATCTATTTTGCGTGCAAGAAGGACATGATTTGGGGTAACCCATGGGCAAAATGTTATAGGATGAATATCTGTGTCTCCTCCACCAAATGTGATGATATTTGAAGGTGAGGCCCTTGGGAGATAATTAGGTTTAGATTAGGTTCAAATTATGTCATAATATGATTAAAGCCCTCATAAGAAGAATAAGCACAGATCTCCACTGAGGAAAGGCCATGTGAGCTCGCTATAAAAGGACCTCTACAAGCCAAGAAGAGGACCCTCACCAAGAATCAAGTCTTGATTTTTGGACTTCCTGGCCTCCAGAATCAGAAGAAATAAATGTCTGTTGTTTAAGCCACCCAGTCTATGGTATTTTGATTCTAGCAGCCTGAAGAAAGACAGGTAAACAAATGCATACAGAGGAACCAAGACGGTGGCATAGGTAAACACTGGAGATTGCTGCCTCGCACAACCACTTCAAAAATACAACTAAAAGATGGAACGGACATCACCCAGAACCACAGGAACGCTGGCTGAGGGGAAATTCTTCAACTAGAAGGAAAGAGAACAGCATACCGAGACTCAGAGGAGGCGTACTGCGGAAAATACAAAGGTGCGGAGGTGCGCGCAGAGCAGGCTGGCGGGTGAAGGCGTGGTTGTGTTTCAATCGGGAGGGAGTCTCAGGCTCTGAGCTCCAGTTCTGGGCGAGTCTCTAGGGACCCAGACTCAAACGGGAGAAGCGGGACTGTCTGGCATCGGTCGGAACTTGAGGGCAGCTTTCTCTCCGAGGTTTGCAGCGATTGCTGGGACTCTGAGAAGCAGAGCCTCTGGGGACGGGACTGAGAGCAGCCATAACTGCTCGCTCTGCCCTCCCTGTTGATCCCATGCAACCCGCCCCACCCCGCCCAAGCCCTGCACAGAGCCATTTGCCAGCTAGCCTCAGACAAGGGCTAGATTAGCACCTCCCTAGAGGACAAAAGTTCTCCCACTGCAGACACAGCTGATTCTCACAGCCAGTTGGCCTGGAGGTCAAATCACCCCCAGTATTACCTACAACAATCAAGGCTTAACTACAACAAGACTTCGCACAAAGACCACTAGGGGGTGCACCAAGAAAGCATAAAAAGTGCGGAGACAAAGAAACAGGGCACAAATGTCGATGGAGGATATAGAATTCAGAACCACACTTTTAAGGTCTTTCAATAATTTTCTAGAAACTGCTGATAAACTTAATGAGATCTACAAGAAATCTAATGAGACCCTCGATGTTGTGATAAAGGACAAACTAGAAATTAAGCATACACTGACTGAAATAAAGAATATTATACAAACTCCCAACAGCAGACCAGAGGAGCGCAAGAATCAAGTCAAAGATTTGAAATGTGAAGAAGCAAAAAACACCCAACCGGAAAAGCAAAATGAAAAAAGAATCCAAAAATACGAAGATAGTGTAAGGAGCCTCTGGGACAGCTTCAAGCATACCAACATCAGAATAATAGGGGTGCCAGAAGATGAGAGAGACCAAGATATTGAAAACCTATTTGAAGAAATCATGACAGAAAACTTCCCCTACCTGCTGAAAGAAATAGACTTACGAGTCCAGGGAAGAGCAGAGAACCCAAAATAAAAGGAATCCAAAGAGGACCACACCAAGACAAATCATAATTAAAATGCCAAGAGCAAAAGACAAAGAGAGAATCTTAAAAGCAGCAAGAGAAAGAAACTCAGTTACCTACAAGGGAATACCCATACGACTGTCAGCTGATTTCTCAACAGAAACTTTGCAGGCCAGAAGGGAGTGGCAAGAAATATTCAAAGTGATGAATACCAAGAACCTACAACCAAGATTACTTTATCCAGCAAAGCTATCATTCAGAATTGAAGGTCAGATAAAGAGCTTCACAGATAAGGAAAAGCTAAAGGAGTTCATCACCACCAAACCAGTATTATATGAAATGCTGAAAGGTATCCTTTAAGAAGAGGGAGAGCCAAGGCCGGTTTGGCTCAGTGGATAGAGCGTCGGCCTGCGGACTGAGGGGTCCCGGGTTCGATTCCGGTCGGGGGCATGTACCTGGGTTGCGGGCATATCCCCAGTGGGAGATGTGCAGGAGGCACCTGATCGATGTTTCTCTCTCATCGATGTTTCTGGCTCTCTGTCTCTCTCCCTTCCTCTCTGTAAAAAATCAATAAAATATATTTAAAAAAAAAAAGAAGAGGAAGAAGAAGAAAAAGGTAAAGATACAAATTATGAACAACAAATATGCATCTATCAACAAGTGAATCTAAGAATCAAGTGAATAAATAATCTGATGAACAGAATGAACTGGTGATTATAATAGAATCAGGGACATAGAAAGGGAATGGACTGACTATTCTTGGGGGGGAAAGGGGTGTGGGAGATGCGGGAAGAGACTGGACAAAAATCGTGCACCTATGGATGAGGATAGTGGGTGGGGAGTGAGGGCGGAGGGTGGGGTGGGAACTGGGAGGAGGGGAGTTATGGGGGAAAAAAAAGAGGAACAAATGTAATAATCTGAACAATAAAGATTTGATAAAAAACAAACAAATGCATACAACGTACTCCCAATTGGTTTAGGAAAAAATAACCATGTTTGTGCATGAGCACATGTGTAAAGAGAATGATGGAGAATTTTCTTCACGAACCATTTGCGAGTCAGTTGCAGTTATAATGTACCTTTACCTTTTACTATTTTATTATTATTATTTTTAATCCTCACCCAGGGAGTGAGGAAATTTTTTCCATTGTTTTTTCGAAAGAGAATGGAAGGGCCGGGGGAGGGGGAGAGAGAAGAGAGAAACATCAATGTGGAAGAGGCACATGGATTGGTTGCCTCCCGCACCCACCCCAGCCCAACATGGGGAGAGGATCAAACCTGCAAGCCAGGCAGATGCCCTTGACAGGGAAGTGAACCCAAGACCCTCCGGTGAGCAGGCGGACACTCTAACCATTGAACAACACCAGCCAGGGTATGTACCTTTACCATTTATTTATTTTATTTATTTTTTATTTTCGGTTAATCCTTACCTGAGGATATCTTTTACATTGTTTTTTTCAGCGAGAGTGGAAGGGAGGGAGGGAGAGAGAGACAGACAGGGAAACACTGACGCAAGAGAGACACATTGACTGGCTGTCTCCTGCAGTTGCCCTGACCAGGGAATTGAACCCAAGACCTTCTGGTGTGCAGGCCAACACTCTAACCACTGAACAACACCAGCAATGGCTTATTTATTTTTTAAAATTTATCTTTATTGTTCAAAGTATTATAGATGTGCCCCTTTTCCCCCCCCCTTGACCCCCTCCATCCCACTCCCGCCCCACTCCCCAGGCATTCGCCATATTATTGTCTATCTCCATGGGTTATGCATATATGCATATAAGTTCTTTGGTTAAACTCTTCCCACCCGCCCCCTCTGAAATATGTCAGTCTGTTGCATGCTTCAATGTTTCAGGATATATTTTGTTTGTCAGTTTATTTTGTTCATTAAATTCCACATATAAGTGAGATTATGTCTTTCTCTGACTGGCTTATTTCACTTAGCATAATACTCTCCAGATCCCTCCATGCTATCTCAAAGGGTAAGAGATCCTTCTTTTTTACAGCCACACGGTATTCCCTTGTGTAAATATACTAGTACCTTTTTAAAAAAATATAAATTTTATTGATTTTTTTACAGAGAGGGAGAGGGATAGAGAGTTAGAAACATCGATGAGAGAAAGAGAAACATCGATCAGCTGCCTCCTGCACACCCCCTATTGGGGATGTGCCTGCAACAGGTACATGCCCTTGACCAGAATCGAACCTGGGACCCTTCAGTCCACAGGCCGATGCTCTATCCACTGAGCCAAACCGGTTAGGGCATATACCAGTACCTTTTAATACTTCAGTGTGTATGTCTTCAACACATTCTCTTACATAACTACAGAACAATTATCAACATCAGAAAATTGATAGATTTGCCAAATAAATGGAATTTACAGAAAAAAAAGAAAATTGATAGAATATTAATAACTAGTCCACATTCTTAATTCAAATTTTGTCAATTGTCCTAAATGATGTCCTTTACAACAAAAGAAAGTCCTGGATTACTCTGGCTGGGTAGCTCAGTGGATTGCAGTGTCATCCCCATACACCAGGTCGGGCCACATACAGGAGTCAACCAGTGAATGGATGGGTGGAACAAGTTTTAGTCTCTCTCATTCTCTCTCTCTGTCTCTCCCCCTCCTTCCCTCTCTCCTCCTCTCAAAAATCAATAAATGAAATTTTTAAAATAAGAAGCTAATAGGAAAAAAGTAAGTCCTGGATCATGTGTTGCATTCTGTCTCTTAGTTTCAGAAAAGAAAAAGAGATGTTTTGATTACACTGTAAACTGACTTGGCCTGAATGATCCTGAGCAGAGGTTTCAAGAATCCCATGAAAGGCCCTAGCTGGTTTGGCTCAGTGGATGGAGCATTGGCCTGAGGACTGAAAGGTCCTGGGTTTGATTCTGGTCAGGAGCACACGACCAAGTTGCAGGCTCAATCCCCATGGAGGTGGGGGAGGTGGGGGGCAGGGTGCGTGCAGGAGGCAGCCTATCAATGATTCTCTCTCATCATTGATGTTTCTAGCCTCTTTCTCCCTTCCTCTCTGAAATCAGTGAAAAAAAAAATTATATATATATATATATATATATATATATATATATATTATTTTTATTATATATATATATAAAGAATCCCATGAAAGTACACAGAGTAACTATGTAATTATACAACAATGAGGAAGTAATTATTGGGAAACAGCGTAAATTTCTGATATGAATACAAAAACCACATAAGCATCTTTGTTTAAAGCAAATAAACATTCCTGCTGAATGTGGCAGTAGGATGACTGAGCTTGCCCCATCACCACAGACACTGCCCACCTGGTGGACAATTTGGAACATTATATAAAAAAAGTTAAATGTTCAATATGAAATATCCATTATTCTTCAACAATCAAAGGGCTGTTACTATGCATTTTCCAGTAAATAAACCCTATTCATTCCCAGTGGTATAGCCTGCTATTCCTTAGAAGTTTTGCTGAAATGGTCTTTTCTTGGAATTTTACTGCAATGTTTTAATCTCTCCCTACTGCATACCATACATACTAGCGAAAATAGTTTGGAGCTTTGTGCTTGTCACACAAGCTATTCCATGTTCTGAACATATATTTTCAGAAGAGTCTTCGTTTTTGAGCAGGCAAATTTTGAAAAGTAGGGACACACTTTTTTTTCTTGCAAACAGGATAAATTCCCTAATTTTGTCAATAAGTATCTCATATAGAATGCACTGAAAAGTGCTCCAAAATTGCCCAGCTGGTATGCTCAGTGGTTGAGCATCAACCTATGAACCAGGAGGTCACGGTTCAATTCCTGGTCAGGGCACATGACAGGGTTGCGGGCTCAATCCCCAATAGGGGGTGTGCAGGAGGCAGCCGATCAGTGATTCTCTCTCATCACTGATGTTTCTATGCTTTCTCCTTCTCCATGCTTCTCTGAAATCAATAAAAATATTAAAAAGAAAAAGTTCTTCCAAAGCTATCTGTAAACAAATTCATATTTTGACTTACTATTTTCCCATTGACCCCAAAATGGAGGCCTCAAAGTATATGTGCACTGGGGGACATTTAAGTTCAGTGGCATCCTGTGCACTGTGCATGGGTGCGACCACTTTCACTTGCCACCCAGATCTCCTCTGTAGCACTTTCCTACCCCTAGGTAAGCCTCATGGTATAACAAACAATATAATATTTAGGAAGTGAGTACCAGTGCAGCTCTGCTGCAAATTCTGCATCCATTAGCGCTCTCTTCTGCCTCTAATGTGTTCTGGGCCTATAGCATCATGCCCTCCCCTCAGCCCTCCACACACTCCACAGAGGTTTGTAAAAAACACCAGTTGGAGAGACAACCCGGTTGACATCAATTTTCCTTCTTTGGAAATATGCCCTGATACACAGGGGTGGTCCCCCTGGTGGTCACATCTGTGCAATATGACTGTATTTCCTAGGTCATAACTGACTGACAAAGGGTAAGCCAAAATAAACCCAACACACCCTCTCATGGGATTGGAAATTTCAACGGGGAAAGAGTCTGAAGACACTGCACCAACATCCCGGAGGAAAAGGTCCATAAACTCCTGCCACTAAGGTCCCAATCGCTGTGCCATTTCTTGCCCTTGTGACTTCCTGAGACTTAGTTGTTCATCAATTCCTCCCCATTCTGTTTTTTGGTTTGTTTGGTTTTTTGCATATCTATCATCCTTGAAATAAATCACCTTTTTGTTTAGCTAGAGTAGTTTCTGCTGTTATCAACTGAAAGAAATCTGATACTGATTCTATATTAAAATCTCTTAGAACTTCTTTTCTACCCTTACTGGGTGTTTTTGTTTTTGTTTTGTTTTGTTATCCTCACCTAAGGATATTTTCCCATTGATTTTTATAGAGAGAGGGAGAGAGGGAAAGACAGAGAGAAATATCAATTGAGAGAAACACATCAATTGATTGCCTCCTGCACGAGCCCCGACAAGGGCCCGGGCTTGGGGAGGAGCCTAATGAGGTACGTGCCCTTGGCCAGAATTGAACCCGGGACCCTTTGGTCTGCAGGCCAATGCTCTATCCACTGAGCTAAACCAGCTACGACACTGTGTATTTATATGTTAACATTGCCTGAAACTTTTAGGGCTCAGTCATTTTTTTTCCAAATGGTTCCCAACCTGGTCAATGTTGTATATTTGGGTTCCCAACCTGGTCAATGTTGTATATTTGGGACACTGTTTACTATCTTCTCTAGGATAAGGGATGCCTGGTTCAAAATTATTAGTAGGTACTTCATTATATATAACTAGAGGCCCAGCACAAAATCGTGTGTGCGTAGGGTCCCTAGGCCTGTGATCAGGGCCATGTCCATTGCCCTGAAACGCTCTGCGACGCTGCCGCTGCCCTGCAACCCTCCGCGACATTGTGGCTGCCCCGCGAGTCCAGTCCCCAGTCCCTCTCTGCTGCCACCAGCCCTGTTCCCGTGGTTCCCATTGGCCATCCAGCAATGGGAGCCTGCGGGCTGGGGGAAGGGACTGAGAGGTGGTCAATGCACCTCACAGCGACTACATGGAGTGTCTACATCCTAGTGGTCAGGAGCGACCGGTCGTTTGGTCATTCCGACGTTACACTGGCTTTTTATATATATAAATGGACATCAGAATCTAACTGCCTGCTATAACCAATTACTTCTCGGATTATCATTAATACACATGAAGACAACCCCCCCCCCCCAAAAAAAGAGCTAGTATTTAAAAAAGGGCAACAGCAGACCACAAATCAAAATTTAAAGTGTCTAACTACAGAGAACATGCTCATAACATTAATTTAGAGAGTGTCCAACTACAGAGAAAATGCTCATAATCATTAAACAAGACTAACTCTTTCATGGCAAGAACAATCACAAACAAAAAGGGAAGTATTCAATTATTTAATACAAGACTTTAGGAAAACTGACTATTTGAAAAAATAACTCTAGTTAGAACTTCTCATCCCATACTGTGGCAGAGACCATTAACTGCCCCCTGTATAGATTCTCCCTATCTTCCCTTCAGTAACCAAATCTGTTTCAGCTGGGTACATGGCCACCCAACTACAAGCTTAATTCCCAGTCTCTCTTGTAGCTAGAAGTAGCCATGGTATGAAGTTCTGGCCAACAGGAAGTGAACACGGTGATGGATACCAGTGCTGGATTACATCCTCTAAGAAAGAAATTGCTTTCCCTCCTCTTTTCCTTTCCTCTGCCTATGGCCTGGAATATAGATGTGGCTGAAGAATCAGATGCTAATGAAGACAAAATGCTAAAATACTGCAGAATAACAGAACATACCTCATAACCTACCTACCTAGGACTACTTATCTACATCCAGACTTTACAAATAATAATAATAATAATAACTTATATCTTGATGAACTTAATTTTCTTCCAAAAGGAAGATGTTTTGTCCTAACGGGTTTGGCTCAGTGGATAGAGCGTCAGCCTGCAGACTGAAGGGTCCTAGGTTCGATTCCGGTCAAGGGCATGTACCTTGATTTATTTTTCAATTACAATTGATATACAATATTATATTAGGTTCAGGTATATAATATTGCAATTAGATATTTATATACCTTATGAAGTGATCACCTGATAAATCTAGTAACCTTCTGAAATCATATATATATATATATATATCAATATATATATCACAGTATTAGCCTATTTAATAAAGAGGAAATATGCAAATTGACCATCATGCCATAATGGTCAAGATGGCTGCACCCACAGCAGAGGCAGGGATTCCGTAACACAATATGGCTGCGCCCATAGCAGAGGCTGACTTCCCATAACGAGCCTTTAACGAGCAACCAGCAGGGACCTGAGGCCACATCCCCCGACTGGTGGGGCTTGACAGGGGACCTCAGGCTGCACCCCCCCACCCTGGCACCAGGCTGGGGGACCTCAGGCTCCGCCTCCTGAATGGCAGGGCTTGACAGGGGACCTCAAGGAGTGCCCCCTCCCCTGGCCAGGGGACCTCAGGCCACGCACCTCACCCCGGGCCAGGGGACCTGAGGCTGCACCCCCCGCCTGGCGGGGCTTGACGTGGGACCTGAGGCTGCGCCCCCTGGCCTAGACCAGGGGACCTCAAAGTGCAACCCCCGGCCCAGGGGACCTCAGGCCATGCCCCCGTCCCGGCACCGAGCCAGGCAACCTGAGGCCGTGCCCCCCACTCAGCGGGGCTTGACAGGGGTGGGCCCAGCCAGGTCTGGATCTAGCCCAATGGAGGTGGGGCCGGCCGGGTCTGGGTCTGGTGTGATTTCAAGGCGCACATGGGTGGACGGGGACTTGACTCCCGTTCTCGTGGCGCGGCCCAGACTCTGACAGGAGGAAGATTTTCACATACATCTTACTAATTTTGTTTCATCTCTGACACTTCTATTATAGAGAAAGGGCAAACAGCAATATTAAAATATTTCCTCTAGTTAATTCCCTTTTAATGTGCACAAATCTCGTGCACCGGGTCACTAGTTGACTATATTCCCTATGCCCTACTTTTCTCTACAACTGGCAATTTATACTTAATCCCTTTCATCTTTTTCGCTCATCCCAATACCCCTTTCATCTGGCAACCATCAGTTTGTTCTCTGTAAATATCAGTTTGTTTTGATAACTTTATTTTTATGCCACTTATATAAACAAAACCGAAAAAATCAAAAACCGATATTGAGACATTCGCTTCCAGGTTGGAGTTAAAAGTTAGAGGCAAGCCATCACTTACACAGAACTAGATAAAACTACAGATTACTCAAAACAAGAAACATTTTTTTAAATAGGTTTTTATTGGTTTGAGAGAGAGGAAGGGAAAGGGATAGAGAGATGGAAACATCGATGAGAGAGAAACATTGATCAGCTGCCTCCTACACACTCCCTACGAGGGATTGAGCCAGAATCAGGGCCTGTGTCCTGCCCAGGAATCAAACTCGTGACCTCTTAGTTCATGGGTTGACAGTCAACCACTGAGCAACACCAGCAAGGCAGAAAAAGAAACAATTTTAATAACACTGTAGAGTTGTCTTCAATGCAAAGTAAAGAGCACATGATGAACTAAAATTCCAAAGACGAAAGAGCCTTTTCTTGGTAAGCTGAAATTGCCAGCCATTTTCTTTCCTAGTGGTATTTGCAGGGTTTGAGCATAAACTGATCATAATTGGGCTTGCCATAGGCAGAAACACTCTACCAAGAGGAATAAAAACCAGCGGAGCTTATGGTAGCTGTACAAGTTGGTATGACTGAATTCTAGATTAACACCAAACACATGGCCAATTTTCTGCACTGGACATTTACACAGTTCTAGAGAAGCTAGAGGGCTGCACTAGAAAGGTGACCTGAAACTCATCACAATCTCACAATGCTTAGGCGATAAAGTCATACATACTACAGGGAGGGCTCCCAACAAACACACAATGGATCCCACCCTTGACGCACTGTGCTCAATAGAGTAGATTAATCTACCCAAAACTTCAGCCCAGCCGCACCCTGTTCTACCTCTGGTTAGATAGCAGTGCTTACCAAGGGTGGGCAAACTTTTTGACTCGAGGGCCACAATGGGTTCTTAAACTGGACCAGAGGGCCAGAACAAAAGCATGGATGGAGTGTTTGTGTGAACTAATATAAATTCAAAGTAAACATCATTACATAAAAAGTTACGATCTTTTTTTTTTATTATTCATTTCAAACAGGCCGGATCCAGCCCGCGGGCTGTAGTTTGCCCACGGCTGGCTTAGCCCCTTACTGTATCTACCTCAGAGGGCAAAAGCTGAAAAAACAAAACAAAACACTGACTTTAGTCTCTGCAGGTCTTTTATTCATACTGTCCAGCAATCAAAAGCTTCTGCTTTCCGAGTAGGCAGGGAGGGAATATGAATATGACTGAAAAAGAGAGAAGGCACAGTGTACAGTAGTCTACACATTCACCTCTCACTATTTCAGCACTGCTAGCCTTGGGAAATCTCTCTCAACTTGATCTTCCCTTCCTCCCTTTAATTTCACATGCCAAGAAGTAGAGATTCCTCCCATTTAATTTTTTAACATTTCCCAAGCTGCAAAAATAATTTTCATACATCAAAGTCTCTCCTAGGAACCCAGAGTCTCATTCTATCAAGGAGCTCAAAATCATCATAATTATCTTTCTTTTTCACTCATTCAAAAATATTTCATTTCTCTATATATGTCAAGAACTGTGCTCTGTAGTTGATACAAGTAAAAGATAATCCTTGTCTTCAAGAAGTCTGCAGTTTTTTTAAGAGAACAAAACGATGCAAAAATCAACATTTTTGTGGGGTATTTTTTATTGAGGTATAACTGACATATAACAACATATTAGTTTCAGGTATATAACTCATGATTTGATATATTCGCATACTGTATTGCAAAATGATTACCACAAAAGTCCAGATATAACATCATGCATACATAGTTACGTATTTTTTTCTTATGATGAGAACTTTCAAGATCCATTTTTTTAGCTACTTTCAAATATGCTACATGACTTTTGAGATAAGAGAATAATAAAAACTATTTTAAAGAATACTTACTAAAGGGATTTATATTTAAATGAAAAATGTACACAACTTGAGAAGCCTTTTTTTATAAGTGATTCTCAAGCTGGCTCACTTTTCCTCTCCACATGAAATGGCAATATCAAGGAAAGGAGATTAAGCAATTTGTCTAGTCACAAAAAAGTTAAATTCAAAGTTGGGACTAGAATCCAAGTCTTTACCTTTTCCATTTATTGGCATTTCTTAATCTCATTCCTGAGATTTTCTATTAATCAAAATTCCCCTTGATTATATCAGAGATATTACAACTTAATCTGATTGTTTTAAAATCATCAGTGGCTTAATATTAGAATTTCATTTTAAACTCACCCTTCATGCTTAATTAGCAGTTTTTGCTATTCATATTACTAGCTATCCTAGAATGGAGATAAATGATGGTATATGAGTTTCCTCTGTTAAAAAAAAAGTCTGTTTTTAGGAAACCAGAACTAATTTAGATGTACTGCTTCCTTTGCCTATACACAAGCCATGCTTATGTAGGAGGTAAAGATATTAATTACCTTTAGCACATACAGCAGGAGTCTCCTCAGGTAGTTCTATTACAGTCTCATCAGTGAACCCAGGCCAGGTTTCTCAGCCCAGTTTCTTGGCATTCCAAGTCAAGGTGAGAAAGGTTGGCAAGGCAGAACGTCAAAGCTAACAGGTTTCCTTTCCTTTGAAGCACCAACCAGCATCTCACAGCTTACACCCCTTGTAAGACTATTGGAAGGGGTGCTGCAGAAGTGACTACTGGCCATGCTGCTCCTTAGAAGAGCTAACGGAAAGGTGATTATATATACTGGAGTGTGTCCGTGCCATTTCCAGACTATTAGGAATGTCACTGACCACTTCCCACTCCTCCTCATGAGCGGTCACCCTTCCTAGTAAGAATTTTCAGTAAGCCCCTATTATTTTTAACCACCTGTAAACCTAGAACACTAAAAGTTATGCTATGAGTTTCTTTACTGGCACAACCTATTTCTCCTATCTACTAGTATAATAATAAAAGCATAATACGCTAATTAGACCAGATAGCCGAATGACCTTCCAGACGAAGCCGGGGCTGAGAGAGCCAAGACAGCCTCTGTGGCTGCAAGGGCCAAGCCCCTTGCACAAATTTCATGCATCGGGCCTCTAGTATGTTTATAATATTATTTTGGGAAACTGGTTTTCATCAATAAGCAAGCACATATGAAATACCATACTAAAATTAATTTTTTAAAATAGATAAAAACATACTCAACACCTAGATTTATCAAAATTTAATAACTAGCTTATATGCTTTAGATCTTATTTTTCCATTAAATAAAACATCGAAGTTACCATTCATTCTTTTACTCATTCATTTACTCCATTAATACTCATTGAGCCCCTATTATAAGCTAGGCATTATCTGAGCACTAAAATGCATACATTCTGGTGAGAGAGGCAGACAATAAATAAGCAAAAAGATACATAATTTAATATCAGGCAATTATAAATGCTATAACTAGAATAATACAGTAATAAAAGAGCATTTTAGCCGAAACCGGTTTGGCTTAGTGGATAGAGCGTCGGCCTGCGGACTGAAAGGTCCCAGGTTCGATTCCGGTCAAGGGCATGTACCTGGGTTGCGGGCACATCCCAGTAGGGGACGTGCAGGAGGCAGCTGATCGATGTTTCTCTCTCATCGATGTTTCTGACTCTCTATCTCTCTCCCTTCCTCTCTGTAAAAAATCAATAAAATATATTTAAAAAAAAGAAAAAAAAAAAGGGCATTTTAGACAGGAATAAGCTGTCTGAAGGATGTAAGGGACCTATATGGATTGGAGAAACGAACTAAGGAAAAAATATTTTTCAGGCCAAAATAAAAAGGACAAAAGCCTGAGGCAAGCATGCTTGATGTGTTCAGGGAAGAGCAGAAAGGCCAGCTTGGCTGGAGCGGAGTGACCTGGAAGGATATGAAGTCAGGGAGGTATGGGAGAGCCACATGAAATTTGTCCTTTTAAGAAATTTGCCCTGGGGAAGTGTTATTTCACTTCGCTATAAGTATAAATGCTACCCTTAATTTGGTGTTTATCATTCCCATGAATTTTAAAAATACCTTTACTATATAAATACATAGCCATGAATAATTGTCCTGCATGTTTTTAATCCTTAAAATCACATTATTCTATATGTATCTCTCTGCAACTTTTAACAATATGTACCTAAGATTTACCCAAGTTCATAATATAGACACGATTCAACTTTTCACTGCTATCTAGTATTACATTGTATGACTACGCCATACAGTGTCTTTGCTGATTTTTAAAAAAAATTTTTTTAATAAAACAACTTAAAAAAAATTTTTTTATTGCCCTAGCCAGTTTGGCTCAGTGGATAGCGTGTCAGCCTGAGGACTGAAGGGTCCCAGACTCGATTCTGGTCAAGGGCACATGCTTGGGTGCGGGCTTGATATCCAGTGTGGGGTGATGATTCTCTCTCATCATTGATGTTTCTATCTCCCTCTCCCTTCCTCTCTGAAATCAATTAAAAAATGTATTTAAAAAATATTTTTATTGATTTCAGAGAGGAAGGGAGAGGGAGAGAAACATCAATGATGAGAATCATTGATAGGCTGCCTCCTGCACGCCCCACACTGGAGATCGAGCCCACAACCCGGCATGTGCCCTGACCTCCTGGTTCATAGGTCAATGCTCAATCACTGAGCCACACCAGTTGGGCTTGTTGATTTTTAAAATATTTTTACAGTAAACATTCTGAAATATGTCTGCTGTGGCCATGAGCAGAATCTGTTGGGAAAACATTAATATATGGGCTGAACTGACTGACCCCCCATATGCTTAAGTTCTAACCCCAATACATCAAAATGTGACTATATTTGGAGATAAGGTTTTTAAAGAGACAATCACATTAAAATTAGGTCATTAGGGTAGGTCCTAATCCAATGACTAGTGTCCTTATAAGAAGCAATTTGGGAACAGAGGAAGACCATGTAAGGATCCAGGGAGAAGAGGCTCAACTACAAGTCAAAGAGAGAGGTATTAGAAGAAACCAACCTTGACCAAACCTTCTCTCAGACAGTCCCCACAACTATGAGAAAGCACATTTTTGTTGTTTAAGACACCTATTCTGTGGTACTTTGTTATGGCAGCCCTAGCAGTGTTCAAACTGTGGGTTACAGCCAATCAGTAGTTCATGATGTCAATTTACTGATTTGTGATCAGCGTATTTTAAACTTTCAGTTCAAAACTTTCATTGAGTAGTACAGAATAAAGATGATCAGATGATCAGTGTTGCATGGGTAAACACTGATTTGTGAAACCTTTCTTTCAGTTATATATGTATGTGGACATAAAATATGTAAAGCACATAAAATATACATACATTATGGGTGCACTGGGTTGTGATATAAAAATGTTATTTCTTGGTGTGGGTTGAAATAAAAAGATTTGAAAACCTCTGCTATCATATATATCTACATAGAGACTTAGTAGAACAATCATTATAAATATGCATATCTCAACTTTTCTAGAAACTGTTCTCCAAAGCAATTGTACCATTTTATAGTAAGAGCACCCACATACACGTTCCAATTGCTAAAATGCTGTCAACATTTAATACTGTCATATTTTAATAGCTTTCAAATTGGAAAAGATGAAAACATTATCTCACTGTTTTAACTTACAGTAACTCAAGAACTAGTGAGAATGAACATATTCATATATTTATTTTTCAATTTTTTTGCCTGCGAATTGCCAATTCCTATCTTTTGCCCATTTTCTACTGAACTGCATGCTTATTTCAGAAAGCATACTGATTTACAACAAACCGTATTTAAAAATGAACCCCCAACACAGGGGTATCCCAATATTTAGGGCTCTATGGTACACGTGCATTATTTCTAGTCAGAAGCAAAAATTATTTTAAAATACAAGAAAAAAATACCCACTTTAACATTCATAATGGGTCTTGAAGGTAATCTTAAAAACAACAAAAATAAGCTAAATTTTCTGAAATTAAATGAGTCAAGAGCAAAAGGCTTATTTGCTTAATCAGTCACAAAATACAAACTACATTATTAAAGCCTTCTTAGAAGCTATTCAGAAGCCAACTGACTTTTGAGGCCACAAACCATGTATTTAATCAAAGAAGGCACACCCACTCAGAATGCAAACACAGCCTCTACCCATCCCTTTCAATTGCCTATTCTGCCAATGAACACTGCTTCTTTCTTTCAAAAAATGAATCTAATTGAATCTCAACCAATTAACTATCTTGCTCAGAACACTAGGAAGTTCCTAGGGCACCTAGGCCAACCTTAAAAAGCAGGCAAGTCTGTCTTCCCTGAATATTCAAGTTCTAACGTACTACTGGTCTCATTTATCAAGAATTTTCTTTAAAATATATTTTATTGATTTTCTACAGAGAGGAAGGGAGAGGGATAGAGAGCCAGAAACATCGATGAGAGAGAAACATCGATCAGTTGCCTCCTGCACACCCCCCACTGGGGATATGTCCACAACCAAGGTACATGCCCTTGACCGGAATCGAACCTGGGACCCTTCAGTCCCCAGGCCGTTGCTCTACCCACTGAGCAAAACCGGTCAGGGCTCTCAAGAATTTTTATTAGAGAATTCCTGAGTACTTCAAATGACTCTGGAATCTTTCAGATCCAGATAGAAATGCTCTTCCTGTCAGAACAAAAACATTTGAAACAATAATTCAGTCCCACAAGTAGTAAACAGTTACAACATTTTTGCAAAGCCTTAGGTCTTCCAGTGTCTCATCAGGCCCTGGGAAACCTGAACAGGTATACTGGACATTCTAGCTACTCCTCCTGTTCTTGTCTCATAACTTATTTTCAGAGTTACGGTTTCTATTAAGTGGAAACAAAAGCTAGTAGCTATTTAGTAAGCCACCCTTCATTAGTTATTCATTTGTAGCCTTCTAAGAACCATATAAGTAGCAGGACCAGCATTTTGTTCTTCCTATTTCTCCTGGCTTATTATTTAAATAAGAACATAACTTGTACCCCAATTCCTCCTTTTGAATCTTATTTATTTTGGTGGCTAAAAGGCTATCATCCTTCTAATATTTCATTAAAATTACTACTAAAGAAAATAAAGTTAGGTTCAAAACTGTCTCAAAAGCAGAAAATTTTTTCCCTTCTATACTTATTAACTAATTAAGGAACATCTCACAAGGTTCTATAAAGAAATTAAAGATCTAAAAAAAAAAGTGCCATTAACAAGGAGCTTTAAAAAAACACACCCAACTCTTGGAAATTAAGATCACTGAATACTGAACATGCTGATGAGAAAATGTCCTGCAAATCCTCCAGAGGTCTTTAAAAATAGGATGGAATCATCTATTAAGATTAGTTTTAATAAAGTCCTACAAAGAGATAAAGGGACTGAACTACATAACCCCCTAAGGGTCCTTCCAGCTCTAATTTTGCCAAAGCTTCCAATTCTCTTTCAAAATTTCCCTAATGCTAATTGAACTCTTTACCTCCAATAAAGGCTGACCCTCCTCTCATCTCTGAATGGTAGGGAGGAAAAATTACTGCTTTATTGCTACCCTTCCTTGTGAAAACTCTGTCTACTGTTATCATTAAAAAACAGTGATACAGTAATATTGTCCTGGGCCATGTGGCTCAGTTAGTTGAGTGTCATCCTGTGCACCAAAGGTCACCGGTTTCGGGCTCAGTCCCTGATGAGGGGCATGCAGGAGGCAGCGGGTCAATGTTTCTTACATCGATGTTTCTCTCTTCTGTCCCTCTCCCTTCCTCTCTCTCTAATAAAAACATTTAAAAAAACAAAACAGTAATGTCTACACTCATGAGGATGGCTACTGTAAAGAAAAAAACCTAACACCCAGCACTCCTGTGATGTTTCTCATTTATTCCCACTAATGTGTTACCACAATCACACCACTTCTGACACCAGAATGGGAGCAATAAGCGTGTGCGCTTCCACACCAGCAAGCAACACTTCGACAACAGTTCAGTGTCTTACAATTAACTCAATTCTAATGCTATTCACCTGGAGATATCATCACATCCCACTGGTTAAGGGCTCAGTCCCATAAGACTCTCTCCCATCCCCCAACTTCAGATGCCAATGGCAAATCTAGATCGTCCTCTGTGCTTCTTAAGATCAACTATAAATTGGAGGTACACACCATCCCCTCCTCCAGTTTGATTAATTTGCTAGAGCAGTTCACAGAACTCAGGAAAATTGTTTAATTACTGTTTACTAGTTTATTATAAAAAGATATTAAAAATACAGGTGAACATCTAGTTTGAAGAGAAGGCAAGGTGTGTGGGAAGGAGTACGCCCCTTTCCCAGCACCTCCGTGTGTTCAGCAACCCGGAAGCTCTCTGAACCCCGTACTTTTGGGAACTTTTATGGAGGAGGCTTCAGTACGTAGGCATGATCAATCATTAACTCCATTTCCAGCCCCTCTTTCCTCTCTGGAAAATGGAAGGTAGGGCTGAGCATTCCAAGCTTCTAATCATGGCTTGGTCCTTCTGGTGACCAGCCCCTATCCAGGAGCCCACACAGAGTCACCTCACAGAACAAAGGACACCATGGTCACCCAGAACACTCCAAGAGATTTAGGTACTCTGTGGTTAGGAATCAGGGTCAAAGATCAAATATTAGAACAAAACATGCTCTTAATACACTTCTCACTTAGGAAATCACACAAGTTTTAGGAATTCTGTGCCAGAAACAGCGGAGATATAGATAGATAGATATATAGATAGACAGATATATCTATATCTATCTATCTATCTATCTATCTATCTATCTATCTATCTATCTATCTATATGTATATACACTAGAGACCTGATGCATGGGATTCGTGCACTGGTGGGGGAGCATAGCCTGCTGGGATGGGCCCGCTGTGGGAGAGCGAGCGGCTCATCCCAGTCAGCTGAGCGGCTGTAGACCCACCCTCTGAGCAGCTGCTCCCTGGTCTGGCATCTTCCGTGGAGCCGGAGCACTTGCCTCTCCAAGAGACCTGGTCAGGGCCGGGCCCAGGGACAATAGCACCGAGAAGCAGTGGAGTAGGCCTCAGTCCTGCAGTGGCCATGAACCCGCCTCCCAGCCTCCAGGGTCAGCTCTGCAAGCCTGGCAGCAGCACTGCACGGCCTATGGGCATCCAGAAGAGGTGGCAGGGAGCAAGGAGGAGCCTGGGGTGAGGAGACGATGATCGCAGCCCGGGTCCCTGCCTATCGGCCCAGGGTTCACAGCAGGAGCAGCTACTCATCCCAGTCAGCTGAGCGGTGCTCCCACTGTAGTAGCACACTGACCACCAGGGGACAGCTCCTGCGTTAAGCATCTGCCCCCTGGTGTGCACGTCACAGCGACTGGTCGACTGGTCGTTCTGGTCATTCCACCATTTGGTCGCTGGGCTTTTATTATATAGGAGGATATATATGGTGTCCCAAGAAAATGTATACACATGTTAATGAAATGCATTTTAATAACACTGCCTTTATAATTCAAAGTGTATGTACATTTTTGTCACACCCTGTATTTCCTATTATCTCACAGCTATCACCAAAAAAAAACCCTGGGTGACGTCAACTGGTGATCCCATTGAAAGTTGAGCATCTGCACATTTGTAACCCACCCCACTATTTTTCTGATATTGTTCCTGTAAATGATGATTCTGACTAATATGTAGCTTGTAAATAAACAGTACATTTGTATAAGAATCCTAGGAACTAACTTCAGAAGTTACCAACTCCGACCTTCAGTCATCCCAGTTCCAGGAGATTTGCTGACCTTCAAACGCAGAACCAGGATGACAAAGTACCAGGATGATCCACACTAGACTATCACTTGAGCAGTTTTGAAGGTCTTATTAGAATGGACTGTGCTGGACTGCACACCGAGAATTTTTCAACTCCCTTCCCTTGATTTCTTTGTTCTGCGTTGCCTCTCCCTCCTTATAAAAACTCTGCCTGCACTTAGACCTTGATATGGGCTTTGCAACAAGAGTCCCCCATCTCCTCAGGCAATCGGCACTTCAATTAAAACCTCTTTTTCACCAGCATCTGTCTAATGAGTTTGGTTTTTGTGGCAGCAGGCAGCCCACCTTGGGTTCCAGTTACACATTCATCCCTTCAAACACAGAAACATAGACTCTGGAGAATGTAAAGAAATCTTAGAAGTTTCTAACTTCTCTCTGCTCATAAAAGACAAATGTAGGAATATGTGAGGAAATGAACTTATACCTTGGGTTTAAAAACATGTTATACTATAAATTTACAGTAAGAGGATGATGCACACCTGTGCACTTAACATCTTTTTTTAAAAATTTATCTTTATTGCTGAAAGTATTACAGACATCCCCAGCATTTAACACCTTATGTGTATTTTTATGGCACACATATCCCCCAGAAACTGCTGATTGGAGTTAGAGCAGTAGCATATCACTTTAAGAAAAACAAAACTAACTTAAATATTTTTAAGGCCCTACCTGGTTTGGCTCAGTGGATAGAGTGTCAGCCTGTGTACTGAAGGGTGCCAGGTTTGATTCCAGTCAAGGGCACGTACTTCCGTTGCAGGCTTAGTCCCAGGCCCTAGTTGGGGCACCTGTGGGAGGCAACCAATTGATGTGCCTCTCTCACATAAATCTCTCTCTCTCTCTCTATCTCTCGCTCTCTTTCTCTCTCTCTCTCTCTCTCTCTCTCTCTCTCTCTCTCTCTCTCTCTCTCTCCCCCCCCCTCCTTCCCTTCCACTCTCTCTATATCAATGGAAAAATATCCTCAGGTGGGGATTAACTAATATATATATTTTTTAATATATTTTTTATTGATTTCAGAGAGGGAGGGAGAGGGAGAGAAAGAGAGAAACATCAATGATGGGAATCACTGATCGGCTGCCTCCTGCAAGTCCCCCACTGGGGGATTGAGTCCACAACCTGGTCACGTGCCCGGACCGGGATCAAACCGTGACCTCCTGGTTCACAGGTTGATGCTCAACCCCTGAGCCATGCTGACCGGGCTAAAATGTGTTTTTAAGATATTCTTGTTCTCATGAAGTTACCAAAAATCTCTCTTTTGCTTAAAAGGAAATAAAAAAACTCACACAATAGTCTCATGTCCGTGTACAAAGCAATATACTTAAATTCTTTGTTTAAAAAGACTTCTGAAAGACTTCCTAGAAGCAGCCCTAAACATTGTTTAGCGTATTCCATTAGCGCATTCTTCCAAATACCACCATAGTGCTTTGAGAGGAATTTTCCCCTAAAATGTATTAGGAAAAGTCAGGCAGGTTTTTAAGTTTCATTTTAACAACTTGCTATTTCATCATCATATTGGTCGTGAATTCTGAAGAAACATTATGCTTACTAATGCTCAGATGTTAGGAATTATGGGAGGCAGAAATTTAATTTACTACTAAATCAGAACATAGCTCCTATGTTAAGTGAAAAGAGCACTTAAACACAAAACACCTCGAAAATCTGAATACCTTTCTCTTGATTTCCTTTTCCCTTTTAAATAAACCACTGGGCCATGGCTGGGTGGCTCAGTTGGTTAGAGCATCGTTCCAATACACCCAAGGTTGTGGGTTCAAGCCCCAGTTAGGGCACGTACAAGAATCAACCAATGAATGCATAGAGGTGGGACAACAAACTAATCGATAAATAAATAAATAATAAATAATCCACTCATTCACCTGCAATGTATTTTCTGACTCCTCCTGTGAGGTTTCCCTGTTATATTCTATACCACAATTTTGTCTTATTAGCCATGACTAGGAAAACAATTCCTCCCACTGCTTATAATGAGCCCACTCTTATCATTTCCTCTCTCACACAATTATTTTAAAAAATGACAACAAATCTTTTGAATTTAGTACTATACTGCCTTATGCCTTATAAATTCTAGGGAGGTCAAGTCTCTTGTATGTATTTCCTCTCCCCAACTCTTATAGTCTTCTTCTCTCAGCATGACCTGGAGAAATGTTTTATTTTCTGTTTCACACCAAACAGCAACAGGCCTATCTAGAATATCTACTGACTGGGGGAGGAGCCTGCCAGATATTTATGTTAAAGCCAAATTAAACCACAGTCACAAGCCAAATACAGGGAACAGATTACCTTTGGGGGTGGAAAAGTTTTCCTAAATATCTGAACAAGACTTTTAAGTATGAAAGACAGTTGCAAATATCACAGCACTCTCTTCCAGCAACACGGATCTTGCATCCTTTTAATCAGTTTGTCTTTAAAAGCACATTTCAGCAGACTATGCCAATCCAGAGGATTGGAAGGTTAATAATTAGTCTTGAACTGAGAACTTTTCAAAATATTTCAGAACTGCCCGGATTTGCTTGGTGATTCAGCCTCGGTTAATTCGTATGGAGTCATCACAAGTCACCGCCAGGTTAAACAACCCCCTTGGGTGACAGAACTGTTTGTTGTTCAAAGGGCCCAGGGGACCACCTACCTCAACCTGGATCGGGGATGAGGTCTCACCACGGGCCGTGAGCTTAAGGCTCTCGAGGCACCGGACCGCGTTTACTTCCAGGTGGGTGGTCCAATGTCTTGCTTGCCGAAGGGGTAGGGTATGTGGTAGGAAGTGACTAATTTCGTTTCCGCCTGGTATCGCCTCTTAACTTTCTTTGCCTCCCGAGAACCCCAGGATGGTCTTCCCAGGAGGGCTTCAGGGCTCCAGGAGGAAGCCTCCATCTCGAGGGCATGAGGAAGGCGCCTCGGGAGAATCAAGAGCCCCTAAGCTGTTCCTCCAGGGTCCGAGGAGTCACCCCCTGCCTCCGCTGCTCGGCGGCCCGCATTTCTGGCCCAAACGTAGAGAGGAAAGTACCCGGACTTGAAGCACACCCCACACCTCCAGGCACAGTTGAGGAGGACCTCGAGCGAGGAGAGACGGGGGAGCCCCCGTGCCGCCCTTGAGGCTCCAGCTCGGGACAGGCCCGGCCAGCGCCAGGAACCGCCGCCAGCACACACCTGAGCCGCGCCGGACGCGCGCCAGGCGGACGGTCACCGCGACCTCGCCCCGCCCGGCCGCCGGCTCCGCGCGGGTGCCAGCTCGCGGGGTCCCGGCCCACAGCTCCGGCCCGGCCGCCCGCTCCCACCGTACCTGGCCGGCTGCGGCAGCGGCGGCAGCGGCGCTGCTCCTCACGTACCCGTTCCGCACCTCCCCATTCGCCACGCAGCCGTTCGCCCGCGGCGGGCGACGGCAGCAGCAGCCTCCTGGCTCCGGCCGCATGGTCCAGGCAGCACCAGGCGCAAGACAGACTCTGTAGGCGGTGGCCGAAGCGGCGGCGGCTCCAAGTCCCGCTCCGCACCCCACCCACCTCCCCGAAACCGGAAATGGCTGCACGCTGCCGCCAATTCCCGGCTGTCACAAGGGGGCGGGGCCCACTCCCGCGGAGGCCCGGCCGCCCGCGGGAAGTCCGGGCGGGGGCTGGAAGGAGGGTCAGGAGATTACGGACCGCTGACCAATCTGGAGGAGGAGGAGGCGGACCCCATGCTGCCGCCTGGCCAATCACAGGCGAGAGTAAATCTGGTCGCCTTGTCCAGTGGCCTTTGGGAGGGACTCGTGGACCTGGCACCCGATTGGCTTGGCTTCTGCTTAATGGTCCACCCTGACGAGGAGGCGGGGCCTAGGAAAATTAGCCAATTGGAGTGTGAGGATAGAAAAGGGGGCCGAGCCCGTCTCTGGAGCGGGCTCCCTGGTTCTTCTGGACAGCTGGCGCCCCCTCTCTCTTGCCTCCGGGTAAATTCGCGGGTTTAATTCCAGGCCAAGACAGGGCTCCTTTATTTAATTAACAATTCCTCTATGGATGTTCTTAGAGTAGCATTTTTTACATTATCTCACCATTATTCAGTTTACATTAACACATATCTTTTCCCCCCAGCTGCCAACATTTTTTTTCATATTTTTTAAACCTTATTTTTCAATTACAGTTTACATTCGACATGAATTTGTATTAGTTTCAGGTTACAATGTAGTGGTTAAACAATCATATACGTTACACTGCATTAACACGTTTCTTAAGTAATCATTCAAATGTCTCTTTCCCTTCCACACAGTCTCTATCAATGTTTTGTGTTCAATTTCCTTTAAAGAGCACTTCCTTGAAAGTCAGGAAACCTGGTTTCCCTTCCAACTCTGCCAATAACGGTAAGCTAAACCTTGAATACTTCACAACTTTAGGGGCCACATTCTTTAAAATGGAGTTAATACTTCCTGCTTCATAGACTCATTGCAAGAATTATTTTAATGAAGCATTGTCCACCTATCATGATACCTGGCTCACACTAGATTCTAGTGATGGCGAACCTTTTGAGCTCGGCGTGTCAGCATTTTGAAAAACCCTAACTTAACTCTGGTGCCGTGTCACATATAGAATTTTTGATATTTGCAACGATAGTAAAACAAAGACTTATATTTTTGACATTTATTTTCTATATTTAAATGCCATTTAACAAAGAAAAATCAACCAAAAAAAGAGTTCGCATGTCACCTCTGACACGTGTGTCATAGGTTCGCCATCACTGCGTGACTAGAAGTATAATAAATCCTCTATTATGTTCTCACTCCTTTAATCCTATCTTCCTATACAGGTTAGAAAGAAAGGAAGTGGATGTATATTATAGCAAGAGACTTTTGGTTACCCATAAAGGATTTAGTGTCGGAGTTAAAAGTATGGACTCAGCTCAGGCTGCGTTTGAATACTGGCTGCACCACTTATGAGCAGAGTGGCCTCTATACGTCTTCATCTGTTCAGGGGGGTAATAGCTGTCCTGAGGATTTAATGAGTTGATACATGTAGTGTATTTTGTTCAGGACCTGGCAATTAGTAAACATGAATAAGTGTTGGTTATTATTAATTGCTGAATGTGCCTGTGAGAGCCCCTACATTCTTCTCAGACCCTCCAGGAGCTTTAGAAAGGGGATTTGACAAGTTAGCAGTTTTGCATGATTTAGGAGCTAAACAATCTAACAGCAGGTGGGCAGAGCACATATCCTCTTTGAACTAACAAACAACATGACCCCAAAGAACCCAAGTTCGCGATAGATGTATGAAGCTAAAAAAGAAGCATGTGGCCCTGACCTGTTTGGCTCAGTGGATAGAGCATCAGCGTGGGGACTGAAAGGTCCCAGGTTCGATTCTGGTCAAGGGCATGTACCTTAGCCATGTACCTTAGTTGTGGACACATCCCCAATGGGAGGTGTGCAGGAGGCAGCTGATTGATGTTTCTCTCTCATCGATGTTTCTGACTCTCTATCCCTCTCCCTTCCTCTCTGTAAAAAAATCAATAAAAGATATATTTTTTAAAAAAAGAAGAAGAAGAAAGCCGAAACCAGTTTGGCTCAGTGGATAGAGCGTCGGCCTGCGGACTGAAAGGTCCCGGGTTCGATTCCGGTCAGGGGCATGTACCTGGGTTGCGGGCACATCCCCAGTGGGAGATGTGCGGGAGGCAGCTGATGGATGTTTCTCTCTCATCGATGTTTCTGGCTCTCTATCTCTCTCCCCTCCTCTCTGTGAAGAATCAATAAAATATATTTAAAAAAAAAAAAAAAGAACAAGAAGAAGAAGAAGCATGTGGCCCTAGCTGGTTTGGCTCAATGGATAGAGCGTTGGCCTGCGGACTAAAGGGTCTCACGTTCGATTCCAGCCAAGGGCACATGCCTGGGTTGTGGGCTCGATCCCCAGTAGGAGGTGTGCAGGAGGCAGCTGATCAATGATTCTCTCATCATTGATGTTTCTAGCTCTCTCTCCCTCTCCCTTCATCTCTAAAATCAATGAAATATATTTTAAAAAATTAAAAAAAGAAGCAGCATGTGGTTTGTGCCTCACATTCTAGTGAAAGACAAGATGTTCACATAGTAAACAACAATAAAAGGCCGACTGCAGGCTGGAGAGATTAGGCAACAGGAGTTCTGATGAGGAAGGCTGGATGACAGTGATGAGCCTGGACTTTCTAAATAAGACACTTTCAGGGCAAGAATCTAATTGGAAACATGGCTAAGGGGTTTTAATTGACATTTAGGTAGTGGGCTGAATGAAACTGGAGACCACTTGAGAGGACGATGTGGGATGAGTTTAATCTTAAGGATGATAAAGAATTAGAAAGTTGGAAATGAGAAAGAATGGGAGGATGTCTCTGGGAGAGGGAACCTTCAGAAGCTCAGGTGTAGAGGCTGTAGAGAGCAAAGCCTTAAATTGGAGACTCAGAGTAAAGAAGCCTGACTAGATTAGAGGTATCCTGTTAGCCAATCTCTCCCTCCGGAGGGCAGAATACCAGGTCCTTGGCTGGTTCTGCCACTTATTCACCATGTGTGGTCTTGGACGAGTCATGCAACATCAGCCTTGGTTTCCTCACCCATCTTATGAAGTCAATACTACTACCTCAGAAGCCTTTTGTGAGCATCAATGATACACTACACAAATGATGTCCTTGCACGCCATTGCTAAATCACAAAAAGGATGCCTCAGAAGGCAGTAGGAAACACCCCAGGCTCTGTGTAAGCAGAAAAACAACTCCTTCCAGATGCATAAGCAGCCTCATCATCATTTTACTGAGTTCATATGCAAAATACTGTGTTAGGCACCAGGGTTACAACTCTTCTCTTCCTCCAAGATTGCTCAAACCACTTCAACTGTAAAACCTTTGTTGACCTCCAACCTCCACACACTTGTGTAAGCATGTGGGGCATCGCTTTGGGATTCTATTTTGAAAGGGAGGTTACACGGCGGTGAGAAGCCAGAGTTCTGCGATTAGAGAGGATTGGAGATCCAGCTCTAGCACTTAGAAGCCTTGTGACTTTGGCAAAGTTGTCTAACCTCTCTGTGACTCAGTTCCTTCATCTGTAAAATGGGACATACCTATTAGAAAAGCATTTAGTATCAGGGCCTGTTACATAATATTTAATAAGTGCTGGTGATTATTAGTTGAATGAATGAATTATTTATCAAATGAATGAATGATTGATTGAATACATTTACACCCCAACTAGACAGAGAGCAGGCTCCTTGAGTTCAGGGAATTGTCAAATTCATTTTTAGGTTCATAGCACCTAGCACAGTGCCTGGCATGAGTGAATAAATGCATGAATGAATGAAAATCTGCTGCTGTCTCCAAAAAGCCTTTTATCACATGGAAACTGTTAATTAAGATGTGTTTGGTTGCAGATAACATAAGCCAATAATAGAAAACTTCATCAAGAAAGGCAGATTTATTGGAACTCTCCTCAAGATAGGTAAGTGTTAGGACCCAGAAAAAAATCTCAAACCTCAGCAACGAAAATTACAAACCTTCCTCTTAGCATCAAGTTACTTTGGAGGCTCAGCTTGCAGCAACCTACAACTTTCACATTCCTAGGTTGAACATAAGCTACCAGAAAAGAGAAATCTAATTGGCCCAGTTTAGGGTAAACTGTCTAATGCTTGACTAATCAATCAATGATGGCCAAAGCACAAAGTCAAGCTGCTGGAGGTGAGGAATCAGTTACAGAAAAGGAGGATTTGCTGCAGAGAAGGAAGGAACAACCTTATCACTGTCCATTACGAGGAATGGGAATGGAAAGGACAAATAGCCATTGATTGGAATGGATATTAAAAGAGGAAGCTTCCAGGACAGCATTTTTAAAAGGGACGAGCAGAACTGCAGCCAAGGAAAAGAAATGAAGTGAGAGAAACCAGACCATTTAGCCGGGAAGCAGCCCACCTGCACTATCAGATAAAGGCCTTGGTTGCGTGCAGTGCAAGTTAATGCTGGCCTACTTACACAAAAGGGAATTCATTGGAAGGTCATTAGCAGCTCAGAGACCTGGCTGGAGGCTGAGTGACCAGGCTTAGACAAAGTAAGGAGCTCCAGTGGGCTAGGCAGCAAGGACCTCGGCAAGGGTTTGTGGCAGAAACTGTCTGGAGAATTAACCACCAAAATAAATGAGCTCCAACTAGCTCTTCCCTCTTTGGCACTTGTCCAAGAGTCAAAGTCCTGGGAGAGATCATCAGATTGAGTGACTTTAGGTCACTTTGGTCCAAATGGGAGGGTGGGGCAAACAAAAGAAGGATGTGCTTTCTTCACCTTTCATGTGGGCGGTGTTTACCAGGATTCACTCTCCCAAAAAGAGGACACAAAATGAGGAGAGGATGTTCCCAAAAGGAAATTGGGGACCTTCTAGAAAAAGGGGATAGATGTTGGACAGGCAAACATGACCAAGGTGCACAATATCTGTTAAGATAGCACATGTAGAGGCAATCTACTTCCATACAAAACCCAGGGCTGGGCAACTCAGAGATATTATCTGATCCTGACTCTGAGAGCATCATTTGGTGTTCCTTTTCCAAATCTTTCAGGCTTCATTAATTCGGGGCATCATGCTGGGTACTACAAATACAATGATAACCAACCAAACAAATAAACAACATGGTCTCTGCCTTTATGGAGCTGCCGTCCTGGTTTACAAGAAATGGACTTGCTATTTCCCTTTTTATTACTTCTAATCTAATACAATGAATGAAAAGTCTACTTCTTCTCTCCCCGGGTTTCTGGCCCTATTTTTGCTGGAAAATCTTAGATCACATTTTTGGACCATTTTCAGTGATAATATTTGCAGCTACAAGAACTGAGTCAGCTTCAGGACCAGTTTAGAATTGTAGCATCATTGCTAGACTTACGTTGTTTAAAGGAATGATGCATGCAAATAAGCTTTAAGAGAAAATGATGGTTTCTCATTGGCTCAAGGGGCCTGTTGACCATCCACTAGAGTGATTTCAATCTGTGTCTACCAAGGCTTTTGGAATTGGAGCTTGGAGATAAAATAGGTGAGCATTCCAGGAAGAGGCAGCAAGAGCCTGTCTCTCAACGGTAGGTCTCTGCCGCTGTGTTTCCTCTGCCCTAGAAGCACCTCAGAGCCTCCTACTCAACTGCCATGCCCCACACTGCCACCCTGGACTTCCTGTGGGTACAGATGTGACTGAGTGTTGCAATCATCTGAGGCTCTGCTTCAGGAAGTGGACTTTTACTTCTGGCGCCAGGAAGGAGGAGAAGGGGTGGTGCTGCAGATAACAATTATGATGGTGATGGTATTAGTCAAGACTTTCAGTTTTGAAACTAAATTCAAATTGTATTAAGCATAGAGATTTGTTGGCTTATATAACAAAAAAGAAAAACCTAGGTAGATCTGACCGAATCTAGGTGATCAAACCAGGCCATCAAAAAATCTGTCCCTTACTTTAAGCAATAATAATAAAAAAAAAATCTGTCCCAAAGAAAAAAAACAAACAAAAATCTGTCTCTATCCTGGGTTTGGTGTCCCAATAAATTTGGTTCATTCCTAGATAGGAGGTCACCATTGATAGTAAAAATGGCTTATGGCTGGCAAGTTTGCAGTCAACCAGCTTTAAAACCTCAGCTGAGGAAGAGTGCCTCTTTTTTAGAGTCCCTGTGAGAGTCCTAGCTAAGCTTCCATTGGCCCAGGTTGGGTCACATGCCTCAGGTGAATGTTGAATTGATTGGCCAGGACTGAATCTTATGCCCACCCACTCCCTCCAGTTCAGAGCCACAGGCTCTGAGAATGGAAGACCAATGAATTCCCAAATGGAAGAGATGGATGCTATCACCAGAAAAAGGGGTGCTAGGCAGGAATAAACAACAAATGTGCATTATACTGTTCATGATGAATATTATAATGACTAGAGGCCCAGTGCACAAAAATTTGTGCACTCGGGGGGGAAGGGGGGGGTCCCTCAGCCTGGCCTGTGCCCTCTTGCAGTCTGGGACCCCTCGGGAGATAACGACCTGCTGGCTTAGGCCTGCTCCCGGGTGGCAGAGGGCAGGCCCAATCCCTAGGTGCAGCCCCTGGTTGGGCTCAGAGCAGGGCCGATTGGGGAGTTCGGGCGCCGCCCCCTGTCATGCACAGAGCAGGGCGTATCAGGAGGTTGCGATGCCCTCAGTCACGCTCAGGGTAGGGCCGATTGTGGGGTTGGGGCACCATCCCCCGTCACACTCAAGGCAGGGTCGATGGGCAGGTTGTGGCGCCACCCCCTGTCACACACAGAGCAGGGCTAATCAGGGGGTTGTGGCGCTGCCCCCTGTCACTCACAGAGCAGGGCCCATCACGGGGGTTGGGGCTCTGTACCCTATCACACACAGGGCAGGGCCGATGGGGAGGTTATGGCTCTACCCCGTCACACACAGAGCAGGGCCCATGGGGGGCGGTTGGGACATCGCCCTCTATCACCCACAGAGCAGGGCCAATCAGGGTTGGGGAGCCGCCACTGTCACACTCAGGGCAGGGCCGATGGGGAGGCTATGGCTCTATGCCGTCACACACAGAGCAGGGCTCGTGGGGTGGGGATGGGTTGGGGCGCTGCACACTGTCACACACAGAGCCGCAGGGCAATCAGGGGGTTGGGGAGCTCCCCCCTATCAGGCACAGAGCAGGGCTGATCAGGGGGTTGGGGCGCCTTCCCCTGTCACGAACAGAGCAGGGCGGATAGGGAGGTTGTGGCCCCGCCCCCTGTCACACACAGAGCCGCAGGGTGATCAGGGGGTTTGGATGCTGCCCCCTGTCATGCTGATCCCAGTGCTGGGAGGCATATTACCCTTTTACTATATAGAATAGAGGCCTGGTGCACGGATGGGGACAGGCTGGTTTGCCCTGAAGGGTGTCCTGGATCAGGGTGGGGGTCCCCACTGTGGTGCCTGGCCAGCCTGGATGAGGGGGTGATGGCTGTTTGCAGCTGGTCACACATCCTTCAGGGTGGGGGTCCCCACTGGGGTGCCTGGCCAGTCTGGGTGAGGGGCTGAGGGCTGTTTTCAGGCTGGTGGGTGACTGAAGCTCCCACCCGCTCCTTTTTTTCTTTATCTTTATTTTTTTTTATTCTGGGCCAGCTTTAGCTCTGAGGCTCCAGCTCTTAGGCCTCCGCTGCTGAAAGCAGGTTTCTGGCCTTTGTTTACCTTCTGTATTTGAAACAATGTTGCGATCCTGCTGGCTGAAGCCTGGAGGACTAAAGCAGGTTTCTAGGGTTTTGTTTAGCTTCTATATTTGTAACATAGTTGCTTACAGTTGCAGCTCAGAGGCCTTCATCGGCAGGCGGGGAACATTGGAGTTCTCCGTCATTGAAGCAAGCAAGCCTCATGTTAGTTTCAAGCTGCCTGGCTGCCAGCCGCCATCTTGGCTGGCAGTTAATTTGCATATCGCCCTGATTAGCCAATGGGAAGGGTAGCGGTCGTACGCTAATTACCATGTTTCTCTTTTATTAGATAGGATAACAAGAAGCAGGAAGTAGGCATGCCTAGGAGATTCTCAACATTTTTAGATGTTATAAGAAATACTAGTTTCTTTTTCATATCCAACTTCCAAAATTTACCCCAAATTTATATTTACTTAACCTAATTAGAGTGATTGATATCTTATTTTCATCTTCAGCAAATCATCATCCCAAAGCGATTCATAAACATCCTCTGTTTAGTTAGTTGTATAATAAAATAGAAATGTCATCTCAACAGACTGAGAATTTACTCTTTAAGAGAGCATTAATGATGACAAAGATCTCATAGACAACCACACGAGCTCTGAATATGTTATTTATTGTCAGTTTTAAATTACATAAATTGTACTATATTTAAAATTTACCTCAATAAATAATAGTTTTAAAAAATGACAATTAAGGTTCATTGGTTCCTAAGCAATGTAGTATATGCATTGTATGGAGTGATGGGATTTGCATATTTAAACAGAATAGGTTTAAGTGAGGCTGCCATTTCTTTTCCACTTTATTATAAAACCCTTTTGCATTCTTCCCCATCACTCTCTAGATATTTATTTGGTAATGCTGCATATTCTTGGATAAAATAACTTCGTTTGAAGTGGCCTTTTGGAGCTCTTCCCCCTACCCTCAATATTTCTGAACTTTTTCTCATATTTTTTTCCTATCTTGTACCAACCCCAAAACCAACAATTTCTGGTGCCCAATGTCTAGGAAAGCCCTTTAAACCTGTATCTATAAGTGTTATTCTATTTTTTATGCTCACAGGGTATCTTACTAGTAAAAGCCACATGACAAATTCTCTCAAAGAAGTCCTGAAAATCAGAGGAATTAGAACAGGCAGTGGGGATGCAACAGTGGTGCCCAAACAGTTGACAGGGAAAATGAACTTTCTTGTACCAATTTTAAGAGGTACAGGAGCACTGCAGAGAAAGCCTCAGTCTTCTTAGGGAATATACAAGGCATCTTGAATGGAATATAGGTAGAAATATGGACCATTCTGATGAGGTCTAAGACAGAAATGAGTAACATGCTATTAGACAGGGCAGGAAAGGCCATTCTTGTTATAAAGTGACAAAGAACTTGGCTGAATCGTGTTCATGTCCTAGTGTTTTGTGGATGATAAAACTTGTGAGTGATGCAATTAGGTATTTGCCTAAGGAACTATCTAAGCCAAGTGTTGAAGGAGTGGGCCTGGTTCCTCTTGACTGCTTATAGAAAAATAAAGGAAGAAAGAAATGATTTTAAAATGGAATTGTTAATAAAAAAGGAAGCAGAACTTCAAGATTTGAAAAATCCTCTGCCTATCCATATTGTAAAGAATGAGAAAATACCTTTGAGGAGTGTGACACAGGAACCATTTGGGAGGTAGTCAGTCATTTCAACAGAAACCCTGAGCTATTGTCCAACACAATGCAAGTGTACAAAGGAGGGGCCACCAATGCCTGAGGCCTTCAGCCCACAATTTCTCTTGAGTCCCAGGCTCTGCTTCTTGTATTCTGGCACCTAGCTTGTTGGCTGCTCCAGGTGCAGCTCCAGTGGGCCCCAAGTGGAGTCTATTTTTTTAAGTAATTTTTTTCTATTATAAAAGCAACATGTGTTTAAATATAGTTAAGTCAGAATATGATATAGGCCCTAAATGAAAGAAATTAAAACCACTACTATAGCCTGGCCAGCATGGCTCAGTGGTTGAGTGTCGATCTATGAACCAGGAGGACATGGTTCCTGGTCAGGGCACATGCCTGGGTTATGGGCTCGATCCCCAGGAGGGAGCATGCAGGAGGCAGCTAAACAATGATTCTCATCATTGATGTTTCTATCTCTCTCTCTCTCCCTCTCACTTCCTCTTGGAAATCAATTTTAAAAAGTATTTTTTAAAAAAAACACTATTAATATATCTTTTTTTAAAATATTTTTTTTTAATTTTCAATTACTGTTGACATTCAATATTATGTTATTTTCAGGTGTACAGTATAGTGGTTAGACATCCATATAACTTACAAAGTGATCACTCCAATAAATCTAATACCCACCTGACCATACATAGTTATTACAATATTATTGGCCATATTCCCTATGCTGTACTTTATATCCCTGTGACTATTTTGAGTTTCTTAGTCCCTTCACTTTTTCCACCCAGGCCTCCAATATCCATCCCAACAGGCAATCATCAGTTTATTCTCTGTATCTATGAATCTGTTTCTGTTTCATTTGTTCATTTATTTTGGTTTTTAGATTCCATATAAGTGACAAAAGTATTTGTCTTTCTCTGTCTGACTTATTTTTCTTAGCATAATACCCTCTAGGTCTACCCATGTTGTCCCAAATGAAAACCACGGAAAATATATTTTTATATATGTCCTTCCAGGAATGATAAATAGGAAAAAAAAAAGGGAAAAAAGGGAAGAAAATTTGGGGCAAAATGAACAGCATGAGCAATCACAAGATACAAAGCAGAGTGTGGGTAGACAGCACAGCTACTTGTTATCTCTGGAGCAGAGTCCTAGAGGAGTAATCCCATAATGAAATAGAGCACTCAATATGTGCCATTTTATATCCAAGGTATTTGTGTACCCATGTGTGTTTGTTTTTTCACCCAGTAAATGGGAACTAATGAAACATGCTTGGTTAGTTTGTGGGACTATTTATGCATCTTGTTTGTTCGTGTATTTGTATCCCAAAGAATAGACCCAAGAATTCTAGAAAACTAGGTGTCTTCCTACTTTTCTATTTAAAAAATAATGAATCTGAAAGGACAGAACAGGACCGATAGCTGTGTCCCTAACCCCTCTTCCAAGAAAAAGCCGCAGAATGTATCAGTTACTCAGCCTGCCCTTATCTCGGCCAATGGGAAAGCGGGGAAAACTAGCCCAAGGCCAAAAGTATGCTAGCCACACACCCCCGCCCCCGCCCCTGTCTTTGTGTAACCATACCCTAGCTGCACCCTGCCCTTGCGTCACTAGCCCCCGCCCTCACTCAACCAACTGGAATTGGCCAAATCAGTGGTCAGAGTGTGCCCCCATCCCCTGACCCCAAGCCCTATAAATTCTTTGTTCTCTTGGAACTCCAGGCTCTCTCGCACCCTATCTCTGCGTAGGTATGGGGGCCAGAGGGACCAAGCCCCAGGCTTGAATAAAGACTCTATGCTTTTGCATCGGACTTGGTGCTCCTTGGTGATGTCCTTTGGGAGATATTGAAATCTGGGCATAACAAAATCTATTTATGATTATGATAATAAAAATCTGATGACAAAGTGGAACTATAATGTTGTTTAACATCCAAAAAAAACCTCACTTAATACACCACTTTACTAGAATAAAGGACAAAACCCACATGGTCATTTTAATAGATGGGGGGAAAAACATTTGACAAAATCTAACATTTCATGATAAAAGCACTAAGAATAGAACAGGAATAATAAACTAGAAATAGAACAGAACTTCTTCAACCTGATAAAGGACACTACAAAAAACCCCTACAGTTAACATCATTCTAAATGGCAAACCTGCTTTCTTTTTAAGACCAGGAACAAGACAAGGATGTCCACTTCTACCAGTTCTATTCAAAATTGTACTGGAACTTCTAGCTAGTGCAATTAAGCAAGAAAATGAAATAAAAAGCATCCAGATTAGAAAGAAAGAAGTAAATTAATCTCTATTTGAAGATGACATGATCTTATACATACAGAATCCAAATGAATCCACTAACAAATTATTAGAACCAGTAAACAAGTTAAGCAGGTTGCAGCATACAAGATTAATATGGAAAAATCAACTGTATTTCTATATTCTAGCAATAAACGTTCTGAAAATGAAATCATGAAAACAATTTCATTAACACTAGCATCAAAAAGACTAAAATTCTTGGGAAAAATTAACAATAGAGGTGTTGTTACAGAGAACCAGAATAAATCAAGCAGTGTTCAGAGAGTTTGGAGTTACACTTTATTCACCGCAGTGGGCTTAGAGAAAATGAATTCAAATTCTAAGCAGAGCTACAAGCAGAACTTCCCTTTTTATGAAAGAGCCAGCCCTATGTGTGCTTAGTGGTTATCTTGCTGGTGGCCTTGAAAACATTACAGTTCTATCCAATTAAAAAATACACTTGGCATGGCATTGAGAGTATGGGTGTATTTAGTCTCTGGCCTACAAGGTCAGACAGCTAAGTTTATCTTCCTCATTATTCAAGCAAGCTAAAGCAGGCTAGAAAGCAAAGTTATTATTTTTTTTAGAATAAGAGGCTGTCTAAAGAATAGCAGAGAATTCCAAACAGTAGTTTTACGAAATAGGGGTTAGCCTTCTCAGTGTAAGATTTGTAGACTGAAAACTACACATATTGCTGAAAAATATTATGATGCAATTGATGGAAAAATACCCCACATTCAGGGGTTGAAAAACTTAATATTGTCAAGATGGCAATACTTCCCAAATTGATCTATAGACTCATGTAATGTGATCACCCCTATAAGTCTAATACCCACCTGCCTTTTAAAAGACGTTAACAAACTAATCCTAACATTTATATGGAAATGCAAGGAACCCAGAGTAGTTAAAACAATGTTGATGAAGAAGAACAAAGTTAGAGGACTCACACTTCCTGGTTTTAAACATAGTTACAGTAGTCAAGACAATGTGCTAGAATAAGGATAGGCATACAGAGCAATAGCATAGAATTTAGAATCCAGAAATAAACCCTAATATTTATGATAAATTGATTTTCCACAAGAATACCCAGACAATTCAAGGGGTGGGGGCATAATTGGTAAGGTAATTGTGGCCATTCAATTCCCTTTTGCTAGGCACTCACTTTTTCAAACTCTCTTGCAGGTAGAGTACATATGTGACACAGTTCTAGTCAATAACATATAAGAGGAAGTCTACTGTGCAGACTGAGAAAAGGGGGATTTTTCTTTATTAACAGAAATTAAACCTCTTTTCCATCTGCTCCCTTCCTTCTTACTTGCTGCTATGATGTGAGGACATGATGTCTGGAGCCATGATTGCCATATTGAGACCATGAACCAACAAGCACAGAATGAAAAGTCAACATGCTGAGAGGCAGAGCCAAAAGATGGAAGACCCTGGGTCTTTTGATGTCACAGTTGAACTGAACACACCCTGGCTTCTGCCTGCCTCCAGACTCCTTAAGGAAATAACATATTCTAATTATTTAAATCCCTATCATTTAGGTTATCTCTTACTTGCAGTCAAATACATCCTAACTCATGTAGACCTTATACTACATTCATATAATATCCAGGAACCTAACTAAAGGCAGTTACTCTCAAAGCCCAGGAAGCAGGAACTGGAAAGCTGTCACATCCCTAGGCAATTATTCTCTCTCCAGCCTCAACAGACCAGTTTCACTGATTCAATATTTATATGGCGACCCCCCACCCCCACCCCATTTGCATTCCCTGCATCTAAGAGACCAGCTCGGGCTGCAACTAATATCTCCAAAGTCTAGAAGAGAAAATAGGCTTGACCCAGTTGTTAGTTTGTACATCCCTGGTCCAATTAACACCATGGAGGAAAGGTCACATGCTCAAACAAGGTTGCTGAGGGCCCATCCAGTGTGAGTGAGTGAGTGTGTGTGTGTGTGTGTGTGTGTGTGTGTGTGTGTGTGAGAGAGAGAGAGAGAGAGAGAGAGAGAGAGAGAGAGAGAGAGAGAGAAGGAGAGAGAGAGAAGGAGAGAGAGAGACAGAGACAGAGAGAAAGAGAGAAAAAGAGAGGGAGAGAGTGTGAGTGTGTGTGTGAGACAGAGAGAGAGAGGAGAGAGTGTGTGAGTGTGTTTGAGAGAGAGAGAGAGAGAGAGAGAGAGAGAGAGAGAGAGAGAGAGACATATTGGGTGAGGAAGAAGGGAAGCGATAAAAAGTCAGGTTAAGTATGTTAGGGAATGAGTGGGTGGGAAGGGGTCATCCAGCTTGGGAGAGATGACCAGGTTCCAGCAACAGGTGGAAAAACTGAGAGGTATACCTCAACATAATAAAAGCCATTTATGACAAACCCACAGCCAACATCATACTCAATGGGCAAAAACTAAAACCATTTCCCTTAAGAACAGGAACAAGACAGGGATGCCCACTCTCACCACTTCTGTTCGACATAGTACTGGAAGTACTAGCCATTGCAATTAGACAAGATGAAGAAATAAAAGGAATCCAAATTGGAAAAGAAGAAGTAAAAGCTGTCCTTATTCGCAGATGACATGATATTGTACATAAAAAAACTCTAAAGACTCCATCAAAAAACTATTAGACTTGATAAATGAATTTGGCAATGTAGCAGGATACAAAATTAACGCCAAGAAATCTATGGCATTTCTATACACCAATAGTGAACTTACAGAAAGAGAGACTAAAAAAAACAATCCCATTTACCATCACACCAAAAAAATTAAGATACTTAGGAATAAACTTAACTAAAGAGGTAAAAGACCTCTACTCAGAAAACTACAGGACGTTGAGAAAAGAGATAGAGGAAGACATAAACAGATGGAAGAACATACCATGTTCATGGATTGGTAGAATCGACATCATTAAAATGTCCATATTACCCAAAGCAATCTATAAATTCAACGCACTGCCAATTAAAATACCAATGGCATATTTTACAGACCTGGAACGAACTCTCTAAAAATTCATCTGGGCCGAAACCGGTTTGGCTCAGTGGATAGAGCGTCGGCCTGCGGACTGAAAGGTCCCGGGTTCGATTCCGGTCAAGGGCATGTACCTGGGTTGCGGGCACATCCCCAGTGGGAGATGTGCAGGAGGCAGCTAATCGATGTTTCTCTCTCATCGATGTTACTAACTCTCTATCTCTCTCTCTCTTCCTCTCTGTAAAAAAATCAATAAAATATATTTAAAAAAAAAAATAAAAAATAAAAATTCATCTGGAATAAAAAATAGGCCCCGAATAGCTGCAGCAATCCTGAGAAAGAACAAAGTAGGTGGGATCTCAACATCTGATATCAAGCTGTATTACAAAGCCACTGTTCTCAAAACTGCTTGGTACTGGCACAAGAACAGACATATAGATCAATGGAACAGAATAGAGAACCCAGAAATCGACCCGAACCAATATGCTCAATTAATATTTGACAAAGGAGGCAAAAACAGACAATGGAGTCAGGACAGTCTCTTCAATAAATGGTGTTGGGAAAATTGGACAGATACATGCAAAAAAAATGAAACTAGACCACCAACTTACACCATACACAAAAATAAACTCAAAATGGATTAAGGACTTAAATGTAAGACAGGAAACCATAAAAATACTAAAGGAATCCAAAGGCAACAAAATCTCATACATATGCCGAAGCAATTTCTTTACTGATACAGCTCCTAGGGCATTGGAAACTAAAGAGAAAATAAACAAATGGGACTACATCAGAATAAAAAGCTTCTGTACAGCAAAAGAAACCATCAACAAAACAACAAGAAAGCCCACTGCATGGGAGAACATATTCGCCAATGTTATCTCCGATAAGGGTTTAATCTCCAACATTTATAGGGAACTCATACAACTTAACAAAAGGAAGATAAACAATCCAATCAAAAAATGGGCAAAGGACCTTAATAGACACTTTTCAAAAGAGGACATTCAGAAAGCCAAGAGACATATGAAAACATGCTCAAAGTCACTAATCATCCGAGAGATGCAAATCAAAACATCAATGAGGTACCATCTCACACCTGTCAGACTGGCTATCATCAACAAATCAACAAATGGCCGAAACCAATTTGGCTCAGTGGATAGAGCGTCAGCCTGCAGACTGAAAGGTCCCAGGTTCGATTCCGGTCAAGGGCATGTACCTTGGTTGTGGGCACATCCCCAGTGGGGAGTGTGCAGGAGGCAGCTGGTCGATGTTTCTCTCTCATCGATGTTTCTAACTCTCTATCTCTCTCCTTTCCTCTCTGTAAAAACTCAATAAAATATATATATAAAAAAATCAACAAATGACAAGTGCTAGAGAGGATGCGGAGAAAAGGGAACACTCGTGCACTGCTGGTGGGAACGCAGAATGGTGCAGCCACTATGGAAGACAGTATGGAGTTTCCTCAAAAAGTTAAAAATGGAACTCCCATTTGACCCAGTGATCCCACTTCTAGGAATATATCCCAAGAAACCAGAAACACCAATCAGAAAGGATATATGCACCCCTATGTTCATAGCAGCACAATTTACCATAGCGAAGATCTGGAAAGAGCCTAAGTGCCCATCAGCAGATGAATGGATTAGAAAACTGTGGTACATATACACAATGGAATACTATGCTGCCTTAAAAAAGAAGGAATTCTTACCATTTGCAATAGCATGGATGGAACTGGAGAGCATTATGTTAAGTGAAATAAGCCAGTCAATGAAAGAAAAATACCATATGATCTCACTCATTTATGGATAATAAAGACCATTATAAACTGATGAACAAAAATAGATACAGAGGCAGAGCAATATTGAACAGACTGTCAAACTACAGCGGGAAGGCCGGGGAGGGTTTGGAGGCAGGAGGGGGAGGTAAGAGATCAACTGAAGGACTTGTATGCATGCCTATAAGCATAACCAATGGACACAAGCCACTGGGGGGGTAGGGTAGGCTGGGGGAATGTCGGGGGGGAGGGGGGAAGGTGACATATGTAATACTTTTTGTAATACTTTAAGCAATAAAAAAAGAAAAAAGAAAAAGAAAAGCTGAGAGGTAAAAAAAAAAAAAAAAAAAAAAAAAGCTCTTCCAGGGAGTAGCTGAGAAATTCCTTAGAAAAGAAGTAAAAATGCAATCTCGGAAGGGCTTTTCTTGAATTAGCGTGGAAAAGAAGTGGGTAGAGAAATAACAATGAAGAAAGGAGTGGCCCGAGGGAAAAAAAAGTTGTTACTGAGAAAATAGAGGGTAGAATTAATTGTCATTCTAACCTTCCTGCCACTGAGGCTGTTGCAATGTACCCCGAGAATCACACAAGGATGCCTCAAGAAGTCGAATTAAGGAGTCACATTTATTGCAAATCCGGGACTACGAGGGGGCATTTCGCTCTCTCAAATCTCGCAGTGCCCTCCCCAGGCCCACCACCAGATTTATAGGCAAAGATCACAAAGGTATTGATTACATCCCAGGGTTTGGAATGAGGAACCTGGTTTGCAAAAAGCAGTTTACAGAAGCAGACTTAAGCATGTTATCTAAATTATAGTTTTGGGTCTCTGGATCACTAAGTTGACAGAAACACATTATCTAGAGCCCTTGGGTCTTGGGACCACTGAGTCGACAGGGACACATTATCTGGAGCCCTCTGACCTTGGGATAATTGTGCTCTCCTGGTTCCCAGGTGCAGAAGTGTTGGGGTCCAGCCCCAGCAGGTCCAGGGGTTCCCCATGGTGTGGACGGAGTCAGCGAGGAAGGAAAGACATGGAGGCAGCCTTCAGGTAATCATCATGGCGAGGTTCCTCCTAGCTAGGTTCCTCTCTTTATTGTCCTTTTACATCTGTATTTATACTATTTGATCTTAATCCTATCCATTCTATTCCCAAGGTTAGGGCGTTTGTTATCTCCATACCAATGTTACTCTATTGTTCTATTAAGCTACAAGGAAGTAACTGAAGGAGGTTATTCTAAGTAAAGATTATGTAGTTTAAGCGTGATTGTTCATAGTTAAAGTGATTAACTACCCGCCTGGCACTTAGTTAAGGGGTTTTACTGATAAAAATCCTCACCTGGGGAAACAACCTTTCTCAGAGAGGTGGTCCTGTTGAAAACACATAGCGTTAAGAGGGGGAGCAAACATATTAAGACCAGTATGCCATATACGCCAGGTCCCTTGAAACATCCCTGCAGCGACTGCATCAAGCAGCAAGGGTGGATCGGCTTCCAGCACAGAAGAATGTGCTTTCTAAAACCAGTATGACCACAACCAATGGGGTATTCACATTACAGTCAATAAGGTATTCAATCGAATGGGATGATTTATATAATTCAGAAAATCAAATAACCTGTCTATTGTTAAACAAGGCAAATAACTACAGAAGCCAAACAGCAGGGTTAAAGTTAAACTGTAGTTTCTATCTGAGATGATTGCTACCATACTTCGAGACAAAAGAAAAGAAAGTGAAAGCCAGGAGTTCGGGTTATTTGAGGCTGACTTCCCACAGAGGGAGTGTTCTTATAATTTGTGTGTATTTCCTGACAATTGCTGGCAGCAACTTCTCTCTTTAGAAAAGTTCATGGAAACAGACTGGGGTCAACCTGAACACAGCTTCCCAACAGAGATGAGGACACTGTGGAGGCCAGCACATTGCCCTGAGGTGGCCAGGTTCCCACAGTGCCTATCCCTTAGGGGCAGTGGTCAGATGGAGGCTAGGGGTGGGGCAGGGAGCAATTCTGAGAAGGGAGAGCGGGAAGGGGGGCGGGCTGGGGGCATGCTTGGGAGAAGGGTGTGATATCCAAGCTCAGTCCCCTCTCCACTGTGTGCTGGGAAGGGTCAGAGGTGAAAAGGATGAGCTGGCACAGGCGCTAGGCCCGGAAACTAAAGGACGTGTTTAGAGAAAACATGGGAAGGAAGTCAGGGAGGCAGGCTAGCAGGAACTTTGGAGTTAAATGTTGGACAATTCTGGGAACACAGAAACGGCTTGATTTGATCCAACTCTCCCTCCCTCTTTCTCTGCATTCCACATAGTTCATCCCCATGGCACTTGGCCCCTGCACACGCACTTTCCACTGCTCCTCCTGTCTGTTTTGTTCACTACAGAACATCCGGTACCATGCTCTGCACATAGGAGGTGCTTAACAAATATTTCTTTAATAAGTGAACGGAAATGTGTAATTAGAAGAAAGAACCCAAGACATAAACAAATGCATTGCTTGTCTAATAAGGTGGTACTCAGGGAGGAAAGACACTTTTATGACATTTCAGCTCCACCTTTGGCCTGTTACTGACGGATTTATTTTGTGCCGGTAAAGGCTAGGGAGGCAGGAAAAAGATTTGGAACCATTGGACCAATGAGTAATTTCCCAAACTGAATTGTAGGAGGGGGACTTTTCGTTTGAACGAAATTTTACCTGGAAGCCTAAACAAATAAAAGAGATGAAAAAGAGTAACAACACACACCAGCAGTGCTCTCCTGCCCCATCCTCACTGAAGGACTGGTTTTCAAAAACACTCATCTGATACTCCAGGATTACCAATAAAGAACCGAGGCCCAGGTGGATGTTAACTGAAATTACTGTGGTAACATTTCACAGCATATGCATAGCTGGTCATTGTACTGTACACCTTAAACTTATACAGTATTGCATGTCAATTACATCTCCATAAAACTGAAAAACCAAATTATTATTTAATTAAAGAAAAACCCTGAGGCCCAGAGAGGCTAAGTGACTGATTCAGTGTCACCCAGCATAGAAGGAAAGAAAGAAGGCAACAACAACTCAAAGAGCACAGGAACTTGAGAAAAGTATGGCCTGCAGGCCAAATTCTGCCTGTTGCCTGTTTCTGCACAGACTGAGAGCTAAGAATTTTTTTTTACATGTGTAAACGGTTTTTAAAAAATCAAAAGAGGCATAATATTTTGTGGCAAGTGAAAAATTATACAAAATTCAAATGTTGGTCTCCATTAAGTTTTATTGGTACACAGCCACACCTATTCATTTACTGTTGTGGGTAAATTTATAAGAGCACTTTGGTGATTGTAACTGACAATGCCAGCTTCTCACCATGCCCTGTCCTTCCACCTATTATATTAGCTAATACTACATATTTTCTCTGTGCTAAATATCTATGCCAAATACCTCTCAAGCATTATTTTCTCTATAGAAGAGACTTTAGGATTTTTATCCCCATTTTACAGAAACTGAGGCTTAGGGAGACTAATGTCACACTGTAATGATGGAACAAGGATGTGGGTGAGGTCAGGATTCAAACTCAGGTCAGCCTAATTTGATAGTGTATTTCTTTATTTAAATTTTTTTATTTTTATTTTTATTGGTTTCAGAGAGGGAGAGATAGAAACATCAATGATGAGAGAGAATCATTGATCAGCTGCCTGCTGCACACCCACAACCTGGACATGTGCCCCTTGACTGGGATCAAACCTCAGACACTTCAGTTCACAGGCGGATGCTCTATCCATCGAGCCAAACCAGCTAGGGCGATGGTGTATTTCTTAAGCAGCACACTGTATTGCCGGAGACTGGAGATGGATATATCTTAGTCCATGTAATGTCCCTAAGAATGACACAGTGAATCATTCAGGATCCTGTCAGGAAAAGGGAAATCATCCTGAGTATCTGAAACAGAGGGATCTTAATGCAGAGAACTTAGTCTGTTCGGGCTGCCGTAACAAAATACCATAGACTGGGTGGCTCAAACAGCAGAAATTTATTTCTCACAGTTCTGGAGGCTGGGAAGTCCAATATCAAGGTGCCACGAATTGTATATGTTGGGGTCCAGCCCCAGCAGGTCCAGGGGTTCCCGAAAGTGTGGACGGAGTCGGCAAAGAAGGAACGACACGGAGGCAGCGTTCAGTTGATCATCATAGCTAGGTTCTCTCTTTATTGTCCTGTTACATCTGTATTTATACTATTTGATCCTATAAGCATGCCTCTATAATCACATCATGGTATGTTTTGGGTAACCTTCTATAGTTCCTTGTTTCATAGTTTCTTATCTGACCTTTTTACCAGAAAACTGTCTCTATCTAGTTCTGTTGATTTTAATCTTGTCTAGGTTAATCTCTGTGTTCCATTATAAGGGCTATTCCAAGGTCGCTGCTCTACTGATAAAAGGAAGTGACTGAAGGAGATTCTCCTACCCAGTAAAGGTTATGTCCTCCCAGCCTCGCTGCTTTCCTTCCCTGGGACTGCCCTGTGTCGGTGGATTTCCAAGGGTATAGGCTTTGGTGCTTTCCCTGGTGGGCAGACCCCTGGGGATGTGGGCCCAACAAGTCCAAAATTTATTGCCAACAGTCTTAGTCCAAGTTCTTCATAAGTAGTACATGGTATTTCTGTAACACTAGGGGGTTTTACTGATTTATTCTCTTCCTCAGTCCTATTAATCCCTAACTCTAGGGAAAAATCCTCACCTGAGGAAACAACCTTTTTTGGGGAGGTGGTCCTGTTTAAAACATATAGCGCTAAGAGGGGGAAGCAAACATATGCCATATACGCCAGGTCCTTTGAAACAAGCTGTGTAGATGTTTCTTCCCTGGAGCAACTGTGTCAAGCAGCAAGGGTGGACCAGCTTCCAGCAGGTATGTTTTATTCTGAGGCCTCTTTTCTTGGCTGAAGTGGCTGCCATCTCACATGACCTCTTCTTTGTGCATGAGTGAGAGAGCAAGTGAGCTCTCTGGTGTCTCTTCTGATAGGGGCACTAATCCTATTGTATTGTAAAAAGGAGATGCAAAAAAAGCACACATTGACAGTTTCCATCTAAGTTTTGTCCTGAGAGGGTGATCTGATTATATATCTACACTAATAAAAGAGAAACATGCAAATTGGTATCACTCCACTACACCCACCAGCCAATCAGAGTGACTATGCAAATTAACCCAACAAAGATGGCAGTTAATTTGCATACGCAGGCACAGGAAGAAGACTGAAGGCTCTGGCTGGACTGAAGACTGAAGACTGAAGACTGAAGAGGCTTGGCTTCTCCGCTGCAGCTGGACCAAAGGCCTGGGTCCCAGGTGCCGGAGGAAAACCGGTGCCGGCAGCCAGGGGAAGGAAAGCCTATTGCACGAATCTCTTTGTGCAACGGGCCTCTAAAATATATATACAATTTATGTATCATATTATAGAGAGCATTTTATTAGTATATAATTATTTTATGAGCTTAAATTGATGTCATTTACATTACAATCAAGAAGAAAATTACATTTACATTACAATCAAGGAGAAAATTGCAAGGAGATGATTGCAATCTGTTGTGCTATCAGAGTTAGTATTTTTGGTTTGTTTGCATATGTCTTGGTCAGAATAGGCTATGCTGCCATAATAAATGATCCCAACATTTCAGTGGCATGTTACAAGGGTTAATTTCTCACTAACATCACCACCACTCACATTTTATTGTCAGATCACATGGTCAAGCCCAATGTCAACAAGGCAAGGAAATAGGATCCTATCCAAGGGAGAGGCAGTGAATCCTCACAAACAACAATACAGCCTGACACAGCAGAACACTGCAGAACTCTGGATTAACAGAAAGATCGGGAGGGATGATAAAAGCTCACCTGGCAATCTCAAGGACTCTAATTAAATGAACTCCCAAGCTTGCAATAAAAATGAGAAAGCTTGTTTCAAAGTTGAATCATCAAGCACTGAGCTTATTACTTACCATAAATATAAAAGTCAGACTAGCAGCACCCACCTTAGAATAAGCATTACATTTTTTATGTCATTATCACCATGTGCTGTGTTAAGCATTCACTTTTTATTGCCCAACTGACTCTTACCCTGTGATAAGAACGTGTTTCTAGAAGATATACCTGACCTTGGCTCCTGCATTCAATTGAATGCAGAGGGCACGTGCTTCAGGGGAGAACCCACTTGGATAAGGTACCAGGCCTGGAATTTTCCTTTCTTTTCTTTTTTTTAAAATATATTTTATTGATTTTTTACAGAGAGGAAGGGAGAGAGATAGAGAGTCAGAAACATCGATGAGAGAGAAACATCGATCAGCCGCCTCCTGCACATCCCCAACTGGGGATGTGCCTGCAACCCACGTACATGCCCTTGACCAGAATCGAACCTGGGACCTTTCAGTCCGCAGGCCGACGCTCTATCCACTGAGCCAAACCGGTTTCGTCAGGCCTGGAATTTTCAATAAGAACCAGTGCAGAGATACAGTCTTCCTCATCAGTCAAGAAAATCATGGCAGGAAAATTCACCCCCAGGACTGTTCTAAAGCCTGGCTGGCTGGTTATCATGTCCAAATACAAACATAGAGAGGGCTTGGAAATCCCAATACCTGGCAGCGTCAGGCCAATAAGGTAAGTGGTAAAAATGATAACAAAGAGCAATTGACCTTCAGATTCATGGTCAGCAGGCTGTAGGGAAGGGAGGAGACAGATAAATGTAAAGAATCTGCAGCACTTGTAAAGGGAGCAGATGCTGTCCAGCTGTTGCTATGTAGAAAAAAGCCTTATGAGATACCACCTCACACCTGTCAGAACAGCTATTATCAACAACACAGGAAATAACAAGGGTTGGAGAGGTTGTGGAGAAAAAGGAACCCTCACTCACTGCTGATGGGGATGTAAACTGGTACAGCCACTATGGAAAACAGTATAGAAGCTCCTCAAAAAATTAAGAACTTGACCCAGTTTATCTACCTGAAAAACTCGAAAACATTTATTGGCAAAGATTTATGCCAATATTCATTGTGGCATTACTCATGGTGGCCAAGACCTGAAGACAACCAAAGTATCCTTCGATAGAGAATTGGATAAAGAAGATGTGGTACATATATATCACGGAATACTATTCAGCCAAAAGAAAAATGTTATGCCCAGATTTCAAGATCCCCAACAGACCACGCGAGAGAGCCAGCCGTGTCCGATGCAAAAGCAAAGAGTCCTTTATTTCAAACTCAAGTCTGGCTCCCCTACCCTCCTTACCGACACAGCAGCAGGTGGCAGAGAGAGAGCTAGCCCGATGGGAAGAGGAGTTTTATAGGGGGGTGGAGTAAGGGCAGGAGAGGGGACTGTGGGCCCCACCGATTGGCCAGGCGCAAGTCGGTGTCTCGTTACACAGGATGTGGTCATATTGATGGCGTGCACTTCCCTTGATTATCATTGGTTAGTCCAGAGAAATCCTGGGTGTGGCTAGCAGAGGCTTGGGCTTCCGGGAAGAAGCCTTGCCGAGCACATGGCTCTGCCCAAAAATGGAGGACCCAGGGTAAGATGGAGGGCGTAGTCCTCGCCCTTTCAAAAAGATGAAATATTGCCATTTGTGACAATGTGGATGGGCCTTGAGAATATCATGCTAAGCGTAATGAGTCAGAAAAAGCTAAGAACCATGTGATTTCACTCAAATGTGGGATATAAAGCTCATAGACATACACAACGCATGATGGTTACCAGAGGGAAGGGGCTAGTAAAGGGTAAAGGGGGCCAAATATATGGTGATGGAAGCTGATGTGACTTTTGGGTGGTGGGCATACAAGGCAATATACATAGAAACGTACACTGGAAACCTATGTGATCTTTTTTTTTTTCTATGTGATCTTATTAACTGTTGTCACCCCAATAAATTTAATTTTAAAAGTTGCAAATCAAATTTGTATGTGAAATCTGCTGGGTTTAAAATGCTGGTACTAATTCAAAATTCTGAAATGCAGTGTGGGCCAAGTGAGACACTTTCGTAGGTTGTGTTTGGGGTTATCATTCTGTAATCCCTGAGATCAGTAACCATGGGAAAGATCTTGGAAGAGGGAGGAAAAATCTGGAAGGCCTAAAGGCCTAGAGGAGGAGTCCTGAAAGGAGGACCGTGGGATGGGGCAGAGGTCAGGGAGGAAAGGGGTGTGGACAGCTGCCGGAGGGAACGGGACCAGAGGGAAAAGACACAGATGGGATATTGAGAAAGTTTTGTGATCTGTGACCTCTTCATTCTTCTTTTCAGAAAACCTTTAGGAAAATGGACTTTCAGCATGAGTGCTTCCGGAGTCAGATTTGTGCTCTCTTTGTAGTACATTTTTTTGCATTGAAATCTCTTCCTTTCTCATTCTCTCATTCTCTCTCTCTCTTCTCTCTCTCTCTCTCTCTCTCTCTCTCTCTCTCATGCACACACACACACCTGGAATGCTATACACCAAATTGACAGCAGTGGATATCTTGTGGTGTGACTGGTAACTTTCACTTCCTATTTTAAACATTTATGTGTTTGCATTTTGTTTTTTTACAACAGGACATATTTGTTCATAATCAGGAAGAAAAATAACATTCTGTATTTCCATTTTGAAGAAAAAAAGGAATAAATGAATGAAGCCTAGTAGTTTGAACCTGCCAGATGGACAAAAAAGGAGTTATTTAATGTTTTGTTGCCTAAATTAGAGAAAAGCAAGTGGAGGAGGAAGGCAGGACAGCAGGGAGGAAGGATGGAGGGAGACCGGCTGGCGGCTGGTCCCACCAGGGAGGAAGGACAGAGGGACTGTGGGCCTGGGTTGGGGAAGCAGCCCTCTGGCCCCAGGCAGTTCTGAGGGAGCAGCTGGGTGTGTCAGCACAAACCCCGGAGTCCTGGCCAGTTTGGAGTGAGTTAATTTAGAGATGGGGGAATTGGGTACCAGTTGTGTTGGCCACCAGCACAAAGCTACATCCCTGTTTCTTACTCCCAGTGAATCTTCACACTGCAAAGTGTGCCCACAGCTTCTGTCCTCACGTGTTAAGAATGTGTGACTGGCTATAGTCAGGAGCAAGAATTTCAGCCTAAGAGGGGGGATTTAGAATCAGGGTCCAGGCCCAAAGGACCTGAGAAAGGGTGTAGCACGCAAAGCCAACCCTTCCTGTCAGCCATCAGTTAGGGGGTTAGCTTGAGAGCTGTCCAGACACCGGGCACGGGGGCTTGTGGTCCACGCTGGGGATTCAGAGACAGGAGGACAGGATTCTCCCTGGACGTCTGCTTAGGCAGGAAACAAGAGCCGCCGTTGAGGAGGTGGCTGGAGGTCAAGAGAGAGCACTTGAGACCACAGTGCTCTTTCACTTGCTGTCCATGTGACGGTGGACACGTGACCAACCCGTCTCCTCGGTTTCTTCATCTAAAAGGGGGATGATAAGCTCCTGGCTTTTAGGGTTATTTCGAGGATGAAATGAGATAATGCTTCTCCAATCCTCAGCTGAGGGGCTGGCATTCAGCGCACCATCTGTGTTGCTATTGCTCTGCACAAACGTGGTCAGGGGAACCCACAGGGGGTCAGGGAAAGCCACAAAGGAGCATGAAGTGGGTCGTTATGGAGGAGTAAGAGTTCGTTGGGAAGATGTGGGCAGTTTATCACCAGCAAAAGAAGAGAGGCACGAAATACATGTATGGTGTTGGTGAAGAGCAAGGACTTAAGCACAGGTGGGTATTCAATAGGGAAGCAGAGGTGGTGGGAGGAGATGGTGGCCCCGTGTGTGTGTGTGTGTGTGTGTGTGTGTGTGTGTGTGTGTGTGTGTGTGTGTTGGGGCGGGGGTGGGGGGGGGGAGGGAGCGGGGCGTGGCAGAAGCTGGCTCTGAGCGGCCTTGGAAATGTCGGCTGGCTTTGCTTTTGAGGTTTCTAAGCAAAGAACAACAGGATCAGCTATGTGTCCTGGAGAATAGGTTCTGCAAGAGGTGTCTGTTTGGGAGAGCGGCCAAGAGCTTCTGGCTGTTGTCCCCGGACTGGTCACTAGAGGGAAGCCTGGGCTCAGAAGTGGTGGCCCCCTGCATATTGTTGAGAGGCTGCTGGTCCCTGACCTCTGAGAAGGGGTGTCCCAGGGGCAGCCAAATCCCAACTCCCATCAGTCCCTCACACAGTCTGAGACAGACTTGCTGGAATATGGACAAGGGCACTGGCAAGTTAGGAAGAAATGCCCTGATGTGCTGTGGGAACCTTGACCTCCATGCATCTGACAACTGACCTCTCTTCACCCTCCCAGCTCATCCTCCGTTTCTTTCTGTCCCTGCTGCTGGCCCACACCAGGTGTGTGGACACCCCAGCCTCTGGGGCCAAGTTTTCTCCTCACGCCCTCAAGCAGCTGCTGTGGACCTACACTGGTAGGAGGATGAACGGTGAGGACTCCACCGGCCCAGGGAGCAGGTTGGGCCATTTGAAAAGAGAATCCTGGGGGTCTAGGTGCTCAGAGCACAGACTAGAAGGGGTTGAGGGCTCTGGGTTGGCACTTCCCTCAGGCCTGTGAGGAATCGCCTCAAAGGGAGGGGCATGGTTAAAGGACAGACCCTGCATGAAAGGATCTTACACACAATGCCCAGCATGATGCCTAGCAATTAGTGGGCTTTTAATAAAAGCTACTTAGACAAATGAGTTCTTCTTCAACTCTTGATTGGCTTGTGTGGCAAAGCCCAGTCACTTTCCTTTGTTGAGGGCTCTGTGTTGTTTTTATTTCATTTATTTATTTTTTAAATACATTTTTATTGATTTCAGAGAAGAAGGGAGAGGGAGATAGAAATATCAATGATCAGAATCATTGATCGGTTGCCTTCTGCATGCCCCACACTAGGGATCAAGCCCACATCCTGGGCATGTGCCCTGACTGGGAATTGAACGGTGACCTCCTGGTTCCTATGACAATGCTCAACCATTGAGCCACACTGGCGAGGGGAGGGCTCTGTAGTTTTAAGAAAGATGTACAAGTCCTTTGACACACTCCTAAAGAGATGGAGCCTAATTTCCCTTCTGGACCAGACTTGCTTGATTCTTCTTTTTTAAAATTGATTTTAGCCCTGACCGGTTTGGCTTAGTGGATAGAGCATTGGCCTGTGGACTCGGGGGTCCCAGGTTCGATTCCGATCAAGGGCATGTGCCTTGGTTGCAGGCGCATGTCCAGTGGGGAGTGTGCAGGAGGCGGCGGATCGATGTTTCTCTCTCATTGATGTTTCTGACTCTCTGTCCCTCTCCCTTTCTCTCTGTAAAAAATCAATAAAATATATTAAAAAAAATTGATTTTAGAGAGAGGAAGGGAGGGAGACAGAGAAAGAGACAGAGAGGGAGAAACATTGACTTGTTGTTGTACTTACTTATGCATTCATTGGTTGATTCTTATAGGTGCTCTGGCTGGGGATCAAACCTACAACCTTGGCGTATAGGGATAATGCTCCAACCAACTGAGCTACCCAGCCAGGGTAGACTTGCTTGCTTCTAAAGAATAAAATGTAAGTGATGGCTTCTGTGGTTCTATCCCATACATGACACATGACCTCTGTCTTCCCTGTGGGGTTGGCATCTTCCCAGTAGTCTTAGTCTACTGCCTCTCCTTGTGTGTCCTGGGAACTCTTGATTAAGTTGGTACTTTGCACAGTGCTCTGCACATACCAGGCCCTCCCTCTCTCCTCAGGTCAGAATGAAAAGAGAGATGCTTCACCCAGGCATTTTGAGACTGAGGTTTTATTTTCTCTTTAGCTGGTCTTTTTTCCCTAGCCTTTGGGCAGGTACTGTTTTGTTAAATCACCAATGCTGATGGATCCAACCATCTTTACAAGAATACCATATAAATGTGAAATCATTACTCCTCTTTCACAAAGACCATACCATAAAGAATCATTCCATTTTATGGATGGGGATGTGGTTGCAAATTACTTAATGACCCTCAAACGATGGCAGAGAGCCAGAAGAGAATGGAAAATCCTGTCATCCATTTTCACAGCTCAGTAATAACATGTCTCTCTATTTCAGATGTCATGCTACTTGCCCACAATATCACCAGTCAACATCATCACACCGCTAGCCTTGGGCATCCCAATTTACATTTCCTCACAGTTGATTTTTTTTTTTTAAAGCTTGCCACAATTTAGTATTCCAGATTAGTAACCTTAAGGTCATCTTCGACTGAATTAGGTGTCAACAGAACCCTCATCACTCCTTCATGTCTTTTAGATTCACCCATTCATTTATTTTAAATATTTACTAGAGTGGCACATGAACACAAAGTACAGGATTACATACAGAGTGAGAGGTGCCCATGGTCATTTGTTTAAAGGCTACAAATGCTTCCCATCCCAATATATAGGCCTTTTGCAATCCATCTCACCAAGAGGTGGTCTGTTTTCTCACTCCTCGAGACTGGGCTGACCTCTGACGTGCTCTGACCAACAGAATGTGGCAGGTGTGGTCTCGGGTCTTTGAGGTCGTGCTGCTTCTGCTTTCATCGCCTGGGAATGCTGCCGGGACTGCTCTCAGGAAGCCGGTCTACCCACTGCAGTAGGAGGTCATGTAGACTAGGAGCCCGGCTGGCAGCCATCGCCAGCTGAGGACAGCCACACCATTGAGCTCAGGGGAACCCAGTGCAGGCGTTACCTAGTCAACCCACAGAATCTGGAAAAATAATACTGTTATTTTAAGTCACTAGGTTTAGGGTGGTTGGTTACGCAACAGAGGATAACTGAAACGGCTCTTCTCATCCCTCTCTTGTTAATCCTTACCCGAGGATACTTTTCCAGTGATTTTTATTTTTTAAATATATTTTTTATTGATTTTACAGAGAGTAAGGGAGAGGGATAGAGAGTTAGAAACATCCATCAGCACACCCCCTACTAGGGATCCAGCCCGCAATCAAGGTATATGCCCTTGACTGGAATCGAACCTGGGACCCTTCAGTCTGTGGGCCGACGTTCTACCCACTAAGCCAAACCAGTTAGGGCTTTCCAGAGTGGAAGGAAGCGGGAGAGACAGAGAAAGAGAAACATCGATGTGAGAGAGAAACACATCAACTGGTTGCCTCCTGCACGCTCCCTGACCAAGGTCACTCCCTGACCAGGGCAGGGGATTGAGCCTGCAAGCAAGGTACGGGCCCTTGACCGGAATTGAACTGGGGACCCCTCAGTCCACAGGCCAGTGCTCTGTCCACTGAGCCAAACCGGCTAGGGCTCCTCATCCTTCTCTTGATCCCACGCTTCTCAGACCTTTCCCCACACATTATAAAAATCCATGTGTATAAGTGGTAAAACTACACATGGTAAAACACCTAGTGGGATCACACTTTACATCCTGGCCTATTTTCATGTGAATATATACGGATTATGTACATACCTCTTTGAAATCTCTACAGTTCTCCCGTGCGAATGTGCCGCCATTTATTTACCTATTCCATGTGAATGGACATCCAGGCTATTTCAGATTTTTTAGTTACAGATAGCATTGCAATAAATATTCTTGTGCCTTCATGCCTCCCTGTTCTAATCCATCCTGTCCACCACAGCCCGAGTTAAGGGTGGGGCAGAAACATCATCATTGGGTGCTTGGGGCCTCTGGGTAAGTACCTGTAGGGTGTTGGCCAAACCCCTGTCCTCTCAAGAAAACAGAGAAACATCTGTGCACAGGGCCACCACTGCTCTCGCCCCTACCCCCCATCCTCCTGGGAGTTGTTAAACTTGGAGATGACATACAAAGGAGATTCATAAAGGAAGATGAAGATATGCCGAGTGTGAGGAACGTTGGAAAAGCATATGGACCCCAGCAGGCTTCTATGTGGGCCTGTCACAGGGTTTGCACTCAAATAGCACCCTCAGCTCCCTGGAGTGCAGCGCTGGCTGGGGTGCTCTTGGTGTCTCTGACTGGCCGAGGTGCTGCAGGAAAGGTTATGAGTGTCGTGTCTGTGTTGGGTAGGAGGGCAGAGAGTGAGCTTTGCTCCTGCAGAGGGTTTCTGCCAGAGCTACGTGTGCATGCTGTGGGGCTGCTGACAGGGTGCTTTACGTGCCTGCGTGTGGATGTGACCAAACTCAGGTATGTGCTTGTGCTGCTGTTAAATGAAGCGAGGCATTGCCATGGCAACACAGCTCTCTGCTCCCAGCCAGATGCCAAGCCCTTAAATTATATTTTTCTGGCTGAAAGCGCCTCGATTGCCTCTGGTCTACAAAGCAATGGGACTGTGGGGGCACCAGATGCCTCACCCTCATCTCCAACCTTTCAACAATGCCCAAGAGGTGATAAGAGGGGGAGATGTCGCTGGGACGCTGATGAATTTTGTTTGGGGGAGGGTCTGGGAGTAGGCTCTGGTGAAGGGGATTGGGGAGAGCCATGGACAGGCCCCACCTTTATTTTCTCCTGGTCCAGTGATCTGGGGTTAACATTCTCCAGCACTTCATTCTAGAAGGAAAACTGTGCAATAAATATCAATAGGGATGCTGATAGTTTCTTCAACTAATCATTTCCTGTCCTTTTACCCATTGTCTTTCCTTTGTTGTTTTTTTAAAAATATATTTTTATTGATTTTAGAGAGAGGGAGAGAGAGATAGAAGCATCAATGATGTCCCCTACTGGGGGTCGAGCTCGCAACCCAGGCATGTGCCCTGGAATTGAACTGTGAGCTCCTGGTTCACAGGTTGATGCTCAACCACTGAGCCACACTGGCTGGGCCTTCCTTTGTTTTTGAAGAGGAAAGTATCCCTGCCTCCCTGGTCACAGCTGACTGGGCAGACAGCTGACCTGAAGAATACCAAGCTGGCTTTCCTCCAGCATATTGGATTTAGGTTAATTATCTGCACACAACCAACCTGGGAGGTCGGGGACTGAAGATGCCACAAGGGGGCAGCCTGGTGTAAGAGAAATCAGCCAAGAGGGTCCAGTCAAAAGGAAGACAGGCAGAGGGAAGCCCATATCAGAGAGGGAGGGAGGATGGGAGAGGGAAATACTGCAGGTGCTGCGGTCCTGAAGTCTGTTCTGATTCTAGTTCACAGGGAGGCTGGATGTTCTTCCAGCCCTTGATCGCTTTTTGTAATCTGATAGGTGTGGGAGGAGAACTTGGGTGCTGGAAATGTCTTTTCTAGCCACATTCCCAATTTGGATAAGCAGAGACTCTCTCAGAAAAGGCTGCCTGGACACAGGTATATGCAAAATGATGCTGTTACCTTTCTGCAGTCATTTGCATAGGACTTTTGTGATATGCAATGCCACATTAAGAGTATGACAAAGAAAACTTTCTTCAATCATCCAACATGTTTTATTGAGCAGTTACTATATACCAAGCAATATTTTATTTTAAAAATATGTTTATTGATTTCAGAGAGGAAGGGAGAGGGAGAGACAGATAGAAACATCAATAATAGGAGAGAATCATTGATTGGCTGCCTCCTGCACGCCCCCCACTGGGGATCGAACCTGCAACCCAGGCATGTGCCCTGATCAGGAATCGAACTGTGATCTCCTGGTTCATAGGTTGAACCTCAATTACAGAGCCACGTGGGTCAGGCAGCAGTATTTTATTTTATTTATTTATTTATTTATTCATTTATTTATTTATTTTGTTGTTAATCTTCACTCGAAGATATTTCAATTGTTTTTTTGTTTGTTTTCTTTAGGGAGAATGGAAGAGAGAGGAACAGAGAGAAACACTGATTTGAGAGAAACACATCGATTGGTTGCCTCATGCATAAGCCTTGACCAGGGCCCAGGTCAAGGAGGAGCCTGCAACCAAGGTATGTGCCCTTGACTGGAATCGAACCCGGGACCCTTTGGTCTGAAGGCCGAGGCAGCATTTTAGATGTCAGGGAAATATCAGTGAACAAGACAGAAAAATGCCTGCCCTTGGGGAGCTTATTCTGTGGAGGATACATATAATAAGAGTGAACAAAAGATGTAATAGCAGACATTGCTAAGGGCTTTGAACAAAATAAATGAATCTCAATATGAATTGTACAGAATCATAAACTATTAAAGTCCTCACATTCCCAGACATTTTTATTCCCACAAGGCCACTTGGAACGAGAGGTAATAAATGGTCTTTTGCCAGACAGAAGGGAGAGAAGCTAACTGTGGCTCCTTCCTTGTCAGCTTTTAGGTCACTTCCTGCAGGAAGCCTTTCCCTACCCGCTGTGGGGTAAGTGCGCCTTCCATGGCACCTTGTACTTGGCCCATCACAGCCTAGATTACAACCTGTTTATGTGGGTGTTTTTCCTACTCACTGTAGGACCTGCCCTGCGGGCAGAAACAATGCCTGTCACAAGCATACAACACAGTGACTCACGCTTCACAGATGCTCAATAGCTGCTGGATGAATAAGTAACAAGGGCTGCTGACATCAGAGGCTGATATTTCTTTTACCCCCGTAGGCAACTGTTCCACCGCTCGACCCTTCCCAAGGCAGGAGTAGTTGGTTAATGACATAGACATGGCATGACTATCCTCAGAGAGAAGAAAAATCTTGCATAGCCAGAAACCCAGGGGAGATGGTTTGTTCACGCCTTCCCAGCTGTTGAGACTGGAGCCTCGGCGTTAAGCACCTCTAAAAATGAAGAAGCAACGTCTGTAGGGCCTGTAGCTGGTGATTGGTCGCTGCTGATGGGAACAAAGGGAAACAGCCACCACTGGCTGGGCACACCGCAGGCCCCATCTCACTGTGGGGGACAGATGGTTACCACCAAACACCAGGGAACACACAGTGCACCCAGGACATGTACAGGCTTTGCCATTCTTCTCTCTCTCACCAGAGGGCTCACGGAAATAAAAAATCTTGGGGCTGTGTGGCCTTCAACGCTTTCTGCCCAGCCATTTCCCTGGAACAGTGGTTCTTTTTAGGGAACTATGGCCATCAAACATTGGTTCCACCTTAAGGCTGACCTAGCAACCAAAATCCACATCTAATATTTCCATGGTAGAGGTAGATCAAGGTTTCTGGGCACAGCAAGCTACCTGAGCTTAGGATATGCAAAAACACGGTGGAGCTTGGTCCTCTTGCCTGTATAGGTAGAGGACCCCCCTAGCCACTTCCACCACACCTCCAGAATCCAACCCAGAGACCAGAACTAAAGCCTCTGTAGAAACAGCTGAACAGTTGCTTTCTGCATCATTTAACACAGCATCAGATCTGATCTATAACAGGAAACTGTAATTACAGAGTTGAAAGATGAAGTCCCTCCATTTTTTATTACTACACCAGGGGCCCAGTGCACAAAATTGTGCACCTTGAAAGGAACTGTGGGCCATGAGGCTGCAGTGGGTAGAGGGGCTGGTCTTGGCCCATCCTCCGTGCCCCTGCTCAGCCCCTCCTGCTGCAGCCCTGCTCCCATGTGCTGACAGCACTGGCTCCACTTGCACCTGCTGATGGCGCAGAGTGATTGGGGCCGGTGCCAGCAGCAGGTGTGAGTGCCGGGACCACAGTGTGCGGGAGCAAAAAATTTCCAGTAACAACCAGCATCCTGATCCCCCCCACCCCCGCCACCTGCTCCACCATCCCTCGCAGCCAACACTCACCATGTTCCGTGCATGCCCCCTGGTGGTCAGCGCACGTCATAGTGACCAGTTGTTCCACTGTTCAGTCTATTTGCATATTAGCCTTTTATTATATAGGATATGATTCTTTACAGGGTTTTCTATGCCTAATTAAAACATTTCTGTAATGTATAAATATGTTCTTATAAAAATATCACACAACACAAAAGCGTCAAGAGTAAAAGTCTTTTTATCACCTCCCAACCTTTCTTCTCCCAACTATTACATTTGGATGTATCTTTCCCCCATTTCCTTACAAATATGTATGTGCATATTCAGAAAATAGTCATGTTTAGTTTTTACATATTAGTTTTTTTACTTACATAATAGTTTTACATAGTTTTTACATTATACATATAATCTTCCATTTCATGTTTTTCAATAACCAGTGCATCTTGGAGCCCTTTTAATGTCAGTACATTCTTGTAAAGAGCTGCATCGTATTAATATTCCGTAGAATGTATGAACATAATTTAAATAACTCTTTTCCCACTGATTAAAATTTGGGTTGTTTCCAGTTTTCCACTATTATGAACAACATGATAATGAACATCTTTTTACACATTTCATTGTGTCCCTGTTTAGGCATTTCCATAGGGAAAATACCTAAAATCCCTGGGTCAAAATTTGGCTAAACACTGATAATAGCTGTATAAATTTACATTCCAAATAACTATCAATTTACTTCTCACAGTAGTGAATGAGTGCCCATTTTCACACATCCCACCAACACTGGACATCCATCCCTTCAACAAATATGTATTGAGCAACTACTATGTGCCAGTCACTGTTCTAGAAAACTAGGGCACATCTATCCCTGTGGCACCTATAGCCTGGTAGAAGAAAACACTAATGATCATTTATCATATTCTCTTAAAAAGCATAATTTTCTAAAGGACATATGTAATACTTTCAATAATAAATTTTTAAAAAGCATTCTTTTCTTATTTTGTCACTTCTGTAGAATGTTGTCATAAATATTATGAAAAAAATTCAATATGGTAAAGAAAATTAGGAATGCCAGTGGGACTAAGATTTGGAATAGTCAATATTTGAGCCTCCTTTGAGGGACATGAGTGCAAATCTTTTTTTTTTTTTTTAATATATTTTATTGATTTTTCACAGAGAGGAAGGGAGAGAGATAGTTAGAAACATCGATGAGAGAGAAACATCGATCAGCTGCCTCCTGCACATCTCCCACTGGGGATGTGCCCGCAACCCAGGTACATGCCCTTGACCAGAATTGAACCTGGGCCCCCTCAGTCCGCAGGCCGACGCTCTATCCACTGAGCCAAACCGGTTTCGGCGTGAGTGCAAATCTTGAGGAGTGTCCTAGGCAAAGGAAACAAACCGCCTAGTGCAGAGGCTTGGCTAGGAATGTCCTGGGCCTGTTCAGAGGTGCAACAAGGAGGAAGCGTGGCTTGAATGGAGTTGGTGAAAGAATCAAGAGGAAACAGGGAGGTCAGATTAGGTAGGGACTTGCAAGCAACTGAAAGGATTTGGCTTCAACTCCGACTGAGAAGTGACATTAAAGTTTTGAGCATGAGTGACATGATCTGTCTTGGGTGTTAACAGCCTCACTCTGGCTGCTATGTTAAGAACAAACTATGAGAGTAGGCGGTGGAGACAAGCATGGAAGAAGTCAGTTAGGCTGGTATTGCAATAATGTAGTTGAGAGATTATAGTGGCTTGGGCCAGTGCAGTAACAGTGAGGTGAATAGAGATAGGGTGTGAGTGATAGAGGAGTTGAGAGATTGTAGTTTAATTTTGCCAAATGAATGGGTACAAATTTATATCTCATGCTTTAATTTATATTTCCCTACTAGTGAGTTTAGCATCTTTTCACATGTTTACTGGCTATTTACTCCTAAAAAGTTCATTTTGTTTACCTTTCCTATCCTTTGGTTGATTTCCTTACCAAAAATCTTGCCCATGGGGTAGCTTTGTTTGCTGTTTATCCAAACTCTGAAATTAATTTCTCATTTTGAAATGATAGCATTGCAGAGCTGGTACGTAATACAGGATTACTTGGTAAAACCTCCTTATAGACGAGCAAACTGGGTCTTAAAAACAGTAATTGTGGCTTAAAAAAGGTCAACTGGGCCTCAGTTGAGTGACTTATTCAAGGTACACAGGTAAGTAATGGAGGTGTTAGTAAAACTTAGCTTTCCTGATAACCACTCTATTTTACTTTCCATAGACAGTATCATTTTATCTTATTAAAAACTCTGTTTTTACCAATAAAACAAATTGAGACCTAACAAACTCTGCCCCATGAGGGCTCAGATTTGGATAGGATAGTTGATCAAAAGGAGTATCAATAAAAATTTACTACCCAGGCTAAGAAAATAGACTTGCATTGCTTTTTCTCCCACTGAAAACAGGTGAGAGGTTTTCCTGCCTAGCTCCTCTCGCCCGTCACGCTGAGATCAATAATCATTCCCCAGGCTCCTTTCTGCCTCATTACCATTCTAATTTGTCTTAGTCGAATCCACTTAGGGTATTAGGGTTTTATTTTTTCCCCTACTGTAATCAACAACCTTTTAGATTAGGGGAAAAGAGAAAAGGATAAGACCAGCTTATTTTAGTGAAAAGGGAACTGGGAATATTAGAACATGTGAACCAAGTCCTGCCGAGCCTGTCCTGTTCAGCAATACGTGCATGTCTCACTGAGGGCCTGGGACCCTGCTAGGAAAAACCCAATGTTGGGTGCTAGAAACAGGCAAGAGGCTCTGAGATAAGCAAGAGGGGTGAGAGGATCCATCTTAGCCAGACATATTTTAAAGCAATTGGTAGATCAGAGACTGAAAGGGCTTCAGACGGGAACAAAACTGATGAGAGCACATTTAGAAAGGTGGGTGGACACTTTACAAAGGTGCTGCTGCTGAGCTCAGTGTGTGCCTGCCTTCAAAACATCTCAAAAGCCCAGGCGGTGTGGCTCAGTGGTTGAGCATCGACCTATGAACCAGGAGGTCACAGTTTGAGTCCCGGTCAGGGCACATGCCTGGGTTGTGGGCTCGATCCCCAATGTGGGGTGTGTGGGAGGCGGCCAATCAGTGATTCCTCTCATTGATGTTTCTATCTCTTTCCCTCTCCCTTCCTCTCTAAAATCAATAAAAATATGTTTTTAAAAAAACCCACAAAACAAAAAAACATCACAAAGGCCTTTTTCAAAAGTAATTTATGTTCACTATAGAGAATTTGGAATATATATTATGTATTAAAGACCTAGCCTTTTCTGTACATGTGCACACTACACACATAAACACTGGTAAAATGGTGTGGTCCAAAGAAATGTACAGTAATTTAGCTTAGGGTATAGTGAGTTGAGTTGGTGAGGGTAGAGAGATTAAAACTCAACATTTTCATGTATTTTCCAAGTTGTCTGCAATCAAAAAAAGACAGCAGTGGCCAAAACCGGTTTGGCTCAGTGGATAGAGCGTCGGCCTGCGGACTGAAAGGTCCCAGGTTCGATTCCGGTCAAGGGCATGTACCTGGGTTGCGGGCATATCCCCAGCAGGAGATGTGCAGGAGGCAGCTGATTGATGTTTCTCTCTCATCGATGTTTCTAACTCTCTATCTCTCTCCCTTCCTCTCTGTAAAAAAATCAATAAAATATTAAAAAAAAAAAAAAAAAAAAAGACAGCAGTGACTGGGACACCAAGGAATATTCTCTCCTCTGAGACAGCCCGAAAGAATACCTAGGGCAGAGCAGGATAGTGCAAGCATGTTAAGCTTGCAGCCAGTAGGCTGCATGCCTCCTTTACATAAATGAGGCATGTGGCCCGCCGATCACGAGTTTGACATGCTTGGTAGGGCTTCAACAGCTAGGGGGCTTCAAGAGTGAGAATAATACAGCAAGTAGAAACAGAAAAAAACTAATCCCAGATACACTAACCCTCAAAGACAGATACAGATCTTTAATTTAAAATTGAGTAAGTTCAATCACAGAGAAGAGTGTTACAGGACATCCTTGGACTTTTTTAGTTTAACAATTAAAATTGCATTTAAAAGCCAACAGCAAGAAGGCCAGAAAAGATGGAAGATCAAGAGATGGATGGTTGATTCATGGAACCACAATTTTATCATAAAATCACCAGATGGGGTGGTAGGAGGGCTATTACGTTTCCCATCAATAAAATGTGAGATATTTAAAGACTCCACAGACATGGAAACTCACTTCTACCTCGCTCAGAGGTAATGGCAGGGGCTGAGAAGGCTGTTGTGGAATGTCACACCTCCTTGGACTTCACATACATTACTGCTTGAGCAGGACGGAACACCTGTCTGGTCCAGTCCTGGTTAGGGAGGCATGTGTGTGATGTCAGTTACTAGCCAGAATGGGTTCCAAGGCAACAGTGTGATCAAGATGAGTTCTTCTTGTCTCTGTTTTTGGCTTGTCTTGGTGCTGAAGTCAATGCAATACAACAGCATGGTCATTTACACTCCAAGTCTCAGCTGTCAGGGTTTAACCTCGCTCGCTTTACATGGCTCTTCTCGTCGTCCAGATGGCAGAAACCTTCGGTGGTGATGCCTCTTTTATTCTCCTCCATGGGTTCCAAAGGGAAGTCCTGGTCTGTGGCCAGCACCTGTCGGACAGTCATGTTAACACGAGCAGTTTTCAAGTAGCTGGCGCACACCTGCCAGTCCTCCATGGAGCAGCACTCTACCACCGAGTCCCTGGGGAGGACAGCTGGGGGAGGTGTTTCTAGGCAGCAGGGCAGACTTTCCCCCTGTGAACTTGGAAGGACCTTTGGAACTGCATGGTTCAACAGGCGGCTGAAACCTGACATTACCATGATGTCACCGCTGTGCATAAACATGGCTGTGGGGGCTTCATCTCTTTTGAGGCCACCCAGGAGAAAGATGGCAGACTGCCCAAAGCTACAAAAAAAAAAAAAAAAAAGTAAAACAATACAAGACAGTAAGTTTCTGTTACTAACCATGTAGGGAAAGTTATTGCTAATTGCATTATTTTCTAATTTCAACTTGATACTTATTAATTGTAAATCTTCCTTTTTAAACTGTGCTATGATCCTTTCCTTTTGGCTTGTGTCTATAAGTGACCAATCCATGATCTGCTACTTAGACTTATAGCCCACAGGATTATGGTGAAATAAAATATGAAGCAGTTAAATAAGCAAAATAAGAATTCTTTTTTTTTTTTTTTTTTTTATAATCCTTACCTGAGGACAGATTCATTGATTTTTAGAGAGACAGGGAGGGGGAGAGAGAGGGAGAGAGAAATATCAAACGCCCCCCAACTAGGGAAAAACCCTGCAACCTAGGTATGTGCCTGGGCTGGGAATCGAAACTGAGACCGTTTAGTGTAGTGGAGGACATGTCAACAACCTGAGCCCCACCAGTCTGGGAAGAATTTATTTTTCTTGTTTTGTTTTTAAAACTGATTTTAGAGAAAGAGAGATGGAGTGAGATAGGCAGGCAGATAGAGAGAAAACAACAACAACAAAGCATTGATCAGTTGCCTCCAGTACACTCCCGACTGGGGATCAAATCCACAATCTGGGTATGTGCCCTGACTGGGAATTGAACCCACCACCTTTTGGTGTACAGGACAATGCTCCAACCAACTGAGCCACACCAGCCCGGGAGGGAAGAATTTAGTTTTAATATTACCCATATAAGTTTTATTGATGATTCTGTAAGATTCAAGTCTTTCAATAAAATTAAAGTAGTCACCCTTTATCTAGATTCACTTCCTGCAGTTTGTTACCTGTGGCTGACCGTGGTCCGAAAATATTAAATAGAAATAAACAATTCCAGAAATAAACTATTCAATAAACAATTCATAAGTTTTAATTTGCATGCCATTCTGCCTTATTTTACTTAGTAATGGCTCCAAAGAACAAGAGTGATGATGGCAATTCAGATACACCAAGAGAAGCCATATAGTGGTTCCTTTAAGTGAAAAGGTGAAAGTCTTGACTTAAGGAAAGAAAAATAATTGCTGCTAAGATATGCAGTCAGAATGAATCTATCCGTGAACTAGTGAAGAACGAAAAAGACTTTTGTGCTAGTTCTGTTGTTGCACCTCAAACTGCAAAAGTTACCGCCACAGTGCCTGATAAGTGTGTAGTTAAGATGAAAAAGACATCAGATTTGTGGGTGGAAGTCATGAACACAAAATGTGTTCTGATCAACAGCAGCGTGTTGCACCCAAAAGCACTGAGCCTATACAAAGACTTCAGCAAGGCTCCCATGAAACTAGTGACCACATTCACATAACTTTTATTACAACGTATTGTTATAATTATTCTACTTTATTAGTTATTGTTAATTTCTTACTGTGTCTAATTTATAAATTAAACTTTATCGGAGAACCAAGATGGCGGCATAGGTTAACGCCGGAGTTTGCTGCTTTGAACAACTACTTCAAAAGTGAAACTAAAAGACGGAACGGACATCACCCAGAACCACAGGAACGCTGGCTGAGTGGAAGTCCTACAACTAGGAGGAAAGAGAAACGCATACAGACACTCAGAGGAGGCACAGTGCTGGGGTCGGATTCTGAGGTGCGGAGTGTGAGGAGCTGGCTGGCGGCGGAGGGCGCGGTTGGCGTTTTCAATCGGGAGGGAGTCGCGGACTCTGAGCTCCAGATCCGGGCGAGTCTTTAGGGACCCAGACTCAGACGGGAGAAGCGGGACTGTCTGGCTTCAGTCAGAGCGGGTGCAGCTTTCTCTCCCAGCTTTGCAGCGGGTGCTGGGACTCAGAGAGGCAGAGCCCCTGGGGACAGGACTGAGAGCCGCCATAACTGCTCTCTCCGGCCCACCCTGTTGATCCTGTGCTACCCGCCCCGCCCAAGCCCTGCACAGAGGCATTTGCCAGATAGCCTCAGGCAAAGGCTAGATTAGCACCTCCCTAGAGGACAGAAGTTCTCTCACTGCTGACACAGCTGATTCTCATAGCCACTTGGCCTGGAGGTCAAACCCTCCCTGGAATTAGCTACAACAATCAAGATTTATCTATAAGACTGCGAACAAAGACCGCTAGGGGGTGCACCAAGGAAGCATAACAAAATGCGGAGACAAAGAAACAGGACAAAATTGTCAATGGAAGAAATAGAGTTCAGAACCACACTTTTAAGGTCTCTCAAGAACTGTTTAGAAGCTGCCGATAAACTTAATGAGATCTACACGAAAACTAATAAGACCCTCGATCTTATATTGGGGAACCAACTAGAAATTAAGCATACACGGACTGAAATAACGAATATTATACAGACGCCCGACAGCAGACCAGAGGAGCGCAAGAGTCAAGTCAATGATTTGAAATGCGAGGAAGCAAAAAACATCCAACCGGAAAAGCAAAATGAAAAAAGAATCCAAAAATACAAAGATAGTGTAAAGAGCCTCTGGGACAGCTTCAAGCGTACCAACATCAGAATTATAGGGGTGCCAGAAGATGAGAGAGAGCAAGATATTGAAAACCTATTTGAAGAAATAATGACAGAAAACTTCCCCCACCTGGTGAAAGAAATGGACTTACAGGTCCAAGAAGCGCGGAGAACCCCAAACAAAAGGAATCCAAAGAGGACCACACCAAGACACATCATAATTAAAATGCCAAGAGCAAAAGATAAAGAGAGAATCTTAAAAGCAGCAAGAGAAAGAAACCCAGTTACCTACAAGGGAATACCCATACGACTGTCAGCTGATTTCTCAACAGAAACTTTGCAGGCCAGAAGGGAGTGGCAAGAAATATTCAAAGTGATGAATACCAAGAACCTACAACCAAGATTACTTTATCCAGCAAAGCTATCATTCAGAATTGAAGGTCAGATAAAGAGCTTCAAAGATAAGGAAAAGCTAAAGGAGTTCATCACCACCAAACCAGGATTATATGAAATGCTGAAAGGTATCCTTTAAGAAGAGGAAGAGGAAAAAAAAGGTAAAGATACAAATTATGAACAACAAATATGCATCTATCAACAAGTGAATCTAAGAATCAAGTGAATAAATAATCTGATGAACAGAATGAACTGGTGATTATAATAGAATCAGAGACATAGAAAGGGAATGGACTGACTATTCTTGGGGGGGAAAGGGGTGTGGGAGATGCGGGAAGAGACTGGACAAAAATCATGCACCTATGGATGAGGACAGTGGGTGGGGAGTGAGGGCGGAGGGTGGGGCGGGAACTGGGAGGAGGGGAGTTATGGGGGGGAAAAAAGAGGAACAAATGTAATAATCTGAACAATAAAGATTTAATTAAAAAAAAAAAAGAAATGCAAAGAAAAAAAAACTTTATCATAGGTATGTATGTATAGAGAAAAAAAGCATATATACCGTTCCGTATTATCTGTAGTTTCAGGTATCCCCTGAGGGTCTTAGGATGTATACCCTGTGGATAAGAGGGGACTATTGTGTTTAAGTTCTTTACTGTATTTATCACTCCTCTTCACTTTAAAGATAAGGTAATAATAAAAAATTCTGTTCAGGCACGTTCTCAGTGGGAATCAGAGGCAGTACTTTGCACAAATGTAAAGTTATGCTTAGGGAGACAAGAGGAGTAAGCTGTTCAGGCTTTTGTGCTTTGCTTTTCTCTATTCCAAAACAGATGTATGGCCTTCCCTCTCCCTATTCCACTGACACTTAAGATACCTCTCATTACAAAAGGCAGACTCCACGCATCTTAAACAGAAATATTAACTGTAATTTGGCCATGATTCTTAAAGGATTAGGCTAATTTTACTTATGACGCATTGTCAAAATACCCAGAAGTAAAAGATTATAGAGTCCAGCCATTTTTTTTAAGTTTAATGTTTTTATTTTAGTTTAGTTCAAAAATGCTTTAAAAAATGGAATGAGGTTATAAAACATAATACCAATCCCCAGAACTAACTTACCTGAATGACAGCAGGGGTTTGGAGTGATCTAGTTCAGATTTGTCCACGTGAATTCCCAGTGTAGAATCTAATCGGTAGTAATTCAGGATACCTGCTTCGGCTTGGAAACCCTGAAATCCACAGGCAGCAGCTACTTGCTCTGAGAGGAAAGCCAGGTCAGAAGGGAAAGGTGTATAATGATCTGCTGAGTATTTCTTTAATAAAAGTAGGAAAAATAAGAAAAATAAACAATGATCTCAGGAAAGTAAAAAACTGTGCTGTAAGATTAATTACCACTTAAAAATCATCCCGCCTACATGTAATATTAGCATGGCATGATTCAGTCATCCATATTTGAATGAATGGCTCATTATTAGATTACTGGATGCCTCAAAATATGGATGAATAAATCATGCTATTCTAGCACTACATCACCTATGCTATAATGAAATAATTACTTCTTTTGAGCGTGAACCCTCTCCAAGCTGTCTATGCACTATTCTTTCTTCTCTGATTACTCAATTTTTGATAATTTTCACTCCATGTTTTTCTTAGTAAATGAGGCCCATTTTGAGGTTCTTGGAGAATAACAATGTCAACAATAAAAATAATATAAAAAACAATCAGCTAACATTTATTGTTAATGCATTTAACTGCTTAGAACAGCCAGGCACTGTTGTAATCATTACACAGGCATTAATCATTTAATTATCACAACTACCATCAAGGTAGGTACTATCCTTGTTGAAGGCATAATTCAAACCCAGGTTGTCTAACCTGAAGAAAATCATATGGCCATTTCCCCAAATACAGTTAATCTAGTTTATAAATTATAAATTAAACTTGCTTGAAAACATAAAGTTTTCACTAAACTTAAGAGTTTTATAATGAACATTTTTGGGCAACACATCATTATTTTGATCAGTTAATATACTTGTTAATAAGCTGGGTTGACTGAAACTACAGAGCTTTTAGAAAGTAACTGGTTAGAAGCAAGGTGGTCTATTCCATTCTGTTTTATTCAGTTTACTCTCAGAATTATTCTTTTTACTTGGTGGCAAATATCTCATTGAGACAAGAGGCACTGCGCTGCCACTGATAAAGGAGGCATTCTGTGAAGCACAGAGGCCCGGAAAAAAACTACCTCAAACAAAACAAAACAAAGCAAAGCAAAAACACACAACCATGAGATTTTGTTAATTTTAGGACATTCTTTCCCATCTCTCTCCTGCTCAGACCTATGTAGCAGGCAGTGGTATTTAGATTCTGAAAGTCCTTTTGTGAATTGATGAGAACACCAGAAGTATAGGGATCCACTTTTATTCCAGGAAGATATTACATAGAAAATAAATGCTCAACAATAAACAATGGAAATAAAGATCATAATTGACAACTGCTCTTGAGTATAGTATAAAAAAAATCGATATTCCTGAAACCTCCTTAGAGAAAACACGGATAGTCTTTGATAAAATAACATAATGTGAGGGCATATGAAAAAGAAATTTTCTCTTGGTAAATTATCCATGTCTCTTGAGATACTGTATCAAGGGGATTTTAGGAGGGAATAAATAAGAGAGATGCTTCCTAAAATAGATATGATATTGTAAGCTTGGCTAGGAAGAGATCCCACTGTGTGTGCCCGAGAAGCATAAAAATGGAAAATAATGGAATTAGCAAGAACATTTGAATACCTTACTGTCCCAGTTATAATGGTAGCCTAGGGTCACCCACCGCAGTTTCTCAAGTAAGCTTCGGGGTCTCCATTTATTCACTTCTTTATATCTGCAACAATTAGAGGATTCATTAAGATATATACATCGTAAATGGCAGCAACAACTGTTTGTATGGACCCTAGAATCCAAATTTTTGTATTCTATGGAATAAGCTGTTAGCCAAGGTCTCGATAGGGGAAATTAGAACAGAAAAGTGAGTTGACCAAGAATATAATATTAAAAAACACCTGGCCAGTGTGGCTCAATTGTTGAGCATTGACCCATGAACCAGGAAGTTACAGTTTGACTCCCAGTCAGGGCACATGCCCAGGTTGAGGGCTCCATCCCCAATAGGGGGTGTGCAGGAGGCAGCTGATTCTCTCTCATCACTGATGTTTCTATTGTTCCCTCTCCCTTCATCTCTCTGAAATCAATAAAAACATAAAACAAACACAAGGTGACCAAGAAGGCTCAGTGTCAACAGAGCTGCCATATCCACCCATAGGGATGCAGGGAATATTTTGGCATCTAACCTAACTTTAAATCTTTATCCAATCATCTAAAAGAATGTTTTCAAGCAAGTGTGACCCTAATTATTGGTTCTTACTGCCAACAGAAATGCTATGCTCCCTGCCCCTGCTGCTCCTCCAGCTACTAGCAGGATGATGGATGGGAGGACTGGTCACCTTCTTCCCTGGTGAATGTGCCCACACAGCAGTTTGCTCAATTTCTGTCATGGGTAAATGCTTTAGGTAAGTGTTGGCATTTCTCTCAGCAATCATGTTGCACAGCACTGCTTCAGCCAAACCCTAACTGTAGAAATAAACTCCTGTCCTGCTTGTCCACACTCTGTGCAGTGGCTAGTTTGGGTGTCAAAATTAAGCACTGGTATTTTTTTTCTTGCCTCAAGGGACATTAGTGAATCACTGTGAGAACAAAAGTACTCGGGACATAAAAAGTCTAAAGTTGTTTATTAAAAACACACACACACACAAAACAAACAAAAAACCCTTTAAAATCCTATGGCAGGTATTTTTATTTTTTTATTTTTACAGGCTTGGGAATTGTATCTTTCACAACTGTGAATATTTCCCTCCATAACCACCGCTTTCTGTCCCAAAGTTCCATCTCTTGTCCCCAGAACTCCATTTTTTCCCTGTATTTGAGTGCTTTCAGTTTGTCTCCTTTCTCAACCCGAATCTCCTGGTCATCAATCACTGCAAATGAACATCAAATTTTATCTTAATTGCTAACATCCTTCTGCTATTTTGCAAATATTTAGTCTTATCTAATCTTTTGCTTTGAACCTTCACCATTCATCTCAAGTTCTCAGTCCTTATTCCCTTCTAGGACACTGACAACAGCAGTCTGATGAAATTGATACTGTTGTAATTAGCTAGTTATTAATAATAAGAAAGGAGCGAAGGGAAGGGCAGACATATAGACACGTCCCCTGCACAACACCAGGGGAGGGATCCAATGAAGGGAAAATAGATGTATGTCCAGTAAAGTTGGGATGACATAGGGAAGGTACTTGCCTGTCATACCTGGGGACAGAGATGATTAGCCAGAATGGGCATGGCCATTGCAAGCACACTGAAATTTGGGATAGCAGTGAAGGAAGAAGTTCACTCTTGCTTCTTCTTGGCACACTTGGCTCATGGCTCACGCTTGGCTTTCCTGTGTGGCCCATGGCCATGCGGACCCTCACACACAATAGACTAATGGACTGCAACTAGCCTGATGATGAACTGGACCCGGCTCCAACTTGGAAAGGAAACTGGACACTGGCTCTGATTTCAGCTATAGTGAAATCCCAGCTATACTTCTTCCATGACTGGACTAAGGGTAATGGGACTTTGGAAATTCAGGGGTGTAATTCCACAGAAATAAAGCTGTCTATCATATCTCATCCTCTGTAGGGCCCTCCGGAAATGCTTATTCCAGCGGTACCCCAGGAACCCCACTCCCATGAACACCAAGAGGAGACGAGGCATTTTTTCTGGTAACAAAATGATCCAGTGAACAATTTCAATTTTCTTCCCCCACACTTCTAAACTTTTCAAAATCTTTACTCATCCTTCCCTCCTGGGGAAGCAGTGGAGTGGTCTCACTTCTTTCCACAAAGGCCAGCTTTCCAACTTGACCTCTCCATACCTAAGCAATAAAACCCCAATAAAAACTCAAGTCTGTCTGTGCCCTGCTTTCCTCTGCCCTGTATCTCTTTCCCTTTACAATCAAACTTTTCTAAATGTACTCAGTTTTTGCCACCCTCACTCTCCCCCATTTCCTGCAATCTGACTTTTGCTAACACCTCTCTAACCAAACTAGTTTCTTAGTTTAAATTAAGTGGTAATTGTCAAATTCTAGGCCTATGGAGATGGTTGGCTCTTCTCTTAGTCTGGAAACATATTCCTATCTTGGCTTCTAACAGCACATTTTTGGGGTTTTATTTTTTATATCTATTTTTTTTCATCCAGAGCTCTTGCTTCCTTGAGCCATGACTGGACTCACTATAACAAATGCTATAATAGCTCTGTAACAAAGTCTTGAAGGAGTAGAAAAGGGAAAGGAGTAGTTCTGTTTCCACATTGAGAATATCAATTAAAAAAGCTTTCAGACATAAAAAAATGGATACAAGGCATTTTATAAGCTTATGGAACAAAGTTGCTTTATTTAAGTTTATATTTCCTCTTGACTTATTCTTTAAAGTTATTTTTTATTAGATAATATATTCACAAAATCCAAAAGGTATAAAAAAGTATCCATTAACTAATTAATTCCATAAATATTTGTTAACTACCATGCACTGAAGAATAAAGCCATAGAGCAAGGGGATAAAGGAGGAGGGAAAAGAGGACTATTGTTAATAGAATGGTAAGGAAATCATTTCTCATAAGGTGATATTACAAAAAGACCTGAAGGAAGCAAGCCATTGGTTATCTAAAGAAAAAGCTTTCTAGGCAGAAGACCGTGCTGTGTTTAAGGAATGGAATGGAGGCCAGTATGTCTGGAGAATAAATAAGAAGGAATGGTAGATGAGATTGGAGAGATGGCTGGGGGCCAAATCATCTAGGTTTTGTAGGGTATGGTAATGACTTCTAATTTTTTTCTTTTTTCTAAGTATTTGGAGATTGTGATGTTAGGTTGGAGAGAGCCCAGGATTGGATACATGCAGACGTGTGAGGAGATAATGGACCCCACCCCCCTGGAATTTCTAACAGATCAACGTGCCAGACACAGATAGTGGCTTCTCCCTGGAATCCACACGACCCCCACACAGACACTGGCTCCTTCCTGAATACCCTGCTGACCCCCTGTGGCAGGGACCTCCTCAGTTCATGTCGCCACCCTCGCCCGCCCGACTGCAGTTTAAAACAAAGCCCCCCCTCCCTGTGGGCGCGAATCCACTGGCCCTGTCTTTGGGTTGCCCAGGGACGCAGAATAAACCTTTCCTTTTCTTTCTTTAACTCGGCTCTCTATTTCCTGCGCCTCCTGAGCCACCTAACATGTATAACAAAAAATTTGACTGGCCTTTGTCCTTGATATGTGGGAGGTTTTTAAACCCTAGGGAGACAGGATGTCTCTGTTATTCACTTGGGTCCCAGGACCACACCTGAGTTTATGCTAAAATGACTCATGATGTAGGCTTGTTCTGCTAGAAAAACCAACCATCTGATTAGAGGATTGAGCCTTTTGAGTAGTGAAATTAATTAGCCAGACCTCAGGGGATAGGTGGGAGCCAGAAATTGAGTTCAACTATGTGACTAATGATTCAACCAATCACACTTATGCAGTAAAAACCCAATAAAAACTCTGAACACTAAGGCCTGGGAGAGTTTCCTGGGTGACCCATCCTGAGTCCATGGGAAGAGGATATGGAGGCTCTGCATTCAGGACCCTTCCAGACATTGCCCTGTGTGTCCCTTCATTGGGTGGTCCTGATTTGTAACCTTTATAATAAAACTGTAATCATAGGTACATGAATGGTTCAAGAGAGCTACTGAACCTGAGTCATGGGAACTCCCCTAAATCTATAACCAGTTGGTCAGAAGTGTGGGTAACTTGGGGATCTCCCAAACTTGTGGCTGGTGAGGGCAGTTTGGTTGGAGACCACACCCATAATTTGCGATGTCCTGGCTTAACTCTGATGGTTTGCATTAGAAACGAATTGTGGTACTGCTGATGAGAAGCTGTGAGAGGTGACATGATTTCTACACTGTGAAAACAGATTGAAGAGGCACAGGAACAGACACCGGGGATATGGTGGTGGCTTAGATTAAGGTGATAGTGATGGAGATGCTTAGAAATGATTTTATTCATTGTAACTGCAGACCCTACTAGATTTGCTAGAGGGCTGGAAGTAAGATTTTGTAGTGGCTGCATTCTGCTGCTAGGGTATATCATACCTGATTCATCTGACCCCCTGCTGACACTTAGGTTGTTTTTCATTTCCTCCCTCTTATAGACAATGCGGCAATGAAGATGTTTACACCTAACTATTATCCTCTTAGTTAAGAATCTCTAGCTAGCCCTAACCGGTTTGGCTCAGTGGATAGAGCATCGGCCTGTGGACTCAAGGGTCCCAGGTTCGATTCCGGCCAAGGGCATGTACCTTGGCTGTGGGCACATCCCCAGTAGGGAGTGTGCAGGAGGCAGCTGATCAATGTTTCTTTCTCAAGTGATGTTTCTAACTCTCTCTCCCTCTCCCTTCCTCTCTGTAAAGAAAATCAATAAAATATATTAAAAAAAAAAAAGAATCTCTAGCTACAGTATTCCTTGACAATAAATTTTGAACAAAACAGAATTGAGGTGCCCTAATTTTGTGAACAGACCTATTTTTGCTTCTAAGTTCAAGTATTTCTTATTCATTTTCTACTTAAAAGTTTCGTTTTCCCTGACCATAGAAACGTAGAAAGTTGAAATTAAAAGTTGAAAAGATCCTTAGAGGTGCCCTAGTTCAATGGTTTTCCATGTGGATGACATGGTAAATAATCAGAATCTACAAGGGAATAATTTTAAACGACAGACCCCCTCTTTCTGATGTGCTCTGGGAACACGGGAAAAGCTGGCATTACTGTCCAGCTGGCATATACCCTAACTGACCACGATTCTACCACCTCAAATGGCTTATCTAGTACAATCCTTTTGTTTCCCAGATGAGGAAACAAACACATTATCAGGGAGTGACGGAAGAACTCAGTCCCTAATCTATTTTTAATGCTGTCAGCAATGTCTGAGCATATCAATTTCTTCCACCCTTCACAATAGGTGTATGACTTTAACATTTTTTATTTCTTATAATTTATTAGACAAAAGAACTATCTGCCGAAACCGGTTTGGCTCAGTGGATAGAGCGTCGGCCTGTGGACTGAAAGGTCCCAGGTTCGATTCCGGTCAAGGGCATGTACCTGGGTTGCGGGCACATCCCCAGTGGGAGATGTGCAGGAGGCAGCTGATGGATCTTTCTATCTCATCGATGTTTCTAACTATCTCTCTCCCTTCCTCTCTGTAAAAACTCAATAAAATACATATAAAAAAAAATTGAAAAAAAAAAAAAGAACTATCTCACTATTGTTTACAGAATAATTTATTAAAGAGATTCGTCTGACCTATCTTAGAAGATGATAACTGGAATTTGTTGTCACAAGGAAAAAAACCCAATTATTTGAAAACACAGGCTGGTTTAATAACAAACTCTAGGCTCTCTTTAATCCTTTGCGGTCGTATTAAATTTGGACATGGGTGTTGTACTGGTCGGAATTAATTTCCATTGAAAGAGCAGTGATACATAACATGCAAGATTATGAAGGATAAACAAGACTTATTAATTCTTTTTTGGAACTACGTCACTACTAGTAGAATCACTACAAATGTTATCACTTTCTACGTCAGAGTCAGTATTCAAGGTGCCAAAATAAAACTCTTCATTGTTACTTTCAGATTCGCAGTACACTTCTTTCGGTAACTTTCTTTTTGGCATTTTGGAGTATTATTTTGAAATATCTTAAGGGAGAATGCCTAATTACAGTTAAACGTAATCTGTAAAGCTTTATTTGAAATTCTGCGAAGTATCTCCGAAGCTTGAAGATTTATTCACTCTCAAAAGGCGACTGACTCACCACGGTGTTTTGCATGGTGAGTGTGGAACGACCGCGTTTGTTTATATTGAGTTTCGATATCTCCGATTTGTCGGGGCAATGTTTTGGTTCGTGACAAGGTTGCTTAGACACTCATGAGCTTTCAGAGAAATTATGAACTGATACATGAATGAATAGAGTTAAGATTCGTACGGTTCCTTGCTGTGGTGGCTGAGAGCAGACATACGACCGGAACGGTAAAAAAGCTTTGGTGGCTGAGAGTAGACAAACGACAGCAAATGGCTAATTTCACTCAAACTGCACCATTAGAACCATTAAACTACAAATAGAACACACAAAACTGGTATAGAGTCTTAAGAGGCTGTTCTAGGACTTCTCACATACTATCTTATTTAATCCTCACATTATCAAATGAGGAAAGGATTACTATGAGGCACAGAAAAGTTAAGAAACTTGCCCTAACTGGTTTGGCTCAGTGGATAGAGCATTGGCCTGAGGACTGAAGGGTCCCAGGTTTGATTCGGTCAGGGGCATGTACCTTGGTTGTGGGCACATCCTCAGTAGGGGGTGTGCAAGAGGCAGCTGATCGATGTTTCTCTCTCATTGATGTTTCTAACTCTCTATCCCTCTCCCTTCATCTCTGTAAAAAATCAATAAAATATATTTTAAAAAAAAGAAAAGTTAAGAAACTTGCTCAATGGAACAGAGTGAGGAGTCTCAGAGGGAAGGCAGGGAAAGAAGGATGGGGAGGACCATAGAAACTTTCTACATTTCTATGGTCAGGGAAAACGAAACTTTTAAGTAGAAAATGAATAAGAAATACTTGAACTTAGAAGCAAAAATAGGTCTGTTCACAAAATTAGGGCACCTCAATTCTATGTTTTGTTCAACCAAAGACCTTGTATGCATATATGCATAACCCATGTACACAGACAATAAGATGCTGAAGGCCTGGGCAGGGGGACGGGGATGGGCTGGAGGAGATCAATGGGGGGAAAAGGAGGACAAATGTAATACTTTCAACAATAAAGAATTATTAAAACAAAAGAAATAAAAAAACATTTTTCTCAAGTTTACAGCTTTTAAATGGCAGAACCAGGATTTGAACCTAGGCAATCTGATTCTAGAACCAGTGCTTTACATAGCACTAAACCCTTTATACAGACAGTTCTTGGGTTATGTCAGACTCGACGTATGTCATTTTGTGGATACATCACCATCTCCCATTTATTTATATATATATAAAAAGTTCCATCATTTCGACGTATGTACATATGTGCTTTGTTTTTTATTTACAAGTAAAGGTCAGGAATTATCTTTCTTTTAAATTTTTTTTACTGTTTCACTTCATTACTGCTGTGTATGTGCTCCATGTGAGTGACGTAGGTGCTTATGTAGGTGGGTTCCAATTTACGGCAAAAATTATGTTGCGCCGCCGTAGGAATGGATCTCCGATGTAACCCGAGGACCTACTATAATCTGGTCTTAACATTCTCTTTCTGCTTCTCCTCTTGACAATTCTATTCATGACTTCCAGGAAGCATTGTCCATAATCTACCTCAATCTAGCTTCCTAACTGACCATTCCCATAATCCTATATAATAAAAGCCTAATATATAAATTGACCGAATGGCAGAATGACCAGTTGCTATGACACACATTGACCACCATGGGGCAGATGCTCAACGCAGGAGCTGTCCCTGGCGGTCAGTGTGCTCCCATAAGGGGAGTGCCGCTCAGACAGAAGCTGGGCTCACGGCTGGTGAGTGCAGTGGCAGTGGTGGGTACCTCTCCTGCCTCCACTGCAGGTGGGCGGTAAGAAGCAAGGGGTCCCAGACGACGAGAGCCCCAGACTGAGAGAGGGATGCCTGCCTGCCGGCTTAGGCCCAGGGGACGCTCCTGCATTGAGCATCTGCCCCCTGGTGGTCAGTGCGCGTCATAGTAGCTGTTTGTTCCGCTGTTTGGTTAATTTCCACATTAGCTTTTTGTTATATAGGATTCCTGTACCTGCCAAATTACATTATATGGTTACTGGAGGCCTGATGCATGAATTCGTGCACAGGTGGGGTCCGGCTAGCCTGCCCCAAATGGGGCTGATTGGGCTGGGCAGGCCAGGGGGAGGGGCTGCGGGAGGTTGGCTGGCTGGTCCCACCCCTGATCGGGCTGGTTGGCAGGCCACAGTGCACGTCATAGTGACTGGTTGTTCTGGTCGCTTGGCTTTTATATATATAGATGTCTCTGTCCTTGACTAACCTACAAATTCCTGAAAGGCAGGAAGTGTCTTTGAATCTCTAACACTTAAACACAGTTATCTGACACATAGCAGAAACTCAGTAATTGCTGAATAAATGCACACATCCTGTGCTCTTATCTCACAGAACTTACTTTTTTAAATATTACCTCTTTTTGAAGGCTACTTTCTGTACCCAAAACAGTGTTTTTGCTTTTCTGACTGGCCAAACTCCTAGTCATTTTTGAAGACCCAGTTCAAATAGACAGAAGGGAAAAGGAAGACAATGAACTAAAAATATCATTTTTTAATTCTCTGACACCTCCTTCCTGCCTGAAAGAATTATTTCTTCTTCTGGCCCCACAGCGTTTTTCTTGCTGAGCTCTATTATAATTATTCCTGGTCATATTGAGTTCCTGCCACAGATGATGCATTCCAGAATACAGGGACAGTGGCCTACATATCTTTGTATCGCCAATGCTCAGCAATATGCCTGGTACATGACTGGCCCATAAGAAATATTTGTGGAATGAAGGAATGTTGAAACAACATTAAGGTAAACATTAGTTCTCATGAAGAACAACTGACCTACCATAAAACAACTGCTAGAATTGATTTTGTCTAGAAGAGCAGAAGTAAAGAGCTTTCAATGTTACTTTTTGCCAGGATACCAGTCTTCACAGGAACTCATTTTAAGTAGAAAAAAGGGCTGAAGGTGAATGAAAATGTATTATCTGATGATTACTGAGGATGAACTTGATATCTAAGCTATGATTAGCAAATCTTTGAAATGGACTTCAATCCTATGTAAATGACCAAACAGCAAAACAACTGGTTGCTATGACACACACTGACCACCAGGGAGCAGATGCTCAACGCAGGAGCTGCCCCCTGGTGGTCAGTAGGCTCACACAAGGGGGAGCACTGATCAGCCAGAAGCCGGGCTCAGCCTCTCCTACTTCCGCTGCAGGCAGGCAGTAAGGAGCAAGGGGTCCCAGACTGCGAGAGGGATGGGGGAATCCGGCTGAGGGGATCGGGCCTAAGCCGGCAGGCGACATCCCCCAAGGCGTCCAGGACTGAGAGAGGGAGCAGGCCAGGCTGAGGGACACCCACCCCCAAGTGCACGAATATCATGCACCAGGCCTCTAGTCCTATCTAATAATCTACACTAATAAAAGAGAAAAATGGTAATTGGCGTACGACGATACCCTTTTCATTGGCTAATCAGGGCTATATGCAAATTAACTGCCAACTATGATTGGTAGTTAACTGCCAACTAAGATTGGCAGTTAACTGCCAACAAGATGGCGGTTAATTTGCATATGTAGGCACAATGCAGGGAGGCGAAAGGGAAAGCAGGAAGCCCCCTGCCACTGACAGTGATCAGAAACCCAGGGGGTAGCTAAGAGCTGGGGGGCAGGGCCAAGGCGGCCCTGGGGCCGCCTTGGCCCTGCCCCCCAGCCATGATCGGAGAATCAGGTGCCTTTGCCGCCCTGGCCAGTGATAGCAGGAAGTAGGGGTGGAGCCAGCGATGGGAGCTGGGCACGGTCGAAGCTGGCAGTCCCAGGAGCTAGGGGTCCCTTGCCTGGGCCTAAAGCATAGCCCACGATCGCGGGGCCACTGCAGCTGCGGGTCCCCGCTGCCCTGGCCGGACGCCTAGGCCAGAGGCCTCAGGCCTGGTCAAGGGGCCGATCCGGTGATTGGTGATCGGAGGGTGATGAGGGTCAACTCCTCTGGCCGAGGCATCAGGCCTGGGTGGGGGGCAGAGCCGGGGATTGGGGGGATATGATGGTCCCCTTGCCCAGGCCTGAAGCCTGGGTCAGAGGTGTCAGGCTTGGGCGGGGGGTGGAGCAAGCGATCAGAGGGAGATTGGGGTCCCCTGCCCAGGCATGATTCCTGGGCCAGAGGCCTCAGGCCTGGGCGGGGGCCAGAGCCAGTGGTCAGGGGGAGATGGGGGTCCCCTGTCCAAGCCTGACACCTCTGGCGGAGGCGTCAGGCCTGGGCAAGGGGCCAATCAGGCGATCGGAGGGTGATGGGGGTCAACGCCTGAGGGCTCCCAGTATGTGAGAGGGGGCAGGCTGGGCTGAGGGACACTCCCCACCACACACCCAGTGCACGAATTTCGTGCACCGGGCCCCTAGTTTAATATAATTGTCAAAGCATCTGCCCAAATGTTCCAGAGGGAAGAATATAATTTTGCTGCATTTGCGTGGAAATGAGGGAAAAATAAACAGGCCAGTTACTTTCATTGCATTGTTATAAAATAGTTCCTTTAAAGATCTGTGATGACTTGAGCTGAATGCTAACATTTTATTGTGACTGATAAAACCTACCTTAGAAACTCTTTGCTCTGTTCCCATAGATCTTGGGTATCTTCTTTCGTCATGTGTTTGTCCAGGTTACATACATTAGGTTTCTGGGAATATAACTTAAGGCACTGTTTCACCCAGTGCCACTGGTAACCTGGGAGGAAGGGGTTTGGGATGAAAATAAAACCTATATAAAAGATGGGTGGGAAAGAAAGGAGAGGAGGAAATTCTCCATCAGTTATTCAGATAGTTTACTTCTGTTGACTTCCTTATATCCTCTACTTTATATTTACTTTCCATCTTCTTTTGCTCATGCTTCTAGTGGCTTCCATTCTTACAAGCAAATGTTCTCATTCCTATTCTCCAATTTTAGAAGAGGAGGAATTCCTTCAAGTTAGTAAAAAGTAAGTTTGACGATCACTAGCCATCTACCATTATGCAAATACCTTGGCTTTTTGGGTTACTCTCAAGAGAAACAAACATTCCACAATTATCATTTGTGTTATCCCAAAGCAAACTTTAGAATTGAAACCGCCAAAGTCACCCTTCAAATTTTCACCCAGTGTCACCATGTACAGAGGTGGTGGCTGCTTCTGCAGTTAATACCTTTGATATTTCAGTGTGCCCTTTTTGCCCTTTCCATTTTCTATTTTCTGGCTAATGAGTCTATAAATTATCATGGTTAAAATAATTGGTGTGATTTCTGCCTCCTGACTAATATAGCAGGGAAGGAATATGGTATGTACATCTGCTCAGTATGGCATGATGCAAATACCTACAGCATGTAGGCTGAGAAGATCCTTATAACTTTGAAAGTAATTTCACCTCACTTTTCTCCTTTGTAAAAGAGCAATAATAACATTTAACTAGAATCCTATGCATGGCAAGGATTAATTCATCAAGCATTCAACAGACACACACTGTGCACTTTCTTAAGAACCAGAGATAAAGAGATGAAAAATTTTATCCTTCGTGAAATACCTGGAGATAGGACAATAGACAGTAATACAGATAATGTCATATATTTTTTAATTTTAACTGAATTTATTGGAGTGACATTGGTTAATAAAATTATATAGAGTTCAGGTATACAATTCTGCAATACATCATTTGTACAGTGGGGCCTTGACTTACGAGTGTCCCAACTAACGAGTTTTTTGAGATACCAGCTGTCTCTCGGCCGATTTTTTTGCATTGCGTTGACAGAGTAATTTCAGTTAACGAACTCCTTAATGAGCTTGGTCTCGGAACGAATTAAACTCGTAAGTCAAGGCCCCACTGTATATTGTATTGTGTTCACTACCCCAAGTCAAGTCTCCTTCCATTACCATCTTTCCCCGATTTCCCCTCTTTTACCTCTCTCCAACCCCCCTTTCCCTCTGATAATCACCAAACTGTTGTCTGTGTCTATGAATATTTTTGTTTTGTTTTGCTTAATCCCTTCACCTTTTTCACTGAGCCCCTCAACCCCCGTCTCCTCCTCTGACGAGATAATATCTTTTAAAAGCCTGGTTGAGAAAAGAAACAAAGGCTGAGGAGTAGTCAAAGAATAAAGAAATAAGGGGAGAGTTTATGGATTTTAGGGTTTAAAAAGACTGAAGCATGCTTACAGATTGTGAGGAAAGAGCCAGTTGCAGAGAACTGGCTAAAAGTGAAAGTGTGGAAAGGAACAGAGCAAGGTCTTGAAAGCCAGAGGAGGTGAAAGAAAGTGGGGTCAGAGGTGAAGGGACTGGCTGAGTTGAAGGAACTCTTCTTTCTCTAAAGTTGGAGGACAGGAATGGGAATACTTGCTTGTAAATGTGGAGGTCACTTTTGCATTTCATGTACCAGTAAAATTATCCAAAAAATTTAGGAGAGTGACAAGACTGTCTTTATTTTGAAAGAAAAAAGATATGAAACCCCCTAATAATCTACCATGCTATCACCGTGTAAAAAGAAAAATTACAGCACAGCCCCGCCCCCAAATATGAAATTAAAGGAAGAATACCCTGACCTAGTCCAAGCCTGAATAGTGATAGGAAATTTAATACCTTTTCAGGCAGTCTATTTCAGACAACTATTGTCATCCTTTCACTGAGTTAAAATTTGCCTTTCAAATGTTCATGAATTGGCCTTAGGTTCTGACACACAGAGCAAACCCACATTAGCTTTTACTTCTTCTTGATTAATACTTCAAGCTTTACAGCTAACATTTAATGACTATTTACTATGTGCCAGGCATTGACCTAAGCACTTTACTAGGATACTCTTATTTAATCCTCACTATAAAGTGGGTACTACTTAAGAAACTTACCCAAGGTCATATAATAGTAGATAGTAGAGCCAGGATATGAACCCAGGTAGTATGGTGTCAGAACCTAGGCCTTAACCACTAGTATGCACTACTTCCCATCCCTTCTTGTGCACAACTTCTCAAATGTTCGACACTGTCATGTTCCCCCTCAAGTCTACTCTTCCCCAGATTCAGTTTCTAGTCTTCAGAACCATGATCTTCCTGCTTACTCTCATAAGGACAAGATGTGGTGTGCCCAGGCTCCTTCAGAATTAATAGAATCCACAAGTAAACACAATCCTTCCAATCAAGTCAGAGTAAGAAGAGACTGTCATCCCCCATGTTTTGGACATTATTATAATTCTATTAAATGCAGCTTATAATGGCTAGGAAGTCAGAATAAAGACTCTAGGGACACATTTAGGTACCAACTTAAATGATGTCGCTTAAGTGTACAATCCTAGAAAACCAAGGACACCAATTTGGAGAAAAGAAAACCAAAGAAGGGTTAACAATCTTGTAGCCTGAACAACTGGTTAAGGGAAGAAGGCACAATTACAGAAACATGGCCTTGAAAACAGGAGCTAGGTCTGAAAGGTAAAGGGCAACCTTCAAGAACAAAGTGATTAAAAGACTGATGGTGATGCATGCTCCTTTACCTAAACTCATGGGGAGCAATGCTTTCATATGTAAAGGCCAACTGATTGTTTCTTCTGTGACTTCAGTCATAAGATCATCTTTAGTTCTTTAATACAGAACTAAAGTTCATGAGGCCTTATATAGGATGTATTAAAGCTGTTACACTTTCCAGCCCTGGACAGTGTGGTTCAGTTGGTTAGAGCACTGTCCTGTACACTGAAATGTGGTGGGTTTAATTCCCGGTCAGGGCACACACCTAGGTTGTGGGTTCGGCTCCTGGATGGGGCATGTGAGGGAGGCAACCGATCGATGTTCCTCTTTCACATAGATGTCTCTCTCTCTCTCTCTCAAAATCAAGACATAAAAAAAACCCACCCAAACAATTTTTTAAAAAGCTGTTACACCTTCCCACGTTATTAACAAATACTTTAGTGGTCATACTATATTAAGAGCTATAATATAGATCTGGCCCTTAGAACAAAAATTAATATTTCTTTTTAGGGGTATCACTTGCTTTTAATCCATACTTGAAATCACAAATGCAATGTTAACTTTATGTCCTCTAGAAAGAAACAAGATGACAGATGTAAGATTACTTGGCCAAATAAAGCATTTCCATATCTTCTGAATAGTTCATAATAATTAATCTTATTACTTTATCTGCAAAGTGAGCTACCCAATATCACTAAAATTTTAGGACTTTTGATCTCATTACTGTAATTCTTTTTTCAAATGTTCAGCCTTGATGATACCAATAATTTTTAAGTTGTTGTTATGCCATTTGAGAATACAGGGATTTTGTGACTGGAGTGAACATTTTTATTTTTTAAAATATATTTTTATTGATTTCAGAGAGGAAGAGAGATAGAAACATCAATGATGAGAGAGAATCATTGATTAGCTGCCTTCTGCACACCCCACACTGGGGATCCAGTCTGCAACATCGGCATGTGGCCTGACCGGGAATCGAACCATGACCTCCTGGTTCACAGGTTGACAATCAACCACAGAGCAATGCCAGCCAGTCTGGAGTGACCATTATTAATTATTCTATCACGCAAAGTGGTTCTTCTGCCAGAGGAGGTGGGTGTTCAGAGAGCTGTGGCAGGTAGCCCAGAGGTACCTGGTGTGCAATATAAGCAGCACTAGTGACTCCTGTTCTGTCCTTTAGGAGTGATACATAAATGGAAATCTTAGATGAGGCAGAATTTAGGAGGGGTTGGAGAGTGGAATGTTTCTGTGTGTTTGCTGTTCTTCTTTTGTGTATTTACTAGCTTCACTTCTAAAATTAGATAAATGATTGAATTCACCTTGTAGGTCAGCTGCACTCACCAGGATAGCCTTCCAATCCATAAGCTCGCCAATTGCTGACCGGCTGAAGTCCTGCTCTGTGTGCATCGTGGTCACTGACTGAGGACACACTCAGCTGAGATCTGACCACCTGGCAGGAAGGAAACAAGTTAGAGGGCTAAAGTTATTTTACAGATCAAATCTGAGAACTTCAAAGCTCTAAAGATATTTCTGGTATGGGGCAAAGTTAGGCGTCTTAAGTCCGGGATTCTAAACTTAGTCCCATCACTTATTTGATATAAGACTTAGATAAGTCACTTCTTAGAGCCTCAGTTTCCTCATCCATATACTAACAAACACTAGAGAGCTATATAGAATTAAGATAAGTAGTAGTAAGAAGCAAGCTGAATTTTGCCTTAAAGATTACCTTTTATATCATACCTTTGTGATTTCTTTTAGGACTCTAGTGTTTGGTGTGCTGGAATGCCCTGAGTCACAATGCTGTTTACTTCCGTTAGGGCTAATATCGCTTCTGAGGCATTTGTATACAGTTGGTGTTTATTTTTATTTTAATATAAAATTGATTTCAGAGAGGAAGGGAAGAGAGATAGAGATATCAATGAGAGAGAATCATTGATCAGCTGCCTCCTGCACACCCCCTACTGGGGTTCGAGCCCACAACCCAGGCACATGCCCTTGACCGGAATCGAACTCGCGACCCTTCAGTCCTCAGGCCGACGCTCTGTCCACTGAGCCAAACCAGCTAGGGCTACAGTTGGTGTTTAAACAGAGCTATGAGGAACACCAGGCTGGGGAGGGTGAGAAAGGAAAGAGAGTACTCTAAGCATACAATCTGTCAATAAAACATTAGGAACCCTGTTTGTTAAAAGTACAATGTGTATTCTCTTTTATTTGCTTATTTATTTAAATATATTTTTTATTGATTTCAGAGAGGGAGGGTGAAAGAGATAGAAACATCAATGATGAGAGAATCATTGATCAGCTGCCTGCTGCATGCCCCCTACCAGGGATTGAGCCCGCAACCCGGGCATATGCCCCCTGATCAGGAATCGAACCATGCCCTTCTTGTTCATAGATTTATGCTCAACCACTGAACCACACTGGCCTGGCTATTTGCATCTTTTAGATAAAACTTCAAATTGAAACTTGGAACCTTTTGTCTTTGTTAATTAATTAGGGATTAAGTTTTTCAGGGGCTCATGGGAGTTTTGATTGCATGTAGGGCATCTTATAGATGGCTCATTAAATTGGTTAAGAGATCCAATGCAGCCTTAACCGGTTTGGCTCGGTGGGTAGAGCATCGGCCTGCGGACTGAAAGGTCCCAGGTTCGATTCCGGCCAAGGGCATGTACCTTGGTTGTGGGCACATCCCCAGTAGGGAGTGTGCAGGAGGAGGCTGATCGATGTTCCTCTCTCATCGATGTTTCTAACTCTCTATCCCTCTCCCTTCCGCTCTGTGAAAAATCAATAGAGACATTTAGAAAAAAACAACTTTAATCTTCCATGAATAAACTTAGGTCTGGCTTGCCTTAGAATACATCAAATGATCTCTTCCAAAAAGATGTTATCTCTCATCCTATTAACTTCACCAAGTGTGGAGATTTCCAGACAAAATACCAACAAGTGGCTGGTGTTTAACTAGTCTGCATAATAAAATGGCTATCTGGAACTCTCTGAGAGTCCTGACCAAACTAACTTTTCCAGGTACCTAAAGGTTGATAAAATGTTTTTAAACATTTTGCGATTTCTTAAATAGACCATACTTAATAGTGTACTGTAACTCAGCAACACCCTAAAGGACCTAAAATATCATATGCTAAACTGAACCAAACCCTGAGATTTTTCTTTTTAAATGTTTTTATTGATTTCAGAGAGGAAGGGAGGAGAGAAACATCAATGATGAGAATCATTGATTGGCTGCCTTTTGCAGGCCCCCTACTGGGGATCGAGCTTGCAACCGGGCATGTGCCCTTGACCGGAATGGGACCCTTCAGTCCACAGGCCAAAGCTCTATCCACTGAGCCAAACTGGCTCTAGGGCAATCCTGACCTTTTAAAATTTTTTTTCTGTTGTCCCCCCCCCCCCCCTTCATCCCTTGCCAAACTGTTGCCATTACTTCCTCCACTGCTCTCATTAGGTGTCTTTTAATAGGAACTTTCTTCTCTAAGTTGCTACTTTCAATCTGTTTTGAGCTGGGTAACTAAATACCAAAGTTTTTATTGCTCCATAGTGTATTTATTGAGTACTTACTGGTTCTGTTCTAGGTACGTGCTACACACAATGTCTCCTTCTCAGGTGACTTAATTCTAAAAGTATGTATGATGGTCAAGTTATGGGCAAAAGTAGCCGAGTAAGGGTCTGAGGGACTCTCCCATGAATCAACTGTATCATTGCAGGGGTGCAGACTTTCTGCATGTTGTTCTGACAACTCTACGACCATTTCTGCTAACAAGCTAAGCTTCTTAAGAAGCTGAGTTCCGGACAAACGTGGTGGTATGGTGGCATTCCAATCTTACAGAACTATTACTAAGCTTGGAAAGAATGCCTCATCCAGCCACCTGCGGACAACACCAAGGGCAAATTATGGGATCCGGCATCCTCAAGGGTTAAAGTAACTGCAAAGGAAATACACGCTACACTGTAGCTGCGATTCTCCCCGTGCGCCCTGCGCCCCGCCCACAGGTAGAAATAATGGATGATGCTTAGACTCGTTATCCCTTCCCTTTCAACTTGGAGAGATCACCTCTGAATAACCTCTGAACGCCCTCTTCCCAGGAGGCTCAGCCAAGACCGGGACCAGTTTCATGGACAACAGCGATCCCTCCCAGCTCGGGGATTATTCGGGTGGTTGGCTTTTTCAAAACTGCTGAGCGCTACCCGAACGTCTACGAACACGGTTTACGGTTTTTTTTTTTTACCCAAATCGAAGTAGAAAGGCAAGTGGACAGCTAATGCAAGGAATAAACACCCATTCCCAGGCATTTTTTGACCGAGGGCACCGCCACGAATGGCCACGTGGAGAAACCAGCGGCAGAGCTCTTCATCGCCAAAGCGGGACGTTTCGTGGGCAGTTCAACTCCGTGCCCGCCGAGGGCGGCGGTCGCTCAATCACCTCCAGTCTGGAAGCGAAAAGGGGTGAGGAGGGCACGGAAACCCCCCAGGAAGCGAGGCAAGACGTCGGGGAGGCGCGCCCGCCCCTCTCCGTACCTTGTGGGCCACGGGCCCCGAGCCGCGGGCCGCCTGGGCCGCCGAGAAGTCGATGACCCCGCCCAGGTCTGCGGTCCCGGGGCGGCTCTGCCGGTAGAAGCGGAAAAGCTTCCGAAAGGCGTCCTCCCCAGGCTCTGTCGCTAGCGTAGCCACGGAGCCCAGGGCCGCCGCCATCTTCCCCATCTCGCTGCCCGGCCCCCTCTGACCCGGAAGCAGATCCCCGCGCTCTGGCGGCGGCAGGTTTTTCCGGGGTCGTGACCTCAGGTCGCCGAGGTCCCTCAAGCTGAAGATGGCGGCGTCGGCAGCGAGGGCCGCTATGGCCCTGCGGGCCAGTAGCAGTCGGCCCGTGGCCTTTGTCAGGAAAATCCCCTGGACCGCCTCTTCAAGTGAGTGATGGGGACGTGGCGGGCGGACTTTCCGGGTGCAAGCGACCCCCCGGAGCTCTGCTTTCGGCGCAGCCCCGCGGCCGCTCGTGGCCGCCTGAGGAGGCTGGGTCCGCTTCTGCGCTCACCGAGGAGCAGAAGGACATGCTTGCGGGTAACCGTGTAGGGATGTCCCTGGAGCTTTGGGGGCGCGTGTTCACGCTCTCCTGCCCATCGGGGTGATTTGGTGGAAAGGCTGTTCCTCGGAAACGTTAAGATTTACCATTGAGAAGGGTTTGATTTGACTGCGGTGCGGGGGATGAATTCAGAGGGGCAAGATGGGAGGCGAGGAGACGAACTGGAAGGCAGCTTCAGGCATTTAGCTCAAAGATGAGGCGCTGAACTAGCGGAGTGGTAGAAGGGAGGTCGGACCCATTGATGCGAACAAAACAAAATCGACAGCTTTTCGTGATGTCTTGAAAGGCGGTAGAGCACCCGGTGAGGGGAAGGGAGGAATGGCTTCCAGGCTTCAACGTTGGCGGATGTCGTGGTTAGAATGTAGGGGAAGCGGGTGGCAGGGAGAGGAGTTAAGTTGGAATGTGTCGGACAGAGGAGGTTGCGTGTGGCCGAGTGGGAAGTGTGGCCTGAAGCCGTACTGCTTGGCTAGAATTCCACGCCGGCCATTCAGTCCTGCAACCCGACTCGCGGGCGGCACCTGGGGAAAGGGCTCGCCACGGCGCCTCCATGTCATCCCCTGTAAAATGGAGTCAGGACCTTCCTCATGCGACCGGGAACGAGTTTCTATGTAAAGTGCGTAAACTTGTGCTAAATGTAGAGTAAGTACTCAATAAATGGTAGTTATTTTCATGATTACTAAAATGGAAGCTCATGGGAGAGGCATAGGCGGGAGATAGAAGGTTAGGAGTAATCAATACTGAAATCTCTCACCAACATTGGTGTTTTTTTTTGGCTGCTGTTTTGGGGTAAGGTTTTTACCTTTGCTTACCAGAATTTACATAAGCAGTTTTACAGTTTACATCTTTATGACTTAGGATTTTACATTTGCTTACAGTCACATGGATAATCCATGTGTTGAGTCAGTTCCCTTAAACAATAGAACAAGGGTAGCTTCTCTTAATTTTTGTGGCCCAGATATGATAGTAGGATGGGAAGTAGATCAATTTGTGTCTCACCTTCTCAATAGGTTGTGGGTGAAGACCAAACCCAGTAAAATGTCTCGGTTAGGCCCTGTGAAACTGTAGAAAGGCTCAGGGGTTTCTTCAGCATCTTGCAAATGTGAGATTCCAGACCGTAATGGGGGATTAAAAACCCTCCAAGAGCCCGGCCGGCATGGCTCAGTGATTGAGTGTGGACCTATGAACAAGGAAGTCACAGTTGGATTCCTGGTCAGGGCACATGCCCCAGTTGCGGGCTCAACCCCCAGTGAAGGGTGTGCAGGAGGCAGCCAATCAATGATTCTCATCATTGATGTTTCTTTCCCTCTCCTTTTCTCTCTGAAATTTATATACACATATATATGTATGTGTGTATGTACCTATACATATACATATGCATATGCATATATGTTACAGAGAACCCGAATAAATCAAGCAATGCTCGGAGAGTTTGGAGTTACACTTTATTCACCGTGGTGGGCTTAGAGAAAATGAATTCAAATTCTAAGCAGAGCTACAAGCAGAACTTCCCTTTTTATGAAAGAGCCAGCCCTATGTGTGCTTAGTGGTTATCTCGCTGGTGGCCTTGAAAACATTACAGTTCTATCCAATTAAAAAATACACCTGGCATGGCATTGAGAGTATGGGCATATCTAGTCTCTGGCCTACAAGGTCAGACAGCTAAGTTTATCTTCCTCATTATTCAAGCAGGCTAAAGCAGGCTAGAAAGCAAAGTTATTTTTTTTAGAATAAGAGGCCGTCTAAAGAATAGCAGAGAATTCCAAACAGTAGTTTTACAAAATAGGGGTTAGCCTTCATATATATATATATATATATATATATATATATATATATATATATATATACACACACACACACACACACACACACACACTCACACACTGAGTGGCCAGATTATTATGACCATCTGACGTTTGTAGGCAAATTAGCTATAATTTCCACACTGAAGTTAGAGGGCCAGACCATTATAAATAGAGAAGCAAGTTGTTTACCACGACAGTAGAAGTGATTTTTTTCTGAAGATATGGGTAAACAACGTGATTTAACAGCCTTTGAACGTGGGATGGATATATACACACACACACACACACACATACATACATACATACATACATACATACTGAGTGGCCAGATTATTATGACCACCTGACGTTTGTAGGCATATTAGCCGTACACTGCATCAGATGGGATATGGAAGCCGAAGGCCTGTTCGAACACCTTTGCTGTCTGCAGTTACCAAGATAAAACATCCCCAATTTGCACAGGAGCACAACGATTGGACAGTCGAGCATTGGAAAAAAGTCATGTGGTCCGATGAATCACGTTTCCAGTTGCATCATGCAGATGGCAGAGTGAGAATTTGGCAGCAACAGCATGAAAGCACGCACCCCACATGCATGAGTACAACCCTTCAAGCTGGTGGGGGCAGTGTTATGGTTTGGGGATGTTTTCCTGGCATGATTTGGGCCCTTTAATTCGTGTTGAACAACGTCTGAATGGCACAACATACCTAAGTATCATTGCTGATTAGTTCATCCTATCATGTTGATGGCGTATCCCAATGGAGATGGCTTCTTCCAACAAGACAATGCGCCATGCCACGGTGTTCGTATTGTGCAGGAGTGGTTTCAAGAACATGAGGGAGACTTTACCTTGCTTAGGTGGCCCCCACAATCACCAGATCTCAATCCAATTGAGCATTTGTGGGACGAAGTTAAAAGAGCCATCAGGCATTTGGTTCCACAACCATCAAATCGCACAGAACTGGACAGTGCTATTCATCAGGCATGGTGTCAGATTCCTCGCATCACCTTTCAACATCTTGTGGAGTCAATGCCAAGAAGAATCGCCGCAGTATTGAAGGCAAAAGGTGGCCCAACGAAGTACTGATGGGGTGGTCATAATAATCTGACCACACAGTGTGTGTGTATATAGATATAGATTAGATATAGATATATCTATATATCTATATCTATATATATATATCCCACGTTCAAAGGCTGTTAAATCACGTTGTTCACCCATATCTTCAGAAAAAAATCACTTCTGTCGTGGAAAACAACCTGCTTCCCTATTTATAAGGGTCTGGCCCTCTAGCAACTTAAGTGTGAAATTATAGCTAATTTGCCTACAAATGTCAGGTGGTCACAATAATCTGGCCACTCAGTGTATAATCTCCAAGAGAGTCTGTAGAACATTCAGTTTTGAAAGTCTCTCTCAGTTCATTCATTCATCAAATATTTAAAGGGTATCTATTATGTGGTAGGCATTGTTCCTTGTGCTTGTAGCTGTTTTTTCAAAAAAATTGTAGTTAATTTGGGGAAAGGTTTACCTTCCAGAGCTGGTTTGTTTTGGAAGTGAATGTTTTCTAAAACTTCAATACCTGGTTTAAGATATGTATATTTAACACTGTTTTGTTTATCCTCCAGTAACATGTTCTGTGAGATTCTGATCTTGCCAACTGGTTTGACCAACTATAGAGCTCTTAAGAAATTTAGTCTCTGTGGGTTGTTGACATTTATTCATTTAGCAAATATTTCCCAACTGTGTATCAATCACTGTGGGCATAGTGGACTCAACACTCAGGAGCTTTCACTGTAGTGGTAGAGGGGAGGAGGCTTACAAACAAGTGTAGGTGGTTGTTGAACCAATGAGGTTAGATGAACTAGGCCCTGCAGTGGTCGGCCAACTGCGGCTCGCGAGCCACATGCGGCTCTTTTGCCCCTTGAGTGTGGCTCTTCCACAGAATACCGACTTCTGCGCATGGGCCATGAAGTTTGAATTGCACTGTACATGTGCGCCCGCACGTGGTATTTTGTGGAAGAGCCACACTCAAGGGGCCAAAGAGCCGCATGTGGCTCGAGAGCTGAAGTTTGCCGACCACTGAAGTAGGGGAAATAAGCAAGTAATATGAATGCAAATCAGACAGTACAAGCCTTGTAGTTCAGAAGAGAAAGAGATCATGTTTTTTGGTCTTTAACCTTATCCACTGCTCATACCCACCTCATAGGGTACTGTATGTTGTCTTGTCTTTCAGTAGAAGCTCAATGAAATAATATTCAGTGGATGTATTTGGCCTGGGTCTTGAAGGATAATTACAGTTTAGGCAGGAGGAGATAGGATTACTGACATGTCAAGGAGAAAGAATGACATGCAAAGATGGGAAGTGACAGCATGCATACACAGAATTTCATTTGCTGTATAGCAGTGGGAAATAAGGCAGGAAGGTTGTAGGTAGGATCAACTCAACAAATTTTAGAAAACCAATTATTTAACTTAGTGTAAACTTTAAATTATGAAAGGCAAGTAAATTGAGATGTTATTTGGAAATCTCTTCGTTGTAATTGTCTTCTTTGTGATCTTCTCGTAGGGATTATAATGCAGGCACTTAGTACAATGTCTGGTATGATGATATTGGTTGGGGATGAAGACTAAAGTTAACTCAGCAATTTATCAGTCCATGTCCCTACCCCATCACCTCCCCAAATCTGGTACATTACAGCTTCATAGTCAACACCTTAGCTGCCTCCTAAATCTTAAGGCTTCAGGAAATGCCAAGTAGCTCCTTCCTGTTCACAAGAAGTTTGGAGTTCTAGGACACCTTTTGCTTTCTATCTACAATCTAGGATGGAGGATACAAAATGCATTAACTACTTTTAATATTTTCTCTTCCCTATGCAGGTGAGCTGAGAGAACACTTTGCACAGTTTGGCCATATACGAAAGTGCACTGTACCTTTTGTGAGTTTTTTTTAAGTATTAATGTTATTCTTTAATTCCTTTCTTTTTGTTTTTGTCAAAGCATGTCAACTTACCTGTATGTCTAATGGAGTGAAGCTGTTTAGTCTTTGTTGGTAAAATTTGGGTGATACTGATTAAAAAGTGAAAAAAAACAGCCCTAGCCTGTTTGGCTCAGTGGATAGAGCGTCAGCCTGTGGACTGAAGGGTCCCAGGTTCGATTCCGGTCAAGGGCATGTACCTTGGTTGTGGGTACATCCCCAGTAGGGAGTGTGCAGGAGGCAGCTTATCGATGTTTCTCTCTCATTGATGTTTCTAACTATCCTTCTCCCTTCCTCTCTGTAAAAAATCAATAAAATATATATTTTTTTAAAAAGTGAAAAAACACCACCACCACATCCTAGGCATTTGTGCTAGTTTTTCTTTTTTTTTTAAAATTTTTTAAAAAAATACATTTGTGCCGAAACCGGTTTGGCTCAGTGGATAGAGCGTCGGCCTGCGGACTGAAGGGTCCCAGGTTCGATTCCGGTCAAGGGCATGTACCTGGGTTGCGGGCACATCCCCAGTGGGAGGTGTGCAGGAGGCATCTGGTCGATGTTTCTCTCTCATCGATGTTTCTAACTCTCTATCTCTCTCCCTTCCTCTCTGTAAAAAATCAATAAAACATATTTTAAAAAAATAATAAAAAAAATAAAAAATACGTTTGTATTTATTTCAGAGAGGAAGGAAGAGGGAGAGATAGAAACGTCAATGATGAGGGAGTATCATTGATTGGCTGCCTCCTGCATGCCCCCTACTAGGGATCGAGCCCGCAACCCGAGCATGTGCCCTTGACTGGAATCGAACCTGGGACCTTCCAGTCCGCAGTCCAATGCTCTAGCCACTGAACCAAACCAAACCAGTGAGGGCTTGTGCTAGTTTTTTATTGTTGCAGAACAAATTACCACAAACTTAGTGGCTCAAAAGGATATATATTATCTCACGGTTTCTGTAAATCAGGATTCTGGGCACACTCTAGCTGAGTCCTCTGTTGAGTGACTTCGTAACTGCAGCCTGTCAGCTGGGACTTTCGTCTCATCAGAGGCTCAACTGGGGAAGATTGGTTTCCAAGCTCCTACAGGTTTTGGCAGTTGTCGTCTTTCAATTGTGGGACTGAGCTTTTGCTTTCTTGCTGGCTTTCAGCTGGAGGCTGCTCTCAGATCCTAGGGCAATGATGGTGAACCTTTTGAGCTTGGCGTGTCAGCATTTTGAAAAACCCTAACTTAACTCTGGTGCCGTGTCACATATAGAAATTTTTTGATATTTGCAACCATAGTAAAACACAGATTTATATTTTTGATATTTATTTTATATATTTAAATGCCATTTAACAAAGAAAAATCAACCAAAAAAATGAGTTTGCGTGTCACCTCTGACACGCGTGTCATAGGTTTGCCATCATTGTCCTAGTGACTACCTGCAGTTTTTTGTTTCCTGGCTTCTCTGAGGGTATTTTCCAAGATGGCAGCTTGTGTCCTCAAAGTCAGCAAGGGAGTTTCTTTCTTCAGTGTGCTAAGATAAATCTTACAATATAGTCACAGATTGACACCCCATCACACCCCATCACCGTTGCCATATAACCTGATCAAGGGAGCAACGTCCCATCACTTTTGCCATGTATTCTTTTAGTTAGAATAGCACAGGTTCGTGTCCCCCGCCCCCCCACCACTCAACCAGAGGGGATTACACAGGGAGTAACAAGGGGATCATGGGGCCATCTTAGAATTCTGCCTGCTACAGTATTATAATAATGAGATCGTAGAGGATAGTTTATCATAAAATTGGTGGAGAATATCTATTTTAACTTTTATCCTCATTAGGTTGGGTGTGTTTTAAAAAAACTTTTCATATTGATTACATTCCCATTGCTTTCTCATGATGGTTTAGAAATCAATCTATAATTTGTTCTACTTTATCCTGGGCTGAATTTTTCTGTGGGCTTTCTAGAATTAACTGTTTTTAGCAGGTGATAATGGTAGTGGTGATGAGGGTGATTGGTGTCAGAAATATAACAAGATTCTGAAGCTTAAGTTTTGTTTCTAGAAGTGAGGAAGTTAGAAACAGGGAGAGCACTTCTTTTTGTGATCAGAATTTCCTTTGACTATTACGGCTACTGTGATTTGTATCTAGAATGGCACAGGAAGCTCATTCTCATATTTCTCCAATGGTGGCAAAAAAGCAGAGAGAATCCTATATAATAAAAGGCTAGTATGCAAATCGACTGGATGGTGGAACGACCAGTCACGATGACGCACACTGATCACCAGGGGGCAGTTGCTCAACACAGGAGCCTGCCCCCTGATGGTCAGTGTGCTCCCATAGGGGGAGCACTGCTCAGCCAGAGCTGGACTCACAGCTGACGAGTGCAGCGGCAGTGGCGGGAGCCTCTCCCACCTCCGAGGCAGCGCTAAGGAGCAGGTGAGCCCAGCTTCTGAGTGTGCTCCCACAGGGAGAGTGCCACTCAGCCAGAAGCTGGGCTCACAGCTGGTGAGCACAGCAGAGGTGGCAGGAGCCTCTCCCACCTCCATGGCAGCGCTAAGGACCCCTCAGGGGATGTCCGACTGCCGGCTTAGGTCCGGGCCTAAGCCGGCAGTCAGATATCCCCCAAGGAGTCCTGGACTGTGAGAGGGCACAGGTCAGGCTGAGGGACATCATCTCCCACCCCCAGTGCACAAATGTCATGCACCAGGCCTCTAGTGTTAAGATGAACGTAGAGATTAAGCTTTGGGTAACTAGGAGAGTGAATACCCATTAAAGCAAGGTTTTTGTTTTTTATTGATTTCAAAGAGGGAGGAAAACATCAATGATTAGAAAGAACCATCCATTGGCTGCCTCCTGCACACCCCCTACTGGGGGTTGAGCCTGCAACCCAGGCATGTGCTCAGACCAGAAATCAAACCAGTGACCTCCTGGTTCCTGGGTTGATGCTCAGCCACTGAGCCACAGGGGCTGGGCTAAAGCAAGGTTTTTGACATTCATTAAAATGTCTGTTATCCCATTTTGGCAAATAAAACATTGGTAGTTTGATTTGGAGCTTATAGAAACTTTCTCAAGTTCATGATTATTTTCTTACATTTCGAATTTTTAGGACAGAGAGACTGGGTTTCACAGAGGTATGGGTTGGATTCACTTTTCTTCAGAAGAAGAACTTCAGAATGCACTACAACATGACAGTCATGTTATTGATGGAGTAAAAGTAAGTATTTTTCTATATATCGTGTACTTACTGTATATCAATTAAATAGGTCAGAAGTGTGAAATGAGAGATTTGGGGTGATCTTTTAAAGAATGGTGGTGGTGGTAGAGTGCCCAGTACTAAAAGGTCTGGGGAGGGAAGTATGGAAGACTCGGTAATGGGTAACAAGCATATGTAACACCGAGCAGTGGAAACGGCAGCCTATTTATCAGAGGATGAAATTCTAGCTTTTCCACTTATTATGTGGCCTTGGGTCAGACTGATTTACAATATTTTTAAATAAATGTTTTTATAGATTTAATAGAGAGGAAGGAAGAGGGAGAGATATATAGAAACACCAATTGGCTGCTTCCTGCATGCCCCCTACTGGGGACTGAGTCCACATGTGCCCTGACTGGGAATCAAACTGGTTGACCTGGTGCATCAGACCACCACCAACTGAGGCTGGGCTAATTTACAATTTTTAATTGAAATTCTGGGAGTCTTACAAAGAACATCCTCTTGACTTATTGGTGCTGACTTCCTAATAAAAAGGCAGTCTTAACGGGTTTTCAGTTTTAATGTTTTTGCAGACATTGGCTTTAATCTTTACAGTGCTTAATTGATTTTTTTATTTTTTCAGCTCCATGTTCAAGCTCAGAGACCAAAAGTTTTGCAAGGGGATCAAACATCTGATGAAGAGAAAGATTTTTAAGACTATTACTACCTATTAAATAAAGGAACAAAACAAAATTTTGTCTAAATGTTTTTATTTGAAAGAAATAGGTGCACCAAGCAAGCGCTTACTTTTCCCCACTCCAAATTAAAACAGAGGGGCATACGTCATTTGGCAGGACAGTTCCAATAAGTGAACATCCTTCTACTGTGGTTGGGTTAACTTTACTCATAAGCAAGCAGTCATTCTTACACAAAATATTAACCCCAAAGTACTAACGTCACATAAAAGGAAGTGGTCTTAATTTCATTTATGGGGCAGTATGTTCTATAAATGCCAAAAGGTGGGAGAAACACAAACACAACCCACTCTTTAAAAAAACTAAATAATTCAAAGTAGAATTTTCCATTCCCCCCTTTTTGCTGTAATAAAAAGTAGTGCTGGGATCTGACCCCAGATTTGGTTTTTATCTGGCCCGTGTACAAAGTGTTTGCCCATATGACTTGCATCATTAGGGTTATGGGTAATAGTCCATTCACTGTGAAGAGGCGTATCTATTCCTTCCTCCTCTTTTTGCCTTCATGCTCATGTTCCTTGGGGCGGCTGCTATCTGAGGGTCTTTTAGAGCCACCGTGCTGTTTGGCTTCTTCCAAGAACTTGTCCAAACCAAAAGGATCTTCCTCAAACTGAACTGGTCCTTCTCTACCTCTTTGCCTACGGTCTGAACCAGAAAACTCCTTATCGGGAACAAATCTAGGGAAAAAGAGAAAGAGCCAAATTATAAACTACTTCACTTGCACTCTTGCAAACATTGAAACTGAACCGTTTGCTTGGTACCTGTTGGTCTTTATTCTGGCTTCTAGATCATCACCATACATGTCCTTATCCAGATTTTTACTGGGCCTGTAAATATTCTGGGCCATATCTTTACCACCTCTCCAGGCTTGATCATAAACATTGTAAATTTCATCTTCTCCACCTGCAAAACCACTGTCCATGCCCTGTAGAGAACATTATAAGTATATGTTATAATTTATTAAAAGTTGAATCTGACTACATTCATTTATAGCTCACATTTTCAACAACCTTCATTTAAAAAGTCCATAAACTTGTTCATATCACCTTCGGGTTCTTAGCTTAAATTAGGTACTCATTAACAAGTTTGACTAGCAAAGTAGTCATTAAAATTGGGGGACTCTAGTATAAGCAGTTACTTGACAATGTGAATCTGTATAGACATAGTGGCAAAAAGATGAAAGTACCATAAAACATCTGATGCCATTCAGAGTAATAATATGCCCCTTAACTGCTGGAGAACATCACTATCATAGCATGAGATAACAGGGCTCTCAATGAAAATCTTAAGTCAACAAACTTATTCCATATATTTAGAAAAATTTAAGTGATCTAAGCCTAAAGTTGTAAAGGGTAATTGTCAAATATTTACTTATGTGGAGCTTTCGCGCCTAACCCCCTTTGCTCAGACTGGTAAAATGCCATTGCATATAGTGTTTAAGAACACAAGCTTTGACATCAAGACAGCCCATCAATGAAATCTGAGTTCCATTAGTTACGAGCTAAACCTCTACGTGTCAGAATTTCCTCATCTTCAAATAGAGGTAGTAATAGTGTGACTTCATGGGGTTTTTGTAAGGTTTAAATAAGATAATACAAGTAAAAGGCTTAGAACAATGCTGGGAATATAAGAAGCACCCAGTAACTTACTAACTAGAAGAACTTACTCAAATGCTACCTTCAGATCTTAAAAACTCACCAGTCATAATTAACCTCCCCCCTATATCCCAGTAGAACTTTATACTTTTATATTCTTACCACAGTCTTGTTTTTATTTATATACATTAATCTTGTCTTTTCCAGTAGACTTTGAGGACAAAGGCATATCTAGCTCCCCCTCACACCCCCATATTTTGAGGGCAGGCACCTACCTTGCTTAAAAATTTTATTTAATCCTCACTTGAGGATATGTTTTTATTGATTTTTATAGAGAAGAGGAAGGGGTAAGGGTAGGGAGGGGAGAGAAACCAATGAGAGAGAGAAAAGTCGATATGGGCCCCAATGGAGGATCAAACCTGCAAACTTTTTTTAAAAATATATTTTATTGATTTTTTACAGAGAGGAAGGGAGAGGGATAGAGAGTTAGAAACATCAATGGAGAGAAACATTGATCAGCTGCCTCCTACACACCCACTACTGGGGATGTGCCCGCAACCAAGGTACATGCCCTTGACCGGAATTGAACCTGGTACCCTTCAGTCCGAAGGCCAACACTCTATCCACTAAGCCAAACCGGTTAGGGCAAACCTGCGAACTTTTGGTGTATGGGACCATGCTCCACCCAACTGAGCCACCTGACCAGGGCCAGAGCCAAGTTTTATAACCTAATTTCTTTCCTTTTCCACTAATGTCTCAAATCTTAGCTAATTGTAAGAGGTAAAAATCAGAGCCGTTTCATTTTCTTAAGTTATAATATACAACTTACAATTTTTTTTCTATCATCTGCGTTAGGTTAATCCAAATCTGTATGTTCATTTTCTTTTCCCAGAGGTTTGGTATTCATATCAATACTTAAGATAACTCTATGTTTTTTGTGGGTGTTAACCCTCACCCGAGGATATTTTTTCCATTGATTTTTAGAGATTGGAAAGAAGGGAGGAAGAAGGTGAGGGGGGAGGAGGGGAGAAAGAGAGAAACATTGATGTGAGAAAGACACATCATTTACTTGCTTCCTGCACATGCCTCAACCAGGCCAGCGATTGAACCTGCAATCCAGGTACATGTCCTTGGCCAGGAATCTAACCTTTGACCCTTTGGTGTGCAGGCAACGCTCTAACCATCGAGCAACACCAGCCAGAGCAAAATAACGTTATTTCTATTGTACCTTGGATTGGTTGAACAGCCTTTGGTCATACTGAACTTCATTGGAAGTCCGAGGATTGGGCACACCAAGAGCAATGACCTCACTGATATCTCGATTTTCATTTCTCTGCAGTTTTGACCTGTTTCAAAATATAGTGTTACTAACTGAAAACTCTTCACAGACAAGCTGAATTTCAATTTTAAAAACATAAGCAATCTCAGAAGCTAAGGAAATGTGTATGTCCTGTTAATATCTCAAACATATATTCCCTGATAACGCATAATTCCCTGATAATGCTGGCAGCCCTTTAACAGCATTTCAGCTAGATTATTACTGGGAGAGGTAGGTAGGGTTTTATAATTAGACCCTCCTGTTAGCTGCAAGGAATTGCTAAGAGATTCATTCTTGACACGGAAGTCTTTAATACAAACAAGCACCTTACAATACATGCTGAGATATGAAACTGCTACAGTCTATATTTGCTATTATTAAAAGAGGGTGGGTAGGACTGGATACAAATTCATTGTATCACATGAATCATTTTCAATAAGCTAGAATCAGGTTTTTTTACATAACCACATTTAGTAATTTTATCCTATTAGAATTTTGAGGAAAACACATCAATGACTGGATTACTCATTATGATTTTCGACATTCAGATTAATTCCCCTGCTGTTTCAGTGTGTAATGCAATCTACATTGCAATGAAACCATGGTAACTGTCGTCATTTATTTTGCTAGAAGCTCAGGTCTTAAAAATGACTTCTATAGACAATCTGATTTCATTAAATCACAAGTTTACAGCTTTCCTATGCTTTCAATTCTCAGCCACTTAAATGGTCCCATTTATGTACAGAGCTATTTTGATTTTTGTAGCTTAGGAATTTCAGACCAAAAGTATATTAACTGCACACTTTCATACTTCATTCCTCTTTCTTCTTCACTATACATTTAACCACAACTCTGAATTCAGATTTTTTGCTTCTCCATGACTTCACTTATCCAGAGAGATGAAATATGCCATTAAACAACGAACACCACCACCGACAGGAATCTTCTTTTTCGTGTTTAAGATATGAATGGGCAAAATGGATTATATCAGCTCTTAGGATGATGAGAGCCTTGAAAACTGCTCATTTGGAAATAAGATGTTTTATATTTGCATTTAACTCTCATTCAGAATTTTACCTCCATATGACAGCATTTCTTCAACTTTTCAGCAATTTCAGTCCTAAACCTTTGGTGAACCACAGACTTCACCAATCCCTACTTTATTTCAAGTTTGTTCTATACAAGTTTGTACTTATTTAGAGTGCTTTGTCTGTATGTCAACTATATTTTAATTTTAAACAAAGTGCTGTGTCAATTTTCCCAATTCATTTTATTAAAAAATTTTTTTTTATCCATCGTTTTATATAATAGCTCTGCCTTTCTGAATTTTAAGTGAAACTGCTCATGAGAAGCGGCCGATTTTCACTTCTTACAAAATCTGCTTTTCTCCCCCATTGTACTTCACAGAGTGCTTTGCATGTAAAAGGCCCTCAATAAAGGTACTGTAGCTTATATTGCCTGTCTAAAGGAACCGGCACGTAATAAATTTGTCTCACCATTTGAAATTGGAAAAGAACAGACCAGAACAGTCCTATCCATTACCTTCTTCTCACAAACATGATCTGCATTTCCTTTTCTATATTCCCATCATTCTCAATTCTAGCTGACTCTACAAGGCGATGGAAGAAAAGATTACTTCCATGGATAGTCAATTCTGCTAAGACAAGGTAAGTAGTTAGGTGCAAGAAAATAAGTGCTGATTTATTAAGTCGTCAAACTAAGAGAAGAAAATTGGTATTAGTGGACTAAACCTCCTCTCTAAAAGGTTCACAAAGGCCAATCTTCATAATTCATATTTATCTCAAATAGCACCTACCTCTTATCAGGCGCTGCCCTGGAAAGATTCCGGTCATGCTGTCTCTCTTTCCGCCTGTCATGCCGAATTTCATCCCTCTCACGTGCCTCCCCATCCTCTGTGTGGACAGAGTTGAAAATTACTTCACCACTATATTACCAATTAATATTTTAAACAAGGTAATATAATCTTTAACCTTAAACAATCCCATGAACTTCACTGTAATCACATTCAGCCCTTTCAACTTTACTTCCAATTACTTTAAATCCAATAGTATTGGTTTAATTTTGGAATGTGAATCCCAGAATCATGCATGTAGCTTAAGTATTTAGGGGTAAGTGTACTGATACTTTTAACTTATTTTAAAATGCATCAAAGTATTAAGGTGGACTAAAATATAAAGAGATGGGTAGATATGTGAGAAAGCAAATTTAGCTATGTTAATTATTAAAAAGAAATTTTAATACAGAATCTAGGTGGTAGAGATGACGGTGTTTGTTTTACAATTCTTTCCACTTTTCTATGTGTTTTAAAATTTTTGTAATAAAATGTTAGGAAAAAGAATTATGTATAAGTTTGTTTTCAAAGTAGAGGGTCCTTTTCCCACGATGTGCTGCTGGGGGTGGAGTCCTTATGATATTTCGAGAAAAAGAATTTTCTGAGAATAAGTGATTTTTATTTGCATCATTTCTAAAGTCACATTTCCCTCATAGAAGTGTAGCTGGGATTTCAGTAAAGCTAGAAGCAAAGCACTGTCCAAAATTTCCTTTCTATGTTGAAGACCGGTCCAGTACAGTATCAGGCTAGTTGCAGTCCATTAATCCATTGTGTGTGGAGGTCCACATGGCCCTGGGCCATGTGGGTGAAAGCAGGAGAGTGCAATAAGAGAGTCCCAAGGGTCCCGAAAACAAAAGAGCACAAGAGAGCGAACTCCTTTGTTCAGGGGATTAAATATCCCAAATTCCACACCCTTGCTGTGGCCATGCTCATTTTGGCCAATGATCTTTGTTCTCAGGTGTGAAAGACAGTAAGCAAGTTTCCTATGTCACCTCAATTTTACTGGGCATGCTTCTATCTCTCCTTTGTTGGCCCCCTGGGGAGTATAAAGTTTTAGCTTTCTGGCGAAGCTGCCCAAATGACATGTCTATAATATCTGGCCTTTTATTTTTCTTCTTTCCTATTATTAATAACTAGTTAATTACAACGGTATCAAGTTTAGCCTTACATATTCAAAGACCAGTTGCCTTGGAATAAAGAACCCTTTGCTTGTGATCCATAGGGGCTGGTTGCTTGTGATCCCTAGGGGCTGGTTGCATCTTGATCTCTATCTACTGTTTTTATGTCTATCTTCATTTTCTCTATCATCTCCAGTCTGAAGGTATAGTGTAGTTAAGAGCATGAGCTTTGGAAACAGCCTGTCAAGATTCAAAGTCTATTTCTGTAACAGATTGGCAATGTAACCTTGTGTGGGTCTTAGTCTCCTTCTCCATAAAAATAGTGGCAATAATAGTACCACTGCATCTGGTTGCTGTAGGATTATATTAGACAATCCATGCAAAGTGCGCAGAGTGCTTTTACCCACATGGCCCAGGGCCATGTGGACCTCCACACATAATGGATTAATGGACTGCAACTAGCCTGATACTGTACTGGACCGGTCTTCAACATAGAAAGGAAATTTTGGACAGTGCTTTGCTTCTAGCTTTACTGAAATCCCAGCTACACTTCTATGAGGGAAATGTGACTTTAGAAATGATGCAAATAAAAGCATTGCCATAATAAGCACTCAATAAATGTTTGTTTTTATTAATATACAGCAACAGCTTTTTCAAAATTTTAATTCACTTCTCAAGAACAGTTCTGCTGTGTTTTTTTCTTATCAGTTTAGAGAACTCAGATACAAGAGGTTTTTACTTCTAATAGCTTTCAGTGGTTAGGTGTACAACAGGCAGGTATTTATATCTTGCCTCAGTAAGTCATTCATATCTGGTTCAAGGAAGTGGATTATTACTTAAAACCCTGGTTACTTCCTTAGAATTGAACTCCAGACTTCTGTAACCAAAAGCCTGCTCAACACCTACATTTAAAATTTAACATGCCCACATCTAAACTCCTAATCTTTCTCTCCCAAACTTATTTATCCTGCAGTCTTCCCAATAAGTAAATGGCAACGCAATCGTTCCCATTGCTCATGTCAAAACTTTTGAAGTCATCCTTGATTCCTCCTTTTCTCTCATACTTCTACCTAATCCATAAGCATATTTTGTCAGTTCTACCTCCAAAATATATCAACTATCCGACCATGTTTTCACTACCTCTCATCATCTCTGGATTATTGCAATAGCCTTCCAATGGTTTCCCTGCCCATTCAACAGCCTTCTGTCAGATGTCACTCTGTTCAAAACCCTTCAACTGCTCCCCTTCTTACTTGAAGTAAAAGCCATGTCCTAACAGTGACTAACATCATTTGAACACTACTCTTCCTATTTGACCTAACTACTCTGACACCTCATCTCCTACTACTCTTTCTTACTCCAATCCAGCCATACTGGCCTCCCTGCTTTATTTGAACATACCAGGGCCTTTGCACTTGCTGTTCCTTCTATCTGGGATCCTCTTCTCCCAGAAATCCACATGGCTTACTTCCTTCCTTCAAGTTTTTGGGTTAATGTTAGCATCTCAGAAGTGAGGCCTATTGTGACTACCCTCTCCTGGCACTTTTAATAAAAATATATATCTATATCTATATCTATATCTATATCTATATCTATATCTATATATCTATATCTATATTGATTTCAGAGAGGAAGGGAGAGGGAGAGAGAGAATGAAATATCAATGATGAGAGAGAATCATTGATCAGCTGCTTCCTGCACGCCCCCTACTGGGGTTCGAGCCCGCAACCCAGGCACATGCCCTTGACCGGAATCGAACCCGCGACCCTTCAGTCCGTAGGCCAACACTCTATCCACTAAGCCAAGCCAGCTAGGGCTCTCCTGGCACTTTCATCCCCCTTCCCTGTTTTATTTTTTCCCACAGTGGTTATTACCTTCTAACACATTACAGGATTTTTTGGGGGGTCTGTCTACATTCCCTAGAATGTTCACTGCTATACCTTCTCCATGCCCCCCCAACCCTGCATGTAGTAGATCTTCAATATGAAATGAATAAAATTGTACTAGTCAAGGATTTCTTAATAAAACAAAAACCACCCTCACAATTTTCTTGAGTTAATATTATTCTCCTCGCTCTAGCTGAATTAACGTACCCGTGCAGACCACTAAACAAAGAAAAGGAAAAAAACATGGATAGATTTAATGATTAGAGGTATATTAGCCTATGAGACAGAAAAACTGGGTTATTTTACCATGTAGGGGAACTAATTATTCACTTGAGACTTCATTTCTCTTTGGAAGTTTCAAGAAAAATAGAACAAGAGAAATTCAAGTCTATATTTAAGTTAATAAGCAGTTTTTAAAAGTACATGGCTCAGAACTTAAAAAACTTCAAGAGTAGTCCCATACTGAAGGTACACAGTTAAATACATACTTTATTATTTGCTGCTTCAGCTTAGTGAGAAGTTACTTTCATTTCCACACAATTTCTGAAACAGCTGTATTTTTTATATGTATATACTAATTTTGTATGCAGTAAAAATCAATAGGGAATTTCTAGAATGAGATCTATATCTTACAAGTAAATTCAAGTTGGTAATGAGAATGTCATACCTTTTTCCACATGGGTTTTGATCCCAGCTCTTCTCTCCCTAGCTTTCTGGGCCATTTCTCTCAGTTTCTCTTCATGTTTCTCTTTTTCTTTTTGAGCCATCTTTCTCTCTACTTGAGCACGCATTTCCACAGCTTCACGAGCCTGTTAGTGAAGTCGGATGTTAAATAAGACGCTATCAGGGGATAGATTATAGCTATCATAACATCTGGCTTGAGAAAGCAGCTAGACAGAATTCAGATTTGTTATTGCTAAGTAAAACAAAGATTCTTGTCCACTAAAAGATAGCTTTACTGGAAGACACCGTAAACTTGGATTTTTCACTCTGGGAAATGTCTTATTAGTTAAAACTATAGACCTCCCCCCACCCCCCCAATTCTGAAAGTCCGTATTACACTAATGCTTTCTTATAAACAATCTAAAAAAAAAAATCAAAGAAAATGCCAGTAAAGTAATTTTTAATATCAATAACATAACAGAAACTGATTATGTTCTCAAAATCAATCAAGTGACCTCAAGATAAAGCTTTAATCTTTAAGAGATAATTTTTATAAGGGTGTTCATTGTAATACAAAAGATATACTTTTCTATGTTCTAAACATGTGCCATGATGTATATGAATTTCAAAGTCACATATTAATACCATAATATTAAGACAGCCAATACTATGAATGCCATATTCTATACCAGGGGTGGGCAAACTTTTTGACTCGAGGGCCACAATGGGTTCTTAAACTGGACCGGAGGGCCGGAACAAAAGCATGGATGGAGTGTTTGTGTGAACTAATACATGTTAACACTGCTGCTGGTGAAGGAGCAGAGGGGAGAGCAAGAGAACTGAATCCGGCCAGCGGGCCATAGTTTGCCCACGGCTGTTCTACACCATTTAACTCATCAAAATGTTTTCTTGCCCTTTCCTGCTACTGACTTTTTGGGAAACATCTACATCTAAAATAAAGAAAAAGTATGAAACCTAATAACAGCAGCTGGCAATCTTCACAAAATGAGATCAGCCTAGTAAACCATTATTCTGAAATTTGAGGCAACTCCAGTAGTGAGATTTGTGTATGAGTCTGTAAAGGCTGAGACCAGATACAGAGCTGCAACTAGCACCTGCCATCTCTGGCTCTCATACCACAGGTGAGTCTCTCTAGGTCAGTGATGGCGAACCTTTTGAGCTCGGCGTGTCAGCATTTTGAAAAACCCTAACTTAGCTCTGGTGCCGTGTCACATATAGAAATTTTTTGATATTTGCAACCATAGTAAAACAAAGACTTATATTTTTGATATTTATTTTATATATTTAAATGCCATTTAACAAAGAAAAATCAACCAAAAAAATGAGTTTGCGTGTCACCTCTGACACGCGTGTCATAGGTTCGTCATCACTACTCTAGGTACTCAGTACAGTAGCTACAATAACAGTATCTTAGGTATCCAAGGATGTATTTAGACCAACCTTCCGATCAGCAATGTAGAGAGCTTCAGCCAGTTTAGCAAAATTTTCATTGATGTGAACTGTCTGCAATCCTCTTCCATCAGCAGCCAGACGTTTGTCTAATGGAATCGTATAACCCTAGTGTGAAACAGAGAAAACAGTCACAAAGGAGAGACAATAGATTCTTTAAAATTAGATTTAAATATGTCCATTCTGACCTATTTAAATATAAACCACTTAGTTGAATTTCTTTTCCTTACATCTTTCTTCCTAATTATGCAACAGCAGCAGCAAACACTAACACTGAGTGCTTTGTGTGGAGGATTGTTTAAGCACTTTACATTTTATGGTCTCATTTAACCTTCAGAGGAATTCTATAAAGCTGATAACATTACTGTTTTCATTTTATAGATAAAGATACTAAAATAGAAAGGTTGGTTGTGTAATGCCCCTAAGGACATATAGTAAAATAAGTGGATGAACTAGGATTTAAACTCAGACAGTATAATTTCAGAGCTCATGTTCTGGGAAAATAGATTCTCAGGTAAATAACTGTGACTTGTATTAAGAGGAAATCACTATCAAATAAGTAAATACTTGTTCCTAAGTAAATATAACAGCCACACGAAGGTAGAACAATCCCTAAAATAATAGTATCTATAGGTAGTATAATTTGCTGTACTGTTTTAATGCCTTGGTAGATTCTTGGAACCTTGTTTTAATAGAGGATGAGCCCATAACTTCCTTTAGGGAATAATTTATATGTAATCCATAAGTTAAAGTGGCCTTCACCTATCCAATATAGAAACATGAAATATGATTTGGGAGAAAAAAGGAAATAATGATTAGGAAGTTTATTCCACATCATTTTATAGATTCTTCATGACTTCTGGAAGCTTTGGCAGTTAGTAGATATATAGGATTTAAATAGCTTACACATGCAACGTTATGAACAGAAACAAATAGTGCATGCATATAAGCATAACCAATGGACATAAGACACTGGGTGATAGGGGAGGCTAGGGGACTGTCTAGGGCGGGGGGATAAAATGGATACATATGTAATACCCTTTGTAATACTTTAAGCAATAAAAAAAAAAAAAAGATTAAGCAGAAAAAAAAAAATAGTTTAAAACTTAAAGTACTGAATATATCTTAGCATTTACTGCATTTTGCCAAATAATCATTTAAATTGATTTATTTTTTAAAAATTTGTTTTTTAAAAAAATACTATCTTTCATTGATCTTTTGATATGTTACTTTATTCTATCTTTTCCTTTTCTATGTACTTCTGATAATAACTCACTAAAAGAATCTACGGTATTCATGTGCCTGGCATACTAACATTTCTATTACATTGGGGGGGGGAAAAGAAAAATCACATGTGGGTGTTCCTTTTTTTTTTTTTTAATAAAGATATTTTATTCTTTTAAAATTTTAGAAAATGTATTTTTATTGATTTCAGAGAGGAAAGGAGAGGGAGAGACAGATAGAAACATCAATGATTAGAGTGAATCATTGATCATCTGCCTCCTGCACAACCCACACTGGGAATCCAGCCTGCAACCCAGCATGTGCTCTGACTGGGAATCAAACTATGACCTCCTGGTTCATAGGTTGATGCCAACCACTGAACCATGCCGGCTGGGAGTGGTGTTCCTTTTTGAAAACACTCAGCTAAGTGAGATACTGAGGTTTCACCTAAAGTTATCCAGGCTGAAGCTCAAAGTTATCCAGACTGAGGTTCCTTTCCTGGGTGTTTTCCAGTAGGTTGTAATACTAAAAGACTGATTATATAACAACATCATTACCTTTGCATTTTTCCAGTTTGAAATACAAGGAGGAATCTTCCACTCTTGTTGTTCCTTCACAGTCATCTGAGTTGAGAAAACAGTAGAAAAGACATTTTTAAATTTACAGTCTAGCTAAAAACCCAAGTGTACTCGTTCTTCAAAGGCAGACAGATATATGGATGAATTTAGTCAAAGACTAAAATTCCATTTGTTTGGTAGCTCTATATTCTATGTTCCTACATCACGAGGTCTAGTAATAACTTTAACATAAAAAATGTAAAATAATCTATAAATTATTTTTTACAGTTATAAATAGTGGTTAGTATTTTTCCATACTTAAAGTGATATAACTTCTTTCAGATGAATACTTGTTCTTTAGTTGGGTCATAAAACATTCTTAAAAGCCACTCAGATGATCAATCAGAGACCTAACAATTCCAGGTGCTTACTTCCTATAACTATGATAACATCCTTCATGTCAAATAGCAGACCCTACTCATCCATTAAAAACTGGGGCTAAGTTAATAATAAAACTAATAACTAACATTTTACGTACATTTTCATAAGCACTCTGCAACTACACATTATAGCCTTAAGTGGGTCCATATTTGTTCTTGAGAAACAAATTAAGAAAGAAAACAATACATAAGTTTAAAGGCATTTAGACTTTATTCTATAGGAAGTTATTTATAAAATTAATAACCGTGAGTCCAAAATAATCTTTTACAAATGGCAAAGATTACCTTTCGGCTAGGAGAATGCATGACAGGTGCAGGAGGAGAAGGTGGTCCTCGGGGAATTTTCTTATTAATCCTGAAGCATAAATCAAAGCACAACTGTAGAGTGATATATTTGTTTCCCTTTAAGTTAGTTAAGTCTCAAGTCTCCCCCCTCATTGTTTATATGAAAAGCTTCAAACACATACAAAAACAGAGTATACAAAGAATGTCCATCTTCTTATACAACAGTCACTCAGCTTCATCAATTATTAAAACATGGCCAACTTGTCATCATCACTACCCAACTCATCTCCACAATATTATCATTTCATGGAGTAATATACTTTTTTCCTATTTAAAAATCAGCTTTATTTAAGTACAACTGACATGCAATTAATTATAAATACATATTTAAAGGGTACAATTTGATTAAGTTTTGACACAAGTGAAACCATCATCACAATAAAAATAGTGAACATACCCATCACCTCCAAAAGTTTCTGTGTGCCCTCTTGTTCATATCTCCTCTGCTGCGCCCCCCTTCCTCCCCACAGGCAATCACTGATCTATTTCCTGTCATTACAGGTTAGTTTGCATTTTCTAGGGTTTTATATAAATGGAGTCATACAGTATGTAATTCTTTTTGTCTGGCTTCTTTCACTCAGTATAACTATTTTGAGATGCATCCATGTTATTGCATATTATTAAAATTTTATTCCTTTTTATTGCTCAATAAAATTGCTCATTCCATGTACAGATGTCCCACAATTTGTTATCCATTCACCTGTTAATGGACATTTGGGACGTTTCTCCTGGGACATCTTTTTAAAGACTAGTGGTTCATTCTCATGAAGCCACCTACTTACTTGAACCTTGGAGGTTCCATTGGATCTTTCTGCATTTCCACCATACGAATAACCCTCTGTTTTGCTCCAGAGTTGAAAGCCACTCCTTGCTGAGATGGTGTGTATCTGAAGAATACAAATGGAACTAAAGGTATAACTAGTTCAAACTTTCAATAGGTATTTTTCTTCTATTACAATCCTAAGATAAACTGTATTGTCAATTCCTTTCACAAAATATTAACAGAAAATTGCAAAATATTTAGGCAGAGCAGATAGCAACAGAGATAAGAGAACTAACAGCAATTATGAGTTACAAGCAAAATGTAAACTAAAGTCATATTAGTTTGCATCTCTATCCATTTTCCACCATGGAAGGCACAATGTTCAATTTCAGAGATAAGAGATCTAGAAAATAGTACCTATTTTGTAAGTCTGCATTTGAGGAAAAAACGATCCATAACATTCTCAGCAGGCAACTATAGTCAGGAGCCTTTCACTGATTATAGGTTGTAAAACGGAGAAAGAATAATGGTAGCAGCCCTACCAGCTCTTAATTTTCTCTTAATATCTATTTGTGAATTATCCCTCAACACAAAAATTTCATTGAGTGAAACACCTCAAAATTTAGAAGTATTATAAGGATGTCTATTATTATTAATTATCACCATTATGCAATATGTCATACTATTATTATATAAGTATTACATTATATAACATTAACAACATATTAATATTTATATTACATAAATATATAAATATATAATGCCTATTGTAAATAAATGGAAAAATTGTAAATAGTAATTATGGTTTGGATCATATACTGTAAGTAACTGTTAATTTGTAGAAACAAAAAAATATTTTGAAAATAGCAGAACTAATATCTTAAAAGTGATACCTTAAAATTTTTTTTTTCTGCTTTCAATTGTCTGCACAGAGTCAATAGACTTTAAGTCATTATTTAAAAATTGCATTTACAATTGTGACTAAGTAGAACAGTGAAAGAATACCAGGATCCCCCACCCCAATCAAGTCTGACGTGAAACTAAGACTTCCAGGCATGATTCCTACCGGATATACTGAGCGGGAGCCAGTTTATCAGCCGCTCGAACTGGCATGGCTGCAGCAACCTTCTGTGATACAGATTTTTCTAAGGCCACCCTTGTCTTTTCTGTTATCTGAAATATGAAACATGGCATTGAATGGTTTGGGAGTTATTTTCGATGAGTTTTTACATCTTTATTAATTCTATATAGCAATTCCCAGTTACCTCTTTAATAGCTTCTTCATCAGGTCTTTGCAGGTCTGGGTCATCTGCATTCATGACCTCCTTGGGAACCAGGTCAGTGTACTTGCTATAAATGACCTAAAATGTTTAAGCATAAGCAAACTTTAGAAAATCAAAGAATGAAAAGAAGGAATCTGTCCAGGCTGGTGTGTCTCAATTGATTGGGTATCATCCTATGCACCGAAAGGTTACCAGTTCGATTCCAAGTAGGGGGCGTACAGGAGGCACCTAATCGATGCCTTGCTCTCACATTATGTTTCTGTCTCTCCCTTTTCCTTCCTCTCCCTCTAAAAATCAATGAAAAACCTTAAAAAAAAAAAAAAAAAGAAGCAACATCATTAAGTCATTTCAGAAGTCAACATGTCCTCTCAGCAAACTTATAAATTAGGACAAAGATTCTGTCTTTGAGATTTTAAAACCAAAAAAGCTTAAAATATATTCACAAATTGCTGCCCTGGCTATTAAGTTAATAATTTTCCTTTGACCTCATGCATTTAAATTATTTGAGATCTTCAAATCAAGTCAGTGTCCAAATACATTGTGCCAACAAAACCTTATGCATCAGTGATCCCTACTTTTGAGGCTCACTAGGACTTGAAATTAATGATGATATAAATTGCCCATGGCACCATTATCTTGGATTACAAACTTATCTGAATTTAAGTCAGGTTACCAAATAACTTCCAAATTCATTGGGCCTGAAAATTTCATGGACCTCACCCTACTCAGAATGTTTGTTTTTTTCTGGCATTAACTCTATTCATAGACTAAAAAAAGGAACATGTGCCACTGTCATAAATCCCAGAACATGCCCTAGCCAGTTTGGCTCAGTGGATAGAATGTCAGCCTGTGGACTGAAGGGCCCAGGATTAGATTCCAGCCAAGGGCATGTGCCCAGGTTTCAGGCTCAATCCCCAGTAGGGGGTGTGCAGGAGGCAGCCAATCAATGATACTCTCTCACCATTGATGTTTCTCTCTCTCTCTCTCCCTCCCTCTCCCTTCCATTCTGCAATCAATAAAAATATATATTAAAGAAAAGGTCCCAAAACACATTCTTCCATGAAAAAAACCAAAAACAAAACATTCTATCTATACAACATATTTTACACTCATAATCCAAATTCAGGACTGCTATTTGATTTCTACTAGGCCAGTGGTCGGCAAACTGCGGCTCGTGAGCCACATGCAGCTCTTTGGCCCCTTGAGTGTGGCTCTTCCACAAAATACCGACTTCTGCGCATGGGCCACGAAGTTTCAATTGCACTGAACATGCGCGCCCGCACGTGGTATTCTGTGGAAGAGCCACACTCAAGGGGCCAAAGAGCCACATGTGGCTCGCGAGCCGCAGTTTGCCAACCACTGTACTAGGCTCAACATGGTTTCTATCAGACTGACAATGATGTAGTAGGCCACTGGAAAAAAAAATATTATGTACTTTTACGCCCATCTATACTTCTCTAATCCTATATCTAATAAAGAGGGAATATGCTAATTGACCCCCACACCATCGCAAAGATGGTGGCGCCCACAGCTAATAAGGAGGGAATATGCTAACTGACTGCCCTGCTCTCAAAAATGGCAGCACCCACAGCCAATAAGGGAATATGCTAATTGACTGCCATGCCCTCAAAGATGGCGGCACTCACAGCCACAAGATGGTGGTGCCCAGTCCCCTCAGCCCCGCTGCTCGCCTGCCTTTGGAGTCCCCCAGTCTCTTCAGCCCCCAGCCTCCCAGGGCCGGCCCGAGGTGCAGGGAAGCCTCGAATGGCGGCTGTCCAGCCGCCCTGGGCCGCCCGAGCCTCAGGTAACCAGGGCCGGCCAAGGCTTGTGCTGCCGGCAGTAGCAGCAGCAGAGATGTGATGGGGGCGTCGCCTTCCCCTGATTGCCGGGTCGCCTCCCGCCCCTGAGGGCTCCCGGAATGTGAGAGGGGGCAGGCTGGGCTGAGGGAACCCCCGCTCTAGTGCATGGATTTTCATTCACTGGGCCTCTAGTGCTTTCATAAAAACTTACATGGCCCTGGCTGGCTTGGCTCAGTGGACAGAGCGTTGGCCTGTGGACTGAAGGTTCCTGGGTTTGATTCCAGTCAAGGGCACATGCCTGGGTTGCAGCTCAGTCCCCAGTAGGGGGCGTGCAGGAGGCAGCCAATCAATGATTCTCTCTCATCATTGGTGCTTCTATTTCTCCCTCTTCCTTCCTCTCTGAAATCAATAAAAAATATATTTTTTAAAAGAAACTTACATGGCAAATTTTGTAGGAAAGAAGAGGTGGTACTGGAAATTTAACAAATAATCAGCATTGTACATTTTGCTGCATAAGCCAGGAATTCTTTGACACACATAAAAAGGACAACTTATGAATATGAAAGAAAACCAGATTTCTGGGCACTTGAGATCTTCAAAAATTTTCTGCAGAAAAAAACTGTTTACTATAGAAGACAAAGTCTTAATTTCATACTACAAACAACAGAGCAAAAAAACACTTTATGGCCTATGTGACCTGACCTGGCTTTGCCTACAGCTTCAACCTCCCCCTGTATCTCTTACTCCCTCATTCATTATGCTTCACTCACATGGCTCTTCTGTTTTTTGAACACAATATACTTTTCCCCAATTCTGAGCCTTTATAAAGTGTTGTTCCCAGTTCTTCAAGTGAGTGCTCAATCTCTAAGTCTCAGTTCACAGGTCATGCGTGCATTGGTGAGGCATCCCCTGGCAATACTCACTAAAGCAGCAACCACTCCCCACCCAATCATTCAGTGTCAAGCACTCTGTTTACTATCTTCAAAGCACTGCTCACAGTATAAAATTATCTATTTTACTTGTTTATCTGTATCCTCTATTAAAGTAATAACAACAATAAAAGCTACCATTTATTAAGCACTTATTTTGTGCCTCTGTTCCTTTGCTTTATATATATAACTAATTTAACTTTCACATCAACCCTATGAAGTATGCACAACAATTATACCTACACTAGAGGCCCGGTAAACGGATTTCTGCACAGGTGGGGTCCCTTGGCCTGGCCTGCGGGGATGAGGCTGAAACTGGCTCTCCAATATCCCCCGAGGGGTCCCGGATTGCAAGAGGGTAGTTCTTTGGTGACGCACCCCGAAATCGGTGTCCCTCCTCTCTAGTTCTTCTGGGTGTGTCACCAGAGAACCGCAATTGCCAAGTCACCGCAGCTCGGCAGCTCCTGCATTGAGCATCTGCCCCTTGGTGGTCAGTGCACATTGTAAGTACCGGTTGAATGGTCGCTTAGGCTTTTATATATATACTAGAGGCCTGGTGCACAAAAATTTGTGCACTCAGGGGGGAGGGGGGTCCCTCAGCCCGGCCCAATCCCTAGGTGCAGCCCCTGGTCAGGCTCAGAGCAGGGCCGATTGTGGAGTTGTGGCGCCGCCCCCTGTCATGCACAGAGCAGGGTGATCGGGAGGTTGTGATGCCACCCTCAGTCACGCTCAAGGTAGGGCCGATTGGGGGGTTGGGGCACCGTCCCCGTCACACTCATGGCAGGGGCGATGGGGAGGTTGCGGCGCCACCCCGTCACGCACAGAGCAGGGCCAATCAGGGGGTTGGGGCACTGCCCCCTGTCACTCACAAAGCAGGGCCCATCAGGGGGGTTGGGGCTCTGTACCCTGTCATGCACAGAGCAGGGCAAATCAGGGGGTTGGGGCGCTGCCCCCTGTCACACACAGAGCAGGGCCCATCAGGGGGTTGGGGCGCCACCCTCTATCACCCACAGAGCAGGGCCGATCAGGGGGTTGGGGCACCGCCACTCTCACACTCAGGGCAGGGCCAATGGGGAGGTTATGGCTCTACCCCGTCACACACAGAGCAGGGCCCGTGGGGGGAGGGGGGGGTTGGGGCGCCACACCCTGTCACACACAGAGCCGCAGGGCGATCAGGGGGTTTGGGAGCTACCCCCTATCAGGCACAGAGCAGGGCTGATCAGGGGGTTGGGGTGCCTTCCCCTGTCACGAACAGAGCAGGGCAGATAGGGAGGTTGTGGCCCCGCCCCCTGTCACACACAGAGCAGCAGGGCCATCAGGGGGTTTGGGTGCTACCCCCTGTCACGCTGATCCCGGTGCCAGGAGGCCTCGCGGCTCCACTGATCCCGGTGCTGGGAGGCATATTACCCTTTTACTATATAGGGTAGAGGCCTGGTGCACGGGTGGGGGCCGGCTGCTTTACCCTGAAGGGTGTCCTGGATCAGGGTGGGGGTCCCCACTGGGGTGCCTGGCCAGCCTGGGTGAGGGGATGATGGCTGTTTGCAGCTGGTCACACATCCTTCAGGGTGGGGGTCCCCACTGGGGTGCCTGGCCAGCCTGAGTGAGGGCATGATGACTGTTTGCAGCTGGTCACACACCCTTCAGGGTGGGGGTCCCCACTGGGGTGTCTGGCCAGTCTGGGTGAGGGGATGATGGCTGTTTGCAGCTGGTCACACATCCTTCAGGGTGGGGGTCCCCACTGGGGTGCCTGGCCAGCCTGGGTGAGGGCATGATGACTGTTTGCAGCTGGTCACACACCCTTCAGGGTGAGGGTCCCCACTGGGGTGCCTGGCCAGTCTGGGTGAGGGGCTGAGGGCTGTTTTCAGGCTGGGGGTGACTGAAGCTTCCAACCGCTCCTTTTTTTCTTTTTTTTATTCTGGGCCAGCTTTAGCTTTGAGGCTTGGCTCCAGCTCTTAGACCTCCGCTGCTGAAAGTAGGTTTCTGGCCTTTGCTTACAATGTTGCGATCCTGCTGGCTGAAGCCCGGCGGACTATAGAGTTGCAGCTCAGAGGCCTGCAGTGGCAGGCGGGGAACGTTGGAGTCCTCCGTCACTGAAGCAAGCAAGCCTCATGTTAGTTTCAAGCTGCCTGGCTGCCGGCCGCCATCTTGGCTGGCAGTTAATTTGCATATCTCGCTGATTAGCCAATGGGAAGGGTAGCGGTCGTACGCCAATTACTATGTTTCTCTTTTATTAGATAGGATATAGGCTAGAGGCCCAGGGTCCCTCGGCCTGGCCTGCGGTGATCGGGCTGAAACCAGCTCTCTAACATCCCCTGAGGGGTCCTGGATTGCAAGAGGGCGGTTCTCAGGTGACACACCCCAAAATCAGGCTCCCTCCTCTCTGGTTCTAGGTGCGTCACTCGAGAATTGCAGCTGCCAAGTCACCATAGTTCGGCAGCTTCTGCATTGAGCGTCTGCACCCTGGTGGTCAGTGCACATCATAGCTACCGGTCGGATGGTCAAACAGTCTGACGGTCGCTTAGGCTTTTATATGTATAGATTACAAATGAGGAATTTCTTATTCATAAAGTATCTCTAGTGCCTATAACAATATCTGGTCCACAGGAGGTATTCAGTCAATATTTGTTGTACAAATGAATGAATATATGAATTTTAGAAATGATCTACTCGATGCTAGAGGTGAGTATATTTTAGGCCCTGCAGAACATTCTCTATAAGCTGTTGATTTCCCAGAAAAAACTATGTCATGGTGATAGATCGAAATCTCTAGTTTTTTTTTAGAAATTAGACAAGTAACAGGTAAGAAACTATAGATGACGGACCGCAAAACATGTACTATTGATATGTGAGCTACTAGTGTCACCATCTTTTCAGAGGTCACATTTGGAAGTGATCCTAAAGCTCACTCTAGTGGGAAGAATGAGACTCAGTGCATTAAGATCATGCAGCTGGTGCCCTAGCTGGTTAGGCTCAGTGGATAGAGCATCGGCCTGCGGACTGAAGGGTCACAGGTTCGATTCCAGTTGGACACATGCCCATGTTGTGGGCTCAACCCCCAGTAGGGGGCATGCAGAAGGCAGCCAATCAATGATTCTCTCTCATCATTGATGTTTCTTTCTCTCTATCTCCCTCCCTCTCTGAATTTAAAAAAAAAAAAAAAAAAAAAAAAAATATATATATATATATATATATATATATATATATATATATATATATATAAAGATCATGCAGCTGGTAACTGACTACAAAAAGTCTCATTTTTTCTTTTCTTTTTTCAGGATGGAAAAATCTACATGACAAGGATCTAAAATTACATAACAATACTCTTAAAATAATACCAAGGCTATGAAGAGTTAATTACTTTTACACAGCAATCATTACAGGAAGAGATTCTGAGTAAATGGCTCCCTGGTAGTCATATATGCTCAACATAAAGTTTCAATACTAATTTAGCATACAAGAGCCATTTGCTGCTTCTTATTTGGGTATTCCAAAGTTAATAACCCTTTAAATGAGCATCAATAAGATTCTAGCATCTCACAAAGACAAGTGAAGGACATCTGAAGAGCAAGATTTCTCCATGGTAATTAACTATAAAACTCCCAATTTTTTTGCCAGAGAACCAAATGTGCTGAAGAAATTCAGTATATCTCAGGAGGCAAAGGAGCTGGGGAGGAATATCTGAAAAATAGAATATATTCTTGAAGGTATCAGGAGGACAAATGAGCTTTGTGAAAAGATAAAGCAATAACTCATCTGTGAAACAGATTTTTTTTTAATTACTGAAAACTGGCAAAGAACTGGATTGACTAAAAGAACAAGCCTATCAACATATTCACCATTTCAGAGGTAGAAAGAAAACACTATCTTTTGGCTTAGCTAGTTTGTGAAATCACATGAACAGGGTAATAAATAACATAGAAAATTATCTTGGGGTTAGTTTAAAGTTGTTGGATTTGGGGGGGCAGGAGAGGTTGAAGGCATTCTTTTAGGTAGTAACATGTAGCATTTCCTATGGAACTATTTCAAGAGGAAAAATGTAAACACCAAGGCTTTTTATTTTAAGACTTATCACTCAAGTCACAATTGAAAAAATCTTGGAAGTTCTATCAATATTTACTTCAAGAGATCTTTTCCTTCTCAATTATGTATTTCGAATAAATCATGTACACAATATTTACTTTACATGGAGAAAGATCAATGGCCTTAGTCTTGCCCTAGAATATTATCCCTTTGGAATCCTTCCTTGTTCTTCACCTCTTACACCTAGGGCTACTATTTTCCATTCTTGCTCTTTCACTATTAATATTTCAGTGAGAACTCCTTGGTTTCTGAAGAATACCCTGTGCTATAAATCAGAAATCTTTGTATATACTGCAAATTCAATAATCTAATAAACTATTTTCATCCTATGTCAAGGATTCTGCATATCAGTCTCCTGAAAAAGATTTTAAAAACCCCATTTTGTACATTTAGTAGCCAATTCCTTCTTCTAAACTAGAAAAACCAGTTTTAAAATAGGGTATTGCTGCCACCTCCAATTCCCCTCCCCCCAGCCCTTTGTAAATACTAGTATAAGAGATATTTCTGGTTAAATCAATGGGATGGGGAGGGCAATACTGGCATGTAACAGGTAGTGCCAGTTATATTAAATGTATACAATGCTCAAGACAGTCCCAAACAATCAAGAATTGTCCCCCCTCTAAATGCCAATGCCTACTGGGTGCTCAGTTAATGCTGAATTATTAAATGCATTAAAAAACTCCATGTTAACTCATCTACTTTTTAAAAAATTAAAAGTACATATTGATTAAATTTGTATAAGAAATTTAAATGCATACTACAGAGTATAAAGTCCAGCAAGAAAATACATCCACGAGAAGCAATGTCAGAACAGTCCAGGTAGTCGATCTATTCAGTACCTTTCTTCTCAATTCACTGAAAGCTCTATTCATTTTTTTAAACAATCTTTTTTGTTGTTGTTATTTTTAAGACTTTATGTTTTTAGAGCAGTTTACGGTTTACAGCAAAATTAACAGAAAGGTAGAAATTTCAACCCCCTACCCCTACACATGTATAGATTCTCACATTAGGGTCAGGATTATTATGAACCTGAGTGGTACCTCTGTACACTACTAGTTTGGGGTTCATTTCTGGTGCCTGTATTATGGACAAACATGTAATGCTTTTACTGTATAAAGGAACAATACTTGAGAGACTGAAATCTAAAACAGTTCAGTTTTAACATTTCTACTTTACTTTCAACACAAGAGTATCACCAATATACATGGTTATTAGAGAAGAAAAAACACCAAAAACTTCCAGACGTACTCTGGAAATCGGATAAAATTTGTGGTTGCCAAACTTGAAATATAATGCAAAATGGGCTAAAGCTCGATTTCACTCAAAATTACACAACCTGACAATGCCAAATATTGTCTTAAAGGCTGCTTTACCGTAACAGACAGGAGAAGAGAGGCAGCACATATCAATAAATAGGAATTATTCCACAGAAGGAGAGATGCACCAGAACAAAGGCAGCTGGAGCCAAGTGAAGGCCTCGACGGGTAAATTCTAGTACATGTCCTGCATGCACAGGGACCTAGTTTCCTTTGCACAAGTGGACTATGCTTCTTTACTGGCATCAGAGGTAGTTTCTGTTAGTCAGTGGAAACCGCTATCATTCCTGCAACCACACACTGGTGAATGGCATTGTGTCAAGTTGCCAGATACTAAGTTAGATGCCTAAGAGGAAAATGTAAAGATATAATCTCTGATCTCTAAGAGGTTATAGTCAATGACATAGATCATTAGTGAATAGATAATTACAACAAAAGGTTATGACTGCCACAATAGAGTATGTAAATGGAATAAGGAGGAAGGATACCCAATCTAGCCAGGAAGATAAGGGTGGGTATCCTGGAAAGCGACGAGTTGCAATTTGAAGCAATAGGATTTAGACAGACAAAGATTAGGGGGCTTTTCTAAGCATAGGGCTTTACCCATGGGAAGTTCCCAAGGTAAGAGAGAATGTACCATATTAGGAGAACTGCAAGTAGTTCCTTGTGGCATTTACAAAGAATGCCCAAAAGTTATTTCTTCTCTAACTACCACCTACAATGGTGATTATTTTGTATTGAAAACAAATAGAATGGCTAACACTGGACTTTTTATTTTTAGATTTCAGTATCCTGGTCATGAAAGTTGAGGCTAGGCTAGGAAGGTAAACAAGGGGTCAAATATGCCATAAGGAGCTTAGCTCGTTCTTACCCTAACGGCCATGGAAAGATTTCAAGAGTGCAAGATTTCAAGAAGAGAAAGATAAACAGATAAACATGCATGAACTTGTTTTTTCAGGCAGGCAAGACAAATGCCATGAAGATGGGTTCAGATTCTGCTGCAGTAATTCTAGAAGGAATGATAGGGGCCTGGGTTAAGTAGCAGAGAAAGGAATGCACTTGAGAGGTGTTAAGAAAATAAGATAGATCACAGTGACTAAACAGATGGAAGGTCTGAGGAAAACACAATGGAATGCTTGTTAACCAAAAGCTTTTTAGAGAACATATTAGCATATGTATCACACTTGATATTTGAATATCCTTTGACCCAATAAGTCCAATTTACTTTTTTATTTTAAATTTTAAAAATATGGTTTTATTGATTTCAGTGAGAGGGAGAGAGAGATAGAAACATCAATGATGAGAGAGAATCATCAATTGGCTGCCTCCTGCACACCCCCCTGGGAATCGTGCCCTCAACATAGGCATGTGCCCTGACCAGGAGTTGAACTATGATCTACTAGTTCATGGGTTGACATTCAAACACTGAGCCACACTGGCTGGACTAAGTCCAATTTATTTTATACAAATACTCATGTGCTAAAAGATGTTTATGGATCTTGAATAAAATATATTATTTGTAAAGCTAAAAACCTGGAAAGCACCAATGCTTTAAAAAAAAAATTAGGGAATAAGCACACCATGGAATTCTATAGATATTTTTTTAAAAATAGACACAGCCACTTGGCCTGGAGGTCAAACCCTCCCTGGAATTAGCTACAACAATCAAGATTTAACTATAAGACTGCGAACAAAGACCACTAGGGGGTGCACCAAGGAAGCATAACACAATGCGGAGACAAAGAAACAGGACAAAATTGTCAATGGAAGAAATAGAGTTCAGAACCACACTTTTAAGGTCTCTCAAGAACTGTTTAGAAGCTGCCGATAAACTTAATGAGATCTACACGAAAACTAATAAGACCCTCGATCTTATATTGGGGAACCAACTAGAAATTAAGCATACACGGACTGAAATAACGAATATTATACAGACGCCTGACAGCAGACCAGAGGAGCGCAAGAATCAAGTCAATGATTTGAAATGCGAGGAAGCAAAAAACATCCAACCGGAAAAGCAAAATGAAAAAAGAATCCAAAAATGCGAGGATAGTGTAAGGAGCCTCTGGGACAGCTTCAAGCGTAACAACATCAGAATTATAGGGGTGCCAGAAGATGAGAGAGAGCAAGATATTGAAAACCTATTTGAAGAAATAATGACAGAAAACTTCCCCCACCTGGTGAAAGAAATGGACTTACAGGTCCAAGAAGCGCGGAGAACCCCAAACAAAAGGAATCCAAAGAGGACCACACCAAGACACATCATAATTAAAATGCCAAGAGCAAAAGACAAAGAGAGAATCTTAAAAGCAGCAAGAGAAAGAAACCCAGTTACCTACAAGGGAATACCCATACGACTGTCAGCTGATTTCTCAACAGAAACTTTGCAGGCCAGAAGAGAGTGGCAAGAAATATTCAAAGTGATGAATAGCAAGAACCTGCAACCAAGATTACTTTATCCAGCAAAGCTATCATTCAGAATTGAAGGTCAGATAAAGAGCTTCACAGATAAGGAAAAGCTAAAGGAGTTCATCACCACCAAACCAGGATTATATGAAATGCTGAAAGGTATCCTTTAAGAAGAGGAAGAGGAAGAAAAAGGTAAAGATACAAATTATGAACAACAAATATGCATCTATCAACAAGTGAATCTAAGAATCAAGTGAATAAATAATCTGAAGAACAGAATGAACTGTTGATTATAATAGAATCAGGGACATAGAAAGGGAATGGACTGACTATTCTTGGGGGGGAAAGGGGTGTGGGAGATGTGGGAAGAGACTGGACAAAAATCGTGCACCTATGGATGAGGACAGTGGGTGGGGAGTGAGGGCGGAGGGTGGGGCGGGAACTGGGAGGAGGGGAGTTATGGGGGGGGGAAAAAGAGGAACAAATGTAATAATCTGAACAATAAAGATTTAATTAAAAAAAAAAAAAAAAAGAAAACTCTCTAATTGTGGTAAAACTCTTAAAATACGCAATTAGAGTTTCCTGAAATGATTATAAACTTGTAAGAAACCCTTGAAATTAAAGTAAATGGATTCGTAAAAAAAAAAAAAAAAAAAAAAAAAATGAAGTAGATCTGTCTGTACCAACAAAAATCTTCAAAATATATTAAGTAAAAAAAGCAAGTGTATGAAGTTATGGGTATTAAAATCTTATTCATGTAAAAAAAAGGTATATATGTTTGTATTTGTGTATGTGAGCGTAAGTAAAGTGGGAATACATATACATATATACCTAAATCCATGACAAGGTTTGGAAAGATACGTTATCATTATAGTAACAGTAGTTACCTCTGGGAAGTAAAGTGGGAGAAGTAGGCAGGACTGTATGTATATATTTATGGAGTACTGGTATCTTTTACCATAAGAATATATTAGTGTATTTTTTAAATCAATAAAATATTGATTATTTTATTAAATATTAAATAATTTATTAAATATTTAGAAGACTCCCAGGCTTTTAGCATAGTCAATTAGGAAGGTACTACAGCCAATCACTGAGAGAACAAGAAAGGTAGATAAAATAAAAAATTATGCCTTTAGTTTAGATTTGATTGGGCAGTACTTGGGGCAATCTAGATAGATCTGCCCTTATAAGGACAGTACAGGAGAGAAAGCTGGGCTGAAGACACAGATTTGACGATCATCAGCACATGATTGACATTTAGTCAAGGTACTAAATTTGATTAGTCAAAGAGAATTGGGGGCGGGGGGCCGGCCACCCTGCCATCGATTGGGGTGGGAGAATCCAATCACTGTCCAGGCTGGCCAGAGGGAGGGGTCACCCCTGGCCCCGCCCCCTGATCAGGCCAGTTCGCTGGCCACAGTGGGCATCATATGACTGGTCGTTCTGGTCGTTCTGAATGCTGGCTTTTTATATAGATAGATAAGATAGATGGGGAGTCACCATGTTAAGCTGACAGTGGATAGACAGGCATAGGAGTTAAAGCTTAGAGCAGTGGTTCTCAACCTTCTGGCCCTTTAAATACAGTTCCTCATATTGTGACCCAACCATAAAATTATTTTTGTTGCTACCTCATAACTGTAATGTTGCTACTGTTATGAATTGTAATGTAAATATCTGATATGCAGGACGGTCTTAGGCGACCCCTGTGAAAGGGTCACTGGACCGCCAAAGGGGTCGTGACCCACAGGTTGAGAACCGCTGGCTTAGAGGAATACAGGGTGTGCTCTCCCTCCTGGGAGCAGGCCAGTAGTGCCTTTCTTCCTTCTCAGGCGTGCATCTTCTAAACCAGTGGTTCTCAATCTTGGCTGCACATTAGAATCACCTGGGAATCTTTTTAAAATCCTGATTTCTGGCCCTCATCCTCTGGAAATTCTGTTTCTTTCTTATGGGTTGGGGCCACAACATTAGTAACAAAGAAACAGAATTTATGGAGGATGAGGCCCAGAAATCAGGATTTTTAAAAAGATTCCCAGGTGCCCTAACAGGTTTGGTACAGTGGATAGAGCGCCGGCCTGCGGACTGAAGGGTCCCAGGTTCGATTCTGGTCAAGGGCATGTACCTTGGTTGCGGGCATATCCCCAGTAGGGGGTGTGCAGGAGGCAGCTGATCGATGTTTCTCTCTCATCGATGTTTCTAGCTCCCTATCCCTCTCCCTTCCTCTCTGTAAAAAATCAATAAAATATATTTTTTAAAAAAAGATTCCCAGGTGATTCTAATGTGCAGCCAAGGTTGAGAACCACTGTTCTAAACTCTAAGGGACCCCATGAGATTTACAACCAGGGAGCAATGGGCAGCAGCAGTTTGTCCCAAGCTAACCCCCTGAACCTGTCTCCAAGACCTCCTTTTCTCTGACTTTCCAGTAAGCCAAAGCAGCCCCACCTGGACTCACTTCTTTCGTATAACATTTCTAGAGAGAAAAATCAGCTCCACCTAGGCTTTCTCCTGTTGCTCCTTCTATCCTAAGCCCTTCCTTATAAATATACTCTCATAAAAAAAAAAAAAAAAAAAAAAAAGGCTTGGAGAAACACCCAGTTCAAACCTCAGATATAAATTGCATGACTACATAATTGTTTTCTTTTTATTTAATTGATTTTAGAGAGAGGAAGGGGGAGCGAGAGGAGAAATATTGATCGGTTGTCTCACGCATGTACCCTGACCTACAACCTGGGTATATGTCCTGATTGGGAAATGAACCAGTGACCCCTCGGTGCATGGAACAACACTCAACCAACTGATCCACACCGGCCAGGACTTCAAAATTGTTTTCTCAAAAACTCACCAGCCATGACTAGGAACAAAGGGTTATCATTAGTCTTAGAGGGTAAAATAAAACTGGGAAAGAGAGCAAGCCAGGTCAGGAAAGCTCTTAAATATTTTCCCCAACATCTTCAATTCTAAAGAGATCTTTTACCTCTATTTGGGGTATTTATCTACAAGAAAAAAACTAGGTATTTTTAAAAACAGTGTCTTGGCTCCAAGTGTAGCTGCTCTGTGATAAGATTATTTTAAGCACATTTTATTTTTGGACTTTGGATGATACTATAAGCAGGGCCATCCTAAATCTGGATAGCAAGTATCAGTTTTATACTTAATCAAGGAAAAAAGAAGTTCGTGTAATTCATTTTATTCAAATGAGTTATTAAAATAATTAAGTATCTATAAGTATTTTGTAAGTACGTGGGGGAGGATTAAAAGATATACTCAAAATTAAATATGGATTTATAGTTTTAAAAATGTAAAATAAAATCCTAAACATATATAAGCTATCGTCGTTTTGGGAAATTTCAAAGGAAAAAGTCATTGCTGTTATAAAGTCATAATGTAATGTTTATATGGTTATAAAGTCATAGCTAAGTAAATTTTACTGCTACTTTTTAAAATATATATATTCTTATTGATTTCAGAAATGAAGGGAGAAGGAGAGAAGTATCAAGGATTAGAGAGAATCGCTGATCGGCTGCCTCCTGCGCGCCCCACATTGGAGATCGAGCCGCAACCTGGGTATGTGCCCTGACTGGGAATCGAACCGTGACCTCCTGGTTCAGTGGTCAGCAAACTCATTAGTCAACAGAGCCAAATATCAACAGTACTTCTTCAAAATAGACTCGCCCAGGCTGAAAACTGACTTCTGCGCATGGGCCATGAAGTTTCAATCGCACTGTATGTGCGTGCCCGCGCGTGGTATTTTGTGGAAGAGCCAAACTCAAGGGGCCAAAGAGTCGCATGTGGCTCGCGAGCCACAGTTTGCCTACCACGGTCCTGGTTCATAGGTTGATGCTCAACCACTGAGCCAAGCCAGCCGGGCCACTGTTACTTTTAACATAAACTAAATGGACAGAGATTTATTATATCAACACTAGTAGCCCTGTGCACGAATCCTTGAGCCAGTAGCTTGCTGCCCTTCCCCCTCCTATAGCTCTCTGCAGCCTGCTTGTACCTCGCTGGCCCACCCTCCTGCTGATTCGTGATCCGGTTGTGATGTGCTTGGTTGTTACACCTCAGGGTGTAATGGCTAATTAGCATATTCCTCTCTTATTATATAGGACAGTTAAAGAAATTCTTCCTGGCAGGATAAATGGAGATGGAAAAAAGTAAAGAAAAATTCTTCACAAAATAATTATCATTGGAAAAAAAAATCATTGAGGTTACCTTGTCTTTTGACTGTCCTTGCCGAGCAATTGCATCATATTTAATTTTTCCTTCAGCATCCACCTGAATGGCCAGTGCATTTGACATTTTTTTCTTTCGTCCCATATCCAGTGGATACTGGGCGACATGGATCTCTGGAAAAGCACCTCCATCTCCAAAATCCTATATATTAAAAAGAAAATTTAACAATTAATAGTAATTTGAGATTCAAGATATATTCACTCAATAAATAGTTATGAAGCTTTTATGCAAAAAGCTTGAGATACAGCAATAAATAGGGTTCTCTAATCTTGTGGACTGTATATTCATTCTACTGAGCAAATACATAAAAGCATAATCTGTGGCTTGTGATAAATGCCTTGAAAGTATTAAAGGGACTGGAAAGAGGGGCTACTTTCGATAGTGTGGCTGTGACTGCCTTTGTGAAGAGGTAACGTGAACTAAAAGCCTGAAAGGTGAGAAATTAGTCATGGGAAGCTCTGAGGGAAGCATCTTCTAGAAAAATCAAATAGCAAGTGTGAAGGTCCTGCTGCAAGAATAAGCTTAGCATGTTTTGGAAACAAGAGTCCAGTGGGGCTGTAGCTTATTGAGGACAGAGGGGGAGACACACAGTTGATAAGGCTGCATGGATAGATAGACAAACACCAAATCATGGAAGGGTTTTGAGACCATGGCAAGGAATCTGGTTTTCATACACGAGGCGGGAAAAAATTAAGTAAAATGTTTAAGCTAAGAAAAAGATTTTTAGTTTTAGCATAATTTTCTTAGTGAGGAATAGGTCAAGCTATAGTTAGGGCAAAATGTAAAGATTTTTTTTTTTGAGAACTGATTTTAATTATATGATATTAATATTCCATATTCCTTGAAAAGCAAATGAAATAAATAGAAGAGAAAAAAACAAAAATGAGTGTAACATATTTCTAATGGTGATTATATACAATTACTTAGAACTAAGACTTCAAAAGTCAAACAAGCTAAGTAAAGTCTGTCAATGAAGTTTAGTGTTACAAAAAAAGATAATCAAATGAACATATGAATATTAATGTAATTTTATTAAAATTAGTAATATTTGCTTAGTACCTTATTATAATTTACAAAATGTAATCCACACATACATTATCCTATTTAATTCTTGTAATTTTTGAATACCTCATATTTTCATATGGGAAAAATTCAAGTTTAGTAAAGTTAAAGAATTTTCCCAAGGTCTCATGGCTAGCATATGCAGGATCTGAACCCTGATCTTCTTGACTCAAAAAAAATTTTTTTTTTGTATTTTCTATTAAATTGATATACCTTCCTTTTAGCTTAAAAAAGAGCAAATTAGTACTATTTCAAAATAAGAAAAACATATCAAAATAAATCATTTAGAGGGGGTTTGATGAAAAATAATTTATGAAAATAATTACTTTTCTAAGACCTACCCCTTCAAGAAATATGCCATTAGATCATGAATATATGATTTCCTAGTTACAATATGCTTAATTGATAAAGACGACATTTTTTAAAGCAAACAACAGAGCTGAGGGAGACATTTTGTTATAAATTATGCAGAAATGGTTAAAAGAGTATCCAAAAAGGTACTACTTGTTCCCAAGCCATCAATCTGTCACAAGCTCCTATTTGCTGGTGTTCTTCAACTATATAAGCACTTCAGAACTGTACGTGTGGCATTATGTGGTCATTAAGCTTGCCAGAAAAATCACAGCTTTTACTTTGAAAACTAGAACAAAATGCTTTCTTCTGCAGAACATTCACTCCCCCTCAAAAAGGTTCATGGTATTTCCAGATTAGCTGGGGTATGATTTTCAAATAAACTGTTCTGTTCTGCCAGGACATATGAAACCTTTAATAATCAAGTTAAGATTTTAAAAATGTAATAGTACCTGAATGTCATAATGCTGAAATGGAAACAAGGATGAGATTTATGTTGCATGTAAAATGATGCCTGCCACCTGTAATCTTTGAGGCCAAATGAAGACTATCTACAATTCCTCAAAAGAGACCTGAAGTCCTCTATTAGATATGCCAGTCACTACCTTTTTATCCCAGAAAAGCCTCCTTGATGATCTTTTTATTTTTTGCTTCTCACAAATTACACTATCAGCAAAAACAAAAACCACAACAAAAATCCTTCAATAACTGTTGTAAGATTGGCCTTCACATTCTAGAATTAACAAGAGCCAGAGGATAGTCGGGAAAAAACCCCCAAACAGGGAATATGTTAGAAGAAGACGTGATCTAGTTGGGTGTTCATCTTCTAGATCAGTGATGGCGAACCTTTTGAGCTCGGTGTGTCAGCATTTTGAAAAACCCTAACTTAACTCTGGTGCCCTGTCACATATAGAAATTTTTTGATATTTGCAACCATAGTAAAACAAAGACTTATATTTTTGATATTTATTTTATATATTTAAATGCCATTTGACAAAGAAAAATCAACCAAAAAAATGAGTTCGTGTGTCACCTCTGACACGCGTGTCATAGGTTCGCCATCACTGTTCTAGACTCTCTAAAGAGTTTTGGTAGGTAGAAGGAATGACAAACATGCGCCAGGCTGAGAATACAGATGGCTTCTTGAAGGGTGCTAAGCAACAAACTTCAATCCAATGACTACTTAGTTCATTCACTATGATCACATATCTTAGGCATATAAAAAAAAAAACCTTCACACTTATACAGTAAAGATCATAACCAGATGATAGGCTATACCAAAGTGATAAAATAACTCAGTGCAAAATAAATGATGTAGGCATTTAAAGATTTTTAATAGGGCAGGTATATTCTTTGGGACGTGCACGTAGGAGGAAAATCTGCAGTAGTCAGAATGAATTTTGGAAGAAGAAAAAGGCTTGATGATACGGAAGAGGTCTTGGGGAGGCAAAATAAATTACACCTCAAATATTTGCTTTTCTTCCTAGTTCAAAAAGGAGTCAAATATGAGAAAGTATGTCCTGGAATTAAGGAAAGGAAAATGTATTGACCTGATTTACAGGAACCTGAGTAATCAGAAGGATAGATGCTGCCAAAGAAGTTTGTTCTTTGAGAAACAGCTAAAGATATAAATAGATGATTACAGACTCTTTCCTCCCCACTTCCTGCCTCCAAATCAACCATCAAATTCTATTACACCTCATAAAAATGTATCTAATATGAATATTAGACATATAGTTCTCAAAATGAAGACAAGAAAAGAGATGAATAGAGGTTAGGATTTACCCAGGGTCATACAATTAGAAAGAAGCACAGTATGATGCTAAACCATTTTTTTTTTTAAAACTTCTTGTCAGTGCTCTTTCCACTACAGGCAGTCCTCCGATTATGTCGAACTTGACGTATTACGTCAGCATCTCCCATTTATTTATAAAAAAAAAGTTCCATCATTTTGACATATGTACGTACATATGTGCTTTATGTTTTTTATTATTTATTTATAAGTAAAGGTCAGGAATTGTTATCATTCTTTTAAAATTTTTTTTTACTGTTTCACTTCATTACTGCTGTGTATGTGCTCCATGTGAGTGACATAGGTGCTTATGTAGGTGGGTTCTGACTTATGGCGAAAATCATGTTATGTCACACCATAGGAATGGATCTCTGATGTAACCCGAGGACCTAATGTATACTCAACTAGAGGCCTGGTGCACAGATTCATGCACTGGTGGGGTCCCCCAGCGTGGCCTGTGCCCTCTCGCAACCCAGGACCCCTCGGGGGATGTCGGACTGCCAGTTTTGGCCCAGTCCCTGCAGGCCAGGCCAAGGGACCCCATCAGTGCACAAATTCGTGCACTGGGCCTCTAGTACACATATAAAATCTTTGGCTAGTTACTTTCGCCCTCCCCCATCCCCTCTCCTCTCTGAGATTAATTAGTCTGTTCCATGTTTCCATGCCTGTGCATTGAACGTCTGTACCCTGGTGGTCAGTGCGCGTCATAGCTACCAGTCGAACGATCAGCTGGTCACTTAGGCTTTTATATATATAGATGAGAAAGAAATCAGAACTAGCAATGCTACTGGTATTTGCTTTGAAGGAATGTTGTCTCTTCAGAGTAATGTTGTATTGTGCATATAGGGAAGAGGATGAAGGGAAAAGTACCAAAACATGTAATCATTCTTTCATTCCCCCACCCCCCTCACTTTCTCATTATTTTTTTATAAGCTATAATCCCTAGATTTATAAAAGGTATATTAGTTTCTTTTATATATATTTAAAGTTTGACATAGGAGAGATATAAACTAGTATAATTATCCAGTGATCACAAAGCAGTGATGATAATAAACAAGAAAAAGGTTCTTCTGAGGGAAGTATATGTCTTCGGAGCTCACAACCAGAATTTCTATCAGACTGACATTCACATGTGGAGATTCTAGGGTTTAAATTTATTTAAAAAATGTATTATAATAAATTTCAGCACAATTTAATATATCCAAACTGAAGGTCCATATTTACCTCTAATAACCGAGGTATCCAGCCTTTCCGATACCCGTATGGGGGAGGTTCTCTTCGGGAGGAGACCAGTGAGGTCTGCCGTGATCTCTGGGATCTTGCCTTTTCTTCAGCCTCAAGCTGGTCCTGAGATAGCTGAGTAGGTGCAGGTAAAAAGCTATAAGCAAAGAAAAAAAAAAAGCAGAATTTTTAAAAATGCTTATAATTAATTTGATTATTGCAATTTGGCCACCAGAGAGTATTTTCCTACAAGATTTTTTCCTTTGAGCAAAATAGCAAACTTTTCATAATCTATGGCAGTATCCAATATCAGTAACTTCGTTATGCCTGGAAAGAAGTAAGTACTCAGATACCTAGAGCAGTGCTGGCGAACGGTTTGAGCTCGGCATGTCAGCATTTTGAAAAACCCTAACTTAACTCTGGTGCCATGTCACATATAGAATTTTTTTGTTATTTGCAACCATAGTCAAACAAAGACTTATATTTTTGATATTTATTTTATATATTTAAATGCCATTTAACGAAGAAAAATCAACCAAAAAAATGAGTTCGCGTGTCATAGGTTCACCGTCACTGACCTAGAGTAAAAACATTTGACTAGAATGCAGGCAAATGGTACCCAGAAATAAAAATTAACAGATATTTCACATACTAGAGACAAACTATTGAGATTTTATGTTTCTACACTTCTTTTCTGGAAACAAGCAAGTAAACATCCTCAATTACCCAGGGACCAACTCTATAATACACAGTTTTCCTAGTGTCTTTACACTTCTTAGTGTTCTTACGCTTCTTATTTTTCATTATTTTACTCTTATGCTTCTTACTTTTAACTATAGTTCTTTTATAGTTATAAAAGAACAAGAATTAGAACTGAATGTAAGAGAATGACAAAAGGAAGAAACACAAGTTGCATATTTAAGTGCGCTTTCCCACGGGTATCTAGTTTAGAATGCAATTTAAAACGTAAGAGGTCATAGACTTAAAGCCTAAAAATGTAATTTGTCATTCTTTATATAAAACAGTCTTTCTACAAAATCAGTAATTGTCAACCTTTTTCATCTTGTGGCATACATAAACTAATTACTAAAATTCTGCAGCACACCAAAAAACCCACACATATATATTTTTTGCTGATCTGACACACATACATACACACACACAAAGGATTGCTATTTTGGGTTGACAGTTGTCATTTTTTTATTTGATAATCTAAGGGAAAAGAGGTCAGTGCCCCTGACTAAATAGTCAGGTATTGGCTGTTTAAAAAATTTGTGCAGCACACCGGTTGCAAATCGCTGTACTAAACCATTCCTAACAACTTTTAAGTATGATGTTATTATAGGATACTCTAAAGTACCACAAAAGGACAGCAATAAATAATATGTTTGATGGAAAAGTTAAAATCTTGTAATTCTTGGATAGTGAGTATATTTGCAGAAGCAGTAGAGCTTATTTATTAAAAAATATTTATTGATCACTTGAGTCCAGGCATTGTGGTAGGCAGGCAATGAGACTATAAACTGAGATATACAGCTTACAGTCTTGCAGGTGAGAGACAATCCAATATTCACACAAGTCCATAATTACAAATTATATTTTACGTGATGAAGGAAAAGTTCAGAGTGCTATGAACTCTGAGCATACATCAGAGGAATCTAATTCAGTGGGGAAGGGGGATGTCAGGTAATGTGATGGCTAAGAGATCAGAGTTCAAATCCCATCTATGCCACTTACTGACCTGAATAAACTACTTACCTCTCTGAACCTCAGTTTTCTCATTTGTAACGGTATATCATAGGGTTGTTATAAATATTAAATGAGAAAATTCGTGAACTTGGCAGTGTCTAAATATCATTCAACCCACGTTCCATAAATATTTGGTTATTAGGAGCTATTCTGATGCTCTTGGTTGTAGTTGCCCCCTATCCGTACTCCCACAAGACACTCCGTGTACCACTACTATAACATCTACCCGACTGTATTACAATCGTCTCTTCATTTACCTTTTCCCCCCTCTAACTAGACTGTAAGCAACTTGAGGACAGGAATAGAGCCTTAGGCTTCTTACATCCCTACCTCTCCTGGCATTGTCTAGCTCACAGCAGGGGCTATTTAAATGTTTTTAGGAGAAAGAAACTCACTCTTCCCTTCACACTAACCATCTTTATGTCACCAGAGCCTTCATGTCTTTCTTAAACCATCTCAGGGATTTGCATTTGCTATTCCCTCTGCCATAAACAGTCTATTTACTTACTAAGAACATTACAGTGCTTTTATAGAGAACGCTTCCCCAGGTCTTTTAGTGCTAGCTCCTTGGCATTCATATCTCTGCTCAATTACTCTTCCCTAGAGCTATTTTATGACCATCTTGTCCAAAACAGCACTCCACCTCAGCCTTTATTTTATTTCTAATATTTACTACTTATTTACTCATATAGAGTCTGTTTTTTCCAGAATGTAAACTCTGAGGACAAGTTTGCCTGACTTATTCAATACTATAAAACCTTCACTTGCAACAGTGCCTGGCACATGGTAGATTTTCAACAAATAACAGAATGGATGAATGAATGAGTCCAAAGTTTTGGGCTTCTACCATAGTTATTTCCAGTAAATCATATATGTTTAATACATAGGAGGGATACAAAGACAGTTACAAAGAAGCCTTCTGTTGGAAGAATTGGTTAATAAAATGATCAAAAAGCCGGCAGCCTGCCAAAACACAGTTTGGACAATCCAGTGAACAGATAAACTGGCCTGGATTAAGGTCAAAACAAATTCTAGCCTATTAGAGGGTTAAGGTCAGAACATATTCTAGCCTTTCAGAGGGTCTTAACCTTGTTGTTCCCAGTAAAGGATGACGTTCTCACAAAGAAGCACACTCCTGGGGTGGGGAGGGGATGGGGGAGCAGAGGTGGTACATAGAAGGATGCATATGCAAGCAGAAAGTTTATTCAGTGATTAGATATTTGGCAATGTCTGGAGACATTTTGTCAGGATTTGAGGTTAGGGTGAAGAGGGGGTAGGGGTGTCACTGGCAGTTAGTGGGTAGAGGCCAAAGATGCCGCTTAACATCCTTATATAATAAAAGGCTAATATGTAAATTGACCGAACGGCAGAACAACCGGTCACTATGATGTGCACTGACCACCAGGGGGCAGACACTCAACAAAAGAGCTGCCCCCTGGTGGTCAGTGAGCAGCTACAGGGGGAGAGCCGCTCAGCCAGAAGCCCTGAGTTGGACATCTCCCAAGGGCTCTCGGACTGCGAGAGGGTGCAGGACAGGCTGAGGGACACCCCCCCCCCACCCAAGTGCACGAATTTTGTGCACCGGGATCTCCAGTCTCAGATAAAAGGACAACTCCATAAAAGAATGACTTATCCAGTCCAAATGTCGATAGAGCCACTGTTGAGACATCTTTGTACCCCTTCCCCTTCACTATAAAAAGCGTATTACATATAATTAGATACATAACCTTAAATGCAAATGATATAATTAGATGCATAACCATAAATGCAAATGATATAATTAGATACATAACCTTAAATACATTTGCATTTAGACAATTAAACCCATATGACTTTAACAATCGCTGGTGACAACAAGGCTGTAACACATCAGTATGTAAATCCCTGCTACTAATCCCTGGTAGATTCCGAAAATAGTAACATTTGTCTGGAAACTTGAGACTACCTCTAAAAATCAAATCAGTTAGAACGAACTCTACAAAACCAGAAACCTATGTAATCCCTAAGACAAGCTATATAAAGACTGCACTCTGCCATTGCAATTTTAAGCACACAATACCCACTTCATCTGGGTTTTTTCCCCCTGCATGTCCTTTTCAAATTTCACCTTTTCCACAAAACCACAAAGCCTTTCCTCATAACTCCACTAATCTCTGTTACAGTGCCTTCCACCTAGAGGGCACTCAATCAAAAGTTAGATGCCCACCACATTCACTACTAAAGGAAACTCCGGTCCACTCAGCTCATTCCATCGAATTCTCTCTGCGTTTAAGGTTAATACTACACAAATAAGCATTCTGGGCTCTTTGTTTCACGTCTGTACGCCTTGTTCACCATCTTTCCTGCTGCCAAAGACTGTCCCATCTCCTTCGGCATACACGCAAGCCCTCGGATGGAGCAAGGCACCAAAAATTAATTCTTAAAAGAATTTCCCGATTCAAACGTTTTTAGGATTCCTAACTGTCACCAGCCAGGAAATACGTATGTGAGGAGAGTGACGTGTGTTTAAGGAGCTCAAGTGGATGTCCCAAAATGCTTTCTTTCCAATACCTACCTCTTCGACCCTCAACTTCCCCTACTGCGTTCGCATGCAAAGTTTTTCTACGTCGACGGGGCAGCAAGGTCGCGGACCCGCAGGAGTTACGTAACTCCTCGGGATCTCCCACTTCAGCTATCTTTTTCTTAAAGGCCGGGGCCACTTGCCATGCCGTTACCAAGGCAACCACGAGCAGCAAAAATCTGAAGTGGTTCCATCTACGGAAGAAACTCCAAGGTCCGAACTGTAGCTAGGCTCTCTGTTCAGTGCCATCCCGACCACTTTTGTTTCTCTTTCCTTTTTTGTTCAGGAATCCTTGTTTCGGGACAGACCGCAGAGAGACCTCAGCTGACAATCGGCCGTCCAACAAGGCAGTCGCCTCCTGCCCGCTTCACTTCCACTGCCCCCCACACCCCCATCGCGCCCACCGAGCCGCGCACTCGAGGGAGCGCCCCCCACCCCCGCCCCCCAATGCTTAAGCGAAAAACAAGTGCGACTCCTCGGCAGCTGAGGCTAGAGAACTATCCACCACGCCGCTGCTTTGGGCCCTAGCGAAGGGGCAAACTGAACCCGGGAAGCCACTCAGGAAAGACCCCAGCTTCGGCGAGGCCTAGTCGCCCCGGTGGCCGGTGGGAGGGCCAGGCCGAAATCTCGGCCCCTGTCGTTCTGCGCCCTGGGCCCGGTCACCGCTAGGAGAGTGTGGACAGAAAAACGAAAAAAGTGGTACTTCCAGACCCTTCCGTATTGACTGAGGACCCGAATTGTGAACCCACCTGGTGAGCGCCATCTTCTTCCGCTTGCTTTCAGCGCCCGCGACAGCACCGCGGGGCGGGCCTTTCCCCAAGACGAGTTAGGAAAAGAACGGAGCGCGTAATACGCAGGCGCGTTAGACGCAAGGTGTTCTGGGATTCGTAGTTCTTGGACTAAGACCACCATTCGGTTCTATTCTATCCAGACCAAGCTGTTATGGGATAAGTGGTTCATTTAAAAGCACAAGCTTCGCCCTAGCCGGCTTGGCTCAGTGGATAGAGCGTCGGCCTGCGGACTGAAGGTTTGATTCCGGCCAAGGGCACATGCCTGGGTTGCAGCTTGGTCCCCAGTGGGGGGTGTGCAGGAGGCGGTTGATCAATGATCATTGATGTTTCTATCTCTCTCTCCTCTCTTTCTCTCTGAAATCAATAAAGAAATACAAAAAAAAAAAAGCACATGCTTCACTCATCTGCTGTAAAAGGCGGCCTTTCAAACTTTTATTCTATTCCCTAGTCATTTCTCTTATAGGGGTCCCAAATATAAGAGTCTTCCTGAAACAGCAATATTAAAGGATGAGGATTTTATTTTATTTTTTAAATATAGTTTTATTGATTTCAGACAGGCAGGGAGAAGGAAAGATAGAAATATCGACGATGAGAGAGAATCATTGATTGACTGGCTTCTGCACACCCCCTACTGGGGATAGAGCCTGCAACCCGGAATTGAACCTGGGAGCTTTCAGTCCATAGGCTGACACTCTATCCACTGAGACAAACCACTGAGACAAACTGGCTAGGATGAAGGGTTTTAAAACAGTAGAAAATCATAAGACTGGCAAATGGAGAGTTCTTGGATGCTGGAAGCCGGTCCATCCTTGCTGCTTGACACAGTTGCTGCAGGGAAGAAACATCTGCACAGCATATGTTTCAAGGGACCTGGCATATATGACATACTGTTCTTAATATGTTTGCTCCCCTTCTTGGCGCTATGTTTTAACCAAGGTCACCTCTCCGAGAAAGGTTGTTTCCCCAGGTAGGGATTTTTCCCTGAATTTAGGGAAGGAATAAAACCCCTTAATTAAGTGCCAGGCAGGTAGTTAATCACTTTAACTACAAACAATCAGGCTTAAGCTACATAATCTTTTTTTTTTAATTAAATCTTTATTGTTCAGATTATTACATTTGTTCCTCTTTTTTCCCCCCCATAACTCCCCTCCTCCCAGTTCCTGCCCCACTCTCCACCCTCACTCCCCACCCACTGTCCTCATCCATAGGTGCACGATATTTGTCCAGTCTCTTCCCGCATCTCCCACACCCCTTCCCCCCCCCCCCAAGAATAGTCAGTCCATTCCCTTTCTATGTCCCTGATTCTATTATGATCACCAGATTATTTATTCACTTGATTCTTAGATTCACTTGTTGATAGATGCATGTTTGTTGTTCATAATTTGTATCTTTACCTTTTTCTTCTTCTTCCTCTTCTTAAAGGATACCTTTCAGCATTTCATATAATCCTGGTTTGGTGGTGATGAACTCCTTTAGCTTTTCCTTATCTGTGAAGCTCTTTATCTGACCTTCAGTTCTGAATGATAGCTTTGCTGGATAAGGTAATCTTGGTTGTAGGTTCTTGGTATTCATCACTTTGAATATTTCTTGCCATTCCCTTCTGGCCTGCAAAGTTTCTGTTGAGAAATCAGCTGACAGTCTTATGGGTATTCCCTTGTAGGTAACTGGGTTTCTTTCTCTTGCTGCTTTTAAGATTCTCTCTTTGTCTTTTGCTCTTGGCATTTTAATGATGATGTGTCTTGGTGTGGTCCTCTTTGGATTCCTTTTGTTTGGGGTTCTCTGCACTTCCTGGAGTTGTAAGTCTATTTCTTTCACCAGGTAGGGGAAGTTTTCTGTCATTATTTCTTCAAATAGGTTTTCAATATCTTGCTCTCTCCCATCTTCTGGCACCCCTATAATTCTGATGTTGGTACGCTTGAAGCTGTCCCAGAGGCTCCTTACACTATCTTCGTATTTTCAGATTCTTTTTTCATTTTGCTTTTCTGGTTGGGTGTTTTTTGCTTCTTCGCATTTCAAATCTTTGCCTTGATTCTTGCACTCCTCTGGTCTGCTGTTGGGAGTCTGTATAGTATTCTTTATTTCAGTCAGTGTATGCTTAATTTCTAGTTGGTTCTTTATCATAACATCGAGGGTCTCATTAGTTTTCTTGAGGATCTCACTACATTTATCGGCGGCTTCTAGACAGTACTTAAGAGACCTTAAAAGTGTGGTTCTGAACTCAATATCCTCCATTGACAGTTTTGTCCTGTTTCTTTGTCTCCGCATTTTTTATGCTTTCTTGGTGCACCCCCTAGTGGTCTTTGTGTGCAGTCTTGTTGTAGTTAAGCCTTGATTGTTGTCAGCACTACCGGGGGTGATTTGTCCTCCAGGCTAACTGGCTATGAGAGTCCGCTGTGTCTGCAGTGGGAGAGCTTCTGTGCTGGATCTCTAGGGCGGTGCTAATCTAGTGTTTGCCTGAGGCTATCCGGCAAATGGCTCTGCCCAGGGCTTGGGCGGGGCAGGTCCCTGGGGATCTACAGGGTGGGCCAGAGCGAGCAGTTATGGCTGCTCTCAGTTCCGTCCCTAGGGGCTCTGCCTCAAACCTCGGAGAGAAAGCTGCCTTCGAGTTCCGACCGAAGCCAGACAGTTCCGCTTCTCTCGTTTGAGTCTGGGTCCCTAGAGACTCGCCCGCATCTGGAGCTCAGAGTCTGAAACTCCCTCCCGATTGAAAACAACAACCGCACCCTCCACCTCCAGCCCGCTCTGCGTGCGCTCCGCACCTGAGTATTTCACTTCAGCACTGCGCCTCCTCTGAGTCTGGGTATGATATTCTCTTTCCTCCTAGTTGTAGAATTTCCACTCAGCCAGCCCTCCTGTGGTTCTGGATGATGTCCGTTCCATCTTTTAGTTGTTTTTTGAAGTGGTTGTTCGAGGCAGCAATCTCCGGCGTTAACCTATGCCGCCATCTTGGTTTCTCTTCCAGCAAGTCCAAGCTACATAATCTTTACTCCCTGGAATGGAGATAAGAAATGCCCTAACCTTTGGAATAGAAATTGATAGGATTAAAATCAATTGGTATAAATACAGATGTAACAAGACAATAAAAAAACAGAACCTGGCAACACAGAACCTGGCTGGAGAACCTGGAGAACATGGCTACAGAACCTGGCTGGAGATCCTAGACAGAACTTGGCTGGAGATCCTGTCTAGGTTGCTGATCAACTGAACGCTGCCTCCGTGTCATTCCTTCTTCACCGACTCCTTCCACACCTTTGGGGACCCCTGGACCTGTTGGGGTTGGACCCCAACACTTGGACACTCTGAAAATATTTACACTCAAATTTTTCTTTAAATTTTATCCCGTACCATAAGACACCCCCCTCTCTTTATTCTCCTGAGGAGGTATTGTGTAATCCTTATTGTTACCTTTAGAACTGTGAACCTGAGAAAGAAGACACCAACTAAAAAGGGCTCCCAGTGGCTAACTGGGCTCAAATTTAAAACAAATAAAGAAACCAGTTTAGCCTCCATTTTTACACAGGGGCCTCCACGAAAGTGCACTTCAGGAAGACTTCTGCACTGTTTTTTGACCCTGAGATAGCCTTTATAAAGGAGTTTCTGGAATCCTATTTCAACTAATAGGTCTGAGGCTTTTCCCATCCAGTCAGAGCTGCACAGTTCTAACCAAGCAGAGTGGCTCTATTCTGACCATTCAGGACAGTGACTTTCAGACCAATCAAACTTCAAGAATTTGGAGTCCTCATTTGCATGAGGACAGACCAATCAGGGCCCAGGTCCAGGGACTTCTGTCCTTATAAGCCAGCTCACCTTGGGAGTAGAAAAAGGGCAAAGAAGATCTGCAAGGAACATAGCTGAGCAGTATAATGGGAGAGGGGCCTAACACCAGGGCTGCCTCACAGCTGTGCTGTTTGCATAGGGGTGCTGTATCACAATTGAGTTTTCTTGCACTGAATAGTTTTCCTTTTCACTGCACCCCAAGTTAGGGATTCCTGCTGGCGTTGAATTGATACCAATGACAAGCCATTGACATGCATGCATTATTTATGTATGTTTTTATGTATGAACTAGAGGCCCAGTGCATGAAAATTCATGCACTGGAGGGGGTACCTTAGCCTGGCCTGCCCCCTCTCACAGTCCAGGAGCCCTCAGAGGTGGGAGGCGACCTGGCAATCAGGGGAAGGTGATGCCCCATCACACCACTGCTGCTGCCACTGCCAGCAGCACAGTCTCAGCTGGCCCTGGTTTCCTGAGCCTCAGGAGGCTCTGGACAGCTGGGCAGCCACCATCCAAGGCTTGTCTGCTCCTCGGGTGTCAGCTGGGAAGCCTCCATCTGATGCTTGCCTGTGCCTCTGGCTGGCCCTGGGTGCTGGGGAGCTGAGGAGACTGGGGTACTCCAGAGGCAGGCGTGTGGAGCCACCGGACCCACCTGGGGGTGGGTCTGTCTGTGCTGTGAGCCTCCCGCCCCGGGTGACTGGGCGCTGCCATCTTTGAAGGCATGGCAGTCAGTTACCATATTCCCTCATTATTGGCTGTGGGGGCCGCCATCTTTGTGCGGGCTTGATGGTCAATTAGCATATTCCCTCTTTATTAGATAGGATGTATGTGTTTTAGATAGTGTTTTACATAGATTATGGGTCAAACATAATCTTTGATGCAGTGATAGGATAACTGGCATCTGCTTCAAAATCTTGGAAAGAGGAAAGTGGGTGAAGTATAGATGAAATGAGAATAGCCTTGAATTTTGATCACCGTTGAAGCTGGATAATGGGGACATGGATGTTAACTATAGTGTTCTACTTTTGCATGCGTTTGAAATTTTCTATGATAAAAAATAGAAACAAACTTTTAATTGCAGTATAGCACACATAGAAAGGTGCATACACTCTAAATCAGGGGTCCTCAAACTTTTTAAACAGGGGGCCAGTTCACTGTCCCTCAGACCGTTGGAGGGCCGGACTATAGTTTAAAAGAAAACTATGAACAAATTCCTATGCACACAGCAGCGCCAAAAACACCCGGTGGGCCAGATAAATGTTTTCGGCAGGCTGCATGTGGCCCGGGGGCTGTAGTTTGAGGACCCCTGTTCTAAATTTATCATTCTTTGAATTTTCCCAAACCAAACACTAGTCTGAGCAGAAGAAGCACCTTCTTCTACACCCACCTGGATGACTTCATTTCTGGTGTGACAAGATTGTTCTAGGCTCATCTAATACTTTTTTCTGCCCCGGACCTACAATCACTCACTCCTTCAAGGAGTTCTCCTTTAAGTGGGAAAGTGATATTGAGAGGAAACAATCTGGATTCTGCAAGTGCTCATCATGTTACCAGGTTGATTATTGTTTGTAAGGCTTTTCAGTGGACAGAGCTAAAAAATTATCATGCACATTTTTTGAGAAAATGCATCATACTTTCATACCATTATTTCCCAAACTGCAGATTCAGGATTACACAGATTTTACTTAACTTTGATTTTATGTGTATCTCTTCTGAAAATCGTGGTATTTAGTGGCATAATTGTGTATGTAAAACCGTGTATAAGGGGAGACTACTGTAACATAAACACAGTTTGGGGACTGATATTCCATCATGTTCACATCCCCAGGGATTATGCAGGACATATAAATGGGAGGTGGAGGGGAGGGCAGGGAAGAGAGGAGGGAAGAGATCTTGGGAAAGATCTTAGAATCCTGCCTGCCACAGGATATAAACCAAAGGAAAAATAGACTTTTTTTTTTTTTTTTTTGGTAAATGCAGGATTGTTGATCACATTGTGTAGGGTAACAAGCATGATCTGGAAGTCTGAAGATACATATTCAAGCTATATATAATAATAAAAGTAAAATATGCTAATTAGACCAGGCAGCTGAACAACCTTCCGGACGTCATTCCAGATGAAGCCACAGTGGTGGGGGCCGAAGCAGAGGCAGTTAGGGGCAATCAGGCAGGCAGGTGAGTGGTTGGGGTGATGAGGCAGGCAGGCCAGTGGTTGGGGTGATGAGACAGGCAGGCGAGCAGTTAGGAGTGATGAGGCAGGCAGGCAGGGCAGTTAGGGGTGATGAGGAACATAGGCAAACATTAGGGGTGATCAGACAGGCAGTCAGGCCAGTGGTTAGGAGCCAGTAGTCCTGGATTGTGAGAGGGATGTCCAAGGGGTCCCAGATTGTGAGAGGGTGCAGGCCAGGCTAAGGGATTCCACCCCCACCCCCGGCCTGTGCACGAATTTTGTGCACCAGGCCTCTAGCAACTTCAAAATAAGCTGTATTATCATGGTCTAGACCAGGGGTGGGCAAACTTTTTGTCTCGAGGGCCACAGTGGGTTCTTAAACTGGACCGGAGGGCCGGAACAAAAGCATGGATGGAGTGTTTGTGTGAACTAATATAAATTCAAAGTAAACATCATTACATAAAAGGGTACGGTCTTTTTTTTTTTTTTTTTTTTTTTTAGTTTTTATTCATTTGAAACGGGCTGGATCCGGCCCGTGGGCCGTAGTTTGCCCACGGCTGGTCTAGACCAGTGGTTCTCAACCTTGGCTGCAAATTAGAATCACCTGGGAATCTTTTTTTTTTTTTTTTAAATATATTTTATTGATTTTTTACAAAGAGGAAGGGAGAGAGATAGAGAGTTAGAAACATCGATGAGAGAGAAACATCGACCAGCCGCCTCCTGCACATCTCCCACTGGGGATATGCCCGCAACCCAGGTACATGCCCTCGACCGGAATCGAACCTGGGACCTTTCAGTCCGCAGGCCGACGCTCTATCCACTGAGCCAAACCGGTTTTGGCACCTGGGAATCTTTTAAAAATCCTGATTTCTGGGCCTCATTCTCCAGAAATTCTGTTTCTTTTTTTCTTTTTTTTTTGATGATTTTTTTTAATTAAATCTTTATTGTTCAGATTATTACATTTGTTCCTCTTTTTTCCCCCCCATAACTCCCCTCCTCCCAGTTCCCGCCCCACCCTCCGCCCTCACTCCCCACCCACTGTCCTCATCCATAGGTGCACAATTTTTATCCAGTCTCTTCCCGCATCTCCCACACCCTTTTCCCCTCCAAGAATAGTCAGTCCATTCCCTTTCTATGTCCCTGATTCTATTATAATCCCCAGTTCATTCTGTACATCAGATTATTTATTCACTTGATTCTTAGATTCACTTGTTGATAGATGCATATTTGTTGTTCATAATTTGTATCTTTACCTTTTTCTTCCTCTTCCTCTTCTTAAAGGATACCTTTCAGCATTTCATATAATCCTGGTTTGGTGGTGATGAACTCCTTTAGCTTTTCCTTATCTGTGAAGCTCTTTATCTGACCTTCAGTTCTGAATGATAGCTTTGCTGGATAAAGTAATCTTGGTTGTAGGTTCTTGGTATTCATCACTTTGAATATTTCTTGCCACTCCCTTCTGGCCTGCAAAGTTTCTGTTGAGAAATCAGCTGACAGTCGTATGGGTATTCCCTTGTAGGTAACTGGGTTTCTTTCTCTTGCTGCTTTTAAGATTCTCTCTTTGTCTTTTGCTCTTGGCATTTTAATTATGATGTGTCTTGGTGTGGTCCTCTTTGGATTCCTTTTGTTTGGGGTTCTCCGCACTTCTTGGACCTGTACGTCCATTACTTTCACCAGGTGGGGGAAGTTTTCTGTCATTATTTCTTCAAATAGGTTTTCAATATCTTGCTCTCTCCCATCTTCTGGCACCCCTATAATTCTGATGTTGGTGCGCTTGAAGTTGTCCCAGAGGCTCCTTACATTATCCTCGCATTTTTGGATTCTTTTTTCATTTTGCTTTTCCGGTTGGGTGTTTTTTGCTTCCTCGCATTTCAAATCATTGACTTGATTCTTGCGCTCCTCTGCTCTGCTGTCGGGAGTCTGTATAATATTCTTTATTTCAGTCCATGTATGCTTAATTTCTAGTTGGTTCCCCAACATAACATCGAGGGTCTCATTAGTTTTCTTGTAGATCTCATTAAGTTTATCGGCGGCTTCTAAACAGTTCTTGAGAGACCTTAAAAGTGTGGTTCTGAACTCTATATCTTCCATTGACAATTTTGTCCTGTTTCTTTGTCTCCGCATTTTGTTATGCTTCCTTGGTGCACCCCCTAGCGGTCTTTGTTCGCAGTCTTATAGTTAAACCTTGATTGTTGTAGCTAATCCCAGGGAGGGTTTGACCTCCAGGCCAAGTGGCTATGAGAATCAGCTGTGTCAGCAGTGAGAGAACTTCTGTCCTCTAGGGAGGTGCTAATCTAGCCTTTGCCTGAGGCTATCCGGCAAATGCCTCTGTGCAGGGCTTGGGCAGGGCGGGTCACACAGGATCAACAGGGTGGGCCGGAGAGAGCACTTATGGCGGCTCTCAGTCCTGTCCCCAGGGGCTCTGCCTCTCTGAGTCCCAGCACCCGCTGCAAAGCTGGGGGAGAAAGCTGTACTCGCTCTGACCGAAGCCAGACAGTCCCGCTTCTCCCGTTTGAGTCTGGGTCCTTAAAGACTCGCCTGTATCTGGAGCTCAGAGTCTGCGACTCCCTCCCAATTGGAAACAACAACCGCGCCCTCCGCCGCCAGCCTGCTCCTCGCACTCCGCACCTCAGAATTTGACTTCAGCACTGCGCCTCCTCTGAGTGTCCGTATGCGTTTCTCTTTCCTCCTAGTTGTAGGACTTCCACTCAGCCAGCGTTCCTGTGGTTCTGGGTGATGTCTGTTCTGTCTTTTAGTTTCACTTTTGAAGTAGTTGTTCAAAGCAGCAAACTCCGGCGTTAACCTATGCCGCCATCTTGGTTCTCTCTCTGTTTCTTTGTTATGGGGTGGGGCCACAACATTAGTAACAAAGAAACAGAATTTCTGGAGGATGGGGCCCAGAAATCAGGATTTTAAAAAGATTCCCAGGTGATTCTAATGTGCAGCCAAGGTTGAGAACCACTGGTCTAGATACTTAACCTCTTTGGCTCCAATTTTATCAAACTAAACGCTTATCCTGTGAACTGCTTAATATATATATCATAGCATGATTATGACAATCAACTCTAAAATACTATGTAAATATACTAGTTATCACAGTTAATATTATGGTTGACAGTGATCTGCCTTAATTTTGCTTCAGGAGCCTATTATTTCTAAAAAGAGAATAAAAGAGGAGCAAATTAGATAAGATCCCAGAAGCCAAGATTAAGGAGCTTAGATTTAATTCAGCAGGTATTTTGAAGCCAAAGGGGGACTTAACTGGGTCTAAGAAACTGGCATGAAAGATGATTCTTAAGACAGATGGGTTTCTATGGTGATGAGAGACAAAAAAGGCCACTGAGGACAAGGTTAAAATAATTAACATGGGAAATCAGTTAGATACAGACCAAGACCTGGAATGTAGGATTGAAAGAAAAAGGTGGAAAAGGGTATTTATTTATTTTTGATTCTTTATTGTTTAAAGTATTACATATTTCTCCCCATTGACCTCTTCCCAGTCATTCCCACTTTCTCAGCACATACTCTCATCCCCCTACTGTTTGTGTCCGTAGTTATGCTTATATGCAGAGCTTTTATTATTTTTAAATTAATTTTACTGTTGAGAGTATTACAGATGTCCCCTATTTTCCCTCCTTTGCCCCCCTCTACTCATCTCCCCCGCCCTCATCCCAGGCCTTCACCTGTCTATGGTCTGTGTCCATGGGCTATTACTCATTTGTGCTTCTAAACCCCTTCACTTTTTTTTACCCAACCCGCACCCACCCCCACAAATATGACCACCATCAAAATGTTCTCTTATTCATGAGTCTGTTTCTGTTTTGCTTGTTTGTCTATTTTGATTTTTAGATTCAATTGTTGACAAATATGCATTTATTGCCATTTTATTGTTCCTCTTCTTGATCTCTCCTCCTCCTCCTCCTCCTCCTCCTCCTCCTCCTCCTCCTCCTCCTCCTCCTCCTCCTCCTCCTCCTCCTCCTCCTCCTTCTTCTTCTTCTTCTTCTTCTTCTTCTTCTTCTTCTTCTTCTTCTTCTTCTTCTTCTTCTTCTTCTCCTTTTTCTTGAACACCTTTTAACATTTCATGTAATATTGGTTTGGTGGTGATTAATTCCTTTAGCTTTTTCTTGTCTGTGAAGCTCTTTATCTGATCTTCTATTCTAATTGATAGCTTTGCTGGATGAAATATTCTTGGTTGTAGGTCCTTGCTTTTCATCACTTTGAATATTTCTTGCCACTCTCTTCTGGCCTGCAAATTTTCTGTTGAGAAATAACCTGACAGTCATATGGGTGCTCCCTTATAGATAACTAACTGCCTTTCTCTTGCTGTTTTAAGATTCTCTCTTTGTCTTTAACTTTTGGCATTTTAATTATGATGTGTCTTGATGTAGGCCTCTTTGTGTTCCTCTTGTTTGTGTTTCTCTGTGCTTCCTGGTCATGTGTGTCTGTTTCTTTCACCAAGTAAGAGAAGTTATCTGTCATTATTTTTTCAAATAGGTTCTCAATTTCTTGCTCCCTCCCTGGAGAAGAGCCTTTAAAATCCACTCTCATTTTTCACAGAGGCACATACATGTGAAGCATTTCTACCAGTCCTGGTCCCTCACTGTCCTTGGAGCATATAGAGAATAACAACTGAATTTAATAGCAATCTTAGGAAAACATAAGTAAGAAAGCAAATCTAGTGCAAAAGTAAGACGATATTCTACCTCAACAAAGTTGTTGAGATAATTAAATGAGTTAATCATGTAAAGTGATTAGAACAAGCCAGGATAGAGTAAGCATTCAAAAAGTAATTATTTTCTGGTCTTAATTTAATTGGCTTTAACAACATTTATTAAGCTTCTTGAACTTCAGATTTTGTAGTAAAGTAAGGCAATTACACTCAGTTTTATTTCTAAGGTACCTTCCAACTAACATTCTTTTCTCCTGTATAATTGTATGTTTCTATTTATTGTAATGTCAGTATTTTATGCTCTGATGCCATTATGCTTTAGTTATTGCTGCTTTATTTATTACCTATTTATTTATTATGTTTTTATTGATCTTAGAGAAAGAGAGAAATATTGATGTGAAAAAGAAACAATTGATTCACTGCCTCCTGCAAGCCCCCTATTTGGGATTGAGCTCCGAAACCTGGGCATGTGCCCTGATAGGGGATCAAACCAGCTACCTTTTGGAACATGGACGATGCTCCACCAATTAAGCTACACTAGCCAGGGCTGCTGCTTTATTTAAATTCATTCTCTGGTGAAAAATGATACTGATCCACCTCACTGTTTCTCCTTATTAGAAGTCTTTCATTTGCCTTTACAATATTTTTTAAAAAAAATGTAAAAGCAACATGTCTGTTTCTATTACTGTACTAGAGGCCCGGTGCATGAATTTGTACACCGGTGGAGTCCAGCCGGCCCGTCCTGATGGGGTCTATCAGGCCAGGCCAGCTGGGGGGAGGGGCCATGGGAGGTTGGCCAGCTGGCCCTGCCCTCAATCAAGCCGGACTCAGAGAGTGAAGGAGCTGGATGCACAGGTGGCCAGACCAAGCCCCCCACCCTGCTTCTCAGTCTCACTCATGTGGATTGGGCCAAAGCCTGCTGCCCGAGACTGGGGAGGGTTGCAGCAGGAAGGGGGTGCCCTGACCTGCCAGCCTTGGTGACAATCATCTCTATGCCTGCCGGGAGCCGGTCCATGCTTGCTGTTTTCAAGGGACCTGGCATATATGGCATACTGTTCTTAATATGTTTGCTCACCTTCTTGGCACTATGTGTTTTAACCAAGGTCTCTGAGAAAGGTTGTTTCCCCAGGTAGGGATTTTCCCCTGAAGTTAGGGAGGGAATAAAACCTCTTAACTACGCCCTAGCTGGTTTGGCTCAGTGGATAGAGTGTCAGCCTGTGGACTGAGGGGTCCTGGGTTCGATTCCGGCCAAGGGCACATGCCTGGGTTGCAGGCTCGATCCCCGGTGGGGGGTGTGCAGGAGGCAGCCAATCGGTGATTCTCTCTCATCATTGATGTTTCTATCTCTCCTTCTCCCTTCCTCTCTGAAATCAATAAAGAAGTATATTAAAAAACAAACAAACAAACAAAAAAAAAACCTCTTAACTAAGTGCCAGGCGGGTAATTAATCACTTTAACTACGAACAATCATGCTTAAGCTACATAATCTTTACTCCCTGGAATGGAGATAAGAAACGCCCTAACCTTTGAAATAGAGATTGATAGGATTGAATCAACTGGTATAAATACAGATGTAACAAGACAGAGAGACACAGAACTCAGAACACAGAACTTAGGAGACAGGGCTTGGAAGACAGGACCAAGAGAGACAGAGCCTAGGCACAGAGCCTACACAGAACGTTCTCTAGAGACAGAAGAACTTCGCTGGAGAGAGCATGCCGGAGGATCCTGGACAGGGACTGGCCTTAGAGCCTGGAGATGGAGCCTGGCGAGAGAGCATGGCAGGGGATCCTGGACTGAACCTGACTGTGGAGATTGGCAGGAAAGCCTGACTGGAACCTGGTGACTGAGCCTGGCTGGAGAGCCTGGATGGAGCCTGGCTGGAGAGCCTAGCGAGGGAACATGGCCACAGAACTTCCCTGGAGATCCAAAGCAGAACCTCTCTGGAGATCGAGACCAGAACTTGGCTGGAGATCCTGGCTAGGCTGCTGGTCAACTGAACGCTGTCTCTGTGTCATTCCTTCTTCGCCGACTCCGTCTACGCCTTTGGGAACCCCTGGACCTGCTGGGGTTGGACCCCGGCATGTGCCCAACTGATTGAATTCGTCCCACAGAGCCTTCATCTCAAGCTGCACACTCACGCTGGTCACCTTCACGTTCTTCTTTACCGGTGCCTTGGCAGCAGCTGTGCAACTGGCCCCAGGGCCCTCGGGCTCGGCAGCAGTGCTGGTGGTGACCCCTGCAGCCGATGCATCATAGCAACCAGTTGTTCTGGTCATTCTGCCATAATGGTCACTGGGCTTTAATTATATAGACTAGAGGCCCGGTGCACAAAAATTTGTGCACTCGGGGGGGAGGGTGGTCCCTCAGCACTGCCTGTGCACTCTCGCAGTCTGGGACCCCTCGGGAGATAACGACCTGCTGGCTTAGGCCTGCTCCCGGGTGGCAGAGGGCAGGCCCAATCCCTAGGTGCAGCCCCTGGTTGGGCTCAGAGCAGGGATGATTGGGGAGTTGGGGCACCGCCCCCTGTCATGCACAGAGCAGGGCGAATCGGGAGGTTGTGGTGCCACACTCAGTCACGCTCAGGGTAGGGCCAATTGGGGGGTTGGGGCACCGCCCCCTGTCACACTCAAGGCAGGGTCAATGGGGAGGTTGTGGCGCCACCCCCTGTCACGCACAGAGCAGGGCCAATCAGGGGGTTGGGGCACTACCCCCTGTCATGCACAGAGCAGGGCCCATCAGGGGAGTTGGGGCTCCGTACCCTGTCACGCACAGAGCAGGGTCAATCAGGGGGTTGGGGAGCTCCCCCCTGTCGCAAACAGAGCAGCGCCCATCAGGGGGTTGGGGAGCTCCCCCCTGTCACTCACAGAGTAGGGCCGATAGGGGAGTTGGGGCACCGCCCCCTGTCACACAGAGCAGGGCGAATCAGGGGGTTCGGGCGCCACCCTCCATCACCCACAGAGCAGGGCCGATCAGGGGGTTGGGGCGCCACCACTGTCACACTCAGGGCAGGGCCGATGGGGAGGCTATGGCTCTACCCCATCACACACAGAGCAGGGCCCGTGAGGGCGGGGTTGGGGCGCCGCCCTCTATCACCCACAGAGCAGGGCCGATCAGGGGGTTGGGGTGCCACCACTCTCACACTCAGGGCAGGGCTGATGGGGAAGTTATGGCTCTACCCCATCACACACAGAGCAGGGCCCGTGGCGGGGAGGTTGGGGCACCGCACCCTGTCACACACAGAGCCGCAGGGCGATCAGGGTGTTTGGGAGCTCCCCCCATCAGGCACAGAGCAGGGCTGATCAGGGGGTTGAGGCGCCTTTCCCTGTCACGAGCAGAGCCGGGCGGATAGGGAGGTTGTGGCCCCGCCCCCTCTCACACACAGAGCCACAGGGCCATCAGGAGGTTTGGGCGCTGCCCCCTGTCACGCTGATCCCGGTGCCAGGAGGCCTCGAGGCTCCACTGATCCCGGTGCTGGGAGGCACATTACCTGTTTACTATATAGGATAGAGGCCTGGTGCATGGGTGGGGGCCAGCTGGTTTGCCCTGAAGGATGTCCTGGATCAGGGTGGGGGTCCCCACTGGGGTGCCTGGCCAGCCTGGATGAGGGGATGATGGCTGTTTGCAGCTGGTCACACACCCTTCAGGGTGGGGGTCCCCACTGGGGTGCCTGGCCAGTCTGGTTGAGGGGCTGAGGGCTGTTTTCAGGCTGGCGGGTGGCTGATGCTCCCAACTGCTCCTTTTTTTCTTTTCTTTTTTTTTTTATTCTGGGCCAGCTTTAGCTCTGAGGCTCAGCTCCAGCTCTGAGGCCTCTGCTGCTGAAAGCAGGTATCTGGTTTGTTTGGGTTCTATAATCGAACACTGTATCAGGGGGTTGAGGAGCTCCCCCTTGTCACTCACAGAGTAGGGCCAATAGGGGAGTTGGGGCACCGCCCCCTGTCACCCACAGAGCAGGGCCGATCAGGGGGTTGGGGCGCCGCCACTGTCACACTCAGGACAGGGCCGATGGGGAGGTTATGGCTCTACCCCAGCTCTGAGATCGCGGCTGGCTGAAAGCAGGTTTCTGGGTTTAGCTTCTATATTTGTAACAATGTTTCAAACTGCAATCTCAGAGGCCGGCAAAGCAGGCGGGGAACGTTGGAGTCCTCTGTCACTGAAGCAAGCAAGCCTCATGTTAGCTTCAAGCTGCCTGGCTGCCGGCCGCCATCTTGGCTGACAGTTAATTTGCATATCGCCCTGATTAGCCAATGGGAAGGGTAGTGGAGGTACGGCTAATTACCATGTTTCTCTTTTATTAGATAGGACTAGAGGCCCAGTGCATGAAATTCATGCACTGGGGGTGGGGGGGCGGTCCCGCAGGCAGGCCTGTGCCCTCTTGCAGTCTGGGATCCCTCTTGCAGTCTGGGACCCCTCGCTCCTTACTGCCCGCCTGCTCACTGCTCCTTAGCGCTGCCCTGGAGGCAGGAGAGGCTCCTGCCACCGCCGCTGCTCTTCCCAGTCATGAGCCCAGCTTCTGGCTGACTGGCCCTCCCCCTGTACTGAACACCAGGGGGCAGCTCCTTCATTAAGCGTCTGCCTCCTGGTGATCAGTGCGTGTCATAGTGACCTGTCGTTCCACCAGTCAGTCAATTTGCATATTAGGCTTTTATTATATCGGACTAGAGGTCACTGGGGGGAGGGGAGGGGCAGTGTCCCTCAACCCAGCCTGCACCCTCTCCTTGGCTAATTTTCTTTAAAGTATTAATGACATTGTGGTTATGTAGGAGTAGGTAAGAATAATATCCTTGGGGCATCCCTCTCACAATTTAGGACTGCTGGCTCCTAACTGCTCACCTGCCTGTCTGCCTGATTGCCCCTAACCACTTATGCCTGCCAGCCTGCTCACCCCCTAACTACTCCCCTGCTGGCCTGATTGACCCCTAACTGCTCCCCTGCCAGTCCAATCGCCCCCAACTGCCTTCTCCTGACGGCAGCCATCTTGTGATGATGTTGGGGTGGCCATCTTGTGACAACATGGGGGTGATCATCTTGTGATGATGCAAGGGCGAGACACCACCTAGGCTTTTATTAATATAGATAGTTTAAAAAATTAGGCCTCCAGATTACTTGGTAACTGCAACAGAAGAGATGTGGCTGTCATCACCTTGGTATTTCTAATAGAGGGACAATCTGGCATTAGGTGCTTCCATTACCTGATCTAGGCAGCTCTGACTTCCAGTTCACAAGAAATTCAGGAGATATAGGAGCAAGATAAACAGCACAAGGAAACAATCAGAAAAATCTAGAATGTGAAACATTCTATAGGACAACTGGCTTAGGATCTTTGAAATATCAGTGTTATAAAAAAAAAAGTAATAGAGTAAATGAAAGAGAGACCAAATGCATGAGTAAAAAGCTCAATTGGATTCTGGTTCAGCTGGTAAAAATGATAAAAGATATTTGTGGGACATTTGGACAAATTTGAATATGGACTTGTGGTAGACTACATTATGAAATGTTGGCTAATTTTCTTTAAAGTATTAATGACATTGTGGTTATGTAAGAGTAGGTAAGAATAATGTCCTTATTCTTTTAAAAAATTATTTATTATTTACTTTTAAATATATTTTTTATTGATTTCAGAGAGGAAGGGAGAGAGAGAGAAACATCAATGATGAGAGAGAATCATTGATCGGCTGCCTTTTGCACACTCCACACTGAAGATCATATGCCCCACACTGGAGATCAAGCCGGCAACCCAGGCAGGTGCCCTGACCAGGAATCGAACTGTGACCTTCTGGTTCATAGGTCGATGCTCAACCACTGAGCCATGCAGGCTGGGTGATGTCCATAGTTTTTATTGAATCTCCATTACCTAGGCATGGCTGCCTATGTGGCTGATCTCAGTATCCAGCCCCTCCAGACAGCTACTGATACTGCATGACCGATAGCCCCCATGCTAAATCATATTGCCGGTCTTTCTGGATAGCCACCACCCTAAGACTATTTGATGTGGCCAGCTGCCAACTTAAATCATAGTTTTGAGACTATCTGGCCCTGGCCGGTGTGGCTCAGTTGGTTGGGTGTCATGCCATGCACAGAAAGTTTGCCAGTTTCCTTCCAGGTCAGGGCACATGCCCGAGTTGTTGGGCTTGATCACACAGATGTTTCTTTCTCCCTCTCCTTTTCCCTCTCTCTAAAAAATCAATTTAAAAATCACTAAAAAAAGGAAAAAAAGACTATCTGTTGGCTCGAGGCTCCAAGGCAAAGACCCTCGTATTAGGCATGACATTTCAAGAGCTTAGAGATTACTTCCCAGAGGCTGAGGACAAAGGCCAGGTCTCTGTCTGGGCAAGGTTAAATTCTTGACTACAGAAACTTTGAAAACATTAAGCTAAGTGAAAGGAGCCAGTCACAAAAGGCCAGCTATTGTTACAGCTACACAGTGGAATGTTATGCTGCTGTAAAAAAGAAAGAATTCTTACCATTCGCAACAGCATGGATGAACCTGGATAGCATTATGCTAAGTGAAATAAGCCAGTCAGAGGAAGATAAATATTACAGGATCTCACTCATTTGTGGAATATAATGAACAATACAAACTGATGAACAAAAATAGATCCAGAGACAGACCGTTAAACCTCAGAGGGAAGGCAGGGGAGGATGGAAGGGGTGGTAAGAGATTAACCAAAGCACTTGTATGCATACATATAAGCATAACCAATGGACACAGACAGTTGAGGGTGAGGGCATGTGCTGGGGGGTGTGAGCAGCCGGAGAGAGGTCAATGGGGGAAAAAGGAGACATATGTATTATCTTAAACAATAAATAATTAAATTAAAAAAGACCAGCTATTGCATAATTCCATTTATATAAAATTTACAGAATAGACAAATCCATGGAGACAAGAAGTAGATTAATAGTTACCTGAGACTAGGTTGGGTGGGGGTGGGGGATGGGAAAGATAAATGACTGCTAGGTGGGTACCGGGTTTCTTTTAAGAGTGTTGGAAAATTATATAGTGCTGATCATGGCACAACTCTGAGAATATACTAAAAATGACATTGAAAAGGTGAATTTTATGGAATGTCAAATATATCTTAATAAAGCTACAAAAGGTAAAGTCAAGTAAAATGCAAAATTTATTAAATGGATAAGTGAATAAAAAGTATGATCTAGTATCCCTTCATTAATTTTTTTCTAAATGAGCTTTAGAATTATTTTGAGTTATTTTTAAAAAGTCTGTAAAAATATTGTCATTGGCTTGATCATAAACTAACTTAGAAAGCTGGTATCTTTACAATTTTATGTCTCAGGAGCACTATTTAGGTTTGACTTATTAAAATCTTTCATATTGCACTAGCCAGTTTGGCTCTAACCTTAAGGGGATTTGAAACACAAGGCTCCAGCAGGGATTAGGTTTTAGAACTAAGATAACAATCCCTTTTCCTATGAAGCAGCCTGGCAGGGGAACAATTTGCCCCTTGCCCTGAGCACTGTTGTTTGTTTTGATCATTTTCATTCTTATCAAATGTACTGCAGGCTCTGAAGGCAGCCATCTGATACCTGAAGTGGCTCCCTTGTCTTTTCTCTAGTAACAAGATATCCCACCAAAATATACCTGTTTGTGGAGCAAGGAGCTACAGTGGGTGTAGATGGCTACAATTTAATAATCCTAAAGGGGAAAATACTGGGACAATAAGAATAAGAATAGTTACTGTTTGTTGATGAGGTCCTCTGTGCCTATTTATCTCATTTCACCCTTACAGCAGCCTTATTAACCCCATTTTACAGATTGACATGTGGAGGTTTAGAGATATGTAATTTCCCAAGATGACAAATACAAAATGACTAATCTGGAACTTAAATCCAAAGAATATGATCTTAATCACTATTCCCTAATGGCTCCCAAGTGGGAGATTCTATCTTTCTATGAAATCTGAAGTGAGACTTGAATGTGAAGTCTGACAGACCTACCTCCCTGGCTTCTTAGCTCTGTAACCTTCAGCAAGTCTACCTACTTCATAAGGCTGTGAAGATGACATGAGTTAATAAATGTAAAGTGTTTGGTTCACAATGAGTACCAAATAAATATTAGCTGTTATTCTTCAAAAATGTATCAAAATTTTATCAAGTGCTTTTTCTATACTAGACCCTGTGCTAATTTAGGGGGACTCAAGATTTAAGTGCTGCCCTAACTGGTTTGGCTCAATGGGTAGAGCGTCGGCCTGTGGACTGAAGAGTCCCGGGTTCGATTCCAGTCAAGGGCACAGGCCCTGGTTGTGGGCTCGATCCCCATTGGGGGATGTGTGGGAGGCGGCCAATCAGTGATTCTCTCTCATCATTGATGTTTCTATCTCTCTCTCCCTCTTCCTTCCTCCCTGAAATCAATAAAAAAAGAAAAAGAAAAAAAAAGAATTAAGTGCTGTACATCCTGAGTCCTAAAGACCAGGGGGTTGGTAGAACTAGGGTTTGTGGATTGAACCTGGCCTTCAGAAGTGTTCTGTTTCTCTCAGACTGACAAATCTTGGGGTAGGGAGTGGTGAGAAAAGATAAACCAAAGAACTTAAATACTTATATGCATAACCCATGGAGACAGACAATAGTGTGGTGAAGGCCTGGGGTGGGGTAGGGGCTGGGTGAAAGTGATAAAGGGGGGTGGGATGGGGGACATCTGTAATACTGTCAATCGTTAAAAAGAAATAGCCCAGCGCGGCCGGCATGGTTCAGTAGTTGAGCATTGACCTATGAACCAGGAGGTCACAGTTTGAATCCGGGTCAGGTCACATGCCCGGGTTGTGGGCTCCATCCCCAGTGTGGTGCATGCAGGAGGCGGCTGATCAATGATTCTCTCTTAGTATTGATGTTTCTATATCTCTCTCCCTCTCCCTTCCTCTCTGAAATCAATACATATATATATTAAAAAAGAAAAGAACAAAAGAAATAGCCCAGCTGGTGTGGCTCAGTGGTTGAGCATTGACCTATGAACCGGGAGGTCACGGTTTGATTCCCGGTCAGGGCACTTGGCTGGTTGTGGGCTTGATCCCCAGTGGGGGTTGTGGAGGAAGCAGCTGATTGATGATTCTCATCATTGATTTTTATTTATTTATTTATTAAATCTTTATTGTTCAGATTATTACATTTGTTCCTCTTTTTTCCCCCCATAACTCCCCTGCACCCAGTTCCCACCCCACTCTCCGCCCTCACTCCCCACCCACTGTCCTCATCCATAGGTGCACGATTTTTGTCCAGTCTCTTCCCGCATCCCCCACACTTCTTTCCCCCGCAAGAATAGTCAGTCCACTCCCTTTCTATGCCCCTGATTATATTATAATCACCAGTTCATTCTGTTCATCAGATTATTTATTCACTTGATTCTTAGATTCACTTGTTGATAGATGTGTATTTGTTGTTCATAATTTGTATCTTTACCTTTTTCTTCCTCTTCCTCTTCTTAAAGGATACCTTTCAGCACTTCATGTAATACTGGTTTGGTGGTGATGAACTCCTTTAGCGTTTCCTTATCTGTGAAGCTCTTTATCTGACCTTCAATTCTGAATGACAGCTTTGCTGGATAAAGTAATCTTGGTTGTAGGTTCTTGGCATTCACCACTTTGAATATTTCTTGTCACTCCCTTTTGGCCTGCAAAGTTTCTGTTGAGAAATCAGCTGACAGTCGTATGGGTACTCCCTTGTAGGTAATTGACTGTTTTTCTCTTGCTGCTTTTAAGATTCTCTCTTTGTCTTTTGCTCTTGGCATTTTAATTATGATGTGTCTTGGTGTGGTCCTCTTTGGATTCCTTTTGTTTGGGGTTCTCTGCGCTTCCTGGAATTGTAAATCTATTTCTTTCACCAGGTAGGGGAAGTTTTCCATCATTATTTCTTCAAATAGGTTTTCAATATCTTTCTCTCTCTCTTCTTCTGGCACCCCTATAATTCAGATGTTGGTGCGCTTGAAGCTGTTCCAGAGGCTCCTTACACTATCTTTGTATTTTTGGATTCTTTTTTCATTTTGCTTTTCCGGTTGGGTGTTTTTTGCTTCTTCGTACTTCAAATTTTTGACTTGATTCTTGCGATCCTCTAGTCTGCTATTGGAACTCTGCATAATATCCTTTATTTCAGTCAGTGTATGCTTAATTTCTAGTTGGTCCTTTTTCATAACCTCGAGGATCTCATTAGATTTCTTGAGGGTCTCACTATATTTATCAGCAGTTTCTAGAAAGTTCTTGAAAAACCTTAAAAGTGTGGTTTTGAACTCTATATCCAGTAGTTTGCTTTCCTCCATTTCTGTCATTTGTGTCCTGTTTCTTTGTCTCGGCCTTTTTTATGCTTCCCTGTGTTGGTAGAGTGGCTTTGTGTGCTAGGTGTCCTATAGGGCCCAGTGGCTCAGCCTCCCCAATTACCTGAGGTGGACACTCTTGGTGCACCCCTTTGTGAGCTTTGTGCACAGTCTTGTTGTAGTTAAGCCTTGATTGTTGTAGGTATCACTGAGAGGAATTGACCTCTGGGCCAGTTGGCTGTGAGAATCAGCTGTGTCTACATTGGGAGAACTTCTGTGCCGAAGACACCCTTATATGGCAAGACTTGCTTCAGTGGGGCTTTGGTGCTCACTGAGTCTGCCCCCTGAGTGTGTCCCTTATGAATCTGAGGAGTTGTAATCTGGATGGTCCCACTCTGACCACTGGGTACACTGGCTCTTGGATCTAAGGAGGTGCTAATTTAGCCTCTTCCTGAGGCTACCCAGCAGGAGCTATGAAGAGATCTGCAGATTCCCCTTCCTTGTTTAGGGTTTGGAGGTGCCCAAATGAGGCCCAGCTATGAAGCAATGCAAGCTGCCGTGGGGCCTTGGGCTTTCTCTTGGAAGTTCTGGGTCTGTCTGGCCCAGCTGCAGTTTGTTAGGTAATTTTCAGATTGCAAAGGGCCAGGGCATTCATATGCAAAAGCCTCTGCTGCAGCTTGGGTTGGGCGGGGTCTCAGTGGATCAACAGGGTGGAGCAAGCAGCTATGGCTGATCCTCAGCCCTGCCCTAAGGGGCCCCGAGTCTCAGTGTCCTGGTAATCACTGCAAGCACCTTTGAGAGAAAGCTGCCCTTAAGTTCCAAGTTCTGCCCACTGCCAGACAGTCTAGTTTCTCCCTGAATGAGTCTAGGTCCCCAGAGACTCACCCGGAACTGGAGTTCAGAGCAGTTGGGGGCTTGTGGCTCCCTCCCAATTCAAAAAGACAGCTGCATCCTCAGTTGCCAGCCCTTGCCGTGTGCGCCTCCGGACCTCTGCACTTTACTTCTGCACCTCCTCTGAGTCTCAGTGTGCTTTTCTCTTTCCTTCTAGTTGTAGAATTTCCACTCATCCAGCCTTCCTGTAGTTCTGGATGATGTCCGTTTTGTCTTTTGGTTGTATTTTTGAATTTGTTGTGGGAGGCAGCAATTTCCGTTGTTTACCTATGCTGCCATCTTGGTTTTCCCCCTCTATATTAAAATTTATATTTAGCATATAGTAAGTGCTCTATAAGTATTAGATATTATTATTTACTTATTTTTATTGCAGCGGGTGATGGCTAATTTGTCCAAGACTTGATCTGTTCTGCTGTTGATGAACATTTAAACTTTCTAATTTGGGATTATTCTATTAAATAATATGGTTTTGAATATTTCTGCACTTTCTCTATACATTAGGGGTGGACTACAGGTATGTGGATCTTTCTGTAGATAAAGGGCTAATATGCTAAGTGGCCCTCTTGCTGTCTGACCAGTCACTATGATGTGCACTGACCATCAGGGGGCAGACACTTAGTGCAGGAGCTGCCAAGCTGCAGTGATTTGGCAGTGGTGGTTCTCGGGTGATGTACCCCAAATCCATAGAGGAGGAAGCCTGATTCCTCACGGGGCTGTATGATTCCACCTTCGGCCGTGGGTTATGTTGTTGTTGGGGCACTGTCGGCCCCGAATCTGCTTTACTGCACACTTGTGTTGTGTGTCCACACACTGTATGATAGCAACTTTGCACAGTGCCCTGTTGCACATCCGGGCTCCTTGGGGGATGTTGGAGAGCCGGTTTCGGCCCGATCCCCACAGGCCAGGCCAAGAGACCCCACCTGCCAGAGGGACCCTGCTCACTCCACAGATGAAGGGGAAGGACCATGGGAAGTTGGCTCCAGGGTGTGTCCAGCCTGTCTCACCCAGTCCCACCCTGCCAGCCACCTTCTAATTAATTTCCTTTCAGTGTTCCTGAATCCATGCACCAGGACACTAGTTTCCAGATAAAGCCAAGCCATTTTCCAGAGCAGTTAATTCAGTTCATACTCCCACTCCCACACTTGATAGGCTCATCTTGTAACATTTAACATCTGGTATGTAATGGTGGCATCAATTTTAATTTGTTTTTCCCTGATTACTAATGAGGAGAGCACTTTTGATTTCATCTTTAAATATACATTACTGATTTCAGAGAGGAAGGCAGGAGAGAGAGATAGGAACATGACGAGAGAGAATCACTGATTGGCTTCCCCACACTGGGGATGGAGCCCGAAACCTGGGCTTGTGCCCTGACTGGGAATTGAACTAGTGACCTCTCAGTTCCTGTGTTGACACTCAACTTCTGAGCCACGCCAGCTGGGCTGATTTTCATTTTTTGTGAAGTTCCTGTTCAAGTATCTTGTTCATTTCTTTCTCGGTTAGATGTCTTTATGTTGTTTATTTGTGAGAAGTCATGTGGTTTGGAAACCAGTCCTTGATCTACAGCAAGTATCTTTTGATGAACAGAACATTTTTTTAAAAAAATATATTTTATTGATTTTTCACAGAGAGGAAGGGAGAGATATAGAGAGAGTTAGAAACATCGATGAGAGAGAAACATCGATCAGCTGCCTCTTGCACATCCCCCACCGGGGATGTGCCCGCAACCCAGGTACATGCCCTTGACCGGAATCGAACCCGGGACCTCTCAGTCTGCAGGCTGACGCTCTATCCACTGAGCCAAACCGGTTTCGGCAGAACATTTTAATTCCTAAGTAAGCAGACTTATGAATCATATCTATTATGATTAGTGCTTTTTGTTTCTTGATTAAGAAATTCTTTCCTGTTCCAAGGTTTTGACTATGCTTTCCTGTTAGTATCTTGTAAACATTTTATAGTTTTTCCTTTTATACTTAGGTCAGTTTCACCTGGAATTGACTATTGTGTATGATGTGAGATAGGTGTGCAATTTTAATTTTCCAACATAGATGCTTATTTTATCAGTACCATTCATGAGCAAGTTTGTTCTCTTCTTACTGATTTGCAGGCCACCTCTGTTGTGTAGCAAGTGTCCATAAATGTAGGTCTGTTTGGGGCCTCTTCATTCTGTTCCTCTTACAGCACCTCCTATCTTAACTTTATTCAATAATGTGTTTTGTCTTGGCCCTTTACTTTGAAAATCAGCTTATTAAGTCCTCCCCTCCTCCCAAAAATATAAGTAAATAAATAAATAAAACAGTTTTCAGAATCAGTATACATCTCAGGATCTAATTGAAGGATCTTTCTTTTTCACCTGGAAGTGAAGGAAGAAGAATGTAGATTCAGTTGCTATTGAAAGTTGCCCTATTCTGGGGACATCATTGTGACTTTGAAAACAAAAATCAGAGAAGGACAGAGCCCAGGGAATCACTGAGAACAGAGTCAGACCATCTCTTTTGAGTTCCTTTTATCTCTGAGTGCTGCAGCTCTGTCAATTTGACTTGGAGTTTCTGTTTCTTGCAACCAAAAGCATCCTTACGCCATCTTAAATACAGACTCAAATGCAGAAGCAAGTAAAAAGGCCTCTTCATGAAAAGGAAAACAGCTGTCCCCAAAACTATAAATTTCATTTTATAGGAAGGCAATATGTAATAATAATGATGATGGTTATAGCTAACATTTACTAAGCCATGTACTGTGCTAAGCAATGTACAGATAATATATCATTATATTTATTATCTTATTCAATGGTTGTGACCTCCCAATATTGTTTTTTTTCCCAGACTCAGAGATGTTAAGTAACTCTTACAATGTCACACAGCTAACAGGATTCAGATATACTAGTAGGTCTGTCTGATTCCACCACACTTATCAATTGTTTATTTATTTTTTTACTTAATATTCTTTATTAAATAGAGAAAATTAAATGCTTCCAAAAGAGTAAGAGTAAGGTTTTGGGAAAAGGGGAATTCTACCTCACTACTAGTAGGAACATAAATGAATATAACCTTTCTAGAGAGCAGTTTGACAGTATGTAATAAAATGTTTATATTCTGAAAATATATTATTTTAATGACTAACTCTACTTTTTAAAAATGAATAGTTCCCCAAAATAAAGATTTTCAAGGACATTTATAGCAGCAAAAATTTTAGTAGAGTTTTGATTAAATAAATGTTAGGAACTAAAATACTAGTGCAACTATAGAATAATATTTTAGAATTTTTAATGACAAGGAAAAATATACTATTTAAGTGAAAAAAGCAGATACAAAACAATATTCACAGCAGGACTTCTATTACATATTTAAAAAGCTAGACAGACATAGTGTAAAATGATAGTGATTATCTCTGCAGGGTGGGTTTATGGATAATTTACATTTTCTTCTTTTACTTTTCTGAAATCTTCAAGTTTTAACCATAAATTTGCAGAACACTTTATTTAGGAAAATTTCAAACATATTCTAAAGTAGAGAGAATAGAAAAATGAACCTGAATGAATTCATCACCAGCTTTAACAATTTTCAACACTGAGCCAATCTTGTTCATCTTACCCTCTCCTACTCTCTCCCTCGGATTATTTTGAAACAAATCTCAAACATCATATTTTATATTGCATGTGTCTCTAAAAGATAAAAACTCCTTTTAAAAAACCACAGTACCATTATCACACCTAAATTAAAAAATAATTCCTTAATATCACAATATCATCACATATCCAATCAATGCTGGCATTTCCCTCTCTCAACATCTTTATGTTTTATGTGTTCTTGGTTTTGCTTATTGCATAAATATAGTTGGCTTATTTGAATTGAGATCCAAATAAGTTTTTTCTATTGTGATTGCTTGATATGTCTCATATATCTTTGCTTATAGGTTCCCATTCATCTCTATTTTTTTATGCAATAATTTATTGAAGAAACTAGATCATTTGCCTTGTAGTGTTTTTCATAGCCTTGATTTTATCTTTGTGATGTTGTTTCTTCTCTTTCATTTCTTATAAATTTCTCCATTAGATCTAGAGGCTTGATCAGATTCAGCATTTTGTTTTGCTCTGTTTTTGAGGTGGGGTACAGGAGGGATAAAGGAACTTCAGAGATGGTGGTATTTCTATGAAAGATTCAAAGTCTGGTGGTCTTTCTGATGAGGTTAGCAGCCATTTATGATCATTGCTACACTCATAGTTATTAGGAATTACAAATTGGTGATAGCCTATCATTCCTTTTCCATTTATTAGCTGGAATATTTCTGTAAAAGAGAATTTTCCCTTCATCAACTATTTGATTACTATTTAGGACAGACAACAAAGAGTGAATGAATGCCTGATTTTTTCTCTTTAATGATTATAGTTTTAAAAATAATTAGGTCATTTCCTAGCATTCTTCAGAAGTGACTTAATTTTTTTTCCAGAGTATAATTATAAACTGATGGATTTAAACATACTTGATGTGCTTTAATTCATTGATGTTTTTAGCTGATGGATGAACAAATTGTCCCACTTGCTAAAAGGCTCTGCATGTTGACTTCTGAGTCCTTTTGACCCAACCCCAATAGTCTCTGATAACTTCTATGCCTTCCTTTATAACAAGATATTCTAGGATCATCATATTCATTTCTATCTTCAGATCTGGAATGACTCATTTATCTAAATAGCCCCATTTTCTTTTAGTGGGACAACCTGTGTATTAAGAGGTAGTAAATAAACGATGTTTTATAGAAAGGAATAACAGTAGCGGTTGTTGAGCGGCAGGGGGCGGGGGTGCTCTCTGAGCCCCGTGGAGGGGCGGTGCGGGGGGGGGGGGGGGTGGGGGGGGAGGAGTGCAGAGTGAGAGAGTGCAGGATGCTCCAAGAGGCAGGGGGCAGGGGGAGCAGTGGGAAAAAAAGATTAAAATAAAATAAAATAAGGAATAGCAGACACTGGATGGTGAATAAAAGTAAAAGATAAACTATAAAAGTGTCATAGTCCAGGATCCTTCTAGAGGACGTAGTTCCATATAACTCAATAGGAATGCCCACTCCATATCATGGATATGACCTCCAGTCACCAAGAAAACACACTGTTCAGCAAACTTACTTGACAAAGGTGTGTAAAAATTTAAAAAAAGGTATATATGCAGATAAGTCCTAGTTACCTAGAAAATTAATGCAAATAGAATGCTCCATTCACCTTAACAGTGGTTCTCAGGCTTGTGGTACAGAAAAGAATCATTAAGGGAACTTGTCAAAATACATACTTCTGCCCCCACCCCCTGCCCTGACTGTCTGAACCTGGGAGCAGAATTTGTATTTTAATAAGACTTCCAAGTGATTTTGAAGGAGGTGGTCTTATAAACTACCCTTTGAGGTACACTGCCAGATATACAGAGAGACAAAGCATGGGGAGGAAGGGATATGCCTCAGAAAGAGTGGAACTTGGAGCGTAGTTCTGAGAATTACACCACATTAAGATAAGAAAATTTGGTGAGTCTCTTTTTCTGGTTTCAAAAGGATTTTATTCTCTGCAGAAAAATTTTTAAAAATAGAAAAGCAAACAGAAGAAAATAAAACCACTAGCAATCCTATTACCCAGAGACAATGCCCATTATGTTGATGTATATCCTTCCAGACTTCTAAAGGGCATTTCAATTGCTCTCTCTCTCTCTTTTTGCCAGCAGACACCATCAGTGACTTGCCTGGGGTCTCTCAGCTAGTGAGTGGGAGAGACCACACTGGAGCCCAGCTGCTGGAACCTGAACTTCATTATGGAGATTCCCCACCTCCCCCACCCCCAGTATTACTGTACACACATATCTATACTAGAGGCTTGGTGCACAAAAATTCATGTACTCGGTGGGTTGGGGAGGTCCCTCAGTCCGGCCTGTGCCCTTCACAGTCTGGGACCTCTTGGGGGATGTCCACCTGCCAGCTTAGGCCTGCTCCCTGGGGGATCAGGCCTAAGCTGGCAGTCACACATCCCTCTGGAAGCCCAGGACCCCTTGGGGGATGTCTAATGTAGGCCCATGGGGAGCAGGCCTAAGCAGCAATCAGACATCCTTAGTGCTGCTGAGGAGGCGGAAGAGGCTCCTGCCATGCCACTGAGCTCGCCAGCCATGAACCTGGCTTCTGGCTGAGCAGAGCTCCCACTGTGGGAGAGCACTGATCACCAGGGGGCAGTTCCTGCATTGAGTGTCTGCTTCCAGTGGTTAGTGTGCGTCATAGCAACCGGTCGTTTCACCATTAGGGTCAATTTGCATATTACCTTTTTATTATATGGGATAGCACTTTAAAATTAATTGTAAACTTTTAAAAAATTATCTGTGTCTACCACCAGACTTTGGATTTCTCAGCAGGGCAGGAGTATCTTCTTATTTATACTAGCATCCTCAAAACAAGGCCTGGTGCTCAATAGTGGCTCAGTATTTGGAACATAGTAGACATCCAATAACTATTCCTTCCAGTCAGGGAGACAACTAGGTCTCCGTGGCCTCTCATGGAACTGAATTGCAGGTGTTCTCAATTTTCCAAGACTGACCTGGTTTTCTCCCAAAGAAACAGTTTGTAGCATCCATGTGTTCAAGAAACAGAATATATTCCTGAAAGCATAATGTGGGAATGGGGAGGAGTGTAACTGTCCAGACATTTCTTTTTTTTTTAAAAAAATATTTTATTGATTTTTTACAGAAAGAAAGGGAAAGGATAGAGGGTTAGAAATATCGATGAGAGAGAAACATCAATCAGCTGCCTCCTGTACACCCTCTACTGGGGATGTGCCCACAACCAAGATACATGCCCTTGACCGGAATCGAACCTGGGACCCTTGAGTCCATAGGCCAATGCTCTATCCACTGAGCCAAACCTGTCAGGGCCAGACATTTCTTGATGAGACAGTCAATTTTCCAGAGAATGGGGCAGCTGTGAGCTGTCAGCAGCCACCACTCACAGCAGTTGAGTGGTGGGGTACTGGCCTGCTAAAGGGGACTGGGGCAGGACACTAACTGTGTGTACCTCACCACCTAAAAGCATCCAGTGTACCACCAGGGGCACTTGTACCAAACTCACCATATAGAGAAAGGCATTGTGGATGTGGTGTTTTAGGTGGCTCTTTGTGGGATGTATTTGAGGGGGTGGGTTCTGGAGGAAGGGGGACTGGATGGAAGTCTGTGGAAAAGTCTAGGCATAAATGTATGGGGAGCTTGATAGTGTTTGTGGTGATAGGAATGGGGAGAAAGGGAAAGATGGGAAGGGTATATAGACAGAAGTGTAATAGGCTGAGTTAATTAGCAATGAGGGACTGAGAAGAATGAAAAGGATGACCCAAAATTGGAACCTGGGGCCCTGGAAGAATAGTGCCTGGGCAGACACAGAGATTCAGGTCCAGGAAGCTAGCTTGGTCCTTCTGGGAAGACCAAGAGAGCAATTCTCTAGCACTAATGTTTGTGGGAATCGTCTCTCCTTTGCTTTTGTCTAGAATATCCATTGTTAAAGATAAGGATTTGCTCCTCAGATTTTAGCAAAAGAGGTATGATAGGTGGATGACAAAACCCATGTGCCTCCACTTGCTAAGGAAATGTCTCTCCTCCCCTACACCTGTCCTATAAGCAGAGTAGGACCCGGGTGTCTGTCAGTAGCTCTCAGGGGAAACCATAAGACCCTTTCCTCTTTCAGGATCAAATTAGCTGCTAACATGAGTCACACTTCCAATTGCTTTTCTTTTCTGATGAGAGGGTGCTCAGTGCCTCCTCTGCCCTCCTTTCCTGGCAATAGGAGGGTGGTGTGAAATTTAATTTCTCAAGAAAACTAAAAAAGACACAAAGATCCCCTCTCTCCATCTCACATGAGCCAAGACCTTTGGGTGTAGAGGGTCAGTGCAGACAAAGGCACTCTGATCACATGCAATGGTTTCTCACTCTAATTATAGAAAGTATTTAGCTATTGTTCCCTAATTGCTTTCTGCAGTTGGGTTTGAGCATTGTTTTTTTGACAAAAAAACCCCCCACACACAAAAAAGCTCCAGTGAGTTGTTCTTTTTTCCTTTTCTGTGCTTTGGTCCATTGCCATTCCAGCCCTCGGCTATCTCATTGGAGAACTGAAGGAGGTGGTATGGTATTTCTGGAGAAAATTTAACTTACCTAATTGTTTTCATGGCTTCCCCTGTCCTCCTCCTAGTTGTCTAATAGAGAGGGAGGGGATGAACATTTACTGAGCATCTACTTAGTATGTGCCAGGCTAGTATGTACTAGCCCTCACTTAGGTTGTCTTATTCAATCCTTGCAGCAAGCCTGAGAGGCACATACTATTATCTTCATTTTACAGATGAGGAATCTAAGCACAAGAAAGTCTCACAGCCAGTGAGTAGCTGACCTAGGATTTAAACCCAGTGAATTGGAGCCAGGATCGAAACCCAGGTCTCTCTGACTCCATGTAGTCTCTCTCAAGAGAGCCTGATAGCTTTTATAGACTTTGATTAATAGAACATTGGTGTTGATGCTCCCACCACTATGGGAGATTTGGGGAATCCTGCTCCCTCACCCAGAAAGTACCTATGTCTAGGTTCTCTGCTGGAGGTCTGGGATTTCCGTGTTGTTTCATGACAGGTGGAGAGATTTTCAATATCATGATAGCAATTACAAGAAGGAATGCCACCTCACCATTAGGGGCTATGGCAGTCAGGGTCCTACAGGAAATAGATAGGGTTGCAATGCAGTGTTGAGTGAATCAAGTGTGTGGAAGAGGTTTGGGCATTTAAGGGAACAACAGGGGGTGGGGAAGCAGGTGGGCACTAACAGGAAGCCATCACCACCCCTAGGTCTAAAGGGGCACCGTGTGTGTTCCTGAGCCCAGCAAGAACTGGGGCTAGGGCAGAGGTACCCTGACAGGAGCTGTGGCAGGAGAGGAATCCAGCTACTGTTGCAATGCAGATAGGAAGGGCAGATTACGCAGGAGTGAGTGAGTGTGTGTGTGTGTGTGTGTGTGTGTGTGTGTGTGTGAACAAACATTTAGACTTTTCTCTCCTCCGCCTTCCCTGCCTCCTGGTCATAGACAGAAGGTAGACGCGCCTCAAGCAGTGCCAGTCAGCATCCTGGGGTGTAGGGCAGAGCACTCGGGGAGGATAGAGAGGATACTCAGCAGAGGGGATTACTCCATGTCAGTCCATCGGAGGTAGACTGCTTACAGACTCAAAGAATCATGGAATATGAGAGTTGGAAAGGCCCTTTGAGTTCTGTCCACAAAGGCCCTTTACTTTGCAAAAGAGGATCGTGAGGTCCAGGGAGGGAGAATGACTGATAGGTCAAGGGTCCAAGGCTGGCAGCTCATTAGTAGCATAGGCAGGATTGGAACCCAGCTCGCCTAACTCCCAGTCCATTCCACCTCTTAATTTGAGAGGTGGGGCCAATAAATGGTTGATAATAAAAGATTACTGCTGAGCCAGCTTGCCTATTTCCTGTTGAAATTGCTCAAAGACCTCAGGGCATAGTTTACTTTGGTCCCAGATACTTGCCTCAAATGCTTCCCGCTCTAAATACATCTATGATCAGAGTGGGCTGCCCAGCCCAGAATCTGGGCTGACCAATCCGGAATGCCCAGGTCAGAATCATGGGGTAGAGGCCCCGCTCTGCCCTTCTGGAGTGATCTTGGACAAGTTACTTAACTCTCTGTGCCTCAGTTTGCTCAATTATAAAATGGGGATAATAAAGGTATCTATGTCATACCTCATGAGGATTATATGAGAAAATATATTTAAGCATTTAAATAATAAGTACTTGATAAATGATAGCACATATATGTATTTATTTGCATATAAATGTATGTAGAAAAGATATATTGATTTAGAATTCTGGTTATGCATTCATATGCTTTTTATTCCTTATTGAGATATATCAGCTGCTATTTCACAAGGATTTTTTCCCCTCTCCCTTATGGCAGTTAAGAAAACTTAAGGGTATGTCAATAATAGCTCAATAAAGCTGAAAATGACCCTTTGGGATAGCAGAACCCTGACCTTCAGGCCTGAAGTCTGGGGTTGATTGCCTTTATCCTGCTGGGACATTCTCTGACCTGAGCAGGCACTAACACAAGCTTCCTGGTCTCCAGTTCATACTTCCTTCTGCTGCTGCTTCTATGGATGCAACCTTTGCAGGGTTTTTATCACCTTTGAGACCCTCCTGGAACCAAATTCGGCTTTTCTGCTTCCCTTACCACAGGCCTCAGCCTTCTCTCCCACATAGAATACAGTTCCTTTACTATTTCCTCTGCAGGAGCTTTCCCTCCTTGCCTTAAGGAAGAACCTTGCACTGTGGTTTCTGCTTTTCCTCTGGTTGGCCACTATGTGATGCTTTCTCCCAGATGGGCCGCTTTTGGTACAAAATATACAGCATCCTGCATGAAAACCTCAGTTTATCAACCCCAGGCCTTGCTGCCCCAGGAACACAACTGGGACTCTGGCGGGTTCTGAAGTAAGTTAGTTGCTTCCCTTTATGGATTTGGTTGCTCAGTACATTTAAAAAAATATATCTTTATTGATTTCAGCGAGGAAGGGAGAGGGAAAGAGAGATAGAAACGTCAATGATGAGAGATAATCATTGATTGGCTGCCTCCTGCATGTCCCCTATTGGGGATCAAGCCCGCAACCCAGGCATGTGCCCTTGACCGGGATCCTTCAGTCTGCAGGCTGATGCTGTATCCACTGAGCCAAACCAGCTAGGGCCTCAGTACATTTTCTATTTAGCTTCTCTGGTCATATCCCATCTCAATTTAAAACATGTTTTTTTCTCAAACATGCCAAACTCTTTCCTACCTCTGGGCCTTTGCACTTGCTATTTCATTTGCTTGGAACATGCTTCCTCATCTTCTCCATGGCTGACTTCCTCATTTATCAGGTTAAGAAGCCTCAAAGAGGCCTTGCCTGACTACTCTTATTTTTTTAAAAAATATATTTTTATGATTTTAGAGAGGAAGGGAGGGAGAGAGAGATAGAAACATCAATGATGAAAGAGACTCATTGATTGGCTGCCTCCTGCATGCCCCCTATTGGGGATTGAGCCACAGCCTGGGTATGTGCCCTTGACCGGAATTGAACCTGGGACCCTTCAGTCCACAGACTGATGCTCTAGCTACTGAGTCAAATTGGCCAGGGCGGCCTGACTACTCTTTTTTTTTTTTTTTTAATATATTTTTACTAGAGACCCAGTGCACGAAATTTGTGCATGGGTAGGGTCCCTAGCAGCTGTCAGTTGCAGGCTGGGGCCTCCCTTTCTTGGCTGCCAGCTGTCAGCTGGGGCCTTCCTTTGTTCTGCACTATCTCCTGGTGGTCAGCTCACGTCATAGAGAGCTATCGAACTCCCAGTCGGTTGAACTCCCGAGGGGACACTTTGCATATTAGGCTTTTATATATATAGGTTTATTGCAGAGAGGAAGAGAGAGAGAGAGAGAGAGAGAGAGAGAGAGAGAGAGAGAGAGACATCAATGATGAGGGAGAATCATTGATCGGCTGCCTCCTGCACACCCCACACTGGGGATTGAGCCAACAACCCAGACTGGGAATTGAACCGTGACCTTCTGGTTTATAGGTCGATGCTCAACCACTGAGCCAAGCCAGCCAGGCTGCCTGACGACTCTTTACCACACTCCCCAGCTTCTTTTCTTCACAGGGTTTATTACATTATACAACTATCCTATTATTTCTTTGCTTCTCTATTGTCTCTCTCCTCCTACCCCACCCCAACCAAATGACACTGCCAGGGCCAGGACTTTGCTATATATCCTGAATTTAATGCAGTCCAAATTTATTAAAGTTTTTTATACCGTTTGGTCTTATGTTATCTAATAAAGACTACCCTGAGATTATAGGATGTTTTCCTTAACACCCCTCCCCCCCCCAAAAATTCTGATCTTGCTTTTTCCCTTTAAAATCTTTAATCTACCTGGAATTAGGTTTTGTGTGTGGATGAGTTAGGGACCTCACAGATACTTAGTTGTTCTAGTTAAGAAACTGAATAGGTTATCTTCCTCCATTGCTCTATAATGCTAGCTCTTCCATATCAAGATTCTATACATGGGTGGACCTGTTTCCAGACTCTTCTAGGCTGTTTCATTCCCCCTCTCTGTCTATTCCTATTCTAATACCACCTGTGTTATTTTTATAGTTTTATAATAAACTAGAGGTCCAATGCACAAAATTCACTCAAGAGTAGGCCTTTCTTCCCTAGCTGCCAGCACTGGCTTCCCTCTGGCACCTGGGACCCGGGCTTCCCTTTCAGCTGCCAGCAGGCACCGGGACCTGAGCTTCCCTCGCAGCCCCGGCTTCATCTGGAAGGTCATCTGGAAGGATGTCTGGTCTAATCAGCATATTACGCTTTTATTATTATAGATGGAAGGGCAAGTCCTTGAAACATGTTACTTTTCCTCAAAAGTATTTTGCCTATGCTTTGCCCTTTGTTTTTGCATATTAGCTTGTAAAGGTCCAGAAAAAGTCTTGTTGGAAATTTAATTGGAATTGCATTGAATCGATAGGTGAGTCCCACTCCCATCTCTTCCCACAGGAAGTAGCTCAAGAGGTGTTTGTAGAATGCATGAAAGTCTGATGTCTCCAAAATACATCTTATGGCCCTAGCTGGTTTGGCTCAGTGGATAGAGTGTCAGCTATTTTTATTAGAGACTTATTTTTGAGTTCTACTGTTATATAAGGGGGAAAAAAATCCTATGTACTCTTAGAGTGTCAGCCTATGGACTGAGGGGTCCCAGCTTCGATTCTGTTAAGGGCATATGCCAGGCTGTGGGCTCAGTGCCCAATAGGAGGCATGCAGGAGGCAGCCAATCAATTCTCTCTCATCATTGATGTTTTTATTTTTTTTATATGCGTCTGTTGCTTTTTTTTGTTTATATATAAATTTTTTTTTTTTTTACTTCAGAGAGGAAGGGAGAGGGAAGGAGAGCTAGAAACATCAATGATGAGAGAGAATCATTGATCGGCAGCCTCCTGCAGGCCCCCACTAAGGATTGAGCCTGCAACCCGGGCAGATGCCCTTGACTGGAATAGAACCTGGGACCCTTCAGTCCACAGGCCAAGGCTCTATCCACTGAGCCAAACTGGTTAGGGCATCATTGATGTTTCTCTCTCTCTCTCCCTCTCCCTTCCTCTTTGAAATCAATAAAAATATATTTACAAAACACACACAAAAAAACCAAAATACATCTTATGAACAAACATTCGATAGCTGTCAGAACGAACAAATGGGGGCCAAAGATAATTAAGATTAATGAGCATATCCGTGCTACTTAACAACTGCCAGTACATTTCTTCCTTAACTACTGGTTCTAATTCCTTATTAAAAACACACAGCCCACAACGCCATCCTCCACTGAACACTTTCCTATTTGGAAAGCCTCTTGAAAAACAAGTTTTCCGGGAGATTCCATGTCCGCGGCCCAGGCAAAGAAACAAGGCCATCTGACAGGTACAGTGTCGGTGACCCTTTGCCTCCTCTAGTTCAGCAGTCCAGCGGGACCTCGGCGGTTCTGTGTCCGGGGTCCCTGCGGCTTAGGGAACCCAGAACTACAAGTCCCGGCAGGCCGCGCGGCGCTCGGCTCAACCAAACGCAACCAGGGGGTGGAGGAGAGCGACGTTTCCTGACACCTCCGGTTCCCGGCTGCGGTGGGAGGTCGGGCGCCGCGGCGCTACTTCCTTCTGGGTGAGTAGGGCGGTCCCTCTGAAGCGGGCGCAGAGCCGGGGCCGCCAGGGTCTCGCGGCGCGTGGAGCGCGGGGAAGCCAGCGTGGACACGCCGGGCGCTCTCCCTTGCTCGGGCCACTGCAGCCACCTGGGGAGCCTGGAGGAAACCCCAGCCGTGACCTTGTCACGCCGGGCGCGGGCACGTGGCTCAGGTGGCTGGCAGTGCCCCGCCCCCTCGGCGGTGACTCTCCTGCCTGGCTTACTTCGATATTTATCAATATATTGAAGCGTGGCCTGGCTTCTTCGGTGGCGCAGTCTTGCCTGTAGGTAGAGCTGGAGCTGGAGGGCAGCCGGGTGCTCACCCAGACGTCCTCAGCCCCCGGTGATCTGTGAGCTGCAAGGCGCAGGCAGCTGGGACTGCGGCGTGTGCTGAACCAAAGCAGGGGCCACGCAGAAGCCGGCCCTCCCGCCTGGCGGTGCGTGCGGCGGGCCCAGAGCGCATCTCGTTTCCAGCACCTTGCAGGGCCTTGCATTTTCGGGTCGCACAATAAATGAGTGCCCGTGACAGCCCCGTGTGTGGAGAGCAGCCTTTAGAAGACACCGGTGCAGCTCTCTCCCCAGTTTAAGTGGCATTTACTTTCGACTGACTAGGAAGTCATTCAATTCAACAAGTATTGATTGATTACCTCCACGATGCCTGGTACTTCGTGGGTGCTCAAGCTATATTTGCCCAGTTGAAAGTGAATTAGAGTTTATCTGTGCCTTCCCACAGTTTCTTGAAGCAAGTTCCTATTGCAGTGATTTTCAAACGGTAGCTGGAATCAGAGCACCTGGAGGGCTGTTACAACACCATGCTGGACCCCACCCCCCAAAGTTTCTGATTCAGTAGGTCTGAGTGGGGAGCAAGAATTTGCATCCACTTAGGGCATGGGGATGTTGCTGTCTGGAGACTTATTTTTGAGTTCTACTGTTATATAAGGGGAAAAAAAAATCCTATGTGCGCTTACCCTTTACACCTGGTTATAGGCCTTTCTGTTCTTGTTTGCTGGTTTAATTTTGTAGTTATTACATCATATTCTATCTTATGTCATTACTGGCTTGGCTATTTTTCAACAGCCTTCATGGATGCCAGATTTGATCTCTGCTGGGAGAGTTTGCATTTCATTTCTTTCTGATATACACTTTTTCTTGTCAGACAAGGGACCTGTAAAATAAGAATAGTGCTTGATTCAGACATCCATTCCTTCCCCTTCCCCTCTGCCCCAACTCACTGACGGACTCCAGTGACCCACCTCAGGGCCCAGCCAACCACTTGTTTGTCTTTATTCTGTGCTCTCCTGGTTGGAAAGACACACCTGCATTCAAGTTCAGGCTCCATCACTTATTAGCTTCCCTGCTGAGTTTCTTACCTTTTCTAAAACTCAACTTCCTTATCTATAGCATGAGGCCCTAGTAGTGTGCACCTCAGAATACGTTGTGCAAGTTACATGACATGTTTAAGCACTTGGCATTCTACCTCTTGCTTAGCCTGCTGCTGGCTCTTGACACTTGATTTTCCACTGTTCTCCCTGAGGCCCTCATTCCCAGGAGAATGAAGAACCTCTGTTCCTTGATTGGATGAGATTTATTTTCCCTGTCTACTCTGGGACCTTGGCATCAGTCAGGGATTCCTTTATTTAATCAATATTGATTCAGCCACCTCTGGGCATCAAACACTAGGAAGGGAAGTGTGGTTACGCTGGGACTGCATCACTCTCTATAGGGCAGGACAGATTATAAACCTGCCCAGGCCAAAACCTGGGCATAGACTCAACATCTTTCCAGACACAAGACATTATGGAACCATCTGCCTTGTTTGCTTTTTATCCATGACAGTAACCAGGAAAAATAAGGCTCATTTGTCTAATAGTCTGTCTAGGAAATGGGAAGAGGCTGTGATCATTTTACAGGCGTAATGGAAGTAGGGCCCTATTTGCTTTTCCTCTGTGACCATTCTCACCTGGGCACCAAGCAGGGCGAGATGATTCCAGGCTTATTGTCACAGAATGTAACGTGGGGAGGGATGGTAACTGAAAAGGTCTAGCCACTTATAGGCCTGTGAACAGTAAGTGTGAGGTTCCCCATTTAGTTCTGTCCAGGGAATGGATATTTCATTTGCCCATCAACTTCCAGACTTCCCTGTTGCCTCATTTCATCACCCACCGTGGTGTTCCCCGGGATCCAATGAGATGGGCTGTAATCATAGCTTTGGCAATAACACAGCTCTCCTAAATGTCTCATAGGCTAGAATCGGTTGTTTCTAGTGCGGTCTTTGGTTGCTTTTGTGACATGTTGATTGCCAGGGCTCCAAGCAGCATCTTCCATATGCCTGGCATTGCTTGGGTGTGGTAGAGGGTCAGAAATCATAGTCCCTGCCCAGAGTGGCTGATTTAGTTAACGTGTGAACAGTGGTAAGAATGTTGGTGAGGAGAGGTCTGGGAGGACCTTTCAGAGGGGTCACCTATCATAAAGAGTAGGGCCCAAGCTCTTACTCCACCATTTACTACCTGAGCCACCTGGGCCAAATCACTCACCCTCTGTGCTCATTGGTTTCCTCGCTTATACCTGGGGCTGGTAATAATATTTCTCACCTCACTGGGTTGTGTGGAATATCAAATGAGATAATGAGTGCAAAGGGCTTTGTAAAGGTTAGTTATCGCTAATGTTATTTATCTAATGATTAGGTTTAGGGTCTTGGTGACCTCAGTCGCCCCTCCCCCTTCAAGTGTATGTTGTTATGCGAGGTAACTCAGGTGAAAGTAAAAAGGCAAGTAAACAGAAGAGAGTAGGTGATCCATTAGCAAAGGGTTTAATAATGAGAGGTGTTTTTCATGGACTGACATATTTCACGGCTGACAGGGTCTTTTAAAATACCCTGAGGGAAGCAACTCATTTGCATGTTAAAGACTCCCTGACACCTTATGGAAAACTCCCCCTTCAGTCTATTTAGACACAGTTTGGCTCCTATATCATCTATTTTATGTTTTTCAATTTCCACCTCTTTTATCTCTGCGGACATTTGTATGAAAACCAGGTCTTGGGAGTTATGTTTATTTTGCAGCTGCTTCCCCACCCAGAGGTTGTCTCAAGGCTAAGGGTGGCCTCATCGCCTACAAGGACAGATGTGGAGGATGGTGCACTAGGAGATGGGGTTCAGAGGAGGCGAGGGCTGGGAGCTGGTGCTGGGGGTGTCCAGAGGGGGATGGCTATCCAACTGGCAGCCCTGGGTATGTGATTCTCACCTGGGGACGTATGTTGTTACTGGCTCTGCGCAGGCTCATGGGGTATAGTTTATCCATTCACTGATTGATTCACTTAGTAAATACTTTTGGAATACCTACTATGAGCTAAGCCAAGGTTTGGCCAACGATAGCTTGAGAACCAAATCTGGTCACATCCATTACTTTACGTGTCATCTAGGCTGCTTTTTGCCTTGAGCTACAATGCAGGGTTGAATAGTTCTGATATTGTAGCCTGTAAATAAAAAAACATTTACTGTTTGGCCCTTTAGAGAAATAGTTTGTTGACTCCTGTTCCAGGTAGGACAACAGCATGTGCAAAGGCCCTGAGGCCAGAATGTGCCTGGCATGGTTGAGCAACAGCCAGTGCCCTTGGAGTGAGGTGGCAAGGGGGAAGGTGGGAAGGGCTGAAACCCTGGATGGAATTGGGCAGTCAGGTCAAATAGGATCTTTTAAGTCATGCCAGGGCCTTCACTCTTCATCCGAGTGAGGTGAGACCCCACGGGAGAGTGGTTTGCTGGTGCATCTCTCCTGGGTTCACCTCTCCTTTGGGAGCTGCAGCTGTGGTTGAAGACTAGTCTGATTAGAATTCCCAGGAGAAGCAGCCCACTGAGTGCAGTAGCCCCAAAGAGTGACTATGTAGCCATGGTGGACTGAGCAGATACAAGTAGGGTGGGAGAAGGTATCATGGAGTCAGAAGCCTACTTGGTCCCACTGACTGTGAGTGTGGGTTTGGTTAAACCTATCAGGTCAGCAGGTGGACATTGAAACCCTAACCGTAAAGTGCCCTACAGCTCTGTGAGTAACAGTTATGGTGTTTGCACTGAAAGAGCTCACAGTCTAGACAAGGGGCAGTCTATTCTAACGAAAATCAGCCAAATGTGGAAGGCTTACCTGGCTGCTTCTGACCCCTTCTGACCTGGGCATAGAAGCCTAATGACGCCTGTGTGTGCATGGTGGTTTAATAATAGTTACAAGTAACGACTGTTGACATGCTCTGCCACTTTTCCTATAGAAAAAGGCACGTCTCGTCACATATTCATCATCTTTCCTCTTGCCCTCTTTTTCTTCTCAGCACTTCATACCAGCTGGCATTCTAATATATTATGTCTGTGTGCTTAAGATCTGTCATCCCACTTAGCGTGTAAGCACTACATGGGCAAGGACTATGTTGAGAGTTGGCTGGTGTGCGGGGTACTATGCTGAATTTATTATATACATGATCTTATTTTATCCCAACAACTTTTGAGTTGGGTATGATACTGTCTTACAAACAGAAAACTGAGGCGCAATGAGATTAAGAAAATGACCCAAGATCATACAATCTATTAAGAGCCTAGATTTGAATCCTGGTCTGTTTATGAAACTCAACTGTTCCTCTTTCTCTACTTGCCTTCTGCAGTTTGGGAACATGGCCAGAAAGGCTCTCAAGCTCGCTTCCTGGACCAGCATGGCTCTTGCTGCCTCTGGCTTCTACCTCTACAGTAACAAGTACTTGGACCCTAATGACTTTGGTGCTGTCAGGGTGGGCAGAGCAGTTGCTACGGTAGGTGTTTTTTTTTCAATTGGGGGCGGAAAGGAACTGTCATATTACATGCAGGTGTTCATATATGTAGCAGATGGACATGCTGGTCACACATTTGTGGAGCTACACACGTACCTATCCTTACCTGTGCAAAGCTCCCTCTTCACTGTTGCGCAGGCATGGATATATACCTTCTCATTCCGACATCCCTGTATACACAACCTCTGCTGTCCTGAAGTTAAGGAGAGTAGGATTGTACAGGATCTTTGTGTGAAAGCCTACATTTTAAGTTCCATATCTAATTTTAGTGACAGACTCAGAGGACAGCGCTCCTCAGTGAATACCTGAAAAGAAGGGTTTGCCATTTTGATTAAATTGTATCAGAAAACTTGGTCTCTCTCTCTCTCTCTCTCTCTCTCTCTCTCTCTCTCTCCCACTCCCTCTTCCTCTCCCTCTCTCTTCCTCCCTCTTCCTCCCTCTTCCTCCCTCTTCCTCCCTCTTCCTCCCTCCTCCTCCCTCCCTCTCTCTCCTCCCCTCTCTCTCCAATAAGCTAGTGTGAATGGTTCTTGATGCAGGGCTCATAGTCAGCATCTAGGCCTCAGAACTTTGGGGATTCCTTCCAGTCCCCTAACTGACTGAGAATCTGAGTTGACGATGTGACCATTGATGGTTTTGCCCACTGGCTCAGGAGCATCATTCTGTTGTGTGTCCTCTGTGGAAGGTAGCCTATATCATTGTCCCATTTGCTTGTGGGTAGATTGCTACATGCTTCATGCTTTCTTTCCTCCTCTGTGTCCTGCAGGATGAGCTCATCCTTTCTCCCCTGGGGATAGCTGTATTCTGATGCACAGTCTGTTTGGGTTGTTGTCCAACCATTTCTTTAATACTTGGTGTTATCAAGTCTTCTCCCTGGCCTAGCTCAGAGGGGAGGCTGCTGTAGTGCCTACCTTCTAGGGAAAGCCGAGTCAGGGAATCACGACAGACAATAGATAAGCAGAGCATGGACTATGTAACGATTTCTGTGTTTTCTGAGTGACTTTTTGGGGTCTAGCATTGTCTCATATGCTTTGAGGAGTAGAAGCAAACTGTCCCACTTAGACAAAGCTTTGAAGGAGCTTCTGGCTGAGAAGTGCTCATGTGACTGGGTCAGAAAACAATCTACAGCCATGCACTGGCTCAAGATGAGTGACTCCGACGACCACTGCTGTGGGGCCTCAGACACAGGAGTGAGCCCTTGGGCTGGGAGTCAGGATGAGTGCCATGGGGAAGCAGGGTGTGATAGAGCCTTAGGGATTTGAACACTTGGACAGAAGGGAGGAAGGTCTTTACCAGTGCTTTATAAACCAGCCACTAGGCTGTGCGTTCTTTAAAGCAATGATGGTGAACCTTTTGAGCTCGGCGTGTCAGCATTTTGAAAAACCCTAACTTAACTCTGGTGCCGTGTCACATATAGAAAGTTTTTGATTTTTGCAACCATAGTAAAACAAAGATTTATATTTTTGATATTTATTTTATATATTTAAATGCCATTTTACAAAGAAAAATCAACCAAAAAAATGAGTTCACGTGTCACCTCTGACTCGCGTGTCATAGGTTCGCCATCACTGCTTTAAAGGAGAGGGCTCTGGTCTTGACTGTTCTTCTGCGCTGCTTAGTGACCAGGTCTTGGTTGTGGTTGCCGTTCAACAAGTATATGTCAGGTGGAATAAAGGTTTGGGGTGCAGATGAAGGAACAAACTCCTCTCAATATCAGCTTTGTAAGCCCCTTTGTTGTGGCAGAATGCACGAGAGAATGATCAGCTAGCACTCTGAGGGAGGAAAGTTTAACCTTTATTTCGCAGATCTGCTAAATAAAGGGGAATTCTGGATCCAAAGCTTGAACTGAACTCGTGGGGAGGCTCTGACCTATATATCTCCTGTGGCGGGCGGGCCCCTGAGGGTCCCTGCAGCTCTGTCCGTCAGTCTTGGCTGGGCCTTGGGGGCATGCTCCGCAGCTCTGCCCAAATCAGCTGTGGCTGGGCCCTGGGGTTAGGCTCTGCAGCGCCACCCAAGTCAGTCAGAGGGGGGAAGTAAGACTACAGTTTTAACCAGATACTGAACTATGTTGCAAGCCCTCCCCCCCCCCCCCCGCCCCCTCTTATTTTCCTTTTCACCTTAACCTCTAGGGCAGTGATGGCAAACCTATGACACACGTGTCAGAGGTGACACGCGAACTCATTTTTTTGGTTGATTTTTCTTTGTTCAATGGCATTTAAATGTATAAAATAAATATCAAAAATATAAATCTTTGTGTTACTATGGTTGCTAATATCAAAAAATTTCTATATGGCACCAGAGTTAAGTTAGGGTTTTTCAAAATGCTGACACGCCGAGCTCAAAAGGTTCGCCGTCACTGCTCTAGGGTGTGAGTGTGTCCTCACCTTAACCTCAGTTGCTCAGTTCTAAAAGGGGATGTTTGGGCGAGGCAATCTCCACAGCTCCTCCATGCCTGAGATATCTGGGAGACTGTAGTCTTCTGATTCACCCGGGGTTAAGGGGGCTTCTCTTGGAGTTTTGGCCAAGGGACCAAGAATCAAAACTTATGCTACTAGGGCAAACATAAATATAAAATTATGTTTATTAGTGATACAGAGAGTGGGATACGCTTACCCAACAGCCCTCATTCAATTAGTATTTACTGAGCATTTACCTATATGCCTGCCACGGTAAGGACAAGCCCCTGCGCCCATAGAGCTGAAATTCTAGCACAGGCGAGACAGTCCATATACAAGGACACAAGTGAGCAAGTAATTTTGGATGGTGGTTTGTTATGACAGACAATTGAGAGTTCCTGGTGGGTGAGGCAACTTTAGATTGGAACTCTGCAGAAGTGGCATTTGTGCAGAGCTCTGATTAGCAGGAAAAAGCCAGCCAGGTTAAGACCTGGGGGCAGAATCGGGGAAAAAGGAGACATATGTAATACTTTAAACATCAAAAAAAAAATCTGGGGGCAGAGTGTCTGAGGGGTGGGACTACCGGTTCCCCAATGTTAGGGGCCTGCAGCTTTAGTTCTTTGGCAGAGGGGTCCTATTTGATGCCGGGGCACTAAGCTTTCCCCTTCCTTGCTTCGCAGACAGCTGTCATCAGTTATGACTATCTCACTTCCTTGAGGAGTGTCCCCTATGGCTCGGAGGAGTATGCACAGCTTCGCTCTGAGGTAAGGACTCTTGGGACCCGTCTGAGCCTGACCAGGACTGAGTAAGTCCCGAAGTGGCTGCAAAGGCAGCACACTTCCTGTGTGCAGGGGCCAGTGTGGGGATCGAGGATGGGGGCTGGGGAGGAAGGAGGGAAGGACCACCTCCTCATTGGAGGTGCTGTGGCAGCCAGAAGGGGCTGGGCTGCCAGGCTGACATCAAGCTGGATCCTGTAGTGCCAAGACCATCGATCTACTAGGCACTGTCAGGGAGGCTGGGGTGTGTTTCTGGGATGACTCAGGAGGAAGGAAGGCTCTGTCTCTGAGATAACTCAGCTGGCTTCCAAACTGCTTTGTCAGGCAAAACCCAGTTGAAAGAGGTTAATTGTTTTTCTGTCCTCTGAGGGCGACACTGGGGCCTCTTGTAGGCCTCTGGGTGGAGCTGTCGACTCCACACACTCTGTTCTCACTTGGAATAGGGTGGTTGATTTTGATGCTGTGACTAGATATGCCAGAGAGTTGGGGCATCAAGTAAGAGGGCATCTTTGTTGAATGTAAGTTGAGTTTGGGGTCAAATGTAGATACTTTTGGATCCTCCAGAAAGATATGTCTTTGCTCAGCCCTTTGCCCCTTAGAAAATTCCAAGTCATCCTTCCAGACTCAGCTCAAACATCTCCCCTTATCAATCATCTTTGGTGGATGGAATAATTAATTTTTAAAAATTTATTTAACATTTTCATTATGGAAATTTCAGCCATCCATAGGGGTAGAGAGAATAGTGTTATGAAGTCCTGTGGAACTGTCATTCAGCTTCATCAATGATCACTATTTTGCTAATCTTGTCTTATTACTTCCCCCTTTATTCCTTTGTTTATTTTTTATGCATTTATTTATTATTATTATTATTTGTTGAAGTATTTAAAAGCAAGTCTCAGGCTTTGTATTATTTCATGTGTAAGTACTTCAGTATGTATTTCTAATAGATAAGGACCTTTAAAGAAACCATGATCATACCTAACAAAAATAATTCCTTAATAACTTCTAATGGTCCACATTTAAATCTTCCTTGTTGTCCCCCCAAAATATTTTTAAAGTTGGTTTGTTCAAATCTGGATCCAAATAAGGTACAAATATTGCATTTGGTTGATGTTTCCTGAATCCTTTCAAATCTATATTTCCCCTGCCTCTTTTCTTTCATTATTTTTTTGAGCTTTTTTGCTTATTGAAGAACCAGATCATTTATCCCCTAGAATTTTCCACATTCAGGATTTGGCTGATTGCATCCTCAAAGTGTCATTTAATAGGAAATAGTTTTGCATTGCACACAATTCAAAATATATAATATTTGAACATACAAAATGATTCTCAGATCCCTGTTCCTCAGGATCCCAATTTTCCTGCCTGAAGGAGGTCATTATTTCCTGTGTATTATTTTAGAGACAGATTCCTCTTTGAATTTAATCACCCTACCTTTATTCCTGCCACAAATGATAGTTGGTCTTTTTCTCTCTTAAGACTATAGATTCTGTTCAATCAGGGATTGGGTCTTTTTTATAACTTCTACCTCTAGTGATGATGCCTGGGACTGAGTTGATTGAATGTCTGTGTCAATGCCAAGCTGCACCTTGCTAGCTACTTGCCTTGGGAGAGGCCCCAGAAAGAGAGTAAGGTTTGGAATCAGAAGACCTGAGTTTGTGCCTCAGCTTTGGCGAAGTCCTTTTGGGAACTGCCATTTTCCTTGTCTGTAGGCTGGAGATGGTTATACCCATCATTAAGGAATATTTTGTGAAATGTAAATGTAAATAAGTCAGATGGCTTCTAGAAGGTGCGCTCCATGAGCACAGGAACTTGTCTGTGTTGTGTTTCTCTGCGTCTGAAGCACCTACAACAGTGTCCCGGGCACAGTAGGTTCAGAATAAAGGTTTGTTGAATGAATGCATGAGTGAAAGTTTGTATTGGAAGGTCTCAAAGTCTGTAGCACTTAATGCCCCCCCGCCCTCTCCCCTTTTCTCTGCCCTCCTTTGTCCATCTAACTAATGCTATGGGCCTTGGAACTCACCAGAGCAACATTCTGCAGAGAGGGCCAAGGGCAGGGCAGGCAGGGGCAGGGGTGCCATGGAGACAGTCGCCTTCCATATGTAAGTTATCTGAAAGGCCGGGGTGCCGCAGGGCCTGGGGAAATTGAATAAGAGAGTGCAGCCTGGCATTTGACAAGAGGGCAGCACATGGTAGTTGGCACCATATAACGGGTGTGGGCTGGCCCTAGAGTTGTGCCTTGGAAGGACGAGCTGGCTGGCACTAAAGAGAACAGGTAAATACTGCAGGAGTGTGTTCTTCCATCAGAACACTTATCTGTTCTCATCCGAGTGACTGATAAAGGAGTGAGCGAAGGGTAAAACGTAATTATCTCACCTGTCAAGGCAGCGTCCCCAGGTCCTGGAGTACGCCAGAGCCAGGGGACGAGCTTGGCAGGCACTTTCAAGGTTGGTGCTCAGCTGACTTGGATCTCAGTGACTCAGCCCTGGATCGGGAGGGAGTGGGACCCGATGTGGAGTGTTTCCTAGGGGCCCAGTGGCACTTTGCTAGGCAGCTGAGGGTGTGGGGTGGGGCCCAGGGGCTTTGAGAATGAGATCCCTGGTGCTCAGGATGCTTGACGTTCAGACAATGGGCTGGAGGATGTAGGACAGTTTATTCTGACCGAGGGGTTGGGGTAAAGTGGACATATCTTAATTCTATATCTCAGGAACCATTCTTATCAAGAACCATTCTCATCCAAACTTTCCTTTGGGGAATTAGTCATGTCTCAGGTACTCACCATGAGGTTTGAATGGGGCTCATTCCATCCTCAGCTACAAGAGTGAGCATGTGACTTAGGCCCATTCCTCTGGCCCTAGAGATTGATTCAGGGAGGGCACCTGTGCCAGGCTGGGCAGTGAGCATAAGCTCCAGGACTTTTGGGGGTGTCTCCCATAGGACAGTGTCTTTTCTGCTGGATGAGCAGAGAGTATTGGATGTTGGCTTAGGGCTACTGGTAGCCGTCTTGCCCCCTTGACTGGAAAGCCCATTTGTGAATGCAGCCAGTATTGTGGAGAGTTGTGTCATTTGAGTCCCTGGATCTAACGGAGACTAAAGCCAGACTACCGCTAGACTTTTTAGTTATGTGTGCCAGGAAATTCTCTTTTTGCTTAGCATGGTTTGAGTTCAGTTTTCTATTACTTGCAACTAAATGGGTCCTGATACACTGGGGAATCTCGGAGGAGCAAGCTGGATCTTAAAGCACAATCAGGGTTTTGATAGGTCACAGCAGGACTTATCTCTCAGGAAGAAATGAAATTCAGAAATTCCAAAACAGTCTGAGGAGAGGTTTGGACGGTGTGGGTAGAATTTGAGCCATTTTGGCTTCTGGCTCACCACGAAGCACCTCTCTCTGTAAAGCAGTAGCAGTGGCTTTGCCCCAACTGAGTTTGTAAGAACCGAGATGAGAGGCTTGACGTAATTAAACACGGGGATTATTTAATCCAGCCAGAGAGGCGACTCAGAAGCACAGAGTTTGCCTTGTTGGCTCCTTATCATTTTAACGAACAAGTTAATGATTTCTCTTGTTCTTATTTCTACGTTTATTAATTGGAATTCTTCTATAAGGAAGAAGTGTCCCTTCTCCTTCAGTTCTTTACTGAAAATTTTTTTTATCACTATGAACTCATGGACACTTGTTTTATTCTATGAGTTATAATCCCAAAACAATTATTATTAATTTTATTATCCAAATTGTTCAAACGGTGGCCATTGGGAACTCATCAGATTTCTCCTGTCTTTTTATTTTTTTAAATATGTTTTTATTGATTTTTTAGAGAGAGAGAGGAAGGGAAAGGGAGAGATAGAAATGTTGATCGGCTGTCTCCTGCATACCCCCTACTGGGGGTTGAGCCTCAAACCTGGACATGTGCCCTGACTGGGAATCTAGCCAGTGACCTCTTGGTGCATGGGACGATGCTCAATCCACTAAGTCACCCTGGCCGGGCCCTGTGTCTTTTTGATATGCTTTATCATTTTTGGACACCATCTCAATTTTTTGGTACCACAAGATGCCCCAGGCTCTCCTTATATTTTCCTTGCTCTAGCCTTGTAATCAGTCACTTCTCCTTTTATTGGAGAATGATATTTAGAAACCAAGGTGTGGATGCATATGCTTTTGGGGTGTTATTGTTTCTAGACTCTCCAAAGAGACAGAGCCAGGAAATATATGTAGTTTACTTATTCATGAATACACTCATCTATCTTTATATCTATCTGTTCATCCATGCACTCACCCATCCATTAAAAATCATGAGTTCATACTGATATCTTCAATTTTAGTCTAACATCACAGAGTTCAGTTAGCCTTCTCCTTTTCCTTACATTTACCTTATTTTTCTGACAGTGAGAAACCTGCCTCTAATTATCTACAATATATTAACTGATTTGTTCACCCCAGTGTAGTTAAAACTCCCAAGGAATACAGAAGTAGGGACAGTGGCCTCAGATGGGTGAGACTGAATTAATTAGGGGGTATTTGAGCTGGGTTTGGAAAGGTGGTTAAGACTGAAACCCATGGCACTGAGGACAAGATGATTTTGGTTGATGGGTAAAATTTTAGAGATCGTCTGTAGGAAACAGACATTAGTTCTGTGTCTGGAGACTAGGGTAAGGGTGAGTGAATGGACACACTGGCAAATACAATTAGAGGTAGGTCATAGAGAGACCAGATGCCAAGTTTTATGCCATGGAAACTTCTAGAGCGAAGTTTTACTAAACCTTAAATGAATGCGAATGCTTAAAGTTACCAGTTTCTGAATATTTTTTGAGCTTTTACTCTGTCAGATGTCAGACAGTGAGTAGAAGAGTGAGCGCGCACGCGCGCGTGTGTGTGTGTGTGTGTGTGTGTGTGTGAAAGAGAGAGAGAGAGAGAGAGAGAGAGAGAGAGAGAGAGAGGGGTTGCATGGGCCTTTTCCTTTCTTAATCAGAGTCCTACTAATGAGAGGGGACCTTGATTGCTGCTGTGACTGGGAAGTTTGCTAATTTATTTATTTATTTTTTGTTAATCCTCACCTGAGGTTATTTTTTTCTGTTGATTTTGAGAGAGAGTTGAAGGGAAGGGGGGGGGGCGGAGAGAGAAACATTGATGGGAGAGAGACACATCGATTAGTTGTCTCCTTACCTGCCCTGACCAAGGGTGAGAATGGAACCTGCAATCCAGGAATGTGCCCTTGACTGTGAATGAACCTGGGACCCTTTGGTGCTGAGGCCAATGCTCTAACCATTTAGAAACACTGGCCAGGGCATGACTAGGAAGCTTTGTAGCAGAATTCAGTTTTGTGTCACTAACTGGGTCACCGGGCTCCCATGGTATCAGATGCTTTAGGACAGCAGTGGGTATTCCTATTAGTTACTATAATACTTAATATTTGGGCAGGAGGAGGGAATGATTAATGCTCTTTTCCTCCTTGCCCAAGAAGCAGAACCCAGGAGTTGTAGGACTCTGGCAGGTAGGGAGCAAACTGTCAGCCTGTTACTGATAAATGCTGGGCTGGAGCATGTGTCCTGGGTCTGTGAGTGAGTGGGCTTTGTTGGACTTCTCCCCTGAACTTGTTAGACTTATCTACCAGGCATAGACTTGTAGGGCAAGCCTCTCAGATAGGGGCCTGCATGCTAGGTCAGGGAGGCACTGAATACCAGTGCTCTGCAGGTATGAAGGTCTCAAAGGGGAGGAGAGAAGAAGGGCTGAGCCCACCATGCTGTGCTTCTCCCAACTCACCAGCTGCAGTTCCTCCTGCCACAAGGCGTGAGGGAGAGGGAGAGGAGAAGTCAGAAGCATTACACCTCTGATGGCGCTCCCTCCACGTGCTTGTGTGAAACAGAGATAGGAAGTTCACCTGCAATATTTACCCTCAGAATGGGAGATAGTTTTAAATGTGCTGCAAGGACCTTTTGTGCCTACTAATTTCAGCTAGCCTTTACACCTGACCTTGTTGAAGGACACAGATGCTTGAGTAGGGTATAGCAATTTTGGCATTACTGAAATCCGAATTAAGAGGGAGGGTCATATGCTGGCACTCTTAAGAACCATGGCATATGGTAGGGTGTTTGCAGGGGAAAGGGACTCAGTATGACCAGTGGATATTGGCCAGAGGAGTAGAGTAAGGGGCCAAGGTGGGGTGAAGCCTCTGTTTATAATTATTCCATTGAACTTGAGAAAGCCATCTTTGGCATCAGCTAGCTCAAGCCTTTGATATTCAGAGGTGGAACCGGAGGTCCAGAGGCGTGATGTCACTTCTTCAGGCCTCTGCAGGTTTGTGGCAGATCATGGGCTTGGGCTTGGATATCCAGGTCTTGTCCAATCTCTTATTCTTTGCATTTGATACTTGATTGTCTCCATTTATCAATTTTCAACTTGGGGGAAAGCCAAGTTGGGTAGAAAGTGGAACCAAAGAAGCTTGGGCAGTTGTTTTTTTTTTTGTTTTTTTTTCATTATGGGGACCGGGACCACACGCCCGGACCCTGCCAAGAAGAGGAGGGTTGGGCAGTTGTTCTTGCCAACTAGCTGCAGTGGCTGGAGTTGCTTTTCCTTGGGGTCCATCCCCCCTGGTGCGAGCCCTGAGGCTGATGTGCTGCTTGGGGTCAGTTTGGGAAACAGGGCAAGAGGGAGAAGGGCAATAGAGCCTCCTCCCTCGTATTCCTTTACCCATTCACTCAATCAACCAAACAGTAATTCAGCAAAGAATTGGAATTTGCACTCCTCGGTAGAGGGGAGTGCAGATCCTAAGCAGTGGTCAGCAAACGGCGGCTCACGAGCCACATGCGACTCTTTGGCCCCTTGAGTGTGGCTCTTCCACAAAATACCGACTTCTGCGCACAGGCCACGAAGTTTCAATTGCACTGTGCGTGTGCACCCGCACGTGGTATTTTGTGGAAGAGCCACACTCAAGGGGCCAAAGAGCCGCATGTGCCTCGTGAACCTCAGTTTGCCGACCACTGCCCTAAAGGAATCGGTAGATGCTAGCTCTGTGCTTCGGGAAAACGCTTCAACTCTTAAGCTATGGAAAAGCTGCCAGTTTGCAGGATAACCATCCTACCAGCTTAGTGAAGGCAATGCAGTTGGCAGTTTAAAGAGCTTGTTGTTCTGCAAGGGGAACTGTAGCAGTGTCTGGCTCTTCAGGAATATTCTCTGAAAGCTGGGACCATCCTGGCCAAGTCAGGACATGTCTCCACCACTTTCCATCTATTTTTTAAACATACTTTTATTGATTTCAGAGAAGAAGGGAGAGGGAGAGAGAGAAACATCAATGATGAGAATCACTGATCGGCTGCCTCCTGCACGCCCCCTACTGGGGATCGCACTCCAACCCAGGCACGTGCCCTAACCAGGAATCGAACCATGACCTCCTGGTTCATAGGCCAACACTCAACCACTGAGCAACACTAGCTGGGCCAATTCTTCCATCCATTTTAACCCATATTAATGGAGCCTGCTGTGTGCCAGGTTCTGTGTGAGGCCCAGGCTCAGAAGATGTAAAGGAAAATAAGATGTGTCCTCTGCCTTCCAGTTGCTCACAGTCTAGTGAGGAGGCGGGTGTGAAATCACAGTTGCAGGAGGATTGATTTGCCTTCATTCCAGCTCCGGTTCCTGACGGCAACTAGCTCCTGGGCCAGGAAGAGCGGGGACAGGAGCCCTACAGGAGAGGGTCTCCTCACCCAGCCGGGCGTGGGGTGCATGCCCAGGAAGGCCTCCTCCGGAGCAGTGGTGTCTAATTGTGCCACAGCTCTTTTGCATGCACGGTGTCTGTCAACCTGGGGTGGAAGCTTTTCAGTGAGCTTCCGTGCCCTCTGTGCCTCTTTTGCTGGTCATCAGGGAACATTTGCCTGAGAGTGTTCTGCCTAGAGGAGGAGAAAAATTGAATCCTTGCTCTCTTGGTGACCGGCTTTTTCAGTTTGTGATAATTTCTGCAGGAACATGAGCTGCATTTAATTTGCTCTAGTTGGGTCATCTCAGGACCAGGCCTCTGGAATAGGATGAGAGTCTGTGATGGAATCTAGCACGTCCTTTTTAGTTTTCTGTGTACCCAAAGCTCTCCGAGTACTGTATTGCAAAGCTGCATAACTTTCTGCAGTGGCCCTGACCTCACAGCCTTTTGAACTTGGGGAACATTCCGTAGGAGTGGGCTCTTGGGCCTTGGTGTGGTCTGGGGAGAGATCTGAGGGTTCACTCCCACCAGTGGGGATGCTGGAGGAAAATCTGGCGTGACCCCAGCTTCCCTTGGAGGGGCTCACAGCACAGTGGCTTCTCTGTAGTTCCTAGCAGACCACTCAAAGCCCTTGATTGCTGTAGACCACAGCCAATAACAATGTCCCATCTTGCCAGGTTTGCGTATTTCTTGTCTTTTTAAAAATGTGAAATATATAAGACCTAAGAAAAGCCTGCTGTGTGCCAGGCTAATGTATAAAAATAATGTAGTGATTACCCCTGTACTCACTATTTTAGAAATAACACCTTACCCTTACAATTGCAGTCCCCAGGTACTTCTGCCCTGACTTCAGCCTTCCTCCTAGTTAACCAGGCATGAGCTCAATCATGATTTGGTTGTTTATCACTGCCATGCACTTCCTTACGACCAGCCATTTTTTGTTTGTATGATATTTTTCATTCTGTTGACTCTTTTTCCATTACTTGGTTTTGTTCTAGGGAAAAATGTCTGTGAAATTGCAGATTTGATAGGCTAGCTCTCTCTTTTTAGGGGGTCTAATGCATATGCAAATAAGCATTCTGGGTACCACCCCCATTTGCCTCTTTACCACATTTTTGCACACTGTCACTGGTGCCGGTCACACTTTGAGAAGCACAGGCTGCACCGTCTATAGTAGACGCTGGGCCAAACTCTGGCTTGCACCCACCATTGCCTTGGTCTTTCTCCTGCTGGGTTTGGCCCCTCTCTTTCCAGCTCTTCTCTTCTCCGAGCTCACCCTGTTTATCTCCTGGTGCTGCTCCAGGCTGGAAGCTGCCTGTTGGGGTGGTGTTTGCTGCTGCTGTTCAGAGGCAGTGATTGCTTTCCAAAGGCCACAGCTGAAATGAAACAAAATAAGCCCCTGGGTTTCAGGTGATGGGAGGCTGTTGTTGTATGCAGCATTTCTCCATCCTGATCAGCACGAGTATCACATTAGCTGATTCCTCGTTTGCATGTGTCTGCAGTCCCCTTGCCGACACAGTCTGCCTGGACACACAGGGTTGCTTCCTCCTGCCGCAGAGCAGCAGCTTTCTAACTGCCAGGCCACCTGGTTCTTGTACGGTGGGTGGAGGAGGGCAGAGCGCCCTGCTCCCCAGAGACAGTGCTGTGTTGAGGTACTGCATTGACCTGCACCTAATGGGGCAAGAGCTGGAGAAACCACAGCTGCTGCCTATTCTTACCTGTCTCACACCCTGTCCCAGACTAACCACAGCTGGGCTTCCCTTTGCTGATTACATTTCCCGCTGGAAAGCTCCCAAGTGGCCTCTACCTCTGCCGAGGGTAGTGAAGGGCAATGGGCTGAAGCTATGTGATGAAGGATTCAGGGTGGGCATAAGCTGGGACTTCCTTACCATCAAGGTAGGTAGTGGCTTACCAAGGACAGTGGTGACATCTGTATCTGGAAGGGCAGCTTTCCCAAACCGGGAGAGATACTGTCTGCCTGTCTGTCATGGAGGGGAGTGTGACAGCTCGCTGTTGGTTCCCAACCTTTAGGCAATTAGAGTCACCAGGGAAGTCTTACAAAGTGCCGACTTCTAGACCATACACTCTAAAGATTTATTTTCCATGATCCGGGGTTGAGGCCTGGAAAACCATATTTTTAATGGCTTCCGTTGCTAAGAACAAGTGTTTACATGGACTGAACATGAAGGGACAGGTGCTATGCTAGGAGCTCTCTATTATCTTCTGGAACTTCATAGCAACCCTGTGAGGTAGATACGATTGTCATCAGCCCTGTTTTACAGATGAAGAAACTGAGGCAGATTGATTAACTTGTCTAGTAATTAGGTTTCAGTTTCCTGTGATTGCCATAACAAATGACCACGAATCGGTGGCCACTGACAACAGAAATGTATTCTCTCATAGTTTTGGAGCCTGGAAGTCCAAAATCAAGGTGCCAGCAGGGCCACACTCCTTCCGGAGGCTCACAGGAAGGATCCTTCATTGCCGTGTCTGGCTTCCGGTGGCTCCCGGCATTCCTTGTGGCTGCACCACTCCACTCTCTGCCTCCATCTTCTCTTCTCTTTCTTAAAAGGACACTTGTCCTTGGAGTTAGGGCCCACCCAGCCAGTCCAGGGTGATCTCTTCAAGATTCTAAACAAGGCCCTGCCAGTGTGGCTCAGTGGTTGAGCATCGACCTATGAACCAGGAGGTTCACGGTTCAATTCCCGGTCAGGGCACATGTCTGGTTTGTAGGCTCGATCCCCAGTAAGGGGTGTATAGGAGGCAACCGATCAATGATTCTCTCTCGTCATTGATGTTTTTATCTCTCTCTCCCTCTCCCTTCCTCTCTGAAATCAATCAATTCTAAATAATGTCACAATCACAGGTTAGGATATGGTGCCAGCATTCAACCCAACCGGGTCTTGAATTTATCCACAATAGTGTGGCTCCTGAGCAGGTGCCTGTGACCACTTGACTTACTGGCTGTCTCTTCTGGACTGGCTGACTCCTAGATTCCTGCGGGCGAGCTGAGGTGTGGATTTCTTTGCTGTATCAGGGAGTTTGAACCCTTTGTCAAGCTTTGAGAAACCAGTGTTTTCTGCTACCTCTCTCCCATCCCCTCAGCCCTCTGCCATTTCTCCCAAATTCTCACAGCTTCCTGTGCCCAGGAGGGTGGGCCACAGGGGCCATGAGGCCATACTCATCCTGGCCTGGCCAAGCTGTATTTCTCTTGCCTCACCAGCCATGCCTCCAGGATAGGAATTGCTGGAGTAGCAGGTATAGTGAGAAGGCCATGGTATACTTAATAAAGTTGATGGAAGGCACTCTGCAGCCGTAAGGGTGAGCGAGGCACTTGTTAATAACAGTAATAATCGAATAGCCTGTTCTTGATTTCCTGCTTCTTTACTGTCTTGGCCCCAAGCAGCTATTTTCTAACAAATTAAAATCTACTCAGCTTCCTTTCTGTCCCTGAGTAAAACTTCCCTCAAAGCTCTTGCTGGCGACAGCAAGCCTTTTTAATAGACTTTTCCTTGTAGAACCATGAGACATATGTCCAATTAGCAGAATAACTTCCCTTAAATATACAAATAAACTGTTGACTGATAATGGCGGGACATATGTGAGGCTAATTTAAGGCAGCGTGGTTCAGGATCTGGGGTACCGCCCCCTTCCCCAGTCTGTTTCCAGGCCTTTCCTTCCCTGCAGTTTCTTGCTAATGGAACAGAGCTTCACGCCCCACATGCTAGAGGAGGAAGAGGGACATCTCTGTGCTATACACGGTCACAGCGCCAAGTACCTAAGCCACTCATTCATGTAGTGAAATAGTGCAGTTAATATTTAGTGAGCACCCACCACACCGTGTGCCAGGCACTGTGCGAGGTGCAGGATATGCAATGGCCTATTCTTTTTTTTTTTTTTTGATTAAATCTTTATTGTTCAGATTATTACATTTGTTCCTTCCCCCCCCCCCCCCATAACTCCCCTCCTCCAAGTTCCCGCCCCACCCTCTGCCCTCACTCCCCATCCACTGTCCTCATCCATAGGTGCACGATTTTTGTCCAGTCTCTTCCCACATCTCCCACACCCCTTTCCCCCCCAAGAATATTCAGTCCATTCCCTTTCTATGTCCCTGATTCTATTATAATCAACAGTTCATTCTGTTCATCAGATTATTTATTCACTTGATTCTTAGATTCACTTGTTGATAGATGCATATTTGTTGTTCATAATTTGTATCTTTACCTTTTGCTTCCTCTTCCTCTTCTTAAAGGATACCTTTCAGCATTTCATATAATCCTGGTTTGGTGGTGATGAACTCCTTTAGCTTTTCCTTATCTGTGAAGCTCTTTATCTGACCTTCAATTCTGAATGATAGCTTTGCTGGATAAAGTAATCTTGGTTGTAGGTTCTTGGTATTCATCACTTTGAATATTTCTTGCCACTCCCTTCTGGCCTGCAAAGTTTCTGTTGAGAAATCAGCTGACAGTCGTATGGGTATTCCCTTGTAGGTAACTGAGTTTCTTTCTCTTGCTGTTTTTAAGATTCTCTCTTTATCTTTTGCTCTTGGCATTTTAATGATGATGTGTCTTGGTGTGGTCCTCTTTGGATTCCTTTTGTTTGGGGTTCTCCGCGCTTCTTGGACCTGTAAGTCCATTTCTTTCACCAGGTGGGGGAAGTTTTCTGTCATTATTTCTTCAAATAGGTTTTCAATATCTTGGTCTCTCTCATCTTCTGGCACCCCTATAATTCTGATGTTGGTACGCTTGAAGCTGTCCCAGAGGCTCCTTACACTATCCTCGCATTTTTGGATTCTTTTTTCATTTTGCTTTTCCGGTTGGATGTTTTTTGCTTCCTCACATTTCAAATCATTGACTTGATTCTTGCGCTCCTCTGGTCTGCTGTCGGGCGTCTGTATAATATTCGTTATTTCAGTCCGTGTGTGCTTAATTTCTAGTTGGTTCCCCAATATAAGATCGAGGGTCTTATTAGTTTTCGTGTAGATCTCATTAAGTTTATCGGCAGCTTCTAAACAGTTCTTGAGAGACCTTAAAAGTGTGGTTCTGAACTCTGTTTCTTCCATTGACAATTTTGTCCTGTTTCTTTGTCTCCGCATTTTGTTATGCTTCCTTGGTGCACCCCCTAGTGGTCTTTGTTCGGAGTCTTATAGATAAATCTTGATTGTTGTAGCTAATTCCAGGGAGGGTTTGACCTCCAGGCCAAGTGGCTATGAGAATCAGCTGTGTCAGCAGTGAGAGAACTTCTGTCCTCTAGGGAGGTGCTAATCTAGCCTTTGCCTGAGGCTATCCGGCAAATGGTTCTGCGCTGGGCTTGGGCGGGGCGGGTCGCACAGGATCAACAGGGTGGTCCGGAGAGAGCAGTTATGGCAGCTCTCAGTCCTGTCCCCAGGGGCTCTGCCTCTCTGAGTCCCAGCACCCGCTGCAAAGCTCGGAGAGAAAGCTGCACTCGCTCTGACCGAAGCCAGACAGTCCACTTCTCCCGTTTGAGCCTGGGTCCCTAAAGACTCGCCCGGATCTGGTGCTCAGAGTCTGCGACTCCCTCCCGATTGAAAACAACAACCGCGCCCTCCGCCGCCAGCCCGCTCCGCGCACTCCGCACCTCAGAATTTGACTTCAGCACTGCGCCTCCTCTGTGTGTCCGTATGCGTTTCTCTTTCCTCCTAGTTGTAGGACTTCCACTCAGCCAGTGTTCCTGTGTTTCTGGGTGATGTCCGTTCCGTGTTTTAGTTTCACTTTTGAAGTAGTTGTTCAAAGCAGCAAACTCCGGCGTTAACCTATGCTGCCATCTTGGTTTCTCCCCCAATGGCCTATTCTTGAGGGGACCAGAGATAACTATCAGTTGATGGAACTCAGAGTGTCCACTCTAGGAGGCCAAGGATTCGATCTGATCGCTTGCTGCTTTATCCACAGCACTTGGAACAGCACTGGGCACATGCCAGGCTCACTAAGCACTTTGTAGAGGATTCGGGAGGTTAGTAAACAAGATAATGTCAGGTCTTGCTGAGTGCCCTAAAAGAGATAAAATGTGCTCATGGGAAAAAAAGTGACTGAAGATGGGCTGGGGAAGGGCTCTCTGACGGGGACTTTTCAGTTGAAATTAGAAAGTGATGAAAGAACCAGTAAGAAAAGAGCTGAGGGAAGACTGTTAGACGAAGAGGCAGGGTGGGCTACATAATTTTTGGGGCCCACTGCAAAAGCAAACTGGGGGCCACTGGACGTGGGTAAGTCAGTATGGCCTTCCTGTGGCCCTGCATCCTAACCTACAGAGACAACAGGCTAGGATGCAGGGCCACAGGAAGGCGATACTGACTTACCCACCCCCAGTGGTCCCCAGTTATCTCTGGTCCTCCTGTCTTTCAAGAGATGGCAACCTCTGCTGGGACATGCTCGGAACCAGGATTGGGGGTGGGTGAGAGGTCCCTGCCAAGATGCCTGTTGAACTTGCGGTGGTGATGCGAGTCTGGGATATGGGGGGGGGATTGAATAATGTGTATGACTCCGACCCTTCCTATTGTTAATGTAAAAAAAAAAACGATTGAAACCTGTACAGAATTTTTGTGAGTTTATTTGAGCCAAACTGTCGACGTAGCCGGGAAGCAGAACCTCAACGAATTGAGATAATGCTTCAGAGAATGGCGGGTTACATTTGTATTTATATATTGCAATCAAAGGAAAGGGATGTAGGTGGGTTACCTGAAAGCCATTGGTGATAGACTAGAGAGGCGGGAGAAAGCAAAGGGGGCGGGAAGGCCCTATGATTGGATAAAAAATAAAATGATGGACACATATTTAGGTGGGTGCAGGAACTTTTCATGATAATGAAGGAATTTGTGGTATCTGCCCTGGCGCCCAGCACATTAAGTTGTGCCCCAAGGGGTCCAGAAAAAGGGAAGTTACAAGTTACCTAGACATTTCAAAGGGTATGTTATCATAGATGCAAAAAGACAGATAGGCTCAGTTAAGGTAAAGGTTGACTTGTCAGTGAGGATATTGGCCTAGGATATAACTACCCACCATAACTGCTTTTAGTTAAAGTTTAATTTCAGACCATTCTTTGTGGTTACTTTCGGTCTTTGAGTTTGCAAGACTGCCATGCAGTTCTTCCCTGAGCCTGTCAGGTTAGCATGTGGCCCCTTTGTCCACACTATGTCTGCACCCTGGCTCCCAGTGGAGATGAAGGGCATTGGCAGAGTGTTGGCCTCCCTCACCTGGGCAACCTGGTTGCCACCCTGGGTGGAAAGCAGCTGTGACTGTGGGGTGGAGGCGGGGGGCCCAGGAGCCAGGGTCCTGGGGGTGAGGAGTGGGCAGCCCGCTAGGGATTGGGACTTTGTGAGCTGAATCCCTCAGTGTGTGCTCCATTGTCCCATCAGGCTTCACTTGTAAAACACGAATTCGAAGTTAAAATTAAAAATTTCAAGACAGCTATTAGTTTCCCATTGCTGCTGTAACAAACTATCACAAACTTAGTGACTTAAAACAATGCAGATTTAAAAACAACAACAAAAAAATACAGATTTATTCTCTTTCAGTGATGGAGATCAGAAGTCTGAAATGATTCTCACTGGGCTAAATTGAACACATCAGAAGAGCTGTGTTCCTCCTGGGGGCTGCCGGTCTTTTGTAGCTTCTGAAGGCCACCTGCATTCCTTGGCTGGTGGCACCTTTTCCCCATCTTTTTTTTTTTTTTTTAATATATTTTTATTGATTTTTTTACAGAGAGGAAGGGAGAGTGATAGAGAGTTAGAAACATCGATGAGAGAGAAACATCGACCAGCTGCCTCCTGCACATCCCCCACTGGGGACGTGCCCGCAACCCAGGTACATGCCCTTGACCGGAATCGAACCTGGGACCCCTCAGTCCGCAGGCCGACGCTCTATCCACCGAGCTAAACCGGTTTTGGCATTTTCCCCATCTTTAAAGCCAGCAATGTCTGGGCAAGTCCTCACTCTGCCACCTCTCTGGTTCCACTTGTGACCATTGTGACCACACTGGGTGCGGGAAGCCACCGCTTGCAGATACATACTGTCACGAGTGCGCACCAAGGAACATGGAAGGCCGAAGGACCTTGGGTGTTAGCAGGGCTGAGGCTAAGCACGATTGTTCATGTTGAGATAGTGGTGGCTCAAGGCAATTCCCTAGCCTGATAATCCTTTTACTGTTTACCAAACATCACCTTTGATATGTCTGTATACATTGTTAAAGGGCAAATGTGTATTCAAGTAAATAAAAGGCGGGCCAGGCCAGAGGTTGGTGTGTCTCTTTAAGAAAGAGGCTCCATCTGGCCCCCCATGCCTTCTAAATTCATATTTCTTGTATAGCATTTTCATTTGTGCATCGGCCCCTCCTTTAGATCCTGAACCCCACCGTGAAGGTAGCGTTAACTGGGTCCACCTGGGTAATCTGAGATAACCTCTCTGTCTCAAGGTCAGCTGATTAGCAACCTTAATTTCACCTGTAACCTTAATTCCCTTTTGCCATGTAAGGAACACACTCACAGGTTCTGTGTCATGGCCATCTTTGTTGGAGGGGGGAGTTGGCATTATTTGTCCTTCCATATTAAATCACAGGTGTGGGGCTCAGTGTGGCCTCACTGGTCACATGCCCATGAAGCTGGCCCTGGGAAGAGGAAATTGCAAGCCTAAAATCCCTGAGATGGGAATCCTTGGCTCGGTTACAGAGCTGAAAGGAGGCCAGCGTGACAGAGCAGAGTGAATGACAGGCCATGTGGTACAAAATGAGACGGGAGAGGCGAGCTCAGGTTGAGAACACAGGAACAATGAAGAGTTAGGAAAAACAGGCTGGGATCTGCCTTTGAGTTTTCAAAACAAAATATATGAAAAGTTTCAGATGCAATTAAAAAGTAGAGAGAATAATATGAAGAACCATATACCGGGCACCTAGATCTAAAAGATGTTGCTGTAATCAATGCTGAAGAATTTTAAATGATAGAAATCATGGCTTTTCTCCTGTCATTTCCGTGTGCATCTCTAACAACGGGTGTTTTCCTAAGTATTCATGTCATTATCACCATGAACAAGAAAGTGGAGCTGACCACATGTCACATAATGAAATTAACAGGAGTTTGTTTTTTTTTAACGTCATCTAATTCCTATGCATGTTCAGTTGCTCCCCAAATGCCCTGCCTGTTGATCTTCACATTGCACCTGAGCTTTGTACCTATTCCCTCTTAGCATCAGGCCTCTTTCTCTGAATCTTGCTGAGTTTTGTTTTGTGTTCCTTCCCACCAGCCCCCAACATCTCCAGGCTGTGAGGAAGTGAAAGAGACTCCTGTTCCACACCCAGGCCCATGGCCTGGACAGAGGTGATGGGGAAGGGAAGGGAAGGGACACGAAAGGAAGGGAAGGGAAGGGAAGAGGGCTGACTGCATATGTTATTCTGCTTGTGGACTGACATTGGTTTTCCTGTCTGTAATTGTCATTCTGGAAGTGCCATCACTCTTCCAGCGGCAAAGTAACTGTTGAGAACAAATTAATTATGTATCTTCTCAGTGTGTATGATTAAGGGGCACATGGAGGGAAGGGTTCTCTTTAGTTTTTCTGGCAACTAGGCTCCCAAATGGATGCTTTCCAGACTGAAGAGTGCGTGTTCTGGGCTCCTGTAGACATCTGGGTTTGTCTGTGTGGTGGCAGGCTTGCCCACTGGCAGGCAGAGTCACAAGTTGCCAGTAATATTATTAATCTTTTACATTTGCAGCATGTGCACTGTTTGCTGAGGGCTTGCACACTCACAGCCTATTCGTTGGGATTTCAGGGATGCTGGAACAACTTTCTTTCCTTAATACCTCCCTAAATCATTGCTGATGCTTGTAATTCCACCATTAGAGATTAATTCCTTTGGCTAAAACGTGTTCCCTATTAAAATACAAATATTCTTGGCAGCTGTGTAGCATGTTTTATTCATTAAGCTTTCTCAGCCATTAGCAGCTGCCCTCCCCAGATGCCCCCTCCTGCAACTTTCTTTTTGGATGGCCTTCTCTGAAACAGAACCTGTATTTTTGGAAACTATCCCATTCCATAGAATTCTACTCTCAGTTGCGGAAGCTGGAAAAACAGGCAGGTTAAAGAAACTCCTGCCAAAGTGACAACAACAGAAAACAATTTCCTGCATTACTACCTCTAGGGAGTATTTGCATTTGAACTGAAATTTTCTGGAGACACAGTGCTTAATGCACAGGAACCTGTACCCCTTCATTCTGTCCTGTCAGTGGCCTTACCCTTAGATCACTCCTTTATTGGGCTCCCTGATTGAGGCAGAGGTGAGAGAGGGTCCTGGCTGGACCACCTTGATAGTAGATCCAGTTTTTGTAACTCAGATTGGGCATTGGCTTGGAGTGGTGTTCATTGTGGGTAGCAAAGAAAGTGGAGCGGACCACATGTAACATAATGCCCATTCTGCAGAAGGAAGATTGAGGTGTCAGGACAACTACAGTTGGAGTGGGGCTGGAATGAAATGTTGTCTTGAGAAGCTCAGTAAACACAGTTGTAGATTGTTAGGGTCAGAAGACACCTTAGAACAGCGGTTCTCAACCTATGGGTCGCGACCCCTTTGGGGGTCAAATGACCCTTTCACAGGGGTTGCCTAAGACCATCGGAAAACACATATATAATTACATATTGTTTTTGTGATTAATCACTATGCTTTAATTATGTTCAATTTGTAACAATGAAAATACATCCTGCATATCACATATTTACATTACGATTCATAACAGTAGCAACATTACAGTTATGAAGTAGCAACGAAAATAATTTTATGGTTGGGGGTCACCACAAAATGAGGAACTGTATTAAAGGGTCGCAGCATTAGGAAGGTTGAGAACCACTGCCTTAGAAACAATCTAACTCTGGGAAAGCAAACATATTTCATTTGCTAACTCCGATTGATAAGTAGTTGTTGTCTTAGAGTAGAGTGGAGAATAAGTGAGTCTCCACCTGGGCTCAGTAACTGCATGTTGTGGTGGATTAGTGATGTCTGATGTGTGGTCACAGAGGAGAGACACGATGTTACCCACTTGCTATTCCTGATTCTGCTCCATCTCTCATTCACAAATGAGCCCGCTAAGGTTCAGAGAGCTGGGATGATTTGATCAGGATTACATAAGTAGGGGCAGAATTGGCCCACAATCCAGATCTCTTGTGTCCTGGTTCAAAACCCTTTTTTGTCCTGAAGTATCAAGGTATTCTAAGAAATATTTCACTGTGGTTAAAGAGCACTGTGGTCTAGGAGTCAGTTTCTGGGTTCAGGTCCCAGCTTTGGCACTAGTTAGCTGGGTGCCTTTACCAAGTAATTAAACCTTTCTGAACCATAGCTTCTTCATCTGTAAAATAGGGGATAATAATTGTGTCTATCTTTTTGGGTGGTTGTGGAATTAAATGAGATAATACACATATTATCTCATTTAACACATAGTAAGTACTTAATAAGTGTTAGTAACTTAGTTAAAGTGTTTTTTTTTTAAATCCTTACTGAGGACATACTTTCATTGATTTTAAAGAGGGAGAATAGGAGGTGGAGAGGGAGGGAGGGAGGGAGGGAGAGAGAGAGAGATTGATGTGAGGTTGAAACATCGATTGGTTGCCCCCTAGGGGATCAAACCCACAACCTAGGTATATGCCCTGACTGGAATCTAACCTGTGAACTTTCGTTGTATAGCACCACACTTCAACCAACTGAGCCACACCGGTCAGGCTAAAATGTTACATTTTTATTGCATTGTCCTTCTAGATTCTTGCTGGATATGGACACATAACCTTCCCATGGTCATCCCTCTCAGTGTCCTTCAGAGTTACCACTCAACACCCACTTCTCTGCGTTTCTCTGGGACTTCTGGGTTTGAAGTGCTCCTGGAATTGTAGTTTGGTCATGATACGACTCTCACAGTATAATAGCCAAGTGTGAGATGGTGCTGGGTCAGTAAATGCCTGCACTTCTGGGGCAGCTTTTGTTGATACACTTCATGCTCCACAGAAATTTGTCTTGGTTTGGAGCGTGTGATGCAGCCCTGGGGGCCTGCTGTGACTCCCCAAGGACCAGCTGCCGAAAGGGGCCTTGGGGGCTGTTTTGCCTGGTCTCCCCTCTGACGGGAACATCATTGTAGCATCTTCCCTGATACTGTCGCTGAACTGCTAAGCCATTGTGTACTTCCCACCCCTGACTTAGTTTGGAGACTGGGTACCAATGTCCAGCTGGTGCCAGCCCCATCCTCTTATGCCCACCTCTCCTGTGGACCAGGGGGAAAGGGACTTTGAGCTGACTCCTGCAGGATGAGTGGCCATCCCTTGCATTGTTTGACTTGCTCACACTTTGGGTCACAGTTTGGTTGCACCATGGCCATGTCTGGGGTTGCTTCCCTGCTTTCCATTGGCTGAGCCAGAGCAGAGCAGATGAACATAGCCCCAGAGCTGTGGCATGGGCCGGAGCCCCGTTATTTCCAAGGGAGGCTCAGATAAAGGGAGGATTGAGAGCTACACAGGGTGGAACTCCTGGCTCTGCTGTTAGTTCTGGGATGGGGGGAGGCAGTAGCATCGCCTGTGAGAGGGAGATGGCGGGGGGGGGGGGTTGGGGGCGGGAGGAGAGGAGAATGGGCCATCTGGGGCTAGGAAGAGGGGAGGGCTGGGAGGGAGGCCTGGGTCCTGGCTGAAGAGGGTTTTGACAGGTGAGAAGGGAAGAGAGTGGTAAAATTGTGGATCTTCCCGTGCAAAGTAGTTGGGAGGCAGAAGATGGCACAGGAGGTGACTGATCACTAAGGGGGTTGGGGGGGGGGCGGGTGGATAGTGAGTGAGTGGGGAGGTAAGATACGAGGTGGGAGGGTGCCTGGGTTGCATCATGCGGGGCCTGGTAGGAGTTGAATGTCATACCGAAGGCAGTGGGGACTTTTGGGGGGTTATCACTGAAAGCTGTTTTCTGTTTTCCATTGTGACCAGTGCCCTGTCCCTTCCGCCTCCTTGGGCCTCATGGTCTGTGGTCTTGTCCAGTGTTTTCAGTGGGAGGCCTTATGCCTCCTGGGCCTCCCTCACTTCCAGTGGTTCTCTGATCTTTGTTTGTGCAAGTGGTGCTTTCCAGGCCGCTGTATGTTCATGAATTTGTTCCTAATCTCCATGCTGTTAGCTGGTTTATTGGAACAGCTCCTGGGAGGCCAGACATGGCCAGGCGCCATGGCGGTCGTGTGGCCCAGCTGTTGGATATAGCTGAGGCTCAGCTGGGGCAGGAGTGGGGGGAGGGCAACACGGTGGGCCCATAGCAAGCACTGGCTGCCTGGATTTTTTTTCTTTGAGTTCATGAGGAATGCTTAACAGTGTGTTTGGAGGGGCAGCAGATTTTAGTAGAAAGGGACAGGTTTTGGAATCAGAAGATAATGACTCAAACCCTGTATCTACTACTTATTGGCTGAATAACCCTGCAAGGCCCCTAACTTTTTGGAGCCTCAATTCCTGCATCTGTGCAGTGGGGAGAATGATAGTACCCACTTCAAGGCTCTTGCCTGGGTCAGTGAGATAATGTGTGTCCAAGGTTTCATGCACTGTAAGTGACTGTGAATTCACTACTGAGGACCATTATCACAGTGTCTGATGAGCAAGATTTGTTCCCAGCAGCTTATATCATATGCTGGTACAGTGAGCCAACAATTCAAATAGAAACTAGTGATTATGGAGAAGAGTATGTGAAAATTACAAATCAGGGACCTATTTATACTTGTATTATGCTGACAAGTCATTTGGCAACTTAAGTTTGATTCTCATTTTAATATGAAATTATTAACTGAACTTGGGTGTTAGTAAAACGTAAGATGATAGGAAACATACGTACGTGGGCATTCACAGCCTTTATCATCTATTAATGAACACATAGAAATTGGATGAAGACAGGAATCTTTTGTTTAAAAGACTCAAGATGGATATTTATATAAAATGTGTCTAAAATACTATAATTGATTTAAAATTAGCAGTTTATATATTCTTGTAAATATTTCTTTATTTTCCGAGTCCAGCACGGCTAGAGAGTGGTCTGGTTCCTAAGTAGGGGCTAGGGGGGATTGAGAAAATGAAAGAGACACAAATACAGTAGGGAAAGCTGGGACTGGGTGGGAACACTGTCCTCTGATGGAGAGACAGGGTCCCAGAGCCAATACAGCATGTTTATTTTATACAGCGAAAACCAGGAAGTTTTACTAAAGGTCAAGACAAAGGAGATTATGTGCATTCTTGGGGGGCCTGAGTCGTATTCATTCCTGGTGCTTGGCTGGATTTAGATAACGAAACCCACCCCCTGGCACGTGGGCTGAAGGTCAAGCTGACAACGTTCCTACCTCTGGCAAGGTGTGTTTCCAGGATGCGGCTCTGCCAAGGCCACTGGATTCAGCTGACAATAATTAGAGAAATGCTCATGTGCCTTCCCAGGCGCTCTCTACATATTCTGGAATTAGATGGTGGTGTAGTCGCACAACTTAGTGAGTATAGTAACCACTATTGAATTGTACACTTAAAAATGGTAAGTTTTATGGTATGTGAATTATATCTCAACTAGAGGCCCGGTGCACAAAAATTTGTGCACTCGGGGGGGAGGGGGGCCCCTCAGCCCGGCCTGTGCCCTATCGTAGTCTGGGACCCCTCGGGAGATAACGACCTGCTGGCTTAGGCCTGCTCCCGGGTGGCAGAGGGCAGGCCCAATCCCTAGGTGCAGCCCCTGGTCGGGCTCAGAGCAGGGCCGATTGGGGAGTTGGGGCGCCGCCCCCTGTCATGCACAGAGCAGGGCCCATCAGGGGGGTTGGGGCTCTGTACCCTGTCACGCACAGAGCAGGGCCAATCAGGGGGTTGGGGCACAGCCCCCTGTCACGCACAGAGCAGGGCCCATCAGGGGGTTGGGGCGCCGCCCTCTATCATCCACAGAGCAGGGCTGATCAGGGGGTTGGGGTGCCGCCACTCTCACACTCAGGGCAGGGCCGATGGGGAGGTTATGGCTCTACCCCGTCACACACAGAGCAGGGCCCATGGGGGGGGGGGCGGTTGGGGCGCCGCACCCTGTCACGCTGATCCCGGTGCTGGGAGGCATATTACCCTTTTACTATATAGGGTAGAGGCCTGGTGCATGGGTGGGTGCCGGCTGGTTTACCCTGAAGGGTGTCCTGGATCAGGGTGGGGGTCCCCACTGGGGTGCCTGGCCAGCCTGGGTGAGGGGATGATGGCTGTTTGCAGCTGGTCACACACCCTTCAGGGTGGGGGTCCCCACTGGGGTGCCTGGCCAGTCTGGGTAAGGAGCTGAGGGCTGTTTTAAGGCTGGGGGTGACTGAAGCTCCCAACCACTCCTTTTTTTCTTTCTTTTTTTTTATTCTGGGCCAGCTTTAGCTTTGAGGCTTGGCTCCAGCTCTTAGGCCTCCGCTGCTGGAAGTAGGTTTCTGGCCTTTGCTTACAATGTTGTGATCCTGCTGGCTGCAGGTTTCTGGGGTTTTGTTTACCTTCTATATTCGTTACAATGTTTTTTAAACTGCAGGCTCAGAGGCCTGCAGCGGCAGGCGGGGAACGTTGGTTTCCTCCGTCACTGAAGCAAGCAAGCCTCATGTTAGTTTCAAGCTGCCTGGCTGCCGGCAGCCATCTTGGCTGGCAGTTAATTTGCGTATTGCCCTGATTAGCCAATGGGAAGGGTAGCGGTCGTATGCCAATTACCATGTTTCTCTTTTATTAGATAGGATTTTAAAAATAAAAATAACTAAAGCAATAACTTTATTATAAAAAAATTAGAGTCAAGAAAAATTACCTAGCCCTAACTGGTTTGACTCAGTGGGTAGAGCATCAGCCTGTGGACTGAAGGGTCCCAGGTTCGATTCCGGTCAAGGGCATGTACCTGGGTTGCGGGCACATCCCCAGTGGGGAGTGTGCAGGAGGCAGCTGATCGGTGTTTCTCTCTCATCGATGTTTCTAACTCTCTATCCCTCTCCCTTCCTCTCTGTAAAAAATCAATAAAATATGTTTAAAAAAGAAAAAAAAGAAAAATTACCTAGCCTTTTACCAGTTTAAACAGTATGATTTTGATATACTCTCTTCTAACCCTTTTCTATTATATCCATAATGTTTTATTAATATCATGAACTGTTTTTCTCATTTAACGTGTTATTAGCATTTTTACATGTTGCTGCATAGTGTTCATTTAAAATGGCTACCTAATATGCCATTGTGTAACTGTTACACAATTTACTTACCTATTTTCTTTTTCATGTCTTGGACTATTTTCTTAGGAGAAATTTCTAAATGATAGATTTTATTTATATATATGAAAAGAAAGAAAAACTGCAGACTGGGAGAAAATATTTTCAAATCATATATTAAATAAAGTACTCGTATATGGCAATTTAAAGAATTCCTGCAACTTAATAATAAGAAACCAAACAAGCCATTTAAAAATGGACAAAAGATTTGGATGGACATTTCACCAAAGAAAATATACAGATGGCAAATAAGCACATGAAAATATGCTTAACATCATTACTCTTAGGGAAACATAAATTTAAACCATAATGAAGTAACATTACACATGTGTTAGAATGACTAAAACGAAAAAGACTTACTCTATAAGCATTGGCAGGATGTGGAGGAACTCTCATACTCTGTTGATGGGAATTTAAAATGGTACAGCCACTTCACAAAATTGTTTAATTTCTTTATTATTATTATTATTATTATTTATTTTTTTATTGCTTAAAGTATTACAAAGGGTATTACATATGTGTCCTCCCCCCCCCCCCGCCCTTGACAATCCCCTGGCCTCCCCTACCCCCCAGTGTCTTATGTCCATTGGTTATGCTTATATGCATGCATACAAGTTCTTCAGTTGATCTCTTACCTTCCTCCCTCCTGTCCCCCAACCATTCGTGGCCTTCCCACTGCAGTTTGACAATCTGTTTGAGGCAGCTCTGCCTCTGTATCTATTATTGTTCAAAAGTTTATAATGGTCTCTATTATCCATGAATGAGTGAGATCATGTGGTATTTTTCCTTCATTGACTGGCTTATTTCACTTAGCATAATGCACTCCTGTTAAATTTCTTAAAAAGTTAAACATATACCTATCAAACAGTTTGATCATTACATTCCTAAATACTTACTCATGAGAAATGAAAGCATATGTTTATGTACCTGAATGTTTATAACAGCTTTATTTATACTTAACAGATAAATGAATACATGAATTGTGATATAGTTATACAACGGAATACTACTCAGTAAGGAAAAATGATCCCATTTCATCTCTTTGTTTTGGCTTATGAGCTATAATTCTTTTTGTTATTTTAGTGATTATATTAGTTTATAGCATACAGTGTTTACTTGTCACTGTCTACATTCAAATGACATTATACTACTTCACAGAATATAAGAATCTTACAATAGTATACTTTCTTTCTTCCCAGCCTTTATGATGCAATACATTTTGCTTTTACATGTATTATAAACTCTACATTACATTGTTTTATTTTTGTTTAAGTGATTACCTTTGAAGAGACAGAATATTAAAAAAAAACTCTTGTATAGTTACCCATGTGTGATGTTAGTGGGTAGATGGTATTTACAACCGTTACCCTGAATGAGATCCCTGAGGGAGTAAACCTAGAATATTGTATTTATCATGTTGTTTTCCCCCCTGTATTTTTTTGGTCCTTTGACATCGGGGTTTTGTTGACACTGGAGGAACTAATTCATAGAGAGAGCAAGCTCCTCACCTGAAAGCATGCCTTTCATAGGCACACCAACCAGTTCAGAGCCCATGCCACCAACCATCTCCTTTATTGAGTAGTTATTCTCTGGGACACTGTCCACCTGCCCCACCTACACCAGGGCCAGGTACCAAACAATGAGGGACATGCCCTGTGCTCCCAAGCCTACAGCAGTTATTCAATCTAGTCAGTCCTAAGCTTGCTTACTCTCCCTCACCGATTCTTTCCCACGGAATCTACAGTGAAAGCTCTTGCCCACATTTTCTCCTCCTTCCCCGTACTCTCGGCCAACCCAGTGCTTCCTCGTGTGGCCCTGCATGGCCTGCCAAGCCTGCTGCTGGGAACTGTGAGCGAAACTTCTTCCTTTGTGAGAGCCGTTTCTGTGTCTGTCTTGCCATATCTCATTAAAACAAGTCCTCGGTACCCTTACGACAGCACAGCAATGCCGGCTCTGGCTGCCAGGAGTACCTCACTTAACCTTCCCAGGAACCCTATGGACATAGCTGAGAAGAGAGACAGAGGACGCTCCATGGAGTGGGATTAAATTTGTCCTCGGTCTCCTTCAAAACATTTAGAAACTGCAACCTATTCCTCCCCTCCCCGTAAGACATGATGAATTTTACTTTGTTGCCTAAATGACAATTTAAAGCAAAGGGTGACATCAGAAAAGAGACCTTCCAGGCAGTCCTGGACTGATATCTTGGGATGAGGGGAGAGTTACAATTTCACGTTCATGATGAAAACACACATGTGGATCATAGTGTCCTATAAAATTAGGGAGGAGGTGCTGGAGTCCTCCCTCTGCACCAAAGTCTGCGTGGCAGAATTTTGTACATTTAAAGCTGAAAAAAGAAAAAAAGAATTAGCTGGACTTTTCTGTTTCCAGAAGATGTTGAAGAAGGGATGATTAAAAAAAAATGTCTCCCCCATTATTGATATAATATACATTAAAGAAATTTGGAAAATACTGAAAAACCTATAAAGAAGGAAAAATAAATACTCATGTAATCTCACAGCCCAGAGATGCCACTGTTAATATTTCAGTGTATTTCCTTCGGGCCTTGAGTTTTTGACTAGAAGAATTGATCAAAGGTCCTCCTCTGTTTTGGGATCTGTCACCTTCTCCTTCACTGACTCTTCCTGTGTGTGTGGGGTATGTATATATGTGTGTCTGACTGTCTCTTTCCTCTCTGTTCATACTCACCCCTAAATCCCATTGGGGATATTGCCCCATTCTGATGGGGAGCCCCGTTGATTCAGTCTGACTTTGGTAACTTTCTGCCAAGGTTGGGGGCCGAGACCCTTGCTCTTGGGATTTAGACACAAGTCAAGAATTGCCCTCCTTAGGCCTTTGCTCCATCCCTCTCAATCAATAACTAATCAACAGTAAGTTGATCTTATTAGCTTTTCACTGCCCCCTCCCAAACCCCAAACCAAGTTGACTAATGAGAGTGTTTTTAATTAATGTAACGCAGATTAAAACTCATTACAGCAAGGTTATTGGTAATGAGATAATCATAAGGCAAGTTATTGAGCTGGGAGTAAAAATGAAGTTGGAGGAGGGGCAGGGAGACCATGCCAGCTGTTTCTGCTATTTTTTGGGCAGGGATGGATGGGGGAGTAGGGGCTTGCCATGAGGGTACGCTGCAGTGACACACCCAAACCAGTCAGGGAAGCCAGGTGCTGGGTAAGGGCAGGACTCAGGTCTAAGGGGGAAATGGGTGATCAGTATTGGGGTAGTAGCAGAAGTAGGGAGATCTTTGGGGAAGAGAACCTGAAATTGGTGTATTTAGAATAGGCCTCTATAGCTCTTCTTATGCAGGGATGCTTTGCAATTTAAATGACACAGCTTGAAATTATTATTTCTGTCTATTAGGTTGTGGTCCAGACTTGTTCGACTGAACGAAGTACATACAGGGAGTAGATGGGCCTCAAGTTCTTTTTTTTTCTTTCTTTCTTTTTTTTTTTTTTAAATTTCAGCTTTCAAGAAAGATTGATTCCCTCACACCTCTGTCTCTATTCATTCATTGAGCACCGATTATACATATGCTGGGGCCTGTGCTAAGCTTTGTTATGCATTGCTTCATTTGGTCAACACAGTTATCACTTTTCTCTTCCTTTTACTGATGAGGAAACTGAGGCTCCAAGGTTTAGCAACTTGGCCCTGGTTATATGGCAAGTCAGTAGGAAATCAGGATTTGAACCCAGGTCTTTTTGATTCCATAGCCAGAGCTATTAGTCATTATGTTTTATGATCCCCTCTTATTGTATTTAAGACCAACGCCAGCTTGCATTGGACTTTTATACCGGCTGGACTTGACTCAAGTTCCATGGCCACCCTGGTGCCCTCCCCAGCACCTGGCAGGCCTGGGAGAGCTCAGCAGTACCTTTCCTGCCTGCCATTGGTGATTCTAGTTCCATGGGTGCATGTGCACTTCTCGGTCTACATGGTAAGCCCTTGGCTCGTGAGGGCCCTGGTTATATTTCCTTGCCTCCCCACAATGCTTGTACACAGAGAAATTCAGCTGATGCCTCTTCCTGGCGCCTGGGTGAGCACCCCAATATTCATCAAATACTGGCTCTGGGCCCTTAGGAATACTACTGAACCTCTCTGGGGTTATTTCTTCATCCTTAAAGATACATATTAAGGTCATTTTACAGAGATATTGTACAGATTTAAAAATGATAACCACTGCAACCTACATTTGAATGTTTACTGTAAGCCAGAAATAGTACTTAGAATGGGGCACTAAATAAATGATTATCCAAGTGTTGGTGAGGATGTGGAGAAAAGAGACATCTTGTGCACTGTTGGTATAAAGGTAAATTGGTGCAACTACTATGGAAAACAGTATGGAGTTCCTAAAAAAATTTAAAATAGAACTACCTATGACCCAGCAATTTTATTTCTTGGTATTTATCTGAAGAAAATTAAAACTCTAATTTGAAAAGATGTATGAATATCCCCATGTTCATTGCAGAATTATTTATAATAGCCAAGATATGGAAACAACCTAAGTGTCCATGAATGGATAAATGGTTAAAGAAAATGTGGTACATAAACACAATGGAATATTACTCAGCCATAAAAAAGAATGAACTCTTGCCATTTGCACTAACATGGATGGTGAGGGCATTATGCTAAGTGAAATAAGTCAGGCACAGAGAGACAAATACGGTATGATCTCTTTTATGTGTAGAATCAAATCAAATCAAAACAAAACAAAACCAAGCTTACAGATACAGAGAACAATGTGGAGGTTGCAAGGTGGGAGAAATGGATAACTTTTTTTAAATTTAAATGAATAATAATTTAAAAAATGACTATTTATTTATGATAGTTGTTATTAATTTATAAACCTGAGCTGTCCAATATGGTAGCCACTAGCCACATGTGTCAATTTTAATGTAAATGATTTAAATTTGGATAAAATGAAAAATTCAGTTCCTCAGTCATATTAGCCACATTTTAAGTGCTCAGTGGCCACTGTGGCCATGTAGGTAGTGGCTACATATTGGACAGTGCAGGTACAGAACACCTGCATCATTGCAGAAAGTTCTGTTGAATGGAACTGTTATAAACTGACTTTCATTTACCTGCATGTCCCTCCTGGTATGTATGCCTGTGTAAGTGCTCAGAGAGATGCGTAGTATGAAGGCCCAGATTCAAGGGGATGCAGAGATTGGGAGATCCTGGAAGCTGTGCCTCTCACTGAGCACACTCGCACGGTCAGGGACTGGGCCCTGGGTAGGAGAGAATGCCTGTATGTTTCCTGCTCCCAGCAGGCTTAGCCCTTTAAAGTACCAAATTAAATGATGCTGAAAAGGGGGAGGGGTTGCACTGAATCAGTAGTTTCTTAAAATTCCGAGTGTTACCTGCCTTCTGATCCCAAAGGACAGTGAAGCTGCAGGAGCCGGAGCTGGAAAGGACCCTGGAGAGCAGAGGGCCTGCTCTGGTACTCAGAATGGTGTCTTTTGGCCTTAAAAGAGATTTTAATTTTTTGGTGAGTGGCAGTGTCCCTCACCCTCATGTGACTGTGTGTGTTTATTTAGAAGCTGGCTGAAGGTGATTTTGGAACCTCTTTAGTTGAAATATGAGCAGCAAGTAGATGCTGACTCATTTCCATGGATGATGGCTTTGTGAGTGTAAGACCTATAGTCACCATCAACCTACACTATGACACATGACTTGCCCTGAGGTACACAGAGCGAACAGGGGACACACATGATTTACCCTAATGGCGGATGTGCCAAGTATCTGGTGAGTCAGTAGACTGGGCTTGTCAGGAAGCTGGGCTTGTGTCACCAGAGGTGGCCCACGCAGAGCATTACCTAGACACGGTCCTGAAGGTGACCATCACTTTGTGCCAAGAGACACCCTACCTGAGACTGTCTTATGCCATAGATGAGGGGCAGCAGAACACTGGCTCTGTTCCCTGGTGGGAAGGCTTGGCAGGGTGACACTGATGTTTTCTGAGGGCTGCCAAAGGCAGACAAATGCAGTTGTGCATCGTCAAAAGAAAATGGTAGAAGTATTTAATACACACACGCACACGTACACAAACACACATACATACATGCACAACGCACACAAACACATGCACACACATACGCATGCATGCACTCACATCCTTACAGACCCACACACTGCACACAAACGCACACACCATACACATGAATACACACACACAGATGCACGTGGTTATGTTCTCTCATTCTGAAATGCCCCCTTTTTTTACCCTAATCTATTCAAATTCAGTTTCAGGGGCTAACCTTTTATATAAGCCAGAGTCTAGTCATGCCAATAATTTGAATGGGGAAAATTTAATAAAAAGGATCATTAACTAGTAAAAGGTAATTTACTCCTAAAAGGAGTAAAAGAAGATTCTAAGGGTACAGAAGTAGCAAACGCACAGAACAGCTGTTCCTTCTAGGGCCAAGGGGTAGTGAACCAGGACAAAACTGAAGACTCAGCCAAGGCTTCCCACCTGCAAAGCTGAGCTGCCTAGGTGGTGAGGAGATGTGGTGGAAGGCGTGGTCCATGGGGGCAGCCTGCCTGGTGGCGGAGAAATTGGCTGGAGCTGATGTGCAGGAGAGGCCTGCTGGGTAGTCAGAACACTCGCTGGGGGGTGTGGGTCTGAGCTGCTCCGTGGGAGGGGCCCATGAGGTGGAGGCGAAAATTATTGGGGATGGCTGGTCTGTGAGGACCACTGAAGTGGGCACTCCCAAGCCACTGGCCTGCTGGCTGTTGTGCTGAAGGCAGCGCATTGGGACCAGCAAGAGAGAATCCTTGCTCTGTTGTGGCCTCCACTGTCCCTCCAGAGCCCTGTTGACAAAGCCCAAAAGCCACCATCTGACAGGAGAAATGACACAGGGTCCTGCTCCAATGTCACAGTTCAAGGCAAAGAGGGTGGGCTTGGAGCTGAGAGGCATCTGTTCATGAGTGGCACATACCCCGCTTCTCCTGCCGGTATCCAAGCCTTTCCTCAGATTCCAGCCTTTTTGGGCCTTCCATCCGTGAGCTCCCATGGTGGATCCCACTGCCACATATCTGTCAGGTCTCCCCTGTGGAAGTGGGCACAGCACTCAGCCTGCTGTAAGTCCCAGTGAGTGCACAATGGTTGATGTCTTTACTGCAAGGGGAGGCAGCAAGGGTGTGTATCCTTACCCTATTTTCCAATCCTCTGTTCCATTTGGTATTGACCCTGGAACAGCTTTGAGTGGGGGCTGAGTGGGCCTCCTTAGGGTGGGGGATGGCTGCTGGGTGCCAGGGCAGCCTCACTGGAGCGTCTGGCTGGACCTGAGCTCTGGTCACACCTTGCTTTAGAATTAATGGGTTGTGGATGCCTTTCTGTCCACCTGTTGAATAATGTGACCTCTCCTCCTCTGGGTTGGAATTGGGGGACAATTACTTGAGCTGAAAAAAGTCATCCTATATAATAAAAGCCTAATATGCAAAGTGTCCGTTCGACCAGTCAGCTGTTCAACCAATCAAAGCGTAATATGCTAATGATGTGCTAAGGCAGCTCAACCGCTCACTATGACGTGCACTGACCCCCAGGGGGCAGGCAGTTGACCGTGCACTGACCACCAGGGGGCAGACAGTCAACCAGTCGACCAGTCACTATGACGTGTACTGACCACCAGGGGGCAGATGCTCCAACTGGTAAGTTAGCTTGCTGTTGGGGTCTGGCCTATTGGGACCGAGCGAGATGGGCTGGACACGCCTTGGAGTCCTCCCGCGGTCCCTCCCCAGCTGGCCAACCTCCTGCATCCCTTCCCGGCCCCAGTTGTGCACTGGTGGGGTGCCTCACCTGGCCTGCGCCCTCTCACAATCCAGGACCCTTTGGGGGATGTCGGAGAGCTGGTTTCAGCCCAATCTCACAGGCCTCTGGTTTGTTTATAACAGCCTGGACCCTTGTATTGTGAGGATGTGCCCAGTTCCATGTTTGACTGTATTAACCTTCTTTGTTGCTTCCTTAGAACAAGGGTTTGAGTGTGGCCTTGGCCAGCCATCGCACTACTGACCTTATGTTCCAAATTCTTTTAATATGTTTTTATTGATTCCAGAGTGAGAAAGGGAGAGGGAGAGGGAGATTGAAACATCAATGATGAGGGAATCATCCATTGGTTGCCTCCTGTATGCCCTCTACTGGGGATCAACTGCAACCCGGTCAGGGCAGATGCTCAAATTCTTAAAAAAGAGCCCTGGCCAGTGTGGCTCAGTTGGTTGGGCATTGTTTCATGCACCAAAAGGTTGCCGTTTCGATTCCTGGTCAGGGCACATGCCCGGTTTGCCAGCTCGATCCCCAGGTGTGGGTGTGCAGGAGGCAGTCTATCGATGTTTTACTCTCACATCCATCTTTCTTTCTCTCTCCTCTCTCTCCCTCTGTGTCTAAGAAGTCAATAAAAAATATATATATATAAAAAGAGAGAATCTATCCCATCCCTCACAATCCTTTAATTCATGTAGAGTGTGCTGTCAATCCTTAATTCTCTTTTCCCTATAATCTCCTATCTGGGAAAGAAGCTCCTCCATGGCCCAGCTTGGATTAGTATCCACATCAAGGCTGGAGGATTCTGCCCAGGGGAATGGAGTCATGTGCACAGGCTTCCCTGGGGGTACCTTGGGCTGGGAGGCAGAGGTGTCCAGCAGAACCAGCAGTGGGGGTCCCTCAGGGCTTAAGGACGTCCTGCCTCTGCCTGGAGTCTGTGGCATCTGCTCTGCTGCAGTGGGAGGGGGCAGATAGGCTTCCTGGCTGCTGGGATGAGGATGTTCAGGGCTATACTATTCTCTTCTTAATTTCTAAAGTAAAGTTTTCTGTGTGGTTCACTTGGCAACTAATTATATGGGATTTTTCAACATTTCTTCCATGTTTGTTGCCCACTGTTATTTAACTCTTCATGTGGTTCATTGCCTCCAATATGTACTTAATTATGTCAGCATCTTTCATAGTACTTAAGAGAGGGTGAGTCCATCATAGATGGTCACCCTCTCTTCGTTGACTTCATGGGCAGAAGAGGTACAGGGTTCCCACAGGGCACTGGACTCCCTTGCCTTCTCTGTGTGCTCATGGGCCCACCCTACCTCAGAAGCTGTAGCTCCAGGAAGGCAGGGCCCTCAGAGCTCCCAGACCCTCAGTTGAGCTGGGTGATGACTGGGGATGCACACCCTGGGGGCTGATACCCTCCTCCCAGCACTGGAAGGACAGGTGGGCATCAGGCCGCAAGTTAAGGCTGTCTTGTCCTAGACAGCCTGCCCGGTGGCCTGCTCCATGTGCCAGGAAACTTTTTGCTCCAGTTAATATGAGATCACTGCAAAAGTTTGCTGAGTTGAAAGAGCTCTAGGTTTGGAGTGTTTTCTAGACTTAGAAAAAAAAGTATTAGCTACTTCTTGATAAGCAAACCATCTGAGTTTTTTATCTTTAAAGATACCAATACCTGCCTCCCTGAGCTGCTATAAGAATGAAGAGAAATAATGTATATGACCATGTTTTAGAAATCGTAGGTCTCCATACAGATAGTATTATTAATATGTCTGAGGGTTGGGTGGCAAATGCATTAACTTGATGTACCCTTGAATGAATCATTAGTAGATGAGATTTGGTTAGAAGCCTTGAATGAACACCCATTTCTGAGGGAGTGGGGTCCAGACCAGGTAAGTTTGATGGAAAGGAGATTGGAAGCATCTGGCCATATGAGAAGGCCAGCCTTGGTATGAGGTTGCAATTGACTGCTCTGGGTACCATGATTGAAGGAGAACACTGAGAGAAGAGGTGAATGAAGGTGTGTGTGTGTGTGTGTGTGTGTGTGTGTTCTGAGGGTAAATCAGGTTTTCCAAGCAGAGGGGCAGAGGGTCGATGCCCACTGGACAGGGTGCACTCACACCTCTCTGGTCTTGGCCTGTCTCCCTGCAGGTGCACCTCCGTTCTGCCCGGCGTCTCTGTGAGCTCTGCTGTGCCAACCGGGGCACCTTCATCAAGGTGGGCCAGCACCTGGCAGCCTTGGACTACCTGCTGCCTCAGGAGTACACCAGCACACTGAAGGTGCTGCACAGCCAGGCCCCGAAGAGCAGCATGCAAGAGGTCAGCCAGGTCATCCGCGAGGACCTGGGCAAGGAGGTACCTGCCTCTGCCAGGAGGGCTGGGCCCTGGGACGGTATGCTTTTGAAAAGGCCCTGGCAGATTCTCACTGCCAGGTGCTGAGGACCCACTACTAGTGCAGAACCACACTTCACACAGCTTTCAGTGCTCAGATCAAAGAGGTTAGAAGGAACCAGTGTTTCTCAGTAAAAAATATTAGTTGGACCATATGAAAGGAGTGATATTCTACTGCAACCTAATATGATTGGTTCAACCTAGTAATATCTATCAAGTATTGAGGGTTTCTCATGTGCCGACACCTGTGCTGTGTTCATTCCATGTACTATCTCACTTAATTCTCACCCAATGGCAGGTACTGCCATTAACCTCATTTTGCAGAAGAGGGATGGAAGCTTAGGTGCTAAGGTAAAATGTCCAAGGACACTTTTAATATGTGATTCCAGCATACTGCTCTCTAATCCTGTCAGCGGGCTGTCCAAATCATTTGGTGCATTGGCTTTCCCGGAACATCTGTGGCAGGCAGCCATCAGCCTCTGCTTGATTACCTCTAGTGATGGGAAGCTCATTCTCTCATCTGCTGCCCTCAGTGGTCTCTTCTTTTGTTAGTCATCTCTAATTATAAAAGTTCTTCCTCCTAAGGCCTAAAACCTGCCTCCTCAAACCTCACTTTTCTGATCTTTATTCTGACACTTAGAGCAACAGAGAAAGGGGCAAAGGGTCCCTCTGTCCACAGCCCAGATCACATTCCTTTGGACTTATGCTAGTGATCTGCAGGATGTGTGGACCCTGAACTAGGCACAGTGACATGGGCCCTCGCTGGCCTGTTCTGGTTGTCTTGCTTCTGGGGACAGGGAGGGGCTTGAGTAGCTGTCTGCAGGTTGCTGAGCTGTGGGTCAGGCCCAGCCCTACAAATTGTGAGCTGTAATCTGAGGGTACCTCGGCTATCTCTACTAAAAAAACTTCCTCTCCACCCTCACCTATTACTCTATTTGCAATTCTCCTCTTTGATAGAGAATCCTTTGGGTCTTCTAGAATTTTTTTCTGAGCAAAATAATCTTAAAGTCAAGCCCTGAGCAGCTAATACCTTTGCTGAGATGAGTTTATAGCCTTTGATGCCTCCCATTTGCCAGGTCCACCCCATCCACTTTCAACTTGCCCATCCGTTTCATGACTAAGTCTGGGTCAGGCACAGTAGCTTTAGAGTTTGGGCTCTAGAGCCAGGAGTGTGGACCATGCACAAATTATTTATGTGGCTCCTCACTTTCCTCATCTGCAAGATGGGAGAGTGTGCTCTCCTCATAGGGTTGTTGTGAGGATTAGACGTGATAATGACTATAAAGTGCCTTTGTGCCATCCCTGACCTGGAGCAAGTGCTCGACAAATGCTAGTTACTACTCAGACCCACCGTGTACCCTTAGCCCTCAGTGCCTATGCATGGTCTTCTGTCTGCCTGCAATGTCTTATCCCATCCTCTCCCTGTCAAGGGAGTCCTTGTGTTTCTAGACCATTCGTCCATCTATGCAACCATCTGCCAAATGCCAGGCACAGTGCTGAGTATCCTGACCAAAGCCCAGCTCTCCTGTGAAATTGTCTGTGATCTCTGCACAACTTTGCTTCCTCTACTCGTGCACCTTATGGCTTGGTTATATCTAGGAGGTTCCACTGCAGGCACTAAAGTCTTTAGGAAGAAGATTCTTATGGTCCTTTTACTCTGTATCTACAGAACAGTATCTGGTTGTACAGTGGGTGCCAGTGTTTGTTGAATGAACCATTGGACGAACGAGGGACAGCTTCCTCAGGTTACTCAGGATGGAGAGTCGGGGAAGAGGCTTCATAAAGACCAACTGTTCCATTTCTTTGGTCTGCATGGAGCTGGCCTGGCTATTTGTCCCTGAATGTAGAGCTGGTATCGGATGCCCAGCATCCAGCCAAAGAGGTCCCACTGGCCTAGAGGGAGCCTGGATCACACAGGAGGGGGAGCATAGAAACCTTTTGGATTTCTTTTCCACTGAGGAACATGGGGGAGATTGAGCGAAGGTGAACCCCAATTTAGGGCTGCGGTCAGGAGCACACTGCAGGCTGGGAGGAGCAGGGTTAGGATGGAGGGACCCCTGGCAGATTGGACAGGATTGGCACCGTGGAGGCTCATGCATGGCTTTGCTTCTTGCCAAGACTCTTGGCTTCCTGCTTCCTATAGCACGAGATTCACCCCCAAATTAAAACTAAATAAATCACTGTAATAACAGTGTGAAGAGCATCATTGCTGGCATGTGGCAGCTCAGTGCGGGTGGCTGCGAGGGAGGAAAGCTAGCAGATTAACCCTTGGAGGTCGACTTGTCTGTGGATAAAGACCCTGATGGTCCTTTTACCCTGTACCTACAGCCCCAGAACAGTATCTGATGTATACTAGGTGCTAGCATTCGTTTAATAAACCAATGGACCAACGAGGGACAGGAGGGAGGCTAGAGCAGGTCAGTGGCTCTCTCTAAGCCATGATGAAGCGAGATGAGAAGTTTGGGGTGTCAGCAGTCATGGTGGACCCACCCAGCCAGCCAAAGGATATTTGGGGTTGGAAGATTTCACCTGCATCTTCAGGGCCTCTTCTCCAGGCCACCTGGCCAAGTAGTCCTGAGTGTGGTGGCCTGTGGCTCTGCCCCATGGGTTGTCTTGAGCCCTCTGAGAGAGGGCAGCTGATGACAAGGTCACGGTTCTGTGGGGGCATCCCTCACAGCTGGGAAGCTCAGAAACCTCTGGTTTCTTACCCCGGCCCCCACAGGCACACAATCAAAGCCTTCCCTCCCATTCCTCCTCCTCCTCCCACCCGGGAAGATGGCATTTGTTCCCTGTGACACACTTTCTCAGTCTGTGGGTGGAGGGAGGGGAAAGGGGCTGTGCGGGGAGCAGGGTAGGTGGGTGTGGGGGTGGAGGGCGGGGAAAGTCACTCACTTTGCACTTCCCTCCTCCTCAGTCCCTCCTGTGACACTTCTCAGGGAGCAGCTCTCCCCCCAGGAAGATGTTTGAGCAGCCCCTCTGACCCTGGGCTCCATGACTGCCCTGGGACCCTCAGTGGGAAGGTCCATTTCCTCCCTGGTTTCAGGAGTGTTTAATGGAAGCTGATCTGGAGTCCTTAGGTGAGCTCTGAGGTTACCTGGAACTCAAAGACAGTGTAGCATCCCTAGATCTCAGACTGGAAAGAGGGACGGGTGGCTCTAGGCTGGTATATTCCAGCCTGGGCTGGTTGGTCACAGCTATGCCTCTCGGGACCCTCCCATTAGCAGCGACCTTAAAGGGTCACTAGTGCTCTCAGACCAATCCCTGTCCCAGGCGGATAGGGCTGGCCCTGAGAGGTGTCCACACATGGGAGTCGGGGGTGAGAGTGAGGTTGCATGATTTACAGTCGGTTCTGGATCAGTCCAAGTCCCTGGGCTTCATCCAGTGTGAGCAGTGTAGAGGTGAGGGCAAGTGAGGGGATACCATCCTGGCACAAGGATTGGCGTGGGCAGGAAGTGTGCGGCTGGGGGGCAGGAACCACAGAGCTAAGGGAGGGGCCTGTGAGCCATAGCAAGACCTCAGATCTTCTGATACCCAGGCCAGTGCTTTGTCTTCTATGTAACAAAACTGTCTGGCAGAAATCCTTTTGGAAATCAGTTTTCTATGTGTTTGTGTGTGTGTGTCTTAGAAGTTTCTCAGATAGTATTACCAGAAAGAATCTTACTTTTTACTTTTTCTTTTGAATGCTAGGCTTACGTTTGGAAGGACAGGTACTGGGAAGCAATCAGGAGCCTGAACTCTAGGAGGTGGGGTCGTTTCTGCAGCCTCAAAAGTGACCTGGGTTTGGAGTGGGTTGGGGATGGCCTCAGGCTTGGTCTCCTGACTGCCCTTGGGGCTGCGGGTCCAGGTGCGGTGCTGAGCTTGGCCAGCAGATGGCGCCTGAGCCTGAGACTCAGGGAGGGGTGTTTAGGATCTGGGACAGACACAGGCCTAAGCCATGAGGCCGTTGGCCATTTGGCTCTGAGTTGGAAGGCCTGGTAGAGTTCTACCCATCCTTACACCTTCCCCATCTGGGTTAGGCATCTTCTGAGGTTCCCATCCAGACTCGGCCTGTAGTTCTGTGGTTCAACACCTTTCCCTTCATTCTTCCATTTCTTGTCTCTCTTTGTTATACAAACAACTGGCATTTAGTGAAAAGAGCACAGTGCTGAAAGCTGTGGGTACAGCCAGGACCTACTTCTGTCCCCTGTAGTCTGGGGTCATTGAGAAGTACATTCATCACTGTAATACCTGGCCATGTAAGTACCCATGGAGTTTGCAAGAGAGAGAGGGAGGGTGTGTGTGTGGAGGGGGAGCAGGAATGGGACAAGGAGAGGGAGAGGTTACATTTGGGTGGATGGAGGCTTTTTGGAGCAGGTGGCATTTGACCCAGGCTCTCAAGGACGGGTGAGACTAGAGGAGATGGAGGTTGGAGGAGAGGATTACTGAGTAATGATTAATGAGATGGGATAAGCAAAGGTGCAGGCACAGGAAAGCATAAAGCACAGAGAGTGCATGGTGAATGGTCTTGTTGACTAGAATTTGTGGAGCTGAGGTTGCAAAGTTGGCACTGAAGTCACATTATGAAGGGTCTTTGAATGTTCTTTTCATAACATGAGCCTGAGGAAGAGGAAGACTTGGAGAAGGATCTGAGCTAAGTAGGATGGAGTGGGACAGATTTAGTAATATGGGAGATGAGCTCATCCTTTATAGGTGGGGAAGGTGGAGGTAGGAGGTTTGTGGTTTGGTGGAGAGCTTGGGGATAGGAGTTGCAGGGGGGATTTAGGAAGAGATGATAGAATTGTCGACTGCACTGGTACAGTTATCTTTGGTCATGGACACAACATATCCCTCCTTTCCTTCTTCCCCAACACATACGGGAAGTCCAATATCACTACAATACATTTTAGTAAATGATTCAGTTTTGTTTATTGTTCTGGAATATAGTTGTATCAGATAAGGTTCTTTCTAGCTTTGAAATTCTATGAAAAACAGAAGGAAATGAGGTCAGCTACTGGAGTGGAACATATAATATCTTTTTAGGGGCACTGCTTGTACTAGTGGTGGGATATCAGGATTTGACTTGCGTACTCTGAAACATGTTTCCTTAGTCTTTTACCCCTGAGCTCCCATGGGGTGGGGATCTAGACTTGACCTTGTTTTGTAACTTCCAATACTACCCAAGGGCAGTGCTGAGTGTTGTAGGGGCTCAGTATTCTTGATGCACCATTTGACCGGAGTGGCTATGAAAATGCAGAAGAGAACTGTCATGCATCAGACTGCACACCCTGTAGTTTCATATGAATGTGTAGGTACAGGTGAAGGCTGACATTTTTGTTTTGTTTCAGTCAAGGTATAAGCAAAAGTTTAGAAAAGACAAAAAGAAACCTTTCCTCCAAGAACACCAATTATTTATCAAACTTGGTGGGGTGGCACAGAAAAGACACCATGGCATCAGGACTAGCAGGAGCAAAGGTGGACGGTGGGAGGTGTGGCAGGAGGCCACCTGGCCTGTGCAAGGGGCTCCTGGTGGTGGGAGCACTGGGTGGGGGGCAGTGCAGAGACTGGAGCAGGGGCTGTTTTGGAGGCCTCGGGGCCGGGGAACAGGGTGGCGGGCATAGATCAGGGGTGGGGAACCTTTTTCTGCCAAGGGCCATTTGGATATTTATAACATCATTTGTAGGTCATACAAAATTATCAACTTAAAAATTAGCCTGCTATATTTGGTCAGCCATTTAATTTACTCACTCTTGATGCCTTGGCAGGGCCTGACCAAATGGTTTCGAGGGCCAGACATTCCTCACCCCTGGCACAGATAGTGGTGGAAAACTCTGGGGTGCCCCTTATCATCTCTGCAGGTCCGCACACAGGGCCTCTGCTGGAGAACTTTGTGAGAACTAGGAGAAGGTGGCCCTCTGGGCATCCCTTCCTCCAGGCTGTGGCAGCTCTACCAGAGCTGTATTTCATTCTTCTCTTAGAGAAACAAGAACCAACAGGATGTGTGCGTGCGCGCGCGCGCGCGTGTGTGTGTGTGTGTGTGTGTGTGTGTGTGTGAGAGAGAGAGAGACAAATATACAAAGAGAGACTGATTGATTTTAAGGAATTCACTTATGAAGGCTGGCAAGTCAAGGTTTCAGAGTGGGCCATCCGACTGGAGACTCAGGAAGAGCTGATGTTGCCCTTCAAGTCCGAAGGCTGTCCGCTGGCGGAATTCCCTCTTGCTCCAGGAGGTCAGTTTTGGGTTCTATTCAGGCCTTCAACTGATTGGATGAGGCCCACCCACATTATGAAGGGCAACCTGCTTTTATCAAAGTCCACAGATTTACATGTAAATCACATCCAAAATCATCTTATAGAAACATCAGAATAATGTTTGACCAAATATCTGGGCACTGTGACCCAGCCAAGTCCGTACATAACATTAACCCTCATGGTTCCCCACACAGCCCTTGGTCAGGACTACACATTTGTGTCCTTGGTCCCGCATCCACGTGACATCCAGGCTTCATTCATATTGACCCTCTGAGGTGGGCCGGAGCCGAACTGTTTTTTTTTTTTTTATTGGCTTTGTGACCTTGGGGATGTTTCTTATCTTCTGTCTCAGTTTCCTCATCTGTAAGACTGGGATAATAACTGAACCTGCTGCAGGGGTTAAATAAATTAACGGATGTGGAGCACATGGAGCATGCCTGGCACAGATCAGATCAAATGGTGAGCAAACATTAGCCATTGTTTCTGTGTTATGTTGGATGCTTTTTCTGCGGGAGGAACTAAGGTTCTGAGAGACTATGAATGGTAGAGTTGGGTCTTTAACCAGGTTTTCTGATACCTGGTTCAGTTCTCTGTTCCAGATACTACTATTTTGTCAGAACCATCCTCCTTTTTCTTCCGCTCCCTGATGGGTCCCCAGCATTCCATCCAGTGGCAGCTCCTTCCCTTCCACTGTTAGAAACCTCCATGGGCTGCCCTGGCTTCTGGACATCCCCTGTTCCTTCCCATGATCCTTATCTTGGGGGGCTGCTGGCAACTCCTCCAAGCAGTTTTGACATCTGTGGTTTCCAGAGGCCCATCAGCAGCACCTGCTTTGTGTTCTTGGTTCCTAGGGCTGACTCCATGGAGGAGGGGGTGGGGGAAGAGCCCTGGGTACCAAGGCTCATGGTGGCTGTGTTATGTCAGGACCCACCCAGCTGTTCTCACTTGCAGGATGGCAGCTGCTCTCAGCATCCCTTGTCCTGGAGGAGCTGGGGGTGGGGCATAAGCAGGGATGAACATGCCCTGGGTTGGACTAGGCTAGGAAAGTGCTTAGGACAGAGGGACCAATTCCACCCATGGGGCCTGTGGCTAGCAGAATGCTTTCCCTGCCCTGGCGACATGTGCCTCCAAGCCCTCACAGTCCTTTCTGCTTTCTTATTCACTCACAGATATCTATTGAGCCCTCCTCTGTGCCAGGCACTCTGCCAGTCCCCGGGGGTCCCTATTCTCCCACACTGGAAAGGGCCTGGTCCAGGCTGGCTCACCACTCCCCCCACCCCAAGGCTGTCCCACTGGCCTGGGCTGACGACCCCCTCAAGGGCTTCAGCTGTCTGTGGATTTGCTTCCTTTCATCCTCAGCATCTTTGCTTGTCTCCCTAGAGCAGTGATGGCGAACCTATGACATGCGTGTCAGAGGTGACACGCGAACTCATTTTTTTGGTTGATTTTTCTTTGTTAAATGGCATTTAAATATATAAAATAAATATCAAAAATATAAGTCTTTGTTTTACTATGGTTGCAAATATCAAAAATTTTTTATATGTGACACGGCACCAGCGTTAAGTTAGGGTTTTTCAAAATGCTGACACGCCGAGCTCAAAAGGTTCGCCATCACTGCCCTAGAGAGTCCCCGAAAAGGCTACCTTGGGAGTGTTTTGGGAACAGGAGGAGCCTGTGGCCACAAAGCTGTGTGGGAGGCCTGGGATGAGGGAGAGAGCTGACCCTCCCTCCTGACTTGGTCTCATCCGGCCTTCCCAGCAGTTCTCAATAAAAGATACATTTATATTAAAAACATAATGAAGAATAAAAAAACAACTTCTCCCCAGTAATGCCAAACATCCAAAGGAGATTTTAATCAATTACGAGAGAGCGATTTTGGTCATAAATGGTAATTTAAGGAGTGGAGATGGATGGCAGAAAGCATTAGTCACTGGAGGAGACTGAGGCCCGTAGCCGCTGGTTCTTCCCCAGGCCCCCCTGGCCCAGCCCCACCCTGAGCGCTGCCCTCCCTCAGGCTCTGCACCCCCTGCCCTGCGAGGCTCCTGCTCCAGTCTCTGAGTGCCCTTCTGTCAGGTGCTCTGTGGCTTCTGGATGAATCTGCACAGCTCCAGGTGCGTCTCCATCTGCCTGTGGAATAGGCACCCAGAGAGTGACCTGGAGCCGCTCGCGCTTTCTTTGCAGCCTCGTGCCTTTTCCACTCGTCACTCAGCGCCACCCTGGCCGCACAGGACTTCACTCCATGAGCCTGCTTCCCTTCTTTGCTCATCAGACGCCTTCTCATCTTTAAAATATATATATATTTGTATTGATTTAGAAGAGGAAGGGAAAGGGAGAGAGAGATAGAAACAATGATGAGAGAGAATCATTGGTCAGCTGTCTCCTGCATGCCCCCTACTGGCTACACGCCCTCACCAGGAATTGAACTGTGACCTCCTGGTTCATAGGTCATTGATCAACCACTGAGCCACATTGGCTGGATTCTTTCTCATCTTTTAAACTCCAGGTCTAACAACAACAACACATGCACACTCTGAATGCTTGCCAGGTGTCGGGCCCTGTTTACAAGTTTCATATGAATCAGCTTCTCACTAAAACCCTCTGCAATAGGCACTATTCTCTTACAAATGGGAAACTGAGGGACCGTTTTTGGTAACTTTGTCTCTCCTGGCCCCTCATGACCCCAGGCAGGATTAAAGGCTCTTCCGTGTCCAGGGCACTTCTGTCCCCTGCTGCAGCTCTCATGCACTGAGGTTGGTTGCTTCCTCATCTTGAATCTCTGGTGGGTCCTAGTGTGGGCCCTGCACGTGGTAGATGTTAATAAATGTGGATGAGTTGAATTGATGAGCTCCTTTGAGCTCCTGTCCCCGGCCAGCCTTCCCTGACCTCCCGGACAAGCACTGGGCTTGACCCACGGGTGGTCCTCTTGCTTCAGCCTGGCTTTCTGATTCTCTCAATGCTCAATTTATGTTCTCAGGATGGCAGGTCTCCGCCCACTCATCCCGGGGTTCCCTCAGAGCACCACACAGGGCCCGGCACGCAAGTTGCTCAGTAATAGATTGTTACTGATGCAGGACATTGTGGCTTTATGAGCCTAAAGTCCTCAGGAGCCAGCTCTGCCCAGGTCTTGGTTGCATCATTCCTTGGGGCATTCTAATCGGAGCCTGTGGAGGGCCATGTGAGGGCATGACTGGGACTCTCTAAACTATGGGCTAAGGGCGAAGGCAGGGTCTGGCTTCCAGAAGCAGTGAAAGGATCATTTCTGAGGCAGTCTGGCATGAAGAGTGTAAAATGGGCTTGGAGTCGGAGAGCCTTGCACCAAACCAAATGCTACCACATTCTAACTGTATTATTAGTTCTTTCTGAGCCATAGTTCCCTCCTGTCTAAACAGGCATGCTAATAGAACCTTCGCATTGATAGGACTGTGATGAGGATAGAAAGGTGTAACTCGTTGAAAGTGCAGTGCCTGGCGGATAGCAAATCCCAGACCTTCAGAGGACACAGGCCTGCCAACACCTCAATTCCAGACTCCCAGCCCCCAGAACCACGAGACAATACATTTCTGTTGTTTGAAGCCACCCAGTGAGTGGCAATTTGTTATGGCCGCCCTGGGAAACACGTACAGATGTCCATTCTCAGACCAGCGTGAGGAGATGGGACCCCTCTCATGTAGTCCCCACAGTTAGCACTGGGATGCGGTGGGAAGCAGCAAGGCAGAAAAAGGCAAAAAGATGGGTAAGGCAGAAAAACCATCCGTGTTCATGTCAGTGGATAATAATGTTACAGTTTCTGTTTATTTGGTGCTTGCTTGTAGTACACATTGCTGGATGTTTTACAGATATTGTTTCTAACTCTTACAATCATTCTGCAGGGTTGGTAGATTTTACCATCCCAGTTTTCCAAGTGAGGGAGTAGAGGCCTGAGAGGTTAAGTAACAGCCAATGTCACGCAGCTAAAAGAAACAGAACCGGTTTTGAGCTCTTTTGCCTAAGTCCCCACCCTGCCTGCCAGGCAGCTGCTAGCTGGGGCTGGTCTCTGGGGGGCAATAGCCTGGCTATAGGCAGTGGGCCTTGATGAGCAGGCTTTAGGGAGTCACCACAGGCTCCGGGTCTAAGAAGTAGTATTAAGTCAGATCAGCTAATCCTCTGAGCGTGTGTGTATAAGCCCCCAAGACGGAAGAATAGACGTTTTGGGCATAGTCAGCCAACAATACAGGATGGATGGAGGGGCCCAAGGCAGGAGCCATGTGAGGAGCCTCTTGTTATCATCCATTCCTGGCAGGTGGAGCCTTTTTTAGCTGTCTCTTGGAGGTGGGCAGGGCCAATCTCCACCCCCCCCCCCCCCACACACACTCATCCCCCTGGAGCTCAGAGCAAGTGTCTCAGGCTGGACACAAACCAAAGGACAGATGGCACAGCACTGCTCTTGAAGGAGCTGCCTTGACCCCATGCCTTCGGGGACTGTGAGAGCCGCAGCAGGTCCTCATCTTCTCCTTGAATGGACTCATGGCCTTCCTTCCCTGGCGCAGGGAGAGGGGAGTGGGTCTCCTGCAGGCTGCTTGGGGCTGGGTTGGTGTGGGCAGGTGGATGTGACGGCAGTGGTTTCTGATGCTTCTCCGTGTGAGCCAGAGGGTTGTCTTTACTGGGGAGGGCTGGAGTAGGAGCGATGATGGCCTTCCAGGCCTGCCCTGTTCCACAGCGAACGTGATTCCCAACCTTGACTGAGTGCTCACAGCGGGAGAAGTGCTCATCCTACTTGGGCTCTCCCAGAAGATGGCTCCAGAAAAGGATTCCAGTGAAAGTGGTTTTGTGGGATGCTCAGGTGCTGCCAGAGGGGGAACTGGGAATGTGGTCCAGGGATGGGAAGGCTGCCGGTGGCTATGCTCTTAAACTAGCTGCCACACTAGGTGGACAACGGGGAAATGGTGCCAAACAGTCACCTTAGAATGATCCCCCACCCAAGGGCCAAGGGAGAAGGTGGGGTGTTTATACACTAACCTCCTAACTCCTCGAGTAGCGTGTTCCTGCGGGCTGTTAATTCTGCAGCTACAGGTGCAAATACTGGGAATTGCGAGTCAGGCTGATGGAACAGGAGGAAGGGCTCAGGGTTGCGCTCACTGGTGTTACTTTGCAGGCATCATCTCCCATGAACCTCACAGCTGCCCTGTGAGGGGAAGTCCTGTTGTTCCCATTTTACAGAGGAGCAACCCAAGGCCAGAGAGGCTGAGTCCCATGCCTGAGGTCGCACAGATGGGACAAGGCAGAGTCAGGAGCAAAAGCCAGGCCGAGTCCAGAACCTGCGCTCCTGACCCCTGCGTCCCACTGCTCTCTGTAAGGAGCCCAGTGCTTTGCACTCTTGCAGCTTAGGGCCTTGCCTCGCATTCCTGGTGGGAGGCAGAATAGGCAGATGGAGAAACCCAGCAGGTCAAGGAACTGAATATTTACTAAGTGTCCCTAGAACAAGTTAGATGTTTTCAAACACAAGGTCTCATTGAGGCCTCATAATAGCTAAGTGAGGTAGGTATTCCTTTCCCCATTTTTTTCCAGATGTAGAAACAGACTCAGAGACGCTGAGTAACTTATTCAGGATCACACAGCAAGACAGTGCCTCAGCTGAGAACTGGACCTGAGTATTGTCTGACTACAGAGAAAAACATGCTTCAATTACAGAGGCCACTTTACGGAGGGGAGGGGCTGGGTTCAGGGCCACGGTGATGGCCCTGTGAGACCCAGCCTGCCTCTGAGGGCCATGTTCTTTCCTCTGACATCATACCAGTCTGCCACCCCCCTCATGCCTGGGGCTGGCCCTGGCCCTGTGTTGCCTAAGAGCCAATGAGATGATGCTCAAGGAGGTGCTCTTAGAAGTGTGGGTTGCTGGGCTCTCCTCCATCTCACCTCTGGGGAAGGTGCTGCCCCTGTGGGCGCAGGCTGGGCTGGTGAAGAGAGAGAGGGTGGTCCGTTCTCCTGCATAGCTTCTTAGCGCTGCGCCCTTCTCTAGGGAGGGGCCCCTCTATTCCGCTGCTCCCACTCGCTATCGCCCTGATGCAGCAGGGGGAGGCAGGCCCTCCACGTCGGCCTGATTTATGTTCATCGTTGAAACAATAATGTTTAATCTGGAAAGGGCTAATCAATTTTTTATGCTGATTATGAATAGGCCAGCTGTGCCTGCTTCTTTATTCATGGAGCTTCGGGAACAAGACGGCATCCCAGGCCAGGCTTCCCTGGTGATTTCTGCCACGGGAGGCCCTGTATCCAGGAGAGCCCCTCAGTGGCCTGGCCTGTGCCACTCTGGAAGTGACTCCGGTGTGTGTACATGTGTGTGAGCATGTGTTTGTCACTAGGGAGGGTAAGCTGATGCCAGGTGAGTGTGCATGTATGGGTGCACACATGTATAAAGGAAAGTTGGGCTGGGCTGGGGTGCAGTTGGGGAGTGTGGTATGTAAGGTAAGAGTTATAGGGTCATAGAGTTAGGAGGGCTGTCAGGGGTCATGTACCCCAACACCCTCCTGTTACATGTGAGGAATTAAGACCCAAAGAGGCTGGTTGGTGGCAGAGGTGGGACCAGCACCCCGTCCCCTTACTCAGAGTAGTATGAATGGGGTGAGAGAGTCTGAGGAAGGTACTGGGTGGGCTGCCGTACTCATGACACCCTCTGACATCTCCGAGGAGCTTGCATTTTAGGTACAGAATGGGCTGTAGACAACAAGAGGTCAACATCAGGTGAGAGAAAGTCATCTGAGGTTTGGGCTATAGCTTTTGGAAATCCACAAGTAGGGTTGCAAGAGGAGGAGTTAGGGCTTCCTGGAGGAGTGGCGACCCGAACAGGGTGCGAGGGCTGTGGACAGGGGAAGCAGCAGAAGGGCATAGAGAAGGCATTCTGGGCAGGTGTAGTGCCTGAGCTGAGTGGTGGAGGCAGGCTGAGGATGTCATCGCTGGCGGGCGGCACCTCAGGGAGGTGTCTGAACTTGAGGGGGACCAGAAGGGCCTATGCCTCCTGGGCCTGGAGCTGGAAGCATGGAGCCTTATGCCCAGGTGGGGGCAGGTGCTCGGCTGGGAGCACAGCTTGGCTGTCCTGCAGGCAGGGGCTCCTGTGTGTCTGGGCCTCCGCAGCCTTTCTCCTTTTGGGACCTCACCAATCACTTGTTGATTCATGTGTTGACTCAGCAGATGTTTACTGAGCTTCTGTTGTGCGGCCCTGGGTGTTACGGGGGTGGCCAGGCTGCCCTCATGGTGCTTATGATCTAGTTGTAGGGAATGGCAGATGTTGCACAAGCCATCAGAACAAGGACAATTTAATGACACTTGTGATAAATGCCATGGGGAAAAAGATAGGGTGCTCTGAGTTTGGGGCAGCCTGAGTGGCCCTTCTGAGAAAGTGGTGGTTAAGCTGAGAGCATGGGATAGTTAGGGGAGGGGAGGGCGGGGTGGAGAGAAGAGAGTCTATGGAGGCCTCGGAGTGGGACAGAAAGGGGGTGGTGGTGGCAGGGCAGAGAGACACTGAAAGATGAGGCTGGAGAGGGTACCGGGCATGTTCAGGAGATCCAGGTTGCAGCCACTGATAGGTTCCATGCAGGGAACGGCATGTCCAGGCTGCAATGGCTTAGATGAGGAATGGGTGGAATCAGGAGACCAACGACCAGGCTTTGTGGTCCTCCAGGCAAGAGGTGATGGTGGCTTAGGTGAGGAGTGGCCATATGTATTTTGGAGACTAAGGTCAAAGACGAATTAAATAGGGAGGGGCTGAGGGAGAAGGAGGTGCCATGATCGACTCCCAGGCTTCTGGCATGAACAGTGGGGGACAGCCTCAGAAATGACCACAGCACTAAGGGGAAGTGGGGGCAAGTGTGCTAACAGGTTATCCTGCTAGCAGTTTGGGGAAAGATTTTTTTTACAGGGCTGGGGTTTGCACAGTAGGACGGGTGGGTTGTTGGTCACAGAAGGTTGGAGAGTCCACGTGGGACAGAGCAATTTGGGGTTCAACAGTGGTAGGCTGGAGCCCCATTGGGTTCCTGGTTTCCGGTTATTTAAAAAAGTCATCAGGAATGAGTGTGTATGTGTGTGTGTGTGTGTGTGTGTGTGTGTGTGTCCATGTCCCTGTAAGTGGCTTTGGAGAAGGAGAGACTGTTGCTTTAACAGCTGGGGCAGCTCCTTTGAGTCACCTGTGTCACCATCTCTGTGATAAGAAATCCCTCGTGGGCCCCCTGTTCTTCTTTGGTGTGTGAACTGACTGGTGGTTCTGTGTGAAGTTTAAGGGGACACTGGGCTCCTGGGGAAGAGACACTGGGGAGAGGCCATTACAGCCAAGCAGGTGTTCGGATTTGACCTGGGGGCTGGGCAGGAACGCTGTGCAGAGGCAGCCAGGGGAGCAACGGGCCTCTTACCCTGGGAGGGGAAACGGGGGCCTGGCACAGCAGAATGGAAGCCTGGATACACTTTCCTGGTGCCACATCTTGGGGTTCACACTTGTCCTGTGTTCCCCACGCGGCTTGTGCATCCCTTGTCTTGTTCCTCAGCTTTGTAGCCTCACCACTGCCCTGGGAAGTCCAGCAAAAGCATAAAAACAGACATACACTAAGAGTGTTACACTAATGCTCTACAGGGGTCAGCCACTGTTTCCTGGAAAGGGCCTATAATAGCTTCCTATTGCTGCTGTTACAAATTGCCACAAATTTAGTGCCTTAAAAAATACACATTTGTTCTCTTCCCATTTTGTGGGTCAGAAGTTCAGAAATTCAGGTGTTGGCTGGGCGGCACTCCTTCCAGAGCAGTGGTTCTCAACCTTGGGTGCACATTAGAATCACCTGGGAATCTGTAAAATCCTGATTTCTGGGCCTCATCCTCCGGAAATTCTGTTTCTTTGTTACTAATGTTGTGGCCCCACCCCATAACAAAGAAACAGAATTTCCAGAGGGTGAGGCCCAGAAATCAGGATTTTAAAAAGATTCCCAGGTGATTCTAATGTGCAGCCAAGGTTGAGAACCACTGTTCTAGAGGCTCTAGGGGAGAATCTCTGTCCTGGTCTTTTCTAGCTTCTAGAGCAGCGGTTCTCAACCTGTGGGTCGCAACCCCTTTGGTGGTCGAACGACCCTTTCACAGGGGTCGCCTAAGACCATCCTGCATATCAGATATTTACATTACGATTCATAACACTAGCAACATTACAGTTATGAAGTAGCAACGAAAATAATTTTATGGTTGGGTCACAACATGAGGAACTGTATTTAAAGGGCCAGAAGGTTGAGAACCACTGTTCTAGAGGTTGCCTCCGTTCCTTAGTTGTGACCCCTCCTTCATCATCAAAGCCAGCAGTGTAATCTTTAAAGCTCTCTCTCTCTGTCCCACACTCTCTCTTTTTCTTGCTTCCTCCCTCCCTCTTCCTCTCTTTCTCTGTCTCTCTTTCCCCCTCTACCCCCTTTTCGTCCCTCCCTCTCACCCTTTCACCTCTGCTTCCTTTCTCATATCTCTGCTCTGACCTTCCTGCCTCCGTTTGATAAGGTCCCTGTGATTACGTTGGGCCCACATGCTAATCCAGGGTTCTTTCTCCATTTCCAGAGCCTTCTCTTAATCACACCTTTGGGGTTAAGGACAGGGGGGCATTTTTCTGCCTCCCACAGGGCCAGATAGTCAGTATTTTAGGTTTTGCAGACCACACACTCTGTCACAACTGCTGAACCCTGCCACTGCAGGATGAGAGCAGGCATAGACCACGGGTGATGAATGAGCGTGCTGTATCCCAATAAAACTTGCTTCATGGACAGGGAAACTGCATTTCATATAATTTCACATGTCACAAAATGCTTTTCTTTTGATTGTTTTAAACACTTAAAAATGTGAAAAGAATTCTTAGCTCTTGGGCTGTACAAAAATAAAAAATAGGTGGTGGTATGGATTTGGTCCCCAGGCTATAGGGGGCTGCCCTCTGCTCTAGATGCTTAATTTCCTTTAACATTTGCAAGGCCCCTACCAGGTGGGTGTAGTTATTAGAGAAGTAGTTTGCCACATGCTGGACGTTGGCAGGTGGGGCCACTGGTGCTGGAGTTGGTGTTCTTTTGTTTTTTTTTAATTAAATCTTTATTGTTCAGATTATTACATTTGTTCCTCTTTTTTCCCCCCATAACTCCCCTCCTCCCAGTTCCCGCCCCACCCTACACCCTCACTCCCCACCCACTGTCCTCTTCCATAGGTGCACGATTTTTGTCCAGTCTCTTCCGGCATCTCCCACACCCCTTTCCCCCCCAAGAATAGTCAGTCCATTCCCTTTCTATGTCCCTGATTCTATTATGATCACCAGATTATTTATTCACTTGATTCTTAGATTCACTTGTTGATAGCTGCATATTTGTTGTTCATAATTTGTATCTTTACCTTTTCCTTCTTCTTCCTCTTCTTAAAGGATACCTTTCAGCATTTCATATAATACTGGTTTGGTGGTGATGAACTCCTTTAGCTTTTCCTTATCTGTGAAGCTCTTTATCTGACCTTCCGTTCTGAATGATAGCTTTGCTGGATAAAGTAATCTTGGTTGTAGGTTCTTGGCATTCATCACTTTGAATATTTCTTGCCATTCCCTTCTGGCCTGCAAAGTTTCTGTTGAGAAATCAGCTGACAGTCGTATGGGTATTCCCTTGTAGGTAACTGAGTTTCTTTCTCTTGCTGCTTTTAAGATTCTCTCTTTGTCTTTTGCTCTTGGCATTTTAATGATGATGTGTCTTGGTGTGGTCCTCTTTGGATTCCTTTTGTTTGGGGTTCTCTGCGCTTCCTGGACCTGTAAGTCTATTTCTTTCACCAGGTGGGGGAAGTTTTCTGTCATTATTTCTTCAAATAGGTTTTCAATATCTTGCTCTCTCTCATCTTCTGGCACCCCTATAATTCTGATGTTGGTACGCTTGAAGTTGTCCCAGAGGCTCCTTACACTATCTTCGTATTTTTGGATTCTTTTTTCATTTTGCTTTTCCAGTTGGGTGTTTTTTGCTTCTTCGCGTTTTGAATCTTTGACTTGATTCTTGCGCTCCTCAGGTCTGCTGTTGGGAGTCTGTATAATATTCTTTATTTCAGTCAGTGTATGCTTAATTTCTAGTTGGTTCTTTATCACAACATCGAGGGTCTCATTAGATTTCTTGAGGATCTCACTACATTTATCGGCGGTCTCACCAGTCTTTTCGAGGGCCTTACTAAGTTTATCGGCAGCTTCTAGACAGTTCTTGAGAGACCTTAAAAGTGTGGTTTTGAGCTCTATATCTTCCATTTCTGACATTTGCGTCCTGTTTCTTTGTCTCCGCATTTTTTTATCTTTTCTTGGTGCACCCCCTAGTGGTCTTTGTGCGCAGTCTTGTAGTTAAGCCTTGATTGTTGTCGGTAATACCAGGGGTGATTTGACCTCCAGGCTAACTGGCTATGAGAGTCAGCTGTGTCTGCAGTGGGAGAGCTTCTGTGCTGGATCTCTAGGGCGGTGCTAATCTAGCCTTTGCCTGAGGCTATCCGGCAAATGGTTCTGCGCCGGGCTTGGGCAGGGCGGGTCCCCCGGGATCTACAGGGCGGGCGGAGTGAGCAGTTATGGCTGCTCTCAGTTCCGTCCCTAGGGACTCTGCCTCTCAGAGTCCCAGCAACTGCTGCAAACCTCGGAGAGAAAGCTGCCTTCGAGTTCCGACCGAAGCCAGACAGTCCGCTTCTCCCGTTTGAGTCTGGGTCCCCAGAGACTCGCCCGGATCTGGAGCTCAGAGTCTGAAACTCCCTCCCGATTGAAAACAACAACCGCGCCCTCCGCCGCCAGCCCGCTTCACGCGCACTCCGCACCTGAGTATTTCACTTCAGCACTGCGCCTCCTCTGAGTCTGGGTATGATATTCTCTTTCTTCCTAGTTGTAGAATTTCCACTCAGCCAGCCTTCCTGTGGTTCTGGATGATGTCTGTTCTGTCCTTTAGTTATATCTCTGAAGTGGTTGTTCGAGGCAGCAATCTCCGGCGTTAACCTATGCCGCCATCTTGGTTTCTCCCGTAATTTTCTGGAGTTGGTGTTCTTAACCACTGCTCCTCTTTGCTGGTCAAGCCAGTAGTGTGGCTGCTTTCCCCCAAATGTGGGCCTTATCTTCCCAACAGAGCCAGGAAGTCTGGGCTTACCTCCCTTTAAAATCCCTAGACCCTTGCCAGGTCAGTGTGGCTCAGGGGTTGAGTGTTGACCTATGAACCAGGAGGTCATGGGTTGATTCCTGGTCAGGGCACATGCCCCGGGTAGCGGGCTCCATCTCCAGTGGGGAGCCTGTAGGAGGCAGCCGGTCAATGATTCTCATCATTGATGTTTCTCTCTCCTCTCTGAAATCAATAAAAAAATATATAAAAAAAAATCTTTGGGCCCTGCTGTTATCACTTGCAAAGTGCACCTGGAAAACTTCTTACTGTGAGAAACATGTACAGGTGTTCCAGAAAGACTGTGGGCTTTGGTACCTGAACTCTCTCGTGTGGGGCTCTGAAGCACGGGAACATAGCCTAGGCTCATGTGCTGTGTGGTGTCTTGCCACCTCCCAGGACATAAGGAAGTTTGTCCGGATGGCAAAGGATGCTTCTGCTTTATTGCCCCTCCCTATGTTTTTGCGTGTAGGGACATCTGCAGGTTGTTGCAAAAAGGCCTTGGGGTTTTGTGACTGGGTGAGCTCATCAGCTTTGAGAATTCCTGGGCCTCACCAGAATGGCTGTGAGCCTCTGTGGCTGGGCTCTCTCCCATGGGCAGAGCTATGGGTGAGGAGCCCTCCCCTGGGGAGACCTGGAGAACCGTCCTAGAATCTGTGTTGGGAGTTGCTGGACATCTTCTTTCTGACTCTCTCCTGTTGCCCTATCTTATTCCTTTCACTTATACTTCATGTGAGCTGTTCCCTCTGCCTGGACGGCATGTCCTTGATTTCTGCAGTGAGGTAACTGACTCCTCGCCCTTCAGATCTCAGCTCTTTGACACCTCCTCAGGGAAGTCCTCCCTGCCCAGGTTTAATCCTCTGAACACAGGTTCTTCAGAGTACCAGCTACCTCTCTGTTCATCGCATTTATCAGAGTTGGCCATTTTACATTTGTCTGTGGTTACTTGATTAATTCCTGTTTCCTCACTGGATTTCATGTTCCAGTAGTGACCCCAGAGGGTGGTGGCTGTACTCCATTTGGATCAGCTCCCATTGAGCCCCAGGAGACTAGCACAGTGCTTGGCACATATTAGCAACTCAATACACACTTGACAGATGAATAAACAAATGACCTTTAGCAAATATGTTCCTCTCTCTAAAATGGGGCAGTTATATCTCCTCTACTTAACTTCAAAAGAAAGTTGAGAATCACATAAGAGCCCTCTAGGGTCAACAAACATGCATCTGTAAGGAATTACCCATGGTTGACCATTCAGGCTCTGCAGAGCAAAGGTATCCTGACATCCCTCATATCAACCCAAACTCAAGTTCAAAGAAAGGTGGTAGGTCCTCACGGCAGCACCCTTACAGGGAGGGTATAGAGCTAGCTTGCCCCATTCTGCCCCAGATCTGAGTCCTGGCACCAACTGTCTCTCAACCCTGGCATGGTCTGTGAACTTGACCTCTAGGCCTTCATGGCTCCAAGTACTGCTCATGACCTCTGTACTCTGATCTGCCTGGGCTGCCCTGGCTATGGGGTTACCCAGCTTCACACTGCACTGTCTGGGGTCTTTGGTTGCTTCTACCCCAGAGATCTCTGTCACAGGCAGAGACATAGTCAACGTCACCCTGTGAGATTGCACAAGTTATTAAGATGAGGAACGTTGAAAGATTAGATTTATGACAGCCAACGGTGGATTATGAAGAATAATTTATCAAATGTCAGTGCCCGCAGCCTACAATTTACAGAAGGTTTGCTTAAGCTGAGCACAGCCCCCACCCCCATCTCTAATGAATGACAGATCTAATGGATGGCTTCCCGGGCTGGCCAGCCACACAGGATGTTTATCTGCTTTTTATTAATCATTATTATCACAACATTTCCATAGAGTCCCTCCAACCACAGCTGTCGACATGCCCAGCACCAGGGAGGCTCCTTCGGCCACCTTGAAAGAACGGCAGCCACGTCTGGGATCAGCTAGAAGGTCCAAGTTCCCTCGCCAAGAATAGGTTAGGGAAAGTGGAACCTCACCTCCATTTGTTAATTATGTGTTAGGATGCAATGCTGAGCAAAAATGGAAGCCTGCAGTCTAGAAGGGAAGAGGGAGATTAAGCAAATACAAACTGAGACAAAAGTGCAGCTCTTGAGGACACGTGAACTCTGGGAATGTACACAGGGAGGCTTCCTTGAGGAGGTGACAGTTGAGCTGTGATTTGAAGGATAAGTAGGAGTTACCTGAATGAGGAGGAGGGAGCGGAACCTTCTGGGAAGAGGGGACAGCATGTGCAAAGGTCCTGCAGCAGGTAGGGAAGGAGTGTGCTGGTGGTAGGAAGAGGCAGAGAGAGCTGGGGTCAAAGGGGAGAGATGGGGCAGGAGAGGTGGGCAGGGTCAGATCCTGTAAAGGATTTTGGCCCCTGGGAAGCTGGTGAAGTGGTTTAAGCAGAGAGAAGTGACATAATCAGCTTATGTTTGGAAAACTCACCTTAGCTGTATGCGGAGGCTGGGTCAAAGGGGGAAGGAATATGGGGGAGGGGGGGGCGGCCAGGAGGCCGGTACAGCCTCTGGCTCAATGAGGGTGGTCATTGACAGGGCAGAACCAGGGGCCTAGAATTGCTGGCTGTGCAGAGCTCTTGTCATTGTACCGCTCTGCTCTCTTCCTGGGGGCGTCAGATGGGGCACCACTACTCCCGCTAGTTATTGGGGTCTTCTATAGGTTGTACTCCAGACACTTTATGTATGTTGTTTCATACAACAACTCAGTGAGGTTAGTATTAAAACTCCCATTTTACAGAAGAGAAAGCTGAGGTCCAGAGAGGTTATATAACTGCTGGAGCTGGTACACATTGAAGCCAGAATTTCAGCCTGGACATTTGACGAAGAGTTTGCATTGGAGTCATTGTGCCTTACTGCCTCTCAGGCCCCTTCTCTTGGCCAGCTGGTAGGTCCACAGCCAACTGAGGGTATGGCTGGTCCTGGCTTCTGGTTTCTTCTTTTGTCAGCTTCTCGTGGAAGGAGAGAAGCTCGTCTGTCCTGTGATGCCCTGGGCAGAGCCAGGTGGCCAATTAGGTCCTGTACCTGGAGGCTCTTTAGCCAATTGGTAAGAGTTGAGCATTACGCCACTCTCCATGTTAAATAGGAACACTGGTGATTTCTGGGGTTCACCCTTGTCAAAAAGGCCTCAGGTTCTGCCATTGTCACTTCATTCTTTCTTCCCAGCTTGGCAGTAGCAATACCTCTTAGCTCTGCAGAACCGACAGTTTGATTTTTCTGAACCTCAGAAAGAACACAGATTCCATGGAAGATAGGGCCTACATGTTCTCGAGCTGTTTCTGTTGTTATTTTTATTGTGGGAAGCTGGGGATAGGAGTACTCCCACCCTGAGACGGCAGCTGTGGAGCGAGGTGGCGGGGGGTGGGGGGAGGGAGAGACACTTGGGTGCCGATCCTCTTCCGGGAACCCCCAGGGCCTACATGGAGGTCCCCTCTTACCTGGCCAGAGAGCCCCTTTGGGGTTGGGTGAAGCAGCCCCGGGAAGGGACACTGTCTCTAGCAGGCCCTGCTGAAATGCAGGTGTGTTTTTCAGAGGCCTTTGCCTTCTGTTGGACTGAGGTCTCCTCATGGCCAGAGACTGTGTCTGTTTTGTTGGCCTACATACCAGCATGGTTTCTGGCATGTGATATTTTCTAGCCTGCAGTAAATATAGGGTGGGCCAAAGTGGGTTAGCTGTTGTTTGTATGGAAAAGATACAATAATTAATAAATAACAATACAAGAATAAACCCTGTTTCACATATTCACAACTGTAAAGCTACTTTTGTCCCACCCTGTGTTTGTTGACTGGCTGAAGCTAAGGAATGGCACATTGGTTTCATTTTATACATTCACTCTAGTCATTCGATGGTGGCTGCTGGAGCATTATGTTGAGAGAGATTCTGAGGTATCTCTGGGCGCAGCAGAAAGGAATGCTGCGATTGTGAGGTCTTGCGTGGGTATGTTTGAGCTATTGGTGTATTAATGAGCTATTGCTGCATAACAAATGACTCCAAAACTTAGTATCTTAAACAACAAACTTTTGACTTCTTAGTTTGTGTGGGTCAGGAATTTGGGAGTGGCTCCCTGGAAGGTTCTGGCTCAGAGTCTCTCATGAGGGTGCAGTGAGGATGTCGGCTGAGGCGGTGTCATCTGAAGGCCTGGGTGGGTCAGGAGGAGCTGCTACCAAGGTGGCTCACTGTTGGCAGGCGGCCTTGATTCCTGACCATCTGGACTCCACAGGCTGCCTCAGTGTCCTCCTGACAGGGCAGCTGGCTTCCCTGGGAGCAGGCGATCTGAGAGAGAGAGCAAGGAGAATGCCATGATGACCATCTCAGAAGTCAGACACTGTCACTTCCTCCAGATGCTGTTGGTTAGGAGTGTGCCATGAAGTCTAGCTCACTCTCAAGACATGGGAAACAGGCTCCACCGCTCAAAAATAGGAGTATTTAAAAAATGTATGAATATATTTTAAAACCACTAGAGGGGGAATGAGGCGCATGTACCACCCATTTGCTGTTACTGTCAGGTGTTATCTTGGAATGTACAGGAATGACCCTGAACAGGTGGGATATAAGCTAGGCATGTTTAAGGGGTAGAAGAAGGAATTGCAGCAAAATGGATTATCAGCCGCTAGGGTGACTGAGAGGCAGGGGTGCCTGGGGCAGGTCCCTGGGAAAAGATGCTGAGAGGAGGTGATGTGTTTCAAGCAGAGGCACGTCAGAGGTGGTTTTCCGCCTAAGGCAGATGGCAGTGCTTTACAGAATCCTAGCTGGCTGGAGCTATCTTGTCTGCCTCAGTTGGGGGAGGGGCATTGGGTGGGGAGGGTTCACTCCAGCCACTCTTTTAGCTCAGGGACTGAAGCCCCATCAGTCTGTGGTAGGTGGCGGCAGCCATGTGTGAGGTGAGCCATTTCAGGAGCTGGAGAGCCAGATGTTCTTTACTGCTGATGCCATGGTAACCTACTTCAGGTGCCCTGGGCAGTGTCCCCAGCTCCTGAGTGGGAGCGGCCTGGCCTTGGCATCTAGGCTTGGACCTGCCTGTTTTGAGTAGGCCCCTGTCTTCATCTGCAGCCAGCCAGCTCAGGGTTTGTTAGACTTGCTAGCATTACCTTACAGCGATGTGGTTTCTGAACCCAGAGTAGGTGTGATGTGAATGAGTATGAGGACAACAGGATGGAATAGGTGAAATTGGGCCATCTTGGAAAAATCCAGGACATCTCCCATTTTGTAACTGGTGAGTCAGTCCCCACAGGGACCCAAGCGAGGTTGGCTGGGCTCACGTGGAACTCCCAGGAGTCACACTGTGGCTTCTCCAGAAGATTCTGACTTCCTGTCACCTTATGTTGGGCAGAATATAGCCCCTGACCAGTGTTTGGCTGCTCAGTGTGAACATTGCCTGATCACCTGGCTCCGTGGGAATCTGCACGCTGGCTTTTCTGGAGTCTCTCTCTGCCCTGCACTGGGGCAGCATGTCACGTGGTCTTCAATTCCCGGACCCCACATGAAGAGCCCACTGAAGTCTGCACTTGAGCCCCAGCCTTAGGCCCCAGGGGATGACACATTGTTTCCTGCCCCTCTCATGTTTTCTGCTCTTAAAAAAAACCCACCCTAAGTCTCCCCACACACCCCTAAAAAACAGACCATACAAAGCTAGAGAAACTTTTTTCCGTTTTTAGACAAGGACATCGATATATTTGAATCATGGGCCGACAGTAATTAAAAAGCACATAACTAGTCATTTTAAAATGCAGTTGTTTTACTTAATTGATTTTGCCGCCATACCCAGAGGAAAAGAAAAGGTGGTGTGTGTGTGTGTGTGTGTGTGTGTGTGTGTGTGTGTGTGTGTGGCTGGTGGTGCGGGGGGGCGGGGGGCGGGGGGACGGCGAGAAAGCCTTAGAAGGGGAGAGAGGTTTCTGCACTGACTGGAGGCAGCCAAGGCCCATCTTGAATCTAATTGCTGCCCATGCTGCAGTTTGTTTCTGCTAATGGTTTTCTGCTGAAAGGGCTGGGGGACCAGGCCTGATTGGAGGGGGGTTGCATTTGTTTCAGCTGTGTGTGGGGTGTAATTCTGCTTTCAGGACGGGGTCTGTTTTTCCTTCCTATCTATCAGCTTAAAGTACTTCCACTGAACACTTTGAATCAAGGTTCCATTTAGAGATACTTTATTCATATTTAATTATAGGCTGCAGTACCAATCTTTAATTACCTTTATTATAAGCCAGCTAGGAACATCCACTAGCAATCAGTTATTGTGTGTGTGTGTGTGTGTGTGTGTGTAAGCATAGGAGGGTATGGGTGTGTGGCTTGCTCTCTGATAGAGGGAATAGATGGCTGCAGGGGCACTGGGAGGTGGTGGGCAGGCTGGGTGGGTGCGGTACTTGCTTGACAGGCTCCCTGTGCCAAGTGAGTGGTGCACCCTCACTTCCCATGCCTGTCTTTGCTTCCACTGGTCAGGTTGGGAATTTGGACAAGTCCTCAGAGCTGGGCCTTGTTCAGGGTGCTGAGTTGACAGTTGGGTTTGGGTGGTATCTCAGGACCCCTTCCACCCCCTGGTGGGAGCAGGGAATTATGGGAGGCCCCCTTCCCATCCCCTCTGGATAGGGTGGACCAGGCTTCCTCTTACCCTGGAGATTGGGATGCTTGCTTCGGCCCCTTCCTTTCTCCACCTCCCCTTGGAGTGCTCTTGGCAGCTGTTTTTGCACACAGCCCTAGCGATGCAATGACTCTGCAATGTCCCTGCAATGACACTGATTTGAAGACTGGTTGTCCGTCTCAGCGAATGAGCCAGTGTTCCCAGGGAGTGAGGTCAGGTCACTCCCAAGTCTCTTTGCAGTGGGGAGATTGGGCTGTTCCATCTGCCTGGGAGGTGAGGGTCCTCGTTCACAGCTCTGCTCCTGAAAGTGTTCTTGGTGCTCCTTCAGGAACTCCAGAGGGTTCCCAAAGGAACTAATGGTGATCTCATTATGTATCGGCTGGGAACGTTGCTGAAGTTCTCCTCTTCTATTCCTGGATCCCTGTCCCAGCAAGAGAATGGAGAGAGGAGGGAACTCACACTTACTGAGCCTCTTGGGGATGCCTGGCACCATGCCTGTGTTTCTTCAATTCATCCCAGCTGAGGCTGAGAACACACTGTATCAGTCAGAGCCCATTCTGCTGTGTGTGACAGAAAACAACTCAAACTGAATTAAGCCAAAGAAACGACAACAACGGTATTATAGGGTGGACATTCAGGCCTGGCTAGATCAAGGGGCTCAACCATTGTGATTAGGATTTATTCTTTCTGTCTCTTGGCTTTGCTTTCCTCTTTGTTGCTACTATATAACCCCAGGCATCTTTAGGCTTTAAATGTAATTTTAGCAGAAAGAAAATCCCTTCTCCTACAGTTCGAACAAAAGTAAAACGGTTGAGTCTGATTGGACCAGTTGGGTCATGTGTCTACCTCAGAACCAATCATGGTGGTCCAGAGTATTCAGGGTTCTGATTGGCCAGGCTCACCTTTGAGTAACAGGTGGAGTCCACCTAGGTAAACCTTACACTTGACCTGTACTTTTCCATTTGAGGCCTTAGGAGTGTGGGATCTGGAAGACCCAGCCATTTCAAAGGGAGGAAAGAGTTCATCCAGTTCTTCTCTAATGGAGAGAATAGTGGATTCAGTCCTTCAAAAAATCTTTGTCACTGATTAGTTCCAGCCCCATTCTAGGTGCAGGGAATTCAACATTGAACAAAATAGACAAAAGCCTCTGCCCACTGGGAGCTGATATTCTAATGAGGTATATATGGATGGTGGTCCTTGCATTGTCTTAATCCAAGGTCCAGGATAAAGGGTCTTGTGCAGAGAGATTCAAGGTGATTCTGGGGGTGGATGATGTGGGAAGAATATGGCCCTCAGGGAGCCTAGAACTCACAAAGGAGGGAAAAATGATGGGTGCATGGTTGGGGCAGAAGAGGGAAGTGGGCACTGGGAGGGGTACAGATCAAAACCCAACGAGGAAGGAGGGGGCAGGGAAGCTAATCCATACCATCTCATGACAGTGAAGTGTAGGCCCCTCCCAAGTTGCCTGGACCTTTGGCTTCCACAGGATGTTGATAAATGGGATGGAGTTTAGTGAAAGCTAAAAGATGATGACAGGGCTGGAGGGAGTGATTTATGAGACAAGATTAGCAAAGTGATGGTGCAGCCTAGCAAATGGGATGGGATGGTGGCTGTGGGTCATCTAACTTCTGAAGTCCAAGGAGGGGAGAGGTGCTGAGGGGCTGGGTGTTTGCTGCAGAAGGGGACAGAGGGAGGTGGGGGCACAGCCTGCCAACCTGGATGTGTGAGAGGAGGGGAGGCGTGTGACTATCCACATACACATTTGGGTAGCTGTGTGTGTGAATGTCTTGACTTTCCGGCATTGTGAGGCTACCTAGGGACTTCAAGAAACAGAGGGGATGAGTATTTCAGCCTTGGCTGATCTTGCAAAAGGTTTTTGGGGACCTCCTTCCCATCTGGTAGGATATTTATATCTGGATCATGTAGGTGTGACCACTCAAGTCAGAAAGACTTTTTCCTTCAGGAAAATTGGTATGGCATTTTCTTTTCTTTTTAAAAAAATGTGTTTATTGATTTCAGGGAGAGGAAGGGAGAGGAAGAGAGAGATAGAAACATCAGTGAGAGAGAATCATTGATTGGCTGCCTCCTGTAAGCCCCCTACTGGGGATCAAGCCCATAACCCAGGCATGAGCCCTGACTGGGAATAGAACCGTGACCTCCAAGTTCATGAGTTGATGCTCAACCACTGATCACGCCAGCTGGGCGGTATGACATTTCTAATCAGAAAAGAGGGAAGGCAGATGGGAAGAGAAGATGGAAGAATAAGGGTATATGTTCCATTTCATAGAGAAAGTGAGGCACAGAAAGGGCAGGGGATCTGCCCAAGGCTACCGTTGGGTGGCACTGCAGGTGAGGACCAAGTGCAAGGCTCAGGCCTGCAACTCTGGGATCTCTGCTAGGTGTCTGGACTGAGGATGGTCTTGGGGACCCATGTTGAGGCTGCTGCTCAGTAGGAATATGAGGTGGTTGTGGGGTGTGCAGTCTCCAGCCAGGGTTCCTGGAACTCTCCAGGTTGGGGTGGTGGGAAATCTTCCATCTGACCCCTGTCTTGGGCTGCCCTGGGCCCAGGTTCTGTTAACTTTTGGTTATATCCATATGTGAGAGCCTTGGAGGCACTGTGGTAGGTAATTAAATGGGCGGATTATGCACATTCTGAACATTCTAGATCAGCAGTTGCCAACCTTCCAGACCTCATGGACCCCCAGTGGTCCGTGGACCACTGGTTGCAACTGCTGTTCTAGATAGCACTTCTTTGGCCTTAAATGGAAGTGCTCAGGGAACCTTTGCATACGTGTGAGAATGTATTCTCCAATGTGTTTTCTGTCTCACTCCCTCCATAGGCCTGGTGTGAATCTCTGTGGCAGCAGGAGCTGGGCTGGCATACAGCTGACAGAGCAGAAAATCTGTGGTGGGGGCATCAGGCAGCACAGCTCTGGCCTGTCCTCTGTCCCTCTCACTGAATTCAGTCATCTTAATGGTTCCATCCTCTCTCTACTCTTGACAGATCCATGATTTGTTTGTGAGCTTTGATGACACCCCTATGGGGGCTGCCTCCCTGGCCCAGGTCCATAAGGCAGTGCTGCATGACGGGCGGACGGTGGCTGTGAAGGTCCAGCACCCTAAGGTGCAAGTGCAGAGCTCAAAGGACATTCTTCTGATGGAGGTGAGAACTTTCCCTTTCACCTGCCTTCTTCCTCATTCTGCAATCCAGGCAGTACCAGGGAAACTGGCTTCAGGCTGGTGGGTAGGAATGGCCCTTTGAGCAGCAGTGGCTGAGAGGAGGTAGCATGACAGTGCTGTGACCATGTGACCCAGGGCTGGGTTGGTCATTTCATTCTGATTTGTTCCTGGGAATGGCATGTGGGTGGTCTCAGAACACTGAACAGCCACTGGGGCCAATGGGACTTAGGAGGATGGCATAGAAATGAGATGAACTAGAGGTGATTTCCTTGGGGGTGGAAACATTACATCTTAATTTGTTAAATTATAATGAAAGAGAGCATGTGGCCAGCCAAGGGATATAAAAATGACAGGAGAGCATGTGGTGCCAGCTGGGTGGCTTGATGGGAACTGGAGGACCCACTTCAAGGTGGCCCACTCATGTGTTTGGCAAATGGGTGCTGGTTGTCAGCGGGGAGCTCAGCCAGGGCTATGGGCCACGGCCACAGGTCCTCTCCAGGTCATCTCTCCACAGTGGCTTGGGCTTCCCCACAGCATGGCCGCTGGGTTCTCGGAGTGAGTGAAGTGCTGCCTGAGAGAATAAGGCTGAAAGTCCATCCTAATTTTATGACCTCACGCTGGCTGTCATGCAGGCTGCTTCCGCCTCACTCTTATTGGTAACAGCAGGAGTCACGGAGGCCCCTTTTGAGAAAGGGGTGGGGAATAGACTTACTTCTGGATGGGGCTTGGCGTGGCTCTAGAGCAGCGGTTCTCAACCTGTGGGTCGCGACCCCGTTGGTGGTCGAATGACCCTTTCACAGGGGTCGCCTAAGACCATCCTGCATCTCAGATATTTACATTACGATTCATAACAGTAGCAACATTACAGTTATGAAGTAGCAACGAAAATAATTTTATGGTTGGGTCACAACATGAGGAACTGTATTTAAAGAGCCAGAAGGTTGAGAACCACTGAGCTAGAGCATTAGAGTGGGAGATATCGTTGCAGCCATTTTGGAAAATACTGCCTGCCAGAATTACCCACTGTCATCAAAGGGGAGATGAATGAGTGGCGCTCTAAGAAGGGCATAGTAGATTTGGTGTTTTGGAGTGCTTGGGAAGAGCAAGGAGAGTGGGGTGAGTGGGTGAAGGAGGATTGAGGCCCAGGGAATGGGGCAAGTTAACGTAGATTACTCTTCTCGCATTGCACCATCGGTGTTGGGGAAGTGAGAGTGGAGGTCAGTGCAGAGCCAGGATTAGAGGTCGGCCAGGCAGCCGTGGAGCTGGGAGCAGCAGAGAGAGGAATTGAAGGTTCAGGCGAGCAAGTCACTCATAGGTCTGGTCCAGGAGGAGACTCGGGGGACGGGCTGCAAGGGTGCAGGTGAAACCAGCAGCCTTTGTTTGGAGGCTGGAGAAAAGTGGTCGGGCTGGGTAAAGACAGGTGTGTGGGGCAGAGGGGACGATGGGGGAAAGGTGGGCAGCTGAGTTGTACCAGCCTGATAGCCTCTATTTTTTCTCTGAGGTAGGAGGCAAGACCATCTGCTGAGAAAGGGGGTAGGAGGTGGCTTTGGAGGCTCCAGTAGGGGCGAAGGTTTGAAATAGTTGCTGTGTACATTGGAAGAGAGCAGGATTGTCGAGTGGCCCTGGGAATCGCCCTGGAAACCTAGGTTTTCTGGAACACCTGTCAGTGGCTATGGAATGGCCATTGCTGGGAGGGACCGGGAGTCTTGGAGGATCCCCGGCCATCCTGAGACCCAGCAGCTGCTCCTGCGTCAGGTGGGAACCAGCCTCTGGCCAGCCGTGTTGTCAGGAGGACAGCTGACACTGTTTTCTCTGCTCAGAGCCTCACTGGCTCCCTAAGTAATGGTGGCCGTAGGGTCAGTCGCAATAAGAGCAGTGATAAAGATTTGGCATCTTCTGGAGACAAGCATCAGATGCTTTTCTCGGGAAGAGCAACCTAATGGCCATGTGCAGGATACAAAGTGGCTCCTTCATATGGCTGAGGCCATGCTGGGGCTGGGATCACAGGCAGATCAGAGTCCAGTACTCACAGCCTTCAGCAGAGAGTCTGGAACCGAGGCCTGAGGTCACCTCCTCTGAGGGCCATCAGCATTACCAACAGTACCAGGTGGCACTGCCTTCTCACTGGACACATCTCTGGTGGAAATACTCTACCTGGGTCACCCTTCTCTGCTGTAAAGCTAAGAAGAGCCTGACTGGAAAGCTCATTTTATTTTATATTTGAAATTTGTGTATTTTTTCTGAGTCTAGACCTAAAATGGGGCCTTGGTTTTAGGAACGACAAGCCCAGAATGGTGCTCAGGGATGCTTGGTAGGAGAAGAACGATTTCTAAGGGGTATTAGGGCCACCTTAGCCACACTGTTCTGCACAGCCTTCTGGTGCTTCCTCTCACGACAGGTCCAGATGTTGTGAGCCCTTTCCTTCCCTCCCACTGCCCACTATTGTTCATCTCTCTTCTCTGACCCAGTGATTGATCACAGCATGGCTTTGAAAGGAAGACTATCTAATCAAAGTTATTCATACTAAGGAGAGAGTGACTAATAGGGTTAACCTCTGGATATTTGCAGTTTAAGAAATCCTATATAATAAAAGGCTAATATGCAAATCAACTGAATGGCATAATGACTGGTCACTATGACACGCACTGACCACCAGGGGGTAGACGTACAATGCAGGATCTGCCCCCTGGTGGTCAGTGTGCTCCCATAGGGGGAGCGCAGCTCAGCTGGAAGCTGGGCTCATGGCTGGCAAGTACAGTGGTGGTGGCAGGAACCTCTCCTGCCTCTGATGCAGGTGGACGGTAAGGAGCAAGGGGTCCTGGACTGTGAGAGCCCCAGACTGAGAGAGGGATTTCTGATTGCCGGCTTGCAGACATCCCCCCGAGGGGTCCCAGACTGTGAGAGGTTGCAGGCCGGGCTGAGGGACACCCCTACACCCTCCAGTGCACAAATATTGTGCACTGGGCCTCCAGTGAGTTTATAAGTCCAAATGCAAATCTTCTGTAAGGTCTACAGGAGTTAGGCTTTTGAGAGTGAGGAGTGGGGACTACTGGTTGTATCATTAGGATGTTGTTGGCCAAGGTATCAGAAATTTCGACTAAAAGTGGGGTAAATAATAGTAACCTATATTATCTCACATTTCAGGACTTCTGGTGGTCATGTCAACTTTTCCAGTGTTGACTAATCTAGCACTTTGTGTGTGTTTTTTAATACTCACCTGAGGATATTTTTCCATTGTTTTTTAGAGAGAGTGGAAGAGAGAGGGAAACACAGAGAGAAATACTGATGTGAGAGAAACATATTGATTGGTTGCCTCCTGTATTCACCCTGACCAGGACCCTTAATGAGGAGGAGCCTGCAACTGAGGTACATGTCCTTGACCAGAATGGAACCTGGGACCCTTTGGTCCACAGGCCGATGCTCTATCCACTGAGCTAAACTGATTAGGGCTTTGTGGTTTTTAAGGACCTAGATTCCTTTGGTCTTCCACTCTTCCATTCTGGCTTGTCCTTCTAAGGTAATGCCCCTCATGGTCCCCAAACAGCAGCAGTAGTTTCTGCTATTACAAGTGGATGACATCTGGATGCAAAGAGGTCCTGTTTCTTTTCTCATATTCCTTATCAAATAGGAGCCCGTCAGTAGAATCCCCTTCATTTCTCACTGGCCAGAAGTCGGCCATGTGCCCCAGCCTCAGTCGGTCTTGGTGAGAGAAAGACCACTGCTTACTGACCAGTCATGACTCACCTTGTCAGGTAAAGGACTGCCTTCCTTGAAGGACGTGAGAGATGCACATATTTGAGGTTCTGTTAGCCAGGACGGTGGGGGACATGGCTTTTGTGTTGGCACTCAATAGTATGTGCCACCCTTGTGTTTTGTGTCTCTTGTGAACCTGCCACTCCTTTTGGGAGAAGGGGACAGCCTCTGGGGTAGACTGTTGAAGGGTGACAGAGAAGTGAAGGCCGGCTCTCAGTAAATGGTGTTTGATGAACCGGATGATGTGGGTGACTTTGCACAAAAGAGAGAGGCACAGCCAAGGGTGTTTTTCGGCTTTGTCATTATCACCTGATATTGTCCCTTTAGTAGCTGGGGCAACTCTACTTCTAGATGCACGGCCAGTGACTCTTATTGATTTGAGTGGCTGTCCAGAGCCAGACTAATTGGGCCCAGAGATTGGAACAATGATTCAGCAGGAAGGGGGAACTGACAAGGCAGAGTCCACCCGTGGCGGGCTGGCTTTGCAGCGGCTCCTCTCTGTCCACAATAACAGGGAGCTCAGTTGCCGGGCGCACTGTGTTTGAGAGCAGAGTAGGATTTGGATGACCTGGGAACCGGGGGTGAGATCTGATCCCCACATCCCGATGGGGACACCACCCTGTATGTCTCAAGATTCCCAGTTTGATGCTGAGCTCCCCCTTGCACTGTCACCCCCTAAAGCAGCGGTTCTCAACCTGTGGGTCGCGACCCCTTTGGCAGTCGAACGACCCTTTCACAGGGGTCACCTAAGACCATCCTGCATATCAGATATTTACATTACGATTCATAACAGCAAAATTACAGTTATGAAGTAGCAACGAAAATAATTTTATGGTTGGGTCACAACATGAGGAACTGTATTTAAAGGGCCAGAGGGTTGAGAACCACTGCCCTAAAGACTCTATAACTCATGGCCGGGCACCCTGCCCTCTGTGTACCACCTGTCCCCAACATGCTCTTCAGTCTTTGGATGGGACTCTGGTCTGAGCACTAAAATCTCACCCCCCATTTGATGCCACCCAGCCCATCCCAAGGGTCTCTAAAAAGAAAGGCCTGAGATAGTCATGTTTTTGACTTCTTTGGAACCACATTTTCAGGAAATGCTGCTGTCGTCTCATTTCTTTTCTGAATGTGTTGATTGAACATTGGGTGGCCAGGTAATGTTTGCGTGTGGCACAGAATCCAATGGTTGATTTTATTTTTAAAGATAGATCTCTTTAAAAACCCAGAGATGTAGACAACCCCACGGAAACTTTTCTTCACCCTATATTTTCTGTTTTCTAAAAAGTGTGCACTTTAACAACTTATCAGAACAAAGATAAGGCCATGAGTGCCGAGTTATTTACGTAGCTTCGAATTGATTTTCGATCCTTGTCAAATACCCATTTTTACCAGTTCGGGTTTGCACAGGTGTTCTATTTTGTGTGCTGTTTCCCATAAAATGTTATTTCTTTTATAATATATAATAACTTGATAACAGGAACTTGCATTTCAGCTGCATGTTACAGTTTACAAAGCTCTTTTTATGCCTTATCACAAGCTTCCTATTGTATCATTTTGTATTGTACTGCATGAGACAGGGCTGCATAAAGAAAGAAGGAAAAAAAAAACCCCCAACAAAACCCCAAAACACCTGGGTCTAAGTCCTGCATTTGAAATTATAAGTTATGTGACCTTGAGAAATACTTTAACCTCCTGGAACCGGTTTCCTTCTTTGTGAAATGGACACGCAGAGGACGAAATGAGGACCTACATATAAAGTGTCTTGCAACACAGTGCCTGGCATGTAGTGGTGCTAAATCGTAATCCCCCCCCCCCCCGTTTTTTTTACTATTATCAATAACAGTCAAGTTTTCAAGCTTTTATGTGACTCTTAATTTTTCCATTATATTTCTGTGTGGCCCACAATTGATTTCCCCTCCTGTGAGCCATTGACCCTATAGCAGTGGTTCTCAACCTTCTGGCCCTTTAAATACAGTTCCTCATGTTGTGACCCCCAACCATAAAATTATTTTCATTGCTACTTCATAACTGTAATGTTGCTACTGTTATGAATCGTAATGTAAATATCTGATATGCAGGATGGTTTTAGGCAACCCCTGTGAAAGGGTCGTTCGACCGCCAAAGGGGTTGCGACCCACAGGTTGAGAACCGCTGCCCTATAGGCAAATAATTTCATTATTCTATCTTGAAGGAGGTATTAATTGTTGAATATACCTTGATTGATTCCTAAGGTTCCAAATCAAGTAGAAAATTCTCAGGCATTCCAAAACTGTGGTTGCCCAAATTTGGAGATAATCCCCTTTCCCACCAAAATCTCAGAAATAGAATAATTTAATCCATTTGAATAACACGCATGTGAACATATAATTATTTCGTGGGAGAGGACAAATCCTTTGAAATGTTCATTTGTTCATTCATTTATTCATTCACTCACTTATTCACGTGAATATTCAATAAACATCTGCCGTGTATTGAGTACATGCTAGACACTGGTGAAAATATTGGCTGTTGGAAGAATTTTATGGAGAAAATACATTTTGGCAGAAAAATAAAAAAGTCAAATTGATAACAACACCTGTTTTATTTTAGTTGATTGCATCTGTTGTCAAAAAAGAAAAACTTAAGTGAATCTACTTAGAGCAGGCTCTTAAGAAGGGAATTGAATGAAAACAGAAGGTGAAACTGAGTTTTATTTATTTCCCTCAGCCAAGAAAAGTTTTAGACTTGGATCAGACAGTGACTTGGACCAGACAATGCTTAATCTGACCCTTCTCGTCATCCCCTGAATTATGTGCAAAATTATGCAAGCATGTACATTTTCTGGGCTTCATAGCTAGCACCAAAATTTTAAATTGGTGACTTCCTTTAATGGGGATGGCGTCCTCCTAGAAAATTAAGAACCATTGATTTCCATCAAAACTGACCTTTGTTTTAAAATAACCAAGGGTTCTCTGGCTGGTGTGGCTCAGTTGGTTGAGCACTGCGCAAAGCACCAAAACGTCACTGGTTCGATTCCAGGTAGGGGCACTGCACAGGTTGTGGGCTCGATCCCCAGTAGGGAATGGGCAGGAAGCAGCCAATCAATGTTTCTCTTTTACATCAATGTTTCTCGCTCTCTCCCCCCCACCTCCTCCTCTCTCTCTCAAATCAATAAAAACATATTAAAATAAAATAGGATAACCAGGGGAGTAACTCACCCACCACCCAGAGAATGCTTTAGAAACCAGTTTAGTGAGTACTGTACAATTTTTTGGGTTATGAATTATTTTACTAAGTAGTTATTAGCAATTAATATCAGTCAATAAAATCTTTGATTGCTTTTATGATTAATGACATTAGGTATTAATAATAACCAATAGTACTAGTAATAACTAATTATATAATTGATTAGTAACAGAAAAATCTTTAAAGTGCCTATCAGTGCTGTTTGGATGTTAATGATAATGAAAAATTTCACAAATAACAGTGATCGTAGAGTAAATGATGAGGATTTATTGTTTGGCCAGAAGACTCATTCCTAGGTATAGACCCAGCTTGGTTGCATGTAACTCCCTGTGTACACTCACATCTGGCCCAGGGTCATTACCTAGGAGTTAATCAGTAAACATTGAATGAACAATTGACCAAGCCTCATTGCGGCTCCTTCCCTCATCCCTACTGGATGAGAACCTCTGGAATTTAGGTCAGAACCAAAATCCGAAGAGGTTTCTTGCCTGAACTTAGAGCCCAGAGTTGAATTCAGGTGCCTCTGGTGATGTGTGTGCCCCTGGCCCAGGCCTGGAAAGGTGCGTCTGCTTCCTGTGCGCCAGCTCTTCCTCCCCTTTGGCGGTTGCTAAGGGCCATCTGAGGGCATGGTGATGAGATGCAGTGCCTGGAGGCTGCTGGGCTAGGTGTTGCCACCTCTCTCTGCCTTCCAGTTTCATGTGACACCAACAGAAACACAACATAAACTAAATTGATTATCATAAGGTCACAGGTCTGGCCCGTGAAAGACTAGATAAGACTTAAAAGAAATTAGACTGCAACCAAATGCAATTAAAAAGAGTTTTGAGAGAAATTGAATATAATAACCTTGTGTGATGATTCTTTTAGACCTGCGTCTGGTACACAGCCTAGGACTTGTGCTTAAAAGCAAAACTGTTAATGCTTTGTAGTTTATGGCTCTGCTTTAGCTTTATTTCTTTCGTACCACCTGTGACGAACACATGTTGGGCATAATATTATAGACCAGGACAAAGGGAAGCACAAGCCAAGGCTCATAGGTGGGGCTCACTAAATCCTCCTGGATAGACTGGCTGGTGTCTTAGGCTGCTGGGGCTGCCATAACAAAATACCACTGACCAGGTGGCTTAAACTGTGACATTTATTTCTCGCAGTTATGGAAGCTGGAAGTCCAAGGTCAAGGTGCCAGACGATTCTTCCTGGCTTGTAGACAGCTGCCTTCTCTCTCTGTCCTTGCATGGCAGAGAAAAAGTGAGCTTTGATCTCTCTCTGCTTACAAGAACACTAATCCCATCATAGGGGCCCACCTCCATGACCTCATCTAAACCTAATTAGCCCCCAGAGGCCCCACATCCAGACACCATCACACTGGGCTTAGGGCTTCAACATAAGAATTTGGGGGGGAAGGGGGACACAGGCACTTAGTCCTTAACAGTTGGGGAAGGTACCAGCAGGCCCATGGTTCCTTGGTTCCTGCTCAGTGTCCTCCTGCTCTAGCCAGGGGCGGAGAGGGGTATCTCAAACTTGGACTGTAATCTCTACCAAGAATTACTGGGAGGGTTGGTCGGCGGTCTCCCCAGGCCCGACTTTGAACACTAACAGGAGGGTTTATCAGCGAGCAGGAGGGTTGCCCTCTGTGCTTCCCTCCTGGATTGCTGGACCATCTCCCACGTTCCTGGCATCAACCTTGCTCACCCACTGCAGAGCCACGTCTGTGAACTTGTGAGACTGTCTCAGCTCCAGAGCTCGGTGGTGAGGTAGCCTCAGAACTGAGTCCCTGCCCATGGAGGGGCTGGGTGTGCTCCGCAGATGCCACTGGACTCTGGTTCTCTGCCAGTGACATTTAATTTCACGTCATTAAACTGACAACGAAATGCCAGATGAGTCTTCTAACCCCACTCCCATTTTCATCCTGTCTTCATTCAAGAATCCACAGTGGGGCCAAATGGCCCAAAATCTGAGCTTTTCATCCAAGTGGTCAAATTCCTTAGCTCTTACTCATCTAACCCTGTTTTCTTTTTCAATTTGATTTTTTTTTTTTATCATGGTGTTTAGATGTACAAAAAGTATAGAAAGTAACATGAATGCTCAGGTGCCAACCACTCAGTTTAAGAAATAAATGAAAGCACGGTGACAGTGGCACACACTCCAGCCCTTCGTAAACAGGACCATGAAGATCCAAGAGCAACAAAGGCAGCATTTAAGCGACATGCTTCAGAGCAACGGTTTTGGGGGCTGGGTGGACCCAAGCAGAATTCTATTTCTATGCTTCCTTACTGGGCAAGTTCAGAAAAAAAAAATCATATAACCTCTCAGAACCTTAATTTCCTTATCTATGAAATGGGGAGATGGTAAGAGTGTGCACTGTGTACTTCCCAGATTGTGCACATGAAGTGGAGTAACTCAGTCAAGTGCTGAGCCAGTGCAGGGCACGTGGGGAGCACTCAGCAAATGGTAGTTGTTATTACTGCTGGTGGTTGGTTGCTGGTGGCTTTTCATCACCTTGAATTTGGACTACAGCGGTGGGCATCAGGGGCGCTGTTTTCCCACTCACCCTTACTCCAGGGGAGACCTGGTGGGTTGTCAACATTTAGACCAGGCAGAAGGGCAGGGTGCCTTGGTGGGGTGTCGAGCTGACTGATGGGGTGCCTGGTGGATTTCAGGTGCTCGTCCTGGCTGTCAAACAGCTGTTTCCAGAGTTTGAATTCATGTGGCTGGTGGATGAAGCCAAGAAGAACCTGCCTTTGGAGCTGGATTTCCTCAATGAAGGGAGGAACGCGGAGAAAGTGGCCCAGATGCTCAAGCACTTTGACTTCTTAAAGGTAGGAGGGAAGGGCAATGGGGGCATGGTGGGAGAGTGCAGGGGAGGACTGGTCCTAGCCCTGAGTATCCCCCCTTGCAGGACATGAGTGGGGACATCTTCCTGAGTGATGTACACTAAAGCCCTTGGAGGCAACATTATAGCGAAATACCAGCTGTTATTGTTGACCTGTCTGTCAACCACACAGATGTTTATTGAATGATCTACGATTTCAAGACACTGAGTGCTACCCACAGGCCTGTGAATTGTGGTCTCTGCCTCCATGAAATATGGGGCTATGGCGATGATGATGATGATGGTGATAGTGATGATGATGATAGTGGTGATGGTCATGATGATAGCTAATGTTACTGCACTCTGAAGTGTTCCTAACACTTCATGTATATTATATTAGCTCATTTACTATATAGCCCATTCTGCTATAACACAACATATGTGTTCTTAGAAATATCCACAGTATGTAAAATCACACAACAGACACCACAGGGCTTATAGGGAGAATAGATTATGCTTAAAACACTCAAAAACATTACCAGTGACATGAAAAATAAAAGAAGATAGGAACCTGCTCAGCTGGCGTGACTCAGTGATTGAGTGTCGACCTTTAAACCAGGAGGTCACAATTCCATTCCAGGTCAGGGCACATGCCCCGGTTGTGGGCTTGATCCCCTACTGGGTGCAGGAGGCAGCTGGTTAATGATTCTCTCTCATTGATGTTTCCCTCTCTCTCCCTCTCTGACATCAATTAAAAATATAGTAAAAAAAGAAGAAGATGGGAATCTAATAAAGAGGCTAGCATAGTTTTACACCTGTTAAATGGCTATGAGATACCGAAGACCACAGGACACATGGCACTTCACCTTGACACCTGTTTGCGAAGTGGGCATCAGAAGAGTTGCCACTTGTGAGTTATTGTGAGCTGGTGGAAGGAGGGCCGCCTAAAATTGGACGGGAAGTTGTGACACCAGGTGTGGGTGGTGATGTTTGAGATATATGTGTCTTGGGTATTCCTATGTGGTGTGGTTCTGTGTTCATGTGGTATTTCTCGTGGATGATAGCACACATAAGCAAATGCAAAATTTGCAGCATGCTCCAACTGTTCCCTAATATGTCACTAGATTTGGAACAGATTGGTGTTTTCAAGTATTTCTATACAGTAGAGCTGCCTGTATAGTAGGAAACACTTATTGTGGGAAACAATAGAGTTGCGACTTTGTGAGAGGCCCTGCTGGGGAGTTCTCTAAAGAAGAAGGGATTCAGAAGAAGGGACTCCTGCAGCCAATCACAGTCAAAAGCTCTGCTGTGGGCTTGGCACTGGAGCTGGTCCTTGAGGACTGTCCTGGTGTTTCCACAGGGCACACATGGATTGGAATGAGATGTACATCAACACTGCTCTTCTAATGCATTTAATCCTTAGTGGGTTTGGATCCATTTACCCAGGGGTACCTCTTCATGGTGTAGGGGTTGGGACCCTGAGGTAGTCTTTACAAAGAGGTTGGCTTTTTAAAAAAATTTCTTTATTGAGTTATTACATATGTGCCCTTATCCCCACATTACCCCCCATCCCCCCCTCATGCCCTCACCCCCCCCCCCTGTTGTCTGTGTCCATTGGTTAGGCCTATATTCCTGCATATAAGTCCTTTGGTTGATCTCTCCCCCTTACCCCCATCCTCCCCTACCTTCCCTCTGAGGTTTGACGGTCTGATAGATGCTTCTCTGTCTCTGGATCTGTTTTTGTTCATCAGTTTATGTGGTTCATTATATTCCATAAATGAGTGAGATAATGTGCTATTTATCTTTCTCTGACTGGCTTTTTCACTTAGCATAATGCTCTCCAGTTCCATCCACACTGTTGCAAATGGTAAGAACTCCTTTTTTACCGCCGCGTAGTATTCCATTGTGTAGATGTACCAGAGTTTTCTAATCCACTCATCTACTGATGGGCACTTAGGCTGTTTCCAAATCTTAGCTATGGTGAATTGTGCTGCTATGAACATAGGGGTGCATATATCCTTTCTAATTGGTGTTTCTAGTTTCTTGGGATATATTCCTAGAAGTGGGATCACTGGGTCAAATGGGAGTTCCATTTTTAGTTTTTTGAGGAAACTCCATACTGTTTTCAACAGTGGCTGCACCAGTCTGCATTCCCACCAAAAAAATGAAACTAGACCACCAACTTACACCATACACAAAAATAAACTCGAAATGGATAAAGGACTTAAACATAAGACAGGAAACCATAAAAATACTAGAGGAATCCACAGGCAGCAAAATCTCAGACATATGCCGAAGCAATTTCTTCTCTGATATTGCTCCTAGGGCAATGGAAACTAAAGAGAAAATAAACAAATGGGACTACATCAAAATAAAAAGCTTTTGCACAGCAAAGGAAACCATCAACAAAACAACAAGAAAGCCCACTGTATGGGAGAATATATTTGCAAATGTTATCACCGATAAGGGTTTAATCTCCAACATTTACAGGGAACTCATACAACTTAACAAAAGGAAGATAAACAACCCAATCAAAAAATGGGCAACAGACCTAAATAGATACTTTTTGAGAGAAGACAGAAGAAAGGCCAAGAGACATATGAAAACATGCTCTAAGTCACTAATCATCCGATAGATGCAAATCAAAACGACAATGCGTTACCATCTCACACCTGTCAGACCGGCTACCATCAACAAATCAACAAAAGACAAGTGCTGGCGAGGATGTGGAGAAAAAGAGGTTGGCTTTTAACTCTCAGAAGAGATTAGACCTTCTCTCTTAACCCCGGAGCCCTGGAGAATGTGGGAGGGGGCGTCCCAAGGCCCATAGGAGCTTTTCCAGAGCTGTCAGGCAGTACCCACTTGGGGAGGGTATCTCAGGACATTGAATGGGCAGGTCTCTTGCTCTGGTCTAAGGTGCTCATGTGGCTTGGGGACATCGTGAGAAACAAAGGTAGTGTTTATACTTGGCTGTCCAGATCAATTAACAGAGGTGGGGAGACTGAGGGTGTGTCTGCACTGGCCACCTAAGAACCGTAAAGTTTGGCTGAAGGGAGGAAAAGCCACAGCTGTGGTGATCAGTGTAGCATCTTGACACATTTTTTAAAAAATGTTTTTATTGATTTTAGAGAGAGAGGAAGGGAGAGGGAGTGAGGGATAGAAACATTGATGAGAGAAACATTGATCGGCTGCCTCCTACTGGGGATCAATCCTGCTTCCCCAGGCATGTGCCCTGACAGTGAGTTGAACCGGTGACCTCTTGGTGCACGGGTCGACACTGAACCAACTGAGCCACACTGGCCAGGCTTGGCATATTGGTTTTGGTGGAAGGTGTAGTCACTGGCAAAGTTGAGCTCTTTGAGGAAGTTGGGAGTCAGGTCTGTCTGGATGCTCTGAGTATGCTTGATTGGCTTCTTCTCAGCTGCCACCAGGGATGTGGATGCAAGACCCTCTTGTGCCTGTAAATAAAGATGCGCAGACTAGATCTGGTGACATTGCCCCAGCCTTGACATTCAAACCACCAGTTCAGTGAAAACTTGGCTCTCTCAGACAGGTAATAATATTACGTAATTAGCATTATGCTCTGGAGTCTAAAATAAGCCTCCACTTGCATATCCTATTTCTTTCATCCCTTTTTTCCTCAGTGATTGAGCATTTCCGGAGCCTGTTGCTATTGCTAGGAGCTGGGCATGTATAGATGAGTAAGAGATGGTTGGCTCCTGCCTGGGAAAACGACCTATCTAGTGAGGGACAGACACACAGATGTGTTGCTGTGTACAGGTTGGTGATGCTATGTCAGAGACTAACTTATCCATGTTTCTGTGGATGCCGAAGAGGAAGGACTTAATTCCACTCTGGATATGGAGCTCAGAGGGGGCTTCCAAGAAGTGCTGGTTATACAAGGGAATAGGCAGTATTTACTGAACGTTCCTTTCGCTGCACTGAGCACTATGCAGATAGGATGACAGTGAATTCTTCCAGCAACCGGCATCCCATTTTGCAGACGGCAGTCAGAGTGGAGATGCTCGGGCTGCAACCCAGCTTTTCTGACTTCGACTCTGCTACTCGGCTGAGGACATTCTGTTGCCTCTTACCCGGCAGGGGTACTCTTCAGAGCTAGAACTATGAGCCAGACAAACAGAACCATCTCCTCCACGGTTCCCATGGAAACAGCAAAATTGTCCCCTGGCTGGGACCAACTGGCATCTGCCAGACCAAGACATGTAATAATAATAATAACACAAATTTTTGAGACGAGGATGCCAAATGGGTAAATAATTAATGTAACTATTTGACCTGCTGCTTCTAAAACCCGAACGCCATTCCTAAGACGGTGGTAACGTTAAGGTTCCTGAGTCATTAATTTTGCCTAAATAAATAACAAGTGGGAAGCAAATTTTGTGTGCTGAACACCCAGTCCAGCTCTTAAAACTGGAGATAGATTGCTTTCGCACACTGGCACCCCATCACAACATCTGCGGGTAATTAAGCCTCAGCAAAGAGTTTACCTCTCAGTGTGCACAGCACCTTCCAGTGGGGCGTAATAGCCTCAGCCCTATGCTGTAAATCTCCGGGCTTTAGACAAGGACTGAATGCAGATGCGATGGTGGGGAGGCGGGAACAGGGTGAGGAGGCAGCCAGGCTGAACGGTCAAGACCAGGGCATTTGTGGATTTGGCTTCAGAGTGTGTGTGCTGGGGGGCAGGGACAGGACAGGCAGTGAGGCCTGTGACTGACCTGGGAGACAGCTAGGACAGGTAGGAGGGAGGAGCCTGGTAACTGCAGGGTTTGGGACAGGAAGAGATGGGAGTGTAACTCTACTCATGGACGTGGAGATGGGCATGGGCGCCATCTTTTGAGTAGGGTCACTCCACAGCTTCTTTTCCTTTTAAAAAATTTTATTGAATTTATTGGGCTGACACTGGTTAACAAAATTATACAAGTTTCAGGGGTCCAATTCTAGAATATACCCTCTGTATATTGCACTGTGTTCACCACCCCAAGGTCACGGTTCCTCAGTGGGAGCCAGGAGCTGGGCCTCCCCAGACACTGTAGACAAGCCTTGCTGGGCATCAGTGATTCTCTCTCACAGCTTTCTCAGAATCTCAAAGATGCAGAACTGCTGATGGATAACAATCAACATTAGTTAAGCTTCCTACATGCTTATGCTGTTAGACAATTTTAAAGTGCATTATATGTGTTTATGTTTTAATCCTTATAAAAGCCCCACAAGGGAGATGCTGGTATTAGTTCCGTGTCATCAGTGAGAAAGCTGGGCCTCAGAGAGATGAAACCTTTGCCCAAGGCCACACAGCTTCCTGGTAAGGGGCAGAGGCAGGCTCTGCACGAGGCAGAAAGCTCCAGAGCCTACACACTCAACCTCTGTGCTCTTCTGCCTGTGTGACAACTTGAGGGGGAAGGTCTGAATTATGCTGCTCTGTCTGTACCATGAACCCTGAGCTCTGGTTGTGTATCAGAACCACAGGTGAAGCTGCGAGGCTGTCACATGGCAGCTGCTGGTTGTCCAGCTGCTGCAAGGTGAGTGCTTTTGTGTCGGGCACCAGGACTCCACATGTGCTACTTGGAAGTAGGGAGTGTTGCTTCCATTGTGATGGTCATCACGCTCTTACAGGTGGGGAAACTGGCCCTCAGAGAGGTTATAAAATTTGGCCACATTCACGCAGCTTGGAGGAGACACAGCCGGGGCTCCAGCCCGATAGACTGTCTCAGACTGTGCTCTGCTCCGCTGGGCACTGGTGACGAGGGCTGTGGCCCTGGGTGATGGGCACTGCTCCGGATGATCCAGGCCTTGCTTCATAGGTGCATTGATCAAAGCACAGGAACAAAGCGGAAGCCAGACTGTGAGACAGGCCCAGGGTCTGGAGCTGGAACTTTCCAGAATCTGGGCTCTCTTTCTTTAGGGCGGGTGGATTCCACAGCAGCGGGGCCTCCAAGGAGACCCAGGATGCAGAGGTCCTCATCGCTGGTGTGACCCTGCCTGTAGGGTCAGCAGATGCCCTGGTCATGAGCCTCCCAGGGTTTAGTTTTGATTGGGCGGGTTGGGGGGCAGGGGGCAAGTGGACAGTAGTTCTTCTTATTGCCACTTAAAAATTTTCCTCTTTCATCTTTCCTGTCCTTGATAGAAAAAGCAGGGGAAAGGGTCAGTGGTGCAACATGGGTTTCTGGGTGAAGTGAGTTTCCCCTTACATCCCAAACCCTTCTGCCCACATGCTGATTCAGGGCAAGGCCCCGTGTCAAGCCAAGCTTCTCATCACAGAGCAGGAAGCAGGTTTGCATTTTGCAGTCATTTCCATATGACATCAAGGAGGGTCAGTGTCTTCCCTGAGCTCCCAGGACAAATGCCTAGATCTCCCAGGCTTGATATGTCTGTCACTTCATATCTAAACATCTGAAGCAAGGGATGTATTCTGCTGTGAGGCTGGGATGTTTGCATTTTGGAGGTGGTGGGGGAAGGTGGTAGAGGGGGAACCCAGCACACCCATGACCCTGGTTGACAAGCCCGGAAAGTTTCCAGCCTTTAGATTCTCTTTCCATCGGTGGCTCATTCATGGCTGACACGTTGCCCAGGTGGCTCAGATGGGGGTGTAACCGCCTGTTGGCAGAGCCCCAGGTGCCCACTGCCACGCTTCTGTTCCAGACACACCGAGGGAAGAACTTAACCCCAAATACGTCCCTTGCGCTCGGAAGCCATGAACAACAGCAGCAGACTTGCACTTACATTTTTTAAAAAAATATATATTTTATTGATTTTTTTCCAGAGAGGAAGGGAGAGGGATAGAGAGTTATAAACATCAATGAGAGAGAAACATCGATCAGCTGCCTCCTGCACACTCCCCAAAGGGGATTTGCCTGCAACCAAGCTGCATGCCCTTGACCGGAATCGAACCTGGGACTCTTGAGTCCGCAGGCTGACGGCTCTATCCACTGAGCCAAACTGGTTAGGGCTGCACTTACATTTTTAAAGATACCTTTTGAAAAATGCCAAGCAAAACTGAATTTCACGTTCAGAGTAACAGAGAGTCACAGATTTTCAAATGGCAAAAGCTGCAGGAGAGTAGCAAACCAGAATGACACCTTGATTGCAGTGAACCCTTTGTTCCAGGGAGCCCGGAGCCTTAGGCTTGTGCGCAGGCCCTAATTATGCTCAGAGCTCCTTATCGAGAGGGGCAGGAACAGGCTCCTAGCTAATGAGAATCGGGATGTAGAGGAGCTAAGGGCTGGACTAAGTCACACAGTTGTTAGCAGAACTAGGAACAGGGAACAGGTGTTTTGATGTCAGAGCTGCTCTCTTACTGCTAGATGAGTTTTCGGGGTTTGGGATGAGGCAAGTACTTATTCCCCAGATGCTTGAATTAGCTTCCCTTGTTTCTTTTTCTTTTTTAAAATATATTTTATTGACTTTTTACAGAGAGGAAGGGAGAGAGACAGTCAGAAACATCGATGAGAGAGAAACATTGATCAGCTGCCTCCTGCACACCCCCACCGGGGATGCGCCTGCAACCAAGGTACACGCCCCCGACCAGAATCAAACCTGGGACCCTTCAGTTCGCAGGCCGAGGCTCCATCCACTGAGCCAAACCAGTTAGGGCAGCTTCCCTTGTTTCTTTTCTTTCCCTCCCTCCCTCCCTCCATCCCTTCCTTTCTCTTTCTCTCTTTTTCTCTTTCTCTCTTTCTCTCTTCCTCTCTTCCTCTCTTCCTCTCTTCCTCTCTTCCTCCCTTCCTCCCTTCCTCCCTTTCTCTCTTTCTCTTTCTTTCTTTCTTTCTTTCTTTCTTTCTTTCTTTCTTTCTTTCTTTCTTTCTTTCTTTCTTTCTTTCTTTCTTTCTTTCTTTCTCTCTCTCTCTCCCTCCCTCCCTCCCTCCCTCCCTCCATCCCTTCCTTCCTCTTTCTCTCTTCCTCCCTCCCTCCCTCCCTCCCTCCCTCCCTCCCTCCCTCCCTCCCTTCCTTCCTTCCTTCCTTCCTTCCTTCCTTCCTTCCTTCCTTCCTTCCTTCCTTCCTTTTTTAAACTCACCTTAGGATATTTTTTTCAATGATTTCTAGAAAGAATGTGAAAGGGTGGAGAGAGAGAGAGAGAGTGAGAAAGAGAAAGAAACATGGATGTGAGAGACATGGATTGGATGGATTGGTTGCCTCCCACATATGCCCTTAGTAGGGCTGGGGAACCTGCAACCAAGGTATGTGTCCTTGACCGGGAATGGAACCTGCAAACCTTTGGTCCATGGGCTGATGCTCTAACCACTGAGAAAACCAGCCAGGGCCCTTGTTTCTTTATTTGTAAGTAGAAATAAACCCATCAACTTGTTGGGGAGACGTGGTGTACTGATAGCCGGTAATTCCTCCTTCCCAACCGTCATGGGACTGATGGGGGTCATTCACTCACATGGAAGCCCAGCAGCCCTTAGTGCAGTCCAGTCTTTTGCCTCTTCTTAGGGAAATCTCTTCTCTTTTTGGCTATTAGGTGTTTTCAGAGTCAGAGAGGATGGAAAAGCGTATCGGTTGAGAATGCATTTGTCTACAGGTAATTGATAGCTGGATTTAGAGCAGTGGTTTATCAACTTTAGCTGCAGATTAGAATCACCTGGGAATCTTTTTAAAATTCTGATTTCTGGGCCTCATCCTCTGGAAATTCTGTTTCTTTGTTACTAATGTTGTGGCCCCACCCCATAACAAAGAAACAGAATTTCCGGAGGATGAGGTCCAGAAATCAGGAGTTTAAAAAGATTCCCAGGTGATTCTGATGTGCAGCCAAGGTTGAGAACCACTGATTTAGAGGATCTTAGACAGAAAGGGTTTCTTTTCCTCAAGAAGTTGCCTGCTGAAGGTCTTAGTGGTTTAACAATATTAGGGCTGACACCTCTGATTTCCTCGAATTTTTACTCATGTTGCAAGGGGGCTGCTGCAGCTCCCAGTACTGCACTCACTTTAAGGTAGGAAGAGAAGTATAAGAGTCGTTGCATCATCTGCAAACATCCCTTATCTAGAAAATAAAAACCTTTCCAGACCCCCTAGCTGACCTCTGCTATGTTTCATAGCCAGAGCTGTGTCACATGGCCATACCTATTGCGAGGCTGGCCAGGAAGTATTTAGTATTTCCTGTCTCTGGGAAAGAGGAAGATTGGGAATAGGTGTTGGGTTAGGATCCAGCATTGTCTGCCACAGGTTCTTGTAGGAAAGGGCAAGAGAAAACTTGTAACTTCCTGACCGAAAAATGGATCATCCAGTAAACATGCATTTGTTCATACATTTATACATTCATGCATAGGTACAATACACCAATTGCACAGGTGTGGAAACTGAGGCAGAGGGTTGAGATTTGTGTCAGGAGCCTGAAATGAGTCTGGTGAGAGAGGGAAACAGCTCTTAATGCCAACTCTTGCTCAGGTGTGAGAGGTTCCACACATTCCCCTGAGTCCCAATTTTAGTTTTGGCTGTTAATTGTGCCTGGAAGGCATTAAGGAGGGCAGGGAAGCCTTCTCTGGTCCCCAAGCAGGAGGGGTCTCTAGAGGAGGGGGCTGGGCTTGGCTGGTGGAGGAAAGCAGGCTGGCCTTCTCTCTTGTCCTGCCTCCCGCTTTCTCACCTGCCACTGCTGAGGCCCCTCTCAGGCCTTCTCTCCTGTTCCTGGGAGGAGTGTCTGCTGTTGTCTGGCTCTCTGGGCCTCTTGGTGGTCCTCGCCCTTCCCCACCCCCCGACTCCCAGCCCCCCAGATTTTTCTGACCCACCCTTTCTTATTCCAGGTCCCCCAAATCTACTGGGAGCTGTCCACCAAGCGGGTCCTTCTGATGGAGTTTTTAGATGGCGGGCAGGTCAACGACAGAGACTACATGGAGAGGAACAAGATTGATGTCAACGAGGTGAGGCTGAGCGCTCATGGCTTCTGCTCACACAGCTAGCAGAAGCAGAGTCGGGATTAGAACCCAGGTCTGCATGACTTCAGATCCTTCCTTGTCTGCCTTCCCATCTTCCTCCTAGGGATTTGCCTTGGACTGCAGTGGAATCTGGGCCACTTCGGTAACTCCCCGAGGCAGGAGTTGGAGCACTGACGAGAACTTTTCCTGCCCATGCACTATCTGATTGCAGCCCTTGTCTCTCTAGCTTACATCCAGGGTCATTTCACCCATTCCATATGGACATTGTTCCATCTGATAGAGATGTGAGGGCTGAGTTAGTGTACAAGCCATGCTTAGCACAGCGCCTGGCCTGTGGTTAGTGTTCCAGATTGGGAGCTAGTTGATTATTGTTGTTTTCATTCTTAGTATCCTTCTTTACCATGAATGTTTACTGACGGCCTGGCCCCTGTGCCAGGCCCTCTCTGCCCTGGAACCTTAGGAGGGAAGTCTTACTGTCTCTATTTTACAGATGAAAAATCAGAGACTTAGATCTAACTTAATGTAAGGTTCCAGATCTTAATGGTACCACATAATCACTAGCCAGATAAAGATTCAAGTCATTTCTAACACCCTGACAGGCTCCCTCATGCCCCTCCCAGTCCATACTGCCACCCTGACTTCTGACACCAAAGACCAGTTTTGCTCACTACTGAACTTCATGTAAATGAAATCATACAGTCTAGGCTTTTGGGTCTGGCAAAAACTCTGTTCTCTTCCATTGGTCTATGGGTCTACCCTTACAATAATACCACTTAAAAAAATATTTTTAATGTTTTCAGAGAGGAAGGGAAAGTGTGAGAGAGATAGAAACATGGACGATGAGAGAGAATTGTCCATTGGCTGCCTCCTACAAGCCCCCTACTGGGGATCGAGCCTGCAGCCTGGGCATGTGCCCCAACTGGGATTGAACCATGACCTCCTAATTCATAGGTCAATGCTCAACCACTGAGCCACACTGGCTGGGTTACCATACTGTCTTAATTGCTTAGGCATTCCTAAGGAATCAATTACTTAATTCCTTAATCTCTTGCCCCAGAGATTTCTAGTGTTTCTAGTGTTTGTATGACCCAGAAAGCTCTTTGGTATTCTGAAATGATGTCATTAAATATAGTGGGGCCTTGACTTACGAATGTCCCGACTAACGAGTTTTTTGAGATACCAGCTGTCTCTCGGCCAATTTTTTGCATTGAGTTGATAGAGTAATTTGAGTTAACGAGCTCCTTAAGGAGCTCTGTCTCGGAACGAATTAAACTCGTAAGTCAAGGCCCCACTGTACTTTCACAGAACCCATAGGCTGGACAGGGGGCTCTGGGCCATGGGCTCCACTGTGTTGTGGCAGACCAATGGTGATGTTGGGAGTAGACCAGCAATAGGTCCTACTTTGTAGAAACCTATTATGTCTCTTATCAGCTAATATCAAAGCCACAGGTCTCATGGAAGACTGGTGGTATGTGTGTGTGTGTGTGTATGTGTGTGTATGTATGTATGTGTATATGCAAATGCACACACACACACAGAGTATGAAACACCCCTCATTACTGAAAGTTTCTCACAGGTTTCTGAGGTGCTAGGATTGTGAGACTCAGGGAGCCCATCCCTGGAGTGACTCTTGCTCCTGAGGATGGCCTGGCTGTGTGTATTCCTTGGGGTGGGAAGTATAAGGGACAGATAGGGGTGACAAGGGCCAAATCCTGGGTGTAGGTGGTTATTGGCATCTTGGCTGCTATAAGCTGGTGACTCAGCCAGAAGGTGGGGCTCAGTAGGGGTTGGATTTAGAAGGAATCTCGAGTTGGGTGGGGGTGGCTCCAGACCCCTCCAACAACTTGTGGAGTCATCCCACTGCACTTTGAAGAGGCCCTCTCACCCTGCAACATCTCAGCCCCACTGGGCCTAGCATGTGAGGACCTCAAGACCAGCCTAAGTAACCATTCACAATAGACTCGGGTAGGGGAAACACCAGGTTAGGAAGCAAGAGACTTGGGTTCAAGCTCCAGTTCTGCCAGTGGCTCACTGTGTGACCTTGGACAAATCACTCTCCTTCTCTGGACCTCAATTTTCTTATTGAAGGTTTTGGATTGCCTGGACTTTAAGGGTATGTCCTGCTTGGATATTTGAGAGAGCAATGATTCTCAGCTTGCTGGGAGCTAGGACTTGAGCCAGCTATTTCAGAATCACTGGGGAGCTTATTTAACAATGCAGATTCCTGGGGCCCATCCCAAATTTACTAATCAGAATCTGGGAGGGGGAAAGGATTAAAGAATATGCATTTTTAACAAACTCTCTAGGTGGGTCCTGATACTCATTGAAGTTCAAAAACTACCTTCCCTGAGACTGGACAAAAATTGTACACCTATGGATGAGGACAGTGGGGGGCGGGGGTAAGGGCAGAGGGTGGGGTGGGAACCGGGTGGAGGGGAGCTATTGGGGGAAAAAAGAGAAACTGTAATAATCTGAACAATAAAGATTTAATTAGAAAAAAAGACATAAAAACAAAACAAAACAAAGAAGACCCCCCCAAAAAAAACACCCCCACAAACCACCTTGCCCAGGCGCAGAAGACCTGGGCACCTAGGTTTATTTGCACCTCTGGGAACAAGGCAGCCCTGCACAGCTGTTCTCATCTGTCAGGGAACGTGGGGCTGTGAGGAGCCAGCAGCCTGCAGGAGCCCTTGTTTGCTTGTATCTCTGAACCTAGCAGCAGATATTACCGAGGGCCTGACCCATGATCATATTTGCCAGTCACTTTAAGAGCTGGTGACAGTGACTGCCATTGATTTCATTAAAAGTAAAGGTCGTGTAGGAGCACGTTCCCAGGTTGGATGGAGCCTCCTCAAGCCACAGGACGGCTATTGATTGCAGGACCTTTATCGAGGGTTAATTGGATTTCAGTGAGTATGTATTTAAGACCCAGCTTGGGCTGAGGCCCAATTGAATTTGCGTGAAATCAGCCGAGAGAAAGGTGACAGAGTCTCGAGTGTGGGGTTGGCAGAAGGGGGACTGGAGGCCCAGTGGGCAGACATCTGCAGTCTGGGGAGAAAAAGGGTGGGTGTAGGGATGGGGGAGCTCACAGAGAGAGACTCCAGCGTCTCTGTTCTGGAGGCCTGGGGGCCAGCAGAGGGAAGAGGGCTGGGACAGCCCGTGGTCATCATGTGGACTTAGATTCAGTCCCCTGTCCTCGGATGGCTCTCCTGGTGTGCGGTGTGGCCTCCAGGTCTTTTCCCTCTTGTCAGGGTCAGGAGAGGAGCTGGGGTTTAGCTCTTACTTTGAAAGTCTCCCCACTAACTCTCCTTTTTTTAGGCCCTCAACTCCTGTTTTTAGAGGTTCCAGGTGCCCTCAGTTGCAGCCTGTCTGGTCAGAGTTCCTCATCTATATAGTTGGAGTGGCAACAATATGTACTTCACATGCCATTGTGCAGACTTTGCAAGCTGTGAAATCCTATACAAAAATCATTTATAATTCATGGGGTTATTCTTCACAGGGGCATATCTCTCTCCATAGAATCGTTGAGAATCTTCTTTGCTTCCCTCCTGTCCACCTACTCCTGTTGTCTGTGAGTGATGGTCATTGATTGAGTATGGTTACCCCCTCCCCATCTCCTTAGAGTTTCCCCTTGTCCCCCCATGCCACTAACGACTGAATGAGACATTTATGTTTTGCTCGTCATCGCCCACTGACTGGACCTCTTTGGCTCTGTGGTGAGAGGTGCCTAGGAGACCAGGGAGGAGAAGCTGCAGAGACATGCAGACCCTAGTGACCAAAATCACTAGAGAGAAGACACATCCCATCATCCTCCCCTCCGAAACTTCTTGGACCAAATCTTGAGAGGCCCAGGGATGTTGGAGGGTTCCAGGGCATAGATGAGTTCCTGGAGATCCATTTCCCCAGTGGCAGGGGTGTCAGGAGTGGGGACAGTGCCACTCTGGACTTGACCTTCCTGGATTTGGTGCTGCCTCTGCCACTTGCCAGCCATGCCTCCTTGGTGGAACTGGTCACCCTTTGGAAGCCCCAGCTTCTTGTCAAGTGGGGTACACAAGCAACCTGGGGGACTGTTTGATGATCGACACACCAAGCAATGGCAGAATGCCAACAGTCCCTGCTTGCCAGGTCATTATCCTGGAATTCCGGCCCTCTGCCCACTCTGTGGGAAGCAGGTAGGGGACGAACCTTTCTCTGTGTTTCATATTGGCTCAGGGAAGGTGGAAGAGGTGGAAATATTTCTTTGGAGTGAATTGTTGCCCAAGGCCAGGAATGTTAGATTTCCACAGCTGTTGCTCCCTCCACCATGTCTTCCAGTAGTTATGGCCCCGAGTCCCTCCAGTAGCCATGGCCCTTTAAGTCTCTCAGGAGGTCACTGTTCAAGCCTAATCTAGAGAGACTTTCACTGAGCTTCCAGAAGCTCCAAAATTAGAACAATCCTTCCAGTTTCCTGTAATTAGCTCAGCACCTCTCCTTCCTTCCAATACCACGTGTGGTTGAAGAGGTTCCCAGTGCCTTCACATTCAGGGATTTCACTCCGAGTTTGCTAGCCCAAGATTGACCCACTCCGTGAATAGATGTGGCCTTGTGCTGGGCAGCAGTGAGTAATTGGAGGTTTAAATGTCTCAGGGGTGGTTCTTGGGGGAAAGGTGGGTGTGGAGGGAGGAAAATGCTTTAGGCTTGGTCTGGTCTTTCAGGCTATTCTGCCTGAAGGAGCCTCGGCAGAAGCTGGGGGATAGGCAAAGAGAGCCTGAATTATTAACCTCCTTGTACTTGATATCGGGCGACTTGTGTGATTATTAATATCTTGCAACACCAACCTCCTGTTTCTTTCAGAGAGCTTGGCCTTGCTTCCATGACACCCCCCAAAACATAAATAGACTTTCCCTTGGGGGTGGGAATAAATTAATCCATGCAATTATAGAATAATTAAAGTACTTTCAGCCAATTCAAGTTTTAAGCAAAATCTAAAAATAACTCCTTAATTTACATATTATTTACTAAATTAATTCTTTACTCATACTTTTTACAGATTCCTGGCTCCCCCCTCCCCACTTACTGTTATAGAATAAAGGCGTTGTGTAATTACCGAAATCACTTAACGTGAGTGGCACATCCTTTTTACATGGAGCAATTAAAGGACTCGTCACTGACTTTTCCTCTAAAGATTGCTGTACTATGGCTTTAATTAGCCATGTGTTTTTGGTAAGACAAACAGCCCTGGATTTCCCTGAGGCTCTTGTCTACATGAAATGATTTCTTGGATGCTGTGGGGACCTTTGGAGGTTTTTGGTGCAGCCCCAGACTCCAGGCAGGAGCTTCCTGTGAGTGGAAAGGCAGGTGGCCTGGTGATGGAGAGCTTGTTTCCTGGAGTCAGGCCTTCTGGGTTTGGATCCTGGTTTTTCTAACTGCTGGCCAGGGGACCAGGCTCCTCCCTCTTTAGAATCTTGCTTCCTTTACGTATCTACTGTAGAAGGTGGCTGGGAGTCCATGCAAAGTGTCTGGCACAGAATGTTAGCTATTACCTAAAGAGGTGTCACTTCTTGTCTTTATGCAGCTACCACCATTAACAGGGCCAGGGGAAGCCTTAGAGCAGCCGTGGGCAAACTACGGCCCGCAGGCTGGATCTGGCCCGTTTGAAATGAATAAAACTATTGAAAAAAAAGACCGTAACCTTTTATGTAATGATGTTTACTTTGAATTTATATTAGTTCACACAAACACTCCATCCATGCTTTTGTTCCGGCCCTCCAGTCCAGTTTAAGAACCCATTGTGGCCCTCGAGTCAAAAAGTTTGCCCACCCCTGCCTTAGAGGAATTGAGTAGACATTTGTCCAAGGAAGACATACTAATGGCCAACAGGTGTCTGAGAAGGTTCTCAACATTACAAATCAAGGAAATGAAAATCAAAACCACAATGAGAGATTATCACAGACCTGTGAGAATGGCTGTTATAAAAAAGACAGGAGATAACAAGTGTTGGTGAGGATGTGGACAAAAGGGAATCCTTGTACACTGTTTTGTGGGAATATAAATTGGTGTAGCCAGTATGGAAAACAGTATGGAGGTTCCTCAAAAAACTAAAAATAGAATTACCATATGACCCAGCAATTCCTACTTCTGGGTGTATGTATCCAAAGGAAATGAAATCAACATCTCGAAGAGATATCTGCACCCCCGTGTTCATTACAGCATTATTTTCAATGGTTTGTTCTTAATCATAAGGCTGAGGCATGGCTAAAGTATTACGGAAGGAGTAGAAGAGAGGGTTGTGTGCCCAGTGATGGCCTTAGGTATCTTCTAGGACCTTGATGTCTTTCTGGGTTGGAGAGGGCTGGCTGCCCTTTTCTGGACAAATTGGTTTCCTGAGACTATGTAGTACAACTCTGACAGATGTAAAGAAAAATTACCCCAAATTTAGAAATAAGGCCATGAGTGCGCAGTATGATTTTTAAGTAATTTTGAGCATTATTCAACCAAGCCATCAGAGGATTCTTTAATATTTAGGGGAATGCACTTTTGTTAGACTTTGCTATTGAAAAATTAACTACTCAGGCTGAAGTTATATGTCAACCTGTAGATCTTATCCGGTAGAAGTGCAAATCATTTCTGCCTAGTAGAAAAGATAACCCAAAGGTTGTGATTTCCTTGTTGCCCTATAGGACAGTAACCAGTTTTTCCTCTAACTCAGGAATTGTAGGCTCTTATTCCTGTTTAAATGCCCATAAACACCCAGTCCCTCAAAATTCTCCTTTAACCACTCTGCCTTCATATTTGGTTCTTTATTGATGAGTTAAATAATTGTCAACATGTGTTCGTTCTATATTTGTACGAGGGTCATGTTTTTATTTTTTTGAAAATTATACTTTGATGGTGATAATGGGATATATCTTTTAACAAGTTAAAATCATAAGCTACCCCATTACAAATGAACATGTTTGTGTGTCTTATAGTGAAGTGCAGCAATTTTTAAGTGGTGTGCCTCGAGAATTTTTAAAGCATGTATTACCTGACTGACCTCTTTTCCCTTAGATCAGTGGTCGGCAAACCGCGGCTCGTGAGCCACATGCGGCTCTTTGGCCCCTTCAGTGTGGCTCTTCCACAAAATACCACGTGCGGGCGCGCACGTACAGTGCGATTGAAATTTTGTGGCCCATGCGCAGAAGTCAGTATTTTGTGGAAGAGCCACACTCAAGGGGCTAAAGAGCCGCATGTGGCTCGTGAGCCACAGTTTGCCAAGCCACAGTTTGCCGACCACTGCCTTAGATTGTCAAATAAAAAAATGACAACAGCTAACACAACAATAGCCATCTGGTATGAATGCCCAGTCTTGAACCATAAATATATAAGTTATATAATAGAGTTGCATCTTATATCACGTCACATAATAAGTCTGATTATTTAATTCCTGATACCAGAAATCCTTATATACAAGTATAAATACCTGATTTTTAAAAAAGTTGCTTTGAAACAAAAAGGGTAGGTAATTACTATTTTTTAAAGGGTAAGTAAGTACTCTTATTTTTTTTGTAAATCAATCAAAATTATACCTATTTTTTTTAAAGGTCGGTCAAAAATATAATATATTTTTTGGTGTGCCACAGAATTTTAATAATTAGTTTATGTGTGCCCTGAGATGAAAAGAATTGAAAATCATTGGTGTATAAAGCATTTGTCCATATATGTGATCACGTTTTGATCTTGAATCTTGCGGTTTCCCAGTGAGGAAGACTATCAGATAGTGTTAGTCCCACTTGCCAGCTAAGGGAACTTTAGACTCAGATTGGGAAGGGAGGCGACTTGTCCCCCAGGTCACCCATACCCTAAATGGCAATACCAAGATGACTCTAGAGTGGAGCTGGGTACAGAGGATGGCTCTCCCTCCTGTCTCTGCCTACTATGCCTGCCTGTCCTGGTGAAATCTGGTTAAAATGAACACCAAGAGCAGCCCCTAAATGGAGACACCCAGGCAGGGCAGATGGATGGGGTGTTGAGATGGGGAGGACTGCTCTGGGGCTTTGCTCTTGTGTATATGAGCTGCAAGGGGCAAAACCTCCTCCTCCTCCTCCAGAAGCTCACTCTCTTGGGCAAGGACTCCCCCATCCTGAGTTCCTAGACCCTGGGGGGCCATCTTTCAATGTAGTAATAGGGGCCCCAGAGCGATTAGCAATATTTCAGAAAGCTTAAGGGAGATCATACATCTCCCCATGACAGGCCTGCCCAGACTAAATGAAATGTCATTTCTCTGCTTTGGCTGGAATTCCGTCAGCTCAGTCTGGCTGCACTGCTTATCTTGGGCTGATCAGGAGCCCTGATTGGACCTTATATGCATTTGTGACAAATAAAAATGAATTATTAGTTAATAAATGCAATTGATTTGGCAAACGCAGCCTTTCAGAGTGTGGTTCCATGGAGCTCCAGAGCACCTAACAGGAGGGGTTCTCGGGGCACAGAGGTGGGGACTTGCTGGTTCTCCCAGGACCAGCTCAGGCCGGGCCCCTTTCCCAGGTAATGGAAAATGGTGGCTCTGGGATACCTGACATACCAGCCTGAGTCTGAGAACTTGACACGGGGCAAAGTCCTGCCCCAGATGCCAACAGACACTGAGTACTGCGCATTCATTTCACCTAAGGGAAACGTTGGGAGCTGGTGAGCTGGCATGGTGGCAGTACATAGTGTGACATAGGATAAGTGTCAGGGCTCCAGACAGCCTCTTTATTTATTTATTTTTAAAAATATATTTTATTGATTTTTTACAGAGATGAAGGGAGAGGGATAGAGAGTTATAAACATCAATGAGAGAGAAACATCGATCAGCTGCCTCCTGCACACCTCCTACTGGGGATGTGCTGGCAACCAAGGTACATGCCCTTAACTGGGATCGAACCTGGGACCCTTCAGTCCGCAGGCTGACGCTCTATCCACTGAGCCATACTGTTCAGGGCCAGACAGCCTCTTTAACCCTGGTGTCTCCATCTCTTAAAAAGGTGCAGTGATGCCCAGTCTGCTGCCCTCCCAGGAGTGTTACAAGGAATCAGTAACAACAGGGACACTGATGAGAGGTCACTAGGTTCCAAGCACTGTGAAGTTCTCACTAACCCCTTCAGAGTGGCACTGGTATCGATTCCATTTACTTAAGCTGAGAGTATAAAGTCACGGAGTTCAGTTGAGGAGTGCGGAAGTCAGAGGGAGCCAGTATCCTATATAATAAAACCTTAATATGCAAATCGACCGAACGGCGGAATGACTGGTTGCTTTGATGTGCACTGACCACCAGGGAGCAGACAATCAACGCAGGAGCTGCCCCTTGGTGGTCAGTGCACTCCCACAGGGGGAGCGCCGCTCAGCCAGAAGCTGGGCTCACGGCTGGCGAGTGTAGCAGTGGTGGTAAGGAGCTAGGGGTCCTGGACTGCGAGAGAGATGTCTGACTGCTGGCTTAGGCCCGATCCCCTTGTGGGGGGATCGGGCCTAAGTTTGCAGGTGGACATCCTCTGAGCGGTCCTGGACTGCGAGAGGGCGCAGGCTGGGCTGAGGGACTCCCCGTGCCCCTAGTACATGAATGTCGTGCCCGGGAGGAGGGCAAGAGAGCTACATCCCAGCTGGCCCATGTAGAGGCCGACAGCACAAGGTAGAAATAATAGTTATAAGAAGGCTGTGGGCTCACACCTGGTTTGAATCCTGGCTCTATTCCTTTCTAGCCATGTAGCTCTGGGGAAGTTAAACCTGGATGTGTCTCTGTTTCTCATCTGCAAAATGGGCATAATTGTACTTTCTTTTGGGGATTTTTAATAAGGATGGTAGCTATGGTTACTAAAGTAGCACTATTCTTGATTTATTTTGGGACCAATTGTAATCGACTAGGATTCCGAGGAGATCAATGGGGTCAGGGTGAGCATCAGAGGCAGGAACCACGGCATCTCAAAAAACCCAGAGAAACAAAGGTCTCATTTATGTTGAAGACAGAGTCCTATATTCACATGTTTGGACTGTTACAGGCAAGTAGATGCATAATAGAACCAGTGTATCATATGTAAATTACACTGCAATATACCTGTTTAACAAAATAGAGCCAGTCCCTGCCACCTTTGGAGCTTATGATAGAGCGCTAGGTGGTCAGTAATCAAATAGTGACATAAATAGTGCTGTGAAAGTAAAGTATACCATTTTGTGAGAGTTTATGGTAGGAGAACCTCATCGAGTCTGGGAGATCAGGGAAGTTTTCCCCAGGGAGGTGATGCTGAGCTTGGATGGGAAGAAAGAGAGGAGTGAACCAGGTGAAGGGGAGAGGGGAAGGATGCTTCTGGCTGAGGGACTATCACGTGCAAAGGCCCTGAGGTAGGAAGGCATGGGGACCTTTGGAGAGGAGCAAGAAAGCAAATATGGCTGGAGTGTCAATGTGCAAGATGAAACCAGGGAGGGAGGCTGGACTTGATCATGTAAGACTTTGTAGGTCAAGGAAAGCAGTTGAGTCTTTATCTTAAAACCCTAATCCTGTGTTCCCCACCTGATGAGCCCAGCTCCTCTCCTCTGGCTGGGATGTGCTTGTTCGTGACCATGGGGTCCAGCTGAGGCTGAGAGAAATGCCAAGGGCAGTGTGTCCTGGGGCGTCAGGTGTCTGGGTGGAGCATCTCTTTGTCCATGGAAACCCATCAGCACACCATCCATGGGCCCAGGTCTGGCTCTATTCAGCAGCTGTTTTCTAGCTGGGAAGAGGCTTTTAGCTTTAATAAAAAGAGAGTAGAGATAAGAAGACTGCCTCGGCAGGGAAAGCAGCAGTGACAGGATGATTTAAACGGCCTTTCCAGTGTCATTTCTTCTGTGCAGACATCATAAATCAGATCAGCATTGGGCTCTGACAGGGAGGGGTGTGATGAAAGGGGCCTGCAGAGAGAGGGGAGAAGGGTGTGTGATTCTGGGTCCTCCTGGGACTGGCTAGGAGCGGGTGGGGTCACCTATTCCTGGTCCTCAGTCCCTTAGCCTTACTCTTTGTGGGGGGGGCAGATGGACTAACTCCTCCAACCCAGCTTTCCAGCCCATATTCAACTTTGGGGAAAAAGTGAAGAGGGACTAATAAGAGAAACAGGGAAGAGAAAAGTCAGGGAAGAGTGGAGGGGCGGGTGTAGGAGGGGGGTGTTACAGCCATCAGAAAAACTAGACACAGTGGTTTTTCTACTTTGCCATGTATTGAAATCACCAGGGGAACTTAAAATAAAATACTGATGCCTGGGTACCACTCCCAACATTTCTGGGTTCCAAGTGACTCTGATGTGCAGCTAATGTTAAAAAGAACTGGATGAGAATTTAGCTTCTAGCTTACACTCAAGAACTTGGCAATGTCGAGCCATCACTTTCACCAGGACTGATCAGACCCACTTGGTCCCCCTGGCCTTCCTCTTGAAAGTGGCCAGGCTGAGGGGCCAGAGTAGATGTCTCTGAGACAGGTGTTAATGCGCATCAGTGCCCACCCAACACCCTTCTCTTCCAGATCTCACGCCACTTGGGCAAGATATACAGTGAAATGATCTTTGTCAACGGCTTCGTGCACTGCGACCCCCACCCGGGCAACGTGCTGGTGCGCAAGGGCCCGGACACGGGAAAGGTGGAGATTGTCCTGTTGGATCATGGGCTCTACCAGGTAGGACAGGCCTTTCCCACCCAGCCAGCCGCAGGGTCTAGTCCTGCCTGGGCTGAGAGTCCACTGAACTCCCCAATGGGCCACAGAAACAGGAGTCAGATGGCTAAGGTAACGGAGAGGCCCCCCCTAGCCCTAGAGCTGTCATTTGTGCAAGTCCCAGTCATATACTCTGCGCCTCAGCTTTTTCCTCGGTGAGGTGAGGCTGGGAATGCCTCCTTAACGGGACGCTGTAAGGAGGACATGGGAATGTGCCCAGATAGGTGAAATTGCTTTGTCTGCTGTACAACAACCTTGTTTCCCAGGGAGGCCCAGGCCAGCCCAGACCCTGCGATGGGAGCTGGGACTTGCTAGGGAGAGGTAATTCAGCCCTAGTGACTAGGTGCCGTGTAGCATGAAAGGGGTCTGGGAACTGATAGAAACTCTATCCCCTGGACTTGGGATGCAGAGCTGGCTCTGATGAGCCACGAGCCCCGCCTGGAAGTTGGGAAGTTCACTGGCAATCATGGGACCCAGGTTTTTTGTTTGTTTTTTTTAGAGGGAAGGGTCAGGTTTTAATGTCCTGGTCCTTGGACCCTGGCCAGTCTGAAGCGGCCTCAGGTCCTTGGTCCTTCCCCTGGGCCCTGCTACTCACTCCAGCGGTGGTCGTCCCACTTCGTCCGGGCCTTCCGCAACGGCCGTGCCATCGTCCTCAGGCACCAGTTCCACGTCCAGCTCCAGCTGGCCCATGTAGAGGCTGACAGCACAGGCCCAGAGCAGGCCCGCGGCCAGCACGGCACCCATGCCTGCAGCCGCACCCCCCAGCGAGAGCTGCTTAGGTCCCCGCAGCGATGCCAGGCCCACCACATAGGAAGCACCGCCCCACACCACGCACAGGCCACCCAGCAGGAAGAAGCCAGTGTCGGGGTGGGGGCATCCACACTCCCTGGTGGGAGCAAGAGTGGGGGTCTGCACTCACCATAGGCAGCTTCCCGACCCATGTCACTCTGCATGAAGGAGATGACCCCGATGCTGGATGCCAGGAGGCCATTTCGAAACCAGGAGAGGAAGGCTGTCTCGTGAGCCTTCTGGAGGAGCCAGGCGTCCGCGTGGTCCAGCTTGGACACGGGGGGTGGGGGGGTAGCGAAGCCCTGGTGCGGGGGCCGAAGGACCCCCGGGTGCCCCCGTTCCGGGGCCGCGGGACCAGGTATTATTCTAAGAGACAGATGGTCGTTGGGGAGGCTGTCTCTATAGTCTCCTGGTCCTCAGCCCCTTCCCTCAGAGTTCTAATTCCACATCCCAAAATCTTGGCCCCCTTTGAAAGGCTCAGTGACGTTGGGTATGTTAGTTTAAGGTAGGCCAGCTGCTGTCACAAGCAGCCCCCGAACAAATGGTGGCCCAGACACAGCAGGTGTGTAATGCTTGCTCATGTGTCAGTCTTGGGTGGGTGGAGGAGGCCGAAAGTAGGGGCTGACTAAGGCTCTGACCCCAGGCCTCCCTCGGGTGGTTTCACCATCTGTACCCAGAGGGGTAAGGGCTCGGAGGAGAATGCATGGGCCAAGCTGGGAGTAGAGCTTCTGCCACATTCTGTAGGTCAGAGCCCAGGCCCAGGGCCACATCTAACTAGGCCGGAGGCGGGGAATGTAATTTCTGCCACTTAGGATGGAGGCTGGCCAAATAGTAGCTTTGGACTTGGACTGACTTTTGGGGGAAAGCAGATGTTGTGCAGGAGCCACTGTCTTCATCCATCCCCCCTCACGGTGGCCACTCCAGCCAGGGACTAGGTCTGGATGGGGAGAGGAGGCTCAAGTCTGGCCATGGTCGCCCCCACTGTAGGTGCTCACGGAAGAGTTCCGCCTGGACTACTGCCACCTCTGGCAGTCGCTGATCTGGACTGACATGGAGAAGGTGAAGAAGTATTGCCTCCGTCTGGGAGCTGGCGACTTCTACCCCTTGCTTGCTTGCATGCTGACAGCCCGCTCGTGGAACTCCGTCAACAGGGGCATCAGCCAAGCTCCAATCACCGCCTCTGAGGTAGGTGCCCCCTCCTGGCCCTGCCCTCTCCTGCATACAAGGGGCTGGACCAGGATGGCCTTTGGACCTCTTCCTATCCAAGGTCTGAGGTTCTGTCTAATGGGCTGTGGGGGTTGGGAGGGTGAGCAGAATTGGAGATACATTGGATAAGAAGGAGGAAGGGGTGGAGAAATAGCATCCCTGGATGGAGGAGGGCAAGAGAGCTACATCCCACTCTTGCCCTTAACCACCTGGAGTACGAAACAGGGCACGTTAACCATGTGACTAGACTTCTGCCGCTTTTTCTCCGACCTACTCACACAAGATTTCAGGCTTCCACAAAGTTCTCTCCAGGACTTCTGGGAATCCCCAGGGACTATCTGATAAATAAGTCTGCTGTCTCCTCCTGGGTACTGTCTCCCATTGTGTGGTCCCTCTGGAGCAGCCTACTGGGGAGAGCGCTTTAGTTCTCATGTGGTGCTACTTGTCCCATTGCTCGTGTATCAGTCTTTTTTTTTTTTAAATTAAATCTTTATTGTTCAGATTATTACAGTTGTTCCTCTTTTTTTCCCCCCCATAGCTCCCCTCCACCCGGTTCCCACCCCCCTCTCCGCCCCCCCCCGCCACTGTCCTCATCCATAGGTGCACGATTTTTGTCCAGTCTCTTCCCGCATCCCCCACACCCCTTTCCCCCCAATAATAGTCCACTCCCTTTCTATGCTCCTGATTCTATTATAATGACCAGTTTATTCTGTTCATCAGATTATTTATTCACTTGATTTTTAGATTCACTTGTTGATATATGTGTATTTGTTGTTCATAATTTGTATCTTTACCTTTTGCTTCTTCTTCCTCTTCTTAAAGGATACCTTTCAGCATTTCATATAATACTGGTTTGGTGGTGATGAACTCCTTTAGCTTTTCCTTATCTGTGAAGCTGTTTATCTGACCTTCTGTTCTGAATGATAGCTTTGCTGGATAAAGTAATCTTGGTTGTAGGTTCTTGGTATTCATCACTTTGAATATTTCTTGCCACTCCCTCTGGCGTGCAAAGTTTCTGTTAAGAAATCAGCTGACAGTCCTATGGGTACTCCTTTGTAGGTAACTGACTGTCTTTCTCTTGCTGCTTTTAAGATTCTCTCTTTGTCTTTTGCTCTTGGCATTTTAATTATGATGTGTCTTGGTGTGGTCCTCTTTGGATTCCTTTTGTTTGGGGTTCTCTGCGCTTTCTGGACTTGTAAGTCTATTTCTTTCACCAGGTAGGGGAAGTTTTCTGTCATTATTTCTTCAAATAGGTTTTCAATATCTTGCTCTCTCTCTTCTTCTGGCACCCCTATAATGTGGATGTTGGTGCGCTTGAAGCTGTCCCATAGGCTCCTTATACTATCTTCATATATTTGGATTCTTTTTTCATTTTGCTTTTCCGGTTGGGTGTTTTTTGCTCCTTTGTATTTCAAATCTTTGACTTGATTCTTGCAATCCTCTGGTCTGCTGTTGGAACTCTGCATAGTATCCTTTATTTCAGTCAGTGTATGCTTAATTTCTAGTTGGTCCTTTTTCATAACCTTGAGGGTCTCATTAGATTTCTTGAGGGTCTCACTACATTTATCGGCGGTCTCACCAGACTTTTTGAGGGTCTTACTAAATTTATTGGCGGCTTCTAGAAAGTTCTTGAAAAACCTTAAAAGTGTGGTTTTGAACTCTATATCCAGTAGTTTGCTTTCCTCCATTTCTGTCATTTGTGTCCTGTTTGTCTCCGCATTTTTTATGCTTCCCTGTGTTGGTAGAGTGGCTTTGTGTGCTAGGTGTCCTATAGAGCCCAGTGGCTCAGCCTCCCCAATTACCTGAGGTGGACACTCTTGGTGCACCCCTTTTTGAGCTTTGTGCACAGTCTTGTTGTAGTTAAGCCTTGATTGTTGTAGGTATCACTGGGAGGAATTGACCTCCAGGCCAATTGGCTCTGAGAATCAGCTGTGTCTACGGTGGGAGAACTTCTGTGCTGAAGACACCCTTATGGGGCAAGACTTGCTTCAGTGGGGCTTTGGTGCTCACTGAGTCTGCCCCCTGAGTGTGTCTCTTATGGATCTGAGGAGTTGTAATCTGGATGGTCCCACTCTGACCACTGGGTACACTGGCTCTTGGATCTAAGGAGGTGCTAATTTAGCCTCTGCCTGAGGCTACCCAGAAGGAGCTACGAAGAGATCTGCAGATTTCCCTTCTTTGTTTGGGGTTTGGAGGTGCCCAGATGAGGCCCAGCAGTGAAGCAATGCAAGCTGCTGTGGGACCTTGGGCCTTCTTTTGGAAGTTCTGGGTCTGTCTGGCCCAGCTGCAATTTGTTAGGTAATTTTCAGATTGCAAAGGGCCAGGGCATTCATATGCAAAAGCCTCTGCTGCAGCTTGGGTTGGGCGGGGTCTCAGGGGATCAACAGGGCGGAGCAAGCAGCTATGGCTGATCCTCAGCCCTGCCCTAAGGGGCCCCTGCGTCTCAGTGTCCCAGTAATTGCTGCAAGCACCTCCGAGAGAAAGCTGCCCTCAAGTTCCAAGTTCTGCTTGCTGCCAGACCGTCCAGTCTCTCCCCACACGAGTCCGGGTCCCCAGAGACTCAGCCGGAACTGGAGTTCAGAGCAGTTGGAGACTTGTGACTCCCTCCCGATTCAAAAAGACAGCTGCGTCCTCAGTCGCCAGCCCTTGCCGAGTGCGCCTCCGTACCTCTGCACTCCACCTCTGCAGCTCCTCTGAGTCTCAGTGTGCTTTTCTCTTTCCTTCTAGTTGTAGAATTTCCATTCATCCAGCCTTCCTGTAGTTCTGGATGATGTCCATTTTGTCTTTTAGTTGTGTTTTTGAATTTGTTGTGGGAGGCAGCAATTTCCGGTGTTTACCTATGCCGCCATCTTGGTTTCTCATCCTATGTCAGTCTTAGGTGGGTGGAGGAGGCTGGAGGCAGGGCTGACTGAGGCCCTGCCCCACCAGACCTCCCTTGTGGTGGTTTCACTGTCTGCACACAGAGAGTAAGGACTTGGAGGAACACGGAGTTTTGTGTTTTTTTTAAAATATATTTTATTGATTTTTTTACAGAGAAGAAGGGAGAGGGATAGAAAGTTAGAAACATCGATGAGAGAGAAACATCAATTCAGCTGCCTCCTGCACACCTCCTACTGGGGATGTGCCCGCAACCAAGGTACATGCCCTTGACTGGAATCGAACCTGGGACCCCTCAGTCTGCAGGCCGACGCTCTATCCACTGAGCCAAACTGGTCAGGGCTTTTTTTTTTTTTTTTTTTTTTTTTTTATAACACAGAGTTTTTAATGAAATACCTTTTTTGTTTTTCTTTGTAGTTCATTTCTTCATCAGATCCAGACAATAGTTCCATGGTGTCTGGGCTGAGACCAATCCATTTTCACTTCTGCCCCTATCACAGGGACTTACTAGTATGTGGCCACTCCTTCTTCCTGGTTCAGAGCTCCCTCCATCCCTAGTTTCTCAATCTGTTATGGAGTGGACTTCTGTATTCCCAGTCTGTCAGTTTATTAGATTTGTGCAGTTTTGTGGGGATGTGCTCAGGCTTACCACAAGGGGCGGGATCCTGTTTGTGCAGTTAGAAAGACCTGGGTTCTAGTTCCAGCACTGCTCTTCCTGGTGGCATGACCCTGGATAGTTTTTGTCACCTCTTGGAGCCTTGGGCGGGGGGGGGGGTGTCCCCTGTAAGCTGCCTTGTAGTAGGTGGTTTTAGGAATGGCTGGATCCAATGTGTCAAACAATGTCACCAAAGAGGCCCCCCATTGCCATCTCTTGGTTCTGTTTTCTTCTAAGTTGACATCACTCCCAAGCAAGTGTGGTGGCAAAGATGACCACCAGCTGCCCTAGGCCTACACAACTTTAAAGCTGGTCACCTCAGAAGAAGAGCGATAGTCTCCCTTCTTGGTTGAATAGGGAGGATAATTTCTGCTTTACTGATAATGCCTGGAGAGTGCCTCTCCGTAGCTCCTAAGTGCCTTCATTGAGCAAACATAGGTTTTTGCTGGGTACTGGACTTGGAGCTGCACATCCAGTGATGAGCAGTCTGTCTTTGTAATTTGTACTGTGGTTGAGGGAGACAGACAGTAAACAAGTGAACAAGCAGGTAAATGGAATAATTGCAGGCTGGAGGTATCAGGGAGGAAACAAGCTTGTGATGGGGAGCTGTCAGTTGGGTGCTCAGAGAAGAGATCTTTGAGGAGTTGACTTTTAAGCTGAGCCCAAAGGACAAGGAAGGCACTGGCCACAGGAAGAGCTTGGAGAAAGCATCCCAGGCAGAGGGCACATACTGCGCTACGATGGCCTGGGGAAAGGAGAGTTTGGTGTAGTCTGGAGTGTGGTGAGTGGATGATGGAATGAGAAGAATTTGGAGCACTGGGCAGAGGGAGCATTGTTCAGGGCCTATAAGCCATAGAAAAAAGTTCAGATTAATTCTCAGTACAGAGCAAAGCCTTTGACAGGTTTTAAGCAGGAAAAGGATCTGCTCAGATTTGCTATTTTAAGTATCTCTCTGGAGTGGGGCAAGATGAGCAATGGGGTTATTAATTAGGAGGCTGGGGCAGAACTTCACATTGGAGAGGTGCTGGGGGCTCAGACTACACTCATGGCAATGGAGGTGGAGAGAAGCAGATGGAACCAGATTGCATTTTGGACTTAAGACTGAGCGGCTTTTCTGTTTGCTTGGATGTAGAGAGGATGAAAAGTGGTCTCATAGCTTCTTGGGGTAAATTACAGGATGTGGAGAGTGGTGTCACCTCCTGACATAGGGAAGATGTTGGGAAGGACATATTTGGGGTGAGGGTACGAGTAGTCTATCAGTAATTCTCTTGAGCATTCAGATAGAGGTGGGCAGTTAAGCCTGGAGCTCAAAGAAGAGGTCAAAGCTCGAGATAATACATTTGTGAGTCCTTAGCACATAGATGGTATTTAACGTCACAGAATGGACAAGATCACATGGCACAAGTAGGTACTCAGTAAATGATATCTGTTTTTATTAACTAAGTTTGAATTTTATTTTTTCATTTGTTATTCATTCATAAAGGCCCAGCATAAATGCTAGTGTACTAGCCTGCTTGGGTTGCCATAATAGAATACCACCAACCAGATGTCTTAACAGTAGAAATTTATTTTCTCACAGTTCTGGAGCTCAAAGTCCAATATCAGAGTATCATCAGGATTAGTTTCTGGTGAGGGCTCTCTTCCTGGCTTGCAGATGGCTGCCTTCTCATTGTATCCTCACATGGCCTTTCTTTTGTGTGTACACACTCCTGATCTCTCTTCCTCTTTTGGAAAGGACATCAGTCCTATCGAATTAGGGTCCCCTTTATGAATTCACTTAACTTTAATTACCTCTTTAAAGGCCCTGTCTCTGACTAGTCACACTGGCGTTAGAACTTCATCTTAGGGATTTGGTGGGAGGCACAATTCAGTCCATCGCACCAGCCCTGGAGGCCTCTCCTCATGCTTTTGCCAAAAGTGATCCCTTAATACTTGGATCGCTCATGTGCCAGCAGCTTATACTGTGTCTCAGAGTTAGCTATTTGTATACTTATATGGACTCTGACTAGTTGGTAAGTACCTGAAAGGCAGGCATCCTGTCTGGTGCCACTCTCTTAAAAATATTTTTATTGATTTCAGAGAGGAAGAGAGGGGGGGAGAGATAGAAATATCAATGATGAGAGAGAATCATTGATTGGCTGCCTTTTGCACGCTGCCCCACAATGGGGATCGAGCCCGTAACCCGGGCATGTGCCCTGTCTGGGAATCGAACCTTGACCTCCTGGTTCGTAGGTCGATTCTCAACCACTGAGCCATGTCCAGCTGGTGCATCTCTTTATAAGGTCTCTGCGGTTCAGGGACCAGTTCCAGTAGAGAGGCGTTTGTGTAGATTGTGGAGACGTGTACTCCATTTGCTTACTTTGAACAAAAACCCAGGTAGAGGAAAAACATAGCCACTCCAGGCCAGCCCAGACTCTGAGATGTGAGAGCTCAGTTTTCTGAGTCCTAGTCTTATTTAGAATTAGGGAACCTCCAACATGTGTCAAGGAAGATGTTTTTTTCAACCACAAGTAGCTTAAACAATTAGGCATTTGCTCTCTCCATGACAAGCAGCCTGGAGGTGGGTGGGTCCAGGTTGGTTGAGTAGGTCACAGTCTCAGGGCTCTGGGCTGACTCCTCTGTGATTCTCTTGGTTTTTCTCTCATCATTCCGAGATGACTGTGGCAGGTCCAAGCTGTGCATCTTAATTCCTTGGTGTCCAGAAGTGAGAATGAGGGCTATTTCTTCTCACATATTGCTACTTAAGAGCAAGGAAACCTTCCCCAGAAGTCCTTCAAAAGACTCCCCCTTGTGTCTTATTGGCCAAAATCATGTCACATATCACATTGAGCTCAGAGCCAGTATTGGCTGAGATCAGCCAATGATCAGGAGCTAGGGAGGAGCTCTGCCTTCCTGAGGAGCAATGACCCAAGGGGTCAAATGAACAAAAATGGGGTCCTTTTTAACAAAGGGGAATGTGAGATGGGTGGCTGTCAGATAGGCACCCATTGGGGCCTTCTGCGGACACCCGCCATCAGGATGTGTCCAGGTTGAAGGCTGTGACCCCTGCTGCGGGGTAGTCTGGATGGGCGCAGGTGCCTTCATTTGGCTGCAGGGGCTCTCGTGGGGCCAGTCCCTCCCTTGGTGAGAGGGGGATCCCTGTGGTGAGCAGGCTTAGATGAGGCCTTAGCCCTCCTGGGTGACCCGCAGCTGTGATGGGAGGTGGCGGCAGGCAGACAGCCTCTTGGTGTCTGGCTGCGCGGTGCGATGTTCCAGTCTGATAGCTCCTGCCTGAGGGACATTTAGAGTTTCACAGCAGCTTGGTTATCAGCAGTGCACACGTGTTCCTGAAAGGGCAGAGAGTTCCGCTTCTGCTGCAGAGAGCGGCCAGGCGGGGAGGTTTTTGGCAGCACTGCCGGGCCCCTCGTGACTGCGGTTGGCACTGAGCACCTCTCCGTGCCTTATCTCTGATGCCCTCTTGGTATTGCTGAGAGGCAGGCACAGAGGATATGAGCACTCCAGCGTTTAGGTGGGGACACTGCTTGGAAGAGGTGAAAGGACTTGCCCAGGCTCACAGAGTCCACAGTGAGTGAGAGGCAGTATAGCCTGGTTATGACGGCATGGGCTCGGGAGCTGGACTGCCTGAGTTTGAATTCTGACTCACCACTTATTAGCTGTGGATCTTGGGCAAGTTACTTAATTTCTCAGTGTCTCAGTTTCCCTCTCAGAGGGGGTCATTCCCTTGCCTGATAGGGGTGTTGTGAGGATTCAATGAGTTAATACATGTAAGCATTTTCAAAGTGCCCAGCTTACTGGGTGAATGCACTGTATGTGTTGGCTCTTGTCATTGTCACCATCATTATTGTCATTGTCGTTTCTCTGGAAACTGAGGAGGGGTCAGAGCCTCACTGTCATACTCAGGACTCTGGTTGAGGGCACTTATCTGCCAAGAGCCATGTGAAGCTTGGGACAGGGAAGGGTGGGAAGTCAGATCCCAAATTACACACCAGAATGGGGTAAGGGCTAGCGAGCCCTGGATCCTGTTCTGGGGCATTAGGACCTTGGGCACTGGATGGGCTGAGACTGGCTCCCGAGTGGAGGGCAGTGATAGGCATGACTGTGTGGGTGGCAGGGACTCTGGCTGGGGTGCAGAGTCATGCAGGGCATGGGCACAACTTTGGAGCTGGGTTTGAGTCAGGAGCTCAGACTGATGAAATGCACCATCCTGGGCTGGGCTGAGGGATGGGGGACATGACTCAGCAGTACCAGCTTCTAGAGCTCCTTCCAGGCCTGGCCTGAAGTTGGTGGCCAGTGAAGAAGCCTTGGAGAGTAACTCCAGAATGGACCCCTGGGCTTAGAGGCTGGCACACTCTACCCTCATCAAATGGTTGGTGGGAGGTAGATTTCCAGTTGGTACTGGTTTGGAGGCTTGGGGGATGGGTACGGTGACCTTGGCTGTGGGGAGCTAGGACAGCAGAGGCAGCAGAAGTGCCTGTGGTCTCCATTGATATGCTCTGGTACTGGGTCCAGTGCTTGGCCAGAAGTTGGGGTAAGATGTCCCATCATGGTTTGTCAAAGCTCCTTGTGCTAAGCTTCCCTTTGGGGAGGGTTTCTAGTGTTACCAAGGCAGCTGTGCTTGAAGCTCCCTCCTGGAGCTTCCTTGCAGGCCCTCAGGTCATGGGCTTGGATACTGGCCATCCTGGGCTCCACTTCCCACACCAACCACTGCTGTCTCCCTATTGCTGCTTTAGAACACCGAGATCCGCAACAACGCAGCCACCTACCTCCCCCAGATCAGCCAGCTCCTCAACCGTGTGCCACGCCAGATGCTGCTCATCTTCAAGACCAATGACCTACTGCGAGGCATTGAGGCCACCCTGGGCACCCGTGCCAGTGCCAGCTCCTTCCTCAACATGTCACGTTGCTGTGTCAGAGCGCTAGCCATGTGAGTGCGGGCTCTGTCCTCTCCTCCCCTCCAGTTCCTTGGCCTACCCCAGGAGTCCTGCTCACCTCCACTTTCTCCTAGAAGCTCCTAGGGCCTTGCCCCAGTGTCTCAATCTCTAGGTCTCCCTGCAGGGAGTTAGGGGCTGAGAACAGCCCCAGTGAACTGGCTGATGCTTCAGGGCAGTGTTTTGGGTAGTCCAGAGAGCCACCTGCACTTGCTAAAATGGTGGTTTCTGGGACCTCACCCTCTTGGTCAAGCTTTTCAGGCGATTCTTACCCTCAGTAAAGTTTGAAATATTTTCTGAAAGTCTTAGTCCCATCCAGGTGTCCCCTGGGCTTGGGATCAGGTGCACATCCCATCTCAGTCTGGTTCCAGGACCTGCTTCCCCAGGATTGGCCGGGCAGTGAGGCCAGTGTTCTTTCCCCTGCAGGTGTGCTGTGACTCAGGAAAGTGTTGCCAGCAGGCTCTAGGTCCGCTCAGGATCTCAGATTCATTCATTCATTCATTTAATCCTCATCAGAGGATATTTTTTCCATTGATTTTTAGAGAGAGTGGAAGGGTGGGGGAGACCCAGAGAGAAAGAAAAATAGATAAAAGAGAGACACATCGATTGGTTGCCTCCCACATGTACCCCGATCTGGACCAGGGATGGAACCTTCAACCTGGGTATGTGCCCTTGACCAGGAATTGAACCACGATCCTTCACTGAGAAACACCGGCCAGGGTGATCTCAGACCTTTTCAGATGCCTCATAATCCTTGGGGTGTTGATGAGGAAGGGAAGGGGACTTTCTCAGGGAGGTAGCAGCAGAGGAGTGAGAGTTCTAGGCCCCTCTACCTGAGGGTGGCAAATACACGGGGAGGCTCGTGTGTGTAATGTTCTCACCTGAGAGGGGAGGCCTTGACTATGGTCAACTCCCAGCCCATCCATCTCAGGCAGGGGAAGGGTCATTTTAGCCAACTATTTGGTGAAGGGAGAGTTGACCACATATATCATGTACCCACTATCAAATATCACATTAGATTATAGCAACATAGGCTGTACACGGAAAGGGCTGAACATGATTCATTCTTCCTTCGCGGGCCCCGAAAACGAAGTTGTGAATAGGTCATCATCAGAAACACCAGTTTTCATCGTGCCCTTTTGCTGGTGCAGAGGGATTGAGCTGGGCTGCATCCATAATGGCTTCAGCCTCCTAGGACCACCTGACCAGGTTTTCAGGTGACTCTGACCTTCAGAAGTGTGGGAAAGCTTTTATATTTGAGTTTGGGGGATTCTTGGTTTGATAAATATTAACTCTGCTTTTGGAAAAATGGAAGCATTGAAACATTGTACTTGGTGGGTCCACTATGCTTTCGATGCCCCATGAGACAGCTGCCCCTGCTTATCCTACTTATCTGGAAAACTCCTAGGAATAGTTGAGTTCCTCTGGTCTCTGCTTGGGCAATGGTCTGATCCGTGACCAGGATTCGTCCATTGGGGCAGGGAGCTGGTGACTTGGCAAAGCCACTCTCTTATGTTTTTCTAAATGATCCTGAGTGTCTCTTTCCTCTTTAACTCTCTTCTCTCCTTTCTTCTTGCTCCTCCTGCAGGCACAACAAGAAGAACACCTGTTCATTCTTCAGAAGGTCCCAGATCTCCTTCAGTGAGACCATCAGCCTGTGGCAGATCAGCCTCCATGAACTCATTTTGCGTGTGAAGGGGCTGAGGCTGGCCAGCTGGGTCTTGGCCCTGCTTTGCTGGCTGTTGCCTGCTCCATACTGAGTGGACTTTCTATCCCCTTCCTTTTTCCAGTGTGACTCTATGGTGGGCACGGGGTCTTTCCACTCAGCCGTTACTCTACCAGTTGCCCTGTTTCTGCCACACGGTGGTCTGGAGTCCTGAGGTCACTGTGGCACCACCTTACTCCACCTCTGGGATTCCTGTCCCACCACAGCCCTGTCTGAACCACAAGCTGACCATGCAGTAGTTTATCTCCTTATCCAGGGAGATGGCACACAATCTGCTTTCTGAGTCCTGGAGTGTGCTGTTGGGTGGGATGTCCCTCCACTTCCATTAGCCCTTCCTGTGTCAGGGTGGCCCATGAATCCCACATAGGGCACATTAACTTGTAGGAAGTTTGATTCTGCTGGAGGGGAGCAGGGTCTCTGAACTTGCTTGAGACAGGTTCCCTCTCCTTGGCCTCACACTCCCCACAGGTGTCGCCCCTTAGCGTGTGGCTTGGTCTCCAAGGTAGGCTGTGCCACAGCCATGGGTTCACTGCTGTACTGGGGACCTCCTTGGGTAAAGAAACCCCTCAGGTCTTGCTCGGTGGGATTTTTAGTCTAGGTGGGAGTGAATCCACTTTGGCCATTAAGCAGGAGCAGACCTAGACACCACATGCCATTGTGTTCTGCCTGGCTTCTTGCCTCTGCATCGCCAGTTTGCCACTGTGGGGCCACTTCCTGCTTCTTGTACGTTTCTCTCATCCTCCAAGACTTAGACCTCATTGGAGCTGGTAAGAAGCCCAAGGCCAGGAATTCAGAGGCTCAGCTGAAACCCCTGGGTTCTCACTGGGCACCTGCCTTGTTCTAATAATTGCTTCCTGACTTAGCCCTATGGTTCATCGTGTGATGCCCCCAGTCCTGGAGACTGTAATCTGAACCTCACTTACTGGGGCTAGGGTTCCACTCTGGAACCCGCTTGTCACCTGTCTGGACCCTGTGCTTTACCTTATTGCCTGTGGCCAGTCTGCCCCTCTCCCAGAACGAACATCTGCTCCTGTTTCCAGGGCACCTGCTTTAACTGCTGTCCCTGTGTGTTTTCCAGGTGCTGTTGGGTCGGATGTCTCCCCACTTTCGTTAATTCCTCCTGTGTCAGGGTGGACCATGAGTCCCACCCACACTGGCACATTTGACTTGCAAGAAGTTTGAATTTGCTGGAGGGGAGCATGGTCTCTGAGCTGCCTGGAGACAGATTCCCTCTCTTTGCCCTGTCCACAGGGTCACACCAGATTCATTAGGCCCTAGCTCTTACTGAGCACCCTTGTTCAAGGACAGGAACTGTATTTAATTCACCCCATCGAAGGGGCAGAAAACCCCCAAATTCGCGTCTTATTTTCTGTTCGCATTATTCATAATACAACAAGCAGATTTCCCACTGACCACAGATGAGTCGCAATCACTTTATTTCCTGAAAGAATTCATTGTTCTTAGTGACTAGTTGGATGTGCCCAGGGGCCTGAGAGAATAATTTGCAAAATCTGTTGCTCATCATGAGGATACATACTGGATATTATATTTTATGGTGTCTTTTATAGCCACTGAAGTAAATATGTTTTTTTTATTCAAGTTAATGGTTACTTGCTTTTTACTTTTGGTTTAATGGTTGGCTTCCTACTGGCCTGGGATATAAAACATAAGCATGTTGCCAGTGGACCCAGCACCCAGAACAGATATCCAGGGAGAGTAGAGAGGCTAGGAGAGTTTGGGGTATGGGAGAGTTTGAAAATAGGAGAGGAGCAGGTTGGTGATTATTGAGTGTCTTCCATGTGTAAATAAGTTCCATCATTGAATTGTTGCATCAGGAAGAGGGGTCATTGGCCTCATCTTCCAGAGATGGGAACTGAGCGCAGAGAGGTTTAGTAATTTGCCTGAAGTCACACAGCTGCTGAGGGGTGGTCCATTCTCTGTTTCTATCCCACAGTGCTGTAGATACGGTCACACTTGCTCCTTGGGTCTCAAATACCCTGATTTTGGAGGACATGGGGTTTTCAGTGGAAGTGGGGGAGTGGATGGGTAAGGGAGACAAAAAATCCTGGAAAATGCAGACTGAATTCAGCATGTCCCCGGGGACCTAAGACAGGATGGATTTGGACTACTACACTTCACAGTGCAAATCTGGCACTGACCACTCAGTTACTGCAGATCCCGCAGGCTTAAGGTCATGGTTCCCCATGAGACTCAAGCTGCAGGTTTGGAGGTCCCCAGGCCACCCGTGGTTCCAACCAGCTGACTACAAATTTAGAGGCTTCCCCGGCCCTTCAGATTGAACAATTTGCCCGAATGACTCACAGAACTCAGGAAGTCACTACATTTGTGATTACAGTTTTATTATAAAGGATACAAGTCAGCACCAGCCAAATGAAGAGCTGTATAAGGGGGTGATGGGGAGGGCCCTGGTGCAGAGCTTCCCTGTCCCCTCCCATGGACTCAGCACCCAGCACCCTTTCGGCGCAGCAGTGTGTGCACGGGCTTCAATGTTCAGAGTTTCTGTCAGGGGTCATTACACTGGCAGGATTGAACTTAACCTCCAGCCCCCCCCCCCCCAGACAGATGGGGTGGGTATCCCCCCTTATCCTGAGTCACTCAGTACAAACTCCGGTGTGATCCAAGGGGCAAGGCATGAAGATCTAAGGTACTCCTATCACTGGGAAATTCCAAGGAGTTAGAGGTTCTCTCCCAGCAACCAGGGACAAAGACCAGACAAATTCTTTTTTTATAATCTCTCTTTCTGAAAGTTCACTATTGGTGTATAGAAATGCCTCAGATTTCTTGGGGTTAATTTTGTATCCTGCTACATTGCCAAATTCATGTGACAAATTCTTTTTTTTTTTTTTTTAAATATGTTTTTATTGATTTTAGAGAGAGTGGAAGGGAGAGGGAGAGATAGAAACATTGATGAGAGAGAAACGTCAACATGCATCAGCTGCCTCCTGCATGCCCTATACTGGGGATCGAGCCCGCAACCTGAACATGTACCCTGACTGGGAATTGAACCAATGACCTCTTGATGCTCAACCACTGAGCGACACGGGCCAGGCCAGACAAATTCTTTAGTAGATACAATCACCCTGGTGTCTTTTCACCATGTTTGGAGGACGTAGAGAGCCTAGAGGAAGTCTGAAGGAGAATAGTAGAGATATCTACAGGGATGGAAAATAAAGAGTCAATTATAGACTAGACACTCTCCAGGGAGCTGCACGAGAAAACAAGGTTAAATTACAGTAAGTTCTTACTGTTATTGCTGTTGTTACTGTTATTGCTGTTGTTACTGTTATTGCTGGTTGGCTACTTTATATGCCGTTCTTTGGTCAAAACCATCACAGAGGCCCATGCCATTCTGGCTGGATGCCAGTTGTATGGATATGCTTTTTAAAATAAGTCATGCCCTGTTGGGTTCTTAGAAACTGGCTATTTGGCTGAAATAGGCTTAATTTCTCTTCTTGATTTTGCTGTTGCTGTCCACACAGGCCGCCCCAGAGAGCTGACAGGAGCTCTTTTTTTTTTTTTTAATTGAATCTTTATTGTTCAGATTATTACATTTGTTCCTCTTTCCCCCCCCCCCCATCCTCCCAGCTCCCACCCCACCCTCCGCCCTCACTCCCCACCCACTGTCCTCATCCATCGGTGCACGATTATTGTCCAGTCTCTTTTCACATCTCCCACACCCCTTTTCCCCCCAAGAATAGTCAGTCCATTCCCTTTCTATGTCCCTGATTCTATTATGATCACCAGATTATTTATTCACTTGATTCTTAGATTCACTTGTTGATAGATGCATATTTGTTGTTCATAATTTTTATCTTTACCTTTTTCTTCTTCCTCTTCTTAAAGGATACCTCTCAGCATTTCATATAATGCTGGTTTGGTGGTGATGAACTCCTTTAGCTTTTCCTTATCTGTGAAGCTGTTTATCTGACCTTCTGTTCTGAATGATAGCTTTGCTGGATAAAGTAATCTTGGTTGTAGGTTTTTGGTATTCATCACTTTGAATATTTCTTGCCATTCCCTTCTGGCCTGCAAAGTTTCTGTTGAGAAATCAGGTGACAGTCATATGGGTATTCCCTTGTAGGTAACTGGGTTTCTTTCTCTTGCTGCTTTTAAGATTCTCTCTTTGTCTTTTGCTCTTGGCATTTTAATGATGATGTGTCTTGGTGTGGTCCTCTTTGGATTCCTTTTGTTTGGGGTTCTCTGCGCTTCCTGGACCTGTAAGTCTATTTCTTTCACCAGGTGGGGGAAGTTTTCTGTCATTATTTCTTCAAATAAGTTTTCAATATCTTGCTCTCTCTCATCTTCTGGCACCCCTATAATTCTGATGTTGGTGCGCTTGAAGCTGTCCCAGAGGCTCCTTACACTATCTTCGTATTTTCGGATTCTTTTTTCATTATGCTTTTCCGGTTGGGTGTTTTTTGCTTCTTCGCATTTCGAATCTTTGACTTGATTCTTGTGCTCCTCTGGTCTGCTGTTGGGTGTCTGTATAATATTCTTTATTTCAGTCAGTGTATGCTTAATTTCTAGTTGGTTCTTTATCACAACATCTAGGGTCTCATTAGATTTCTTGAGGATCTCACTACATTTATCGGCGGCTTCTAGACAGTTTTTAAGAGACCTTAAAAGTGTGATTCTGAACTCAATATCCTCCATTGACAGTTTTGTCCTGTTTCTTTGTCTCCGCATTTTTTATGCTTTCTTGGTACACCCCCTAGTGGTCTTTGTGCGCAGTCTTGTTGCCTTTAAGCCTTGATTGATATCGGCAATACCGGGGATGATTTGACCTCCGGGCTAACTGGCTATGAGAGTCAGCTGTGTCTGCAGTGGGAGAGCTTCTGTGCTGGATCTCTAGGGCGGTGCTAATCTAGCCTTTGCCTGAGGCTATCCGGCAAATGGTTCTGCGCAGGGCTTGGGCGGGGCGGGTCCCCGGGGGATCTACAGGGCGGGCGGAGCGAGCAGTTATGGCTGCTCTCAGTTCCTTCCCCAGGGGCTCTGCCTCTCAGAGTCCCAGCAATGGCTGCAAACCTCGGAGAGAAAGCTGCCTTCGAGTTCCGACCGAAGCCAGACAGTCCCGCTTCTCCCGTTTGAGTCTGGGTCCCCAGAGACTCGCCCGGATCTGGAGCTCAGAGTCTGAAACTCCGTCCCGATTGAAAACAACAACCGCGCCCTCCGCCGCCAGCTCGCTCCACGCGCACTCCGCACCTGAGTATTTCACTTCAGCACTAGGAGCTCTTTCTTTAATCACAGTTTTAGTTTGATAGAGACATCCCTGGGAGCATTTAGGATAAACACAGTCTCACATAGGTGTTCCCTATTGGCCTGAGGCTGGCTGGCCAGTTCACAGAGCCCATGTTTAACCAGGGACGAGTTGGGGAGCTGGAGTGTGTGGGGAAGCTTCTCTAATTTCACATGACTGGTTGAGTGACATAGAACTCATGTGAGGGTCGTCACCCTTTTCCCTTTCTGGGTTGTGAGATTCATAAACAGGCTGACCTTGATGTGTTACAGATGCCAGGCTTACCCATCTCCATGACCTGCTTTTATTGTTCACTCTGCTCTCTGCTTTTCCTTATATCCATGCCTTCTGCTTTCTACATCTGTGACATCACTCAAGTCCTTCCCAAGACTACTCTGCCCTTGTCCATCTGCCTCCTTCCAGTCCTGATACTTCTCTCCACTTCCACTGCCCACACTCAACTGTCCATCTGCCCTGTGCAGTCCTCAGAGGACCAGGGACACTTCTTTGTCTCTTGGGTGCTCTGACACCAGGACAGTGAAGGCCATAGTAGGCCTTTCATTGGTCATTGTGTGGTCACTTCTACATGCTTGAATTCATGCATGTATTCCTTCAACGCCCATTCATTGGGGGAGGAGTGGAGAGACAAGATGAATTGGACATGATGCCTGCCTGTAAGGAACTGTGGTCTCTCTGACAAAAGGAACTGGTTTTGGGTAAAGAGGGAGGCTACTGCTAGTGGAGGCAGTGGTGAGCTGGGAGTCTGTGGTCTGGGAGGAAAGAAAGGGATTTAAACAACTCTTGGAGACCAGTGATGCAGGTTGGCAACTCCATTTGGAAGCAAGATTTGATGAGGCCATCTCTATGCTTCTCTTCTAGGCCAGTATTTCCCCAAGTTTTATTTTGACCAAGGAGCCTGCATTCACTGTCTCAGGGGATGATGCTGCCAGCAGTCACCCAGGTCCAAAAGCTGGGAATCAGCCTTTGCCCCTCCTTCAGAGCAGCCCTGATAGACTCTGCTTCCTCGTATGTCTTGTATTCACCATCTCTGCCTCTCAAACATCCTGATTCAAATCTTGTCCCCTCACTATTTCCCTTGCCTCCCATCTTGTTTAAAACCAGTTTGAAAGCCAACTGGCCTGCAGTCACATTGCCAAAAAACCCTTTTGCCTAAGGATCAATTCTCCTACAGACCAGCTTATCTCAAATTAAGTATTCTTTTTTTTTTTTTTTAAATTTTTTTTATTGACTTTTTACAGAGAGGAAGGGAGAGGGATAGAGAGTTAGAAACATCGATGAGAGAGTAACATCAATCAGTTGCCACCTGCACACCCCCTTCTGGGGATGTGCCTGCAACCGAGGTACATGCCCTTGACCAGAATCAAACCCGGGACCCTTGAGTCCGCAGGCTGACGCTCTATCCACTGAGCCAAACCGGTTACGGCTCAAATTAAGTATTCTTGATCTATTTGATCAGATCTATTCGATCTTTCTATTATTTCTTGCCATTTTTTTCATTTTAAGGTTTTTTTGAAACTAATTCATGCAAGTGCATTTGACTTAAATTTGTATTTCTAAAAGTGTTTATTAAGCAGGCAGCTTTTTTTTTTTTGAATTATTTTGTACTCCTATATTCCTACGGACTCTTTTTTTAGGTTTTTTATGACCATTAACTTTAAAACTAACCAATATTAGCCATTTTGTCTAGACACTTTCCTCAAAATATAGCTGTCCTGGCAAGAAATATTCAAGGTCCTAATTATAATCAATTGTTATGCACTGTGTCATCTTGATCCCTTAACAAATGGCACATAGATTTCAGATGGAAACTGGTATGAATGAATTATTTTGTATGATGTATATTATTTTATGAATTAGGGACCTTGAAAAAGGATGATTGTTATATATAACTAGAGGCCCGGTGCACGAAATTCATGCACAGGGGGTGGGGGTGGGGGTCCCTCAGCCCAGCCTGTACCCTCTCCAATCTGCGATCCCTTGGGGGATGTCCGACTGCTGGTTTAGGCCTGATTCCACAAGGGACATCCAGCAGTCGGACATCCCTCTCATAATCCGGGATCACTGACTCCTAACCGCCCACCTGCCTGCCTGATCGCCCCTAACCGCCTCTGCCTGCTGGCCTGATTCCCCGCTAACTGCTCCCCTGTCACCCTGATCGCCCCCTAACTGCTCCGCTGCCAGCCTGATCACCCCTAACTGCCCTCCCTTGCCAGCCTGATTGCCCTTCATCGCCTCTGCCTCGGTCCCTGCCACAATGGCATTGTCTGGAAGGACGTCCAGAAGATGTCCAGCCTAATTAGCACATTACCCTTTTATTAGTATAGCTATGCCAGGTTTGCCAATGATTGGTATATAACATGCTCAACTCATGTACTGAGTAAGATTCTGAGATGAGGTCCTGGTACCACCACTTGTAGCAAAATAATATATCTCATGCTCGAACGGCATTAACCATTAGGAAGGAGGCATTTGTATCACATTTTAAACAAGGAGCCTGGCTGGTGTGGCTCAGTTGGTTGAGGGTTGTCCAACGCACCAGGACGTTGCCAGTTCGATTCCTGGTTGGGGCACCTGTCTGTGTTTCCAGCTCAATACCCCGTAGTGGGTGTGTAGGAAGCAGCTGATTGATGTTTTTCTCTCATCGATGTTTCTATCCCTCTCTCTGAAATCAATATAAACATATTTTTAAAAATTTTAAACAAAAAAAACCACTGGAATGAAATAGACTGTTATTGATAAAATTAATGAACTTTGACCTAGAAAAGTAGATTGGATTTGTCTGGGGTTCTAAAACAGACATGGCAAATATCCGGCATAGGGCTGCCAGCCCCTACCATGGCCAATGCATATTGCACAAATTGATCACTGCATCCTTGTGGGTTGAGCTGGGATATGGCTCCAGAATCCTTAATACAGCATACTGGTCAACTGCTACTGAATGAGCAGAGTTGGCATGTAATGCTCCCTTGCTAATTTTGCTCTCAAAATAGGATCCTTTCTTTACTTGGGATAGTAAGGGCTCTCCGTAATGAACACAAGAGGAAGAATAAGTTAACTTCACATGATAGAACTTTCCTAACTTTCTGGTGATGGGAGGAGACATCTTGGGCTCACTTGGGCAGATTGATTTAAAGGCATTAAGATGTCATTCCCTGGCTTAGAAGACTTCATGGACACTGGCCATGTTTTCTTTTGCAAGGAGTTTGAACTTCTGGGGTGTGGGGCACCATCCTGAGTCTGTATATTGGAACCAAAGGTGGTCAAGGCAAGAGCCTGATCTTCAGCAGTGTTCATTGTGGGAGGCTGCAGCATCTAGGAGAGATCTTGGCCGGGTGGTAGCGGGGGTGGGGGGGGGGTGGGGGGGCAGTGGTGCAGAGACCTATGGATCACTTAGAGCAAATCTCTTCCTCCCCACCCTCTGATTTCTCACCTGCAAAGTTAGGAGATTGAGTTACATCAGTGGTTCTCAGTAGGATGCTATTATCTATCCCCAGGCACTTCCTGGAAATGTGTGGGCACATTTTTTATTCTCAGGATGACTGACTAGTGGGTTGCCGCTGGCACCGAGTGGGTGGCACCAGGGATGCTAGATATCTTCCTATGGGCAGCACAGCTTCAACAAAGAATTTTCTTGTGACCTGTGTGGGGATTTCTAAATGCCACACAGAATATTTGTGTGATGAAAATCCTGTTTATAATGAACTGAATCGACAACCTAATTGTTTTACATGTAAAGTCAAAGCGTTTTTTTTTTTAAACCTGTTGAATTTTCCAGGAATGCAATTACCATGAGAGCTAAGGGATGATTTGTTTCTTTAGGAATTATTGTTCACCATCCTGGAAAAGCACATAACCAATGGCAATAAAGAGTCCGTATTTGAATAGCCAGTGCAACCCACCTGGGTCAGTGTGACTTTTAAAAATTAAAATATGTAGATAGATTCTAGTTTCTATGGATTTCATTTCAGGATGGGAAGGGGTAATACAAAATAGTTATTGTAAAGGGTACATTAGGTCTGATTGGGCTAAAAACCACTGATTTGAAGATTCTCCAAAGAGCCCCGGTTAGTTGGCTCAGTTGGTTGGAGTGTCATCTTGTGCACCAAAAGGTTGTGGGTTGATTCCTGGTCAGGGCTCAGTTCAAGGTTGCGGTTTCAATACTTGGTTGGGGTGTGTACAGGAGGCAACCAATCCATGTTTCTCACATCAATGTTCCTCCCTCCCTTCCTCCTTCTCTCGGTAAAAATAAATGGAAACATATCCTCAGGTGAGGATTAAAGAAAAAGATTCTACAAAGACCTTTCTTTATCTCTAACACTGTCTGAGTCTGTGCGAGTAGGAAAGAGATTCACATGGCATGGAGAGCAGCAGTAGAAATGGATCAAGACAAATCAATGTCCCCAAGTTGAGAAGAGCCACTGCTGAGAGCGTCCACTGCTGCATCACCCTGGTTCTGTAGTGAAATCTTTGATTTTGGACTCCGTGTCCAAATGGGATTCGAATGAGAACCCCCTAGTTAGGCAGTCGCGTGAATCTTTTACTGTTGGTAACTCACTGTGTACCTACTGTATATGGAAGCTTTACTCACGGCTCCTTTCCTTCTATCTGTAATCCTTCCTCCTGCCCTATTTTCATGATGTAATTTTAGGAGAATTAAACTTGAACAGCCCCCAAATTATATAATTAATTACATTCAGTTTCAATTACAATCACTAATTGATCTAAGCCTGCTAGCACAACACTTTCATTATTTGGCACACAATTATTGAGCGCCTACTTTGTGCTGGGAATAAAGTAGGAAATGGTCAATTTCTACCAAGGAGGGAGGATGAGGGGATAGTGTTTGTAGTTGTCAAGGATTTGGTGGGGGAAGTGGCAGGTGAGTAAGCCCCGCTGCCCTTCTAGTTTACCTGTGAATGACTGTGCGCTCAAAATCTCACATGGCCACACTCTGGCATCGGGCAGGCTGGTTTTGGCACCAAATGTAGCACATTGTACTCTAGGTCTCACTGGTTTTCTCTTTCTTTGACTGATGAATAATAATTAGTTTAGAAATTAATAGATACAATGAACACCTGCCATGTAAGGTGCTCTTAGTCACCTTATGGGTCCTCCTACTTCTAACCCTTTCTCAGGGCTCTTTCCTTTCTCTCTGTAATCAAAGGCCTTGCTACTCAAACTTGAATATACATTCTTGTTACATGAAGAGTCTGAATTGTGGGCTGGGTGGGGCCTGGGATTCTGCGTTCCCATCAAGCCCCCAGGTATCACTGCTGCTGCTGGTCTACAGACTACACTTTGAATAGCGAGGTGCTAGGGCCACTAGATCACCTTTCTTTCTGTTGCTGTCATTCCTTGAGGGGGAAGCCAAAGCAAAGTTATTCAGCTAACTTTAGGAGATCATCTAGTCAGGACAACTGCTCAGTTGCATTGGGGTTATATCCTCCCAGTCCTCCCATGTTCTTTTATGGGGCCAGGTATGCTTTCTTACCTCTCCCAGTAGTGGTTGTATTAAGTGGCTCACCAAGTGAGTTCAGATGTAGTAATGAAGGTGAAATGTCCCTGAGGTTGGTTAGGCATTTGTTAAGTGATTTATTCATGTAGTACCTCCTGTATATGGAAGCATCCTGTCCACGTAGGACAAGCATGTCAAACTCGCGGCCTATGGGCCACATGCCTTGTTAGGATGAGCTGGGTCCTACAAAAAAAATAAAAAAAAAATAAAGGAGAGACAAAGGTAAACATGCCAGCAGTCACCCAGGTCCAAAAGCTGGGAATTAGCCTTTGCCCCTCCTTGACCTTCAGAGCAACCCCCATAGACTCTGCTTCTTCATATGTCTTGTATTCACCATCTCTGCCTCTCAACCAACACCATCCTGGTTCAAATCCTGTCCCCTCACTGTTTCCCTTGCCTCCCATCTTGTTTAAAACCAGTTTGAAAGCCAACTGGCCTGCAGTCACATTGCCAAAAAACCCTTTTGCCTAAGGGTCAATTCTCCTAAAGACCAGTTTGTTACTACTCCCTGTAGTGGGAAAGGTAGGCCTGGATTACCAGGTGACCAGCACCCTGTGTAAAGCATCCTGTCTTCGCTCTGTTCCAGGGACGCTAAGGACCAGCAGAGCCCTGGTGTCAGGGTGGTTGAATTTCCACTTTCCCAGGGATGCAGGCAGGATGGTCCACTTGGGAGCTTGACTCAGACCCCTCGGAACCAGCGGCCAAAATGGAAAGGACCTGCTCCCAGAGTGCCTCCACCTCGTCTCCTTCCTCGTTTGCCTCTTCTGTTTCCTTGTTCCCGGCAGGTTCTCAGCTTCCAGGAACACGGATGTAGCTGCTGGGCAATCAAAGGAAAGCAGTGTTGGCGATTGGGCTGTTTCTCAGAGAGGAAAGGGGGAGAGCTGCAATCACATCTGTTGTCATCGCAACGGGTCTGATGACAGCTCATCAGGCTGAGAATCACGGAGGTGGGACCCTTTCTCCTCCGACCTGTCCCTTCCGGCTCACACTCTGCCACACAGACAGCACTTTTCTGCTTTTGCGCACCTCAGCCTCCGTCTGCCTCCCCCTGTCTGCCCCCACTTCAGACTCAGCCCATTCAGCCAGGAGGGAGAGGTTTCATCAAAGTCATTTCTCCCCTCTCCCCTGAGTCCTGAGGGTTTCTGTGGGGACAGGACATCCAGAGGGGCCATCCTGCCTTGGATGTTGTCCAGGTGTGTGGGCATCTACTGGGCTGAACTGGTCCATGGTCAGTTTCAGCCCTGCATACCTTTCCTGGAGACAGTGACCAAGTCTGCCTGCTGCCTTTCTGTGTCCACCCGTCAAGGAGGGCAGCTGTGTGGTGACTTCAGTGCAGCAGTCACAGGAGGCTACTCCTAAACCGTGCTGGGACACAGGGCCTCAGAGGTTGTAAATTAGAAATGGTTCTTTTCTGGGACCTTGTCTCCAGCCCAGAGGGGTTCTTCCAAGGAAATGGTCACAGGTGTCCTGTGACGTCACACCCCTCTGGACTCTTGAGACTTAAAATAGGTGCAAAGAAAGGGGATCTGGTGATGTCTTAGCTTTCATAGTTTCCCCTGACTCTTTCCCCTCCCACCAGGCTGGATATATATATATATATATTTAAATTGGGGTTGGGTTGGGGGAAGTGGTGGAGGGAGTCTGGGTCTTATTCCTAATGTTTGCTTAAGTTTTGAATCTATTCCATTCATTCCCTGAATAGTTAGCTTTTTGAAATCAAAAGTCAACAAGTAGGTGCTCAGTAAATACGTGCTGAATGAATAATAGTCCATATTTTCAATTATAATCCAAAAATAGTGGGGCCATATTTTAAATCTCGCGCTCTCGTGCTCTCCCATTCCCTCCCTCCCACTGCCTGACACTAAATGTTTGGTTACTCAAGGCCGCAGTTACAGGATGTTAAGGAAACAGCACCCTTTTTTCCCCAAGACTGACAAAATGGAAGAAAACATCAGGTGAGGTAGCTGCTATGCATACATTGAATAGTATGAGTTCAATACTATTAATATTCCTCATTTACAGACAACTACATGAATAGAGAGGGTGTAAGAATTTGCCCAGGGCCATTCGGCAACCCTGGCATCAGAAGCCAGGCTTTCGTTTTCATGTTTTCACTGCTGCGCTGTAACTGCTTTGATAAGAGCCAATCAAGACTGTCCCAAAGTGATAGAGGATCCCATCCCCAGTGCACTCCATGCTCACCACGAAATACAGGAAGGGCACACTTAGAGTGCAACCAAGTAAATGAGGGGGCTTCTAAGGGGGCTGAAATGCCCTACCATAAAGCGCTCCACATGGAGGGCGCAGGAGGCATGGGTTCTCATCCTGCCTTCGCCACTAACTTCAGGAGCCTTGGACTAGTTGCTGACCACTCTGGGCACCCCCTTCCTCATTGTGTAGAGAGGGAGCCGGCTCCCATAACCTCACAAGTTCTTCCTCCTTGGAAATTCCAGTCTACAATCAAGGCACCACCTCCACTAACACCAGAGATTAGCACATACCTGTTACACCAAGTACAAGGCATCAGGGAAACATCAACAAATAACTGGTGCCTGCTGGGCAGACTTTCTCTGATGGTTACTAGGAACTAGGGACTTGAAAAAGGGGAGTATGGAGTCACTGAAATGTTGTCCCTATAGGTTGGTGCATTTTCTTCTTCTGCCACCTATCTCTTGTTCCTTTTGCTCTGAGCCAGCATTCAGCTGTTCAGGGTTCTCTATCTGGTGGAATGCCCAAGCCTTCCTTCCCAAAGGATGTGCTCTCTTGGTGGTCTGGCCTGTGTTAGGTTACTGTGCTAGGTTTTCCACCAACTTTTAAAATGGTGCTAGTAGGCATCCTCTGGGTTGCAGACAAATGCCTCTCAGGGCCCCACTGAGTAGTATCGGTCTTATTTTCCCTTAACAAATCACTCAGAACTGAGTTAAAGTCAGAACAACTTTTGTGAGGTTCCAGATGGGAACGTAGCCTGCTGACACCTTGATTTTATTTTTGTGATATCCTGAGCAGAGACTCTAGCAAGGCCACGCCTGACCTCTGGCCTACGGAGCTGTGAGCTAATAAGTAGGTGTTGCTTTAAGCTGCCCAGTTCCTAGTAATTTATTGCATGGGATAGAAAATATACACATTCAGAGATAAGAAAGCTGCAGAAACCCAGTGTTCAAAATCAGTATTATTAAGAGTGGGACAACTAGATATTATGCACATGCAGATGTGATAGGAAATTCAGTAGGAAGTTCACGGCATCACTTTAAAGTATTTTGACCTATCGTCTTAATCTGAATCAGACCACGCTGTTAGATTACATGACTTGTTTGCATTTTGCAATTGTCAAAGTGCATAAAATGTAAAAAGGATGGTGTTTACTATATATAAATTATACTTGAATAAATCTTGCTTAAAAAAACAAGCTTTTAGATCTACCTCATTTTGCAGGAAATAATAGTGATAATTAAATGACAGTTTAAGGAATAGACATGTTTAGAATGTGGGCCAGTCTACATGACAGCTGGCCGGGTCTCTTCAGAGTCAATGTCAGGAGCGGGACTAGATAAGACAAGACTTAAGAAGCATTATAAACTAATTGCATGAAAATTACTGGATTCTGATTTCAAAGGAATGGTTCTAAAATAGAATTTTAGGATAATTGTAGAAATTGGAAGTGAGTTTTAGGTGATATTAGGGATTACTGCTATTATTGTTAGGTATGATATTGGTACTATTATTAATTGGAGAAATATCCCTGCTCTTTGGAAATACATGTTGCAATATTTATGGGTGAAGTGTCATGATGTTTTAAATTTACTGTGGAATGGTTCAGTGATGAGGCAAAAAATGGCACAGTTATTAATGATGGTTGAAACTAGATGGATGGTTCTTGGGTGTTCATTGCACGCTTTTCTTTCCTGCATGTTTGAAATTAGGATGGAAATTACATGGAAGCAAAGAAACAAAAAAATAGGAGACAGCTGCTGCTGACCCACATAGCTGCCCTCCACTGCCCATAGCCCCAAGGTGGGTGATGGACTGTAGAATGTGGAGCCTAATGTCCAATGCAAAAACTCATGCCCCAGCAACTGCCACTGGCAAAGAAGGAGGGCTGCCGTCTCTCTCCCACCTTCCCAATCCTGCATGTGTGCTTGACCAGACTGCATCCAGAACCCTGCAGGCCAGGGACATTATACCACGCAGGTAATGGAGTTAAGCATCTTCCAACACCCTGGGAGGCCCAAGTAATGTGTTCACATGGTCATGTGCTCTTGTAACCATCTTTGCAGAAGTAAGATATTTCAATTGCAGATCTTAAGGCTGCTGTCTGTTTCTACTCTGATTTTCCTTGGGTCACACTTTTCCCCCATATGGGATGGTATTAGAATGGCCATGGGAATTTTTGGGATCCAGCTAGGAGGAAGTTGGACTAGGGATGCATTTAGTTGGTGTTTAGTGGGATATGCGTCTGAGGTTTGCAGTCATTTGCTAGTTGTCCTGTGGCAGGAATGGCTTGATAAATACTGTCCCTGTGTCAGCTCCCCTGGGTGCAGGGCCAGAGGTAAAAGTATAGTGCGATCGTGTCCTGTGCCCAGCACAAGAAATATTTAGTAGTGGAGGAGAAAAAAGTTTAAAATGTACAGAGCCAGAAGCTGGTCTGTGTAATGTTCTTCCACTTACCAGATGTATAAAATTATAAGTGGAAAATTTGGCACTCAATGATGCCTGGTAAAATGGAATCTTTCTGTTATCAGAAAAATGCTTAATAACTTAGCTTCTACATTTATAAACACACCAAATACTTTTCTGATGGGCATTATGACTCACAGAGTTTATCAGAATTCCTGCAGTTTTAGGGCTAAACCTGTAGTAGAACTACACATAGTATCTCTCACATGTTTTATACATATCAACTATCAATAATATAAATAAATTTTAATGAGCCAGGCTACAGGAAAAATTCAATTTTCTTTTTATCCTTCCGAAGATATACAAATCTTCTTCTATGAAAAACTAATCAAAGGTAAGAAAAAAAGTAGGGAAAAAACCCATTATAAAGATATGTTGGGCAATTGAATAATTATGTAATCCTTATGAAGGCAGGAACTAGATTTACTAAAATCAACACTAGGACCCCAAAGCAGAGCACTTATATATAGTAGGTACTAATCCATAACAATTTGATGAATGGATGAATGAATGGATGGATGAATGAATGTTTCAGTTTTTGAGTCAGTTACCTGAGGATCAATTTCATATATTGATCATTGCCATTATGGACTGAATGTTCCTGTCCCCACCCCCCCCCCCCTAAAAAAAATTTTATATCTTGAAGCTCTAATCCCCAATGTGATGGTATTTAGAGATGGAGCCTTTCAGAGGTAATTAGGGTTAGATAGGTCATGAGAATAGGGCCCTCATGACAGGATTGGTGGCTTTATAAGAAGAGGAAGTGTGTACACACCAAGGAAAGCCATATGGACATAGCAAGAAGGTGGCCAACTACAAGACAGGAAGAGAGCTCTCAGAGGAATCCAATTTGCTGGCACCTTGATCTTGTATTTCTGACTCTAGGACTGTGAGCATCTGTTGTTTAAGCCACCCAGTCTATGGTATTTTGTATGGCAGCTGAGCAGACTAAGACAGGTGGCCTACCTGGCCCTGGCATGGGATGGGAGAGTTCTTTCACTGGTGGAGGTAGAGTTCATGGAGGAGGCAGAGTTTGGAGATATTCTTGAATGAAGATGGGAAGCACCTTACAAGCTGTCAGCACTTCCTATGTGTCTTGGCAAAGTGCCCTTCTGTGCCTGCAGTTTCTTTAAAGCATTTCTCCCCAGCTGCTGCCCTCATTATGGATGATATTCCCATGCCAGGGAATATGTTCCCTGGGGATGCTCAGGTTTTGATAAAGTCTAAAAAATTGGGTGGGAGAAAGTATAGTGAAATAATTGGCAAATGGCACAATTACTAAGAATACACCAGTGCTGATGATTAACTTGGATTGTGCCATATTTGAAATATGTTGTGAGTTATGCAGGTACCATTGAGCCAGCAGTCACGTCATCCTGTCTTCTACTCAAGAACACAAATCAGATTCAAGTGACTGTAGTGTTATTTTAGGGGAGATATTGAATTTACTCTAGTTTTCTAAAAAGTAGCTAATTCACAAATTTTAGCATTCTCACAATTAATAGGAACAAATTACCTCACAACTGACTGAGACACTCTAAGGTAGAGAACAACTATTCCTTTGTTTTAGTATTGCCTTCTTCATCACTTAAAATGGTAAATGTTCTTGAAGGATAACATGCTGCCCCTTATCCACTTGTGTGCATGATGGAGTGGTGTCAGGTGTGATATGGAGTTGCGCGCGCACGCGCGCGCGTGTGTGTGCGTGCGTGCGTGTGTGTGTGTGTGTGTGTACAGAGAGAGTTGGGGGAAATGGGGTAGTGCAGTTAGAAAAGGGGTGGGTGGAGAAGGGGACTGAGTGCTCCAATGCCTCACAATTTTTGTTTTGGGCTCCACAGCAAACACCTCCACCCCAAATATCAACCATGATTGTATCTTTATTTTTTTATAGCAAAATTTCCTGATAGCCAATTAGTTATGGGATGAAGATGTTTGTGACAAAAATGCTCCTGCCAAAGATGCTGCTGTGAAAATACTGGACATGCCCTGAGATACCTTCCATCACTGACACTTTATGGCTGGAAGATTGTGAAGGAGAATGAAATGGTTAGTTTTTGGTGGCTTGCCCTTTCTCATTTCACTGTTTCTCCCCCTTGCCACTGGCTCCGGGCTCAGGACATTCTTGCTGCTACCGGATGGTTTGCAGCCGTCGCTAACCTTTCGGACCTCAGGGACCACCAGTGGTCTGCAGACCACTGGTTGGCGACCGCTGGTTTAGGACTCCAAAATGGTCACCTTAGTCACCAGTACTTGTTATAGTGAAATTTTGCTCCTTGTCTGCCTATCTCTGTCCACCCATGAGGTTGAATTTCTAATTTCTCCTCTTAGCTTTCACTCATGACAATGGTGCCATTTGGTCATTCATTCATTTATTCATTCACTAGGTACCAGGCACAGTGCTAAGGGCAGAGAATGTAGTGAGAGAGAAATGGACATTGTCTTGTGCTTGTGGAGTGAGCATGATGGTGGAGGAGACAAATCTGATGACGATGTAATGAGAAAGGAACCAGATTGGTGAGGACAGTTATTGGGGGGAATTAAGGGGAAGAAGGGTGGGATAGGTAAGATCTCTTTGAGGACCAGACTTTTGAGCTGAGGCTTAACTGGTGAGTAGGAGGGAGAGAAAAGAAGCAAGTATTTGTGTGTGTGGTGGGGAGGGATTGTGAGGATGGGGGAGGGGGATGTCAGCTCCATGAGTGCAAGGATTTTTGACTCTTGTTTGCTACTGTACCCCAGTGCCTCAAGTGGTAGGCACTCAATGAGTAGTTATTGAAAGAAAGAATAAATTGAGCCATACAGGTAAAGTCTCTGTGGTATGAAAGGAGCTGAAAGAAAGTCAGGGTCCCTGCTGTTTTCAGAAGCTCTAAGCAGCAAGAGTTGAAGTCAGGGAGTTGGTGAGGAGGCTCACCTAGTTTGCATTCTCCCAAAAAGCAGATGCTGAGACCAGGATCTGAGTGCAGGTAGTTTTAATTTGTGAAACTCAGAATGGGAGAACTGAGAAGAAAAGAGAAAAAAGTTAATAAGTAAAGCAGGGTTTAATGAATGGGGGTTGAATCCCATTGGGGACCTCTGAATAATCTTATGAAACAAGCCTGAGCATTGTCCTCCCAAGGGTTGAGGACCGGTATTCATCTGTGACTCATGCTCTCACTGGTTGAGAAGTATCCCTGGGAGCATTGAATCCCTATCACTTCTGGGCTGCCCTGCTCTGTGTTGAGGAAGCTCTTAGGCAGAGGAGTCACTTGGGGTGGGAAGGGGCCATCTTCTCAGCCACCCTCTACCACTGCTGCAGGTGAACTCAGAGGAGGCTGGAGGGTCTGGCTGGGCATCAGCAGGGTCTGCTGCTGTGGCCATGCAGAGCTCCAGACAAGAGGGAATTGTGGTTTTGAGGCTGTGGAAGGTGATCAGCAGTAGAGTCAGAGTTCTTCCTCTCTTCCTCTCTCAGACCCTCCCCTTTCATTCCACAAGTACGTATTGCTGTGGTCTGGCTTCCTGGGAAGCTGAGTTTATGGAGCAGGCAGTTGGAGTGTCCTTGCACCAACACTCATGGTAAGGAGGGAACAGATGCAGGAGTGGGCAAAGGGAGAACCCGACAGCTTCAGCCAACCCCACAGGGTGCTCCAGAGCTGGATCTGCTCTTCACAGTGTCCTGGGTGGGGCCCTGAGGCTGGCCCTCCATCCTCCCAAGGCAGCTCTTGCAGGCAGCTCTGTTCAGCTGGGGCAGTTGTTGTCATAGAGTCCATCACAATTATTCAGGGTCTTTTGCATGTTGGGCACTGTTGTTACTGGAAGTGTAGCAGTGAGGAGGTGAGGGGGAGAGAACAAACATCAGGCAAAGCAGAAAAACAAACAGGGTTAGCTGAATGATGGCTAGGCCAGAGGATGAAGGCAGGATGGGAGTGAGGGAAACTTGGAAGAAAAAAGCAATCTCACCCTGGCAATTTGGTGGTGGGCAGCTGCTCCTTGCACTGGATTCCCAAGGAGCTGTGATCTGCCCCATCTCTTGGCCATAATTCCCCTCCTCTATGTAGGGGCAGCCCCCCTCCTGAGGGCAGCATTGGGACCCTCTGCTTTCTTTATTTTTTTAATTCTTTATTGTTTAAAGTATTACATATGTCTCCTTATTTTCCAATTGACCTCTCCCTGGCTGTTCCCACCCCCCCAGCACATGCCCTAACCCCCCTACTGTCTGTGTCCATAGGTTATGCTTATATGCATGCATACAAGTCCTTTGGTTGATCTCTTACCACCCGCCCCTCCCCCCCCCCGCCTTCCCACTGAAGGCTTGGCAGTCTGTTCGATGCTTCTCTGTCTCTGTATCTATTTTTGTTCATCAGTTTATGTTGTTCATTATATTCCACAAATGAGTGAGATCATGTGATATTTATCTTTCTCTGACTGGCTTATTTCGCTTAGCACCGTGGTTGGCAAACTGCGGCTCGCGAGCCACATGCGGCTCTTTGGCCCCTTGAGTGTGGCTCTTCCTAAGCCGTAGGAGTACCCTAATTAAGTTAATAACAATGTACCTACCTATATAGTTTAAGTTTAAAAATTTGGCTCTCAAAAGAAATTCCAATCATTGTACTGTTGATATTTGGCTCTGTTGACTAGTGAATTTGCCGACCACTGGCTTAGCATAACACTCTCCAGGTCCATCCATGCTGTTGCGAATGGTAAGAGTTCCTTCTTTTTTACAGCAGCATAGTATTCCATTGTGTAGATGTACCAAAGCTTTTTAATCTACTCATCTACTGATGGGCACTTAGGCTGTTTCTAAATCTTAGCTATTGTAAATGTGCTGCTATGAACATAAGGGTGCATATGTCCTTTCTGATTGTGTTTCTGCTTTCTTGGGATATAGTCCTAGAAGTGGGATTAGTGGGACAAATGGGAGTTCCATTTTTAGTTTTTTGAGGAAATTCCATACTGTTTTCCACAGTGGCTGCACCAGTCTGCATTCCCACCAGCAGTGCATGAGGGTTCCTTTTTCTTCGCATCCTTGCCAGCACTTGTCGTTTGTTGATTTGTTGATGATAGCCATTCTGACAGGTGTGAGATGGTACCTCACTGTTGTTTTGATTTGCATCTCTCGGATGATTAGTGACTTTGAGCATGTTTTTATATGTCTCCTGGCCTTCTGTATGTCCTTTTTCAAAAAGTGTCTATTTAGGTCCTTTCCCATTTTTTGATTGGGTTATTTATCTTCCTTTTGTTAAGTTGTATGAGTTCCCTATAAGTTTTGGAGATTAGAACCTTATTGGATATAACATTGGCAAATATGTTCTCCCATGCAGTGGGCTTTCTTGTTGTTTTGTTGATGATTTCTTTTGCTGTGCAGAAGCTTTTTATTTTGATGTAGTCTCATTTGTTTATTTTCTCCTTAGTTTCCATTGCCCTAGGAGCTATATTGGTAAAGATATTGCTACAACATATGTCTGATATTTTGCTGCCTATGGATTCTTCTAAGATTTTTATGGTTTCCTGTCTTACATTTAAGTCCTTTATCCATTTTGAGTTTATTTTTGTGTATGGTGTTAGTTGGTGTTCTAGTTGACCCTCTGCTTTCTTGTTGGCAGGCAACCTAGGGTTTTAGGAGCTGGAGGTTGGCATGTCTTCCTGCTGCCTCTGTTACCTCCTACCCAGAACAGCTGGCACAGCCTCGGGCCTGATCATTAATCCAGGGAGGGGTGGTGGATTGGCAGAGGTGGGACTGGGCCCAAGCCAGGGCCAACACTGTGTTTGTGTGTCTGCCTGGCTCACTCAGACAGTCTGCTGGCTTGCCTCACCTGGGCTGGTGCATATAGGGGCTGACTGCAACACCTCCTATTGGGGGAAGGGGTGAGGGAGGCACTCTGAGCCAGGCCCAGGCTCTGCTGGTTGCCTTCCTCCATCCCAGAAAGGTCAAGCATCCCAGCCACTGGGGAGTCTGCCCACAGCTGTCCTCGAGATCATGGGTCATTACTGTGGGAGGGCGGCACAGCCTTGGCCTGGGCAAGGGCACGGTGATAGCAGCCTGGCTGGTGAGGGGCCAGGAGCAAACCCAGATTGTGTGTGGTCCTTGATTCTCAGGGACAGAGCCCCTGGGTAGCCTTGCTGCTCCAGGCAGCTGAGGGCACTGCTGGGGATCCCATGACCTGAGGGTGCTGAGGTCCAGAGAGTGGAGCTGCCCTGGGCTGGGGGAGCATCGGTTTGGATTTGGTGTGGAACAAAACAAACCAAACCCAACACTGAGTTAATTAGTGACTAGCCCCTCTGTTTCTGTGGCTTCCTGGTGGATCCAGAAACGAAGTGGTGGGAGGGCTAGAAGACCTTTGGAAGCCCAGCTCTTGCCTACAGCATGGAATAAGAACCGTGCTAACTCCTAACACAAGTGTAGGAAGGCAAAGACAGTTCTCACTTTTGTGGTGAGGCGGGGTGAGGTGGGGTGGGGCAGGATGGGGTGCGGGGGGAGGTGGGGATCTGTTTTGCCTCTAGCCAGAGCTCTTGAACAGCCTAGACTTCAGGGTTCCTCTTCCTTTCCTTTCCCTGGCTTCTGGGGGATGGCTGCAGAGGCCCCTGGGACTTTTTAGAATTGCAGCATTTACCAAGTGAAAGTGCAGTATAATCAGTTAAATGTGAATTTCAGATAAATGAACTTTTTTTTTTTTTGAGGATAAGTATGTCTCATGCATTTTGGAAACATACTTATATATACTTATATTAAAATATTTCATTTTATGAAACTCACCAAATTAGAATAATTCATGGGACATACTTATCCTACAAAATCAGTCATTTATCTGAAATTCACATGTAACTGGCATTCTGGATTTTATCTGCAAAATGACTTGAGAGCCACATCTCCTTTAGCACATCTTATCCAGGAAGGGAAAGCATGGGCTGAGCCCTCAGGCCATTTGTACCCTCCCCCACCCCATTCTCAACATTGTGGGTGCTCCTTGAGCTGCATCTGAGTCCAGGCTCCTGTTCAGAGGTAGGTACTTTGGTCCTCTTTCCCCCTTGGTACTGGAGGTCAGAAGAGATGGAGGAAACTGGAGTTTAAGGACATCTTTCCTGGTTTCTGCTCGCCCAGGATGTTAGCAGTGCGTTGGAGTGAGCCTATAGTGGACAGATTGCTGTGTAGTCGGGAGAACCTTATCCCACTGTGAGGAACAAAGAGTAATGGTGGTGAGAGCTCATGGCAAGAGGAGGGAGGTGGTAGAGGAAGTCTGAAGAGCTTCTGGCACATAGGGTGTGCTCATCATGGGGGACATCAGCACCTAAGTGGTTTGCTCTGCATCCTTTCCTTTGGGAAACTCTTGTGCCCTCATACTTGTGTTCTAGGTTAGGCTATTACCCATGGAGCTCTGCCCATCTCTGCCCAGCAGTGGGCATATGACCCAAGCTGGGGCTTATGAGTCATTCATTCTCAGGGACCAGTATGCATGATGGGAGTGTGGGTGGGGGAGAGCGCAGCCTCCCTTCTCTGGCTTCACCAGCTGTGTGAATGAGGTAAGCCTGGAGAGAACCTGCCCGAAAATGGAGCAAACTCAGGGAAAAGCAAGAGAAACAGAAGGTCCCAGTGACATAATTTGAACTCCTGGATGTGGCCATGCCTAAAGCCCAGCCCCACCCTTGTACTTTGCATTTATTTGTACCAATAAATTCCTCCTTTTGATTATTCTAATTTGATTGGATTTCTGTTGATCACAGTGACAGAGTCCTGGCAATTACAGTGTCTAACAAGTGTGGCAGCACTTCAGGATGGTATCTTAGATCCTTTCTGCTCTAAGTGCTTCAAGACCAGCAGCTGTTAGAAATGCCAACTCTCAGGCCCATCTCAAACCTATGGAGTCAGAATCTACATTCTAGCAAGGTCCCCGGCTGCTCAGGTACATATTGGAGTTTGAGAAGCTTTGCTCTAGACCAGTGGTTCTCAGCTCTAGCTGTACACTTGACAGTCCCAGTACCCAAGCCACACCCCAGACCAATGAAATCAGAATCTCTGGGGTGGACCCTGGCATTGGCATTTTAAAAAGATCCCCAGGTGATAACAACATACAGCCAAAGCTTAGAACCACTGCTCTGGTGTCATTTGCTCGGTGGGAGCTAAAAAGTCTAATGTTTTGTGGTTAGAAGCTTAGAGTAGAAGCTTTCTTCTGTGGGGGGCCTGGCAAGGGGACTCCTTGGTGGGTGGTGGGGATCCCTTAGGAATGAAGTGAGGGCTGCCCCCGCTGGGTAGAGGTACAGACTGGACTGTGCCCCATAGATAGAACCCATGGGCATCACAGGGGCCTTTGACCGAATCCTAGAATTCTGTTGTTTCCAATCACCATGTCTTCTTTCCCAGAATTCATAACCCAGGACCACATGGAAATCTCTCAAGCTTTAAAAATCTCAAGTCCCTCTGACACAGGGACTTGAACACAACCCAAATCCCAAACTGAACCCAAATATTATTTTTATTGAACCATGACTATCCCCAAAATATGTTGTGAGTTTTCATTTTCCTTCTAAAAGTCATCATTGTGGTGAATCAGTTCACTCTGGAACAAACCCAGATGCTTTCTGAAACCAGCTAACTGGAAGAAAATGGGGATATCAAGCTATTCTTCAAATTGAACCTGAGCATAAATCGGAGACCTTGCTCCGACTGGTCGCTGTGGGAATTTGGCCTGTGGTCTAGTGTTTCCAATGGCTGGTCAGACCCTGTGTTCTCCCATCTTCCCATCTCTCTCTGAGTGAGGACCTCACCAGCACCCATGGGACACCTGTGACCAATTATGGCGAGGTCCTGGTGGCATCATTAGGATGTTAGCAGGTGGCCGCAGCGTGTGTGCATAGAAAAATAAATAAGATGGAGGTGTCCTCTCAGGGAGAGGGAGGAGAGGGATGGGAAGGGAGTTTGTGGGGCTGCTTTGTGTTTGTTCTTTATGGTTTTAACTGCTGGCCAAGAACCCTTTCCTGCCTAGGGCTCTGCTTGGGAACAGGGAGAAGTATGGGAGGGGCTTGGGAGAGAGCTGGAAGCTGGCCTTTCCCTGCTCACCGTAGTCAGCAGCTCATTAGGGATTCTAATCAGGCAGAAATATTTTCCCGTCAGCTCATTACAAACTCTAACAAGGTCCCAGCTCCAGGTCGTGGCTGCTTTTCTCCTGCTGGGGATAACGATGAGCAGCTTGTTGGAGCCTTTGGTAACTCATTTGTTATAACATGCAGTTCACAGCAGCAGGAGAGCTTTAGGGTGGAGGAGGAGAGCAGGGGAGGAGATGGAGGGAGAGTCCCCTTTGCAGAGGACAGGAAGGTAAACATGCCTGATGCTCTAGGGAAGCCAAGCCCACTCCCTAATGGGCACCTAGAATCTTCTGGGAATTTGGGCCCCGCTCTGTGTGAGGTGCAGACCAGCTCCAACTATGTGTGGAAATAGGTGGCATCATGGCCACTTGCTGGCTGGGGGACATGTTTTTTATCCTGTGGGGACAGTCTTCAGGACCTCTGCTTTGCATGCTTGCATGGCCCCAGAGGCTAATCTTTTTTTTATTTTTAACATTTAAAAATATTTTTATTGATTTCAGAGAGGAAGAGAGAGAGAGAGAGAGAGAGAGATTGATCAATAATGAGAGAGAATCATCGATCAGCTACCTCCTGCAAGCCCCACACTGGGGATTGAGGCTGCAACTCAGACATGTGCCCTTGACCGGGAATGGAATCATGACCTCCTGATTCATGAGTCAATGCTCAATCACTGAGCCACGCCATCTGCCCAGAGGCTAATCTTTGAATTTAGTTAGTGATTAGAAAAATATTTACATTCCATAATTTTTCAACTCAAAAACTATCAACGTATTCCTAATTCCCATTCTCTTCCACGTGAATATCTTTATAAGGCCCTCCACAAAATAACCCTACTAAAACTAGCCGTATTTTAAGTACTTTCCCCATCTGAAACCCTCTATTTGGTAAACACTTAAGACCCTGGTCTCTTTAATATCTCAAAAAAATTTTTTTAAACTTTTTTCTTGATTGTCCTATCCACTCACCAAAGCCTAACCAAAGCATGACCTCTATAAATCCTTTCATGATTATGCTAATTTTCAAGGGATGCCTACAGCATGGCTTAAAACAGGGATCAACCAATACAACCTGTGGGCTACATCTGACTCAACACCTATTTTTGTAAATGAATTTTCATTGGAATGCAGACATGCTCACACACTTACTGTCTATGGTTGCTTTTGCCTTGCAACAGAAGAGTTGAATGGTTGCAACAGAAACCATATGACCCACAAAACCTAAAATATGTACTACCTGCCTCTCTGTAGAAGAAGTTTGCCTAGCCCAGCTTAAACTATAAAATGCATAATATGTTTCCTTCAATTCCTCTAAAAACCCTTCCCAGATTCTTCTTTTTTTCTCACCTCTCCCATGCACACTTCCCATCTCTTCCTGTTCTGAACTTCCATCACATTTTATCTGTTTGTTTCTTGTGATGTTTCCTCTTTTTAGAAATTTAAATAGTCATTTATGTGCCTGTTTTGTGTAATTTTCTAGTTCAGGGGTGGGGAATCTTTTTTCTGCCAAGGGCCATTTGGATATTTATAACATCATTCAAGAGCCATACAAAATTATCAGCTTAAAAATTAGCCTTTTATATTTAATTAACTCACCCTTAATGCCTTGGCAGGGCCAGAACAAATGATTGCGTGGGCTGTATGGCCCGTGGGCAGGACACTCCATATCCCTGCTCTAGTCTGTAATCTTTTTGTGGACAGAATCTCTTCAGATCCATCTCTGCACAAAAGAGTTGAGTGAGGGGGGAAAGAACCTTGTTGGTTGCAGTCTATCACGGCTCCTGAATGACCACCCTGGAATTGCCACCAGGATGTCACCAGCTTTGGGAAGCTCTGTGCAGGGTGTGACATCATGAAGGGCTGTGTTCCCTGTGGACTAAGACTGAACAATCCTGCCCTTGAATTGGGAGCCAGATCCTGCTTTCCTCTTAATGAGAACACTGTGTCATAGAGGGCAGGATGCCCTGCAGCTCTGTGGGGGAGTTATGGGATGCTACTGACCTGTTCATTTCCATCCCTCCCTTCTTCTCTAGCCCCAGCCCTTTGTATAGATTCCAGGGGTAGGCCCATCAAATCTATGGAAATATCCAGGAAAAACAAAAGCTTCCTGTCTTTTATTCCATGTTATACAGAATCACAGTGAAATTGTGGTAGGTGGAATAGTGGCCTCCAAATGTGCCCAGGTCCTACCTCCCCCACCCTGCCTGCAGCCCCCCCACCCCCCAAAAAAAAACGGTGACTCTGTTGCTTTATAATGCAAATGGGAGTGTGAAGATCTGATTAAGGTTAAGGACTTTGAGATGGCAGGTCGTCTGGGATTGTCTGATTGGGTTCATTGTAATCGCCTGAGTCCTTAAAAGTGAAATAGGAAGGCAGGAGAGCAGGTCAGAGAGCTGTGAGATGAGGACTCAGTCCATCGCTGCTGGCTCCGAAGGTGGAGGAAGGGACCGTGAGCCCAGGAATAAGGGCGGCCTCTAGCAGCTACCAAGGCAAGGAACAGCCTCTTGTCCTAGAGCAGCGGTTCTCAACCTATGGGTCGCGACCCCTTTGGGGGTCAAATGACCCTTTCATAGGGGTCGCCTAAGACCATCGGAAAACACATATATAATTACATATTGTTTTTGTGATTAATCACTACGCTTTAATTATGTTCAATTTGTAACAATGAAAATACATCCTGCATATCAGATATTTACATTACGATTCATAACAGTAGCAAAATTACAGTTATGAAGTAGCAACGAAAATAATTTTATGGTTGGGGGTCACCACAACATGAGGAACTGTATTAAAGGGTCGCGGCATTAGGAAGGTTGAGAACCACTGACCTAGAGCTTCCAGAAGGGAAGTCAGTCCTGACAGCACCTTTGTGTTAGCTCAGCGAGACCCATGTCAGACTTCTTACCTTTAGAACAGTCAATTAACACATTTGTGTTAAGACACTACATTTGTGGTAATTTGTTAAAATAGCAGTAGAAAACTAGCACGTATAACCCTCTCCCCCTTATTTTTGTCGGAAATGGCTGACCCTGCCATTGACTCTAAATGGTTAAGTGACTCAGAGAGGCAGAGGGAGGTAGGTGGAGGCCCGATGGGCATTTGCCCATGCATTTCAGAAGAAAGTGGTATTGTTCAGAGTCCTGGAGCTGGGCTGGTTGTCTTGGAAATCAGGTTGACCTTGCCCCTAAGAATCAGTTGAATTGGGCATACGTGAATGGCCTTTTGCTGGCAGTTTATTTGGGAAGGGATGGACTGGCCTTGTGGGTTTTTGTTGTTGTTCTTGCATGTTGTATAGTGTACAGATTTCAGGTATTTGGAACTCTGGCCTCAGAGAATCAGGAACCCTAAAGTGCAGGGCCTGGGGTGATTTCCCCTGGGCATTGCTTCGTTTACTAAAACATAATAGAACATAAACACCATCCCCCCAAACCTCACTGACTTAAAACAATAGCCACTTATCATTGCTCACAGATTTGTGGATCAGCTGGCTGGCTCTGCTGATCTGGGCTGGACTCAGCTGGGCTTGTGTACCCATCTGTGGTCAGTTGGTAGGTTGGCTGGATGCTGATTAGTCTCAGATGACCTCAGCTGGGGAGACTCAGCTTTCCTCCAGGTGCTATCTCATCTTCCAAAAGGCTGCATGATCTTGTTTTCATGATGATGGAGGGCAGGAGGGAGAGAGGGAGAGAGGGAGAGAGGGAGAGAGGGAGAAGGAGAGGGAGAGAGAGAGAGAGAGACACCTTTGATGCTTAGGCTTGGAACTGATGTGCCATCACTCCTACTGCTGCATTCACTTTTTTAAAAGAAAAGTATTTATTTATTTTTAATTCTTTATTGTTTAAAGTATCACATATGTCTTCTTTTGCTGCTGCATTCCATTGGGCAAAGTAAGTTACAAGGCAGCCTCGATTCAAAGAACAGACAGTAAGAAAGACAAAGAGACTCAACCCCTTGATAGGAAGAACTAACTACCAAGTCACATTGCCCGTGGTATGGGAGGAATGGCGGATTAGGGCCATTTTTGCAGTCAATCTGCCACAGACTCTCTGGGAAGGAAAAATGTCCTTTGTCTCAATAGCTCCTGAAGGCTGAAGTGAATGAGGCTGCTTCCCACATCTGGCTCCTCTCCTGGCTGTGGGAGCCAGCAGAGCCTCCAGACCTTTTCCCTCTTCACTACCTGTACCCCCTCCCCCCATAATTCTTCCTGTGAATTGCCAGCCCCCAGCCCCTCCTTCCTCTGCCTCTCTGCTCCAAGCCTGACGGATGTCGTGGGTGACCGGCTGGCTTGATGGATGCTGCTCCTGTAAACCTTCCCCTGGCCTCTGCAGCACCATCAGCGTGAAATGAACTTGCTAATACTCTGAGAGCCACAGACCTTTTCCTCTTCCCCAGCACAACGCATCAAATCGATTTGGCTGGGTGAGCCGCGACAAACCCCGCAGAAAAAAGCATCAGCAAATTTAAAGCTTCGTCCGAGGTCTTGATTCACCATAAACTAAGTCGCCGGCAGCAGGCATTGACACCTCCTCACTGCCGCTGATACTGGATTTATCGACTTGCCTTTACGAGGCTGGTATTGACCAAGACCGAGCTCCAAATGAAAAGGCCCCTGGCAGTATATCTTTATTGCTCAAGTAATCCGAGGACTTGCTAATCCTTCCCGGTCCCACTCAATAATGTTGCAGAAATTCTTTTGGAATGGAAAGACCATCACTCAGGCACAACAAGATGCTCTTTCTCCACCAGGCCTCCTGCAATGGGGAGGGAGGAAGGGACAGCAGTGTGTTGAGAACATGACCAAAGGGTTGAAAAATCTATTCATGCTCACACCTCAAACCATAGTACCTTTAACTTTTTAGAGATTTCATTCTCTCCTCTTGGGAAACAGCCCAGAAATAAACATGACAGGATTTCGCATGGGACTTGCTTGTGGGTAGCCAGCATCCCTTCCCTTCCCCACTGGTCCTCAGCCTGCCTACCTCCAACCCAGGCTAATGAGCCCCGGTCTCTGGGAACACTGTGATGTCACTCTTAGAGCTGGCCCCTGACAATGAAATTAAAGTGACATTTGGTTCTTGCTAATTTCAAGGCCCACTAGGAACACAGAGAAAGAAGGGAACATTTATTATCTGCGAATTAATTTTCTCATTGAAATAGTCTGCAGCCCTCACTTGAGGAAGGATATATTTGCAGTAGAATCGTATATGGTGGCTTTTGACTTATTTTTTGGGGGGGTGGGGATCAGGGTCCTTGGGGACACCAGCCAGGAACAGATGAGCAGACAGAACAGGGCCACGGGAGGGGCCCAGAGTGGCAGGGTTGGGGAGCGAGGCAGAGGGGTGATTTCCAGCCCAGCTTCCTTACCCGACTACGCTTGACAGTCTCTAAAAGGCCTGTTCAAGGAGGAAGATGGGGTCTGGTGGGGAGAGGCCAGGGAAGGGAGAAGCACAGGAAGATGGGGCTGTCACAGGCATGCTCTCCTGCTGATAGGTACATAGGTGCAGGGTATCCCAGGTGCTCACCCGCAGCAGGAGTCTTGCTCTGTTCTCTTCTGAGACTTGGGTCGTCTTTAGCAGTGTGATCTCTACTAGGCCTCCTGGCTGCTCCAGGGAGGGAAGGAGCTGATGACAGCATCAATCACATCCCAGAGGCACTAACAGAGATTCAGAGCACAGGCTTTGCTCTGTTTGGGGATGGAAATCTGGCTTCAGCACTGCCCAGCTGGGTAACCTTGGGCAAGCCTCTTATCTTTTTTTGCTAGGCCACAGTTTTCTCACCTGTAATAAGGTTTCTTATGACAAACCTACATAGTAATTTGAATTATTGTTCTATAGATAATGTGTTTTTTTCTCTGGTTGCTTTCAAGATTTTTATTTTGTATTTAGTTTTTAGCAAATTAATTATGATGTATTTGGGCATTTGTTTCATTGGGTTTATCCTGTTTTCAGTTTGCTGATCTTTCGAATTGTTAGGTTTATTTTTCTCCCACATTTGGGAAGTTTTCAGCCATTGTTTATTAAAAGAATTTCAGCAACATACTATTTTTTTCTTTCTATTTGAGGCTCTAATAACACAAATATTAGACCTTCAATAAGCGTTCCACAGATTCTTTTTTATTTTTTCATGTCATTTATTTCTTTTGTTCATATTGGATAAATTTATTTATTCTAGTTTGTTGACCTATTCCTCTGGCTCACTTTTCTTCTATTGAGCCCTTTCTAACTTTTCCATTTGGTTCTTCCTAACACCTTTTATTTTTTTGCTCAGACTTGCTATTTTTACATTAATTTCCAGAGTGTTAGTGATTATTTGTTAGGGCATTTTTATAATACCTACTTTAAAGCCTTTATCAGATAACTTCAATGTCTGTGACATCTAGGTGTTAGCATCTGTTTATTGTCTTTTCCCAAGTAAGTTGAAAATTTTCTGTCAAATAATTTTGGATTATATCCTGAATATTTTGAATATTTTGTTATGAGACTGTGGCATTTTTTGATCTATGGACAATGTTAATATTTTTGTTTTGGTCAGGTTCAGGTTCAGGCTACAAGTTCCAACTCACTGTTGGTGGGCTAATGTTCCCATGCAAATTTGGTTTTTAAGTCCTTTGTGTGCTACTTGAAGTTCTTCCATGTGTGTGCCATCCAGTGGCTAGTGTGGGACCTGGGTGGTGTTCTGTTTATTAGTTCAATGCTCCAAATCTTTGGTATGCTGATTTGAGTCAGATCCAGGCATACACAGCTTGGAGGCAAGCCCAGGAATTCATCATGAATTTTATGGGTTCTTTTTTCTAAGCTCCTCCCTCTCCATGACCTCTCTATTACTTTCTGGGTTACAAGGGCTCCCTTTTCTGCCCTCCAGTCAGAAATCCAGGGTTTTATTTACCTATTTTGCCACCCACACTCACAAGTGTGCCATATCTGGGTCCAAGGAGTAGAAAGAGAAAAAAAAGCAATGGAGGTGCACACCATTTTCTTGAGGCCATAGCTCCACCAGTCACAGAGGTCCTCTTCTCTCTGAGTTTTGGTTCCTATGGGATTCTATGAGAGAATGGAGGAAAAAAAAATCTGGTAAAATTTCTGTACTCTCTCTGAGAATTAGGCTTTCCCTTTCTTGATCTCCAAGTAGAGAGCTAGAGGCTTCTCTTGGGACTCACTTTCTGTGCTCAGTGCCTTTCCTGGGTTTTGGGCTGCATTGAGTTTAGACTGGGGGATACCAGGTGGAAAAAGTGGTAAACTCACTATTTCCTTTTGAAATTACTCAAATAGCTGCTCCATGCATTCTGTTCAATGGGAGAAGTAGGGTGAGGCGCTCTTACTCTACCTTACCTGGACCTAAAATGCCAGGATTCTCTCAGATTTAGTAATAATCACCACTTGTACACACCATGCTAAACATTTTAGGTGAGTTATTGTATTTTAACAACCTGACTAATATGTGACTTCCATTTAAAGGAAAAGTATTCTTTCATGGACTCCTAGAGTTGATTTAAGTTATTTTTAAAAATCATGTTGGCCCTAACTGGTTTGGCTCAGTGGATAGAGCGTTGGCCTGCAGACTCAAGGGTCCCAGGTTCGATTCCGGTCATGATCAAGGGCATGTACGCTGGCTGTGGGCACATCCCCAGTTGGGGGCGTGAAGGAGGCAGCTGATTGATGTTTCTAACTCTCTATCCCTCTCTCTTCCTCTCTGTAAAAAATCAATAAAATATATTAAAAAAAAATTAAAAAAAATCATGTTGTTCTTTAATATGTATTGACACACAACTAGGTCTCAGCTTCCTATGCTTATAGTGTTTAAACAACTAAAACAAAAGGAGATTTATAAAGTTAATGCAAACAAAAGTACAATACAAAACAATTCAAATCAGTATCATTTATTTAATGTGATGGATGACCATGTTTACTGAAACCAAATAGCTCTTCATCCTATGAATTATAGTGGATGACAGTGGTGCAGGTTCTTTTATCATATCACTGCTCCCTCATGCTGAGCGATGACTCAATTCTCCCACTAATTTCTCTGTTTAACCACTGTACTACCCTGAAGTTTCCACTTGTACAGTGTGAGGTGATATCATTGGGCCTATCTTTAATTCAAAGCAGCATTTACATGTCAGCCCCCCACTTCCACACACTCTTTATCAGCCTAAGGTTATTAAAATAGTAGCCACTGGTGACAGTGTTTGTGCAAATGGCATCAAAAGTTTTGATACTGAAATCTTCCAGCAGGACTTAGTTATGAGGCAGTCAGCCGGTGATCTGGACTATGTTAATATTAGAATTTTAATCCTGGTTTCCAATTGAAAACTCTTACATTAGAAAATGTAGTTTTAGATAATTCTTAAGACTCAGAAAATATATTTGTGTATTCCCATTTTAGAAATATTACAATATTATTTAATTCTTTCAACACAAATTATGATCTTGTGGTCAGTACAGTGTTCTTTCAGTGAATGAAAGTGATACACATTCAGTAATGCATGTGGTGAAATATTTAGGAGGACTGGTAATGAAGATGTCTCCAACAAGCTAAAAAATTTATTTCTCTTTATAATGAGAAAATTGAGGCTTAGAAAGGTTAAGTAATTTGGCCAAGGTCTTATAGCTGATAAATGGGAGGATAGGGGTACACTATAAGCAGCCAAGGCTGTCTATATCCACATTCTTCATTCATAACTGTGACACATAAAAGTTCATGCCTTTATCTGTTTTTTAAATGTGGGGAGAGACTACATGGAACCCTCCAAATTTCCTTACACAGTCTCCCTTCATTCCTTGATCTAAGTCCTTTATGTTCCCCTAGATTAAAGAAAGACTGTTTTATTATGCCTTTAAGACAGGGGTGAGGAACCTCTTCCTGCCAAGCACCATTTGGATACTTTAAACATCATTCTTGGGCCATACAAAATTATCAACTTAAAAACTAGCCTGCTATATTTGGTCAACCATTTAATTAAGATACCCCTAATGGCCGAAACCGGTTTGGCTCAGTGGATAGAGCGTCAGCCTGTGGACTGAAAGGTCCCAGGTTCGATTCCGGTCAAGGGCATGTACCTGGGTTGCGGGCATATCCCCAGTAGGAGATGTGCAGGAGGCAGCTGATCGATGTTTCTCTCTCATCGATGTTTCTAACTCTCTTTCTCTCTCCCTTCCTCTCTGTAAAAAATCAATAAAATATATTTAAAAAAAAAAAAAAAGATACCCCTAATGCCTTGTCAGGGCCAGACCAAATGATTTCTTGGGTCTTATATGGCTCATGGGCTGATATTTCCCATCCCCTGCTCTAAGACAAGAAAGAATACAAGAAACATAGAACTGTTGAACAATGATGGCAACTGAGAGTCCCACTGCTGTCATGTGGCTGGGGTAGGGGAGGAAGGAGGAGTGTGCTGGTTTGTCAGCTGTGGATAACCACTAGGTGTTCACTGTAGATGTCCTGGCCTCCAGAGTCTAGAATCACTCTCCTTGCTTTTCCCAACTCCCTAACTTGAACAGAAGAAGACATTGACTTATATTGCACTCCCAGGTGCACAAGAGCTCTCTTGATTTCCTGGAAGGTTCCCAGAAAGAGAAATGGAGACTGTTGCCTTGAAGTTGCAGTATAAGCTCCTGCCTTTGGAGAAGTTGGCATGTCCCCACTAGGCTGGGGTCCCTCATGCTAGAGGAGTGAAGAAGAGGAGGCAAGGTTCAGAGAAGTGCATTCTTTTGAAACATCTTGGGTGGAGTCCCTTTCCCCTTCTGTGTGCCAGACTCAAAGGAATGTGCCTCGTCCCAGGAGCATGATTTTTCACAAGCTAACTGACAGCTGTATTGATTTTAAGACTATTGAGACATTCTGTATTAAGCTGGGGGCACTTAGAGTACTTTGTTCTTGGCTCTGTTCTTCCTCAGCCTAATGTTTCCACTCAGCTATGGTGATCATATCCTAGAAGGGAATCCTTAAAAATGCCCTTCTGGGAAGGCGGGGATCAGGGAAGTCCATGAATCCTATCTCTTGGGTATAGTTAGATTGTAGGCTAGCAAATTGCAAGTCTTGTCTCTCTTTCCCCAGCATTGCATTGTGTTGTCTCCTGCCCAGACACTGTATTGGGTGCTAGAGGCTGTGACGAGGCATAGGGTGGGCTCCCTATACTCAACAGCTCATAGCATAGTCAAGGTCCTGGGGATCCTTTCTTTTATTTATTTTTTAAAAATTAAGGTGAAATTCACATAACATACACTTAACCATTTTAAAATATACAATTCAGTAGTATTTAGTTCATTCACAATGTTGTGCAATCAAGATTTTTCTCTAGTTCCAAAACTTTCCCCCAAGGAGAACACCTCTTGCAATTTATGTAATCACTCCCCATTCCCAACCCTTACCCCCTACCTCTAGCAACCATTAATCTGCTTTCTGTCTCTCTGGATTTGCCTATTCTGGATATTTCATATAAAAGGAATCCTATAATATGTGTCCTTTAGTGTCTGGTTTCTTTCACTTAGCACAGTTCCAAAGTTCATCCAACTTGTAATATGTGTCAGTACCTCATTCCTTTTCATGTCTGATTTCTTTTCATTGAGGTAGTTGTACTCAGATTTGGCACAATGTAACATAGCTCTCCCATATCTCTTCTCTGTTTCCTTTAAATTTTCCCTCTTCTTAAGGAGGTCGGAGGAGATCAGAACATGAAAAGATTTGATTGTTGATCTTGATCAAGATTAGTTTTTGATCTAGACCATATAGCAAGATTATGGTCAACACAGTGTTTTTGAAGTCTTTTCACTAGGGATGTTAGAGGGTAAAGGTCCTCAATTGATCACGCAGCACTTATTGAACACTTACTAGGTGCTGCTAGAGGTAGGAGACCATGTTGGTTGGATCACTGAGTGAAATAAGATACTAACCCCACCCTCACAGAACATGCACCTCAGAGGGACAACAAAGATGTCAGCTGGCCATGACAATGCAGTGCAGTACATGTTTCTGTTAGATGGTCATTCAGGATGCTTTGGAAGCACAGAGCCAGGGTATTAATTGGGTCAGGCTTCCAGAAGGGACTGATGTTTGATCAAAACCCTAGAGTCAAGAAAGAATTGACCAGAAGGAGAAGGCCAGGAAGAGAACAGCTTAATGGGAGGGGTGGGGGTGGAGTGGGCAGGTCTAAACATCATGGTGAGCCCTGTAAGCCCATGGAGACACCAAATAGAACACAGTAATGAACAAGAAAAATGCCAAGTAGTCCTGACTTTTTTGAAGTGAGACAACACAGGGAGGCCCATTCATTGGCTGGTGACCTTACTTGCACCAGATGTGTCCTCTGGGATTGGAATATGGGACATCTATCAATGTAACTCTGAAAGCACAGTTGGTGTATTCCATTAGAGGTAGTGGACTGTGGGGTAAGGAGCTGGATCAAGCCAGATGACCTGAGGACCTTGAACCCTGCCTGACTATGTCACTTATGAGTTGTGTGACCTTTATGAAAATATTTAAAATCACAATGGCTTGGTTTTGTTATCTATAAAAAGACAATCATAATAGTATCTACTTCTTAAGATTACATGAGTCAACGCAATGTATGTAAGGCACCTGAATAGTGCCCGGTGTAGATCAGTGCTATCATTAATGTAAATACTCAGTAGGTCTCTGCTTTTATTGTTCCTGTGGGTCGCGACCCCTGAAAATACATCCTGCATATCAGATATTTACATTACTATTCATAACAGTAGCAAAATTACAGTTATGAAGTAGCAGCGAAAATAATTTTATGGTTGGGGGTCATCACAACATGAGGAACTGTATTAAAGGTTCGCGGCATTAGGAAGGTTGAGAACCACTGGGACTAATCACAAAAACCACTCTTCAAAGGTGAGAGCCATACTGGCTTCTTTTGCCAGACACTGGGTGATTTGTACGTCGTCTCATTTACCTCTCCTGACAACTTGGTGAGGGAGCTTGAAAAGAGACTTGACAGGTGAGTAATTGGGCTTAGAGAAATCTTCTCCCACAACCTACAGCTAATAAAGGATGGAGACAGCATTTGGACCTGAGTTTGCCCAATTCCAGAGGCCTGCTCTTAACCTCTCCTCTATGCTGCCTCTCTTAGGTGGGAGTTCCAAAATGCTAGTGATGCATATGCCTCAGGGCTGTGTGTTGCAGGGGGTGGGATGATTCTGAGGTCACTTGGTATTTTAGCACGTGTTTGTGACACTTGGGGGACCTATCCCCTTCCCTTATGACTCAAGCAAAAATCCTCCAGTTTGAACATAGCCCATCATCTGTGCTCTACTATCTGTGTGTATAAAATTAATTTTATGTTTGTCCCATAAACCAAAATACAGGGGAGTGTCTTTCTTGGGACAAAATCTAACTGAACATAGGGGCCATGTTTAGATCTGGGGAAAGTGGTGGGGCATGCAAAGTAGATTGGAACGTATCCTTAGGTTCTAGTCATATTTTAAGTGAAACCTGAACATCAACTTATCATGGAATTGGAATTGACCTGAGGAGGAGTGGCTTCAGACAGGACACCTAAGTCAGTCACCTACCTGAAGGGCACACAGCTCTCCTGTGAGGGTTGCAGGAGCATCCTCTTGGGTGAGGGCATGGGCACTTCTCAGGACCCTGTGGTTTTCTAACTATTAAAGATCTGGGTCAGGGTCTATGGACTTCCAAGGGCCAACTCCTTCAGGCCACGTGCTGCAGGACTTGGCATTCATGTGTGGCTGTTGTTTCTGTCTTCATCATGATGGAGAGGTAATTTTTGCTAAGAGCTGTTGGAGCGCCTGAGCCAGTAATTGGCTGGAAGTGTGGCCATAATCACATTTCCTGTTTCTATTAGGGCCTTGGATCCTGTAAGACATCAAAGCATCCTGCTGGAGGCTGCCCAAGTGGGAGCTTTCAAGAAAGGACCAGAAACTTAGCTTTGTGGTCTACATGATATGGGGCAAGAAAGCTCTTTAGAAATTTGGAGCTTGAATGCTGTCCTTTGTATTACTATTGATTTTGGGATTGGAGGAGGCAGAGAAATGGGAGGTCGATGAAGGAAGCTTACATTCTTTGAGATTGTTCACTCTAGTGGGGTGTGAGGCCAGTGGGCAGTGGGCTCCTTGAATTAGTTGTTCAGTGTAAGCAGTGAGAGATAAAAAGCTTCTGGGACCTCTAAGGACACAGATATTACCTTGGACTCTCTCTGCAATTAGAAGGGAGGAAGGAAGCGTCTGCTTTTTCATTCTTTCCTCCCTCACTTTCTCTCCAATAATTTATTGAGCATTTTCTATGTGCTAGAGTTAAGTGATATACATGTGGAGAAAACCCACCAAGGAGTTCTCCATTTAGCAGGGGAGGGAGCCAATAATTACAACGTAGAATATAATGAGGCCTATGCAAGGAGCTAGGGGAACAGAGGAAGGAGCAACTGAGTGCTTAGAATGGGAGGTGGTGGCCAAGGATGAGAAGTTACAGGGAGGATCAGGGCATGGTTCATAATTGAGCTGGCATTGAAGATGAACACCGGAAGAGTTTGCCAGGTGGTAAATTGGGGAAGGGCACACAGAAAGAGGAAACAATACAAAGAAAGGCTTGGAGTTATAATAAAGAATTGGATAGGTATTCAGGAAATGGGGTATGTGGTGTTCTAATAAAAAGTATGCATTAACAACACAAAATCAATGCGGCTTGTTAGCAATACACTGATGTTGGTCTTGGACATTTTGAATATTTGTGACTTTAAGTAAACAAAAACAGATATCAGTTAACATCTGATAAAATGTGTGTTAATAAATCATGAATGTATTTTATTAGACAACAGAGTTTCAGTGTATCTGGAACATAACATGTCATGAGAGTGAGAGAGAGAAGAATGAGATGAAGATAGGGCTGACTTCATGGTTGACTTGCTATGTGTTATGATTTCTCTTTTTCTCTCTACTTTTCATAATGGAAAAAACTCTACCATACATTAGAGAGCCTAGCATAATGAAGCCTTATATACCCATAACCCAACTTTAATAACCAAAAACTTTCTCCCATTTTTGTTTTATGATTCCTTTTGTTTTAGTTGCTGGAGTGTCTTGAAGCAAATCCAGTACCCATATATATTTAAGTATAATTTCCTTTAAAAAAGTAGAACCACAAAAATGTAACAGATAATTTCTTTTAAAAATATAAGTACAATATCATTTTCACACTCAACAAAATAAAAATTCTTAAATATCATTTAAAATCTAGTCCATGTTTAGTTTTTACTGGTTATTTCAGATTTTTTTTTTAACACAATTGGTTTGTTTAAATCAGAATCCAAACACAGTCTACATACAGCATATGGATGATTTGTCTCTTGAGTGTCTCTTAATTTATATTAGTTCTCCACTCCACCCCCAAAGCTTAAAATTTTTTAAAATTAAAAAAACTGGTAGTTAGAACTAGAGGCTTGATAAAATTCAAGATCTCTCTCTCTCTCTCTCTCTCTCTCTCTCTCTCTCTCTCTCTCTCTCTTTTTTATTTTCTTTCTTACATAATCCTCACCTGAGGATATTTTCCCCATTGATTTTTTAGTGAGTGAAAGGGAATATAGGGTCTTTTACAACCTTTGTCATAGCTCATTTTGCTCTGGCAACCTTGGCCTTTTTGCTTGGATTCAAATTCCCAAGTTTGGTCCTGCCTCAGTGCCTTTGTATTTGCCATTCCCTCTGCCTAGAATGCTTACCTACCAGACATCTGCATGTCTCATGTCCTTGCTTCAGTCTGATCTGGGTTCAAATGTCAGTTCCTCACAGAGGCCTATCCTGACCATTCTGTATCTAAGACCAACTCTTTCCTACACTTCATTGCTCATCTGTCACTACCTTTTTGATCTGCTTAGCTTTCTTATTAGCACTAATTACTACATAAGGTTATATTACACTAGAGGCCCAGTGCATGGAATTTATGCACTCGGAGGATGGGGGGGTGTCCCTAAGCCTGGCCTACACCCTCTCACAGTCCGGGAGCCCTTGGGGGATGTCCAACTAATGGTTTAGGCCCGCTCCCCAGTAAACTGGCAGTTGGACATCCTTAGCACTGCTGCAGAGATGGGAGAGGCTCCCGCCACCACTGCTGCACTCACCAGCTGTGAGCCTGGCTTCTGGCTGAGAGGTGCTCCCACTGTGGGAGCACACTGACCACCAGGGGAAGCTCCTGCATTGAGTGTCTGCCCCCTGGTGGTCAATGAGCATCATAGTGACCAGTCATTCAGCTGTTCAGTCAATTAGCATATTAGCCTTTTATTATATAGGTTACTTATCCCTCATCTACATCTTTCATTTACTTTTTTACTGCAGTATCCCAGTTCCAAGAAGAGTGCCTGATACACCGATGATGCTCAATCAATGCTTGTACAATGCATGGACTCTAAAAATGCTTATGAGTTTCTGCTATGTGCCAGACACTGTGGATTTAGTTTTGGTTTTGCTGCCACCTTTGCTTTTGTTATACTTTTGAAAACATTTAGAAGAAGGTCTGAGAGCCAAACAATAGACTTACAAGGGTACTCTGATCAAATTATATAATCCCTAATTATACCTTGCCTTTTAGATGTAACCTTTGTTGCTCTATTTCTAGCACCCCAGAGTGTCTGTCATTATCGTTTTTCCCTTTGTGGTTGAACACAGACGAGTCTGGCTGGGGATGCTGGGTGTCCAGTCAAGGCTCATGATGCACCTGTGTCCCCATGGTCTTTTTGTTTGTTTGTTTAAAATTGTTTTTAAAGAGTTCTTTTTCTTTTTTTGTGTGTTTTGTTTTTAATAGATTTTTGTTGATTTCAGAGAGGAAGGGCAAGGGAGAGAGAGATAAAAACATCAATGATGAGAGAGAATCAAGAATCGTTTATCTGCAGCCTCCTGCATGCCACCTGTTGGGGATTGAGCCTGCAACCTGGACATGTGCCCTTGACTGGAATCAAGCCCAGGACCCTTCAGTCCACAGGTTGATGCTCTATCCACTGAGCCAAACTCGCTAGGGCCCCACGATATTATGTTGGTGAGACTTTTCACTTTCACACTAGTATCAACATGTTCCTATTCCCTTTTCCAGTTATTAAAAACAAATGGCAAATTCAACTCAATATTGAGGCAGTTGTTCAGCTAAACATGACAGGACTGATAAGGGTAATGGTCTTGCCAACCCTAACTGTCAAGTGGAGGTAGAGTCATTTTGCCATGGCTCAGTGGAGTCTGCTAATTTCTGGTAGGAGCCATCGGTGACCATATGTAAGGCACTGATGATTGTACTAAGGTTGCACTTCAGAAGGTGTGACTTGGGTTGTCAACTTCCTGTATTGGTCCTAAACTTGTGTCTAACCAGGAGGTGGCACCCTTTCTCTGCCCAGCTAGCAGTGGCTGGTCATCACTGTGGGGAGGGAAAAAGATGCGCTTTTATGGCTAGACTGTCATTTCAGGGCTCTAAGATATACATTTTCCTCTTCTAAAGAGACACACAGTTCCCATGAAGGAACCCGCATGGGCTTCAATGCTGCAGCTGCCGGAGCCACTCCTCTCTTCCCTCCGAGGTGCCGCTACCACCTCTGTTTCTTAGGGTTTCTCTCCCCTCAGAATGAGCAGTGTGTTTGGGAGAGTGGTCAGAACAGGATTGTGATGAGGGTAGAGGGAAAATGGAAAAGAAGACAAGATGGCTGTGGGGCTGCTTCCTGCAATGGTTGTTTCTCTCTCCATATTATGAGCAGCCCTTCTGCTCTCATGCCTGGAGTAACACAGTTGTCCTGTATTTCCGCACATAGGACTCAGTCCCAGTCCTGCTGGTCACCTGGGCTGCTATTTGCTCTGAGCCCTTCCTTTTCTTTTCTTTTTTTAAAAAATATATATCTTTATTGATTTCAGAGAGGAAGGGAGAAGGAGAGAGAGATAGAAACATCAATGATGAGAGAGAATCATTGATTGGCTGCACCCTGCATGCCCCACACTGGGGATCGAGCCTGCAACCCAGGCATGTGCCCTTGGCCAGAATCAAACCCAGGACCCTTCAGTCCACAGGCCGACACTCTACTCACTGAGCCAAACCGGCTAGGGCTGAGCCCTTTCTTTCATGTTAGATGGATTGAGGGGGATCTAAAGTCTAAATGGGGAAGAAAGAAGAAAGGAGTAGGAGAAATGAATAAGAGAAGAAAACGTGAGGAAAGAGACAGCCAAACAGACATCAGATAGAGAAACACAAAAGAGAGAAAGACGCAAAGAGAGAGTTACAATGCCACATACCCAAGGCAGGGGGTGTCGATATGGAGGCAGAAGAGTGGATTTGCATCCTAGCTCATCTACTGCAAGCTCTATGAGGTTGGGAAAGTCACTATTGCTCTGAGCCTCAGTCTTCCCATCTGAAATGGGAACAATTACACTTCATCTCCACCACTGTGATGAGAACTGAATGGAAGGCATGGAGGAGGTCCTTTTGTAAGTGACAACGCTCTAGATAAAATGCATGTTACCTAAGGTCAATCAGACCTTAAGAGAGAGGATGTTATCCTGGTCCATGCTGAATCCTAGGGCTGGGGCATAGATGAAACCTTAGCCCCCTACACCATAATTTCATTTTCTCAGAGCATTTTATGAGCAGGGAAATATCCCTGCCTGGGGTGGCATTGTGTGTGTGTGTGTGTGTGTGTGTGTGTGTGTGTGTGCGTGCACATCCATTTCTAGATTACTCTCAGAATTAACACTCATAGCTAACATTTTATTGAACTTACTATGTGCCAGGTGATTTTCTATGTGCACTTCATGAACTAACATTTAATCCTCATAACTCCCTTATGAAGTAGGTACTACTATTAACTTCATTTTACAGATGTTGATATCAAAGCACAGACAGATGAAAATAAATTGCCTGAAGTCACACAGAAAGTAGCAGAGGATATTAAAACCCAAGCCATCTTGTGCCAAGGTTCTCCCCTAACCACTCTGCTATACTGACTCTCGAGTTAGGTCCATGTCCCTCACTCTCTCATCTGGCAGGAAGCCGGAGGCTGCCTCAGAGGAGAACTTAACTGGCACACACATCTCATTCCAGGGGCACACTCTGGGGGTCTGTCCCTGCACTCAGGGTGTTGGGGTGGTGTTTTTGCTGGAGATGCCTCCTTAGCAGGCCAGATGTGCCATAATTCCCTTTCCCTGCAGTGAGGTGGCAATTTCAGCACTTTAAGAGAGAGAAGTGGGGAGAAGGACTTCATGTGCCCTTTATTCCTGTTCAAACGCAGCACCCATACAATGACTAGACACTACTAGCCACCCTGTTTCCAGCCTTGTTTCTGGAGGTGGCAACACCTGTTGTCTGAAGGTCCTGGGCTCTAGAACTGGGCTTGGTTAGCAGCAGCTGCGAGCTGGGTTTGCAGTGAAATTGTTCTCACAAAAGGGAGACTACTGTCTGATTTTAGTTACTTGCTTTAGGGCAGAAATTGTGGGCCCAGAGTGAAATCCAATGACAGCTTCATTTTGCCTTGTTTCATATCAGAAAGTGATATGCAAGCGACTAGGTGGGCAAGATTCCCAAAAAGAGGCCTCAGGGAGGCCTTTGCAGGTAGCCTCATTTTGCTTCCATGCAGACGCACTTGGCACCCATTGTCTGGAAACAAGGCTCACAGCCTGTGGGTCTCAGCTTCACTCCAGAGAAGGGAACATTTCCACATGGGCTCCTAGGCCAGAGATCTAAGGCTCCATTTAGGGGAATCGTCCTGAGGGTGTTTTCTAATGCACTCATTGCTCTGGTCTTCTCTCCTTGTTTCATTGAGTAGTTTTTAAAATGAAGGTGTTGGGGTGCTCTATTCCCTGTGTTCTATCATGTTGGAAAACATCTGATTAGGACCTTGCATTTGAACAACAATCTGTTGTAACTTGCAATTATGTCAAACTTGCTTTCCCTCAGACCATTTGTGGTCTGACTCCCTGCAGGCACTGAATGTTGCTGTTTGAAGTCTGAAGCCAGTCTGATGTTTTACTTCTAGTTTATTCTGTTTATTCTTTCTTGATCTCTGAGATCTAATACTTTAACTAGGATGTGTCTTCATGATGTCTATCATGACTTATCTATTTTGATTATTCTTTTTCTTTGATGTTCAATAACTTAACTAGGCTAAGAAAGATATATTGATAGGCTATAAAAGACATATTGATATCTTTTATTGTAGAAAAACTATTCTTGGTATATATGGGGCACCATTTGATTTGCTGATTCTTTCTTCATTCCAGTGAAATATTCCGGTATTATGTTTGAGAATTTTTATTGATTTCCTTTTTTTGAACCTTACTGGCACCAATTTTGTTATGTTTGACAATCTTTGTCCACTACTTCTATCATTCCCTATCATATTGCTTTAATCTCTTAGTCTTATTTTCTCCCCATTCTCTGTGACTATGTCAAGCTTTTCCCCGATCCTATTCATTCTATTTCTCAGCTGGGTCTATTTCATTTCATCTAGCTGTTTCAAATTTATTTATTAGACTAGAGGCCCAGCGCGCAAAATTGCGCGAGACCCAGTGTCCACCACACCGCCACAGGGGCAGAACCCCGGATTCCACTGCCCCACCGCGGGGTCAGGACCCCATACCCACCGCGCAAGGCGGGACCCCATACCCACTATGCCGGTGAGACCCATCAGTGCACCTCCTAGTGACCAGTTTTTTGGTCATTACAGTGTTATGGCCATGTGCTTTATATATATAGATGTGTAACAATTTGTTTCCTTAGCTCTGTGAAATTTCTTTTTTTTTGTTCTATCATCTCCTGTTTATTGATTTTTAATATATTTTTTCTTTATTTTAATTTACCCCATCTCCATTTATCCCCCCAGACCCTCTCCCACCTTCCCCCTGTTGCCTCCCCCCACCATCACCACACTGTTGTCTGTGTCCATAAGTTCTTTCTTTTTTGCTCAATCCCTCCACCCCACTCCAAAACCCTTCCATTAACAGCTGTCTGCATGCTCTCTATCTATGAGTCTCTATATTTTGCTTGTTAGTTCAGTTTGTTCATTAAATTCCACATATGAGTGAAATCATATAGTACTTGTCTTTCTCTGACTGGCTTATTTCACTTAGCATAATGTTATCCAGGTCCATCCATGCTGTCACAAAGAGTAAAATTTGCTTCCTTTTTATGGCCGAGTAATATTCCATTATGTAAATGTATTATAGCTGTTTTTTAAAAATATATTTTATTGATTTTTTATAGAGAGGAAGGGAGAAGGATAGAGAATTAGAAACATCAATGAGAGAGAAACATCGATCAGCTGCCTCCTGCACACTCCCCACTGGGGATTTGCCTGCAACCAAGGTACATGCCCTTGACCGGAATTGAACCTGGGACCCTTGAGTCTGCAGGCCGATGCTCTATCCACTGAGCCAAACCGGTTAGGGCTATCATAGCTGCTTTATCTACTCATCTACTGATGGACACTTAGGCTGCTTCCAAATCCTGGCTATCCACATATATAAAAGGCTAATATGCAAAGTGTCCCCACGGGAGTTCGACCTGGAGACCGGGAGTTCTATTGCTCGCTATGACGTGCACTGGCTACCAACATGGAATGAAGGAAGGCCCTGGCCGGCAGCTCGAAGGCCCCAATTGGCCCTGATTGCCGGCCAGGCCTAGGGACCCTACCTGTGCACGAATTTTGTAAATAATGCTGCAATGAACATGGAGGTGCATATATTCTTTTGAATTAGTGTTTTGGGTTTTATTACATCAATCCTGGCTGACATTTCTCTTTTTTGGGTGCAGAAACTTTGGAGTTCTCTTCTTTCTTGGAGAAACTTCAGTTTTGCTCTCAAGGCCTTTCAACTAATTGGATGAGGCTCACCCACACCATCAAGGATAATCTTTCCTTAAAGTCATCTGACTGTAGATGTTAACTACATCTACAGCACACTTTCAGCACAACACCTAGATTAGCATTGGATTGGATAAGTGGATATGATCACTTAGACATGTTGGCACATAAACTAACCATCACAAACGTGGAATGGAGAGGGAGGAAAGGGCAAAATGACAAAATGACAGAGGGGTTGGTTTGGCATATTACTCCCTCCATGTCTTAAATGGTTAAAAACATGTTTCTGCAGGACCAACAATGAGAACATCACATTTACATAACTCAGCAAGTGAGTTCCTTGGAATGCTCCACCATGCTACTGTCCATGGGAAGATGTACTGTTTGAGATTTATAGTACACATCACCATACTGACAACCTCCAGAAATCACACAGCAAAGAAACTTGTTTATCTTTTTTCTTTTTAAATTCAGCTTTTCCCAAACTCATTTGACCACGAAACTTTTCCCCATGTGACATCCACCAACAGAGAACATGCTTAGGGAAAGGCTGGCTTGATCGCCTCTCCTTAAAGTCATACCTGGTTCACTTGGATACTGCTGAGGCGCCCATGATAACACAAAAAGAACCCAATTTTTCAGTCACTCACTGCACATAAACATTTCCTACTTTCCTGGTGTTCATAAAAGTCCAAGGCTGACTGACACAAAAAAGTGAAATTTTGCTGCTTGTGTCTTGTGCATATGAGTAAACCTTTTAAGACATAAACAATGCAAAATGATTTTCACCAAATCTTTGAGCAAAATGGTCTCTAGGAAAGAGCTGCTTTGCATATCAGAACCCAGTGGGAAAGCTTGATCTTATGCCCTTGTGAGCTGGTACCCCAGGCAGCAGGAAGCTGTGATGCAATAATGTGCAATTAACCTCATCCAACAATTTCTTCTGCTAGTTCTTGAGTTTCTACTGAGGACTAGGCCACTTTGTGTGTGTGTGTGTGTGTGTGTGTGTGTGTGTATACTTGCATGTGGAAATGAGTGAAGAGCTATAGTGTAAGTTAATCGACTTTTTGGGGGTAGGATTTGATTTAGTAGCAGAGACTCCTCAAATAAGTGTCTTAGACAAAAAGACTAGGGTTTATTTTTCTCTCATGTAACAGTCTGTTACTAGACAGACCTGAGCTGAAATGTGGTTCCAAGGTGCAAGGGACCCAAGTTATGCCATTTTAAAGGTGTTGCTCTCATTTTATCATCTAAAAAATAGCTAAATACCACATCCTCATTCTGGCAAGGAAGGAGGCAAAAGTGGTCCCAAGAAGAGTGCTTTCCCTCCCTTTTAGCCTCAGTGGTTCTCAACCTTCCTAATGCCGCGACCCTTTAACACAGTTCCTCATGTTGTGGTGACCCCCAACCATAAAATTATTTTCGTTGCTACTTCATAACTGTAATTTTGCTACTGTTATGAATCGTAATGTAAATATCTGATATGCAGGATGTATTTTCATTGTTCACGACCCACAGGTTGAGAACCGCTGCTAAGGGTATAACTCAGAACTTTCCTACATCACCTACTATATATCTTAGCTTCAAAGAGGGGGAGTTGGAGAACCATAATCTCAATTCCAGGTGGTCATGAAACACAGAAAAAAAAAAGCTGTTATTCTGGAGAATGGGAGAGTGGATTTTGAGGAATAACATTCTCTTCCACAGGGTTATATAAAATAAGAAATACTTTAATCAACCCTTGGCTTTTCCCAAGCAAGATGCACCACAGGCCTTTTATTCCAAGGACTGGACTAAGGGATTTGGATGCCAAGAGCTGAGAACCTCAAGGTGAGGAACATTTATACTTGAGTGGATAGGAACCATCCCAGGATATAAAATGTTTTAGTCTGACACTACTGTTTCCAAAGAACTCCCAAAGTACTTTATTTTTAATAGCAACTTAACTCATTGCATTGTAATTACTTCTCAGTGTAGATGTGTCGGCTTCCCCAATTATACCTGCTCCTCTAGGGCGGGGACTCTGTTCTGTGTCTGACTCATGGTAGGTACTTAGTAAACATTGGCTGGCTTCAGTGTGGGGAGTTGACACCCACTCGCATTCCCACGTCTGCCTCCAAAACGACCTTAACTCTGACATTCTCTTAATTGGAAGTACTGGAGGTGAATCTACATTCTAGCTGAGGGCTTGGATACATGGCATCAACTCTATTCTTGGGATCTCTGTCTGGCGGTTGGTGGCTTAACCAATTCTAACTTCATATGGGACATATCTACTTCTGCTTCTGGATAGTCCTGTTTTGACTATCCATTGTCATGTATCAAACTACCTCAAAACTTAGTGGCATGAAAACATTTGTTGTGCTCACAGATGCTGTTGGTCAGGAATTTGGATGGGGATGGTTTGTTTCTGTTTCACAATGTCAGGGCCTCAACTGGAAGTCTCAGAGGCTGGGGGTGACTCGGCATGGGGTGGGGGCGGGAGGTGTTAGGCTGGGATTATCTGAAGTTTCCCTCATTCTTATGTCTGACAGTTGATACTGGCTGTTGGCTGGGACCTTCGCTGGGGCTGTTGTTGGAACATTTACATGTGGTGTCTCTATGTGGCTCGGGCTTCCTCACAGCATGGAGGCTGGGTTCCAATGGTGAACTTCCCCAAAATGACAGAAGGTGGAAGCTGCATTGCCTTAGTTCTAACTTAACTCAGGAAGTCACGCACTATCACTTCCACCATATTTTGTTCTTTGTGGCCATCACAAAGGCCCTTCAGCCTCAAGAGGAGAAGGAATAGATTCTATCTCTTGATGGGATTGTGGTGGTGGCGGCTCATCCAGAGTGAGGAGTGAGGAGTGAGGAGTGAGGAGTCCTGGATTCACTGAGAACACTGGCAAATGATGCCATCAGCCACATCCCCCTCATTCCAGAGGGCCCAGGAAGAGTCAGGAATTTTGGAAAAATCCCTGGCATTCCCAGCACCCTAAACAACACCATGGGGCAGTGGAAATCTCCCTCGACTGGTAGTGAAGAGGTCTGTGATCTGATGGTCATGTGTTATAGGACAGGCCACTTGATCTATCTGAGCCTCAGTTCCTTTATCTGACAGGTGAGAAGTTTGGACTAAATCAGTTGTTTCCTAATCCTTTACAGCAGGGGCTTTTTCTCCTTTTTATTTTTTAAAAAATATATTTTATTGATTTTTTACAGAGAGGAAGGGAGAGGGATAGAGAGTCAGAAACATCATTGAGAGAGAAACATCGATCAGCCGCCTCCTGCACACCCCCCACTGGGGATGTGCCTGCAACCAAGGCACATGCCCTTGACCAGAATCGAACCTAGAACCCTTCAGTCCGCAGGCCAACGCTCTATCCACTGAGCCAAACTGGTCAGGGCTTCTCCTTTTTAATTTGTATTATTTTCAAACAAAGTTTAGGTGGAACCCAACATACGAATTGACTAAAGGTCAATGAAAAGGGTTTTGACCATATACATGCCCACTTGTCCTTTCCTGCTCCCTGGGGATTCTCCCAAGTTTCCTCAGTGCTCCTCGGAGCATGTTTGAAAACCTTTGGGCCAGGATCTTTCCTAAGGGTCTGCAGGATGGGATTGGGGTGAGAGAGGAAAGACTCACCACCCATCTCTCAGATTTCCCTCTTCAGAGCAGTTTCTGCTTCCTTCTTGCTCCCTACTTGAGTCCCCACCCCTACCTCTCAGCCATCTCACATCACAGCGTCTTCTGGGTGAGTCCAAGTCCCACAACCCCCCAGGGCGAGCCATATTTAGGGAGCATGAGTATCTGTTGGTATTGCTTGAATTTGGTGCCCTTTTAGCCTCCTGTCATTTGTGCCAAGCCAGCCAGGTCTGGGAAGAAGTTGGGGATTCCACAGAGGCCTAAGGGCTATGGGGACTGTGGTCTTCACAGGATTACCGTCCAGTCCTCTGCTGGTGACTCTGGGGGAGAGGAGTGTCCTGCTTTCCCAGTTCTTTCCCTTCACTGATGCTCTCATCTGCTTTCCCACCCCCTCCCTCTACCTGACTCTTCCCCACCCCCTCCCAGTCCACTCCCACCCCACTTTTTCTCTCCCACAATTTTTGCCCCATCTCTTTGTCTCTCCACAGCATCTCTCTTTTTTTAAAAAAATCAATCCAGAGAGCGATTAGGTTTGCAAATGAGCGGGCAGAAAACCGGGAACAAAGGGAGCCAGAGCCCAAGAGGGAGCAGGTATAATTACTGTAATTAACTCAAGCAGCAGGGACGCATCCCCTTGGCAGAGGCTGCTGCAAGGTACTGTTCAGGCGCAGCAGGGGATGCTGAGGGGAGTGGCACCCGCCAGGAACTCAGCCGGTTCCCTCTTCCCCAGGATTAGGGTGTCCTTCCCAGGGGCCCTGGCTCTGGAAGCTCCTCCAGGAGCAGGTACCTGTGTGAGGATCCACCTGGTCTTCTGTCCTGGGCTCTGCAGGAGCCAGGAGGAGGGGATCCAGGCTCAGAGAAGATCTGGTCTGCCTGGCAGAGTGGGGGCCAGAGAACGAAGTTGCCTCTCTCATCACTTCGCTGGACGCTTGTCTCTTTCTTGCTTTATGACATCCTGGGAGCCTGCTCTGTTGTCCCTGGGAGCCAAATACTTCTAGAAGCCTTGGGGAGAAAAACAAGTCTGATGCCATAAAACTGTCACATCTGTGTCCTCAAGCATCCCCAAATATATACCTCCTGCACCTGAGGCCTTCCATGCACCTTTGCAACCTTCCCTTTCACTTCATCTTCTAGCCACATCTGACCATGGGCTGCACCCTGAGCATGACCTACATTCTTCCATTCTCTGCCCTCACACGTTGGGCCGGCCCTTTTCTCCTATGTGCACTTTCCCAAATGCAGTTGGTAAAATGTTACCCACCTTTTGAGATACATTTGAAATTAGAGCCATGTCTGTGAAGTATATATGATCTCACCTTCCAAAAAAGCCCATAGCCCTTGTCTCTTTTATAGACCTTACCTCACTGTTCCCCTCCCATCTCCTATCATTTGGAAAAGGCAGACAGATCCTGACTTTGGATTCGTGGAGTTTAACTGCCACCTTTGGGCTCTGGGTCAGTCAGATCCCTTTTACTTGCCAATGACAGGAACCCCAACTCAAACTGGTGGAAATAATGAAGGGAATTTATTAATATCAAAAGTCTGGGGATGTTTGTAGTTAGGCATGGCCGATCCAGGGGCCCAGTATTATCGCCAGATCTCTCTCCCTCTCTCCCCTTTCCTCGGTGTGGGTTTCCTTCCCAGCAAAACTCTCTACAACACGGCCCCCGCATCTCCAGACCAACATTATTCTTAAGCCATGATCCCAGGGAAAGAGTTTCTCCGTCCTGCTGTTCCAGAAGACACCTGAATTGACTCATTGGGTTGAATTGGGTCTAGAGCCAAAAACTGGTTAGTGGAAGTGAAACCCAGTGACTGGCCACGCTGGCATCAAGTGCTGCAACCTGAGGGAGGACTGAGGCCAGCCCTATCCAAACCACGTGGGCTCCCAACAGGGAAGAGTGGTTCCTCAGCAGGAAGTAGAAGAGCACACAGAGATGCTGCACAGGTGGAGACAGCAGATGCCCACCACTGGTTCAGAGCACCCAGGTGAGGGCCCAGCCCCTGGAAATGCCCCATATCCTCCCATTTTTATACTCGACCCATCCTTTAATACTCAACCCATGTCCATCAGCTCTGTGATGCCTCCCCATCTGCTCTAGGTGCCCAGAGTCTGTACCACTTACCCAAGTGCAGACCTTTATGACGCCTTATCAAGATCTTTATATTTTCATTTGTTAAAGCCTCATTTAGCAACATGATTATAGGCCCACTGGGAGCAGGGTTGTGACCATCCTTGTATTTCCCCCTCCTATCCTAATACAGCCCTGGGTGCCTGGATAGTGCTACAATGAACCATGCATGGATTACAGATCATATCCAGGTCTGAAAACTGACTGGGTCCCTTACCACCCCTGTGACCTTGGGAGTCCCCTGACCTCTCTGCGCCTTAGTTTCCACATCTAGAAGTTAGGGCTATGAAAACATCTATTTTACAGAACCATCCTATCTAATAAAGAGGGAATATGCTAATTGACCTTCACACTGTCGCAAAGATGGAGGTGCCCACAGCCAATAAGGAGGGAATATGCTAATTGCCCCACCCTCAAGGGCAATGCTCACAGCCAATAGGAGGGAATATGTTAATTGACTGCCCCACCCTCAAAGATGGCTGTGCCCACAGCCAATAAGGAGGGAATATGCTAATTGACTGCCCCACGCTCAAAGATGGCAATTCCCACAGCCAATAACGAGGAAATATGCTAATTGACTGCCACACCCTCAAAGATGGCGGCGCCCACAGCCTCAAGATGGTGGTGCCCAGTCCCCTCAGCCCCACCAGGGCGGCAGGCATGTGGCAAGGCTGGGCCTGCCCCCAGGTGGGCCCAGTCACTCCACCTGCCTGCCTCCAGAGTCCCCCAGTCCCCTCAGCTCACCAGCTAAATCTTGACTCCCCCAAGATTTAACTATAGTTGGCTATTTGCACCTGTGTATTCAACCAACCATGAATTGAAAACAATATTTTTAGAGATAGGCTTGGGGAAAGGGAGAGGAAGTGGGAGTTAGTGTTTAATGGGCACAGAATTTCAGTTTGGGAAGATGTAAAATTTTAAAAAATAGTGGATGTAATTAATGCTAGTGAGTTTTACACTAAAAAAATGGTTAAAATAGAAAATTTTATTCTCTCTATTACCATAATAAATAATTAAGTTAAGAAAAAAATAATTTTTAATCCTCAGTTGGGAAAGTGCAGTTGAGAATATGAAAATACTGTTTTCTGTCAGGTTGACCCTGGATGTGAAACCTGCAGATTTCAAAGGGCTGACTGTATTGAAAAAAATCTGAGTATAGGTTGACCCACACAGTTCAAACCATATTGTTCAGGGTGAACTGTACAGGATTGAGTGTTTATTTAGTTACAACTGAGGTAAGAAACAGGCGTTGGCCTTCCTTATTTCTGCGACACTGTGGTCTCCAGGCTGTCCTTTGCCTCCTTAATCATTTGTTTTGTTTTCCTTGACCAGCTTCTCTTATTTTTTTCTCTACCTTTTAAACGATGTGCATGTGCAGGGCAGCAGAGTGGAGTGGTCAAGAGCTCAGACAGGCTCTGGTCCTCGGTTGCCTCCATGTGGGTTACAGTTATACCAGTTGCTGGAGAATAACCTCAGGCAAGTTAGTTAACCTCTGAGCGGCCCAGTTCCTCACCTGTAAAGTGAGAAATCACAATAGTATTTACCCCATGCTGCTGGACTGAATGAGTTGATTTGTATAAAGCACTTAGAACAGGACTTGGTAGGGAGCAAATGCAATAGAAACATTAACTATTACTCCTATTTTAATGTTCCAAACTGAAATACGTTATCCTTCAGCATTAGGTTGAGCCAGTTCTTTAAACTTCTATTCTTTCACTCCTCTCCTAATTTTTAAATTTAGTCCCTCATAGTTTCAAGTATGGATTACTCCCACACCTTTCTAAATGGTCTCCCCTCCCTGTCTTGCCTTCTGATCTATTCTTCACACAAAAAGCTAATCATATCTCTCCCCTCATTTGTCTTTGAGTGGCATCCCATAGCGATGAGGACACAGAGTCCAAACTCTAGGGCATTACATGCAAATGATTTTCCTTGCTTACTTCTTTAGCCTCATCCCTACCTACTGTTATTTTCACCAGTTTTTAATGAATCCTGCCAGGGATATGCTGTACATAAACAAGCTTATATCCTCTCTTCTTCATACATATGATGCCCGTTGCTACACAGTTTTGCACCTTACTTTTGTCACTTATTATCCTACAAATTGTTCCTTATAGATTGACCTCATTCTTTTAAAGGCAGAGCCTGCACTCCTAGCCCCTACTCTATTCTGCCCCAGTGAATGACAGCCGAGTGATTTTTGGCTCTAACTGATGCTCGACAAATAGTTGAAGAGTTGAACACATTACGTTAAAACTGTGCCCAGGTGGCTGGACTCTCGTGTTCTGATGACTGGAGGAAACAGGATGCTCCATATTCAGTTTGGGGTCCTGTGTAATCCGGGTGGTTCTGTCCTCTCCTTACACGTCTCTGAAGAAGTTCTTCTTGCCTCCTGCATTAATTTTGACATAGTCCAATTTATCAATTTTTCCTTCTATAATATATCCTTTTTTGGGTACTAATAATTCTTTGTATATACTATGGTCATAAGATTTTCCTCCTGTGTTTTCTTTTAGACATTTTTAGTGTAGCATTTACAAATTAAGCCAATGATCAATTTTAAGTTAAATTTTGTTTATAGTGTAAGTCAATGTGTAAGGTTTATTTTCTTCCTAGGATAGTCAATTGTGCTAGAAACATTTGTTGAAAATCTTTTCTGCATTGATTACTTTGGCATTTTTGCCCAAAATTAATTGACCATATATGAGTAGGTCTATTTCTGGGCTCTTTACTCTGTTCCATTGACCTTGGCATCTATCCTATTAATAGCATACTGTCTTTATTATTGTAGCTTTATGGTAAATCTTAAAATAGTGTCATTTTTACACTATTTTAGGATGTAGTGTAGGATGTGGTCTAAGTCCTTCAACTTTGGTCTTCTTTTTTACAGTTTTTTTTGACTATTTTAAGTCCCTAACATTTACATATAACTTTTATTGTCAGTTTGTCAATTTCTATTAAGAAAAAACGCGGTGACATTATGATTGAGATTATATTGAATACCCGAGTCTTAACAATACTGAGTCTTTCAGTCCATAAACATTGTATACATCCTTATTTATTTAGGTCTTCTTTAATTTTTTCTGTGATTATTTTATCATTTTCAGTGTGGAGATTTCAAATATGCTTTGCTTAAATTTATCCATAAGTGTTTTATGTCTTTTGATGTTATTATAAATGGTATTTGTGGTAGCCAGTCTCCAAATTGGCTCCCAGTGATCCTTCCCTTCTGATATTAATGCCTTCATATAATACCTGGCCCCCTTCTCCAACCCCCATGCACACATTGTACCAGAGTTGGTCTGGGTGACCAATAGAATATGGCATAAGTCGAATGCCATGTCTGAGATTGGTAATAAAAGGCATCATGGCTTCTTCTTTGCTCTCTTGTGTATTGCTTGCTCTGGAAGACCTGGGAACCTCTCTGTTGGGAAGTCCAATGGGGTGAAGAACAGAGACCTCCTAAATGAGGAACTGAGGCCTCCACCAGCAAGTCGAGAATGAGTGAGTGATCTTGGAAATGGATCCTCCAGCCCAGGTCAGACCTTCAGATGACAGCAGCCTGAGTTGACATCTTGACGGAAACATCCTGAGAGACCCCTGAGCTGAAGGACCACCCAGTGAAGCTGCTTCCAGATTCTCAACTCTCAGAAATTGTGTGAGATAATAAATGTTTGTTGTTTTAAACTGGTAGTTTGTTATATAGCAATTGAGAACTAATACAGTATTGTGTTTTTTTAAATTTATGGTATTTATCTTATTTCAATTTCCAATTCTTCAATATCCAAATAGCATAGAGAAATTCTCTTAAAAAAATAAAGATCTTGTGTCCTGTGTCCTTGCTAAAATCAGCTCTTTTTGCAGATACTTTAGGGTTTTCTATATAGGTAATCATGTCATCTTTGACAAAGATAGTTTTACTTTTTTTCCCCCAAATCTGGATGCCTTTTATTTACTCTACTGCCTTTTTAAACTAGCTGGAACTTTCAGTATTATGTTGCATAAAATGGTGAGGGCAGATATTCTTGCCTTGTTCTTGATCTTAGGGAAAACCATTCAGTCTTTCATTATAAGTATGATGTTAGTTGTAGTAGTTTTTCCATAGATGTTCTATATTGGGTTGAGGAAGTTTTCTTCTGTTCTTAAGAAATTTTCCCAATTCCTGTCATCAATATTAGACGTAGTTTTATTATAATAACAGATAGTTGTTATAGTGAGACCTACACATATATATTTAAATTAATATAGAATGATATTTACATGTTTAAATTACATTTTGAAATCAGAAGATGAAGTATAGCTTAAGTTTTAAAGTAAAGAGAAGAAAAATACACAGGACAAAAATAGAATTAACAGTAAAAATATCACTATCTGGTCTTGATACAACATGTAGAAACTTTTTGTCAGAAAGCTACATTTTAATCTGATTATCCAAACCAATAAAATATGGATGGCTCAGTGCCATTTTGCCAGCAACTTGTTTGGCTGGATCATAAACTAACATTTTTGAAAGCAAACCTAAGGTATTTTCAACCAAGTTTTTCAATGGGATGCTAGGTTTCCTGGTTTCAACTTGGGAAACGTATTCTTATAGTCCTGTGAAGATTCTACTTCTGGCACACTTTATTTTTGGTGGTGCCACAAAACTTTGAAAATCCAGAAGAGTTGATTAATTTCTGAATCCCCAGATGGCTTATTGTTGCTAATTCTGCAGGTATGGTTTCTGTCTTCCAGAGGTCAGCTAGCTCAGTTGTGAGCTGACCAAGCAGTACTTCTGGAGATCTATAGTATACCAGAGTGCTGCTACCTCACATATGTTTCCTCTGATTGGTATTCCAAAAGCTCTGAAAGGCCCAAACCAGCTGGTTTACTAGTCATTGTTCCTTTGTTATCAGTGGACTTTGAGGTTTTAAGTCTCTGTAAGAGCTCTTCTAAAGTGACAGAACACAACCTCTTGCATGGTTTTGTATGTTTCTCTCTCTTTCTCCCCCCCTCTCTCTCCCTGCCTCTAAAATCAATAAGCATACCCTTGAGTAAGGTTTAGAAACATAGAAAAAAGATGTGCTTATGAACAAGTGAAGAATCCACGAACTGACCAGAAGGGATAGAGTCCAAGTATTTCTGGAGATCCAAGGTATTCAAAGATGAGATAAAACCTAGAGTCCTTCATAAGCACATATTTTTTTTTCTTTCTAATCCTCACTCAAGGATAATGCTTATTGACTTTAGAGACGGGAAGGGGGGGGGCAGAGAAAGGGAGAGAGACAGAGAGAGAAACATTGATGTGAGAGAGAACATCAACTGGTTGCCTTCCATATGTGCGCTGCCCGGGGATCAAACCTGCAACCTTTTGGTATATGGGACAATGCTCCAACAAACTGAGCCACACTGGCCAGGGCTATAAGCACCTCTTGAAGGCTGTATTTGAATGACAAAGTTCTTTTAATAGAGAAATTCCCAGAATTACAGTACTAGAAATCTCTTCCTCTTTACTTTCTCGTCTGATTTTCATCATGGCTACCACTTTACCCGTTGTTTTGTGTCTACCCTGATGCATAACTCCATGGGTACTTTCTCCAGTTTTCTCTGTTTTGATGTAATATTCCATAGTTATTCAGTAGGTATGGTAGATCCCAGCTTATTATTCTGTGATGGTGGGGGTGGGTGGGATGGTTGAGGGGGTGGTGAAGACAATCGTGACTGGCATCATGTCTGTGCTGCTCTTTCTTTCTTTCTTTCTTTTTTTTTTTTTTTGTGCTGCTCTTTCTTAAACTTCTGAGAACCCTGAGAATTTTTACTATGAATTGTTTTCTAATAATCTTTCTGAGTCTATTGAGATAATTGTATTTTTTCTTTTTTGTTGAGTTAATATGGTGAATCCCATGGTTGGTATTTTAATGTTAAACCAGCTTTGCATTTCTGAAAAAACATCCATTTAGTCATCGCATATAAATTGTTTTTGAAAATACTCAGTGAATACTTTGTTCTATTATTTCAGGCACATCTTCATTTCATGCATCTGAGAGAGGCCAGGAGATGCTGCTCCCGATTGGCTGCTGCATGGGAGGACAGAGGCCCTTGGTGCCTGAAATGTGCACAGTTCGGCTTTTGTAACCCTCTCAGCTCCTTGGGACATGTACCCATCCTGAGCAGAGAGAGAGGAAGGGAGAGAGAAAGTGATTTGCTGTTCCACTTTTTATACATTCATTGGTTGGTTCTTGTAGGTGCCTTGGCTGAGGATCAAACCCACAACCTTGATGTATCAGGACGATGCTCTAACCAACTGTGCTTCCCAGCCGAGTCCAGAATCTTGATAAATTGTGGATAATTTTCTGCTACCTTGAATCAATATATTTATTTGAATCAAATATTTGTTCAACTTTAATTTGGAGGAGAACCTGAAAACTGGGATAGTGAGTGGAAGAATGGAGAAGGAGGACTGCTGGTAGAAACCTCAAAATAGGGAGACTATTTAGACACTGGCTCCCCTAAAATGACAAATATTCCTTGTTGAAAGCCACATCTCTAGGATCATCTTGCAATATTTCTTCAACCACACACTCTCCTTTTCCAGAGAAGAGTCTTAAAAATACATCTGCTGTCCCCTCCCTGCCCCCCTTAAGTTTCCAATGGTACACCTTTCCTGATGTGCCAGTGCACCAGCAGCTGTGTGGGAGACCCGCCCCTCACTCTGGCCTGACTATTTCTTCTTTGTGCTTTGAGCTCAGTAGAAGTTTAATCAGTATCCCTGAGAGCTCAGTGCCCCTTTCTTTGGGAATCCAAGAGGATGGGTATGAGATAGCATGAAAATTTAATTTTACTCAAGAGCATTAAGACCAGGAGAAACCCTTCTTTGCTGGCCTTGAAGGCTGGAGTCAGTGTGTATATGATGTGAGTCGGGAAATAGAGACACGGGATTCTGAAAAGGAAACTTTCAGTGGATGAGATAATTGGAAAGAGTCTGAGTGGTCCCACTGAGTCCCAAACAGTTGCCAACTTCTCAAGGTTAATACCCATAAAAGGGCTAGACCCTCTTGGCTTTCTCCTGCACCCAGTCAGCTATGGATCCTGGAATAGTTGAAAATAGCTGGTGAGCAGAGTAGAGCAATGCAGCCTCTACTTCTCTCTCCTCTAAGACATGTAAAAAAATTTCTTTCCCCTATCCCTCTCCAATCTAGACTGGGACAATCAGATGATAAAAGAGTTCTACTTTAAAACAAGTGCACACAGGTATTTATAGTAAGGAATTGGACTGAAAGAACCAGCTACTAAAAATAGAGGGGTTGATATAATCCAGTCAGGAAGATTGCAGCCCAATGCATTTAGGGATAAAATAAAATAAATTCAGATCTAATATTTAGAAAACATATCCCAGGCTGGGATGGTAGACCTCTCATGAGAAATGCTATAGATCTTTCCAAAGTGGCAGCAAAGTGGGGATGGGCTTTGCAGGCAAAACACCTAACTCTTAGTCAGAACATCAGAAGATCTTTTATTTATTTATTATTTTTTACTAGAGGCCTGGTGCATGAAATTCATGCAAAGGGGGGGGAGGGGTGTGTGTGTCCCTCAGCCCTGCCTGCACCCTCTCCAATCTGGGACCTCTTGAGGGATATCCAACTGCAGACCTGCAGTCGGACATACCTCTCATAATCTGGGACTGCTGGCTTGAAACGGCTTGCCTATCTCTGCCTGCCTGATTGCCCCCTAACCAATCCCCTGCTGGCTGGATTGACACCTAAATGCTCCCTTCATGGCCCAATTTCCCCCAACTGCCCTCCCCTAATGGCCTGGTTGCCCCCAACTGCCCTCCCCTGCTGGCCTGATCTCGCCCCCAACTGCCCTCCCCTGCTGACCTGGTCACACCCAACTGCCCTCCCCTGCAGCCCTGGTCTCCCCTAACTGCCCTCCCCTGCAGGCCTGTTTGCCCCAACTGTCCTCCCCTGCTGGCCTGATTGCCCACAACTGCTCTCCCCTGCTGGCCATCTTGTGGTGACCATCTTGTGGTAGCCATCTTGTGATGACTTTGTGTGATGCCACCTAGGCTATTATTATATAGGATTTTTAAAATTGACTATTAGAGAGAGAGGAAGGGAGAGGGAGAGGAGAGATCCTGTATGCCCCTTACTGGGGACGGAGCCTATAAACCGGGCATATGCCCTGACTGGAAACCAAACTGACAACATTCTGGTGCACGGGATGATGCCCAACCAACAGCCATACCACCAGGACACATCAGAAGGTCTTTTAAAGTCTGTTCTGATTTTCCTCCAGGAAAATTGGTCTAAGTCCCCTAAGCTTTGCACTACATCAATGTCAGTAAAGTTACTGAGCCTTTATGGAAGGTTTGGGGCTCTAACTTACATTTGAGAAATACTGACTCTCTGTCAAATTTTATGGTTTATGCTCATTTAATTTTCCCTAGTGCGTAAGTTCTTTGACTGAATGAACCAATGCACACCATTTAGCGAGCACTTGCTGAGTGCCATGCTGCATGCTAGGCCTGTCACATGCTGTCTTATTTAGGCCTCACCATAACCTTAGCATGTGCTCTCCATTTTGCTGATTTACAAACTGAGACTCAGCAAGGATTTTCCAAAGCTGTGTTGCTTATGAATAGAAGGTGACATTTGAACTCATATCTAGCATTGGGGTGGACACCAATATTTCTGCAATCCTCTTGGCATTTTATTCTGGATTGTGCACTTCTAGGCCCTCAGTCAGTGTTTATGATGAAGGTTTTCTTGACTGCTTCTCTCTTAGTATTTTTTCCTCCTTTGAGTTCAACAGTGTAATTATACTGTTAATCTTCATGTCTTCTTTATTTTATCTTATTATCATCCATTATATCAGTTGGCACTGTGCTAAGTTGCAAGGAGAAAACCTCGACCAATGTGGTGGTTTAAAAAAATGGTTGTAGCAGTGGCTGGTGTGGCTAAGTGATTAGAGTGTTGGCCTGCACACTGAAGGGTCATGAGTTCATACCTGGGTTGCAGGTTTGATCTCCAGCCCTGGTCAGAGCCTGTGTGGGAGGCAACCAATGGATGTGTCTCTCTCACATTGATGTTTCTATCTCTCTCTGTCCCTCTCTCTCTTCCACTCTGAAAAATCAATGGAAAAATATCCTGGGGTGAGGATTAACAACAACAACAACAACAACAACAACAACAACAACAACAACAACAATGGCTGTAAACTCTTTGATACTCCTCCCATGAGAGTTGGGGGTCTGTGTCACATCTCCTTGAATCTGGTGACTGTTTTTATCAACTGAGTAGTGCAGAAATGACATTGCATGACTCCAGCATGAGGCACAGCCATAAAGAGCTTTGCAACTTTGACTTCAGGTTCTCAGGATGCTCATTCTCTCAGGATGCTTGCTCTTGGAATGCAGCCACTGTGCTGTGAAAAGCTCAGGCCATATCAAGGAACCACCTGTGTAGGGATTCTGGTCAACAGTCTCATCGAGTCCAGTCTGTGGTCCTACCAGTTCAGGTATGAGACACATGAGTGGAGAAGCCATCCTGGAAGTGGATTCTTCAGGCCCAGCTGTTCTTGTTCTTGGTGTTTGAGTCACTTCCAGTGGCCTGGGTGTCCTCAGTGAAGGCCTCGGGCATGCTTGTTGCTTCATAGTTTTGGCATAAATGCTGTAGCTCTAGGCACTGAGTCAGCATTCAAGTTAGGAAGAAGCACAGACAGACAGAGCCATCTATATGGTTTTATTAGAAAAGCAAAGCTTGCCCAGAAATCCCCAGGTCTTCACTTGTGTCTCATCAGCTAGAATTTGTCACATGCCATCTCTAATGAGAATTTTAGGCTGGGAAAATGAATATTTACCTGGCATATTGCTGTCCTAAATACAACTTGGATTTGCTTAGCAAGAACACAGGAAAACATGAACACCATGTGGGTAAGGCAGTGATGGCGAACCTTTTGAGCTCGGCATGTCAGCATTTTGAAAAACCCTAACTTAACTCTGGTGCCGTGTCACATATAGAAATTTTTTATATTTGCAACCATAGTAAAACAAAGACATATTTTTGATATTTATTTTATATATTTAAGTGCCATTTAACAAGGAAAAATCAACCAAAAAAATCAGTTCGCGTGTCACCTCTGACACGTGTGTCATAGGTTCGCCATCACTGGGGTAAGGCCATTGTCCACTACATGCCTCGGTTGTTTTACATGTTTGTTGTTTTCCTGGTTGGCTCAATTAGATGGCGAGTCTTTGAAAACAGAGATAAGGCCCATTAATTCTCTGCAATGCTTCTTAGCTTCCAATAGAGCACCGAAAAGGCCATGTATTCACTTATTGATGACAGAGAAGAATGTGGATGCCATTTTCCATAGTAGAGGTCTTCAATGTTTTAACTTTGCCTACCCCTTGAAAGGATTTTGAGAGACAGTATAATGCCTTGCACATTTTTATTTATTTATTTATTTATTTATTTATTTATTTATTTATTAATTATATTTTATTGATTTTTTACAGAGAGGAAGGGAGAGGGATAGAGAGTAAGAAACATCGATGAGAGAGAAACATCGGTCAGCTGCCTCCTGCACACCCCCACTGGGGATGTGCCCGCAGTGAAGGTACATGCCCTTGACTGGAATCGAACCTGGGACCTTTCAGTCCACAGGCCGACACTCTATCCACTGAGCCAAACCAGTCAGGGCACCCTTGCACATTTTTAAAGTTGCTATTTGCAGTTTTCATTATAACTTTACAAAGAATATAATTTTTGGCCTATTGTGAATACTGACATAAAAAATAAACTTTTACATTGATTTTTTAAAAGTGCCCAATGAAATTTAAACATGATAGTGATTTGATATTATTACCTTTTGTTTAAAACTACAAAAATAAGCTTTGCTTTAGTGGTCAGAATTTTTACATCATTATTTTTCTCCTTGAACTTATATTTTTATTCCACCTTCCCCACAGAAATTTATCCTAATGCAATATATTTTTATGCTTGAAAGTTTTTTTTATTGATTTCTGTATCATACTTTTCTGCAACAAAAACGGAAATAGCATTTTAAAACATTCACATGACTAAAAGGGTTTAAGTATTGAAACATTTCTTCAGGATTGAATTATCATTAAAATTATTATTATTATACAATTGAGGAAAACAACATAAATATATTATACATTTTGACATATAATGATTAAACATAGAAGTAAAATTCATTGGAAATGCATCTACTAGGAGATGGATGGGATTTTAAAAAAATTAGTTCATAAATCTGTAGGTGAATATCACTTATTGCTAGAATGAGACTAAGTTTGGCATCAATTGCAAGCCTATTTTTTGTTAATAAGACATAAGGGCTGACAAATGTTAGTTAGACTTATTGTGGTGATCATTTCACAATATATAGAAATATTAAATCATTACATTGAAATGAAACTAATGTAATGCTATATCTCAATTATACCTCAATTTAAAAAGACATAAGTGCTGAAAACATTATTCATATAAGTAAATGGAAATGTAAGAAATATTGTTACATTTGAATTATTTGAGCTACTTCCAAGTCATATATTAAAAATCACATAATGATCTATCATCAAAATTATTTTCAATGCTCCATCAGCTGGCAGCTCAGTTAGGTCCTCCTTCAATTATTGGAAAACCCCTGACCTGGAAAAGAGCTTGTAACCAGTCATTTGAGTTGTCCAGTTGCAAGTGGATATCTTACCCACTCATTAGAGAAAAGCTCAACCTCAACATTTCTATTGACTCCCCTGTTTGGAGCCCTGGAAGTTTGTACTCCAGGACACATCACATTAAGATTTGGGATGAGTGAAATCTGTGTCTTTCTTTGGCTTCAGTGGGAGGAAGAAAAAAAGAAGATGGGGGAAGAGAGCTTGCCTGATGCCCCAACTGCAGGCAAGTTTGGGAGAATCTGAAGGAAAACTAAGGTTTCAGAAATTGACCCTCAGAAATCTATCCATGCTCTCAAACCAAGTTCACTTGTACCCCCAAGAGCCTGTGTACCACAATTTGAAAACTGCTGTTCCAAAGGCTGCTAGAATTCATAGAGATGGTAACACTCTTGGAGAGGATGGATTTGTTTTCCTTCCAGCATATCGGCTCTCAGGGAACTGCTCTGTGCTAAGGGCCGTATAGGTACCATCTCACTAAGTTCTGAGATAAACTTAAGAGGGAGGAAACATTATCCCTATTTTGCAAACGAGGTTGCATAGGTTAAGGGAAGCCATCAAGTACCAAAGCTGGGGTTCAAGCCCAGGGCTATGGGTTTACAGAGCCCAAGCTCTTTAGCTGCTGTTTTAGATGGTGCAGAGCTGTTGGCTGCACTGCTGTTGCTTTTATCTTTGTTTTCTTCTTGGAAAATTTCTCAAATACAGATATCTGGGCCCCACCTCCAGAATTTTTGATTCAGTAGCTCCAGGTGAGACCGAAAATCTGCATTTCTAACAAATTCCCAGGCCTGGGAACCACATTTTGAGAACCACTTCTCTTAAGCATGCCCAGTCTGATGGAAGAGAGTCCCATTTCTGATGCATTTAGGGACTGATTTTTCCTCTCTTTAAGTTTCTTTTAGGGCTGAAGTTTTTATCTGCCTAGAAATGAGTGTATAAAATGCACGTTGCATGCATGTTTCAAACTTGGGAAAAACTTGTGCTACAGGAAGTTTTTGCTGGAGACTTTTTGAGTGACATTGCCCATGGGCTTGCCTGCATAAGGGGAAACTGTTGACATGTTTTTATTTATTCCTTGCACTTTGCATATGAAGGTCCTATGTTTTTTTGCCAAATTGTTCACTCTGTGCAGATGGGACATCCTTTCCTCCCTTCTTCACCATTGCTTCAATATTCAAGACTCATCTTGGGATAACATCTTTTTTTCTGAAGTTTCCTGCAGAGTGCAGTTCCTCTTCTGTGAACAGCATTCTACAGACATGATCTTGACTATATGGTCTCTCCCACTGGATGATAAAGTTGATATTACTAAGTACTCAGCAAATAATAATAATTAGCTAACATTTATTATTATTTATTAGCCAATATACGAGGCATTGACTAAACACCTTATGCATACTATTTCATTCTTATGAGATAGATACTGTTGTTATCCCTATTTTATATTTGAGTAAACTGAGGCACAGAAAGGTAACTTAGCCAAGGGCACATAACTATTCAGGGGCATTTCCTCGTTGAGGTCCCTGTGGCCCAGGACTGACCCTCAGGCTAGCAGCCACCATGATCTGTCAGCCCATGAAGTTCCTTGCCATTGAGGCACTTATTTTATATCAAGAGAATGCCACTCCATTGATTTGTGTGGTGAGAAGTGCCAAGGGGGATGGACACTCTGGGCAGCACATTCTCTCCCATGGCAGGTTTCTCAGGAAGCCAGAATATAAACCTCCATTTGACTAGCCGACACCATAAATTTAGACCAGGGGAATTAGTAACCTGGGTCCAACCTGTAGTGCCCTTGGGTTAAGATGATCCATTGTAATAACAAGGATGTCTCTGGAGTAACAGGGCACATCCTTGGCCACTATTGCTTTATGGATGAGAGCAGGGACTCTGTGTCTCTGCTTGTGGTCCATGTGACCTCTAGTCATCTTTGTGTAAACATTTAAAGTCTAGTCCATTGTTTCTTCTAAATGCTAACTCTAACCATGGCCATTTAGGGCTCTTGTTTTTTTTTTTCTGACATAGGAGAGTGGATACTTCTACCTGTCTCCCCCATTCCCTTTGTCCCTCTGTTCTCCATTACTTTTCAAAAATGTTAGTGTTAGTGTATTCCCTCCAAAGACTCAGAAATGCAGACTCTTACAATTTGCTGATTTTGTATGTGTTCACATTTTCCAAGTATTCCCTAGCCTATTTACTGTCAATAGATATTTTTGCAAAGTCTTCATTACTGACTGATTGTTTACCTGTGTTTCTTGGCCTCCTCCCTCTTTCTTTTCCTGTACTTTCTCTATTTAAGCAGTGGGGCATGGATTTTTGGATTTCACAGAGCAGAAGTTAAAAAAATATACAAAAGGCAGGGTAACTTACAAAGGGTTGTTAACTTTTTATTTTTCCAAATCATGATGATTACTATATACTTTTCCCATCACGTCATAAAAGTTGTCCAGTGGAGATGTGTTCTCATAGAAGCTCAGCTTCCTTTCTGATGCCAGTTCAATGCAATCTCTTGGGTACCTCCTGTGGGCTCAGCACTGTGGTGGGCACCAAAGAAGGACTGGATTTTTGCCTGTATCCTCAGGGGTCCTACAGAGAAGAAGAGATAAGCAGCTGTGTGGAGCTGTAACTTAGGTCTTCCCATCCCCTCCCCCCGCCCCACTGCCCCCTCTATCCCCTCTGAGATCTGTTATTCTGTTCCATGCATCTATGCCTCTGGGTCTATTTTGGATGTCATTTTGTTCATTATATTCCACATATAAGTGAGATCATGTGATATTTGTCTTTGTCTGTCTGGCTTATTTCATTTAGCGTAATACTCTCCAGGTCCCTCCATGTTGTCTCAAAGGGTAAGAGATCCTTTTTTTTTTTTTTTTTTTCAGCTACATAGTTTATTTTGACTTGCCTCACAGGCCTCTTACAGAGCCCCAGTGCAAGTGAGTGAGCCCATTCTTGCTTTCCTTGGTCAATGAATGACAGGCAGCTAACAAAGGCATGGGGTTTATTAAGCTAACAAATGATTATCCTTCCCTGTAGAAAGGTTACCAGAATGCTGACTAATTACTCTTCTCTGCTTCTCCCAAGCAGTGGTTTTGAGAGATGAGACACATCTATTGTAAATGTTGCGACTGAGGACCTGGGGAGGAAGAGGGAGGGGCTGCCACTTACCAAGAATGAAGTAAGTGGCGGGGGGGGGGGGGGGGGTGAGGAGGGGGGGAAGCAGATGCAGGTCCCAAGTGGCTTAAAGGGAAACAGCTAAGAGGGGATTCCCTGGGAGTTTGGTCTCTGGGACTGATTGACACTTCTTGGTCTGTGCTATCCATCAGCATTTCTTCTGGATTACTGCTTGTGCCTCTGCTGGTGGGGGTTGACAAGAAATGTTTATCCTGGGACAGTTGCTGGAAGGAAAGCCTGTTTGGAGTCTCTCTGGCCTTTTGTTCCCAACTTGCTGCCATTAGCCTGTAAATCAGGCTTTTGCCAGTCTTGGTTTTTCTGCTGCTCATGTACAGAGTTGATGTGTGTGTCCAAGTTGGCCATGAATTGGCTGTGTGATCTTTGATCTCCTATTTCCTCATCTATAAAATTATGTGTTCGTTTGAACCAAAAAGTGAAAGTACAGCCACTAGTGATGCTTGACCCCTTTTCAGACTTTTGGCAGATATTGCTAATTGATATGTGGCCTCAGGATCTTCCTCAACACAGTGTTCTAGGAATTAACTACATCTTAGTTGGGGTGAGCAAGCAAGGAAATGATCTGTCATCTCTGGACTAGATGCTGCGTTAGGGCTTCTTTAATGCTACAATTCTAAGATTTTAAGATTCAGGTTTGCTCAATTCATCCATTATTCAATCAACAAATATTTCTACATACCTCCAGGTCTCAGGCTCTGTGCTACATGCTCTCTTTATATTGGTGAATAAAAGAGACATGGTCCTGCCCTGGCGAGTGGCTCAGTTGGTTGGAGCATTGTCCTATGCACCAAAAGATTTCATGTTTGATTCCCAGTCAGGGCACAGACCTCGGTTTCAGGGTCAGTCCCTGGTTGGGCACCTAAGGGAGGCAACCAATTGATGTTTTTCTCTCACATCCATGTTTCTCTCTCGCTCTCTACCCCTTCCTACCTCTAAAATAAATAGAAACATATCCTCGGATGAGGATTAAGAAAAGAAGAGAGAGAGAGATACGGGCTCTGCCTTTGTGGAGCTTTAGATTTTAAGTTCTTTGGTCAATGCCCTGTATTGAATCCAGTAGCTTTTAGTACAGGTTAGGGCAATGAGAGTCATCTGACTGTGGGAGGGGTAGGAAGTAGCTTTTATTAAGTACTTTGGACAAGTTTCAACCCTATTATTTCATTTAATCCTCACAGCCAGCTTATAAATTAGGAAGTAGTAGTTAAAATTTACAAATGAGAAAAACAAGGCACACAGAAGTTGCCCGAGGGCCCAGAGGGGTAATGAGGAGAGAAGACCTGATGCCAATGGCAATGGTTTTTATGCCATTCCTCACTCATGTTCCAGCCCATCTGTTCATTAATATAAAGAGAAAGTGGCTTCAGTAAAGGAGGAGGGCAGATGAGAGTCCATGCAGGGGAGAAGGGAGAGGCGGTGCCCATGCAGGTGCTCATGTATAGTTGCTGGAGGCTTTGGCTGAGGATGCTGGGTGGGGCTGGTGCAGCCAGCCCGCCTGATGGAGGGGCTCTGGCTAGAACTATGCTATAAATGAGGCCAGTCCAGAAAATGTGCCTCTTCCTGCCTCCTGATCATTTGTCCTATCATATCAGCCTGATTTCCTCCCAGGCCTGCCTTGGACTTGCAATGTAACCAATTCTTTCCTGGTTTCCAAGTTGCTTAAAGCTCTAAGATTCCTCCCAATGCTCTTGTACTGCCTCCAGATAGGATGCATTCTGGAAAGATGTGTTTAGGAAAGAAGAGGAAGGAGGCAAATACTGGGCACAGCTGAGTTGAACTTGCCCTCCCTGATGTGGCTCTGCTCCAAGCCCAGACCTCTGTCAGGGCCCGATCACCCAGCCCACCCCTGCTCTGTTCTCACACTTGGCACCATGCTTTCCACCGGACTTTGATTCACTGTTGAACGTCCAGAGTGTTGCCCACAGAGACTGATGATGTTCGGGGTTTGGGGGCCCAGAAAGTCCTCCCTGAATAGTAGGTTCAAGCTGGGAAAAATAAAGGACTTTCTGGAAAAGAAAGAGAAGAGAATCACTAAGGCTTCATTCAGGTATTTACAGAACTAGGAAGGCCTTTTTTTTCTCCTCATAGAAAAGAAGCTCTTCTTTTCTTCATTTCCTAAATAAAGACTTAGTGGACAATGGGAATCTCCCCTCCCTTATGAGTGAACTAACTGTTCCAAATGGTCATAGTTGTTTTTGCCTCAGTTTCCCTAAGAGTAAAGCCTGAAGCAGGACTTGGGTGCAATTAGTTTATTTGGGAGGGTGGTGGACGCTGGATGCATGTCCCCCAGGAGCGAAAGGCTGATTTGCCATCTGCCGGGAGTGCTGTGACTGAGAGCTGTCACATGTCAGTCAGCTGTCATGTGATGGCCTTGGTTACAAAGAGCTGCCCAGTTCAAGGCCACACCCACTTTTGGGTGGCTTCCATCCAAGGACTGATGGAAAGCAGGATCCAAAGCTCTGGCCCCTCATCCCATGGTGGGATAACTGGGAAGTGTCATCTTAGCCTCACAGCTCCTCTCAGGTCAGTGGAGCTCACCTGTTGCTTCCGTGCCTTCCCCTTCACAGGTGTTCATTCTTAGAGCCGCTGTAAGAAACCTACCCTATGAGCACAGGTGCCAGGTGGTCTGGGAAAGCAGGTGCCAGGATGAGGTGTTGGAGCTGGATCACCACTGTCTGGCTGGCAGCGAGGGTCGAGTTCCTGGAAGCAGGTGCAGCCGTGCAAGCTTTAATCTGTGGTGACATGGGGTGCATACCAGCGGAAATGAATGGATGAACTGTGCAATGTATCAACATTTGAGAAATATGGGTAAATAACTACTAGCCATGAGGATAGTAGAATTGAGTAGAATGCATTGGAAAAGATATTGAAGTGTTAAGAATGCTTAATCACAACTATATAGCTAAGTATGAAGGCCAGAGGACTTCCTTAGTAGCATGCAAGGGACACAGAGTTGGTTGTGGAGAGTTGAGAATTTGGGAACAAGTCCTCTGCTTGGAGGCACATTGCTGAGATAGTTACTAGAAGTTTAGAAGGAGCATTGGTCCCACAGATGTGGGATTGCTGTGGCGCTCTGTGGGAGGAAGAGTCAAAAGACAGAAATGAGCATGGTAGAGTAGATATACTACTGCAGTCCCCAGGCCCACCAGAGCATGATGTTCCATGAAGGCCAGGAGGATTTAGGGAAGCAGTAAGAAATGTGTTGGTGAGAGGAACATCCTCATCACTGCAGAGGCCATGGGCTGATAACAGGAGATGTCATTACAGGACAGGGCTCACTGTGGGGAAGGTAGGAGCTTGAGGCAGTAGAACCCACATGATGGTACTTCCCCTTCAGAAGCTGGGAGGACACAATTGTGGCCAAGAGCAGAAAGGTCACCTGGCAGACAGTGGAGTCTTCAGCTGTGGGGTTAAGGAGATAGTTAATTGCACAAGGCATCTGTAGGGGGTGCCAACAAGGATGCTACTTGATTTGTACAATGAAAAGAAATTGAGGGTGGACCATCAGGATGCCAAATCACAATCTCTTGAAAAAAAAAAAAAAGAGGCAGTTTTCAGACATAGAATTTGTTGACTGAGGAGAGGCCAGGTTATTACAGGGAGGAGAGACCCTGTAATATCACAGCAAGTGTACATGGTAGTAATTCTCTCAGTTCTCCCCTCAAGTAATCCATGGTTATTCACTGGAGTAACTGTACACCGGGGAAAGGAGAATGACCTAAGCACATGAAGGACTGTTGACACAGGACTGTTGTGTGGTATATAAAAGACTGTTTATATATATAAAAGACTGTTGACTGATATTGGTACTTGGAGTCTGAAGTGCCATTTTGGACTTTGGTTGAAACATGAACTATTTCCAAATCTTTGGGTATTATTTTGCCTATTCCTTTCCAGTGGGTCTTTTCCCTGGTTCAGGTAATTCCCTCTCACAGATGTGGAGATCGGTACTCAGCAAATTATTGGACAAGACTTTCTGCAGTATTTCCTCTCTGTTACTCTGCTCCACAAAGTCCAGCCACCACGGTGTCCTTGAACTTTGATTTCTGTCTCCCCGACTTAGAGAGACTGCCAGACTCTATTTGTTCACCCCCTCCTCCTGTTGTGGTCAGAAACTGGCTTTATGTAGTGAGCTGGTATGATAGGAAGGCTCATCTGACTTTTTTCAGTGATCAGAGTCCTGTGTTGCCTGTTATCTAACTTTTAAAAGCTCATATTCATATGTTTTGTCTAGTTGTCCCAGTTGTTTAAGGTGGGAGAGTAAATCTAGACCCGCTATTCCATCTTGTCTGGGAGTGAAAGTTCTCTAATTCTTTTTTTAAACTTACCACTTGACTCAAGCCACACATAGGACTGTAAATGAAAACTAAAGTATAGTACTTTGGTGTAGTGGTGAGTGATACCTTGGATAACAAAGCAATCAGAGTTGTAAGTTGACCAAGACTTGCCAATATTTTTCAGCTGAAATTTATGACTTTTTATAATAGATCTCATTGAAGGCTGGTTGGTGTCTCTGTCATGGATGTGAAAATCCATTACAGGTTTGAGTGTCCACCATCCACCTCCAACAGGGGGCAGTTGCATGTGCTGACATCAGAGTTTTGTTTTAAGGGCTAGGGCTATTTGGTCTGGGTACTGGCTACCAAGAATACCAGTGACAGCAGTAGCAAGATAGTGTGTAAAACTGGAAAAGCCACAGAGGGGTGTGTGTGGTATATAAAAGAAAGCAAACCTCAACAGCTGGGAGCCAGGTAAGCATAGGACGGAAGGAGGAGGCCAGACTAGAGATGAGAAACAAGAACCAAGGCTGTTGCCTTGACCATGTTCTTTCTTACTGGGAGGGTGAGTGAGTCCAGTGAAAGATGCAGAATCAGGGATTCTGGAAGAATGGACCTGAGCAGTTGGGTTTGACTCTTTACATATGACTGGACATTCATTGATTCACTCACTCACTCACTCACTCTATTCTTTTCTAAGTGTGATCTTTCCCAGGAAGCATCAGATTTGGTTCAGAAACCTGTGAGGAAGGTTGGCCTTCCCCAGGAGGGCCAGAAATGGTGTCATACAGGGTCCGGAGCTAATCTTCCAGAAGCCGCTTCCTTAGAGTACAGTCCTGTGAGGTGCTTTTCCTCCCTTGTCATGTAAGTTTGGAGAGACTGCATTCTGCATTCCTCTGTTGAAGTCATTAGCATGTAAAAGTTCTTGAAAACCTGCAATGGAGAAAGCTATTTAATTTTACCTAGCTTTTCCTCATTTTGCCCCACTAGAGGAAACTGGTAGCCCCTCTAGGTAATAGCTGGGGATGGGTGTGGGGGAGGGCACAAACATGCAGTCCAAATAGGAATTGTGAGTGAGAGATTGAGCAGTCCAGACATACTGGTCTTTGTGATTATGGAGGCCTACCTGTTCTAGTAGATAGGGCCTTTGCATGAGCAGCTTAGTTTGTCCCTTGTTCTAGAACACCCTGTCTGTCCAGTGTCCCCCATCTGGTTGTTCAGTGGCTGGCTCCTTTTTGCATCCACTCTTACCTCACCCGCTCACAGAGGCTTTCCTATTTAGCCTGTTTAAAGTTGGCCTCAGTCAATCATCTTATTTCTCTATAGTGGTTCTCCCTTTCTGAAATTATCTTCTTAATGTACTTTCTTGCCCTTCTGCTAGGATGAGATTTCCAGGAGAGCTGGGACCTTCTCTACCATTCCATGCCCATGATCTAGACCTGCATCAGGGACTTCATAATTGATAATAGCTAGTGACCATCAGGTCTGATTGAGAGCTCCCATAGGACAGGTACTTCTCTTGGAGCATTCCCTGTGTGTTTTCTTCTAAGATTTGTTGACTAAATTTATGAGGGAGCCATATCCCCACCACCTCCCTCCCATACAAATCTGGCCCATGCCTAGGCCTGCCTCCACTAGGAAAGTATTAAGGTGGCCTAGCCCTGTCACACCACTTACTGAAGATCATAATTCACCTGTTGTTGATTCCCTTTTTACCAATGATTAAAATTAATTGAGTGTGTTTTAAACACCAACTTTACAGTTTGCTTGTAATGTTTATTGTAGTAGCTTTGCTGGGAAAAAATCAATTGTGCTGCAGTGTTGCTGAATAGCCCCTCACTGGGCTGGTGATACCTAGATAGGAGCTCCTTGGTGGCAGGAACTTTCACTCACTCAACTCAATCACCAGATAACTCACTGAGCACATAACCCATGCCAAGCACTGGTCAAAGTGCTGGGGACAGTGTGAACCAGGCAGGCACCACTCTGGATCCCCCCTCCTTCATGCTTACATCCTAGACATGTTTTATGGTCTTCTGCACATCTCATGTTGTTAACATATATGACTGGACGTTCATTCATTCACTCACTCATTCACTGACTGACTGACTCACTCACTTGTTCACTCATTCACCAATAATGAGAACCAACTGGGCTCCAGGCACCTGGGTGAGGTGTATGGATACAACAGTATCAATAACTCACAGGAAAGGGTGTACGGGAAGGGGACAGATAAACAGAAATCACAAGTGTATCAAGCTGAATGCAGGGGTCTGATGGAGCCTGGGGTACCAGGGAGCGCTTCCTTGATCTGAAAGAGAAGCAGGTATCCCTGTCACAACTGCTTTTCTCACAGTGGGAACAGAGTGCCCTGAGGTGGGAGGGTGCTGTGGAACCCAGAGAAGGCCAGTGAGCTGGGAACCAGGGAGAAGGAGCATCTAGAAGGTGCTCGGGCAACAACGAACAAACAGGAAACCTAACATGGCTTTTATTTAAACTTTTTTCCAATGTCAATCCTAGGCTTGCAGCAAATAGTTCCTCTTCCCACGGGGAGCGAGACTGGAGACAGACATGCCTTTGAAGGTGGCCCCTGGAGAGACCTGCCCGGATGTGGGCTAGGAGCTGTGTTGTTGCTCCTGGAGCAAATAAACCCCATCAGTAAAAGGTGGGTACCACCACCTCCTCGGAATCCCTTCTCACTTGTAGCAGAGCGGTTGTTCAAACATTGATCCAGCTGCTGCTGGGAAGGGGTTCAGAGGCAGAGGCGGAGGGAGTACAATAATTATCTCACTGCCAGGGTGAGCAGGAGGGGGAGGGAAAACTGTCAGTGGAAGAGACTTGGGGAGGCCCACTCTAGGGTTAATTTCTCCTGCCTGTGTCTCTACCCCTCTCTGCTCACAGGCTGTATTTATAGATGGGATAATTGCAAGGGCTTTGAAAGCAGCCCTTACAGCTTCGGGGCTGCTGGGTGAGGGTGGGGAGGCTGGGGTCCCACCTGCTCCAGGGAGCTGCCCGCCCCCCACTCTCCCTTTCTCTTTCTTAGGCCTCCTAACCAGACCCAGCAAGGGATGGGGCCCACCAAGCCGCATCTTCACCAGGTTTTGAGTACCTCACATTTAATCCCCCAAACAGCCCTAGGAAGTGAGTACAATAGCTTCCCCCAGCAATTCGATGAGGCCTTTCCTGATCACCTTAGATAAAGGGGTGCCTTAAAACTCAATACCCCCACCCCCAGACACTCTAGAACCTCACCAAGTTTTACTTCTTTCTTCCTTTGTGGCACTGATCATAATCAGAAAATTATCTTGTTTGCTTATTTTTTTACTTGTGTATTTAGTGTTTGCTTGTCTCTTGTTTGCTGCATGATGCCTGGCCTAGAATAGGCGTTTGAATAAATGAATGCTTATTTAACAGAATAGGAAACTGAAGCTCAGTGGGGTAAAGTAATTTTCAGGGTCACAGGGTAAATAAATGGTAGAGCGGAAATTATCATCCAAGACTGAGTTTTATTTTAATCTTTATTGTTGAGATTATTACAGATGTCCCTCTTTTCTCCCCCCATAACCCCTCCACTCAGGTCCTGCCCCATCCCTATTGTCTGTGTCCATAGGTAATGCATATATGCATATAAGATTTTTGTTTAATCTCTTCCCACCCCCATCCCCTTCCCTCTGAGAATCATGTCTGTTCCATTTCCATGCCTCTGATTATATTTTATTCACCAATTTATTCTGTTCATTAGATTTCTTTTTTTATTTTGATTTTTGATTCAATTGCTGATAGATATGTATTTGTTGCCATTTTGTTATTCATATTCTTCTTCTTCTTCTTCCCCTCCTCCTCCTCCTCCTCCTCTTCCTCCTTCCCCTCCTCCTCCTCCTCCTCCTCTTCCTCCTCCTCCTCCTCCTCCTCCTCCTCCTCCTCCTCCTCCTCCTCCTCCTCCTCCTCCTCCTCCTTCTTCTTCCTCTAGAATACCCTTCAACATTTCATATACTACTGGTTTGGTGGTGATGAACTCCTTCAGCTTTTTCTTGTCTGTGAAGCTCTTTATCTGACCTTCAATTCTAAATGATAGCTTTGCTAAGTAGAGTAATCTTGGTTGTAGATCCTTGCTATTCGTCACTTTGAATATTTCTTGCCACTCCCTTCTGGCTTGCATAGTTTCTATTGAGAAATCAGCTGACAGTTGTATGGGTACTCCCTTGTAGGTAACTAGCTGCTTTTCTCTGCTGCTTTTAAGATTTTCTCTTTGTCTTTAGCCCTTGGAATTTTAATTATGATGTGTTTTGGTGTGATTCTCTTTAGGTTCTTTTGTTTGGGACTCCTGTGCTTCCTGGACTTGTAAGTCGATTTCTTTCACCAGATAGGGGAAGTTTTCTGTCATTATTTCTTCAAATAGGTTTTCATTATCTTGCTCTCTCTTTTATTCTGGCACCCTCATAATGCAGATGTTGGTATGCTTGAAGTTGTCCCAGAGGCTTCTTACACTATCTTCATATTTTTGGATTCTCTTTTCTTTTTGCTCTTCTGGTTGGGTGTTTTTTCTTCCTCATATTTCAAAGCATTGATTTGATTCTCGGGATCCTCAAGTCTATGGTTAAGTCCCTGTATATTATTCTTTATTTCAGTCAGTGTATGCTTAATTTCTGACTTGTCTTTTTCCATTTTTTTTGGCATTCTCACTAAGATCCTTGAAAGTCTCACCAAGTCCCTTGGAGGTTTCTAGAAGATTCTTGAGTAACCTTATAACCATGGTTTTGAACTCTATACCCAGTAGTTTGCTTTCTTCCATATCTTTCATTTGTGACATGTTTCTTTTTCTCCGCATTTTGGCTGCTTCCCTGTGTTTGTGTCTATGTATTGGGTAGAGCTGCCATGTCTTCTTGAGTTGGTAAAGTGGCTTGTATAGTAGGTGTTCTATAGGGCCCAGTGGCTCAGCCTCCACAATCACCTGAGGTGGACACTCTAGGTCAGCCGTGGGCAAACTACGGCCCACAGGCCGGATCCAGCCCGTTTGAAATGAATAAAACTAAAAAAAAAAGACCGTACCCTTTTATGTAATGATGTTTACTTTGAATTTATATTAGTTCACACAAACACTCCATCCATGCTTTTGTTCCAGCCCTCCGGTCCAGTTTAAGAAACCATTGTGGCCCTCGAGTCAAAAAGTTTGTCTACCCCTGCTCTAGATGCATCCCTTTGTGGGCTCTGTGCACAGTCTTGTAGTTGAGACTTGATTGCTGTTGGTGTCACTGGGAGGAATTGACCTCCAGACTAATTGGCTGTGATGACCAGCTGTGACTACAGTGGGAGAGCTGCTGTGCAGGAAACACTCCTATGGAGCAGGACTTGCTTCACTGGGGCTTTGGTGCTCACTGAGTCTGCCCCTTGAGTGTGTCGCTTATGGATGTGTAGCGTTGTAATCTGGTATGTTCTGACACTGACCACTGGGTACACTAGCTCTTGAGTCTCCAGGGAGGAATAAAGACAGCACTGCCTGGGGCCACCCAGCGGGAGCTACAGAGAGATCTGTAGATTCCTCCTCTTTGTATTGGGTTTTGGAAGTTACCAGTTACAAGGTCCAGCTGTGAAGAAAGACCGGCTGGTGCTGGTGCCAGGTCCTGGGCCTTTTATTGATACGTTTGGGGCCCCCTGATCCAGCTGCAGCTTGTTTGTCAGATTTTAGCCTAAGCTGGAACAGGCCATTCATATGCAAAAGCTGCTGCACTCAGCTTGAATGAGGTTGTAAATTGGATGGGGTGGGGTCTCAGGGAATCACCAGGGTGGAGCAAACAGAAATGGCTGTCAGTCAGCCCTGCGAAGAACTGGGGAGATCCCAGCAAAGGAACAGTGATCCCTGTGAGCACCTCCATCTGGGAGAAAGCTGTTCCTGAGTTCCTGCTCTGATGCCAGACAATCCAGTTCCTCCTTGTATGTGTCTGTGTTCCCCAGAGCCTCGCCCTGGTGCTGGAGCTCAGAGGAAGCGAGACCTTGTAAGTTCAGTTTGTGTGCCAGCCTTTTAAGAGGAAAAGCTGGGTGTCCAGAAGCCTCTGTGTCACTGAGCCCCAATCCACACTGGTGTTAACAGCCTGTAGTTATGGGGAGTTCTTTTCCCAGGTCTGGGACCCTGGGCTGGGCATCTGATGTGGGGCTAGTTCCTCTTGCTCCTCTGGGCAGCCTCCACAGAGACAATCTCCCTCCCAATTGAAAAAGTGGCCCAATTGGGTGCTGGACCAGCCCATTCTGCACCTCCTTATCTCCTACTAGTCTCTGTGTTCTTTCTTTATACTTCTCTAGTTGTAGGACTTTCTCGTGGTTCTGGATGATGGATGATGGTTTTTCTGTATTTCAGTTGCAATTTTGATGTGGTTGTGGGAGGTGGTAAGTACAGGTGTTTGCCTACACCACCATCTTGGTCTGAGACTGCCAGTCTTCAAAGTATAAGGTCTCACACTGTGCCAGGTGGATAAAGGTGTGTGTGTGTGTGTGTGTGTGTTGGGTGGGGCTGCAGTTTCTGGTGGACAGAGCTCCCTCCTGGCCCTGGCTGAAGGAGCAGATGCTCTTCAGCTGTGGCTAATTGTTACTGGATCTCTTCAGGACAAGCCAGAAATCTGGACTTTTATATGAAATGTCTCGGTTTTTAAATGCTGGCAACAAATCCACATTAAAAACGCACTCCACACAGAGCATAGGCCAAGCACAACACAGCTGAAGCCGCATGGGGCTTGCGGTTTGCTACTTCTGCCCACTGCTCACCTGCTCTGTATTGAAAAGCAAGGATATCGCTTATCCATTCTGGGGATGCTGCACTTTGGGCATTTCAAAGCCCTTTCTTACCTAATGTTTCTCTTAATGCTCACAATGTTCCAGGAAGGAGGTAGGGGAAGTTGCTGTACCCATTCCAGAGATGAGCAAACAGAGACCCAAGGGACTCTTATGAAGCAACAGGGAAGTGGCAAAGGGCTCTCACTTTCAGCCCTCTGCCTTCGAGCCCAGTGCTGTCTGCCCTGCCCGGATCACCTCTCTCTGTGTGTTTCATTTCTCCTCCTCTCCTGGGATATGGGAGAGAGGCTGTGTGAATGGGGATGAAGAAATCCCATGCTGTGTCACCTACAGGTTTGGGGTGCCCCCAACAGGATGTATTGCCAGCTCTGTGGAGAGCAGTCTGTGCTGGTTCTTGTTTGGAGATGCAGTTATCAAAATATTGTCACGCTGAGTAATGATACAGCTCCGTCAACACACTTTAATTCTGATTAGGCCTTAACAGTTATCAATCAGCCCAACAAAAGAAGGGGAGGCCTTGGCTAGTCCACAAGCTCCTGTGGTACAGTGCCTCCTTGTTCCAGCCTAGGGCAACCCCGAGAGTAGACTGGCAGCAGATGACTGCTGAGTGAATGAATGAATGAATGAATGAATTCCTGAGGGCCCATGGGGCAAAGGGAACAGGGCAGAGAACCTCTGAATAATATTAATGTCATAACCATAGTTAGCATTTATTGTGCATCTATATATTGCAGATACCACCTGCTTGTCGAGGTCATCTGTAAATCTAGAATAGTGACTGGCACTGTAACTGCTTGGAACATGTTCACTGTTACTATATCATTTAATTCTCACAGCACCCCTGGTAGAGGCATTATTATTATTATGCAGATAGAGAAACCAAGTCACCTGGAGGTCAACCAGGAGGCCCAGGTAACCCTGCAAGTAAGTGGTGGCCCAAGCTTGAACCCCAGAGCTCCCATTCTTACCCTCTAGGGCAGCGGTTCTCAACCTGTGGGTCGCGACCTTTTTGGCGGGGTCACCTAAGACCATCCTCATATCAGATATTTACATTATGATTCATAACAATAGCAACATTACAGTTATGAAGTAGCAATGAAAATAATTTTATGGTTGGGTCATAACATGAGGAACTGTATTTAAAAGGCCAGAAGGTTGAGAACCACTGCTCTAGGGAATAGCAGAGGAGGGAGAGTGCTAGAGAGGGACAAGAGAAGTGATTAGCTTTCAAAAGAGTCAAGAAAGAAAGGGTGCATGTGGGAACCAGGCTGAGAAGGGGCAGCAAAAGGGGCCTCAGGCAGAAGGGCCCTGTGAGCTGAGTCAGAACGCAGTCCGAGGCACCCGTCTCCCCAGGCCCTCTCCCAGGTGAACATGATGAAAACTGACAGATTCAGGATTAATCTAAAGGTTTCAGCTCTCTGAGTACCAGGTGGAAATTTGCCTGAAGCATGGCCAGAGTGTGATTTGTGGGCAGGGCCTGACCTTGGCCACCATCCTGCCCTCTGCCCGCCACACTTCTCTAGGGGGGCTGGCAGGGCCAGGGGCCCCTGCTGAGACAGGTCAAAAGGGTTTAAAAACAGGCGAGAAACAAGAGAACGGATCAATTTTTCTCAGTGAACTCAGTGCTCTGTGAAGGAAGTGTGTGATTATATGAACTCCCATGTATGGGGAGAGACCTAACGCTATCTGTTTCTCTGTGTCTCTCAGCATTTATTACCCGTGGGTGGTCAGGAACCTTTTTCAGCACATGTCTCCACAGCTCCTGGTTTTAGGTGAAGTGAGTAGAGGCTTTTTTAAAAAAATTAATTTTAAATTTTTTATTTTTGCTAATCCTCACCCAAGGATATTGTTCCATTGCTTTTTAGAGAGAGTGGGAAGGAGGAAGAGAGACACAGAGAGAGAAACATTGTGTGAGAGAGACACATAGAGGAGACAGGTGCTTTTAAATGTTTTTTTTGTTTTTTTGCTCATGGACCATGGTGAGAAAAACCTTTGATATCAGCACACAGAATACAAATGCAATATGGTGACAGGAACCATAGTCTCTATGTTCCTATCAGGCCAGGCTTGGGAGCCAGAGCTGCTGGCGGGTGTGGTGGGGCCACATCAAAGCCCAGCCTTTACCTTCAGGAAGGTTGAGCTGGCTGGTCCTGTCAAGAGATCAGTTGAAGGAATTGGTGGTCAGAGCCCTCTCCTTGAGCAACACAGGTCAAGTGAATCTAGGAAGGTGCTTAGCATGGGATTAGGGCAGGCTAATTCCAGTTCTTCTTCCTTGTTTGATAGTCTATGGTGACCAAGTTTTGGCAAATGAGCTGCAAGAATAAGACTGTTGGGAGCTTCTAGGAAAGATGTTTCCTTCCTAATAAGTAAGAAGTAGGAAAGAAAAAAGCAATTTTTGCTGTTCTTCTTGTTTTGGGAATACTGTTGGGTGATGATAAGATGCTTGGAGTGTGGCAGCCATGTTGCAACTATGAGGGACATGCAATATAAATAGGATGGCAGAGGATTTATAGAACTAGGTTCCAAAGACATGGCTGAGCTGGGCATTTACCCTGGGACCACCTACCTCTACTTCTTATTTAGTAAATAATAGCTGTCCCCAAAGTTTAAGCCACTGTTGCCATATTTCTCCTCCTTGCAGCTGAAATGATCCCGAGTTAGAAGCATACACTTGGGGGCTGTATTCCTGGGTTTCATAAGGTTCAGACTTTTTGAACTGACTCCTAGGACCAGGGTTGGGTGATTCAGGCTCATGGGCTGGCTTGCACCTCACTTCTTTTATGTGAAGGAAGTTAGTATGGGGATCTCATAGTCTTGGCACAGAATATCTATTCCTTGGTGTCTATTGCTCTATCTGATTTCCTTGCTTTCCCCCCATTTTATAAGGGAAAAAAAATCCCTTGAAAATGAAACGAAAACTTCCCTGTTAATTTAGTCAAGAAATGTCCGGGCCAAGTGCACTGGGAGAGCCACACATATGGAGATGAATCCCCAAGGCACATGGTGGGAAAGGAATGGGTAGAAGGACCTCTAAAGAGCTAACATCAATTACACACTTATTAAGTCAGACAAAATTTTATTCCATTGATCTGTATATCTTTATGCCAGTGCCACACCATCTTAATTACTGTGGCTTTGAAATAACTTTTATAATTGGGAAGTGTAAGCTCTCCAACTTTGTCCTTTTTCAAGATTGCTTTGGCTATTCTCAACCTCTTGAATTTTCATGTAAATTTTAGGATCAACTTGTTAGGGGCAGACTACAGCCAATGAGTCTTGAATTTAGAGGGGAAACAGCCATAACATAAACAGTTAAAAGTCCAAGTCCTGGGCACGGTGTCATCTGTTACCATGTGTCTTTTTATGACTAAACAACACCTGTCACCTTGCCAGCTCCTTTCTTCTTCCTCTTTCCTCCTCTTGGCTTTTTATGTCATTTCCCCACCATGGGCCACCCTCTCTTGCTTCTTTCCTCTCAGCACTGGGTGTGAGTTTGCCCTTCTTCCTGGGATAGGCTTCCCAACTCCTCCTTTCTGAGGAGCCGCAGGAACTGTCCTGCCGAAGGCTCTCCTTACTCTCCATCTGTGAGTCACTCTTCTGCCCCATCTCCACCCCTACATTCGGGTGGAGCCCCCTGGTTGGGTGGGCTCTGCAGAGCTCTCTGCCCTCTACAGGATGAAACTGGGGAGAGAGGCTGTGGAAGAGCATCTTTCAGGCTTTGTTCTTCCTGGCTGAATAGCACATGACCGAGTTCCCACCCTTGGTGGGAAAACATTTCTTACGATCATTTCCATCACTGTCCCCTTCACTGAATGTGTCTTTAAGGACAGTCTGCAGCCAGATAATAGGGCCATGGATTGGAGACATGTGTGGCGATCAGTCCCCATCCCAGTTCTTGTCCTTTTAAGAAATTAGGATGTACCTGTGAAATGACAGCTAGTGACATATGGAATCACAGAATCTCAAGGTTAGAGGGATCTTAGTTTGAAATTGGCCATGGTAAGAGTATTTACACCATGGAAATCGGCAAAAACAATAGGGCCTCTCCTCCTGGCAAGCCAGTTGTTAAGCACTTATCAGCACTATTCTCTGACGTCACATTGCTTGGGTTTAATCTCAGCTCCAGTACTTGCTAGTTGTGTGACTTGGGCAAGTTACTTAAGACACTTTCACTGAATGTGTCTTTAAGGACAGTCTGCAGGCCAGATAATCTCAGCTCCAGTACTTGCTAGCTATGTGACTTGGGCAAGTTACTTAAGACACCTAGGCCTCAGTTTTTTTGTACAAGGGACATCCTTCCAGGGTTGCTTTGAGGTTTAAATAAACTAATGCACATAAAGTGCTTAGAGCAGTGCCTAGCACATGGCACCTGCATGGGTGTTAGCTGTCATCTCCAGTGGTCGGCAAACTCATTAGTCAACAGAGCCAAATATCAACAGTACAACGATTGAAATTTCTTTTGAGAGCCAAAGTTTTTAAACTTAAACTATATAGGTAGGTACATTGTTATTAACTTAATTAGGGTCCTCCTAAGGCTTAGGAAGGGCCACACTCAAGGGGCCAAAGAGCCGCATGTGGCTCATGAGCCGCAGTTTGCTGACCACGGATCTAGGCGAACTATTACTAGGCTATTTCATTCACACTGGTAGGGTTTGGCTTCCAAGGGTCACTCAGCTTGGTCACGACCCTCTAATTTGCCTTCAGAGTTGACATATGGGTTTGTCTTCTCTTCCCAGCTAGATCACAAGGCCCAAGGTCGAGGTGTTTTGTTTTGCTTGTTTGTTTGCAACCACTAGGGCCTAGTCTTGAGCTGGGTGCAGGATAGATGCTGAGTCTCATTGACCACTGGGAACCTTCCGGACTCTCCGGCGACCCTTGCTGTTCCCAGTGTGGTGCCCTTTTATGGAGGGCTCTGGACTTGGCTGGTTGATTTGAAGATGAATAAGTATTTAGGTTGAGGCAGCCCTGAGCTGGCTGGCCGGCACAGAGAGCCCAGCTGCCACCAGGTGGTTGGCCTATAAATCACTGGGCCCTGCCCTCCCTGAAACTCAATAAAGCTGAAGCATAAACAGCATCTTGTGTCAGTGATGAAGTGACTGGCCTCGCCGCCAGCTCTGGACAAGGCCTCATGGAACTCGTTTAGGCCCTGGTTTCTTTCTTGTGCAGCTGCTGTGCTATTAGAAGAAGTTGAGAGGCTCCCTTGCCTCAAAACAGCTCCACTGGTGCCGATATTTTACCATTAGGGACTCATTCCACGGGGGTAGCAGTACTGCTCCATGAGGTTCTATTTTAAAATGGTAGTATCTTGGGAGAGTGACATATTATTAAGCCTCTAAAATCTCAGTGTGAATGAACTTGTCCCTGCTCCACTGTCCCTGCTCCACTGCTATCCCTCCTCAAAGTGGCCATCGACTTCAAAGAAATGCTGGAGGCAGCACTGTCTAGTGTTGAGGTCCCAAACCTGGCTGAACTTTCAGCACCAGGGGAGCCTTTTGCTGAATTAGAAAAATTTAATTTGATAACTATTGACTCCCTGCCTCCCAGTCAAAGTAAATGTCACTCATACTATCTCATCTTTAAGACTATCTCATCTTTAAGTATGTGATATATATATATATATATATATATATATATATATATATATATATATATATGAAGGAAACAAAATTTCCCCTAAACTATAGATTTCTTGGGTTCCCCTTTAAATCCACAGAAACAGAATCTTCTGGAATGGGGGCCAGGAATCCTTATTTTAAAATATCCTCTCCCAATGATTCTAAATATGCAGGCAGGTGTAGGAATTGGTGGAGCAGTAGACTGGTGTTTCTCAGTGGTTGGTACTATAGTTGATTCATTTTCCTATTCCTGCAGCTCCCTGCCCAGGGCTTGGTACATAGCAGACATGCGGTAGGTGCTCAATAAGTGATGTTTAAACGGGAAGAGGCTAGGAGTTGGGCAGAACTGGATTTGAGTCTCCAAGCACTGCCATTTCCTGTGTACCTTGGGCAGGTGATTTCTTTCTTTCCTGGGAAACCAGGATGATAATGTGCAGAAAAATAGGGTTGTTTAAAGGCCAGTGGGATTGCTCCACTCCCTGGGGCCATAAGGGGAGGGAAGGTGGTCAATTAGAGGATGGGGTCAGTCCCAGGAGGTTTGGTATTAATTACTCAGGGGCAACTATAAGCCTCCTTCTAGCGCTGGCCTTACTCTGCCACCACAGGTCTTGCAACACTGCCTTGGGGCCACGCAGATGAAAAGCTGGGGCCATTGGCAGAACTGGAATCGATCCTCTCACTGCCTGCCTGTGGCTGGATTGATCGGATTCCTGCTTGATACCAGCAATTAGGAGACCAACTGAAGCTAATTTCTAGCTCAACCTGCCCAGCTCCTGAGGACGGTGGGGGAGGTGGTATTAGAGAAAGCCAAGTGACCAGCAGGGAGCTTGCAGAGGAAGGGGGAGGCGTGGGTGTGGACGGGGTGGCATGTACAGAGGGCACTGCTCTGGGATAGGGTTGGAGAGGGGTGTTGCCTGCCTTCATCTGGAGGGGAGGGAACTGTGACCACCTACCCCACTGTCTTACTGTGTCTTGCTGACACCTGCTTCTTCCAAACCTAGTTTTAATCATCACCATGTAAGTGCATTTTCTTAAATATTTCATTGAACAGGGAGACTCTGGAGTGCTTAGGGATAAGAGTGGCTCAGGCATCAGGGGTGTCTGTGCTCTTGGCATCTTCCTTTGGAAGAACGGGTTGGATTGTCTCACTTCAGGGACTTGGTTTCTGCCTGAGGTCCTGGGGGAGCCCTGGGACCAATTCTAGGTGTGGGGAGAGGTGAGAAGTGTGGGGCTCTGCCGCTCTGCATTTGGTTACTTTGGGGCTCAGCTATTCTGGGTAGTGAGGCTCCCTGAGTTTCAGTTTCTTTATCTGCAAGTGGGACAACAATCTCTACTTTATAAGGGGGGAGAAATTCAATGAGAAAACCCAGGTAAAGCACCTAGCACTGTCCTTGGAACATAGTAGTTGCTCAATGAATGGTAACTATTGTTGCTGTTGTAATTTTTCTTATTTTCTCCCCTATTCTAAGAGCCCACCCCCATTTTAATGTGTCTGAAATCATGTCGTGTCTTACAATCAATAAGTATACTTTTGCTTCATCTTCCCTCAAGAGTGGTTATTAAATTGATGATGACTTGTATAACTAAGTGTTTCTCAGACCTGAGAAAATGTGGTATCACAGAGTTCTGTTGCCTAGCCCTCAGATGGGAAAAGCAGTGATTTTCAGATGTTTTTGGCCCATAACTTTAAAAAAAAAGAGAGAGATTAGCCAGTATTAAAAGTGTATTAGCAGCTTATTGATCAAAACTAAACCACATTGAAAAAAAAAAGGAAGATTTGTATAAAAGTAACTGTGCCAAGTGTTTCATGGGAGGGAAAAATATTTAGGAATGTCTCTGATCTTGAAAATGTTAGGTGATAGCAAAATCTATAATAATAAAAGCATAATATGCTAATTAGACCAGACAGCCAAATGACCTTCCTGACATCCTTCTGGACGAAGTCGGAGCTTCGAGGGCCGAGGTAAGCTGCTGTAGCTGCGAGGGCCGAGCCCCTTGCACAAATTTCGTGCATCGGGCCTCTAGTGTAGTATGTCTGGTCCATATATTCATAACTATTACACAAGGAATTTGAAGGTATTCTGAGTCTTCAGAGTCTTCCCTTTCCCATACCTTCTGTAGCACTTTCTAATGAAGTCTTGCTTCAGGCCTGAGGATACCCCCTGTCCCTAGGTCAGCGGTGGGCAACCCCTGGCACGCGTGCCAAACATGGCATGCCAGTAACTTTTGCTGGCATGTGAAACCCTCTCTTATAATTTTCCATTTACAATTTTTTTCTTAATATCAACTTTTTTATTTTTCAGATAAATTCAGTGTAGGTGCATCTTAGATAAATAAATAATTTTACATAACAAGTTATCTTAAAAACCATAGACATGGATTGATGAGGGAGGGGAAGAGCAATTTCTATGCCTCTGCCTTAACTCTCCCTGCCTTCCTAGATCCGACCAGTGTTTTGGTTTCATCCACATACGCTTGTGAATCTTTGTTCTCAGTGATGAATTTTGTTAAGTTTCATAATAGGAGTAGCCTGATGGATTAAAGTAGTAGCTCATGCATATCTCTGAAGGTCACGAAATGTAAACCTGATGTAAAATCTCTGTGATCAGTGATGCAGCAGCAAAAATCCCACTGATAATATCAAAAGGAGTCATAAAGTCTTCTGTTGGACTATCAGTGTACATGTATACATTAAAAAATAAATCTATTTTTCATCATCATATACTGTGTTTTTTTCGCTTGAATGAATTTTATTATTTCTTCAAGCTTCTTCACATACGTACACCTTAAGAGATATCAAGTAGGCGTAACATGTTCTCAAAAAATTAGGGTTGGCACACAGAATTTTGAGTCAGAGATTTTGCTGGTTTTGGCACGCACTCACAAAAATGTTGCCCACCCCTGCCCTAGGTAATCAGTGGCACATGGTGTTCATCATCCTGAATGGTGGATATCATTCTCAACATGCAAAGAGGGCCCATGGCCATGACATGCCAATGAGCTCTAAATAAATAGAGCATGTGAGCAGTACAAGGAAAATAGAGTATGTTTAGAAAGAAAGAAAGTAAAAATCAGGGGTAGTCCTTGCATTCCAGGCTGGCCACTGCAGATGCTGATGTCATTCTCCATGCCCTTTTCTGTAACATGCTCCATGTGTTTCTTGAACCATAATTAGAAAACCATTCAGCAGTAATGCAATACAGTAAGAGAACGATCGCTTTGTCACAGCAGAATAAGCACTGAGAGGTGTTTGGTGAGGGGGAAGAGAGGGGAGAGAGACTACAGGGCCATTCAAGGTGCTGGGTTGTGGCTCTATTGCTTTCTGGGTGTCCTGGCCTGGTGCTCAGCCTGAGAGCAGTGGCACAGAGGGGTGGGAGGACACAACTATCTGGGGTGCCCTTGCCCTCCCTTGCCTTGAAAGGGAGGTGGCAACTGTTCTGCAAATGGACACGGGAAAGGGGTGGAGTTGGTGCCTCCTTCTCATTCTCTGCAGCTGCCCATCCACCCTGGTCAATGATGCTTGTCCATTACCACCCAGATCCAAGTCCAGCCTCGTGCTAGGGAAACATCTGTCCCCATGGCTGCAGGGCTCTGCAGTCCCAGAGCCAGCGTGACTGCAGAAGCCAAATGTGGAGTCACTAGTTGGTAGTGTGTGTATTGGGGTGGGAAGGGAGTACAGAATGGTACAGAGTGGAGGGCAGCGTCTGGAGTCATCAGGGAACCTGCCTGTTCTCTGGGTAGTGGGTTCAGCTAATCCTTTGGACACTGGGGCTCTTGGTTCCCCTGAGGCAGTGTCTGGCAGAGGGAGGGAGGCAATGGCCCCTTGGTTGTTCAGCAGGCTGTGGGTAGAGTGGAGCATAGAGTGGCTTGTCTCTAGATCTCCAACACTACTCAGCACTGGCCGTATAATAGAGGATGAGTTTCCCCCACTACCACATTCTGAGGGCTTTACTGACACAATTCCTTACAGCCTCAGAGCCCAGGTGTTCACGGCAGGACCCGCTTCCATCTTTTCCATTAATTCTGCCAACAGAGATTCATGGACAGCACAGGGTTGAGGACCTGTGTTCTGGAATGAGATCAAAGTGGGTTCAAATACAAGCTTCTTCGTGTACTGGATGTGTGACCTGGAGCAGGAGCTGAAACCTCTCTGTGCCTCTTTCCTCCCCTGAAAAAGAGGATAATAGTGCCTGTCTTTGGAGGGGTGGGAAGGGTTGATTGAATTAGAATACATTCATCACCCAGCGTGTTTACAGCGGCCACTAGGGTGTCGGTGTCTTCCTTTCTCTCTTGGTTTCGTTCATGTATGTAGACTATGTGACTGTGCTCTTGGAGGCGGTACCCAGGGCATCTGCCATTCAGGGAAGGATCAAGGTCAGTGCCTTTAAGCTCCCTGTTTGATCCTGTGATGGCCATCTGGTCACCACCACTCATTGTTCAGGCCGGCAGCCTATTTCCTGGGCCTTACAACTACAAGTGTGAATGGGTCACGTGGATGGCCATGACCTATTTCCTGACTCTTGACTTTACCTGCTTACCTGGGACCTCATCCCTGCAAAGAGCCTCTGTCCCTGGCACATCTACGCATGAGTTGGTGGGAGAAGGGCGAAGGCAGAGAATTCCTTTGAATGTACTTTGGGGTCATATTTCGATGGGAGGCAGTGTCCTAAATCAGCTCTGTATCTGCTCTGCTCTCAGATTTTCTCCTGAGAGGTCTCTTTTCACTTTTAATTTCCAGCATCTCCCTACCCTCCAGACTCCAGACCTGGTTCCCATGAGGACTGGCTGGGAATAGGTCTGAGTGCCTGCCTGGATTCATTCCTCCTTCCCAACCCTGGGCTTCTGTGAATTGTGAGATGCCCCAGGAAGACCCTCAGATCTCACAAAGCAGCTCTGGCAGGCCTGTCCACTGGGCTGTCTGCCAAGCCCAGATGCCCAGGCTCAGTGGGGAGGCCTCATGCCCACACGATCATTCACCATTTGCTTGGAGACCATCATGGGTCATGTGGCCTTCTCTTTTCCAAACTAAATAATCCAATTTCCTACAACTGTCTGCTTCCAAACTGCTTATGCCCTTTGTAATACTCCTTTGATCCTTTCAAGGTCAGCTGGTTTTTCTTGGTGTGGGGGCCAGCTAGGGTCCTGGGGACAGAGTCTGAGCAATGCTGACCAGCACAGCAGTTGCAGCATTGGCTGTGTGCCATGTCCTCTGTGTCAGGTGATCCTTGTGGGGATGTGCCCTGGTCAAGGGGCTTCTCTGGAATCATGTGGTGTTCCAGGCAGCCAGGAGAACTCTGGCCTCCCTCCCTTCCTCCCAACTCATATGGTTTTTCCTCCCAGCCAGCCAATCCTAGTGCAGGCTCGCCCGGGAGACCCACCCTCACTTTTCTGAAGGCCAGTGGTCCGACTATGGTCAAGGTCTGGTGTGAGGACCACCTCACCAGAGTCACCCTGGGGTTCTTCTTGAAGTGCAGATTTCTGAGTTCTTCCCAGGCTCACCACTATTATAGCCACTCAGCGCTTTAGGCACAGGGCATGGTGGAGGAGCTTACAAGTTCTTCAGGGGCCTGTGAGAACATTTGAGCCCCAAGGAGGAAAAAAAATACTGGTCACAATATGTGAAAAGAAAATAGCTAAATCAAAATTAATAAATACTTAACTATATGTCTAGAAAATGTAACTGTCAACTCATCAACACAAGTCAATTCACTCTCATGTAATTACATATCATTTATATTCAGTGTGGGATACAATGGCTTTTAATATGTTCTGTATGAGGTGGGGTGATGCCCCCACAGTAGGAATACCTGGGCCTCCTACACTCTTAAAATGGCTTTGTCCAGACCTCACAAACTCTGAATCTCTGGGGGTGGGACCAGGAGTAGGCATGGGTCTCCATATTTTCCTGAGATCCCCACAGTGCTGACTGAAGATGGCTATTGAGGGACAAGAGAGCTGTACACTGAAGGCTGGCAGTTCCCAATCCTAGCTGATCTCATGAACCTCCAAGGAACTTAACAATCAAAACACAGTGACCTGGGCCCCACCCCCAGGAATATTAAATATGCTCATTTGAGTTGGGGCCTGGGAATCTTCATTTAAAAAAATTTCTCTAGGGGGTTTTAAGATTAACTAGATCTGGGAACCACCTGAATTGAGGAAGGGGACCATATCAGCACTTCTCAAGCTTCAAATGTGCACTGAGATCACCTAGGGAGCCTGTTAAACCTTGGATGACTCAGCCACTCTTGGATGGAGCCCCAGATGTATTATCTTTCTATCTATCATCTATCTATCTATCTATCTATCTATCTATCTATCTATCTATCTATCTATCATCTATCTGTCTCTTAAATTGATTGGGGTGGAGACCCAGATTTAGTGTTTCTAACAAGCCTCATGATGCTGCCACTGCTTGTCCACCAACCACACTTTGAGCATCAAGGACCTAGACCCTGGGCTGGAATCCTTGTATAGCTACTTACCAGTTAGGAGTGCTTGGGACCTCTTAGTCACATTTGAAAGCTCTAGCAAAGAGATTGCAATCAGCTTGCCCTGAAGGTTTGGTGTTTGAACACGGGGCCCAGAGGTGATGAAATTTGGTTGGTTCAGTTCCCTGTACTTGACTCACCTGTGGGTCATCTCCCCAGGACCAGGACAAGGCTGCTCAGTGGAGTTCTGGGATTTCTCAGCTTGCAGCCATGGATTGGTTTGCTTAACCAGCAGAATCTGATTTGTGGCTGTTATTTCTCTCCTGGCTTTGTAATCCCCAGAGAAACATAATGTGATTAGATATTGTTCTTCAGAGATTGGCCCTCTTGGAAATTCTGTGAGCTCTCCAGTATCCTTTAATACATTCCTTTTCTTCTTAAGTTAGTCAGAGTGGATTCTGTTGTTTGAAATTAAAATCCTTGACTAATATGTGAAAGGGACAGGGATGAAAGTCATAGAAAATGTTAGAAATGGCTGCTCCACCTTACTGTCTGTGCTGGATCCAGCAGTTGGGAATTTCAAGTTTTCTTTTTGTCATCCAAATGCCCCTATAATTAATTTTATTATATTGTGTTTGTTTTATGTTGATAATTTTTTGAAAGCCTCTTGAAAGAAGGATCAGGTATTCATTCATATCTTTATTTATTGACTTAGTCAGTCAAACATTTATTCAATGTCAACTATGTACCAGGCACCAGCTATCTTAACCTGGGTTTCCCAGAAAGCAGAACCTGAGAAAATTTGCCTCTGTGGGACAAATTCCTTTACTGTGGGGTGATCCCAGGGGCCAGGAGAGAGGGACAGGAACAGCAAAGCAAGACGGAGGGAGAGCTCCAACCAGAATTCATGATTGAGTTGATTACAGCTATGAGTGACCAGGTGATAGACTGATGGGACTCTGAGAGGCCATATGAAATGTGTCCCAGGATCACCTGTCCAGGGTGGGTGAGGAATAAGCATCTATGCATCTACTTATATACCCCATGTGTATTAGTTTCATTGGGATGCCATAACAAATTACCACCAGCACAGAAATTTATTCTCTCACAGTTCAGGAGCCTAGAAGTCTGAAATCAAGTTGTTGGCAGGGCCATCCTCCCTCTGAATGCTCTAGGGGAGAATCCTTCCTTGCCTCTTCTTCACTTCTAGTGGTTGTTGGCAATCCTGGGGCTCCTTGGTTTGTAGCGGCATCATTGTAATTTCTGCCTCTACCTTTTCTTGGCTGTCTTCCCTCTGTGTGTGTGTGTGTGTGTGTGTGTGTGTGTGTCTTCAAGTCCTTCCTTCCTTACAGGGACACCAATTATTGGATTTAGGAATGACCCTAATCAAGCATGACCTTATCCTAACTTGGTCACCTCTGCTAAGACCCTACTTCCAAATAAGGTCACATTCATAGGCAGAGGGGTGAAGGATAAAATTCTGTGTTTCTCCCTCTATTCACAGAACTTTACTTCTGAACCGAATATGTGGTATCTCCCCCTAATATCAAGCAATTCTACAAGACCAGCTGAATATCCTACTGTTTAAATCAATTCTGACTATATCTAACTGGTAGATCCCACTGGCTAAGACTGCCCTAACCCTTTCAGATGCTAATCACAAATCCAGGTTGTCACCTGTGCCTTTGACAGAATGGCTATGAATTGAAGGTTCTGGTAACTTTCTCCTCAGGTTCAATAATTTGCTAGAATGGCTCACAGAACTCAGAAAACAATTGCTAGATCACAAGTTTATTATAAAACGATACAAGTCAGGGACAGCCAGATGGAAAAGATGTAAGGTATGAGGGGAGGGGTGTTCACCAACCCAGGAGCTAGTACTTTCGGGATATTTATGAAGGTTTCATCAACTTAGGCATAGTCGATTAAATCATTGGCTATTAACTCAACCTCCAGCCCCTCTGGACATCTGGGATGGGTGGGTGGGGCTGAAAGTTCCAATCCTCTAGTCGCTTGGTTGTTGTCCCTGGCAAGAAGTCCCCATTCTAAGGCTAACCAGTAGCTCCCAGCCACCGGTCATCTCATTAGCATACAACAGAAACTTATGACTTAGAATATTGCAAGAGTTTTAGGAGCTGTGTGCCAAGAAATGGGAGCACATATATTTCTATGTGACAAGGAGTTAGGACTTCAATATACCTTTTTGAAGGATGCAGTTTAAGTCACACCATAATTAAAGGTTATCCTCACCGTGCTAACTCCAGGTTGCATGTACGTGGATGCCAAGGATTTTGGCGTGGCATGAACAGAGGAGTCTTAGGTGGGAGGTGAGAAGTCCTAGACATGGACCTATGCTGAATGGGATGTCAAGCTGCACCTGTGTGCACCTGTTAGGGGCCACACTGAGCGGTTTGCTGCAGCAGCAGCTGGAATAACAGATGAGGCCAAAATATCTGGAGTGGAGTGTACAGGGTGTCCATTCTGACACCAATAGTGCTGGTAGCTGACATTCAGCACTACTATGTGCAGCCCCCATGCTAAATACATTAGGTGAATTTTCTCATTTAAGTGTCCCAACATCCCATGAAGTAAGTGCTGTTATCCCCATCTTACTGATACAGAACCTGAGGTTCTAGAGGTGTGTCTTACTAGGAGTAAAACCTGCCTTGCTACAGAAGGTAAGCTTCATAGGAGGACAGCCTCATGCTGTAGCCTCAGCACCCAGAATGCGTTCTGGTATACAGTTGGTGCCCTATAAGTTTGTTGTTTAAATTATGAAGCTGGGTAGTCTGATGACCAGACCCATGTGTTAATCCTGAGAGAATCAATGATGGTCAGAACAGAGAAGTGCCCTCTTTTTCATAAGCTACAATCCCATTTGGAGATAGGCTTTAATAAATAATTCTAAATATTCTGTCTTGGGTCAGCCTTGCTCAGGTGGCAGGCATACAGTAGGTGCTGCATACACATCTGATGGGTTGGTATTGGGCTCAGACTCCACAGGATTTGCACTTTCTGCTCTGTCTGGCCCATCCTCAGCAATTATACTCTGGTCTCTGCTGCGAAGGCCAGCCTTTGCCTGCCAGATGCATTTCATGACACTAATAAACATTCACACCTACCCAGAGCATTTAGACAGAAAATGGAGCCTAAAAGCTCCGTGCAGCACTGCGCTTCCCCTCCTTGAGCCTGGGGAACATTAACTGAAACACACACACTAGGGAAACTGTCGGCATCATTATTGGAACTGATGCATACTCACTCCAACCAATCTATTTTTATTTGAGGCACTTACGTAGCATGAAACTGAGCATAATAACTACAGTCAATAGAGATGTATTTGTTTTTATTTAAACTCATAAATGTGCTAACACCAATAAAGGCTTTTTCCCCCTCTGGAAAGTAAGACATGTATGGAGGAGACGGAAATTTACACATCCATCATGCCAGGAGGGCCCATTTTCTCAGGAACCATTTTTTGAATTGCCAGTGATTTATAGTGGCAGACTGAAGACTGAGTTGGTGAGCTTGGGAGCAAGAGATGGAGAAAACCCATTGATGTAGTTAATTTATTTCACTCTACTTACAGAGCCCAGGACTTAAGACAAGAGAGTGAAAGGCAGAGATTGGGTGTCTGAGCAAGATTTGGACTCTAGGAATATGAAGGCAGTTGAATCCTCATTGTCCTCATTCTTGTCCAAATGTGCTTGGGAAATTTGGCAATCGGGTGGAATGTGGGAACAGCCTGGCTTTAGAAGATTTAGATTTGTTCCTCTCTAGCCATGCCATTGTGATATGGGCCTTGGACATCCTCCTCTGTAAACAGGACATCAATATTGGCCTCACTTGGTGGCTAGAGCACAGGTTCTTTAGTGCCAGACTCTTTGGATTCCAATCTTGGCTCTGTCTCTGCCACTTACACCTGTGTCACCTTGGACTTCATCTCTCTGGGTTTTGCTTGTCTCCTTGATCTGTGAGGTGGCCCTAATTCTACATACCTGTGCTATTGTGATTTATAATTAGAAATACATATTTGGTCTTAGTTTCATTTCTGGCACAGAGCTCCTAAAACCCTTGGAATTTCCCAAGTGATGAGAGCTAGAGGTGTCTTATTATGTTAATGAGGTGAGTTTTGGAAAGGATGCGGGGAGAGGGACTGGAGGTTGAATCAATCACCAATGGCCAATGAGTTAATCAATCAAGGCTAGGTAGTAAAGCCTCCATAGAAACCTGAAAGGATGGGGTTTGGAAAGCTTCTGGGTTGGAGAACACGTGGAGGTTCTGGTAATAGTGCACCTGGAAAGAGCCTGGAAGCTCTGCGCCCTTTCCTCATACCTGGTCCTATGAATTTTTTCTCTCTGGCTACTCCTGAGTTAAATCCTTTCATAATAAAGCAATAATCTAACAAGGAAAACATTTCTCTGAGTTCTGTGAGCCACCTTAGAAAATTAATTGAATCCAAGGAGGGGGTAGTGGGAACTTCCAGTCTATAGCTGGTTGATCAGAAGTATGGGTAGCAATCTTGACTTGCCATTGTAGGACTGAGCCCTTAACCTGTGGGATCTGATGTTATTTATGGGTAGATAGTGCCAGAGGGGAGTTGAAGTGTAGGACATCCATTATAACAGGTGCCCAGAATGTTAATACCTTACAGATTTACAGTTTTGAGTTTTGAAGAAGTAATGTATATAAAGGACTTAGAACAGGGCCTGGCACATGGCTATCATTTTGGTTGATCTTTCATCAGGAGAGTTAGGAAGACAACTTAAAAAGTATTTAGTACAAAGCCCTTCATTTAACAGATGAAGAAACTGAGCTACAGAAATGTGTCTTGTATTAGTTTCCAATTCAGCTATAACAAATGACCATAACACACATGGCTTAAAGGAACACACATTATCCTCTTATAGATGTGGGTGTCAACAGTCTGAAATAAGTCCTTTTTTTTGAACTTTTTAATTGAATTTATTATGGTGACATCTATCTATCTATCTATCTATCTATCTATCTATCTATCTATCTATCAAAGCCTAAGCAACTGTTACAACTGGATGACTGGCCAGTAGCTATGATGTGCACTGACCACCAGGGAGCAGATGCTCAACGCAGGAGCTACCACTGGTGGTCAGTGCGCTCCCACAGCCAACCTCACGCGGTCCCTTCCCCTGGCTGGCCGGCCTGCCCCAATTGGCCCCTATTGACACTGATCACTGGCCAGGCCAAGAGACCCCACCCATGCACTAATTCGTGCACTGGGCCTCTAGTTTATTAATAAAATTACATAGGTTTCAGGTGTACAATTCTATAATACATCATCTTTATATTGCATTGTGTGTTTACTACCCCAAATCAAGCCTCCTTCCATTGCCATTTGAAATAAGTCGTATAGAGCTAAAATCAAGATATCCACAGGGCTGGTTCCTTCTGGAGGTTCTGGGGGAGAATATGTTTTTTGCCTCTTCCAACTTCTAGAGGCATCCACACTCCTTGGCTTGTGGCTGCACCACTGCAATCTCTACTTCTGTTGTCATGTTGCCTTCTCTTTCTGAGCTCCTGCCTCCCACTTTTGAGCACTCTTGTGATTACATCAACCCACTTGGGCAATGCAGGAAACTCTACCATCTCAAGATCCTTAACTTACTTATAAAGTTCCTTTTAGTATATAAGACCACACATTCACATGTTCTGGGGATTAGGACATGGACTGCTTTAGGGGTTGTGGGGAGGGCAATATTCAGCTTTCACAAATCCCAAAGTCATACAGCTGGTTAGCAGCATGGACTGGTTTTGAGGAAGAGATTTCTGGACTCAAACTCTCTTTTCCTGACCCAGTGCTGCCTTGGCTCTTGTGGTGACTTGATGACTGCCTGCAGGCACCTGGCCAGAAAGAGGCTGTGTCCTCGAATGTCTGAGGCTTTCTCTCTCAGAGCAGTGGCTCCTATGCCAGGCTACCACTTTCCTGTTCAGGGAATTCCAGGTTCAGTGAGGCCACAGGACCTTATCTAGCTGCTGTATGGAGCTTTCTGAAGGCACATCTCCTATGTAGCCCATCAGTGGGGGCCTCAAGGACCAGAGGGGCAGGCTGGATCCACAGTACATCTGCTGTGGAGTTGGGCCCTGGCATAATACCCCCAGGGTGGTAGGGTAGGTGGTGGGGAAGGAAAGCTCACTCAGCCTGGGTCTGCTGGGCCAAATAGTGGATGGAGGGTAGACAGGGTCACAGGGAGGCTCAGGAAGATAGCAGACCACTGAGATCTTTAGAGCAGTGGTTTCCCCAAATAGTACTGGCTGTGCCTTAAAAAATTTTTATTTTAAGCACACCCATTTGGATCACTATTATTTCAAAAAACAAACATAAAATAACAAGTGTTGGTGAAGGATGAGGAGAAATTGGAACCCTGTACATTCTTGGTGGGAATGTAAAATGGTACAGCTACTATGGACAATAATGGTATGGAGGTTCCTCAAAAAATTAAGCATGGAATTACTTTATGATTCAACAATCCTAATTCTAGGTATATACCCCAAATAATTGAAAGCAGGGACATAAATATGTGTACACCCATATTCCCAGCACCATTTTTCCCAGTGGCTGAAAGGTGGAGGCAACCCAAGTGTCCACCGATGGATGATGAATAAACAAAATATATACACACAGTGAAATATTATTCATCCTTAAAAAGGAAGAAAACTCGGACACATACTACAACACAGATGAACCTTAAAGATATTCTATTAAGTGAAATTAGTGAGTCACAAACAGACAAATACTATATGATTCCACTTATGAGGTTCCTGGAGTTGTCAGGTTCATGGAGACGGAAAGGTGGCTGCCGGGAGCCAGGGAGACAGAATGGGGAGTTATTGTTTAATGGTCCAGAGTTCTGGTTTTGCAAGATGAAGAAGTTCTGGAGATGGATGGTCATGATGGTTGCACAAATGTGAAGGTACTTCATGTCACTGAATTGTACCTTTAAAAGTGGTTAAGATGGTTTAAAAATAAAAACCAACAAAAAAATACAACCCCCAAACCTGGAAACGAAGACAGCTGTCTGTGGAGCTGCTGGCTGAAGTGGGACGAGGTGCCGGTGCTCTGACTTTTTGTCTCCTTTCCACCCTCTGTGGAGTCCTCGAGTCAACTCCTGGAACTCCGGGGTTCCAGACAGAGTTGGGAGCCACTGTTTAAATCAGCCGTGGGCAACCTACGGCCCGCGGGCCAGATCCGGCCCGTTTGAAATGAATAAAACTAAAAAAAAAAAAAAAGACCGTACCCTTTTATGTAATGATGTTTACTTTGAATTTATATTAGTTCACACAAACACTCCATCCATGCTTTTGTTCCGGCCCTCCGGCCCAGTTTAAGAACCCATTGTGGCCCTCAAGTCAAAAAGTTTGCCCACCCCTGGTTTAAATCCTTGCCAAGCTAACTGAGCAATGGAGCCTGGCTACCTGTGGTTCACATCCAAGGCACCTCCTTTGCACTGCCAATTCTCACTGTAGGAAAAATCATTCTGTATTTGGATGGGCTCTGAGTGGCAGTGTGGTGGAGAACCACTGGCATGGGAGAAAAATGGGGTGATGCTCACCTCCCGGGAGTCTATCTTCGGGCCCTGAGTGCTGTGGCCGCATCAAGTCATGCCGAGTCTAACTGCAGTGAGTGAGTCTCATCCTTTGCTGGAGCTGGGGAGCTGGGGGTGTGGTGGGGGTGGGTATTGTGGAGCGGACTTCTGCAGCCAGCCTCCCCAGCTGGACCTGCGAGGGCTTCCCTGCAAGTTTGTCTGAGAAGCAACCCAGGGTTAAGTGGGAGGATGAGCATAGCCAGCAGAAGGTATAGAGCATCCTCAGGTGGCCGGCTCCCAGCCACCTCACAGCTCACATTCCAAGCCTGTGTCTTCCTTGGCCCCAGCTCCCATTCTGTGCCCTTCAACAGACAGTCACAGCCTGTGTGAAACTGTGGCTTTCTCTTCCTTCGACTTTCACCTCTCCTTTCTCTTCCTCCACCCATTCAGAAACCTCCTTGTACCTCCTTCCCCTGGCCGGTCCTTGTGGGCAGACAACATGACCAGATTGGCTGCTGGAAGCTGTCCAAGGCTCAGCTAGGGTGGCTTCTGAAAGGGGAGCTTGACTTATAGGTGAGGATGACTGGGGAGTCTCTACTCCCTCTACCCGCTGGTTACTGGGCCTGAGTCTTCGACCACTGAACCTGGTGTTGGTTTTGGCAAGTTGGGATGGAAGGGATGGTTGGGAAGGGGTTGGTAATAATAAGAGCCTGCCACAGTATAAAGGGTTCAAGAAATAGCTGTCACTAGGCTGTACACAGAAAGGCTCCCTTGAGTGACACAGCCCATAATATTTTAGGACATTGGAAATGAGGGCCACTGCCATGTCCTTTGAGGAGGGGTCAGGAACTATGAATGGACCATGAGTGGTAAATGGATGTATTAGTAATTTTTCAGTTGTGAGGTTGGAGGGGGAAGGCTCAAGAAAAACAAAGAGGATTTTATAGTAAAAAAATCCAGATGTAGATTTAACTTGAGGTCTGATCTTATCTCTCGAGTGACGTCATTAGGATCCTCTTTCTCTCCACCTCTCAGTCTTGCTTTCTCTCTGTCTGCTCCTCCCCCCATATGCTGGCAGCATGGCTTCCAGAAGCTGAAGGCTTACACCCATCTGCTTAGCGGGGAGGCAGACAAGCAGGCTGCTTTGGTGACAGTAGAGGTTTCATGCAGGAGATAAATTTGGAAGAATAAAGCTAAAAGTTTAAAAAAATAGATTGGGTTCAGGTTGTGGGTGTTCTTAAATGCCATGCTAAGGGTTTGGGCTTTATTGAAGATTTTTGAATAGGAAAGCAATGTGATTAAATTGGCAACTTGGAAGCTAGTCTCGGGGAGAGTGGAGTTTGGACTGGGGAAGCGAGGATTAAGGGCTGTGGTATCATTTGGAAAGGTGCTATAGAAGTCTATGGGTGAGTGGAGGGCCTGGAGTGACCCCAGAGGGTGTCCCATCCACTGTGTTGTTGAGATTGGCACAGTCACCTATATATAGAGTCTAGAGGCACAGCTGAGGGCTTAGCAAATGCTAAGGCTTGTGTGGATGGGTGGGTGGATGTCTGGGCAGACATCCCGAGTCTTAGACTAAACCATGACAACGGATGGAAGTTTCATGGAGAGAATGTGTAAATGTGAGGCGCCCCACTGAGGGTGTACATGCATGAAGTTCCACCTGGGAGAAGCATATCCCAGCAGGAGAGCAGTGACCTTGTCTCCAGCCTGCTCTGGGGCCCCCGCCGAGGATGCTGCCCACAAGTCAGCAGGGATGAAGACCCAAGACTCTCTGCCCCTCTCGGACCCTGCTGAGCGTCTGGCATCAGGTAATTGTTTCTACTCAAACATTTTAGTGTCTCTTCCTCTTTCAGGGAAAACCAGAGGCAGAGTTTTTATATAATTTGTTGTGTCAGGAAAAGTTGGCACCAAAGAATCTTTTCCTGTCCAAGGCAGGATACCTTGTCCTTATTCTTCATCTTATCTCACAGGGAGTTGATTGGCAGGGGAAATTGGTTTTCATACACTTAAAGTTATTGAATATATACCACATGTTAAATTTTGTGGGTATTGGGACCAAAAGATGAACAAAATGAAATTAGATCATTTGATTCTTTTTATTGCATTTCATTGAAACCAACCCTGGCTAATGTAAGGCAAATGGGCAATTAATAGGAAGGATATTGGGATGGTTGCCAGAATCTTCTAGAGAGGAGACTAGCCAGGCCTCCAGAAGAATAGAAAGCAGTCCTGCCTAGGGTTTCCAGATGCCCTCTTACAAGGAGTTTTTGAGGGATCCCAAAGATCTCTAGCCTCACATCTTCTTAAATCTCAAATTCCCAAGGTAGAGAATCTGATTGGCTCAGGCTTGGATTAGATGTCTTTCCTGCAACTGGTAAGCTGTGACCGGAGGTTAAAGGTCACACAGCAAAGACATAGCTACCTTTGGGAAATGTGCCATTCCAAGAGAAAAGGAAAGAAAACACAGTTGTGAGTCAGACAGCGGCCCGTATTCATATTTACTACACAACCCCCTGTTCTGGAGGCCTCTAGAACAATTCCACCCATTCTTGGTCTGGAGTGAATCAGGGAAGACAGATCCAATATCCCTTTTGATTCCTAAATTTTCACACGTGTGTCATGGGTTGTCCCATCTCTTGGGAGGAAATTATTTCCTCTAGGCACTTGGAGATGCTCATTCCATCTTTGAGCAAAACAAGGTAAACAGGTCTCATTTCATTGATTTCCAGGCTGCTTACAAGGCTGAAAACCCTACACCATGTGTGATGCCAAAGGGGCTCCCTGGGTATCGCCCGGATTTCTAAGCCAGCTCCCCATCAGGACCTTTTGCAGCAGCATCAGCAGTTGGTGTGAGCGAAGGCTTCTTCCGCATCATTCCTCTTTATTTACAATCAGTTACATTTATGGCCATCTATTTTTTCCTTCTGGACAGTGTTTGTGATTGGTGTTTCTGTTGTAAGTGGGTCAGAACGTAAATAGGTCATGTTGGCTCTCTAAATGAGGTAATCCCGAAATGAACTGGGCAGAGGAGGGGGAGGGAGATGTGCTTAACTGGTGTCTGAAGGGGAGGAAGGTGAGCTTGTATGGAAACCTCTGGTGATTGGGGCTAGGACTCCCTATGTGAATCCAGGAAGAAATGGCTGCGGGCTTTGAACAGAGTGGAAGGTGGTGTGTGAGAGAGCAGTCCTGCTTCCTTCTGACCTAGTCTGGAAGGGTAATGAGAACTGGCAGGGACTCTGGGTCTTTCAGCAGCTGGCACTGTATGGGAGCGGGGAGAGGCAGGAGGAGTCTGAGGAGTTGCTATGGGCTGAATTGTGTCCCCACCACTAAATTCATATGGTGAAGTCCTAACTCTCAGTACCTCAGAATGTGACTGTATTTGGAGATAGGGTCCTTACAGAGGTAGTTTAGTCAAAATGAGTTCATATGGGTGGACCCTAATCCAGTATGACTGGTGTCCTTATAGGAGAACACAATACAATACACAGATGATGTGCTATAGAATTTTACACCTGAAGCCTATATAATTTTATTAATCAACATCACCCCAATAACTAAAAATGTAAATAAAGAAGAGGTGATCAGGACACAGATATAGTATATTGAGGGAAGACCATGTGAAGACTGGGGAGAAGAAGGCCTTCTACAAGCTAAGGAGAGAAGCTAAAAGAAACCAACCCTGCTGACACCTTGATCTTGGATTTACAGCCTCCAGAATTGTGAGATAATAAATGTTAAGCCACCCAGTCTGTGGTACTTTTTTATGGCAGCCCTAGCAAAACAGCACAGGGGCCTTCTGAGAGGGACACAGTTATTTGAAAATAGTGTGATTCCTTCAGGTGTTGCTTTTATGTTTTATTATGCAGGACCTGAGCAGTGTTTAGTTTAGGGCAAATTATTCCCCAGCACTGTGGAAAGGCTCTTCTGAGTGTTCTAGTCAATGCCCCATGGATTTTGCACTTTTGCAGTCTGGCTGGTGGGAACAGGCACTATTCCCTGCCCCTAGTGGCTGTTGGGTGCTGTTTCCTCTCATGCTCTTGAGTGGCTCTTCTCCCAGTTCTATTAGTTTCCTGACTTGCATGAAGACTTGAGGGGGACTCCTTGCAGATCTCTGGAGTTCTCTGTCTCAGGCTCCCTCCTTCATGGTAGTCTGACTTTCAAATGGGAGCTGCCTTAGGACTCTTACTGCCTCCTCAGGTTGGGGAGTCTGATGGGCTCCACTTGCATTAGGGCCTGCATACTCTCCAAGGCAGCGAGCTGGGCACTCTCAGGCTCACCCCATTTGGGTCCTGTCTTTCAAGTGTCACTGGCTTTCATCGTCTGATCTCCAGTGTCTTGAAAATCATTTTTTTTTAACACACATATATTTATTTCTTGGTTGTTTTAGGCCAAAGGGAAAATCTGCTCCTGCTGGTCCATCTTGGAATAAAAGTCTGAATAGTGGTTTTTTTATATACTCTTTTAAAATTTTCATTTAAAGATCTTCAAGGGGGATTGTGTTCTCAAGTGGGCACAGTCTCTGCCATTTTCTATATTCTGTTTCATTACTTTGGTTCATTTCTTTCATTTAGGTTACTTGCTGATCCCTTAGCCATTTTATTTTATTTTCATCATTATATTTTATAGTTTTCTTGATTTTTAGAGAGAGAGAGGAAGAGAGAGGGAGAAAGATTGATGTGAGAGCTCAACATAGATCGGCTGCCTCCTGCACGCCACCCCCCTCCCCCCCAGGGTATGAACCTGCAACCTGGGCATGTGCCCTGACCAGGAATCATACTGGTGACCTCTTGGTGCACAGGATGACACTCAACCAACTGAGCCAGGGACCCTAGTCATTTTAAATTGCAACAGTTGAAAGACATAGGGCATAGAACAGATAACTTTGGTGAGTGTGGTGGAGGGTAGACAAGTAGGTTCCTTAAGTGGGAAAAGCAACATGACATTTTGATCTTTGTATCCCTATGTGTGATACACATACATTAAAAAATATTTTTATTATTGACAGTATTACAGATGTCCCCCACCCCCCTCACCCCCCACTAAATCCCTCTCCGCCCAGACCCTACTCGTACGGCCCCACCCCTAGGCCTTCACCACATGATTGTCTGTGTCCATGGGCTATGCATATAAGTATATAGGTTCTTTGCTTTATCTCTCCTAACCCCCACCCCCTGAGATACACATATATTTTTATTGAAGGAAGAAAGGATAAGGAAAAAATGAATTATTGCTTGGTTTGACCAATGGATGTATTGTCTTTTAATTAAAGTAGATATTCCTAAATGCCCTTCAAAATGTCTGTAATATTTTATACTCCCACCAAGTCTGTGTGAGACCACCACATATTTGAAAACATTGTTGTTGCCTCCCTGGGTTTTTTCTCCTTTATGCTAGGCCTCTTGAGCTCTGCATAGTGAGGTGTAGCAGATGCGGGGGATTTTTGCCAAATCCCCTAGGCCCATCCTGAGGTCACTTTAATGTAGTTCCTGGATGTGATGTCTTCCTCTGTGTCTCTGCCCAAAGACATTCTCACGCCTTGGGAGCACACTGCCCACTTTGTGATGATGGAAATGTTGGTAGAATCACACCCCAGTGTGTCCTCCAACCAAGGAGGGATGGGAGTTGGTGGATCAGTATCCAGCTTCCTCCCCCACTAGGCACCATCCCTATGGTGTTCTACAAGTCTCTCCCAGGGTCCCCCAGTGGGATGGAGCCCCAGTTTTCCCACAGTGGTGACCTGTTCATTGACACACCTTTAACTGCCATCACTTCCTTCCTTGTTCTACTTCTCCATGCCCTCGCTGTGCTTCCTGTAATGTATCCCAATAAACTAACTGTACCTGAATTCCTATCTCCAGGCCTGCTTGGGGGGCCAAGGGGAATCCAAACTGAGGCAGGCGGATTTGGTAAGGAACCTTCCTGGGACTTAGAGCATCCTTTATGCTCTCTTCCTCCCTCTAATACAAACCCCTAATACAAACACATATCTATGATAGGAGAGATGTCAGAAGAAGATGCTGGGCTGGTGGGGGGTCTTGGTTGCCAGTGGGCCCATATCCACGGTGGCCAAGTTGACATTCTTTTTGTGTTTCTAAAGATGGGCTGACCAGGGCAGCTTGGAGGAGGCCTGGCTGCTGGGCCCTTGCTCCTGAGGTGGCTATGTTATATCAGACACATAGGTGTTGACCTGGGAGCTGCAGGCAAGGTGAGATATGACAGGACTGAGGTCTTCCACTGGGTCTGGTGATTTCATTTTCTGTTTAAGACAAGGGTTCTTATTTCTAGGGATTCATTAAGTAGAGCCACAAGTAGGTCCTTTCATGTGTGTATCTGTATGGATACTGACAGGTGTCCTGTGAGCTCTTTGAGGTAGGATCTGTGTCTTATTTTCCTAGTACCTATTTTTTTGTGAGTTTATTTTTTAAAAATAGTTAATAAATATATTCATGTGATTTAAAATATTCTTCTTGCCCCTGCCCTCACCCTGGACTTCCACCCAGCGTCAACTCTAACCCCACTCCAAGGCACCTCTGTCATTATTTTCTTAGATAATTCTCCAGAGTTTATATTTATGTAATGAATAAAGATTAGTATGTTCTGCCTCCTACCCTGTTTCATAATCAAAGTTATTATATAGCCCCTAGTTTTCTGCTTATTTCTTCTTGTGATGTATCTTGTAGATCTTTTCATATTTGTGAATAGAAAGCATAGAATTCCATGGCATGAATGTATCACAGTTCATTCAACCAATTTTTTTATCAGTGGTGATTTGGGTTTTACTTCAGTATTGTGTCAGTTAATAATGACCTCATACATAGGTCATTTTGCACCTATGTAAGCATATTTATAGAATAAATTCCCAGAATGGAATTGCAGAGCCATATGGTTTCTTTATTTATGATTTTGATAGATTTTACTCAGTTGTCCTCCACTGGGGTTGTATGAGATTATGTTACTACCAGGAAGTAAGAAAGTGCCTATTTCTCTACAGCTTCATCGACAAAGTGTATAATCAAACTGTTGGAGTTTGGTCAGTCTGATGGGTGAAACATGGCATTGCAGTGTCTTAATTTGCATTTATCTTAATCGCAATGGAGATTGAGCATCTTTTCATAAGCATAAGAGTCATTGTATTTTCTGTGAACTCCCTCATATTATTTTTTCCATTTTCAGTGTACTTTATTTTCACCCATCCTGGTAGTTTTTTTTCTTACAGATTCTGATAGTTCTTTATCTATTAGAAAGATAAACTCTATCTATGCTGTGAGTGGAAATTTAGTTTTTGCTACTTATTGTTTGTCTTTTGACTCCCTTTAACAGTGTTTGTCTTCTATAATGAAGTTATTTTTATTTGAAAGATTTTTTATGTGGTTATATTTATTAATTAAAAAAATATCTTCTGGGTTTTATGCAAGTTAGAAAAGACATCTATTCCACTTGGTATTCTTAGTATACTGCAAGGAGCAATTTAGCTAAGAGAATGCTATAATTAATTGGTTATTAAGGCCCTCCTCCAAGTGCCTTTGTTCTAAAATCTCTGATTTCCCAGCTCCACCCCTAACTTCATACTAGGCAGTTTGATCAGGTGAGTAACAGGAATTCATACTCAGGTGTGGTTGATAGACGTAACTTTCCAAAAAGGTAATTCTATTTAAATAAGGAGCTGGGTCAACTGAAAAAACTTTCAAATTGCTAGAAAGTTGGGAAATATGGAGAATAGGTCAAGGATGCCACAGTAAGTTACTGTACTCCAGACCTCTAGCCCTTATCTCACTGGTCTAGAATCCCAAGAACTCACCTTGGAGGGGAAATGACTTTTTCATCCCAGTTCCATTTCTGACCATAGTAGCTGCAAAGCTTCTATGCACTGGTATCTGGTTGGAAAGTAGGGAGAATGGGCAGCACTGGGAAAAATGTTGATTAAACTGAATTTATGTTATATACCTATTGCTACCTGCTGGCTTCTTCCTCCCATCACAATCCTATTCCTTAGACTAGGGTCCAATGGAAGTTACTAGATAAGAGGGGGATGAATAGTAAGACAGTTTTGTAGAGTTCTATCTGAAAGGGAATTCTGTATTTACCTGGGCCCAAAGTCTGTCACTAGTTGCCTGTGTGACTATATGTAAGCCCTTGATTGCTCTGCCCCTAGTTTCCTTAATTATGAAATGAGTGAGAATTCATTGTTAATGATATTAACATTTTTAAGCATGCGAATCAGGTGGGTTCTCTTGGTTGAGGGTGGCTAAGGAGGAAGTTAAAAAGCCCTCTGAGATACCTCATGATGTGCTTTGGATTTTTTCAGATAAATATGGTAGTTCTATTTTTAATTTTTTGAGGAACCTCCATACTGTGTTTTTCACAGTGTAGCACCAAGTTGCAATCCCACTAACAGTGCATGAGGGTTCCTTTTCTCCACATCCTCACCAACACTTATTTGTTGATGACAACCATTCTGACACATGTGGTGATATTCATTGTGGTTTTAATTTGTATTTCTCTGATGATTAGTGATTTGAGCATCTTTTCATATGTCTATTGGCTTTCTGTATGTCTTCTTTGGAGAAATGTCTATTCAGGTCTAGAGTTACAGTTTCTTAACCCATGGGCTTCCTAGAACTTCATCCTTACTACTCAAAGTGTGGTCCATGGACCAGTGACACTGGCATCACCTGGGAGCTTTGTAGAGGTGCAGAATCTTGGCCCGCCCTAGGCATACTGCATCCGAATCTGCATGTTAGCAAGACCCCAGTGACTGGTGTGTACACTGAAGACCGAGGTGCCCTGCTCCATGCTGCTGCCTCTCTGCTTTAGAAGCTCCGTGACCTGCTCAGAGGTGAGAGCCTTCAGTTAGTGACACAATTGTGCTAGTTTGATTCGGTTAGAAGATTTCTGGGCCTTCTGGTATCATTGGGATGTCCTCTTCTTTGTTTCCAGGTGGCAGTAGTAACCTACAACAGGGAGATAGGCCAGCTGTATACTGTAAAAGGATTCATAGTTAACAGAGAAAAAAACAGGAGACTGAGGAGACAATATGAAGAGATTTTGATAAACCCAGAAGCAAAAGATCCCTGGGTGATCAAGCATGGTCAAAATTAGAAGGAGTTTTAAGCAGATTTATGCTGAGGGCTGTTATGCATTAGGGGTGGTGTCAGAGCCCTATCAGGGGTGGCTGGGAGAGGAGCTCAACAACATCTTTTTTCAGCTGAATGTGAGAAGCTCCTGCCAGATCAGATGTTCAACTTGAAAACAAATGGAGGAAAAACGATCAAATGCAGTCAGCTAGAAAAATCCACTTTTCCTATTTCATAAAAAGCAAGAGCCCATGTGATAATCCCTCCCTTGGCACATGTTAGAGATTTCTTTATCGTTTCTTTGCTTGCGGCCAATTCTGCCACACCCAGCTGGGGACCTGGGCTACAGTGAATTCATTTGCATTGGGTCAGCATGCCAGTTCCAAGCCAGTGGGTCTAGAGCTGAATTCTCACAGTTTTCCAGAGAGAAGGGCGTGTCTGCCTGTGAATGAGAGGAGAGAGGAAGAAAGGGGGAGGAGGGGACAGCACACATCCCCCCCTTTCCTCCTATAGCACAGAGGAGTGCACTTCTCGGCATGAACGTAGAGGGGGTTGTATCTGTCCCCTTCCTAAACCAGGACTGAGAGCTCCTTTAGTGCCCGGATCAGGACTTCCCCACTCTGCCCCAGAGATAAACACAGTGCCTGGTGTTTACCCTAGAGATACTCAATAAATATTTGTTGAATGAACTTCGACAAAATCAAAACCACCGAAGTAATAGAAAGCTCATGAGAGAGGCACTCTGGGCTCTAGGACTAAACATCACCTATACATTGTAACCTCTCAAACTCCTGAGAAAGGATTTCCCCACCTTCATACTTACCCTACTTACCATAAGGAAATGAAACAAAAGTGAAGAATAAGATGTCTTCACGTTTTATTCAAGGGAAATTCAACTTGAGGACTCTGTAGGAATTGAGGTTACAATACATAGTTGGGTGTGGATGACCTTGGAGTCAACCTTGACTCTGCTTTTCCTCATACTTCACATCCAATTTATTGGCCAAATCCTGACTCTGCTGCTCATCACCTCTGCTGCCACTACTCTGATCCAAGCCCTCATTGTATTTCACCTGGATTTCTGCAATAACCTCTTGACTGGCCTCCCTGCTTCCTCCCTCATACCTTTAAGTCCATTCTCAACTTAATGATGCTGGCCAAACATAAATTTCTTCATGTCTCTCTCCAGAAATCTTCAGTGTTTTTTCCCATCCCATTCAGAAGTTCCCACAGACCTCTCCACCCCTTGACCTCCCTGGCCTTATCTACTTTCCTTGCTCACTCTGCCCCAGACAAGCTGGCCTTGGTGGTCTTCAACTGCACCAGGCATGTTTATGCCTCAGGGCCTTTGCACCTGCTGTTTTCTCTGCTTGAAAACCTCTGCTTCCATTGTTCCCTAGCCTTCTCCATGTCCATACCCATTGTCACTTTCATGTGAGCCTTTCTCTGACTTTCCCATTGAAAGTCAGACACTGTTCCCATCTCCCACTTGGTACTCCCTCCCCGCCTTTCACACTTTGTTTCGCGCCATCACACTGATGGCCATGTAACAGATTTTATATTTTACTTTTTTGTCTTCTCCATGAGGACTCAAACCCTGCTGTTTTGTTCACTGCTGTATGGTCAGATCATGGCACTCTGCCTGTAGCATAAATATTTGGTGAATGAATTATTCAGGCTTTGTCTGTATATAATCCTGTTACAAGGCTTGGGTCAGAGGTATGGAGTATAAGGGCTCAGGCTGACTTCGGGACATGCATATATTATTAAGGTGTTGTAACGTTGGTACTGGTGTCGTGTTTGGTCTGTTTGTCTTAAGGGCTCCTGGGTGAGGAATGTGCCACTGGGCAAAATTTATTACATCGCCCTGGGAAGTGCTTCCTGAGTTTCTATTTTCTGAACATTTGTTCATTTGCCTTATTTTCCTCTTACTCTGGATTATGTTTCCTTTTTTCCCTTTCCCCACACCCCCCGTTTAATCCTCCACTTCCCAGTTCGTCACTTTCTGAGCATCTCTGTGCCATCCCTCTCACCCACTGCCCAGCACTGGGAACAGGAGCGGGTGCCTACTTCTTTGGTTTTCAAAGTACGACCCTGCAGACTCATCCCACTGGCACTGGGCGTGATGAGCTCCATGCACAAGTGTGGGATCCACACACTGAGTCCCTATAGGCCTTTGCTTGGAAGTGCTTCGGTGTTTGTGTTCCAAGCAAAGAATGGTTCTAGCTGCTACCAGTACTCAGCAGGAATGGTCTCCTGGGCCTTATAGTTAAGAACATCTTAGAGTTAAGGACACAGACCATGGCTTCTGGTTTGAGCCCTGACCTTGCTTACTCACTCTGTGTCTTGAGCAAGTTGCTTTACCTCTGAGAGGCTCTGAGCCTCAGTCTATCACCTTATCTAAAATGAGGGCAATATGACCTACCTCATGGGATTGCTAGGAGGACTGACTAGATCATGTAGCTTTAGCACTTAATATAGATCCTGGCATGCAGGAAGGACGCACTGAATTGTAATTGCTGCCATGATTGCTGTTATTATGTTGTTGTCACTGATACAGTCAACTCCCTGGCTTACCTTGCCAACCAGGCAGCCCCCAAGTGTGTGTGTGTGTGTGTGTGTGTGTGTGTGTGTGTGTGTGTGTAGATAGGTGTGGAGGAATTTACAAGTTGTCATTGTAAATACATCAAGAAATAAGAAGAAGATTTATAGCTTTGGGACAATTAATTCTGCAGTGTTGCCCAGCATTATCTCAGTTCTGGGAACAAATACACCCTTATAATGGATTATAATCTTTAGGAATTCAGAATATAAACCAGCTCCTTGAGTTCCCTGTTGTGTTATGAGAAAACAATAATTGTTTAAAATGCAACTCACATGAAGCTCTCTGGACAGGGTCAGCTCTCTTGCTATTGGCCTGTGATGTCCTTCAAAGAAAAGTTAGGGAAACAGATATTCTTAACCTCTCCATAGTGTCATAAGAAGAGAAGACAGAACCTAAGTGTTGGGGCTGACCTTGACAAATGGTGGTTCCATTTAACCACCAAGATCCAGGTCTAATGGCCCAACATTCCCAGGAGAAGAAATCACTTTGTCCTCTGCCCTCAGTAGCACTAGGTTCATGCCTCTCTCACTGCATGTCTCACCTTACGTTAGAATCCTGGTTCTGTGTCTCTCCTCAGCTCTACAAGGCAGGAAGACCCTTGAGGGCAGGGACAATGTTTAGGTACCTTTGCATCCCAGGGCTCAACACAGGGTCTGGCACTGAGATAGTGGGAGGATGTGAACAGTGTTAACTGATTTCCTACCAGGTTCTTGGGTACTTGGCAAAGGATATATCACTTAATCCTCACCACAGTTCTCCTAGGATCTGTCCTCTTCTACATAGAAACAAACTGAATCTGAGATATTATGAAGCTGGCTTGTTAATCCTCCTATATAATAAAAGGGTAATATGCAAATTGACCCTAATGGTGGAACGACCAGAACGCCCGCTTGACCAGTCACTATGAGGCGCACTGACCACCTCTTGGTCCCTTTCCCTGGTCAGCAGGCTCCCATTGCCCATTGGCAAATGGGGAACTGGGGGAGCGGGCAGCACCAGGCCAAGGTCCTTGCCCAGCTGGTTGCCCCACACAAGAGAGCGACCCGCAGCAGGGGTGGCGCTGGGGAGCAGGCTGGAACTGACCTCTTGGTTCTTCCCCCCGCAGCCGGTAGGCTCCAATTGCCCAATGGAGAACAGGGAACCAGGAGTGGGTGATGGCAGGGCATGGGACTGGCTACTGGCAGCCGGGGAAGATGGCCCTGATCGCAGGCCAGGCCTAGGGACCATACCCATTCACAAATTTCATGCACCAGGCCTCTAGTTTAGTAATAAATGGCAGCTCGTGACCAGAGGCTGAAAGAACAGGGTTTGGGATAAGTGGTGTGGAAGGTCCCAATGGGAAGGGAGTGTTGTTTCTGGCTTGAAACTTATCAGTGGCTTTCTAGCACACTTGGAATGTCAACCTGCAGTGGCCTGGCCACTGCCAGCCTCCCCTGGCCCCTTGAGCCTTTGTCTTCCTCATTTGTTTTTTTCCAGAAACTTTTGAAGGACATATCCTTAAAAAAAGATTTTAAGTTGATTTTTAGAGAAAGGAAGGGAGAGGGGGAGAGAGAAACATTGATGTGAGAGCAAAACATCTATTGGCTGCCTCCTGCACATCCCCTACCTGGAGATCGAGCCCACAACCTGGGCATGTGCCCTGACCGGGAATTGAACCTGCAGCCTTTCAGTGCATGGGACAACATCCAACCAACTGAGCCACACTGGCCAGGGTGAAGAACATAATTCTTTAGAGATGCCGAGGTCCCCCCCCACCCCCTCGGGGCCTTCCCAAGTCCATTTCCTTTGACTGGAGACCTTCCTACCCCTTTTTTTTTTTTATCAGGTATGCTTTCTGAAAGGGCTGATGACCCTGAGTGCCCTCCATCCCTCCTTATTCCAAGCCCTTCAAAAAGTTAGAGTGACCTGGAACCTCTGATGTTCACCAGGACCCATTATAGGGACTCTGGTGGTTTTCACTTCTTTTCTTAGGCATAAGATTTGGGATGGCAAAAGAGGAGAGGGCAGTGAGTCCAGTTAAAACTGGCACAGGCTTGGGAAGAGTGGGGAAGTAGAGGCCAACTGGGATCTCACTAAGGGATCAGGAATGTTTCAAAGGTTGGTCAAATTCAGGTGACATTTGGCCCCACTTGCATGGTGGCCATAAGACCAAGAATGGTCTGTGGTTAAGAGGCCAGGGGCAGGGAATGAGGGAGGGTTTGCAGGTTAATAGAAACTAACTTGGATCCTCTAGTACCTACTTTCACATCGACCTCTCCCTCCTTATATCTACACTCATCAAATGCATCTTGGTGTGTGTGTATGTATGTATGTATGAGCATATGTAACATACAGAGGGTTGAGACAACCCAGGAAACATGTTCAGAAGCTTTGAGAATGCTCAGATTGGCATCCACAGGCAGGGCTGATGAGGGGGCACATCTTCATGGTCACTACTAATTGGCTGGTTCTAGATATTTATCCAGTGGCTGCACCCGTTGGCTCAGCCAGGTGGTCCATTTTCACATTACAACTCTTTTTAAAAAAATATATTTTATTGATTTTTTACAGAGAGGAAGGGAGAGGGATAGAGAATTAGAAACATCGATGAGAGAGAAACATCGATCAGCTGCCTCCTGCACACTCCCCACTGGGGATGTGCCCACAACCAAGGTACATGCCCTTGACTGGAATCGAACCTGGGACCCTTGAGTCCACAGGTCGACGCTCTATCCACTGAGCCAAACTGGTTAGGGCATTACAACTCTTTTTAATCCTTAAAGAAGGGACAGGTAAATAAGGACTCCAGGTGTGTGCCATCTTCAGTTCACTTTGTCTTTCTGTGTTCTAATTTCTCAGGAGGGCAGACCTTCCTCTGCTTTCCGGTGCTTCTCAGTCATTTCTTGTTGAATGAGGAAAGCATGAAGGAAGGAAGATCTGGTTATTAGAGAATCCATAGGGCTTTGGTGGAAGACAGTCAGCAAGTCATAAAAGATCAGGAGGGAAATGGTGCATGGCATCTTTGGGAGACCTTGGGTAAGTCTTGGGTAGGTTAGAGCGCAGGGTTTGTATAGGGGCAGAGTGAGGGATGTGGTTAGGAAGGTAGACTTGGACCAACACACAGGGTGTGAACTCTGAGCTTAGGTTGGACTTCACTGCTTAGGCAGTGGGGAGCCCCTAGAGCAGGGGTGGGCAAACTTTTTGACTCAAGGGCCACAATGGGCTCTTAAACTGGACCGGAGGGCCAGAACAAAAGCATGGATGGAGTGTTTGTGTGAACTAATATAAATTCAAAGTAAACATCATTACATAAAAGGGTACAGTCTTTTTTTTCAATAGTTTTATTCATTTCAAACGGGCCGGATCCGGCCTGCGGGCCGTAGTTTGCCCACGGCTGCCCTAGAGGCTTTGGAGCAGGGGAGTGATGAAAACAGTGGGAAGGCTGCTTGAGTCTTCCTGGGTGAGCAGAGGGGAGAAGCCAGAGGTAGGAAGAGAAGAAGGAGGCTGTTGCAGCAGCCACCCAAGCAGGAGCCAGTTGAATCCTGAACCACAGTAGTGACAGTGGGAGTAGAGAGGGAGAAACAGATGTGAGAGATGTCAGGAAGGAAGGAATGAAAGACTTTGATGGTTGATTGGATGTGGGGGCGAGGGGATTTCTCAGCCATTCAAGGGAAAAATGCCACCTCCCTCTTCCTGCTAACTTCAGCTCAATGCATGAGTGTATCAGTGACAATGAGCTGGTGTGATCTGAGTCTGGAAGCATCTGTAGAAAGTGAGAAAATATAGGCAGCTGAATGTGAATTAGAAAAATATTTGTCACTAAGCAGTCCTATTGCAAGATGTGCAAGAAAACCATCATGTATTAAAAAATAAATCTGCCAAGAACACAATGCCCCATCCCTTCCAGGGGCTGAACTGCTCAGGAGAAATTTGCTCGTGCCCACCTGTCTGTCATGTGAGCTGCTTGTCCTTGAAAAGAGGATTAAAATAATGGCAACAAGAGCCCCAGGAGACTTCAAGTTCTTCAGGTCATTAGGTCAGCCTGAACTGTAGCATGTCTGAGATGGGACATGCTGTTCTGCTAAAATATATAGACTTTCAGGGAGATTAAAATAAAGATTCATGAAAGCTACCACCGACCAGTCCCATAGTAGGTCCACTAACTGTGTGAACTTGCACAGGGCACTTGGCCATTTCAGACCTCCATCTCTTCACTTGTAAACATAGGGTCTGGATGAAACAGAAAATCCACTGTTTCTCCCTAGGCTGACCTGTGATTCTGTGGCCCAATAGAACCTGTTGAGGGTGGCTCCAATCAGTACAGAAGGATCTTACACATTTTTTATATAGGTGCTAAGTGTTGGGAGTCTAACCTTTCAAGGGTACATCTTTTCTCCCCCTAGGCTGCAGTATTTCCTTCCCACCCATCCCCATTACCTATCTATTAAATGGAGCCATTCTAACAGATTGCTTTCTTTCTAGACTGGGGATATTTCAACTTCATTTTCCACTGGTGATATGTAGGGTTAATGAAGTTTTGATGTAATTTACACTTACTGGAGTCTTTGCTGTTTCTCTGGTGGGAAGTAGAACATCATGGTCAAGAAGGAGGCAGGTATATTAATGTGTGAAGCCAGGATATGAAGCCAGGAAATCTAGCTCTGAGGCTTATATGTACTCACTACTTAATGCCAGTACCTTTTTATTAGTCAGCTCAGGCTACCATAAACAAAATGTCATAGACTGGGTAGATTTAAAAACAGAAATCCATTTCTCACAGTTTTGGAGCCTGAAAGTCCAGGATCAAGGTGTCAGCAGGTTTGGTTTCTGTGGGGCCTTTCTCCTTGGCTTGCAGATGGCCACCTTCTCCCTATGTCTTCACATGGCCTTTCCTTTGTGTGTGAGTATCCCTGGTGTCTCTCCCCCTCTTCTTAAAAGTAGACTAGTTCTATCTGACTAGGGTCACATCGTTGTGACCTCATTTAACCTTTATTACCTCCTTAAAGGCCCTATCGGCAAATACAATCTCATTGGGGTTAGGGCTTCAACATGGGAATTTGGGAGGAACTCCATCCATAACAACCTCCCTCATGGATTTGTTGAGAGGATGAAATGAGACTGCATGTGAATGTACATACCTAAAGCCATAGTGCCAGGCATACAGTGACTGCTCAGAGCTACTATTGTTATTTTTGATGTGGATATAAGGAAGGGACAAAAACTATCACAAGGTGCTAAGAACTTCCAACAAGAATTTTTCCTCTTTTCCCCATGCCCACTACCACCACCCTTAACACCTAAACCACCATCTCTTTCCCGGATTTCTTCAACAGCCCCCTGACTGTTCTCTCAGGTCCATACATGTGCCTATAGTCCATTAGCCATGCAGGCATGATCTTCTAAAACTCAAGTCAGATAATGCCACTCATTTACTTCAATTCCTCTGGCTCTCCAGTCAATTTTGATTAATGTCCTGCTTCCTAAGTCTGGCTTCCAATCCCTACACGATCTAGCCCCTGTCCTTTTCTCCTAACCCATCTGCTGTCAGAGTGCCCCTTGCTCCCTCTGCTCCAGACGCACTGGCCTCCTTCCAGTTTATGAAAACTGAACAATTCTACCTTTTGGGCCTTTGCACTTGCTCGTCCTGAATTCTCAAACTCTCCCTAAATATCTGCTGGGCTTGCTATTTTGTCTTATCCAGGTTTCAGCTCAAAACGCACCTCTATGCCACTCTACCTAAAGCACCTTCCTCTCCCATAGTTACTCTTTACCCTATGACCTTGCTTTATTTTTCTCATTGTACTTATCACTGTCTAAATGACCTCATCTTATGTGCTTATTTACTTGCTTGCCTATTATCTTTCTTCCTCACTAGACTATACCTCTATAAATGAAGGGGTGTTTTATCTTTGGTTTACTATTATAACTCCAGTGCCTGGCACAGAGCATAAGCTCAAATCACATTATTTGAATGAAAGAATAAATGAATGATCTTGAACATGGAGATTCAAGGAGAGGGGACTGTCCAGGATAAATATCCCCAGATTAGGGATGGAGAACAACTTTTGCCTTGGCCATCTTCATTCATCTCTTGGCCCTGGTGTATTTCACCTGCACTGTCCAGGCCCAGAGGCCATGCTGTCCAACCTGGAGAGTACTTTCCAAAGTACAATACCCACAATGATTTAAGATTTCCATCATCCAAGCCAAGCCTTTCTTTTTACCTTATCTCATCTTTTCTCAGTGGAACACTGAGTCTCAATGTGACTCTCAGTGAAGTTGTTCCTCATTTCGACAGGTATATAGAGCCTCCTGCCTTTACTTCTCCCACATAAGACATTCTATGACACCAGCAGGAAGGTGTGTGTGCCTGATCTTTGAAATGTAGATGTGTTCCAGCTACTCTGCTATTCTAGTGGAATTCAGTCAAATACCTCCCTACCAGGTCTGCTCTTCTAGTTCTTCTTTTCCATCAACTCATTTGCTCTTGGTAATTTTGTCTCCTGAATCATGAATGGTTCTGGTATGCACCCTCATTTGGCTCTTAATGTCTCCATTCCAACACTCAGTAAAGTGTTTCAGATAGGAAGTTTTGTGTTGCAGATAATGGTAAAACTCAACCCAAATTGGCTAAAGGGGGAATCTGTTTGCTTTGTAACTAAATGGTTCAGACAAGGCTTGAATCAAGACTCAAATGACATGACCAGAACTGGCTTTTCTCCCATTCCTTGACATTGACCCCAATTGTCAAGCAGGCTCTCCTCCTGTGTCAAAGGTGATTTTAAGTATCTCCCCTGGCAGTCTTTTAATTCATATCCATGAGAAAGAGAAACTTTGCTTTTCTGAACGTTCAACCAAAAAGTGAGTCTTATTGGCTCTGATTGGTTAATTGGGCTGCTCTAACACAGTACCATGGACTGGGTGACATAAGCAACAGAACTTTATTTCTCACAGTTCTGGAGGCTGAAAATCTGACATCAGGGTGCCAGCATGTTGGGTTTTGGTGAAGGTATTCTAGGTAGTATCATCATATGGTGGGAAGAGAGTCAACTAACTCTCTGACCCCTTAATTAGGGCATTAATCCCATTCATGAGGGCTCCACCCTCATGACCTCATTACCTCCCAAAGGCCTTACCTCCAAACACATCACATTGGGAATTAGATTTTAACATATGAATTTTGGGGCAGGGGGTAGCACAAACATTCAGCCTTTAACATGTGCCTTTTCCCCCCCAACCAATCACTGTGGCTAAGGTAGAGGGGATACGCAGAATTGCTTAGGCCAATCTGGACTTAACTTCTCTTGTGGAGGTGAAGTCAATCTCAGGCAAGTTGCCTGGATGGAAAATTCAAAATATGTTAGAAAAGGCAAAATGGGAATAGACACTGGGACAACAACAGATGCCCCCCCCACAGCTACCTGAACTTTGTCTTGAAATTCTGCCCTTGATATGGCATTGCAATTGATATAGCATTCAATATGATTTCTCTATTAAGTTTTGAGCATGCCTTTAGTTTCAATCTTGTAAATCCTTCTATTTGCTGCCCCTCCACCCCTTTTTTCCTTCTTGGGAGTATGGCTTCATAGATCTTGTGCCATGTGATCCCATAGCAGATCATTGCAATAGCTTAGATATTTAAAATGCAAACAATACACTTTCTGCCATAGTAAAGAGATAATCATGATAAAAACTATGTAGGTTAATAGTGATAGGTACATTGAAAGTAGGTAAAATTGTCTAAGCTTGTCAAAGCTTGGAGATACTCATTGATTTTCCTGGGTTGGATATTTATCAAAATTTATATCCTTAACTCATATTTTTATCCCTATAGAAGATTTCTTAGAAGTATTGGACTTAACCTTGATAATGATCTAAACCAAGACTCTCATTTTTCTTGTTAGAACACCAGCCAAAATAAGATTATATGACCTGCCCAAGGTCACACAGCAATACCCAGAGCTTGGGATCTGGTTCTCAGCCCACTGCTGTCATTATCCTTGTGGACTTGGAGGTGATAGGGAGTGTCCACCAAGTGGCAGTAGATGTCAGGACTAAGTGTTCTGAGCCCCAGCTGCTACAGATGCCCTGGCATTCTCACTGGGGTTGCTAAGGCTCCATTACGGATTTATAACCATTTAGTCTCTTTTACAGGAAAAATATAATTTTATTATTAAAACTGATGAAGTCAAACACCACATTTTTTTTCTAGCAGATTATCAAAGAAATATGAGCCAGAAGTATGATGACATATTTTCTGGCTATTTATAAATTTGAATTTATGGCTAAACTAATCCTGGCCATATTTCCAAATCTTGACTAAAATTTTTGCTTTTTGCATTACCCTTTCCTGAAACTTATAAGATTTCTCCTGGACTTCTGGTCTATTAGGCATAAAAAATGCTTGAAGCTAGCTTCCTTTGACTGATGTCATTTATTCATTCATTTAACAAATATTTGGTTGGGTCCTTCAAATTAGGAAGTCATTCATATGGGCACTTTTGTTCTCAGTTTGCTAAAAAAACACAAACCAAACCCTGGGAACTTGGAATTTCTTTTCTTTTCCCTAGTCACCTATTTCACGTGATTATGGCTATTACAGTAATGATGATGTACATATGTATGTGTACTGGTATATATTTATATGTATGTGTATATACATACACACGTTTCTAAACACTACGTATATCAGCTCAGTTAATGACCACAACAACCTTAGAGTAAGTATTATTAGTATACATATTTTACAGATGGGAAGATGGAAATCCAGGAAGGTCATAACAATGACCCAAGGTCATGCATCTGGTAAATGGTAGAGCTGGGATTCATACCTAGGCAGCCTGGCTTCAGAGTCCATACTCTAAACCTCTAGAGGTGGGACAGGCCCTGTGCAGAGGCTACACAGACAGTGCAGACACTGGACCTTCTTTTGAATACTTTATTCTCAAATAAGAAGAGGGCAACTTTTCACTTTTAAAGAAGAATAAAACCAACACTGCTATTTCCAGCTTACTCTGGGGAGAGTGCTAAAAAAAGTTTAATAAGCAGTTGTTTCCAACTTCTAGTTATAGAGGTCTATGAGCTATTCTTTTCTCTTACTAGGACTCTATCCAGATACTGAGTCTAGCTTATTCTCTTGCAGAGTTGCTTTTATCTGAATCTAGAACTGATTCTCTTTTTAGTTCATTCCAATCTTTAGTTCTTTAGGGCAGGCAACATGGAATCATCGGAAGAGCACTGGACTGAGCACTTGCTCTGTGACCCAAGGCACATCTCTAATTTGCTGTTTGGTTTTCTTGTAAAATAACAAAAAGCAAAAAACCTTACATTTCAATTAGATAACTTTGACAGATCCAGTCAACTCTAAATATCCTAAGTCTTGGTTACTTTTTCTTAGGATACAGAAAATATACATTAGACTTTAAAAAAATCTCTTTGGTGGAGGATAATAAATACCACAATTCCAGTAGATTACATAAAAAAAGGTGTTTTGTTTTTTCCACACAAGAGAAGCCCAGGAGTGTGGGGGAGGTTTCCATAGCCAGTGTAGCTGCTCATGGATGGCACTGAACACTATGGCTTCTTCTATGTTCTTGCTTTGTCATTTATACCATGTAACTTTCATCCTCATGAATGCAAGATGGTTGCTATACCTCTAGAAGCTGTGATCATGCTCCTGGCAGAATGCAGGAGGCAGAGCAAAGGGGAGGAGGAAGTGCTAGCATCTGGAGAATAGACACTTTCCTCAGAAATCCCTTTCAGATTTCTGCTTATGCCTCATTGGCGAGAATCAGGTCACATGACTACTAGCTAGGAAGAAGTCTGGGAAGGTTAATGCTTTCAGCTGAGTATATTGTAGCCCTGAGCAAATTTGGGGTTTTGTGGAGAGGAGGGAGTGCAGACAGCAATGGAGGAGCAACTAGCATTTCTAGCACATGTCACAGCCTACTTTATTTCTTCTAAACTTAAAAATAGATAGATGAATAGAGAAAAAGGAACTCTAGCACTGCTGGTGGGAATGTGGACTGGTGCAGCCATTATGGAAAACAGTATGCCGTTCCCCTCTGCACCCCCAAATTAAATATGAAGCTGCCATTTGACTCAGTGATCCCACTTCTAGGATCCTAAGAAACCTGAAACACCAATCAGAAAGAATGTATACACCCTTACGTTCATAGCAGCACAATTTATAATAGCTACGATCTGGAAACAGTCTAAAGTGCCCATCAGCAGACGAGTGGATAAAAAAGCTGTGTACATTTATATCATGAAATACTATGCAGTAGTAAAAAAGAAGGATCTCTTTTTTTTTTTAAAAAAAATATATTTTATTGATTTTTTACAGAGAGGAAGGGAGAGGGATAGAGAGCTAGAAACATCGATGAGAGAGAAACATCGACCAGCTGCCTCCTGCACATCTCCCACTGGAGATGTGCCCGCAACCAAGGTACATGCCCTTGACCGGAATTGAACCCGGGACCCTTCAGTCCGCAGGCCGACGCTCTATCCACTGAGCCAAACCGGTTTGGCAAAAGAAGGATCTCTTACCCTTTGAGACAGCATGGAGGGACCTGGAGAGTATTATGCTAAGCAAAATAAGCCAGTCAGAGAAAGACAAGTATCACATGATCTCACTCACATGTGGAATCTAATGAACAAAATAAACTATTGAACAAAATAGAGACAGGGACATAGAAGCATGGAACAGGCTGTCAAATCTCAGCGGGAAGGCTGGGGTGGGTGGGTGAGAAGAGATCATCCGAAGACCTTGTATGTATATATGCATAACCCATGGACACAGACAACAGGGTGGTGAAGGCCTGGAGGAAGGGGTGGGGTGGGGTGGGCCAGAAGGGGTCAATAGGGAGAAAAGGAGACATATGTAATACTTTCAACAATAAAGATGTAATAAAAAAAGTAAATGATATAACAGACTAAAACCATTTATTTTTGGGAAAAGAGCTGTTTTAAAAAGTCAATATGAGGTGAAATACATGTTCATAATACAGACCTACTGGAGGACACTAATTTGGAGAGTGTTATAACTCAGACAGAAGTTAAATGTCACGGGGACTCTTTCATCTTCATAGGAGAACAAACTATTTGCAGGCACTGTAGAAAGCACTTTTAAAAGTAAAAGAAATGATAAACAGAGTTTTTCTTAGCTATTCAGGATTTTTGCTTACCAATACATTGTTACCATAGTTATCTTTTTTCTTAAAAGTGAAAAAATTGTGTATCTTTAAAAATGTTTTTATAGTTTAGACTTTCTAAACAAATTCAGATGGAGCTCTTCATGTATATACTAGAGGCCCAGTACATGAAATTTGTGCACTGGGGGGGGGGGCGTCCCCTCAGCCCAGCCTGAACCTTCTCCAATCTGGGACCCCATGAGGGATGTCCAACTGCCAGTTTAGGCCCGATCCCTGCAGGCAGTCGGACATCCCTCTCACAATCTGGGACTGCTGGCTCCTAACCACTCGCCTGCCTGCCAGCCTGATCACTCCCTAACCAATCCCCTGCTGGCCTGATTGATGCCTAACTGCTCCCCTGCCAGCCTGATTGCCCCCAACTGCCCTCCCCTAGAGGCCTGGTCACCCCCAACTGCCCTCCCCTGTCGGCCATCTTGTGACAATGTGGGGGCAGCCATCTTGTGATGATGTGGGACAGCCATCTTGTGACAACATGGGAGCGGCCATCTTGTGAGGACATGAGGGTGTGAGGGTCAATTTGCATATTACCTCTTTATTATATAGGATTTCACAGAGTTCTTTTTTTTTTTTTAAAATATACTCTATTGACTTTCCACAGAGAGAAAGGGAGAGGGATAGAGAGTTAGAAACATCGATGAGAGAGAAACATCGATCCGCTGCCTCCTGCACACCCCTACTGGGGATATGCCTGCAACCAAGGTACATGCCCTTGACCGGAACCGAACCCGGAACCCTTCAGTCCACAGGCCAACGCTCTATCCACTGAGCCAAACCAGTTAGGGCGAGCTCTTTTCTTTTTAAATAAATAAATCTTTATTGTTCAGATTATTACAGATGTTCCTCTTTTTTCCCCCCATAGCTTCCCTCCATCCGGTTCCCACCCCATGCCCTTACGCCCTGCCACTGCCCTCATCTATAGGTGTAAGTTTTTTGTCCAATCTCTTTCCGCATCCCTCACACCCCCTTCCCCCAAGAATTGTCAGTCCACTCCCTTTCTATGCCCTTGATTCTGTTATATTCACCAGTTTATTCTGTTCATCAGATTTTTTATTCACTTGATTTTTAGATTCACTTGTTGATAGATATGTATTTATTGTCACTTTGTTGTTCATAATTTTTATCTTTACCTTTTTCTTCTTCTTCCTCTTCTTAAAGAATACCTTTCAGCATTTCATATAATACTGGTTTGGTGGTGATGAATTCCTTTAGCTTTTTCTTGTCTGTGAAGCTCTTTATCTGACCTTCAATTCTAAATGATAGCTTTGCTAAGTAGAGTAATCTTGGTTGTAGGTTCTTGCTATTCATCACTTTGAATATTTCTTGCCACTCCCTTCTGGCCTGCATAGTTTTTGTTGAGAAATCAGCTGACAGTCGTATGGGCACTCCCTTTTAGGTAACTAACTGTCTTTCTCTTGCTGCTTTTTAGATTCTCTCTTTGTCCTTTGCTCTTGGAATTTTAATTATGATGTGTCTTGGTGTGGTCCTCTTTGGATTCCTCTTGTTTGGGGTTCTCTGTGCTTCCTAGACTTGTAAGTCTATTTCTTTCACCAGGTAGGGGAAGTTTTCTGTCATTATTTCTTCAAATAGGTTTTCAATATCTTGCTCTCTCTCTTCTTCTGTGACCCCCATAATTCGGATGTTGGTACGTTTGAAGTTGTCCCAGAGGCTCCTTACACTATCTTCATATTTTTGGTTTCTTTTTTCTTTTCTGGTTGGGTATTTTTTGCTTCCTTGTATTTCAAATCTTTGATTTGATTCTTGGGATCCTCTAGTCTACTGTTGAATTTCTGTGTATTATTCTTTATTTCAGACAGTGTATGCTTAATTTATGACTGGTCCTTTTCCATTTTTTTTTTTTTGGCATTCTTATTAAGACCCTTGGAGGTCTCACTAAGTTCCTCGGAGTTTTCTAGAAGATTGTGGAGTAACCTTATAACTGTGGTTTTGAACTCTATATTCAGTAGTTTGCTTTCCTCCATTTCTTTCATTCGTGACATGTTTCTTTGTCTCCACATTTTGGCTGCTTCCCTGTGTTGATAGAGTGGCCTTGTGTGGTAGGTGTCCTGTAGGGCCCAGTGGCTCAGCCTCCCCAATCACCTGAGGTGGACATGCTTGGTGCACCCCTTTGTGGACTGGGTGCACAGTCTTCTTATAGTTAAGCCTTGATTGCTATTGGTATCACTGGGAGGAATTGACCTCCAGGCCAATTGGCTGTAAGGACCCGCTTTGTCTATAATGGAAGAACTGCTGTGCTGGAGACACCCTTATGGGGCAGGTCTTGCTTTAGTGGGGCTTTGGTGCTCACTGAGTCTGCCTCTTGAGTGTGTCACTTATGGATGTGAGGAGTTGAAATCTGGTATCATCTCACACTGACCACTAAATACACTGGCTCCTGGATCTCCAAGGAGATGCAAAGTCAGCCACTTCCTGAGGCCACCGAGCAGTAGCTACAGCGAGATCTGCAGATTTCTTCTCTTTGTTTGGGCTTTAGAAGTTTTGGAGCTCTCTTACTCACCTGCAGTTTGTTAGGTTAGTCTGTGAAAGGACAGACCATTCATATGCAAAAGCCATTGTGCACAGCTTGGGTAGGGTTGTAAACTGGGTGTGGTGGGGTCTCAGGGAATCACCAGGGTGGAGCAAACAGCAATGATTGCCAGACAGCTGTCTCCACATCTCCGAGTCTCTGTGCCCCTGCCTCCCGTGCCCCCATGCAGTAACAATGATCCCTGTGAGCACTGCTGCGGGAAAGCCACCTTTGCTTTCCAACCCGATGTCAGATAGTCCAGTTTCTCCTTGTAGGAGTCTGGGTCCCCAGAGTCTCAGAGCAGTAGGGAGCTTGTGTCTCCCTTCCGATTGAAAGAAACAGGGCACCCAGTTGCCAGCCTGTTTCATGCGCCTCTGTACCTCCACTCTTCTGTGCCTCCGCACTTCCCACCCAGTCTCAATGCGCTTTTTTCTTTCCTTCTAGATGTAGAACTTCCACTCATACGGTTTTCCCATGGTTTTGGATGATAGCCGTTTTGTCTTTTAGTTGTAGTTTTGGTGTGGTTGTGAGAGGCAGCACATAAAGGTGTATACCTTATGCTGCCATCTTGGTTCCCTTCACAGAGTTCTTGCTGCACCCCCATCCTAATGCCTTCTCAGGATGTGCTGCTGGGTCAGCTGGGAGAACAATGACCTTCTTGAAGGCAGTGACATCTGTTTCCTTCCCCTTAGGAAACATCTGGGTGTGGCATATGAGGCCAGTCCTCAGTAGACTAAGGAGTTGCTGTATCAATCACCTTACCTGCTTATGTGATGAGATGACACATATAATCCACCCGTATAAGCATGGTGTGTGGGTAAGTGTTCAACAGATGGCAGCTGTAATTGTTAGAAGGCAGATTGTAGGGTGAAGAAGAGCACAGGACCTGGAGTCTGATGCTCTAGGATTGCAATTTCAATGCCAACATTTACCAGCTCTGACTTTCAATTTCTCATCTATGTGATGGCAATAACAATAATAATACATACTCGATGGGGTTGTTGTGAGGATTAGGTGAGATACTGTAGATAAGGTGTCTGATTGACATAAGGTCTGGCACATACTAAATCCTCCGTAAATGGTCACTGCCATTATTTTAGTTTTTTGTTGCCAGTGTGGATATGTCTCACCTAGACCTCAATAGATTCAAATTTGTTTGCACAATCCAAATCCGACCAATACAGGATATGCTCTGAGTGTTCCCAGACCAGAGTTTGGAATGATTAGAGTTGAGAAGCTTAATGCTGAATCACCTTCAGTGTAAAGGATGTTGGCTAACACTCTCTTAAGGTAGTTTGGGAAAAGTCTTATTTGCCCTCCAAGGAAGACAGAGAAAGAGCTTTAGCTGTTAACTTTCTAACACCAGGTGGCTCAGTTGTCTTGAGAAACTGTGATAGACATTTGCAAAAGCCTGTGACAGAGCCTTTTGCTTGATCCTGGCCTATGCAACCCTTCTGGATTTTGTTTGTGCCATGTCTCCAGATCATAAAGGGCACCCTTTACTCATAGGAAGAAGTGAGGTCCCCTTCTGATTCCTAACATAGTTTGAGCATCGAGCACATGCTGCTGAGGGTGAAAGCACTCTAATACCACCCTGGGAAAGAGCTATAGAGCTGCTATTGATTTGCTCACATTTTCCCTTCCATATCAGGCAGTTAGCTAGGTGAGCACCACTCCCAATATGATTGGTGTTTAATATTGGTACCGTACTTTGTGTTTTTAAAAAGCTTCAAAAATCAATTCCTCATTAACTTGATTGAAAGGGAAGTTATGCCTCCTCTCTAGGTTCGGAACAGGACATAGATCATTGTGGGTGCTCGATAAATATTAAGCATTTAATCCTCTCCATGTCTCCTACCCAAGTAGGTCACCAGAACGCATTTCCTTAGGGATGAGAGTCATCACTTCTAGACCAATGTTGCTTTCTGTAAATCACAAACTTTCTAAAATATGAAGACTCATATAGATGATGTAAACCAGCCCAGTGGTCATCCAGTTCAGAAGGTAGTGGGGCTTGTTGCTCTCAGCACTCTTCAAATATATTTTGTTTAAATTAATTTTAGGGAGGAAAGGAGAGGGAGAGTGAGAGATAGAAACATCAGTGATGAGAAAGAATCATTGATCAGCTGCCTCCTGCATGCTCACACTGGGGATTGAGCCCCCAACCTGGGCATATGCCCTGACCAGGAATTGAACCTTGACCTTCTGGTTCGTAGGTCGATGCTCAACCACTGAGCCACATTGGCTGGGCTCTCTCAGCACGCTTGTTGGTAATCTCTGAAAAGAAGGAGCTTGAATGATGGAGTTCTCTAGAATTCCATGTCATGCATTACCAGATGTTGAGCAGCATCTCTCCTGGAGAGAAGCAGCTTACACGATAGTAGACAGAATCGTAGGAAGTAGAGGTCTTTGGTTGTAGTGCTACCGTTCTTCTAAGACTATTCCCAGAAAATCACAAATGGCATAGACACATCACGTCCTTTATAGTCTTCTAGATGGAATAGTACTTTAAACTTTGGAATACTTCCCTACATAAGAAACCATGATGTTCATTTTATTCCTTTGAAGTTTCCATAATGAGATCACTGAGTTTGGGACATCTATTAATTCAACCTCTTAGAAAATTTAACCGCAGAATAAAGATGGGCTTGTGTAGGAGCCTGAGAGGGCACCACTCAATCATGCTTTCTGGCTCCCAATCTTCATTTCTCAGAAATAGGTTAAGAGGGTGACTGAGCTGCTGCTAAGACCCAATCTCGAGGCGGAAGATACATCTGGATAAGATGCCTGCCGAAGGCTCAACTTCTCCAAGTCAATGCAGAAAGCTGTGCTGCTGAGGCATTTTTGGGCTGACTCTGGGGTGCAGCATACAATATGGAGTAAGTGCTGTTTGGTTACAGAAAGAACACTGATAAATGTCTGGCCAGTCAGGCCTGACCATGGAGAAGGGGCCAGCACACAGCTCTGAAGCACCTGGCTTGGCACTTTACCATCAGATAGGGACATACGCTTATATTCTGTTTAATGCAGTTTGGACAAAGCTTGAATTCAGTAAATAATATATTACAGTGAAATATTACAATTTATTTTATTTTTTAATTTTAATTTTTTAAAATATATTTTATTGATTTTTTACAGAGAGGAAGGGAGAGGGATAGAAACATCAATGAGAGAGAAACATCGATCAGCTGCCTCCTGCATGCCTCCCACTGGGGATGTGCCCGAAACCAAGGTACATTCCCTTGACCATTATTGAACCTGGGACCCTTCAGTCTGCAGGCCGATGCTCTATCCACTGAGCCAAACCATTTAGGGCTACAATTTATTTTAAGCTATTTTTTCCTTTGCCTGCCAACAGGGTCTATCCACCTGTTTGCAAAGTGTCAGTGAAGAGGGTATAAATTCTTTACCATAAGAATCCAAGAATATTCTATATTTTCGTAATGACATCATTTCACACACTGTGTTTTCCATGAGAGGTTTTTGCAATGCTGTCCGAATGATAATTAAGCCACACAATATGCACGTGAGCTTAGAAGTTTCTTTTCTTTCTTTTTTTCTCTTAGTGTATGGGAGAAGAAAGGAATAACTAAGAGGGAGTAGGCTGGACAGTGGTGCTAGATGTGTAGATATGACACAGGGCCCTGTTACCCAGACTTCTGTCTCTCTCTCTCTCTCTCTCTCTCCTTATTGTTTAAAGTATTACATATGTCTCCTCCCCCCCCCCGCCCATTGACCTCTCCTCAGCCACCCCTAACCCCAGCACATGCCCTCATTCCCCTAGTGTATGTGTCCATTGGTTATGCTCACATGCATGCATACAAGTCCTTGGTTGATCTCTTACCCTCACACTCCCTGCCTTCCCTCATAGGTGGGACAGTCTGTTAGATGCTTCTGGTTCTATTTTTGTTCATGGGTTTATGTTGTTCATTATATTCCACAAATGAGTGAGGTCATGTGATATTTATCTTTCTCTGACTGGCTTATTTTGCTTAGCATAATGCTCTCCAGTTCCATCCATGCTGTTGCGAATGGTAAGAGTTCTTTCTTTTTAACAGCAGCATAGTATTCCATTATGTAGATGTACCAAAGCTTTTTTTTTTTTAAATATATTTTATTGATTTTTTACAGAGAGGAAGGGAGAGAGATAGAGAGTTAGAAACATCGATGAGAGAGAAACATCGATCAGCTGCCTCCTGCACATCTCCTACTGGGGATGTGCCTGCAACCTAGGTACATGCCCTTGACCGGAATCGAACCCGGGACCCTTCAGTCCGCAGGCTGACGCTCTATCCACTGAGCCAAACCGGTTTCAGCACGTACCAAAGCTTTTTAATCCACGCATCTGATGATGGGCACTTAGGCTGTTTCCAAATCTTAGCTATGGTAAATAGTGCTGCTATGAACATAGGGGTGCATATGTCCTTTTGATTGGTGTTTCTGATTTCTTGGGATATATTCCTAGAAGTGGGATTACTGGGTCAAACTGGAGTTCCATTTTTAATTTTTTGAGGAAACTCCATACTGTTTTCCACAGTGGCTGCACCAGTCTGTATTCCCACCAGCAGTGCAAGAAGGTTCCTTTTCCTCCACATCCTCACCAGCACTTGTCATTTGTTGATTTGTTGATGATAGTCATTCTGACAGGTGTGAGATGGTATCTCATTGTCATTTTGATTTGCAGCTTTCGATGATTAGTGACTTTGAGCATGTTTTCATATATCTCTTGGCCTTCTGTATGTCCATGTTCAAAAAGTGTCTAAGTCCTTTGCCCATTTTTTGATTGGATTGTTTACCTTCCTTTTGTTAAGATGTAACATGAGTTCCCTAAAAATTTTGGAGATTAGGCCCTTATTGGATATAACATTGGCAAATATGTTCTCCCATACAGTGGGCTTTCTTGTTGTTTTATTGGTGATTTCTTTTGCTGTGCAGAAGTTTTTTATTTTGAGGTAGTCTAATTTGTTTATTTTTTCCTTAGTTTTCATTGCTCTAGGAGCTGTATTGGTAAAGATATCACTATGACAGATGTCTGATATTTTTCTGCCTATGGATTCTTCCAAGATTTTTATGGTTTCCTATCTTATGTTTAAGTCCTTTATCCATTTTCAGTTTATTTTTGCGAATGGTATAAGTTGGTGGTCTAGTTTATTTTTTTTTGAATGTATCTGTCCAATTTTCCCAACACCATTTATTGAAGAGACTTTCTGGACTCTATTGTATGCTCTTGCCTCCTTTATCAAATATTAATTGAGCATAATGTCTTGGGTTGATTTCTGGGTTCTCTGTTCTGTTCCATTGGTTTATATGTCTGTTCTTATCCAGTACCAGGCAGTTTTGAGAATAGTGGGTTTGTAATACAGCTTGATATCAGGTATTGTGATCCCTCCTATTTTGTTCTTTTTCAAGATTGCTGTGGCTATTTGAGGTCTTTTTTTTATTCCATATGAATTTTTGGAGAGTTTGTTTTAGGTCTGTGAAATATGCTGTTGGTATTTTAATGGGGATTGCATTAAATCTATAGATTGCTTTGAGTAGTATGGACATCTCAATGATGCTGATTCTACCAATCCATGAACACGGTATATTCTTCCATTTGTTTATGTATTCCTCTATCTCTTTTTTCAATGTCCTGTAGTTTCCTGAGTACAGGTCTTTTACCCCCTTAGTTAAGTTTATTTCTAAGTATCTTAATTTTTTTGGTGCAATGGTTAATGGGATTGTTTTTTTTTTCCTTTCTTTCTGTGAGTTCATTATTGGTGTATAAATAAGTCTTAGATTTCTGGGTGTTAATTTTGTATCCTGCTACACTGCTGAATTCATTTATTAAATCTAGTAGTTTTTTTGATGTAGTCTTTAGGGTTTTCTATGTACAATATCATGTCATCTGCGAATAATGACAGTTTTACTTCTTCTTTTCCAATTTGGATGCCTTTTATTTCTTCTTGTTTGATTGCTATGGCAAGCACTTCCAGTACTACCAGACATCTCTCTTTAAACATCACAGCATGACCTCTTTTGATATCCACTTGCCATGAGATGAATGTTTGTGTCCTCCCAAAGTTCATAAATTGAAGTCTTAACCCTCCAATGTGATGCTGTTTGGATGGTTTTGGAGAAGTGTCAGGTCATGAATTTCCCAAACGAATGGGATAGAGTCCCTATAAAAGATGGGAAAGCTCCCCCACCCTCCTGCTCTGTGCCATGTAAGGATACAACAGGAAGACAAGCATCTGCAAACTGGGAAGCAGGGCCTTACTGACACACAGAGCTGCCGGCACCTTGACCTGGGACTTCCAACCCCCGGAACTGTGAGGAGTATCCTTAGTTATAGGAGTTCTGTTCAGCTGGTTTTCTAGGTTGGTTGTTTTATAATTTAGTTGTAATTTAAAAAAATATATTTTTATTGATTTCAGAGAGGAAGGGAGAGAGAGAAAGAGATAGAAACATCAATGATGAGAGAGACTTATCGACCGGCTGACTCTTGCAGGCCCCACACCGGGAATTGAGCCTGCAACCTGGGCATGTGCCCTCACCAGGAATCGAACTGTGACCTTCTGGTTCATAGGTCGATGTTCAATCATTGAGCCATGCCAGCCAGGCTCAGTTGTAATTTTGACATGGTTTAGGGAGTAGGTGAGCACAATGTTCACTGACTCTGCCATCTTAACCAGAACCTAGAACCGGAACCTGGGTGCTGTGTAACTCACCCAGGCTGTGGCATTCTGTTACAACAGTCGGAAGGGACTAAGACAACACTCATCTCTCTGAAACTCTTCCCAGTCACCATTTTTTCTTGTGCTATATTGTGTGGGACTGTCATTTATTTCTAGATAAGGTTAGAGATTGTTTAGTCAAGGAACTGTTACACCTGCGACCCTCCTCTGCTGAGCAGGCATTTACTCTGGGTCACTGTGTGGGATTAAAATGGCCATGACCCTTTCTGTTCAGGGCCAAGGCCTTCTGTAGCTCAGTGATGGATTCTCTGGCAATTGTTATGCAGCCATGCCTTTGCTCACACCACCATTCTGCCTTGCATGCTCTTATTTCTCTTTTCTTTTACTTGAATATTTTTACATTCATAAAGCTTTAGCTTTAGTTGCATTTCCTTTGTGAAACCAGGCCCCTGGCACATATTACCCATACTGTATGTTTGTCCATCATCGCATTCTATGCTATGACATTTCTTGTGCAATTGTTCTATATCAATTGTTCTAATGATAAGACAGTGGTTAACACAAACTGCACAGGCATAAAGAAAGGTTTGAGTTAATTTACGTCGAAGTGATGATTGTAAGCTATCAATCTATTAAAATATGTACAAGCTAAAATATAACATTTTTGAAATATTCAGTTTTTATAATAAGTCATCTCCCCAGGAATGATAAAAAATTACCAAATGCAGAAACTCTTTACACTTGGTCTCCTCCAGAGTCTAGTACCGTGTCTCAAAAGAAGACATGCTTATAAACTGTGGGTTGCTTGATTATTTTCCATATTTAAAGTTCTGCCATCTGCTGAACTATTACCACGCATATCCCATCATGCTTTCCTAGTTTTTATATAGACAGGGAGCCCAGTGAAGTGTGGATGAATTCCTAAAAGGTTAGATGCTGATTGACTGATTAGCTCCTTGGCAAGGAAAGTATTTCTCTCTCACATCATTACAGATGCATGGCTGGATCTTTCAGGAGTCTGTTTTTGAGAGGTACAGAACAGTTCAAACATGTTTCACAGTAGGAAGGTTTTTATTACCATAGAAAGTAGCTTCAAGGCTCCATCAAAATATCTTGATACCCAGGCCATCTGGAAAGGGAGCACTCACAGGTGATTCTCCGACACTCATCATCAATGCAAAGCCCAAGCAGCCCAGGGCGGGATCCCCATGTATCTTCCATTACCAGGAGTTAGTTCCATGGGGCAAAGGGGAAATTCCTCAGGAGGATTTCTGCATTTGTGTCTCCTCTTTTTAAAAGTCAGGTTATTGAGGTGTAGTTTGAAATATTTTTATTGATTTCAGAGAGGAAGGAAGAGAGAGAGACACACAGAGAGAAAGACATCAATGATGAGAGAGAATCATTGATTGGCTGCCTCCTGCATGACCCTGAATGGGGATTGAGCCCACAATCTGGCATGTACTCTGACTGGGAATTGAACCGTGACCTCCTGGTTCATAGGTCAATGCTCAACCACTGAGCCACACCAGGCGGGCTTGAGGTGTAGTTTAAATACAGCAAAACTTCATATTTCCTTTTAGGGTTTATCTTAGCAGCTAAAATGTGAGGAATATGGTGACACTAGGTAGTCACCATATATAGTTCCTATATATCCTTTCTTCCTGGTCAACTCTTCCTGCCCATATAGTTTTATTTGGAATCTCAGGCTTTTGTTAAGTTTTTATAGATTAAAAATAATTAAATTGACAGATATGTCAATCATTTCTGTTCTGCCTGCTCTAGGCACTCTCTTCCCCCGACTCCACAGCTGATCTGAGCTGCTTTTAGGCCATCATATGGGACAAAGTCACCCCTAAGTTCCAATTGCTGAAATGAGTAGGTCATTCTGCAACTCATGATCTTTTTCTTCCTCTATTCCTTTTTTTTCCTCAGCAGTATGCAAAACTTTTTGTTATTATTGAGTGTTCTCCTTGATTACACATCAGAAAGATCGGAGGAGATGATGTCATGAATTGGGCGAATGCGAGGCACCAAGTGAGGGAAAATTTGATTCCTGCAATACAGAGTGATTTTCTGGAAATTTGAAGAACTCATCTCAGGAATCTAAGTACTCCATTTTCTTTTGGGCAAGAACCTTACCCTTTTCTTGCCTGTGTAGTCAAATCAGGCCCGGCCTCACCACATTTCCTCTGCCATCCCATTTGCAGGCAAGCATCAACTGTGACATCATTAAACACTTTGGGCCTGGGGCCAATTGGTCACTAAAAAGGGGATAGAAGTTCCCATTTGCTTATAGTACCTGAAACACCTGGGAACAGCCTGTCATTGCGGCTACTGTTACTGTTATTGTTGCTTCTTGCCAATTCCCTTGAATGTCTTGTGATAGGGAACACAAGAAATTACATTTCAGATGGGGTCATGCCTTTTCTTCTCCTTTAGAAAGGCTTTTTGAATGTGGTGCAGGGGTTTTCAAAGGAAATTCACTAGAGCCTCAATCTGGATCATGACCTTGTGTAGCAGAATGGCGTTTGGCACACGGCAGGGCTGCCTTGGGTCCTGTCCATGCGGCTTAGTGGTGACTACACATGCTGGAAGGTCTTCATCACAACACTCAGTTTCCACCGGAACAGATGGAATGACATTATACACTGTGGCCCTAAGTTAATGGAGAATGATTTAAAAACAACAACAAACATAATAGAAGTTGTACATCTAAATGAGGGTTGTGCCCTTCAAAAGTTGTAGCGTGGAAGGCAATGCATTTAATCCATTGACACTTTTCTGAGCCAAGCAATGTTGTAACTTCTGGTGTGAAGTTGCCTTCAGGGTCTATGGCACATTAAAAATATATAAAGTATTTATTATGCTTTTTCTGGATTATAAAAGTTGTATAGGTTGCTGGCAGAAAGTTTGGAAAGCACAGGGAAGAACAATTAAGAAATAACTGATCCATAATCTTAGCATCCTGAGAAGACCCCTATCAAAACTAATGCACATATCCCTGGAAATTTTTATACATTTGCAAACATTGGGGGTCGTGCAGGAGGTAACCAATAAGTTATTCTCTCTCATCATTGATGTCTCTCTCTCTCCCTTCCTTCCTCTCTAAAATCAATAAAAATATTTCAAACTACACCTCAATAACCTGACTTTTAAAAAGAAGAGATACAAATGCAGAAAAACACATACATGACACATGGATGTTTAGTCACTGAATTGAGTCAGTAATCTTTATACCATCATGTAGGTTGCTTAGAAATATGTTGTGGCACATTGCTTTCAGTATCCTTGATTGTCCAAATATTTTTCTTGAAGTGGACGGATTTTGTTTTTGGAAAGAGTCAGAAGTCACTTAGGGCCAAACATAGTTATCTCCATTACAAAACTGACCATTATGTTTTGGGAAAACCTATAAACTCATGTGACTATAGAATAATAAATTTGGTTTTCTTGGGTTGGTCAATCTGACTTAATGTTATATTCCAAAAACCAAGTTTTATAAATGGTTTAAACGATGGCAAATCATTGGCTTAAGCTTGTGGATATCAAAGGTGCATAGTTTGAAGGAGAGGGTGCTCTTTTAGATATAGGATTTCTGGTTTTATAGTTAAGGAACATGAACCACTCACTGCAAAGTAGGGTAAAGGATTTTCTCCCCCCATCTTGGGGCATCTGTGTTTTAAGTGGTATGGTGACCAGGTAGCATTCTTACCTTTTTGAAAACCATCTTTGGCAGGATCCTGAACCTCTATTATCCTGGCCAGGATGTTAGTCTGATTGTGAAGACTGCTTCTAACTTTATGAATGTTAGCTGGGGTCAACTCTTCTCTACTTTATGTAAATGTATTGTTTTCCCTTGTGTTGGGGCAATCAAAAGATGGTCAGAGGGGGGTTATGTTTTCAAAATATCACCAGTTAAATACATTACCATTTTGAAATAATGAATTGTTTCCAATTAATTAATTAAAATACATTAATAATTTAGTGCAATTATAAAAGAAGACCAAACCCATCAATTAGGACCTTGGAGTTCACTTTCCTGGAGTTCATCATCCACCACCAGGGTCTATTCTACAAATGATGGCTTCCTTGCTAGCCTCTCGGGCAGTTACAGAGATCTTTGCAGGTCAGATATGGCTTTATTAATACAAACATATTGTATCATGAATGGTGACTTAATACTAGAAATTAATTATCTTGATCCCCAACTTTGCTAATCCATATTTTGTCTCCAATAAATGTAGATGATAACTTGGGAAAAATGGAAGTTGGGAGCTGGCTTGGCTCTAGTAGACTTCTCTACCAAGAAGATAAATTACCCTTTTCTGATTTAGCTATCAGACTTCCTATAGACTCCTAAAACCAATTCTTCCATTCTAAGACTTCTTTGGTTTTATGGGGCTTATACTTTGTGAGGTTCTAGATTCAACTATCAGTTATTAAGCCCTATTATGGAGCAGATAGGGTGAAAGCCCATTTTACAAGAATTCTCATTTTATTCCTATATCAATTCAATTTTTATAAGAGGTTCAGAGGGGGGTTAGTAACTGGCCCAAGGTCATACCATTCAATAATGAGGAGGTGGGAATTTAAGTCCAAGTATTGGGATTTCAAGGCCAGGATGTATTCCACATTGCTTTGCTTTCCATCATGCATCTCTCATATGTCATTCATTCATTCAATGCATTTATGCATTTGTTATTTTATGTCTCCTCCCATTAAAATGTCAGCCCCCAAAGGCAGGAACTATGCCATGGTCACATTGTATTTCCATAAGTCTTAATGTAGTAGGTGCTCAACAATGGTTTTGTATTGTGTAGTGGAGAAAGACCACCTGCTTTGAAATTCTGGCTTAGTAACTCTCTAGCTGTGTGATGCTAGGCAAGTGACTCAACCTCTTTGTGCTTGTTTTCTTACCTGAAAAACTGGGAAAAATAATAGTGCTGACTTCTTTGGTTGCTGTGAAGATTAAGGTGCTTAGAATAGAACTTGGTTAAGGTAAAATACTTAAGTCCTAACTATTCTTATTATCTGTTGAATGAATGAAATGTTTGCGTGTCTTTCACATACTAGACTTGGAATAGAGAAGTAAACAGTTCATCGTCCCAGTCCTCCTGAAGGACAGGGTGGAACAGCAGGGTAAGTGCTCTGAGAAAGGAAGTATAGGATGCTGGGCAGGGGCACAGATGAGGGAGGGTCAGGGAAGCCCTTCTGGAGTAAGTGATATCTAGACTGAAATCTGAAGGATGAATGAGCACTCAGGTGGAGGACAGCAGGGAGGGGTTAGGGTCCAGATGGAAGGAAAAAAGCATGTGCAGAGGCCTCAGAAGAGAGAGAAATATGGTGTGCCTACCAATTACAATGCTTTCAGTTGCAAATAATATTAGGTCCAAATAAAAGTGGTTGCAATAGTAAGGAAGGAAATAGTAATCATGTCATTCCCAAGAACAAGAAGCCTAAATTTAGGCATTCCAGGGTTGATTAATCCTATGGCTCAAATATGCCTCCAAATTCTCTCTCATTCCACTTGCCATCCTTTACATCTTGGCTTATCCGGTTGGGTTGGTCTCCCCTTATGGTACCAAGATGGCCCCAGGATGGCGTTATGTGCAGACAGCCACATGCCTATTTAGGAGAGAGTAGAAGCTTCTCAGAAGCCCAGGTTTCCCTTTCATGTCTCAATGGTCAGAATGGCATGCTGTGTCCTCTCTTCAAACCAGCCACTAACAAGGGAGGCAGTGTTACCATTGACTTAGACTGATCAACATTCATTCCCTGGGGCTGAGGCCAGCCCTCCAGAGGGCTTTGGTTGCCTGATACTGGAACAAAATTGGACTTTAGTTTAGGAGGGAAGATGTGAAGTGGGGTGAGAGTGCTATTGGGCAGGCAACTAACAGGAACCCCACAGTTCCCTTTGTGCCCTGAATTGCACTGCTCCTGTACCATAGGGCCAGCCCCTTGAAGCAAGGGAGATGTTGACCTGGGAGAATGTCTTGGCCCCCAACAGGGCATAAGAACACTGTGATCAGATGGTTATAATCGAGAGAAACAAAAACAGTTTCTCCATTTCCTTTTGGACCATGGCAGACAACAGAGAGAATAAGTCCTTGCATTTTAGTGTACGTCTATACTTTTGAATCATTTCCCCTCCATTCCCTAACCAATTTCTCTTTCTAATTTGATGACGTGGGTAGTTGAAGGTAATTGTGTATACATATAGAGGGTAGGTTGGGGTAGGGTAGATAGGAGAAAGAAAAATATAAAGCAATCATGGATCTTAACCTTTCCTGTAGGATAGTGGCCTCCTTGATGAGACCTCCTCCACTCAGATGCTACTGGATCACTGCTGTGGACAGGGAGCTCAGCGTCTCACAAAGCAGCCTTTCTATTGGATGTTTAATCTCCTATGCCTTTGTTCTCTCTCTGAGCTTCTAGTAAAAAAAGCTCTTTGATGTCCCAGGACTCTCATCCTTCCTCTGGATATCTGGAGTTCTACCTGCACCCATAGTCCACAAGTTTGTTAGTTCACTGGATCTATTGCTCAAACCCCAAAGCCCAGGCTTGCTCAATCAATTGCAAACACCTGCTGAGTCCATGGTGGATGCCATGCGACTATAGTCTTATAATCTGCTCATTTTGTCTTAACTTACTTGGCCGATCTGCCTGGATACCAGACCTTCCTGATGTAGGCACTGGGCACCACATGCCTCTTCAGATCTTCAAATCTCTTCAGTTCCTGACATCAGCCTGTTCTGATCAGACCACAGTAACTCTAAGACTGATCTCCACACTGCTCTGCTACCTCCCTACTCCCAGGACAGGGAGTCCATGTGCCTTCAAGTTCTCCTTGAATCCCATCAATGTAAAGGGTGAGGATGGTGAGGATATACCTGTGCATTTGCTGTCACTCCTTGATCAGCCTTGGTCCTGAGCTTGTGTTTCTTGCCTACCCCTCCTCCCAGCACACTGAGGATTTCATGCTAAGGCATGCCTACCCAGCTCCTGGAGGCAGAGATATTATGGTTGCCCGACCCCTTCACTCTGGTTTTCTGGGGCTGCAGACAGGCTTCACTGTGTCTCCCACTTTTCTGTCTGGTCCCCTTAATGGCTAGTGATGAGCACTTGGAGGTGGTGGGCCAGGATGACAATACAGAGCCAAGCTCCAGCCATGATGGTGCTGAGACCTAAGCCTACTGCCACCACTCTCCAGCCCTCAGAGATGGGATAAAGGGCATCCCCCTACCCAATGCTCTTTCCTTGGGAACATCTGGCATGTGGCACACTGGTGTGGCATGGCAGCGGCACCCGCCGAGCCAGAGAGGAAAGAGCCCTCCTGTCAGACTGGCTTTGTGCCTTGTTTACAGCATATTTTTATCTCACTTTCACTTTTGCTTTTTTCCTTCATTTCTGAAATTTAAATATTTGATGTCAGTTCACTTATTTTTATGACAATCCCCTTTCCCTTCCAAAAACAGAGAGTAAAAGATGCAAAGCCCACGGGGGCATCTGTCTCCCGCTTAATTAGGCCCCTTTCCTCTTGCGTGACACTAGCAGTAGTGACTGCAGGCTGTTCTGTTCTACCCCTGCTCCGTCCTGCACCAGCCCTCACCATTATTCCCCAGCACCCCCATTCGGTCCTGCTGAGCCACAGCTGGGGACACGGTTTCAGGGAGAATGCTGGGTCCTTCTTTGAACCTGGGTGAACGACAGGTCTATCCTCTTGCGTGAATTTTATTTTCTGTTTGTGAATTCATTGTAGGCAACCATATCTGAGTATAACAGCTTCTCTTAAATGAGAACTAGCTCTGAGTATGCCTCTTCAAGACCTAGGTCTGAGCAACGAGGCTGGATCAGCCACCAGGATGTGACATTACTAGCCCAGGTTTTGACTCTCGACTTAGACAAGCTCTCTGTGCCCCATCTGGTCTATGGAGGAAAGGCTGTCTCTTACTCCCTCCTCCATGGAGATGAGACACTGTAAGGAGAGAGCTCAATGCTCTCTGGTGGAAGAGAAGGTTATAGATTTCAACAAGGTTGTTGTGATTCCTTGTTGCTCCTCTCAGAGCCCATCTCCTCCTCCTCCAAGCCCTAGTTGGTAGAGGACCATCAGGTTTCCTTTTCACTTCTCCTCTACAGCTTCCCATCTCCTGGGCTTGTACAAAAAGCCTGCAGTGTCCCCTTGGTCAACCCCTGCCCAAGCCCCAGTTGCCCTGTGAAGTGGAGGTTCCTCCCTCCTCCTATCCCCAGCCCCCAACTCTGCTAAGCTGAGAGGGAGGTGTTTTGCCATTGCTGGTGGTGGCCTCACTCCCCCCAGCCCCAATGGCTTGGTGGCCAGAGAGCTGAGGCCCTCCCTGTCTCAGGACCATATGCGGCAGAAGGGCATGTATAGCTGATGCTGGGATGGTGCATTTTTGTGTTCGTGAAATTTCATACAATCTGCCTTACCTTTGAAACATGAATAATGGGGAGGGCATTTAGTTTGCTTTCATAGAAAACATAATGGAGGTTCTGAGAGGTTAAATAATGTGCTCAGCCTCCGCTTAGTGGCTGAATCTGGGTGAGAACCCAGGGCTCCTGACCCGGATATAAATTTCTTGTCTCTGTATCTCACTGGCTACAGATCTGTCATCTCAGTAGAGTGGTCTCTCTGCTGTTCACGTTGTGCCTGACACTGCCTTCGTCCATCCTCCTCACCTGGGGGTCCCCCAGGTTCAGTGTCCTGTCCTTCATTAAGCACTGAGCTGTAGATAGCACAGGTGGTCCAGAGAGGGGATCCCCAGGTGTCTGTGTGGGTAAAAAGGTATGGGTTGTGAGATGTGTGGGTGGGAGGAGGCCGAGGAACACATGTTCCATATTAATCTTTATTTCAATGAAGTTGTTTGAGTTCATGCTTTATTGCGGTGCTTTAAAATAATGTGTTTCTAACGGTGCCCCCGGGGGTAGCACTTGCACTTTGGAGATCCTATTGCTGGAGTGGCTCATGAGACCAACCACAATAATAGAAAATGAGGCACCCCCTGGTGCACCATCTGAATTTATAATAGCAATTTCTATGATGCCCTGAGGCCAGCTCTGTTTGTATTTGAGAACGTAAGAGAGCGTGGCACTGAGGGGGCTCCTCCCTTCCCGTCCTGTTTTGATCCTGCCCTTGGTCACCTGGGCGAAGGCCTTCCTCAGGCCGCTGCATCTGCCCCACATCCATAGTCTCAGAGGAGAGGACCATCCTTGCACCGCGGTGGTCTCTGTGGTGGGGGAGGTGGATGGAGGGGTGTGGTCTCCTCCTGTCTGTCAGCCCTTCCCTCCTCCCTCCTCCTGCCTCTCCACCCTGTGTGCAAAGCAGAAAGGCCCTCTGGGGTCTCCTGTGCCTTCACCGTCAAAGCGGTGAAATATGAAATGACAACATAATGAAATGAACTTGGTCTCATTAAGATTCCAAATGGCTGGCTGGTTTTTTTCCCCCATTTCCGACTCAGCCGCAGACCCACACCATGGTGCAGAAGGCAGAAGTGGGTCAGTGCTGCCGGGGAGGGAGGAGGAGTGTGGCAGGAGAAGCCAGGACAAGGGGCCAGTGTGGTTCAGGCTAGGACAGCAGGCCCAGGGATGAGGCCGACGGAGGAAGAGCTGAATCATCCATCAGAGTTTCTGGAGGCAAGAGCACAGGGTTTGTCTGGTGCCACTGGAAACAGCCTCACAGAAAGTCTTCCTGGACCCAGGAGAGGGGTGGGGTGGGGTGGTTACACGAAGATGAGAAATCCCCACTTCCTAACATGCTACTTAGTGATTGCTCTGCAAACATTTGATGTAAAAAATGAGCAACAGCACCCCCTTCCCTCCGTCCAATAAAAATAAAGCCTGAGTTATCGTGTGTGTGAGCAGCATTTGCACCTGGTTATGCATCCTCCATGGGCTTGTGTGTCCTTCAGCCTCATACTGAAGCCTGGGGAAGGCCATGGTGGTTCATTCATTCCTCAGACCTTACTGACTCCCTACCATGCGCCAGGCACTCTGAGAGGCATCAGAGAGCCAAAGACAAGGCAGCATTTACCCTGGCCTCAAAGACCATGTGGTTTTGTGTGTGTGTCCTGTGACCATGACCTCAACTCCTTGCTTGCTTTTCCAGTGCAGAGAGCATCTTAGGCCATTAGATCTGTGGACTGCTCTCATTTATGAAGGAGTCTTCAGTCACCAGATATTAGCTCAGTGGTTCTCTACCTGGGCTGCTTTTAGAGCATGCTGATGACTAGGCCCAAGGCGAGGGTTGACACTCAGTGCATGCATACAGATAGAGTTGATTGGCTGGACTCATGCCTTACTGGTCAGTAGATATTTAATCATGATCCCGGACCCTACCCAAAACTAATAAAAATTCCTGGTGAGGGAGGCTTAGCCATAGATAGGTCTTTTTAAAAAAGCTTTCCAGGTGATTCTAATGTGCAGTCAGAGGTGGTTTTGGGGGCCAAGACCCATGTGTGGTATTCAAACCATCAAGGCCAGAATGCCACCAAAGTCCCATGAGCTAAAGTTGGAGACAGCAAGTCCTGCTCTCATGCCCCACCGGGGTCCCTGGCTATAAAGTGACGTCATTGCCAAAGGGGGGGGGGATCACTCAATGTGGAGCTGCCACTTAGCATAGGTGAGGGGAGGAAAAGCTGGAGCTTTTAGCATTAGAATCTTAGAAGCAGAAAGAGGCCTGATTTAGTCCCCTCTTTTTACATATCACAAAACTCAGGGTCAGGTGCCTTCTGATTTCTGTGGGGGGTTATCTGATACCTGCCCCAGGTCCCTCAGGCAGCCCACTTGAAAATTCTTTAATTTTTTTTCAATTACAGTTTACATTCCATATTATTCTGTATCAGTTTCAGGTGTATAGCACAGTGGTTAGACAATCATATACCTTACAAAGTGGTCCCCCTAATATTTCCAGTACCCACCTGGCACCATGCATAGTTTTTGACTATGTTTCCTGTGCTGTACTTTACATCCTTTGACTATTTTGTTACGAGAATTATTTTTATAGTTGGAGAATATGAGACAAGGAAGCTGCAAGGACAGGCTTTTTAGCAAGTACCTCTCAAGATGGGGGCATTATCAGGCCAGGAGAAACTCTTCAATCTTTATAGTTGTGCTTAAGGTGTGAATGATTACCTATAAAAACAACTTCCCCTGACAAAACAGCGTTGCTGATGTGGCTGCCTGTGCCGAGGCCGAGGACAACATGTTTGTATCGTGCAGTGGCTCAGAGCCACTGAAGGAAGACACCTCTGTAACTACAGGTTGTTGGCCTCTCTGTGTGCACCTCCAGGCCCTTCAGCTGTGTGGTGGCTCCATGGTACCAATTGGGCATGAACTTCTGACATATTGACCTCATGACCGCACAACTCACATACCCAGGTAGCCTTGTCTTCTTGCTCCCTCTTCTGTATTTCCTTGTTAGAGGACTGGCCCACCGTGAAGTGCCTGCTCTAGGAACCCGTCTCCCAGAACCAAAGCTTTTTTGTTTTGTTTTGTTGTTTCAATACTCGCCCAAGGATATGTTTATTGATTTTAGAGAGATGAAGGAAAGGGTGGAGGAAGGAAGGGAGGGAGAGAGAGGAAGAGAGAGAGAGAGAGAGAGAGAGAGAGAGAGAGAGAGAGAGAGAGAGAGAGAGAGAGAACATCAATGAGAGAAACAAGATTGGTTGCCTCTCATACACACGCCAACTGGGGACTCCCTGAAACCTAGGTATGTGCCCTGACTGGGAGTCAAACCTTTGACCTCTTGTGTATAGGATGATGCTCCAACTAGCAACCACAGAAGCCAGGGCTCAGAACAAAAGGTTTGAAAGACTTTGGCATCCTACACTTGCTTCTGCTGCCTCCACCTGCCACAAGTCCACACTCACCATGGAAGTCCTGGAGTCCTGTCCCAAGGGCTCAGGAACAATTGTTTCTCTTATGTGCCTGGCATTGTTCTAGGCTCTGTCACTCATGCCATCTGGTTTAGTCACTGTAGTTCTGTTAAGCATGACCTCCATTTTACAGACGAGGAAACTGAGGCTCAAGACAGGTAGACCCCAGAGCTGGAAAGGGCAGAGATAAGAAGTTCAAACTTAGTGTAATGCTTCTACTATATGTTTACTGCAGCTTTAACCCCTTTGGTTCTGACAGGCTACTGGGAAAAAAAGAGAAATGACCTGAGAGCAATGGAAATTAGCTGCTCAGTTCTCAGAAATAACTTTGAACTCAGCGGTCATTCAGGGTATAGGACTGTTGCATCTATTAGAGCACAATGCTACCTTTCCCTTCTCTTCCATCTCATTCCATGTGTCCTACATATTCTTCATCTTGTCAGGAGGTGTGGGTGGCAGGAAAAGCAAGATTCTTGGACTATCCCAGAAGACAAAACCCGCTTAAAGCTCAAGACTCAGGAAGCAGATAAATGAAAGCAAAGGACACGGTCTCCCTTGGGCAGAGCAAGGTGGGAAAGTCATAATTCATCCATGAAGTGTCAGCCAAGAAATCTTAAAGGAACTGAGTGAGATGTGGGCGTGCTGCATGAAGCCAGTGATGGGAGATGCATGGAATGGGGAAGCTGGGAAGCTGGAAAAAAGAGCCCAGTATCAGCCTCCCCCAGAGGATGCAGTGATGAGGCAGAGACTGGCAGCCTTCACTCCTTCCTCCAATGGGTCAAACTCAATACTAAGAGTGCTGGGTGTGGAGAACGCAGGTGCTGGGAACTAACAATTGCTCCTAGGTAGTAAGGTTATGAGGGAAGAAATGGAGATATTCCTCTGGCATCAACTTTATCAACATTCTTTATGTGAGGCGTTGAGGAGTGCACCATTCCTAATGGGAGTGTGCACTAACCTTTGCATAATGGTACACAGGGTGATGCTCTGAGTGTAAACAATTTTATACATGTATATTGCTGTGTCTGGCCATTTTTACACCTATACTCACATGTACAGTTACTCTGGGGTGATGCACTGGCACTCGGCACTGGGGTGCTTAAAAGGATCCAGGACATGACGTTCAGTGAGAGAGTAGACAGCTGGTTGGTAAGAATTTTGGAGCAAAACCTAGGACTTGTAAAATCAGAGAGCTGTTGCAATGAGTTCACCAGTTGAAAGGCTAGAAGTTAAGTTAGGATAAGTCTGCTAGGGTAGGAAATATCAAGGAAGCACCTGGAACCCAAAGTGAGGTCTAGAATCTGACAATCAGTTGGAGAGATACCACCAGTGCTCCATGTGAGAGCCAGTGAGGTGTGCACTGATCTTAAAGAAAAAGCTCTGTCCTGGCCCTGCTGAGGTTGTGGTTTTAGCCCTAGTCAGGGAAGTAGAGACTTCAGGCCATTTCTTGTTCCTCTCTCCCCTGAGTTCACCTTGTTAAACTTGTGGGAGAAAAGTTAGTATCTGGAAAGACTTGGTCATTTCCAAGTTATTTATGGTACAAGATTTCAGGCAGAAGATTGAAGAGGAAAATACTCTGGATTTTTGCATTATATTGTTAAATTTTGTTCAATCATTTATTTATTCAAAATCTTATTATGATGTGCCTATGATGAGCACGGAACTGTGTGATATGCTGTCATGAATATAAATATTAAAAAGACTCTTGCTCTTGCCCTGGCTGATGTTTCTCAGTGGTTAGAGCATTGGCCTGGGCACTAAAAGGTCACAGATTTGATTCCCAGTCAAGGGCACTATGCCTAGGTTGCAGGTTTGCTCCCGGTCCCTGGTCAGGGTACATTCGGGATCTCTCTCTCTCTCTCTCTCTCTCTCTCCCCTTCCCTTTCTCCTTCCTTCCTTCCCTTCCTCCCTCCCTTCTACTCGCTTTGAAAAGCAATAGAAAAAATATCCTCTGGTGAGGATGAACAGCAACAATAAAAAGACTCTTGCTCTCAAGGAGTGTTCAATCTAGAGGGGAAGAGAAACATGCAAGCATATAACTCTAATGTGAGTTAAAAATAGCCTTTAATGAGAATAAAGTGAGGGAAAGTGAAAAATTATCATGGGCGAGACTTAGGGGCAGTGTCATGGAGGAGTTGACCATCGATCTGGGCCTTGAAGTGTGGATATGATTTTAATTGAGTGGGGAGGTGAAGAGGAGGAAGTAGTCAGGAGGGAATTTAGGATGAGGGAAGAGCATGAGTAAGAGCATGGAAGTGTCAGAAAGTGTGCAACAAGTCTGCAGAAAGGCAACTTATCCTGCATGGCTAGTATTTAGGGGGCTACTGAGGAGAGGAGATGAGATTGAAAATACTTAGTATATTCAATGAGGAGAATCCAAGTAATTGTATAATCCTCCCACTTAAACTGCCTAGTAGGTAAGGGACCAGAGGGGGGACCAGGTCTAGAAATAATAATTACCTTAAGCACATGCAGTTGCTTCAACGTATTTTCCCTGCCCTTGTTGTGAGAGTGTAGACACCTCTTCTGTGCTTGTAAGATCATGCTCTATTTTCCTTACCTACATACTCTCAGACCTTCCTGAACACTGGTATCCCAGCACCCGACCTCTAGTAGATGTACCTCCTCAGAGCAGCACAGTGGGGCAGGCAGAGGGCCAGGTGACCATTCAACAAATACCACTGAACTTGGTAGGAGGAAGCAGTCATGGATTGCAAATCAGGTGCAAAGTCATGCATTCTGCAAGTCAGCTAGAATACTTTCAGACCCTGGACCTCCTGCTGAAGTGAAAAATGACGTTTATAGGAGGAAAGCTTAGAATTAGTCCTCTAAAATGGTAGTGAAGCAAATTCTGTCTTGGCCCTGCTGTGATTGCGATTCCTCCCATTTCTGTCATTCCTTATTATTGTAACGAGTTCTGCTCTCCAAAGTGGATAAAGTCACCATTCAGATAAGATCAGTTTTTGTCTGGTGCAGCCACGTTGATCTGATCACAGTTTGAGTTCACCTTGGGTATTTAACTTCTGGGGGGAAGGGGAAATAAAAATGCCGATGTGGCACAAAAGTAGCCGCAATCATCAGTCAGTTGTCTTCAGGCTCGCTCTCCGTAGCATATCCTTTGGATAGTTATTGGGATTGGGACACTTTTTACCCCAGCCACCTCTTGCCCTGTTCCAGTATCTGAATTGCAGTGGAGATGGTTCCACTAGAGATCGTCTGTCTGCCATTCCTGGTGGAGTTGTCACTGATTGTGGAAGAAATATTAAGTCCCACACTTGCTGAGCCTCATAGGAACTCTCCGTGGTGCTGAGGAAAACGAGAGGGCAGCTGTTGGGGGCTCTCCGTGGTGCTGGAAGCCACACACTTCTGTAGGGAATTGGAGAGGAAATTGTCCACAAACAGCTCTAAGGATCGTTATTGCCCTACAGGAGGGATGAGATAAAACCAGAGTAACAAGCTGCTGAGGGTTTGCTGGATGGAAGTCCACCCTAAAAGCTAACGACCACATGCACATTTGCTCTTATTCTATGATGCCAACTGATTGTCTTAGAATGCTTTATTGATTTAGTTTTCTTCCTGGTGGTGAGGGCAAAAAGTAGATGGTTGTGTTAATTACAGGGAGTATATTTATGGTTCACCTGAAGCACAAGTATAATGAAAGGGCCACAATTCATTTATTCTTCAAACATTTTTTTGGGCACTTTTAATCTGCCTAGCATATTAAAGGTGCCGAGTCTTGGACAAACTTATAGCTCACACAGGAATCACATGAGCTGTGACTACAGGAAGTCTTTATTTTTTCTCCGACAAGTACTATATCTGGTAACTGGCAGCTCTGGACTTCAGGTAGCGGCTGTAGCCAAGAAGAGACCTGGCATGAAGTCCCGGGGATGCCGGGGCTCTCTTTGTGACTTCCATAAACTGAATGTGAGTATAATAGTGGAGGGCCATTGGATGGCTCAAGGGGGTTCTAAAAAAAGCTGAGGCTACTATAATTCTATATGAACTGAATCTTCATCTTTGGCTGTTTTTAAAACCCTTTAAGACTTGAGAATCAGCTTCCTTCTGGGATCTGGATCTCTCAGTTTGCACAAGGGTCTCTGCACTGATTGCCCGAGGAGTGGGTTGGGATTATGCCTGATGCTGAGGTCTGCATAGGTGTTCATAAAAGGATGTACCCAGCAAGGTAATGGTTATGTATATACAGCAGGTACTGTATTCTGTGATTTGTTATGAGTGCTTTACATATATTACCTTACTTAATTCTCAAAAAAATATTTTGAGGTAGGTACCATTATTATAACTATATCATGCACTGCTAACAGTAGGGATATGTTCTGAGAAATGCATTGTTAGGTGATTTCATTGTTGTTGTATGAAAATCATAGTATATGTGCTTCTACAAACCTAGGTGGTAGAGTCTACTATTGTAATGTATGTGCTGTACTTTTATATGCCTGGCAGAGCAGCAGGTTTGTTTACACCAGCATCACCATAAACAAGTGAGTAATTCATTGTGCTATGACGTTAAAGTGGCTACAGTGTCACTACACAACAGGACTTTTTCAGCTCCATTATAAGCTTGTGAGACCACCATCATATATGTGGCACATGACTGTATTTTATAAAGCAGAAAAATGAGGTACAGAGAGGTTATATCACTTACCAAAGGTCACACAGCTAGTAAATAGCAGAGCCAGGATTTGATACCAGGTAGCCTGCCTCCAGGGTTCTTTCTTTTGGTTACTATGCTATAAAATCCTGAAGATTATAACTTCCTGGGAAGTGGTTCCATGTATCCTGAGGTAAGAAAAGTATTTGGATGACTTGCTTCTCCCATGATTTCATGTTCTTCCTGTAACAAATGTCTGTCTCCTCGTTTTACATTGAGTTACTTCTAAGAATGACATGCTTTAATGCCATTTCAGAAATTTTATTAATATCTTAGCTGGAATTTGACCAAGTAATATTTGTCTCATCATTTTGAAAAAAATTATGCCTGGTCAAGATTCAGGTCCATTCCCCACCCCGCCCCAGGAAAGCCTTTCCTGACCATTCAGTCTAAAATGGCTCTTCCCAACCAAAGGACTTGTATGCATGCATATAAGCATAACCAATGGACATAAGACACTGGGGGGTAGGGGAGGCCAGGGGATTGTCAAGGGCGGGGGGAAAAAAAGGACACATATGTAATACCCTTTGTAATACTTTAAGCAATAAAACAATAAAAAAATAATATGGCTCTTCCTTCCCTGAGCCACTTTTTATTGCATCCTATAGTTTTGTTTTCTTCACAATAGCCTTCTCTCATTGAAAGTATCCACTTATTTATGTACTTTATGGTTTTCTATGCCTGATCCCTATTAGAATATAAGGTAACGAAGACAGGATCTTTGTCTTGTTTACTGCTGTATTCCCACTACTTGGAATGAGATATGATCAATAAATAAACTAATGTCCAAGAATAATTTGGTAGGCTCTTGGAGGAAAATTCAGAGAAAGTTGATAAATTCCTATGGATTAGGAGAGATTTGCAAGAGCAAGTTTAAAAAGAGAGAAAATGTCAGTGTAGGCTTATAAAAAGAAACATGGTTGGGGGACCACTTCCATTCAGCAAGGCCCGCCAGCTCCTGGGAGCCAGAGTAAGAAGGCCTTGGTAGCTATATTTGCGTGCCTAGTATGCCTCACCATTCCACCAGAGTTGTTCTGCATGTTGGAGATTGACATGAAGGAAGGGGTGTGTGTGTGTGTGTGTGTGTGTGTGTGTGTGTGTGTGTGTGTGTGTGTGTGTGTGTGATTTAGGAGAATGAGAAAGTTAACCTGACATAAGCATGTATTCATTTTTTCTTTACTTTTCCAGGAAGTCAAAGGGGCATTTTGTGTCCCCCACCCCTGATGCCTACACTATAGATTTTATCCATCCTCAGCAACATAGTCCTCAGATACTTCAGGCCTTTGCAACCATTCTAAGAGGGGGTGGGATCATCCATTTTCAAAGTGACCCACACTTATTTACATGAATTTGAAGATAAATTGGAGAAAAGGTGATGGGGCATGGAAAAGCAAAGTAAAGAGTTAACATTTAAAAAATAAGAATGTGAAGCTGTTGATACATTTGGATCCTTCAGAGGTGATTTAGTCCTATTTGGTTAGTTTTCTGGATGTCTAAATAATTTTATTTCCCATTTTTGGCATCGATAGTTCTTACATATTCCCTTACCAGAGGCTGCAAAGTAGAGAGAAGACTTGAACGAGTTAATTCAGAGTTTGGAAGCAGATGCATCAGGGCATTTGGTGGGGGAAGAGGTTGATTCTCTGGTCCCCATAGTTACATGCCAGATTTTTATATTTTGAGATTTTCTTAGTCAACAACTTCCTAAAATCTATTTTCACTACCAGTGTGCATAGGGCATCAATCACTGGAATCTGCTTCTCACAGTTACCCTTCACACAGCACTCTGGTTTGCCTCCAGAGCAGCCTTTGATGCAGAACTTCTGTTTGCTGATGTCTGTATTTGCAACTGTCCCTGGGGAATAAAAAATGGGCAGGGTAAGAAGGGCTCCTCAAGGGACTACAGACATGAAAAGGGGGGTGGTCAGAGAAGAGGCAAACTACCTATTGGAAAGGGGAGAATGAAAGTAGGGAACTTAAAACTAATCTCTGTGACCATAAATCAGGGGATAGAGGCCTTGGTGTTGAACCCTTTCGATGGATGCCTTTGGGGGTACAGAGAGGAAGAGGGAAGTGCACAGGTGTGGAAGCCAGAAAGCCCGATTGGAATCCTTTTCCTGACCCTCCTTTCCCAGCCTTACAGAATGTATCCAAGTGTTTAAATGAGAAATATATATGAAGTGTATGGCACAGAATAGATGCTAAACAAGTGGAAATCCTTATGGGCTTCATAAGTGTCCAAACCTTTTTTTTTTTTTTTGAGCATTTTAAAATGTTTCCCTTTCCTTTTTTTTAATTAAATCTTTATTGTTCAGATTATTACATTTGTTCCTCTTTTTCCCCCCCCATAACTCCCCTCCTCCCAGTTCCCACCCCACCCTCCGCCCTCACTCCCCACCCACTGTCCTCATCCATAGGTGCACGATTTTTGTCCAGTCTCTTCCCGCATCTCCCACACCCCTTCCCCCCCCCCCAAGAATAGTCAGTCCATGCCCTTTCTATGTCCCTGATTCTATTATGATCGCCAGATTATTTATTCACTTGATCCTTAGATTCACTTGTTGATAGATGCATGTTTGTTGCTCATAATTTGTATCTTTACCTTTTTCTTCTTCTTCCTCTTCTTAAAGGATACCTTTCAGCATTACATATAATACTGGTTTGGTGGTGATGAACTCCTTTAGCTTTTCCTTATCTGTGAAGCTCTTTATCTGACCTTCAGTTCTGAATGATAGCTTTGCTGGGTAAAGTAATCTTGGTTGTAGGTTCTTGGTATTCATCACTTTGAATATTTCTTGCCATTCCCTTCTGGCCTGCAATGTTTCTGTTGAGAAATCAGCTAACAGTCGTATGGGTATTCCCTTGTAGGTAACTGAGTTTCTTTCTCTTGCTGCTTTTAAGATTCTCTCTTTGTCTTTTGCTCTTGGCATTTAAATTATGATGTGTCTTGGTGTGGTCCTCTTTGGATTCCTTTTGTTTGGGGTTCTCTGCGCTTCCTGGACCTGTAAGTCTATTTCTTTCACCAGGTGGGGGAAGTTTTCTGTCATTATTTCTTCAAATAGGTTTTCAATATCTTGCTCTCTCTCATCTTCTGGCACCCCTATAATTTTGATGTTGGTACGCTTGAAGCTGTCCCAGAGGCTGCTTAGACTATCTTCGTATTTTCGGATTCTTTTTTCATTTTGCTTTTCTGGTTGGGTGTTTTTTGCTTCTTCGCATTTCAAATCTTTGCCTTGATTCTTGCGCTCCTCTGGTCTGCTGTTGGGAGTCTGTATAGTATTCGTTATTTCAGTCCGTGTATGCTTAATTTCTAGTTGGTTCTTTATCATAACATCGAGGGTCTCATTAGTTTTCTTGAGGATCTCACTACATTTATCAGCAGCTTCTAGACAGTTCTTAAGAGACCTCAAAAGTGTGGTTCTGAACTCAATATCCTCCATTGACAGTTTTGTCCTGTTTCTTTGTCTCCGCATTTTTTATGCTTTCTTGGTACACACCCTAGTGGTCTTTGTGCGCAGTCTTGTTGTAGTTAAGCCTTGATTGATGTCAGCAATACCGGGGGTGATTTGACCTCCAGGTTAACTGGCTATGAGAGTCCGCTGTGTCTGAAGTGGGAGAGCTTCTGTGCTGGATCTCTAGGGCGGTGCTAATCTAGCGTTTGCCTGAGGCTATCTGGCAAATGGCTCTGTGCAGGGCTTGGGCGGGCGGGTCCCTGGGGATCTACAGGTTGGGCGGAGCAAGCAGTTATGGCTGCTCTCAGTTCTGTCCCTAGGGGCTCTGCCTCACAGAGTCCCAGCAACCGCTGCAAACCTCGGAGAGAAAGCTGCCTTCGAGTTCCGACCAAAGCCAGACAGTCCCACTTCTCCCGTTTGAGTCTGGGTCCCTAGAGACTCGCCCGAACCTGGAGCTCCGAGTCTGAAACTCCCTCCCGATTGAAAACAACAACCGCACCCTCCGCTGCCAGCCCGCTCACACGCACTCCGCACCTGAGTATTTCACTTCAGCACTGCGCCTCCTCTGAGTCTGGGTATGATATTCTCTTTCCTCCTAGTTGTAGAATTCCCACTCAGCCAGCCTTCCTGTGGTTCTGGATGATGTCCGTTCCGTCTTTAGTTGTTTTTCTGAAGTGGTTGTTCGAGGCAGCAATCTCCGGCGTTAACCTATGCCGCCATCTTGGTTTTCTCCAAACCTTTTTTTTTTTAAAGTTATTTCTCACATATTTATTGAGAACTTTTAAGTCCTAACTATGATTATACTAGAGGCCAGATGCACGAAATTCATGCAAGAGTAGGCCTTCCTTCCCCCCGCTGCCGGCACCGGCTTCCCTTTGGCACCCAGGATGGGCTTCCCTCCCAGCCCCAGCTTCGTCTGGTAAAATTAGCATATTATGCTTTTATTAGTATAGATATGTAGATGTGATCATTGACCTCTTACACTGTAGACCTTTCTAGTGAGAAAAAGAGCAGCAGTCATCTTTAGGAATATTTCTCAGTGACCTAGTGCTATCACTTTACATTCACAGTTGTAACTACTGTGTATCCAGCCCTTGACAGCTTTGGAGGAAGGAACCATACTTATACAAAGAGAAGCAAATGGGCCTAAGTAATGGTGATTCAGAATATGGGGGACCGGGCTGGGATAGAACAGGACAGAGAGAAATAACCTCATTTATGAATTCAGCAGACACATATAGCCTAGGAGCAAAATCTTAGCCCAAGAAAAGGGCTCTGATGGGATTTCCAGGTTGGTCTTAGAGAGAAAGCAGGGGATTGCAAGCATGCAAGCTCTTGAAGTTGTGGGCTGAAGAGGTGAAGATGGAACATATGAAGACTGTGCAAAATGGAAGAAAAAAAGGGAAATCACACGTTGCAGGGAGAGTGGCTCAAGCAGTGGGTTAGGAAACTGAGCAAAGTGCTGGGGGCGGCTGAGTGGTATGAGGAAAGCAGATGGTGATCCTTGAGAAGGAGGGTGCAGATGGCAGTGGTGGTGAGGAGGCAGCGTGGGGTGAAGAACAGTCCCAGCTTGGCCACTTGGGGAGGAGAGAGGCTGGAACAAACTCCACACGCTGGGTGAGCTCTGTGACTCATCGGGCCCCTAGTGCAGTACTGAGGGGGGTGCCAGGGAGGCTATGTGACTCTCTGTAATGGACCTTGGAGATTAGGCACGAATCTAAAACATCCAGGAATTCCCAGTGAGGAAAGAAAGCTCTGTTACCAAGAAAAGGACACAAGCACCCTGCTCTATTCAAATCCAATTTCCCAGGTTAAGTTTCCACTGCCTGTTTGACCTTGGGCAAGTAATCTGGTTGCTGTTGGAGATTTTTTTTTTCACCTGTAAAATAAAATAATTGAGTTAAGTGATACTTAAAATATCCTTAAACTCTAAAACTTTGTGATTCTGAGGAATATTTGAAGGCCTGGAATATAGAGAACAGAGTAGTCTTATTAGTCTACTACGACTACTAGGGTTGCCTGAGAAGAGTAACTGAGAAATAGTGATGGATTCTCTATGCACACCTGTGGTGAAGATAGATTTTAAACAATTGTTGCCTAAGATGTTAGGAAATGGAGGATTTTGGTTTAATGAAATGTTTCTAAATATTGGAGTCAGTTGGGTTGCTTTGTAATGTGGTGAGCTTCCTGTTGCAGGGAGTGCTCAACCATAGGTTGAATGATGACATTTTTGGGGTCATTATAAAAGGAATCCTGCCCCCCCTGCCTCACCTTTAAGAAACATTATAAGACATGATGCTTTCCTTCAGACTGTTGAACATGTGATTAAATGACAAATTGTGGTGAATCACATCACTATGTATTTTTCAGAACATGGCATTTTTTCACATAATAGGTCTTCTGTGGGGGAAAAAGTAAAATAACTGGAAAAATTTGAAATAGTGTTAAGCATATTTCTTTATTGCAGGACTTCTCAGAGACTTAACTATATTAATATGCATTATGGATTTTCTACATATATTTGACAACAGGGTCTTTTCCACGGAGTATCTGGTAGGAATAGTGACCCATGAAACCTACTTTGAGAAACGTTGCTTTAAGTGATTGACATACGTGGCAAATCTTTGCCCCTTGAAAGAAGGCATGACAAAATTTCTCTTATCTTTGCTAGGTCCTATCATGAAGCTTGAATTGGGGCCTAATGTCCTAGGGGAGAGGTAGGATTCTGGATGATTTTGTTAGACTGACCCAGCTGGTGACCTTAGATGAGTCCCTCCTTGGGTCTCATTTTCATCATATGTCAAACAGGGAGACCTATTCTGCGTCCAAGCCTTTTTAGGGTTGTGGTGTCATGATCGAGTCTAGAATAGTAGCTATGGCATTTGAATTTGACTTTGAATCACCTGGGCATCTTGTTGGAGTGCAGATTCCGATTCAGGGTGTCTGCTGTGGTGGGGGTCGGGGGTGGGAGTGGAGCCGAGAGTCTGCATTGCTAACATGCTCACAAGCCATACTGGTGCTGCTGTGGCCACAAAGTAGTGAGGGTCCAGGAGCCACACAGGTGGCCCTTATCAGGAGCATCTCCTTGTATGGAGCAGCTACCAGCTTTCCCTGGAGATGTGGTCTGTGTCTTTGAAAGGTGTTCATGTGGGAAAATAAACCACATATGCATGGTGCATATCTAATAATACTTATAATCCTGTGTCCCTGTAACCAGACTTGCCATAGGCCCCTCCAAGGGAATCCCTCTTCCGCTTCCCTACCCCCATTGCCTATGGCTCCCCAGTCAGTTAAGCTATTTTCTGAGTTTGAGTTAAAACCATTTCAGACATATTTTTAACTGCGTCCTGTTTGGAAAGCTGTTAGCATTTGGCAATCATTCCATCTTCTGCGTGAATCCTGGGGAGGGTGTTTCTTTTTATTCCCCCACAACTGGGCAAAAGTATATCATTTAAAAATAGTTCTAGTGCGTGGGTCAGAGAGAATGGTTGCTGGGGATGAGGAAGGAGATGGGGCGTGGTTTGGACTCCACGATCATCGCTGCTGGCGTTGCCTTTCCTGTGTGTGCTGAGGCTGAGCTGACTGTACAGCGTGAAGGGGTGGGGATGCTCTGAGGGTTGTCCAGCATAGGGAGAGAGCCAATGTGGGGCTAGGGAGGGGCATAGTGTACCAGGCATCAGAAATGAGCCTGCTTGAACCTCTACAAGCAGAGTTGACACCTTCCCTGGCTTAGATCCTGTGACATTCCAAAGCTAGCACATTGCCATTGCCATTATCTGGAAGCTTTTTATTAAAGGCCTCCTGGGAGTAGTACCCATGGGAAGCTTTTTTTTTTTTTTTAAACTTAGCAAACACTTGTATAGCCTTTACACTGTGAGAACCACTGTTTGAGCACTTAAAAAGATATTAACTCATTTAAGCCATACAGCAACCCTATGAGGTAGGCCCTATCATGGTCCCATTGCACAGAAGGGGAAACCAAGGTGCAGGATGGTCAAACAACTCACCCAAGGTGCTGAAGTTTGTACGTGATAGAGTTGGGTTCCAGCACCTGCATTTGGACTTGGACTTGGGGGCCTTTGCCACATATACTATGTATGCTCCTCCCCAGAGAGGTAGGCCCTGCCCCTTTGGCATTCAATCAAAGAGGGGCTCTGCCAGCCCAGTCTGCCTTTACCTATCTGGGTGGGCGGAATGAAATTTAAAACACGTAAGAACCTCCATCATAAATGGAGAAAATGACGATTTGGTTTTTTTGGAAAGCAGCCATCAAGTCAAACCCATTAAACACTCCAAATATACCTGGACCATGTTAAGATTTGACCCCGAAGCAGGAAATTTTAAATTGCTCTGAAAATGATCAGAGTGAGAGGAGATAATTTCCTTCTCAGATTTGTTTCTGGTAAAGTTTTTTGGTGAGATATTTTGTCATTATTAGTGTAAGTTGCTTGCTCCTGGGTGCTCGGGGAGAATGATGCAGGAGCAGGGATACCATTCCACATCCTAGCCTGGATCTTCTGAGGCTGGAGACCCGAGTCCTGCTCTGAGGGTTGGTTCCTCTCAGCTGGCAAGAGGCTGCCGAATTCAGGAAGCCTGCTGGGAGGCTTCTTATTTCAATGAAATAGGTAGGAAAGGAAAGTGAGGGTAGAGAGCTCCCCATTGCTGATGAAAGTTGGAGACTTTTAGCATTCCTAGGAGCTAGCCTTTCTTGTATCCTCTTGGGGGTGGCCGATACCCTGCTGGAATGGGTGCCGGGAGCTAGAAACCTTCCATGGGAGCTAACCAACTCAAGGTAGAAAAGCTCAGGCTCCTCTTTGGACTTATGCCCTCACATGCCTGCAGATCTTACATTCATTTGTTCTGCTTTTATCCTGCGCCACGGTTCTCCTGATCAGGTGCCTGGTGTTCAGAATTCGGGGAGAGCTGCTGTTGGCTCCCTGTGTCCTTTCACTGGCTGCAGGGACAACTCTTTCTGTACAGGTCCTCTCCTTGAAGATGCCAGGCCCCTCTGTGGTGCTGTCTGCACTGCATGGTGCATATCTAATAATAGTAATTAATAAGCAGTCACTTATTAATAATACTGGAAACATTATCATGTAAGTGATGGAAAGTTAAATAAACTCCAGCTTTTTTTTTTGACAGTGCCAGCCGTGCAGCAGAGCTCTGGGGGAGGAGAGGAGAGAAGAGCAGAAGAGATATTTGCAAGAGGCATTTGGGTAAATTGCTTCAAGCCAATAGCATTTGAGGCTGAATTTGAAATCTGCTCAAGAGTAAGGCATGTGGGGACCTGAGACCTTGTCTCTAGTGACTTGGTCTTGGCTTGAGACACCTTTGATATTCTCAGGGTTGGTTGGGGTAGAACTCAGAAAGGAAGAACAGTATGTACACCCATTTAATGGATAAAGAAACTGAGGCCATTCACCATTATCATTATCTTCCAAAGATTATTGAAAGAATCAGTAAATAAAGGAATGAACCTCTACAATGACGTTAAAAAAAAAACTCCCAGCTAAAGCAACCCTTGAAATTCACATTCAAGAGTCATTAGAGCAACAAGAATGTGTATGTTAGGGGTGTTTACCTATAACCCTGATTTTATAGGTATGGTCATGTTTATAAGTGTGCAATTTAACATATTTCAATAAATAAAACAATACAGTCAACTTGCTGTGAAGATTAAATGAGTTAAGCATTAGTGCATGCCAAGTGCTTACCTCAGTACCTGGCAGGGGGTAATAACACCAGTGGCTTATGGCCAGCTTCTGGTCTGATTCATTACTGCCCATACGATTTCAGATATTAAATATTTTAAATCCACTCTGATAATAATTACCAATTCTCTTTATTGTAAACTTTCCATTTGTTTTTATAGATATTTCTAATCTAATCATCACAGGATATGTTTGAAGATGGTATCATTTCCATTTTACAGATGAGAAAACTGAGGCTTGAAATGTTAGTAACTTGGCCAAGCTCTAATGGCCAGCAAATGGTAGAGGTGGGATTTGAACCCCAATGTCCTCTTGGCAGAGCCTTGTGATCTTAACCATGATGCTGACAAGTAGGTGGCCAACAGGGTGATGTGTTGTCATTATTATCATTATATTAACTTAATTATGTTCCTGGAATGTCATGGACAATTTATCCTTTGGAGTGGGAATGAAACTGCTCCTTGCTTCATCCTGAAAGTGCTGGTGTGGTCCATTTGAGAAAACCTGAAACAGACCTGTCCCACTTTTGTTCTCCCCATGAACTGAGTGAAGGCAAAAGCTGCACAGCCCAGGGAAGGAAGGTGGGCCCACAAGGGAAGCTTCTCTCTTAATGGTCTCAGATCATGGCCCCCTCAGCCCAGGACACAGGGGCAAGCGCTGGAAGTCCATTCTCGGAGGTTTCAGTTGTCCCATTAAGTCTTCCCTTAAAAAAATCAATCTCACGGCTGACCTGGCACTGCCATTTGGGCAAACACCTACTATTGCTTTGTACTTCTGGTTTCATCACATAAGAAGATCTGCCTTACTGTCTTTGAAGTTGTCTCTCTCTGCTACTTTGTACATATCCATCCTCAGCGATCTGGAGCTGTCCAGGGGAACACTGGATCACTGGGAGTGAGCAGAATGGTAGTTAGCTAAATTGCTGTGGGGGAATGAGTAAAGTGAGGCCAGAGATTTCATGATAAAAGGCAGACTAAAAGGATACACTGAAGTAATTTCAAGATAACTAACACTTAAGAAGCCCACATCTACATTAAATGGAATGAAATGATAATAACCAGTATATTCAAAATACACAAGGTAGAGTAGATTGGGAAGCAAAAGGGCTAAAAACAAGTGAATGATAGTAATTGTGGCGATACCTGGGTAAGCTAAAATATTAAACCAGAAATGATGAAATAAGGGAATGCTAACTATAGGGGGCAGTCCAAAATTAATAATCCCATGTAAGGGCAGAGGCAGGCCTTTGGGCAGAGGCAGTAGATGTTAGTTAAGCATTTCTGTGGGGCAGGTGTCCTGCGTGTATTTTACTACTTCATTCTCCCAACAATCCTGGGAGTTAGTCCAGGTATTATTATCTCCATTTTTTAGGTGACAATGGTGAGACTTAAGAGAGGGAAAAGAAAACTCTTCAAATCACATGGAATTTAGGTGGCCAAGTTGCGGTTGGAATCCAGACATGTGTGCTGACCTCTAGGTTGACTGCAGATGTGCGGGGAACTTCTCAAGGGGATGTCCTTCCAGGTCTGGGAGTTTGCCAGAGAAGTTCTATGGGGGCTGATACCTACCTGTATGGCAGTGAGTCTTCAGGCTCTTCCTTTGGGCTGATGCCCTCATGTCCCCTAGGTCCCTTGCTGCTGTTCTCAAAGGTGAGTCTTCAGCTGCCCTGGTTGTTCTCAATGTCCTGCTCGATCATGGTGGTTCCTTTGCATGGCTCTTTCCCTAGGAGCTGCAGACAGCTTGCCCAACTCCATGCCCTTGATCCTATGAGCTTCTCCACACGCTGAGAACAAATAAGGTGTATGGGCTTCATAAAAGGCCAGGTAAGGAGGACCTATACAAATCAGGTCTAACATAAGCGGGTGTCATGCATGAAATTGTCAGGCATGTTTGTTTGTGTTCATAATACGTGATGAGTACCATGGAAGTGTTGAAGATAGGGGACCCAGATAAGAAAATGAGATTATGAACTGAAAGGTAAAGGTAAAACAGACTGCGAAGTAGGCTGGGAATGCCAGAATTGCACGTGTCTATCCAAGCCCAGCCCATGCGCCACTGTATCATCAAGCTTGCCTTGATAGCTCCCATCTCCAAATCAATCCTGGCAATCCCACAAGCTTCCTTTACATTGCTTGTTATTTTCCCCTTGCATTTTAGGGATATACCTCTGTCTTCCTCCAAAGCATAGTGGCTACCTTGGGGTAGGGGATCTTGACTTACTCATTTTGTTTCCTGTGAGCACAATGCCCAGTACATGTGCTATCAGATTTGCTGGGTTGGGCAATGCTGGCTTGGCTGGAAGAATGTCCAATAAAAGGCAGAAATGTAAGAACTACTCCCCAGGGAAGGGAGGCATGATAGCACTGTGGTTGAGTAGGCAGGCTCTGGAGTCAGACCTGAGTTCAAATTCATTCTTGGTTACTTCCAGGTGTGTGATCTTGGGGAGCCTCCCCAAAGCATTTCCTCCTCTGTAAGATGGACAACTGTCAAATAGCACTGACTTCACCGGACTGAATGAGATGACCCACGTGTTGGCATGTGCCACGTGCCCAACAGCTATCCATGGCTATTCTAAGGGGAGGTAGGATAAGAAAGGGGGGTGGGGCTGTTCTCCCACTGTGAGGCTCTAGGGCCTGATGCTGAACAAAACGTTGTGTGTGGTGCCACCGACTGTCATCTCTTGTTTAGTCTTGACTGGGGAAATGTTTCCACAGGCACAGACTAGTTAAGCAAAACTGGAGGTGGATTTTGAAGAGTTTGGAGGTGTGTTGGAATTACCTAGGTCCTGAGCTCAGGGTGCAAGCCACAGAAGGGAGTCATTTGCCTGGTCTGCCACAGAACTTGATCTCTGACTCTGTCTGTCTCTCTTAGCTTACAGCTTTCCTGGAGGTAGGGTGGGCTATGCCTCTGTCTTCCCAACTAGGAGCCCTTGGATGGGAAGCCCCATTTATCACCTTCATTTTTATGTCCCCAACCCTCATCCCATGCACCGTGCCTCGTCCTAACAGCCATCCTAAGTGCTTGTGCAAGAAATGGATTTGTGCCCTAGTTACAGCCCTGACTTCTACCAGATGCACAAGAATTTCCCTGATTTTGCAAGGAGGAATGAGTACTTAGGGAAGCTGAGGCACACTTCCAGGTCAGGGTCCTCTGCACTCCCCCAGACTGTGATGAGACACGTGCATCTTTAGTAGTGAGAAGTGGCTTAGTCTATCCATGCTGTAAATGAGGATTTTCTTTATTTTAATTCCTGCTCCAGTTCTAGCCAAGAACCTTCCTCAAGCTGGGGCAAGGAGAGAGCTGAGCTCCTGACACCGTCCCCCTTAGTCTTAGGGGGCTGCAGAGGGCCCCTCTCTGATGGTATCTTTTCAGCTGTTTGCAAAACAGTCAGGGAGGAGGTGAAGCCCTGAGCCAGGCAGCCTGGCTGTCTCTTTAAATGCCTGGGTCTGTGTGGGAGAGGGAGGGGCCGGCTCTGGAGTGCGTGAAATTCCTGGGCTCCTCCGGCAGTCTCAGGCTCAGAGCTCAGCCCTACACATCTCCTCTTGCATGCAACTCACTGAGCGGCAGAGGCGAGCGTATCCTCCCCTCGCGAAGCTGCCAGCATCTCGAACCACCAAGGACCTGCTTTTCGCACCTCCAACACCCTCCTCCCTTCTTCCCTGTCACTCCCTCTCAGAGGGAGAGGAAAAGAAGAGAGAAAGATTCTGGAATTTGAACCTTCCCAAAGAGGAAACAGACCCAGCAAACTCAGTTGATTAAACATCAAACAAACAGATCCCAAATCTTCTGTTCGACGGGAAAGGTAAGATTTGGGGGCAAAGGCAGGCGGGCTGTGAAAGAACTCAAGGTGCTTCTCCCTTCCGGAGGCGGTAGCTCCAGAGAGGGTAGAAGTTTTCAGTTGGGAGCAACCAACCTAGATTTCCCCCCCCCCCCCCCCCCTGAATGTTGGATTGGAGAGCCTTGGCTGACCATGGGATTGGCTTTTTAACTGCCCCCCCCCGCCCCTTCAGTTTCTCCTGGAAGTTGAGTCCTTTTGCTCCAGATGTGCAAAAAGTCAGAGAATGTTTGAGATTTTTAAAAAATCTTTTTAAAAAGTCTTTCTCCTATTTCCCTGGATGGTTTGTCTAAAAGGACACGTGCCCATCACTTCATTTTGGGCAGATACTTTTTTCAACATGTTGTAGCCACTTTCCCCCTTTATCATTATTATCATAATTTCTGGGGAAGGGGCTGATTCAAATGAGAAAGAGAAGAAGGGACATTCTGAGGATCTCAAGAAGACAAAATTGAATTGAGACAGGGATTTCCCGAGCTGTTGAGGAATTGAGGTATATACGTGTGTGTGAGTGTGTTTAAGTGTGGTTTTGGGGGTGGTGGTGGAGGGAGTGGAAGGAGGTGGTGCTTGAGTCTGAAGGTTCAAGTTGGACTCCCACTGTCTTGTGGTGAAGGTGGGCATCCTCAGAGAAGGTGAAAAGGGAGTGTGTGTGAGTGAGTGTGTGTGTGTGTGCGTGCGTGTGCGCTCCTATTTGGATCCGTGACAAGGGAACCTTCCTCTTCTGCCTTCCATTTGTTTATATTAATGATTTAGTAGCAGGCTTGCCTAAAAACTTCCACTCTGTGTAAGCACTGTGGGTTTTGCAAGCTCTCAGTGACCTTAGAGGCTGGTTCGATGTCTTTTTTTCAAGGCATTGTGCTGTGCCCAGAGTTTCAGCTCTTTTCCTCTCTGTTTCTTTTAACCACAAAACTTAACTGCTTTAGAAACATCTTCCTGATGACAAGGGGGAAAAAATCAGTCCCCCCAACACCCATCCCTTCTGAGGCCAGTGATGTAATACAACCTATGGGCTCGGCTGCTTTGCAGGTCACTTACCCTGTGATTACTTGTTAAAAAAATAAATTTCTCCCTTCCTCCATTAAATGCCTTCCTCTTTTGATTTGAATGTAGAAATATTGTCATGTAGCGAGAAAATGATATTTTTGCTAACCATTCTTGGGGTTTAGAGAAAGTAGGATTTCTCTCCCGTGATCATTATTTTAAAAAATTATTTTAATGCAAAGGTCAGGGATCATCCTGAGCTAGTCTAGGATGGAGCAAGACAGTCCAGCCAAACAGGAGAACTGGGAGAGCGGGAGCTGTCACCTCCCTGCTTCCTCTGGCGATTCCCGCTTGGGGAGATAGTTTTCTTTTACCACCACTATCCGCCCCAACATTTTCATTCTTTCTCTGCCCTGGTAGGGAGAGGGGCTCTCCTTGTCACACCTGGAAGACGGTGTCGTTTCGGGGGTCAGATGACCGTTTGCCTTTGTGATAAAGGTTCCAATGGAAATTTGAACTCCCAGTGCGCTAGGTGACTCCATACCCAGGATAGTCTATCTGGGGGCACCTGGAGGTTAGGTCTGGGGAGCCCAAAGAACTCGCCCTTTATGAATCTGCCATTCTGGGTAGAGCCTCCCTCCGTCATTCAAGGGCTTCTGCATCGCCTTGCAAGTTAAAATGGTCCCGCTGGTTATGATGGGCAAGTTTACCTAAGGGCTACTGGGTACGTGGCAGAGGGATGAAGGGGAGAGAGACATAGCCAGGCTGGTATTTTTTTTTTTAATCTTCTGGCTTAATCTGCCTAAGTCATATTGGGGCAAACGGCATTTCAGACGGGTGCTGGTTGTGCAAAGATATTCCTATTGTTTGATTTTTTTTTGGTTGGGAGTGGAGAGTAAGGGCTCTTGGCCCATTTTCTGCAGCCTGGGGTTCATCCTGCGAGCCAGTCTTCCTTCTGGAAGAGGGGAAAAAAGGTTGGATGCTGGAAGTTCGCTATTAAAGTGAGCAACAGGGCTGGGTTAATTTTTTTTTTTAAAAAACAACCGGACTGTGCGAATGCCCTTTTCTGGAGCTTTCTGGCCCTTTCTAGTGAAATAATAATTTTTAAAAATTGTTTCTTAAGATGAAGGGGTCAGAAATCAAAGGGATTCTAGATTTCGAGAGACAACCACGTCTTCGCTTCTCTGGTAGCTCCCTGTTATTAATTATTGGGGGTTTGACGGGAGGGGGTCTGGCCTCCCTTTGTTGATTTCTTTTTAATGGTGTTTCTACTGAATATGTTGATGATTTGCTGCTTATATAAGGGAAAGGATGTGTCGAGGTGCGTTGATGCTTGGGGTTTTTAGATCGGCTACTGAGATTGGGTGGCGGTTGGTGTGTTTGTCGATGTGCATGGTAGGAAGGTCTTTTCTTTTGGGTGCTGGGGGACACAGGGATGGTTGGAAACGGTAGATGAGATACAGGGAATGGGGACAGGAGGGGAGACGAAGGTGAGGTTGCAAGTCACTGGTTTGCAGAATTTCTCTCCTGCATCCCCCTTTCTCTCGCTCCTTGGGAAGAAAAAATCCATTATCTCTAAAAACACATTATTCTTCAATTGGCCTGTTAGAGAAAAAAAGAGAGGGAGGGGAGGGGTTAATTTGGTGAGGGGGCTTGGTTGTAATTAGCCCACTGCTGCAAAACTGAGATACAGAAACCCATCGGCACCAGCTTTGGGGCACAGAGAGGCAGCGGAGAGATGGGGGACGGGTTGTCAGTCTTGGATGAACAGTGGAGCGGTGGGGTTGGTGTTTGGGTATTGTGTGTGTTTATGTCTCTGTGTGCATGCAATTTTTCCCCACCCTACCGCCAATTTCCCCCTTCATCCTCCCCCAATTCTGCCATGCTCTTGCCTTCTATTTCCACACCCCCCTCTCCCCTACCTCCACCCCTCCCCCTTTTCTCTAGCCCTTTCCATCTCGATGAGAAAATTCTGATTCTGATGGCTCTGCGGCTCTTTTTTCTTTTTTGCAACACAACAGTGGTGCGATGGCCTTTCCTACATGCCACACGGATGCAGCCTTCTGATAGGAGGGCTAAGTCGGCACATCTACACACGCACTTGCACACGCTCTTACACACACACTCTCACACGGATGCAGGCGACCAAAGGCTTGGTTTCGTTTGGTTCCATCCCCCTTTATGGCTCTCCCCACCCCTACCTCCACCATGGCTCCTTTCCGCCCATCTTCATACGGGAAATGCAGTACCATTATCCACGTCTTCTCCCCACACCGCTCTCTTCTTTCTTTTCACCATTATTCTTTCCCGAAAGCTGTGGTGTGTCGCAGTTCATAGGATTAGCATGTTGGAGAGTCTTTGGGGGAGGGGCCCTCATGAAAAGGCGATTGGAATGGGAGTAGATGACATTAATGATTTTTTTTTGTGTGTGCCAAATAAGCACCCGGTGATAATGATCCAATTTAACCATCCGTGTAATATATGTTTGCGGCACATCAGAGGAAGGTTACCCAGGGAAGGCAGTCTGGACTGGGTCACCTCTGTGGAGGTTTGATGCCTGGACGCTAGGACACAGCCCCCCTGCCCCCCACACCCACACATGTGTGATCTCTCACACACCCCGGCACACACAGCTCTGCTCAGTGGGCTGTGTAAAGCCAGAGGGCACTGCAGAATATCCCGGAGTGTGGTGGTTTGTTGGGAGGATGGAGTGATGTCTTTGTCCCACCCAGCTCTGGCTCTACTGATGTCATCGGGTCTTGAAATTCTTGGTGGCCTTTGTGTTGTTTTCGGTGAGGGCAGGAGGGGTGTTTGTGTTGGTCTGGCGCCGGTGTGCCTCCAATTGGACAACATGGGATCGTCCACACCGAGCGTGTTGTTGGAGCCAGAGGCTGTCTGCCTGTGTGTGCTGCGTGAGTGGGTTTGTTGGGCATGTACGTGCGGATAGCTCTGGAGAGGTGTGGGGGCGCCAGGGGAGGGCAGCTTACTTTCCCTCACTCGGAGGGGGAGGAAGGCAAAAAGCGGAGGTTTTAAGTGGGGGAGAGAGGCTACAGTGGAGTTGCAGGTAGTTGAGAAGAGGGTGGAGGGGGAGAAACCGCTCTGGTCCCCAGTGGGAAGCCTGTGCGGAGCGCCTTATGAGATCCCCGCGGCCCCCAGGCCAGCCCGTGGGCGGATGGTGTGCACGGATGACTTCGGGTGGATGCAGACTGAAGGTGGGCGAAATTGAGGGCTTTCCCTGCCTTCGGGAGTCTGGGCAGAGCACAGGAGGATGGCCCCGCTCAGCACGCTTTCAGCGTTATCAGCCACCTTGCGGTTCGGCCTCGTTGGAGGCTGCAGAGCTGCAATCGTCCTTCGCCCGACAGGACAGCAGCCCAGCCCAGTGCGCTCCTGGCTCGGCTGCCTTAACTACCAGACGCCATCTTCCCTTTTCTTTGGCTGAAGGTGTGCGTCTGTATTAGCAATTATACAGGAGATTGGAAAAGATGTTGTCTCAAAGAGAAAAAAAATCCTCAGAGCAAGACGCTGATTGTCCTTCGTTTCTGACGTCCGTCTCCCTTCCCGAGGCTGACCTTGAGGACTTAGGGAGAAGGGGTTACGTCATTGCCAGAGAAAGGGGAGAAGTGTGGAGCAGGATGCCTCAGGGGCAATGACTGTGCCAAACATGGAGAATGCTTTTGGGATGCTCGGGCCCATTCTCCTTAGCGACCCTTATGTGTGCATGGGAGACTTGCAGAAGTAGAAGCGCCCCTTCCAAAAAGTGCATGAGAAATGCAGCGCTGGCCTGGTGCATCGGTCTGCTGTGGTCAGGCCTATGTCCCCCAGGTGTGCTCCTGTGTGGAGGGGGCAGCTGAGCCACAGCTCTGACCCTTGAAGCCGGCCCTGGCTGCTCTGCAGATGACCAAGTGCAGCATTGTGGCTGGGCCTGCAACAGGTGACAGTACTGGGCTTGGCAGGGGCTGTACTGGGGCCTGCTCCTCACTCCTTCCTGCAGGTTTCTGCTCTAGTGATGCCTCCTCAGAGAGGCCTCTCCTGGCTGGCTTTCTAAAATAGCCCCCTCACCCCAACTCCAGGCCACTTTCCAGCCCATTACCCTGTCTTTAATTCTAATGGGCTGATCACTACCTAATACCATTTCTATATGGAAGTGTTAAACTGATCTTGTCTGTCTTCCCCTCTAGAACACAAGCTGCAGGAGGGCCTTTGTCTGTCGTGTTCAATGAAGTGTTCCCAGTGCCTCGGCACATAATAGATGCTCAGAAAATATTTGTTGCTCGGAGGAAAGAACCATATGGTGTTAGGGATCTCTTTTCTTCTCTAGCACCTTGACGCCTGTTTTTGGGGAAAGCTGAACTTTACCTCGGGCTGTCTTACCCCTGCCTACAAGTCCAAGATATGCTTGAGGAACTGCAAAGTGTTAAATTTTCTGAGTCATATAGAAAGGTCTTCTCCATGCCTGATCGCAGTGACTCTGCCTCCTTCCTGGTCCCTCTAATATTAGTAATCATCCCCATAATCATCACAGTAGTAGTCATAGTAGTTTTAAAGCTACTATTTCTGAGGTACTTAATTTATACCAAGTTCTCTACGAAGTATTTTTTTCACTTAGTGAAAAACTCAATGTAATATACTATTAATACCTCTCCTTGACAGGGGAGGAGACCAAGATGTATATAAAGTAAGCTAGTAAAATGGCAGATCAAGGATTTGAACTCAGATCTATATTATTCCAGAGCCCAAGTTCATGATCCTTACATTGCACTATTAGAGGTAAAGGGAAATGAACTCACCATTATCTCATTCAGTGCCCTCAAAAATAGATGAGAAAACTGAGGCCTAGAAAGATTAAATGCTTTGTCCAAAGTTGTATGCCAATTTTGTTCTAGAGACAAAGCTGGAATCCAGGTTTCCTGGCTGCCCAGGTAATGCTCTTTCCACACCATCATATTGCCTATGAGATGTGCACCCTTTCTTATTGGGTATTGCGCTGGTGCCTGCTTGGGGTTCCCTTCAGTTCCCCTTCTTCCTCAGTCAGAGGGGAGTGGAGTATTGGTGAGGTTGGTGAGAGTAGTTGCCTCTAGAGAGGGACGACTACTCCTGCAGAGCTGGAGGGAGTCTTGAAGAAGACTGGTGGACTCCAAGGTCACTGTTGTCAGAGTGCTGGTCAAGGTTGTGTTCTGAATGTGTTGGAGGAGGAGACCTGAGTGGGGTGATCCAGGTTCTCAATCCTTTGTAGCCCTGCCCATCAAGGTCACTCTCAGATGCAGCAGGGGCCCATTCAGAGGTCCATATAGCTGGTGTCTGGGTCTGGATAACCTGGGAGTTTGTGTGCTTCTCGCTTATCCCTGTTTCTTAGAAAAGGGATACTTAAGCCCAGACATTAGCTTCAGTGTGTTTTGCTCTGTTTCCAAAGGCTGGCTAGAAAACATAATGTCATGAAATGTGGATGAAGGGATCTTAATCAGCCATTCTGCCTTGGCCTTGAATCAGGGAGGGGTTAGAAGTCCTACCCGTGTGTGTGTGTGTGTGTGTGTGTGTGTGTGTGTGTGTGTGTGTGTGTTGCATGGGTTAGTGATGTGGGGGGAAGGGAGGTCTGCAGTAAAATGAATCCTGAGAACCAGGGAAGTCTTACCTTTGCCAGGACCTTGAGACAGAGCATGCAGCCATTTCTCTGTGACCTTGAGATGGAGTGACCTGATGCCCTGGTTTGTAGAGATAGTCTCATTTAGGCCTTTGTCCTGGTGTAATTATTAACTCTCAGAAGTGTCCTGGTTTGGATGATAAAATATATGGTCATCCTTCTTTGAGATGACATCACCCGTTTTCTGTTAATGGGATAGAGGGGGAAAGGGGCATGCCAGAGAGGAAATCCAATTTTAGGGCAAGAAGGTATCTGAGAGTAGAGGCTCTTTCCAGAGATACTTTCACTTGTCCACTCTTTAAAGGATTAAGATCTGAATCTTCTGACTAGTCCTATTACCAACATCACTACTACTACTCTCCTAACTAGTCTTACTACAACTACCTCTACTAGCCAACATTTGAGTTCTGACTGTGTGCCGAATACTGTGCTAAGCACTTGGCATGCATTATATCACTTAATCTTCCCACAACCCTATGAGGTAGGTACTGTTATCATCTCTATATTACAAAAAAGAAACTAAGGCCTAAAGAGGTTAAATAACATGTCAAGGTCACACAGGTAGAAAATGGCAAGGTTATGATTTGAACCCAAAGATCCCCTAAGCCTGGGAACTCACTGAGCACCTGGCTCGCTACCCAGACCTGCTGAAGATGTTTCTTCCAGTCAGGCACGCTAGGCTTAGGGACAGGAAACTGCTGCCCAGCAGTGGCATTGCTGGTTACCTTTTTGATGGCACTTTGGAAACTTTCCCATGGTGTCTCAGGTACCTTCTTCCCTGCTCAGGCCCCTTGTCAGAGGAGCAGTTTGGTTGTTTGGGATGGTGGTGGGTTGGCAGAAGGCACACAATCTGCAACCTGTCTATCTCTGCTTTGCTCTGTGGCCCTGTTCCCTGATGGACTTACCCTCCCCATGGCCCTTGTAAGGGCCTGGCCCTCAGTGGGAGATGCTGGTGAACGGACAGTCATTTAACACCTGCTGTTAGCAGAGCATTGTGTTCTGCTCTGTTTCCTTTAGGTACTGTCCTCCCTCATTTGCCTGATGAAAAACCCACTGATCAGAGTGGGGTTCCATATCTAGGATAACACAGTGAGAAGTAGCAGACCCTGGGTTCAAGCCTGGGTCTGACTCCAGAATTCATGCTTTCTCTGAGACCTTGCACCGCTCTCTACCCTGAACCCTGGAAAAGAGGGGGTGGGAGTTGGAGCACCTAAAATGGGTATGAGAGGAGCAAATTCTCCAGGGGGAGATCTTCAGGTCAGCTCCTAAAGTCTGAGGTCTGAGAGGGTCCTCTGGTGGTCCACATCATGGTCAACCACCCCTGGGCCTCTTTCCCTCCTCCAGCCAGGGCAAGAGAGCTGCTGACCCCCCGGCTGGATGAGGGATGGTCTGGTTTGGAGGAAAAGGGGAGACAGGACCATCCACAGCCTCACAGATAGAAGCTGGGCCGGGGGAGGGGGGTGATCAGAAGATGCCTCTTCTCCCATGGAACAGAGGACACCAAATTCCTCCTCCTTCCCCATGTGTCTATGTCAGAGGGTCAAGAGTAAGAAGGGATGGGTGGCCTCTCTGCCTAGAGACAAGGAGCGGGGAAACAGAGGGAAGAAGCCAGGATCCCCCAAGATTAGGACTTCAGGGAGGAAGGGGGAATTTCTTCTTGGTTGAGACTCAGGGAAGAGCAGAGCCTTTTAGTGGCTAAAGGGATGGTCTGTAGCCCCCAAGCTGAGCTGCATTAGCTTCATTGCAGCCTCATTGAAGACTGTGTTTATTTTTCCAATAATGTGTTAATTAAACATCGATTTCCGGGTGGAGGAAAGGGAATTGGATTGCCAGAGCTAAATGGAGTGAGGAGGATGGGGAGCTGGTGAGAGGGGCCCCAAGCTGGAGTCAGCATTCTTTAGCACAGCCCAGGAGGGGCATTGGGGAAGTGGGGCTGCCTTTTCCCCTGGCTCCAAATTTGGAATTGTCAACTCCTCATGGACCTGCAGGAGTCATCCCTTATGCCCTTTGGCTATCAGAGGGGGTGGGGATGGTTCTTTGCTGAACCTCAATTCAAGGGGGAGAAACACTTGTTACCCTCCCCAGCACCTTTGGTTTTTGAGTGACTCTGGGCTAGGCCTTGTGTTGGCAATCTACATAGGTTAGCTCACTGGTTTTTTGAATGAATGTGAGTTAGTACTTTCATATCTCCACTTTGAAGATGAGGAAACTGAGGCTCAGAGAAGCTAGGTAGCAAGTTAGAAAAGGGCCCCTAGAAAAGTAGTAAGTATCCGAGGTTGGCAGAACAGTTGCTAAGGGTCCAAGCCCCTCTCAAGGAAGAAAATAATGAAGCATCTAGTGAGCAACCATTTCACATATTGTCTTTGGCTGAGATCGACTGAGCTTTGATTGTTCCAGCAACTGTGTTACGTGCTTTGTATGTAAGTTGTGAGGACACAGTGAACTAGTGTTAGGTAATGTTATTCCCATTTTACAGATGAGGAAAGTGGGGGTGGGCAGGTTAACTAACTTGCCTGAGGTTGCAGAGTTGGTAAATGGAGGAGCTGAGATGCAACTTCAGTAAAGGGGACTTTAGGACATTACAGTTGTGTTCTGTTGTGTCACGCACACAAAGGACACTAATGTCCCTGCTCACACGTCACTTATAACTTCTAGGGGATAAAGATGTGGGGCTTTTAGGATGGATCCTCTGACAAGATCCTGTGCCCCAGAAATCCAGGGTCTTGTGATGTCAACCCCAGTGTTTTTTCTTTCTCAGGCTGAACCTCTGATGGGGTGGAGGTTGTTCCAAGAGCTGGTGGTGTTTGCGTCTGCACTGGTGAGGTGGGAGCTGGGCAGGGAGGATAAGTTAGAGCAGTCGTTCTCAAACTTTGCTGTACAGTAGAATCACCGTATCAAAATCCCAAACCTATGCTGCATCTCATATCAACTGAGTCAGAATCTTTAGGGTTAAGACCCGGCATCAGTATAGTTTAATTAAACATTCCCACATGATTCCATAAGGCTTGCCAACCAGTGTTTCAGAACAGCCTCGCCACAAAGCAGGTGTCTGCAGGCTGGACCAGCTTTCGCTTTAAGGGTTAGGTTAGACATGTGGAGGTAATTGGTTATACACACCCAGCCTCCAGGGGACAATGCTTACATTGATCCATTTTCTTGTCATTAGAATGATACTTTTCAGGCTTTGGCATGCACTAAAATGTCTGGGGAGTTTTTATAAAATGCATATCCTCAGGTCCCTCTACAGATGAGATTTAGGAGTACTGGAGCAGGGCCTGGGAATATGCATTGAAAGCAAGCACTTTCTGTGGCTGGGTGAGGTGGTGACATCCAGGGCCAGCCCCAGAGCCCCCTGTGCACACACATGTGAAGTCTTCTCTCTTTGGAGGAGGAAAAGGTGAGGATAGAGACTGCTGTGGTCACCCACTGCTCTGTGAGGTGTGACTTCCTTTGCCAAGGACTGACTGTCCACTGTGGACATGGGACAGCCTGTCTGCCTGCCCCGGGTCCCTGCTGCCCACTGCAGAACTGTGTTGAGTGCCCTGTGTGCAGGCAGCCCTGAGGGAGGAGATGATAAGCCTAACCTGGAAATTCAGCTCTCTTCGCAGGTTAAAAAAAATCAGAGTAAGTCTCTGCACAACTTGAGTGTTCGGAAGTCTGTCGGCAGCATGCATCCTGAGGCTTCCCCGGGGATCTGTGAAACAGCTTCTCAGGGGCTCATTTTAAGCTTTTCTTCCAAAACTGTCAAAAAATTGAGAGTAGTCAGAGGCTCTCAGAGCTGGAAGGGACCTTGGTGATCATCCATGCCAACGCTAATATTCTATTCATTTATTCATGCACTTATTCACCCAACAGATATCTACTAAATACCTACTCTATCCAGGCACAGTACCAGGAGTGCAGCCACAATCAGGGGAGACATGTGGTTTATCCCTCATGGACTTTAAGCTTGAATGGAAAGGCAAATATTAAACAAAACAAAGAAATTTCTAATTACAAATTATGATGAGTGCTCTGAAGGAAAGGTACTGGGGACTCTGGGAATTATGGGGACCTAATTTGAAAGGATAAAGTCAGGGGCAAAAGAACAGCTAGCACTGAACAAGTGCTCACTCTATGCTGGCCTTAGGGCGAGGGACTCACGTGTGTCACCTCACTGAATCCTCACAATGAGTCTTGAAGGGAGGTGCTGTTGTTATCATTGCCTTGTTACAGATGAAGAAACTGAGGCTCAGAGAGGTGCCCAGGCTGGGACTAAAACTGAAGTCTGTCTGACCTCACCCTCTAACATCCCATCTCCGAGTGGGAAAGTGGCTCAGAAGAATGAGTATTCATTCTGAGAGCTGAAGGAGGAGCTGAGGGTGAGGAAAATCAGAGAAGTTAAGAAAATGCTGATTATCCTGGCCACATATGGAACTCTCTCAGATGCCAAGTGATGAGCAAAATGATTTTCCAAAATTATCTCTCTGAATCCCCACAACTAGGGAAAGCGGGAATTCGTATCCCCTTTTGCAGGTGAGGAAAGTGAGGCTTGAGAGGTTAAGTTCACAGAAGGTGGGCCTCTCTGAATTCTGCCTTGTCTGGGCTGCTTGGACCTCACCTGTTTGGCAGTGCTGGGAGTTCCCCCCAGAGTCCACAGGCCTGCTTGTTCTGGATCAGAGAGAACCCAGAGGAAGGAGGAAACAGGGGCCTCTTTGGGGCATGGCTGCCCCTCTGTGCTGTGAGGGTTCTCCATGTTTCTTCCCGCTGTAAGAGCTACCAGGCCAGCCTCCTTCTAGGTCTATTGGCCCAGGAGCCCATAGCAAATGTTTGCCCTCTGTCCACCTCTTCTCTTCCTCACCTGTTGCTAATTAGTGAGATGCTAGTCACCTAAAGTTCCGTCCCTCCTCCTCTGTTTGGTGTCTTCCTGACCACCCTCCCTGTGGGTTCACCTGAGGTCACCTCTGCTCCTGAGTTGTGTGGGCCCCTGGCCCACCTTGAGCTGCTCTGCTATGAATAGAGGGGAGGTGAGCTGGGAAGAAGGACAAGAACTCAGGCCATGGACTTGGTCTAGAGCAGTGGTTCTCAACCTTGGCTGCACATTAGAATCACCTGGGAATCTTTTTAAAATCCTGATTTCTGGGCCTCGTCCTCCGGAAATTCTGTTTCTTTGTTACTAATGTTGTGGCCCCACTCCATAACAAAGAAACAGAATTTCCAGAGGATGAGGCCCAGAAATCAGGATTTTAAAAAGATTCCCAGGTGATTATAATGTGCAGCCAAGGTTGAGAACCACTGGTCTAGAGCAATAAGGAGAGGCAGGAAGATGTGGGAAGATAAAGGAGATGTGTTAATGGGGCACTGATCAAATATTAAATTCCTGAAAAGCTTGCCAAGATATGGGAATTAATTTTTTTTCAGCCTCCTGCCCCCACCCTGGAGGTGAGGGAATACACACATGTAGACAGGGGCTCCATGAGATGGAAGTTTGTCCATGCCCTCCCTGGATTCTCTTCCAGGACTGATGGGATGGTTCTGGCAAGGTGGATGCCAGAAGTGGACAGGCTAGCTTCCTGTCTGCTTTTCTCCAAGTCTTAGAGGAATGGGGGCTGCCTCCATACTGTGACGCTGGTGAGGTGAACACTTGAAGGCGATCACTCGACTCCCCTGAAAAGGGAAGGCAGGGAGGCATTCTCTGAGAAGGGGTGGGTGTGTGGGTGGTAAGAAGTTCGGTTTCTGTGTAGGTTGTGGATTTTGGATGACAGTCACTCTTTCTTTTTTTGTATCTGTGTAGTTATTTCTTTTTTCTTCACACCAGTTAACTCTTTATAAAAGTAACTTAATGATTTTATTACAAAATAATATGTTTGTTACAGAACATGTAGAAAATACCCAAAACAAAAAGTCACCTGTAAGTACCCCCTCCAGAAATTACTAATGGGAAAATTTGGTTGCTGTCTTTCCAGCTTAATTTTATAAGCATCCACAATCCAGGGTGTGCTATTTTGTTTGAAAAGAAGTCCATTCACTAATTTAGCAAATACTAATTGAGCGCCCCCTCTGTGCCAGGCATGGGAATCATGTTTTGGAAGCTGTCACACTAGCTTGATTTTTCACCTACTAGTAAAGATGCATCATGAGCCGTTTTCCACAACAGCTACTCATGGTGTTGAGCTTCCAGATTTAGATTTTGGGTATAATGAGGCAGCTGACAAATTTTGCCATCTTAGGTTTTATGTTTTAAGAAGGAAGAGAGGATTGCCAAACCTCTCTCTTTGGCACCTAAGGCAGGCACCATGTTAGCCTCCTTGGGAGAAAATATGTCCCTTTACCTAGGAAATAGGGAAGAGATAGAAAGCTTACAGGGTGGGAAAAACTCTAACTCTTTTTTAGTGTTAGAGTCTTGGATTTCTCCAAATGAGGGGTTGGGAAAGTAGAAAATCAATTTTCTTACACAGAATCCTAACATCTTAGAGAGTGGGTGGAATGTTAGAGCATGGCTAGTTTACCTTCTTCAATGTAGAGATGAGGGCCAGGAGCAGTTAAATGACTTGCCCAAGGACATACAAGTGGTTAATGGTACAGCTGGGACTGAAACCTGGGGAGCTGAGCTAGGGAGAGTTTCACAATGGTTGGGGGTGGATCTGATAGAAGTGGTTCAGAGAGAGCCCTTGTGGGCACATGAAGGGACTCCAGTGGCTTGCTGAAGTTTGAATATTATGTTTAAAGGAGGTTTGCAATGCAGTTTTGCTTTGCTGATCCCCTACTGATCTCCCACCCCTTCCTTGTCCATAGTGTTCCCCAGGCCATCATCTCTCAAAATGTGCATCTGTGGTCCCCAGAGGTCTGGGAGATGAGAGAGGAAAATGCCTCTGGAAAGCCAACACTACTCACAGACCAAGCTGGCCAGGTGCAGACTTCCACAAATTCCATTTTGCAAACATCTACTGGGTACTTCCTTTACCTAGGGCATTGTGTTTAGTGCAGAGGAAAGTAATGGTTGGCATTCTCTAGTGAAGGGCCTCATGAATGTATGTAATCTTAGCAGGAGGCCTGGGTCTGGAATAGAAGGGATCATGTGTATTTCCAGGGAGAGGATGGGGGTTTACACGGAGAATATGGTGGTTTCCTTAGAGGGGACACCTATACCCTGCCGGGGGTGGGGATGTGAGGAAGGCTTCATTGCAAAGGTGGAATTCATAAAGAACAACATCAGCAGATGGGAAGAAAGACTAAGGGTGACAGGCAAAGGGAATGGCATGAGGAAAGGAAAGAAACTGAGGACTTCTCCTCAGTACACAGGAAACTAACCTTTACAGCATGTGGGTGGAGGACTGAGTGAGGGAGGGGGCTGGAGAAGTATGTTCAGGCACCTTTTTGAAGAACCTGGAATAGTAGGTGTTTCAGTTAGGATGATCCTTATCACTGGATACCCAACTTAATCTGGCTTAACTATAGAGATAATATTTTGGGGGGGGGAGGGTTGGGTTTTTATAACTAGCATTTTAGAGAATGGACCTCAGCTTTGTTTCGGTCTGGGGGTATCCAATATTATCAGGGGCTCAGGCTGGCTCTGTCCATAGTAGTAAAGTCTCTCAGCCACTCTAGAACTCAGGCCAACACACCTCACCATTAAGAGCCAGAGAGTACTTCTCTTCCCCAAGTTACTGAACAAGTCTTGGAGTTCATTTTGGTTGGAACAACTTAGGTCACATGCCCTTCTCTGAACCAATCAGAATGGAATGCCCCTGGAGCTGAGGGTGGAGCCATCCCACCCCAAGCATGTGGCTGCTTCTCCATGGGTGGGAGTTGCAGTGGATGCTGGGAACTGTAGGATAGTGGGCAAAGGCTTTTGGACTTTAGTCTGTGTGTCCTGGGAAGCATGGGATGAATTAGAGTGGCTTGTTCACTTTTGTTGTAGGAGCAAAACTCTGCAGGTGGTATGGAGAAATAATTGAATTTGGCAGAACTAGGGATAAGGAGGACACTCCTGGCTGACTGGCTCTGCTGAGCCAGGTCCAGAATATAGTCCATGTGGGTACATCTGACTCATCCTGGCACCTGGACAGGAAGGGGAAAAGGCAGAGCAAGAGGGTAACTATGAAGGACCATACCAGTTTTCATCTGTCAACATTGTTCTGTGGTCTGTCAGTCAGAGAAAAAGGGCTAAGTATCATTTAGGGGAAGTCTGAGGGTTGGTGTTTCTTGCAAAATACCTCTGAAGGGTGCTGTGTCCCAGGCAGAGCCTGAGGTATAGGAACCTGAGTTCATGCTGTATGGATTTGAGTTTTTAATTCTTTTGGCAGTGTGTACATGCACGGCTCCTCCAGGATCAGCTTTGATTGATAGGTGCCTTCTCAGCACCACCGTTTCCTCAGGGATCTAATGGCTTCAGAATTGCTGTGTTGGTTTCTGTGTGTATTTAGCTGACCCTCACTGGGCCAATATGTGCTCTGGACTGTGTTTGGAGAATTAATTTGTTTCATGCCTTAGGATGTCAATAGGATGCTATTCATCCTGTTCTCTGGAATGGAGGCAGAAGCATTTTTGCTAGGGGATCCTGCACTGAGCTGGCAAAAGGGGGCTTTTCTGACTTGGTGATTTTTTCTGCTGTGTGAGAATCTATTTAGGTAGTTGAAAATTGAGCTGGGGTAGGAGGAATAAGGGAGCAGGCTAATGGTGGGAGCATGATTCTCTCAGGTCTCTGGATGGCTTGGCTGAGCCATAGACTTGGGGCAAAGAGTTGTGTGTGAATATTAGCTTTGTCATTCATAGCCATATCGTCTTGGATATGGCTTTTAAGTTGCAGAGAACAGCTATGGAGGACCTACTTGTTCCAGGACTGCCTTGGACATATGAATGTTTCTAATTTGAATTATCCCCGAGGTAGCAGTGAGAATGGATCTCTAAATCACAGAGGGACTGCTTCATGCACACACCGTGCCCAAGTTGTTCACAGGCTATCCAGGTCCCCACGACGGCCCCTGAGGCAAGCAGAGGTCTTCACTTTATATATGAGATACATGGAATCTCAGAGAGGTTAAGTAATTTGCCTAAGGCCTCTCAGCAAGTAAGTGAGATGTAAGCCTGCAGTGCTCTGGGTATCAAGATGTCATGCGAAAAGCATGAGCTTTGGGGTCATGTACATAGATGTACGCGGACTTCAGGTAATTCCATCCTTGTTATTTGTTCCTGAGTAGATACTTTATATCCCGAGGCTAAGTGTTTCTATCTATAAATCAGAGGGGATGACATAATTTTTGTATTTGAGGAAGGCTCAAAATCAAGTGACTTGTCTAAGGCCATCTAACTAGTAGTTGGTCCAGCCAGGATTGGAAACCAAGTGGTCTGACACCAGATCCACACTCTATTCCACTCTTCACAACACTTTGTGGTTCTGCCTGGTGTATGGGAGCCATGGGCATGGTAGTAATTCTGGTGATCATTCTTATTTCGTATTGATCTGATCCTGCTAATAGAAAGCTGCTGCTTCTGGTGGTGGATGGGACAGGCAAGGAGATTTATTTTCACCTTTCTCCTTTTCTTCTAATACCTCTACCAGGGTCTTCTTGGGAGTAGGAGTTGAAGAAATAAGACCAGGATGAACGGAAGGGTGAGCTGTTAGGTTAGGATGTCAAGTTTTGGGGTAGGTCAAGTCAGGAGGTAAAATGTCATCAGAAGGCTGAGTGGAGCATGCTATCATCTTTTACATGTGCCAAGGAAGAAGGGAAGCCTCTGGAATTGGGGAACTTCCATGTATCTCACTGTGTGCTGTTGGACTTTTCTAAAGTGAATATTTAGAAAACTATCCCATAGAGAACACCCATGTGCCATATGACTGTGCTACTGGCATCCCTGTGGGGTTGATATGGTCACCCTCATTTTAGAAATGTAAGAATAGGATGGAGGGATTAAATTGCTCATGGCTCTCCAGTTACTGAGCATCAGAACCAGGATTCAAAATGGAACTGCAGGATCAAAAGCCCACTGTAAAATACCTGTATTCAGGAACACTCACCCTTTCCACATAGTTCATAGTCTCAAAGATCCTACCTAACTTCCATGCTAGGACAGTTGAGAAAACTGAGCCATAAAAGTCAAATGATTTGACCAAGGTCCCACAGTGGGGAGAGCCATCTGAGGTCAATGTCATGGCATCTCCAAGCTCATGGTTACCTCCCAAGAGCAGACACCTTGAATGCCTGCCCAGGCAGGGGACTAGTAATAACTGATGGGGAAATAGAGCTACAGTATTGTAGGCTAGTGTTTAGAGCCTGATTCCAGGTCTCTTAGAGGATTGGGGGGTGAGGAGGGATCAGGAAACCAAAGCAGAAGCCCATGCATAAGAGCTAGACATCAGTCTGGGACCTGGATGCCACAGATGTTCAGGTGACAAGAAGAATTGCAGACCTCATAGGTAGAAGGGCTCAGCTTACTGAACATGGAAGGTGCAGGCTGTCATGTTCCTTGAGTTATTGGGCATGTGGTTACTATAATCTGGAGTTTTTAAAGGCCTGAGACATATGTTGTGGAATCAGACAGATCCAGCTGTGAATGCGAGTGAGTCTGTTCTGTGTGCTCAAACTTGGCGCAAGTCACTTTCTGTCTCAGAATCTCAGATTTGTCATTTTAAAAACAGGAACAAAGTCATAGCCATTCCACAGAATGATTCAGAATATTAAATGAGGAATTGTAGATAAACTGCCCAGTTTAGTGCTCTCAGAACTATAGGTCCAGACTGGACCTCTCACTTGAGCTTAAATTTATAGAACCACCTGCTTGATTCTCATCTCTACCTGCTTGTCGTATACTAATTTGATCAACTCTTACATGCTTTAACATCTTTTACTTCCTGCCCTGCCCTTCTCTGCCTAGTCTTGTTTTAGAATCAGCCACTCCATCCTCCTAGTTACACCTAGCACACTTAGAATTGCATGGACTCCTTTTGTCTCTCATGCCCCATGTTTAATCTGTCAGCAAAGCCTGTAGGCTGTCCCTTGACAAATGGACCAAGAACATTACCACACTCTTTACTCTGGTCATCCAAACCACTGCCACCACTTCTCGCCTGAATTACTGTACTGACTTCCTTACTGGACTCTTGCTTCCACTCTTGACTCCTCACATTTTTTGTTCTTCACCCAGCAGAATGGAATGATCTTTAAGATGAAAGTCAAGATATGTAACTCTCTCAGAATTCTCCAATGGCTTCCAATGCCACTCAAAGTGAGCCCCTGTGTCCTCAGTATGACTGGGGAGCCCCTGAATCCTCAGTATGACCTGAGAGGCCCTGAATCCTCAGCATGACCTGGGAGGCCCAGCACCTTCCATCCCCCTCTCCTCCCACTCTCCTGGCTCGGGCTATTCCAGTTGCTAAGCCCAATCCAGCCTCCAAGCCTTTGTCCTGGCTGTTTCCTGCCCCAGGTCTCTGCACAAATGAATCCCATTGGGAAAACATAACCCAAGCACCTTCCCAGAATAGCATTTCCCTCCCAGCACTCTCATCCCCCTCCTTACTTAATTTTCATAGCACCTAACATCACCTGACATAGTACATAGGTGTTTATGTTGCTTATTGTTTGTCTACCTGAATAGAACCTGTCACCCTGAGGGCTGGTTGGGACTTTGTTTTGTGCACACATGACTCCTCGCAAGGGGTGAGCACTCAGTGAACACCTGCTTCGTGGATGGTGCTTCTCCTTCCATAATCAGGCATATTATGACATGGAGCCACTTGTGGCCTAGACCTTGAGGGTCCAATGAGAATGTTTCATTACCCTTAGTTCTCTTTCATGAACTATCTTCTAGAAATAAGGCCTGGGAATTTTTGGAATAGCTTTATATTTTCTTTCATTTTTAGCAAAGAATACATGTGCCATGTATACTGCAAAATAAAACAGACACAGGAAAAACAATGTAGAAAACAGAGAAATGCATGAAGGAGAAAATGAAGCTCACTTGGAATCTCACCTCTCAGAAAGAACCACTGTTACCACCTAGATGCCTACTCTTCAGGCTTTCCTTGGGGAGAGGAGTGAATTGGGAGGGGCATTCTACAAGAGAAGGGTATTGGTAAGGAAACCAGTGTCAAAGGGACAATGACAACCAGCAGTGTTGTCTGGTAGAAAGGGTGTGACTAGGAATTGGAAGAATTTGGCCTCCATCAGTGACTCACTTTTATATCTAGTAGTCTCCCCTTATCCTTGGAGGATATGTTCTAAGACCCTCAGTGGATGCCTGAAACTGCAGATACTACCAAACCCTTTTTATACTATGCTTTTTCCTATACATACATATGTATGATAAAGTTTAATTCATAAATTAGGTATAGTAAGTGATGAACAACTAATTTATAACCCTTCAAATAGAACAATTATAACAATACTAGAGGCCCAGTGCAAAGATTTATGCATGGGGGTGGGGGTGGGGAGTGGGAGTCCCTCATCCTGGGTTGCACCCTCTCACAATCTGAGACCCTCTCGGGGGATATCCAACTGCCGATTTAGGCCTGATTCCCGCAGACCAGGATCCGGCCTAAACCAGCAGTCGGACATCCTCCAAGGGATGTAGCAGTGTGCCAAGTGTCAGGTGTCCAGGGAGGAGCCCGAGATGGTGATGTGCCGCTTGCCCTCATCCCAGCCTGCTGTGCCTGCTGCCACCACTCGGTAGTGCTACCGTGGAGTCCGGAGTGGCTCCCGCCACCACAGCTGTGCTCGCCAGCCATGGGCCCAGCTTCTGGCTGAGCGGCACTCCTCCTGTGGGAGTGCACTGACAACCAGGGGGCAGCTCCTGCATTGAGTGTCTGCCCCCTGGTGGTCAGTGTGCATCACAGTGACTGGTTGACCGATTGTTCCGGTTGTTCAGTCATAATGGTCGCTTAGGCTTTTATGTACATTGATACTGTAATGAGAGTTATGTGAATGTAGTCTTGCTCTTTCTCTCTCATCACCAAGAAGGCTCCTAAGTGATTAATGGGCAGGTTGTGTATACAGCGTGGATACACTAGACAAAGAGATGATTCACAGCCAGGACATGAGATTTCATTGTGCTACTCAGAATGGTGAGCAATTTAAAATGTATGATTTGTTTATTTCTGGAATTTTCCATTTAGTATTTCCAGACACACGGTTCTGTGCGTAACTAAAACTGCAGAAAGTGACTGCGAGTAAGGAGGATGTCTGTAAGGAGCTTTCCATGCAGTAGTTCACTCATTGGCTTCCCATGTAGTCTTGTGCGGCAGGCCTTGTGACTTACCTTGTACAGACCAGAGCCTGGAGCCTTGGCGAGGTCATGTGAATCCCTCGGGTCTACTCCCTTCAGAGGGTACAGACCTGAACCAAGTCTGTCTGACTCCAGAGCTTAACCACCTAACTATGATACAATGTGCCCCCAGAGCAGTCAGAACAAAGGGGCAGGTGGGCCAACATGGAAGTGCATTCAAGAAAGCTGAGCGGGGAGGCTGGGACTTTCCAGGAGAGGACCCATGTGGGGATCCCCCAGCCCCCACAGTTGTGGCCAGATGGGCTGTGAGAGCCTGGTTCTGTGTCTTAGGCTGAGAGGTTGACTTCTAGACATGTCCAGTGAGGGTGTAATTGGATTGGAAGTTTGGAGGTAGAGCCACCAATGTGAAATAATGAAGAAAATCTTCAGATGTGATGGCAGGGAAACCAGAGAGCCACACAGACACCTCTAGGTCACTTATAGCAAGTGACTCCCTGTAGATGGATGCAGAGTTCTAGAAAGTGGGGTGAGCAGGGGTATCAGATCATCCCTTCTTCTCCTCAAGCTGTGTGCAAACTCTGAGAAGTTGGCCCTGGTGATGGGGGCAGGTTGGGTGGGAGGGTTGTCCTTTGCATTCATGAAGAGAAGACCATTCCAGCCAGGCCAGTGGACTGAGGTACAGACTCTTAATGTTCCTGTGGGCGGAGCCAGGTTATCTCAGAGAGGGATCTGAGTTATAGCCCTGCTTTCTTCTGCCCCAAGCATCGTGTGTGTGTGTGTGTGTGTGTGTGTGTGTGTGTGTGTACATGTGGAGGGTGTGTGTTGTTTGGATATTGTTACACTGCCTAAGGGCAGGAGATGGCTCCTGGGAATTAATACTGTTCAGATGTTAAACTGATACTTACACTCAGATCTTATCTGCACAGTGAAGAGATGCCTGTGGTTTCATTGTCACTCTTGAGTCTTGAGACCTGAATGGGAAGGAGGGTGAGAGGAATTCTTAACTCAGTGGTGTGGTGGTGCAGGGTTTGAATGTGCTTATTTATTCTTTGGCTGGGCAGGAAATATTGAACTCATTATTGCCTTGCAAAAACAGCCTATCTCTTAGTTCTGTTTCTCAGGAAGAAAGAAGTCCCCTTGGACTCCATTCACTCAACAAATCTTTATTGAGTACCTGCTGAGTCCAGACACTGTGCTAGGTGCCAGAGATGGAGTGTGGGCAGTGGTATGGGTGACAGCTGGCAGAGTTGTGACATATTTTGGTGGTACCATTGGCTGGAATTGATGATGAATTGGATATAGGATGAGAGAGAGAGTGGTGTGGAGGACGACTCCCAGGGTGTTGATGTGAGTAGCCATCAGGAGCTTGGCACCAGATCTCCTCTCCCAGGGAGGATGGCATGGCTCCAGACCACTGGGGCAGATTTCACATATTTCAGCAAAAGGAGGGGTAGGAGAGGCCTCAGGAGCTGTCAACCAATGAGCCTGAACATATACATTTTTCTCTTCCTTCCAAGGAGATGCCAGTCAGCAGTATTTCCTAATTTCTTCTCAATCTGCCCAATGCCTCTTCCCTTCCTGACCCACCCCCTCTATGTGGAATAAGAATGTGGGGAGGAGAAATTGACTTACAAAACATTTACCAAGCTGAGGAAAACTTCAGAAAGTTTCAGATCCAGGTTGAATTCTGATAATGTGGATATCATTGTTACAGATGACTCCAGCTGATTATCTTTCAAACAATTATGGAATTACAAAATATTAGTGCTAAAGTGAAATGTTAGAGCTTGTTTAATTTAACCACCCATTCTAGGGATACATAAACTGAGGCTCGAGGAGTGAAGGATTTCATAAGGTTACACAGCAGATTGGTCTGGCTGGACATTAGGACTCAATATAGTTTAAGTAACTTTAAAATTGAGGAGGGGAGGCTAGAAAAGCACCAAGTGAAGGATCCCAAAGAAGCAGGGCAGCTATTTAGGAAGTGCAGGCTTGCCCAGGAATCTGTTGTAAACAGCACTGGCTCTCTCTTTCACTAAGAAACTTGTGTATCAAGTGTAAGTGGGACTGAAGGGGTCAAGGTTGCAGCCAAACTGACTAGAAGATGGAGTTCAAGGTTATCTGTCAACCCATGCCCTTAGAAAGCCCTCTCCCCAGGCACTGGGGGCATTGATGTGTGGTGGCTTGAGGGCCATCCTCTTTGTGTCTCCCCTGCCTCAACCAACCTCTTCTGCTAGACTTGGTATCCTAGTACCTGTTTTCTGCAGCTGGTCATCAGGCAAATTCTCCCCCTCTGTGTCTGGAATTTGACCTATAGAAATAGAGAGGAGACTCTGCCTGTGCTCCAGTCCAGTGGAGATGATGCAAGCTGGGTTTGGGTCACAGGCCTGGCATTCAACCCATATCAGTCTGTTCCTTCCACACGATAATGGTTTTCTGGGAGTAATGGGCTGAGTGCAGTGGTGAGAACCACAGATTAATTCCATTGTGGCCTTGCTTTGGCATTTTATAGGCAATGTGGTATCTGCACATAGAGAATTGGAAATTTTTTTTTGACATCTTAAGTGGAGGTTCACATCTGGCAGGGGTCACATCTGGCATTTCTCCTGTCTTGTCTAGCAGAGTTGGGAGAGGGTCAGGGCTGTGAGTTCTGGCTTCCATCTAGAGTTTAAGCCCAGCCCACTGGGAAAGGGCCCTTTGGGGAGATGGAGCCCTGACAGCCACTTTGACCTCTTGACCTCTGATGTGCTACCTTTCAGCTTTGGAGCAGCTGAAGCTCAATGGCGTAGAATGTAGGTGCCTTGAATGCATGGGCAAGGTGAGGTCATTGCTACCTTTGCTTGCTGGTGGTCAGGCTGCTTGACCTGCAACAGTCTGGCAGCATCTGAAAGAAGATGGGAAGACAGACTCATCTATCATGTTGGTCTGGGACCTTGGGTAGAGTAAGAGAGCCACCCAACTTGGGTGGACTAAAGGGAGGATAGGAGAGATGACCCAGAATGAACAGAAGGGCTCCAGCGATAAGTGACTAAGTGGAGGGGGCGGCACTTGCAGAATAGAGCAGGATCCTCCAGCATCTTAGGGTAACTATATCGGTCCCCATCCTGGTCAGTACCAGACTGGGCCTACATTTTAGACTTGAGTCCTCTCAGGGGTCCAGCCTGCAATCTAAACCCCGGCTGGCGCTGACCCTTTGGCACTGGACTGAGCATCATTTGTCTTTGTGTCTGATCTGCAACGTGTGCAGATGCAGAAGTAGCTCAATTGATGACCTGTCTTCCGGAGCACTCAGGGGATCCTGGGAGGCTCAGTTGCTCAGACATTTTGGAGGTGTTAAGCGCTTGGTAGAGATCTGCGTGTGGAGGTTAATTATGACTCCCCCTCCCCACTCTTTTTGTCTTCCGTCTGGTAACCTTGGCTCAATTTAAGCAAGTTTTAAAATTCCAAGCTGAGATAATGTTTAAGGACTATAGTGCTTAAAAATTAGTTCCCTGGAAAAGCAAGGGAAATTAACATAAAGGGACTAGTATGTACCGGGCACTGTGCTAGGCACTTTTACTTGCATTATTCATTTGTTTCTTCACAGTGATCCTAGAGGATGTTGGTTCACTCATTCATTCCTTCCTTCCTTCCTTCCTGACTTCATTCATTCAGTGTTTGTTGAGCCCTAATGTGTGCAAGGCAGCATTCTAGGCTCTGGGGATACAGCTGAGTATAGGGCAGACCAGGTTTTCTGCTTTCATACAGCTGAGATTCTAATAAGAAAGGTGCTAGACAATAAACACAAAAATTAGACAATTTCAGACAGAAGTGACTTCCAGGAAGGAAATAAAATAAATATAGGGCAGGTGGGTGACATTGGAGAGGTGCAGGGAACGCCATCGAGTAGATGACATCTGAATTCAGATAAGATCTGAATGATGGGAAAGCCACAGAAAAGCTGGGGAGGGGGATGCACTGCTGGGAACAGTAAATGCAGGTATCCTGGGTGGGAGCGACTTAGGCCAGAGTGAGAGAGATGGTTTTGTTTCCTCCACTTTCCACATGAGTCAACTGAACCTTACAACCCAGCTTGCCCATTATTACTCCGCTAACCAGAGTAGATCTTCTCAGTCCAAACCTATGGTCTTTCCGTTATAACCTTCTACCATCAGTAAACTGCTAGCTGTGCTCATTTGTAACAAAGTCCTTTGCATGCATCATCTTATTCCATCCATGAAAACTATTATTAGCCCTATTTTACAGATGAGGAAACTGAACTCAAATCTCATCAAGTCACTTATTCAAGTCACACAGCTGAAAATCAGAGAAGGTGGGATTCAAACTTGGGTCTGTGTGACTGGCTGTCGTATTCAGTTACCACACCATGGGAAGGTGGACTTTATGCCCGGGGGCCAGGGGGAACTTCCCCCACTTTTAGAGATGATACAAATACGTGCCAAGGAATTTGATGCTTTTCCTGTGCCACCCAGCCAGAAAGTGTAGGGTAAGGACTGACACTCAGGTCTTCTACCTCACGGGCAGGCTCCTTTTGTTCGAAACACTGCCCTTGTCCATGCCTGGTGACCATGAAGGACTGCTTGGCAGTGTCATGGCTACTCAGGGGCATACTTGTCACTGTTTGGCATAGAGGATACATTCCAGCCTTAGGTGTAGGTTCTTTAAAAGGTAAATCATCTGAAAACAGATGCTGAGCACCTGCTATGGGTTAGGAATGATGCTAAGTACCATGAAAGAACAAAATGAGGTGAGCTGTTTGGCTCATCATGGTGATGGGAAATATTCACCCACAGGAGCCAGAAATGCTTGACCCCATCTTGCTTCTTGTGCTGAGGAGAAAAGACCAATTAGATACTATCCTTGCCCTTAAAGATCTCACAACCCAGGTGAGAAGAGAGACAATTGATATAACCATAATATGTTGTCATAGGACTGATTTATTCCTTTATTAAGTCACTGTCTGTTGAGTTTCAGTGCAGGCCAGGTACTGTGGTAGGTTCAGGGGGTACAGTGAGTGGTAAAGGCCCAACAAATCCTCTTCTTCATGAAGCTTACATTCGGGGGCTAGCAGAGGTACATAAGTACTGAAAATCTGAGTACTGACTTGGATAAAACTATGAGGTAGATGTGTAGGGAGGTCTGTCTTATTTGAGTGTGTTGGAGGAGGCTTCTCTTTGTAAGAAATACTGTGAACGGATCGATGAATTGGAGGACTCCAAGGAAGGCAGCCATAGGTTACCGAAGGAGCACCAATAAGGTCACCTACCCAACTTGGGGGTATAGGTCAGGCTTCTCCAGGTGGTGACACAGCCTTGTTTTTTTTTTTTTTAATAATATATACATATATTTTAATGTATTTTATTGATTTTTTACAGAGAGGAAGGGAGAGGTATAGAGAGTCAGAAACATCGATGAGAGAGAAACATCGATCAGCTGCCTCCTGCACACCTCCTACTGGGGATGTGCCTGCAACCAAGGTACATGCCCTTGACCAGAATCGAACCTGGGACCTTTCAGTCCGCAGGGCGACGCTCTATCCACTGAGCCAAATCAGTTAGGGCCAGCCTTGGTTTTAAAGGAGCCTGCCAGGTGAGTGGGAGGCTGAGATTCAGGGATGGAGGGTGTGTTATAGGCAGTGGGAGCCGCGTGTCACACACACATATTTTGGCACCAGTCTGCGTAATCGCCTGAGGAGACCTTTCTGCCCCACCTACCAGAAACTGCAGAAGTGTAGCAGTTTGCTTATGTCTTGAACGTCTGTTCTCCAGCTCTTTCCTTTGAACTCTGCCAAAGGCTCCATGAATGCCATCGCCAGCATGTAAATGATCCAGCAGACCTCGGCCCTCACTAGTCGGTCTGTTTGCCCAGTGCACACATGCCTAATTCGGTATAGGAGGCTGCCTCTGCCTTTAGCTGGGTGCTGGGGAAGACCTTTGGCTTTCATGGAGCTCAATCCTATGCTGGCTTTTCTTCTCCCTGTTCCCCTCCTTCTCACTTCTTCTAGCTTCCACCCAACTCTGTAAGGCTGCATAGCAGGATTTCGCAGGTTGGCCACAGTTCCTGTGACTGCCCAAACCCTCATGTCCAATAGCCGGGGAGGTGCTAGATTGTGCCTTAGCTCAACCTGGAGAACTCCTAGGACATGGGCAGGCTGGGCCTTTCCCTCACTTTTTTTTCTTGCTGTTTTGGGCACTGCTGGGGGCTTCTGGCCACTTCCACAGAGTCCAAGGCTTGGGAGACAGGCTGGAAAGAGAGGGTATGAGGACCCTTGTTTCCTTCCTGGTTGGGGCTATACTGGGTGGTATTTATAGTCTTGCCTTCCCCTCATTGGGTGAGAGGAGCCTGGTTGGCTCTGACATGCCCCCCCTTGCCTGGGTACCCATGATCCAGCATTCTCTCTTTGAGACATCACTGGGGTTATTTTCTTCCCATTCCATCCTCCTTTCCTGCTCAGGTCAGGGAGGACAGGGGATGGCTTATAAATCACCTCCAATCTGTAGCAGATGTGGTTGCCTCATTTGATCCCTTCCCCCCTCCATCCTTTCTTATTGTCCATTCTGAAACATCGCTTGAGCACTGCCCGTGTATTAAAAACAACAACCACGAACCACCTCATACCTCCTCTAACCCAGAAGAAGGGACGTTTGGAAATGTTTTCAGGTGAGGAAAGAATAGGACCCAGATGGAATCTGTGCCCACTTTTGGAAGCTCTCAAACAAGGCTCCGCTCATCATATTTGTCCTTGGGCTGCTGTGATACTAGTCACAAAGCTAAGGTCTTGGCACAGCTCTGGGCAGGGAAGTGCTCTGCTGGCCTGCGTTCTGCTTGGCACGTGAGCGTGGTTTTCTTTTGTTCCCCTCCTTGCTCAGCCACACCCTCTTCCCAGCTGCCCTTCTGGTCACCTTGCTGATTAGATGGGACAGTAGCCCTGCTTTGTATCTTGTGATCTGGCTTGTATCAGGCGTGAGGGCCCATGCCTGCCCAGCCATGTTCTGTCCTGCAGTTGAGTGCTTAAGAAAGATGAGTCAGCTGATGGTCCCGCTCCCTCAGGAGCTTGAATTGGGAAATTGAGTTGGACCTGAGCTCAAAGATCATGATTTAACTGAGGTTAGGAGATGATGACCAACAGACAGGGGAGAATGGAGCATGAACCAAAAGCAAGGCAGCCATGACATGAAGGGGAAAAAAGAGAAAAGAGGGTATAAAGATTTCCTTTGCTGATGGCTTTGTGGTCCTAGCGTCTTCTCCCGACAAGCCCTTATCTTAACTACAGTTGGAGGGGGTCTTTGTTTCCTGCAAATAAAATATATTAAATGGTCCACATCCTCTGCCCCACAGCCTTGAAGTGAGGGCTGCAGAATAGAATGCTCTCAGGTGGATAGCGGGGAGCAGGTTTTAGAGCTGTGTTTCATTTCAAGTTGCCCCAGTCAAACTTCAGATGTTGGCTCATTTCCTGTAGTTGGAGAGAATTCCTGGACTATTCCTTAGCTTGGTTTCCCGCTGGCAGACTCCTGTTGGGGCCAGGGGGTGGGTGTGTCTGGGTCATGCTGATGGAGGGAAAAACCCTCTGGCTGATCCCGGGCTTTGGGAAAGGACTCCTGGTTCCAAGAAAAGTTCTAGTGATGCCAGAAATGGGCAAAGCATTGAGGTCAGCAGGAGAATGTTGTCAGAGCCTGCATTGTAGCTTAAAATGAACTTTAGGGAGCCTGGCCGGTGTGGCTCAGTGGTTGAGCATTGACCCAGGAACCAAGAGGTCACCGTTTCACTTCCCAGTCAGGGCACTGACCAGGTTGTAGGCTTGACCCCCAGTGGGGGGTATGCAGGAAGCAGCCAACTAATGATTCTTTCTCTTCATTGATATTTCTCTGTTAATTATGTTTTTTTTCTCTCTCTCTCCCTCTGCCTTCCTCTATCTCAGTGGTCGGCAAACTGCGGCTCATGAGCCACATGCGGCTCTTTGGCCCCTTGAGTGTGGCTCTTCCACAAAATATCGACTTCTGTGCATGGGCCACGAAGTTTCAATCACACTGTACGTGCACGCCCGCACTTGGTATTTTGTGGAAGAGCCACACTCAAGGGGCCAAAGAGCTGCATGTGGCCCGTGAGCCGCAGTTTGCTGACCACTGCTCTATCTGAAATAAATAAAAAACATATACTTAAAAAAATGAACTTTAGTGAGAGGCCAAGATGCTAGATCCTGGCCAGAGCTCCTGGTGATTGGGTGCAGAGTGAATAGGCCCTGGGATGCTCACAGAGGCATCTGGCCAGTTTGTCCACCAGGGTCCTTGTTGAACGTGAGGCCCACTCCCTGAGGCCTTTGAAATGTGGCAGTTTGAGCAGGCGTAGGGCCTTCTGGGTTTCCTTGATCATAACAATAGTAAGAGTAGCAAACAGCTATTGTGCCAGGTGCTCTGCTAAGCATTTTACAGGCATCTCTTTATTGTTATGAACAGAGCTTGAGGCAGGTATCATTATTTCTCCATATTATATATGAGGAGGCTGGAGTATAGATAATGATGTAAGTGACTATCCCTAGGCCAAATGGCTAGCCCAAGGTGAGTGGACCATGATCCTGGCCTCTCGGACCACATGGCCACGCTCTTAAACCCCTCTGCTACTTTATTGGTTAATAGACACCTGGGCCTGGGACCTCAGCTGGGTTCTCATTTCCTCACTCTGGCTGCGTCCCAGTGAGCATCCCAGTGTCCCAGGAGGTCTGCTGAGCCCAGAGGGCTGCCTTGCTGGAGGACACCTGTTGACATGAGCAGCTGCCATGCCCTTTCCGAGACAGAGGCAACCCCGCCTGCTCTGAGCCGGGGACAAAATACATTATGTAGGAGTGTCTGTCCCCCTGGGAGGGATGTCATAGACTTTTGTACCTGCAACAGGAGAGTGCCAGCTGCTTCTGGAAATGAAGCAAAGCCCTGCAAGTTGGGGACGGATGGAGGAGACTGAGGGTGTGGGCTGCCTTGGGGTTCCTCCACCAGATTGTGATAACTCCTGGGGTCCAGCAACCCCTGGCAAAGCGGGTGAAAGGGGAGACATTTCAGGAACGTTTGCTGTGAGGATGGTGGTTGGAAGCTCCTTGCTGGTTCATTTGTTCTGTCTGGATTGGGGGAACTTCGTGCACAATGGCAGGCAGTCTTGGGAAGGGGGCCAGCCTGAATCTCCAGCCATCTGTTAATGGGGCAATCGATTATGTTGTAGCAGGAGCCAGTCATCTTAATTGGGCAGAACCATCAGATAAGGCTGCAGCCGTGGAAGGGTGTGTTAGTTGTGAACGTGCAGTTTGAGGATGGGAGGCCCATGGAAATGGAGAGGCGATCCTAGGGAAACTCAAGTGCACGTCTCAGCATGGATCCCAGGGTCCCCTGAGGACATGTGTGCAATGCACATGGTTGGGTCCCACCCCAGACTTCTGACTCTGAAACTCTGGGGACGGGGCCCAGCAAGCTGTGTTTTAAATCACCTTCCTGGTAATCCTGAGTCCCACTAATGGTTGAGAATCACAGCTGTAGTGTGAGCCAGGGTAAGTGGTGGTGTGATGGCCTTGACAGCCTATGGCTCTCAGGGTGAGAGAAACTCCTGAACATGCTGGCTTCCTATTGTGGAATGAGAACTATACTCAATAAATCCTCTTTGGATATAATCCGATTAACAACAGCCATTCTCTGGTGATTTCAGGCAAAGTTCCCCAGGTCAAGCAACTCCACCCACCCATGTATGTCACACAAAAAAGTTGTGTGGGAGGTGATCTATGACTTGATAATGGGTTTTGACAGGTGTTTCCTTAAGGGGGTCAGATGTAGTTGAATGAGATCCTGCAATGGGGTCCTGGCCCCACCATCCACTAGTCTCTTGGGCTGTGGCACGCCTCTTCCTGGATCCCAGGCTCAGGTTCTTCGTCTGTGCAATGAGGATGGGTTTGGATCCTGCTGAGGTTCCTTCTTATGTGGTGACACACCACGCTTCTCAAAGATGTCCCAAGAAAAGGCCATGGTTACGTCATGCTGAAAACAGAAGTGTTGATGCTGTCACATTTTAAGCATTAATATTGAAAGCGACAGCCTGCTGACCATCTGGAAGAATCTCCCAGGGCACTGACAGCCCTGGACCTGATAGGAAAACAGCATATTAGGACAGGTGCCTCATTAATAGGAATGACTTCCCAAGAATGTAGCCAGGTAGGCATCCTTACTTTGGACCAGGCTAACTTCTCTACACCACCAAGCCTGTGGAGGACAGAGGTTAATCTACCAAAGGTCATTCACAGCCCCAGGTCTCCCTGAGCCTGAGCCTTCTGGGGCTCATGCACTGATGGCTCCCACTGGGTGACCTGAATGGATACGTGTGCCAAGTATTGGAGCCATGGCAGGGAAGACGGTGGAGAAACACCCAGTGTGCAGCGTTCCTCCTTGTCTGAGGACACTGTGCAGGCAAGGGGGTGCTGTGGGGGAGTGAGAAGCGGGGGTGAGAGAAGGGGTTCCTGCATCCAGGACGGTTTGTACTCCTTGTGCTTTCTTGGGACTTTGGCATCAGAGGCAGAGAACACGTACAAATCTGCTGCAATTGACCTTTTAAGCCAAACCAACTTGAGTGTTTGCCACATGCAGGGGCTGCTGACAAGTCTCGGGCTGGAGGCAGAAGGTGCAGGAGAAATAGCATCTTGGGAAGGGAGCTTGGGGCTGATGAGAGATGGCCCTAGCCAGGGGTGGGCAAACTTTTTGACTCGAGGGCCACAATGGGTTCTTAAACTGGACCGGAGGGCCGGAACAAAAGCATGGATGGAGTGTTTGTGTGAACTAATATAAATTCAAAGTAAACATCATTACATAAAAGGGTACGGTCTTTTTTTTTTTTTTTTTTAGTTTTATTCATTTCAAACGGGCCGGATCTGGCCCGCGGACCGTAGTTTGCCCACGGCTGCCCTAGGCAGAGCCAGAGAAACTGTGACATTGTCAGACACTCACAGACTGCTCTCCCTCCTTCTCAGAGGTGCAACTCCATGGCCCTGAGGTGGCCCAGGAAGAGAGTGTGACTAGGGTGCAGCATTAAAACCTCTGAGAGAGGTCACCAGGGGTGGGGGGGAAGCAGGTTACAGCAACAAAGACCTCTAAGGTCCAGGTCAGGTGAGGGCCCTGGTCAGGGGGAAGAATGGGTGGCAAATTCAGATGCAGCTCAGAATAGAGGAAACTCCCATAGCAGCTCCCCTTTTATTGCCCCTGAACCTCCTTTTCCACCATTATCTCGGGAGGTGTGATGCTGCCTTGGATGAGCCTCATCCTGGCTTCCAGGATGGAAGAGTGCCATCCTGGGTGGAGTAGAAGGGAAACAAAAGGCTGGGTGAGGCCCTGCTGGTGGGGTGGCTCAGAGGTTTAGCCTCAACTTATGAACCAGGAGGTCACGGTTTGATTCCTGAGCAGAGCACATGCCCAGGTTGCAGATCCCCAGTAGGGGGCATGCAGGAGGCAACGGATCAATGATTCTCTCTCATCACTGATGTTTCTCTCTCTCTCTCCCTCTCCCTTCCTCTCTGAAATAAATAAAAAATAGACTGGGTGATTTGAAACCAGCGTGACTCCATTTCTCTGCCTGAAAATGCAAGGAACACCTGTGCCTGTCTTCAGCCAGAGAGGATTTGACAACATTTTTAAAATTAAAAGGAAATGTGAAATGAAGAGATTGAAATTAGCCTCTGCAGAAGGACTTTTGTAGATCCCCTGTCAGTTAAAGATGTTGCCACATTATTTTACTGTTTCTGGGGATGTCTAGAGTAAAATGGTGGGACATTTGTCAAGGGCTTGGGCTGATCATAATCAGAAGGTACCACTTGGTGGCTCCCTGGAAGGTCACCTGTCAGGGCTCTAAGGTGGGAGGCTCAACTAGGAAACCTTAACATTCTTCCCAACTCTTATCTCAGATTCTTGTGAAAAATCAGCTGGGTGGGAAAAATAAATGACAGCGGTGGGCCTTCTTGTTCTATCTGTGTTGGTCAAGTAGGTTAAACAGATCCCTTACATCAAGCCTGGTCTCCTACTAACATCCAGAGAGGGAGGACTTGGTTGCTGGGGGTGAGAGGCATGTCCCTGTCAGCTAAGAGTCCCAGGGACAATGCAAGAGAGGGAAATGGAACCAGTTTTCAACTACCATGGAGCATGCACAGGGTGAGATTCTCCATGTGAATTATTCAACTTAATCAGCAAAGTAATCCGATGGGATAGATAGGATCACTCTTCTCCATGTCCCAGAAGAGAACATGGAGGTGCAGAGACGTCAAACACTTGCATACAGTTGCACAGCCAGCAGGTGGGGACATCCAGTACACAGCCCCGGGTGGGCCAGGACCCCTACTCCACGTCCCTGGCTGGGGTGGGGACTTGTGGTCTCTTTGAAGACATTTCTGAAGAAGATGCAAATATGCAAAGGTTCATATCTGGGTCTCTGTGCCTTTCTCTTCACATGAGAGATGTTCCCTCTGATACTGTGTCCAGAGAGAGGGTTCTGAGCAGGTCTGAGAGGAGTGGAACATGCCCTGGTGGCCTGGGGCTGTGAACTACTGGGCAGGTGAAAGGCACCAGGTGTGCTGAGGGAGACTGGTGTGTGAGGGAGGCCCCTCCTCTCTGCTTCAGCCTCCCCCTGTGTGAAATGAGGCATCCTAGGGCCTGGGGGAATATTCATTACTTTGGAGCTGGAGAAAGTGTTCTCCCGATGTTACTGTTTCGGGTTAGACGTGAGCCTGGTGTTTGGCTCGGGCTCCCAAGTTTGATGTGTTTCTTTGATCCCAGTCTTTCTCAGGGACTTGGCTCAGTTTCAGAACTGGGTGGGAAATGTCACAGGCTCTGTTCTAGCTGGTGTTGTTTTTCTTGTTTTCCCTCTTGGGTACAGTCAAAAATGGAGAAGTTGAGAAAGGAGACATGGTGGGCTGGACCTTCAGTCTAGAAACTCAAGTTAATTTTATTTTGTTCACTAATTTGATCATTTTTATTACCACACAGTATGTTTGTAATGCAAATAATACACAATTAATACTGAAAACTCAAAAAAAAAAACAACCTTAGAAAAGCACAGAGGTCAAAGCAAAAATCACTGTTTTCCCACCTCGTACCATTATTAACATTTTGATGTTGATTTCCCCCAGATGTGTGTGTGTGTGTGTGTGTGTGTGTGTGTGTAATTGTGTACACTTATTTTTTGCAGATATGAAATATGCTGTACATAGCTATTTTTCTGCTTTTAGTATTATAATGTGAATGTATCAGTGTCAGTAAATGTTCTTTAACCTTTTATTTAAATATTCCATGATATATATATATACATATATATATATGTGTGTATATATATATATATATGTATATATATATATATATATATATATATATATATATATATATATAACAATTTGACTTATCCCTTATTGTTGGATATTTAGACCTTAAATTTTCTATTATTAGAAATATTACTGTTTCTCCCTCTAATGGTTAGGCCATATTATCATTTCACCTGCAATATATAAGAATACACATTTTCCAATACTCTTATGAGGAACTTTTGCTAATCTTTGCCAATGTGATAAGACAAAGAAGAAAGGCATTTCATTGGTTCATCTTTGAGCAGCTCTAAGAAAGAGTGTGAGCATGTAGAAATGGATTTATTGGGACTGTAAGGAAAAATAGATGTTGGCCACCTTAGTTTGTTTTCCTTTATTTGCCTTTTTTGATTTTCCCTTTATCAGTGTAATGCAAAAACACAAGATCTCTACCCTAAGGAAAGAAGTATATATATATATATATATATATATATATATATATATATATATATATCTTTTAAAAGATATTTGTCATCGTTTTATTTTTAAGAGCTAAAAAGTTGAAATAGCCTAAGTGCTTACAAGGGGAAATGAGTCAAATTAATGATGATAATGGAATGCTATGCAATCATTAAATTTAATGGCAGAGGGAAAAAATCAGGCTATAAAATAGTATGTACATTATGATCTCAATTAAATAATATGTGCATAAGAAAAAGGCTATAAAGATTAATGTTAATCATTTCTGAATGTTTTTAACAGGTACCTATATTATTACTGTAGTCACAAAACAGATGTTAGCAAGTAACACAAAATAGATGTTAGCAAGTAAAATCTAAAATATTATACATGGGAATAATGAGTGCCGAGTAATGGTTCTGGGTCACTTCGATTCTCCCAAGGACTTGATGGGTTATTGAGTCTTCTCACATTCTTGAGGCTTCTGGGGCTCAGAAGTTCACAGGACCATTTTATAACAAGGGCTAAAGTCATAGAGGAGATCAGGAATAGCTTTCATCTGCTCTTTTGCCCTTGGTGGTATAGAAAGAAACCTACTTACGGTGCCCACTGCCTTGGACCACAAGGTATGTAGGGTATGCCATCCAAAGCACCAGTGGATCTCAGGACCATTGGGGTTGGTGTTTAGAAACTGAAAACAGGGAATGCCAGAGGATTGATGTCATCTGGAGGGACTGATTGGGCTGTGTTTGTGTATCTCTCATAATGACAAGTGCCGGGAGCCGGTCTATCCTTGCTGTTTCAAGGGACCTGGCATATATGGCATACGGTTCTTAATATGTTTGCTCACCTTCTTGGCGCTGTGTTTTAACCAAAGTCACCTCTCCGAGAAAGGTTGAATCCCCAGGTAGGGATTTTCCCCTGAAGTTAGGGAGGGAATAAAATCCCTCAACTAAGTGCCAGGTGGGTAATTAATCCCATTAACTACGAACAATCATGCTTAAACTACATAATCTTTTCTCCCTGGAATGGAGATAAGAAACGCCCTAACCTTTGTAATAGAGATTGATAGGATTGAATCAACTGGTATAAATACAGTTGTAACAAGACAGAAACACTCAGAACTTAGAACAGAATCAAGAAGACAGAATCTACACGGAGCCTAGAGACAGAAGAACTTCGCTGGAGAGAGCATGCTGGAGGATCCTGGAGAGGGACTGGCCTCGGAGCCTAGAGACAGAGCCTAGCGGGAGAACATGGCAAGGGATCCTGGACTGAACCTGACTACAGAGATTGGCAGGAGAACCTGACTGGAACCTGGACACTGAACCTGACTGGAGAGCCTGGCTACAGAACCAGTCTGGAGAACCTAGCTACAGAACCTGGCTATGATGATCACCCGAACGCTGTCTCCGTATCATTCCATCTTCGCCGACTCCGTCCACACCTTTGGGGACCCCTGGACCCGCTGGGGTTGGACCCCGGCAGACAAGTACACTGGGGACAGAATTCTATATTAGTTCCCTCACTTACTAATGAGAAATGGAGGTCTAGACAAGTTGTCACTTGCCCAAACCAGTGTCTCCCCCCCTCCCCCTCCCCCTCCCCCTGATCTGAGTGTCTCACTGGGATGGTGCAGTATGTCATGGTTTAGGTATATTTGATTGGCCAAGATGTTTGACAGCATTCTTGGATGGTTTTGAAGTACTTAAAGTTGCTTGGTTAGAGTTTGGATAAAAGCAGACAATTTACTCTCTGAGTAGTAGGATGAATTGGTGGGGGAGGTCAGTGTCAGTCTTTTTCTAATTATATTATGTTAATTGTTAAATGATATGCAGAGTCAGAGGACAATTTTGAACTTTATAATAAAGGGACGTGAACCAGGACAACTGGCAGAGACATGAGTCAATGGTAGAATGAATTTATTTTCTCTAGACTTGAGTTTCCATATGGTGACGCCCTTATTTCCTAGTTGTAGGTACTCAATGGCATGGATTTTTTCTCATATTATGTCTCTCATCCTGGGTGAGTGAGGAGAACTCTGAGGACTGGAGAATTCATTCACCTTAATACTTAGAGCCCCATGCTGTGTTACCGTGTTGGTAGGCAGGCAGCTAATGAAGGGCCTTGTCTGCCAGATCAGAGTTTGGAATTTATGTTGAAAACAAAAGGTAGTCATAGAAGAGGTTTAAGGGAAGGAGTTGTGCGGTCTGCCTCAACTTTTAGAAAGACCACATTGGTTCCAGTGGATTAGACTGACTGCAGGGAGACCAGTTAAGAGTCTATTTCAGTCATTCAGGTAAGAGACAATGGTGGGATTAACCCACTGTAGTGACAGTGAGGAGACAGAGGGGTGGACAGGTGGGAGGGAAGAGTACATATTGAGTGAGGAGACAGATGGGTGGACAGGTGGGAAGGAAGAGTTCATATTGAGCAATCGGGAGGTTGGGGGTGCCATTTATTGAGATTGTAGATTTTGGAGTTGGTTGCTGATGAGGCCAGTTTGGAACACGTTGTGTTTACAGTGCCTGTGGGTCACAGAAGTGGAGATATCCTTTCTTCTTATTTTGTAAACTACCCAGGGGAAGTTCATTTTTGTGTCCTGATACCAAGGAGGAGTTTCTCTCTCTATAATGAGACTTTTCTCCCCAAACACTTTCATGTCTGCTCCCCACAGATCCTCACACCATTCCTATGAAGTGAAGCAAGGGAGTTTCTCTTAATGAACAGTGCTAAGATTCAGTACCCCATGAAATGGTGTTTGTGTGTTCCTAGGATGTGGAATACAGCCACTCAGACAGTTTCCACTCAATCTGTTTGGGCCACTCATAGCTCAGGAACACCCAAGCCTTGCCCCCAGAAGGCTGGTTTTCTTTTCTTGATGGAGGCTGTCTGAAGGAGGTGAGTCTGCACCTGGGGGGTGGCAAGATGTTCTAAACCAAGCAGGTGGAGTGAAGCAAGGTGTGAAGCTTTGCCTGGGAGGTGTGTGTATGTGGGTGAGGGGAATGAGCAGAGGGAGGAGAGGAGGGCCTGGTGAGCTTGGTGGGCAGGACTGTGCTGGCTGTGGGAGAAGATGCAGGTAGAGTGTGGAGAGCCTACGGGATATGAGGCAGCAGCTGGGATACATGTGTGCTAGGGAGGCAGCCTTTGGGTGTGGAACCAAGGGGAAGGACTGAGGAACCCAGAGGCTGGGAGGGCCTGCTCTCATGGTAGGCATCATGACCTTGCCCACTTTGCTATCTCTGCACACATGCCTTGCTGCCCACCGGGGGTCCTTCCCTGAGTCCCTTGTTTTCAATTGCACCCTCCAGCACTCCCAATTTCTCTTCCTCTGCTTTATTTTTACCACTGGGCATGTTATTTGTTGTACTTAGGTATTTGCTTATTATCTCTCTCTCCGCAACAGAATCTATGATCTATAAAGGAACTTAATCTGTTTATACCGATATGTCACTAGCACCTGGCACATTTCCTGACACGCAATAAGTGCTTAATAAATATTTGTTGAATGAATGCCACCACCCAAGTATAAATGCCATTCATATTTTTGTATTCAGTCATTACATACATAGATTTTAAAAGATGTGTTTGAGATATAAGTTGCATCCCGTAAACGCATCCATTTTAAGTGCGCAGTTCAATGAGTATTGGCAAATATATACACTTGTGTAACCAACACCACAATCAAGATATAGAACATTCCCATATCCCCCAGATGGTTTCCTTGTACCTCTTTGTGGTCAATCCCTGTTCCCACCCTTGGCCCCAGGCAACCACTGATGTAGTTTTCCTCATTATTTATTGGCTCTGATTTTTTTAGAAGTTCATACAAATGGAATCATACTCATGTCTTGTTTTGTTCAGTGTACTGTTTTTAAGATTTATCCATGTTGCATATGGCAGCGATTCATTTGATTTTCTTGCTGAGTATTAGGAAATAACTTCTTTTTTGCTTTGTGGTTTTTGTGACCACTTGTGAACATGGCCTCTGGATCCAGGCCACCTAGTTGGAATTCTGGTTCTTCCACTTAGCATCTGTGTGGCTTTGGGCAAGTTTATCTTCCCTGTGCCTCAGGCCTTTCATCTGTTAAGTGGGGTAATGATCATACCTACCTCTAGGATTGCTGGGAGAAGGATTAAATGAGGTAAACACATAAAGTGCTTAGAATAGTGCCTGGCACATAGTGGGTAGTCAATAATTGTTAGCTGTTACTGCTTCCATTTTGCAAATGGAAAAACAAAGCAAAACAAAACAAAAACAAAAAACAACCCCAAAACCCTGAGGTACAGAAGAGTAAGATAATTTGCCCAATCCAGTGTTAGTTGGAACTCAGGAAGGTTAGAACCCAAGTCTGTCTGATTTAACCTCTGTATTCCGTACCTCCAAGATTCTGGTCCTTCCCCTTGGGCCAGAATCCTGTGTATAGCACATACAGGAAGGAGAAGAGCTGACTTTCAGCTTGTGGGACATCTACTTCCTTACCTTAGTGTTCACTTAAGCTATCCCTATTTCCTTCACTATTTCTGCTCCTGTGAGTAGAGTTTCACTCCCTCCTTTAGCCTACACAGGGGGTGAGGTTGGGGCTTCTTGTCCTTTGTTCCCCTCCCAGGCCCTCTCAGGCAGCCGAGGTTTGCATCAGGAACACCTCTTGCAATCACACAGCGTCAACCCGGCAAGAAGCTAATTTGATAAACCCCACTCCAAAACTCATCGAACCTATCTATAACGATGCTTAATTAAAGTGCATAAACTTTGAAGAGATAGCAAGTTACTGCTTAATGCAAAACCAGAATGCCACTATTCTACCATCTGCCTCCTTCTCTGCAATAATTGCTTCCTGACATTTGTTTATTTTAATTAGGAGAGCAGTCTTGATCAAGAGGGAGGGCAGGCAGGGTCAGAACGATTGAGGAGGAGAAAGAAAGTGGAAAAGAGGGGCCGTGATGTGAGGGTTGTGGTCTGGAAGGGAAGCACTCTTGTCTTTATGGTGGAAGTGATCCTACCTTCCCACAGGGACAAACTTGTGAAACTGTTTCCCTGTGATGAAAGCACAAGGCTACCTCTGGGATCATATACTCAGGTTCTGGAGGTGTCCTTTAGGGAGTAATGGGAGCCGAGCTTCTTGGTTAGAGAATGGAGGCTCCCACTTTGTTGGGAACAAGATTATAGATAGGGCTGGTCAAATCCAAGGGTGGTGGTCCCAGCACAACTAACTAGGTTACTTTTAATCTCAACAGGGTCTCAGAGCTGAGGGAAAGAGAACTCATTCATATCTATTAGTTCTATGGGTTCTTTCTCATGGATTTATAGTTTGCCTGGTTATCTTTGATTGTGTGTTGGTCAGTGTACAGGAAAATCATTTATAAGTATATGGGGCTGAGATGAATAATATGCCTTCCTCTAGAGAGAAATGTTATTATTTTTTTCTGGGAGGTATTTGAAGGCACTGCAAATTTAGGACCCCTACCTTCCAAACCAATTTAAAGGATTGAGGTTCCCTCAACAACAGGTAATTAAAACCCAATCTACAGGTCCTCTTTAGGACTGGTCAAATTCTGGTTCATCCTCACCCTGAGAGCCCCATATATTATTGTGAGAAAGATTTGCTTTTGATCTCCCCATCTTATGCAGTTTCTGAGCATTGATTTCTGTTTCTCTAATCCTGCCAGACTGTCAAAGTTCAAATTTGCCAGATTCAGAAAATGTCTCTTCTGGGTTCCTGATTCCCTTTGCTGTTGAACTAGCCTTTTCTTATTATATGATCAGCATTTTGATGATTTTTAAAAGCTGTATTGTGTATTTCATCTAGATTTTTATGTTGTTTTCAATGGCAGTGCCTAGGATTACCAGAAACCTCCAGAGAGTAGTTTTAAAATAACGTATGTTTTTACTTATGGCAGCAGAATTTTTTTTTTTTGTCAATGAAATCCTACATAGGATCTCAATATCAAAAGCAAAACTAAATAAAACAAAAAAGATAAAAGTAGAGCAGTTCTGGTTAAAGTGGAGCTAGAGTTTTCCAAGCCCTGCCAACTAGGCCTCCCTGTTATGCCCACATAGAACATCTTTAAGTATATGGGCTTCATGGCTATGGTTTGAAAACTCTGCTATAAGGGGACCCCTTGGTTTGATTGACTTTGAGGAACCACAGCTTTGGCAAAGCTCATTTATTGCTCTCCCTAGAAACAAATGGTTCTTGACATTTTAGTGTGGCTGGAAGCCTAGATGTTGGGGAAGATTCTATAAGAAATGACAGGGAATGCTGCCTGAGAAAGTAAGGCTAGGAGACTGGGGATCTTCTCAGTCCTCTTAGGAGGACTCATCTGAGGAAGCAGGGCAAGGATGGTAGGTTAGGGGGAAATGTTTGGGGGAAATGTTTGTGAAGGATAAAGGGGGAGGAGACAGGAGTAGGCAGAGAGAAGGTTCAGACCTTCATGAAAGTCTGACATCTGTGAAAGGGGTGAGGAAGGACAAATTGGAGAGAAAGAGCCTCACTGTAGCACAGCTCTGAGAAAATCCCTGTCAGGTTGATGGAAAGTCCTCAAGTAAAAGTTGCCTGTTAGAGGAGTCTTGCATTGCACAGGAATGGCCTGCACTGGCACTCCTCTGAGCTTGGTCATTGGCTGGGAGCAGCCCTGGGTGAGTGTGGCCTCTGTGTGAGTCCAGTGGTGGATCTACAGGGATGGTAGCTGGGGCTGTCTGTCAGCTCTGCTGTCTGCAGCGAATCCTTTTGAAGGAGATCTGAGTGGTGCACCTCCATGGCTACCCCTTTGGGGAAAGCCATCCAGAGAGCAGTGAGGCATTTGGTATAAGAAGGGAAGGATGGAGAATTAGGCATGCTTTTCCAGACCGGGGGACAACCATAGTGAACTGTTGCCTGTCCCTCTCCCTCCCCCTGATGCCCTAAAACTCAGTGTCCAATTGAGTGGGATTCTACTCAGCTTGGTTGAGCATGTTATCAGAGCTCATTAGGGGCAGGCTTACAGTGAAAGTCCCTCTTCATTGTCTGAAGGTACCCTGGGCACATTGTTCTGGCACCCTAGCTTCCTAAGCCCTTCCAATGGGCTTCAATTGCACTTAGGAGAAGGACCATTCCCTTTAACCTCGCCTTCTTTGCCTGGCCCCTGGCTCTGCCTACACCTGCATCCTTACTGTACACCATGCTCCACTCCCTGTCCCTGTTCCAGTTCCCATGATCTTTCCCTTGTCTTTGCTTTGTTCACTTCCTCTGCACAGCCTTGTCCAGGATGCTTCCTCTTCCTGGATGCTCTTCCATCCTTCTTCTTTTTCCTTCAGACCTTGGCTCAAGGCTCACTTCCTCAGGGAGGGCCCAAGTCCCCTTGTGGATTTAAAAACATTTGGGGAGCAAGATGTAAAAACTTTAATTGGTTTTAGTTTTGCTACCGCTTTCTGCATGTATCTGTCTCTCTTTCTCATTTTTAATCCTCTTGAGACTGGGTAAAGATTTCCTAAGCAATAGTAAAAGTAATTATATTGAAAAACAGACATTTTTTCCCCCCTGAAGGTATCAAGTTAATTGTCTTTTCTTTGTCCAGGTGTGAAAAGACTGCTTGGAGCTAGTACTAGTTTGCCTTTGTGTTTTTCAGATATACCTGGATCTCATTTGTTCTCCAGATGTCCCTGTTTGCCAGTAGTTGTTTATTCCCCTATTTCCCAGATGAGCAAACTGAAGCCCATGTAGGCAAAACTCACCGCTGTGGTGTCAGCACTGCCCGTTCCCACCTTCTTCCACCACCTCCCACATCCCTGACAAGAGGAGGCACACCACCAGGGCCCCTTGAGCACTAGCTCACTAGACCCTGCGAGCTTCCTGGTGGCTGGCAAGGGCAGGAAGTTTTCACTGCTTGTGGGGGGATGAAGACTTTCTCAGGGACATAGTGAGCTTGAAACAGTGAATAGCCTTTACATTTTGTTTTAGTTTCCTGGGACTGCTCTAACAAAGTAGCACAAACTGGGTAGTTTCAGACAAGAAATTTTTCTGTTATAGCCCTTGAGACTACACATCCAAAATCAAGGTGTTGGTAGGCCCACACTTCCTCTACACACTCTAGGGAAGTGTCCTCCCTTGCCGGCAGTCCTTGGTGTTCTTTGGCTGATTGCTGCATCACTCCAGTCTCTGCCATCAACATATGGCTATCTTCCCTATGTATCTTTGTGTCCACATTTCTCTCTTTCTAAGGATACCAGCCATTGGATTTAGGGCTCACTCCACTCCGGTGTGACCCCATTATGACTTTTTACATCTGCAGACCCCATTTCCAAATACGGTCGCATTCATAGGTACCAGGGGATAGGACTTCAACATATGTCTTTGAGGGACACAGTTTGACTCACAACATCATATTTTAGTCTACCCTTTCTGCTTGTTTGATTTTAAAAATGCCATTCATTTTCATAAGATTCGGTTTTTATCATGGAAAGTCATTTTTATTTTATAAATTTTATAAGATTCAGAAAAATACAACCTCTCATTTTCCTAGCACTCAAATGTACAATGATTGACACGTATTTAATTCCAGTATTTTTTGAGAACAAAAATATTATAAATAGAGATCTAAAAATTACTGTTAGCCATCTCCTCAGCTACACTATCCTCTCCTTTCTCTTAGAGAAGTGGCTCTTTCCTCTCTCTTCATTTTAGCCAGTTTCAGTGTTCTGGAGGGCCTTCTTGTCTCACTGGCTGCTTTGGAGCATAGGCAAAAGGTTTGCATTGTCCTTGTGGGGAAGTCATGTTCAGTGGCAGTGGTCAAGGAATTGGCCTTTTGAGAAAGGAAAACATTATTTTCTCTCACTTAATGGAAGGCATTGATAAGAAAGAAACTCTAAGTGCCACCAGTGAAAAGTGGTCCTGATACTGGACAGGGGACTAGGCTTGGAGCGGGTCTGCCTTGGGTTGGCTGGTAGTATGTGGATTCTTGATTTTGTGCTGGAAAGATTTCACAATACGAGTCCAGGTGATTTTGAGAGTACATTTATTAAAGCTGGGGACAGTGAAATACGGAAAGGCTTAGGATAGAAGCAACAGGAGACTGTTGTGGTTCTCTAGAAACGTTATGGGAAAGAAGTGAACCAAGGCAGTGGTAGAGCAGTGGTTCTCAATTAGGGAAGTTTTGGTGCTACTGTCATCTAGTTGATAGAGGCTATGGATGTTGTTAAACATCCTACAATGCACAAGACAGTGTCACCTGCCCAACAAAGGATTATCTGGTCCCCAATATTAAAAGTGCCTAGTAGTTCTGTTTTAGAGAGAAGCACTACCATGATATTGACATATATCCTTCTGGAAATGTTTTTTTTTTTAAATTTTGCATACATTTACAAGTCTGAATAAGTAATATGTCATATTGCGTTGGTATGCATGAGTAATTTATATTAATAGTATCATAAAATATTCTGCATCTTGCTTTCTTTATCTCTAACATTTTCTAGATATATCTACCTTGATATATACATATTTATAATATGCACTTATAGGTACATATAATTTCATTTAACTGATCTATAGTTTGCTGTGTTTTTTTTTGAGATATAACTGACATTTAATATTATATTAGTTTCAGATGTACAACTTAATGATTTCACATTTGTGTATGTTGTGAAATGGTCACCACAATAAGTCTAGTTAACAACCATTATCCTATACAGTTATAAATTTTTCCTTGTGATGGGAGCTGTTAAGATTTACTCTCCTAGCAACTTTTAAATATACAATACAGTATTAGTAACTATAGTTACCATGCTAGAGTTGGCTGTTTTAAAAAATGCCTTGATTTAGTAAAAAAATTTGATAATCCTATTCCTATGTCCCACATTAGGCTTATTTTTATTTTGAGAGGGTCAAGTTTTATTTCCTTATGTCATTTATAAGTCTGGAAATCCAAGAGTAGATGCCCCCAGTCCTGTTGTCAAGTAGGCCCATATTCTGGGATGTTAATTCTCTTTAATAACTTAATCCTCTGAAAATATAGCAATATCAAAGGCCCTGATCAGCTTCAATCAGCTGGTTGGGAAAATGAAATTGTGTCATAGCTCTAAATTAATTTTGGTAGGACTAAACCCCCCAGGATTAAAGTGAGGTCCACTCAGATTATGGTTTTCAGAAGATAGGGCAACACATTTGGAAAAGAGAGGCCACTTAGAGGAACTTCATCAGGTTTACATAGACCATCATGTAGCCAAATTTCAAGTTATTGATCTCAAAAGCTAATCACTGAAGGACTCAATGGAAAGCACCTCCATCCAAGTAAGAAAGCTTGGATTTGACCTTAGTTATTCCCTAACTGAGTGACCTTGCACAAGTTAGCCTTAAAAGTCTCAGTTTTCTCCATCCCTATAATAGAGGTAATAAGACATCATTGGATTTTTGCAGGGATAAAAGGAGAGCAGTATTTGGTATCTGGTAAGTTTTTAAAAAGTATTAGTTGATCCTGGAGACTGAATCTAAAGAGATTGGCTTCGTTCCTATTGGCAGCAAGGAAGCCTTTGGAGTTTCTTTAGAAGCATGGGAGTGATATGTTTAAATGTGAGTTTTTGAAAGCTAATTCTGGATTGGAAGCAGTGTATAAGGAGAGATAGAAGTAGGAAGAAGCTACAAGCGCAAAGATAAGTTATTAAGCTTTTGAAATAATGCAAATGAGAGATTCTTTTCTAAACTGAGTGAGTGGGATGAGTGGAGTGGAAGGGAAGTAAGGGAGAGGGGTGTAGAGAGAAGAGAGAAGGAAATGAGGGCTATTTAGGAGATGACATCAAAATATCTGAAGATTGATTGGATGTGGGTTGTGAAAGAAATGAGGTGAAGATACTGGGATAATGCCCAGGTTGTTGGCTGGGTCTACTGAATGGGTGATGATACTAAGGAAGGTAACAAATCAGAAAGAACCATCAAAAAAGGATGTGGAGCCCTAGCCAGTTTGGCTCAGTGGATATAGCTTTGGACTGGGGACTGAAGGATTCCGGGTGCGATTCTGGTCAAGGGCACATGTCTGGTTTGTGGGCTTGATCCCCAGTGTGGGACATGCGGGAGGCAGCCAATCAATGATTCTCTCTCACCATTGATGTTTCCATCTCTCTCTCCCTCTCTGAAATCAATTGAATTTTTTTAAAAAAAGGATGTGGAAGAGGAAATAATGAATTTGGTTTTTGTAAATTTTACTGAATTTTCTCAGTAAAACAGGAGCCCCTCTAGCATCTGCTGAGTGAAGGAGATGGGAAGGGTTTGGAAGAGCTGAAGAACAGAGCAGATTGGGAAGAAGTTGAAGGTTTGCTGAGTCACCAGGTATGAGAGGGACAGAATTATAGTTGCATTTACTGGCACAGATGGGCTGTTGATTTCTGGTATTGATCCATTGCTCAGGGGTAAGGGAAGTGAGCCTTTAGATTTCCTCCACAATGGAGGACTGTTAGGGCAGATGTGTTGGGAGTGTAGAGGGTGAAGGAATGATTAATCATGAAGGAGGTGAGGAAGAGATAATATACTGTGAAAATTAAGAGATTGGAGTGTTGTGGCTCTACAGGGTCAACAGAGAGGATTAGGAAGAGATGGCAGCTAGAAAATAGATTTTTCTGAAATAGGCATTTGGCGGAGAAGTAGTTTTGGGAGAGGTCAAAGTTCAGGTGGATATGAAAGAAGTGAGGGTGAAGGTAGAGGTTACTGGAACAGAGAACAAGGAGGTGTGAAACTAGGGCACTGTGCATATGGGCATTATACACCATGGTAGGAGACAGGGTGCAGGAGGGAACTGTTAGCTAAGAGGTAAATATCTCAGTGAATGTGGGAGAGTAATCTTGGGGTGATGTATTGGTCAGTTATTACTGCATAACAATCACAAAAATCTTGGTGACATACAACAAGTTAGCATTGATTTAGCCTTCATATTTGGATATCCAGGACAGACTCACTGGGTCATTCTGTTAATCCTGTATCTGAAGGTTGGATGGGATCTAGCTGATCTAGGTTGGTCGTGTTTAGTGGGGGTGGAGGGCTGGCTGGAATGGTTCTGGTTATTTACTTGTTGGGACTGGCAGGCTGTCTCAGGCTGCTCTTCTCATCATGATGGCAGAGGTGTAAAAACAAACAAACAAACAAACAAACAAACAAACAAACAAACAAACAAGCAAATTTCAAACCTTTGGTGACATAATTCCTGCTAACATTTCTTTGGCCAAAGTCAAGGGGCAGGGAAGTACACTCCACCCATGGAGGTCATTGAGGTCATCAAGGGTAGGGAGCGAATATTTTTGAATGATAACCTAATTGACCACAGGTGGTAAATAACTAAAATGAGGATGGAAAGAGGATGGGGTTGCAGATGGCACAGGACCCTTGAATGACAACAGAGGGTCACCTGTGTATGTGTGTGTGTGTGTGTGTGTGTGTGTGTGTGTGTGTTTGCTGTCTGCTCTGCTCCCATCCTGAGATGCAAGTGGCCCCCATGAAAGTGTTTGGCAACAAGATTACTGGATTAGAGAAGACACAGCTATCTGTATTGTGAGGGGTCATATATGAACAGCAGGAATTCCAGAGGTCACAGAGGGAAGAGTTCAAAAGAAGCATCGGGAGGCAGCTGGCTACCCAGAGTCAGAGGACAACTGACTGAGCAGAGATGTCCTAGCTTTGGGGAAAAATTTGGTAGATACGCACAAGCACAAAGCTGTTAGAAGAGCTTGGGCTGGCCCAAGGGAAACTCTCCCTATTATTCTGGGACTGGTGTTGTAAAGACAGGTCCCCATGCTGCTTTGAGTGGGGTTCTGTGTGCTGACTCTTTCTAACTGAGGAGGGCGGATGCTTCCCAGGGAGGAGATGTTTCCAGGGAGAGGCTGTCACAGCTCCGAACTATACTTGGGATTTAACAATTGCTTTTACTCTGACAGGGTGTTGGGAATTCCCCCACCCCCCACTACAAATAAAGAAGCAAGAGGGTGGGTGTGGGAAGGAACAACAGTTACAGAAATAACATCCATCCTTGGACAGAGACTCTAAGAGAAAGATAGATGGGGGCGAAGCACGTCAAACCTGTACTTCATCTCTTGGCAGAGTCTCTCACTACCTTTAATGTTCTTGACCTTCCCTCACCCTAACTAGGCTGTAAGCTCACCGAGGGTCAAGGCTGAGCCTGTTCTATTCACAGCTCTAGCCCCAGTGCCAGACACACACACAGAATATAATGGGTGCTTGATAGATATTTTTAAGTGGATGAATGAATGAATGATACAACATTTTAAAGTTTGTATATCCATCTCCACCTAGAAGAACTCCAGATTTTCTTTTGGTAGCATCAGTCAACAAATTCAGGCACCTCTTGAATATGAAGCCAGTGATCAGACTCTGGGCATTCACAGAGAGTGAGACATAGACCTTGCAAGATGGTCACTTTTCTTCACTTACAGCTTAGGGAACAGTAACTAACAACGCAGAGCTATATAGCAATGTTTCAAGCCTCAGTTAGCCCATCTGCAAAAGGGGGAGGTTCAGCCAGGTTCATTTGGGCTTCTTTCCTATGAGGCGCCTAGGAACTTTTAATATCTTATTGTTCATTGTGAATCTCTAAAGCAGGGAAAACAGTTTGATGTCTGTCTTAGTCAGCTTGGGCTGCTATAACAAATATACCATAGAGTGGGTGGCTTAGACAACACATTTTTCTTCTTCTAGTTCTGGAGGCAGAGAAGCCTAAGATCAAGGTGCTGGCAGATCTGGGGAGGAACCACTTCCTGATTTGCAGATGGCTGTGGTCTTGTATCCTCACATGGGGGAGAGGAGAGGGAGGGGGAAGCTGGCTCTCTCAAGTCTTTCTTTATAAGCCCCTAATTCTATTCATGAGGGCTTCACCGTCATGTCCTAATCCTCTCTCAAAGGCCCTGCCTCCTCATAGCGGCACACTGGGGATCCCGCTTCAATATATGAGTTTTACTATTGACAAATATTCTGTCAATAGCAATGTTTCTAAATGACCATGAAGACTTTCCTTTCCTTTTTTTTTTTAAAGAGCATCTTGTGAGTGGTTTTCTGAGAAGCACACTTTAGGAAATGTGGGTTAAGGCTAATTCTGGTGAATCAATCCTCGTTGTAGAACTTCTTTTGAAGATCATCCCCATCCCACCTTCATAGGTGTACTTGTACCAAACTTAATGGTGTGTGTGTGTGTGTGTGTGTGTGTGTGTGTGTGTGTGTGTGTGTGTTCTGTGCTCAGAATGGGGCTGGCTATTTTTGTAGAGTACCCAATGGGTTTAGACATCTGGTTATCCTTTATCATGATGATGTTGGAGGTAAATGTTCAGGTTTCAGGATTCAGGATTGGGCCATACCTGCTGAACTTCTATTTTGGTCCATTATCCCTCCAGTAGTCCTGGCTCACCCTTGAGGACCCTGAACCCCAGGGAGGACTTGAGGCTTTCAGGATAACTGTCTCTCTGGAGCTTGGGACAAAGGGACTGGGTTATAAAGGGATGTAGCCAGAGGTTGAGAGGTCTGGATATGTGTACACAAGGTAGAATCGAGAATTCTAAAAACCAGGCTGTTCCAAGCTAAGGCACTGCTTTACCTTGAACAGGAGCGATTAGATGCTTTCTCCTCATTTGGATTATCTACTTTGGTAGGATGTGGTCCTTAGGTATTGGACCAACCTGGCTATTTAGGTATATGGGGAATGGCCAGGATGGTTAAGAGCTAGACATAGGGATCAAGTTCAGGCTCCTCTCATATCTCCCCTGGATTAGAGCCATGGCCTCTTAATTGGTCTCTTCCTGTCCTGATGTGCTCCTTTCAGAACCAGGTCCATCTAAAACATGGACTTTATCCCATCACTTCATTTAAAATCCTCAATGGCTCCCCAAGACCTCCTTGGCTTGGCATAGGACCTTTGGAACTCTGCCCCCAACTTGACTTTTTAACTTCACTTCTCCCCCCCCCCACTCTTTGCTCCCACCCCACCCACCCTACATTCTAGCCAGATGGAACTTCTTATTGCTTCCTGAACACCCCCTGATCTTTCACAGCTCTGTACCTTTGTTCATGCCTTTCCCTCTGCTGGCACTCCAGCAAAATCTCTCATTCTTCAAAGTGCAGGTCAAAAGCCTTCTTCTACCTCTTGACTAGTTGTTTGCATCATCTTTCATGCTCACATAGAACTTGTACATATCTTTATTCATGTACCTGTCACTTCCCCTTATGATCATTGCTTGCGTGCTTGCATCCCCTTACTCCCTAAACTTTGTCTGGGGCCTTTGGGACTTCAGGGCCTTACATGATGCCTGGTAAGTAGCAGGTATTTATTGGAATGTTTTTTTATGAATGAATGAATGAATGAGTGAGTGAGAGTTGTGTTGAATGAAATGGAGATTGTGATTTCTTAGCTTCCTCTGGTCATCCTCTTTCAGTTACTCACCTTTCTGTATATATAAAAAGACTTCCCTAGTGTGCAATAACAAAAGTCCAGCCTGGCTTAGCAGATAGATGGAGTTATAGGATATATATATTATTATATATAATGTAATATATAATAATATATATTATTTATATTGATTTCAGAGAGGAAGGGAGATGGAGAGAGAGAGAGAGAGAGAGAGAGAGAGAGAGAGAGAGAGAGAGAGAGAGAAACATTAATGTTGAGAGAAAATCTGATTGGTTGCCTCCTGCATGCCCCCTACTGGGGATTGAGCCCACAATCTGGGCATGTGCCCAGACCAGGAATCAAACCAGGACTTTCTGGTTCATAGGTTGATGCTCAACACTGAGCCATTTTAAAAAGAGATGTATGACACAGGATGACAGGGCTGAGCAAGAGTTGAGAAGTAATTCAGGCCAGTCTCTAGGGCCAAAGGGATGATCAAGAGATCCTGGAAGATCTGTCCTCATAACCACCAGCGTGGATCCCACCAGAACCATTCACTGCACTGGGCCCTCACTGAAGGCCCATTTTGAAATTGCTTTTTTCTAGAGCTATTTTCCTTTCCTAAGTTCTGTACATAAATAAGAGCACTTCTTTGAAAAAAAAGTAGTTTTGTTTCCTTTTAAGCATAGCACATTTTAAAAAGCTAAGATATAAATAGGTTGGAATAAGTAAAGTGAGAAAATTAATGCAAAATTATAGGTTGTATTAGTTCTGATTGTATAATAATGTATCATAAACAAAAGACCATAAACATTCCAGAATTTATTCAGTGAACCTTTAAGTTGAAGTTGATAGAATTTTTTGAGACTTGAGTTTGAAAAAGATACTGATTTTTTATTTTAACAACTTTAAAATATTTTCAGTGTTAAGTAAAACCTAAAACTTTGTAGAGAAAGATGTATCGGAACTTTCTAATGCAAACTGTAATTGGATGATTGCAAATTCTGGATTAGCAATCCTAGACAAAGAGCTTCATGTTCCATAATAACTCACTATTTGTTATAGGGCAGAGTCTGGCATAGTTGGATCCACTGTGTGCCATCCCAATGTGTTTAATTACTGTGAAATGAGCCCATAGGTTTCATTTCATATGCCTGTTGTAATTAATGGGTAGTGCGAAGATTCATGTATTTATCATCCTTATCTAATAGACCCCAGAAACAGTGTAAGATAATAATCAAAACATGGGACTTATTGTTCAAATCCCTGAACTTAAGATTCACTTATATCACTTAATGGTCCTGTGACCCTGGACAAGCCACATTCTCTCTCTGAGCTTCAGTTTTTTCATTTGTAAAAGTTGAAAAAAATTGATGCCTGACTTGCTGCTCTGACGGTTAGGTGAGAGAGTGTTTTGTAAACTCGGAAGTACTCTGCGCACATTAGTGCCGACTGTTTTTGATGAGGCTTGTGAGATCACTGCTGCCTGTCCTCAGTGCGCTGTGCATGTTGTTTATGATAGTTTATTGCCAGTTTCACCTTCTCAGCTCACCTTGCACAGAAGCTGTGCCAGCTCACTGACTTGGTTCGCCACATACCCCAGGGCTATCACCAGGGTCCCACCTTTCTAGTTCTCTGCAGCGACCTCCTTCAGAACAGGCAGTTATTCTGAAGCTGATGAGGTTGGACCATATCATGGGGTTCATAAGCTTGGGGGTACCATGTTCAGTGCTTAGAGTAAATTTGGAGCTAAGGACTTGGACTCATTTTCCTTAACTGCCCTAGGATTGTGGCTCAAGAACCTCCTAGAGTTAAGCCTTGACCAGGATAACTAGGGTGACTCAGTTCTATTCTATATGTCTCTCCCTGTAAGAGGTGAGCATGGGAATGTTCTCATGGAGAGGAATCACAGTGAGCAAGGAGAAAATGTAAACCTCTGCTGGTGTCATTTTTGCTAATATCCCACTTGGCCAAAGCAAGTCACACATCTGAGCTTGGTGTCAAGGAGGCTGGGCACAGGAATGTTAGAAGACAAAGAGTACAGAGATGGGGGTGTATGAATTGCTACTATACAACATTATGGGAGAGATCTCTAAAATCATGCTGTGAATAGGTGAACAGAGAAACAGCAATGGTGATGATGGTAATGGCTAACATTTACTGAATGCTTATTGTGTGCTGGGAGCTTTATACGCATTTCCCCCTCATTGAACCCTCACAGCAAGCCTTTGCTGTAAGTACTAGTATTACCTCTCCTATTTTACAAATGGGAACACTGATCTTCAGAGGGATTAAGTAATTGCCAAAGTTGACATAGCTTGTACGTGGAGAAGAATCCAGGCCTGTCTAGCTCTTCACCAAATCCCAGAACCTGGGGGCAGGGAGGCTCTTTGAAATTTGCTGGAGAGAAGCTTAGGACAAATAGTGGACAACTCCATTTCATGCAGAGGCTGCTAAACTCAAGGAGTGTGTCCCCAGCGTGAGTATTTACTGATACTAGGACCTGTGAGAGATGCAGATGTTAGAAAACTCTTGAGCTAGTACTAATGAAAAGGCAAATCTGTCCAAGAAAAGTTTGCATAAATGACAGGTTCTTTGTGGCTCTTTGAGGGGGAAACTAGGAGATTTTTAGGGATAGTCCCTTACACGATGAGGTTGGTTTTGAAATTGTGTTATTTGGGGCTCTAGGGTTTTTAATGATAAAATCTTGAGAACTGCTGTAGAGTCAAGGTGTAGACAAGGGGGTGTCACCTCCCACTTCTTCAGAACACTTCTGCTTTTAACTGCCATATTTTGGGGTTTATTGTATGGTTTCTTCTTTTGGAAGAAATAAGGGTCTCAGTGGCCTAAGAAAGGAAAGCCACTGGTCTTATGAAAAGATCCCTAGTCAAGGGGTCCAATACATGGGGCTACTTTTGCCACTGCCCAATCATGTGATCTTGGACACTTGGTTGACCGTCCCCAGGGTCCGTCCTTTCTCCTGCATCTATAGAATGAGGGGTTTGAACACGTGATCATCCCTGTCTTCTCTGGGTCTGATTTCTTTATCTTCAGGAGGACAGCTTACCTTTACACTGTCAAGAATAGAATTCTAGAACTGGTCTGTCAATGGTTTGACCCAGAAGTCTCTCTTTTGAATCTTTTGAACTTCCATCTGCTTCCTCACCTTAGTTCAGTCAGCAGACATTTATTTATTTATGACTAACTTGGTGCCAGGCACCATACCCACCTTCCTTCAAAGCTCATAAGCTGCTAATACTTGCCCTGGTTTGGGAGAGTCCCAAGAGCTCCCCTTAGCTGTGTCTTCTTTTTGCCACTATCTTCCTGTCTTCTTTTTCTGCCTCACATGTTTATGTCTCTTTGTAGGATTGAGTATGAGGGTTGATAATAGTTTTTACTCTGTAGAATTGGCAGGGGGGCCAGCGGTCAGTGGGGATCTGGAGGTGTTGCAACAGGTGTGGTGACGGGGTTATTGTGCTATGACAAGCCCTCTGCAGCCACTGAAGGGGATGGTTATCTGATCAAAGGACTTTTCTGATTTAGCTCCCTTCCTCTGGCCACTTGCTCTCCCCGGTGGTGACTTTCTGAATCAAGGCCAGAGCTAAGGTTTGGTTGTTTGGTGGCAGTACCTGCATCTCTTGTTCTCAGTTCTTAGACAACAGATAGGCTGGGGAGATGCAGAGGGACACAGTTTCCCCACCAAGTATAGGAGAGAAGACTGGAAAGTGCTAACTGGTATCCCAAAGCTAGTTAGAGAGGGAGACCCTGGAGTGAAGACCTGGAGGGAGAGGGTGTGAAACATGAGAAGGTTTGGGGAAAGGCATTCCAGGCAGTGGAAACAGCAAGTGCAAAGGCTCTGAGGTTGACTGCACATAGGGAGTTCTGAAAACACAGAGGGAGTGGCAAGTCTTGGGCCCAGTGAGCAAGGAGATGAGAAGTAGTAGATGAGTTTGGAGAGGTGGTTGGGGGCCATACTATGTAGACCACAGATCTATAGACCACAGGGTGGATTTTGGACTTCATGTGTAGAGAAATCATGGGAGAATTATGAATAAGGGAGTTATAACTTCCTTGTGTAGAAAATATTCCATAAGGGACCAGGGTGGAAAGAAGAAGACCTGTTAGAGTGCTAGTATGTAGTCCAGGGTATGTAGTTGATCAACATGTAGCCAAAGTTATCTCTTTTGAGGTCTTGGATCACTGGGTCAAGCCTGAATATCTTGTCAAAGAGTCAGAGAATTCTGGGGAGCCTGGGAGTGGAGAAGGGGAGATGGCAGATTGTGGGGTGAAGGAGTGGCATGGACTCTGCAGCCAGGCCTGGTTCTGCCTCTTATTAACTGTGTGACTTTGGGAAAATTATTTATTTCTCAGGGACCTCAGTTTACTTATCTGTAAAAGTTGCTTCCTCTTAGAGTTTTTGTAAAGATTTAGTGACTTCAAGTGTAAGATACTTAGAGTAGTGCCTTGCACGGAGGAAGTGTGACTGAGCACTTGCTGTGGCTGCTGCTGCTATTATAAGAGTCTGTGCTGGAACAGCTGTATAACAGCCTTACCAGTGTTCCAAAATCATGGGAGGAGAAAATTGCCACTGGCCTTGGTCCTGAGCACACTCTTCAGCTCTGCCTCCTTCTCAAAGGCTGCCCTTACTTAGACTGCCCTGGATCCACAGGCTCAGCCCTCACCCCCAATGCAATCCTTCCTGGAGATGTTCTTCCCTGTCCCTGCTTTCTGCCCTCACATGCCACGCCATCAGCCATCACATTACACCACAGGAACCATGTTCTGCATCTCACACCTCCAGGTGCACCCCACTGAAGGGGCTATGCCAGGCCCTGTATTTACCCCGTGGTGAAGCTGGGGCTGTCTGGTCTGGGTCCACAATCTCAAGTCTGTCCAGAGCCTCTGCCATCTCATTTTGCTCTCCCCCTGCCAGCTCTGGCACCACTTGCTTCATTTAATGGAGAATTTGTCAAGTAATGGGAATAATTAGCACAGTGGGGGCCTTACTGTGCCCTGGAAAGAGAACAGAGAGAGCCATCACACAGCCCCAGACATGATTGCTGGGCAGGCTTATTTTCTCTTGTCTGCATCTCTCCCCATCTCTTGCATGTGTTTGATTTTTCCTCTTTGTGTAGAGAGAGTTGGCTAGGAGAAAAGACCCTTAAATTGCACTCTTGCTGGGCTGGTGCTGCGAAAGCTGGATAAGATTGTCTTCGTGGACTGGATAATTTCCCTCTCCCCTTGCCTCCTTTGTGGGAGGGGGATCTGCTGAACAGTTAGTTGGTTTTACCCTCCCTTTCTCTTCCTTGTTTTTTCTCCCCCCAAGCCCTCCCCTCTCCCCTTCTCCCTGTGGTCCCCTCATGTAAAGAACTCACTGACTCTCAATTGAAACCTTTTTAATGGTCCCAAGAGGCGAGGATCTTGAAGGGTGATTATCTTCATTATAAATTATTAACTCTCCCAGCAGCCAGATGGCTTCCCTACCCATGGCTTGGAACTCTGGGCTGGGGTGCCCACTGGCTGGGAGAGGAGGGGATGAAAGAGGGGAAGAAGCTGAATGGGTTCGGCTGCACCTGGGTTGCTGGGGAGCTTGTCAGTAGCTTGCAAGGCTTGATCCTATGGTCTGCAGGGGAGAGTTTTTTGTTGTTGGATTTTGCCCACTGACAACTCAGGGCTCCCTTGGGGATGGAACAGAGGTGGTAGTCAGGGAAGAGACCAATGCTGTGAGAGTTGCTTTTGATATCTGCCTTAAAGGATTGTCATTTGTGGTAAAAAGACATGATTATTATCTTATGCTGTATAGTCTTTTACTCCCTTGGATGCTCACAACATACTGGAAGATGTATTCATTGTTCTCCCCAATTTGCAAGAGAAGAACTAAAAATTGGATAGATCATAGTTTCCCATAAGGTCAGTTGGCAAATAGTTATTGGAAGGGCAGAGCCCGGTTCTGATTCCCAGTCCATCCAGTGGTCTATCCCCCACACAAGACTTCTTCTTCTTAGTTATCTATGCCCTACTTACCCTTCAAGTTTCCATGCAGGTTCCCTTCCTCTGAGAAGTCTTCCCTGACCACATAAGGGCAGAGTCATCTCTTGTTATTTTGGACTTTATTGCAATTCATGCACAGACTTATTTAGTGTTGAACTTACAACTCCAAAGGGTGTCTCTAGTGATGGGCAAGCCAGCTTAATCTGGAGGTGGTTTGTGTGCAAGATACAGACATAAATTCTCTTCATAGACCTCCCATTTACTAGACAGATTCTCAGGCCATAGAGAACCTGTGGGATCTCTCTTCTAGACCCTTGAAGAAACTACTTGTGCTACTCCTGAGTTGCCTTGATAAACCTAAACATGCTGGTACGTCCAAAAGTTTCTCATTTAAAGAGACACAGGCATGACTCTTAACATTGTCTGTGTAATTGGGATGAAGTTTAAAAGATGCTCATCTAACTAGCCAACTCTCTCTGAGTGGGCCAGGTGAGACACCAACATCAGCCAGGCTGCTAGGACATCAAGGACAACAGTAACAATAGCAGCAACAGCGGGAGCTCACATTTATTTGGTGAGCACTGTTTTAAGGGCTTCACCTTGTACAAAGTGCCTTACTATGGTAACTCGATATTATCTCCAGCTGAGGTAACTGAGGCATCCTATATAATCCTATATAATAAAGAGCTAATATGCAAATGGTTGTCATGCCCTCACACCTTAACAGCTCAAACACTCAACACTGGGGAGAGAGGAATGGGACCAGCCAGGCACAAATGAGCTCGTGAGAAAGGAATTGGAGCAGCCAGGCACAAATGAGCTCACGAGAGAGAAATGGGTGCGGCCCGGAGAGGGACAATCCACACACCCTACAGTCCCTGTGGTCCCAGGCACCAACAGCTGTGCCTGTGCCTGTGGCCTGGGAGAGAGACAAGCTGCCTGCCCAGCGGTCCTGGGTGTCTTCAGCTGCAGTCCAGGCGAAGCTGCCTGCCCACAGTCCCCTGATGCTGTGGCTGGCCCGGGCAAAGCTTTCCCAGGTCCTGGGTGCCCGTGGCCAGCCAGAGGGAGGGAAGCCCAGGTCCTGGGTGCCTGCAACTGGCCAAAGGAGGGAATCCTGGGTCCCGGGTGCGGGGCAAGGCAGAGGTAGTTACGGGCAATCAGGCCAGCCGGGGAGCAGTTAGGGGCGATCAGGCAGCCAAGCAGAGCTGGTTAGGGGTGATCAAGCAGGAAGAGGTGGTTAGGGGCAGTCAGGCAGGCAGGCAGGTGAGCGGTTAGGAGGCAGTGGTCCCGGATTGCGAGAGGCAGTCGGACATCCCCCGAGGGGTCCCGGATTGGAGAGGGTGCAGGCAGGGCTGAGGGACCCTCCCCCCACCCCCGTGCATGAATTCCATGCCCCCGGCCTCTAGTAGAGAGAATAAGCACCTTGCTCAAGGTCACACAGTCAACATGTGCTGGGGTCTGGACTTTGAACCTAGGAAGTCTGGCTCCAGAGCCCATGCCTTTAACCTCTACAAAATGGGCGCTTATCTTAATACCAGTGTTCTATTCGAACCCTGAAAACTGACCCATACTTGGCAGACTCTGCCTTTCCCCTTTGGTCTACCTCCTTATATTATTTAGACTCATGTTTTTCTTCTCTACTAGCATGTAAGTGCCTTGCAAGGTTTGAGCTATTTCTTTTTAATTTAGTATCTACACCATGAGTGCTCCATGGTTTCAAAAAAGAAAAGTCAACAAAATGAGTTCCTTTCAATTTGCTATCCTCCAGCTTACTTATGATTCTCTCAAAGAATAAAAATCTAATGACCAAATTGATAGAAGGAGGGGTGGTCTTCTTAGGTATGAAAAAATTGTGAAAGAACTAGGGGCGGGGGTGTGTGTAGAGTAAACTGGGAAGAGAGGACAGTGAGTTCCCTGTTGCAAAACCTGTGTTTCCTAGGTAGGATATTGGTTTGACTTGAAGTATAACATATACATAGAAAAGTATCTACACCATGACTGCTCCATGGTTTCACAAGAGTGCAGCTCAACCAATGCATCTTCACAAACTGAGCACAGTGTGCAGCATCACCCAGATCTAGAAACAGAACTCCTTTACCCACTTTGCTTCCTCTAGTCCTTAGCTCCCCCAAGGGTAACCACTGTTCTGACATTTAACAGCATAGAACAATTTTGTCCCTTTTTGTACTTTATATAAATGGAACACATACAGTATGTATTCTTGTGTGAGATTCATCCCCAGTCTAGAGATGAAGACCAATCATTCTCAATGCTATGCAGCATTTTGCATAAAGAGACGACAATTTATTTATCTATTCTATTGCAGATGGCCACTGGATTACTTTCTAGGATTTGGCTATTATGAATAGCATTGTTATAAACATTCTTGTGCATGTCTTTGGTTAGACATATGTAAGCATTGCTGTTGGTATGTACCTAGGAAAGGACTTGGGGAGTCAAGGGGTAAAAATGTTCAGCTTTAGTAGCTACTGCCATGCATTTCCCCCAAAGTGGTACCTCTATACATTTTAAAATTTAATAAAGATCAAAACTACCCTATAAGTATTATCATTTGGATGAACAAACAAAGGCCCAGAGAGTTGCCTAAGGCTAAATAGGTGTAGGAATGAGTCCGGATTCAAATCCAGCACCACCTGATATCAAAGCTCATGCTTTTCATCCCTACTCTGAACTGCTTTTATATCTTGGAGAGAATTCATGCCTTCACTTCCCTCACTGTCTGCAGTAGAACCTTTGCTGTTGCATTAAGGTAGAGAAGACTGAATGTGTGAGGCTGCCCTATTTGGTGTAGTATCAGGAGAACCATAGTTTAGTTGGTGTAATAAATCTTTGAGGCTGCTATGCAAGAACAACCTTGCATCCCCCTCCAAAGCACTTAGGGATAGAGAATGCCCACATCCTATGCTTTTGCCAAAAGACACAAACAAGTGGGTGTATAGAGAATTGGTGGTGCAGGTGAGACATCTGACAGGTGTTTCAGGTCGCAAGAAGTTCTGCTAGGTATGGGTGGTCATATGAGATGAAAACTTTCATTGTTGTGTCAGTGACAATGTTTTTGAAGTTATAGTATTAGGAGCGTATCAGTCAGGACTCTTAGTCACAACTCAACTCAAACTTACTTAAGCAAAAAAAAAATATTTTTTGTTCATGTAATGAAAGTCCCAGGATCCATTGGGCTTCAGGTCTGCCTGCATCTAGGTGTTAAAACGTCACTAGAACTCTGTATCTATCTCTTGGCTCTGCTTTCTTCTTTGACTTCATTCTTAGACAAGATCATCCTGAATAATAATAATGGTATCCGTCAGCAACTCTGGACTTCATTCTAATAGTTTGACAACATGGTAAGCAGAGGAGCCTTTTCCCAATAATTCCAGCAGTAGTCCCAGGGTTAACTCTAATTTGACTCAGTTTGGGTGACAGGCTCATCCCTAACCTAGTCACTATGGCAACAGATCAGAATGTGCTAATTGGCTAAACTGTATTGTAGGGTCTGGGGTTAAGATGAACCCCAACTGAATGACCTGGATTGAGATTTCTGGTGCAAATCATTTTACTTTCAAAGTGAAGCAGGGATGTAGTGAAAGGGGGGCAAGTAAAACCAACGAAGAGCCATCATGCAGATTTTCTGGCCCTGGGACACTACTAAAAAGTGCTAGAGGAAAAGCTGGCAAGTCCAGTCTGGGTCCTGTGGCATACCAGCAAGGGCTAGGCATGAGGAGAGTGGTCATCTGCCTTCAACATCTATCCTGGTTCTAGGCACAGGCCTGACTTTCTCCTGGGTCTGTCTCAATGGAGCAGAGGAACTGGAGAGAGGGGACCATGCCTTGGTAAATAGCCCACGTGTCAGTCCTGTGAGGGTCGCCCTGCCTCCTAAGCAGCCGGATAGTGAGACATTAGCAAAGATGTTAACCCCACATAAAAAGCATGCTGTTCAATAATTATGTAAATTAGCTGGTAATTAGATAATGTCACTCACGGTTCCTCTCCTGCTAGATTTCCACACAACAAATAACTGCTTTTGAGCTTCTGCACCAGCTTGGATAGTCCATGCAGTCTCTGGGGCAAATCAGCTACACCCGTGGCTACCTGGGCCAGCCTATGGCTCAAGAGAAGGTGGCAGCTGGATGACTAGGTGGGGAGGGCTTCTGTCTCCCATTTTCCCATTTCCTGAGCTTTGGTGTAGCCCGTTAAAGGGCTAAGGAAGGCCAAAGGATAAAGGAGCCATTGGCTTGAGACCTGTGATACTTAATGTAAGGGGATCTTTAGCTTTTGGCCACTTTGGCAATTTCCCAGGGGCCACTGGAATGTTCCCAATCCAAGAAATAAATGGAAGGGCTGGAGGCGAGAATGTGGGCAGCCCCAAGGCTGTGAAGACCAGAAAAACCCAATTCTGATGTCACCAGTCTTGAAATCAGATTCTTCCTGGCCCCTGTAGGAAAGAAAACTTGGTTTTCCTTAGTCAGACTTTCTGATCCCCCACAATGCAGGCAGGGGAATGTTGGTACCTCCAATGCTGGGCTTGAGGGAAGGACAGAGAATCAGACGAGAGAAGGTTAGTAGGCAGGACAATGTGGCCACCCAGAGCAGGCTGGGTAAATTCCCATGATCCTCTGCACAGGAGAGTGTTCCTGGGCAGCTTAGTTAATTCTTGGGTTTCCCCAGATCACTAGGCTTGTGCTGCATTGCCCTTTGGGGCCATCTGAAGTTGGCATCCAGAGAAGTGTGGGGGCTCAGGGTTGCTGTCATGCAGCAGAAGTCAGTTGATCCCCAGGAATTCTCTTCAGCTTTTCTTTTCATGCTTTATTCTTTGTACACATGTTCCCTGAGCTTCCACTCCATGCCCAGGTCCTGTGGCAGGCACCATGGTGAAGTAGACCTGCCTCAGGGAGCTCCCCATCAAGCTTCCTGAGCCTGGGCTCTTCATTGCTGTGCTTCATGTCTCTAGTCTACATTTGCCCCCACTACTTTTTGATGACCTTGAGGGTGGGAATGGTTTCTTATTCTGCTTTAATATAGCAGTGGCTGGAAGGAATCAGAGCTCAATAAACAGACTGAATTGAGCAAGTTATTTAATTTATAGACAAATAATGACTCTCAGAGGCCCAGGGGTGAGTTGATAGTACCAGTCTCAAGAAGTTTCTGGGGACTGTTCATTTAGAGGGTCTCCCATGTCCCTGCTCATCTATAGTACTGGGCCCTCCATCTGAATGTCTTTGCCTCCCCCTAAGGATGCCTATCAGCCAGTGGACTCCTTGGTCTAAATGGGCAAGGGACACTAGGATAGTGTCACTGTGAAAGCACTTACCAAGCTTCTTGGTTTCACACACAATGGGCTTCATGATGTATGACATGATTTTTACATGCTAAGCTCATCAATAATTTCAGGCTTGGGGTACCCCTTGTGAGGGGCATGTATTTTATGATCAAACCTGCCTTGCCTCCCCCACCTCTAAATCAAATGTATGACTGGAAAGAGGAGGAAGGGGAGCAGCTGTCCTCTGAGCACATTTTCCAAGACTGAACCCTTATCAATAATTTTATTTGAGGAAATACATAGATGTGGCAGTTATTGAGCCCAGAAGGTGCCCTCTTTTCAGGACAAGGGTTTCTTCTCTCCCCTAGGATGTTGCCTTTTGCCTTGGTTGCCATCCCTCCCGTCAGTGAGCACATTCTAAGAGATTGGGCCATGTGTCATCTCCTGGTAGTCACCTCTGGCTTCATGTCTTTCACTCACTCCATTCCAATAGCACCAGCCTCCAACATACTAGCCTGTTCTTGTTTTAAGACCTTTGCATGGACTACTACTTCTGGAACATTCTTCTATGATATTTACATGACTAGTTCCCTCACCCTCTTTCAAGGCTTTTCTTAAATCAAACCTTCCCAAAGACTCTGATTTGTGGTGTTTGCCTATTTTCATGTGTGAATGCTCCTAGCACAGTTGACTTCATGCTACCAAAGTGACATTGACTAGCTCAAAAATTTCTGATATTTTAACAGTTGGTTCTCACCAGCCTGCATGAGTGGCACTCCATATCACTGTGTCCATGTTCAAGTTAAGCATCTGTTGCACCATTGGAGGTGCCCATTTCACACTTGGGAACACAATGTGTGGACAAGACCTTTTATAGAACAAATGTTTTTCTTAATGGGCTCAGTCAGCCTCTTGTTGATTGGGTTTGTTTGTTCAGTGGAAATAAGTGTGTGTTCCTGGTTAAAGAACAGCATTTTCCTCTTCATAGCAGGGTAATGACTAGCTTTGCTAATGTGGTCGTCATTAAAATAGTGAACAGTACTGGTCTGACAGAGACCATGGTGAATTATCAAATATGTCAATTAAGCAGCAACTTGCACAGCTCTTGGAAATTACACTCATTGCTCTCATGTGAACAGAGGCGTCTCCACTCAGCTAGATCAGCCAGAGTCTGCCTTCAGGAACCAGATCACCTTCCTGACTGGATGCTGGTGCATTTTCAACCAGTATATAACACACATGACATGCTTTAAGTCTGTAACACTCCTTAACTATTCATTTGTTGTCCATTCTGCAGTTTTCATAATTTTAAAAAATATTTGTGTTTTAATATACTGTCACCACTCCACAGACATATGCACTCATATATACATCATACATCAATGGCTGCTCTTCTCATCCCTTCCTATCTGGACATAAGAAAGGAAGGAATCTAGTGTTCATTGAGCTTCTATTATGTTATAGCCTCAAGCTAGGATCTTCCCATACATAATCTTATTTAATCCTCTCTCCATCCTGGTAAAGAGGCTATTATTTTTTCTACTTTGCAGATGAGGAAATAGAAGCTCAAATAGGTTAAGAAATGTGCTTAAAGTTCCACATACAAGAACTAGTATTCAAACTCGACCCTAAAGCACATATTTTGACCTTTCTCCCTACCATTTAGTAAGAGATAAGGATTCTTTTGCTTATTATTCATCTTCTAATGTATTTTCACTGATTTTTATAAATATTTCTTTCAAAAATTAAAGGTGGGAATCTGTCTTAGGCCGCCTACACCCAAGTATTATCAAGTTGGAAAAGAAAAAATCTAAAAAAAAAAAAACCCTCTATCATTTTCATGTTAAAATTATGTGTGTGTGTTTGAATGTATACATTAACACTTATTTTAAAAATAAGCTTTGGCTATGTGACCCTGTGATATGAATATTGTACAAATGTGCTGATATGGTTTTGGGGGTTTTATGCTATTTTTGCATGTGGAAAAACTGAGTGCATTATTAGGAGCTGAGCTGGGGGTCCTGCAAAGGCTTTGGCAGAACCCTGGTCTTCTGTCCAGTTTGAAGCACCAAGCATTGTGGGAATCACTAGAATAACCTGGATCACAATCCAACCATATTTGTGAGCTAGGATGCAATATTTTCCTGACACATGCCCTAATCTTCCACTCCTTCTCTCCTTTCTCTCCACCCACTTCTTCCTGCAGGAGTCCTGGGAAGCAGGTTATGGGCAGGACTGCCTCTGGCCCACACCATGAAGCCTGAGTCTGCATCCGCTCTGCTGAGGGCCAGGCTCTGTGTGCGCACTCACCTTCCAGCTGCCCCTCTCCCCGTAGCCCCCTGCTGCTAAGAGGAAGATCTTTAGGACTAATCCTTGGCCTGTTTCTACCTGTCACCTGGCTCACCTCACCACCCACTCCTCCTCCATTACGGCACCCTGGACTCCAGCCCTCTCCCTGGCCTCTCTGGCTGGGGCATTTGGGGGTCTGCTGGGAGGAGTGCATTGCTGAAGGCTCTCACCCACCACTTACCTTCTCCTCCTTGAATCAAGGCCTCCGGATCCACATGGATAGCTGAGATCTTTTCTTGGAGAAAGACACTTTGCTCCTCATTCCAGACCCTCAGTGCCCCGACCTGACTTTCCTCCTCTTTGGCTGCCCTTTCTTGCTCCTGTGCCCATCTCACTTCCTCCTTCCTCACCCTCTCAATATTTGTGTGATTCTTCCTTTTGTGTGCTCTCTGTCCCCACAACCCATCTTTTCTCCCTCTCTCCCTTCTCTGCGAAGGGGGATCATCCCCTGAGGGCTGTTCCCTGGCTGTCTGCTCCTCTGGGCTCTGTCTGGTCCCCACAGCCATGATGAGTTTCACCACACACTCCGTGTTCTTCACCCTGAAGGCCAGCGTCCTGCTGGGGTCCCTGCTGGGGCTATGCCTGGGCCTAGAATTCATGGGCCTCCCCAACCAGTGGGCCCGCTACCTCCGCTGGGATGCCAGCACACGCAGCGACCTGAGCTTCCAGTTCAAGACCAATGTCTCTACGGGGCTGCTCCTCTACCTGGATGATGGCGGCGTCTGCGACTTCCTCTGCCTCTCGCTGGTGGATGGCCGTGTGCAGCTCCGCCTCAGCATGGACTGCACTGAGACTGCTGTGCTGTCCGACAAGCAGGTGAATGACAGCAGCTGGCATTTCCTCATGGTGAGCCGTGACCGCCTGAGCACGCTGCTGGTGCTGGATGGTGAGGGCCGGTCTGGGGAGCTGCAGCCCCAGCGGCCCTACATGGAGGTGGTTAGTGACTTGTTCCTGGGCGGAGTCCCTGCAGACATACGACCTTCTTCCCTGACCCTGGAGGGAGTACAAGCTATGCCCAGCTTCAAGGGATTAATCCTGGATCTCAAGTACGGCAACTCAGAGCCTCGGCTTCTGGGGAGCCAGGGTGTCCAGTTGGATGCCGAGGGACCCTGCGGCGACCGTCCCTGTGAAAACGGTGGGATCTGCTTTCTCCTGGATGGCCATCCCACCTGTGACTGTTCTACCACTGGCTATGGTGGCAAGCTCTGCTCTGAAGGTAAGGCCCTCTTCCTTATTCCTATTCAGTGAGTTGGGTGAAGACCAAGAGCCCTGGTAGAAACCAGCCATTCCATTGAAGTGCATCTTTAGCTGCATGTTAGATAATCCGGTCCTTTCCCCAAGGAACTAGTGAAAATCCTTTGCTTGCTCTCAATGGAAAATCCATCAGCTATCAGCAGAAAGAGAATCCTGGCTACTCAATCCTGGGCTTCTTACTCAATATTTGGCTATACTCAAAGGGCTGGATGAAGTGACTGCAGAATCTGTGCCCAGCTCAGCTCCTTCCACCCAAGCACAGCTTAGCAGGATCAACACAGGGCAAGAAATCAATAGAAATTGGCAAAGTGGTTATCTCTGTCCCTCCTGATTCCTTGAAAATTGGACCCCTAGGGATGGGTGGAAAACTCCCCATTACTTCCTCCTTATAATCCACAGCATAGGGAATGCCTGTGCAAAGAAGAACTAGGGTGGATAGATTGCATGTCCATGCTTGGCCCCACTGTAAATCCAGTCCTTCAACCGTGCCCCTCCTCTCACACTATTCTGGGAGGCGTCTAGAGGATGGATGAGGCATCTGGGGATGGGCTGTCTTGCCTTCTCCTTCTAGCACTAGGATTTTTCATATGAAGTTCTTCTTTCCTGTTCTCTCCTTTCCATGTGTGAGAACGGCACAGGAAAGCACAGAAAATGAAAGGACCCTTGTCCAGCCAAGCCTCTGAGAGAGCTGGCAACACTTAGCATAGTTGTGGAGAACATCCCAAGTTCAACTACAGTTTCCCAGGAAGAGGGAGGAAGGGACTCATGCCCAAGGCTACCCTCATCTTATTCATCAAATTTTGACTATTTGGGATTAGATCTGAGAAGTGGCCCAGGCTTGACTTAAAATCCAGATTCCTGGACTCACTAAAGGCCTAGATTTCAATAGGAAGGACCACTGAAATGACCAAGTGTATGAGAACTTGGTGTGTGTGTGGTGAGGTTGGGATGAGGAAGAGGCAAGGAAGTTACATTTACTCTCATCCTTTTGGAGTTAAACCCTGGATTCTTCTAGAGATGTTTGTGTAATCATTTCATGCTGTTCTCTTCATGAAGGTGTGGGATGGTATAGGGCATAATAGACAGCCTCAACTTTGGTTGCATAATAGGATCACCTGGAGGAGTTTAAAAACTCATAGCATGGACAATTTATTCAGAAGTTTATGGAGTGTGGGATCCAAACATCTGTATATTTTTTGAGGCTCCCTGGCGATTCTATTGTGCAGAACCAGCAGGCTAAGTGAGGTCAGGTCAGTAGGGCCAGGTAAGTGTCTTAGCACTGACTCCCAGGATCTCTTTGAGGTGAGGCCCCACTACCTTGAGATTTTTAATGAGAAATGGTTCTGCAGGTGTTCCTCAAACTTTCTCAGGAAGAGCTGAACCCCCAAAGCAGGTTGTAGTTGATAAGAACTTTAGTTACTAGGAGCTATTTAAACAATTTTTAAAATCAAAGCTAAATTTATTTCACAGGTGATACGTACTAGAGACTAGGACACTTTCAGGGTCTTGTTGGAGGCCTCTGTGTAGGTCATGTATGGGCTATCACAGGGGTGTTTCTCGGTCTCTGCTGCTTCTTTCTTCTACTGGGTTGGGCATCGTATTTCCCTTCCTTTGGATGGGCTACAGGTGAGGCAGATGCTAGACATGCATGTCATCTCTTCTGGCTTCTGTTCCCCCCACCCTCACCCCACAATGAACCCACTGGAAAAAGGGATGGGGAACAGGGGCCAAGCCAACCCCAACCCACAAAGCCACGTCAGGAATATGGTTATTGAAGCACTTCTCACAAGCAGGTGCCTTTTGGAGCTGACTGCTGTTCCAAAGCGTCTTGGCTTTGGAGAAAGTCCTGCCTGAAGATGCTGACATGATCACTTGTTTTTCATTCGCCCAAAGGATCTGTTCAGTTCTCAGAACTTGTACTGAAAGCTGGCATTCTTCCTTTCTAGGGACCAGGGTGTTTGCAAGTGTGTTGCTAACTTGCTGATTATACTTGATTGCATTTTTTGTGTGTGTTTAAAAAGAACTCATTTCCTCTGGGCAGGTCTGGATCAGCACTTTTCTGCAGGAAGAATCTCTATACTGTATATGTACACAATTAGTCTTCTATCTTTTTGTTTTGGTGTGTGACCAATAGCAGAATTTCTTTGAAGCAGATTGAAGATCAATTTTTAACAGCTAAATGCAATATGTATATTTTAACAATAGTTCTTTCTACAGGGTTCAGATCATCTCGTGGCGATGGACTGACACTTCTATTGGTAGAAGGCAAGCAAACAGCTTAGATCATTTATTCCCCTGATATGTAAATAGAGCAAATAAACTGTTTAGTAAGAGGAACACTTGGTTGGCCTGGAACAGAGCCATGCCGAGGTTGAGGTGAGGGCAGCTCTTGGGGAAGTATTAGAATTTACTGTTGATAACTTGGAGCCTGTTGATCCCGGTAATTGTCATCATGTCTAATCAATCACAAAAATGCATCACAGGCTTTTGGAGAGTATCTGTTCTCGCTACACACAGTTAATTTTTAGAGTAAATGGGGAAAACTCACCTGTAACATATTAAGGGGGAAAAATCACAGCAGCTGCTGAGTGTCAAGCATATCTGCATAAAACAAGATAAATAGCCTAAAAAATTGCCTACCCATTTTCCTCAAGATAATGTGGTGAAGCAGGTAGTGAGGATGCATCCATTCCCTCTTCCCCCTTTACATTGTACAGGTCACAGAACTGAAACCAGGGGACTTATTCCCAGCAGTCAGTCCTGTGTACCAGGCATCTGATTGTCCAAATGTGTAGGATGAGCCCTACCCTTTCATTGCATGAGGGCTTGCATTTGGTGTGGAAGATTCATTTTGTACTTTGTGCTTTAGCAGTTCAAGAGCAAGAAGAGTTGAGTGGGCTCCTGAAGCTTCAGATGGATGTGGTCAGGGCCTTTTGGAGGCCCTCTCTGTGGTCCATTAGCTCCTAGCATGCCGGCGGGGTTGATGTTTGTTTGGCCTCTGGTTTTCTATGCCTCAATGGCTCCAAAATGTCTCCATATTGCCCTTCAGGAAGAATGCATATCTCTTTTATGGGCTTTGGGCTATTTTCATCCCCTGTTGGTGTCTTCTCTGGTTAAAACCCAGAGGGCACCAGAAATAGTTGCTGTGGGAGAGTTGGGCCTAGTGGTAAGAGGTTCCAGACACAGTGTTCTCTGTTAGTTGCTGAAAGGCTATTGGCTCTAGTTGCAGACCCAACTCCACATAGCCTTCCTGGGAAGATTTCATTCTGAGACTCCCAATGGAATTTATGGTCATGTTGCACATTCGGGCACATGATGGAAGGAAGAGTAACTAAATTTTTACTTCTCGGTGTTATGTTTATGAATAAAATATTTCGGGGCTTAACTTCAGCTTTGTTAATGTTGCCATTTAATCTTGCCTTTTCAGTCATGTTTTTGGAGGATAGAAGAAGTGCAGACAATTCAAACTGATTCTAAAATGAAATATATCTGCTTTGGAATTTAGTTAAGCTAAGGAGCAACACAGTCACCTGGTGTTTGCTTAGCACAACTTGTCCTATTATGGGCAGCCCTGAAGCCCACAAGACAATGAGGAGGTATCCCAAGCTCCCGCTAGGGAGCAAGTCCCTCATGTGTCATTGAGAGCTTGTCATTATCTTGAAATGAGTTTAAAGTTAACTGTTTTTTTTAAAAAATATGAATGTGCATGTATTGAATTTCACAGCAATCTTATGGTCATGAAGAACTGACTCATATCCAAGGTGTATAAATTTCAGTACTAATCTCCATGAAGAGTTCATTTAGCATGATGTCAGCCTGTTGCAGGTGGGGTGGGGCCATGGGAAGATTGAGAAGGCCTCACAGGTTGATCTCAACTCCCAAATCTTGGTACGTGGGCCAACTATTTTTTTTTCTGCTGACATGGGTAGGTGTACAAACCAGAAGTTGCTTGTCTTGAGTCTCAGCTATAAAGTTTTTAGGTGTTGGGATCCTACAGTGAAGTATAGTGGTGAGTGTTGGTGACAGGGGCCAGACCCTTATTACAAGCACACTGTCATATGGTGCCCATTAGTCTACTCCCCCAACCCTCCTACTGTCTGAAGCTGACAGCCTATACCAGTTGGTTTGATTGATGGCTCAATACCACTGTGTGGCCTTGGTATGCCTTCCTGAAAGTTAATTTTAATCATTTCTTTTTTTATTGAGAATTTTGTGACTTTGCCCCCATTTCTCAAAGCCAGAACTAAGATGAAATGGTGTTTCAAGAGAAGATGCTTACCTGAGCATTTACAAGGGCCAAAGACATCGGATGCTGGAGTTGAGTAACAGTGATTTCCACAGCTGGATCCTCCTGTTTTGGACACGTGTAAAAACACAATCATCTTCCCTCCCCCTTCCCAGTGTACATCCTGCCAGAATTGTAACTGGCTTTGTTCCTAATCTGTGTTCCTGAAAGGCTTGCAGGGTGGGAGGCCGAGGGGAGTGCTGAGTAGTCAGAGAGTAAAGGCTGACTTCTTTCAGAATCTTTCTCCCTGGTATGGAGCCCGCAGCACAGAAGTAAGGCCTTAAAACATACACAAAGGAGGACTGCTGCTTCTGAGACATGGTGCCCCACGCATTCAGGCGTTAGGTTGGGACCAGCCCAGCCAGCAGGGGCTGCCACTAAATGGAGCCTGAATAGGGGTCTGATTGCTCCTTTTTCCTCCTCTCCTCCTGATTACCAAATGAAATTTCCTGGTATGCTGTATGCTAAATGGCAGAGCAGCCGCCTGCCACTTGCTCCAATAATCCCTCTTTTAACTGCTGAGGAAAGAGCAATTTTTTACACCTCCCCCCATAGCATCTCTGCCTCCTTCAGAGAAATAAGACCCTTCTTCCTTGTTCCCCCTCAATGGGGTGAGAACAGCCTTCCTCCTTTGCAGGGCCTGCACACCAGCTGCAGGGGGTGGGTCTGGGTGATGCTTCAGTCCAGCGTTGAGGGTCAGCAGGCATTTTGCCAGGAGCCTTGAGTGGCACATGAACTTGCATTTGCATTTGGTAATGAGACACCACAGGCCCAGTGCTGGGGGCTAATTATCCTCAAGTCCCCTAGCTCCTTTTGCAGGCTGCCCTGGAAAGATGGCTCCCAGTTCCTGGGGCAGCTGCCCATCAGCTGGGTCCTCTCCCTCCTTCACAGGCAGAAGAGGTGGGGTGTGGAGGATGGGACTAAAGTGCACTCCCTAATGACTCCTATTGCCCTATAGTCACTGGCCCCACAGTGGTGTCCAGAGCAGTGAAGCCCTGAAGATGGGTCTAGAGCAGCCGTGGGCAAACTACGGCCCACAGGCCGAATTCGGCCCATTTGAAATGAATAAAACTAAAAAAAAAAAAAAAAAAAAAAAAAAAGACCGTACCCTTTTATGTAATGATGTTTACTTTGAATTTATATTAGTTCACACAAACACTCCATCCATGCTTTTGTTCCGGCCCTCCGGTTCAGTTTAAGAACCCATTGTGGCCCTCGAGTCAAAAAGTTTGCCCACCCCTGGTCTAGAGTGAGAGAGGCTTTGAACAGGGCTCTGAAGGTCAGTACCCTTTCTTGGACAAAAGTAATAATGATATTATTACTATTACTATGATTGACTACTACCATGTGCCTGACATCCTAGGTGCCTTATGTGCATTGTCTAATCTAATCCTCACTAGCCCCATTTTACAGATGAGGAAACTGAGGAGCAGAGGAATCTGGGACTTGAACAAAGTTTAGTGTAGTGGTTAAGAGCATTGCATTTGGACTTAAATCTGGGCTTGTCCACTTACAAGTTGTATGTCTTTGGAGAAGGTTTTGGAAGCTTCATTATCCTCATCAAATAATAATAATAATAATAATAATAATAATAGCTAACAATCATAGAGCACTCACTCCATTCTGCACTGTATTACCTGCTGTGCATGTATTAGCTCTTGTAATCCTCACAACCACTCTTGACACTCTTTATTGTTAGTCACACTTTGAGAATAAGGAAGTAGAGAGACAAGAGGTTAAATGACTTATCCAAGGTCACACAAGGTCACAGCCAAGCTGGTGTTTGTATCTATCTAGGCAGTCTAGCTTCAGACCCCACAGTCTTAACCACTGTACATCCTGCCTTGCAGCAAAGCAGGGATAATAAGAAATTGTACATTATGGAGTTGTTGAGAGCATGAAATGAGACAAAACATATAAAGTTATAAGCACAGACGATGGGAAAGAACAAGTTCTGACTCCGGGTTGTTGGTCTCTTGATGAGCATAACAACAAACCCTGTGTCAATTTAGTTTCACAGGTTTGAAGCTTTCTTTGAGCAGCCCCCACTCCCCCACTCCCCCAACCCAGCCCACCTCTGCCGTTTTCCTTCATCTCTGTTTGAGAGGTGGCAGAGATCAAAGGAGGGTGATTTAAGGAGGGTATAGACTCCAATTTCATTGTCATTCACCCCTGCCTGAGGGCATGGGGGTCATTGAACATGGGTTGTGCCTGTTGGACTATATTCAGAGCTCTTTGACTGTAAAAGAGGTGTTCTGGCCCCCACAGCAACCCGATGGGGCAGATGGGCAGGTAGGCAGGCCTTGCCATCCCACATAAAAGGTGAGAAGACCAAACCTAAGGTGCCTTTGAACTTGTTGTGGGTAGAAGGTGTGAGGGCAGGCTCAGACCTGAGAGCCCAGAGCCTCATCATGGCATTTTATTTTTGCTCCTAGGTTCCCTTCTCAATTAACACAAGTGGCCTGTGTCTCCATGGAGAAATGGAGCATTGCCTCCCTGGATGCTGATGATAAGCAAAATGTCAAGCTTCTGGTGTAGGAGGTTATCAGTGAGGCCAGTCCCAGGAGACTTGCTCCTCCCAGTCAGAGAGAAAGAGAGAATATGAGAGCGTGAGAGAGAATGAAATGAATGATTCTGAGCATTCAGTTCTCACCCTCAAGACCCTGTTTTGAAAACAAGTTTGGGTGGACCCATGGGTCCCGAGGCAGCTGGAGCAAACTATACCACACTGGAGCATCACCGGGCAGCATGACCTCTGCAGACTTACCTTTGGTTTCCCAGGTGCCAGGAAGTACCCAGCACCATGGCGGTAAAGGACGGAGCTCCAGGATTACTCTGTCAGACTCCTTCTCACTCTCCTGCTGCCTTCTGACCCTTTCCACAGATAACAAAACCAAACTCCCTTTCTCAGTGTTTATTCTCCTCTTTTCCTTTGTGTGTGTGTGTAGAAGGGGGGATTATTACAGAGGCGGATTTACCATGAAACTAAAATTGTTATATATCCTCACTCCCATGGGCCCCTTCCAAGGCCCTCTACCTTATTTTGCATTTATAATTTTAATTTTTTTTCTTAAGGAATCCCCAATGTCACAAGCTCCCAGCCCCAGATCTGTGGATCTGCCTCTGTTAAGAAGACGTGTTGCTGTCCGGTGACAGCAATGTTGCTCTGGGTGTATGTATGATCCCCCAATGACCTATGGCCCTTCATCACAGACAAATTGTCCTTCACTTCATAACCAACAAGGCAGGAAGAGGGAGTGAGGGAGTATGGAGGGCACATAGGAATATGGTTTGGGAAAGCATGGGAGGACATCTAGGATATCCAGTGGGTATAATGTGTGCAGTAGACTTAAAGGCACCAGCTATTGTTTGAACAGAGGGAACACCTAGGCTCCCTCTGGAGATTTTCCCAGCTGAAGTGCGGATGTTTGGTTTGCCATGGCTCGGTGGGGGGCTGTGTTACAGGTGACAGGCTGTGGCTGATGGAGGAGAGGCAGGCAGCGTGGCTCTGTAGGCCTGTCTCCGTGATCTATCTGGGAACTGACAGTGCCAGTGGGTTGTCATTACTGCTGTTGTTCTCCAGAAATTGATGTCTTTGGGTGACCTATTTAAAAGCAATACAGGGCCCCCTTTAAATGTGTCATTGTCTATATCTGCTCTCAAACCTCCACTGATGTCCACAATGTTCCTAAATAATGTACTTTCCAAAGTGAAAAAAAAAATTTTTTTTTTTTTTAAAGCCAAGAACCAGTACCGGCAGCTTTTAGAAACAAATTGATCTCAGCCATCCAGCCAAACCACCCAGCGCCACCCTGATAAAACTGACTTTGCATGTGGTCCCTGGAACTGTGAATGCTTTCAGCTCTTTCGGGGGAAATGTTGTACTCCGCAAGGGTATGCGAGGGCCTGGAGGTGTGGAGATGAAAGAGAGGCAGCGACATGAGCTGTAGGCAACTTAAAGCTCCCAGCTTAAGCTGTGCAATGCATTTAGGATCCTTTTGGTTTTACTGAGGCTTTTATTTAAGCATGGTATCTTTGTAGCTAAGAAAACGACCCAGGGGAGCTTTGCCTTCAAGTTTTCCTCGAAACTCTATGCATCCGATCCTCTCCTGACAGCTTTGTCTCCCGCCTGCCAGTTCGGTTTTCCTGAACTGGTCCCCTTTGCAGGTGCAAAGCCCTCAGAGAACAGAGTCTCAGTACTCCAGTGGCTGTAGGCAACTCGAGGGTTGGTGTCTCCACTCCAGCGGGCAGTGCATTCCAGGCAGTTCCATACCCGCTCCTCCAGCAATGATTGACAATATGCAGCCTGCAGCCCCTGGAGAATAGAGACAGTGTAGTGTGATTGTCCCATTATTTACTTAATAAGCTGATTTCAAATAGAAACAAGTACCTGAAGTGTGAAGTGGGACGGCTGAAATCACTTATCCGTGATCCAAACTGGGAAAGGCTGACAAAGCTGGAAAGTCATCGGACACTTATGGTCCCATAATCCTCTTTGTTTTCTCAGGCTTCTCTCCTGTCCAGAAGGGGTTCTGTCTCTGGCATGGTGAGCCTTGGATGGCTCAGGGAATGGGGAGGAGTGGGCTCCTAGGGTGTTAAGCTCTTACCCATGGAATTCTTAAAATACTAGTCACTCCACATTGTATTTGCTTGATCTGGGTCAGGAAAGACAGGGCTGGAGTTGAGGTTGAGGCAATGTTCTGTGAACCCCTTCTCAGTTTTTTTCTTGTGTACGGCATGAAGCTCGCACAGATCCCATGACCTGTGTAGAAGATGGTCTGATATTTATATGGCCTCCTGGTCATGGCTTTGCCCTGTGTGGTGCACTGGAAACCAAGGTACACAAGAAGAATCATCTACACTAATAAAAGAGGAACATGCAAATTAACCATCACTCTGCTACACCCACTAGCCAATCAGGAGCGAATGTGCAAATTAACCCAACCAAGATGGCAGCGGCCACAGAGCTGGAGTGAGCAGGAGGCTTGGGTTGCCCCCGGTGATGGAGGAAGCCAAGTTTCCCACCTGCCCTGGCTGGCCCTGGGCTCCGCTCAAGGCTACGAAGTTTCAATTATAGAAAATAAATAAATCCCAGATACCTGCTTCCAGCCTGCCCTGGCCTCCACTTAAGGAGGCACTGAAAGAAAAAATAAAGAAAAAATTGAGAGGCTGGGAGCTTGGGTTGCCAGGGGGTGTGGCCAGCCTGAAAACGGCCCTCAGCCCCTCACCCAGGCTGGCCAGGCACCCCAGCGGGACCCCCACCCTGATCCGGGACACCCTTCAGGGCAAACAAGCTGGCCCCCACCCATGTACCAGGCCTCTATCTATACTAATAAAAGGGTAATATGCTAATTAGACTGGGAGACCTTCCAGGAGACCTTCCAGATGTTCTTCTGGACAAAGCCATGGTGGCGGGGCTGAGGTAGAGGTGGTTAGAGGCCAAGAGGGGATAGCAGTTGTGGGTGATCAGGATGATGGAGGGCAGTGCCGTTGGGGGTAAGTCAGGGGTGGGCAAACTTTTTGACTCGAGGGCCACAATGGGTTCTTAAACTGGACCGGAGGGCCGGAACAAAAGCATGGATGGAGTGTTTGTGTGAACTAATATAAATTCAAAGTAAACATCATTACATAAAAGGGTACTGTCTTTTTTTCAATAGTTTTATTCATTTCAAACGGCCCAGATCTGGCCCGCGGGCCATAGTTTGCCCATGGCTGAGGTAAACAGATCAGCAGGGGGCCAGTTGGAGGTTAGCAGGTCATCTTGGTGGGGGGTCAGTTGAAGGTGATCAGGACAGCGGGGGGGGGCAATTTGGAGTGAGCAGGCCAGCAGGGAGGCAGTTGGGGGCGAGCACACTGGCACAGGGGGGCAGTTGGGGGTGATCAGGCTGGCAGGGGGGCAGTTCGGGGAGAGCAGGCCAGCAGGCAGAGTGGATAGGGGAAATCAGGCAGGCACGCAGGCAGGTGAGTGGTTAGGAGCCAGTAGTCCCGAATTGTGAGAAGGACGTCCGACTGCCAGTTTAGGCCCGATCCCTGTAAACTGGTAGTAGGACATCCAGTAGGAGGGGTCCCAGATTGGAGAGGGCACAGGCCAGGCTGAGGGACACCCCCCACCCCCCGTGCACAAATTTTGTGCACCAAGCCACTAGTCTACACAATAAAAGAGGAAGATGCAAATTGACTGTACCTTTGCGATGCCCACCAGCCAATCAGGAGTGAGTATGCAAATTATGCAAAGCAAAGATGGTGGGTTAATTTGCATACACAGGCACTGAGCAGTGTGTATGGGGGGAAGGGCGGGACTCCATGGTGACACCAATCCTGGCCTCTGGGCTGTGTGGGAGGGCAGAAAGGCAGCTCCAGCAGGAGCGAAGGTGGTGCTGGCAGCCAGGGGAAGGAAGGCCCATTCTTGCACAAATCTTCATGCATCAGGCCTCTAGTGAGATAATAAGCTTGAAGAGGATTTTAAAGGTCACTGGGGCTAACTACTCCTTTCCTATCCTATTTCCACTGAACATTTGTTCCCTCCACCCCAGCTTCAGTGAAGGGGGCTCGGTGCTTTCCATGGCAGCCTAATGTATCTCTGATCACTGCTCTCAGGGAGTGAGCTCTTCCTGCCTCAGGCCAAAGTCAGCTTCCCAGCCACTTCCTCTTAGGTCCTCATTCTAATGAAAGCAACCTGACCTTTGCAGTGGGCCTTGTGGGTGAGTCCTAACATTTTTGGATGATGCTTTGCAGGAAATAACCCCCATGTCAAGGTAAAATTCATAAGGGATTCTGTATCGTGGCACTAGCGGTGCACACACCACTGAGTTATTTAGAATTAACTGCTTGTGATTAATCTTAAACAATGGGGGAGGCATTGATGTGGAAAGAGCCTGATGTAAGCAGGTGATTCATGCTGTAGTCATTCTGTTCCTGGGGAGCGTGCACTCTGAAAGATTCATGGTTAGCCCATTTCTGGCTTTGTAATCTGTGCCTCATTTCATTTCCTAAGATGTACCATCATTCTCCACACACAGCCAGCTTTCAGCATCTCTGAATTTCCAAGGAGCCCCTTGGACATCTCTAATGGCTCAGCAATGAGATGTGAAATTCTAGAAAGCTGTGGAACAGAGGAAAATGGAATTGGATCAGAGTTGCTTGACAAGCCCATCCTGGCAGCCAGGGCCAGACACCCCAACAGACACCAAGATTTTGCTAAGAAGCCTAACAGGATGCTTGAAATAAAAGATGAGGGTATGGAATGGAGCAGTATTGGTAGTTGCTCCTGGAAACTGGCCTTGGAAGCATAAGCCCTATCCGGGAATGCTCCTACTCTACCAAGTGTCCCTGATATCCTGTGTTTTTGGCACTGCTGGGCAGGAGTCTCCTAGGGAGAGGGATTAGGCAGGGCTAGAGGATGTTATTCTGATATCGTCATAGACTGGAATTCCCTCCCGCACCCCAAAGGGGATAAGGCTAGTCTTGCCTCTCAGCAACCTTCCCATTGACAGTGCCTTTAGTGACACTGCAGCAAAGAAAGGAGACCTGTCCTATAATTTTGTGGTTTAAAATAGTTTACTTTTTTTTAAAATATATTTTATTGATTTTTTACAGAGAAGAAGGGAGAGGGATAGAAAGTCAGAAACATCGATGAGAGAGATCGATCAGCTGCCTCCTGCACGCCCCACAGTGGGGACGTGCCTGCAACCAAGGTACATGCCCTTGACCGGAATCGAACCCAGGACCCTTGAATCCGCAGGCCGACGCTCTATCCACTGAGCCAAACCAGTTCGGCTAAAATAGTTTACTTTTGCCTGGCCGGTATGGCTCAGTGGTTGAGGGTCAATCTATGAACCAGGAGGTCACAGTTCAGTTCCTGGTCAGGGCACATGCCAAGTTGCAGGCTCAGTCCCTAGTGGGGTGCTTGCAGGAGGCAGCTGATCAATGATTCTGTCTCATCATTGATGTTTCTATCTCTCCCTCTCTCTTCCTCTCTGATATCAATAAAAATATATTTAAAAAAATAGTTTACTTTTAAGCGCAAAGCCCACAGACATCATTTTGAATCCAAGCATTGAAATGTGTCCAGAGTCACTGACTTCTACTCTGAGGTTCCATTGTCCAGCCATGGGCCCCCCACATGTGCTGGGAAGTGGGCCTGACCATCTCATAGTCATGTGGTAACAGCCTCTGGGGAAGATGTTGGGTTTTAGCTGCTGTAGAAACTTTGCTGTTTGCTTATTTTGATGTTGAATTTTCAGCCTTGTGTTAATGCAGATCGAGGCTATTTCCCCCTCTAGTAGAATATATAACCAGTGGCTACATTTTAATGTGTCTCTTGGCTCCCTTTGGCTTTCACATCCTTAATGCAGTTGCAGTAGCTCAGCTAGGTTTCCCAGTTCCTGTTGTAGGAACGTATGTGAGGAGGTATTCTCTTTGAGAACTGTAAGATGTGACATCAAGGTGGAACTCTGTTTCTCTTTGTTAATTACTGCACAGACAGGCTTGGGTGCTAAATGCCACATATCTAACAAAAACCAGGTGCTCAATAAATGTTACTTGCCTTAATGAAGTACATTGTGTGTTTGTATGAGTGTGCATTTATGTTCTATATGCATACACATCTGTCTGTATTCATATATGTGTTTATGTGCTCCCTAAGATGGGTGATGGATGGATGCAGGGCCCCAGGAATGTGAGCTCAGTGATGGCAGTTGGATAATTTAATCAGTGAGGTCAGATATAACTTGGACCACAGTGGCCTGGACCATCATTGGAAAAGCTTTCTCTCTTTTAATGGGAAAGGTGGTGTTTTTACTCTGGGAAAGTTTTCATTGAATCTGTATCAAGTACATATACAGTCCACTTGGTTTGATATACTTGAGGACAGACTAGAAAGACTTTGTTGTAGTTGCTGTTTACAAACCAGTGGTTTCCTGTAACAATTATAGGCAGTAGCCAGCCTGGGACCATGTAAATGCATGTGGAATGGCTGTTTGAGGCAGGCATGTTGTCGTCACTGGAGATGGAGAGGCCCCATTAGCTCGTGTGGATTCCCTGGAGAACACAAGGCTCATTGGGGACAGGATAATTGGCCGCGGGAATCGGAAGAGCTGCCGTATGGAGGAGGGAGTGGTTACAGGGTGAGGCACTTGAAGGGATCAGAGCTTCAGAGGAAGAATTTTGATGCTTAGAGCTGTTGAACCATGAAATCCATAGCCTTGTCAAGCCCAGTCACTGGAAGGGTGTAGCAGGTGAAGTGATACCTGTCAGGAGTGGGTGCTGGTGTGTATGTGCCTCCAAAACAAGGACTCCATGGTTTTGGGATCTCAACAGCCAGGTCCACCATTATGTTTTATTATATATATTCTCTTCCTTTCAGGGCGTGGGAAGATTATGCTCTAGATCAATGGCCTTGAAAAGGGGACACATTCAATGCCTTTCTTTGGGGATGTAGGAAAGAGACAATGAAAATGTCTGGTTAACTTATATGCAAATTATTTATAAATAAATATACGCCTATTGGAAAAACATAGTAAAATTATTTTTTCTAATGGGGAGTTTGGTCAGAAAGGTTTGGAGGCCACTAAAATCTGCATTTCACTCTCTTTAATCAGTTATAGTTACTGTTGGCTTTCTCATCCTTGGGGCTTGCAGCTTTCAGGTTCCTGATGCCAGTGGTGTGTGTTGGGCGCCTCTACTCTGTCATCAGCCCTGTGTGTGTTGGTCTTGGTTGACCTGGCCAGATGATTTTGAAGGGTCCCATAGGAAGGTACTGCGGTCACACTCCCTCCTTCCGAGGCCTCACTGTTGGGAGTTACTAATACAGATGGTCCCTGACTTAACGTGATTCCATTTATGATTTCTTTGACTATGCAATGGTGTGAAAGTAATAGCATTAAATAGAAACCATACTTTGAATCTTGAAATTTGGTCTTTTCCTAGAGATATGCAGTACAATACTCTCTTGTGATGCTGGGCAGTGACAGTGAGCTGTAACCCCAGTCAGCCCCACCATCATGAGGGTAAATGACTGGTACACTATTGTGTTGGATGATCTTGCCCAACTCCAGGCTAATGTAAGTATTCTGAGCACATTTGGGATAGCCTTAGCTAAGTTGTGATATTTGGTAGGTTAGGTGTAGTAAATGCATTTTCAACTTATGATATTTTCAACTTTGGTTGGGTTTATTGGGACTACTATTTCAGAGCTTCTTTCAGTATAAAAGTCATGGTATTTACTGGTTTAAGTTTGGAATCTGTAAGAGAAAAAACTCTTTGAAGTACCTTCAAACATTAGCAAAGCAGTTGGTGATGTATAATCATCTATTTGTTGGAATAGGCCTTCTGTTTATTGGAATAAGTTCATTCTTCTAATATTCATGGAGTGAGTTCCTCTTATGTACCAGTGTGGTCCCTGCCCTTGAGGAGCTTATGGTTTAGTTGGGAAGCCTGTCAGGCCAACAGGTGCAAAAGACATTGGAGCTGCTAATAAATATACCAGGTAGCGTGTTTGCAGAGTAGCTCATGAGGAGTGTTCCACCCTGGTTGGGGTGGGGGTTGGGTTGGAAGACATCCCACAGTGGAAACTATTGGGCTAGATTTGGGAGCTTTATTTAGCAACCTTGGAGGAAGGGGCATTTGGGGCAGCCCTATGAAACAGTGGGATGCTGTTTCCAGTAGTTTGTAGTAGTTAATGTGGCTGGTTTGAAGGACTGAGGCCCAAGGAGAATAATACAAGAAGGAGTTAGGTGGGGCGGTGGGGGCGGGTCTTAAACACTATGTAGGGATTTTGGACATTATTTCTTTCTGCAGTTGGGAGCCATCAGAAGTTTTTTAGATGAGTATTGACAGTCAGATTTCAATGTTAGAAAGAGCTCTGGGGGCAGTTTGCACAGTAGGTTGGATGGCAATTTGGGAGGCCAGGAGGGACTTTGTGTGGTTTTGGTGAGAGAAGAGTCTGTACTGTGTGAGGGTAGTGATGGAAGAAGTACTGACTGCAGAGATGCTAAGAGAGAAACTTAATAATTGGAAAGGCAGTGAGTTTTAGTGTTTTTGGGCTCAGCCTGCCTGGTTCTGATACACACTAGGCTGTGCAAACTTGGGCCAAGGACTTAACTTCTCTGTGTTTCAATTTTACTATCTGTGAAATGGGAATAATAGTGCCCACCATTTAGGATTGCTATGAGGCTTAAATGAGCTAATGCACATAGAATGCTTAGAACAATGCTTGGTACATAGTAAGAATTCAGTGAATGGTAGCCATTATTACAAATTGTTATTGATTTATTAAAAAGGGGAAGGAGCAACTTTGGTAACATGCTTTTCTGGTTATAGGTATAACTAGAACAGGAAAGTCAGTGGGAGGAGCAGATTTGGGGTACAGGTGGGGTAAAGGTAATAATCAAATTTGGTTTGTCTATATCCTGACTTCTCTTCAGAACCTATAGGGCACCTGCAGGGAGATGGGCAGAAACAAGTAGGAGCAATGTTTGTGCTAGGGAAGAGGACAGGGCTGGCCCAGATGTTAGCATTCTTGTTTTAGGGGGTGAAGGAAGGCTTGCACACAGATAAGGTTGTCAAGGCAAGGAATATAATTGAAAGGTGAAGACTAACCTCAAAACCTTTAGGAACCTTAATATTTATTAGAGTAGAAGAAAAGGAATCCATGAGATAGATTAAAGCAGATGACCAGAGATGTAGAAGGAAACTGGGAACAAAAGAAAGTTCCTTAAAGTTCTTTACTGGTCAGACAATGAAGAGTACACCTTCTTAACCTGGTTGAAGTTGGGGCATGCATTTGAACACAATAAAATGGCATAAAATGACATAATTTAATTTCAGAGACCATTCACATTGGCCTTTCTTCTACCTTCGATTTAGTGAGGTAATTGAGAAAATTTCTACAAATAGAGACTTAAATCTCATGCATCAATGACAAACCTGAAGGATTTTGGATATTCTTCTCATGATGGAGTTTAAGCTCCTAGAGCATTAGAATCTGATGGGAATCAAGGACTCAATGATCTGAAAGAAATAAACCCAGAGAAATGAGGTGACTTGTATAAGATCAGCATGTTGGCATTCTGACTTGGACTTGGCTTTTCTTTGAGACTATGGATGTTAAACTTGAAATGCTGTGGCTACATTTTTCTTGGAGTTGGGTGCTGAACTATCAGGGGTACCAGCACTGATGCTCAACTCAAAGCCACACCCCTTCTCTGGTGTTAGGGGAAGAGAGTCCTCTGACTCTGGCCCCTGTGAGCTGAAAGAACCAGATCCCCCACAGTGGAGGTATGGAAGCCCCTGGCTCAGCAGCCAGTGATGTAAGTGCTAGTAATTAATCCACTTGTGGTTTCTCTATCCCTGCCCTGGGTTGAGGTGCTTGGAAAGAAAACAAAATACTTTCTTAAGGAAATGGAGGTTGGGTTCTGGTTGCCTGCTGGCTGCCTTTCTCCTGTTGCCGACTCTGCAGGGCTGGAGACTAGGGCGGGGGCGTGTTCCGAGTGCTTGCTGTGCATTACAGTTTTCCAGGAATTTCGGGACACGGGAATTTTCACCCAGCTGTGTTGTTTATCGCTGTTCAGCAATCTGAAGTTGCTTATCCAGCGTAACTCAGAATGGGGAGCCTCAGGAGGAAGGGGAACGCCTTTGAACATTTTTCTAAGCAGAAGAAATTGAGGTGTTAGGGGCCCAGCTGGCGTGTAATGGGAACCAAGAAATGGAGGCTACGTGACCATGCATGCTCATATGGAATCTCTTACTGAAACACGATGATGTTTCTAGAAAAGCACCTCTTTTTGCCTCCGCCTCCTGCAACAACAGCAAATAGTTACTGAGGGCCCACTGTGTGTCACAAGCACTGGGTGTAGAGTGATGAACAAGATAGGTATGCCTTCATCCTTAACTAACCACGCAATTATATTAAGTGATGGATGCTTTGAAAGGAGAAGCATAGCATAACAGTGGCCTCTTCATAACCTGCAGAGCAAAGACTTTGTGAAGTTCAGGGGTCTGAAGTTCAGGGGTGTGATTAAGACATTCCAGGGAATCACAGGGTTCCAGGGCTTTTTGTGGACCCAGCTCTCAAGCCAGCTCTCCCAGCCTGAATTTGCTGGCCGAGGATCACAGGTGGAGCTGTTGGACTTAGGGCTGAGTTTAGCTCAATTTCATGGACATTTTTACGAGTTATCATCTGCTTATTTCGAATGACTAAATTTAATAATAATGATGGTGATGAACTAAAGAAGTGATTTCTACTAGCAGTAGGGTAAGTGCTTTCAAACATGACTTCCTTTAATTCCCCCAACCACTTCTAGCAGGAAGTTTTACTATTGTTTTCCTGATTTTGCAGATGAGAGGACTGCAGCTGAAGTGAGGGAGCAATCTCTCTGCCCAAGAAACAGGTCTGAGCTGTTGATCTGGAGATTGTGTTCTCATCCCATTCTGCCCTCTCTTCAATCAGGCATTAAACAGTGGCTCCTGAGGCCATCAGCAACCCAGCCCTGTTCTCTGCTGGCCCAGTGAGGGTGCCTCTAGGAGGCAGGGTACCATCTTTCTTCTCTTCATGACCTGTCCTCTGATCTTTTCCATTTCTGCACATGACTGTTTTTTGATCCTGATTCAGACACTTGTTGCAAAGAGAAACATAAACTGTCCTGGAATCCTACTTTTTATCCTTAGTATCTTATTCCATCCCATGGGCCATTCCATTGAGCCATGGACTACTTGAATGAGAAACCCATATTTTCTCAATCTTTTGTAACCCATAACCCCTAAGTGATATTTTGTTGTTGTTGGTTTATTGTCAGCTTAATCACAGTATCTAAAAGGCCTTTTATCAAGTATTGGTGGAAATCCTATGCTTGTATTAAATTGTAAAATGAAGACTGATTTGATTTACATATCTGCCTCCAACACATACATTTGATTACCCCTCCTCCCTCTTGAGCATCACAGTCTGATCTCCTCCTTTTATGAAACTGACCTAGAGAGGCAAGGTAACATGCAGTAGACCACTCAGTAGAAATTGGCCAGACTGGGACTAGAGTCCAGATATTCTAATCTCAGTCTAGCATCTATTTCCCTATATTACACTGAGAAAAGATATGTGGCTCAAGAGAATTGATTGATTCAAAAGAACATTGATTGCCAAACATAATCTGTGGTGTAAAAACAGCTTTGGTGCCTATCTTCATAGACCTTACAAATTAGAAAAAAATATAACTATGGAAAACCAATAAATGTATATTTACAATCGTGATGAGTACAATAGGTAGAAAGAACAAAGTGAGGGAAGATCTAATGAGAAAAAAAAGTTGGCTAGGAAGGCCCCTCTGGAGGTGAGAAGGAACAGGGAAGCAATGGAGAGGGGCTGTTTACACTCTTTGTCATTTGCTTGGCCTAGGGACAAGGTTGACTAGTCTAATATCCTTGACAAGAAATATGTCTTTTACTGTTATATATTTGTTTGGAATATAGTTAATGGGTAATGCAGAGGGATGGATGGATGGATGGATAAGGGACTGTCTGGTGGTGGGGAAAGAGAGAAGTTGTCAGTGTGATAGGATGAGGGTAGCTGAGCTTGTCTGGTAAGTGAGCATACACGTGGACATCTCCATCCAGAGTTCAGAGCCCTAGAGGTGAGGATTTGGCGGTAGAATCTCTATCTAGAGCAGGGATGGGGAACTTGTGGCCCTCGGGCCATATAAGGCCTGAAAAATCATTTGGTCTGGCCTTTCCAAGTCATTAGGGGTGAGTTAATTCAATCTTTGACCAATAGAGCAGGCTAATTTTTAAGTTGATAATTTTGTATGGCCTGCAAATGATGTTATAAATATCCAAATGGCCCTTGACAGAAAAATGGTTCCCACCCTTGATCTAGAGGAAGCTGTTTATGGAGAAGGTAAAGATGAAAGGCTGATGAAACAAGAAAGTCACAGGGATTGTCATTTGATTCCAGCCTACAGAGTCCAGAGTCTTGTTCCTTAAGTAGCCACACAGCATGAGTATATCCTCAACCCAGAAATCAGCTTGAGCACTTCCAAAGAGCTGCCCTTTCTTCCTAGCACTTGTGTTCACATAGGGCCTACTCTCCCAGGTCTTGCACCTGCCATGACGTGTTTCTTGGTACAGGAAGAGGATTAGGGGTTGTCCTGATCAGTCCATGTCCTTTAGCTCTTCTTAGGAGGGACATTGGTATTCCAGGTTGTCTAAGAAATTCTCAGCTTGGAGGAGTAGGGAAACAGCCTGAGTCTGGGCACCACTTGACCCAAAATGGCCTAATATTTATTGACCACTTACTATGTTCCAGGAACTGTGTGAATAGATTGACCTTTTATTTCCATTTTGGACAAGGAGACCGAAGCACAGAGGGACTCCACCATCAACCTGATAGGAAAGACACATGAAGGGGCTAGAACGAAGTTTTACCATTCCTCAGGAAAACAAGAAAGATAAACATAGTGTCAGAAATTCATTATAAAGTCAGATTTTTTTAAAAAAATTCTGCGATCATGCCCTTTTAATTTTGGGGTCTTAAATGCCTTTTATTTTTTTTTTAAGAAAATATGGTAATACAAAGTTTCAGTTTGGGTTTTTTTTTCTTTCTTAGCAAAATAAAAATCTAGTTATCCTATCTTGGTTTCCAAAGTTGCTTTAAGTATGTTCCAGGTAAATAAACTGAGAACCATCATTGTAGGCAGGTGCTGGTTTCTATGCTAGCCTGTTCCTAGGAGTAAGTATTTGGATAATTTTACTCACTTTCTATTCTGACCATTGATCAGACAAACATTGGCACTGGACAGGACCTCGAAGATCACATCTTATTTTTCTTCAGCATTTACCAAGAGTTTTTGATTGCACACTTTGACCCTGAGGCCTTTTAACTCCATGTTGGTATAATCAGGATTAGGCACACACTGAAACATTTTTTATCAAGGGAGGAGCTGTGTACCAGTTTTCTAAGATGATCCACCAGAACTCTGCTGCTAATTTTATCTATGACCTCGGCTCAGTTTCTTAATCCTGGCTCACTGGTCTCGATACAAACACAAGATATTTTGACCCTGATGCTGTGACCCCTCAGGTATGTTTTGGACCTGCTTAAAAAAAAAGTCAGAAGGAGGCTAACATTAGTAGTAGGAAGAGGTTTTCGAGCTGCAAAAATTGACCTGGAAAAAAATTAGACCGTCAGGAAAAAATCAACACAAAATGGAACTGAAAGCAGCTAAAAATGCACATGGTAAAATTTGTTATTGACTGAAACATTGAAGGAAGAATCAACCATTCGCAACAAAATTTAAACTGGCAAATGTGACGTGAGAACATTAGATGTGGTAGGAATAATGACCACGAAAGAACGTTCACAATGGTAGAAGTTATAGGGACAAAATTTTAGAGACACACAAAAGAACAGCTGATCAATGAATCAAATCTTCACTGGAGAGGACACATTGGAGAGGAATTGATCTCATTCAAAAGAATTCTGTAAAATATAAATGAATTGGAAAAATAAGAACTGGTTTAACTATGCTGAAGAGAAAATGAATTGAAGAATTATGAGCCTTACATTGTTTGTGTCTGACAAATACTCCCTTGATAAAAAAATGTTTCAGTGTGTGCCTAATCCTGATTATACCAACATGGAGTTAAAAGGCCTCAGGGTCAAAGTGTGCAATCAAAACCTCTTGGTAAATGCTGAAGAAAAATAAGTTATGTGATCTCAGAGGTCCTGTCCAGTGCCAATGTTTGTCTGATCAATGCTCAGAATAGAAAGTGAGTAAAATTATCCAAATACTTACTCCTAGGAACAGGCCAGCGTAGAAACCGGCTCCTGCCTACAATGATGGTTCTCAGAGTTTATTTACCTGGAACATACTTAAAGCAACTTTGGAAACCAAGAAAGGATAACTAGATTTTTATTTTGCTAAGAAAGAATAAAAACCCCAAACTGAAACTTTGTGTTACCAGATCTCCTCTTGTACTTTTCAAAAACATGCAATTGGGATGATCTTGATGGTGTACCTGCCTTCTCCTAGCCGCCACCCCCTCAGTTACTCTTCTGAGCCTAACAGAATTTCCAGTAATCCTGCTCCCTAAGAAATGGCAGCTGGGGCCACATTTCCAAGCTTCTTGGCTTCTCCCTGCTTCCTAGCCAGGCCTGCCTTAGGCTCTGTGTGCACTAGGCATGATTTACAAATAAGCAGGACCAACAAGGAAAAATCCCCTCTTGTGGAGAATTAGGTCAGTGGCAAAGCTGGGGAGGAGAGGGAAGCAGGTGTTGTTCGCTCATTCTTCAGTTTATAGTCCTTGCCCAAAATAATTGGGGCAGAGGCCAAGGGTGCTGCTGGGAACAGACATCTGGGGATGGGGCTGGGGGCCTGCAGTGCCCATGCATGGGCTCATGTGTGGTTGCATGAGAACTTGAGAGCGATCTGTGTCCCAGCCACTCGGGATTCCTGCCCCCGTCCCCCCTCGCCTACTCCCCCCGCCACCCTCTTAGCGTATTTGTCTGGATTACTCTAAGGGGGATATTAGTGTTGTCTAATAACAGCCTCGATTTATCAAGGGATTTGTGTGATTAATTCTCAAGCAAAGTGCAGCAGATAGATTAGAGCTCGATCTGTGGGTGGGTCTGCACCCCCCATTCCCTGTCCTTTCCAACTTGCATGGTTCTGGGGGAAGCTCTCCTCTTTCTTCCTTGTTGTCCTGACTGTTGAAGGCTCTGATGTTTAGCTGAGGCAGCTGAAACCACTATAAATGCATGAGTGAGTGCCAGGAAGACAGCAAAATCTCCCAGCTCATGCTATTGTTCTTCTGTGGAAGATGCAGAGATGTGGCCATCATTGTACTCTTAGTGTCAGATTCTTCTCCCATACCCCTGTCAAGCTCCTGGTGCCCCAACTGTGGCCCAGTGGGAATAGCAGTGAACTGGGACACAGGTGACTGGAATTCTGGTCTCAGCTTCAACACTGTCCAGCTGGGTGGACATGTCAGTTACCCTGTCTGGGATCTATTTCTCCCATCTGAGCCTCAAAGGATAACTAATTGTCTGGCTATTTGCAGCCCATCTCCCCAGCTACACTTGAAGCTCCAAGAGTGCCGGACTCATGTCTGAATTGTCCATCTGCCATCATCCTGGCAGCCAGCACAGTCCCTCGACATCAGACTGTGTAACGAATATGTGCCAAAGGAATGTAAAATGAAAGGGATGAATCTGTTCGACATCCTAGAACTTTTCCACTTCTAAAATTTCCTCTGTCTCCTCTACTCTGAAACAATCTCATAACCCACCTCCCATTTTTATGTTTCTACTGTTGTTGTGTTTTCAAACCTCACCCAAGAATATATTGTGTGTTTTTTTATTTATTTATTATTGATTTTAGAGAGAGAGAGGCATTAATGTGAGAGAGAAACATTGATTAGTTGCCACCTATACATGCCCCAACAGGGGATCAAACCTACAACTTGGGTTATGTGCCTGACTTGGAATTGAAGCCACAGTATTTTGGTTCTATGGAATGATGCTCCAACCAACTGAGCCACTCAGCCAGGGCTCTACTGCTTTTTAACCATAAGACCACAGAAATGATAAGGTAAAAATGGTGATTAATGATAATGCAAAAAAGAATGTTTTCAATCCATAAAATGTGTAGTTTCTTCCAGGGGCTCCCTGGATGCTTGCTTGATCTGTTGTTCCTGGCAGTGGAATGCCTCTCTGCCTGGGTCCCTGAGTTGCCTCTGGAAGGGCCTGTGGAATCCCATTGACCCCTTCTGAATGGGACCGGCAGTAACAGTAGGCCACATGTATAGTTCTCCAGTCTCAAAAGAAGATTCTTTTAGATCCAGGGCAGATACTATACTAATTTCACACTACCACACACCCTTGTTTATAGAGAGAAGAAATCAACCTTACCCATTTTCTGAAAATGGAAAAAAGGGAGGGGTATAAGGGAATGCAGAAAAGCTGACAGGGCCTTAGTAGTGAGAGAGCCTTCTATTAGGGCTACTTACTTCCTACTGATGGTTCCCAAGTCTCTAGAAAACTCTTTTTCTCGGGGTAGGGACTCTTGGCAAAGCATTCAGTTGGAAGTCCCCAGCTACCTTGAGCCAATATGTGACTCATGGCAGACACTGCTAATCAATCACTACCCTGTCTTCTTTCTAAGCCCAAATGCAGGCTCAGACTTTTTCTGAACACACTACTCCAGGATGTCACCCATCAAAGAAAAAGGAACTAATGTGTGCTAAGTGAGGTGCCAGTCAGATCATTAGGCATTTTACATGCATTTGCCTCTTTTGATCTTGACGGGTCTGAAATAGATATGGTCCCCATTTTACAGGTACTGTTTAAGGAACTCAACCAAGGTCACATATAAATAGAAAAATTGGTATTTGAGCTCAAAATTTATGGTCTTTCTGGTGCATGACATGCCTTCTAGGGAGCCCAGCACTCAGGGGTGTCAACCTGACCACTGGCTGGTTTGGGTGATATGTTCTTATAAGATTTTTCTCCACTTGATTGTTGCTACCCATTCTCTGAGGGGCACTTTACCGTTTCTTCAGCACAGATTTAGAAGCATTCTCTGCCAAGCCTGAGTCCCCCATTAGTGCTAAGTGTGATGAAAGACGACCGTCTACTGCCGTCCTATCATAGTTATGTCCTTTCTTGGTTTATTAGGTGGCCTAACTGCACCCCCCCCCATGGTTGTTTTGAGTCCCCAGTGCCTAAGTCGGTGTCTGGCATGTAGTAAGTGGTCAATAAATGTTAGCTATTTCAAATTGAACCAGGCACAAAGGCTCAACAACAACAACAAAAGGTGAGGATACAGGCTTATGATAAGGAAGCCCTCCCAGCTGTCCTGAGAACCTTAAAGCCCGTCTCTCAAACTATGCTCCTTGAGAGGTGACTAGGTGTTTTATGGAGGGAGAGGTGTCCAATGTTTCAAAAATTTTGGGAGAACTGAATATTTTACAATGGATCTTAGTGTAACTGAGACTTTCTGGAGTCTTGCCATAGAGATACTTGATTGCCTTTTTTTAAACTCACTGTTTTCTAAATTTATTTGACCACAGAATTTTTGGAGGGAGGGTGACAGCAAGGAAGTCCTGTTCACATATTGATTGAATTCAGTTGTGGATTTGTTGCCTCAACTTATAATTCTTTCTCTGAAACATGGGTCCTAAGATTCCTCCCAGTAGCAGATGTCGTGATCACTTTAAAATACCTAATGACCATCAGTTCTTTCCATCAGTTTTCTACACCAAATATTTGAAATTTGGATGGTTAGAACAGTGAGGGAAGAATGAGTAGGGATAGTACTGTAGGAGCGAAAAGGGCTTTGGATTCAGATAATTTGAATTTAAATCCTGGTTACTACTTGTTAGTTGAGTGGACTTGAACTTGGGGATGTTAACTTCCTTGAACCTTGGCTTCTTTGTCTTTTAAATGAGGATAAGAATAGTCTACATCCAGATTAAATGAGATCATTCATATATATATGATGGAGGTCTTCAATAAATAGCAGATTATAATGAAAAATGATCCCTGCACTTGTCTTCTGAGTCACACTTTTGCTTATTTTAGTTCCTTATAACCCTTACATTAGTCCTACAAGGTATACAGATGGTCCCCATGTTACAGATGGGGAAGTAAGGGCTCAGAGAGGCTAGTTAACATGCCCAAGATCAAATACATAGTGTGTGGAAGAGCCAGGACTTTTTACCCAAGTCTTCCTGACTTCAGAGCCCTATGCTATCTTCAGGGGACAGGGCGATTAAAGATGTCTGCATCTAGTCTGTTTCTGCAACATGAAAACTGCCCTTCCTGTGCTGTATTCCTCTCTATCCTACTAGGTGTTGGGCAGCCTATCATTTAGGTTAGTTTCTCGCTTGGTTTCCTGGTATTCTCTAAGCTGCAGGAATACACCTCTCTTCCTGGTGGGTCATGCTTATTTAGGGAGGTCGGCATCCATTTCTTTACCTAGGAAGATGGCATTTGTACCCTGACCCCTGGTCGTGTCCAACTGCTGTGAGGGCCTTTCTAAAGCCCTCATCCTGTTGGGTGGGAGCCTATTGTAGGTGCCAACCTCCTGACCTAAGGCTGGGAAGTGTTATTGAGCTAGAGATGCCTTTTGTTTGCAAGGCTTAAACAGCTCAGTAGAAGCTCAACTTGGCACTTTCAGTTTATAAGGGATGTGTCAACAAGCCAGCAGAGACACTAGTATTAACCATTTCAGTGAGTTTTTATTGAATGTTTATTCTGTGCCTGGCGTTGTGTGAGGCATTTTATATAGATCATCTCATTTGATCCTAGCAGTCAAATAAATTAGGTACAGTCAGTTCTGCTATGATGCCTGTTTTGAAAATGCAAATGTGTTCCCATGCAATTGATATATCAGGGAACTATTTGAGCATAATAATTTTGCTTTTGGTTAAGCATGATTTCATCCATGAGAAATGCTTGGTGAAGGCAGGAGCTATGGCCAGCTGAACCGAGCTGTGTAGGAATACACAGGATGCACGCACCTGGACATGTGCCAGCTGCTTCAGTCACCAGGTGTGCTCTGAGCCACACCCACCCAATTTCAGATGACCCTCCTCTCACTAATTCATAACAATTCACAAGCTTCCTACTTTCACAAGTCTTTAGGTCTTTTTCAAGCACTGTACTTACTGTAGTATTTGTGTGTTTCTTAACCATGTATCACATATAATATGGGTTTCTATCTTTTATTTTTAGTTAATTTTTATGGGACAGTAATGTATACCAATTCATAGGGCTGTTGTAAGGATAGAATGAGTTAGTACATAGAAAGCATTGACTAGTATGCACTGAACTACTTTGGTATCATTTCCATTTTACAAGTATGAAACTATGAAATTTTTAACTTGTAGCTTGCCATTCTTTTATCCTACCACTAACTTAACACCAGTCTGCTAAGGGACACAATAAGATATCAGAGCACACACAGTTGTTGCTCTTAAAGACATGAACATAAGGCCCTGGCCAGTATTGTCCAGTGGTTAGAATATCTGCCAAATTTTCAGGCTCGATTCCCATCAAGGGCACATACCTTGGTTGCAGGTTCCCCTCCTTGATTAGGGTGCAGGCAGGAGGCAACCAGTTGATATGTCTCTCTCACATCGATGTTTCTCTCTTTCCTCCCACCTCCTTCCTTCCATTCTCTCTAAAATCAATGGGAAAAATATACTTCAGTGAGGATTAACAACAACAACAAAAAGACATGAGCATAGTGAAAATTAAGAATGATAAGAGTGCAAGTTATTTTCACTACTGATGATGTTTTGGGGTTTTGGGCCCCAACCCCATGTTTCCTATATGCCCTGTGGTTTTTACTGTGTGATTTTGCAGAGTGCAGCGACTTTTCGGAATGCATAAGGGTTCTGAGCACCTTGTTAGAGGAGCTGACTCTACTACCATTATTCCCATGCAGCTGAAGAAGGTAAAGTTACGAAATTCGATTAAAACATTTTCAATGACAAGTGGCAAAGCCCAGATTCAAACCCAGGTTGCCTTAGCCCCATGTCTGTGCCCAAAACCTCCAAACATAAAAAAAAAAAAAATGCCCAGCCAGCATGGCTTAGTGGTTGACCTTTGAACCAGGAGATCAAAGTTCATTTCCAGGTCAGGGCACATGCCTGGGTTGTGGGCTAGATCCCCAGTGGGGGCGGGGGGGGGGGAGGTGTGTGCAGAGGCAGCCAATTAATAATTCTCCTCTCTCATCATCGATATTTCTCCCTCTCTCTTTCTCTGTCTTCCTCTCTGAAATCAATAAAAATATATATGTAAAAAAATAAAAAAAGTGTTGTCTGCACAGATATGATTTTATCTGTAACAGGGAGACTGCCTCTTCCTCCAACTGGCAGTCGAGCTCTGGTTCCTCGAGGGATTATTCTAATCCCTAACTTGCAGCTTGATGGGTGCCTGTCCTGGTTTGAGACCGTTTATTTTATTCTAAAATATAGCTTGACCCTTATCTGATGTGTTCCTCTGAGTATGAGAGGTATGAATAATGATAGAGCCTCCAGGGCTTAGTTTCCTGGTCTGTAAAATGGGATGAAGAGCGTTCCTACCTGTTAGGGTTGTGGTGAGAATTAAATAAGAGGTATATAAAGCCCTCAATACAAGACCCAGCACTTGTACTGCATGTACCGTGGAGCCCCTCAGGTATTCCGGCAGAGCAATGACTGGGTCCACAGTGCCATCTTGTTCCCTCCTGCCTCTCATCCTGCTTTTCTCCTTGCTGCTGCCTTCCTGGGCTGGCTGGCACCTGATAGCAGCCACCCCTCCTTTCCAGCTTAGATCTGGAGTTATTAGCATCAAAGAACAAAAGCAAACAGCACTGGGGCTTGTGGGGTTCAGTCTTCTACAAAGGCGGATAAATGGGCTCTGTGTCGGGGATGAAGCTAACACCACCTGGCCTTTTGTGGAGAGACAACTCTGCCTGTGTTTGAAGAGCTCAGACACAGCTGGAAAGAGCCCCGAATTCAGGAAACCCGGCCCCCTCGCTGCTGGAAGTTTTCTTTAGCTCCCAACTAAAAAGATAGTGTCTGTATTTGTTCCTGAAGGAAAGGGAAGAACCCCGTGCTCATTCTCCCCAGGGATAAGAAAGGCTAGGCCACTGGGGAAATACAGGCTTTGCCTTTTATTTCTTTTTCTCTCCTAATGTTGTAGGCCAGTGTAATCCTCAGTGGCTGTTCTGGGCTGATATTTGTGGACCTGGGGCAAGAATATACATGGGGGCAGCCTCCCTTCTCTCCACTTCCAGCACCACGAAGGCTCACATTTGTGTGGATACCCAGCCTGCAGAAGTCCACAGCTCCTGCAGACAGCCTCTCTTTGGCCATTTCTTGAATGAGTACATACAGCACTGGGTTAGGCTGCTTTTGAGAGAATGGACCCAGGGAAGAGGCCCAAGTCCACGTGTATTGGGGCAATTTGGGCAAAGAGTTCTGAATTCCAGAGTGTCCTCTATAAGGGATCATGGCAGGTATTACTGGCTCTTGGTAGGGACATCCATTTGGCCCTGTAGCCTCCTCAGTTCCTGGGATGGGAGGTGGCTGCAGAAGGGCCAGGAACAGGCTTGGGTAAAACAGAGAGCCTAGGGCAGGGGCTCCACTGATCCAGGCCTATGGTCATATTGCATTTGACCCCTTCCCTTTGTCCTGGCCTGTGCCTTTTACTCACTTGTGGGAGATGGTCAATATTTTAACCGCTAATTTGCAGCTTGATGGGTACCTCTGCTGGTTTGAGACAATTTCTTTCATACCAAAACTAGAGGCCCGATGTATGAAATTCATGCACGGGGTGGGGGTGGGGGGTGTCTGGCTTGCAACCCTTTCCAATCTGAGACCCCTTGGGGGATGTCCGACTGTCAGTTTAGGGATCAGGCCTAAACTGGCAGTTGGACATCCCCTGCACAGTACGGCACTGCTGGCTCCTAACCGCTTGCCTGCCTGCCTGCCTGCCTAATTGCCCCCTAACTGCTCCCCTGCTGGCCTGATCACCCCCAACTGCCCTTCCCTGCCAGCCCGATCGCTCCCAACTGCCCTCCCCTGCCAGCCCGATTGTCCCAACTGCCCTGCCCTGAAGGCCTGGTCACCCCCAATTGCCCTCCCCTGCTGGCCTGGTTGCCCTCAACTGCCCTCCCCTGCTGGCCTGATCTTGCCCCTAACTGCGCTCGCCTGCCAGCCTGATGGCCCCCAATTGCCTGCCCCTGCTGGCCTGATCACCCACAACTGCCCTCTCCTGCTGGCCATCTTGCAGCAGCCATCTTGTGACAATGTGGGGGCGGCTATATTGTGGCGACCATGTTGTGATGACGTGGGGGCGGCCATCTTGTGATGATGTGGGGGTGGCCATCTTGTGACGACATCGCGCGATGCCACCTAGGCTTTTATTATATAGCCTAGAGCTTTACCCTATAGCCTAGAGCTTTACCCTAATCTGAGTAGGAGAGGGATTAACAATGATAGAGCCTCCAGGTCTTAGTTTCCTTGTTTATATAATGGGATGAAAACCGTTCCGACCTGTTAGGGTTGTGGTGAGAATTAAATAAGATGTATATAAAGCCCTGCGTATAGGGCCTTACACACAGTGAATGCCCAATAAATGTGAGGTTTGTTACAACCAGTATAGCTTTGTGTCAGGGATATATAGACATTATCCTATTTTATCCCCACATTCACCCTCAAAGTGTGATGCTGGACACAGTAATTGGCCCAGCAATAGACATGTGACCTAAGCCAAACCAAGGAGAGCCTTTACAGAAAATTTTGCTAAAATTATCAGGAAATAGGTTGCTCTCTTTTTTTCTAGAGATACCCCATACATCTTTGTTACCACATGGAGACAACCCTTAGATAAGGAGGCTGACAGCAAAGAAAACAGGGTTTCTCAGTGTAGTCAGGGGATGAAGCTAGATGGGGTGTCCAATCCCAGCTCTGCCCCTCTGCCCACAGGTGCATGCCTTACTTCCCTGAGCCTCAATTTTCTCATGTGTAAATGGAGATACTACTAGAATCCTTTCCAATTAATTCTATCAATTGAGATGATCTAGTCACCAGTCAATACATATTGCTGAGCACCTGTTATAGGCGAGACCCTGCTTAAACTCTGGGCATACAAGTGTTTAAGGAAACAGACAATACTTCTTTTCTCAGGAAGCTTGGGTTTTCATGGGGGATCTACGCAATAAAAACATAAACCCCACATATAATGTCAAATAGTGATTAGTGCCAAGACGAAAGGAAAAGCAGGGTCAGAAAAGAAGGTTGACGAAGGTCTTTCTGAAGAAGTGGCATCTGTGCTGATACCTGAAGAAAGTGAAGGACAGCCTTACAGGTGCCTGATGAAGACTGCTTGGCAGGAAAACAGCAAATGCACAGGCTCGAGGTAGGCCCCGCTCCATTACTGTTAGTTGCTCCTACTGTAGTGACAGGAGGGCTGAGGACTGGCTCACATAACTGGACATCTTTCCTCTCCCATCCTCCTAGCTTTGGCATTTACACTGACCTTGGGAGTTAGCAGGTGCTCAAAAAAAAAAAATACTAGGGGAAAAACATTCCTGATGAGAACAAATCTGGCCCAGTCTGCAGCCACCTCTGTTAGGAATGCCATGCTCAAACTGGGGGCCATGGAGCAACCCAGGAGTGGAAGGATTTGAAAGCTGCTGCTACCCTTCACTTACTCTCTTTGCCTTTACAACCAGTGAAGAAGTGAATTAGGGCATTCCTACCTCAGTACCCCACAGACACTCAATGCATCTTCAACAGCAACTTTAGCCACAAGTGCATATGATCAGCATTTTATAGTTCAAAGGAAACAATTTCCTGCAGTTTGGGGTGGGAGTGGGGATTGGGCTGGGGGAGGACCCTCCACCTGCTGCTGTTGCAGTTGCAGAGTATAGCTTAGCCTGGGGAGCCTTCCCATGTCACCCTTCATTTGGACTAGATCATCTCAAGAGGAAGGAGTCCGAGATTTCCCCCACTTGCTGCTTCTACAGCCCCCTGTTGCCCTGGAGGAGCTTTGGGGAGTGTGGGGTGGCTGCTTCCTGCAGGCAAGGCCCAGCCAAACCTTCTGGGACCCCACCTGGTGAACTCTGCCTTGGTTCTGACCTATTTTCTAGGAGAGAAAATAGAATATAGATTTAAATGCAGTGGCGCTCTGGAAAACCACAGGCCCAGCAGTGTGAGAAAATAAAACAGCAGGAGGGAGCTGGGGAGGCTGGCAAGGCTGAGGATGCCACCTTCCCTGGATCAATCACATGTGGTTGTCAACTGCCTCTTCCTCTGCAATTTGTCCCCACTTTTTAATCTATTTAAAATTGATATTCATATATCTATATCTGTATCTGTATCTGTATATCTTTATCTATATCATCTATTTCTCTATTTTTCTCTCTCTCTTCTCTCTCTCTCTCTCTCTCTCTCTCTCTCTCTCTCTCTCTCTCTCTCATCTATCTACTTAAAGTTTTCCTCCCTCCAGTTTTGGGGCCCAATGTTGTTCCCCCATACGGAGACCCCAGGTTGTATATCCACATCAACCACAGACAGAGGGCGCTCTGGGGATGATTGCCTTGGGAATGGGAGGCCTCAAGGTGTGGAGTCAGAACAACCACAGCTACATCCTAGGACAGACTTCCTTACTGTGTGAGGGTTGTTGTTATTGTTGTTTTATTACTCTTGTTCTCCCCTATGGGAAGGTAATCAAATTGCCAGCCAACATTGACTGAGGGCTTTTCATATGCTAGGTAGTGTTCTAAGCCCTTACAACAGTGGTTCTCAACCTTCCTAATGCTGCGACCCTTTAATACAGTTCCTCATGTTGTGCTGACCCCCAATTTCATTGTTACAAATTGAACATAATTAAAGCATAGAGATTAATCACAAAAACAATATGTAATTATATATGTGTTTTCCGATGGTCTTAGGCAACCCTTGTGAAAGGGTCGCTCGACCCCCAAAGGGGTCGCGACCCACAGGTTGAGAACCGCTGCCTTACAACAATCTTAAGGTAGGAACTATTATCACACCCAGTTTATGGATAAGGAAACTGAAACACAGAGAGCTTAGGTAACTGGCATAAAGTCATACCGCCTAAATCCTGGCAATCCAGCTCTAGATTCCCATGACCTTGTCTGAGTCACATGCCTACCCTTGGAGCTAAGGTGGGGATGGGGGGTCATCTCTACCAAGCCATATGGGTTAAGGGTAGTAAAGGTTGTTCCCCAGAAGAAAACTGGGGCTTGCTATAAAAAGAAGGGGAAAAGGATGCTGGTCAGACAATATAGCCAATGGATACTGGTGAAGTTCTGATCCTTACCCTCTCTCTGCCCATCCTCCTCCTCATTCTACTCCTACCTTTGTAATTTCATTCTGTTAATTAGAATGCAGAGATTCAGGTAACTCACTGCTTCTTGGACCAGGGGGTCTCTGTGCTTCCCAAATTGAACATAATGCTCAGACCTGACTCTAGGATGGTGGCACAGCCAGGAGCTGGATTTGGACTCTGGCCCCCTGTTAAAGGCAGTTTTCTTGGTGATCTTATTGGCCCTCTTTGGCAAGAAGAGATGCTGGTTTTTTTATGCACAAGATTAGAACTGGCCCAAATTAAGGTTTGATTTGAGAAAGAAATCTGTTTCGTCTCTTGCTTTTGCTCACCCAGAACCTGTTGACTCTCTCTTGCACGTCCCCCCCCCCCAAAGTGAGGGAGGAGAGACCACCCAGGGGGTGGGAGGGCTGGAATAAAGATCTTCACTTACAAGTAGAAGAGTTGAACCCAAATTTTGGGTTCACCAAAATAAATACAGCTTAATTCCTGTGGTCTCTTGACATTTCCAGGGAGCCATCTGGTCAACATTTTTGGTAATTCTGTCTGTGGTAATTCAAAATGATAATAATCAGAGAAACCAACATTTATGCAGTGTTTGCCTTGTACTGAGTTAAGTGCTTTACAAGTATTTAATCTTATTTAATTTTCATAACAATGCCACGAGGGAGGCTCTGCTATCTTCCCATTTTATAGCAGAGGAAAAGGACTCAGAGAGAGTTCAGTGTTTGGCCCAAGGCCATCTAAGCATGCCAGATTTGAACTGAGACCTGTTTGTCTCCAAAATTTAGGATTGTAACCACAATGCCCAAATGGACAATTTAGTTTAAAAGAACTTCGGAGTTCTACGGTATCCTGTCTCTCTTGGGTCTTGGTGCCCCGAAAGAGCATGTTTCTATGAACATTGGTGTTGATACTCCCACCACTGAACTCAACCACATGCAAATGGTTTGATAGCCTGTTTAATGAAGGGGTATCTTAAGGACTGCTATTGTAGGCAATCTATCAGGCACAGTTAATGGCCCTACTTAGTTATTTACGCAGAATGTTTTCTCTTCCCACTTCTTTATTTTGCCACTTTTCTTCCTCCCTGCTGCCTCTCCACCCCTAAATCTAACAACTCACCAGAGATCCTGAAAGAGGGTGTGGCTGAGGAATGATCCAGAGCTCTCTAAAAGTCTCTTTGGGCAGATACAGCTTCTAGGAATACAGGGTGTGGGCTGGAGGAATGCTCAGCTGTTGTTATGGAGATGCCCCTCCTAGATGCTGAGACATAGCTCTGTCAGGTCAGTGCCTGGATTTTTCTGGGGCAAGAACCCTAAGGAACTTGCTGGAACTTTACAAATCTGATGGCAGCAAATTAGAGGCACATAGGATAACTCATGACCCTCTCATGGGGTAGCCAGGAGGCAATCACTCAGATACCTTATGGTTTCAGGGTGCTCATTGAGCTTGCAAACTGAATTTGGGTTCCATATGACCTTGAGGGACTTGGGTTTCAGTGAAATGAAAGTTGAACTGGGTGGGATTCAAGACATATAAGTTCTTTTCTAGGCTCTGTCCTTGAACTAGTTGGGTAACCTTGGGCAAGTCTCTCAACCTTTTTCACCCTCCATATTCACAAAAAAGACTTAAAACAGATAATGTCTATGGATATCCCAGACCCACCATTTAATGATTTTAAGTGAGTCGTTCAGGATTGCTTGGATGGCCAGTGGTTTGCTGAAGTAGCCCCCAGTTCCTTCTTTGTGGCTATAGTGTATCCTCAATGTCGGGGCTCAGGGGTTTTAACTATGCTTTGGGCTGCTCTAAGTTCAGTTTTTTTTTTTTTTTTTGGCATGATTCAGTTTTACATTTGAGGATAGAAGGAGGAGATTGTATTTATGCAGATGATGAGAGTGAACTGTTTTTCATTTTTGAAAGTTCATTGGCTTAATTCAAATATCACCCTTCCCAGGGCTGGATGTCTATTTGTAGATATCAAAAGTGATTTCAAGTGGCAATTCCTGTCATTAATGATGGGGTGAAAGCCAGGAGAAAAATTAAAGGGGGAGGCAGAATTTTAATTTGTCTGGCAAATGACCTACTCAACACACAATCTCTTGTACACACACAACTGTCTGTGATGAAGAACGGTCATTGGGGATGCTGGGGAGGAAATTATGAATGTTTTGTGGTCTTGTATCCTTCAGTCCTCTGTGATGAACAATGCTGCAACTTGCTCTTAATTCTTATGCATCTTTTCCTTATTCCTCAAGGGAGTGATTTATTACTATTTTTTTTTATCTCTACTGGGAAACCTCGCTTGACTTCATGTCCAGTGTTCTGTAACTGGAGGGACGGAGGATTTGCTTGGATATTGGTATGCAGAAATTACCCGGAATATTTTAACTGATATTCTTGCAGGATTCCAGTCTGCTTGGCTCTTTGGAGCCCTATCTGATTCCAGGATGTTGTGCTTCCGGACAGATGTGAAGCTCACCTCTCTTGCTACATGCACAGTGAAAAGGGAGCCTAGCCCCTCAGCTTGCATGGGTGGATTTTGGGTGAAGGTAGAACTAGGTACTCAGAAGTTGAGCACCTTTGGGGTCTTGCATGAACTTGATGGTCATGCAAGGGCACATTGCATTGTGTGTGTGTGTGTGCTCTAACATTCTTCTTCCTTTTTCTCTCCCCTTGTCTCCTCTCCCTTTTTCTCTTGTTGAAAATGCTGCCACAGATGTCAGCCAAGGTCCAGGTGAGTCTCTGTGTCTGCACAGCTGCCGTGCACGTCCCCTTCTGCCAGATTGTGCATGTTTGACCCTGAGTGAGACACTTTCCTGGGGATGCTAAGCAGAACTGAAGTCTAAATACATTGCATTTTTATTGATTTAGAGTTAGAAGAAATGCCTTGAATTGATGGATTTGTATTGGTTTTGAAACCAAAGGAATGTGGTTCCCATGCTTATGCTATCATTTACTTCTGATTAATATTTCTGGATTAATCAAAAAAGTGGAAAGTGGGCATTTATTGAAAATATTTTTAAAAGATGTTCTTAAGATATGTATTCTTCAATTTAATGAACATTTTGCTTTGTCCTCCATAAATCTATTTATCTTCTATGGCTTCATGTGATTGACAGTTGAAGATAGCACATACTCAGCATGGAAAATATGATGTGGGTGTAAGAAGGTTTCTTCCTTTTTATTCTAACTAATGGCTTTTCCACAATGAAATTATCAAATTATTTTTGGTTATGCAACTAATACATGCTCACTATAAAAAACAACAACAAACACACTAGATTTTTTTTTTTTGTCAATGAACTAATGGAGGAACCATCCTTATGATAATTATGCATTTCTCTTTTTAAATGCATAATCAGCCAGTGTCCTAATTTTAAGCCTGGTGTGTGTAGATTACAACTACATACATACACAGACATACACAGAACACAGACTCATATGAGAAGATACAACCATTTATAGATAAGAAGTGTCAAATGATTTAGACTGGTTTGGAGATGATTCTAAACTGGCTATTACTTTGAGTTAAGAGGAATAACCCTACCAAATGAGAAGGGAGTATCATCTTTTTTGTTTTTTTTAAAGATAATTCCACATATGTTTTCTTGTTTAGTCCTTTCAACATTTAATTCTTATGATATCAATACAAGATAGATATTGTTACATCCATTTAAAGGTGAAGGAAATTTAGGGCCCAACAGGTTAAGCAGGTTGCCCGAGGTCATAGAGCCCATCAGTGGTAGCAATGGGATTTGAACTTAGGACTTTCTGACTCCAAAGCCCATACACCCTCCACTGGAACACACTGGGTCATGTCACTGAAAATTCTCAGGGATTGAAGATCTGGTAAGTATTTCCTAATGGGTCTATTTATTTTTGCTTAGAGGTAGTGTGACATTTTCATTATTAGCAGACCTCTTTCCAAATAAAGTTATCCTTAATTATTTTTTGAGTATCTAAAATAATCAATCACACTTAGGAAGAGTTTCTTATCATTAACTTGTATGAGATATTATGCAATATAGGAGAATAGTATAGTAGAGTCATCCCTAGCTAGTACACAGGGTTTTCCCATCTTTTATCTTCTGTCTACACCCCACCCCTTTGAAAATAATAGTTTGAACCAAAGCACAAAACAGCATTTTCCAGGAAGATACCATTAAATTCTCTCTTTCTGCTTGATAATATTTTAGTTAATCTCTCACTCAGCAAATTTTTATTGATAACCTGCTATATACCAGGCACTCTTCCTAGTATTAGGGACAAAAGAGTGAACAAACAGAAGGCTCCCTGTCCTCATGGATCTTTTATCCTAGGTGGGGACAGACAATGAAATAAGAAATTATATATAAAGTTGTGCATATGATAAATACAGAGTTTATTCTTGCATTATTATTTAATTGTTCTATTATTTTCTATACCAACAACTGTGAACCTACTTTTACTGACCCTATATGTATTCATATACACACACATAGATACTTATTATGTATAGTATGTGTATATCACATATATATTGTATCAGGTGGTGGGTGATCAGTGCAGTCCCAAGCATTAAGTCCCAAGCATTAAGATGTGGTTTTCTGGGATACTGCAAGGAGGTGAGGGAGTAAGGCCAACACTTCAAGTGCTGTTTGTAAAAGTGCCACTTGCCTTAGTGCCTTCTCTTCCTGGTTCCCAGCAGAGATGCATCCCAGGGTCCCCACGTAGACTTGTGGGGGCTGACATCCAGCCTGCATTCCTCTTGCCAAGCCTGTGCCCATGGGGCTGCCTCTGACCACAGGGCACCTTTTTCTAATTCTCATAAAGGCACCGTATTGGTTGTGGGTGTAACAGCCTGGTGGATGAAATGCTGTGGACCCATGGGTTCTCCTCCGTCTCTTCAAAAGAGCAGAGGTCAGTGGTGAGCCTGCCTTAGATAAAAGCATCTATAACTGGCACCATTCCAATTTCATGGCCATCATCTCATTTTATTCTCCTAACCACCCTCTGAGGTATGTCACCTGTGCTCTATTTTTCTTCGGAGGAAGTCGAGGCCTGGCTTTTCAGTGATGTGCTGATGTCACTGAGCTACTGAGCAGACAGCCAAGAGGAGATTCCAGTCTAATTCTAAGTCACACTCTTCCTTCTGCCCTTGAGGTGTCAAGAGCTGACTGCCAATCCTGCCACCGACTGACCCCTTGCTTTTTTGTTGTTTCTGAGCCTGAAGCAAATCATGAGTTCAGAGCCTTCCCTTGTGGCCCTGGATGTGGCAGGAGGCAGCCTGAGCTGTCTCACACTGGTTGAGGTTAGGGGGCAGCCTCCAACCTCTCCAAGCTGCTTGCCAGGCCTCCTGGAGCCAGCAGCACTGTGGCTCTAAAACAAGAAGCCCTCCGTGGTGCTCTGCTGTTTCCTTCTTCACTTAGGAAGACAGATTTGGGATCTTATGAGCTAATGTAACTGTTTACCCAGGGGCCACTGGAAGACTATAAGGCGATGATTGATTAATTTTACATGTTGAGGAGATTGGTTAGAGGGAACGCTACTGTAAAACACAATCAGAGATGGGGCCTGGCAGGCAACACTTTTCCCAAGATCTAGGACAGTGATGGCGAACCTATGACACGCGTGTCAGAGGTGACACACGAACTCATTTTTTTGGTTGATTTTTCTTTGTTAAATGGCATTTAAATATATAAAATAAATATCAAAAATGTAAACCTTTGTTTTACTATGGTTGCAAATATCAAAAAATTTCTATATGTGACACGGCACCAGAGTTAAGTTAGGGTTTTTCAAAATGCTGACACGCCGAGCTCAAAAGGTTCGCCATCACTGCTCTAGGAGGTGGGCTGGGGACTTGGAGAGAGTATCCTGGACACCCAGGAGAAAAAGGCAGGCAATATGTCACTGGACTTTCGTGTGGGAAAATACACAGCCCCTCCGTCCAGCCTCTGGGAAGGAGGTGCGGAATCACGAAGTAGCAGTAGGCACTTGTGGTGTGCTGACCTGCAGTTCGAGAGGGGCTCCCAGCTTTGCCGTCTCCCACGCATCCTCTGATTTGACCTTTCATATTCACTCCTTTGGGTAGGCATTGCCATCCTCTCTACAGGTGAGGAAAGGAGATTGAAAGAGGGTCAGTAACTGCCCACTGTCGTCAGCTACTGGTACAAGACCACGACCTCAGGCTGGTCTGCTTCCAGAGCCTGTGCTCTTTCTCTTTGAAACCCTGGCATTTCCAGGGCCGAGCTGTGGGCGCCTCTCACCCACACTTGCATTCCAAGCTCTTCGCATGGTGCACACCACATAGTAGGACCTCAGAAGTGTTGGTTGAGCAGAAAGTGTGGCTCCTTAGGGTCACAAGGTATGTTGGGCTCAGAGGGTGGCCTGTCCAAGGAGTGCCTCTCTCTGACTTCTCAGTGGAGGAAACTGAGGCCTGATGAGGGGAAGAGACATTTCCAAGGCCATGGCATCCATTTGTGGTCTGGAAGGGTCTAGTGTCTGGCCCTCATCCCACACTTCTGGCCCATTGGGACTTGTCACTGGTCTCCCTGGGCTGCCTGTGGGGCAGGAGGGGACAGTCCCAGCTCTGCTGTGCTGTGCCCAGCCCTCAGGCCCTCCTCTCTTCCCAAATGTTCCAGAATTCTCAGCCAAGGGGAGAGGAAGCTGTTGGAGATAGGGGTGGGAGTTTGATGAGAGGAGGGATTTGGAGGCAGGGAACAGTTCAGGGGCCTGTGGCTATGAGACCCCTTTCCTACCCCTCAGCTTCTCTCCAGCTGGGAGGGGCTGTTTATGATGCCCCTATGACAGCCTCTCCTCAGAAGGGATGATTTCTCAGGCTCTGCCTGCTGATTAGAGCTGGAATTTAAATGAACAACTGTGACCTTGTGGAAGTGCCCTAGTTATTCAGAGGCCCGATGAGGAAATAGGCCTCTTGTTTCAGTCCATCAGAGCCCGGCAAGCGAGGGAGGAGGGGCTCTTGTCTGCCAGGGCCCAGAGGAAGTCTGCGTTGCTGAGAGTCTGGACTGCCTTTGCTTCAGCCTTCCTCTGCCCACTCTTGATCTCTGCCCCCTTCAGTTTAAGTAGTCTCAGGCTGTCCTTGGAGAAGGGACTAATTGTTTGTCCTCACCCCTGCCCTGTCTCCAAGGGGCCACTCAGTCCAGCCTAAGGGACACTTCTAAACCCAAAGTCTGGACGCAGCATCTTACTTGTCTGGCTTGTATTTATGGGCACAAAGGCTTTGCCCTGGACACTTGCTGCTCAGAGGTGACTTACCCACCAAGCAGCATCGACTCACCCAGGAACTTGTTAGAATAGCAGAATCTCAGGCCTCACCCAGACAGACCCCCAGGGGATGCACATTAATGTTTAAGACACACTGACCTGAAATTCCCAGCATCTCCTTGGCTCTGGAGCCAACAGGGCTGTGTGTACTGAGGAAGGTGCAGTCCACCTTGCTAAAGTCCAATTCTTGGTTTTGCTGGGCACAGCATGAAGTATCCACTTTCTGGGTTGATGGGATGTAGGAGGGAGAAAGAGATTAGGGAAGGGAAAGGGAATGATCATTTATTGACCACTTAGTCTGCGCCAGTCACTGTCCAGGCTCTTTCCAAATACAAGTTTAGGTTGCGAGAAGCAAGATAGTTTAGGATAGGGCAGGGCCCGCAAGTTGGACTCCTAGGCCAAGTCTAGCCCGCTAACTCATTTCTCATGGCTCAGTGAGGGGTGTGGGCTGTAGGGAAATCCACACTGTTGTGCACCACTGGATTGGAAAGGGGCCTTGGGCTGGGCTCACTTCCAGCCAATTTCCAGGCTGGGGCCTGGGAAGACCCCCTGGGCTCCCATAGCAGTTCTTGAGGAAATGTGAGTAAAGGAATTGTGTCTTTAAGGATTTTCTTTTCTGCTCCCAGCCTGCCTCCAGCTTTGGCTAACTCAAGGAAGCAGATAGCTGGGCCTTGGCACCTTTTTCTAGGGTCTTCTAAAATCTCTTGCTTTACTGTCTTGGAAAGGCAGACTTAACTGGGATGCTGCTTATGATTCCATTCTGTTTCCCAGTTCCAGAGGGTAAGGTCAGAGATGGAGCTGGAAAAAAAATCATTAGAGTTATCCTATAGTCTCAGTGGAATAGTACTGACCCGCCCCGGCCCTGTCAAATGTGTAGGCACTGATTTGTTGCTCCAATGATGAGGGGGCATTGACGGAATTTAGTAGGAAGGGTCAATGAATGCTAGAATGTGGAGGAGGGTCTCATTCAAAGATGTGTTGCTCAAAATGCCACTGGTGAGAACTAAGAGAAACTGTTCTAGACCCATTATTCCCTTGCACAGGAGGGGAAACTGAGGCCATGGAACCACCAGATAACTCAGCTAAATCACACAGCTTATTTATGGCAACCACGGAGCCCCTCCCCATCTGTAGACCTGCCTACGGAGGTCTGGAAAGAATTTGGGATGGGGGGATGGAATGCAATTGAGAGCTAAAGACAGTGGGTGCCCTTGTGGGGACTCTGACCATGGTGGGAGGTATCTGAGGATGCCTGGCATGGAAGCTGCTAGTGCTGGTGTTGACGAGAGGAGGGGGGTGAGGTGGAGAGAGGGCCTAGATTTACAGTCTCCTAATAATGACAGCAAGGACTACAAGCTCGAAAAGCCCTTCCCATGTGCCATGAACCGTGCTAAATTTTTTCCATATGTGGCTTCTGGTGATTATCATGGTTAAGCTGAGAAGGTAGTTTACAAGTTGGAGGAAGCTATTTTATAGCAAAGAGGCACAGTAAAGTTAACTTGCTCAGAATCCCACAGCTAATGAGAGAGAGAGAGAGAGATGGGATTTAAATCCAGGGTTTAGATTATTGAGAGCATTATTTTTACAAACTCTGGTAAGCAGCTAGATCACCTGGAGGGCTAATGAATGAGATCCCAGGGGATTCCAATATGACCAAAGTTAGAGAACCACTGTTTTAAAGAAAAGTGAGCCCAAAGGTGAAAGGACTGGAAAGTTTCAGCCTTGACCATTATTTTATACCCTACATACATTAAGGCAGGTTGGGATAAATTATCTCTTTGTCTGGGCTCCCATGGCACTGAGGGCATGGGACTGGTAGAGCCATCATCATAATACACTATAGTCAACTACATATTATTCCCCACATGCTCCTCATTGGCCACTGTGAGCTGCTGAAGGACAGGGAATGTCTTATTCTTTGACAACATTTCTATGCCTGCATCCCCACCACCTGCCATATTATATGTGCTCATGAAGCTTTGTTGTTAAAATCAGCATTTCAGGAATGGAAAGGACCCAAAAGTTTGTCAAGGCTCTCTGTGTATCTAATTTCTGAATCTCTCCTATAAGAGTTTATTTAGATTTGGCTTGAACCCCTTTAGTGATGAACCACACATTACTCCTTTAGCCATTCCGTTCCATTGTAACAGCACTGAGTGTTCATAAGTTCTTCATTATTCTGAGTCACTATAGCTTTCACCACCTGTATTGCTTCCAGCCCTTGGAGACACAGAATAGATCTAATTACACTCCCAGTGTTTGAAGACAGGGCTTTTGTCTTTAAGGATTTTCTTTTCTAAAGCTTAAAGCATCTCCAGTTTCTTTAGGCATTCTGTACAAAGGTTTTAGTTTTTTATAACCCAGGTCATTGTTCTCCAAAAATGACCTTTTTGGGGGCATTCTTTCCAAAGAAGGATGCCCACATCACATATGGTATTGTGGATATGTCCCAACCAGTTCATTACAGAGTGGTTTCATTACTCCCTTTTTTTCTAGACTCCCTACATCTATTAATGATGATAGCAAGCACCTTAGCTTTTTTTTTAAATGACTATAGTATTATGTTGAACTGCTGCTAAGCTATCCTCTACCCTTCCTGCACTGTGTAATCAATGGCTTATTTGATTTAAACTTGGGATCATTCTTTGATTTTGTTAAATTTAGCCCTGGATTTTTAAAATCCAGCATGCCATGATCTATTAGGGTATAGTTCTTTCATCTAGCACATCAGGTGTTTCTGCCTGCTTCATGTCATTAGTGATTGAAGAGCTATTTTAGAGAAGTTCATGACAAGTCGCAGATCAAAGACTTCTTCTTTGGGAAGATTTTTCTAAAAGTCATAATTCTGATCCTTTAACCCTTTGAGTAACAAGCATGACTGCCTTCATCCCTCTTCCTTTTATGCTATTCCCATGTGAGAAAACCCTCCTCCCCCTCTAAAGAGGTGGAATAGATTGGGAAGATGCTGCCAACACTCTTTCCTCTACCCTGTGATTATGCCACACAGAATCTGTTGCTGCTTCATGGGTGACACTGGAAGAAATACTTTCTGTTCAGTCCAGCCCCCGGGCTGTTAGGGCTTAGAGGTGAGGATGGAACACGGTGGCATCATGGAAGGGCAAACCTAGAGCCTGGACCTGGGTAGCACCTGTCTTGGAGGATTAGCAACAGACTCTTTTCTGGAAACCATCATCATAATCATTTCAAATATTCAATTCAACCCCAGTGCTGTGCAAAGCTTGTAGAAAAGCCAAAATCACATATGTAAACAGGTGATCTTCCCGAGTGGGGCTCACAATTGGCATTAGGTGATTCATTGAAGCTTTCTTTAGTGCCTACCCTTTTATTGGTGGTATTAGTTTGAACCATGTAAAATGCTCATTTTTGTAGGTAAAAACCAGTCAAATATCAGATGTTTCATATAGCTATTTGACCTCATTGGAGAGCAAGATACTTCATAGAATCAAAGAGTCTTCGAGTTGGATTGGAATTTTGGTAGTTATCTTCCAAAACCCCACTCTGAATCTCTTCTGTGGACCTACTATTCTTGCAGAATGTGCTTGCTCCTTTGTCTCGCAGGTGCAATTTTTAAAATGCTTAATGGCAGCTCTCATGTCCTTATCTAACTCCTTATTATTTGGTCTGTATGTAGCACTTCCTTCAGCCATTCAGCATGTGACCTGCTTTGGAGTCCTTACCATTCTGATTATTCTTTGGACGCACCTCACCTGGTTCATGCCCCTCCTAATACATTGCACCATTCTCTATACCAAAAACCCTAGGTTTAGTAGAGTCAGTGCTGAGAAGAGATGGAACTGTTGACTTCTTTTTATTTGCGGGGACTTGAGGGTGTTTTGCTTAAGTGCTGGAGTTTACATTTTTCCTTTAAATTAAATTTCACTTTTGCCTATTCACATTTTTTTGGACCCTGATTCTGATATCTAACAAATTAACTATTCCCTTCAGCTTTAGTTCATCACAATAAGACATCACGCCATGAGTGTTCTCAGGCAAGTTATTGATCAAAATGTTGAACAAGCTCAGGCTCCCCTGCAAGCTACTGATGAACCCCTGGTAGAACAAGGAGACCAAAGTTCACAATGAAGGTCGGCGAATTGCCTGGGAAGGGCTGGTCTGAGGCATAATTGTGGAAGAGGTAGAGGACCCCACCTCTTCCCTTCAAGCATTCTTCTCCCCAATCCCATCCCATCCCCTGTGCCTTCCCTCCTACCCTCAATGACCAACTTCCCACACTGTGACTGCATGTCTCTGTCCTTCCTTTACTTTCATGTCCCTGCATCACCCCTATCATTGGAGACAGATCTCCATTGGCTTCCTAATGGTCTCACGCACAGGACAATGACAATGATTGAGGAGCCTGAGTGTGTCTTGTATTCAGATTTCCATTTCATGAGGAAAGTGCCTTAATAACCTCAAGAAATGACCTAGGGAAGGAAAAGGAAAGCTTTATGTTTTAGTAGAATCTGGGGATGGAAATTGAGGTGGGGAAGATGGTGGCTGTTTAGAAGAAGCATTCCCCAAGTGCTCCTCATATCATGCTCCACCAGGGTCAGGGATGAAGTCAAATTGATGTCCAGACACTATTTCTGCTCCTGAATTCTCTAAGACACGTGTCTTTCCTTCTCTACCAGCACTAAATTAGACAGAATAGCTAGTGTCATGGTTACCATCACAGCCTGGAGAGCCCATCTGTTGGCTTAGAATCCTCACTTCACCCCTTACTAATAGTGTGACTTTGGCTCTAAGCCTTGCTTTGCTTATCTGTAAAATGGAAATTATAGCAATGTCTATCCCATAGAGTGATGTTTAATGAGATGACACATAGCCATGCCTTGCCTATAGTACACAGTCAACAAATATTATTACTGTTAGAATTCTTGCCAAGTTAACTGAATTCCCTTTCTTTTATGTGCTTAAGATGCTAAGATATGTGTTTCTTCTTCTCCCTTCTCTCTTTTCCAAATTCCTGGTCACCCTACAGAAGTGGTCACTTGTGGCTTCTCTCTTTCTCAGGCTCCACCCTCTATCACCCTCACTAGCCCCTTAGTTCCTCCAGAATGAATGTTTTCATTACCTTCTGATTTTTCATAATTACTCTTTTCAAAAGTCCTTGTGGCTTCATAAGAATTCAACATTGGCACTTGCTGTAATTAGTGACATTTAATTTCTCTATTTCAGTGTGGAGAAAGAGATGATATATGTAGATTTTATACTGGCATAAAAGTTACCCTGAGAGTGGATGAAAGAAAAGCTTTGGCAGATAACTTGCTTTTTTTTTTTTTTTTTTTTTACCCCTGAATCTATATTTTCCTCATGAGTGACTTCCTTCCTCCCCTGAAATACTTTCCCCCATTTCCCAGCCAGAAAGAAGGAAGGATGGATGGATGGATTGAAAATTATCTGAGGTGGGTGGGATAGTATAGGTTTGAGGGGGAGACAGTATTAGCTTACATGATGAAGGCCTTCACCTTCTGGCCTGGTCCCTTAACATTGCATCTTCCTCTTTCCTGTTTCAGTAAATGGCTCCTATTCTCTGCATTAGTCATTACCATGACAGGCTTCATAATGGCCACAGCCGCTTACAAATGGCTTTGATTTCATAGCCATTTCCATTCTCCCAAGATGCAAAAGCAACTAGCTCCATGGGGGCTTCCCCCAAGGATATCATGCAATTTAGAAGGCCGTGGGTATATTTTGTATAAACTTTACATATGATTTACAGTTTGTTCTAAGGCAATTTCAACTTTGTATGTCTTACCTACTGGTGAGCTTTTCCTCCTCTTGTTCTTATATGTACCCTGAGAATCTGTGCACCACACAAATAGACAGACACAGAGGGGTGGAATATAGCTCTGGAAAGAGTGAGGGGAAGGGTAAAAAGCAGCAGACATCTTGAGATCCAGAATGGCCCCTAGATCCAGCTAGGGTGTGACATTTAGATAGAAGATACTTCGGTTGCTTTCGAATATTTTTCAATTATTATTATTTTTTTATTTTTTTAAAAATATATTTTATTGATTTTTTACAGAGAGGAAGGGAGAGAGACAGAGAGCTAGAAACATTGATGAGAGAGAAACATCGATCAGCTGCCTCCTGCACATCCCCCACCGGGGATATGCCCGCAACCCAGGTACATGCCCCTGACCAGAATCCAACCTGGGACCTTTCAGTCCGCAGGCCGACGCTCCATCCACCGAGCCAAACCGGTTTCGGCGATGCAATTATTATTTTTTTTAAAGTGTTTTGGAATAGAAGGGGGCTAGCAACAGAATTTTAGAAAAGACCCGGAGTCTCTAGAATTCTTGGTTTCCAGTTCTTAAACCCACAGCTATGAGGATAGGTCAAATTGATGAATTTGTACATGAGATAATATTGATGTAAAAACTCTTTTTTTAAAAAAAATATATTTTATTGATTTTTTACAGAGAGGAAGGGAGAGGGATAGAGAGTTAGAAACATAGATCAGCTCCTCCTGCACACCCCCTACTGGGGATGTGCCTGCAACCAAGGTACATGACCTTGACCGGAATTGAACCTGGGACCCTTTGGTCCGCAAGCCAACACTCTATCCACTGAGCCAAACCAGCCAGGGCAATGTAAAAACTCTTGAAAGTGGAATAAAATTCCCTTCTCAAAAAGCAAAATAAAACTCAAGCTGTGTTATCGTTACTCGATTTCTCTGCTCCCTCATGCTGTTTCCCATATATTCCTGCTGTATATTCCTCTTCATGTTCTTTTTTGCTTTATTGCCTGCAACACCAGAGTTTTGACATCAGGATCCCTGATCTGCATTCTTGGCCTAATATTTCTATTTAAGATTTTTATAAGTTGAAGAATATGAACATTTGATTCCAGTTGCAATGCTGCCACTACATATGTAGCTTAATAAAACCTGCTAAGTACATATTTGAATTTTAAAGACACAGGTGGTAGGTTATTTGCATTTTAAAAGGATGCTTCCTTTTGCAAAAGGATCCACTGCAGGGTTCCATTAAATATCCAATGCCTCTTTATCCAATACTGCATTTATCATAAAATTTACTTTAACAAAATTTGAATTATATGCCACTTCAAGGGGTAGCTCTCTCAAGTTCTAGTAAGTATGGCAATCACTTGGGCAAGCCATTTCACATTCAGATTTCCCCCCCACCTCCTCCCCAAGATTCTGATTCATTAGATTTGGGGTGTGGCCCAGATCTTCACTGTTAGTAAGCATCCCCATGTGTTTGATGAAGGTGGCCAGTAAAATACACTTTGGGAAATACTACTTTAAAGAAACACATGTGTAGCCCCTAAATGTAGGAGCTTCTCCAGGGCTTTGACTACTCTCTGACTACCAAGTGTCCTGCTTACTCTTCATTTGGTAAATTTCTGAAATATCTATTTGGGTCAGATAAAGACTAATCCACCACCTCTCTTCTACTCACTCCTTCTCCCAGCTGCCAATCATCTTTACTCACAGGTACAAAATGTTTGTACTTTCATTTTTAAATTAAAAGAATATTAATCTTACAGCTTTATTGAGATAAAATTAACATGTTACACCATGTAAGTTTAAGGTATACATGCTAGTTTCATACATTTATAAACTGCAAACTGATTACCACCATAGCATTAGCTAATACCTCCATCCCATCCCATAATTATGATTTCTTTTTGTGGTGAGAACATTTAAGTTTCAAGTCTATAATACAATATTATTCTTCCTACATTTTTAACTTTCTGTTTCACTCTTAGGTATCTCCTTGAATCTTCCTTATTCTCATTTCTCAATGTTTACAACCCTCCTGTAAATAGTCACCTACTGAATTTACATACCTATTCTGTTCCCCTTCACCTTTCTACATACTCCACCTGCCTTTCCCAGACCCTCTCCCTTAGTACTCTTGGTCTGGATGCTGAAGGCGGTGGCTTGGTCCAAATATATCAGACATTTTTGAAATGGTGACTTCTGCCAAAGTTTCCCTTAGCCAAATCCAGGGCCCGTTGTTCTCTCTCTCTCTACTATCCCCTCCAAATAAAAGACCAAAAATTAATTTTTTACAAACAAAACAAATCATGAGAATGACTTACTTTGGCATGATTCCATTCTTTCATGGATATTAATCCTAGGGCTTGAGAAATGAATGCCAGAAATATGCACTTAAAATATGGTTATAGTTTAATAAAATTTGTTTAAAAAATAGACTCCATGACATTTATGGCATATGTATCTATCTATGTATTTAATATACCATTGATCTTTTAAAAGTCAGTTGCTTGACCCATATTTTGCCTCTGATTACTTTTCTAAATCGCTAGTAATCTCCAAAAACATTTAGAGATTTCCATACTTCAGAGATTTTTCTCCTTTATTAATCCCATATATCCCTAAATTTCACTATGGGTAAAGGTTCTCTGGGGTGATCTGGATTTTGTCAAATATCTCTAGTAATAATAAAAGCCATGGATGAGCAACTAACTGGTACAGTTGCTTACTAGTTGGAAATCTTTTCTTGTAACTGAGAACATAGCCAGAGGTTGTGCTCTTTGTGTATTGGGATTATGGTCCCTCTTTAACCCATTCAGTGCTGGGCTGGACCTCCCTGATCACGGGTGAGGGACTTTCCAGGAGAAGATGGTGGTGGAGAAGCAGAGGAGGGTGTGGCTGTCACTGAGCTAAGAAGAGGGCAATAGGGAACAGCAGAACATTGTTTCCTGTTGTCTATGCAACTCTTGCAAGCAGGAGCTCATTTGGTGTGTTCAGTATCATTCAGTTTTTATAGAAAAGGATACTGCATCTCAAATGAAAAAAAGTTGGATGGTTATCTCTGGATGGTGAGATTATAACTAATGTTTTTCTTTTCTGAATTTTCCAAAGTTTCTGCAGTGACCATGTATTACTATTAAAAGTAATTTAAAAGAAAGAAACCTATTTTGCCTGGCATCTGGAGTCTCTTTGCCAAGGGACCTCAGCGTTAATAGATTTATCTCAGATCCTGCCTATGGCAGGAAGCAGTGTGGGAGTTCTCGTGAATGAGGCCCAGAACAGCTCAGCAAACGGAAGCCTGTCTTAGGCTGCAGAGCCGGCCTTTCTGCCCAGCAGCGGGAAGGCGGGCCTTAGTCCCTCTGCATGCTCTGGAGTGTGTGTGTCACCCCTCCCTCCACTCAAGAATTAAGAGAAGATTGCATTGCATTGCATTCGGAATTCTAACTATGTCTTCTTTCTTTTTTCCTTCTCCTTCCCCTCTCCAACTCCCCCTTTCCCATCTTCTCTTTCCTCAAGGCCTCTCCCATCTCATGATGAGTGAACAAGGTAGGTGTGTTTTGCTTGTGGTGCTACAGCTGCCCCAATCGCTTGCCTTTGTGCCTTTGGCTGGTGGCTCGGACCCTCATCATCGCTGCAGGCCACTTGCTGCTTGCTCTTCCCATCCCGGGCCAGGCTGGCGGCAGAGCCCCTTGTGGTGGGAGCACTTTTCCCGATGCATCCTGGTTTCCCACCCCCATCGTCGTCTCCTTGGCTTTGCCATTCTGCACATTTGTCACCGGGGCGCTGGCCCTGCAGGGCTGCCTCTGAGAGGGAAGCATGAAACAAGGCATGACGGTGTCGGTAATGGGGGTGAATGAAGCTAATTTCAGAGCAGCAGAGCGGTTAACTTCCTCCTGCTCCTCCCCACGCCCCATGCTGGGGTTGGGGGAGAGGAGCTGGGCTTCTCCCAGAATTCCACCCTGAGTAAGGTTTGCTTTCTGCCTTCCCCTCTATCCCCACTGCCCTTTGTAATGACTTTCAGCCCCTCGTGGTGAAAGGCAGCCCTTGGGGGTTGGCTGTTTTCGGTTTTGTATAAAAGCAAAAACCACCAAGAGAACATGCTAATGTCCTCGTGGCAGGATTCTAACTCATTATACACCCTGAAGAAAACTGCATATAAAGATCTGTGAATTCAGCATCTGCAACCTAAAATATTCAAATATTCAGGGAATGAACTGTGCAGGAAATTCAGCTCAGCGAAGCACAGGGTGGGCTGTGAATGAAGCCTTTTTCTCCTAAATAAAAATTTTCCACATTATCAGCCTAAATCAGGATTTGAGAACTAAGCCTACTTAAAATTGTCTTTTCCTTTGCTGTTCAATTGCCACCATTGTGTTCCTTCTGAGACTTGGAATGATTGCAAGATTGGGCTACCTGCCTTGCCCTGACACAGAAAGACTATACTTTAATCTCTTTTCTATCCCCCACCCCCAACCACCTCAAATACACATGGGGCTCAGTGCCCATTTTGGAGGACCAAAGAAAAGGGGAAGGAAGGATACTTCCTTGTTCTGTTTTTCTTCAACTCTTGACAAAGGTGGGGCAGCACTGAAGGGTTTCTCTACCTTTCCTCCCACCCTTACTTCCTTACATTGGATCCATCAGATAGTGCTGCCACAAAGGAGAGTCCCATCAGATCAAGGAACCACCCAGGGCTGAGAAAAAATTTTTATGGTGTCCAGTAGCTGCAGAGGTGGGCAGTGGAGGGCATCCTAAATGATAAGGCAGGTTGAGAAGGAAGCACACTTTCCCAATACAAGTGTATCCTCCAGACCGGAGCAAGATCCATGATGTGGACTCTGGACTTTCAATGAAGACACTGTCTGGTATAGAGCAGGTGTTAAAGAGCAGAGCTGGAGGGAGAAGGTCACGTGAATTTTCAGGTGTTACATGGAGCTCTGGAAGAGGATGGCATGAAGCCTCTTTATTCTTGTAGGTGACGTTACCTACCTATAAGGCAAAGTTATCTACCAATAGCAGGTCACCATGAAATGGGTATGAGTGGGGGATTTACTGAAGTTGACCTAGTGGCCAGGCAGTTTGAGAAAGTTAAGCACAACTCTACCAAGTGGGTGGATCTGAGCTCTATGAATTGCTGGAATTCTCTGGCCCAATTTTGATGTTACACTAGAAAAAGTAGGCCCTCAGAGTCCTGATGAGAAGACCCCCTTTTATATTCTCTCACAGGTGATCCGATCCCAGTTGCTCTTTAGGGGTCCTCCCAACTTTTATAGTGGCTTAGAGTCTGAGTGCATCTTATGGCTGATGCCATAGGATGGATTCTAGGCAGATGGGACAGGCTGGTGGGGACTTCTTTAACCTTAGTTAGGCTTGTTTCAGACCCACTAATGCAGCACAGGTATTTTGGAGGGCTAACTCCCAACAATGGTATGAAAAGCATGTGGAGAACTTCTATTGCAAACCTTGCCTGATTTTCATTCACTACTGAGCTTCTCTTGGGCACCCAGATTGATGTGTGCATGAGTAAAGAACTCAGGCACACCCAGGTGCACATAGTCGGGGGGTTAAGTCAGGTATCTTCTAGGAAAAGAGTCTTTAGGCAGTAAAATAGTGACAGACACCAATATTGTGAATTCCCCTTTGAGAGGCTTTCACGAAAGGAAGCAGAATTCTTCTGGGTGGGTAGTGCCTCTGAGATTTTAAGTTGCAATCTGGCAGTTTAATCTGCTTTTTAGAAGGTCCTTTAACTACTTTCCTCCTCCTCTAATTTCCCCCCCCATTTCCTAGCCTCTTGTCTGTGCTCGCCCTGTGATGGTTAACTAAGAAACCAATTCTACTTCCCACCAATACTCCTTTCCTTGTCCTTGTCCTTATCCCTTCAACATGAAAGAGATTTCTGTCTGGTACCCTTGGAATCCCCAGACTTTGTTTTTGATGTGCATAAATATGTGTGGAAATACTGACATATGTTGTGTGTGCACCCTCCATACATGTATGTTACACTCTTGATCCTCATGATCCTGTTAATGTTGGGAAAATACAGCAGAACTCAGCTTCTCTGAGACTTTCCCTGGCCAATTTTAGATTGGTTAAGTGTGTGCAATTTCACATACATGTGGCTGTGCAGTGCTTGTGCATGAAAATGTGGTCCTGTTTCCAAGGATGGGACAAGGGATACTAATGGGAGAAAGCTTAAACATGCCACAGATGGAAGCAGGTCCCACTGTTATGGCTTGTTTAAGCATCACATTATGGATTTGTTTTGTGCTGCCTTCTCAGAATGTTGTGCTGTTGCTGTTACAGTTTTGGGTTTTGTTATGTGTGTTACCTTTCTTTGTGTGTTTGCAGTGTCCTGATGTTTTACTCTCGCTGCTCTCTCTCTCTCTCTTGCCTCCTCCATGGTGGACACCATGCTTCCTCTACTTAATTGGACCTTCCACTTCATTTCTGTAGGTAGAAGTAAAGGTAGTGATCATTTTATTTTTATCATTATATAATCAATCTGCCTTCTGAAATATTCATGTATCAAAGGGGAATTGTTGATTCTGATGAATACAGTCCAAATGCTAACTTAGTGCTTTTAACAACTAAAAAACAAAACAAAAAATCCCAAAGCCAATGCTATCATTTCCCTTCAGTACACTTCATGTTGGATGTTTGGGGATGGTTCCCAGCTGGCCCAATCCCTGTTAAATCCAGGAGCCATATCTATTATGGTGTCCTGATTCTTGAAGGAATGGGGGACTCTGAAAGTGGTTGTGCAGTGTGAGGAAGACATAGTCTACTTAATGTAGAATATTCTATGAATCCCTCCCAATAAACATAATGGAGGGAATAGGGAGATGTGAAATGATGTACCATTGTTTCCATTACTGCTGAATTTGGGGATAACATCAGTGAGGGAAGGATGCTACATAAGAAAGAGAAGAGGGTTGGTGAATAGCTTGAAATATTATCTAATGTAAAATCTGGGGATACTTATTTTTTGCCTGTATTTTGGGGAGTGGAAATTTTCTGATGTGGTGATGAGCTAAGATTGGTGGGACTGAAGAACACAGGAGAGGCAATGCATCGTAAGGAGAAAGAGATAATACTGGATTTGAGCTCACAGAGCGCACCATTTGCAAGGTAGGCTGTGTGTGTGTGTGTGTGTGTGTGTGTGTGTGTGTGTGTGTGTGTGTGATGGGGGAGAAAGGAGAGGCGCTGAGCAGGCGGGCTGCCATAATGCCCTGATAATGCCTTTCGGCACTTCCTACCTTGGGTAGCACAGCTCACTCATCCATTCCTAATCAAAGCTGTCAGAGACCTGAGCCCAGAGCACCTGGATCGCCAGCTCAAATTGGATTAGCTGTTCAGGAGAGAAAGGAGAAGTTAATTGATACATTATAAATATGTATCTGGATTGGTTCGCCCCTCTTCCTGCCTGACTCTGCAGCCCCCATGTCTGCAAAGCTGGGTGCTCCTGCTTCCTGCCAAGATTGGCTGATAAGAGAAGTAGGAAATGTGAATTCTGGCGTGAGGATGTTGAAGAAAGAGGGGTTGACAGGTTATTGAGCATGCTGATTTGATGACTAGTCTGTGGACTTTTACCTCAGAAGCAGCTCAGTCCTTTCACTTTGGGTTAGTTGACTGACTGCTCCTTTTATGCGAATCATGGCTGGGTTCATTCTCAGAAATCTGTCGTGGGGATCCTTGCCCCAACTTGAGCTTGGTACCTTTTGAAAGGAGGTGAGAAAGGGGGACGAGGAAGAGCAATAACTGAAAGGGTACATCGGGCTGTAACCCCCACTTCTCTACTCTGCTCAACCCGAGGCTGCCAGGATGTCCTCATAGGCAAAGCCACCTCATTTGCCCAGGACTCAACCTTTCCGAGGCACATGGAGCTGTGTCACCTGTCCCTCCTCCCATGGCTTCTCTGAGACCACATCAGAGTCAGTCTCCCTTCCTCCTCTCCACACTCACTCCATCTCTCGTTTTATTTCTCTCATCGCCTAAAGCATCCCATAAGATAGATGTGTTTCGTGGCTTTAGGCTTTGCACACGGGGATCTTATTTACTTTCTCTGGCTGCTGCTGCTGACCCTGATTATTTCCCATGTGCCATTCACTGTGCCATGTGCTCAGGTGCCTTGTCACACTGAGTCCTTACAACCATTTTACGAGGTAGGTGATGGCATTAGCCTTGCTGTATGGATAAGTAGAATAAGCTGGAAAGAGGTTAATAACTGAAGTCAGATGGCTAATAAATGGAAAAGAAACCCAGAATCTGAGCCCCTAACCACACTATATGGCCCCTCTTGGACCCAGGGACGACCTTGGGTCATCCTTTAAGACCCAAGCCTCCTAGGTCCACCTGACTTTGTGCTTCTGTTATAAAGTACCTATGCCAAGCTGCCTTGAAACAGAATTACTCATGTGTTTCAGTCACCCCCCCCCCCCCGCCTCCCTAAAGGACAGAGGCCGAGTCTTGGCCATCTGTCACCCACACCACCCTTAGATCAGTACTTTGTCCAGAGTTGTATACCAACCTCTGCCTCTTGCCGCTACCCTTATCACCCCAACCTACTGAGCAAAGGAGCCCCCAGGGGTCATGGAGCGAGGCCAGATGTTCTGGCTCCAGTCCCCTCCTCCACCCAGGCCTCGCTTGGCCTGTGTGTACAAGTGACAGAGAGAAATGGTCGCTGATTTCCCCAGAATAAAAGTGGAAAGGTCTTTGGATTTATTCTTAGCAGCTTGTCAGAGAAAAGAGTGCCTCAGATTCTGTCATTGTTTAAAGCTATCATGAAGCAGTAAACTTGCATTGGGAAGAATTGTGAAATTCACAGCATATTTAGGCTACAATGATAAGCACCACACTGACAAGACCTTTGGGTTACATTGAGCCAAAAACAAATGTGACTTTACCCCAAAGTGGCTGACCAAAGGAGTTATTCAGCAGCCAGCTGTGGTCAGATTTTTTTCTAATCTGATTTTTTTCAGCCTGTGTTTAAGTGTCTAGTGTGTTTTGACCTCCCTGCCCCTTTTCTTGTTAATTTGGGGATTGCCCATTCTGAGTTGGGTTACCAAATAATTTCCCTTGAAACTGAACTTGGAGTAGGTGTTGAAGACTCAAATGTCTTCAGGGGCCTAATAGGTATCATCAAGGAGCAGATCCCATCCTAAGAAAAATCCTAGTGTAAGAGAAACAGTAGGGAATGGTGGGGACTGTGGCAAAGTGGAGAGCAGAAAGCTTGTCATAGGCAACAGCCTCTACTCTGCTCCAGCTGATTGCTGCCATGCAAGAACGCATGCCCAATGTCACCAGGTCTTCAAGAGAAGCCCAGAATTGGATTTAAAAAATAAAAACATCAGCTCATAGCATCTTTCTGTCTCTATATGCATATATAAATACACACATACACACATGTGCACACACATGCACACACATGCGTGCACACACACACAAATGGTTTGGACCACGAACCACAAGTTTTTGCCCTTTGGCTTGAGGAGAAGGGCGATGTAAAATATTCCTCCAAGATTTCTGGTGGAATGTCAATAGTGGGAGGTAGTCGCTGGCGCATGCTTGATTAATTTTCTCTTTGCTCATAGCAGTGGTCAGGACACCAGGAATCTGTTCTGTCTTTGGCATTAATGCCAGGGAACCTGATCCATGTGTTGGGTGAAAGTTTTGTAAAGCAAGGGAAAGTATGAGAATGTTGAGAATGACCAGCAAGAGAAGTAACTGACAATTTCCAAGAACTGGCACGATTTTTGAATAGTAAGGGTGACTGGGGGCATTTAATTCCTTTTTTCTTTTGCTCTACGGAACTCTCTATTTACTGGACTAGTTAGTGTTGAACCTGAGATCTACTTTAATCCTTAAGAATTCAGAAACCCCTTCTGATTTATTTATTGTAGTTTTCCCCATGTGGATTTGACCATTGGCTGTCAAATACTGAACTAGTCAACATTGGCCATATGGGAAAGAGATCATCAAGCTACATGAACTTGAACATGATTTTATGTAGATTGTATTTTGCTGGTAATGACATTTAAAAAGCTGATTTGAGGAGTTGACCCCCCTCCTGTCCCTGCTAGGACTTGAGAGCCCTGCAAATAAGTTACTGCTTTGATAGCCAACTGTTTATGCAAATTAGTAAATGCAATGCCAGTTACTAATTATGAAAATAAACTCATCTGTGCTCTATAAATATCCAATTATAATGAAATAGGGGCAATATTACATTTCCATCTCTTGCCTCATCTGTTTTTCACCCACCACTGATTTGTCCTCTTGACAATGAATAAATTCACTTTGTTTCTTAAAGAAGCCTGTTTTCCATGTTTTTTTCCCCTCCTTCTAATGTTTTGAAAGTCTGCAGGGGGAAAATAGATTTATTTTAAACATAAGTATAATTGCCCAATTTTATCAACTCTGTGTTTCTGACAGTGATGTTTCTAAAACGGCGCTTTAAAAATATGAAAAGTGTTCTTTCTCCTTTTCCTCGTTTAGAAATTTTTATTGGACACCAAAGACATGTTTTTTAGAACAGTTGTTTCTTAGAACATTTTTTTAAAAAATGTGTGAATGTGAAGAGTAGATTTATTAATAAAATGTACTATGGCTCAATGGATGTTTCAATTAAATTCTAGTTGACAATATATAAAGGAAAACATTTCTCAGATTTCTAAGCACCATATTTATTTCCAATGCAATTACCATTTGGATTTATTGATTACACACAGATTATATATATACTGCTTTTTCTCAAGGGTGAATAGTGATCTACTTGCACAGACTCTTACAGGAGCTATACTTTTCAACTGTAGATTTCTATGTACACATATAAATTTTGATAGCACCTACAGGTAAAGGATGTTTTGGGTTAAATTGTATTATCCTTATGATACATCTCATTTATAAAGAAGTGAAAACATTAGCATGATGGAAAAGTATTTAATAGGAGAACAAACCAAGTGTATTTCCTTATGTGCTGAGGCTTGTTTACACCATGGTCTGCTTCTCAGGTATGCAGGATGGTAGATGTGTATCTGGGTATAGGTACAGTTTGTCCAAATACATATTCATAGCTTTACACTGGTTGAGTATGTTTTCACGTGTGGCTTCCATCTGTAGTGTCCTGGAAATAATACATTCTGGGGTGATATGCATCTGAATTCAGCAGACCATCAGCTTTCACATTAGAAAGCAATGTTTACTCGGCATTGGACAAATATTGACAGAGAGCCAAGTGCTAGGTGTTCAGGACACAGGCTGACCAAGCAATGATGAACCGGCCTTCTAACACCTTGCTGACAGTTCATGAAAGCTGGCAATGGCTTTCAAATAGCACTAACCACCTCTCCTCTGTTTTCAACTTATTAGTATGTATGCAGTTTTAAAATTAATTGTATTAATTTATTTTACAGAGAAACTATCAGGTAATAATTCAGTTAGCCAAATCACTCACCCTTTCAATTCTCAGAAAAGAGAATATGTTTTGTGTGTAAACATGCAGGGAAGTTTTCATTTATTTGCTCACTTATTTGTTTGTTTATTGAGGGCTAACACACACTGTGTAAAGCATATAAAATCCACACACATAAGTGGGCAGCTTAAAGATTTGTAACCTATATATACCCATGCATCCAGATTGAGGTATGCAGTGTACCCATCACCCCCATGAGGTTCTGCCATGCCCCTTTCTGTCATTTGTTTTTAATAAATACATTTATTCTCCCTACAAAACAGTGTGTATCCATGTAGTAATCAGCAGGCAGATACCAGATCAGTTTCATTTTCAGCGATAGGATTAACTTCAAGGAAGACAGAGGCATTGTAGGGTCCATTGTGTGTGAATAGAGGCAACAATTTTGCCCTTTGGTACAATGTAGCTTGGTCCTGTTTTTGAAGATGTTCAGGTTTCCCTCTGCACAAAGAGAATACCTAATTGATATCATTGGGTTTCTCTCTCTCTCTTTTTTTTTTCCTAAGGCATTTAGTGGCAAGTAGAACAGCAGAAGTAGAAAAGACCATATGCTTTGTAAAAAGCCAGACTAATAACACTTTCTGATGGACGTCTGATTTTAAAAGTGCCGCATCTTTCATTAAAATTTACATGCAAAGTAAGGGCAGGCGTGGTGACATGAAAGCTAATGCAACTTCCACATCTTGACATAATAACAATCACAAGAAACTGGAGATCCCAGATGGCAGCTTGGCCTTTGCCATCCTTTTAATAAGCTACTAAACTGCTAATTATTTCACTCTTTTGGGCAAGTTAATTTACTGTTGACTCTTAAAGAGATACTGCTCTTTTTCACCACACACAATAAAAAACAGAGCCCTTTCACTTGGAGCTGTGACAAGTGTTTCTGTGCAGGTTGGAAGCGTTCCAGCCAATTGTAACAATGACAGCAAGTATTGGGGTGGAACATGTTGCTTAGTAAATAGTGTTTTTTTGTGTGTGGATTTTTTTTTAATATAGGAAAATTTAAAAAAATTCATTTGGCTTCGGATCGTGTGTGTGTGTGTGTGTGTGTGTGTGTGTGTGTGTGTGTGTAAGAGCAATAGATCAATACAGGGAGAAGATTTGAAATTTGGAGCCTATTTAAGAGTGAAAGAACAGCTGCCTTTGAAATGGTTGCTAATTTGGACAATTAATGCTGTTTTGTGAGTGTGTTATTTTCTGTGATCGCGGTTACGAGGGATGATGGCGTGTAATAGCTCGTTTCCTAGGCTTTATGGTAATGTAGCATAGTAAAGACCCCAGGGCTGGAATAGAACCAGGTCTCGTGTTGTGGAGCCCTTTGAGGTGAAAGCCTGCTTTTTTCCCTGTACTTTGACTTCCTCGGGATGATTTTATATTTTAGCACAGACACAGATGATTAAATGAGGGATGTACAAGTGGGCTTGGCTGCATCAGGAGTGGGTGCTGGGAAAAGAACCTTATTTGCAATGAGCTGACTGACAATCAAAATATTTACTTAAAGATAAGCTAATGACGCGGCCTTACAAATGACTGCAGATCCATTACTGAAATGAGAATCAATACTTTGTCTTGATACTATCCAAAAATAAATGGAAAACCTCAAGTACTAGTGTGTATGTGTGTGTGTATTACACTTCTCCCAGGACAAGATACAATGTGTATCAAACAACAAAGGTAGGAAAAGCTCTGGACCCATTTTCTTGAAATATTTAAACTGAACTTAGTGTTGGGACTGTGATCAGTTGCTCCTTGATGTTGCTGTTAATAGGTACTAAATGACTTAAAACATGCATTGAAAAACACATTCTCCAATCACTGGTGGTATCTCTGAACATGAAATCGATAATGTGAGTTTTGTAGTCCAATGTCATATCTTGTGTGCTATGCAGTTGATGGGAGGACTGTGGAGCTCAGAAACTAACCATTGGCTTATTATTCAAGTCTAGAGGAACTGGAGAGGTTTTTAATGTTATATTGCTTTAAAACTAATGTATCATCTGGTTTCAAAATGGCCCCAAGGAAAAATATAAATGAGGGTGAATTTAGAGAAGTTTGTCATCTTTCAGAAACGGATGTTATTATAGTGTGTTCAGCCAGATTGCCATCTTCTGAATGAATTTTGAGAAATGCTAATAATGTTTCAAGAAAAAAAAAGTACTGGGAAAAGTAAGTCCTCAAAACACACGTTTAAAACAAATTAAACAGGTTTTTAAGCCATAGGGATGCTCAGAACCTTTGTTATGACAATGCAAATTATGAATCTCTATGTAAGAAAATGTAGTTGTCAAAGTTACCCACATTTATTTCACGTGAAGCACCCTCCCCCCCCCCTTTTTTTTGTACTTTACATCTTGGATAAGAATAGCTGGAATTAAAACTAGTGATCAGTTGAGAGATTTTGGACAAGATAATTCTGAAATCTTCTCCAAGTCCAATATAAGTTGTAATGTTTGTAGAATTTGAAAGAGGCTTTTGGATTGCCTTCACCCAAGAATCCTTTTAATTACATTTTCTGTGTTGATTGGGAGTAGTTTTTTAGATGGGTTAGTTTCAATGGGGAAATTACTGCTTCCTGGTAAAATGCGTAACACAGATGTTAAAAGAACTGCAGTTTTAAAGACACTAGTCTTGTTGAAACACTTCCAGTTTGTATTACCTAAGTACTTAAACGGATATCCCATAGAGTGTATGCAAGCAATGCTTGGGAAAATGGCCTGCGGAACTCTAGGAAGAGCTGATCTCAGCTGATCTCAGCTGAAGATGAGAAAAGCACTAGGAACTTTAAGTCTTATTTGCTTAGAATTTGGGAGCAGCCGTTGTGATCACTCCTCCACTGTCTGCCTCAGGGCATTCATTCTATCACTCTGGGAGTTTGGCTCTCACTGGCTTTTCTTCCAGACAGTGAACATGTAGGTGAAATAAATTCCTCCTGGAAAGAATTACTTGTGCTTTGTTTAGAAATCATTGGCTCAGCTGAGGATTTTGTGGGCTCTCTCTTTGCAAGGCCGAGGACTTCGTCCTATTTATGTGCTGTTCCTTCAGCATGAAGTGGTAGCCATTGATCCATCTGTAGTAGACCATTTGCTTGGGGCTATTAATCTGGTCTCTGGAGATGTAGTTTGCTGAGCCGGCCATATTCTCCCTCATTTTCCCAAGTGACCAATAAGGTCATTTACAAAGGCCTTGGGCAGAATTGTTATGGTTGAGGTTCCGAGTTCTAAAGGAATTGTTGCATGTGGCAATTGAGCCTGGAAAACCGGATATCCAGGTGTGAATTACTGGAATGCAGGGTCAGAGTTGGGGAATAATTAGAGCACTGAGATAAATGACAGAAGAGGTTGTTCAGGGTGCATGGTGGATGAAAGCACTGATATTAGTGCCTGACACTTACAAGCATTGTAACCTTGTTCAGCCTCATTATCCTAGTAAGTAAAATGGGAACAGTAATACTACCCACTTCATAGGGCTACTGGGAGGAACCATTAAGACAATGTATATGAAAGGTTCTTGATAGAACTTAGATTTACTATAAAGAAACATTAGTTATCATCATAAATACATCTTGTCAATATTACCAGGGGTCTGGGAACTTTGAACAAAGTAACTCTTTTGCGTTTCCATGTCTTTTACCTGTAAAATGCCTACATGGTATGTTTGTCTGGGCAATAATTGATATCATGCCGGTGAATGTGCTGTGCAAATTAAAATGGCACAATACCACACTAAGGAATTAGTGGTCCATGAGAATACAAGGTCCGTAAAATCAGGGGCGACATCTGTGTTATTCACCATGGTATGTGCAGTGTCTATAACAGTGCCTGCCTCAGAGTGGAAATGGCTCAGTACATGCTTGTTGAATGAGCACTAAGACTCACTGAGCCAATAACTCTTAGTGGAGTTCAGTAACACTGACAGCCCGAGCCTCCCCGAAATCCCATTATACTTTGAGTAGAAAGGCTTTAGGCACCTCCATTGCAAGAGGGAACAATTGGCCTCTTCCCTCAGAGCCTCCCACAATAACCAAAAGTAATCCTGATAAAACCTGTTTGTTCTTTAGGCATTTGATGGATGTCTTTGCTCTTTTTGTGTGCACAAAGAGCTCTGGGATTTCCTTATATTACTTGATGAAACTATATGAACCATGCAGATAACACAAATATTGAACTCAGAGTTCTGTTTTAAAAAGTGCTGATTTGCTTCCCCAAACCTCAGAAGTATATAACTTAAGAGCTCAAAGAGAACTTAGAATTCCATTAGTCCAGGGGTGGGGAATGTCCAGCCCGTGGGCAGTCTAAGGCCTGCAAAATCATTTGGTCTGGCCCTGCCAAGGCATTAGGGGTGAGTTAATTCAATGTTTGACCAAATAGAGCAGGCTAATTTTTAAGTTGATAATTTTGTATGGCCTGAGAATGATATTCTTCTGCCAGGTTCCCTTGGCAGAAGAAAGGTTCCCACCCCTGCTTTAGTCTCTCCCACAGTAACTTTGTGGATGACAAAGCCTATGAGAGGGCATAAGTGCAGTGTTTATCGCTACACTGATAATTTGTAGGGATATTGGGGTTGGACCCAGACCTTCTAATGCTCTTTTCTTTCCCCTCCCACCAAGTTGCCTCAGTCATCTTCACGGGGAGAGTAGCATTTGTTACAGGCTGCTGAGATCATTATGGAAAGATTCTGGAAATATCAGAGTTCTGGAAATATCAGAGTTGAAGCATTTGAAACAAGGTTGTTTCTTAAATAATCTGACTGCCCCGAGAAACTGATCCAATCCCAGCTTTGAAATTGTCAGTCAGTTCCACTGACTTTCAGGATTGGATAATGCTCGGTATCGCTTCTGGATTGCTGTCCCCTGCTTTGTCTTGGCTGAAGTAAGATGGGACACCCGTTGAAAAAGCTTTTACACCCAGTTTTTAAATTTTTACTGTCCCATGTTGACAGTTTATAAGAGGGGATGCCTGTGAAGAAATTCACTTGGGACTGATTTTCAAACTGTTGCTTAATAGTTTCTCCACTTCCTTTAAGAATAGTTTAGTAATTTTATTTACATTTTTTTTTTTTTACTATAAAGGAAAATTCATTTTTTTTTTCTCAAGTAAGAACTATTTGTCTGTAAGCTAATGTTTTCGTTTTCTTTCAAAAACAAATTTGTTCCTTCAGAGTTCACCATGGGTTGGTCTGATGGTTGAAATGTAGTGCCCTTTTCTTAGGCACCTTTGGGGGGTGTTGGTCTGCCATAACATCAGTTCTTAAATTGTTACAAAATAGCCTTCTTTCAGACTGTTTTGATCACAAGGGCTCTCAAGTGTCAAAGTCATTTGGAGAACTGGATAGATAAATGCAGGGGCACTAAGCTTTTTTTCCAGGGTAGAATAAAATGTGTTTTCTACTGTGTGTTCAGCTTTGATCAGGATTTGTTAAAAGAAAAAAAAAAAGGAAAGGCAATGATATTAAATATTTACAAGAGCGATTTAGTTGTTTTATCTTGTGCTCTGTATCTCTGTGTAATAGTGAAATCAGCTCCTGTCGAAATAAATGCCATGAAACCAGTGGCTGTGTGAAGGTCACTGCCTAGGCAAGGTTAAAGTAATTTGTGTGAATAATGATTTTTGTCAACTTTCCAGATTCCTTCCTGTTTTTTTCGGCTTTCCTCCAAAAATAATAGGAAAAAAATACGTTTGAGGATTCACAGGCTCACTCTCCCTTGCATTCTTTACGCCTTTTCTGGCCAACTGGGTCCCGGGAAGCCTTTTATGCATTTTTGTTTCATCCATTTGGTGGATAGAGACAGGACTGCTCTCCCTGGAGGGGGACGGTTGCATTTCTGTTTCCTGGCTTTTCTGCCAGCCCTCGCTTGCAGTTTGTTTGGGGATGAGGACCAACACCTCTTCTTTCTTGGCAACAGTCTACCTTGTCTGAAAGGATTCTTCAATTTCTCTACCAGTTCCTCCTTGGCCTAAGGGAAATTCATTTTAAACTTTATTTTCTATATCACTTTAAAGAAATATCTGAATGACTACATGGCATTCTCCCCATTTTGATAGATGAGAAGACAAAAGTTCAAGGTTATAAAACTAGTTACGGAACTGGTAGCACAACCAAGGTCAGCTTAGTTTTGCCTGCCCTCAAAGTCTGGACTGATTCTACATGACATACCACTTCAGTTAATTTTACTGAACCTTCATTGCATCTTCTAGAAAGTGGGGTGTGTGTGTAATAATACATTATTATAGTACACTAGAGGCCTGATACACAAAATTTGTGCAAGGGGCTTGGCCCTTGCAGCCACACGGTGGCTTGCCTTGGCCCTCGCAGCCCCGGCTTTGTCCAGAAGGTCATCCAGAAGGACGTCTGGAAGGTCGTTTGGCTGTCTGGTCTAATTAGCATATTATGCTTTTATTATTATATATTCCTAATAAGACATTTAAGTAATATTGCATATAATATAGTGTAAATAATACATTAGTTTATTTTTGGTTAACTTGAGAAGTAAATGAACTAACATATGTTAGGTGTATAACAAGATGTCTGGCTTTTGCTACAGTTTTAATGAATAATATCTTCCCTTCACTGTTGACAGTAACAATAAAGTATAATTAAATTTAATAAGGATTGAGCACAAAGGATACACAAAATGAATAATAATCAGTTTTTGTTCTTAAAGCAGAGCTCACAATATAGTTGGAAGAAGACACCTATACAAAGAATTCCAAAAGCTATTTATATAGTTTCTTTCTTGTCTTGGGCTTTGTCTGTACCAGATGCTACTTAAAACATGAGAGCCTTTTTCTAGAGATAAGTAGTTTCCTGTGGGGTTGGGATGTTTTACTGGTGTTGCTGTGGCAGCTACTTGTGTCTTATTTCCTAATGAACTGTGTTTACTGGATGTGAAAGCCCAGAGAGTGGGTTGGGAAACAGGATAAAAAAGAGGTATAGGATAGCTACTAGGACAAGCAAATTTCAAAATCCCAGTGGCTTAATGCTAACAAAAGTTTCTGAAAGAGAGAGAGAGAGAGAGAGAGAGAGAGAGAGAGAGAGAGAATGAGCAATTTGAGGATTTTTTTTTAAGGGTCAAGCCTGAAAGTAGTGTGTGCCACTTACTATTTGCCCGAACTCAGTTACATGTTCCCATCTACTAGCAAAGGAGGTGGGGAAATGTTATCTAACTATGTGTCCAGGAGGAAAGGGAGCGGGGTATGGTGTACCAATGGGTATGTGTATTCTATTCATCATCCTGTGTCATACCTGGTAATCTTCTCTAGCTTACCTTTGCTCAAACAAACAAACAAACAAACAAACATGCCTCCATGGCTTCTATGAAATAGAGAATTTCTGCCTATTCCTTTTTCTATAATATACATGTGCGTATGTGTATTGCAATTTAGACAAAACCCCACAGAGTTACAGTAATGTTTTCCAAAGTCATAAGAATCATCCAGGGAACTTGTGAAGCTAAAGGCTTTTAGTTCCTGCCTTAGCCCCGCAGAACCTCAGGTCTAAGTGATTCTTATGATCAGGTGAGTCTGAACACAGTGTTACACAATAAGTTCCAAGGAATAAAGCAAATAAAAAGGGAGCTGCGTAAGACGCTCCTGCAGTCATTTTGTTGAATTTTATATAGTTTAAAACAAGTGTTGCATTCATCATAGCTTATAAACCTAGTCATTATACATGAGGTTTTGTTGTAATTTTTGTTTTCAGAGACTCAATCTCTCGCATCCATAACCCAAAAGCTGGAAGCAGGGTTGGGATCTTAGCCTGAGTTGACGAAGTGAGGCCAAATGCCCGATTCAATAGGATTTTATTTTATTCTTATCACTGCATTACCTTTTCATCACCTAACAAGGGACACCATTGGTTAAGAGAATTTTCTTGTTGCATTAAGACAATAAACAGGAGTTAATGTTTAATAGATCTGCTTATTATTTGTGCCTGACTTGGGGACAGTTAAACAAGGACAACCCACTGTAGTTTCTAGATCCGTATTATCTTACTCTATGTATGGAAACCATAAAAACTCCGATATTTTTGAGGTGCCCCCCCCCCCGCTCCCGTAAAGCTGCTCCTTCATTCCCTGCCCGCCCATAGAGAGCGAGCTGTTGGCCACATTGTGCTTCTGGAATGGATGTCAGAGTGCGGATAATTTCAGGCTTGTGATTTTTTTCTCTCTCCTATTTTATCTGCCTCTTTTTGTGTCTTTGTGTGCAAGTCTGTGATTACTATTGAGTTTTTCCCTAAATGCCAGCAATTATCTCACAGGTGGAGGGATTAGGAAAGAGCTGGGAGAATTGCACTGGGATTAGAATAAAGGCTCCCCCAACCCGTTTTAAATACAGGGAAGGAGGGAGTGCAGCCTTGGAGGGGTAGGCAGAATGGGGGTGGGTGGACAGTTTGCTTCTGATATTTAAATCCTTAGATGGAGTGAAGGAAGAAACTCCCAGTAAAAGAAAGAGGGAGTGAGAACCTAAACTAGTTTGGGGTTATTATTTCAGAGAGTCGGGCATGCAGGAAAGGCGTTATCCAGCCCCCTTTCTTGTGGGGGATAGGGAGGTGCTGAGATATTTTTCTTGAGTGGGGGGAAAGAAGGCAGCTAGGGAGTGTGTAATATATACCCAGAATTGTCATAAGAAATCATCTTTCTTCCCAGCAGGGAAAGATTTATTAATCTTGTATGTCAATTAGGATCTTTCAGCCACAAGTAACAGAACTTGCAGCTCAACTGCCTTAAACAACAAAGAGAATTTATGGGCTCAGTTCCTGAAAAGTCTAGTAACTCAAAGGATATTACCAAGACCTAGTGTCTCACATCACTCATTTTTTGGCTTCACTTTGTTGGTATTGACTTCTTTCTGGGCAGGCTACCTCCCTTATGATCCCGAGATGGCCGACGGCCATTCCTAGGCTGTTCCATTTGCCTTTTGGTTCATAGCAACGAAAAAAGTGTGACTCTCTTCTCCAGCAATTCCACAAAAATCTTGGGGCTTCAAACTAATTGGACCAGTGTAAGTCACATGTTTATTTCTGATAAGAATCAGAGGGGTGGGTTTTGCCAGCATCTTAGGCCTGAGTCTCAAGCCCAAATTTCAAAATTAGAGGAAAGTGCTGACTTTTCCTGCAGCTCATGGAATTCAGGGGGAGGCTGGATATTTGATGCCAAATTTTGGGAACAGAGGGATAGATATTGGGTAGCAAATGCCAACTACACCCAAGTAGATTTTCAAAAATCTGAAGCCAAACCCAACAAGGATTCAGGAAACTTTGGGTGTTTATCTCTCACCCTCACCCTCTGGCTGTCACGTGGTCTGATCCCACAAGGAGGGGATGTGAGTGGCTCCATTTGGAAGCAGAGAGCTGGGAGGGGAAGGCCATTGGTATCTCAGCATCTGTGTAATCGAGGAGTCAGCATCTTGGGATCTTAGCTCATTGATGTGAAAGGAGGCAGGGAAACAGCGACAGAAATGGAGTGAATGCCAGATCCAACTTGCTTTAGGTAAAAGCTGTTCTGATGGGTAAAAACTTCTCCTTCTGCCTGGCTCTCAGGCTTCTGTGTAGGTCACCTGATGTGGGTCTTGACTGATGGATCGCTGAGAGAGACAGCCCTCTAGTCTCAAGTGCGTGTTTAACAGAGTCGCTCTCAGTAAATAGCGCTTTCTCAAATGCCTTGCCTCCTTCACAGAGTCTTTCTTTATAGCTGCTGCTTAATCAGCTGCTGCCCCTTAGCACACTGACCTAATTCCCAGCCACACATTTTGTCTGGGCTTTTAAGGTGGTGGTGCCTCCCCTGTGTTGCTGCTGATGTTAGCTTGCTCCACCCTGATTTGTGGCGGCTACACTCATCATCTGCCTTACCCCCCGCCCCCCCCCCCCCCCCCGCCCCAGGATAGCAGGGGAGGATAGCAGGGGCCTTTGATCAAAGGGGCAGCTAGTGTGGCAGGCACAACAGAATGAGTCTTAAGGTGCTGTGGTTGGAAGGATGTGGTCAGTATGGCCTCCAAAGCAAAGCCTCCTCTTTAATGGGCTGCTGCCCTCAGCCACAAAGTTGCCCTTGACCTTTCTAGAACTGCTTTCTAGGCCAGTGCTTTTCTCAATTCAGTGTGCCTAGGCATCATGACATTTGTTAACATGCAGGTTCTGACTGGGGAGGGTTTGAGTGGGGTGGAGCCTTGACCTTCTCCTGCCTCCCCTACCCCGCAGTGTCTTGTGTCCATTGGGTATGCTTATATGCATGCATATAAGTCCTTCAGTTGATCCCTTACCCCACCCTCCCGCCCCCGCCCCAACCCTACCCGGCCTTCCCACTGTAGTTTGACAGTCTGTTCAATGCTGCCCTGCCTCTGTATCTATTTTTGTTCATCAGTTTATAATGGTCTTTATTATTTATAAATGAGTGAGATCATGTGGTATTTTTCCTTCATTGACTGGCTTATTTCACTTAGCATAGTGCTCTCCAGTTCCATCCATACTGTTGCAAATGGTAAGAATTCCTTCTTTTTTTACAGCAGCATAGTATTCCATTGTGTAGATGTACCACAGTTTTCTAATCCACTCATCTGCTGATGGGCACTTAGACTGTTTCCAGATCTTTGCTATGGTAAATTGTGCTGCTATGAACATAGGGATGCATATATCCTTTCTGATTGGTGTTTCTGGTTTCTTGAGATATATTCCTAGGAGTGGGATCACTGGATCAAATGGGAGTTCCATTTTTAACTTTTTGAGGAAACTCCATACTGTCTTCCATAGTGGCTGCATCAGTCTGCATTCCCACCAGCAGTGTAAGAGGGTTCCTTTTTCTCCACATCCTCTCAGCACTTGTCGTGTGTTGATTTGCTGATGATAGCCATTCTGTCAGGTGTGAGATGGTACCTCATTGTTGTTTTGATTTGCATCTCTTGGATGATTAGTGACTTTGAGCATGTTTTCATGTCTCTTGGCTTTCTGAATGTCCTCTTTTGAAAAGTGTCTATTTAGGTTCTTTGCCCATTTTTTGATTGGATTATTTATCTTCCTTTTGTTAAGTTGTATGAGTTCCCTATAAATGTTGGAGATTAAACTCTTTTCGGTGATAACATTGGCAAATATGTTTTCCCATTCAGTGGGCTTTCTTGTTGTTTTGTTGATGGTTTCTTTTGCTGTGCAGAAGCCTTTTATTTTGATGTAGTCCCATTTATTTTCTCTTTAGTTTCCAATGCCCTAGGAGCTGTATTGATGAAGAAATTGCTTTGGCATATGTCTGAGATTTTGTTGCCTTTGGATTCCTCTAGTATTTTTATGGTTTCCTGTCTTACATTTAAATCCTTAATCCATTTTGAGTTTATTTTTGTGTGTGGTGTAAGTTGGTGGTCTAGTTTCATTTTTTGCATGTATCTGTCCAATTTTCCCAACACCATTTATTGAAGAGACTATCTTGACTCCATTGTATTTTCTTGCCTCCTTTGTCAAATATTAATTGAGCATATTGGTTTTGGTCGATTTCTGGGTTCTCTATTCTATTCCATTGATCTATATGTCTGTTCTTGTGCCAGTACCAGGCAGTTTTGAGAACAGTGGCTTTGTAATACACCTTGATATCTCGTATGGAGATCCCTCCTACTTTGTTCTTCTTTCTCAGGATCGCTGCAGCTATTTAGGGTCTTTTTTTAATTCCATATGAATTTTTGGAGAGTTCATTCTAGGTCTGTGAAATATGCCATTGGTATTTTAATGGGGAGTGAGTTGAATTTATAGATTGCTTTGGTTAGTATGGACATGTTAATGATGTTGATTCTACCAATCCATGAACATGGTATGTCCTTCCATTTGTTTATATCTTCCTCTATCTCTTTTTTCAATGTCCTGTAGTTTTCTGAGTAGAGGTCTTTTACCTCTTTAGTTAAGTTTATTCCTAGGTATTTTAATTTTTTTGGTGTGATGGTAAATGGGATTGCTTTTTTAGTCTCTCTTTTGTAAGTTCACTATTGGTGTATAGAAATGCCATAGATTTCTTGGTGTTAATTTTGTATCCTGCCACATTGCTGAATTCATTTATTAAGTCTAATAGTTTTTTGATGGAGTCTTTAGGGTTTTTTATGTACAATATCATGTCATCTGCAAGTAAGGATAGTTTTACTTCTTCTTTTCCAATTTGGATGCCTTTTATTTCTTCTTCTTGTCTAATCTCAATGGCTAATACTTCCAGTACTATGTTGAACAGGAGTGGTGAGAGTGGGAATCCCTGTCTTGTTCCTGTTCTTAGGGGAAATGGTTTTAGTTTTTGCCCATGGAGTATGATATTGGCTGTGGGTTTGTCATATAGGGTTTTATTATATTGAGGTATGATCCCTCTATTCCCACCTTGCTGAGAGTTTTTATCAAAAATGGGTATTGGATTTTGTCAAATGCTTTTTCTGCATTAATTGATATGACTGTTTTTTATTTCTCAAATTGTTTATGTGATGTATCCCGTTTATTGATTTGCGGATATTGTACTATCATTACATCCCTGGGATAAATCCTACTTGGTCATGGTGTATGATCTTTCTGATGTACTGCTGGATCGGATTTGCTAAGATTTTGTTGAGGATTTTGGAATCTATGCCATCTATTTTTTTAATAAGCCAGAATGCAAAGGAAGAGAGCAGTGCTCCTTTGGGCATAAGTAGATGGGATTTTGGGGGCTTAAATTCTTAGGAATCAGTTGTTACCTTCTGGCAATGAAGCAGGTACTTGGTGAAACTCAAGCCTTCACATCCTTCTTGGTGGATAGAGGTGGGGTGATCATCTTTTCCTCGGTTTCCATGTCTTTATGGGGTATGATGACCATGGCTTATTTCCCACGAGCCTTGGGAACATTCTACCATGGCATTTGTGATGGGTACCCAAGTGCTGTTTCATCATTTCCACAGAAAAGAAACATGGGGGAGAGCCTGTAATTCAGTCTCCACCAGACTATACTTCATGCTCCTAAAGAAGCCTGTTTCTGGAACAAATAACCTCCAGGACATGTTTCTGGAAGTCCACACGACTTCCAATCTCCCCTTTGATGCCGACAGTAATTATCAATAGGTAAGAACATCAGAAGAGCCTCAGCCCCAAGTCCCACCCTTTTGCCCAAATACCCCGAGGGCTTCTACTTAAACATGCTGTACGTCTGGGAGCCCCATAGGGGTGATGACAATATAAGTTCTTGCCAACATGGGCTGTCTGTCCTCTGGGTAAGATCTCAGTCAAGTTTTTTCCTCAAATGCAGTATTGGTTTGGCCTTTCCTGTCTTCTCTTCAGCCTTATTTGATCTGACCCTATTTCCTATCTGTATGATCTCCCAATATAGGAAGAATCAGAGCTAAACAAAAACATACAGGAGAAAATGATTAAAAAATATAATCTGATGATATAACCAAGCAGGATATTTAACTGACTTCATTGTTTTACTTGCACTAGAGGGAGGAGGGAAAAGGCTTGGGAGGGAAGCTGGAGGAAAAAAAGTGAATTAGGAGGCTCTTATTTCACAATTGGTTGCCTGGGCCTGCGTTGGCTAAGGGACTTACAATGAAACTTGGCTCCAATTTCCAGCTGGCAGTTGCCTGGGCTCAGGTGTTTGCCTGCCTTCTTCAGGGATGCTGTATAAACAGATGTAAGTGGAGCTGGTCTTACATTCTGCACTGAGAAAGGTGAAAGTGTGGGTCTTTGGGCTTCCCAGGGGACCATTCAACAGCAGGAGAGTCAGAGAGAAAATACCACTTGGGAGGGAGGACCCCTCGCCGGGATTTGGGTGGTTATTATAGTTACAAATGCAAGTGTTTGAAACTTAAATCTGCACTTAGGCAGCAGGAGGAGAAACATGGATGGAAATGAATTATTTATTCCATCACAGGGGTCCCAGGAAAATGGAGTGGGCGTTAATCTCTTTCCCATAGGAACTGCTGAGCAGGCTTGAGGTCCTGTGGACCAGATCTGACCTTATCTGCTCCTGGCCAGACACCTCGGCTTCAACTAATTAGCCTTAAGAATAATCTAAATAAGACCCTTTACCTTGCTGTTCATAAGGAGAATGTGAATATTTACCTAGCCTCAGAGGAGCTGAAAGTGCTTGTGTCCGTGATTTCTTTTAATCCTATAACTTCCAGTAGGTCTGAAGAGATAGGGAAAAACAGGCAGGCGCCAATTCCACTGATGGTCGGGGACATGGGATGCATTTCCTGTGCAATTTGCTCCAGCTGAGGTGCCCCAGTCATTGAATTTGTACAGTAATCCAGTGAGGGAGCTTCTATTGTTCCCATTTCACTGGTAAGAAAGTTGAGGTTTAAAGACATTGAGCATCTCACCTAAGGTCACCCAACTCTGAATTATCCTTGCTGGACAATGTGAGATGGAGCATTGTATCTGCTGCCTTGGGGGAGTAGAAAGAATATGATGTGGGTGTGATAGATGTAGTGTGCTATCACACCCCATCTCACATTCTTTCTACTTCCTCAAGGCAGCAGATACAATAAAAACATTTTAAAACTTTCCCAAGGGTAGGGAGGGATACACAAATAGTTTAGGGGGTTACAAGGACCAGTAAAAACAAAACAAATCCTGTTCCCCATAAGAAACCATTATGTCCCCTTTCACACCCTCCTCTCCTGTCTCTGTTCCTTTTCGGGAGTTCATAAATATTTGTATGTGTGAATTCTATTTTCCTCTCTTTCTCTTTCTGTCTCCCTTTTCTTTGGTGAAGACAACTCATTTTATTAAGTTTCCCTCCAGGCTCTCTGTTAGATTTAGCTTATTCTTCTTGCTAAAACATTTCTGAGACAGTTGCCTAGAGCAAGGCATGGTGTGTCTAGTACTTTGTATACTTCTGTCTTCAGTCATCAAGGCAGGTCCTTGGTTCCATGTTAGAAAGTGGGGGAGAGGAGCCGGGCATACTTCTTCCCTCCATAGTTTTGAAGTTGCAAGGTCCCTGGACCAATGCAGACAGAGATATGCATCTGACAGTGCTTTGTGTCTTCGTGGTTTCCATGAACTTCTAACCATCCCCTTCCAAGCCCACCTGTTGAGTGTCTGTTGTGTGCTGTATGTCATTGCTTTGGAGATCATGCTACTGGGCAACCAGGAATTACCTACCTGAAAGGTACCTGAGCACCAGTGAGGGGAGGCTCTGAAGGTTGGGATTTCTGGTACATGCTTTCTTCTTTTGACTGTTCGCTTTCTTCAGTGAAATTAAGTTCAAACTCCAGTTTCTTCCACACCTCTCCTTCCTCTCTACCACATGACTTCAATCAGTACAGCAGCTTTGCTGTTCTTTTAATTGGCTCCTGAATTTAACTGGAAAACTTTATTGAGCCTCTATGGGTTATCAGAAGCTGGGTGAAGAGTGTGATTGAGATAGGCTCAATCCTTGCTTCTGACCACTTGCAATCCTTCGGGGAAGACAGCTGTCAGACCTGTCATCACTGCAAAGGCCATGAGTGTCAGGAGCAGCACAGAGTGCACGGGGAAGCAAAATGGGTATGCACTCCCTGCTGTCTGAAGAGGAGTGATCATTCCTCCTCGCTTCTATTATGTTTGACTATGTCTCTCCCTCGCCCTCCTCTTGCTCTGGCTGCTCTGTTTAAATGCACTCTGGGGCTCATGCCCTCCCACAGCTGTATTGCATCAGGTTGTGTAGTCTTATTACATTTCTCTTTGTTCTCTGATGCTCTCTGTCATGTCACCTGCCTTGATATCCTATCTTTTGTTGGACCTAAGACAAAGAAATGTTCCCTAAACTCTGTACTCCATCTGTCACTCTCCCAATGGGACACTTTGATGGCCCCTCTCCTCTCCTTATAGGATGTTAGTATGACTAACATCCAAGCTCCTTTGCCTGGCAGTCAGTATCCCACAGTTTGGCCTGACCACAGCTCCCATCCCATTAAATGAAACACTTGTCTAGAACCAGGCCCTGCTAACTCATGACTCTACAATATGCCAGGTGCAGTCTTCTCTCTGGGACTCCGCTCATTTTGCTTCCCTTTTTTCCCCCCACTCTTTTCCCCCTGTCTCTAGCCATCTGTTGAACACTTCCTCTGGCACCCTTTGCCTGACCATCTCAGCTCTGAAGAATGCCATAGGGCTTTGTAGTACCACTCACTGGCCTCTTACCCTGTATGGTGCCCTTCTATCATTTATATCTCTCTTCACGTCTTCCCAACCAGTCTGTAAACTCTACTCCTTGTGCTGTGATCATCACAATGCCTCCACAGATAGATGCTTGATGGTTATAGGATGGTAGGTGGCTGTATCTGATTAGTGTTGCACAGTTTCTCACAGTGCCAGACCAAAGGATGGGGAATACATAGATAATAAATTGAGGAATTAAATGTGAGTTTAAAATTGTATGTATCTTCCCAAGTCTGAAGCTACAAACATCATAAAGGTAGTAGTTTCATTTTCATGGAGGATGAAGTAGCATGGTTTTGGGGATACGGAAACTGAGAGTAGGGTGAAGAGTAAAGTAGATTGAGGGAGTTGTAAAGAAAGGGAGAGAGAGCTCAATGGAGGAGCGCCTGTGTGGACTGAGGGCCCCTGTGTTTAAGACCCGACTGCATTTCTGAACATATAGCTTGGATAAGTCACAGTGCACCTTGAGCTTTGTCCATTGAGGGAAAATCAGGACCCTGCCTTGCCTACCCCTGATCTGTTGGGAATCAAATGAAAGCAGTTTGTAAACTGCACAGTGCACTGTGAATGAAAAGGAGTGCTGTTACTATTAACAGCATCCTCATTTACCATCTGAAGGCTCCCATAGCCACACTGGCAGGGGATGGATCAATGAATAGGTCTGTTGGGACAGGATGGAAGAAACCAGACTGGAAGGAGCCTGTGGTCAGATCCTATAGACTCCACAGTTGTGCCACCTCTGCACAGATGTTCTCATGCCAGGGAAGTGCTTCCCCAGACCTGGGGTAGTTATGTATTCCATGACCTTGCTGGGACAGGTATAAGTGGAAGGCCACTCCTAGGATGCTAAAGGGTACCACTTACCATGGTTACTGTAGACAGGTGGGGGGTGTCAGTACGAGCTTCAGAACTAGCAGAAGACTTGGGTTGTGGTCCCTACTCTGTACTTGCCAATTGTGAACACTTTCTAGAAATATAGTATTTAGCCCATCAAGTGCCAGACTGAGTGCTTTGTGGCCATGATCTTACCTCAGCCTTTTGACAAGACTGTGAGTTGGATACTACCATTACTTTCCTACTACAGAGGAGGGAACAGATGCAGGGATGTTAACAGAGTAGATGAAGTTGACTGACTAGTGAGATACAGGAGCTGGGACTGGAATCAGAACTCTCTGCCAATTAGCCATTATGCTCTGCTGCCCTCAACCTCTCAGAATCTCAGTCTCCTCATCTGTATAATGGGGATTATATCTATCCCACTCACTACATGGGATGTGAGGATCTGGGGAGAGAATGGATATGAAAAGTATATCTGGTTTGTACAAGTATTCACTGAGCACCCTCTGGATGCCCAGCATTGCTTTGGATGCTGGGATACAGTGGGGGATAAGATAGCCAAGATGCTCACACTGAGGTACATTATAGTCATAATCTGTTAATAAATGGAGCTGTTGGAAAGTGGGAAAGGGAAGAAAAAGGTGTGGCCATCTAAGAACAAGAGTGTTTTCAGAAAGGAAGAAGTCATGTTAATGGGGAGCCATTGCCCTTTAAATCCACCTCCCTTCCAAAGTATAAATAACAGGATCAAATTAAGAGATTAAGCAATGTGGGAAATGTACAAATACAGTTAAATAGAGCAAAGCAAAGAGAGTGCATTTATAAAGGAACAAATCATTTCAGGACATTTTGATCAGTATAAAAAAGCAAATCAGTTCTAGGAGGTGAGAAGTATGCAATGGATGTAATATATCTAGATTTTAGTAAAATCACTTGAAGGAGAAATGGCCTGAAATCTCATCTGAGAAATTAATTCAAATTGGCCAGGGTGGAAGTTGTGCCACTCAGAGTGAGAACTGCCTGGGGGATGGAGGTGAAGGGCATGATGACAAATGACCACAGCTCTTGGGGGGTAATGGGGTCAGGTGAGAAGACTCAATTTAGCCATCATCACTTAGTGATCTGGAAGAACGGCTAAGCTCCTGGTAATGACATTCATACATGATGCTAAATTGGAAGGTGTCACCATGATGGCTCATGGAAGGAAGCACAGAATAAGAGGACGTCAGTCAAGGTCAGGAGGCCACGGCCACGAAGGCAGGGACAATGGGGGAGAGTGCAGGCAAGGGCAAATGGAGGGAATTTCCTTGAGGACAATCTGCAAACATTAAAAAATATATCTAATATATATCTAGTAGCATCAGGACAGGAATGAGAGACTGATTATGTTCAAGGCTGTCCAAGAATTTATCCTTCTATGATTTGAACAAAACATTAGGAGTGAACAGGGCATATGTTTGGTGGAGCAGAAGGGTACCTAAGCCATGGTGGGTTTTAACAGCCATGGTCCCGTCAGACTGGGGAGAAAATGGATATGGTAGTCCCTTCCTCCTTTCCTCCCTCTTTGATGTGATAGTCTCAGAGGCATAACTACTGTGACTTACAGCCTCCTTGAGAACAGGGGTTCTTGTGACATACTGTGAGCATTTGTAAGCTGGCTCTTTTGCTTAATCTGTGAAATGGGAATATAATAGTACTTACCTTAGGGGTTTTATGAGGATTAGATAAATGAAATGGGACAGCACCATGCCTGGTATGTAGTAAGTGCTTGATACATATTGCCCTTTACTATTATTATTTTCATCATCATCATCATCACTATGGCCCTGTGTGTATGGTCTGTCTCTGTGGTGGAATACATAGACTTAAGCCAATAATGGCTTTTCTGGTTAAAGTTTGGGGAAAAACATCCAGAGAACACTGTTTGAAAACTACTGACAAAGTGAAAAAAGCATAAGTTCAGAAGATCCAGATCAAACTCTGTCACAGGTGACCCTGAAAGCGTCGCTTTACCTTCTTGTTCCCGTTTCCATGTCTACCAACATCTGGGACTGAATCTGATCATCTCTGAGGTCCCTCCTAGCTCAAAAAGTTCATAAAAATAATGAGTTGGGATTTTTACTATTCAATTTGTTAGCTTTGGAGCATATCTTCTAGCACTATCATTCTATAGACTTATTCTCCACCAGCAGTTGCCACCCATGGGTAAGTTAACTGACTCATGCACTTTTAGCACTGAAAGTCCTGCATTCCAGGAACCACTCTTAGCCCTGGGCAAACAGGACACTTGGTCAACCTGCCTGTGAGATGGTTGCCAGACTGCAGGAATGTGGCATGGCAAAGTAAAACCACATCTGCAGGAGCTGAATAGTTTAGCAGCTATGTGGAGACCATGCTCAGGAAGCCATCCAACATTTTTCATGGGCATTGTCTTAATTTGGGCTGCTATCATAAAATATCACAGAGTGGGTGGCTTAAACAATAGAAATTTATTTCTCACATTTTAGAGGCTAGGAAATCTAAGATTAAGATGCAGGTCAATTCAGTTCTTGGTGAGGACTCTCTTCTTGGTTTACAGATGTCTGCCTTCTGGTGGAGAGAGATAATTTCTCTTATCTCCCCATATAGTGGCCCCATCCTCATAATCTTATTATCTCCCAAAGGCCACACCCTAACATTGGGGGTTAAGGCTTCAACATATGCTTTGGGGGAATGGGACACACACATTCAGTCCATAGTAGGAGTGGGCTGATCTAAGTTGTGTTGTGATTGGAAGTGTTGCAGTGGAGGTGCCCAAGGGTTCTTTGGGGCCTCTCCTTATGTCTACATTGACTCAGTTCCACTTAATGCTTTTACTCAGGGTGCTTCTTGGCTACTCTTAACCATGGCATATATACTTAGGAGGATACTACTTCACAAGCCCAATAAATGCAAGTCTCCTCTGTGGAAAGAGTGAACTGAAAAGAGGCGTTGGTCTTGTTTTCCAGAGCTCTATTTGGAATAACATGTTCACTTTGGGATTCTTCAGGGACCAGGAAGATGACAGATTGAAGGGTACTGTGGGGGAGTCATCTGAATGATTGACAAGCTAGAGGAAGTAATTAGAAGAAATGACAGAACAAAAGACTGTGCATCAGACAGGGTACACATGTGCATGCAGGGCAAGAGATGATAACTAGGACACCCAGGAGGAGAGCTAGATGAGGCAAGGCATCCAATGAGGAATGTGGATGGAGTCAAACTGCTCTAAAGTTTCACATTTAATTTAACAATTATGTATTTAACATCTCCTTACTCTATGTCATGATTTGTTCAAGGTGTGGGGAGAGCATAAAGATGGTCACCATTCTGTCTTTGTTCTGGTGGTGAAGATGGGCAGAATGTGTAGTAGTGATGAGCATGGGCTTAATTACTAACTGTGCTGCTTTGGGAAAGTTACAATACCTTTTTGTGCCTTAGTTTCCTTATCTGTAGGATGGACATATGTTGGTGTGTTTGAAGAAATGCAAGGATGTCAGTAAGGCTGGAGCCAAATGAGTGAAGAAACACAGTAGCTGATGACATCAGAAAGGAAGCAGGGTGCATCCATCAGGGTTCAACCAGAGGAGCAGCACCAGTAGGAGGTGGAAAAATATATGTTGGACTTTGTCTGTTGCAGGTTCAGTGTTGCCTTATGCCAAAGAGGTGAATCAGCAGATCAGCAGCACTAACACTGTGTATGGGCTAAAAAATGTCTACTGCTTTTCTTCCACCCTGCAAATCTCATTGGGGGTCTACTCTGAATGGCAATATACAAGAAAGAGAATTTTGGGAAACCTAGTTCAGCCTAGCCAAGCTGACACATGAAGCCACCACACGGAATGGATGTGTGAGGGCTCCTAGGAAATGTAGAAAAACATCCTCATGGGACTTTCTTGACGACTTGCCCAATAGACAATGACTCTTCCATTAAAGCTGTTTCTAAGGGTGAGGTCCCTTTAGTCGTCCAGCAGTTACCTAAGTGCCCAGATGGTAACTAATAGGAAGGAGATTTGATTCATGTTCCCTGGAGTGGAAGACTTTAGTTGCATCAATCATCATTAACCACAGCATCATTTTCAGCTATTTGATGCAAAAGAATTTGATCGATGCAATTATTTCACGTAATAGAAATAAAAAATTAAACAGGAGCTTAGCTTTGGGGAATTTTTTAAAAAAAGCTAATGCAACTATGCAGCTAAATTTGGTCATTCATTTACTTATTCATTCCAGTAATATTTGTGCTCAGCACAAGCACATGAATGAGCTAAGTATGGAGGCGCTGCATATATTTTGTAAGTATTGATTGAACTTTCACTGTCCTAAACACAAAACATACAGAGATGGACTTTGATATCAAGAATTTTCCAGATATGTAGTTTCAATCCAGTACAATAGAAATTTGCACAGGTATGAAGAGGCCACCAGCAAGAAGTGCGTGAGCCTCTCTGGGCAGAGCAGAAAGGTTTTGAGACAGCACAATTTCAGCATATAAGATGATGTGTTTACTCTAAAATTATGATAGTCTAGTTGAGGAGTCAACATGTATACAAGGAAGGTACTGTCTTATACCTGCAAACCTGGGCTACATGGGACATGGAGCAGGTTATTGGCATGGGGGTTGGGAGAAGATTCCACCCCATGGCCATTTACAGCTTCGAAAACCAAAGCCATTTTTGTGCTCATTCAGAAGCTTCATAGCGTCTAGAGCAGTGGTTCTCAACCTGTGGGTCGAGACCCCTTTGGCAGTCGAACGATCCTTTCACAGGGGTCGCCTAAGACCATCCTGCATATCAGATATTTACATTACGATTCATAACAGTAGCAATATTACAGTTATGAAGTAGCAACGAAAATAATTTTATGGTTGGGTCACAACATGAGGAACTGTATTTAAAGAGCCAGAAAGTTGAGAACCACTGGTCTAGAGACTTATCTTTTCACCGGAAATATCCTACTCAGAAATACTATGTTTGGAGGAGGCCTATTCTCCTACAATCTTTGCCTTTGTCTGTAGTGTGTTAAACTAAGAGAGCTCCTGACTCAGTGGAATTATAAAAATAACATAGTAATTACAAAGTTCACTTTTATGACTCACTTTGCTCTAAATCATGGCACTCTACAGGGAATCCTTCTCAGAGTTAAAATCCCACTTGCTGTTTGTATTTTGTAAGTGTCAATTGATTTAAAATGTTGAGATTGAATCAGATGGCAACATGGAGTCTGGGGAAGAGGATGGGTGCCAGGATGATGACAATCTCCAATGTTTGTATATGTCTCTTTAAAAATGTAGGAAATAAATGGGCTGATTTGTCATGACTGCATCATAGGTAGTACTAGATCACAGAGTACCTTGTTTTATATTTGTATTTATTTTTCTCCCTCGTGCTCTGGTCTAATTGCCCTCTCCAGAAAGGAGGTTTCCTCTGCCTTTTTGGCTTCATTAACGGCTTTCATTTTCATTAAGAGCTTTATGCTAATGGACTGTTATAAAAATGCACAGTTATTTCTTGCAGTCACTGCCAAATGACTCTTCATCTACTGACAGTTTTGTATATCAGGCCAAAAAGAAGAGGGGCAAAGCCAATGGAAATGAGTGAGAAGTATCCAAACACAAGATATACCTACTTCTGTCCTTGATGTTCTTTAGGGAAGGTCAGCACCTGGAATTCTATGAGTGTTTTCTCTCCACTCTCTTTTCAGTGCCTCTTATTTGGCAAAATGGAGTGAAGGAAGAGAATAGGAAGCTCATTTTTTTCTCATAACATTTTGGAATTTGAGAGTTGTTGTGATTAAGACTTGAAGGGGCCTCATGAGAAGGAACACTGATAATAAGATTCATTTGCTTTGTTATACATTGGTTAATTACTGTTGTCTTGAGCATCAAAACATTGGGCTATGCTTGGGGTGCTGTCCACCATATGCAATGTAAGGCCCAATATTGATGTATGGTTGCAGAATTTGCTTTCTTTATAAAAAAGGTTGGTCTCTGTACTCCTAGTGTCACAACTAAGGAGATGATATTTTAAAATCTTAGAGCTTTAAGTAAGCTTAGAGATAAATAGTTCAATCTCCTCTCCCATTTTCATGAAGCTGAGAGAGATTAAGTAACTAGAAAGTATAACCTAGATGTTATCTGGGGCCATTCTGACCCAGGAGGTTTGGTTAAGCTTGACCAGGGCCCCCCAAACGTGGCCTCATGAGACTTAGACTCTAGATTCCCACCCCTATCTCTTTCCTGTGCTCTTTCTGATCCCTCCTTCTCCAAATCACCAAGAAAATTGTTTCTCTCATTTCACATAGAATGAGCACACCCAATTTTAGGTAGCCTTGGTCAACTCTTCTTCTATTCCAATCCCTTTCCAAAACAAATGTAAATCTTTCTCAGACCACTTATAGTGAACACAATTTTCTCCATTATATTACATCAGTTTCAGAGCTGGCTTTAAACAAAGGTTTTACATTTTCAAATCTCTGTTCTTTTCACAGTATAATTTATGTGCTTTGAATAAGATATTCTGTGTGAGTATGTAATGATGTACTTGTGTTTTGTTTGAATTTGTCACATCTGTCGTGCTTCACAGGAGGGAGCAAAGATCAGCCAACATTTTAATGAGCTGATACATTAAATCAAAGCTTAAAGTCTTTATATTAGCTAATTATTAAAATCGTTGCAATTCGATATTTTTATTGTGTTCTTAATATGAATATTAGTATTTCCTAATTAATATCTTTGCAGGTGAAATGATAGCATATACTCATTTACTAGCAGTTATTCCTTACCTCACTAAATGCATTACCATTTTCCCTTAGTAAATAGAAAAAAAACTGGAAAATTTTCTAACATTCCTCCTGGTTATATTCTCATGTATTTTAAACATCAGAGGCAGCATCTGTTTGCTTTTGTGATTGAGCATGCAAATTCGAAAGGGTCAGGGCTCTGGCTCTTATATTTTATGCAAGTTATTTGGCTTGTCATGAGCCTGTAATGTCAAATAATAACCACAAGGATTTACAAAGCCCAGTTTGAGAAAGGTCACCAATGTGTGTAAGTTGACTTTGCAAGTAGGTCCTGTAGGCTTGACATGAGGATAATTAAATCTTAAACCTTCACTAAAGTTTGAAAAAGCCTGGCTGGATTTGAGATTTAAACACCCTGGGACAATCAGCCTCCTTTTCCCATCATGCCTTAAACATATTTCCCAGTTCAGCTATTGAGTACTGCCTTTAAAAGTACTGTTTCAAAAAAAAAAAAAAAAGGATTAAAAGTTTGATCTTGCCAGTATTTAAAACATGTATAAAAATCCCAAGATGCAAAGCATTCCGGGGGCAGAGAGAACAGGCTACATGTGGTACCCCAGCCTCCAGTACAAAAAAAAATCAGAGTATTTACTAAATATTTGAAAAAGTTATATTCCCAGAAAGGGCCATATAGTTTAATGCAATCCAGAATGCTGTGCTTGAAGCATATGTCCTGGGCCAAGTAGTACAGACCTCCAGGATTTGTAGATGGAAGAGCAGGGAGTGTTCACTCCAGGGAAGTGGCTAGAGAGCTAAGGAACCTGAGGGGTGGCCGCATGCTGTAGGTGGAGAGCGTGTAGAAGATGAACCGTCATTGTCTGAGGAATCTGCATGTGAGTGCTTGATTACTCCACATAAAAATCATTTCATCCTGAGACTCAGCATTTCATCATGCTGCCCACCTATCACTAAACAGTTCTACAGGCTCTCTTACATCAGGGCCACTTGAATATTCCCAGCCAGGCCAATTAGAAGGAAACCATGAAGTAGCTGAGTGTTAAGTAACTCTGAAGTTTTGTGTTGAGAAATGACCGACTGTAAACTTTGGAGCTAAGCCACCTGAAGTCAGAACCCCAAATCCATCCTTAGCAGCTGTGTGACTGGGTAAGTCATTTAACCTCTCTGAGCCTTAGTTCCCTCTTCTAAAACGGGGTAATAATTAGGACCTCATCACTATACTTTAGAAGTAAATGAGATGTATGGAAAGCAGGTAGCAGAAGACCTGCCAGAAGACAAGCCCTCAATAAGTATTTTTCCCTTATTTCCCTTCAATTCCTTTTCTCTGCCCCATCAGTTTTCCTCTGTGCCTCAGGCCCTTAGTCTATGCCACATTTTCTCAGAGTTGTGCACTCAGTTTGCTGTCACACCACTCCTTCCATTGAGCTGGCTGAAATGGCTCTAAGTAACATCTAACCTAAGCATAAAACCTATAACCCTTTAGAGGCAACTTCGCAGGATTAAAACTCATTGTGATGTAAAGGAATGAATCACTAATGGTAGAATTTCTGGTTCCTGGCTTCCCAGGACAGCAGTTAGTTTTGTCTGGGGCCACTCCCATCTTGGTGTCCCAAGTTATAGTTGTATGAACATTTCCCTCCTTTTCTTTATTGAAGTAGGTCTTTATCTACTTGTTAAGCAAGCCAACCTGGCTATGCAGTGGAGGGCTCTCCAGGACTGCTTTAATCAGAAGTAGGAATAAGTTGCTGTTACCATGCCAGTGGCCATAAGCTTGTACACAGCTTCATTAGCTGGGCCCTTCAAGAGATGGTGCTTCTTGATTTGGTCCCTGGATAAATTTGCAAGTGCTAATTTAGTTGTTGCTGGAGAGTATCCAAACCAACAGCAGGACCATTTCTCCCTGGATTGTTAAGCTTTAGACAGGCAGAGGCTTGGATTATGGCAAATTCGCTGGCCTGGAGGGGGGCTGGTCAAGCAGCCATGTACAAGGGAAAGGAATTGTTGGTGAGTATGTGATAAAAAAGGCATAGGAGGTCAGTGCCTTGAGGGATTGGTACTGTGATTTTCAAGTCCAAATTTAAACAGAGATTTATTGAGTGCCTACTATGTGCCAGGCACTGTTCTAGGCTTTGAGTATGTGTCAGAAAATAAGAGCAATAAAATATGCCTGCCCATTGTGGGTCTTACATTCTAATGGGGGTGGGGACGCACAACAAAGAATAATCACAATAAATACATTAGATAGGTATGAAGGTTGAGTGGTTCTCAACCTTCCTAATGCCGCGACCCTTTAATACAGTTCCTCATGTTGTGGTGACCCCCAACCATAAAATTATTTTCGTTGCTACTTCATAACTGTAATTTTGCTACTGTTATGAATCGTAATGTAAATATCTGATATGCAGGATGGATTTTCATTGTTCACGACCCACAGGTTGAGAACCGCTGGATGGATGGACAGACAAATAGATATAAGTAATGTGTTGGAAGATGATTTGTGCTCTAGAAAAAAAAATAATGGAAAGGTAGATTGGAAGTATGGGTGAGGGATGGAACACACTTTTGTATTAGATGGTTAGAGACCTCACCAAAAATGTGATATCTGAATGAAGATTACCTAGGGGTGAACTTACTGATCAGGAGTTAGGGCAGAGAGGGTCAAGGTAGAGGGAATAAATTTGATAAAGGCTCTTAGGAAAAAGCCTTCCTGACACTGTAGGAATAGTCAGGAGCCCATGTGCCTGAAGCAGAATAAATGAGAGAGAAGGAAATAGGAGATAAGTCAGGAAGTGGATTGGAGGACATACCTCATGGGCCTTAATGGTCATTGTGAGGACTTTGGCTTTTTGTCTGAGAGAAATGGGGGATCAATGGAAGGTTTTAAGCAGAGAATGTCACTTATATTTTCAAAGGATCCTTTTGTGTATAAAATGGACTATATGGGGCAAGGGTGGAAATGAGACCAAATAGGAGGCTCCATCGGAAAAAGAAGAGAGGTGAGGTCAGGTTGGCCCAGCTGCCACAGGTGACAAGTAGTGAAGATAATAAGCGAGGCCACATTCTAGGTTTACTTGGAAGGCAGAGCCAGAAGGGTTTGCTATTGGGTTGGATGTGGTGTTTGAGAAGAGAGGGGCAAGTGATGACTGACACTTGTCCTAAGCAACAGGAAGGAAGGCATTGCCCTTGACCAAGATAGGAAGACTGGGGGAGGGGACAGTTTAGGGGGGAAAGAACCGGAGCCTAGTTGAGTCATGTTAAATACGAGATACAAAAATTTGGCTTTGACATCCAAGGGGAGACATCAAGGAGATGATTGAGTTTGAGGGTTGAAGTTCAGGGGAGAGTATTGGGCTAGAGATATGGCTTTGAGAGCCATCAGCATACAGATGGCAATGAAAGCCAGGACACTTTCTAGAATCACTTATTTTTAGTGAGTTTTTCCTGCCTTTGACAGAACTCATGTCCCCCTAGAGTGGATTTGGGCATAACCTCTAGCCTTAGCTGACTTTCCTGCTTTTTCCTCCTATTTGAGGCTCATACCTGGTTGGATTCAGGTGTATTCAGAGTGGAGGGTCTATTCTGCAAGATGATACACTGGGATATTAGGAAGAACATGCTAGAACTTCCATTTATCTTTGATCTTGTCTTAAATTTGTGTGTTTGTTTTAGAATATACTTACTATATGGTTATAATTTATGAAATATGTTTACATTTACTGAGAATGTATGTTTAAAAACTTTGATCTAAGAAGGTGGGAAATTTAAAAAATTTACAGGCCATTGCCTGGATGAAGGAGAAAGAAAACATTTGTTGATTCAGAACCTCTAATGGGGACAGATAGGAACCAGGGAGCATTATTTCTTTGTCCCTGTTGGAGTGAGATGGACACCCAGCTTGCCTATTGTAGAAGATATCCTTTTTTTAAAGAGGACATTCAGATTCCACTAACACCTGTTGAAGCAACCTACTAAGGCTAGACAGAGCAGTGGGAATATTCACCGAGAATAGATGGGCATTTATCTTCAGAGCAAACCTTGGAGTTTGAACCATAGACTCACTCCCCAGGAAGAAAAAGGGAAGGAGGCCAGTTGATGGTAGGCACATGGTTAGAGCCTTCTCAGGACCCCTCCTGGCTCACCCAATAGATCTCACACACTCTAGGAAAGGTGTCCTTCTAGGCTCTCATCTCAAGACCACTATTTTCTAGACTACCATAACTCCATGGAATTCCTAATATGAAACAACTCAACTTCTTTCTCTCCAAATTCCTTTTAATTTCCAGAAAACACTCTTCTAATCTCGAGTCTCCACTTGAAATGACAAAAATAATTGGGCGATGGCTCTCTTGGGAAGGAAAAAGACTGTTTTCAAAAATCTTTTTCTCACTCTTTTAGACTTTTGTAGGAGAGCTTCAATTTCACCCATTGTCCATGGTCCTCAGGCACTTTGTCAGCTCTTTAGTGGGAAGGTGGTTGGATAGGTGAATACCTGGGGGGTAGATGGAGTGTGTAGGTAGGTATTGTATACTCCTCTCTTCCCCTTGGTGATTATTAGGTTGTTATTGTTAAGAGTGAGCCAGACCTTTCTGCCACCAAAAAGAATCAATCATTCCCAGCAGAATTAATGTTGTCTGCAGTCCTATGTGGGACTCCCACCAGCTCTGCCCTTTAAGCTACTTCTCTGTAACACTTCCCTTAAAGGGGTACCATCTAATAGAGTAGCCACAAGCCACCTGTGGCTATTTATATTTCCTTTTTTAAAAAAAAATATTTTATTGATTTTTTTTACAGAGAGGAAGGGAGAGGGATAGAGAGTTAGAAACATCGATGAGAGAGAAACATCGATCTGCTGCCTCCTGCACACCCTCCACTGGGGATGTGCCCGCAACCAAGGTACATGCCCTTGACTGGAATCGAACCTGGGACCCTTGAGTCCACAGGCTGACGCTCTATCCACTGAGCCAAACCGATTAGGGCTATTTATATTTCAATTAATTAAAATAAAGTAGGATTAAAATTTCAGTTTTCCAGTCTCACTAGTCATATTTCAAGTACCTATGGCCACATGCAGCTAGTGGCTAATGTAACAGACAGTACAGAATCAGAGCATTTCTATTATCACAGACATTCCTATTTGACAGAGCTTCCTCAAATCCTTGGGGGATTACGGCCCCCTTACGTGGACCTGTGTTATCAGGTGGGGAGATGGAGACCTTCCTTCTCAATGGACCAGGTAGCTGCTACACACCCAGGGCCACCTGACGACCAGCAGAGTAGTGGAACTGACAGATTTAGAGGGCACATGGTGGCATGGAACACATTGTAGCACCAAAAATGGATAAAAATACGCCAAAGTGGAAGTGAGAGGACTACTAAACTCAGGGATACTTTAGATTTAAAAAGAAATGGAAGCAGAATTGAGGCTCAGGAAAATACAGTCACTGGGATTTACTTTTAGGTTAAAATCTTGGACTTCACATTTGAACACTTGAAGTTACCTCTTATTTCCCTTGTTTTATAGAGGAAGAAATTCTGTTTTTGAGATGTTCAGCAACGTGTGCAAGGCAGGGGAAATGGTTAGGTTGAGAGTAGGGACTAGAGCTCCTGACTTTGAACTCTTTGCTTTGGACCATCCTGCCTCTCAAAGGAAAGGGAAAATTATGGCCTGATTGGTCCAAGGCAAATAGACTAATTGGGAGTCTTTCATCTCACTAAGCCTTGGGACACTCCAGTTGTAGAAATGGAACAGGAAGGGGAGATATTGTTTTTGAATCTTTACCCCATTCCAGGCCATGTGCCCCATCTTTAAAATATATTGTCATGTGGGAAGCAGATATTGTTTTCTCATTTTAACATGAGAAAACTGATTTCAGAGAAATTGAGAATCTTGCCCAACATCTCAAAGCTAGTAAGCAGATGGGATACAAATTTAGATTTAAAATAGTCTCTGCTGCAATGATTCAATTCTGGTGTTGTATCAGGAAAGCAGCCATAGACAATATGTACGTAATAAAGAGGGGGGTGTCTGGGTTCTAACTCATTTACTACTGTCCAGGGTGTGACAGGATTAGGCCTAGTGAAGTCTGTGAGTTGCTGACCCCTGAGAGTAGTGATTTTGATATGCTCTCTTTTCTAATGAGAATCTGTCATTTAAGGAAGGGAAGCCTGGTGTCCCTTGGACTAGAAGTCTACCATTTCAGGGACTAAGAAATTATTACTCTCAAGAGGAAATCTCTCTCTGATCATAGTTACTTCCCATCTTCAGCTAATATTTGGTTCCCTATTGAAATGCAAATTCCTGGAACTAGCAATCCTTTAATGCTAACAAACAGCATTTACATTCCAGAATAAATGTATTCAGGATTCCTTTAGATGGGAATAGGAGAAGAGGACCCTGGAACAGTAGGGTTGAGGCTCTAACTCATTTAAACTATTGTCTAGGGTAGGGACAGCTGGTCCTTACCTTCTCCCTACTTTCAGGGTCCGCTCGCCTGTGCCCATACTTAAAATATTCATATTACTAAAGGGTATTCAGGTGTGTGAAAGAGGATGCTTGATCAACTGTTCTAATCAAGAGATTAGGGACAAATGACCTGGGATGTGGAACTTTCAGTGCTAAAACCCCAGTAGTTCTGGGCAAAGCAGGATAGGAGAATGAGGGAGAAAGTCAGTGAGCATCTCAGATAATCAATTCCCACAATAAAGATTTGGTGACAACACAACATAGCTCCACTGAAATCAAAGATAGTTAGAGGGTCTCAGAGGAATCTCTGTTTTATTTTACTCCAACTTGAGCTAGGAGATGCTGTGACAGGTCACAAGCATAGAGCACTGCCTCCTATGCAAGTTGGGGGATGCTTCTTAGGGCCATCTTCTAGGGTACTCTACACAATTAGGTGCTCGATTGGCACTTGCTGATGGTGACAGTGGTTTGAATGATGGTACTAATAGCAAGAATGGTTGTAAGTAACAATGAACATTTATTGGTGCTTAATATATGCCAGGTAAATTAGATATTTTACATTCATTATCTTATTAAATGCTCTCATAGCAATTCTGTGAACCAGGTAGTAGTGTTTTCTCAATTCTACAGATAATTAAATTGTGGTTTAGAGAGTAGTGTTGATTTGTCCAAAGTCACATGACTAATATACTGGGGTTCAAACCCTCTAGACCATGAATTATTCATGAGTCTATGGCATCAAGCCTTTCCTGGTATTTTCTCCTAGGAACCCTGTCCTGGCCCCTTTTCCCAGTATAGTGGGACAATTACGTTTTTGATAGGAAATTTTACTTCACTAAACCTGTTTCCTTATGTACTTACAAAAGGGGTGGATTGGTGGTTCATAATACTTAGGCTGTCCATTTTTTATGCATTTCCACCCTCCTTTTTTTTTGCCAAAGGCATACTTGTCTCATTCTGCAGGGCAAGTCTCTACCATTAAAGCAAGTTTGGTGTAGTTCAGTGGTTCCCAAAGTGTGTCACTGGTCCAATAGCCTTAGCTAGGAACTATTAGAAAAGCAAATTTCTTGAGTTCTATTCTAGACTTACTGAATCAGAAACTCAGGGGTGGGGCCCAACAATCTGCTGCACAGTATGGTTTGAGAAGCATTGGCCTAAGGCAGTGGTCAGCAAACTCATTTGTCAACAGAGCCAAATATCAATAGTACAACAATTGAAATTTCTTTTGAGAGCCAAATTTTTTAAACTTAAACTATATAGGTAGGTACATTGTTATTAACTTAATTAGGGTACTCCTAAGGCTTAGGAAGAGCCACATTCAAGGGGTCAAAGAGCCGCATGTGGCTTGCGAGCCACAGTTTGCCGACCACGGGCTAATGCAGGGGTGGGCAAACTTTTTGACTCGAGGGCCACAATGGGTACTTTTTTTTTTTTAATATTTTTTATTGATTTTTTACAGAAAGGAAGGGAGAGGACTAGAGAGTTAGAAACATCGATGAGAGAGAAACATCGATCAGCTGCCTCCTGCACACCCCCTACTGGGGATGTGCCCGCAACCAAGGTACATGCCCTTGACTGGAATCGAGCCTGGGACCCTTCAGTCTGCAGGCTGATGCTCTATCCACTGAGCCAAACCAGTCAGGGCACACAATGGGTTCTTAAACTGGACCGGAGGGCCGGAACAAAAGCATGGATGGAGTGTTTGTGTGAACTAATATAAATTAAAGTAAACATCATTACGTAAAAGGATACGGTCTTTTTTTTTTTTTTTTAGTTTTATTCATTTCAAACGGGCCGGATCTGGCCCACAGGCTGTAGTTTGCCCATGGCTGGGCTAAGGAAAACAAACTTGATGTCTCAAATCAGCAGGACCAAGCTGAAATTTTCTTCTGCTACTTGGGTGATGCTTTCATAGACCCCACCCCATGAACCTTCTGAGTCTCTGTTTCCTTTGCTCTAATATGGGACATCATAATCTGACAGTTCTATCTAGGGTGAGGACAAATTGGAGAATGGTGGGAAAATGCATTTTAAACATTATAGCATCATTGCTGTCCTTATTATCTTCCTATGGAGTCCTCTGCCTCATGCACAGCCCATACTTTCCCTTCCCACTGAGATATAAACCCTGTAGCAACTTATTTTTGACCACAAAAGGGTATAGTAATATGTATATAGCAGGTAACTAGTTTTATCTTATTTTATTTGTTACTTTTAAATATATTTTTATTGATTTAAAAGAGGAAGGGACAGTGAGAGTGTGATAGAAACATCAATGATGAGAGAAAAATTATTGATTGGCTCTATCCTGCACACCCCACACTGGGGATTGAGCCCGAAACCTGGGTATATGCCCTGACCAGGAATCAAACCATTACCTCCTGTTTCACAGGTTGATGCTCAGCCACTGAGCAACACCAGCTGGGCATGGGTCACTATTTTTAGAGGACTTGTAAATGATTTGATTTAGTTCTTGCACCAGTTCTGTGAGATAGAATCATGAGGAAGCTGAGGCCTAACATGGTAATGACTTGCCCGAGTTGCCACAGCAAGTTTTTAGCAAAGCTAAGGCTTAATTCAGTCTCTTGATTCAATCTCCAGTGCTTCCCATTAGATCACGCTGGATAAAACCAGAGACAAAGGACAGGCAGCCGTCAGCATGAAATGTCTTCTGGCCAGCTGTTCTCCACCTTGGCTGCACATTGCAATCACCTGGGGAGATTTTAAAAGTCCCCAGACCAATTATTCTGAATCTTTGGGCATGGGACCCCAGCATCAATATATTGTAAAGCTCCTCATGAGGTTTGATTGTAGTGAAGATTGAACACATAGCTTTAAACTCCCGGGAAGTTCTAGTAGGGCAGTCCTGCTTGACTTCAGTTGCACATTAGAATAACCTGAGGAACCATAAAAAAAGACCTGTGTTTGGCCCCCACCCCAGATCACAGAGCTGGGATCTCTAGGGTTGGTTGTTACTATTACTTTTTAATTCCTCATGACTTCATTGTGTAGCCAAGGTTGCAAACCACAGCATTACACCATCTCTTTGGGTTTAAGCAGGCTTGCCATCCATCACATGAATCTCACCTGTTTCCCAGCCTCATCCCTGGGCAAAGAAGCCCTTGCTAAAAATATGGAACCATCCTGCATAGTTCAATGCTTGTCAGCTTTGTGTTATTTTCATTATTCACAACCAGAGCAGCTGGTGATGGAGGATTATCCTGGGAACCACACCCAACATTCCTACCTCTGAGCATATTGGAGTCCCTCAACCAACGTGCCAAGTATACCAGTCAGCATTTACCTCTAGCTACTACATTTAGGATTCTCTTGCATGACGAAGTTTCTTTAATAGGTAGTCAAAGCCAGAGGAAGCGATGCTGACTTTATTAAAATTCCTTTGGATGGGTCCACTGATTGACAACACATGCTCATTAATATAACGAGAAGCATCTGCCTTCCTCCTGCACACGAGACACACCCAATCCAGGAGAGCACAGCCTTCAGGGTGGTGGAAGCTGCCACTCTCTCGTGGCTGCTTTGACCTGAGGCCTCTTAGGGACCTTGGAAAAACAAATCTTCCACAATGGGGGCCGAGTCAGTTCTGCCTCTCCTGAAGTCCACTCTTCACGCAAGGATGGTGCAGGGGACAGGGTCTGGCTGGCCATCCTGCCTACTGCGTCCCGGCTAATACAGTACCAGGCAAGTCTCGTCCCCTTGGACTTTCTGGGGTTGCTGGTTACAAATGCAGAATCTCTTGGGAGGGGGGCGGGGCTGGGAATTTGAACCCTTAGCCAGCAGCCCCGGGCTTTACTGGCTTTCTGAAGGTGTGCAGACAACACAGGCATGTTTTAGAAAGCCTGGACGCACCCGTTCTCAGGAGTAAACAAATGAGACCCTTGGACTGGAGAGCATTGGATTGAGCGGGCAGGGTCCAGTAAGTCAAGAGACGAGGGAATTGTGGCAGTGTCTGGGGACATGATAGGGGGGCCCGTGCCTGTGCATGTTTGTGTGTGCTTCCTGGCTTTCTGAAGGTGCACGAACAACCTGGGCATGTTTTAGAAAGCCTGGATCCACCAGTTCTCAGGAGTAAACAAGTGAGACCCTTGGACTAGAGAGCACTGGGTTGGGCGAGCAGAGCCCAGTAAATCAAGAGACGAGGGAATTGTGGCAGTGTCTGGGGAACATGATATGGGAAGGCGTGTGCCTTGCGGGGCAGCTGTCCTCTTATCTGCTTAGATATTCATAGCCAATTGCTTCCATTGTTCCTCACTTTATTAGCTTTAGCCCAGTAGTTCAGCTTTTACTAAGGGCACCTGGGTTTATGGCAGCAATATTTCTCGCAGTGTCACAGATAAAATATCAAGTTAATAACAGACTCCCTGCTAATGTAAATCGCACGAGGAAGGCAATCAAGTGCGAGGGGAGGCCTACCGGAGGATGCTAAGTCTTAGGGTTTTGAGAAAGCAATCGGTGGGACTGGAAACACTTTCCGCTTGCTAAGAAGATGGGATACATGATTTGTGTTAAGTGGTAACAGCTGCAGGCAAAAAGCATTTTCCTACACCTGCCTCTTTCTAAGGGGCTAGGCTCCCAGGGGCTCAGTCTCAGGCCAGAGGCTTAACCGTGGGATTAGAGAGAGACTGCTCTCTCCCACTCCTCCCCTCTCTTTTATTGCCACTTCTCAGCCTCAATGGGTGCAGGAACCAGCTGGTTTCCCCCACGTGTCATAAAGAGGAACCCATTATGGGATGATGGGGGACCTGGGAGGTCTCTTGGCAATCTCTGAGATTTCCTTTCCTTTTCCTCAGCTACATTGAGGAACCTGCTGGGCAAACCTACTGCTGCCACTTGTTGCTGAGAATTTTAACAAGGCTGGGGGGAGGGGTGTTGGTGCAGTGTTTTTGATGAGAAGGCTGTGACTCCATCCTTCTGCAAATCTGGAGCGTATGAGGTGATGCTCAGGAGAGGAGAGGCCGTTGGTTCCAGCTCCGTATCAGGGCTTTGGAACTGCAAACATCCACTGAGGTCTGAAGCAGGGGCAGTGGGCAAAGGGGATATCATCTGACACATGATTGTTTCAGTGCCCAGAAGGCCCCAGGGCCACTGGGTGCTCCCCAGCTGCAGCCTGGACTTCTGCTTTTGCCAGTCTGGAGTCACCAGAATCAGATACCCATTTGCCCAACACCATAATTGAACTAATTCTAATATTTTTATCGACTCCCAGAAGATGGATCCCATCTTCACCACCCCCTGTCCACCTGGCCTCAGGCCTACCTCAAGAGCTCCCATGATAACTTGCTCTTTCAATTGGGGAAAATCTGGAAGGAAATGTCAGCCTCTCTGTGAGTCACAGTCAGCCTCAGAGGTCAGCTCATTTACCTGCGGAGCATGTTGGGCAGGTATCAGGGCCCATTCCCTAGATGAGCAAACAGGCTCAGACAGCTTAAGTGGCTTACCCAGAATTCACAGTACAGCTGGGATGAGAGGAGGTCACTGATTTTCAAATTGGTGGTCCACCCACCACTCCACCTGACCTGGGAGAGCCTGTACTGTTACTGTACCATATGGACATGCTCAGAAAACTCTGCCTGGATCACCCAACCCAACAAACCCCATGCCACAAGACAGGTTGTTGGGGCACATAGCCCTGAGACTACATGCTTGCCACTGAGCGGGTAGGGGACAGTGGGAGGGCATAGGGGAGGGTGGGGTGTGGGCAAGGGCTTGTTCACTAGACATGAGGAGAGAAGCAGTCCCGTTTTTGTGTGCAGGGCGGAAGGAAGGACTTTGCTGACAGCTGAGGTGATGGATGGTGTGGGAGAGTGCATGGGGCGTGAGCAGTAATGTGATACAGGGTGCACACTGCAGGCTATTACAATTTGAATGTGTTATCAATGGAAGGAAGTTGAGGAATAGAAAGCTGTTTTATTAAGCCCCCTGAAGTTACGCTCACAGCATTCTGAAAAGGTTTATGAATTGTCGTGAATTACAAGCCGGCTGACAAATGCTGATGCCTGGAGAATCCCTGATTGCTGCTTCCGTGGCAGGCAATGTTCTATGGAGACGATTTAAAACAACAACAGTCTTATGTATTTTAAAACATCAAAGGAAGGAGAAAAAGGAAGAGCTCCAGGAGCAGGTTGAATTTACCTGCCTGTGAGTGAAGTTTGCTGTAAATCCTACCTATGACTTTTATCTATTTTCCTCCCTTTGATATTGTACATTTCTCCGGGGCGCACTGCCTGGGGCTGTGTCCTGTGGGTTATCCCAGGGGGGTTTCGCCAAGTCACTCCCTGGTTGAGAATAGAACTCCCAACAGAGATCAGAGGATGTATGACTAGTACTTTCTCAGCTATTGTGTGAAATCTGCCCCTGCCTGTCCCACCCCCAATGTCTACTTCAAGATAATAAAAGGTAAGGCGAGTATGAGCCACTCATTTCTTCTTTAGGACTCCAGCAGGGCTCTGCTGATTGTGTCAGATGGTGACACTGTTTCTGTGTTTCTTCCACCCCCAAACTGGAGCTGCTGAGGCCTCAGTCCCTGGTACCTACGTGACAGCATGCAGCTTGACATCAAGAGCCCTTGGTTATATTTGAGACCTGCTATAGGATGGCTATGGATTTAGTCTATCAAAAGCCCATTATTTCCTTACTGTTAAATCAGGTAAAAATGTCAGACTTCCCCAGCTCAGAGCTTGGGTGGTAAGAAGCGAGAGAAAGGAGATAGCAAAGGAGGGTGAAGTGGTTTTCATACATTCGTTATCTCAGAATTCCATGGTGTAGGTGTTATCTGTACTTTACTTATTTATTTATTTAAAATATATTTTATTGATTTTTTACAGAGAGGAAGGGAGAGAGAGAGATAGAAACATCGATGAGAGAGAAACATCGATCAGCTGCCTCCTGCACATCTCCTACTGGGGATGTGCCCGCAACCCAGTTACATGCCCTAAATGGAATCGAACCTGGGACCTTTTGGTCCGCAGGCCGACGCTCTATCCACTGAGTCAAACCAGTTTCGTCTGTACTTTATTTTTTAAAAACAATGTTTTTATTGATTTTAGAGCAGAAGGGAGAGAGAGAGAGATAGAAACATCAATGATGAGAGAGAATCATTGATTGGTTGCCTCCTGCATGCCCCATACTGGTGATCGAGCCCGCAACCCAAGCATGTTCCTTGATCGGGAATTGAACAGTGACTTCCTGGTTCATAGGTTGACGTTCAACCACTAAGCCACGCCTGTCAGGCTCTCTGTGTGTTAGAGAGGAGTAAACTGTGGTTCTGAAAGGTTAAGCAAATTGCTCTGGGAAAAACACATTGGAAATGCTTGGAACCTACTTTGTTTGGCTCCCAAACTCCTGTTTTCCATCACACCAGGTCCTCTGTGCTTACACTGGTGCAGAGCTACTCAGCATCAGTGTCACTTGGAAATGCTACTTTGGCCTATCCTAGACCCAGAGTTCAGAGACGGCAGTTTAACAAGATCCCCAGGTGATTCCTGAGCACGACTAAAGTTGAGAAGCACCGTGGAAGCAACACAACTGAAGGGCTGGTGTGCTCCATTTATGGCAAAGGAAGCGTTTATGACCAGGTGCAGAGGGAGGCGGGCCAGTACTGGCTTGGGCTCTGGAAATCTGCATTATCTGTGCTTAGGGAAAGGAGTCTCCTGCCTTGCATCATGGAGTGGTCAGGAGAGCCCTGAGGATGAGTGAGAACAGGGCCTTGGGCGAGGAATGACATGGCACACCCTATCTGGTCCTTTGGACAGTGCCCTGTCATGGACAGAACATGGGACTTGGAGGCACATAACCCCTGCTTGAATCTGAATCCTCCATGTATTGTCCTGGCTGACATTGCACAAGCCTGCACCTCAGTTTCTTCTTTTATCCAATGTGGTGGTAGTACCCCCTTCATGGAGTGGTGGCGAGGATTCATTAAGACATGGAACCGCCTAGCACATAACTGACTCAACATGTGTTCTATGAAGCCCTCTGCCCATCCACTAGGTGTGGCCTGGAGGTTTGCTCAGGGAATGTGGGAGAAGCCAGTCTTTTCCTCAATTTTTACTTTTGCCAATTGGGAAGGTGTTCACTTGGAGTGGGGGCTGGATGCCATCCTGTAGGGCAGTGCTTCTCAAAGGGTAGTGCCCAGGCCAAGTGCCGGGGTCCAACCCCAGCAGGTCCAGGGGTCCCCAAAGGTGTGGACGGAGTCGGCGAAGAAGGAATGACACGGAGACAGCGTTCAGTTGATCAGCAGCCTTGCCAGGATCTCTAGCCCGGATCTCTAGCCAGGATCTCCAGCCAAGTTCTGGTCTGGATCTCCAGAGAGGTTCTGCTTAGGATCTCCAGCCAGGTTCAGTCACCAGGTTCTAGTCAGGCTCTCTTGCCAACCTCTGCAGTCAGGTTCAGTCCAGGATCCCTTGCCATGTTCTCTCCAGCGAAGCTCCTCCATCTTCAGGTTCCGCGTAGGTTCTGTCTTCTGAATTCTGTCTGTTGTTGTCTTGTTGCATCTGTATTTATACCAGTTGATTCCAATCCTATCAATCTCTATTCCAAAGGCTAGGGCGTTTCTTATCTCCATTCCAGGGAGTAAAGATTATGTAGCTTAAGCATGATTGTTCGTAGTTAAAATGATTAATTACCCACCTGGCACTTAGTTAAGAGGTTTTATTCCCTCCCTAACTTCAGGGGAAAATCCCTACCTGGGGATTCAACCTTTCTCGGAGAGGTGACCTTGGTTAAAACACAGTGCCAAGAAGGTGAGCAAACATATTAAGAACCGTATGCCATATATGCCAGGTCCCTTGAAACAGCAAGGATGAACCGGCTCCCAGCAGCCAAGGGTGTCTGCATCACCTGTGAACCTTTTGGACATGCAGAATCTCAGGCCCCTACAGACCTGCTGAATCTGAAACTCTGAGGCGGGACCCACCATTCATTCTATGTTTCACAAGGTCCCCGGGTGACCTGAGAACCACTTTAGGGGCTTGGTGGTCAGACACCTGAGAAGTGTCTGGTGGTGGTCAGACATTTGCATGCACTGTTTGACTTGCGTGTGTCCTCTATGGCAGACCCCAAGTGTTCCAGTGGGCATGGAGGCCGTGTTACAATTAAATGATCACTTAGAGGCGGTCACTGTGCGGAGGGCACGCAGGCGGCCAATTCATTAACCGGAGCAACGTCGTGCAAATTAAAAAATGTTAATGATCAGTTTTGAAGCACTGAGAGCCTATCAGGGACCACATGCCTGGAATGAGCATTTACCATATGGTGCCTTTGGAAGCTAATATTGATTCTCATTATTTTAAACGATTACAAACATTGCAGGTGTTTTGCAATAATCTCCATTGTCTAATTAGAACATGCATGAAACGAGCTCATTCCGCCTGCTAACGAATATTGATTTGAACAGCAGAGCCCTGGTATAGGGGAAAAATTGGGGCTGTCTGGCCAAGTTGCCAGCCAGTGCCAGCCCCCTTTCTCCCTAAATTATTCATTCTGGGGTTACATGGCTCTGACAGGCAGGCACCATGGGGACCCTAACCTGATTTGGGCCTTCTCCTGCCTTCTATACCCATCAGGGCAGTGAGCTGGGGAATTTGGAATGAGTTCCAGTACTTTTCTTTCTTTCTCATCCCCCATTTCTCTTTTTCCCCAAATTCCTTATCTTGTTCATTTATAGTAACTCATCTAAATGTTTTAAGGGAAAGCTGGAATTGCACATTACTTGAGTTTTCAGCCACGTACTATCTAGTTATAAGAGTCTAAGCATCACGTTGCCTCGTATCTCTCCAGCAAGACTGGAAGCTCCTTGAAGACAAGGTTTATTTCCAGGCCTTATCTTGCATTCCCCCTCAAGACCAAGCAAGTGCATTATAAACACTCAACAAAGGAGGGCTATTGTTATTAGTGTTATTCCTAGTCATTGTTGAATGAATGAACAAAACATCTCTTAGGATGAGACTGTGCTTAGGGGCGGTTCATCCATGCATGTGTATTGTCTTTTATTAATCTGATGAGATGGATTGAGTGCTAATTACAGAACAAGAGGAAGAGCTTTATGAATTTTGGTTCCTGCAGTCTGGAAGCTTGCAGTCTTCCTGGGGAGAGGGTGGTGGGCATGTGGTGTGCATGATGACATGGTTCGAACGGGGCTCTTTGGGAGGTGGGGAAAGAGCCCAGAATGCAGGCAAGAATGATGGCTGAGCCCAGTGTTGAAGGACAAACCCTAATTTGAGCAGAAAGATCAGTGTGGGGGTGGATGCTACACAAAGGCGTAGGAGTTGGGGCTCTGGGACAGCAGTGTGGCCAGAGCACAGGGCATGCATGTGGGTGAGGGGCAGGGATTGTGGCATTTGGGACCAGAGAAGGAAGCAGAGGCTGGGTTATGGGGGACTGTGTTTACCCTGCAAAGAAGCTCTGGTTTTAATTCTGAAGGCAAAGGGTTTATAGCAAGAGTTATATTTTCATCTTATTTTTACAATGTTTTAGGATTTATATTTCAGAAAAATCATCCTGATAACACTATAGAAGTGAAGTTTGGAGGCAGGAGATCAATAATGGCCTGTTTGAGAAGAGATGAGAGTCTGAGCTGAGGCAGGGAGATGGAAGGGACAGAATGGAGACATATTTAGGGTATGATGGTTTACATTTAATGTGAGAACACTATTTGATTTTCTTTCCTTAGTTGTAAACAAATTAAAATAGAAAAATCTGGGAAATAATGTTATAAAGACCTGTGTGCCCATTAGCCAGAATGGACTAATATTTATATTTTGTCATATTTGCTTCAGATCTATTTTTATAATTATTAAAATTTAAAAAATACGATAAAGTTTCTCTGCTTAGTTCTATCCACTATCCCCTTGCCAATAGCAACCATTGTTAAGAATGCATCATGTAGTCCAGGCTTTTCTATGTTGTCTCATATTTAAGTGTTCCTAAACATAATGCAGTATTTATGAAAATGGTTACCATAGTTTTCTGAAAATTTTTTTACTTAGTGTTGATACATAACTCTAATTTACCCATTTTGTCTGCTGCATAGTATTCTATGATATATGTTATATGCTATAGTCTATCAAATGAATGAGTATATGTTATCTATTCCCTTATTGGTGGACATTTAGGGTTTTTACCTTTATTAGCTTTCACAAACAATTCAGCTAGTGAGAACATTTGTCACACTCCTATGCACATATATGAGGGTCTTTCTAGGATATATCCTAGAAATGGGATTACTGGTCTTAAGAAATACACATTTTCAAATTTAGTACATGTTGCAGCTTGTGTGGTATGATTATACCATTTGAAACTCCTCCCAGCAGTGGACAGTCTGTTTATCCATGTCCTCTCCAGCACTTGCTTTTTGAGCCTTATAAACTTTTGCCACTCTGATGTGGTGACTTTTCTTTGTGTTTCTTTGATTACCAGCAAGATTGAGTCACTTTTCATATGTGTATTGGCCTGAAGATTTCTTTTTCTGGGGATTACTTGTTTAAACCCTTTGCTCATCTTCTTTTGAGTTGAAATTTTTAAATTGATTTGTTCTTTATATATTCTGAATACCAATTTTCTCTGTATATACATGCATACATTCAAAATGTATATAAGATATAAAATACATATGTATATGCATGTATATATGTGTAAATAATATCTTCTCTCATATCATCTTTTTTAAAAAATATGTTTTTATTGATTTCAGAAAGAGGAAGGGATAAGGAGAGAGGGATAGAAACATCAATAATGAGAGAGAATCATTGATCCACTGCCTCCTGCATGCCCCCTAATGGAGATCAAGCCCACAACCCAGACATGTGCCCTAACTGGGAATCGAACTGTGACCTCTTGATTTATAGGTCGACACTCAACCATCTAGCTACACCAGCAAGGAATCTCTCTCTTTTTTCTTTCTTTTTAAAAATTTATTGTATAAAGTTTTATATATGTCTCCTTTTTTCCCGATTAACCCCCCCGGACCCCCAGCCATCCCCACCCTGGGCAAGCCCCCGCTGCCCCAGCATGTGTGTCCATTGGTTAGGCTTATATGCATGCATACAAGTCCTTTGGTTGCTCTCTAACCTCCCCCCCCACCTCTCCTGCCATTTGTCTCTGTATCTATTTTTGTTCATCAAATTATGTTGATCATTATATCCCACATATGAGTGAGATCAAGTGATATTTATCTTTATTTGACTTGCTTATTTCGCTTAGTATAATGCTCTCCAGTTCCATCCATGCTGTTGCAAATGGTAAAAGTTCCTTCTTTTTTATAGCGGTGTAGTATTCCATTGTGTACATATACCACAGTTTTTTAATGCACTCACCTGCTGATGGGCACTTAGGTTGTTTCCAAATCTTAGCTATTGTAAATTGTGCTGCTATGAACATAGGGGTTTGCATATATCCTTTCTGATTGGTGTTTCTGGTTTCTTGGGATATATTCCTAGAAGTGGGATCACTGGGTCAAATGGGAGTTCCATTTTTAACTTTTTGAGGAAACTCCATACTGTCTTCCATAGTGGCTGCACCAGTCTGCATTCCCACCAGCAGTGCACGAGTGTTCCCTTTTTTACGCATCCTCTCCAGCACTTGTCGTTTGTTGATTTGTTGATGATAGCCATTCTGACAGGTGTGAGAAGATACCTCATTGTTGTTTTGATTTGTATCTCTTGGATGATTAGTGACTTTGAGCATGTTTTCATATGTCTCTTGGCTTTCTGAATGTCCTCTTTTGAAAAGTGTCTAATTAGGTCCTTTGCCCATTTTTTGATTGGATTGTTTATCTTCCTTTTGTTAAGTTGTATGAGTTCCCTATAAATGTTGGAGATTAAACCCTTTTCAGTGATAACATTGGCAAATATGTTCTCCCATGCGGTGGGCTTTCTTATTGTTTTGTTGATGGTTTCTTTTGCTGTGCAGAAGCTTTGTATTTTGATGTAGTCCCATTTGTTTATTTTTCTCTTTAGTTTCCAATGCCCTAGGAGCTGTATCAGTGAAGAAATTGCTTTGGCATATGTCTGAGATTTTGTTGCCTTTGGATTCCTCTAGTATTTTTAGGGATTCCTGTCTTACATTTAAGTCCTTTATCCATTTTGAGTTTATTTTTGTGTATGGTGTAAGCTGGTGGTCTAGTTTCATTTTTTTTTTTTTGCATGTATCTGACCAAATATCCTAGTACCATTTATTGAAGAGACTGTATTCACTCCATTGTATGCTCTTTCTTCCTTTGTCAAATATTAATTGAGCATAATGTCTTGGGTCAATTTCTGGGTTCTCTGTTCTGTTCCGTTGGTCTATATGTCTGTTCTTTTGCCAGTACCAGGCAGTTTTGAGAACCGTGGCTTGGTAACATAACTTGATATCTTGTATTGTGATCCCTCCAACTTTGTTCTTTTTTCTCAGGATTGCTGTGGCTATTCAGGGTCTTTTTTATTCCTGATGAATTTTTGGAGACTTTGTTCTAGACTTTGAAATATGCCGTTGGTATTTTAATGGGCATTGCATTTCATCTGTAGATTGCTTTGGGTAGTATGGACATTTTAATGATGTTGATATTACCAATCCATGAACATGGTACATTCTTCCATTTGTTTATATCTTCCTCTCTCTCTTTTTTCAATGTCCTGTAGTTTTCTGAGTACAGGTCTTTTACCTCCTTAGTTAAGTTTATTCCTAGGTATCTTAATTTTTTTGTGTGCAATGGTAAATGGGATTTTTATTTTTTTAGTTTCGCTTTCTGTGAGTTCATTATTGGTGTATAAAAAGGCCATAGATTTCCGGGTGTTAATTTTGTATCCTGCTACATTGTCGAATTCATTTATTAGGTCTAATAGTTTTTTGATGGAGTTTTTGGGGGTTTTCTATGTATAGTATCATGTCATCTGCAAATAAGGACAGTTTTACTTCTTCTTTTCCAATTTGGATGGCTTTTATTTCTTCTTCTTGTCTAATTGCTATGGCTAGCACTTTCAGTACTGTATCAAACAGGAGTGGTGAAAGTGGGCATCCCTGTCTTGTTCCCATTCTTAGGGGAAATTCCCTCCTTTTTCTTGTTTAACTTTGTTTATTGTATGTTTTGACAAAAAGAGGTTTTAAAAAATTGATGTTAAATATATTAATTTGGCTCTCTATGAGTTGTATTTTTAATACCTTGTCTAAAAATTCTTTTCCTATTCCAATATCATAAAGCTAGTAGGTGCTTCCCTATATTTTCTTCTCATAGTCTTAATGTTTTCATTCTGGCCATTAGGTCTCTCATGCAGTAGGAATGTATTTTTCACATATGGTATATGATGTAGGGAATATAATTTTATTTGTTTTTTCCCTTTAAAAGCTAATTACACCACAATATTTATTGAATACCCCAATCCTTTATCCACAGACTTAAAGTACTTCCTCCATTGTATTCCCAGATCCTTACAGATCCTAGTCTTTTTGTAGACTTTATCTGTCCATTAGTCTATGTGTATATCCCTGAGCAGATACCAGTGTTTTAAAAAACCATAAGTTACCTTTTCCTAGGGATCCTTGAAAGCTCCAGTGAAGTCTAAGACTGCCCATGACCATGGTTGGGGAAATCTGGTCTCCTTGTTGCTGGGGGAGGGGTGGGGAGGGGGGCATTTGTCATCTGTCCTGACAACAGGCTTTGTGTGAAATCAGAGAACAGAAAAGCAACTTCTTGGCTTTTCCACCATCTCAGAAATAGTATTAAGATAAAAGAAGAGAGATTTGCATTTGGCTGGGGGAGGAAGGGAGTGAGGACATAAAGAGAAAGTCTCAGAAATTGTAGACCTGACTATAAACAGAGAGCACACAGCTGGCAGCTGGGCAGGTCTTGGGAGGTTCCGGCAGTTGGGCATCATCATTCTCTAAGTCAGGGAGAGAAGACATGTTGACTTCCTCACACCTGTTTGTAATTACACTCAGTCTTGTTTGCATTGAGCAAAACTTCCTGGGTGTTCTATCCTTCCTCTGCAAGATCTGGGTGTGACTGGCTGAAGTCTTACCTTTTCTCCTGGCAACTGGCTTCTCTTAACACAGGGGGCCGAGTGCCTGGGCCATTTGAAGGAGGTTGTGATCAGACTGGGAGTTTCTGACTTCTCCTCAAAGTCATGGTCTGGGAGGACAGATCTCACCTTCTGTCAAATGTGTAAAGTCCTAAATCCTTAGGACTAGAAGGACCTGCCAAGTGGTCTTATCCATCCCGTTTATTGTGTTTGTAGATGAGGAACCTGAGGTGGCGCTAGGCTGAGTTACAGTGCGAGGGAAGGCAGGAGAGGCATGGGAATGCAGTTGCTGGGCTCCCACTTGGGTCCACTTTTCACTCTGCTGCTCTCCAGGACTAGAGAGAAAAAAATTGGATAAAAATAAATGTTCAAAACTCTTCTTATGTGTGTCCTTTCCTCTAGTAGTCTTGAGAGCATGGAGGAGTCTAGGCTGTGAGATTCAGGGAGAGATTGCATTTCCAGAGACATTTGTACCTGGAAACAGGCAATTTCTATAACCTATGAGATGGGCCCTAGGGGAGGTACAGATTGAAATTCAGAGGGGGATAAAATAAACCTGCAACAATCTTGAACTTCTGGTTTCTCATACAAAAAAGCATTTAGACTCTCCCAGGGGCGTTCAGTCTATTGTTACATTCCGTAAAAAGGTCATTTGTAAACCAGATCTTAAAACTTAAAGCCTTTTACTCCCATTGACCTATACTATTATTTGGAAAGTTTCCAGCTTCATTTCTGATTGATATTAACTTCTTAGGGACTATTCACACTATAGCTTTAGGTTCTTTTATATCAACAGATGCCATCTAATAGTTATAATCATAAATCTAGAAAAATCTGTCTGAAATGGGAAGCATCATATATATATGTATATACATATATATTCCTAAGTGACTGTTATGACCCAATAACTGAAATGACCAGTCAACTGGTCGCTATGACACACAGTTACCACCAGGGGGCAGACACTAAATGCAGGAGCTGCTCCCTGGCGGTCAGTGTGCTCCCACAGCGGGAGCACTGCTCAGCTGACAGACCCGTGCTAGCAGCCCACCTGCCTGGCGGTAACCACTCACTCCCTCAGTAGTCCTGTAGGTCCAATCTCCAGAGAACTGGCCAGGCACCTATGGATCAGCATCATTGGCATGATCCCAACGGTGCTGCCGGCCTCCTGAAAGTCGACCTTGGGCACTGCGGCCGCCTCCCCTCCCTAGATGCTCTGCAAGGAAGAAGGGATATAAAAGCGGCTGCCAGGTGGCTCCCAATAACTAGTGCAAATGTCAGCAGGATGGATCCAGATCCCAGGCTGGCAAGGGCGTCCCACCGCCTGCTTGGAGGGCAGATTGCATCCCGCCCTCCCTACCCACCAGGGGACCCCACCTGTGCACGAATTCGTGCACTGGGTCTCTAATTTGATATAAGAATAATCATCTAACTTAATTATATCTATATTTCTCAAAGGGGAAGCCACTGTGTCCCATTGTTCTATCGGTCAAAGTGGCCACAAAATCCAGAGTAAAGGGCAGGGAACATAGACCCTGCCTCTCGGTGGGAGAAATATCAAAACATGGGTGGTTGCCACACTTCCCTTCCCACCTTTTTTCATCTGAAGCCCAGATGGTTGCCCCAACCTCTCCCGCCCTGTCCCATGATCTACTGAAACCAAATCACCCACATTGAGAACTAGGAGAGTCTTACATGCCTCTTTCAGTCCCCCACCCAGCTGGGGGCTGACAACTCAGTCAAGACACATACAGTCTCAAGTGATCACAGGACAGTTTTTAAAGGAATTGGTTCTCAGCTGTTGGAGTGCTTTTGAACACATGAAGAGCTTTTTAAGACCAGGTTTCCCTGTTTCTAGCACAGCCCACACTATCCTTTGGCATCTGATGGTAAAAAGGAAGGATTTTTTGTTTTATTTGTTTTTAAGTTTCCCCATGCCTAAAAGATGTCTGTTTGCTGAACAGTCTCTCTTTATTGCAAGTGATTGTTTTGAGATAAAAATTTAACAAGCAATGACAAGGTTTACATGCTTTCTGAGGGAACAAGGACTAACATTCTCTGGAGAGGTTGGAGTTTTAGTTGAAGATAGTGCAAAGTAAGAGGACAGAGCTGGCACTACTGAGGGAGTCCACTGTTCATGGTGAAACATTAACAGTAAGGACATAAGTCCCAGGGATGACGCTGAACAAGGTGAAGCAGATAAACTCGGGAGACCTTACCCGAACTAGGGGAAGCAGTAAGGGGGGCGGTGGCCACCACTCACGTCGGAGTGCTTCTCCCCTTTGGAAAATCATCCATCATCTCTTGTCTGGATCATGACAGTAGCCTCCTAATTGCTTTCCTCATGCCCTTAATATTTTCAAAATTAAAATCTTGTCACGCTACTTCCACCTTTCTCCTCTGCTAATAGCCTCCAAAATTCTTAGGATTAAAACAAAACCACAAACATGGCCACTAACAAGGATTGCATGATCCAGTTCCTGCTTATCTCACGGGCCACCAACCCCCATCTCTCAATATATTTCCCCTGGTTTTCAGGTCTCTACACTGGCATTTTTTTCAGGTTTCATATGAAACCACTTCTTTCAGCCACAGAGCTTTTATAGATGCTGTTCCCTCTGCCTGGAATGCTTTCCCTTTGCTCCTTTTCCGACATCCCTCAAATCCATCATTCATCCATTGTTAATGCATGGTTGGTGAGAAGGGTTGAGCCATTCAGAGAATCACACTATCATAACAGAAAAGGCGCTGGCAAGGCTATCTCCAGTTGCTCCCAGTCCTGGGAAACCATGGAGTACCTTCATCCTCATGTAGCATCCAGATTTGTTCCATTTGTGGTAGAAGTTGACCAAAACTGGTGCTCACCTTTCTCCTAAGACAACCTTGGGAACAGGTGATAGAAATGTGAACTTAGTCCTGGAGAGTATATTTGAGACAGGAGAGGAGAATTTAAAAATATGAGTGCTAAGGGAAAGGACAGTTGTCAACATAGAAATTCTCTCTCACTTTGCCATGAGCTGAGAAATTCTCTCTCATTTGGCCCCCTTTCTTCTCCAATGGTCTTAGCTTTTATGCCTTAGAAAAACATTGTCCTAACTCCCTTGATTTTACCTAGGTATGATTTATCCAGGGTCACCCAGTGAATTTATAAGAGAGGTGAGACTAGAATTCAAGCCTCTTGACAACCAGTCCAATTCTCCTGACAAGGAACATTCTTGAGTCAGGAGTAGATGGATATTTCAACTCTGTGCCTGCATTCAAGGTCCTCAAGGTACAACATTTACATGTTACTTTCCTCAATCTCAGAAAGGGAAAGCTTGGGACCCCTCTCAGATCTTTAGTGACTCCCATGCCCCTTTGGACCCTTCCTCCCTTCAAACTTCTCTGCTTTTGCATTTACCCCGTCTCCCTCCAAGTGGAAAATCATTCCCAGGGGTAATCAATGTCCCTCTCAGCCAGAACCCTGTTACCAGGGCAACCATTCCAGGCAGCGACTTAGGGCTCATTGAGATGCAGCTGCAGAGCCCAAGGCCTGCATCAGGGCAACTGCTATCAGAGTGGGCAGTTTTTGGCAACTCTGGAGTGTATTGTACCAAGTGGAACATGGTAATTATGTATTTGTGGCTTTCATTATGTGCCAGTTTAATTGTCATGGCTTCATTGTTGTTTTTTAAATTTTTATTTTTCTCCCTGGACTACTCAGCAAAAGATGGAAATTGGTGCCATAGGGCAGATTTCTTTCTAGAAGAGACACTTGCTTGAGTGGAAAAATAAATCCAGTGACTTAATGCCATCTGATTGGTCAGGAAGTTTTCCCTCCCTCCCTCCTTCCCTTCTTCCTTTCCCTCCCTTCCTTCCTTTCTTTATTTTTAAAACATTTTTTAATTGATTTTGGAGAGAGAAGGGAGAAGGAGAGAAAGAGAGAAACATTGATCAGCTGCCTCCTGCACACTCTCTACTAGGGTTCGAGCCTGAAACCCAGGCATGCGCCCTCACCTGGAATTGAACCAGTGACCTCTTGGTGTATGAGACAATGCTCATCCAACTGAGCCACACCAGCCAGGTGGGATTTTTTTTCTAAATGTATGGTTCCAATTCCACATGACTGCCTATGAGCTTGCAGGAGATGCCTAGCACAATGTTACTATGAGTATCAATAATAAACGGTGAGTTGGGTTTGGCATGGTGGTATAAAATTTCTCTTGAAGAGAGGGGCCTAAAAAAGACATGGAGGCCACAGTCCCCTTTTCTTGAAGGCTTCACTTCCATACTGGCCAATCTCTGGCTGTGGGACTGCAGGTTTTTGAAGTTGGACTTCTTTTCTAAAATTACATCTTTGCCCTGTCCCTTGTTTGGATAGCTTGGAAGTATGGCTTCTATTATTTCAAGCATAGCCAATACAAGAGGCTCTCCGCATATGTGCATGGGATAATTTAAGTGGGTGATTTTAATCATATTAGCAGGGAGAATTCTGTTTTTACTAAAGAGTTGGACATTAGATTTCTTAAAATAGCCAGCCCTTCAAGTAAATCTCCAACATGGTGGCTATATCAGTTTACATGCAATTTTCCTGGCAGTTCATCAATGATATGATAATAACTGCAATAATATCAATAGCTAACATGGACTGAGTGCTTATGATGAGATAGACAGCTTGTCCCTGCTTTACCTAATTACCTCCATTAATCCTCACACAGAGCACACTGTGATTGTGCTGAATGTCACACCAGAAAGCTGCAGACAGAGTCTCTGCTCAGTTCTTGAGTTAGGTGAGATGAGGAAGCTGGTGAGAATGTAAGATGGAAAACATGGGTTCTAATCCTGGCTCTACTCTTACTGGCTGGTGGAACCTGGAGCCACTCACTTTTTTTTTTTTTTTTTTTTTTTTGCCTAAGTGGGAGAAAAGTGACTCTTGTGTTTTGTGGAGTGTTGTGGTGATGGTGGTAATGATGATAGTAGCTAAGATAATGTTTACTGAGTGCTTACCATGCATTAAGCTCTCTTCTAAATTAAACTTAATACATGCATTATCTTATTTAATCTCCATAGAAGTTCATGGTAATTCATTAGATCCATTTTTCTGGTGAGAAAACTGAGGCATTGAAAGGTCACACAGCTACAAAGTGGTGGAACTAGGATTCTAACTCATGACTTCTACTTCCAAAGCATTCACTGTCCCTCTATTGCTGATAAGGTCAAAATGAAAGACCTTAGCCCTGGCTGTTATCCTGAGGGACCACCACTGTGGGGTGTCTTTGCAATTCTCCTCAGCCTGTATTGCTTGTCTAAAGATCAAGGAATTGGTTTCCATAATTCATTTTGGGTTATAGATTCCTGTGGGAAGCAGCTCTTCTCCTTAGATGGCTGGGTTCATTGCTAAGAACTCTTGGGTAACTGCACATCTGGCTGGGAGCTGCCCAGCTATGCTGCTTGAATGCTCGTCCACATTTGATCCTGTCTCTTGGGATAAATCTCAAGCTTTGTTGAGGGTCAGATTCTCCTGCCTTTACAGAGCATTCTGTCCAAAGCTCATGGTTGCTTGGAAAGGCCTTGTTTCATGCATTATTCAGAAGGGTGGATGAGTTCTGGGCCAGTGCCCAGACCCTAGAAGAAATCATCTGGTAGAGCCAAGAAAACTCAGGCAGAGTCCTTAAAGGAATTTAGCATGTTCTCCATTACTTGAGCACCATCTAGAAATTCTTAATCATTTTTGTACAGGAGGTTCCACATTTTCACTTTGTGTCGAGTCCCATAAATTTGTAGCCAGTCTGCATTTGGAGTTGAGAGCCCCTGGACTAGAGTAACAATCCACTTAAAAGGAAGTTCGACAGGCATCAGTGATGGTCCTCTTAGGGACGACATGTCAATCAAGCATAGCGCTAGTACCCAGGAGGCTTGGCCATGCTGTCGTCATGTTGTACCCTATGGTTCTTTTTTTCTTTTCATGGGACTTTGAAAACCTGTTTCTAAGAGAGTCATTAACCTTGATATTCAGTAGTGGTTGGGAAGTGCATGCTTGGACTAATAAATACAGTGCCAAGAGGCTCTGCATGAGCCTGTTTCTGGGAGGTCTTTCCTGCGATAGAAGTTTTGGCAGGTGGACTCACTGCAGTTGCTGTGAACCCTCTGCCTTTTCCAGAATCTTGTTCCATCGTCATTTTCCCCTGGTCTTTCTTGGATTTTTAATTCTCCTTCCCTTCTGGCACTTTCCCCTCTCCTAAAAATAACTTTCCCCAAAGTACTACAACTCACCAAGAAGCATTTGGGAAGAGGAGCTGCCACTCACTGGCTCCACGACCGACCTCACAACCATTTCTTCACTCTTTGTAGCTTAGCTTCTGCCACCCCAGCTTCCTGAAAGGACTTTCTGCAAGGCTGTTGATTCTCTCCCTTTTTCTAAAATTGATTTATCCCGAACTTCTCTGGTGGACTTAGCTGTGTTAAAAAAAAGATGCCTCTACTTTGTTACCAATGCAAGTTCATGGGCCCCACCCAGACTACCGCATCAAAATCTCTAGGGAAGGGGGTCTAACATTTGCCCTAAAAATCCCTTCCAGTGATTTCTATGCATGCTAATGTTCAAAACTAATGCTTTATAGATGTTTACTGAAGAAATTGCATCCCAGTTCTTGTAAGACTTATTGTGGCACCTTTAGATTCTAATTTCAGATGCTCCCTTTGTGTCTAAATTACACAGTGCTCTAAGGTAGTTGAGATGAATATGGGCCCTGGAGCCACTCTACCTAAATTGGAATTCCAGCTCTGTCACTTACTATCTGTGTGATCTTGGGTGTCTCAGTGTCTTCACCTCTGCAATGAAATTATAATAGCACCTACTTCATAGGGTTGTGGAGAAACTTAGGTGTAATACATGTAAGGCACTTAGAACTGTGCCTGCATATGGTGAGGGCTTGACAAAAGTTAGCTTTTAGGCTATGGATATATGACTGTTTAAATTTATATTTAAATTTTATTTCCTCCCAAAGTGAAGCTTAAAATGATCAACAGAGGAAATCCAAACCCAATGAATTAACATCTTTCGTAGCTTTCCATGTGGTTAATTGCTCTTGGTGTTGGGACTGGGAAAGTTGTCCTATGCCCCTAGTTTAAATAATCCTTGGCCATTTTTTTCCTTTTCAGGTGCCACAGCCCACCTGAGGTACATGTCATGCTCCCATTAGTGATAGATAATGATTTCCCACACCAGGGGTTCTCCACTAGTACTCATCAGCCATCCAGGATTCACTGATTTATTGTCATCCATGAATTGACTCCTAGTCTGGTAGTATTGAGTTAGTTTTAGTATAGCTGACAAGAAAGCCTTCAAATATTAGAGAAGGAATAAGACTGTTAAAGTTGTAAAGAACTGGTTTGCAAGCCTTTGGACATTAGAATCACTTGAGTATTAAACATTAGAATCACTTGAGTATTAAAAAAACCAAACCAATAGTGCCCAGCTCCTACACCAGATCAATTAACTAATAATCTCTGGGCATGAGGCCTGGCATTAGTGTATTTCAAAAACTCCCTAGGTGAACCTAACATGCTACCAGGGTTGGAAATTATTGATGTAGAGTAAGACATAGACAAGCATCAGGAGGTTGGGACTGAGACTAGTCCCCTAGGAGAAGGAATAAACCCTCATGTCGGTTGACCTCCACAACTTACTTAGATAAAGTGGCTCAAATATATTGAAAGAGGATAGCCTACAAGGGGCCAAGAGGGAGATGGGGATGGACTGGATGATTTAATGGGTCATCTCTCCTGTAGTTAATTTCTCTAGATCTCTTGTGCTATATTGATTTTGTAAATCACTGTTGTCACATCTGTCCCTTCTGCCTCTGGGAACTTGTAGGACTTAAAAATTGAATTGACTGTGTGTGTGTGTGTGTGTGTGTGGCGGGCGGGGGGGTGGTGGTGGTGGTGGTGGTGGAGGATTAATCAATATCAAGATTTATTGACTTGGGACATTTGTATTAGCTGTCTTGAAGTCAGGATTAATTTGAACCTTTTCAATATTTGAGTAAGTGGCCTAGTTTGTATGATCTCCAAAGTATTTTGCAAATTTTATCCTTTATGGATTTGTTACAGCTCTCACCTCCACTTCCTGAGATTACTCCTCTTGTTTGTGAAGCTGTTAGGATGTATGTTATAATAGCAAGTAAGTCAAGATACCTTTCGATGGCCACGTCACTTTTGGAGGAAGAAACTCTAGTTTCTGCTTGCACATTACTTCTTTTTAGATTTCTCCCTTGAAATTGTTTTTATTTCCACTCGGGGGTTAAATGTTCAGCTAGCTTCTTTATCGCAACAGGAATTAGAGATAACACATATTATAAAAATTCTGTTCATTGTGGAAAATGGTGCCTATTGCATTTAAAAAGTCAACAACTACTTTGTTTAATTAAATAATTAATGCCTCTCCTTTTACCAAGAAGGATTTACTCTATCTTTTTCAAAGGGCATGCATGAGAGCACTTCAAACACAACCTGTTCTTAACACTGATGTGTTTCATATCTTTATGCATGAGCAGGGCTTACTGTTAAGAAGGAAAGCATTTTGAATAGTCTAGTTCAGCCACTTACCCTATCTCTCTTGGTGCTCTTGAGAGAAAAAAAATGAATGTAAAAAGTATGGCCTTGTTTTGTGAGGTGTAAGGTGGATCAAGCTTGTGATTTTCCCTGGGACCTGTACATGTGACTTTGAACTTGGTAAACAGTTTACAAAATGCTCTAGAATGATGAAAATATGCTATATTCCCTGGGGGACTGTTGAGGGAGGCTTTCTAGTTGTTTCTCTAAGGGACAGAATTTAGTGAAATATGGGCTATGGAGAACGAGGTTGCTCAGGCACGGGTTGAGGCCATAGCTATGGAGTGAGAAAGGATAGACTGATTATACTGACTTTGACCAAAGGGGTCTTGTTTGTTGGTTAAAGAAGTAAGAATCCCTTGTCAAATCTTCCACACCTTCTGTCTTCCTCTTTGCTTTTCACCCACTCCAGTGGTTGTCTTTGAGTCAGTGAAGTTATTCCTGCAGCTAGCTACCAGCTGCCTACCTGCTGCCCTGCCTCCAACCTGGCCAAGGTTTGCTGCTTTGTTTTCATTGCTTATCACCATGACTTCTTGGCAGGGTCATGCAGGGCATGAGCATCCACTCTGCATGACCCACCACAAAGCACTTCTCTAACCTCTGTTGATAAGCGCTTGCCAAGACTAACTCTTAAGTACTTGGCAGATGTTAGCTATGCCTCATCTATTTCTTTTTAAAGATGGGCTAAGCAAGGGCAAGAAGAGTGAATGATAATGATTGCGAAGAAGATAACTGTTTATTGAGAACGTATTGTGTGCCAAGTCCTAGATTATATCAGGCACAGCTGCTGTTTCATTAAATCTTCATAAGCATGACACAAGTAGGTATTATTGTTCGTATTTTACTTATGATAAAACTTATGAGGCACATACGGGTTGATTAAATTACCCCAAAGCTAGTCAGTGTCTGATCCTAATCTTGAACTCAGCTTTGAGCCCACTGTGATGTTCTGCCCAGATCCTGACTATTCAGCCCCAGGCTATGTGCTCTCTGCCTGGCTGAACTATCTGTTGTGCATTCAACACTTTGAGTTTAAGGAGCCTTATTCCTTCATTCATTCACTATGAGCTTATCTTCTCAAGGCTGTTGATGAAAGGAATGAATATATAAAATCTTTAGGTTTTTCTTGTCTTGTGTTGCCCTAAGCTCCTCTCAGCATTTCCTAGAAGACAGGAACAGGCTCCTGATTTTTTAGAACCTCCTTCCTCAAATTCTTGCCAAGTTTCCCTCTGTGGAGCCCTGATGCAGCTCACTCAAGGCAGTGCTATAAGGAGTCTCTTCTTTATTATTTTCATACTCCTTCCATAGCCCCTAGGAAGTAGATCATGTATAACTGTTCCTGTCCCATGGATAAGGAGACAGAGATGTAAAGGGCCGTGTTGACTTCATTGAAGAGACAGTTCAGTAGAACCTGGATGCTATAACTCACAGCCTCCTGGCTTATCCCCATGTTTTACTGCCAGACAGTCACCTTCTTTAGCCATACACATTTACTTGAGTGGTTAAGATAGGATTTTGTGTCTTTTATAATTTGTTTTAGGGGGAATCAAAGGGAGCTTAACTAACATCTAGCAGTGACTCTGGGAAAAGAGATGCTTCTAGCTCATATTAAGAGGGAGAAATATGGCTTTTGGGTAGGGCTGAGGGATAAAGTGGGAGAAAACTTAGGTGGAGTGATGTCAGTCATTTTACTCTATGCATAGCTGGGACTTCAAGAAAATCGAGACCCCCTAGGATTTGGATGCCAAAGACAACATAACAGAGACGTGGCCTCAAAAATAGAGTGTGCCACCCTGGCCCCAGGTGACTCGGATTGTTGGGCATTTTCCTGTGCACTGTAGGGTTGCTGTTTGATTCTTGTCAGGGCACATGCCTGGGTAGCAGGCTGTATCTCTAGTAGGGGGTGTGCAGGAGGCAGACTATTGATGTTTCTCTCCCTCTCCTTTCCTTTTTCTCTCTCTAAAAATTAATAAATTATTCTTAAAAATGGTGTGCCTATTTAAGGGTTCATAAGTGCTAAAACTTTATGATGAAGAGGAAAAATTTAAGTTTAACATTTTTAAAATGTGGATTGATACTTGCATTCTCAAATGATTTGGTGTCAGATAACTACATGTATCTACAGTATTCACATATCCTGAAGGAAGGGGCAATTTGACATTGGTACCTTTATGTGTTCATTTGTCCTTAGTGAATTGGGACATATCACGTTTTAGTTGTGTCTGGTAATGTGGATTTATGGATTCTATGATCTAATTTTTATGAATCCAGCCTTCACAAAATAGACCAGTGGCTTATACAGACTCCTTTAAGGAGACCTTGGATTGAAAATAATACCAATATTATAAATGAGCTATAATAAAATGGCAGAGTTGTCACCTCTACTCCTAATTTGAGCTCTTTGTCAGCCATGTTAGGATATAAGAACAATAAAGGTATAATCAGGACTGACACAAAATCAGCCACCAAACAAATCATCAAAACCATTTGAAATATAGATTTGTTTCCATCATTGTTAATTACAAACCTTTCCTTAAGTCCCAATGTGCCTTGAAATGTTGTTTAGTAATACAGTGGAACCATAATGTTTAGCAAGAAATTTAAAAATATTTCTATTTTATCTGTATCTCATTCTTTTCAAATTTTATATTTTGATATAAGTTTTATAATACATATAATGTTACAGTAGGTCTTGTACACGATTTATCAATTTTATATGTCTATATACACATTATATTTACATACATCCTATATAAGAAAAGCCTAATATGCAAATTGACCAAACGGCAGAATAACTGATGGAATGACCGGTTGTTATGATGCACACTGACCACCAGGGGGTGGACGTTCAATTCAGGAGCTTCCCCCAGCCTGCAGGCCCCAGGCCAGCCAAGGCAGGTGCCATCAGGCCCCCCCCTGATTGCCTCACCAGTCGCCCCACAGAGGGAGGTGACTGGTGGCGGCAGCAGGGGGCAGAGCTGGCAAGCGGGTGGTACCAGGCCAGCCAAGGCAGGTGGCAGTGGGGGGCCCCAATTGCCCTGCCGGTTGCCCCACAGATTGGCCCTAATTTCTGGCCAGGCCTAGGGACCATACTTGTGCACAACTTTTGTGCACTGGGCCTCTAGTATGTATATATTGTGCATGCTCAGATAATTTTAACTGATATAGTTATGTAACATGACTCCAAGATCTACTGGCTTTATAAAATAAAGATTTATTTCTTGCATATATCTAGACCTGGGTAGATTAGCCAAGTACAGCAAGGCTCTGCTTCATGCAGACATTCAGAGACCCTGGCTTCTTTTAAAAAAAAATTATTTTTTTTATTAATTTCAGAGAGGAAGGGAGAGGGAGAGAGAGAGAGAAACATCAATGATGAGAGAGAATAATTGATTGGCTGCCTCCTGCATGCCCTCCACTGGGGATCAAGCCCGAAACCCCAGGCATGTGCCCTGACTGGGAATCAAACCATGACCTCCTAATTCATAGGTTGATGCTCAACCACTTAGCCACACTGGCCAGGCGACCCTGGCTTCTTTCATCTGCTATCTCTATCTTGCATCCAGCTGGCAAATGAAAGAAGATAATATGGAAGATTAGGTTTTTACAGGCCAGGTTTAGAAGTGGAAACATCACTTCTACCATATTCCCTTGGCTAGAACAACTCAGTCATAAGCTGCTGCCAACTGCAGGAAAGCTAGGAAGTGTTGTGTAGATATGAATCCAGTAGGTAAAGGGAAACTGTTTGGAGAACAGTAGATCTACTAGCAATAGAACTGTGATAATCTTGATTTTAAAAGTGTGGAGACTACTTTGCTTTTAGAATATTGTGGTTAGAATTTGATGTATTAGAGTTTATTTGTCAATCCCACAGATGTCTATTGAGTAGTGTCTGTTAGGTGCCAGGCACTGTTTTGGGCTCTGGGAACATAGCAGTGAACAAAACTTTCTTCTTCTCAGAAGTTTACATTGAGAGGCTGTCCTAAACAAGAGAGGCTCAAGTGTGTGTCAGAGCAATGCAGGATGGAGAAAGGAGAAAGGAGTAAGAGGTGATGTTTGAGAAAATTATTTTTATTTTTTCCAAGTGGTTTAGAACCATGGACTCAAACAGATCTGGCTTTATATTCTGGTCTTGATAGTCACCTACTTGCCATGTTTTCTTTAGCAAGTTACATAACCTGTCAAGCTTCAGTTTCTTGCTCTATTACGGGGGTAATGATAATGACTAGCATGTAAGGATGTTCTGATCAGTAAGTAAGAGAATAAACATAAAGCATTTTGTACAGTACCCTAACACAGAGTAAGCTCTTAATAAATGGTGGCTGTGTTAGTATAACCAATAAAAAAATAATAACAATTATTAGGAAGGATAATGCTGTTGCCCATGCAGGTTGCCTGAGCTAATGATTTGCCAGAACAAGTTAGGTCTGAGAAAACTCTCTCCTTTTGCCACCCAGCTGCTTCTCAGGTCATTGTTGTGTTTAGTAATATGTAATGTTTTTAATTAAAGTGCATATTTAACAACAATTATGTATTTAAAATCATTTCCCACCTGTTGTTGAAAATATTGAAACTATGACAAAGCATTAGAAAACTGGTAATTACCCACAATCCTACTATTTATACACACCGCTTTTATCATGTTGGTGTATTTCCTTCCTGTCTTTTTCCTACGTGGGCTCAAGTAGGAAGCAACACAAAGCTAGATCCTCAACTTGGCACGAGTGATTCAGGATCAAAATCAAAGCTGTCCCTGCCCTGCCACAGTCCTTCAGAGAAGAGGTTCTTTGCAGCAGCAGGGATAGCTCTTCACCCCAGTGGGCTCCTTGCCACTGTGATTATCATTCCTGATGTTCTCTGACTGTACAATTTCATCTCCTTTATTTGAAGTGTGCTGGATACTTCTGTTCTCTGAATACTAACCGGCATTTTTCTTTATATTGCTTCTCTGTATTTCTGGGCAGTTGGTGGAACCAGCTGTACTTATAAAAATATGCATATCTCAAAAGCCAGACATAGTTTCATGACCTTTTCTTGCTTAATCCATGGTAGTCTAAGATTTACCTTGGCTCTCAGAAGTTACCAATCTCCATGGATTAAATAAAACCAATCAATCAATCAATCCCTCTCTATCCCTTGAAGAATGACGCGACCTAGTACTTAAGATATTCTAATGATTCTGAATGTATGCTTACAATTCTCAGTCCACAATCTATAATTTACCTCGGCATCAACTACTCTGTACTGACCCTTGTGTGCAGTCTTTTCCTATACATGCCATTGTCTCTTAAGAGAAACAGACCAGAGGATAGAGGAGTTGGTTCAATTGAAATAAAACCTGCCCTTAGGGAAGGGTTCCTTCCTTCCTTCCTTCCTTCCTTCCTTCCTTCCTTCCTTCCTTCCTTCCTTCCTTCCTTCCTTCCTTCCTTCTTCCTTCCTCCCTCCCTCCCTCCCTCCTTCCTTTCCTTTTCCTTCCTTCCTTCCTTCCTTCCTTCCTTCCTTCCTTCCTTCCTTCCTTCCTTCCTTCCTTCTTCCTTCCTCCCTCCCTCCCTCCCTCCTTCCTTTCCCCTTCCTTCCTTCCTTCCTTCCTTCCTTCCTTCCTTCCTTCCTTCCTTCCTTCCTTCCTTCCTTCCTTCCTTCCTTCCTTCCTTTTTCTGAGAAAGGAATAAGCTGGCAAATGTGCATTTGGAACTCCTTGACATTTTTCTGACTCTGGTCCTGATTTCATTTGGATTTTCCCTGTCTGAGCCCACATTTACTTTTGCCTCTCAAAGGCTTTCTTCCCAGGTCTAGATAATGCACATTGACAATATAAACAAAGCTGTGGGGGAAAGATGGGTACTTGTTTTAACAATAAAGAAAAATATTTCCCTTTTCCTAGCACTAGGTAGGCTTTCAACAAAAGTCTGGGGAATGACTTTAAAAGGTCTTGTAAGTAAGTACCTATTGCTTCCAAACAACTGATATGCTAATTACAAGCTTCTCCTGTCTATTTATTGAAGCTGGTACTTTGAACATTTTACTAGTGCTTTGGCAGTATTAGCTATGGGAAAGTAAGAGAATGACCATTTAAGACACCATTATTTAGTCTTTTTACTAAATTAGGTTGGCCTTCCTTATCCGATTAAGGATGCTTGAGGATTTTATAATTGGACAGGTGAAGTGAAACATGTTTTACACAGGGAAAAATTCAAGAGCACTTGGGGAACAATGTAGAAAATAACACCGTTACCAGAGTGCAGAGAGTGGGAATCCTGTGAGCCCAGCCCCAGTTTTCCACCAGAGGTATCTGGAGTTAAACGCCGATGCTCTGGTGGGACTTTGTTTCTATGCCATTCACATGCTTCCTCAAATAGGACGAAAAAATTGGAGAGGTAAAAGTGCCATGGGTGTGGCCATCAGCTATGGATTTAGACAATATTAATCCCTTATGAGTTCACAAGCCCCTAAGAATAGATTTCTGAGGTTTGAGGGAGTCCTAAGAAAGACTTGTGATGTAACTTGTTGAGGTTACATCTCAACATCTAGACATCATAGCTGAGCTATAAATTGGGGCGGGTGAGAGTGAACACAATTTGTCCATGTTCTACAAATAACTCCTTACTTGCTGATCACCCAGGTTGACTCGACACTACAGGTGAAAAGAAATACTCATTGAACTGGGACTTGGAGGATTCAGGCTCCAGCTTGGTTCCACAGGTTCTGAATCCCTCCGTTAATCAGTTCATCTTCTGTGCATCTAAATTTACCCAGCGGTGAAATATAATCAATGAAGTTCACTCTTCATATCCCTACTTTAGAGATGAGAAAACTGAAGCTCAGGGAGGTTAAATCATGTATCAGACATCACATAGCCGTTAAATAGCAGAACAACCAGATGCAACAGTGCTTTGTTGATAAAGGTTTATGCAATGGAAAATGCTACTGTTATATGTGTAAAGCAGTCTTTAGAATCTGCACTAGGCTAGACTTCTTTATAAATGGCCTCACCTGCTTTTGGAGATTTGTTTTCTGTTTCCCAGTGGCTGTTCCTATCCTTTTAGTTTTCCTCATCCCCTTTTAGCTTCCTTCATCCCACTCTCTTACCTGGCCTCTCTTGGATATGCTGCTTTGGGCAGTTTTTCTTTTCTGATGCTTTCAGTTGGTTAGTGTATTAACACCATTGTGGGCCATTTGCATTTTAACAGGTATATATTGGCAATGCTTTGATTCAGAGTCCAACACAGAGTTGTGTGTGTCGGGGAAGCCAAGAATTTTTTTGGTTCTGGTCAATGTCTATAAACTGGCATAGCTTCTGTTAGAGAAGATGGTCTCCCATTGCTGTAGGGTTTAGTTAGATGTAATTGATGATGTTATAGGACAAGTTCAAAGAAAAAAGATGTGAAAGCCAAATCCAAAGACACGGTTAAAAGGATGAGGCTCAATACTTCCAATTAGCAAATGTTAAGCACTAATTGGAAAGGGGTTCTATACTCATTATCCTCGTTAAAAAAAAAAGTTCACCCTGTGAATCTGCTCATGTTAAATATATCGCTGAAAAAAGCAAATTAGGGTATTTGAGGTCATCTTTTCTACCCTCACTGCTCATTTGTCACCAATTCAGCCCATGCTACTTTCTGATCTGTTGTAGGTACTCATACCTCTCCATCCACAATGCCAATGCTGAGATCATGCCATAATCCTATCCATTTCTCCTGGTCTCCTGAAAAATTTCCTTATCTCCATTCCCTCCTGGCTCTAATTATTTCCTCATAGTGATCTGAACTCTAAACTGAGTTTTCTTGTATCAACTATCGACACCCACCCAACATAGCCCATTCCAGCCACACAGAACTTTCTGATTTTATTAGTACACTTTTTTTTGTGTACTGCACATAATGTTCTTCCTTTACTTCCTCTCTTTTGTAGCCACTTCCTCATCCTTCCAGATGCCACACAAATGTTACCTGTTGGAATTATTTTCCTGAAATAACTACAATACAATAATTACATTGTATTATAATTGTTCGCTTTACTTATCTTTATTCACCTCTAGTTTTCCCTAGTACTTATGCTAATTCTAATAAAAAACAGTGTGTAGTGAGTAAATGAATAAATGAGTAAATGAATGAGTTTATGAACAAATCTTGACTTTACACCATTCTCATACTTTGAGCAATGTCAATTGCCATACTAAATTCAAAGTCTATAATCTACATACAAGAAGAGGAAAGTAATGGTAAGAGAGAATCACTCGTCTACTATAATTATGTGTAGATGTTTAAGATTGGACTTAACTGTAAACTTTGGAAATATTGTTTACAAGCTCAAAGATAAAGGTCTTGATGGATGGAGCTCTTTTTACATTTTGTTGTAAAGAATGGAAAGAGCACCAGTTGATAAAAGAATTAATCCAGAAAATTACAGAGTACCCACTTTTGACACCAGTATGAAAAAATAGACTACCCTGATTATCAAAGAGTTTAACTCCATTCGGGAAGCAGAATTACAAAAATGACTAACCCTTTCAGAGTGCTTATGATTCAGGTATAGGCTATAATTATGTTAACATATTTGATCCTCAATGAAACCATGGAAGATTGGCACTAGCATTATGCCCCATTTTACAGAAAATAGATGCAGAGTGATTGATTAGTCTAATGACATGGGAAGTGATGACTAGGACTTCTGGCTTCGGTGTCTGTCTCTTAATCAGCACTGTGACATACACACAGTGACATAGTTATACCTTACAGAGTTGCACAATAATACGAGAGAGTGTGACATAGAGGAAAGCCTAATTTCTATGGAACCCATCCTGGATTTGATTTCTGGCTTTATCACTTGCAGGATATTGGTGCTGTGCATGTTATTAGAGTTGAGTTCTGTGAGATCATCTAAAAATTAAGGATATAAGGTATGTTGAAAACATTGTGAACAGCTACTTACACATAGTAGGTATTCAAATAGTTACTTTGAACTGTTTCCCCTCAATGAACAGTTTTGTTCCTCATTCCCATGAATAAAATTAGGTAAAATATGAGTGTTATAAAAAATAAATGGCAGTATATCATAATGCAGAATACATTAGAAGAGGCCAGTTTGTATGATTAGAGCAGGAAGCTTAGGTAGAATAATGAATTAATTCTGGGTTAATGCACCAAAAGTTCCATCAAATATTCATGATGTCACCATGGCTCTGGACTTCCTTCAAAGGAAGTGTCTAAACTAGCATACAGTCTCAAGACTCAGAAACCCTGAACTTTACCATTCAAAGTATCTCGTGTATATTAAACATCAGAGGTCAGGGGTGCCAAGTCCAAAGGAAAAGGGAGCCTTCCACAGTGGAGACATGTGTTTGTCTGAGGTCAGTAGGTTGGGAGCTGACATGGGGAGGATGCAGCAACCTCAGGCACTTAGCCATGAAGTAGGTGTCACATACACTACAGCAGCAGCTCACAGGAATGGTCTTTTGTTTGGTTCTTAATGTCCTCTTTTTGCTCTGATAAGTAGATATTCCACTTGTGTGGAGATAGCTTAATGCCAAACAGCTTGTTTAAAATAAATAAACATTCACTGGAAATCCGTAAACCAGGGACAAAGCCATACGGTTGTGTATCTTTTCTGCAATGTCTGCGAATCACAGCTGATTATGGAGATAGCACATGTATTGTGTATCTTCTGGATGGAACAGAGATAAAAAAGTGCCCATTCTTCCCTCCATGGGGTGATTTAACGGCAAAGGAAGGATGTGTGGAGGTTGGAGTGGAAGGAGGAAACAGTGGTGTGATGGAAATGAGAGGAGAAAGAGGGTAACAGGTGCTATCTGCACAAGACATGGGGCCCTACCAAATTCCTGGAAGAACCATTGACATGGGATTGAGAAGGAAAATGGGAGAACTCATCACCCACCTTTCTATATTATCACTGTATGAGGAAAAGGACCTCTATGTTACAGACTTTTAGCTGGATCTGAAGGGGACTGCTCACTTGACCTACCAGAATAATATTTGCAATATTATTTTTTAAAATGTTGGCTTTGAAGGTGTGCCTACTTTTATTCAGTGTTAGGAATGGAGTGGTAGAGCTTTTATGGTTTGTTTGAGAAATAGAAGATGGACAGGTTGAAACCCACATAAGCATGAGAATGGAGTGGTAAACATTGATCTCTACTGGGTTCCAAGGCTTCCCACATATTGAATCATGTTTAGCTACAGTGAGCATTAGAATTATAAAATAATACTTTAAATATTAGATCTTAGTAACTTGGAGTCTTTGATCACATAACAGGTTAGAGAAATAACTGCTAAAGTGCTGTAGGTTGAGCCAGAATAAGTTTCCCAAGGGGGCTTTTCCTCTAAGGAAATCTTTGGTATGAGTTTTACAGTTGTTAGTTGCTTAAAATTGGAAAGCTTTGTTAAGCAGTGGATGTTAAAAGTAAGGGTTAGTGAAAGCTTATCAAATTATAAGTAGGAGTTTGTAGTTCTTTAAATCTTGTTTACATTGTTCTTAAAAATATGTCATGTGACATAGTTCATAATTATCTTTAATGCTTTAAAAAATCCATGTTGACGGAAAAACATGATTTCTATATAAATGTGCTCTAACCAGTATAATGTTATAAGATGCTTATTCCAGATCCATTCTATAATCATAGCCACCACCAATTAGTAGTTGCTCAAATCAAAGTCATAGTATCTATGAGGAAATAGCCTCAAACACACTAGTCATTTAAATCTCTAAACCATATTGAGAAAATATCTTTATTTTTAAAATAATTATAAAATGTTTCCTAACCTGGTTTCTAAAGAAATCTAGCTGTTCCTGAGTTGCAATTGTAACATACTCTTAAGTAAAAATAAAGTATTTCACATTTCATACTAGCAGGGACTTAAACCCCTCTGCTAGATTTACATTTCCTAAGCTCCCTATAATTAATCATCTTAAACTAAGCCTCAACCTCAGTGATACTGTGCATGGTGACTCTGGGAGTTGTGAATAGTGAAAGCTCAGCTCTGTCTCCCTTAAATGTTAGAATTGTGGGGTTGGAAAGGGCTTTAGAAGTTACCCAGTCAAAATTCCCAAATGGAGTTCAGATTTCTTTTACAAATGGTCCTTAAAATGGCTATATGGTTTAGCTTAACCAGTTCCAGGGAGTGGGAACTCACTATATTTCACTGTTGAAGAATTTCTAGTTATTAGAAAATTCTTGTTTTTTAGTTGGGCAAATTTGCCTCTTTGCAAGTTGACTATAAGGGTGCCATTTGGGAATGACATGGTGAATATTTATCTACTTCCCCTTCTAATAAAAAAAATCCTTAAATATTTAAGAGAGTGATCATCCCATCTTTCAATATCTTCTATGTCAGATCACTCAGTTGTTCAGCATTTTCATGATTTTATATGTTTCACCATCCTATGCTGGACACTTTCTAATTTGTTAGTATTAAGATGTTTCAGGACATGATGCATCCATTCATTACATGGCTATTAAACTACTATTATGTGCCAGAAAGTGGGGATCCAATAATAAATAAGACAAAGTCTTTGTCATCAAAGATATGGACAATAAACAAGTAAACAGATAAATATATAATGAGTTTTTAGGTAATGGTAAGTGCTGTGAAAAATACAGTAAATGATAGAACGTGTTGGCAATAGAGAAGGGCTATGTTAAATAGATAGTCAGGGAAGATCTAAGTGGCATTTGACCTGAGACCTCAGTACAATGCAATGTACTAGTATGTGTAGTAGTCTTGAGGAAAAACATTCCAGGTGGAGAAACAGCAATTAAAATGTCTTTGAGGTGGGAATGGTGTGACAGGAATTTAGTAATGGATGGGTTTTCATAACTTCCCCCCTTCCCTTGACTGAAGTTAAATCTATATACTTCAATATCTGTGCAAATTCTGCTTTCCTCCTGTTCAACTTCTCCTTTCCTCCTTGATACACATATGTATATGTGTACTAGTAAACTTATACTCATACACACACATTCTCCTAAAGATATATCATCTCTGCTAAATCAGTTCTTAGGAATTTTGTGATACAGAATTAAAAAGCTGGAGAGAGAGAGAGAGAGAGAGAGAGAGAGAGAGAGAGAGAGAGAGAGAGAGAGAGAGAGAGAATGAGAATGAGAATGAATTAGTGGCAAGAGGAAAAGGGGTATACTTAGCCAAAAAGGCATCATTGAAAGTAGCAAAGTCAAATTCTTACAAAGGCTAAGGATGACAAATTAGTGATGCAAGTTGGGTGTAATGCCATGAAGAGTTATGGCTTCAATTGTGGCATACACCAAATAAACAAGTCAGGTCCTACTCAGCTAGAGAATATTGTTGGAATGCATAATGCAAACCCAGTAATACCATATGTCCCAATATTTCAAGAATAGTAACAGATCTGTTTTCATATGAGATTTTCTAATTTTAAAAACACTGTCATACGGACTTCTACTTTTAGGAAGATGGGGTAGACAAAGTTGTTCCTATTTTATCCATTAAGTATGACTAAAAACCCTGGATAGTATATATAAAAAATAAGAAAACTCTGAAAGATGGAGAGAAAAGGGCAAATTAACCAAGGACTTGGGACCCAAAGAAATATACTATGATGAATTATTTGCATTATCTTTTGCCTCCTATATTTCTGACTTGGAGCTAAAGAAATTGAAAAGCTAGAAACACAAATGGGCATAGACAAAAGAGCCCTAATAAAATGTACTCTCTCTGGCCCTGAAATAGGAAAAAGGAAGCTTAGTAAGACAGAAAATTTTTATAAATAACTGCTCTAGTCCAGTCATATAGTCCATAAATGTTTAAGACAATTATATAATAAACTGGAGGGTAAAGGAAAGTAAGGTTTCTATACTTCATTTGAACTGATAAAATAATGATACTAGTAGATTGTGATAAGATATGTATATTTAATGTAATATTTAGAGCAACCACTTTAAAAAGCCACGCAAAGAGATACTCCAAAACTGTATAGGTAAATCAAAATAGAATTTAAAAAATGTTCAGATCAACATGAAGGCAGGAAATAGACAACAGAAATAGAAGACAGAAAAACAATAAAATGATAGACTTAAGCTTTAATGTATCAATAATTACATTAAATATAAATAAATGTAAATGGTCTAACTTCACAAATTAAATGACAGAGATTGGCAGGATGGCTTAAAAATATGATCCAATTATATACTATCTACAAGAAACTCATTTTCAATATAATAACATAGGCAGAATGAAAGCAAAATGATGACAACAGATATATCAGGCCAAAATTAATGGAAAGAAAGTAGGAGTGGCTATATGAACATAAGATAAACTAGATTTCAGAGCAAAGTATTACTAGAGATAAAGAGAGACATTATTTAATAATGAAAGAATCAATGCATAAAGAAGACAGAGCAATGCTAATGTGTATGTACCACATAACAGAGGGGCAAAATATGTGAAGCAAAAACTGATAGAATTGAAAGGAGAAATACACAAACCCACAATCATAATTGGAGATTCTACACTCTCCTCAACCAACAAGTTTATAGACAAACCTTATAGGAAATCAGCAAGGATATATGTATTCATCTGCTAGAGCTGCCATGACAGCTGTTTCTCCTGAGGCCTCCCTCCTTGTCTTGCAGATGGCTGCCTTCTCATTATGTCCTCACATGGCCTTTCTTATGTGTGTGCACACATCACTAGTGTGTTTTTCTCATATAAAGATACTGATCCTATTGGATTAGGGCCCACTCCTAATGACTTTTATTAGTCTTAATTACCTCTTAAAGGCCCTGTTTCCAAATATAGTTACATTTACACGTAAGGACTGGAACATATACATTTTGGGGGAGGGGACAGAATCTATTTGATAACAATATAGAAGAACTCATCATCATCACCTAGCAGGATCTAAGTGACATTTATAGAAAACTGGACCCAACAATAGCAGAGAGCACATTTTTCAAGTGTCCACAGACCATATACCAAGATAAACTACATCTGGGGCCATAAAACAAACCTCAGCAAATTTAAAATAATTGAAATCATACAGAATGTGTTCCAACCAAAATGGAATCAAACTAGAAATCAAACTAGGAATTGATAACAGAAAGAGGAGAAGAAATTCTTCAAATACTTGTAAACTAAACAAGAAACTTCTAAATAACCCATGACTCCGAGGATGTTTTAAGAAATCAAATAATACTAGTACATTAAACTGAATAGAAATGAAAATAGGATACATAGATATTTGTGGGACACAGACAAAGCAGTACTGAGTAAACAAGCAGAAGAAAGGAAATAATAAACATTAGAGCAAAATTTATAAAATTAAAAACAAAAAAGCAATTTAGAAAATCAATAATAAAAAGAAATCAGAAATGGTTCCTTGAAAATTTCAATTACATCAACAAGCCTCTCACTTGGATGATAAAGAAAAATAGAGAAGACTCAAATTTGTCTATATCTACCATAGTATATCAAAAATAAAGGATATCAGTATAGGTACCACAGACAACAAAAGGTAATAAGGAAATAGTACAAATCAAACTTATACACACAAATTTGACAACTTAGAAAATATGACCACTTCCTGGACAAACACAATCTATCACAACTTAGACAATATGAAATAGATAATATGGATAGACATATAACTATTAAGGAAATTGAATTCATAATTTAAAAACTTCCCAAAAAGAAATCTTCAGGTTTAAATTGTTGCATTGGAGAATGCTACCAAACAGAAGCATTAATACTAATTGTACACATTTCCTTCTAGAAAATAGAAAAGGAAAGATCACTTTCTAATTTATTTTATGATGTAGTATCATATTTTTCATGATTATGAAGACAGAAATCTTTAAATGTTAGCAATTCAGCAGTATATAAAAATAATTATATACTTTGAAGCTAGGGATGCAAGGCTGATTTAATATTGGAAAATCAACCAATATAATCTATATCAACAGGCTAAAGGATAACAATCACATGATCATATCAATTGATGCAGAAAAAGTACTTGATAAAATTCAACTCTCATTCATGATCAAGACTATCAGAAAAATAGGAATAGAGGGGAACTTTCTCAACTGGACAGAGAGCTTCTGCCAAACATCTAAAGCTAATATTTCAATGGTGAACAGCTGAATGATTTATCCAAGATCAGGAACAAGCCAAGATGTCTGCTCTCACTTCTCTTATTTACGTAGTGCTGGAAGTCTAGCCAATGGAATAAGGCAAGAAAGGAATTAAAAGACCTGCAAACTGGAAAGGAAGAAATCAAACTGTTCCTATTTGCAGTTGACATACTTGTCTATGTAGAAAATACCCTCAAATCTACAAAAACCTTCTTCTTGGGGGAAACTGAGGAAAGGACACTTGGGATTGCTCCCTATTATTTTTTACAATACACATGTAAATGTGTAATTAGCTCAAAAAGATGTAATTAAAAATTACTATTGGCCAATCAGAACATACTGTCTGTTCACTAACTTTGAACCCCTTAACCACAGTGTGAGAAGAGAGGAGGTGAAGAAAAGTATTGGGTAGCCTAGAGAGGGAGAGATTTGTGAACCGGTAAAGAGAAATATTCCAGAACAGCCAAAGTCATGACAAAGTAGATAGAAAAGAGGATATTTGCCCAGCCAGTGTGGCTCAGTGGTTGAGTGTCGACCTATGAACCAGGAGGTCACAGTTCAATTCCTGATCAGGGCACATGCCCAGGTTGTGGGCTCCATCCCCAGTGTAGGGCATGCAGGAGGCAGCCAATCAATGATTCTCTCTCATCATTGATATTTGTATCTCCCTCTTCCTCTCTGAAATCAATAAAAATATTTTTAAATAGAAAAGAGGATATTTGTTAGTGATACAGTTTGTCCTGCATTTGGGGGACCTTTCTTGTTTTCCAGAACTTTAGGGAAAGACATATTAATCAATGTACTTCTTTAACTGTGATATTGTAACAAGACTGAGCCATATGTGATCTAGCTTTTTAAGGTTTACAAGTCAATGTTGGAAAGTCTTGTGGTTATAGTTAATCCTGGGAAGAGCCTGAAATATGTATAAATAGATAGGAGGTTCAAGGAGAAATGGCCAAATGCCCATATGCCAGCAGGAGTGGACATTGCTTGCCTAGCAGACCCTTGTTACCATTTTCTATTGGCATATGGTCATGGTTATTGGTTCTTTTTCTAGTAAGGAGAAATTTGCTTCTGGGTAGGTGCCATTCTCTGTCCCTTTTTCCAATTTGTACCTAGAATTCTATGATAACAGTGCTCAGGATACATACAGAGACATTGTCTTCTGGGGCCTTTGAGGGTTGGTGGAGAGGGATTTGATGAGGTGCTGCAAGGTCTGGATGACCTCTCTGACCTAAGAGCACACTGCAGAAGGGGGTGGGAAGATCCTGTCTCTCCATCTGCTAATCATGATCCATCCGGGTGTTCATGTGCCATTTAAGTCACTGACTGCTGGTTATGGGCAGAGGGAAAATGAGCTCAGGTGCATAGAATTGAAAGGTAATGAGAATGATTAATCAAATTCCTTCCAGTAAAGGGTGCCATGTGCCAGACTCTGTCCTGGATAACTCTCCTACGTGTGAATCCGGGGCCAGGCTTCACCCTCAGGTGTCTGGTATCTGAGAGCAGACATCTGTGCTTGGAGCAAACTGAGGGTGACTGGAGGCCACTTCTGGCATGGTGTCTTTGCTTCATCACGCTGCTCTGCCGAGGTTTGTTCACAATCTCCTCCGGCCATGCTCATTTAGTTATGGAAACAGGGTGAACACGAGCAATGGGAAATGCAGTTAGCTGTTGGGGCAAGGTGGCCCTGGTGGTGAGCCTCCTGCCCAGTGGAAAGCCCTTTGTGGGAACTAGAAAAAGCTCCATGTGGTTTAAAATCAACGTAGAGAAATAACTGGAGAACAAATGACTCTGCTGTTGTCTAATTTATCAATCTAATTATATCTGTCTATCTAATCTAATTTTAGATAAACAGGAATGAGTTGATCATAGAGGATCTAGGTATTGAACTTTTGGGATTTCTTGATGAGATCTCTACAGCAGGTGTAATAGTATCTTTTAGGGCAGCCCTGGGCAAACTACGGCCCGCGGGCCGGATCCGGCCTGTTTGAAATGAATAAAACTAAAAAAAAAAAAAAAGACCGTACCCTTTTATGTAATGATGTTTACTTTGAATTTATATTAGTTCACACAAACACTCCATCCATGCTTTTGTTCCAGCCCTCCGGTCCAGTTTAAGAACCCATTGTGGCCCTCGAGTCAAAAAGTTTGCCCACCCCTGTTTTAGGGGATAACTTTTAATCTACAAGATAAAATCCAGAAGGAGAAATAAATTTATTAAATCTCTTCACTTTGAGGTGAGAAGTTCTTTAGTTCTGTTTCTGACTCTGCAACTAATGAATTAGTTATTTTGGGGAGTAATTTTCCTCACCAGCAAAATAGAGATGGGATGGAATGTTGAACAGTCACCTCCCTCAAATGACAAATATCCACTATGCTCTGATATTTTAATTAACTGTGTGACTATGGAAAGTCATTTCATATTCCTGACCCTCAGTTTTTTAATCTGTAACATCAAAGGTCTGGACCATACCAGCAATTTTCAACTATTTTTTCTTAAACAGTTGATCAGCTTTATCAAATGAAATTTCATCTTGCCTTGGCCGATGTTACCCAGTGGTTAGAGCGTCGTCCCGCACACTGGAGGGCTTGATTTCCAGTCAAGGGTACATACCTTGATTTCAAGTTGGATCCTTAGCCCTGTTTGGGGAGTGTGCAGGAGGCAACCAATCAATGTGTCTCTCTCACATTGATGTTCCTCTCTCTCTCTCCTCCTCCCTCTCCCTCTCTCCCCCTCTCTCTCCCTCTCTCCCCCTCTCTTCCTTCTACTCTTTAAAAATATCAGTGAAAAAAATATCCTCAAGTGAGGCTTAACAAAAAAAGAAAAGAAGTTTTTCATTTTGACACCCAAGATATATAACATGCAAAAGTCAACCTGCTCTGGTTGCGGGGAAGGGGTGAGGATGGATGGAGAAAACTTTGATCAGCCTCCTCATTCCCTATCCTCCATTTCTCTACCCTGCTACTGTCCCCCCAAGCCTTGAAAACTCCTGGGGTTACTTTAAGGATCCCCCAGAATTCCATGGAACACAGTTTGAAAACTGCTGGATTCTGCAATTGCTCAGGTCTCTTTCAAATGTAACATTTGATGATTCAATAAGTCCAGGATTTAGAATGCTGCTAATTTTATCTGTATTTGTTAGCACCTACTCTTGGAGAGGTGGGTTAAGACTTTGGTTTCTTGGTTCAGCATTTAGCAAATTAGGCAGTTTGGTTAAACTTGATTTTCTTTCATTTTAAAAAATTGAAACCAGGGAAAAACATTATGAAAGCCCCAATATTTATTGTGTCTACTTGTTACGCTTTATAATCCAATGTTTGTCCCATGTGCGAACTCACAGGAGGAATCTGCTAAAGAACTGAGGAGAAATTTGGACTTTCTCCCTAAAAAACACCATACTTTACATGTACTATATTTTCATGCACACACAGAAAAACAAACAAACAATGTAAGGGAAAGAAAGCAAAATGCTAATAGGAGATACTTTTAAATATTGGGGTTAAAGGTAATTTTGATTTTTTCCCTTGTCCCTATTTTATGAACTTTAAGCAACACTTGTATATAACTTTTCTAATCATAAAAGTTATTAAAAATGAACACATTTTCACTCAAAAGTAATTAAGTTAATTAAAAAGATTATCAATTCAGCACAAAAATGGAAATTAATAGTGCTAAAAAATAGCATTTTTTAAATTCTGAACTCAATGAGCCAGTGCAGTTAAAGATGTAAGAACTCACATTTTTTTTTTTTACCTCTTCTTATGGTGAATGTGCCTTATTCCTCTAGGGACAGCAGACCAGTGATTGGGGAAAATTTTGTGGATGAGGCAGCTGGTGGCTGTTTTGGTTACCATACAGAAGAGGACTCACTCTTTTGGATACTAATGTTTGGCTTGCTGCAGATGATTAGATCAGTGGCAAATTCAACTTAGATATCTAAGAACCAATCTCCTTATTTCTGGCACTATATCCTGTCTTGTAAGACCTAGAAAGTCCGATACTCTTTGTCCCTTCCATTTACTGTAGTCTTGGCCTAATGACACCCACATGGAGAACTTGATAAATGCTGTGAGATCCCAAGGTCAAGGATAAATCTTCAGGACTAATTGTGACAATCCTTAAAACCCACCTGGACTTTTAGTTCCTGTGAAAATCAAGGTGGAGGGAGAACAAATGAAAATTCCTCTGAATTTTATTTATTTTTCTCCTTTATAGAGAACTCTAAGGTAATTAGGCTTAACTTCATCAGCAAAGTAAAGAGAAAAAAAGTCCCATTTTCAGTATCTGACTGTCTTCTTAAATAGAGATGAGAAGATAATAGATGGATAAATAAATGGAGTAAAAAGAAAGTTACAGTAGTCAGATCTATATTCAGTTTATGATGTTTGATTTTCAGAGTTAGTTGAGTGTTTTGACTTAAAACTTTCTCCTCCCTCTTTCTCTTTTTGATATAGTTTAAAAGAAAATAGATAAACGCAAAGAAAAATCATTTTTAGGGTTGGCTTTCCAGTTATTCCATGGTCTCAGTGGTCATTGCTTCAAACCCAGCACCAACTAGTCACATGCAACTGGCATCATTGTGGCCCCTGTGATGAAGGTTGTGGCTGTAGGTAGAAGGAAGCATAGGAAGATGGGAGAGTACCTCACTCAGGGAACTAGAAGTCACATTATTTTTCCATGGGTCTTAGTGTAATGTCAGATCTCATGTTTCTGCCTGGCATGACAATGCCTTATGCTTAGTTACAAAACACATTTGCACTTGTCTTATGCAATCCTCACCTACAAGGTAGAAATGGCTATTCTCATTTTATGCATGAACACACTAAAGGCTAGAATATGGAAGTGACCAATGTCACAAAGCTAATATGTGGCAGAGCCAGAACTTGAATCCTGGACTTTGGGTTCTAAAAACAGTGCTGCCCTAGCTGGTCTATCTCAGTGGATAGAGCATCGGCTTACGGACTGAAGAGTCCCAGGTTCAATTCCGGTCAAGGGCATGTACCTCAGTTGCAGGCTCCACCCCGGCCTGGGCCCTGATTAGGGTTCGTGCAGGAGGCAACCAATTGATGTGTTTCTCTCACATCGATATTTCTCTCTGTCTTTCCCTCTCTCTTCCATTCTCTCTAAAAAGCAATGAAAAAATATCTTCGGGTGAGGATAAAAAATAAATAAATAAAAAAAACAGTGCTGTATTTGCTAAACCCCTTAACCATGATGAATGGATTTATACCTTATCTCATTTTGGGAGTTTTCTGCCATGCTCACTCAAGATCTCAGTACCAATGCAGTGCTTTATGTATAACAAATGCCAATACTAAAATAATTTTCTTAGTTTGGAGAATGTCATTTATCCTCATCAAATAAGACCCCAAAATTAGCTGATTCCATTGGGGTTAGCTACATGAATTCCTTGTGAAGTTATGGTAGGAGTGAGGTTATGGGATAGAAGATGATCTTGACTTTCTAATAGGAAAAAACATTCAGCTGGAAGACCTCGCATGACCTTGAAGTAACCTTAAGAAAATAACAGCCTCTTGGAACATCTTCTCTTCAAAAGGGGCTTGATCATACCTACCCTTCATTCCTCGTGGGGTTATACTTTTATATTTTAAAGTAGTTCCCTGTTATATGTGGTTTTGCTTTCCATGGTTTCAGTTACCTGTGATCAACTACAGCACAAAAATATTAAATGGAAACTTCTAGAAATAAACAATTCATAAATTTTAAATTGCATGCCATTCTGAGTAGTATGATGGAAATCTTGCATGTTCTTCTTCTTCCCATTCAGGACATGAATCATCCCTTTGTCCAACATCTCCATGCTGTTTATGCTCCCTGCCCCTTAGTCACTTAGTAGCCAACGTGGTTATCAAATTGATTGCCTTGGTATGGCAGTGCTTGTATTCAAGTAACCCTTATTTTACTTAATAATGGTTCCAAAGCACAAGAGTAGTGATGGTGGTAATTCAGATATGCCAAAGAGAAGCCATAAAGTATTTCTTTTAAGTGAAAAAATAAAAGTTCTTGACTTAATGAGGAAAGAAAAAAAATCATATGCTGAGGTTGCTAAGGTCTACAGTATGAATGAATCTTCTGTCTGTGAAAGCAGTGAGGAAGGGAAAGAAATCCATGCTAGTTTTGCTGTTTGCACCTCAAACGGCAAAAGTTACCACCACAGTATATGATAAAGTACTTAAGATGGAAATGGCATTAAATTTGTGGTTGAAAGACATGAACAGAAAACATATACACAGGGCGTTGTACGTTTGCAGTTTGAGCATCCACTGGGGGTCTTGAAATGTATCCCCCATGGATAAGGGGGGACTACTGTACTTTTAAGTCTGTGATCCATCTATCTATATATATAAAAGGCTAATATGCAAAGTGTCCCCTCGGGAGTTTGACTGGGAGAATGGGAGTTCGATTGCTTGCTATGACATGTGCTGACCACCAGGGGGCGGCGCAGAACATGGCGGGTGACAGTTGCGCTGGTGGGGCACTGAGGGAGCGAGGGAAGGAGGATGCAGGGAGGTGGGGAACCTGATCTGCCCTGATCGCCAGCCAGGCCTAGGGACCCTGCCTGTGCACAAATTTCGTGCACCAGGCATCTAGTTTTGAGATAATTTTGTATGGAGTATGAGATTAAGTAGAGGTTCAGTTTTTGCCTGCGCTTACAGATACACAATTGTTCCACCACCATTTGTTGCAAAGGCTATTTTTCCTTCATTGAATTGCTTTTGTACCCTTGTCAAAAGAAAAACCTATGAGAATATTGTGTAGGTCTATTTATGGGTTGTTGATTGTATTCCATTGGTCTGTACATCTATACCTCCACCAGTACCCTAAAATCTTGATTACCCTAGTTATATAAATTTTGAAATTGGATAGATTGACTCCTCCTACTTCATTTTTCTTTTTCAGTATTGTTTTAGCTATCCTATCTCCCTTTCCTTTCTATATAAAATTAAAAATAATCTTGGCTATATCTACAAAAATTCTTGCTGAGATTTTGACAGAATTCATGTTAACTCTACATATTAATTTGGAACATTTACTATGTTATGTTTCCCAATTCACGAACATGGTATATCTCTTAATTCAGTAAAAACTGATTTTTAAAATCAGCATTGTATAATTTTCAACATATAAGTCCTATTAGATTTATATCTAAGTACTTATTTTTTTCTGAGAAATTGTAAGTGTTGTTATATTTTTAATTTTGGCACCCACATATTTATTTGTAGTATATAGTAATACAATAGATTATGGGTTTATCCTTTGTCCTGTGATCTTGTTGAACTCACACATTATTTCTAGGTTGTGTGTGTGTTTCTTGGGATTTTCAAGGTAGAAAATTATGCATCTGCAAATAGGGACAGTTTTAATTTCTTGCTTCAATTCCGTATGCAATTTGTTTTATTTTATTGCTTTATTTCACTGAATAAAACTTCCAGCACTATGTTGAATAAGAACATGAAATATCTTTGCCTTGCTCCTGATATTAAGAGGAAAGAATTCAGTCATCTGCCATTGCGAATTATTTATTTATTTATTTATTTGTTTGTTTGTTTGTTTGTTTAGTAGATGCTTTCTATCAAGATAAGGAAGTAAGGAAGTTCCTTTTATCCTTATTTTTTCTGACACTTTTTTCCCTCATGAATGGTTTGTAAATTTTTGTTAAATGCTTTTCCTGCATCAATCGATATTATCCTGTTGATTTTCTTTAGCCTGAGGACATGGTGGATTATACTGATACATTTTTGACCAACCTTGAATCCTTGGGATAAGCCCCAGTTGGTCATAGTGTAAAATTCTTTGGGTATATTGCTAAATTCTATTTGATAACATTTTAAAAAGAATTTTTATGTTTATATTCATGAAGAATATTGATCTGTAGTTTTCTTTTTTGTACTTTGTCTCATTCTGGTATCAGGGTAATACTAACTTAAGAAAACGAATTATAGTGTTCCCTTGTCCTATTCTCAGTAGCTTATTCTATAGACTTATTCTTAATTCTTTAAATTTTTGAAGAATTATCTAGCGCAACTATCTAAACCTTAAGATTTCATCTTGGGAAATATCTTAATTGTAGATTCAATTTTGTTAATAGTTAAGTGACTATCAAATTATCTATTTTATATGAATGATTTGTGGTAGGTAGTGTTTTTCAAGGAATTGGTCTATTTCATTTAAATGACCAAATTGGTGTAGATAGAATTGTTTGTAGTGTTACTTTTTATGCTTTTGGAGTCTATAGGTAGTTCCTATAGGTTTTCATTTGGTTATTTTTTTTTTTCAGCTCAAAGTATCCATTTTGTTTTATTTATAATGTCTCTTTATTTGCTGAGACTATTTTTTAATTTGTTTCAAGCATGTTTGTAATTGCTCATTGAAGCACTTTTATGATGGCCATTTTGAAATTTTTGTCTGATAATTCTAACATCTCTGCCATCTCACTATTGGCATCTACTGATGTCCCTTTCCATTCAGTTTGAGGTCATCTTGGTTCTTGCTATGACTCATGATCGTCAATGAAAATCTGAACATTTTAGTTAGTATGTTATGAGAATCTGGATCTCATTTAAACTTCCTGTTTACCTGGCTTTGTCAGATACTTTTGTCTGGGAAAGGTGGAGTTAGCCACTACTCATTGCCTGATTCAGGTGGAAGCCTCAGTTCCCTACTCAACATCAATACCTGAGTATGGGGCTGTTACTTCTGGGCAGAGTTTGGAGACCTGTCTTCCCCCGCGCCCCGCCCCCCCCCCCAAACTCCACTGATACCTTCCTGTCCTGGAGTCGTAGGGATGCCTTGTTACCACTCCCTATGTGGCCTCCACTGATAGTGTGATGGTAGTAGAGGGGTTGCCTTGTTACTGCTAGGTGGTGGTAAAAGGTCTCTGACAAAAACCCAGAGGGATGGAGGGTGGTGCCTTGTTACTGCTAAGTGGGAGTGTAAAAAAAAAATAATCCAAGCTCCCCATGTGGTCTCAATTGACACCATGGATGGTTTATTATGAAAACCCTGGCTCCCACTTGGCTGTCTCTGATACCACACAGGTGGGAAGTTAGAATGCCTCCTTATAGTCTGGCAAGGACGGAGATTTAGGGTCTCCACTTGGTCTTCGCTGATCTGGTCAGGGGTGGAAGCACACTTTTTCTCTGAGGTGTTTGGCTGGACTATGGCTATCTACACTAATAAAAGAGAAACATGCAAATTAACCATCACTCCATCACTCCGCTACACCAACCAGCCAATCAGAGCAACTATGCAAATTAACCCAACAAAGATGGCGGTTAATTTGCACATGCAGGTGTGGAGCAAAGACTGAAGACAACTGAAGATGGTGGTGGCCATGGAGCTGGAGCAAGCAGGAGGCTTAGGTTGCTCCTGGCAACAGAGGAAGCCAAGCTTCCCACCTGCCCTTGGGCTCCGCTCAAGGAGGGGCTGGGGTCCTGGGCTCCGCTCAAGGAGTGGCTGGGGGCCTGGGTCACCAAGGGTGACCCAGGTTTCCTGCCAGCCTTGGCCTCCGCTTGAGGACCTGGAAAAAAAAAAAGGAGAGGCTGGGAGCAGCCAGCGCAGAGAATCCAAGCCTTGCTGCTGCAGCCAGACCAAAGGCCTGGGTTCCCGGTGCCGGAGGAAAACCAGTGCCGGCAGCCAGGGGAAGGAAGGCCTATTGAGTGAATCTTTGTGCAGCGGGCCACTAGTCTATATATATTTATATAAAAGGCTAAGTCTCCATCCATCCAACTGTTAGTATGATGCACACTGACCACCAGGGGGCAGATGCTCAATGCAGGAGTTGCCATGACGCACACTAGCCATTTAAAAAGAAATGGCACCTGAGACCTGGCATCCACAAACCAACACTCGGCTTTTCCCAAGTGGGACACAGGCCCCGCCACCACCCCAGAGTGACACCCCACCAAATTACAGCCAATGCTGCCAAGACCCCATGGCGCAAAATGTGGCCCACAGCCCAGTCCAGCCCAGACACAGTAGCTGTGGGCACTGGGTAATGACGTCATGTTGCAACGCCCTGCTTCCTCTCCCTAGCAATTAGCCTCCTTGGAGTTTCTTCAGCCCAGGATCCCAACTGTCTTTATAGCCGGGTGCAAACATTTTACTATTTAACCAAATGTTTGTGAAGCATTTTCCCATGCCTCATCTCATTTGAACCTCACAGAAGTCCTGGAGTAGGTAGATAGGAGACTCCGTAGAATCCTATTTTCTTTTCATTAGCCAGAAAATGGAGATTTAGAAAGTTTAGAAACTTGACCCAACTGAAAAGAAGTAAGAAATGGTGGAACTTGAAAATGACTTCAAGTTTTCTCACTGTGCAGAATATAGTCAAACACTGCTACAGCTAAGTGTTCTCCCTGTGTGATCTTCAATAATAATCTGCTTTGTGTTGATATTTACTGCTGTGTTGCTGACAATTACCTAAAAGAGAAGTTGGGTTGCTTCACTGGGCTGGAAATTTAACTACATTAGAAAGCAGGTCTAATTAAGCAAGTTTATTTTATATCTATAAAAGGCTAAGTTGACTTGCACATGCACAATACATATAAAGCTCTCACTGGTGCCAATCGCACGCATGTGTTTCAGTCTCTCATTGTCCATAGTGAATTTGGTTGACACTTCTATTATAGAGAAAGGGTGAGTAGTGATATTAAAATATTTCTTCTAATTACTAGTAATTTCTTTTCAATATGCACGAATCTGTGCACCAGAACACTAGTTACTATATAAATGTCTAATCACTCTGTTATATACCTGAAACTAATACAATATTGTATGTTAGCTTTAATTGAAAATAAATTTTTAAAAAGTTTTCTATCTTCCTCAACCTTTTCTGATTTCTTTTGGCTAGAGATAGGCTTTTGATGGTGCTTTTTTTTCTTTGTTAATCCTCACCCAAGGATATTTTTCCATTGATTTTAGAGATAGTGGAAGGGAGAGAAGGAAAGAGGTGGTGGGGGGGAGGGAGAGAGGAGAGAGAGAGAGAGAGAGGTGTGTGAAAGAGAAACATGGATTTGTTGCCTCATGCATGTGCCCTTTGCACCCTTGCTGGGAATTTAACTCACAATCTTTCATTGTGGGGCAGCACTATAACCACTGAGCCATGCTAGCCAGGGCAATGGGGCTTCTTTTCATATGCACTCTATGGTTTTCCACATCCCATTTCTCCAGTATCTAGTCTGAGTTAGATGATAAACAAAACAAACAAACAAACAAAAAACCCTAGGAAACTCATTGCTAAGTCATTTGTTTTAGGTCTTGAGGTCCTTGTCAGTCAGCCTTCTCTCTACTTTTGTGGGTCTTTTCAGGTTTGTTTTATATATAATCTTTTAAATTGTACTTACTAGACAAATGAGAACAAATATGTTTACTCAGTTCTCACTGAAGTGGAAGTCTGTGCATTTGTTTTGAAAATACCAATGCCCTTGATAAATCTGTGATAATTGATGGATCATTTGATGGTCAATTATAGGCTGACATTTGGGAACTCAGGGTAAGGATCCCAGGGTGCTGTCTGAGGTACTGGACACTTCTCAAAGTTATCAGACTCAGTGGATGAGAATTTTCCATGTCTTTATCTTATTGCTTCTAATGGCCTGGAACTTTTCCTCTGCTTCCACTTATTCTGGTACCAGCCTCCAATGACTCTTCCCTACCCTATCACACTCAAAATTTTTTAAAAATATATTTTTATTGATTTCAGAGATGAAGAGAAAGGGAGAGGGAGATAGAAACTTCAATGATGAGAGCCAATCATTGATTGGCTACCTCCTGCATGCCCCACACTGGGGGTCAAGCCCGTAACCTGGGCATGTGCCCTGATTGGGAATTGAACCATGGCATCCTGATTCATAGGTCAATGCTCAACCACTATGCCACCCTGACCAGGCTCACACTGAACTTTTAATGATGCATTATGAACCCAATCTTACCTGGACCTTAATATCTGGGTACACATTGGTTATTTTTGTCAATAATTTGTATTTGTTATCACTCTAGCCATCCCCTAGTCTGGCTGGATCCTTGGAAAGTCCAAGCACTGTCATGGTTCTCAATTACTTGTGTCATTGTTACCTGTAGCTACTGATTTGCCCTGTTTGTGGAGCAGTAGAGCAAGTCCTTTGGAAAAATGCAAAGCATAATGGAGACTCTTCCCTCCATATGCTAATAGTTCCAATGGAAACTATAATTAATTTCAACTAAGGGAATTTTTCTGGAACCTTTCACCTATACTGCATTCATTGTTATTTACTTTTAAAGTATAAGGAACAGAAAATAAAATAAATGATTGGCTATTTTGAGTTTTGCTCTTTTCCTTTCTCCTCATTTTTCCCCAGAGAAATAACTGCAAAAACATTTTACTCTGTTCTACTGGGAATATTGAAAGGGGATGATGCAGCCATGGCAGAAAAGACATTTTTCTCTTTGAAGAGAATTTTTTTTTTTCAGAAATAGAAAAAATATAGCAGTCTCTTATTATGAGTTGACCTTGGAGCCAAGAAGTAGTAGTTATTCCCTACATCCATTACATTCCTAATGCAGTAGGTAAAAGGCAGGAAGATTAGTCTGAAATTTTTAGTGACCTCTAAAGAAACTTTGAGCTGACTATCTTTTTCTGATGGTATTTTTACTGGTTGTGTTTTTAGGATTTGATGTTCCCCTCCCCCCCTTCTTAATAAGCTACAGTTTCCGCCTCTTGAGCTTTATGGGAATCTTTTATAGAAATTTTACCTAGCCATCAGTCTATTAATCCTCAAGTATTTAGTTTGTTTCATGGGATTACAGACATTGGAAAAGGCACACTGACCTAAGGATCCTCAAAGGGTGTGGATTCCAGTGAGCTAGCAAAGGGTCCTGAAGGCAGTTCACTTACTCATTCCCTGGTCTGTGCATGATGCCTTACAGGCACTATTTAATTAGGCCCTATGGTTCCTTCAATTATGGATTTAATATACAAATGTTGGTCTCTGTCTTCAAAGTGGAGATATACTCTTTCCACCATATTTAAGGAAATTGTTGAATGACTGGTGAGCTGGGCACATACATTGGGTTGCTCTGTGATTAGCAGTGATGGATTATCCTGATTCATCCTCACCATCTCCAGTCTCCTCTGTATCTGCCATCAAATATTTGTGATAAAAGCCAGACATTGTACCTCTGTGCTTGCACAAATAGCCAGTGTCTGGCATGGACCATTTTCTAACTTGGATGAAGCTAATAGGCCCATATGAGGATTAAATCTATAAGTCACATTTAACTTTGATCAAACCTGCTGACTTAATCAGCACAGCCCAGAAGGCAATCTATGGCAGGAATACATTCATTAGTTCATAAGTAGCTAGTTTTGGTAAGTTTTAATGCTTGACTAGGTCAAAGGAATAAGTTACAGAGCCTGGATTTGATTCTAGATTTTTTGGATTCCACACAACTTTGAAGTGTGAGTTGTTGTACTCTTTAAAATGCTGTTTCAGTCTCTGAACATAGTGAGTGATGAATCACTGAATGAATGATCAACTGTTCTGAATGAGGTTGTTTATTGCACATTGTACATCATGTGCCATGTGCCACTGACCTGCTTAGGGTCTGTGTATGTTCTTCTGAATATTGATATGATGAAGGATATAGCATTTTCTGTCTGCTCTGAGGATATTATAAGTACTAATAAGCTAGCATGTATGAAGAAAAGGTCTATAAGCACACCTTATAATTTGATAACAAGAAAAATCTAAATTAGTGAAAAGTTAGAATAAGCAATTACTTAGAATTTTAGAAATCATATTCAAGAACATTCAGGAATGAAAATAATGATTTATTGAGTGGATTCATCAGTCTTTATTATTGAGTATAAAATAATTCTTAGAAAATTTATATTTACATGAATCATAAGCAAGTAGGCACTGCCCAAGGGCTTAAAAGTAGTTTGTTCTTTTAAGGAATTTGCTGATTCTTTCTGAGATCCTGAGCACATGATGCTACTATTCCTTAGCAAACCCTTTTATATAGCAAAAGAGTAACCCGAAGGTGAGACACATAAATGTCATGGATTTCAAGTGCAAAAGATAGAAATGATTTAGGATGTCCTCTGAGCACCCGTTTCATGTGGTAGAGCAGAGCAGTTGAAGTTACTTGTTCCAATCTTGAAACTGCCCTTAATCATGTGACTGTGGGCAGGTTATCATCTCCAACAACAGGTGTCCTCATTTCTGAAATGGGGAGAATATCAACCACACATATCTCATAAAAGTATGGGGGTACTGAATGAGATAACATATGAAAAGTGCTATGAACAGTACTTACAACATAATAAAGGCTAACTACTTCTGTTATTAACATTATTAACACTATTAGCAAGAAGTAATAAAAAGGATGCTCTTCCCTATGAAAGGTTTGGTTAATAACTGAGTCTTTATCTGTGAGAATCACAAGATGACAAATCCATATAATACCCCTAACTTCTGCCTCTTATATAAGTCAGAAGCAAAGAAATACCAGACTCAGTCCAAAATATGGTTGGGTGGCTCAGCTAACCCTGGGATTTGGTCAGGGATTTAGGATTGCTAAATGACCCATGTCATAGATCTGCAATAAGAGCATTTCAAGACCCTTGCATTTATTCCAGAGTACCCCAAATGTTTGCAGTTGCCTTGAAACCCTGAAGCAGCCAATAAGGAAGGAAGCGAACTGTTTGCAGAAGAAAGAATGCTGGCTTTTACACTGCCTTCTTTTCTCATTGCAATGGGAACTCAGCTTCATAGTGTCCACTCTAGCTGCGGACTCTGATCAAAGTAGTCATTTCAAGGTTGTGGCTAATAGGAGAATAGATACCCCCAGTATTTCCCTGCATAGAGCTCGCGTTCTGGGAATCTTGGGTCCATGTGACTTCCTAAGTCGGTGATTCACAGCAAACAACAGGGAGGTTTGGCATGACACAATCTGCAGATTCAGACACATCCCCTGGGAGAGGACAAGGCTGCCCAGAGTTCCCTTTGCTGGCTAAAGCTCCCAGTGTATGCACAAAGCACCCTGTCCCAGGCCCCAGATGTGTGCAGGTTTCTAATTGCCAGCGCTGCACTAAGATCTGAAGGGTGAGAGAGTTGCAAAATCACGAACACCGAGGGCGGTGTTAGGAAAGCAGCTTCCTGCACACTGTGGTAGGTGTTAGATTATCAATTGCTCCGGGAGAGACACAGGACTGGAGGGCTTAGGGAACGAGGTGGTCCCTCCCTTCACTGCTTCTGCTCCCTGAGGTTGTGCTTTCCCTGAGATATGCACCTGCACTTCCATTTCTGCAGTGAAATTAACTCCAGCTTGGCAGGTAAGTCTTCCAGGTCACCTTTAAAAACAAAAAGGTACGTGAGCTGCGGTGGGGGTGGGCTGTACCCCCTTTTCTTACATAAGACATATTTTATTAGTGCAAAAGTGGTATTTGAAAGCTTAAATGTGGAGCAGAGGCTGGAAACAGCCAGATGAACTACGTGGCCCTGGGGGGAGATGTAGGGGCATGAATGAAAGAAAGGGAAGGGGGCTCAGACATTTTCTCCCTAATTAGTTCCCCATTTTTCTTGGAAATTTTGCCTCTAGGCAGGTGCCTGGCTCTAGAGCAGGGTCTTTGGCATGGATTATAGCTGTGATCTTCCCTGTTTTCCTTTTCTTTTCCTTTTGCTTTTTAGTTACTACTGCATGGGAGCAGGCAGACAAGCAGGGTTGCACGTTGTCAATTCAGGCTGCAGAAGTCAATAAGCAGCCAGACAGGGAGTGAAATTAGAGGAGGCAGCTATAGATTTCTTGGGTTATTTCTTTGAGTTTTTCAGAACTTGTGTGATTCAGGCTTGTCAGATACTATTTTGAGCTGCGCTGAGACAAACACATTCCCTTGGTATCCCAGATGTTCTTTGCAGCCTCCCGATTTCCAGAGGCTACTGCGTTGGCTGTCTTGGGGGCGAGGGGATGTCCAGGCAAGTGATAGGAATGAGGGACTAAGAAATGACAGTGGGGAAAGTGAGTGTCCTACTACACTGGAATTTGTTAGCAATTGTAGTATAACTCTGGAGATAATAATTAGATCGGCTTGAGAAAATGAAGGACTGTGCCTCGTTCAGTTCAGTGTGTGGATCAGAGTGGATACTCAATAGATGCATGTTGATTGAATATTAGTACTAAAAATGTGTACTTTTGGGGTGAGCTCAGATTGATATGCTGGGTCCTGCATGGAAGGACCAGATGGAGTACCAAGAGAGGTTACTATTCATTGGTGGGTAATTTATAAAGAGATGAGTTTTTTTGAATAGTAAATATCCTCAAGTGGAATCATCTGACAGGCATACACAGAACCTGTCTGTGTATCCCAGATGTACTTTGGAATAATCCTAGATTTTATGAGGATAAAGCCTATCATCTATCTATCTATCTATCTATCTATCTATCTATCTATCTATTTATCTATCTATCTATCCATCTACCCATCCATATGCCCATCCATCCATATCTCTCTCCCTCCCTCCCCCCCCCTCATTTATTAAATGCCTTGCTCCAGAAGAATTTCAGGCAGCTTATAAGACAGTCTTAGTGCAAATTAGCATCATAAGAGATAAAAATGAAGAAAGATAAGCCTTCATCCAAAGGTTGATTTCTATAGTTTTACAGTGACTTGGCCTACAGATAAACTGACATGTAAGAGTAACTGCAACTTTTAATGTAAACATTTCTTTCAACCTCCTCTTCTACCAACGTCATATCTGATACTGTGAACATGCAGAGAAGCAGTCAGAGGCTTTGGCCCTGCTCTCTGGGAGTCCTGTGGGGTAGAGCTAGCAAAGGGCAGGTGACAATCACTGGGGGCTGAGTGATACATGGAGGACTCATTGAACATTTTGCCCTCGGGATGTGATAAAGCAAATAGTTGGGTAGGCCTTCTCTGTTCTTTAGGCTGGGCTGCTCTTTGACAGCTACATGGGGCTTTGCTTACTCGCTCTCCCCCTGCTTGACACTGAGACAGGAAGAGTATGGCCTCTCTTCCCATCCTGCTTAATAAAATATTCCATTATTTTCTGGGCTACTAAAATATTCTGTTATTGCTGATCACTTCCTCCTCGGCTCAGTGTGTTTGTCACTGGCCGCAGTTTACATAATAACGACACAGGCTGCCTGCAGCTTGAATTGCCTTTAGAGTTGGTGCTGAGTTGGAGGGGGGTCCGGGGTATGCTGATGAATTCCTGTAGCCGCCAGGGCTGGGAGCCTGGCTGGGAGCCAAGTGCATTGTGGGCAGATGCTTTACATGCTGGGTTGACTTGGCTCAGCTAATATTCCTGGGCTCTGACCTGCAGCTGGGGGAGGGACACAGTCATCCACTCAGCATGCACAAAATTATTGACTTAATGTCACGATGTGTAGGGCATCGAGTTCTTGGCATACTTGTGAGTCAAACTCAGGGGTCCCTTTCCAAGAAGGGTGCTCTGCTGTTCACAAAGCAGGGGCTGTCCTGTTGTCTCATTTGTTTCTTTTGGGAGGGGAAAGAGTTTTATTCCATTTCATGAAATAGGGAACTAAGACTCATGTTTTAAGCACCTTGCCTAAGATTGCACAGCTAGTGAGCAGCTGAATCATGATTGAAACTCTGTTTACTTTGCAGTATGTGCTTGTTCCAAGAACATTGCACATTGTAAGGAAAGGCATGTTCAGGAAAGACTCTTTTATGAGACAAGTTAAGAGCAGGAAAGATTGGTTAGGGAAGGCCCTTCGGGGAGTGGAAATTAAGGAAGGCCTTGCAGGATGAACAGATGAAAAAGAAACCCAAGCCAAACTGGCTTTAACAATGAGGGATTATTGGCTCATTGAAAAGATGAGGTAATATCACCAAGGTCTGGATTTTTTTCTGTTCTCAACTCCTGCTGTATTGGTTTTATCCTCAGGGTCTGCCCTTTGCTGGGACCCTCCCCTCAGCAGCTGTAGGTCCTCCCCCAGCAGTGGGATGACTGCAGGAGTTTCCAGTCCCTACACGGTTCCTAAGCTCACTTTTTTTATTAGACCCAATTGTGGCTGGAAGAAGACAGGATATAACAGGCCATTCACCCAGAGTGCATGGGAGAAACTAGCAGAGAGACAAGTTCCCTGAAGGAAAATCAGGCTGGGAGAAGGGGGACTAGATGCTTGGCAGCCCACCAGCATCCCTTCACAGAGGATTTAGAAAGACAAGAGGAGCAGAAATTAAGCGTGAGCAATGGTGACAACTTGGGGGTGGGGTGGAGTGGTGGTGGTGGTGGTGGTTCTGGGTCAGGAGTTATGATGCCAGCCATGCAACTCTGCTTTTGCTAGCTATGTCTTCCTCTTTTTTTTTTTTTTAAAAAAAATTATTGATTTTTAGAGAGGAAGGTAGAAGGAGAGAGAGATAGAAACTTCAATGAGAGAGAAACATAGATCGACTGCCTCTTATACACCTCCTACTGGGGATTGAGCCCACAACCTGGGCATGTGCCCTGGTAGGGAATCAAACCAGTGACCTCCTGGTGCATGGGATGATGATCAATCCACTGAACCATACTGGCTGGACAACAGCTATGTCTTCTTACCTGCACCTTCTGATCCTAGGACCACAGTGCTGCAGCTTGATATCTCTTCCCTGGACCCCAGGTGGGTCTAGAATAAGGAGGGAGAAATGAATACAGCCATGGAGTGGGGTCATGTTAGTGTTGGTCCTTCCTCAGGTTGCTTCCTAGATTCCCTGTCTCTGCTCTGAGGCTGCACAAAGCCTGCATCTTAATGGCCCATGATGACCATCCTCTCCTATATAACTTGGGTATTAAAGGTTAGCAGCTGCTCAGGGATAAAGCAGGGTACAAGGATACAGAGAAAAGATCTCAGGGATTGGAAGCCAGTCGAATGGTCCTAAGAAGATACAACATTTGTCATTTTATTAACCCTCTACTGACAAATGTCTAGGTTTGTTCAAGGGTCTTATGCATCTAGGAGCACATGCTGAGGTCATGATTAGTAAGCTCTGTGTTTGGCCCACCAAACATAGAGCTTGCATGGTTTTTCTTTCTCAGAGAAGCATCCTGGAGCAATCTTTCATGAGAAAGAATACTATCCTAGGAGGAATCAGGAGACATAAGTTGAGTCTCAGCCTTGAACCTTCTGTTCCTCCTTTGACTTCTTTTTACGAGTTTCTTTAATTTCGGAGCCCCAGTTTTATTTGTGAAAAGGGGGTACAAATTCCTTCCAGGTTTGTGAAGATCAAAAAAGAAAGTAGGCAAGAGCATGCCAGACTGCTAATCAGCCCCCAGCAGAGAGTTTCTTCTCGTCCTTTCTCAGATAGAATTGTTTTACATTTGGGCTTTGTTGTTCTAGCACAGAAACCAGAGTTATGCATTGGAAGGTCCTTGCTGGCCGTGTTTGAGTCAAATGGAGTTAGCAGGAGCAAAGGGCTGCAGAAGCTTCTTGCCAGTTGATAGCATTACAGCCAGAATTTGAGGGGCATTGGGAGTCCTGAGCATAGACTCTGAGACCCATCCTTTGAGCTTTCCTCACCAGTGCTGCATCCCTCTGTGATGCCACACCACACCCAGGTTCTCTTGAGAATAATCCTAGATTCTATTTATTTTCCTCTGTTTTCTGCTGCTCAGCCTCTTCATGCTGCCTTTACGCATCCCATCACTCAACAAAGTCCAATTGATTTTATATTCAGGTCCCTCTTAAATCCCGCCATGCTGCTCATCCCCAACGTTCCAGTGCTGCCTCATCCCTCCTAACTGCTGCTCCTGTGTGTGCAGCATAAAGAGATACTTAACAGATGGTTGTTGAAGGAATGAGGAATGAGATATGAGACAGGTGAAATTTAGTGAGACATTTAGGCTCTGTGTTCTCAAATCTCGCCTGCTTGTGATAGGCATGGGTTGGAATTTCTAGGAATATTTATTGGAAAGAATTAAGTCTTTTTGCCTTCAACTTACCATATGTCTGACGTCACCAATTTCCATTTTATGGAGATGTTTAACAAGTACCTGTCAACCAAGGTACTCGTTTCCACAGGGAAGACCTCCCCAAGTCTTTCCGCATCCCGAGGGAGATGCTATGTCCTTCCCCACTCCTCTGAGATTACATTTTGCCATCCTCACTCAGCCAGCCTCTTGGAAGCCCGACCTAAGCCTGTACAATGCTAGGAGTGCCCCCTTAGCAGCTTGGCAGGGAGGAGAGGCGATTTACTTACCCAATTGAATTACCTGTTTACACTTCTCATCTCCCAAGCATATGTCAGAACAAGAAGATAATGGAAGAAATTGTTAACATGGGATGGAACCAGTGAGTCCACATGCAAGAGAAATTTAGCACATAAAAATGCCATTTTATTTGGTGGTGAATCTATTTTTCCTCAGAATTGCCTTCCTCCCCTCCTTTGCTTTGCAACAAATTTTCCTTATAGTTAGTATCTTTGCTCAAGGTTCTTTCCCTCTGAAAACACCTTGATGGCAGCTCACAACTCTCTACTGGGTTGATGGCAGCCTAGGGACCAAAGAACAAGTCTAGTCTCCAAGTCAGCGGTTGCCAACCTTTCGGACCTCATGGACCAGTAGAGATCCACAGACCACCGGTTGGCGACCGCTGCTATAAGTGCCTCTGAGGAGCTGGCTTTAGGATGCTGCAAGGCAAATATCTGCTCAGAAAATTCTCCTGACTGTAACAGTTCTCATGGCAGGAAGGGGAGAGAATGCCTGGTAGTTCTTATCTCTGCATGTTGTAGGAATGGAGAAACACGTTCAGCCAAAGTCTTAAGTCAGGATGAGGGTGGAGGTTTCTGGTGGAGTGGGATGGGGATTCCACCTCAGATTGAGAGCTGTTTCTGAGTGGCTGTCCCACCCAACTTGCTTGTTTCTCAGCTATTAATAGGAACTATCAAAGTGAGGATGGATGACTTGCCTAAGAATCTCTCCCACAATGCTCTATTTCAAGACTTGAAATTTCATCATTGGAGATCCATTCGTAATACCAGGGGTGAAATATACATACATAAATCTCTTTAAAGCATCCCTGCTAAAGGTCATTCATTCAAGAAATACTTCTGGAGCCAGGTGCTGGGTTGGTTGCTATAAATACAAAGAAAACTAAGTCATATCTTCAACCAAACAGGAGTGAATATTCTGAATGGTAATGTCCATCCTAAGAAGAATGAGCACAGGAGCTAATATAGATAGTGCTGACTCTGTGCCAGGTATTGTTTTATGTGCTCTATATGCTGGAGTCACTGCATTGTCACAATAACTCTGTGAGACTCTTATCCCTATTTTACAGGTCAGGAAACTGGGGCACGGGTCATTCCACACCTTGCCTAATGTCACAGAGCTAATATGTACAAGGCACTGTGAGTGCAGAGAGAAAACGGGCAGGGCTGGGGAGCAGTACACACACCTGAACATCTCTGCTGGTTCTGGGCACACTCTCTCCCTAAATAGCCATGCTTTTTTTTTTTTTGAATTGAGCTTCATCCTCCCCCTTTTCTATAGTTTGGCTATTCCAGTGAAGGTAAAACATTCCTAACATCTTGATATGAACTTTGCATCCAAATATTTGACACCTGAGATGGGCAAGGAGGCAGAGCCTGAAGAGGCAGAGGACACGCGTGGTTTTCCCAGGGCCAGATCTGGTCCAGAAGCTTCAAGGAAGCAGTTAATACAATGACACAGAGGGTGGGAGATTGTCAGGAAGCTAGATCTCAGCTTCTATTTCCATTACACATTGTGACCCTGAGGCCTCTTATACTGATGACACACTATCAGGACTGTTTTCACTATAAGTGACTCAAAACCCAAACCAAAATGCTTTAAGCCAAAAGGGATTTTAGTGGGCTCCAACAGGAGGAAGTATGGAGGTTATTCTGGATTGAGGGACAGCCTGACACAGAGTCTCATGTCATGTAGCGAGGTTTTAAGTTCTTATCTTTCAACTTAGTATACTTCTCTCCTCGCCTCATGATCACAGGATCGATGCAGCAGCTCTAAGCCCTGCTCCGCTTGCTTCTGTCTGAGGTTGGGATGTGGGAGGCTGGCATTGGTATAAGAGCTCTCTTCCTGAATAATCAGAAAAAGAATCCTTGCCTTCTCTTTAATTGATTGCATCCCCTGTTGTTTCACTTGGAAATAATTTCCTCTGTTGACTACCCTTCAGAGTGGTGGTGAGGTTGGGAAGTCAGCAGAGTAGCCTACTGTGGTTATCTAACTCTGAAGGAAGTGTCTCATTTTCTTTGCTTTGCTTGACCACTTTTTGGTTTGTGACCTATAATTTAAACCAAAATATTTGTTATGGGGACAAAACTACATTTTAAGAGTGTTGAAGACATTTTTTTTCTACCTTTGCTTGAAGGCATCACAATGATTATCTTGAGTCAGGCTTCCTAGAAGTAGAGCCTGAGATGAAGATTCTTGTGTATGTGATTTAGGGAGTGACTGCTCCTTAGAGAAACCTCTAAGGAAGTGACGGAGACAATAGGGTAAGAAGCTAAGTGAATATATGGTGTAGCTGAAGTATAGTCCAGCCTGATCCCTTGGGGGAGCTATAGGGTATGATTTGTACCATAAAGCTTGGCTTGTATTGAAGCAAGGGGACTCAACTTTTATTCCCCCAAATCAGTTGGACATTGGCCTTGGTGGTTGGACATTGGCCTCCCGGGCATCTCCAGGTGGTTCACATTGGCCAAAGACAATGTTCCAGAGAAGGATGCAGGTTTGAGCTAGTTGGTAGCCAACACCAGCAGCGATTAGGGGGTGGGTGCACCTGCTAGGTGAAGGGATCTGGCACATGCACCAATAGCATCTACTACAATGTTTGAGGTCTGTGGTTTATCCTTCTCAGATTTATGCTTTTTCTGGGAGTGATTTGGCTAAGCTAAGGGGAGAGAGTGAACTGTGTAACCCAGTGACATCCGAGAAGCCTAAGTACATGTTTCTTGTTGACATCCAAGTGCTGTGTGTGAGGGCAGGGTGGGCAGAGCTGTCTTGACCTTTGGACTTGGAACTGATACACGTGATCTGTGCACCTGGAAAAGTTTTCTGTTCACTTTCTACCTGTTTAAGTGGGCACAATGGCTGCCCAAAAGTGTTTTGACAATTATGAAAGCTTAGAAGTCCACAGTCTTCCATTTGCAAGCTGAAGAATGAGGAAAGATGGCGATGGAGCTCAGTCTGAGGCTGAAGCCCTGAGAACTGGGGGTTGGGTGGGATGGGGCTGGTGGCGTAAGTCTCAATCTCATTCTGAAAGACCTAGAACTAATGTTTGAGGGCAAAAGGTGGATGTCTCATCTTCAGCAAAAAGAATGAATGGGCTCTTCCACCATCTTATTGTTGTACACATGCCTTCTGTGGATTGGATGGTGCCCACCCACAGTGGTGAGGGTGATTCTCTTTATTCAATCTGCTGAATCAGATGCTAATCTCTTCCAAAATCACCCTCATAGACACATCCAGAAGTAATGTTTCAACAGTTATCTAGTCACCCCTGAGCCCTGTCAATTTAACTCACGAAATTAACCATCATAGCAGCCATGTCTGGAAACCATCTCTCATGAAAGTATTCATTCTAGATCTTGCTGTCCTGACAGAGGGAGGCATTTGGGCTCCAGATACTTCCCACAAAGGCTGATACCTTGTGGAGTGGGTTAGTGTTTTTACAGATGACTTCACAGAAGACCTGGGCTGCAGTTGGATCCTGCACCGAAGATGGGAAATTGGCATGAAAGGATAATGAGAGAGAGTCTAGCTACTGTTTTGATTGTTCCCCAATCTGAACCAGGAAAAACTCAGTATGAATTGGAGAGGGGGAGTGGGGACCATGATTTTAACAGTCAAATTGATCTGGAATTGTCAGATGGGTTAATTTAACCCTCAAATGAGGGTGATTTATCCCATGTATTGTAATCAGATAGTCGTCTAAGTTGTTCTCCATGAGCTCCAGTAAATCACTTTTAGTACATATTGAAAGTGACAATATTGTATTTTATCACCGAATTGCTGTCTTACAGTAATAACTAATGCATGTCATCGGCTTTGGCTCCAGTGCTGAATTATACTCACTTGGAAGCTCATAGATCCAGACGGGAGCTGTCACATCCTTTGCTTGGCCATGGCCAGGCTCAAGAGGCTGGTAGGAAAACTCTACTGTTGCAACCTTTGCAGATTAGCCTAGTTCAGAGACACCTATGGTCTTGTAATGTGTAAAAATTTTCTTTAGCAGAATTTGGGTCAATATGAAACTGTATGGGCCTCGTAATTATATTAGGTGAATGATAGTGCTTTTATGACGAAAGGCAAGGATCTTATTTAAAAGAGAAATAAGACTGGCCAGGAATTGGGCTCAAATGATCTCTTACGTGGGCTCCTGTTACAACTTTGTAACTGGTTTTAGCACCAGTCAGCTGAAAACCATCCTTTCAAGCAGACCCCACAGTTATCTTCCTGAGATGCAAGGACAACCATGCCAGCCCCTTGCTTGAAATCATCACAACCTACCATTGCCTATGGGATGTTGTGTACATTCCTTAGCTTAGCCTACAAAGTTCAGCATGATCTGGCTCCTGCCCACCTGTCCAGCCTCATCTTGCACTGCTCCCATCTTGAACTTTCTATTCTACCCACACACACTATGCTCTGCTTTCCCACACCATTGCTCATGTCCTTTTTTTTTGCCTGGATTGTGCTCCCCAAGCTGCCCCACACTGTCCTTCTTTGCCTAACTAACTTCCCTGTTGTAGAAGATGCACCCCAAATATCCCCTCCTATAAGCATTGGCACATGCTCTTAGACTGTGCTCCCAACAGCCCGGGAGTTTCACTCCTCTCATCGTTTCTCTTGTCATATTGCATTATCATTACTTATATATGCCTTTAGCTCTACTGGACAGATGATGAGCTCCTTAAAGGCAGGAACTTTTTACTTATTTCAGAGAGCTAGGGAGAGGGAGAGAGAGATAGAAACATCAATGATGGGAGAGAAACACTGTTTGGTTGCCTCATGCACACACCCCTCTGGGGATCAAGCCAGCAACCTGGGCATGTGCCTTAACCAGAATTGAGCTGTGACCTGGCTCTTAGGTTGATGCTCAACCACTGAGCCACTGTGGCTGGGCAGGAACTTATTTCAATAATGTTGGTATCTCAATCCATCAGCATTTAATTGATTGGCCCAGAGATGCTCAATAAATGTTCGTCGAATTAATGGACTTATGAAAAATACCTCTTTAGGTTGTACAGAAACACAGAAGCAGTGGGGACTTAGAATTTTTGCACTGAATCTGAGTTTCCCTTTCGCTAAGGCCGTGGTCAGCAAACTGTGGCTCGCGAGCCACATGAGGCTCTTTGGCCCCTTGAGTGTGGATCTTCCACAAAATACCACGTGCGGGCGCACACGTACAGTGCAATTGAAACTTCATGGCCCATGCACAGAAGTCAGTATTTTGTGAAAGAGCCGGTATTTTGTGGAAGAGCCACACTCAAGGGGCCAAAGAGTCACATGTGGCTCGCGAGCCACGGTTTGCCCAGCTTCAGTTTGCCGACTACTGTAAGGGATGGGGTTTCCTGTTTTGATGTTTCATACCTAACTTGCAACTAGTGTGATTATTCACTGCACAGGTGATATTTACATGGCTCTGAGACAAAATCCTGGGTGAGGGCACAGAGATATATTAGTGGCAGGGCTTGGAGGTGTTTTTATATTTAGCATTAAGTGAGAAATTAAACAAGTCTTCACACAGATGAATTTAAGTTCTACTATATTTCTGGATGCCTTCTTATGTTAGAAATCATGTTGGATGAACATTGTTGGTGGATTTGGAGATGCCAAATCTCACTGAGGGCCTCAGTCCATTTGCCTTCAGTTTCCTGCTCCCATCCTGCCTTAGAAATAAGGAATCTGTGGGTAAGTCTCTATGGAGTCAGTGGTAGGTGAAGGGAGTACACATTTTCCCATTTCTAGCCAAAGCTCATAAGCTTCTTGAGAAAAGTGTAAGGTGTCTGAGGCCAGAAAGTGGATATTCCCTTTTGTACTGCAAATGTTTTGGAGGGATGAGGGGCACCTGTTGTGTGCAGAGTATTCAATTTATGCTTGTGAGCAGGTGAGATTAAAAAAAAAAGATGAAATGGTGTCATTAGCCCTAAGGTGACCGGGAAGTCTAAGCAGAGAGATAAGGCAGATGAATATAGGAACAATATTTCACAGATTAACTTGGTTGGTTAGTGGATTTTCAAACTTACTGAAATTATAAAATCTACTCATATTTAAAAAACTCTCTAAACCTTTATGACACAGTCAAATTCTCATGATCTTTGCACAGGAAAGGTAATAAAGCAAAGTTTATACCAGTTTGCAACCAGTGATTCACGTCTCTGTATACCAGTGCCAGACTTTTGAAATAAAGTTAAGAGGATGTTATGGGAGGGATGCAATAAAATTTATCCATTCCTGTCATCATTTCTTTACCTAGGTCACCAAGAATCTAATGCGATCATGTCCTTCCTCCAGGTAAAACTTCTTGCTGATCACCTTCTGGTGCTAACACAGTGCCACTCCAGAGTGAGGAGGGAAGAGTAATGTGTAGGCAAAGGAAGAGCTAGGAACTAAATTAAAAATGGATAGTCTCACCTAAAAACTATGAATTTCAAGATCACGCATAGGTTCATCTCAATTTAAGGAATACCCCGTGGACCTGAAATATAATCATTGAATTGCCTGGACTGGCCAGAAGGGCATCGATAGCCGAACTGTTCAGAGTCCCCAGGACAAGGGTTCAGCTTTCACCTGCTCTGGTGACATTGATATTGAGCCAGTGCTGCAGGCAGAACTTCTTGGTCTTATGTCAGGACTTTCCAAATGGGTTCTCAGGAGTGGAGTCTGATGTTGGAGATTGGAGGCGTCAGGAGAGAACACCCTTTACCTCCACAGGCAAAGACTCACCTGTGCGTGGCTGATAGGGAGAGGCAAAAAGGAGAGCCCAGCGTGGGGGAACCCAGTACTCCCACCTCCAGATATTAATTATCCTTAGGAAATGCAATTCCATTTATATGCTATACTTGCTTCATTCAAAATAGTGACCAGTTAAAATAATCCTACAGGCCCAACAAGAAAGACATAAAGAGTTAAATTATGATGTCTGATATCTGGAATATTAACATGAATATTGTTAATAGTTAAATATAGATAGAATATTTCTTTCCATAAAATGTGAGCTTGGTTTTTAAAAGTATCTCTATCCATCCCTAGAAAAAAGTCTCTGAAGAAACACATTTTTAAGTGGTCTTCTCTGGGTACCAGGTGATATGAACCTTTCTGGCCAAGTGTTTTTCTATAATGGCATAGTATTAATTTTCTAACCATAAGACAACAAATGAACAGCAGCTGTTTCTACTGTGGCATGTTAACCCCATGCAGAATTGCAGCAGGGGCAGGATGGAGGGCTGAGCCTTGGATGCTCCATTTATTAGGTGTTTTATGGAGAATAAGTCTTAGCTTCCAGCTCTAGGGTGAACAAGAGGCCTTGTCTCCAGGCCACTGGAGAGTGTGAAGAATGTCTTGTGCCTTCTGAAAGGAAAGGTCCATAGCCAGCCTTGGCCCTGCCAGTACCAGTCCCTTTTCCCTGAGGTACTGTCTTTTCATCCTCTAGGTCTTGGCTCAACTGGGGCCTCCCAGGTAATCTTTCGTATTCTGGGGTCCAGAGTCCTCTTTGAATGTCCTTGGAGCACTTCAGAACTCTTATCACTGCAACTTTATATCCAGGCTTGAGCTTATCAGATGGATGTGTGGTACCTGCTCTGAATCATGTTTTATCATTTTGACTACCCCCTGTTTCCGGCATATAGTAGATTCTCACAGATGTTTGTTAAATTAATAAATAAGCTCTTCAGTGCAAGGATTTTGAATCAGCTAGTGGTGAGACCTAATATTTTGAGGTATATTGGCGGGACAATAGTATTCATTGAAAGAAAACTTCCTAGGAGAGTCACTATGTCACTTTTTTTCTAGGAAAGAGTATATTACTAGTATGATTCAATACACAGAGAGCCCAGGCTCTGCATCCTGACCTGGGTCAATTGATCAGGAAACCAATCAACACCTCTTTATTCAGTGCAGACCATGTGCCCAGCACAGTGCTAGAGGCACTAGAACTTTGTGTAGTAGCTTTGTCTCCTTTCTTCAGTTTGTGAAATGGGGTTGTTAAGACTTGCAGAAGTCAGAAGGAGGGGAGGAACAGGGGAGGAAACTGGTGGATGTTGACATTAATGTTTACAATGAAAGGCCAATGGCATTTGAACAGCAGCATTTTCACGGTGAGGTCCAACATCCTGCAATCCAGAATCAACCTTCTTCAAGAAAGATGTGGACAGGAAAATGCCTCTAATAATTAATTACGGCAAAGGTGTCATCTTAAAAACAAACAAAAATCATAAGACACCTACCTGAACTTGGAAGCGTGAAATAAAAACGCAAACTGTTCCCAAGTGGAACAATTTTGGCATTAGCAGCTCTGAGTTGTGTTGGCTTAGCAGGTTTCTGCCTTTCAGAGGTGGAGGGGTTGGGGGGAAGGTTTGGTCCAGCTTAATTAGCATCTCCCTCTTAAAATGTTACAAAATAGCTACCTTGACATGTTGCTCTCTAAAAATGCAAAAGCAAAATTTCTCCTCGATCACATTTATATGGAGACCAAGGACAGGAAAAGAAGACATGGGCTGTTAGGAGGAAAATGGACTTGGGCTCTGCTTACATTCAGGTGCCAAAACCAACTGCTCATTTTCAGCCTCTGGACTAATATTTTCTTCCATTTGTGGCATCTGACTGAAGTTTACATTTAGAGGGATAAGCAAATTACCCCACACTCATAGCCTTCTGGGAGCTCTTTATACAGCACCCACACACATTGTTTGGGAAGTTTGAATAGAATTGTCTTCATGGGCCTCATGGATGTAGAATTTGTAATAATCGGGTCCTTGGATGGGCTATAATTTGTCTACATCATGGAAATGGAGAGTCTGGGGCAGTAAAGGAGATGTTTGTTGAGTAAAACTAAAGACCGATAGACTGTTTGCAAGCCTAGAAGCCCTAGTTACAGCTGATTTTTATCTCCTGGTGCAAACATTTATAGGTTTGCCAAGACCTCTTGCTTGCTCCCTGCCTCCATGTAGTCATTTTCTGTGCCAGACCATAATAAGTGTGCACGTGTTCTTAAGTGTCCTTTAGTGCCCACTTCATTAGTGCAATCCAGTTAGGGCCTGTAAGCAAGGGTTCAACAGTATTATTGTTGGAGAACCAGGAGTACTAGCAGCAAGAGGAAGGCTTTATACTTGAGGAAATATATTCCCTCTAGGATCATGAATACATGAACAAGCATGTACATACAAGTCAGGCCAGGAGGTCAGAGCATCCATAGTGAATTCTAGGAAAGGTGATTCATAGTGTAGGTTCAAGGAAGAGGTACATCCATGGGGGCTCTTGAACAAACGGACGATGGCCCCTCTTTGGGTGAGGGGTTCTGGTGCTGCCCTGTTGGGGATGGAGCTTTCTTCTCCCAGGTTTTATCTCCTGAATTTTTGCTACCATCTGGTCATTTTGCTACCATGTTGTCATTGCCTCTGTCCTACAGGGGACACTCTCTAGGAAAGTCTGTCTAGATGTCTTCTTTCCTTGTCAATCTTATCTGTCTGTTCTGAGATTGGGTCTCATGTTTGCCCTGGACCCTAGGCCTTTTCTCTTTACATCTCTAGTGTGAAGCCTCTTCAGCACTAGGGCTTGTACTCTTCTCTTCATCCTCGTGGGCCCCAAAAGGATTCAGAAAGTGCCTGGACAAACTGTTGGAAGAAAGTTCCCATTGTCCTGCCACTGTGGGTTTTGATCATTTCTTTCAGTAAACAGTTTAGTTTAATTATTTATGGAAGGACATTCATAGTGCATGAGGAACTGTCCTAAAGAACATTTATCACGGAATCAGCCTTCGTAATCTGAGACATCCCCAGGGCAAAAGCAACGTAGCTGGGCTGGTGATTCAGGTGTTACGTATGAAGAGAAGCAAGATGAGACATCTTGCATTGGTCAGGTTTGAATCATGGTGGTTGACTCAATAAATGAGCCTAGAATATGCAGGAGGTATAAAGTCTTCATGCTGCCTTAATACTCCCAACAACACAATGGGGTTCTTACTGCTATTATCATCATTCTACAACAGGGAAACGGAGGCATGGAGAAATTAAACTGCCTTGCCCAAAGTTTCTAGGATAAAAAGGTGGAGTAGAGTTTAGATTTGGAAAGAGGCAGTCTGATTCCATGACTGTTCTTGACACTCTGGAATCTTGTGTATAAGCTGGTCCCTTGGTTGCTCACTGTCTCATGTCCCTGGCCTCTCTGATCATTGCCAGCTTCCTGGAGCTGGATCTACTGATTGGCCTGAACAGCAGACCCAGAAGTTTATCAGGAGTCTCATCATGATGAGTTGGCAGGACTGGAAGAAGATGTCTTTATCAAATAGACCTAGTATCTAATGTGCCTAGGATGAGCTAGCCTGCTTATGCCACTTCCTTGATCTTGACTTAGCCAGGCTACTTACTTTTTAAAAGTCTCATTTGTAGAGTAACAGTAGCCTCTACCTGATAAATGGGTTGTGAGGATTAAAGAGAGGAGGGAGTACATGGAAGGTACTTGGTAAACAGTTAAGTGTTAGTAATATTTATAAATTTTAGCTGAGACCTTTTAGCTCCTTGTAGTATGGCCCAGAAATCCAAGTTACCCTGGGGTAATGTTTCCCACATTCCAGCATCTGTTGGGGTGATCTGGGGTGAAGGTGTTAAAAATGTAGCTTCCCAGATTCCACCCCAGGTGTTTCAGGTTGGACCAGTTGATGCTGATGCCAAGGTCCAGGGACCACCTCAGAGAAACTGGCTCAGAGGCCAGCAGAGCCCTTGTTCTGACCCTTGACCAGACCCTGCACATTTCTGCAGTCTCTTCTTACCCCAAAAGGTAAGTGTTAGAAACATTCTTGGCAAAGCCATCTACTAAGGGCTTTATAAGGTCAATGACATAATTTCATTATTGCAGAAACAACCTTCAAAAATAATGTATTTTCTCTCCTCCCCCATTTCCCATCTTGGCTCCCTGTCCCTCCTCCTCCGTCCAGCTTCTATTTTCACCACAGTCTGTGGCATTTTTGAACTTCAGGGCTCCTGTCTGGCTCATTATTTATCTAGCTGAGGAACTGCAGCACCTAATTAATAGGAAATTAGCTGTGAATGTAACATTTGGCCCATAGTCAAGGCCCAAGAAGTTATAAATATACATCATGTGAGAGGCCTGCTCCTGATTCCTGGCAGCCCCAGAAGGGCACTTCCTGTGTGTTCCAGGAAGCAATGTCTGGGGTCATGGGCAGCGGGGGGCTGGGCTGTGCCTGCCCTGAGGCCAATGAGCTTCAGCCTTGGGAGCAAGGGTCCATCTGCTTCATCTCATTTCCCAGACAGCACACTTAATTTCCCCCAAGTTAAATGTTTCTCCAAAGGCCAGGCCAGAGAGGAAGCAGAAAGGAAGTTGGAACAGGGGCTGAGGAGGACTTGGAGGAGGACTCTGGGGCCCGCTATTGGGGCCTGTTATAGGGTATCCCAAGCATGATTCCTTCATAGACTCTGCAGGTCTGCTGTTCTTCCAGACACTTCCATTTGGCTTCTCGCAGAGGCATGTGAGTTCCAAGTTCACATAATACCCTGATAGTGGGGACTTTGTGTGGTGAAGGCAGTGCTACTACCAACCACAAATCACAGACCATGGATGGAGGCCCAGAGGGTTGAACATCTTGCAAGAGGGCAGAGCTGGGTTTTGAAACAATTTTTTAACTCCAAGTTTGGTGCTTTTTGCAGGACCTCAGAATTGCCTAACAGAAGGGGGGTCAGTCTGGGAGGAGAACATTATTTTTAAAAGCATCAGTGAGGAGAGGATTGAGGGGTTGGGGGAGGAACAAAAAGTCAAGAGCAAGGGAAGGGCACCACTAGGTGGTTTTGCAGGGAGGCAGAAGGTGGCCCAGGAGTCTAGGTTCACCTGATTTAAGTTATCTCACTTTTTATTTTTCTCAACTTCCTGGGCAGGGAAATAGAAATTTAGCAACCTGTCTTTTCTCTAATGAGAGTTAAAAATCTGCTAATAAAAGGACCTGTTCAAATTCTAAGTCTGTTTGTTATGAGGCAAACCATGGCGGGGGGAAAGGGAAGGGAGATACTGGGTTCCCTAGCAAAGCTGGCAAGACCAGGAGGAGAAGCCAGGCCGACTACATTAGGGAACAGAAAGCCCCAGTATGTGCAGTCCTGGCCAGTTTTATTTAAGAGATTGATTGAAGCTTCTTTAACACAGGCTTCTACCTGAGAGCCATATAATGAACTGGCATTTATGTCTCTGGAAAGAGGTTTCTGAAAGAGGAGAAAAATAGAAAAGCAATTGCATCTTGGGCTGGTCTCAGAAGGGGCTGCTGGGAGGAGGGAAGTAATCCATTGATGATGTCACAAAGCAGAAGACAGACAGGGAGGCTGCATGTCGCTGAGGCTGAGAGAGGGCAGAGTCTCCCCTGGAAGGAAAGATGGCCTCCATCTTCGCATGGGGATGGGAGATATAAATCAGAGCCTGGCAGAGAACACAGGTATTACCAATGCGCTGAAAAAATGATAATACATCTTCCTCTTCCCACCTCCATCCCCTAGCCAAGGGTATTTCCTGACACCCCCCCCCCCCCCACTGAGGAAGAGATCATCCTGGTTTCTTACACTTGGGGAGATGCTACTAAGTCTTTATCATCAGTCAGAGCTTTGGCGCAAAATGGCTTTGCAGTCAGGAGTTGAGTTCAAGCATCACACCCTCCACTTAGGAGTTTCCTCACGTCAATATGCCCTCATTTTTCTTATTGTGTTAAAAATATGGGCAGATATCTATTTGAGAGAATTTAATGAGCTAATAGTCAACACAACTAATATAGCATATGACACACAGTTGAGTCTCAAGGATAATTATTGCCATTATCGCAATGTAAGCAGCAGAATCAAGAATAGCATTGGTACTTGGTTGTCACTCACTTTCTGTTCTCCTTTTCAAGGTCAGCAATGACATTAAGAAAAAATCTTTGGCCCTGACCGGTTTGGCTCAGTGGATAGAGCGTCAGCCTGTGGACTCAAGGGTCCCAGGTTCGACTCCGGTTAAGGGCATGTACCTTGGTTGCGGGCACATCCCCAGTAGGGAGTGTGCAGGAGGCAGCTGGTCAATGTTTCTCTCTCATCGATGTTTCTAACTCTCTATCCCTCTCCCTTCCTCTGTAAAAAATCAATAAAAAATATATTTAAAAAAGAAGAAAAAAAGAAAAAATGTTTGACATTGTGTCTCCCCCATCAAATTTCACCCACCTACAACCAATCCTAAACCACAAAGTCAACCCTTACCCTATTCCAAACTGTATTAGTCAGGGCTCTCCAGAGAATAGAACCAATACAATCCTATCTAATAAAAGAGAAACATGGTAATTAGCTGTACCTCTGCTACCCTTCCCATTGGCTAATCAGGGCAATATGCAAATTAACTGACAGCCAAGATGGCGGCCGGCAGCCAGGCAGCTTGAAGCGAACATGAGGCTTGCTTGCTTCAGTGATGGAGGACTCCAACGTTCCCCGCCTGCCGCTGCCGGCCTCTGAGCTTGCAGTTTGAAACATTGTTACAAATATAGAAGCTAAACAAAACCCCAGAAACCTGCTTTCAGCCAGCCGGGATCTCAGAGCTGGAGTTGAAACAGTGTTTCGATTATAGAACCCAAACAAACCAGATACCTGCTTTCAGCAGCGGAGGCCTCAGAGCTAAAGCTGGCCCAGAATAAAAAAAAAGAAAAAAAGGGGCGGTTGGGAGCTTCAGTCACCTGCCAGCCTGAAAACAGCCCTCAGCCCCTCACCCAGACTGGCCAGGCACCCCAGTGGGGACCCCCACCCTGATCCAGGACACCCTTCAGGGCAAACCAGCCAGCTCCCACCCATGCACCAGGCCTCTATCCTATATAGTAAAAGGGTAATATGCCTCCCGGCACTGGGATCAGCATGACAGGGGACAGAGCCCAAACACCCTGATCGCCCTGCGGCTCTGTGTGTGACAGGGGGCGGGGCCACAACCTCCCTATCGGCCCTGTTCTGTTCGTGACGGGAAGGCACCCCAACCCCCTGATCAGCCCTGCTCTGTGCCTGATAGGGGGGAGCTCCCCAACCCCCTGATCGCCCTGCGGCTCTGTGTGTGACCGGCTGCGGTGCCCCAACCCCCTGATTGGCCCTGCTCTGTGTGTGACAGGGTGCGGCGCCCCAACCCTCCCCCCCCCCCAATGGGCCCTGCTCTGTGTGTGACGGGGTAGAGCCATAACCTCCCCATCGACCCTGCCTTGAGTGTGAGAGGGGCGGTGCCCCAACCCCCCAATCGGCCCTACCCTGAGCATGACTGAGGGTGGCATCGCAACCTCCCGATCTGCCCTGCTCTGTGCATGACAGGAGGCGGCGCCCCAACTCCCCAATTGGCCCTGCTCGGAGCCCGACCAGCAGCTGCACCTAGGGATTGGGCCTGCCCTCTGCCACCCAGGAGCAGGCCTAAGCCAGCAGGTCGTTATCTCCCGAGGGGTCCCAGAGTGTGAGAGGGCACAGGCTGGACTGAGGGGCCCCCCTCCCCACCGAGTGCAAAAATGTTTGTGCACCGGGCCTCTAGTGTGTATATAAAGAAAAGAATAAGGGATTTGGCTCATGTGATTTTAGAGGCTGGCAAGACCCAGATGTGCAGGGTGAGCTGGCAAGATGGAGACCTCAGAGAACTGATGGTGCACCTCCAGTCTCCATCTGCAGGCCTGGGATCCAGGTGAGCCAATGGTGCAGTTTTAGTCTGAAGACAGGCAGACTCCATAACCAGGAAAAGCTGATGTTTCTGTTAGAGTATGAAGATAGGAGAAACAAAACAAAACAAAACAAAATGCTGATGTTCTTGTTCAAAGGCCATCGAGCAAGAAAGGTTCTCTCTTACTTGGGGAAAGATCAACCTTTTTGTTTTATTCAGTCCTTCAATTGATTGTATGGGGCCCACCCACATTAGGAAAGGCAATTTGTTTTATCCACTCTATCAACTTAAAGGTTAATCTCACCCCAAATCATCCTAACAGAAATATTCAGAATCATGTTTGAGCAACTGTCTGGATACTGTAGGACCCAGTTAAGTTGACACATAAAATTAACCATTATATCAATCTTATCCCAAACCCTAACCCCAAATCTTATTCCAAGCCCAAGGCCATACCCAACTCCACCTTAGTAACTACTATTAAGTGTTGCTAGGCAATCTTAGTACCGCAGTTGTCTTCTTTGTAATAGGAATACAAATCCTATCCTAACTGCCAAAACTTGCTTATATGTGTGATGCATTCACACACCATAAAGAAATGTAACTTGATAATGTATCTCTGGAATATGGAATTGAAAGGGAAAAGAGATTGGAAAATAGATTCTCACTCAGATAGTAATCCAGTATGATTAATATCAGTCTTTGGCATGGGGAACTGCTCAGATACACAGAAAGACTTTCCTTTATTCGTGTCCATTTCTGCCCCAATTTCTTGGCTAACCCCTATTTTATTAGGGTCCATGTGACATTGGGATGGCCAGGGATGGAGGCATGGGCACAACACTTTGAAGTTATTTTTTTGAGAAGAATATAGGTTTACAGACCACTTTGAGATAAAAAAATATGTTGTCAATATTTCCACTCACATAGTTCACTTAGGTTTCTGCAAGATTCTTCTCTCAGATTTACTCCACATGATAAAAAAGGAAGCTTCCTAGTTTTTAGAAATATTCCTGTAGAATCAATGATGGTTAGAACTGAAAGGGTTGATTATCTAGCCTAATGGTTCTCACCTTTAAAATCACTGATACCTGGGTCTCATACCAATTGGTCCATCTCTGGGGATGAGCCCTGGGTAGTGGTATTTTTAGAAGTATACTTATAGCACAACGACTGCCAAGTGTTTCTACCAATCTAGCCCAAACCCTTAATGTTATAGATAAAAAAGTAAGGCTCAAAGAATGAAGTGACTTTCATAAAATATTTCTAGGGGCAAAGCAGTATCCAAAGCCTCATAACTTCTAGTCCAGTGCTCTTGTCAGAACACCATACTTTGATCCTCGCTTATCCTCAGATTTGTAGCCAAAGAACAAAGAATCATCGAGGACCATCTTAGGACCCTCACAGTGATCTGTACTCCAGCTCAGTCCATGGTGACTCTTCTTGCCACACCAGCTTAAAGGCTTTCATTCCTCTGGGCCGGATTCTTGTGTTCAGAGAGGTAGAGCCACTATGGTGGCAACGATTCCCTGCTAAACCATTTGGAACAATAAATAAATAAATCCAAATCCACCAACCTTGACCTAACAGCCAAAGATGGTGCTCATTTGGAACTGACCTTGTAGAGATGGATTGCAACTTTGGAGAGTTGATTTTGTTGTGCCTTCTGGGCATGTAGTGTTCATGTTCACCAAGGAGAGTTCTGGGAAGTGTAGGTCCAGTGCTGTTAGCATCTGCTTCATTCTCCTTTGTGTTCAACTCCCTTCTTTTCTAATTTTTAAAAGGCTTTTAGAATTTTAGTAAACTTATGCTAAATAGAGTTTATTTTAAAATAGGTGGCTGAAATCCACCATAAATCCTGATTTGATGAATTTAGGATGATGTGACACTTGGAAAATTATGACAATTGAGTCCTGGAACACTGGTGGGATTTTAGACAAAAATAAGTGTCAATCATGTGGGCAAGGAAACATCATGAGTAAAGCTGAAGGAGAGGGAAAGGGTGTATATGGGGATAAGTTTGTTTTCATATGGTAGGCAGGGGAGAACCATCTGAACATTTTAAGTTTAGACCTCATGGATGCTTAAGAGTTGAAATGGGCTTTATAGATTATTTGGTCTACTTCTTCATTTCATACATTAGAAAATATTATTATTATTAATAATAATGGCAGCAATATTTAACCTTAACTCTCATTGCCTTTTTGTAGGTAGTTACTGAGCAGTATGGTTTTCAAAGATTTGCTCCTTTACATGTTTTCTTACAATATCTTTTGGATATAAGTGTTATTATCATGCCCACTGTGCAGATGAAGAAACTAAGGCTCAGCAGTCAGTATAAGCTAGTAAGGGGCAGAGCTGGGATTTGAACCCAATGCTATAACCTTTCCACTGCCAGGATTCTACCTTGGGTGTTCAGAGAGAGTGATTGTATCATTATGGGGAGGGAAGAAGAGATGATGCATTCATCCTGGATGTGTTTAGTTTGAGGTGCTCATGAGAACTCTAGGTGAGGTGAGTTTGGAGCTTGGGGAAGGAGTAATATGAAAGAAAAGGAGTTTATTTCTGGGAGTTACATCCTAAGGTTAGCACATGCAGAACACCAATCAGGTTGATTCGTCCTGTGGAATTTCCATATGGGAATTGTAGCAGCTCATCCACAGGTTGTTCCTGGTATATATACAATTTGCCAGACCCATCTTCCTAAGCTGCTCTTAGGGTTTTCTTTTGTTGACATGTCTTGGCTCCTCACTCCTCCATGTGTGCCTGTAGCATTGTCTCCATAGTTCTGAGGGGACTTCGCCACTGGCTGTCCCATTGCTGGCTGCCAAGATGTGCCTCTGAGAGGTATCAAATTTTTCGGCATTGGGTGGAATAAGCATTCCTGATGCTATGACCCCAACAGAGGAAAAAATCTCAGTTGTGGGGAGACCTGAAAATTGTGAACATGTGCATGGGGGAGGACATTATTCTTTCTGACAGGTAAAAAGACCAGAGGGAAACAGGGAGCTTGTAGATGCCATCTTCATGCTCACATGGCATTGTCTCTGTACGCATGCTTGTGTACAAATCCCCCCTCTTCATAAGGACACCAATCTTTTGGATTTGGGCCCAGCCTAAAGACCTTTCATAACCAATTACATCTGCAACAATCTTTTTCCAAATAAAATCACATTCTGGGATACTGGGGGTTAAGACTTCCACATATGAATTTGGGGGGGACCCAATTCAAGCCATAACACCATCTAACGTACCATAATCATGGCTGTGGTATCTTGTCCACAGATTCTTCCTACCCTCACAGGGAATGGGGATTAGATAAGGGCAAAGGTCATACCTAGAAATTGGCTTGTCACTGAGGCCCTGAACCAGGGAGCCAGTCGGTGGTGGAGGAGGAGGATAGCCACTGGAGGCCTTGGTGGGAGTAGCTTCCTTAGAGTGGAGAGAGTGAAGGCCTTGGCTAATGGGCTGTGAATGAACGGGAGTGAGGAAAAGGCAGAGACCACCACCCTCTGAAAGCTGCTGTGACCAAGAAGAAGACAAATGGTAAGAGGAGAGGAAAACAGGCTTGATTAACAGTTTCACTCAAATGTAAGCACCCTGGGCCTGTTTGTTTGTTGTCTAGAAATAGAGAGGGACTTGTGTCTGGCTAAAGCCTGCCGCAATTCCTGGCTCTCCACAATCCCCTTCTATGGAAAGTTGACTTATTACTCTGTAGGGGATTTTGTAGAACTCCACAGGTTATTAAATGGCCTTTGCAAATAGATATGTGTGAAATCTCGCTGAGTTATAGTTACTTTGGAGACCCATGTTTGCTTGCTTGTGGTCTGGTAAATCTCAGTTTTAATATCACAGGAATGCATTTCTATTTGGTCTCCACTTTTCTGATTCTTTTCACATTTTATATGATTCTCTTGGAAGGAAAGTGTTGATAGAACTTAACAGTAGTTCTAGCTGCTATTGGTTGAGAAGTGTTGCATGTTATTTCTCATCCCCCTTCTATTTCACATGTGGGGAAACTGAGTCTCAGGAGGGCTTTAGGGCTGTGGCCAAAGTTACAGATCTAGTAAGTGGTGATGCTCACATTCCTCCAGCTTAGTCACTTCAGTCACATCAAACCCTCTTTTCCAAAGTTCTGAAAGTTTCTCTTTTTGAAAAAATCCACTATTTCTCCAGGATGCACTGACAGCAGCAAATGTTCTGTGAAAAAAAACAACAACCCTGCTCATCTTCTATTCTCCTCCTGGTCCCAAACTCCTGGGCTTCCAGCTCAGCTATTTGAGAAATTACTCAAGGACAAATTTTCATCTTCACCGGAAATAATTCATTGCTGAGCAATGAACAACATAGTGACATTTCAGCCAGTGTGACATGTCACAAACGAAGGTCACAAATGCCACTGCCCAGGGGTCTGTGATGGACATGGTGCCTGAGGCACAACATCCCAATTGCTTCTCTTTCTGGATACATTCCATCATGAAAGGGTTTGCAAGGCTCCATCTGCTGACATACTACAGTCCATCTCCCCAATGGGGGTCTGTCCTCATTTCCAAGGAGAGAGTGGATGTTAGAAGGAATTTTAAAGGAGCACGACAGGAGGAAGAACCTGGAGAAGTTGGAATTCAGGCTCATGGAGTGGAGAAACAGCAGGCATGGCCACCACCTTTGCAGGTTGAGAAGCAATGGATTGTGCCAACGGTGAGCTTCCTTTGGGGAAAGCTATGAAGAGAAAGTCATGGGTTGACTGGACTCTGGGGGAAGTGTAGGAGTTTATCAGATGAGTGGGAAGTACTAGTAAAGGGGAGAAGAGATGGGCATCTTGGGTATGGGCAAGATAAAAAGGTCTAAATGTTAATGCTTTTTGTGCCATGTGGCCCAAGTATAAATGATCCTATTAATAATGATACTAATGACCCCATCATACTAAATACACGCACTTATATATTACCGACTGTAGACCAGGGTGCATTAGTCATTTTCTAAGTACATTAATTATATTAACTCATTTTCCTCAAAGCAGCCATATGAGGTGGGTGTTATTCTTATCCTTGTTTTACAGATGAGGTGACTGAGGCATAGGGAGGCAAGTCATCACTCCAAAGGACTGGCAGAGTCATGATTGTATTCCAGCAATCTGCCTCTGGAGCAGGGCTATCCACTGGGATTTTATATAATGGTGGAAATGTTCTAAATCTGGGCTTCTGGGCCAGTAGTCACTGATATGTGGCTGGTGAGACTGTCCCACAGAAAACTGGTCACCTGCCCAAATATCTACCAAGGTGGGTGATGACATAATGTCTGAAGTGGCCTGGTGTAAGACAACAGGAGTTAAGCCTCATTTATTACAGCCAATCTACTACCTGCCCAATCCACGGCCTTTGAAAATACTTTGTCAGCCAAACAGTACTGCCCCATGCCCTTAGCCTTAGCTTGTCTTCAGGTGTGAGCATCCTGAGGGCCCTTGGAGCATGTAGCATATGCTAAAAGATAAGGGCACCAAGGCTCACCCCCTGAGGGACAAGGTTTAAGGGCCAGGATGAGGAACTAGTGAAAGAGGCAGAGGGAACATTGAAAAAAGGGAGGGAACAAGGGTAGAGCAGCATTCAGGAGGGCAAGAGAAGGCAGGGGTTTAGTCAGGGGGTTGTCGGCAATGCCACATGCCATCACAAGCTCAAGCTGAAGCCTGGAGAGAGGTCCGGGGACAGACCTGACAAACTGGATGTGTTTGGTGCCTTTTGCCACCAGAAGAGTGATGGGGAATGAGAGCCGGGGGGGGGCGGGGGGGGAGTGTGTGTGTGAATGAAATTAAGGAAGATCAGTTACTCCTCTTCAGAGGAAAGGGGAGAGAGGCTGCTGGCTTGTGGGTGAGACATGGTTGTCAGAGGGTTGTTTGTAGGATGAGTAAGGCTTGATCACATTTGTAGGAAGAGGGGACCTGGAGAAGGATCTGAAGGTGGCAAAAAGAAGAGATTTTTTTTAAATCAAAACATCAGAGGAGAGAAGGGGAGATTGTATCTTAGAAAACATTGGGGTACTTATTTTGGGGGGGAATAGGAGGAAAAGTAGAGAAGTGCTTAGAGGTGGGAGCAAGAATTCATAACTGGAATTCTTGGAAGTGTAACCTAGTTAGTTAAAAATGTGGGCATTTATAAGGAAAAAGGATAAACATGGTAATGTCTTCAGCACTTTGAATGCCTCCTCCTCTGAGCTGGGCATTGTCTAGTGTTCTTCAGGAATTCACTTTCTGAATCTAAGAAGTAAATACAATTGGCCCACAGAGAGAAGTTAATTGACTGTGGTCATATAACTAGTAAGTAGTGGAACTGGGATTTGACCCCAGGAAGTCTGAGTTCAGTGTGATCCCTTAACAGCAACACTGTGATAAAAAGGCAGTGATAATGATGACCTGCATTCACATAGTAATTTTAAAAAGCACCTTCTTACCCTGACTGGTGTGGCTCAGGTGGTTGGACCCTCATCCCGTACATCAAAAGGTTGTGGGTTTGATCCCTTATCGGGGTGCATATAGGAGGAAACCAATCAATGTTTCACTCTCATATCAATGTTTTTATCTCTCTCCCTCTCCCTCCCTTTCTCTCTAAAACCTATAAAAACACATACTCAGGTGAGAATTTTAAAAAAGACACCTTCTTCCCATGTTACAGGTGAGAAAAGCAAGGCAGAGTTTGCCCAATTTGTCACATACCAGGATAGGATCAGAGCTAGAATGGGAATCTCTTGATTTCAAGTTCAGTTCTCTTTCTCAGGAAGTCAATGCTCCTACACAGTTGGGTTGTGGAGTAAATTGTATTGCATTTCTTAGCCATCTCATTCCCTCTCTCCCTGCTTCCATCCCAACCCCCAATACCCCTACTCCCACCCTAACCCCAATCTTGAAATGCCAGCACCTGCTCCCTCCTTTCAGCTCCCTCCTGTCCTGGCTGGCTACCACTGCCCTGCTCAAGCAGGAGGGCCCATGCACACAGGCAGTGGATGGAAGGCCACATTTGTTTTGCTTTTATTGTTAAATAATATAAATCTCTTGGCTGCACCACCTGCCGGGACGTGAGTTGTGTGTCTTCCCTCACAGTTGCTAATGAGACAGTTAATCATTTGTTTATTCTGGATGAAGAGAGGTGGTGGCTGTATCTCTCCAACCAGACAGGGTTTCTGGGGACCCTCCTGCCTGCCAGGCTCATGAGTCACCCACAGTTCCAGCACAACCCCACCCAGCAGCCCCCAGGCCTCCTTCCCCAAGGCCCTGGCCAGACTGCTTTTGAGAATTATTATTACTGTTATTGCAGCTATTAGTTTTTTAAAAGAGTGTACACCCTTCCCTGAGAAGCATTAAAAAAAAAAAGTAATTTGCAGAGATGCTTTGTTGGGAGATAAGTAGGTTTCCCCTTGGGCATAAGGTTTTATCTCACTGGTGCAGAGGTTCCTAGAGGTCGTGCAACTCAAGATAAAGCTCTGGGATCCTCTCTGGGGAAGGCCGAAGTCTGCTTTCCTCATTCTAGGGTAAAGAGGTGAAATCATCTCTGTTCCTCCCAAAGGCTCCCTGGGGCTGCGGCTGCTTTTGTTAGAGCAAATCAGGACTGTCCTGGTGCCTTGGGAAGGAGGAGAGAGCCAGGAGGATGTGAGGAAGGGGTTAGGGTAGGGGGTGTGCTAGGGTGAGTGCTATCTGCACCTGGGCTGCCCAATTTGAGTGATTGTCTTCGAGAGCTCTCATCTCCTCTATTTGCATGCTGTTAGCATCCTCTGGCTATTTTCTTGGTGTTTGGATAAATCCTTTTGCCTAAAGCTTCTGTTTCAATTAACTGGATCCAACTGTCTGTGTCCTGAGGCACAGGGAACAGGCTGGGGTTGCTGCATTTGCTGCTGTGGCATTGCATCCTTGACAGTCTGTCTTTCTGTCCTCAGTCAGCCAGCTCCCATTCTGGAGGTTGTGCTTCTTTCAGGAACTGTTTGAATCCAAGTCAGGAGCAAAATTGCCCAGGGCAGGGCTTCTGTTTTAGGAGTAGTTTGGACAGGCATAGTTATTCTTTCAGACCACTGGAGCAGGGAGCAGGGGTGTGCGGGCCCTACATGGAAACAGCAGGGCACTTCAGAGGGGGCAGTGGAGTGGAATCGGCCCTTTACCACAGTCAATTTCTAGCTTTCTCTCTGCTTCAACTGGGACCCTAGGTGAGATTGCCCCTATCTTCAGCCTCCCTCTTCCTTCATCTCATCCTTCTTTCTCCTTCCTGTTTTCTTGCTCCAATCACCCCTTTTCAACCTCTGTAGCTTTGTTCTTGCTGTTTCCTCCACCAGAATTCCTTCCCTTCCTTTTCTTTTCTTATTAAAACCCATCCTTCAATGCTCAGTTCAAATGTCACCCCTTCTGGGGAGCCTTCCCATTGTCCTCCCCAGGCAGAATTAACCTCACTTCCTGATCTTCATATTATTCAGATCTCATGCTTTTCCCTCTTTGGGTCAGGGCTAGCATCTCATTCTGGGCGTCCCACAACACACCATCACACAGCACACATGGTGTGCCGTTTAAGTTTATTCTGCCTTTGCTTTGTAGTGAGTTGAATGGTGTCCCACCCCCTCCCAATAAAGAATATGGCATATCCTAATTGCTTGGACCTATGAATGTTGTCTTATTGGGGAACAAAGTCATTGCAGATGTAATTAAGTTAAGGATCTAGAGATGAAGAGGTCATCTTGGACTCTTTAGGTGGATTCTACATCCAGTGACAAGGGTCCTTATAGAAACGCCCAGGAGAGATTTGGCAGGCAGAAGAGAAGAAGGTGATATGTAGATAAAGGCAGAGATCACAGTGATGTGATCACAGGCCAAGGAATCAGAGTCCGACAGTCACAGGGAGATGCCAGAGGCAGGGAAGGATTCTCCCTGAGAGTGTCCAAAGGGGACGGCCCTGCCAGCATTGTGTTTTTGGACTCCTGGCTCTGGAACCGTGAGGGAATACACTTCGGTTGTTTCAAGCCTCCCAGTTCAAGCCTCCTTGTCACAGCAGCCTGAGGAAATTCATAGGCTGGTGGGCCTCGTCTAAGATGGGAAGAAGCAGGAAGAACACAAAAATATCCGTTGGGGATCCGGACCTTCCCCTCCAGATGGTTGTTTATTGCCACCCTGGATCCTTCTGCTTCCTTTGCACACACCCCGAGCCCTGCTCCTCCCGCACTGGGTCTTGTGTGATTCGTAACAGGGCCTTTCCATAGATGGAGCCTCCATGCTGAGTAAATAATCACAATTACCATACCACTAAGGGCAGCTGGCATTTGTATAAGCTCTCCAGTTTGCAGAGGACTTTGCTTCACCTCATTTCATTCTGTCTTCACCTGCCCGGTGGGGGTTGGGATCCCCTTTACTTGTGAGGAAATGGATGTCAGAGGTGTATAAAAGGGACTTGGGCATACCATGTACCTGGTGGGGTAGAGCTAAGACTTCAAAGAGCCTGTCACCTGGTTCCAAATCTGTTTTTTAAATGGTCCACACCATGTTTTTTTTTTTTTAATATAAGACCAGAGGATCCAATCTGTTTTTTATTCTTTCCAAGGGAGGGGTATCCTTTGTCTGATGTAGGGAGGTCTGCTTTTCCTTTTCCCTTCAGGTGTGCTCAGACTCAGAGGCTCTGGTAGTGGTGAAGAGGCTGGAGGAAGCCCTGTGACTTCAAGGGTCTTTGTTTACAAAGAGATTTCTGTGTGCATGTTAATCCTGTTATTGTGTGGGTAGGCTGCTGGGGAAAGTGTGTGTGTGTGTGTGTGTGTGTGTGTGTGTGTGTGTATGCATGCTAGCACATGCATTCTGTACGCTATCAGCTGTTATCCCCCTCTGGTGGTTACTGGCATAGATCCATCACCTGATCATCTAAAAATCCCATTGAAGGAAAGAAAGATCAATCTCTGGGCCAGGAGGCCCAGGGAAGTTCCACATAACAGCATGGTTTATGTTTACACACTCTCTTCTTAAGAGTTTCAGTGGATGGTTTTTCTCCTTAAACAGGGCATAAATGGAAAAGAAAGTGGGCTTGGAATCTGTCAGACATAGGTTCACATCTCAGCTCTGCTACTTAATATTGACGTTGGTTTGAGTTATTTAACCTTGCATTCCACATCTGTAAAATGGCATAGTAACAAATGCCCTCCCTCCATAGGTGTTATAAGGCTCATGTGAAATAATTTGCTTAAATTTCCTGGTACATAGTAGGTACTTAGTCCATCATTTATTGTCTCCCTCTTACCCATGCATAATTAATTCTACTGTTAGAATTCCATTGTAAACCATACTTTTATTCAGGAACAATGAGTAATTCTGTCATATTATGCTCTAGAAAATAAGATGTCCTTTTTGCAAAGGAGAAGCTAAGTACTTGAAGAGAGAAAAGAAAATATTCAGATTCCAACCAAATCAGAGATAGAGCTTACACAGAAAAAGGTATGCTCATTCCCTCTCCCCCCTTTAATGGAAGAGGAAGTAAACTAATATTTATTGGACCCCTAATATACACCAGGTTCTATACACACATATTTCATTTAACCCTCACAATAGCTTGATGAGGTTGGTAATGAAAGTATCCCCATTTTACAGAGAAGGAAGTGTGGAGTTAGAGAATTCTAGGTGCTGTAGGTTACATTACAAAGAATCCATGGTCTAGTCTCCTCAACAGCCCTAGGAAGAAAGTGTTATTCTCTAATTTTACATATGGATTGAGGCTCAGGGATGGTCAATAAATGTCCAAGATCACATACAGTGGGGCCTTGACTTACGAGTGTCCCGACTAATGAGTTTTTCGAGATACGAGCCGTCTCTTGGCCGATTTTTTGCTTTGAGTTGCGAGCTAAAATTCGGGTTACGAGCCAGCTTCAGATACCCCACCGCTAATTGGCGCAGCAAACATCACAGTGAATGCCACAACATCAGCCCAGCATCACGTGTCTCACTCATTCACTTTAAGATTTGACATATGAGTAATTTGAGTTACGAGCTCTCCGTCACGGAACAAATTAAATTTGTAAGTCAAGGTCCCACTGTAGTTGGTGAGAGGCAGATTTAGGGCTTAAAGAAGGATGTGTAACTACAGATTCAGTGTTCTTTTCAACACAGTATCATCATTTCCCAAAATATTTTCCTTAGAGTATCCTTACTTAGGTATCCTATCTAATAAAAGACAAAAAGGGTAATTGACCATACCTTCGCTACGCTTCCTATAGGCTTATCAGGGCAATATGCAAATTAACTGCCAACAAAGATGGCGGTTAATTTGCATACTATTCTCCAAGCGGAGGAGTGAAGCCAAATGTACCCAAAGCCTGCCAAGTAGCGAGGCCTCACGGTCCCCGGATCAGCGGAACCAAGAGGCCTCACGGCCCTGGGGTCAGTGGAGCCATGAGGCCTCATGGCCCTGGCACCAAGTGGAGCTGCTGGCCTCACGCCCAGGGATCAGCGGAGCTGGGAGGCCTCACCACCCCAGGATCAGTGGAGCGGAGAGGCCTTCCGGCCCCAGGATCAGCGGAACCGCGAGGCCTGATGGCTGGGGGGTTGGGGGGGGTCTGGCCAGAGACCAGCCAGAGCGAAGGCCTGGGTCCCGGGTGCCAGAGGAAAACTGGTGCCAGCAGCCAAGGGAAGGGAAGGCCTATTGCATGAATCTCTTCGTGCAACAGGCCTCTAGTATTACATACTTGCCACTAAAATGGTAAAATGATGACTGAGCATTTAGGTGCCTAGCCCAAGCCACGAGAGAAAGGAAAAATGCAATAGACATTAGTTGATGTTGCTGCTATTTTCACAATTGATAGCTTGGTGTTTTGTTTTGTTTTGTTGTTGTTGTTTTCTTTTACAATATTTTGGGACATAAAAGGAGGAAACAAAGTTGGTTAATTGGAGAAAGTCCAGCACTTGGATTCCAGGATAAGTATTACTTATCATTAATTAATTCCAGGCTTTACCTGGTGATGAATGAATAGATGTTCTGCCTAAAGGTTGCATTTACCTCAGCCCAGATCAGGCCAGTGAACATGCCTGTCCCAGTCTCTGATTTGTTTCTCAGTGATTATTATTGAAAGCAACTCTAGACACCCGTGCAGCCTTTCTGTGGTGCATGACGTAGTTCAATATTCCAGAATCCAGTTTGTGAGCTTGACTTTGGAAACTAATTGCATGCCATTATAGAGTGGCCTTGGGCCTGGATATCTCTATCCATGGTGCTGAACTGAGAGCTCTTGGGAGGTGGAAGCAGATGGCACAACATGGTCCCTCTCATCTCCACAGCCTGCCTGAGCTGAGAGACTGGACTACTGTGTAAAGAAGGTTGGCTTGGGAGTTAAGAGACCTGGTTAAAGTTGCAAAAAACTTTCTGTGTGGCTCCAGGCAAATTGTCGAACCTCTCTGTTTCAATGTTCCCATCAGTAAAATTGGATTGCAACATTCTGTCATTCCTGTTTCAGGCTGCTGCTGATTTTATGTGAGTAAATGAGATGACAGATGCTAAAGTGGGATATGAATGCACGATATGATCATACCGTTATTATTGCTGCTCAGTCTTTTAATCATACATTTTGACTGTATTGTTTTAATTCACTGAGGCACCCTAAGGCTTAATAACATATAATGCAACGAACAGAAAATCAAACAAACTGACAAAAATCAAACAAATTGGTGGTGGTGGTGGGGAGTTGGGAGGGGAAAACTCTTCTGTTACTTCTAAGCTCCTGTATGGTTGTAGAGCTCAGGGTGAATCTTTAAGAATAAAGATAATGAATGACCAGGGAAGAGTTTAGTACCTGTGTAGAAGGAGAAAAGACAAAAAAGATAACATCTGCTCACCTCCACAGGCCCCAAAGGGGAGCTCCGTTTTACTGTCATGGGGCCTGAAATCTCACCATTACTCTGATATTTTAGCCCATTATTCCATATCCTTTACAGAATGGTTGCAAACTCCCTTTTTTAGTTAATCAGATTTGCTATGGCCTGGGATTTGGAGAAAGAATCCTTGGGTCTAAGTTCTTTCTCTAGTACAGAATCTTCATAAAGCAAGTAATTTAAACTCTTCTAGACTTGATTTCTTCACCTGTAAAATGGGATAAATAGTAAAAGAGGCTTTATAAAATCACATAAATATTAGTTGCCATTATTCTCTGACATGCTCTGGTCAAAATATTTCATGAGCAGGAATAAAAAATGTCTTGCTTTTACCTGTGTTTTTATGCTGTTCTATGGCTTTCACAGATACATATCCCCCTCCACCTCCTCCTGTTAAAATCTTCGAATGTAAGGTAAAAACCACCTTCCTTTATAACCCCAGTCACAAGTGATTTTTTTCCTTTCCAGAGTTCTTAGAGAATCTATTATCATTAATATTCACCTGATTGTTTCCTTGCACTGTGTAGTTATTTTGGTACACTTTTACTTTCCTCAAAAGATATGAGATCCTAGACAATGGGATTATATCTTGTACATAGTAGATGTCTAATACCCCTTTGAATGTGTAGGATGGATGTTATCAATTTCCATTTCATTAGGAATTTTTAAGAAAAAATATTGTTGGGGAAGGTGATCCCATAGGTTATGAGTACATATACCAGTATATGAATTAAGGGGATTGGGTTTGGGTGGCTAAATGGGGGTGGGAGGGAAAAGCTGGAGAGAACAACTTGAAGAAGAAAGTGAGAGCTGAGAAAGACAAATTTCATAATTATAATAGTTTTTCCTGGCCTGATAGTAGTCTTGGAAATGCAATGGAACCAGAATATTAACTTGGAAAAAGATACCTTATAAACTCTAAACAGGGACAAGTGTTAGAATTCATGGACACAGGAAATTGTGCAATACACAGGTCCGCCAGAAGGTGGCGAGCTGTGACTAATTCCATGGTCTAGCTAGCAGCTTTGCTCTGGGGGATCCCCCACATTTCTGATGGGTAGCTCTCCTCTGCATGTAATGTGGTTCAATGCCTCCCCATTACCCTCTCCTCTATCTCTATCCACTCTGCTGCTTCACCATGTAAAAGGATGAAACTGACCCCAGTCTGTAGGGTCGTGATTACTTCCCATTGGACTTCACCTTTGGAAAGGTTCCAACTGAGCTGGGGTACAGGTGCCTCAGCTTCCTCTCAACTCCCGCTAAGGTACAAGCATTTGGGTCTCCCATCTGAAGTTTTAGAGGGTGATCAGTCAGTGCTTTTTTGGACAAAGGGGATGAAGAGAGAAAAAATAACTTCCTTTTTATTCCTTGCTCCTTCAGCACTCCCTCCATTATCCCAGATTTCTTGTCATACTTTCAGGAATAGCACTCCTTTTTCTTTTTCTTCCCTGGATCACCTCATCTCACTCTTATATGGTGTTTTATTTTTTTATAGTACTATCACATTTATCATCGCCTTGTATCTTCACAAGATATGTGGCACTGGTATTTTTCTCTATTTTTAAATATCATAATGATAGCTTCCATTTGTAAAAATCTTTAGAGTTATGAGTCATTTTGCAAGCCCCATTTAACTTGACCCTCCCAACAGCTATGAGACATGTTGGAGCACAGGTATTAATATCCCCATTGTACAGATGAAAATACACTTATACAGGGAGGGTAAGGGATTTTCTCAGGAAATGTAAGAAATACAAGAACTTGTTCATCAGGCTTCCAATGCATTCTACCATTTTGTTTTTAACTATAGATGATGCAAGTAAGACCCCAAAATGGAAGAGTATATGATGTATCCAAGGTCCTATAGTCAATAACGTTAGAAATGGGGCTGAAATGAACATCTCCTGATTCTCAGATTAGTGCTCTTTTTTATTCTGCTGAAGTGTCCTCTCCATAATCCAACCAACCATTGGTTATCTATCCAGCCCATCAGTTTTCCATCTAGCCTCTTAAAACTCTTGAGTGTGCACCAGTCAACATCCTTACAAGAGGCCCCAATGCCTGAGGCATTCTGAGGAGCCCATCAGGAATCATTTGTTAAAGCTCAAAATGGATTAAAAAAAAGGCTAAAAGGACACCCATCAAAATGTTAACAATGATTGTGTTTGGGTGATGGAGTTGTGTGCCATCTATTTTCATCTTTCTATGTTTCTATACTTTCAAAATTTTCTTTATGCAATTTTTTTACTTTATAATGAAAAATATACATTAAAGAGTAGAAAAAAGAAAGGATTTTGGCATAGGTATTGTGTGTGTTTTTGTGGTTGTGTGTGTGTGGTGGCTATTACCATATTATATTAGATTAGACTGAGGTTGGGTAGGGCAGGGACTATTCTCTGATCCTCTCCTCTCTGGTTCTATTTCTCCCCTGAAACCTCAGCTGATGGTTTTAGCGAGCTTTACTCCCACCTTGCTCTCTCCGTGGAGCCCTGGTTGGATTCACAAAGCCATAGCTTAGGGCAGAGTAAGCTGGGGCAGGTGGGCAGGGGCCCCTGGAGGCTTGGAGGACCAGGGCCTCACCCTCTTGGCGGAGCTGTGGGCTCCTGCACTCCTCACTCCACCTGCTGTGGACTTATGTAATACATTCACAGGACTTCATTTTCCAGTAGATTGAAAGCAAAGCCACTGTTGATTTTCTCCAAAAAGATCTATTTGGAAGTGCAATTGCCTTGAATTACACAGTGGCGCAAGAGGCCAGACCCTGCTGTAAATAATTTTCCTCTCAGCCGCACAGGAGCCAGGCTGGCAGCAGAGTCATGCTTCCAATGATGGTGTTTAATGTGGAGTGTGTATAAGTGTGTGTGTGTGTGTGTGTGTGTGTGTGTGTGTGTGTGTTTGTGTGTGTGTATGTGTATGCAGGTGTGCATCTTTTCCAGGCCTTTGCTCACCTACTGCTGCTTCTTTCAAGTCTGGAGTTTTGCATCTCAATGAGCAGTGAGGGCAGAGGGGAAGGATGGGGCTGGGCTTGTGGACTCTTTCATCAGCTGCTCTGTATGACCTCTCTCTGGTTATTTCTCCCACCTGGCCACCAAGGGGACCTGAGGCCGTGTGAGGTCAAGTGGCTTGTGCATGCAGTGTGGGTGGCACAAAGAACATGCTTTAGAATTGGTCATGTCTGAGCTCTAGTCCCGGATGTATTAATTACAGCTTATGGGACCCTAGCAAATTACTGATATCTCTGACCTTTTCTTTTATCCATTAAAAAAAGGAAAAGAAAAGAAAAACTGGCAGTGGGTATGGGAGTTGAGAGTATCTACATTTCAGTATTATTGTGAGAATAAAAGGGAGCAATACTGGAGAAGTCACACTTCACCCACCTGATGTTTGGCCTGTGTTCTGTAAACTTAGTTCTGTCTGTGTCCCATGCTGTCTTCTAGCACAGATTAAAATAAGAAACAAAAGCAATGCCCTTCAAACCCAAATGGCCCATAGCCAAGTTGTGACACATATAACATTTAGGATGTTTTGCCCCTTCTTTCCGTATTCTCTCTCCATGTAGCTATCCACAGCTCACATACATAATTATCCCACAAAAGATAAGGATGAATGAGCTTACACTCAGCAGATGGGATTCAATGCACATCTTCTTCTGGTGGGCATTTGCCTTTTAAGAATCCCACCTAGGCAAGTAGAGGGCAATCTTTAAACCCAGATGGCAGCATGTTATGCAGGGTCGCGTCTAGATAGGAGAGCTGTTTTTCAACTAGAAAGTCTTACCACTCTCTCCAGCTGTTCTTAAGACCCCCTTTATCTTGCAGGCATCAGAATGGGGTTTTGCATTAGCTCAACTGGACATTTTTCTCTAAACTCAGGCGGTATTGTTCTTTTCACATTTCTCTGTCAAGTTGGGGAAACAGTGGTGTCTAGTAAACCGTGGGCCGCATCCTCAGGAAGAGATTTCCAGACAGCTCCAGCCACCCACCTGCCCAACAATGATTGCAATCCTTCTCCATGATATAATTTTAAAAAATCAAGGTTTATTTAATACTTTGCCGAGTTCACAGGAACATTATCTCATTTAATCTTTACTACTGGTGATGTGGTACTGTTATTATGATGCCATTATTACAGCATAGTGTTCAAGAGAAAAGAAGGTGGGGCCAGATTACCTGGTTCAAATTTCAGCTCACTTGTCACTAGTGGTGTGAACTCAGGCAAACTAATGCTCTGTGCATCAATCTTTTTTAAAAAAAACAAAAACACAGGAATATTTAATGGATGTTTATTTTGATGTGTAAGCCTGAGTATTACATAGCAATACAAGAGAGTAGCACTAGTTTTTCCTTTATTTACATTTTATTAACATGTTATGCATTCCATGTTAAAATAATTTATGATGGGGAATTGTTACATTAGAAAAATAATATTCTTGATAAAGCATTCCCAAGGAATTTAATCACGTTTTCTGCATTATTTACAGTAGAATATAATAGTATTACTTCATAGGGCCCTTTGGAGCATTAAGCAGTTTAATGCATGTAAAGTACTTAGAAGAGTGCCTGGCTATTAATATCCCCATTTAACATCTGATAACACTGAGGATGAGAGGAGGGAAGTGATTTTCCCAATGACACCCAGCTGGTGACCAATGCATGCTGAGAATCCATATCTTATGGCTCCTGGTCTAGTACTTTTTCCTTGCTATGAGAAAAATGTGCAGAGCCTTTTAGATCCCCCACATTATCATCTCCCATGACAACTGTCAGTCATAAGTCACAGGGTTTCAGAATGGCTGAAAACTTTGGTGAGAATAACTGAAGAGTTGAGAGCTGGTTTAATGAAACTCAAGTCCCCAGAAACATATTGGAAAAAAGTTTCCTCACAAATTGGGGTCCATTAATATGCCCACCCCAGCTTGGAAGCTGTGGCTTAAGCAACTGGTAATGAATTTACTAAAGAGTGGCACTGGGGCAGTGCCCAGGGCAGGGCCACAGCCAGCATTGGCTGCCACTGGGCCAGGTTGAGAGAGTTCTGGCTGCTAGGAGCACCCCTAGAAAAGAGTCAACTTGTGCGGTTGAGTGTAGTCAAGTTCTGAGTTCCCATTAGGGGAAAAAATAAAGGGCTCTTTCATAGAATATGGTCACTAAGAATTGATGGTGTCTGGATACAATGTGGAATAGAAGTTATATTTTCTAGAGCTTTCTCTTTCCTTGAGTGACCTAGAGCAACTTACAGGAGGCCAGTCCAATGAGTCCTGTGTGTTTCAGATGAAGAAGGTGAGTCAAATGGGGAGAGTGTCACCAAGAAATTCTCTTTTGCCCTTCCCCATTTCTCTAGACCTCTCCTGATGAAAAGCCTCCATTTCTGCTCATGGGGATTTATTCTTTTTTAGTGTTGCTAGTGTTTTTTTACCCATGAATATTTAATTAAATTCCCAATATTCCCAGGAGGGCAATGTATTACACTAAATCACATGTGCCTCCTTGTTTGGATGCAGCAGACAGCTCCATTCCTTAAACCGATCCAGAACTGGAACGTAGGCAAGGTGCCTTGGGAGGAGAGAGGGCAGACAATGTTTGCTAGTTCACCATTTTTCCAACGGTCACCCTACTTTGTGCCTTTTTGCTTAGCAAAGAGTTGCTGGAAGTACCGGTTGAAGTCAAGTTAGAACAGGGAGCTGTGATTCAGCATAAGGAAGCATCTCAGTCAACCAAGATAACTGAGTTTGTCCACCTTCCCCTCCTTCTTCCAGAACAAAAAAGCGTTCCCACTTGTTATGGATTGAATTGTGACCTCCTGAAGTGCTAACCCAAAATATATGTGAATGTGACCTCGTTTGGAAATAGAGTCTTTACAGATGATCGAGATAAGATGAGGTCAGAAGGGTGGGTCCTAATCTGATATGTCTGGTTTCCTTATGAAAGGGGATATTTGGAAACAGGGCCAAACATGCACACAAGGAGAATGCCAGCTGAGCATGAAGCCAGAAATTGCGGTCATGTATCTACAAGCCAAGCGGTACCAATAATTGCCAGCAACTACCAGACATTAGAAGAGAGACATAGAACAGACTCTCCCTCATAACCCTCAGAAAGCACCAACCCTGGAACACCTTGATCTTGGACTTCTAGCTTCCAGAATCATGATAACAAATTTCTGGTTTTTAAGCCACCCAGTCTGTGGTACTTTGATATGACAGCCTTAGAATACCAATACGCTGCTGAACCAAGAACATTGGGTTTGCCCTTTCTTTTTACAGTAAATATTTAGTGATTATCTACTGTGTGCCAGGTACAATGTCAAGTACTGAAAACAATATCTTAGATAAGATCTTAGCTTTCAAGAAATTCATAGATAAGCATGGATGTGGGTAAGTAAACAGGCCATTCTTAGCAATAGGATAAGTATTTATGTCTATTCTTCCATGACTCTCAACCATGGCCATAGACTAGAATCTCTTGGAGACTTAAAAAAATGCCTATATATCTATGTCCAGGCCCCACTCCCAGACATTTTGATTTAATAGGCCTGGGGTAGGAACACAAGGCATCAGTATTTTATTTTATTTTTTATTTATTTATTTATTTTATATATTTTATTGATTTTTTACAGAGAAGAAGGGAGAGAGATAGAGAGTTAGAAACATCGATGAGAGAGAAACATCTATCAGCTGCCTCATGCACCCCCCCTACTGCAGATGTGCCCGCAACCAAGGTACATGCCCTTGACTGGAATTGAACCTGGGGCCCTTCAGTCCACAGGCCAACGCTCTATCCACTGAGCCAAGCCAGTCAGGGCAAGGCATCAGTATTTTATACATCTTCCAAACACTGCCATTGCTGAGCATTATCAGGGCCCCACTCCAGACCAATTAAATTGAAATGGCATGGATATTGTTAAAATGCTTTCTGGGCGATTCTAACGTATAGCCAGGTTTGAGATCCACTCTCTCTTGTGAGATAGGAATTATGTGTCTTGTTTAATGCCATATTCTTTCCACAGTGCCTCACTTGGAGAAGGTAATCAATAAATAATTGTTGAGCCAGGATTTATGATGAGAAAAGTGTAAGGTGCCATGGGTGCACAGAAGATGAGTACTCGGTGCAGTTGTGGGAGAGCTGAGAGCTGATCTAGTCACCAAGGAGGGAAAAGCAAAATAAGCAGAGGGAACAGTGTGTACATATCATTAAGGAGCTAGACATGGCTTAGCGTGTCTGGAGTGTTATTTGTGGGTGGTGAGAGGGAAGGCTAGAAAGGTAAGCAAGGATTGGGTCATGAAGAGCCGTGTAAGATATGGTAAGGAGTTTGGGTCCTGCCGCAAGCTTATTTGGGTTGCCTTTGTGACATAGCCATGGGCCTGCAAAACTTATTTTTACCATCTTGGCCTTCCTGCTCACATGGTGCCATGTATGGGCTTCAAATTCTGCCCTTTTCTTTTTTTAAGACAGAAGCCCAGAGAGGGTGTGATGTGTTGGAACCCAAGCCTGTAGCCCCAACTCGTGAGGGGAGCAGCAGCAGCTTCCCAGAGAGGCCACCAAGTGATGTAACTGCATCATCATATGGCCTACCTGTGAGCAGCCATCACCACGACTTAAGAATGAGACAGGCCCAACACGCTACACTGGCACCTCGTGGGTGGAAACTAGGACAGCTCTCATGTCCCTCTTTTCACATCCTCTCCAATGTTCATTTTAATCCCATTTCACCTGGCTAAGCACAGGGTGGTGAGGAGAAGGCTCAGTGTGTTTTTCCCAGGCTACCCCCACCTGAGGTCCCTGCAGCAAAGTGGTTGATAGCTGAGGGAGGGACCAGACTTGCCATCCTGGAGGTTTGTTGACAGTGCGTGGTATCCCTTGGGTGTTTGCCTGTCCAACCACACTGTTGCCAGCAGTGCCCAATTTAGTACTCTCTGCAGATTTCATTAACAGCCTGCCTGCTCTACTCCGAGTACTTAATGAAGATGTTAAATAAAATTTGACGTTATTATTGCCACTTTGTATTTACCAAGTACCTTCAGAACATTTTTATTCTTTTCCAAGCAATAGCTCCACGAGGTCCATTAGTACCACTGTCCCCATTCCATAGAGAAGGCCCTTGGGAGTTGATTGATTTGTGGAGAGTTCTGCAGCCAGCCACCCCCTGTCCGCAGGGGGCAGTTATCCTCCCTCTTTCGGCCTGAAACCCAACTCATGAAGCTGCACTGGCTCCTCAGGGGCCTGGCTGACCCTCTGAACCTCCTCCAAGTTCCAGGCTTTGCTCTCTGAATATTCTTCTGCTTCTCCTGTTATACAGTTTTGTGGTTTTAGCTAAGGAAAGCTGTGGTCTTCTCTTAGTCAATTTGAATGAATTTGCAAGTATAATTTCCTGATGAGCATCAAATGTCTTGCTGACCATCTAAACACACAGTGTTCAGCAGGCTGCTGCTGTCCATCCTGCCTCTTCTAGGGCCTGTCAGTGGCATCGGGTGTGTCTGGCATGGGATGTCCTTTGTAAACATCTCAGGGCAAATGGCACTGTTGTTTTTCTGCATGTGACAACCTCCCCCTCTTACTGTAGGAGACCTCAAATCAGAGGCTCCCAGTGACAGCATCTCTGAAAGAACTGGGGGAGGAAATAAATTCCCCAAGGTTTGTCTGAGCAATTGACTAAGGCAGACTGATAGACCTGCTTAGCTCTCTATGCCTTGATTTTCTCATAGGTTCAATGGGGAAAATGTGAGTGTGTGAGGGCTTTTCTGATTTACTGGCTCAAGTATTTGGGGAGGGATTTTTTTTTATAACACTGTATTTGACTTCACACTTTAAAAATCTATCTTACTAATTTTCTATCTCTACCACAGTATTCTATCTTCATAGCTTCTCTGTGCATATGCCATTTCTCATGCTTTCTCAAACTGACTTTCTCTTCCTTTCTTACAATCTCTCATTTCTATTCATTTTTTTCCTCCTCTGTTTCACTAAATGTCATCATCTTCTTGTTCTCCTCATCTCAGTCCATGGAAGGGTTGGGTCACCCCAGCATTCTGCCTCTCCTCCCTGACCCTGCAGATTACTTACTGAAAGTGCCTGATGGAGGATTTGTGATGCACTGTGGGATATGTAGAGAGTGGGGTGATGGTGAAAAGACCCAAAGGCCCCTCACACTGTAGCTGGGTAATAGGGGGTACCGATGCAGGGTGTGATGAGGTTATGAATAACAAAGGAGGAGATTGTGGATCCTTTAACTTATGGATCTAGTTTCTGGGCAGGAGCAGGTGGAACTTTAGGGTACAGAAAGGGTTGAAAGAGGATTTGATAACACATTTCAGTGAGTGGAAATAACACTGATCTGAGATTTAGGATTGTTCAAGTCAGAAACTGTGATGGATGCGGCTGTAGCCTACTTGCAAGCTAACAAGTTAGTCTGACACAGTTATATACTATATACATATGTGTGTGTAATTATACACATGTGAGGCTAATGTATGTGTGTGTGTATCTATCCATAGGTATGGTGTACATATACACATGTGATAAATATATGTATGTGTACATATCCACATATATTAGGTATATACATGTGTATATATCCATATGTATACCCAAATACATATGGATATAGTATATACACACACACTACTGTTAGTATATATACTGACCTGAATTGGAAGATAAAAACACATTAATTACTTACGGAAAAAGCAGTCACCAGAGCAACCTCTTACATGAGTGCTCTGAGCCCCTGTCCCCACAGGTGGTGGTAAGGGACAGATGGCACCTGCACATGCGGTGGGGTGTATCAAGGAGAGGACCCCTCGGGTTAGAAAACTCTGATTTCAGGGCTGCTGTGGACCTGCTCCTCCTCCTTCTTGTGAGAACCTTCTCTTTACTCTGGAATGGAAGCCAGTCTCAGTGGAGAGAGGAAGGAGGCCAGAACTTAGCTAATAATCTAGAGTTGCTGCTCTTCCTAACAGGGATTTTGAGAAGAATATCCACTGTAACATCTTCTCACCATTGGCTATAAAGGAGTGTCCCAAATTCCACTGGAGTGTTTTCTTGGAACCCTCTGACTAATCAGAAGAGTCTCACAGAAATATGTATGGCACAGGACAATGCGTGATTGGAGAAGGGAATCCTGCCTCAGGATAGATAGAGTCAGAGATGACTTTCAGCTCTGAAAATGGGCCACTGGTGCTCTCTGAGCATTTGGAAGATGCCCCATTTCCCTTTGAGTCAATTTGGACTCTACTCCCAACACAGTCAGCCTCCTCCCTTCATGTCCCATGCTTCAACTTCTCCATTTACTCAGGGGGTAGATGTAGAGGCATGTGGTTAATGTACTGGAGTTTCTGCTGGACACTTGGTTACATATTATTGTTGCTGAAATGAAAGGAATCAAGAGAATAATGGGAAAAAGTGTATGAACTTTGATCAGGTCATCAAAAGATAGCGAATGTTGATTAGCTATGTGACCTTGGACACATTATCTCACCTCCATGTGCCTTGGTATCCTTTCTTGAAAATGAAAAGGATGATGTCTGCTTGTCTGTCTATCTCATGGGGATATTGGCAGTGCAAATGAGTTCATGTTTAGTGTATGAGGTACTCAAGGGAAAGATGCTGGTTGAATGTGAAGTTTGCTTTTGCTGCACTAAATATCATCACCCTCTTGTTCTGCACCTCATCGCAGCCCATGGAAGGATTTCTGTTGTCCCTGACAGGTGATCCCAGGATTCTGCCTTTCCTCCCTGGCCCTGTAAGATTACTTCCTGGAAGTGCCTGATGGAGGATTTGTGGTGCCAGAGGGGCATGTAGAGAATGGGGTGATGGTGAAAAGACCCAAAGTTCCCTCACATTGTTATTAAGTGATAGAGTGTGTGGATGCACGGTGAGGTTGTGGATAACAAAGGGAATTGTGGATTCTTTTACTCAGGGAACTACTTTCTGGGCAGGAGCAGGTAGCACTGACGGGTACAAAAAGGGTCAAAATAGGGCTGCTATGCACACAAATGAGAGTAATGAAAGCATGATGTGCTGCCTCTGAGATTCTGTCCTCCTAGGTCACTAATTAATTGGTATGTGGTTAATGTATTGGAAAGATGCCTCATGATCTGTGATACTGGGGTTTTTCTTTTCACTTCCTATGGACATCTGAAGAAATTTCAGAAGCTTTCCTGTGGACTAATAAGCCAGTGTACCTGTGCATTTTCTTCCTAACTCCCTCCACAAATATTTATTTATACTCCATGTGTAACTGAAGATAAGCATGTCTGAATGCAGGCCAGTAGGCACATATCTAAATACTCTTTAACTGAGAGACAGATAGCCACAGAAACAATTTTAAATGTCCAGACACTAACACGTGGATTGTCAAATTCTAATCACAAGGTTCAAGTCTAATCACAAGGGATTCTGACACTAATGTGTTAGAATGTTCTAATGTCAATGAGCATTTTCCCAGGACAGCCCTCATGAATCTCACATGTATGCGTGCGTGTTGAGCTGTGTGAGATGCTCTGTTAATTAACACTGCAAAGCTAACTGCTCAGTGAAAAGATATGCTGGGGAACCATGTATCATTCATTACAAAATTGTTTAGAAACACAGTCATGTCCAACCTGTATTGAGAGAGGTAGACCTGTTTTCTAGAGCCATATTGCCAACCTCAGTTCACTCCAGACATAGGGGTTTTGCTCTGTATGCCCGGTGGCCACTTGGGTGTTCCTTTATTCCCTTCTTTGTGCATGGAAATGTCCTTGCAGAGATGCTTGGGATGGATAGTCCTGCTGTCGTGGCCAATATGCAACTCCTTTTGCATGGTGTCCTATCACACTCCAGCCTAGTTTGCATTCAAGTAATTCTGGTAATGGGGCATTGTCTCTTCCCCAGGGGACCATTTCTAGCACCTAGCAATCCAACCATTTAGTCGGAGAACTGAGCCCTGATATAAAGAGGGAAAGAGGCATTTGTAGAACTGTTGGGGAAAGAAAACTATGGATATGACAGATTGACCTGTTTTGGGCATGCAGGGTAGCTTCCAGGCTTTTGAATTTGTTTCCCCAGCTGTCAGGGAAAACTGTGAGCTGTGAGAACTGCTGAGGCCAAAATCTTAAGATTTTTTCTCACCTCAGAAAATTCAATTAGCAAATCAGAATCACTCAAGTGTGTATTTCCAGACCACTTCCCAAATAAAATATGTCCAAGTCTGAAGTCAGACCTGATCGGAGATCAGTTTTCTTCCATTGAGCATGCAGTGCTGTGGGGCTGGAGAGAATTGGTTCCGAGTTCCAGCTTTGCATTTAACAGTTGTGTGATCTTTAAATTTCCTTCTAATAAAATGAGGAAAGTGATCCTTTCCCCATGGGCTTGCATGAGAGATAAACCAGATAAGGCCATAAGCACAACTCCTGTTGCATGGCCCTCAGCATGTGGGCACTTCCTCTTTCTAGGAAAGGGGTTTAGCATCCTGGTCCTCTTAAGGCTCCCCTGAATTTTCACTGGTCCCTTTGGATGCACAGGTGATCCATGGATATCCTCCGGGATGGGTATGATGCTATCTGTCTCCACAGTAGCCACTTCCCCTTCTTTCTCTTGCAGAGAGCAAATAAACTACAGGAGGCAGAAGCACAGGTCTTTGGGGGAGACTGTCACTAGGTGTGTTTATGGGTTTTCTCTGAAAGGTAGATGGGGGTTTGTCCACTTTGTACAATTTAGAAAGTTAGAATTTAACATATGAGACAACACTAGTAATTGTATTCTAAATAGACACCAATTGCAATGAGAAAAGACCTCCCCTGCCTCAGCGTGCACCTCAAGACGTGCTAATTAAAGCAGCTGTCTCTCCAGCTCCCATGATCAGATGTATTCATTTATTTACTTATTAAAAATAAGAGGAGAATTTGTGTTTTGTTGTCCCTCCTCCTTTATTTTCCTTCATCATTACACAGTAAGTGGTCTTGGCAAAATGGATAAATAAAATGACTATAATTAATTGTAGTTCTTATTTAGTATAGTCCTTTCCTCCCCTACAATTGTCAGTTCTTCTAATGAGAGTGACCTTGTAATTTAAAACATATCCTAGGGATGTCTGCTCTTCATCTTGAATGGCTTTGAACACACACTGGTTGAGCAATGGCAGTAATGAAGGTGAGATTTCGTGGCAGCTGATCCAGGCTTTTCCCACAGGTTGAAGAGCAAGATGCTTTTCCCAGGGTAAGGCCTCAGGGCCTCAGAATGTGTCATTAATCATGAAACTCCCCTTTCAATAATAATTTGGAGTCAACACATTGCTTCTATTCCAAATGGCATTGGGAGTCCCAGCTGTATTCATCTAGAATTGGGCACTAATTTGAATTCTTATGTGTTCAACTTGGTGACAGTTATTCACTTATTAACTCATCCAACAAATGAGTAGGATGAATGAATGAAGGCTCTGAGAGATTCAACAATGAATTAGAAAGGGGATTTGTAAATTCCCCAAACTGCAGGCCTACAGACATGGGTTACCATCTATATTTCTATCCATCTATCATGTATGTATGTATGTATGCATGTATGCATTTACGTCTATCTGTCTACCTATCTATGTATCAATCATCTATCATTCCTTCCCTTTTCTCTGTTTCAGAGTAATCATAGGCTGACTTTTATTCCACTCTTGGGACAAGGCCATCTTACTGAATAAAGTGTTGGGGAGTAAAAAGGCTTTGGCTTTGATTACATTTGACCTCAGTGCCCCATATGACTAGGAACCAAATATCTTTTCTTCTATCCTTTGAATGACACCTACTTATCCCTACAACTCTATCTCTAAGCTGGATTTGCACTGTTCACCCTATCTACCTATTCTGCCCACTTCTGACAGTTGGCTAGAACCTAGTTTTAAAAACCTTACTTTCTTAGCCTGTCCCACTGAAGGGTAAATCTACACCACTTCCAAACCATGTCCCAGGGACCCTTTACCATCCTTGGTGTAAGTCTGTGGATATAGTTTTGTAGTAATTTAAGAAAAACAAAATGATATTCTCCACCTCAGTAACTGAAATGTAGTTGGTCTGGTGCCTCAGACATAAAAGCCATTTTCCTAGGTCTACTTGTATGAATGATGGTCTAAAAATGGAACAATTAGAGACTTCTGCTGGAATTCTCTGTCCTGCTCTTTTCTTTATTCACACATGTATAATGATTATTCTCACTTATTCTGTCACACAGTAGGTGCTCACTAAATTAATTTTTTCTCTCCTTGCTTTCTTCCTTGATTATGGACACATAGTAGGTACTCAACATACTCTTACATATTATATTAAGGGTATAGATGCACACCAGGCGCAACACAGAAGAATGGTACCTCATTTCTGTCCCGTGAGTATGGGAGATAGACCAATGGAAACCACAGGATTCTCTTCCTGAAAATCATTGTGGCCACTGCCAGGGTTCTAGATGCAGGAGGTATCAGTAAATTTGTTCTGAAAACATTTGCTTAGAACCAAGGGGCATTTGCCTCCTCCAGCCAGCCTTTGCACATTATTTTAGCATAGATCATTATGCAAAGCAGGGATGTTCAGTATTGCCCCTTTACAAAATATTCATTGACCTTTATTTATATAGAATGAGTGCCAGTTGTTATTTCCTGTTCTTTTTATAATGCTTATTTATTTATACATTTTAATTTTAATCTAGTATTATTTTATTTGAAAAGAGGACTTTTTGATGAAATACACTTGGGAGTTTGGGGAGACGATGGGATGATGGGAAGGGAAGATGTTAAGAGGTGTCTTGTAATTGGGACTTATGTAGGAAAGAGAATTTAGAGCCCAATTGATCTATTCTATACCCATTGAAGGGACTCTCTGAGGACTTAGACTAGACAGCCTGACTTAATCCCCCTCTCTCTCTCTCTCAGTGGCAAAAGGTTAATTATGATCTTGTACTTTTCAAATTAAAATGACAGCCCTAGCTGGTATGGCTAAGTGGATAGAGTGTCCGCCTGTGGACTGAAGGGTCCTGAGTTAGATTCCAGTCAAGGGCAAATGCCCAGGTTGCTGGCTTGGTCCCCCGTGGGGGGGGGGGTATGCCGATCAATGATTTTCTCTCATCATTGATGTTTCTATCTCTCTCCCTCTCCCTTCCTCTCTAAAATCAATAACAATATCTAAAAAACAACGCCAAAAAACTGTGAGGGTATAAAGGCCAGCATTATGCCTAAAAAAATTAAAATGACATAAGCAATAATTAAAAAAGGAAAGCAAAATCTATAAAAGCAATTGGTATACATTGCAAAAATATTAAAATGTTTACTGAAGCAACACAAAAGTAAAATAATCTCCCCCACAGCTCCTTCTCTGGGGCTAAAACTTTAAAATTTTTTGGTCCTACTTCTGTTCTACCACCAGGATGTCAGTATACTTATTGATTTGTGAAATTAAGACAGCAGCTTTTGGCTCCTTGCTGGGAGGAATTTAGGGTCACTTGCCTTCATACTGCCTCCCATTCATCACTCCTTTCCAGAATTCTATCAGTTATACTCTTACTTATCCATTCTTAGGTATAGTAACATTCATATTTATTCTCTAAATATAATTAGTTTTCCATGTCTTATAGTTGATTCTAAAATGTTTGTTTGGATTGAATGCCTACTATTCATCTTTTTCATTCATGTATTTGTTAATTCACTTAGCAATTATTCACTGAGCACTTATTTTGTGCCAGGCATGGGCATAAGTGCAAGTGTTCACAGGATTGTGTGCAAAACAACTGAATATATTTTGGGCAGGAAGAGACACAAAATACTTCAATTCTGAATCTAAGAATTTTCTATATAAAGATTTACATACAAGGATATGACCATGGTATTACTTAGGGGAAAAGAGTACTGTGAAAATTGTTTAGATGCCCAAAGATTGGCAAACATTAAATAAATGATGGAACCCACATATAATGGAGTCACAACCATTAAAAATTAAATTTTTAATAAATATGAAACAATATGACAAAAATGTTCATGCTTTAATACTTTAATGGAAAAAGGAAACAGGACATAAAACTGGCTCTATAGCATTCTCTCAGTGTTGGAAAATTTTAAAAAGATGATATGGGAAGGAAATATCACCAAGTGACAGTGTTTTAGAGCCTCTTTTTTTAAATACCCATTTTCTGGTATTGTCTGTTTTCTACAGTGAACAACTGTTGTCTTTATACTATAAAACCCACCCTATTATATCCACAGAAATAAATAGTAACCATAGTCACTGCCCTCAAGGGGCAGATTCTCAGTCTGGTGGTGGGCGGAGACATAGTTAAACGAGTCATTATCATGCCTGTCAGATACAGGAAAGTCAGGCCCCCAGAGTTTGTATGGTTTTGAAGGGGTCTGGACCTCAGTAGGATTTCTGTGGGCAGAGGAGAGCAGTGGAAGGGAATGGTGAAACAGAGAGTGGACTGAGAGATGCAGAAAGGAACCAGGCTGACAAAATGGTTTGATAGCTTTTAGAGAATCTCAGATGCTTTGCTGAGGAATTAGAGTATAATCTAAAGGCTAAAGGGAGCTCTGGAGAAGGTTATATATAGAGAGGCGAACTTGACCCATAACAAAATGCGATTTTTGGAATCAGACAGGCCAGGACTCAGAATCCCAGCTCTGCCTGTTTCCAGGCTTGGAAAAGCCACTTAACCTTTCCCATCATCCATTTCCTCACCCTTTACTTTGGGGAAATACATCAACTTTATAGTGTGGACATGAGGATTAAATAAACTGATACAGAGTTTCCAGACATGGAACAGGGCCTGGTATTATTTAAAAAAAATATTCCCAGGAATTTTTAATGTAGAGACAAAATAGGAATCATGATCTAGACCAGTGTTCTTCCTGCCCATACCTTATAATCACCTGGAGACCTTGGAACAAATACTGATGCCTGGCCCTGGCTGGTGTGGCTCAGTTGGTTGAATGACATTCCATGTACCTAAAGGTCGCTGCTTCAATTCCTGGTCAAGGGCACATGTCCAAGTTGCAGATTCGGTCTGGAGGCAACCAATTGATGTTTCTCTTTCACATTGATGTTTCTCTCTAGATATTGCTCTTCCTTCTTCTCTCTCAAAAAAATCAATAAAAACATTAATGCCTGGCCCCACTATCAAAGAGTCCATTGAATTGGTTTGGGATATGGACTAGGCAACTGTATTATTTGGAAAGGAAAAATCTTTCTGGATAATTTTAATGTACTTCTAGAGTTGAGAACCACTGACCTAGAGAGTTAATTTCCACTGTGAATAATCAATGTTTTCAGGTTGCAAGCCATGGCAAAGGAGCACTGTGACAGAAGCTCCTTAAACTCCGTGTGGGCTCAAGATTAGCATGAAATTGCTGGGTTCCAACCAGGTCACGGGGACAGGAGCAGCCATAGGATGAGACCAGAAACTTTGAGGACCCAACATGGATTAACACCTGGTGCTTGGAACACAAGGACATATCAGGGTTAATCCTGTTTCAAGGAGACATGTGAGGAAACCTCCCAGAAAAGGTACCAAATATAAAACATCATGAAGCTGACTCCCCTGTCCTCCCAATCAAATTTAGTTTTCCCTCTTGTAGCACCCACACAGTGCAACTTCCATCATTTTGGGGAGGTGAATTCACAATGTCTTAGATCTCAGTGTGTGTTTTCTTGATTGCACATCTAAAATCACCCTTCCTTGAGTTCATCCCATTAGTGTGAGCTCTGTGCTTCCCACATTTTATTTTATTTATTTACTAGAGGCCCAGTGCACAAAATTTGTGCAGGGGGGCTGTCCCTCAGCACAGCCTGCACCCTCTCCAATCGGGGACCCCTCGGGGAATGTCCTACTGCCAGTTTAGGCCTGATCCCTGTGGCCTAAACTGGTAGTCGAACATCCCTCTCACAATTCGGGACTGCTGGCTCCCAACCGCTTGCCTGCCTGCCAGTCTGATCACCCCCTAACCACTCCCCTGCCGGCCCGATTGACGCCTATCTGCTCCCCTGCTGGAGGGATCGCCCCCAAATGCCTCCCCTGCTGGCCTGGTCATCCCCAACTGCCCTCCCTTGCTGGCCATCTTGTGGCTGTGAGTGCCATCATCTTTGAGGGTGGGCAAATAGCATATCCCCTCCTTATTGGCTGTGGTCGCTGCCATCTTTGCGACAGTGTGAGGGTCAATTAGCATATCCCCTCTTTATTAGATAGGATTTTAAAATATATTTTTATTGATTTCAGAGTGGAAGGGAGAGGGAGGGAGGGATCAAAACAACAATGATGAGAGAATCATTGATTGGCTGCCTCCTGCACGTCTACCACTGGGGATTGAGCCTGCAACCTGGGCATGTGCCCTAACTAGGAATTGAACTGTGACCTCCTGGCTCATAGGTCAATGCTCAACCACGGAGCCACACAGGCCAGGATGCTTGCTGCATTTTAGATAATTCCTGGACCTTCTTATTTTTAATGTCTTGTAAATATGTGTGACCAACTATCTGTCTATAGGTAGTCACTGAGTCAACAACAGATATTTTAGAGTTTTCTTCCGTGTTCATAAATTTTTCTTGGCAGAGCTTTAATCATTTAGATTCTTGGCTGCCTCTGCGACTTTCCTCCAGGTTATTTTTGGCCTCCACTAGCCTCATCTATTTTGGGGAAATATTTAATTGTACAATATGAATTGACTCCTGTTAGGTATTGCCACTGACTATGTCCCCAGGTTTGGGGTTCCTCAAAGTGGACGTTGGGATCATCTTGGGGAGGAGGAAAGCTTGTGAAAAGATCCCATTTCTGAGTACTTCCCCAGGTCTCTGAGGATGAGGCTCAGGCATCTGCACCACTCACCCATTTGGGGCGGGATGGATTCTCATATATGCAGCTGTTATTACCATAGTTATTATCACAACTAGGGGCCCGGTGCACGAAATTCGTGCACTGGGTGTGTGTGTGGGGGGGGAGTGTCCCTCAGCCTAGCCTGCCCCCTCTCACATACTGGGAGCCCTCAGGCGTTGACCCCCATCACCCTCCGATCACCTGATCGGCCCCTTGCCCAGGCCTGACGACTCCGCCAGAGGTGTCAGGCTTGGACAGGGGACTCCCATCTCCCCCCAATCACTGGCTCTGGCCCCCGCCCAGGCCTGAGGCCTCTGGCCCAGGAATCATGCCTGGGCAGGGGACCCCCATCTCCCTCTGATCGATTGCTCCACCCCCCGCCCAAGCCTGACGCCTCTGACCCAGGCTTCAGGCCTGGGCAAGGGGACCATCATATCCCCCCAATCCCCGGCTCTGCCCCCCGCCCAGGCCTGATGCCTCGGCCAGAGGAGTTGACCCTCATCACCCTCCGATCACCAATCACCGGATCGGCCCCTTGACCAGGCCTGAGGCCTCCGGCAGAGGTGTCAGGTCTGGGCAGGGGACCCCCAGCTCCCCGCGGTTGGAGGCCTAATGCCTCTGGCCTAGGTGTCCGGCCCGGGCAGCGGGGACCCACAGCTGCAGCGCCCCGCGATCGTGGGCTCCGCTTTAGGCCCAAGCAAGGGACCCCTAGCTCCCGGGACTGACAGCTTCGACCATGCCCAGCTCCCATCGCTGGCTCCACCCCTACTTCCTGCTATCACTGGCCAGGGCGGAAAAGGCACCTGATTCTCTGATCATGGCTGGGGGGCAGGGCAAAGGCGGCCCCAGGGCCGCCTTTGCCCTGCCCCCCAGCTCTTAGCTCCCCCCTGGGTTTCCGATCACTGTCAGTGGCAGGGGGCTTCTTCCTGCTTTCCCTTTCGCCTCCCTACATTGTGCCTACATATGCAAATTAGCCGCCATCTTGTTGGCAGTTAACTGCCAATCATAGTTGGCAGTTAATTTGCATATAGCCCTGATTAGCCAATGAAAAGGGTATTGTCGTACGCCAATTACCATTTTTCTCTTTTATTAGATACGATATTCTGCTTAGAGCAGACGTCAAACAAGCCTGTTAATGTGTTTGTTTTGGCTTTGCTTCACAAACCTCATTAAAATGAAGACATAGACCCGTCCTTAAAGGGTTTCCAAAAATGTTCTACTTTAGGAATAACCATTTAAGTCTTCACTGTCAGTGGGGTTGGTCAACACATATGGATTTTATTGTGTACAACTGACACATCTAAGGTGTAAGCAGAGGAAAAAGTGAATATAGGAGATAAATAGTGGGGCAGATGAGAAGAAAGAAATGGAAAGTGGAAGAGGGAAAGGAAATTAAGAAAAGACATTTGTTTTAACATGGTCTAGTGCAGCGGTTCTCAACCTGTGGGTTGCGACCCCCTTGGGGGTCAAACGGCCCTTTCACAGGGTTTGCCTAAGACCATTGGAAAACACATATATAATTACATATTGTTTTTGTGATTAATCACTATGCTTTAATTATGTTTAATTTGTAACAATGAAATTGGGGGTCACCACAACATGAGGAACTGTAATAAAGGGTCATGGCATTAGGAAGGTTGAGAACCACTGGTCTAGTGTCCTCTATGGCAATGTCCAGTATAATGCTTTACATCTTGAAGCACTTCACAGTATATAAAATCCTTCTACATGGAATCCTCACAACTGTCCTAAGGCGACTACGTGACAGATATTAATATCCCCACTTCACAGGTGGAAAACGGAGGCTCTTAGAAACAATTTGCCCAAGGTCAGATAGCTAGTTAATGTCAGAAACAAGACCAGTACTAGAACTCAGTAATTAGTCCTAGAGCAGGGATCTGTCAATCCTAATCTATACTAGGTCTATACAACCTAGACTTGCTCTTCTATTATGATGAGGCCTTCAATCGGTGAGTGTCTTTTTGTGATATGATATAGAGGGGCTCTTTTAGGAGGTGCATGGCATTGGTGTAGGAGGCAGAGTAGAATGGGGTCCTTGAGATCCTTTGAAACTAAAATAATAAAGGTCAATAATTTTGTTGAAAGAGCTCATGTTACATGTTATACGTTATAAACAAAACCAAACCTGAGTGTGTTCGCTCTTCTCTTCACTTTCTTTTCTCCTCCTTTCATTCAACACACACACCAAGAAAGGCCATTATGGCTCTTGGATCTGAGGAAGCTCCAAGTCATGTTGCAATGACTGTTAGTGTGGAATGGAGTCAACAAGAGAAATTAAGGTCCCGGGCTCACTGTCCCTCCTCTAGCTCAACAGATGTTTTCTTGTTCTAACCTATTATGGCCGAAGACATGTAAGTCCTGTTCAGAGCTTGTTTTCACTTCCCCCTTTTTTCCTTTCTTATGGAGCAGGCCCATTTGCTTTAGGTCAGAATTGGTATTGATACTCCTGAGATTGTAATAATAACTGACCTGTGTACCATGCTTTAATGTTTACAAGCCCTTTCGTCCTCATTATTTCTCTTGATCCTTACAGCAGTCAGGTAATGTAGATAATTATACTATCTAGGCACGATTATAATAGCATTGGTTCAGGAACATCTGTATAATTCCTTACCAAGCCATGAAGTACTAAGGTAAATATATGCATAGAGGGTGAAACAGTACAGAGGAACCACGTGTTGCTAGGAGACGCTTAGGCCCCCTAAATGCAGCAGGATTCTGGTGCACTAAGGCTGCATTACACGGAGAACCTAGGAACACCTGAGCAACCTGAAAAGCCAAACCTACCTTTCTGATTTTGCTGCTTTGGTGAGGGTAAAACTCAATCCCTGCATGCCTGCTGAGAAACCCCAGAGAAAAGGGAATGTATATAGGAGACTGGGTGGTTCAGTGGTTGATCATCGACCTATGAACCATGAGGTCATGGTTCGATTCCCAGTCAGGGCACATGCCCAGGTTGTGGTCTCCATCCGCAGTAGGAGGCATGTAGGAGGCAGCCAATCAATGATTCTCTCTCATCATTGATGTTTTTATCTCTCTCTCCCTTCCTCTCCTTAAATCAATAAAAAAATATTTTTAAAAAAGAGAGAGACAGGGCCTAAGCCTTTCTAAGCTGAAATTCTATAGCTTTGTTGAAGAAGACACATCAGAAGAGAAAGCCCTAAAAAGCTATGGAGAGTGAGGTAGAGGTTCCAGGCCTTCCCTTGCTTCTCAGGGCCTGGGAGGATGGACAAGACCCCCCTCAGTGATAGAAACCACCAGCATTAATGGCCAACAAACTAGTTTTTTCTTCTCCTTGGGTACTGCCTTTGGGATTTGGATGTCTGTGTGGCCTGGAGGGGAGGGCATGATAGCTTTGGGATCTAGAGCCCAATCAATATTACTAGCAGTTGTATTGGCAGCTGTGTGTTTGCCATGAGGTCATTTAAGTCACTTATTCAGTCAAGGTCATTTGTTGAGTGAATGGAGAGCTGGGATTGGAACTTGAATTTTTGCTATAAGTCCTAGTGATTTTTTCCACTGTACTATCTGGTCTCTACCAACTACAGTCTCATTCTGATGTGGAGAATCAGTTCTGATCTCTGGGGCTTCCTCTGGCAGGAGCATTATCATTAGGACATAAAAAAAGCTCAAAATATATTTTCTCCACTTAATGTTGGCTCAAGGAACAGGTAAATGTCGATGGGGTTGTCTGGCTCTTGGTTTAGGAGGTAGTTCTTATAGGTGGGACTTAGGTCACATGTATATTTCATCTCATGGTTCCTCCTTGAAAACTCAGATGATCCAAATGTCCATGCTATTCCCTAAAATAGGGCCAGGGGTCTATTTTGGGAAAGGAGCCTATTTTAAGCTAAAGGACAGGGGCTCCCTGACCTGCTGCTATACTGGCTTGTTTCCTCCCTGCACTCAGCAAAAATTAAATATTCTCTAAACAATAGGTGACTCAGCCTTCACTAAATCTTAGGTGAAATGGATTTAGCAAGCAAATAGAGAAAATATCTTTTTCCCCCCATTTTTTTCTAGTCCTGTTTGATGATAATTCTCAGTGCTCAGGCTCCTTTCATCCAAAGATCTGTAATTAATTAAGCCTCACAACTCCCCTGGCAGGTAGAGAAGTACAAGGATGTTCATTTAAAACCAATCCTGTTTGATACAGTAGGGCTGTTACTAAGGCTCGTTAAAAGGAAAACCTTTCTATTGTGAAAATTCCTTTTAGTAGAGTAAATTAAGGGAGAAAGTAATTTGCTTGCTCGGTTACAGCCGCAAAGAGAGCCCTTAGTTTGGAGCTCTGATGCCATCTTGGGTTAAACTAGGTGTATAAGCTATTGCTGCATAGCAAATTACCACAAAATGACAACAATAAACATTCATTATCTCATAAAGCTTCTGTGGATCAAAGATTCGGCAGTGGATGAACTGGGTGGTTTGGGCTCAGGGTTTCATAAAGTAGCAGTAAGGTATCACCAGAGCTGCAGTCATCTGAAGGCTTGACTGGGGCTGGAGGATCCACTTAGATGTATTGTGAGTTGGTGCTGGCTCTTGATACCAGACCTCAGTTTCTTACCATGTGCACTTCTCCAGAGGGCTGCTTGAGTGCTCCAATGACATGGCAGCTACCTCCCCATCACAGTAAGCCAAGGGAGCAAAGGTAGACATGGCAGTCTTTTGGTAGCTAGTCTTGGATGTCATTCTCTGTCATTTCCTTAATGCCCTATTGACTACACAGTTCAGCCCCCTTTGTTGTGGGGGTGGGGGTAGGGTTACACCAGGGCATGGATACCAGAAAGCAAGAATCATTGGGGGCCTGCTTGGAATCTGGATAATATTAAGATACATCAAGTATATTTATCCATGATGTTACTAGAGTACTAGAGTAATCTTCGAAAATCCAGCTTAGAGGACCTAAACATTATGCATCTGATAGAAAGAGGGTAAGAGATAAGGGATAGTGCAGTTAATTTTTTAGTTATTTGTAGATTTAGAATAAATCACTACTATTATTCATATCCATGGGTAAGTGATTTTGCCTATATTGAAGTGTATGTATATGACTATCGTGATGCTTTCATCTTTAGGAGACAGATATTTATCCCAGACCTTATACTGGATCACTGTGGGTCTATGGACCATGTTGTGTTGCTAAGAAGCAACTGGAGTGTTTCTTAAAAATATAGATCCCAGGTTTCTATTCCTTGGGATTTTAAGTTAGTGCATGTGGGACCCACTGTAGTGGCCTCCTTATCAGACAATGGTACCCTCATGATGAGTAAGAATGATGATTAATGGTAATCATATTTGTTTGCTTAATATCAATCCATGTTCTTTAACTTGGCCTCAGAAAACCAATTCAAAATTGAGCACTCAGTTGCTAAGAGCCAGAATCAATGGTTGCCAGTGTTGTTTCCATACCACTTGTGAAGGGGCACAGACAGTATAAAGCTCCTATATCATAGGGCTGCTGGAAAGCAGAGGGTGGGGTTGCTGACTGATAATAATAGTTTGAAAAGCCATCATTATAATACTACATCAGCATAGGTAACGATTGGTCTTATCACAACCCTGGACCTCTGGCTCCTAATCGCTCATCTGCTTGCCTGCCTGGCACCCCTAATTGCCCACCCCCTGCCAGCCTGATCACCCCCTCACTGCCTCTGAATGCCAGCCTGATTGCTCCTAACTGACCCCCCTCCTCCCCGCTGGCCTGGTCGCCCCACACACCTGCTGTTCAGTCATTTGGTTGTTCCTCACTATCTGCCCTGCCAGCCTGGTCATCCCACACAGCCTTCTGTTCAGTCGTTTGGTCGTCCCTCACTAACCCTGCCAGCCTGGTTGCCCCATGCAGCCTGCTTGTTCCGCTATTTGGTTGTCCCTCACTAACTACCCTGCTGGTCCAGTCATAGGCAGCCATCTTGTGAGGGTGTGAGGGTTAATTTTCATATTACCTCTTTATTATATAGGGTACAGAAATACTGTTACATCCTCCATAAGTTAACCCAATGGTTCTCAAATATTAGTATCCAGAAGAATCGTGTAGAGAGTGTTAAAAATGCATATCTTCATGCCTGCCCGTGGGATTCTGATTCAGTAAATATAGCATAAATGGTCCAGTGACCACAATTTAGATGCACTGTCCTAGGCACTGCCTAACTTAACAGCAATATATTGACCTCATACCTCTGTAATCCCCAGAAGTAAGAGTTCAGTCTATAGAGTGGTTGACAATCTATAGAGTGACAAGGGACTGCTTTATAAAGTTAGCATGGATGACACAAGGCAAACTGCTGATGTGCATGAGGGGTACAGTGAGATCAGGTGTGGTGGGCATTTAATTAGCATTATTTTTGTAAATATATCAGGATGATACACTGTTAGAGGGAGACTCTCTCCTATTTAATTTTGCAGTTCCCACAGAGGCTAGCACAGTTCTATACTTGCAGCAGGCCTGTGATGCATGTGATGTCACATAGGAGCAAGTTCATTTGCGGTGCCCAGGAATTCTGTCTGGAAATTATTCACTGCACTCAGAGTATCTTGCATTTTACAAAGACTGCTTTGTGACTCCTAAAGTCGAGTGACTGAGGGATTGCCAAACTCTCCCCCCTCACTTCCTTCTTCTTTCTTTAAGTGTCTCCAGGTGGGTAGTGATAGTGAAACAGTCATAGCATCAATGACTGTCTCCAGGTTTGTGACTTTGGGGGGTGAAATTGGAATAAGAACTGAAGAGTTAATTTGAGCACAACTTACCACTAATGAAGGCCAAGGCAGGCAGAGAATATTTCAACCAGATTGAATACCTTGACTCTAATCACCCAAAAACACCTGGACAAGTCAGGATGGCATAAACAGAGCCAACAATGACCAAGAAGACACTCAATGGCAAAGAGCAAAGCAGTAAGCTGCCTGTGCATTGCTTAAAGAAGACAAAGGAGGGGAAGAAGCATGATATGACTATTGGATTTATTTAACAAGAATTTACTGAGTTGCTACTATGTGCTAGGACTTGTTCCAGGTGCTTGGGATATTAAGGTAAACTAAAGAGACAAAGCTTACATTTTATTTAGCTAAAGAGATAGATAATGAATAAATAAATAAGTAAATACATAATATGGTGCCATATAGGGATTAGTGCCAGTAAGAAAAATAAAGCAGAGCAAGAAAACGGATACTAAATTAGAGTAAATATCATTCCAAAGTGTACTGCTTTGGTATAATAATGATAACAAAACCATTCAACTAATATTTAATGAGTACCTATTGGGTGCCACACACAGTGCTGGGAAATGGAGATACAGTGATAAGACAAGACAAATTTCCTGATTTCATGGTTTATTTTTCTAAAGCAAGTAAAAGGCTATGAACAAACAAGCAAAGATACATAAGAAACATAAAAGATAATGATGCCTAGAGAATTAAGATAAGGGGAACTGACAAAGTGACTGGGAAAGTGACTTGAGTTTGAGGGAATTTCTCTCTGAGGTGATGTTATTTAGACTAAAATCTGAATAGCAAAGAGAAGTCAGCTATGCAGAAAACATTCCAGGTCAAGTGAAGAGGGATCGGGGCAAAGGCCCTGAGCTCTACAGATCCAGGGATAGAAAGAAGGCTCATGTAGCTTTATAAACCTAGGGCGGGGGTTGGGGGTCGGATTAGAGTAATGAAGGAGAAAAATAACCTTCTCTCATAGATATGACTTTGAGAACCAATACAACTCCTAGAATCAAATTTTCTCTCATTTCAATATTGCCTAGTTCTTCCATCAGAGACAGCTATAACATTTAAGTTGATCTATTTATAATATGAATTTCTTCCTGTAATTAGTTCTCTTTTCCCCTGCACCCCTGAGAAAATCCCAAATGCAGGGCAAGCATTATTCTAATAAAATTTTATTAAATAGTATAATTAACAAAAATACTGTATAGCAATATGCCAGTTATTGCGTGTTGACTCAGGTAGTAACTGGGAATTCTTAATTCTGCAGAACCATTTATCTTCCACACCACCTGAGATGCAGTTTCTTCTCTGCAGTGGTGTTTAAGATCTTGGGTTATACCTTTTCTTTGAAGAGTGTCCCAGCTGATTGAAGTTCAGAGAAGCCAATGTTGTGACCTCAGCCTTTAGTTGCCTCCATTATGGCTTTCTGGGTGCTGCCGTCTCTTTAGCACTTGTCCAAAGGGTAGGTTTGTGTACCCTGTGTACTCTCCATCTAGGGTACGTGCATCATCCACATCCTCTTTTGTGCCTCTGGGGAGGGGGTAACAATCCTTTTTACAGGTGTTCACCATCGTTTCCTTTTCTCTACTGCTTTTCCTGTGCTGTCTAGAGAGCCAGTCCCGTACTATGGCGTCCTTCTTTCCTCAGCTAATCATATAAGCTATTGTGCTTGCTCAACCTCTCCATCACACACACCTCTGAAGCATCTTTCTGTCTATACTGTTCACGGAAGAAGTAAAGATCAGGTGGAGGGGTTGTGTTGCATAGAAATACACTTACTGATATGCTAAAAAGGCAATGGGAATCTTTATATTTCCTGTATATTTTTGTGTAATGTATATTCACCCAAAATACACTTAGTAACTTTCACATTATGAATCACTAAGCCTTATGCTTCTCCAAGGAAGGGAGCACGATTTTTCAAAATACAGTATTGTTTTTAGAATGAAAATTCAATGTTTCATGACCAATTCAAATCAGCTTTGAAATTCTACACTACCTCAGCCTCAATGAGCTTTAAAATGCAAAGGCTACACATAAGAACAATGTCTTTTCAATTATTAAAATTGAATTTCAAGGTTGGTAATGGTTTCTATAATAAAAATGTTTAAATATATCTGAGAAATAGCTCTTAAATTCTAAAAATAATTAAAAAGGACAAAAGCAGAGACTTGAAGGCAAATGACAAGAGCAAAGATTGAGTTATAAAAACTAAAACATATTTAATTTTTCATAGAAGTTTAAAGGCATTGCATTGGAAGCATTAGGGTAGGGAGACAGGCTCTCTCTCTCTCTCTCTCTCTCTCTCTCTCTCTCTCTCTCTCTCCACACACACACACAGACACACACAGACACACACACACACACACACACACACACACCTGACTCACTGTGCTTTCTGCACTGTGAGAATTAGGCTCAACCTAGTTACTGACGTTAGTGATGGAATGCTGATCTTAGTTTTGCTTACCAACTGGGAGATTGTATCTGAGAAGCCAGATTTAGGTTTAATGTTTTTTGATGTTTTAGAAAATAAGTATAAGGATAGTCAAGTGTTTATTGTATTTCTGCTGTGTGCTTTTTGCCCATAATGGCTCTGTGGATTTGAAAGAGCTCGAAGGTAGGTGTTTGCCCTTGGGAAGTTTACCAGTGAGTTGGAAAGAAAAAAAGAGAAAGACTATATTACATAGCTCAAAAGCAGTACATGTCAGTATAGGAAAGTTATTAATATTGTGAAGGACCTACATGGAGTGCTTCATGGAGGAGGCATGGAACTGGGCCTTGAAAGAAAGACAGGATTGGCTGTCATTTTTTTTTTTAGTGTGATGATGATAACACATTTTTATTATAATAATGACTAGCTGTCTGTTGGCTCAGAGTTTAGAGGATGGAAAAGCATGACAAACCCATAGGGTAACTGCGTTTTAAAAGTCCCTTTTGAAGGAGTTAGAAGGAAAAGAGAGAAAGCCTTTCTAAGAGCCTAGGCTGAGGAAAAATGTAGGAGGTGCAGAAGAGAATTAATGGGTAACGCGCATCACTTTGTACAAAGTAACCTTGACACAAATGGGGCAATTTAAGGGAGGGTAAGTGACTCCCAGCCCACTCATCCAGTTTGATGGAGGAAATAATCATGGGGTTGATGACAGATTAGAAAAAGAAGAACCGGGGTAGCTTTTCCCCCTCTATTATGCATTGCTCATCTAGAGGTAGGGAGCTCATGGCTGAAAGAACGTTTTAGAAACTCTGCACTTTTCCACTTTCAAACAATTTTAGGTAAGTAACTTGATCTAACAACAAATTAGATGCGCCTTTCTTTCTCCCTCCTCTCTCCAGCTCTATGCAGAGATGTGACCACAGAGGTGCAAGAGGTGGAAGTTAACAAAACAGGATATAAAAGCCAAGATAATTGTACATAATCGTTTGATAGCAAAGCAGTGTTACCATGTATGAGTAGGGGTGTGACTAGCCCTGTGCTCATGAGTGAGGATAGCAGTATTGCTCAAAGTCAGTGGATTTTCAGTCTTGGCTACTCATTAGGATCCCCTGGGGAGCTTTGAACATTACTGATGCCCAACCTTTCCCACCATTCTAGGGATATAGATAGTCTGAAAAGTGGTCTGGCACTGGATTTTCTAAAGCTCCAGGTCATTCTCCAGTTGAGAACCACTACTATAAGTGGTGATGTGAATGAACGGTACCCAGGAAGCTGGTTCAGTCACAGATTGCTGGATCTGACCACCAGAGTTCCTGATTCATCAGATCTGGTATGGGGCCCAATAATGTGTATGTGTAACATGTCCTCAGGTGATGCTGCTGCTGATGCTCTAGGGACTGTGCTTTGAAAAACACTGATGTAGATCATTGAAGACAAAGTGGTCCATGTTATACTAAGCATGTCCTAAAGTTTGGCCCTTGAGCATAATTGTTACAATGCATATTCTGAGTACCTCCCTTGACCCACTGAATTAGAATGCCTGAGAATCGGTGATTTTAAAAGAGAGCTCCAGGTTTTTATTTAGGATGCTATCACTTGTGAACTACTGTGCACGTTAATAGTTTACTTCTTTTGTGCCTTGCTCCTAATATTATTTTTTGCATAAATTGAATGTGTGACCATATGAAGGATTTTGTAATTATCTTATGCTATTTTTATGGGAAGAAACTATTTTTTTAAGAGTTTAGATTGTAGTAGATACTCCGAGGTATTAAAAGATCAAATCTGGGGGAAAGGCTTTACTATGGGGCTTCAGGTGTAGCAACAGAACCATCTGTCCATGCAGCAATGCTAGTTGTATGTGGGGTGTTTTGGAGGTAACTTTCAAAAGCGTGCTTTGCAAACTCAACATAATTAAGTAATTGCATTCAATATAGGCAGTGTAAAGATTTGAGGATCATATTTCAAATTTTAGAGGGCATTAGCAATGACAAGGGGTACTTGTTAAAAGTTCAATTCCCAAGTTGCAGCTCCAGAGAGTCTTAATCCTGGGTGGCATCTAGGAATATATAACAAAAATAGAATATTCTGATGCAATGGGTGTACAAAACTCGTCTTTAAAAATAGTAGATTAGGGGCTGTGAAGGCGAAAAGTTATTTTCATAGTTGACCTGAGTTGCTAGTAAAGAATCAACCCATGAACTGGTATGCATATATTCATAACCCATGGACACAGATAATAGAGTGGTGAAGGTCTGGGGTGGAAGTTGGGGTGGGCTAGAAGAGATCAATGGGGGAAATAGGAGGATATATGTAAACTTTCAACAATAAAGAATTGAAAAAATAAATGATATGGTGTTTAAAATATAAAAGAGGAATTTTCTATTTATTTACTTTTTTTAAAATTTTATGTAAGTTAGTGTCCTAAGAGCTCAATATAAGTGGCAGTTCAGGATCTATTTTTTTAGGTTTGTAATATTATTCCCCACACCTGTCTCATTTAGATATTGTATAACTTTGATTTTTTTTTACCTCTTTCCTAGACTATTCCTCCTTTTTTAGAGGAAATAGAGGAGACATATGGTTCAAATAAGGACCAGGGCAAATTTGCATTTAGCTGGATTTTCTTCCCCTTTATCTTCCTGTCTTGACCAGCTTACTTTTTTTTCTTATTGATCTCTGTACTCTTGCCCACCTCAGAACCCCCCACCAATCAGTGTTCCATCTTCACTCTGGGCTGTTTTTCCTGTGTGTCCTCCCTTTGTGGTCATTTCAGTGGACAGGAAGGGACGGAAGGTCATTGGCAATATTGTCAGTGTGTGGCTCTCTCCCCAGCAGTGAGTGGTAACGGCAGAAGGTTAGCAAGCCAGAAGAAGAAAAACCTATACAAGTCTTCCATTGCATTCTGGTTTGTGAGTGTGTGATTAATAGAACCAAACAAAATTATTATTATTGTTATTACCAAAACTCAAGGTTAATAGGTGAGACAGACCGGCCTGGGGAAAAACTTATACAACAATTTACATTTTGTTAGTGAGTAATAATCTCTGTGGGCAGGGGGGGACCTGTAGATGAATCTTAACTGATTTACAATATGGATGGCCAGTCTTATCAAGTTAACTTCCAACTGTGTTAGGTCATAGTGGATATGATAAAAATATTTATTTTCTTTTCATATTTCAGACTTCCTTCATGCCCACCTACTAAGATGTTAGTTTTCACTGAGGAATCATTTCTCAGTCAGAAGAAAGGAAAGACCTGGTAGAGAAGGAACTTAGATTGATTCTGGGGATGATGGAGGTATGGCAGCAAGGCCTTTTGTGGTTGGCTCATCTGTTGTCATGGAAACCCAGGGCAGTGGTAGAGCCCAGGCAAAGTCTGAGGGTTTCAATCATCAAAATGGATGACACAATGTGTTTTGAATTACACAGATAAGATAAATTATATGTATTCTTTACACTTTTCCTCTTTCACTCTGGGTTGCCTGTAACATTTAATAAGAAGTTTAGAGCTTAAAGCTGTTCTTTCTATTTTCATATTATTTGATTTGCCTTCATTCTTGAGGGAAGTGCTGAAATGGAATTGCCATTTTTTTTAATATATTTTATTGATTTTTTACAGAGAGGAAGGGAGAGAGAGAGAGAGAGAGTTAGAAACATCGATGAGAGAGAAACATCGATCAGCTGCCTCCTGCACATCTCCTACTGGGATGTGCCCGCAACCCAGGTACATGCCCTTGACCGGAATCGAACCTGGGACCTTTCAGTCCGCAGGCCGACGCTCTATCCACTGAGCCAAACCAGTTTTGGCGGAATTGCCAAATTTGAACTAGGATGAAAAGCAGAGGGTGTACACAAATAGGTTCCATATAAGTCCCTATTGGGGAAGAGGTATTCCAACGATTAAGATAGCTATTTTGTTAAAATGTACACACATGTGTGCACACATGTGCAATCCCCTGTCCTCCCACATGCCCCTTCACAAAGGAGAGAGAACACCAAGATATATAGGGAATGAACTGGAGTGATCAGTTTTAAGGTAGATACAAGTGGGGGAAATAGCTAAAGGGAGGAGAATTCGAGGGAGAGAAAATGGAAAGTCACACAGAGAAAGTCACACAGAGAATGTTACCTTCAAGGTGTTCTGTCTTCATATAAGGATACTGGAGACTTTTCTATGGAGAAAAATTGTAGGAATGTCTTCTTAGGGCTTTCAGAGAAATTTGACACTTTTCTCATCTTGATCCTAGACTCAAGACTTTTATATAATAGCATTCTTTTAGGAAATATTCACTTTTTGAGCTTCACTTTACTTTTTAAGGTACATCCCTACCCTTTTTTTCCTCCAGAAAAACACTTGAATAACATATACTGTATATGTAAACCAGATGATAAAGTTATTCCTTCTATCAATGATCCAACCAAAGGTCAAGTCCCATGAGACAAACTCCACATATTGTAAAATACCAATAAAAAGTTTGAGTTTTTGCCCTAAATGGCTCTATCCACTGAACCAAAGGGTCTCAGGTTCGATTCTGGTCAAGGGCACGTAACTGGGTTGCAGGTTTCTCTCCAGCCCAGGTCCTGGTTGGGGCACCTGCAGGTGGCAACCAATTGATGTGTTTCTCTCTCATAGATATTTCTCTCTGTCTTTCCCTCTCTCTAAAAATCAATGGAAAAATATCCTCAGGTGAGGATTAAAAAAAAAGTTTGAGTTTTGACCAAAGAGCTCATTCCATCTCCCACAAATGCAAAATTTTAGATGTGTTTATATCAGTGGACTATTATTTCTTTTCCCAGACTCCAAAGTTTAAATAACTGATATATTCTTGTTAATTGGTATAATGCCCATTTTATAGATCAAGGATCCAAGCTATTAGTTTTTGTATATGCTGTGTATAAGGGTTATTTTTATACTAGTACTTGCTTATTACTTTCCTGATCTGTCTGAAGGAGGCAGAGACTGAACCTTGCTAATTCTTGGCTCTCCTGTATACCCAGAGCTATGCCTAGCTCATAACAGAGGCTTGATAAATATTGTTCAACTAAATTATATGTTGTGTTTGAGTTAACAACAAGAGACAATGAAATAGCCAGGGCTAGACTTTCCCCTCTCTACCAAGCTCCTTGAATTGCAATCAGGACCTGGCAGTGTTGGGCACCTGTCAATGGATTGACTGATGAACTGATTCAAGACTATTATATTCTTTGGTGCTCGTCCCATATGATTTAACAGGGACTTGCTTATTTGATTGGTCATACTTTTATATTTGTTCTTTCTATTTTGACCAAAAAAGAGAGATAATATGACTACAAACATAGTGACCATCTGGATTTGTTCCTGGGATAGCCTTGAGGTAATGTGAGTAAAGTTTAACTCTTTAAAGAGACAAGTGTTAGAGTCACAGGCTTCATAATTAGTCAGCATTGCCTCCTCACTCCTTTTAATGTCATTTCCCATGTTTTTGCATTGGTTACTAATCAATCTAGACTGTTATTCTGATTTAAGTTTTACCTTACTCTTCTTTTTATAGGTCATTTTAGGTCTTTGTCCCTCTTCATTGTGTTCTATTTCTCATCTCTCTGTCTCCACCTCCTGCTTCTTCGACCCCTTCTCATTTCCCCATAAGTGGTATATGTTTAAGTTCTTAATGGGCTAAGTGTTATTTTCCAATTCCTGTTCCAAAGAACATTTCACATTTCCAGTGATCCTAGGAAGCGTGAGCTCACAAAGGACAGTGACCTAGTAAACATACACATGAGCATGTTCAGACTTGGGCTTAAGCAGAAGTACCTGAATGTACTTTCTATGTGACTCTAACAGGAAAATACCTTTACAGTTAACCTGCTGCTTAACTTGTTGGGAATGAATTAGGGACTCTCTTAAATTCCTTTCCAGTTCTCATAGTTCATTCCATGTCAGAGCTGAGGTTTTCTTACTGCCTTTATTATGGAGATGTAGCAGCTATGGAAAAGATGAGCTGGAGATTTCTACTTGCTGCAAGTCACTGGTGAGACCAAGAGAGAATTCAGCCAATCAGCTAATAATAATCTGTGCTACTTAAATTGTGTTCTCTGTTTTTCAAAGAACCTGGTTCTTGGTTATAGCTTTAAAATTTTTCTACCAAGATATTTAATTCTCACAGAGGGGTTTCTGACCCATGGTATGCAGATGAGATGTTTTGCCCCATTTCCAATGGCATGAAGAAAGTACTAAAATTCAGGTAGAATTTGAACTCAGAATGTTCCATGTTCTCTGGCCTTAAGATATTCCTGTTGAGAGAGGAGGATGTGGAACTCACTGGCTAAACTCTAGGTAGACAGAACTCTAGAGGGAGTTAAAAGGGATCCTGGAGTTCATATCAACCAATAATTTCATTTTGTAAACGGGGAAACCAAGGCCCAGTGAAGTATGCTTTTCAAGAATATGAACTAAATGATGGCGGTTTTAGCCCATGACTTGTGTTGGCTAGGGTGCCAAGTGAATTTTCCAGAGTGAGCCTCCTTTTTCAGGAAGGCCAAGGCATTCTTTAATATGAACCTATGACTCCCGTCTTGCCTCCCGCCCAAAAAGCCATCATGAAGATACTTTTTGGTCTTGATTCACTAGGCAGAATTATTCATATAGGTAGAATGCCAGGAATGCAGGGAGTTAATATAGCTGCTGAATAATACACCAGTGCCACAGAGTTTCATAATAGATAATAATAAATAATACAGTGGGGAATTATGTAACTCAGTTATAAAGTAAATGACAGGGGAAGAACACATATATTCACAGAAGAGTGTTTCTGATGGGAATACTTAGGTGATTCAGTTTTACTTGCTTCTTCAGCCCTCCCCATTTGAGAGGTAGGCAGGACATTGAGATGTGCCCTGTTGGGACTTTTATTTTATGCAATAAAATTGCAGGTATTAGAAGCAGAGTCAGAAAGTACGAGTTGTGCTCCTTGGACAGTTATCAGTTAATCCTCTTAATGCATTTATTACTTTCCTCCGTGTCAGGACTGGATATCTTCCTTTAGCAAGGGCCTATGTGTCCAAGGTTGGTCCTTCTCTCCCATCACAACTCTTTGTAATTCACTGCATGTAAGAGCATGATATCAATATACTGAATTTGAAAATGGGAAAAGGCTGGGAGTGGGGGTGTGGGTTGACGTGGTGACAGGAGGTGAAAGTTGTAGCCACAGTTATGGTCCAGTGATCTCTCCAATGAGATGGCAAGTGCTTCTCTTTGCTCATCTGCACTAGAGAAAACCAACTGCTGATCCTATTAAACCTGTATTTTTTTTTCCTTAGAAGAATGGGATATTTCCCCCTTCACTCTTTTAAAATAAAGATAAAAAGCAGGGGGTAGGGAATTAATTAATGTCAGTAAATGAAGCATGAGTTGCTTGTCTGGATATGATAATGACTGTGTATTAGGGCAGAAGAAATGGATTGGTGTAGAAAATGAACTGCACCAGCACACAGCTTTGGGATGGACTCAGCCACCCTTGTAACTCATTAACTCTTCCCTTGCCTCATACTTTGTCCTGCCTCTCTGTTACTCTGGGCCAACCCTCACACTGCAAGGTCTCAGGGCTACAGTATTATAGGCGGAGATACCTAAATGGAGGTCTGACTCCAGGAGAGACAGGGCCAGCTGATGATGGCATTCTTTTAGACTGTAAATAAAAGAACTCTATGCCTACTTTTTAGATTACTGAAACCACACCAAAAATAAGAAGTCTCTGTGTGTTCCTGATTATGGGAACTGCAAAATAATTCAAGGGGGCAGTGAGCCAGCCTGGGGGTGAGGGGGAAAAGGGAATAGTTCCTAAATATAAGTTGTTTCCTCTCCCTCAAAGCCAAGGTTTACCTTTGGACTGTTAATAACTAATCGCAACCCCTCATTGCTTTTCCATATACACCTCAGGCTATATGTCTTTTGGAAAGTATTTGGATAAGTCCAACAAACACACATCGACTAGGCACTTCCTGTGTGCAAGGCTTGGGGTGTGAACATAGAAAAATAAGGTATCCTCCATATTCAAGGAGTTGTCTTATGATGGCCTGGCACATAGTAAGCACTCGAAATATTGTTGCTATTATCAGTATCATTTTACTGAATTTAATTAATATTGAATTTTTCTTTGGGGACAGGAAGTTTGAGAGGTTCAGAGAGCCCTTGACTACATTCTTTACTTTTTGTTTATTTTCTCCTTTCTTTTCTTCTTTCTCTTCTTTGCTTTACAGTTCTTGGCACATTGATGAAATGAAGAAATACAAAAACATAGTTATAATAATCTTTAAATTTTAACATCTAAGAAATTATTTGTTGTTAACACAAAAAAACCAATGCTGTATAGTCACAAAAATATGAATCACTGAATTTAGAGAGGATATTAATTCATGTTACACTATAGGCAGGTGACCCAGTAATGAAATTCTGGTTTAAAATTGTTTTTTTGATATCTTACATATTTTTGTATCCTCATTGATGGTGGCTCTATGTGTAAATCATTTGGAAGAAATACTATAGGACTGAATTTTATCATGTTTAATATTTTCTTAAGTATACATCAAAACAACAAACATAGAGAGCTAGATGAAACCACATTGAGAATAATTGTTGAAGCTAGGCAATAGGCTTGTGGTGATTCTTACTACTTTTATAAATGTTTGAATATGGCTATAATAATATACATTTTTAGGCTAAAATGTTGAGTGAGGGACCTTTTATGAATGCAAGCCTGGGTAGATGTCCTCTCCAGATCCCCCTTGTCCCTGTTCCTTCAAGTTCAAGTTAGAAAGTCGATAGTGAATGCTGTGCATTCCTGGAAGACTCAACATAACAACATAACTTATCAAGGGCATGATATTAAGACTAGAGGCCCAGTGCATGAAATTCGTGTATGGGTAGGGTCCCTAGTGGCTAGCGGCTAGCAGCTGCCGGCTGCCTGCCGGGGCTTCCTTCGTTCCACGCTGCACCCTGGTAGCCAGTGCATTTCATAGTGAGTGATGGAACTCCTGGTCAGTAGAACTCCTGAAGGGACACTTCGCATATTAGGCTTATATATATATAGATGAGATGTCTCCTATTCCCTCAAGAGGCCTGTGGGCTGCTTCTTAAGAGGCCAACGTGTGGCCTGAACAGTTTGTATTAGGGTATTGGTGTATTAGGGGTGCATTCATTTGCTTGGGTTGCCATAACAGAACACCACTACTGGGTGGCTTAAACAACAGAAATTCATTTTCTCACAGTTCTGGAGGCTAGAAGTCCAAGATCAAGGGCTCAGCAGATTTGGTTTCTTTGGAGGCCCCCATTCTTGGCTTGCAGATGGCCTCCTTTTCACTGTGCCCTCACATGGCCTTTCCTTTGTGCTCATCCCTATTGTCTTTTTCTGTGTCCAGTTTTCCTCTTCTTATTGTATTGAATTAGAGCCAACACTAATGGCCTCGTTTTAACTTAATCACCTCATTAAAGGGCCTTTCTCCAAATACAGCCACATTCTGAGGCAGTGAGGGAACTAGGGTTTCAACATATGGATTCTGGAGGGACACAATTCACAGGGTGATACAAGGTGAGACATATAATTAAAGAGAAAAGAACAATTGATCCCCTCTGCTCAGCATTCTAGGGACTCTTTCAGAAGCTTGACTTGGGATGAACTTATAATACCTTATTTATAGGAAGTTAATTTAGGGAACTACTTTTATAGTAACAATCAAAAAGGTGAGCAAAAAGAATCATGACTCTGTAAACTTTCATTGTGTGTTGGTGTTGAGGAGGTGGGCAACATTAGCATTATCAACAAATTGTAGAGGGAGAAGGGGAGTTGGGCATAGGATGAGAGACTCAAAAGTTGAGGGAAAACTTTTGGAGGAAGAAAGAGAAAAATGACAACAGAAGAAAAAAATTAGAGAGCAAGACAGTGTGAGATAGAGAGATAGAAGGAAGAGAAGGAGGAGGAGAAGAAGGAGAAAGAGTATGACAAGGAGGGGGGATGGGCTAAGGAAGGAAGAGAGGGGAGAGTGATCCAGAGAGAGACAGAGAACAGAGAGAAATTCACATAGCCAGCAGTTTTCAGTGGGTTGAAATCGAGTTCATGTGTTTCCTTCCCTTAGGAGATCCAGTTCTCTCAAGAGGTGAAGAAAGTAGATCAGATATATGCAAATAAGAGTAGACAGAAAATGGTGTCCCTAGAGAGAGAAGGCTTAGGTGTTGAGATTTGGTATGGATGGCTGAGGACCATCCAACATTAATGAGCACAAATGTGTGAAAAGGATGAAAATGTCTCTCCAGGGACCCTGATAACTCAAGCTTTGTTGGTGCTATTTGAAACCATGAATGAGAAAATAACTGACTCACTCTCTCAGGCAGTTTGGTGTATGGACCTGAAGCTCTTAGTTACTCCCAGGCTGTCCATCTCCCCTGTGCTCCTGTGAGATATTCTTGAAACTGAACCTAGTACTGTCCTCCTTGCCAAAGTGCTTGGCATTGTCTTTCACTTTTCCCTCAAATTCTGAGATTGCGACCAAATAGTTAATGGAGTATGCTCTGTGGATGTGCAACTTAGGAAGAATGATGGAAAAGTGGGAAGGCAAGGAAGGGGTGGGGGATAAGGGTAAGAGATCAAACAAGGGACTTGTATGCCTACATATATAAGCATAACCAATGGACACAGACACTAGGCAGTTGAGGGCATGTGCTGGGGGGTAGGGTTAGCTGGGGGGAGGTCAATGGGGGAAAAAGGAGACATATGTAATACTATATGTGCTAATTTAAACAATAAAATGAAACTTAAAAAAGTGTCATTCACAGCTAGACACACACACACACACACACACACACACACACACACACACGGGAATATTTTCACGCATCTCTTCCTGTAGGCATAATCATTTTCTCTTTTGATTTTTTAAATTGATTTTTAGAGAGAGAGGAAGAGGAGGGATAGAGAGATAGAAACATTGACGAGACAGGAATATCATGGGTCAGCTGCCTCACGCACACCCCACAATGGGGATCGAGCCCACAACCCAGGCATGTGTCTTGATGAGAAATCAAACTGGTGATCTGTTGGTTCCTGCTGGGTTGACACTCAACCGCTGAGCCATACCAGGCAGGGGGCATAACCATGTTCTTAAAGGCCTTTGCCTTTTGCTTTTATGGTTCCCAAGCCTCTTCTTGGAACCTTTGAATCAGTCTCAAGCTACGTGCAGCAGAGGCTTCATCTCCTCTTGGAAAGAAATTTATTTTTCCTTCCAATGGTAAACAAATTGTGTTGACAGACAAATGCAGGATTAGGTGAGGAGATTTGTGAGACAACTGGATTTAGGAAGCTCAAGCAAGCAGACCTCAGGATTAGGCTGAGAGGGAAGGATTCAGGTGGACTGGGAGGCTACAGGGGTGACTTCCCTGAAGGAAGGAGGGAGGCCATGTCTGAGAGGGGGCAGGAGATGAAAGGGAGGGAGAAGCATTTGTAAGATGCCTCACAACAGCTCTTTGTTCGGAACTGCGGGAGGTTTTCTAAACTTTCAGGTGGGGCTGTTTGGCTTTAGATAGATATCTGGCTTAATAGAGTCTCAATGTCACCATCTGTGGAGTGGGCATACTACTAACCTAACTTCACAGAGTGGTTTTGAAAACAGTCAGGTAGGAAAAATACTCTGAAAGCACTAAAAAGCCATAAAAATATTACAATTACTCTTCTGTTACTCTACTTGATATGTGAATCTTTCCTACAGCATCTCTGCTGTGTACTTATTCCCATGACCAATTGAATATCTCTAGTGGCAGGGAGTTTACCAGCTCACCACTGCCTTGAAAACAGGTCCTTTTTTAAAAACAAAACAAAACAAAACAAAATATTTACTTATAATTTTAGAAAAATATTTGTGTTGAGCCTAAATCTGGCTGATAATAATAATAATAATAATAATAATAATAATAATACATTATATATATATATGAAGAGCCAGGGGCTGAAACAACTGAATGGATGACTGAACAGGCTGAGTGGGGCGACCAGGCTGGCAGGGGGGGGGGGGGTTAGTGAGGGACGACCAAATGACTGAGCAGCAGGCTGCTTGGGGAGACCAGGCCGGCAGAGGGGGGGCAGTGAGAGGCGACGAGGCCAGCAGGGGGTGCAGTAAGGGGTGACCAGGCCGGCAGGCAGGTGAGCAGTTAGGAGCCAGTAGTCCCGGATTGTGAGAGGAATCCCAGATTAAAGAGGGGAGGGCACAGGTTGGGCTGAGGGGACCCCCTCACCCTCCCCCCCCCCGTGCATGAATTTTGTGCATTGGTCTCTAGTAATAATAATAAGAAGCTAATACTCATGTAGTGCTTACCCTGCACCATTCCTCTTAGCAACCCTGTAAAGTGAGTATGGGTATTATTCCAACTTTACGCATAAGAAAACTGAGGCACAGAGAGGTGACTTTTCTAGGACACGTGGCTGTAATCCTTACCCACTGGTTCTTGCTTCTCTGTCCATGGCCAACCCATAGTATTGGAAGACGACCCTTTGGCCTTCTCTGAGTCTTCCTATTGCCAGACTACCCTTCACTCACCCTTGTTCAATTCTACATGAGCTTCCTCTTTAGAGTATTTGTTCCAAAGAAGGCCATATTTTCTAGGAGTGTTTTGACCTATACAGAGGAGAATTGTATTGTTGGTTCTTCTTGTACCTACTGCCAGTCTGCCAGGAACTTAGGGGAGGAGGTATTAAAAAGAAGAAAGGATGTTTTCAAGCTGGGTATCACTGGAAAGTGATCGGATGGCCTGTGCTGGTCCACCGGCCCCAGATGCCAGATAATGGGGATTGGGATCAGCTGTGACCTAATTATGAGTTTCGTAAACCTGTATTGTGTCCTTCATTTTCTAGCTCATTGACCACCCCAGAGGGGGAGGGAAAATGAATGAGTTTCTGGCCAAATCCTTCCTGCCACTACCATGTGGCCAAGGTCACAGGCTAGTGATGTCCAGAGGGAGTTAAGGGGGTGGGCTCTTTGTTATCCTCTCTGAATGGATCTGGCAGGGAATGAGGCAGAAGAAAAGGTAGATTAGCAGACATTCTAACCTCACAAAGGCTCCTTGATAGGAATGTCTTCTCATGGCCATTGTAGAGCTAGGAATTCATGATTTGGCACTCTGTGACAGTCAAGATAGCAAGTTAATACAGCCCATGTTCATACAACTACATATATGTAAATATACATACATGAAACTATCATATATCTGGTATATAACATGTATTTTATGATTTTCTTGGGAACAAAGACTGAGTTGAAGTTGTGCTAAGAATTCAGTTTTGTGTTTTTATTTTTTACTGCCAGAGAGCCCCAACTCCTTATCCCAAATCAAACACATAATCTCTATATTATATAGATGTGTACTATTCAAAATTTCTCTTGTTGAAAGATAGCATCCATGAATCACTAAGTAAAATCTATGGAACTCTCAGTTGGAAATGTCTGAAAAACTATTCTCCTTCCTCACTTAAAAACAACAACAACAAGAATAATTTCTTTTTCAAATCCTGCTGTGGGAGCCCTAGCACTAGTAGGATGTTCCAGAAAGAATATGGATTTGGGACTGCACAGGTGCTACATTCAAATCCTGCCTCTGCCACTTACTACTTGGGTAGTCTTGACCTTGAGCAAGTTACTTATTTCTCTAAGACTCAGTTTCCTCATCAGTCAAAATTGGGAATAAATAATAATAACCCTTCAAAGTTGTTTTATTATTAGGATGGAATGAAATAGTATATATGACATGCATTGTAGAAGGACTATCATGCAATAAAAGCTCACGAGAAGAGAAATTCCTCCCATCTTCCATTTATCCAAGGTGAAGGGTGTGAAACAGGGATGATCTTCCCTGTGCGATGGTAGGATCTCTTAATGCAGTGATTCCAGACTTTTGGATTTTTAATACTGGGAACAAATTTAGGACTGCTAAGATTTTTGTTAAATAATTAAAAAATAACTGTAATGTATTAACATCACTTTATAAACATGGTAACATTACTAAAGAACTCAGCTTACCTCAAAGGGAGGTGTGAAAATTAAATAAGCTTAGGCATTTAACTATGTAATGCAGTTCTTACCATTTCATAAGCACTTAAAAAGTCCTAGGTATTCTGTTTGGGTTATTAATTTTAGTATTGGTATAATATAAACATTGAAAATCAAGCTCAAATTCTCTAACATGACATATAAATGATTTTATGCAGATATATCATTTCTAGCACCACTCCCAATATGCAGCTACTTACAGATACACCCAACTCCAGCCAGGAGGTCCCACATAAATGCCCACAGGGGCTGGTGGTTATTGTCATTGACTGGCATTGACAGTAGGAAAGATAACTCTGGCATGGTGCCAGTCTACGGTTTGCCCTCCATTGTTGATTTGCTGGTAGACACAGATTCAAGTTCTCTATAAGAATAAGAGCTGGCATTCATAATGTAAAGAATATCATCTTGTTATATATCCAAGAATATGTTTGTGTGTAGGCTCTTCCTCCTGCTGATCAGAAGGGAGTCAGCCTTAAGTAGGGATAACATGTTGGAAGGGGAGTCATTTGACAGAGGTGAAATGACTTTCAGTGTGGTAGTAAAATGGGTTAAAAAATAATTTCAACCCCCTTCCTCCCCCAGTACATTCCAAATTGTGATGAAATAAATACAAACAAAAAAGTAAAAACCAAAATCAAACTAAAAACAAAACCTACTTAAAACCTAGATTTGTTATCCCAGAATTTAAGAATTTTGTAGAACTGTACTGTGGAACTATCCTTTTATAAATGTAAGATGTTCACAGAAGAAGTAGAAAGATGATGATTTTTCTCCTCTTGCTTTTTCTCCTAGGAGGTGGATCTCAGTTTTTGTTCCCCTTACTCCTGGCTATTTTTTAGAGACTGCTGCCAGGAGAGTCACATAGCAAAAGTGCAGAGACCTAGTTTCCGTCAAAGACAGAGGTGCTGTCCACTAATCTATACTTTTTTGAGATATCATTGATATCAGTGGTCAAGATCAACCTTTATGTTGCTGCTGCTACGTGAAAGATATTGTGCTTAGGTTGCCAAGCAGTAGCCCAACATAGGTTTTCTGGAAGTTGTTTTCAACCATTCTCTTTAATTCAGTTAGAAGCAGGTTCCAAAGAAATGCTTAACTACTAATCACTTAGAACTAATATCCAACCTGTTTGGCTACTTGGGCAAAGGGTGTGAGACCACACTGAATTGGAAGAAGCCTTCTTACTTCCCTTCTTTAAACTTAATAATAAATGTCCAGGTTATTAGCATTGGGGTTTCAGATAGATGGTTTAGCTGTAACATTAAGTAAGGATTGGAGTGGGGGAAGAAGGCAACAGATTATGTAGCTGTAGCCATGGAAAGATTATTTGCAGTCCTGGCCAGTAGTCAAGTAGTTGGAGCATTGTCCCTTATATCAAAAGGTTGTGGGTTCAATTCCCTGTCAGTGCACATACACGGGTTGCAGATTAAGTGCTAGGTTGGGGAGCTTACGAGAGGCAGCTGATCGATATTTCTTTCTCTCTCTCTCTTTCCCTCTCCATTCTTCTCTCTCTATATAATCAATGAAAACATATCCTCAGGTAAGGATTTTAAAAAAAGAATTATTTGAGCCCTACAAGTGAACTCCTTGACTTTTTAGGTATACTTCTCTGTCTAGAGCAAACCCGATACAATATATGGTTCCCGCTCTGCGATGCAGACAGAGATGTCTCAGGGCTACCATATGTATTTATTATGAAGTACATGAATAAAACACCACTCAAATAGAGCAAATGCATTGCTATTAAAAATTAACAGAGGCTTTCTGTTGTCTGTTGTCCCCATCACTTTCCCTTTAATGAAATAACTATCTGGAATACCACCTAATAGCCTGAGGTGCCTCTGAGAGTGAAGCGTATTTTACCAATGCTTTCACTTAATCAGACTGGCCGTTTTAGGGGCCCCCCTTTTCCAAGTAACTCACCTTGAAGTGAAAGCAGGATGGATTTGTCCATGGACTAGGGAAGCATTTGGCTAGCAGGCTGCTTTTCAGCCCAGACACCTGTTCTAAGGAGCCTGGCATTTTCTTAAAAAAGTAAAACAAAAACCCCACAAAACAATCTTCCTTTTTTTTCTGGTAGCTTCCTCTTTTTTTATTTTGTCAAACATGGTTTGTGTGCATGTGTTGTTGGAGGGAAGTTGCATGTTTGTACACACTTGAGATGTCACTATAGTTTCTTCTGTCAATTTCATTCCAACTCAACTGGAATGAGCAAATCTGACAATTACTAGACACCCAGAAGGAGCCTTTAGATTCCAGAGAGAGAAGAGCAGAATGGTGGCTAATTTTACTTATAAAAAAGATAGCAAAGAGATTTCTTAAATGCTGAAGTAAAAGATGATCTCTTGCTCTCCAAAGCAAGGTGCAGAGATCTCAACAGCAGAAATGAGTTGTTTCTGCCATGTGTGTCCCAGTGGACAAGGAGAAGAGAGGTAGAACTGACTGAACACCTACTGTGTGTCTTTACCCATCATCTTGGTTAATTTCAATGAACAAGAAAATGGTGTTTCCACCAGACAGCAATAAAAATGACAAATCTTAGAGTTTGGTTAGTGACACTGAGGAGTCTTCTCAGTGAATATTTGAAAGAGCTCTTGATTCATTACATCAGAGACCAGGAATAATCCCTTGATGGTAAATCTGCTGTTTGGGAGTCATTTTGATGGTCTAGAGAAAAAGGCTGGCACTTTTGAGGTTCCCACAACCCATCTCCCATCCCTTCTTGAGGGGGATAGTAGTCTGGATCCCTTATTGGTACTATTGCTGTTGGCCTCTTATTCCCTACTCCTGCCTGGGCAGATTCTTCTCCCAAAGAGCCCTATATGATTAGAAGGAAGCCATCATTGGTAATTGATCATCCACTGCCTCCACCCATCCTAATACTTTCCTCAGCGCTGTGTTTTGCTTCCATTTATTGATACTACAGTCTTAACAAAGTAGCACATTGATTACAGTCATGTGAGGGCTTGAGCCTCATCAAAGCAAATGAAGGGGCAGGAAATGAATACAATTTCCATTAATGACCTAGATTAAATCTTCAGGCATTGCTTAGATATTTAATTTAATTCTGATTTTTAAAAATGTTGGGGGGAAGATAGTTGGAAACACCAACTATAATGGTGTTTTCTACATGATACATTATTAGCCAGAGGGAAGCTTACTTCCTTAGTTGAAATTGGAGGGAAAAATGTCAGCCTCCAAAATCTCCCCAGGTTCTGATGAATATAGTTTTAGATTTTTAATATAGTTGTTTCAACTGGGGAGTTTTCCCTTTGTTTTGGAGTTTTTGTGTGAAATATTTTTCTTTTCAATTTGGGGGACCACTTCTCTAAGAATGGAGAAGTGATTTCCTTTTCTTTTCCGTTGAAAATATAACTGCATTCATTTATTCAATAAATATTTATTGAGTGTGCTATGTGCCAGACACTATTTCAGAGGCCTAGAATACATCAGTGAACACAAAGAGAAAAACTATCCTTCCTTTTGTAGAGCTTACATTCTGGTAGGGGGAGAGAGGCAATAAAAATAACTATTTTAAGTCATTTACTTTTATGCTATGTAGTATGATGATGAGAATTATTAAAAAAAGAACCTGGCTAGTGTGGCTTAGTGGTTGAGCATTGACCTAAGAATCAGGAGGTCATAGTTTGATTCCTGGTCAGGGCACATGCCTGGGTTTCAGGCTCATTATCCAATAGGGGTAATGTAAGAGGCAGGAGATCAATGATCCCATTTCATCACTGATATTTCTCTCTCTCTCCCTCTCCCTTCCTCTCTAAAATTAATAAAAAATATTAAAGAATTATAAATAAAGAAAAAGCACACTAGGATAAGTGGATAGGACTGCTGGGGAAGAGGAGATGGAGGAGTTAGCCAGGTAGATATTTAGGGAGATAAGGCCAGCACATCTGGAGTGGAGTGGAAAAGGAGGAGGGTTAGCTACTGGGAATCAGAGCATATCTGGCCTTGTTAGCTATTGAAGGGACTCGAGCTTCTACTATGAGTTGATATGGGGAGCCTCTGCGGTCTTGAGCAGATGACTAACATGAGTTGACTTGGGTTTTAAGATGCTTGCTTTGGCTCCTATATTCTTAATGTTTCAAAAACAATTTTCTTGCCCCATGATTCCTGTTTGTTTATGTGCAGTTGTCATTATTTACTATAAAACAGATATTGCCCACTGTGGCACTAAGTAAGTGTCTGTTCACTCCTGATGAGTTGTAGCATCTAGATTTACCTACAGTTCACTCTGAAGTTCTTTATGCCAAGCTTTAATATGGTAATGCAAGAGTGTATGGTGCCTAGGAAAAGGACAGTGAAAACGATAATACATTACTCTCTGGAGCATGAGGTTTGATTACCTTTGTCATTATTTCCACCAACACAGCCACAGACATAATTAGTGGTTATGCAATTATACAATCACATTGTCTGAGGCCTTGTTGCCTCTTAACACATAAACCTTCTTTGCCATCTTTTCATGAACCTCTTAAAGAATACACCTACCCACCACCTACATAATGAAAGAAGCCACAAGCCCCGGCCTTAAAGGAATTGTATTGATTTGTAAGAAGAGAGAAGCTATCTCATGCTGTTCTCACTAACCTGGAAATAGACACAGCGTTTTATCTGCCACTCTGTTTCCTGTTGTGGATCTACATAATAAATCCATTAATCTAACTGTTCATTCATCCTTTCATCCACTCATGCATTTACCCATCTGCCCATTCATCTATATGCTTGCCCATCCATCCAGTCTATCTGTTTATATACCTGTCCATCTATCTACCCATCTGTCCAAGTTCTATTTATTGAGTGACTATTTTGTGTGGGGACCATATATATGTTGGGAGGCAATATATTTCATGGTTAAAATCATAGACTATAGCCTCAAACTGCCTGGAATTGAATCCTGCCCATTACTTAAGCTATAGGACCATAGGTGCTGTAGTATTTGAGCCTCAGTTTCCTCACCTATGGGTTGAGAACAATAATCAAACATATATCAGAGAGCTGTCATGAAGATCACAAAGTGAACTGATCCAAGACCCTTTCCTTCTGTCCTAGAGGAATAGCTTTAGTAGTTTGAGTTTGCATGCAATCATCTCTCCGTTCCTTTTATCATCAGTTCGTGCCTTCCCAATTTATCCAGAAGTCTATCAAGGACCCAGCAGGTGTTAGAGAATTCGGGTTTTTGTGAGAAATGGGAGCTGTAGATGCATCCTTAGTCCCTAGTCCCTATCATAGTGCTTGGCATGTGCACAGTAGCCAGTATACATTTTAGGAAATGAATGCAAGTTCCTGTTCTTGAGGAGTGTTCCCTGTGTCCACAGAAGGCCATGCCAGATGGGAGTGTCACTCGGGCAGCCAGCCAGGGACAGAGAGAAGAGCAGGCACAATTGAGCACAGGCAGAGGGAGATGAATCCTCCAGCTGCTTCTGTGGCCTGAAAATGTAATGCGGTTTCTTTCCGGGACTGGCTCTTTTGTTCTGGGCTTGGATTCTGTCTTTGTGTCAATGACTTGTCTGACATTTCTGGGACTCTGTCTTGATACACAGTTCAGGCAGGTGGGATCCCAGTAGGGAACTATGTATGTCTCTGTGTATATTCCTGAAAGAGTTTAACCTTGGGCCAGTACTTTGACTTAATGGCACGTTCCTATATTATCTCACACCTGTTTGGGGAAAGGGTATTAAATTTGGCTTAGCTTTGAGAGATACACTGGTGGTGTTTACACTTAAACTTGCTGTGACCCATTTTAGTGCAAAAGGATGGGGAAGCCTCCAGAAAAAGAGGTCACATTTAAGGAGATAATCACAGTGGTGACTGAAGTATATTTTGAAAACATGAAGGATTAAATATGGGGCACTCTGGAGTCAGACTGCCTGGGTTCAAATAATGGCTCTATTTTTCATTGGCCATATAATCTTGAGCAATGTTATTTATATTTCTATGCCTTACCACCCTACATGTGCCTGATCTTGCCTGTGCCTTAGTTTTATTGTTGTAATATGATTATAATAATTAAAGCTATCTCATTGGATAGTTGAAAGTATTAAGTGAGACAATATTTTTAAAATATATTTTCATTGATTTTTTTTAGAAAGAGAGAGAGAGAAACATCAATCAACTGCCTCCTGAAACTATAGCATTTTCTATGACCTAGACTGTGAATCGAACCGGCGACCTTTTGGTGCATGGGAACAATGCTCGACCCACTGAGCTACATTATCCAGGGCTGAGATAATATTTTTAAAGTACTTACGTTCCAGGCTCATAAGCATTCAATAAATGTTAGCTGCCATTTCTCTTCCTTCATCTCTTCCGTCACCTCTTTTTTCTCCTCTTAGTACTACCACCATTACTTTTTAGAGTAATGTTATTATGACAATTCAATTTGATAATGTTTGTGAAGGTACGTAATTGTCAGTCACAGTGCCTGTCACAGATAAGCTCTTAACAAATGTTTCTGCTCTTTCATATCAACCATTACAGTCCATACCTAAAGTCTCAGGGACTTCCTTATCATTTTCCCCAAACCTAATGCAATATATTCACATTTCTGGTGAAAAGAAGAATTTCGGTTCAACCGACAGACTAGGCCTGTCTTGTCTTCCCACTGCCCACTGTGGTAGACCCAGAACAGACACTTGTGGTGCATAACTCTATGTGGCTTTGTGTTGAATGAGGATTGTAATTGCATATATTTTGTTATCCACAAACTTGCAGCTTAAGACACACCACAGTTATTACCTCCCAGTTTCTGAGAGTTGGGAATCTGGGAACAGCTTCACTGGGTCTTCAGCCTAGGGTCTCTCACAGGCCGTAGTCCAGGTCTCAGCTAGGGCTCGGCTGGAGAAGAATCTACTTCCAAGCTCACAAGGCAGTTGGCACAATTCTACTGTGAAGTCTCCTTTGGTTGAAGGTCTCAGTTCCCAGCTGACTGTTAGATGGGGGTTGTCCTTAGTTCCTTGTGATATGTGGGCTTCACACCATGATAGTTTGCTTCATCAAGAGAGAGAGAGAGAGAGAGAGAGAGAGAGAGAGAGAGAGAGAGAGAGAGAGAGAGAGAGAAAGAGAGAGAGACTTTGTAACAAGATGGCAGTTGGAATGTTATATAACACTAGGGCCTCAGTGCACAAATTCGTGCACCTTGAAAGGAACTATGGGACACAAGGTTGTGTTTTGACCCATCCTACGCACCCCTGCCTGGCCCTTCCTTCCCCGGCCTCTGGTCCCCTGTCTACCAGCAGCCCCTCTCCCACTGCCGCCACTCCCACTGCCGCCGCTCCCATGTGCTGCTGGAGCCGGCCCTGCTGACAGCACTGAGTGATTGGGGCTGGCGCTGTCAGTGGGTGCGAGCATTGGCTGCTGCCCCAATCACCCCTCAGGATAAGGGGGAGGTGAAGAAGCCCTCAGGGGTGATCAGAGCCAGCAGCCGCTTCTTGCACCCACTGATGGCGCTGAGTGATCAGGACCGGTGCTGGCAGTGGGTGTGAATGGTGGCTGTGGCACAGGTAATGGCTGCGAGAGGCAGCTGCCAGCTCCAATCTCCCCTCAGGAGCAGAGGGAGGTGAAGAAGCTCCGAAGGATGATCAGGGCCGGCCCCCCCTGGCAGCATGTGTGAACAGGGCTGGCGTTGGCAGCAGGTGCGAGAGTTGGGCATGACTGCAGGAGCAAAGAATTTTCAGTAACCACCAGAGACTCACCCTGATGACAGTAACCAGTGTCCTGCCTTGGTCTGGTGCTCCTACTCACCTGCTCCACCATCCTGCTGCAGCTGATGTCCGCCATGTTCTGCACTCTGCTGCCTGCTGTTGATGCCCACCATGTTTCATGTGCACCCCCTGGTGGTCGGCGCACGGCATAGCAATCTGTTGTTCAGTTGTTAGGTTGTTCTGCAGTTTGGTCTATTTGCATATTATTCTTTTATTATATAGGATAGGCTCAGAAGTAACATCCCATCCTCTTTGCCATATTCTATTAGTTAGAAGTAAGTCACCAGTTTCACCCACACACAAGGAGGGGATTATACAAGAGTATAAATACTAGGAGGTGGGACCGTTGGGGGCCATTTCAGTCTCTTATACCCCCTAATTTTCCAGTAGAATTCTGGAAAGTGAGCTTTTCAGAAACTTCTGGTTTTGTTTTCCTTTTTTATTCCCCTGTAAATAGAAACCTATCCTTCCATTAATGAACATTTCAATTTCATGCATGCTTTGTCTTCCTTCTGATGGATTGTCAGTGGGCAGTAGCTCCTAACAAAGAGAACAGTTTTAAGGTTCTTTTCCTTCTCAGCCTCTCCATTAAGTGGTTAATGATCTGGAAGCAAGTACTTGGAGGTGCTATGGGAGCTCCTATTCAAAGGCACACTTTGTAGAGAAAAGCTGCCTTCTGTGGTGATAAAGTGAGGATGGTTAGCCCCTAATTTATCTGTTTAGTCAAGTTGGATATGTGTACCTCTAGTTTGTTTGTTTGTTTGTCCCACAAATGAATGTGCTAAGAGGATAAAGTATAGGATAGAACTGTAGGAGCTACAAGGAAAGTATAGGAAAGTCTTTCTCTACTTCCCTTGGGACTCAAAGGGAAGACAAGCTATATGAAAACATGGTTACAAGTTGGTAGAGGTGCCAGGAAGAGCTTCCTTGTAATTGTTTCCATTCATGTGCTTCTCTTCAGTGCTATTTAGATGGAAACGGAGTCATCGACTCCTTTTATTTATTATGCAACATATTTTTTTTTATCATTTTTTATGATCCAGGTACTGTGCTAGGTGATGGGGTTACAATAAGATGCATCCCCAGACCTAAAAGGCTAATTTTTTGGCTCAAGCATTATCCTCCAAATCTTTATTCTGTTTCCTAACTACCACTTGTGGGAGTAGGCAGCTCTATTTTTCTCCTCCTTGGAGGCTATAGAATGTAGGCAACCACAGGTGATCAAGCCATTTTTATTGCCCCACTCTGACTTCATTATCTCTCTTTTACTTACCATGCTGTTTCAGAGCCAGTATACATTAGTTACCTGTGGCTGCATAACAAATGACCCTAGAACTTAGCAGCTGATAACATCAACATTTATTACTCCATAGTTTCTATGGGTTAGGAACCCAGACATGCCTTACCTGGGTCTTCTGGCTCAGTGTGTCTCACAGGACTGTAATCAAGATATTGACTGGGCTGCTGTCATTTTAGGGATTGGTCAGGGGAAAGATCTGCTTCTAAACTCCTCATTTGGTTGTTGGCAGGATTCAGGTCCTTGCAGGTTGTTGGACTGAGGGCCTCAGTTCCTCATTGGCTGTTGGCCAGAGGCTTTCCTCATTGCCACAGATCTCTCTACAGGGAAGCTCATGATCTGACAGCTTGCTCTATGTGAGAGCAATTGAGAAGAGCCAGAGAGTATAAACAAGACCAAAGCTACAGTCTTTTGTACCTAAACTTGGAAGACCTATCCCATGACTTTTCTTGTATTATATCACTTAGCAGCAAATCACTAGATCTCAAAAGTTGGAGAGGATTACCTTTGGCCATGAATACTAAGAGGCAAGGGTCATTGGGAGCAATTTTAGAAGTTGTCTACCATAGGCAGGGTCATATTTTAATTCTAGAAAGTAGTTGATATGAAAAAGCTCAAGACCTAATGAATTACCCAGGAGCTACCCCTTACCCATACATAGTTGCCAGCCTTTTTCATATTTTCTGTGGTATCAGAACAGAGAGGGGGGAGATTGGGGGTGAGATGCCAAAAGTAAGATATTATATTTTACAAAGAATTATCAAATATTAAATCTGGACAGGGAATTAAAAGCCCTTATGGAAATTAAGCAACTGTAGCCTAGAGATCTTTTCTATGGCCCCCTGGGATCCATCATACCTGCCAATCCAAGACTGCACACTGGACCTCCTAGAAAATCCACAAAGGTTCAGAGACATTTTCCCAAAGGCAGTCTCCTTTTTCTAGTTTCTTCCAGAACCTCCTGGGAGATCATGTGACCAGCATTTCCCATATACTTCCCCAAACATCTCAAGTGTCACCCAGAAGCCTTGTCACCTGCCTGCTGCCTGTCTAGCCAACCTTTGTCACACAGGTTGATTCTGCTTTTATGCCCAGGGAAGAAATCATGTTTAGGATAAATATTAGTTTTTTAATTAACATATCTGCCACACTTGAGTCAATAAATTTCATCTCTTATCTGCAGGGCTGACTGCCTTCTGGGAATCACTGGATCTGGGGCCATAGGCAGAGCATGCTGGGTAATATGGCTGCAGGTCTGCCTCCTGAGCACAAACCAATAGTCAAATGAATATTCTCTTCTGTATTTGAATAGCAACAGTTGAAAAATGCATAAGAGCTTGATCAAAGAATTTTCCATTTGTTATTTTTCACTTTTTTTTTCTGAGCAATAACCTGCTGTAAAACATATCAACTTTTACTTTCTGTTTGTAATCTAAATAGATCCGATTGTGTCTCAGCTACTCTGATATGATGTTAACTACTTAGGGCCGTTGCAAGAAATGGTGCTAAGCGCTAAACTCCCTTGCCTTTTCATTTGTTTTACACTCCTGTGGGAAACCTTGAACTACTCCCACAGAGAAGATGAGGCAGAGGGTCAAGGGCTGCAGGGTGGTGGGGAAGGGGAAGCAGTGGTGGCTGCTTCCAAGGAGTCTTCCATGGACTGATGCCATGAGTCCCTGTCCAGTGTGAATTTGGGTAATTTATAAACTATTTTTTTATATGTTTAAAATATCATTATTGTTTTTATAAAGTCTTGATGTGTTTGTGAGGCAGCTCTGTTTTTGCATCAGACAATGTCTAAGTCTCACTATACTAAAGGAGCTATAGTTACTTGGAAGGAAATGGTGCCTTCTCTTTTTCTATTTAATGCCACTGGCAGAAGTGTGAGGCTGGGGAAATGTAACTTATGAGCTCTTACCTGTCTTAAATGACATTTTTTTGCAATCTGTTTATTTAGTTAATGCAACTCAACCTATTAAAATAGCACCTGTAGGTAGGTGAAATATTAAATTGTTTATTACCCTTAGGTTATTTTTAAAGCCATTCTTAGAAATGAGAAACTAAAACCAAGCTTGGGTGATACTAAGATGGTGGGATTTGTGGCCAGATGCAAATAAAAGAGGCTAGGAAGAAAGGCCAAGAAAGCAAAGAAGTGGACAACTAGCAGCTCTGTGTATCCAAGAAGCCACAGATCCTCACAGGCAATTGGCAGGGGCCCAGGAGAAAACAGATGATTGGCACCCGGGATGTCTGGCAGGGATCTAGGATGTGTGTGGGCTGGGATTTCAATCTTTGGAGAGGATCAATGCAGAGCAGGCCTATAGCAACAATGTGGGATTAGGGCAAGGCAGAGAAGCATGAGAAGATTTGAGGTACAAGCACTTGGTCAGGTCAGGACCACAATTAGAGCAGGGTCAAGATCCAGGCTCCAAGGTCTTATACTTCTTTTATTCTCCCTGACCAGATGCAAGACTGGTCTCTGGAACAGAGCCTAACCCAAAGGTGGGTTTTATGTGGCACCAAACACAAGAAGGAACATCATTCATGGCCTGATTTCTCTAGGACACATACCTATTGTTTCAGCATAATAATTAGCAATGCTTTCTTATCACTTAAAAGTGACTGGTTTGAATGATAAATTACCCAGTTAACCTAATAATTTATAAAAATGTGTTGCATAGAAAATCTGTCTTGCAGAATGCTACCCAGAAGCCACAAAGCAGGTGTGCTCTGGTCCCAGAAGTAAGGAAACCCCAGAATTAACTGGAATTAAATGGGATTCTTTACTGCAGGACTTCTCGCTGCCTTTAATGTGCTCATGTGTAGTATGAATCTTCAAGAAGGGATAAGGTTCTTAGTTTCTCATCCTAAATTGATCTATTAGTGCACTTTGGTATCCCTGGGACTACTATTCTGTGAAACACACTTTGCGAAACTCTAGTGCAGTGGTTCTCAACCTTGGCTGCACATTAGAATCACCTGGGAATCTTTTTAAAACCCTGATTTCTGGGCCTCATCCTCCGGAAATTCTGTTTCTTTGTTATGGGGTGGGGCCACAACATTAGTAACAAAGAAACAGAATTTCCGGAGAATGGGTCAATATCCAACAAACTAACCCAAGGAGAATGATGAAGCATTGATCTGTAAGTCTTATCAAGTGTGCAGACTGAAGTCCACCCACACAGAAAAGTTTTCTTAAAATGAGGTGGAGGAGAGAATGGAGCAGGAAAAGGAGAGAAAGACTGGCTTTGCTTTTGTCTTGGAATTACAAATTCAGACAAGGAGTATGAGCAGCGTCTTGTTCGTAGCAGGGCCAAAGAATGCTCTTTCCTGTTAATGTTGTTGAAGGACCCAGGCTCCTTGTGATGATGGCAAGGACTTCAAACTCAAATGCCTATGGAAGCTTGAAACATGTGGAGAATGAAGACTGCTTGCTGGGTGGGGTCTAGGGTGATGTGAGAAGAGCATACCCCTTCTGAAGGGGACTGCCTTTTTGGAATCAGTGAGTAAACTGCCTAGGAGTAATATGGCCATCATTTTGCCAGAAATTTCCATTTTTAAAGAAAAGTTGAAAACCCATATTTTTATTTTTCTGATTCTGGTATATTGCATTTAATTGAACTATTTCACACATTTTATTGTCCAACTGAAATATATAGACTTCCAGTCAGTGATCTCTGTTTTATGTTATTCAAAGAAGGGAACATGATTTATCGTGTGTCTACAGTGTTGTAGGCATTGTATAAGCCACCTCATAAAGCTCTCCAAACAGCCCCATGTTTAGAAATCATTATGACCATCTTGCAGGTGGAAGTGAGGCTCAGAGAAGTAAAATGACTTTGCCAAGGCCACACAGCTCACAAGAGACTAATACAGGTCTGAATTCAGGTTGGTCTGGCTGGAAAGAGCTGCAGATTTGGTGATGCCATGGCTGCTCTCCTTGGGGAGGGAAGAGTCCTTCTCAGGATTATTAATTGCATCACGATTAGTGGTGTCTAGGGCCATGCCACTGTTCTCCCGAGGTTAGCCCTGCTGGTCTCTGGTGCAGATGCTAGGCTGGCTCTCCTTTGATTAGCATGAACCACAAGTTAGTAATTGATTACCAACCTTTCTGGGGTTGTCAAGCTTAGATTTATTCCATTTTGTGAAATCACCCTTCCATGTCCTTGAAGTCCGTATATATAGTCTACATTATCGAGATATTTCATGTGTGAAATTAAGCTTCCTGAATTGTAACCAAAATGTGGCTATTAGCCTCTAATTGGAGGTATGCAGGTGGTGGTAGTGGTGGTGAAGTCTATCCACTGATATGCCAGCTGTCTTTAAAATGAAGGTAAATTATCATTCATTTTATACTTGGAATTCTGTGACACAACCAGAGCGAGGAGTCAACACTTTAATCTGTGCCCATTGCTCATTTATGAATAGGTTATGAACTCTTAGAGGATTAGGCTTGTGTCTGTATGGTTCTCTTTCTGCAGAGATGAAAGCTTTCACAGCATTATCTATAATTGGGTGTTTAATAAATGCTTTTTGATGAGGATAATGGTATGGAAATAAAACTCTTGCGATCCAGAGCTTGCCTGGATTTCCTGCCTCATTAGGAAAGAAGAAGAGGTGAATATGAATGCTTGGGTGAATATGAATGTAGATCTCATTCAGGAAACCACGCTTGCTCCTAGCATGAAATCCTGGGAGATTTCAAGAGAACAACTTAAAGGGTGTGGCTAAGACAGACATTCTGTTGACTGACACTAACACCAGTATTCACCAATGTAGAATCCAGTTATGCATTTTCTAGGCCTCAGATTGCTAGACAAATCACACCAAGATTTACTCAAAGTCACGGCCATTAGGGTGTGCGATGGCAGGCATACCAGTGTCCCATTGAGGTGAAGGCAGAGGTTAATAGTTTTCTTTATGTTTGTATGATTATTTGATCTCTGACTTTGGTGGGCAGATGGGTTTTTATAAGCTCTTCTCATCTAGCTTTTATTTTAAGATTATTTTAGAGAGAGAGGAAGGGAGAGAGAGAGAGAGAGAGAGAGAGAGAGAGAGAGAGAGAGAGAGAGAGAGAGAGAGAGAGATTTGTTGTTCCACTTATTTATGCAATCATTGGTTGATTCTTGTATGTGCCCTGACTGGGGATCAAACCCACAACCTTGGCATGTCCAGATGACACTCTAACCAACTGTGCTACCTGGCCAGGGCCCATCTAACTTTCTGAAGTGTTTTTAGCTTTTTTTATTTTAGGGCTGTTTTACAGTTGCTTTTTCTTATTTTGTATGCTAGGACATAATAGAATCCAATGTGCATACTAAAGTAAATATTAAGTCTTTTGTTGAGCTTCCTAAAGGCCAAATGGTATTTCCTTTTTATCAAAAATGTTAAAAGTGTGGCCAATGTAGCTGGATGCCCTAAGTATATCAAAAGGCCCTGGGAAGTTTTTCTTTACCACCAAGGTGAATCCTTGAAGCAAATTGATGTGGAGCTTCCATCGCAATGTGAATACACTTAATGACACTGAAGTACACACATAAAATTTTATGTTTTGTATATTTTACCACAATAAAAAATATTTCAAGCATGTAATCAACCATCGAGTTTGTCAGACTGATCCATAGCGCATGGGCCATATTTGCATGCAGTACTGTAAATGTATGAGTAGGGAATATTACTCTATAACACTCAAGTGAAGGAAATAGCATATCATTTTATTTTCTCTAAAGCAAATTAAATTTGGCTCCAAGTTCTCATCTATTGGAAGGGTGTGTGAGAAAATCAATCACATTATGTTTGAGGAAACACATTTCATAGGATTCTTATATTGTTTGGGCAGACTTTCATGAGATCAGGAAAATGAGGAGGGGGATGGGGGTTATATCCTTCCCACAGGGCTCCCTTGTGATTATTTTTCTCTTTGCCACATATTGCAACTCTCCAATTCAGTCCTTTACTGCCAAGCTCAGAGGCTTGCTGGTCCCAAGTAGCTCATCATAATGGCCCTCTCTACTGACCACAGATTTGGCCAGGGAGACACTTTTTGTTCTTCTTCAGGCCACAGGGTGGGTTCCATAGGAACCTTCAGGAATCCCTTCCATCCTGGGTATTACTCAAAGGGGACATGGGTCTTTATTATCTACAGAGACTTTCCAGTCCCTTTTCTAGCTTCCACAAGGCTCATCCTCTCTGGTTGGGCTTTCTGCTTCCCTAAACTCCAGCTCTCAATCATCCCAGCTCCCAGAAAAACTTTTATCCGAGGGAAGTTGAATCCTGGGCAGCTGATAACTTTGACATTTCTTCCATAAGACACAGAAGTTGTTAGTGATTTTGAAAGCATAGAATCTGAGACTCAGAATATAATCTAGGATATTTTTCAATTTTTAGCTTACTTTGTTTTTATTAATTTTTTTCTTTTTTTGAGAGAGAGAGAGGACGGGAGAGGCATAGGTAAATAGAAACATCCATGAGAAAGAAACATCATCAGTTGGCTACCTCATGCACACCCCCTACTGGGGATGGAGCCCACAACCTGGGCATGTGTCCTGACCAGGAATTGAACAGTGACCTCTTGGTTCATGGGTCAATGCTCAACCACTGAGCCACACTGAACCATCAGGGTCTTTTTAAAAATTATTATTTGTTTTCTTTATAATAAAGATAATTTATTAAAAACAAAAATTAATATTTTATTTTTTAATTATTCAATTAACATTTTCTCTTCCAGTTTTATTGAGAGGGCCTTTTTTAAAATTTTTTTATTGCTTAAAATATTACAAAGAGTAGTACATATGTCTCCTTTTTTTTTCCCCCTTGAGCTTCCCCCGGCCTCCCCTACCCCCCAGTGTCTTGTGTCCATTGGTTATGCTTATATGCATGCATATAAGTCCTTTGGTTGATCTCTTACCCCCCACCAAACCTCCCCGGCCTTCCTGCTGTAGTTTGACAGTCTGTTCGATGCTGCTCTGCCTCTGTATCTATTTTTGTTCATCAGTTTACAATGGTCTTTATTATCCATAAATGAGTGAGATCATGTGGTATTTTTCTTTCATTGACTGGCTTATTTCACTTAGCATAATGCTCTCCAGTTCCATCCATGCTGTTGCAAATGGTAAAAATTCCTTCTTTTTTACAGCAGCATAGTATTCCATTGTGTAGATGTACCACAATTTTCTAATCCATTTGAGAGGGTCTTTTTATTTTATTTTTTTATTGATTGTTGACAGTATTACAGATGCCCCCCATTTTCCCCCCACATAGCTCCCCTCCACTTAGACCCTATCCCACCTCATCCTAGGATCTTTTTTAGTATATCAAGGGGAGATAAAAATGCTTTTTGATCTTCTGTATGTCAAAGGGAGCTAGAAATGAGACATGATTATTCCAATAATTTTTTGGCTATTCAAGCATTTGTAATAGTAACATGATAGTTGCAAGCATGGCTTTATAGACAGAGAGCTTGGGTTTGAATCTTCGCTCTGCCACTCACTGGCTACATGGCCTTGGGTAAGTTAATTAAGTTCCCCAGGTCTCAATTTCCCCATCTTAAAATAGAAATAACAGTAGTATTTTAACATTAACTTATTTTGAGAAACAAATATACAAATATGTATAAAGTAAATAAAATAATAAGCCTGGTATGTAGAAAGTGCTCAATATAAGGAAGCTATAGTAATAATAATTATTATTACTTAACATCACTAAGACTGGCCATTCAGAGTTTTAATCCTCTGGAATTCTTGCTTAGCTCTCACTTCAAGGAGTTCCAGGAAGGAGACAAACCCTCTCTACTAAATTAGGTATTGGTTCTGAGTTGCTTCTAAAGAATCTTTTGTAAGAAGTCCCTCTTGCGATACTGAACATCCACATATCTGACAGCTATAAGTGTATCGTTTTATGAAATTCTGATCCTTTTCCTTTCAGAATCCTAGCTGGATCTCAGAAAATTACTCAAGTGTGTAACTTAATCAAGCCATTTTTGAAATTCAAACTTAACTTTTGATTGAGCCAAGCCCTGCTCCTTACTAGCTGGAGGTAGTTTCCTTTTTCTTGTGTTTGATCCCTGGTCTTTGAGAGAGTGTTGATCTTGAGCCTTTGCAGGGTTGCTGACTAAATTTCAGGTAAAATTCCTTGAGATTCTTGGCTAGGAGAGGCTGCAGCAGACCAAGTGCTGTGGGCACTGGTGTCCCATTTTTGGCACTGATGTTTTTCACCTTGACAATGACTTCCAGCCTGACTTGACATGTGGTACATGTACCGCATCTTTACCTCTCCCTGTGGCTATGTGTGCTGGGTGGCTTTAGAGAAAATTGTATTTCTTATGTGGCTTGGGGCTTTGTGAATTATAGAAATGTTTTCTTTCTGGTTTGAATAGGGCAGTAAAGCATGTCTCTGACTTGTCACTCCCTTCACACTTCAGTGTCTTCTAAGCCCCAATGTCTCCTACTCGGCTATTACTGAGATGTTTATTGCTTGGTTCACCGAAGAGCTAAGAGAAACATCTACCTACAGGGTCAATGCTTACTCATGCCCTTCCCAGGATTCAGTGTATGGATATAGTGGGCATGTTTTAAGCCACAGGCTCATGAGCTTTGTGGCATGATTCAGTGGCATGTCTTGATCAGTTTCCTAATCTGTCACCTCTTAGGAAGTATGTAAAAAGGAATCACAGATGCTTTGGCCTGTGTGGCTCAGTTGGTGGAGCATTGTCCCACACAGCAAAACGTGACAGGTTTGATTACCAGTCAAGGCATAGACCCAGGTTGTGGGTTTGATACCTGGTTGGGGTGCATGCAGGAGTCAACTGATTGATGTTTTTCTCTCACATCAATGGTTTTTTTTCTCTCTCCCTTTCTGTCTCTAAAATCAATTTAAAAAAACGTGACCACAGGTATCTACTTGTATTGGCTAGATTAATGCTGGCTGATTAGCAAATGAACCTTAAAATCTCAGTGGCTTAAAAAAACAGATGTTAGTTTTCCACTAATATGAGAAGCCCAGCCATAAGTGAGGCATAGGGCTCTGCTCTACAAAGTCATTCGGGGAACCAGGAAGACAGAGGCTCTGTCATCTTCAACAAGTCACTTCCAGGGAAGCCCTCAGTATAGACATCTATCCACAAATAGACAAAGAAAGGCATTTTGATAGATTTTATTTTCTTCAAAAATGTTACAATAAGCAGGAAGATAGAGCTTCAGATGAAATTGTGGTTAACCATGGTGGAAAAGGAGCTACTCAGGTGAAGTTGATAGCGCTCCTTTTATCAATTTATCCTTCATTACTTAGAATAATGGAGTATTAGGCTTGGAAAGGGTCTATACATCAATATGCTTATTTTCCTGCTCCCAGGAGGTCTAGTTCCAGATCCCAGGACTTCCATCTCCTAGGTGTACATCCTTCTTCCTCCTGTGACCCAATTCCCTGAGGGCAGCCCTAGCAACAGTCACTCTGCTGGGTTTAAATCTTAGTTATAGCAGTTAGGAGTTGAATAAGTTATATTATCTGCAAAAGGATAATTTTAACAACCTCTTCATTGGATGGTTGCATTAAATGTACAACATCTGATTCACAGTGCATATGAAATAAATAATATCTATCATTATCCATACTCTAAAAATGTTTGAAATGGTCACAGTAATTCCCTTCCCACTCTGATTCTGGGGTTGGCTACGTGACTTGCTTTGGCCAATGGGACAATAGCAAATGTGATGCAAGGGGTGACCTGAGAAATGTCTGGAGGCTTTTCATTTCTTGCTTCTCTTGGGGACCCCTGCAACTTCTACCATGTGAATGAGCCCAGGAGAGCCTGATGGACAATGAGCAATACATGGCCATGTCATCCCCATCACCTCAGATGGCACTGAGTCAATGCCCAGACGTGTGAGGGAGGCCATGCTGGACCATTAGCCCCAGGCAAACCAGCCCAGGTCAAAACCACCCAGCCTAAACAAGGAACTGTAAAAACAATGAATGTTTGTTCTTTTAAGCAGGTGGTTCATTATCTAGCAAAAGATAACCCATATAAAGGGATCACAGGTGAGAGGTGTATGTGGGTCAGAGCTGGAACTGGTACCCACTGTTTCACTCAATCTGTCAAATGGCTGCATCTAAATGCCAGAGACACTGGAAAATGGATGGAAGCCAGAGAGAAGAGGAATAAAGCTTGAGGAACAGCTGGCCAATATCTGCCACACTGATTTACCTTTACTTTGTCAAAAGAACCATTGGGTGGTAATCAGAGTGTAACAACTTCCCAGGCAAGTTCCTTGGGCCAGGTTACTAGACAGTCACTTTTATTTTATTTTATTTGTTTGGTATGGGAAGATAGGAGGAAGGAGACCGGACAGATGTGCTGCCTCCCTCGGGGGTAGTCTGGTAAATCAGTTCCTGCGGAGGTTCTCTTGAAACCCTGAGAGAGAAAAAAGGGGCCTGCAGCCCTGGCTGGTTTGGATCAGTGGATAGAGTATTGGCCTGTGGACTGAAGGGTCCTGGGTTCAATTCTGATCAAGGGCATATGCCTGGGTTGTGGACTCGACCCCACTAGGGGGCGTGCAGGAGGCAGCTGATCATTGATCCTCTCTCATCATTGATGTTTCTATCTCTTTCTTTCTCTTTCTCTCTCTCCCTTCCTCTCTGAAATCAATAAAAATATATTAAAAAAAAACTATCTGTAGGCTAAATAGCAAGGTAAGAAGGGCTTAAGCTGTGATTGCTAATCAGGGATTTTATTTCTTCCTACTGAGAAGGGAGTCAGGGCATCCCTCTTTGAGAGTGTTACTGACACATGTTTGCTTTTTGCCCTCTAGGGTCTGAAGCAGTTCTGCCCCCATGCACAGTGAAGTGAGGGCAAGCTATCTCAATTAAATTTGTTCTAGTATTTCTCATCCCAGGTCATTTGTCAGTAAAATCATCTTCCTTTCTATCTTCATCTCATACTTGGATCTCTGGGTCTTAGAACAGAAGCCTCAGAGCCTATGAATCTGATGAGGAAGGCAGCTTGGCAGTGCAGAAAGCATCCTGCCAAGGAGTCAGACTGTCCAGGGTCCAGTTCTGCCTCTGCCATGTTAATTATCTCTGTGTGACCTTGTACAACATCTCTAAGTCTTAACTGTGAGCATTATAAGGAGTGTGACACACAGTAGTTAAATATTAAATGTTAGCTATTATTATTATTATAGTCATCAACATTATCTTATTTTCCTTTCCTTCTTTCTTTTGATCTAATCCACTAGTCTAATAAGAAAACAATCACAAATTGGGGTGGCGGGGGGAGGCCTAGAAAAGAAAGGGTGGATGAGGGAGCAGGAGGTGGTGAAAAATCACACTTTTCACAATTTAAATCCTATCCCATATTTGCATGGTAAATTATAGTTTCAAAGGGCTTAATCTAGACAATCTCATTGAGTATGACTGTTCAATGAGATTCTAGGGGTGTGCAGTCAACTTGAGATAAAAAGTAAACACACAGGGAGTTAAGTAGCAATTGAGTTGAAGAGTTTGCATTAACTTTAACTCTCCAATGTGAAAAAAAAAATTTTTTTTAAACATCAAATTTGTTGGAGTTAACTCTTTTATGGTGATCACCAACAGCTAATGGGCTAATAGACTCAACCCAATCCCAGTGAAAAACCACAGGGTGGGGAGAATCAATGGAAAAGAAATATCCTTGGGTAAGGATTAACAACATAAAATAAAAAATGAAAAAGAAGAGTTAGCAAAGGAGAACCTGAAAATCTTGTTAATGTTATCCTATATAATAAAGAGGTAAATGCAAATTGACCCTCACACCCTCACACCATCACAAGATGGCCACCCCACATCATCACAAGATGGCCGCCCCATGTTGTCACAAGATGGCCACCCCCACATTATCACAAAATGTCTGTCACAAGATGGCTGCCCCCATGTTGTCACAAGATGGCCGCCCGCATGTCATCACAAGATGGCCACCACAAGATGGCCACCCCATGTTGTCACAGGATGGCCAGCAGGGGAGGGAAGTTGGGGGCAATTGGGCTGGCAGGGGAGCAGTTAGGTGTCAATCAGGCCGGCAGGGGAGTGGTTAGGAGGTGATCAGGCTGGCAGGCAGAAGTGGTTAGGAACAATCAGGCAGGCAAGTGGTTAGGAGCCAGCAGTCCCAGATTGTGAGAGGGATATCTGAAACCGGCAGTCGGACATCCCCTGAGGGGTCCCAGATTGGAGAGGATGCAGGCTGGGCTGAGGGACACTCCCCGCCCCCAGTGCCCAAATTTCATGCACCAGTCCTCTAGTATATAATAATACTGAACTTGGAATTAGGAGACTTGTGTTATATGCAAGTAATTGGAATCATGTAGGCCTCAGTTATTTTTTGTTGTTGTTATTTGTTGAAAATACTATTTATTATTCTATGAATTACAGAGATGCTTAAGGTGGTAATTGAGAAAATAGTTTTCCTAGGTTTTCTGGCCATGTCTAGCTTTATATTCTTTGAATATAATTTAGGTTTCTTTCTCATGGGGTGTATAAAAATAGACATTGTAGAAATGTTTAAGTCAATGTGTGTTGATTGGTGTGCAGCCAATGTTTTCATGAATAGAAGTGAAAGGGTCATTAGATTACTTAAAATGTTGACTGAAGTAATGCTGGGTTATGAGTGGTAGTCATCAGGCTCCTACTAAGACATCACATTAATAAGTTCTGTCCTAACTCTGCCTTTTTCTAGTGCATATGGGTGACTAGGATTTGAGTGAGAGAGGTGTCAGATGAGCTACCCCCACTGTTGTTGGAGTATAGGCACAGAGACGGATTATTGAGCACACTTGTTTTCCCTGTAATCGTGTTTGTCACAGAAACAGATTCCTTATGCTCATTATTTAAAAAAAAACCAAACAAAAAACTCAGGTTATCTCCAATTCACACTTTGTTGACCTCTTTCTCTTCATTGCATTAGTCAAGTTCAGAAGCTAGACTGTCAGCTGCCAGAGAGGCTGCTCTTTCTCTTTAGAGATAGGTGAAAACCATTAGTAATTATTTATCAAAGCTTACAGTCCTAGAAGCCGTTTTGGATTTCAATGAAATTATCCTCCCCCCTTCTCCCCCCCCCAAAAAAAAGCTATAAATAAACAATAGAAAAGTGTTTGGGGCAATTGTCCAATGACCAAACTTTTACCTCGACAAATGCAGGTTCATTTTCTGTTCTGAAGTCATTAGACAGAAACACAAGACATTGATGGTTTAGATTGTCAAAAAAGCTTGTCCAAAACCTGGAAAGGTGTCAATCCTCATGTATTTTCACTGCAAAAACCAGAGACCCAGCTTCCTGTACTTAAACTTTATGACTAGCCAAATGGATCTTTTGAGATAATATGTATGTCTTATATGAGAATCTAAGCCAAAGCTGCAAATAGAGTAACCCTTTTTATTATTAGAACCCACATAATATAGAAGATTAATCTAGAGACTACAGAAAAAAATCTAAAACATAGTAGCTGCTCATGAAGACGTTACAGCCTATTTGGGGAGTTAAGTCTTACCTAACTAGAACCTAATGGTTAGTGGTTCTTGGCAGTTTTAATGTTCCTATAATATAGGACCCCAAATACCCAAATGTCATGGCCACCATGAAGGGCATGGGAGGTCAGAACAGGACTGAGTTTCTGAGAAAATGGTAGTTTACATGGGGTTTCACCCACCTCTACTGGTATAAGTGCAGTGACATCCTTGGTTACTTGAATTTCTCTCCTGGTGGTTATCTAACTCAATCTGGAGTTCCAGGAGCAAAAGTTAGTTAGGGCACGTGCTTAATTTGACTTTGCCTCATGTGTGACCTAAAAGAGAAAAAAGTGAGAGTCCCAAAGCAAAAGTGGCTTGAGAACCAATGAGAAAGTCTCGGTGAACTGTCAAAAACATATGGAGGTCCGGCAAAAATAGGAAAAGTGGGTTTGATTTAGGCTGTGACTGGGGATCGGGATGAGAGCTCTTGTTTGATATTTATCCTCCCTACATATGGGAGCAATCATTACCAGAAGCAAAATTTCAACCAAAGCCACACTTTTTGCATTTAGGTCTTTGTCTTTTCCTCTGCTAAGAAAGTGGTGAGGTGACAATCCTTGCCCCGAGTGGTTCATGGTAGATACATCCTTATGTAGGTGAGATACTTCTTGAGCTTTCTTGTACTAAAGCACACCTCAGAAAAAACAAACAAACAAACAAAAACAATCCATTGTAGAGAGGTTATGGGAGCTAATACAGGCCTGTGATGGGTTATCCCATTTAATCACTGTGACTTTTCACTGTGTGATGTCTTCTGATCCCCCAAGAGCCTAGGCATGGGAAAAAGAACCATATCTAGTAACTGTCCATCTTCTCTGAGGCATCAGATAGTCACCTTCCCTCTGGCCTACACAGAGATTGGTTATAGAATATATGATGCTGCTATATGTCAGGGAGTGGTTCAGTAATTTACCATAATACAGGTCTATAGATCAGAGTACACAAAGGATAAAATCTTTAGTATGTGAAAATTTTACAAAGAAGTTGAAACTTATAGTAGCAAATGCTCTAGGAGGATTGGGTATTTTAGAACCTTTTATGAAATACTAGAGGCCTGGTGCACAAAATTTGTGCACTGGGGAAGGGGGCATTCCCTCAGCCCCGCCTGCAACCTCTCGCAGTCCTGGAGCCCTTGGGAGACATCTGACTGCTATGGAGGTGGGAGAGGCTCCTGCCACCACCGCTGAGTGGCATTTACCCTGTGGGAGCACACTGACCACCAGGGGGCAGCTCCTGCATTGAGCATCTGCCCCCTGGCGGTCAGTGTACATCATAGTGACCTGTTGTTCTGCCATTGGGCTGAAACTGGTTCTGCGACATCCCCCGAGGGGTCCCAGATTGCAAGAGGGTGCAGGCCAGCCAAGGGACCCCACCGGTGCACTATCGGGGCCAGGGAGGGACGCGGGAGGTTGGCTAGCTGGGGAGGGATCCCGGGAGGGCTCCAGGGTGTGTCTTGCCCATCTTGCTCAGTCCCAGTTGGCTGGACCCCAGCAGCAAGCTAACCTACTGTTGGAGCTTCTGCCCCCTGGTGGTCAGTGCACATCATAGCGACTGGTCGACCAGTCAACTGTCTGTCTCCTGGTGGTCAGTGCACATCATAGCTAGCGGTTGAGCAGCCTTAGCATATCATTAGCATATTATGCTTTGACTGGTTGATTGGCCAACCAGACACTTAGTATATTCGACTTTTATTATATAGGATACTAGAGGGTCGGTGCATGAAATTTGTTCACTGGATGGGGGAGTCCCTCAGCCTCACCTGTGCCCTCTTGCAGTCCAGGACCCCTTGCTCCTTACTGCCAGCCTGCTTACTGTTCCTTACTGCTTGGGTCACTGCTCCTTAGTGCTGCCACGGAGGTGGGAGAGGCTCTCACCACCACCACTGTGCTTGCCAGCCGTGAACCTGGCTTCTGGCTGAGCAGTGCTCCCCCTGTGGGAGTGCACTGACCACCAGGAGGCAGCTCCTGAATTGAGTGTCTGTCACCTGGTGGTCAGTGCACGTCATAGCAACTGGTCGTTCTGGTCTTTCTGCCTTAATGGTTGCTTAGGCTTTTATTATATAGATGCTTGTGCTAAAGACCATTTTGGAAAACCAAGGGGTCTCTTCTACCCACCAACCAGATTCAGGAAAACGTGGGCTGTGACAACCATGAATGTAACCATTGAATTCCCCACATCTACTAGCTCACTCCAAAACTCATGGTGCTTCAGAAGGAAATAGTTCATTTTATTCCATCTCATGGCTACCTCCATATTCTCTGTGTTTACTTAGGAAGCATTTTGTTGAAATGGTTTCTCATTATATGTAATTTAAGACTATTTATTTATTAATCCATTTCTTCATTACACATTAATTGAGCAAATACAATGTGTCTGGCACTGGAAAATCAAAATAATAAACCACTGTTCTTATCCTTGAAATCATCTCATTGTATTTGTAGAGATAAGAAAAACAATTGCAATACAGAGTGAGAAATATCATCGAGTCACAGGAAAATTGCTAGAGGAGACAGCAACTCACTGTCTGCATTGGTTAGAAAGACTTACAGAGAAGGTGACATTTGTTCAGGGCCTCAAAGAATAAATGGGAGTTTGCTAGGTGAAATCAGGGGAAGAAGGGGAACACAGGTTAAAGGAGCTGCATGCATGAAGACACAGATGGCCTGGCAGAAGTTCAAATCTGGACCTCATCACTTACAAGCTGGGTAAACTCATGTAGCTTACTTTGAAGCCTCAATATCCTTATTTATAAAATACAGATAACTCATTTCCTGTCTACTCACAAAATTATGTTAAGACTTAATTATCCTCATGTTTTGGAAATTTGTTTGAAAATGATAAGGTTGGGAATGATTACTGAATTTGGATTGTTGTCCAACTGGTGCCCTTCATGAGGGGCGGAGACAGTACACTACCCATCACCATGGTGAAGATTAGGGGCTATAAGGACCACAGGGGGCAGAGGAGACACAGACGTTAAAATGATGGTGCTGAGAAGTTAATCTGTTTTCCTTTTTTAATAGCTCTGCTTGGAAGCTGTCATTGGGGCTCTCTCCCCAGCCAGATTTATAGCTTCTGAATGACATTGTTTTACTTTGCCCTTTAGAGGCTAAATAAGGCTGGAAGAAACAAGAGTCTCATTTTCCTATCACTGGCAAATGCAAATCAATCAATGTAATTAATGTACAAATGGCATAATTTATGGGAGACCCATATGCTCCCTTGTACCCTCTATTGTTTCCCCTCCCCATTCCTTTCCTCATTCTTTTCATCATCATTTCTCTCTACCCCTTCTAGTATTTAGTCCTGTCCACATGAAAGGCACAGGCCAATTAGAAAATGATTGCTCTCACTCTTCAGCCCATCTCTCTTGATGTGTAGGTTGGTTTGGCATCTGATCCTACAAAGACATAGATTTCTTAAAAAATATATATATCTTTATTGATTTCAGAGAGGAAGGGAGAGGGAGAGAGAGATAGAAACATCAATGATGAGAGAGAATCATTGATTGACTGCCTCCTGCACAATCAGGGATTGAGCCTGCAACCAGGGCATATGCCCTGACCAGGAATTGAACTGTGACCTCCTGGTTCATAGGTCGCTGCTCAACCACTGAGCCACCACTACAGAGACACATCTTTCCAAAAAATAAATCTGTCACACTTAATGGGGCATTTAGATATTAATCATCAGAAGAAAGTAATGAAAGAAGATATTCTTTTCTTGAAAGTCAAATAAACAGAGAGCTAACTAAACCAATGCTACACAGAAGAAATGCTCTACCTGGGTGGGAAATGAGCAACATTGTATAGACTCTTGTATTAATTATTTTTGGGAGATGGATGTAAGTTTTGGGTGTGGGCAAAGCACCCCCAGATTATTTTGGGGGGAAATGGATCATATACTTTTTGTATAAACTTTACTTACAGGGTGTGGTTCATATTGTAAAATGCTACAATGATGAACTGGGTAAGAGGCTCTCTCAGAAGAGCTTATATGTTTACCCTAATGAAGCAAAGAAAGGAGTGTGTGTGTGTGTGTGTGTGTGTGTGTGTGTGTGTGTGTATATATATATATATATATATATATATATATATATATAGAGAGAGAGAGAGAGAGAGAGAGAGAGAGAGAGAGAGAGAGGATATACAAAAGGAAACTTGAGAACCACAGGAGACAGGAGAGAAAGAGTAAAAAAAGTACTTAATTATTCTCTTTTATTGTTTGAAGAATTCTTATTATAGAGGATAGTGAGCCACTGCTTTTAAATCTCACTGATAAATGAGCAGGAAGTAATAGATAAGAGATGAAGAGAAATGATTTAAGTTGAACTTCAATAAAATATTCGTATTGTCTATTTATTTTGTCTCATAGGTTTTTCAAAGTAAGATATTTCTTATCTGACTGGTTTGATTTAGGTGTCATCTTATCACTGGGTAAAAGCTGTAATGATAGAAGGAGGGTATGTTCAAGGAAGAAGATTAATATTTATTGAGCACCTACTATGAGCACATACTCTTTTTCAGTGTACACTATCTCATTTAACCAACAATCCTATAAATTAGATTCTTTCTAAATTTATTTTACAAATGAGAAAACTGAAAATAAAAGTTGTTAACTAACTTGATCAATGTTACATAGATATGTTCTGTCAGAGTTAGGATTTAAATCCAGGTGTGTCTATTCTTCATATTTTACTATGATGCCAGATAATGATTGTTGACAAAACTCATCTTTATTCAGAGTAGGAGGTCGAACCCACTGATTTCTCTTAGCCTTTTCCATGAATCTATTATCAGAAATAGTTAGCTCTAATGAGAATACTTCCTGGCATTATCACAGTAGTAGACATCTTTGTGTTGCTTGACTAGCATCTTTTTCCTTTACTTGAGCAATATAATTTGTTTTCTGTAAGTAATTGAAAGCTACATTTTTCTACTGGAGGTGGGAACTCTCTCCACCCCAACTCACTTCTAGTTATAGGGTTGGGCTCATAATATAGGCCTGATCAATCACAATAGCCTATTCTTCTGTCTTCAGCTATTGGTTCTTTTTTTCATTATTTTAAATTTTATTGGGGTGACATTAGTCTACATGAACATATCGATTACATGTGTGGATTACTAATTTACAAAATCTGTATATAGGACCATGGAATATAAAACTGAAACTTATGTACACAAACAGCAGCATGGTGGTTGCCAGAGGTAGGAGGTGGGGGAAGAGGGGGTCCTAATATGAGGTGACAGAAGATTTGACTTTGGGTGGTGGGCACATGGTGCTATTGGTTCTTTATGTTTCCCAAGCTAGCGTCATCAGGGAAGGTGCTCTCTGTCCACTGGGGTTCTTACATGTGGGATGCAAGGCTGACACTACTAGGAGGAATTGTTCACATTGAGTGGAGAGAAAAAGAACTTGTCTAAGATACAGAGAAAGAAAAAAGAAAGTCAAGCCCTAATGATAGTTCTTAAGGTCCTAGATCCAGCCACACCTGAACTCCCCAAATTTTATTTCTTTAAAGGAATGTGAATCTGTAGTTTTTATTTTTTATCTTGGCTTATGTTATTTGCAACCAAATTCATTTTTAAATACATAAAAAGCTGACGATGTCATCTAATTTTGTGTGAGTGGCTGGAAAAGAATAGTTAATGTGACAGCATTAATCACAGCCCATAATAGCAGACAAAAATCTGATCCAAACTTTTTTGAAGACTTGCAGATTATTTCTGAACTGCTTTGAGTGATTAGTTTATTGGCCAACAAATACTTTTAGTATCGCATGTTGTGTAGTGCCTGAGGAAATGTCTTGATTGAGGCCTCTGTCTTCCCTGGGAGGTCTTGAATGTTGTTGTAAACTCAAGGAAAAATGCCAAATGAGAAATAATACACTGCTTTGCTATGAAGTGTACTGCTCATAACTCCCAACAGTTTTCCAGTACATTTGGATAGAGCATAGGGCTTAAGCCCCTCTAAAGAAACGATTTCTACCCTCAAATTCAAATCTGAACTCTAGCCATGTTAAGACCATAGTGCCCAGTAATAGCAAGAAATATAAGAGAGGATGATCAGTAGATCAGACTTTAATCATGACTCTAAATGTGGGTCAGGAAACAGTAGAAAAAGCTACAACCAAGTGAATGACCCTTCAATTTCAGTGCTTCTTTCCAATCAACACCCAGGGAATCGGATAGGGCAGTGGTCGGCAAACTGCAGCTTGAGAGCCACATGCAGCTCTTTGGCCCCTTGAGTTTGGCCACGAAGTTTCAATCGCACTGTACGTGGGCGCCCGCACATGGTATTTTGTGGAAGAGCCACACTCAAGGGGCTTCAGTTTGCTGATCACTGGGATAAGGGAACAAAAGTAACTAATTCACAGGTTTTGATGCTTGTGATGATGATGATTATGATGATGATGATGATGATGATGATGATGATAACATGCTAGCAATATACTCTCCGAAGCAAGAAGTAGCTAGCATTATCATTGCACTACTCTCAGAAATCTTCATGTATGTTACTCTGTTGTAGGACATACCAGAATGGGGAAAAATAATCTCTATATTGTGTTACAGTGATCTGAAGAAAAACACTGTATGTATATATTTGCAAGAAGTCATTGTATAGGGTGTGTATGTCTATTAACAGAGTCACTGAACCAGGGCCCAGCTCCCAGAGGGCCTACTTGGGATCATCTCTCTAAGCCAGTGATTCTCAAACCTAGCTGCATGACAGATGCCTGGAGAGCTTATTTGAAAACTGGTTCCTGGGCTCCACCCAAGACCTACTGAATCAAAATCTTAGGAATGTTTATACATAACCTTCCCAGGTGATTCTTATGTCAGCCCACACACTAGCTTTTGAGGATTCCTGTCTTTTACCTTCATGTGAAAAAACATCACTCTGAAATCTCATGAGCCAGATAAGAATCTAACCTATATTCAAAGATGTTTAGAAAGATATATCTGCAACCTCTCTCAGCAACAAATTCTTTTGTTCAATAAGCTCCATTTTCAAAACACTCTATCTCCTATCTCACACAAATCCCTGGCATTGCAGAATAAGTCTGCTTCTTGTCTCCTGCTTATTGTTGTTGATGTTCTTTTGTGCTGCTGCTGAGGCCCACGTGGAGAGCAGCTTAGGTCACAGATATGCTTTCTTAGCTGCTTTTTGGTTCCTTGTCCTGTTTTTTTTTTTGAATTGTAATTCCAAGGTATCTGTGCTTGGGGCATTTTACTGATTCAACTTTTCTCAATGAGGTCCATTACTTGAATCTTTTTTTTTTAAATATATTTTATTGATTTTTTACAGAGAGGAAGGGAGAGAGATAGAGAGTCAGAAACATTGATGAGAGAGAAACATTGATCAGCCGCCTCCCGCACATCCCCCACTGGGGATGTGCCCGCAACCCAGGTACATGGCCTTGACCAGAATCGAACCTGGGACCCTCCAGTCCGCAGGCCGACGCCCTATCCACTGAGCCAAACCGGTTTCGGCATTACTTGAATCTTATCTGGACCTAGGTAAAAGGGTTTTCATATTAATTTGCAGGGGTCAGGGGTAGGAGGGGGGAGAGAGTAGTGCAAAGGAACAGAGTAAAAGTTAGGGAGCCCAAATATGAGTTTCTCTGAAGAGGGACACTTGAAACCTGTATGGTTTTGTGAACTAATGTCACCCCAATAAATTCAATAAAAAAAAGGGAATGATGTTTCTAGTAAGTGTCTCTCTCCCCTACCCCCCATTCTCCTGGCAGCTAATCCCTTTGGTATAATCCTCTTAACTGCATGCCTTCTATCTGCATTTTTTTTTCTGATCTCCTTCTCTGACAATCCTTCCTATGATTTGCTAACTTCCTTCTTTTTTGAGATCCTCTAGATATTACATGGGAAACTCAACCCTGTTTCTCTCTTTTCATACAAATATGAGTTCTTGGGATGCTTAGAACATGGGGAGGGCCCATTGCACAGGTTGGAGTGGTGTGAAAGTCTGAGGGCAATGTTTCTAGCTTTTAAAATTTGAAGGAGAGAGACCTAAGTAAGTTTTCTCTCTAATCTCCAAGCTGGATCCTAATTTGTACATTGGTAAGGGTCAAGGGACTGCTGCCCTGAATCAGAGGCTGTAGGAGAAAAGGAATCATGAAAATTAGCATTGGGCCTAGGTACCTAGGTGCTGAGTACATTGGTCAGTTTGGTGTTAAAATTGTTCAATAAGCTTGATTATTTCTTTTGTGTGTGTCAGAGAGCATGATGAGGGATACCCTTCACTTACCTTAGATAAAGGCAGGAACTCTCCTACCATAGACCCAGCCCTCCCTGTGTTCTGCATTCTGTAAAGAAAGATCTGTGGGCTAAAAAGGCATGGCCATATGACCCAGTACTTCATCTCTTTGCCTGACATTGCACCATAATTATTTCATCCAGTTGGGAATTCAAATCCTTCTAAATTAAAATACTCCTGAGAGGGGTCTAACATTAATCCCTTTATCAGCTTATTCTGTAATTATCAATTAATACTTGAGGAGAGTTTAGTTGGCAACCAATGAAAATAGTGTAGGTGTGTGTGGCTCAGTGGTTGAGCATCAACCCATGAACTGGGAGGTCATTGTTCTATTCCCAGTTAGGGCACATGCCAGGGTTGTGGGCTCAATGCCTAGTAGGGGGTGTGGAGAAGGCAGCCGATGGATGATTTTCTCTCATCATTGATATTTCTATCCTTCTCTCCCTTCCTCTCTCTGAAATCAATGAAAACATTTTTTGAAAAGATAGCGCTGACATAGTGAGTTTTCCTGATTTCACTCGTTAGCAGAGTGACCTTTATTTTCTCTAGGTCCTTGTTTCTTCATTTTGTTAAGTACAGGGGCTAGAGCATAGGGTCTCAGACTTCTCTTTCAGTTCTGGTTTAGTGGCAGATTCCATTGCTGACTGCAAGAGGATCGGTAAGAGACTACCTTCCTCCCAGGCTTTCCTCACTGTGTCCCTGGAACTCAGCACATAATTGTGGGTCTAGTGAAACCAAAAGGGAGCATGGCCAGGGAGTGACAGCCCTGGGAGGCCTGACTGCCACAGAATCACTTAGTTGCAAACCTTGAGCAGCTGCATTCCACAGATGAGTTTGCAGAGGAGTGTCACGTGGGATGTCACAGCTCAACAGCGGCAAAATGGGCTGATACGATCAGAAAGCATGCCAGGCCGCTGTGGACATCTGCCGCGCAGAATGACATCAAGTGGCTGTCTGAACGTGTCTGCAATCCCTCTCGACTTTGAAGAGACCCCTGGGTCTCAAACTTCAAATCTGCACAGATAGCACGATAGATAGCCAGCAGGTCTGGCTTTCTCATGTCAACAGGATGCAAATATTTCTACAGAGACAGGGTTTGGAGTCACGAAAACTGAATCCCAGCATCGTATCTGAACAATGGCAAAAACATAATATTATTATTCACATTGAACTTTCCTGTATCCTAAGCACTGGGCTCAGCGTTTACATACTTTATCTCATTCAGTTGGTGACCTTGGGTTCTTAACTTCTGTGGATCTTTGTTTCCTTAGCAATAAAAATGAAACTTTTCTGTCTTATCCGATAATAGTAACTAACATTTCCTGAATGCTTCCTGTACACCAGGCACTGGGGTAAGCACTTTCTGTAAGTATCTTATTGAATACTTACAATAATCCTAAGAAGTAGGTAGGAATGATGACTGTTTCTGTTTTACAGAAGTGGGATAAAGCAGCAGTGGAGGTTGTAGGAGGAAGGGGCTTCCTGCTTCCTGTTTTCTCTGAATATCCAAATCGGGTGGCTGCTTTTGCTGCTTTCAACCTAGAAATACCCCAAAGGAGCTTTCTGCTTTTAGTCCTGGCTGAATGGAGCCATTTCATCTCAGTGAAGACCACACAGAAGAGCATTTGTGCAGGACTGTGTGGATGGAGATAGTCAGGTGGTCATGAGAATAGAAAAGCCAAGGGACCTTCTAGGGCTTGACAGAAACTGCTTAAGAGCATGAATTCCAGAGTTCACCATAAGAAGGTTCTAGTGGCTAGCTTCTTAAAGTAACCAAGAATAATTTCAAAACATGAAATACATCCTTTTATTTCTCCCTACACCTTCTTTTCTGTGTTGTTTTCTAGAATCTTCCCTTATTGAACCTTTTAAGTTCCAATTTTTATGATCTGAAGAATAGGATTAATACCTTTATTTGGCTATTGGGGGGCGGGGGTAAATAGAATTAAATAAAATAGGAGGCATCAGTATTTGATGCACAAATACTATCTCCATTCACACAGTCTTGCACACATGCTCTTCTGTGTGGCCCAGTGGAAGATGAATAAATACTGATGTCAGGCTTAATAGTGACCACATTGATTCCTGATTTATTAGTCACTGTCTAACAGGACTTCGTCTCTCTTCTTTGGAAGAAATGGTTTCCAATATTTATTTTCTTCTTTAAAAATATAGTGATTTGCTGATTTTCTTCCTTCTCTGTGAAATAAAAAGATATCAAGGAGAATCAAAGATTAAAATATCTCAGTGCAGTAATTGGTAGGGGAAGGATAACTAGAAGAAAAGCAGACAACTATCTCTGGCTTAGCATATTTGAGAGTGTGTTAATTTAATTAGAACTGCCCTGTATAAATATTAAACTTAATTCCCCTTCTTTTATAGCCTTTGTTTTTCAAAATATTCCTAGTTATAGACTATCTTTTAAAAATTCATCTGTGAGTTTGAGGGAGTTAGTGGCAGAAAGACAACCCAAACTGAAGTGAATGGAGAGAGCCTTTATCACACTTTGTCTCTGTCTGTTGTTTTGCTTTGCCTAGCTGCTGGCACAGAAGTGAAACAAGTGCTTGGTTTTCTTGCCTTCCTAGATGGAGGCTATGCAACAATTTCCCTTTAGAGGAATAATGAATTTTGTGTAGCTTTTCTAGGAAATTGCTCTGTCTCCCCACTTTGTGCACAATCACCCAACTTTTCTGGGTCACTAGCCAGGATGTGGGATGTAGTCTGGATTATTGTTTCATTTGATCCCCCCGCACAGCTCCATGAGGAGAGGAGAACATTACCCACATTTTACAGATAAAGGGTAGAGTCAGTAAGTCAGAAAGCCAGGCATGTTTGACCCCAAGTATAATTTCTAGTGCTAGAAATGAACTTAGTTCCTAGATTAAACTTTTGATAGATTCAGGATACAGGTAGTGAAACAGTTCGCCATGGAATTAGTTTAAACTGAATTCATGAGAATCATGGAATCCCATAGGCCAAAGAGATCTCTCTCATATGACCTATATTTTAGGGTGAGGTGAGTAAGGGAGGGCCCTACAAGTACAGAATTAAATTCTGTCTTTATTTAAAAATTTAATACGTTCACCCGGCCGGGTGTGACTCAGCGGTTGAGATCAACCCAGGAAACATGAGGTCACTGGTTCAATTCCCAGTCAGGGCATATGCCCAGGTTGTTGGCTCAATCTCCAGTAGGGGACATGCAGGAGATAGCCAATTAATGATTCTCTTTTATCATTGAAGTTTCTGTCTCTCTTTCCTTTTCCCTTCCTCTCTGAAATCAATAGAAATCATATAAAAACTGTAATATGTTCTTTGTCATGGATTTTTGCACTTATTTTAATTTTTAAAAAATTGCATTAAGATATTATTTATCTTGACTGCTGGGTTTTTTAGGTGCCCCTTTCAATTTTGCATTTGAGATGAGTGAGGCACTTCCTCATCCTGTTGAGTGGGCATAATGCTAAACAGTCTACCCCTTCATTTTACAGAGGAACACACTGAGGCCTAAAATTGTAAAACTGGTACTAATAACCCACGGCGTTGACTCACAGTTCAGGGCTCTTCCTGTTATGCCAGCAGAGCTAACACAATGTGGCAGATGAGCAACAGGAGGGCGTGACCTCATAAGGAAGCCTGACCACATGTACCAGGACCAACAATGTAGAGTCCTTGAGTTGTATATGTCTCCTTAGCACCATGTCTTCCTCTCATCCAGCAAGGACAAATTGTTGCCAGTTGCAGTGGGTGGAATTTACATTAGGTTGAAAGAAGAACTAGTGGACAGTGTGAGGAGTGCAGTGTTTCATTGGTTTCTAGAAAATGGCATGAAACAAGAGTTGCAGATTCAAGTGCCTTGGGCTGGGTATGAGTAAGTAGTTGTGACTGGGAAACTGGAGAGAGAAAATATAAGTAGAAACAAAGATTTTTAAAAAATATATTTTTTATTGATTTCAGAGAGGAAGGATGAGGGAGAGAGAGAGAGAAATATCAATGATGAGAGAGAATCATTGATCAGCTGCCTCATGCATGCCCCCTATTGGGGATGGAGCCTGCAACCCGGGCATGTGCCCTTGACTAGAATCGAACCTGGGATCCTTCAGTCTGCAGGCGGATGCTCTATCCACTGAGCCAAACTGGCTAGGGCAGAAACCAAGTTTTAAACATTTTGTTGCTAATTAGAGAACCAGATCTTTTTTTCTTTCTTTTCTTTCTTTCAGGCACTCCTTCAATTTCAGGTCAAAATTATTTCTTGAAGCAATTTGAGCCCTAGCTTCACAACATCCTCTTCTCTCTCCCCACAGAACCCCCTTGTTCCGGCTTCTTTGTTTTATCTTTGCAGCTCTAATCAGCAGAGACTGATTCCTCAGTTATCTATCCTTCCCTCAGTTATGTGCTCTTTGAGCTCTGGGTCCTGGTTTACATTTGCTAACCCTTGGAGTCGACTCTCTTCTGCTCCAAAAATTATTGGCTCTTTCATGGTCACTGCATAATGTCCCCATTGTGGCATTGCCAGCTTCCCATGCTGGGCCATCCTATACCCTATCAAAATATTACCTTGCGACCACATTGCCTTTTCTTGGATGACTTTTATATAGGACAACATATGTCTAGACTGGGCAAGAGAATCACACCAGCAGGGACTCTGCTTTGCTCTGCACTGAATACTCAGCATCTAGCATAGTTATCTGTTGTGCCAATTAGTTGATAATCTTTGCTGAGTGAATAAATAATTACACAAGAGCAATGTAGTTCACTCCAAATCTGGTATCTTCTAAAACTCACATAGGAATTTATAGCATAGCCAAAATGCAACACATTTATAGCAAAACTACAGTTTTGGAAATAAGGAAGATGAAGGAAATAGAAAACTGTGATGTTTTGAATGTGGCCTGATAAACAGTCATGTATTCTAGCCACTAGGGCTGTGGATACTGGGTTTTTTTTGCTTTGTTTTGTTTTCAGGTTCAGTGTTTGCTGGTGTGTCCTGTGCTCACCTGGGAGTTTTCAGCACCATGGATAGAAGCATCAAGTTTCTGTTCTTGGAGCACTGGTTTTAGGATCAAACCTGAGATTATCCTACTGCCAGAGAAAATATTAGAAAAATTAGTAAACTCTGCCAAGATTTAACTGGTGGAATATAATATACACACTCATGATGATAAATTCTTCCTAAATTTTCAAGTTTTACTGCATTGGGTTGTAAAACCCAGAAGCCATATTGAACAACTCTCAGTTCCTTTTAAATACTTTTTAGGGACAAGGTGATATTTCCTCCCCACCCTGGCCTTTCCTAAGAACTTCTTTTGTCGTCTCACTAGCTATATTAAATTTATGTGCCTATATTTTTAAGGCAAATCAAATGGCCCCCCTTTTTTTGCGGGGTGGTGGTGGTGGTGACGTCTCTCAATCAGGAGTAAACTTATTTTCTAAATTTAATGCCTTTCCCCCATTTCATGAAATGCCTTTAGTTTTTGCAATCTGTCTCTTTATTTTTTTCCCCATTTCTCACCATCACGCACACACATCTGACCTGGCCCGTTCTAATGGTAATAGATGTCCTGAACTCCTTTGATGAAGAAGCTCAGGGCAGGACATGATGGAGATTTGCCCGTGTCAGAGCTGGCCTTCCCTTTAGCCTGTGCCTAAGAGCAGGTCCAGGTGGCTTTTTCTGCACGTGTCCCAGATTTAAAAAAAAATCTGAGTGAGATTTATTTTCTACACTTATTTTATGTCAATTTTCTTCTCAGTTTCCAATTGCTATAATCATAAAATCAGAGGTATCTCAGGCTGAATGTTTGCACACCACAATAAGAATCACTAAAACTAAGACTGCCGGATGCAAGAGTAGAAGCAGAAATTTTGCCTGAACCACAAATTTCCTCATAATGTTGGCTTGAGAGGGGATTCAGGGTTTACCTAGGGGCATATATGCTTGGTTTGTTTTAACAAAAGGGCTCATCATAGAGCATGGATACTTTCTGCTACCATCTACATAGGTGCAAACTGAATCAGTACCATTTCTTTTTATGCTGGTGCTGGTGCCTCCTGTTGACCTTTTAGAGTCTGACATAGTGCTTCGATCCTTCCATTACAGACTTCTCTAAAATGCTTCCAGCTTTTATATCCTTAGGAAAACCTTGGAAATTTGGGACTCTATTTTATGCTACTTTTCAAGAAGGTGAATCTTTTTGGGGAAGGTTTTATATATGTGGGAATGGCCTCTCATACTAGCTGAGGATGCTAAAATGAAGAATTTTCCTTCTCTTTGGGGCTGGCCTAAATACATCCTGTTATAAATTATCAACCTCAGCTCATCCTAGGATACTAGAATACTATTTGTTTTCTCCATGCTCCTAGTTACCTATGATAGCAAATATTTGTCATGCTAGGGCTCAGAAGGTGGGCAGAGTAGCTAAGGCAAAAGGCATAGAGATACCATGAGAGGAGGGAGAGCTCATGAGCATGGAAATGCTTTTGTACTTTATATTAATAAACACCCTAAATCAGGCTTTTGCTTGCATATAGTCACTTTATATCTTCATTATAACCTTACAAGATGGTAAGGGTCATCTCCAACCTCAGCAGAACTCTCAGCATTTTCATCCAACGTTTCTACTTTGTGGTGATCTCTCCACCCCCTATCCTTCAATGATGGTTCCACAATGTCACCATTCTCCCATTTTCCTTATTGAATCCTCAGTTTCATTGGAAACCCTGACTTCTAAATTCTGGAGAATGTTGGTGCTATTTTGTGGTATCTTCTTCAGTTCCAGCCCTCTTTTCCCTACAAACTTTTTTTTTTCTGATTCATTCTCATGTCATTTCTTTCAAGTTTAGAGGTTCCTTCTCTGGTTCAAGTCATTTTCTTTTATCTCCCCTCCTACCACAATGATCTTCAGCCTCTTCCTCTCTGCTTGGCTCCATCCTATCAGCTTACAGTAGCCTTTCCCATGCCCCTACCTACCAAATATCTCCCCCTTGACCACTTATCCCTTCAGCTCCCATCTTTATTTCTTCTTGTTTCTTGTTTTTCATCCAAACCACCATTCATTACCCAACTCACTGAAATCTGAACTCTCTTTTTTTCAGATCCAATGAATCTTCATTAGGACAATGATTTATCTTCTCACCAAACTTGTTATCCCTCCAATATTTTCCATTTCTGAATGTGGCACCACTGTCATCTAGTAGGCTAACCCAGAAACTTTTGCCATCTCCTATAACTGTCCCTTTTCCCATCTCCTATAACTCACCAATCTTTACTTACTATTTCTTCTCCAATAGCTCTCAATTGTATCCTTTCCTCCCCACCTATGTTCAGATCTATGTAGTTTGCATCTATGTAGTTTATGCCACTGCATCAACCTCCTAACTGATATCTCTTCTTCTAGTCCTCTTCTAAAGACCATCCTGCCATATCACTAGCATACATCCTCCCACATTCATTATGTAAAACTCTTATTACCTCTCTATTGCCTATAGAATATGTCTAGCTTTCTTTACAAGGCCTTTCACAATATGAGTATCATTTTTTTTCAGCCTTTTGTCCCCACCAATCCTTACCTTACTCTTTACTCTTGAGCAACACCCAGCTGTTGGCATTTCATACATTATCTCTCAAATCTATGGATTGCTTAATTTTTTCCCTCTGCCAGTATTTTTTGTCCATTGCTCATCCCTTAAAAATCAGCTTAGGCATAATCTCTCCATCAAGCCTTCCCTAATGTTTCTTTCACTCTTTTCATCCCAATCACACCAGATTAATTACTGTCCTTTCTGTTGGTATAAAGTGCTGTGCATATAGCTACTGTTGCACTCATCAGATTGAATTATGATTATTTGTTCCTGCACTTGCTTTCTTCAATATGTCTCCATATTTTCTCCATGCTTCATTTGCATCTACTAGTATAGCACTGAGCAGAGTTCTTGACATATAAGAGGTGCTAAATGGATGCAAGTTTAAGACAGTTATGCCAAATTTAGAGAAGGTTTTAAAAAATCTAGCCTTTTTTTCCATGTAAGGGGGGATTTGGGGTGCAATGGGGTTAAAAAGTTTTTAAAAACCTATAAAATAGGGTTTTGTAGCCTATTTTCCACAATTGTGGAAATTCTGATGTAATTAAATGACTTTTGGACAGTCTCCTTAGTTTCAATACTGGGAGGTAATGAGGCAACATGAAGCTGACCTCCTCTTTTTCACTAACATGGAATCTCTTGTGGAGTCTTTTTGACTTATGTTGCTATTTTCTGTCAAAACTGGGATAAATAAGAAGAAATGTTCACCTACAATCATGACTAGATAAATGCTGACAGCTGGAAGAGAATGTCAATCGCAGATGTCAGAGGATCTGTGAAGGCCACACTGAATGTTATACAAATGTAAACTTTATCAAATAAGATTTTAGAGAATGTCATAATCATATTAAGAAAGCAAAATGAGAGTGAAATGTGCATTTGTGTGGTTGCTCAATCCATAAACAATACTCTCTCTATAAGGCAATGAGGAGCAAAGCAGAGGCAGAGCAGCTAGCCACATGCAGCTACTCTCATTTCTTTTATCTTAGTTTCTGGATCCTGTTTTGTTGGAGTCATTGTCAAGGCAATCTTCAGGACCATTTTATGCTTTCTCTTTCTCTTGAATACGTTAAATTCTAAACCAGATTCTGGTAGAGCATTCTGAGATGATCTGTATGTCACATTCCTATTCAGCATTTCTGAGATTACATTTTTCTTCAAAAAGGGTAGCATTTCTGTGTTTCACTAGGCCCCTAGATTCTCCTCTTTTGTTTTCTTTGCTACTCACCAGAATCAGGTGCTCTCCAACCTGTACACAGTAGGCAATTACATGTGTTTTTAGTGATAATGGTTGTTTGTACATTAACACTAGTTTCACTTAAAAAATTAGTTTTTCTTCCCCTTTCCCATAAGTGTATGTACACATACGAATGCAACAGGGCAGACCTGATTGTTCTTTTGTTATAAGTAAAGAACATCTAATCATAATAAAGCACAACTAATAATTGAATCTTATGAGCAAATTAGAGCAGTAATGCAAGGAAATGAGAGCCAGTTCCTTGGATTTGTCTTATCTTTTAATTGAAAAAAGAAGTCCTTCTCCTTTTCCTGTGAAGTAGAATGAGACTCACTGCTGAGCAGCCCCGCTGCTGCCACATATGAAAGTCCCTGACATCTGTTTCCCTAATGTTTACTGGGTGGACCCTGGAGGGAGGGAGGGAGGGAGAAGGGGGAAGATCTGTTGATTTGAGGGCTTAGTTTTACTCTGAATTACACGGCAGGTTGATTCTGGCAGAGTCCATGGCAGACACCCATATATTCATACCGGGTTATTCTTAGGATTATGCAGCAAACTAGTTTAATGATCAAAAGCGGGGGGGTTGTTGTTAGAAAGACCTGATTCCTGGTACCAGCTTTGCCATTTTACTAGTTTGTGATTTTAGGAAGTTACTAGAGTTGTGGAAGATTATGTTATTCTAAAGGTACAAGGTTTAACGACAGCACTCACCCCACATGGTTTTTTGAAGATTGACATGCTATTGCTTATGTCAGTGGCCGGCATATGCAGGTGCAGTAAATATTCTCCGTGAGAAAAAGGAGGGGAAGGAGCCACTGAGAAGTCCAAAGGGTGAGATGATGTGGTAGAAAGACATTTGAATAGTGCATCCATTTCTTACTCACTGTATCACGTTGGATAAGGCAACTTGAACATTGAGGACTATCAGTTTCTCAATCTACAAAAAAGGGGGTGTGGGCATTCATGCTTATTTATAGTATAGTTTTGAGGATTAAATAAGAAAAGGTATGTGTAAGTGCCTAGTTGCCCAGTGCCCTATTTTGCTGTAGGAAGGCGCTAACTAAAAGCTAGCTATAGTGCTGTGCTAAAGTGATGTGGGATTGAGTTTAGCTATGATTTATGCTATTCTCAAATGACTTTTTAAAAATGGTATGAATCCACATGTCCTCTTCTGCTTCAGTTCCCACCAGACCCATGATTCCTAATTCTTAGAGCAGAGTTTGATGCCTGAGAGTATTTCATGGTGCAGCAACTGCTGTCAGAGCCCCTCCCTTCTTCTTTCCATACAGGTGCACGCCAGCCCAACTTCTATCAGCACATGCATTTCTTTGCCTGGGGCTTGTTCTTGCCACAGGACCCCACTTTGTGTCTTGTCCTGTCGGCCAGAAGCATAGAGGAATGATTGGCTCTCTTCCCCAGCATCCCTCAACCAATGACCGGTGGTGTTTTTCACAGGATCCTAGACTTGCCTCAGTGAGTTTAAATTCCATTTTCCCTTAGTGATATCTGGCTTAATAAGGCACCTTGTATTGGCTGCGGTCTCATCCTTACATCGCTCCCCCCCACCCCCCCCACACATCATCTTATAAATAAACTAGAGGCCCAATGCATGAAATTCATGCAAGGGCCTCAGACCTTGCAGTCTTGGCTTCATCCAGAAAAGTCATCCTGAAAGACATCCGGAAGGTTGTCCAGCTGTCCAGTCTAATTAGCATATTATGCTTTTATTATTATAGATTACTTGCACTTTAATCCTGGTCCTCAAAGTTTGTTTCTGAAGAAACACACAGCTACCCCAATAAGCCAGCCCAGTGATGCTTATGGAGAATTTTATATATCGACCTTGATACCAGAGAGCTGGTTATAACCAAGCTAGTTCCACCTGGTCTGAGGATTAATGTGTAGGTTGGAATAAAAGTTAGTTGGGGCTAATTGAATCTTTTCTTAAAGGAAACCTATCTGAATATCTGTCAATGTGCTTGGGCTGACAATGTTATTTGACTTTCTATATCAGAAAGACATTGTGAATTTAAAATTATGAGTGGGTGAAAGAGGATTGGCACATTGATTCCAGGGCTACACTTGGGACTTGAGGTTGTTCTGGAGAAGTATGGCTTCATATGAGATTTTGAGGGTAATTATAGACCTGAAGGCACCTAAATGTGGCAGTGTTCTTCCCATTAGTGTTGTCTAAAACTGTCTGCTCTGGTTTCAGGTGATCTGTATGTCTGTGACTAGCTGACGACTCCCTTTGCACTGCTGGGAATGGTGGGGACAATCTGGCTAGATGTCTGTCTATGAATATAAAAGGCTTATATGCAAATTGTCCCCTCAGGAGTTCAAATGGGAGACCAGGAGTTTGATTGCTTGCTATGAGGTGTGCTGATCACCAGGGAGCAGTGCCGAACGAAGGAAGGCCCCCGCCTGCAGCCAGCAGCCAGCAGCCAGCAGCTGGCAGCAGGGAAGGAAGGCTCTGGCCAGTAGCCGGAAGGCCTCGATCAGCCCTGATCATCGGCCAGGCCTAGTGACCCTGCCTGTGCATGAATTTCATGCACTGGGCCTCTAGTTTACTATAATCTCTCTAAGTTTGGTCAACTGGGGTCCTACAGTAATGACCTAAGGTCATGAATGGGCTCACTGGGTCATGAACCTCCTGATATTTTCTATAAAACTCCTTGTTTTTGTGCATTTTTTTGGGGTGGGGTGGAGAAGTCATGACCTTTGGAATTTTAATAGGGGTCCTCAACATATGTAAAACCACTCGAGCATGGTGTCTAGTTTCAGTGCTAAGGATTATCTGAAGGAATGCTTTTGAGCACTGATCCTATCAACTGAAATGATAGTGCTCCATGGGGACCCAGGTGGGCTGAAACCTGCATCTTTGGGACCCAGAACTTAGTGGTTGCCTCATGGGCAACCACCCCCTCTCTTTCATATCCAGGTTTGCTCACATGCCCTGTAGGTTCCTGCAGGCTCCCCACGTGCTGGTGGTGAAACCCCAGAGCACAACACGAGAAATATATGATGCAGCTGAGGCAAAGTGCAGTACATTGTACTTCAGCACAGCTGTGTGCAGGAGCAGTCATTGAGTGTAAAGGTGAGTAGAGAGGATAGGAGGCAGGGTACAGGAGATGTCTGACCCTCCTTTTTCATGATAGCATCTCCCCTCACCGAGACCATGCTCCTCTTAACATTGTTGGCACACAGAGATCATAAGAATGAGGAAAGGTGGAGAGTTGAACTTTGTAATCAATAAAGTACATTTCCATGGGCTATTTTATGTGAGTCTCAAATAGTCTTCTGGGTTATGTAGGGTGTATAGTAGAATTTCTGTTTTGTATAGACAAGTTAGAGCTCACAGAGGCTAACTGTGAGAACTGACTAGAGCCCCTCTCTACTCTTTTTTGATTATATTTGTCCCTTAACTTCAATAGAAGGTAGTTCATATTAATAGTGTATTAATTTTCTTCCTAATGATAATAATAATAGCTAATACTTAGTGAGAATTTAGTATGTGCTGCACAGTTACTTAACATAATTTAACTCCTATTCTTCACAACTCTAAGACATACATTTTCTTACTTATACCCATTTTCTATATGAGGAAAATGAGGCCAGAGAAACTGAGTAACTAGTCCAAAGGTCACTGGGATTTAAGCCCAGGGAATCTGGCTCTGAAGTCTGCATTCTCACTATGGGCTTCTTGCTTGGCTAACTAGTGAGTCAAGGCTATTTATTAATCTATCCTTTCCCACTGAATTGCATTATTTCTTTTGTCATTTATTAAATTCTCATCTATACCAACATCTATTTTTACACTCTCTATTCTGTTCCCTGATCTATTTGTCTTTCTTATAATAATTCCGTATTGATTTGATCATAGTAGCTGTGTAATTCTGACATCTATATAGTTGAATCCTCCCTTCTTGATCTTCATTGTTTATTCATTTATTGACTATTTTCAGGCATTCATTCTTCCATCTAGAATTTATGTTTATTTTATTAAATTAAAATATCTGACAGATTCTAATTGAAATTGCATTAAATTACTATAGTAATTTTGGGACACTTGGCATGTTCATGTTAAGCATTACCATTTAAAACATATTTTATATTTTCCATTAAAATTTTTATTTTACTTTGTGTTGCCCTCTGCATTTTTAAGCAACATTTATTCATTAATATTTTAAAGGGTTTATTGATATTATGAATAAAATATTTTTCTCTTTTCTATTTTTTCTGATTACTGTGTAGAGAAAATGTATTGATTTTGTATATTTTATATGCGATCAGGATGAAGAAAACTATAACAGAATCTTTTTTATGAACTAATTAAAAAAGAAAAAAATCATATTAGTAAGGGCTGAAATAGCATTTGATAAATTTTAGCAGCCATTCTTAATAAAATCTAGATAAGATGGAAATAAAAGATGATTGCTTAGATACATAAAGATTATTTACTAAAAGCAACAGCAGATTTGACAAACACGGAAATCATTTCAATTAATACCAGAAAGTAGCCCTAGCTGGTGTGATTCAGTTGGTTGAGCATCATCTCATGCACTTAGGGGTCACCAGACAGATTCCTGGTCAAGGCACATGCCCAGGTTACGGGCTCAAACCTCACTTGGGGTGTGTGCAGGAGGCAGCTGATCAATGTTTCTCTCTCTCTCTCTCTCTCTCTCTCTCTCTCTCTCTCTCTCTCTCTCCTTTCCTCTCTAAAAATAAAATAAACATATTAAAAAAATAAAATCAGAAAATATTTAGGAATGTCCATGTTACCAATTATAACCATTAGATTTCCTAGAATCTCCAAGGGTAAAGTCAAAAAATAAAATAACTTATATAAACATCAGAAAACAAGTTAAAAATATCTCTTTTTGCTGATGCCATCATTGCATATCAAGAAATTTAAGCAACTCTAGTTAAAAACTTGCTGACAGTATAAGATAAGATAATTTGGTAAGTTGGATGGCTATAAGCTAAGTATATCAATAGTTTTCTCTGTTCAATCAAAAATTAATCATTCTTAATTCTCTAGATTCATATTCCAGACAGGAAGCATCTGCTTGCCCTAGCTTGGATCATTTCCCACCCTTGGCTGGGAAGGTAAAAGCTCCTTCAGAATATATATATTCATTTAGAGAAGCCAGGTCCAACCTAACCAGTTCTACCCTCTTACTAAGAGGATGCTTTGTCTTCTTCACTGTTTGAACTTTACTCAGTACCCAGGACCATGTCTTACACCAAGTGAATAGGTCTTTGTTCATCCAAACAAAACTATTTTGAGTTCTCAGCTTTATGCTTTTGCTGTTGCTAGTCCATTTCTCCAGAATGCCCTCCTCCTCCTCTTTCCATTCACTCGCTAGCTCTTCCTAATCTTTAGCTCAGGTGTCATCTCCTTGGAAAGCCTCTTAGGAGCCCACACTCCCAGTCTATGCTAGATGTGCCCCACAGAACTGCCACAACACCCTGTGAGCATCAAGCTTACCACGTTGATTCAGATAATTATCTGCTCATGTGTCTGTTGCCTCTGCCAGACTGTCAGTGCCTCATCAGTGTGCCTGGCTTCCAGGACACAGGTGACCCCAGTGAGTATTTGCTGAATAAATGAATAAATGTGTGAATGACCTAAGCAATGTTTTGCTAGCAGTGATGTCGGTCATATCTTTTTATAATTTGCTATCTAATTTTACCTTTTCCCTTCTAATTCCATTAACCTTCCAGCTCTTGTCTCTGAATGACGTGAACTTTTAGACCACAATCCATTTCTCCCTTGCCTCCTGGGCCTTCTCCTTCTTTTTCATATGTTCATTCTGATCTTGCTCGAATGTCATGCTGCTCCCACTGCCTCTTTATCACCCTCACTCTCCATGTTAGAAAATTTAGTAAAATAAGAACCTCTAGGAATCCTTCAACTTAGTAAAGAGGACTTCCAAAGGACAAGCTAGAGTTGTTCCTGCAAGTGGCCACATCCATGACCTTCTCTTTCTCTTGATTTCTCCCTGACAGGTCCCCTTTGTGCACCCACAGCACAACTTAGGTATTGGTGCCCAAAAGGAGACTACCTTCTAAAGTCACTCACACTCACTTATTAGGGAAGTTCAAATGACTACTCTTTTGATGGTAATTGTGTTTTAAAAGAAAACCAGAGGGACAGTTAAAAAAAATAAAGAATCTTGAGCCAGAATTTTTAGGTATGCATCTATTGGGAATATGTTTTTGGGTGAGCAGGCCATTATTAGTAAGGTTCAACTTCTATATAGAAGGGACTGGGAGTGCTGCTTGGGATGCCTGAGGACAGCCTTGCTTGGCATTGAATTATACTGGAGGTACCACAGGACATCGGGATTAGGAGATTTGGGGGGCGAATCTAAGCTCCACCCATATACCAACTCTGTAATGCTAAGTAGCTCACATGACCTCTCTGAACCTCAGTGTCCTCATTCATAAAGTGAGTACAACTGCTACTGTCACTTTCTTATAAGGAACAAATAAGATAAGAGATGCAAAGTCTTTAGGAGTTAATACAATGCAATGGTGATGCATCAGGATTGCAGGGACTGATTGGTTAGGCACAAACTCTGGGCCCAATACTAATTAAGTGTCAATAACCTTGTGTAAGTTTTAACCTCTGTGTGCCTCCATTTCTCTATCCACATAATTTGAGCCATAAAGAATCTTTATCATAGGATGGTTAAATATGAGACAATTTATCTGAGAGCACATAAACTGCATGGCACGTGGCACTCAGTTACGCGGCTCTCGTCATCACAGGTACAGAGCAATTGACACAATGTAGGGCCTCTTTTGGCTTTAGCTGAAGGATCGAGACTTGGGCTATTCCTATCTGTGAATGGACATATGGAATTAAAACCCAGTTCTGGTTTACCCTCTCTTCCTTATATCTGTGTGCTTTCTTTCTTTTGCCCCCTTTCCAGTTTAAATGCATAACTTGGTTTTACTGATTTCCACAAGAAATTCCACACTCACTCTTCCTCTTCTATTTTCCCTTTTTCTAACCTTCTCTCCCTCTCCCTGTCTTTCTTCCCCCCTCTTTTTCCCTCCTCTCTTTCCTGTCCCTTTCTAATTTCTCTGGAGCTCCCATTTCTCCCTTTTCTGTAAGTGGATTCATCAAAGCATCTTTTTGTTTTAACAAAAGCAAGTATCCCTAAGAAAAAAATTTCATACCAGTAGCAAAGAGTGTAACATTTTTCCTCATTATAGAATATTAGGAGAAGAAGTGCCCTTAGAGGTCAACTAGCTCAGAGGTTCTGGACATGGCTAGTTGGTTGTGATACCCTGGCAGTATTGAAAATGCCAGGCCCTGCCCCCACGGATATAGTATTCAAAGGTCAGCACTGGGACATGGAGTGATATTTGTGTGAAATTTATTTTAATTCAGGAAGACTTGGATTTAAGTCCTAATTCCACCACTTACTAATGGAATCATCTTGGCTGAACTACTTAAACTTCCAAAGCCACATTAATATCTGTTAGATATGGAAAATACCACCTTCCTCAAATAACGAGCAATGGTCAGCAGATTGTTTGGCACACAGTGGGTGTTAACAGTTGTTTCTTTTCTTCCTTCCTCTGGTAAACAGTACAGAATCCTGATGGCCTCTCTAAACATGCAGGACGATGATACGGGACATGGGGCCTCAACACTTCTGTGCCTTGTGCTCATCTTAGGGCAGTGATGGCGAACCTATGACACACGTGTCAGAGGTGACACACAAACTCATTTTTTGGGTTGATTTTTCTTTGTTAAATGGCATTTAAATATATAAAATAAATATCAAAAATATGTCTTTGTTTTACTATGGTTGCAAATACCAGAAAATTTCTATATGTGACAGGGCACCAGAGTTAAGTTAGGGTTTTTCAAAATGCTGACACGCCGAGCTCAAAAGGTTCACCATCAATCACTGTCTTAGGGGGAAGGGTTGACAGCATCATCTTCCTTGCTCAGATCCCTGCCCAGCTGCCTCCAAAGTTGGTCAGAAGTCCTAGACACTGGCATCAAGTTAGGAAAGAAAAATAAACAACATTCATTCTAAATTCACTTCATTGGGACTATTTCAATTACTCCCTGCAAGTGAATACTATGTTTAATCACATAGACTGGTAGAATATACGTAGAGCTTTTTTGTCTTTTATTCTTTTTCTCCTCCTCCTCCTCCTCCTCCTCCCCCTCCTCCTCCTCCTCCTCCTCCTCTCCCACCTCCTCCTTTTATCTACTATTTATTAATCTGGATCATGTACCCCATCCTTTGTCTAGTTCTTATTTATTTACTTTTTAATCCTCACCTGAGGATATTTGCCCATTGATTTTTAGAGAGGGTGGAAGAGAGAAAGACAGAGAAAAACATCAATGTGAGAGAAACATATTAATTGGTTGCCTCCTGCACACACCTGGACCAGGGCCCTGGTCAGGGAGCAGCCTGCAACTAAGGTACATGCCCTTGACTAGAATCGAACCCAGGACCCTTCAGTCCAAAGACCAACATTCTATCCACTGAGCCAAACCTGCTAGGGCCCTGGTCTAGTTTTTAGATCCCAAATAAGGGGTCTCAGATTCCCTTTGACCATAATGTATTGGAAGTGCTAGCAGCCAGTGTGAAGAGCCCTGAGAATGAAGAATGCGAACTTGGGACTGTCTGGGGTGCATTGCCACCTGATCTTTGAAACACATGAGCACTGGCTGCTGATCCCTGCTGCATCCCTGCTGATTTTGAGTCCCACTATTTTCAGGGATCCTCAGATTGGATTTGCCTCCAAACCTTAACTCCAGAAGCTTTGTTGCTCTCCTCTTGGGGAGCCCTAGCCCCATCCACCCCTCCCCTTTCAGAGTTGTATAAAAGACCTCTCTGTCAATAGGAATCCAAGAGGTTGTTCATCCATGGGAGGCTTGACAATGGTGCTTATTCTTTGAGGAGGAGGGACATTTGTGATTTCATGGTAACAAAGTTCCAATTTTGGTAAGTCCTGGGAGTTGAGCTGTTTTGTTCTATATTTTTACTCCTCTACCCTCCCAGCCCATTTATCTAAATCTCAATCTTTCTCTTTCTTCATGGCCCATTTAATTTTATCTTTAAACTCATGGTCCAAATAACCCTCCAAGTTAGCTGTGCCCATAGCAACTGGCTAATTAACTCTTTCTACCAGGCAATAAGGTTGTGGAGGGGAGGAAGAATAGATGCAAACTACTTGAAATTTATCAGAGAAAGAGAAGGGAAAAGACACACATAGCTTTTTAAAAAAAGAACCAGAATGGAAGGGTACACTTCAATGGGAACAGATTGCCCAAAAGGCAGGTGGGTGGCAAAGAGTAAAAATAACTGGGAAGTGACCAAGCCTTCATTTTCTTTTAAACACTCAAACACTTCAGGAAGATACTGAAACTGCTAATTTTGTTGGCATGTTGACACCTCCTCCTAATTAATGAAGGCTTATTAGGAGGACAACCGAGCTGCTCAGAAAGTAAGAAGGGAGAATCCGTTGAACTTACTCCACTTGCCAGTCACGACTAAGCAAGGCACCACTGGAGGTGTGGTTACTTGTGGACGAGCTGGAGCTTGAGCCTTCTGCTGGGCTCTGTTCCTATGGCTCCATGTGCTTGCTGCTGCCCTCCCTGGTCTATAGCATAGGGGTCTGGCCCAAAATAGGCTGCATCTGGCCCAGATAGAGGGATCTGTGTGCAGGACAGAGGCTCCAGAATCTGGTCTGCAAAAGAAAAGAAAGAGGTACAATTCTTAGGACATCTACATGCTTTGGCAAAAGGACAGTTGTGAAGGTTAATGAGATAACAGATACAAAGAGGTTAGTATGGTACCTGGCATATACTAAGTACAAAATAAATAGCTAAGTAAGGATGGAATTTCAAAAAGCTTTATAATTTTGTGGCAATGTCCTTATCCATTGGGCAGGGCAGAGAATTTGAAGATCATTCTTTGACAAATGGACAAATTGGGTCATGAATGCATTGGTGGGTTTCCCAAGGTGTACAGGTTAGAAGAGAGAGAATTGGCTCTGGAGCTCCGGTCTTCAGGTTCCAGTTTATTTGTTTTTGTTTACCATGCAAACAAACTCATACTAACCCTTAGCATCATTCCTCCTGCTTCCATAGCAAAACAGGGCACAGAGGAGAGTGGGAAATGTCCCACAGCTGCCCTACTCCAAAGATGTGTGGCTCAGAGGACAGAATCCTTGACTTAGCAAATCACTTTACCTGGTTGAACTTTAAATCTCCCACCTTTAATGGAACGTGATGATTACTTCCCTTTAATTGTGCATCTTAAGTGTACCTTATGTAGCTAAAATAGACTCAGAATGAAATATCTCTCAAAATGAAATGTCACTAAAGGCCATTGTAGATGTTGTTATTCCTGGAGAAAGAGAAGAATATTCTTTCCAACAAGTAGTGTCTTAGAAGAAGAAAACCAAGGAGGTAAATTTGTCTTTAATTATTCTTCTGTTGTTTTAGATTTGGAGGTTGTCTTTTTAACAAAATGAATAATGCAATTGGCTGTTATGGAAAGATGTTAAATTTTGATGATACTGAAATGAGAGACTGGGATTCTGGATGTGAGACACTCCAGTTTCTCTTTCCAAAGGGAGAGTTCTGATATGTGTACAGTCCTGGGCCAGTGCTACCCCCACTGAGTGGAAACACTCCCTGAGCCCAGACTGCTGCTGATTGGGTGGGCTTAGGCCATGTTCCAAAGAGAAGGCAAAGGAGGTGATGGTTCCCATTGGTTCTCCTCGTTCTTCAGCTTGCCCAGGCTACCTGGCACCACTAATTCTTACATCTAGTCTGTGATTCATGCCAAGAGGCTGGATAATTTGGAAATTGCTCTTCAATTTGTTAAATAACAACAGTATAGATGACATTTTCATTTTAACCCAGAGCTCTTGAGGCTCCAGAGTTCTTCAAAACTCAATGAAATATCAAAAGGTACAATATCAGGCATTGCATTTTACTGACTCAATGAAGTGTGTATGTGAGAGTGAACTTTCCTGGTGCATCTTAATCTAGCTGAAATCAACATTAGTTCTAGGACATGATGTATCATGATTGGTTGTGAGATATATCAGATGTAATATGTTACAGATAATAATTCATAGACTGAAATATTGCCAAAGATTTATTAGAAATTTAAATTAAATGAGATTCAGGTTATTGCTAAAATAATATCACTCCCACCACCTGCCTTCTGACATGCTCTCTGGAGATTCCTTGCCTTGTGTAAGAATATCCCTCATGATGTTGGCTATACTAGAAAAAAGTAATATATCAACTTTAATATCCTCTGTGTCAACAAATGCCTAATGTTTATTTTCAAAGACACTCAAGGACTTGAATTGTTGTCACTGGGTTTCTCCCTAGCAGAGGATGGCATGAAAAGACATCTAGGAGGCCTTCGACTTTAATACTCCTCTTCCCCTAATCTCTATCCATTTAATTGAATAAGGAATAAACAGTATAATTTAGTGGAAAAAGCACAGGGTTTGAGCCAAAGGGACTCTGACATTTAACAAGCTGTGTGGCTTTGAACAAATCACTCAACCTCTCTGAACTTTTTAGTTTTCTTGTTTGTAAAATGGTGCTAATGATAATGCCTACTTTATTTTCAGGATGAGAACTAATGCATGAAGGTCCCGGCACAAAGCCAGGCACCAAATTGCCTTCAGTTATTCTGACAGTTACAGGATTCCTGTTGTAGCTGTGATTTTACATCACCCTCTAGTGCCTGGCAAAAGGAGTATATTTTGTCTGTGTGAAAATACAGGCTCAGCAACTAACTGTTCACAGGAGACAACTTTGCCTCCCCACAGCTGGCACTTAATGCGTCAAAGCGTATCTTCCCTCAAGGTACTTTTTAGATAATTCAGTCAGAATCTACTACAATCCAGCACCTGCCAGAGGCTTGCCTATGGCATTTGATATTTATTCTTTCATTTGTTTAGCACATGCTCATATTGCTCATGTCATGCTTACCATGTGCCTGGCACTGTACTAGGTGCCTTAAGAATACTCATTTAAATATCAGCACAACTCTTTGATGTAGGTACTATGAGAAAAGTGAGACACAGAGACGTTAAGTGAGTTCCCCAAAATCACGGAGCTAGTTAATGGCAGAACAGGATTTGAACCTAGTAGTGTTGGCTCCAGAGCTTGGGAACTTGACTATGATGCTGTTTGAGAAAGACTGTCAATAGTCATATTCACCAGCTATTCTTCCAGAGTAAAATTCTTTCCCTGGGATTAGTAAGATTGTCAGAAAGCAAGAGACCCAAACATATTACTTCAGCACCCCTTTCCTCCTTCTTAACAAGTTAATGTCCTGCCCTCCATGCATGAGTCCCCTGTTTAGATGCATATTCTGTGACTTTGCCAAACTTGTTGCAGGCCTTTTGTTCCATGTTCTAACATGGAAACCCAAGTGATAAAGTACATAGTGGAGTGTGTTTCTGCCGTGAATTGAAAACTGTGAGGCCCACACAGTTCCCTTTCTACTTCCATTTCTTTGGCTCCTGGGCCAACTTATTTGCAGTCACCAGCTCTGTTCAGGTTCCTGCTGATATTTACCCTTTCTGCTTCCTTTGGAGGACATGTGCTCTGCTTTTATCCCTGATTATTCTGTTTTTCTTATTGATTAATCATATATAATTCCTCTGAATCTCTTGGATGTAGGGAGGGTATAAACCATAAGCCAATAAGAAGCTTATGATTTTCTTACCATGTAAAATGTTTCAAGGTGTGTGGACTAAAATAGAAGATGAAAAAAATGATAAATTATATTACCTATTATGAATAGTTACCATTTACTCATTGCTTGCTTTGCAGCAGGTGCTGGGCTAAGTGCTTTACATACATTATCTCTTCTTAATCCTTGCAGACATGGTTAATAAACGATAGGGCTTTCATTCAAAGCCCAGTCTTTCTGACATCAATGCCTGTCCTCTTAGACCACTGTGTCATACTGTACAATGAATTCAGTTCTGATACAAATAGCATATTTTGCTCAAATCAAGCAAAGTGTTATTTCTCATTTTGACCTCAGGTAAAGGGAGTTGAATGTAAGCCTTTTAGTTTGTAACACATCATCACCAATAGTGCAAGGCCTCGCTGGTTTTGTTTCTATTTTTTAACTAGAGGCCCAGCACATGATTGAAATTGTGTGAGGAGGTGCCCTGCCTCCCTTTGTGGGAGGAGGTACCCCGCGGGCTGCCCTGGGAGTCAGGCCTGACTAGCGCCGCAGGCAGCCAGGACCCGCACATGACTTCCACCCCAGGCCCCCCCACTCCCCTGCCTGTTTCTGCTCTGGGGCTGCCTGAGCCACCGATCAGGCTTGGGCAGCCCCCCCTATGTCTATCTCTGTCTCCACTCCAGGCCTCACCTGCACACGCAACCTCCTCCTGTCTGGTCGTGACCCATTATGGCATCCTGGCCTAATTTGCATATTACCTATTATATATACATATACTAGAGGCCTGGTGCACAAAATTTGTGCACTCGGGGGGGGGGGATAGGGGGTCCCTCAGCCCGGCCTGTGCCCTCTCGCAGTCTGGGACCCCTCAGGAGATAACTACCTGCTGGCTTAGGCCTGCTCCCAGGTGGCAGAAGGCAGGCCCAATCCCTAGGTGCAGCCCCTGGTCAGGCTCAGAGCAGGGCTGATTGGGGAGTTGGGGTGCCGTCCCCTGTCATGCACAGAGCAGGGCCAATCGGGGTTGGGGCGCTGCCCCCTGTCACTCACAGAACAGGGCCCATCAGGGGGGTTGGGGCTCCATACCCTGTCATGCACAGAGCAGGGCCCATCAGGGAGTTGGGGAGCGCCCCCCTGTCACTCACAGAGCAGGGCCAATCAGGGGGTTGAGGAGCTCCCCCCTGTCACTCACAGAGTAGGGCCGATAGGGGATTTGGGGCACCACCCCCTGTCACACACAGAGCAGGGCGGATCAGGGGGTTGGAGTGCAGCACCCTGTCACACCCAGGGCAGGGCCGATGGGGAGGTTATGGCTCTACCCCATCACACACAGAGCAGGGCCCGTGGGGGGGGGGGGTTGGGGCGCCGCCCTCTATCACCCACAGAGTAGGGCCAATCAGGGGATTAGGGTGCCGCCACTGTCACACTCAGGGCAGGGCCGATGGTGAGGTTATGGCTCTACCCCGTCACACACAGAGCAGGGCCCGTGGGGGATGGCGGGGGTTGGGGCGCCGCGCCCTGTCACACACAGAGCAGGGGCGATCAGGGGTTTGGGGCACCGCACCTTGTCACACACAGAGCCGCAGGGTGATCAGGGGGTTGGGGAGCTTCCACCTATCAGGCACAGAGCAGGACTGATCAGGGTGTTGGGGCACCTTCCCCTGTCATGAACAGAGCAGGGTGGATAGGGAGGTTGTGGCCCCGCCCCCTGTCACACACAGAGCCGCAGGGTGATCAGGGGGTTTGGGCGCTGTGCCCTGTCACGCTGATCCCGGTGCCAGGAGGCATATTACCCTTTTACTATATAGGATAGAGGCCTGGTGCATGGGTGGGGGCCGGCTGGTTTGCCCTGAAGTGTGTCCTGGATCAGGGTGGGGGTCCTGCTTGGGTGCCTGGCCAGCCTGGGTGAGGGGCTGATGGCTGTTTGCAGCTAGTCACACCCCCTTCAGGATGGGGGTCCCCACTGGGGTGCCTGGCCAGTCTGGGTGAGGGGCTGAGGGCTGTTTTCAGGCTGGCGGGTGACTGAAGTTCCCAACCGCTCCTTTTTTTCTTTTTTTTTTTAATTCTGGGCCAGCTTTAGCTCTGAGGCTTGGCTCCAGCTCTGAGACCTCAGCTCCTGAAAGCAGGTATCTGGTTTGTTTGGGTTCTATAATCGAAACACTGTTTCAACTCCAGCTCTGAGATCCCGGCTGGCTGGAAGCAGGTTTCTGGGGTTTTGTTTAGCTTCTATATTTGTAATAATGTTTCAAACTGCAAGCTCAGAGACCGGCAGCGGCAGGTGGGAACCTTGGCTTCCTCTGTCACTGAAGCAAGCAAGCCTCATGTTCGCTTCAAGCTGCCTGGCTGCCTGCCGCCATCTTGGCTGGCAGTTAATTTGCATATCGCCCTGATTAACCAATGGGAAGGGTAGCAGAGGTAGGGCTAATTACCATGTTTCTCTTTTATTAGATAGGATGTGTGTGTGTGTGTGTGTGTGTGTGTGTGTAATGTCTTTATTGATTTCAGAGAGAGGAAGTGAGAGGGAGAGAGTAATGGAAACATCAATGATGAGAGAGAATCATCCATCAGTTGCCTCCTGCACACCCCCCTACTGGGGATACCCAGGCATGTGCCCTGACTGGGAATTGGAATCCAACCATGACCTCCAGGTCATGGGTCGATGTTCAACCACTGAGCCACACTGGCCAGGCTCTGGTTTTATTTTTTGTTCCTCTTCATCCTTAATTATACTTCCTATTCTCCTTCCCCAGAGATACCCATTACAATAGTATAGACATCCATTACAAAGATATATACATACGCACATATATATCTTTAAGTAAGCATGTACCCTTGTAAGATATGTAATATGATTTAATTATGCATTTTAAATTTATATTAATGGCATGTGCTGTATCTCTTGATGTGTTTATTATCTCTTGCTGTTTTTATTTATTCACTAGAGTTTTAAAGATCTTTTCATATTTGCATTAAGTTTCTCCGTTGTAACTGCTGCATGGCATTCCACTCTCTGCATTTGTCACTTCTTCCAGATCCATTAACTCTAGGGTGGGAACTGTGCTCTGGCTCCGCTTTTACCAGCGGTGTGGTGCATGGTGCTGAGTGAGAACCGTCTTGAGGATATATTCCCAGAAGTGGTGTTTCTGGGTTATAGGGAGTACACATGCTTCATTACACCAAAGACTTCCAGATTGCTCTCCAGAAGGGATGTACCATTTTAAACTCCCACCAACCATATACCAAAAAATGTTCCACAGTACCCCATCCTTGACAATACTTGACACTATCTACCTTTTTTCTTCTTCAATAAGAAGAAGCCTTTATTACAAGTCACACTGTTATAGACATATATGCGGAGTTACGTGAAAAAAAAAATTGTGTCCAAGAATATAAACCAGAGCACATAACATCGTATATGCATTCATTCCAGCGTTTTCCCAGGAAACAGAACACTTGCGGGGAAAACTCTTCTAAACCTGCCTGGCTCCAGGTGGCTAAGGTGTGAACAGTTCCTGCAACACTGGCCTGCCTGAGGCACAGTGTGGGGGCCACCTGCCTCCTCCAGCTGCCTGACCAACTGGACAGCACCACCTAGGGGGCCTTCAGTGCCCGCAATGACCCCAGACCACCAAGTGACGGCCATAAAGAGCCCTTCAGGCTGGGGTGGATGTGCCAGGTCCTCCAGGGGCAGTAGCTGCTACATCCCAGCTCTCCTATGCTTCAAGGCCAGCTGAAGGGCATCTCAGAAGTCCTCAGCTTAGGCCTTTTTCAGGAAGATCTTTCAGGAAATGGCCAACACTAGCAGGTCTGTCTGGATAGAGAAGAGCAGCACTTCCAAGGGCTGAAGACAACATCCATCTGGCCCCTGACATGTTCTGTAGAAGGAGCTAATCTGGAGGTGGCCATCTGGGTTCCAGAGGTGGCTGAATGGCCCTCCTACCTGATATTGTCTGACTAGGGGTTACTAAAGGATAACACCCCCACAGCCCTGTTGAAGAGCTTGTCCTCTGGGTGCTCATTCTTCCCACTGCAAAGGAAGGACCATGCAGGGCACAACAGCCAGAGGAAGCAGAAGACAATGGATAGCATGTACAGGGTGTGTGAGTGTGCCCACAGGAAATTCCCATGCAGGAACACCTGCTTCCGTGGTGTGTGGGAATGTTTGGAGGCTAGTGCTCGTCTCTGCCTGTGGGTTCATGTGCTCCTTCCGCATCACCTGCTTTCCAAAGTCTTTGTTCTTCAGCATCAGGAGCTCACCCTCAGCCAGCAAGGATTGCCCACGTGTTGGAAGAGCTCGAAGCAGATCCGCAGGTTTGCCTTCTGCCCGTCCCAGGGCTACATGTCCTTCTCGGGGTTGCAGACCTTCATGCTTGTCTGGTAGAAGATTTCCCACTTTTGTCATTGTTTCCACTTGACTTATAGAAAACTAGAGGCCTGGTGCACAAATTCATGAACAGGTGGGGTCCCTTGGCCTGGCTGATGATCGAGGCCTATGGGGGCGGAGTGGGGGGTGGTGGCTGGGCGGGGGAGGTTTGCTGTGGGAGCACACTGACCACCAGGAGGCAGGTCCTGCATTGAGCATCTGCCCTCTGATGGTCAGTGCAAGTCACAGTGACTGGTTGACCAGTCGTTCCAGTTGTTAGGTTATAATGGTCGCTTAGGCTTTTATATATATAGACTAGAGGCCCAGTGCACAAAAATTTGTGCACTCGGGGTGAGGGGAAGGTCCCTCAGCCTGGCCCGTGCCCTCTCGCAGTCTGGGACCCCTCAGGGGATGACCACTTGCTGGCTTAGGCCTGTTCCGCGGGGGATTGGGACTAAGATGGCAGTCAGATATCCCTCTGGCAGCCCGGCAGCCCTCGGGGGATGTCCACTTGCCAGCGGGGAGCAGACCTAAGCTGCAGTCAGACATCCTTAGCACTGTTGAGGAGGCAGGTGAGGCTCCCACCACCACCGCTGTACTGGCAGCCATCAGCCTGGCTTGTGGCTGAGCAGAGCTCCCTATGTGAGAGTGCCCTGACCACCAGAGGGCAGCTCCTGCATTGAGCGTCTGCCCCCTGGTGGTCAGTGTGTGTCATAGTGACCAGTCATTCCCAGTCCTTCTGCTGTTAGAGTCAATTTGCATATTACCCTTTTACTATATAGGATAGAGGCCTGGTGTACGGGTGGGGGCCAGCTGGTTTGCCCTGAGGGGTGTCCTGGATCAGGGTGGGGGTCCCGCTTGGGTGCCTGGCCAGCCTGGATGAGGGGATGATGGCTGTTTGCAGCTGGTCGCACCCCCTTCAGGGTGGGGGTCCCCACTAGGGTTCCTGGCCAGTCTGGGTGAGGGGCTGAGGGCCATTTTCAGGCTGGTGGGTGACTGAAGCTCCCAACCTCTCCTTTTTTTTTTTTTTTATTCTGGGATTTATTTACCTTCTATGGCTGTCACTGGAGCTGAGAGCTGGCTCCAGCTTGAGGCCTCGGCTGCTGAAAGCAGATACCTGAGGTTAGTTTAGCTTCTGTAATTGCAATATAGTTGCTTAGAGTGCAGCTCAGAGCCCGGCGTGGCAGGCGGGGAATCTTGGCTTCCTCCATCGCCAGGGCAACCAAGCCTCCTGTTCGCTTCAGCTGCATGGCTGCCGGCCGCCATCTTGGTTGCCAGTTAATTTGCATATCTCCCTGATTAGCCAATGGAAAGTGTGTTGGAGGTAAGGTTTAATTACCCTATTTGTCTTTTATTAGATTAGATGGTATTGCATAAGTAAAAGTTTCCAATAGGTTCAGAAGACTTGAGCATCCATAGAGGCAGCTCAGGCTATCTCAGGTAGGATACAAGTGTGCTCACAGCCTTTCCTTGGAGCCCTCCCTAGCAAATGGTTAAGGTTTCCTATAACATCTAATATTGCTTTGCTTTGTGCAATAGTTATTTGTGTACTTTTCTGCAGTGATCACGTTATGGGTTGTAAATAATGTCTTTCTCCCTCCCTTTTGCATGTCTTGCAATGTTTTGTTTGTAGTAAGGCCCTCAGGAAGTGTTTTGTAATATGAGTTGTCTGAATTTCTGGAAGGTACTGCCTGCCAATAAGAAGCAATTGGCTGGGAAAGGGTGGGTAGGAGCTAGGAGTAGAAAGCCACAGGTGATCTTTTTATTTTATTTTAATGGGGTGTAGAATTATGCCTACACACACACACTCACTCCATTTAACCAGAGGCACCTACTTCCATTAGGATAGATGAACTATATGAAACTGCTCTGATAAAACCAGACTTTTAAAATTATAAGATTCCCCCCCCCACCTAAATTGACAACTGAAAATTACACCAGGCTATTGTTGACTCATTGTCCTCTCTAGTAACCTACTAGCTGGGCTTGGGAACGGAAGGTCCTAGGGACAGAAAACACTTTTCTCTCAGCCAGGGGCTCAGGTCCCAACCTTGCTGGGCAGAGTGATGGTGTGTTTCATAATGCATGAGTGTTTATCTAACAAACAGCAACACGTTCTAATTAAACTGTGGTTGAAGATATGGGCAGTGTAATCTGTCTCTCAGGGCTGGGTACTTACTGGCTTTTCCAAGATGCTGGCCCCTCACTAGCCCATAGGCCTCTAGGGCAGTATATACTGTGGGAGTTATTAAGAGTGGGCTGGGTGGTGTGGCCTACTCTGTTGAATCATTTAGCATCTGAAGTTCAAGCTCTGGTGTAGAGTTTGGCTTCCCCACGCTGAATTTTTCTTTATACAAAACTCTTGGGATTCAGGCAGGCCTTACATTGGAATGTGGGACAAAAGAGAGTTCTAGCTAAACTCCTGGAGGAAGCTCCCTACAACTTCTGGCTTTAAGGAGTAAATGATTTATTCAGGGCCTTAGGCTGAGAGAACCTTTTAGCCATTTTATGAGATGTCCATCTCCATGTGGGTCTTTCACAGAGGAAGAGAACAAGGAATATGTGAACTGGCTCTTGAATGCTTTCATAACTTTCATTGGTCAAAGCAAGTCACATGACCGTGCTTAATTACAAGGTGTTGGAGAAGTGTAATTCTCCTGTCTTCCTAGAGAGAAAGGAGGACTGGAAATAATATAGAATGTTGTTAATGTTTACCACAGTGACATTGGACATAGGAAAATGGTGGTAGTTTTGATAGATGCCAGAAAACGATAATCAGTGAGCATCATATACTTTTTCTTGCAGAGAAGGGAACCATAGACCTTTTAAATGTAAGTTGTATTTTATAAGAGATCTAGGCCAGTGGGTTCAAACTATACATCTTGGAAGTCTAGAGGTTCATGCTATAGGGCACATAGAAAGAAATGAGGAGATAAGGTGGGGTCCTGTCCACACATCTCAGGTGGAGAAACATTGCTTTTACAGCATATATTTCTAAAGTGATGGTTTCCAATACTAGACTACCCTGATTACTCTCCCCAGAACCTGCTCCAGTTTGCCATTGGCCCTTCTTAAATTCAGTGCTTAGCCATGAACATACTCTTCCATATGTAGTTTCATCAGTATAGAGGCTAAAAGATCTGTTGGTTTTTGTTGTTTTGGATTCTCGTTTTTGCAATTAACATTTCATTAGTCTTTCTGACAATCATATCATACCTTAGGCCCATTATAAGCCATATGGGTTTCTCCAACCCAAGAAGGCATATAAGTTAAAAAACCCAAAACAGAAGTAGTAGGTTGTGGTATATTATACTTTTCAAACATGTTCACAATATTTCTAGTTTCATGCACTCTTCTGTGATATGTACTCTCATCAAGATCAAGAGGTAGAATATCTCTTTTCACCCTTTGATTCTGGACAATTCATATGATGGCTTTGACCAATAGTATATGCTGGTTTAATCCTGAGGCACTTCTGGGAATAGCTGTCATGGGCTTGGCAGCTTCTATTTTCCGACTTGGAAGCCAATTAAGAAATTTGACTGCCAGATCACCATGCTGTAAATAGCCTAAGTGTGGAGAAGAGGCCTGGGTGAATGAGGTGCAACATGGAGAAAGAGGCCAAGGAGACCAGGTATGTGAGTGAAGAAGCCATCTTGGATGTCCTGCCCAACTGAGGCTTCACCAAACACTAGCTTCAATTGCAGTCACGTGAGAGACCCAAGATTGATCCTGGCTGACTCACAGAACCATGAGAAATAATACATTGTTTTACAATTTCAATTGTTTGAGCTATTACATTTGGGGCTAGTTTTTTATGAAGCAATAAATAACCAAAATAGAATTTGGTACTAGAGGCAAACTCCTAAGATTCTTAAAAGTCATTTTGTCTGAAGACTCTTAGAAGATATAACCTTATGATCCTCAGAAGTCATTTTTCTAGTTGAGAGATTCTGTAAGGCATCACCTTACTTACCAAAACGTTAAGTTAACAAAATGTCTTAGCTTGTGCTTTTGCTCTAAATGTAATCCTAAGGCTACATTTTATAGGAGAGAGGGTCCTGAATTTGATCTATGCCATGAGCTTATTTCTTATTTTGAGAAACATTTGCTTGTAGGAAAGACTAGGGATGAAAAATAGTTCTATTTTCAAAGACTTTAAATCCTGACTCCTGTATATTTCCTCTAAATTCTATTTGAAAATTGAATAATTCTTCCTTTAGCTCATCTCTGTTTGTACCTTATCATAGGAGATAAAAGAAACTAGTTAGCACTTTTGGTAATTTTCGTGGAAATTTCCTTAGCCAGTTCCATCAGTTTGTTGTGCATATTTTTAATTTTAATGTTACTGCAGGTGACAGTTTTGCTAAACTTCCTGCCACTTCATAATGCTTGCCATTTTTTTCCTCCAGGTTCCAGTAACATTTTTTTTTCTTTTTCACTCTTCTTACAGCCTCCACTGACATACTTCTGGAGGCCTTCAATCTCTGCTTTGGGCCTGGTCACAAGGCCAATGCTATATGTATTAGGTATTTGCTTTGTCAGCATCCCACTTTTTAAATCAATTTTCTGTCCTGATTATCTATTGTGGAAAAATAATCTGCTCCAAACTAAGTGGATTCAGTAGAGTTTTTATAATGTATTACAATTCTGTGGGTTGACTGCAATCAGTTGAGGGTTTTCGGGTGTCCCAATCAGCTGGGACATCAAAGTATTGTATTCATATACCTGGGTAGAGAACAATGAGATAACTCAGCTGGAGAGAACCTACATGTGACCTCTCCATGTGATCCAGGCTTCTCACAGCATAGTGGCTAGCTTCCAAGAAGAGGTAACATAAGAACAAATATTCTTAGAAGGCCAGATGAAAACTCTAAGACTTCTTACAATCTGGCTTCAGAAGTCACTCTGTATCACTTCCACCATATTCTGTTGATCTAAAGCAAGTCACAGGGCCATTCCATTTCCCAAGCGAGGAGATGATTCAAAAGCATACATACTGGGAGTCATGGTTCATTGGGGCACATCTTTGGAGACCACTACTTAGGTGGCTAGAGACATGATGGAAATAGCATTAAAGAAAATGTGGTGAATATGAATTGTGCCAGATCTGATTGTTGCTTGGCAGGTTGTTCTTATTCTGGAACTTAGGTGAAGCAAATGATTGGTTAATTAGCCCTTGTCTAGATCCATCCTCTGAAAAGTAACGATATCCAATTAGCAATGGACAGGGCATGCTGGCCATTAAGTGCAGAAAAACTTTCATCTCTTACCATGTTTCTTCCACAGTGGCATAAAGCAATTTTTTAATGAGACCTATTGAGAGGTCTTGACAGATCCTTTCCTTTCCTTTCATGTCTGGCCTGCCCACCTCCTTATACATGCCTTATCAATAAATAAAACCTGGGATTTTGAGATGAGTATGTACAAACAAAAGAGAACTAGAATAATACCTGCCCCTCAGCATTCTCAGTGCCAGCAGGATGGGTTTTAATGGAAGAGCAGGTGCTCTGGTCAGGTAGCTCAGCTGGTTAGAGCGTTATCCCTATACGCCAAGCTTGCAGGTTCTATCCCCAGTTAGGGTACATACAAGAGTTAACCAAATAATGCATGGTTCAGAACCCTATGGCAGAGGATCTGGGGAGTGTGGCCATGGGAGAGCTCACAGGGTGGGCAGAGCTGGAGGATGTTTCCATTCCGTGAAAGTGGCTGCTGCCTTTGAGGCAGCAACAGCAATATTTCATGTCTTCCGTGGTGTCTCCTACCTTTAAATGTCAGTCTCTGCAGCTGCCTTATCTCCCGTAGCACATTTCAATTAGGTATTCCAAATCACACTCTTTTCTTCCAGGACAAATATGCCAGAGGTGGTATTTACTGTTACAGCAGCATTTTAAATACTTGAGGGAAAAGGCCTAGTGAATAGCCATTTCTCCCTTATAATAATAATAAAGCACCATGATAATGGAGAGAAGAGGTAAATTCTAGGTTTGATGCCAGTAACTGGCTGACTTAAGTGAACATCTTTTGTCTCCACCCTCTTTTCTCCCCTTCTCCCATTCCAGCCTCAGTGTGAAGGTTATAAAGTTTGTCTCTGTCAAGAGCAGCCTCCCACATCGTCTTCATAGAAGGTTCATGAATGCCTCCTAGAATGGCTTCCTCTAGAGACACCTGGGCTCCTATTTAACCCACTACCCATGCCTTCTTTTGCTTTGAGGAATGTTTGCATGAAATCAGAATCACTGTCTCTTTAGGATTTTACCAGGCATGGTCACTTATACCTTACCTGTGGGGCATTTTCAGCTCTCAATGAGATACCACCAACCCCACCTCCAGGAGGCATATGGTTGAGAAACTTGTGTATTATACATTTCCTTCTTAGAATCAATTCTCAGTTCCTTGGCCTTGTATTGAAGGTCCTTCAGTCTGGTTTGCATTTCTCAGCTCACCTCTTACTGCTCCTTATACCCACTTGCTCACTGGGCTGATGTCCTCATTACTTCCTTTGTCAATTTTGCACATTCTTCCATCCAGACCTTGGCACATGATAGTGGTGGTGTCTCAGTCTGCATTCTCCCCTGTATTCAGAATCCTCCCACTCGATTTCTTCTCCATAGATCTGATTCCTGCTCATACTTGAGATGAGATTAGGTCCCACTCCCTCCTTTAAGCCTTCTCTGACCCCCACCCCCAGCACTCAGTGCTGCCCCCTTTCTGAGTTTTTAAAGGGCTCATTATCATGACTACTCATTTGGCACTTGGCATGTATTATCTTATGTTATTTTGAATGTCTGTATGTTGTCTACCTAACTAAGTGTTTTAGAGGCAGGGGTAATTTTGCCCTGTGCTTATTTCTTATCCCCTCTGAGTCCAAAATAGTTTCTTGAACATAGAAGATGCTTAGTTAATATTCATTGATTGAGTGGACAGATCAAGGAGTCAGGATCCTAAGAAGCCTGACTTTTGGAGCCAATGTACTCAGTTTGGAAATCATAAATTTGCCTAAAGCAAGGCCTTTCAGTTTACTGTTTTGCCAATAAACATAGCTCTCATACTTGAATTTCTCAGAAGTGAAGGCTATTGTCCAACCGGATTCCTGAAACTGATGGTTCAGGTCAAGAGCTTTCTTGGTGTGAGAAAAAATTGAAAGTATCTGGGTTTTCCACTTCTAGGGTTTTGACAATCCAGGTCTCTTGATCATTAGAGTGAAGGGAATTAGAATGTGAGGCTGTGATCTTAAGCTTATGTTCATAGCAGATGAGTAGACTCTCATAAAAGGTGGTTTTACTTCTGCCATTTACTGGTTAAACTTTCTATACCACAATTTCCTCGCCTAGAAAATGGATTTAATAATGGCTGTCTACGTTATGGGGTTTCTATGCAGTGCCAGTGTGATAATAAATGGGAAAGTTATTTTAGATTTTGTACAATGCCATGAATGTCAAGAATCATGCAGCGTTGTGTAGCCGTTAGCTCATATTTACGGGGAGCTTAGACTCTGTTCCTGACTCTGTACTAGGTATAGACAGAGGCCTCCCTGCATTACATAGACCAGCTGAGGAATTTGGGCATTGATTCCATATGGCCTGAATGCTGATCCACAGGTAGATGGAAGCTGGAAAAAGAGTTATAGCCCAGCAATCACATCTGAAAGTTTAGCAGTTACCATTAGATCAGGTAAGATCAGAACCTAAATAGGTAGTAAAACTTTGACACTTGAAATGTTAGCAGATTTGCCCCTTAAATATTTCAGAACACTCTGATTTTACTCCCTTCACTCACTGGAAAGTTCTACCTCTAGGAAGTCTCTTCTGTTTCTTGGTTGATCAGATGTATCCAACTTTCTTCCTGATCACACTTGTCCTGAGAACCTGTGTACTAAGCCAGTTTACTTGAAAAGTACACGTAAAAAAACAGGGGCCACCCACTGATTTCATACTGCTGTTGGCTTGGGTGGCGGCCCAGTCAGTTCACACAGTGACCTTAGTTAGGTCCAGGAGTCTGCTCCCCTGTTTTCATGTAAATGTCTCTGTTGATGAAAGGAAGCAGATGCAGAGAAGATCTGCTGTGGAAGCACAACTACCTCTGACTCAAATGTGGTTGGGCATTTTTTTCTCCTTTCCTTTTTCTCCCAGTTTTGCATGTGGCATCAGCAGCTGAGTAAAGGAAAGTGAAGAGGTTTGAGTGTGCGAGTGCTTGTGTGCTGGGCCAGATTAATAACCCAGAGCCTTCCACACTGGCAGTTCAGGGTGAGACTGACTAGCCAGAAAGCGCTGGGTTATGAGGACAACTGACTGATAAACCAGACTCTACCCAAGTGCTTTCCCACAGCAAAGGGATGAAGTGGCAGGCTCTCTGTGCTTCCTCCCTGCCCCCACTTTGCCCCCCTCCCCCCACACCATCATGCTTCTCTTTCCTCCTATTTTATCATGCCCTTCTGAGATGGCTGCACACCAATGGCTCCAGCCTCTGACAGTTGCTGCCCTCTGCTGGGATGAAGGCAACACTGGGAGAGGGAGGTGCTGAGCTCTACCAGGAAACCAGCCTTACAGCAGACCAAGTCCAGTCTGTGGCTAGTGTGTGATTTGGCAGGGGGAGGTGGGGCCTAGGGACAGAAAGATTCAGAAAACCCCTTGCACCAAAATATTTCCTTACTGGTCTCAGCTGGGCACGGGTCTTTAGAATCCAACCATTAGGGATTCATTGTTTTGGACCTTTAGAGTTCCCTGATCAAGAGGAGTGTTTCTGCGGGAGGTAGCTCCTGGCTCCTCCTTACCTGGATCAGACATTTTGATATTGAGGTTTCCCACCATGGCTGACCCTTAAACACTGTGGGTAACTTTGCATACTGGATTACTAGACAATCCTTTCTTGAAAGGAGGAGACAGAGGGAAGTCTTAAGGGGGCTATAGAAAGATGGGTCTCTTGGCCCAAAAGGAACCATCATAGGGTGGGGGTTCTGAGTGCATAGGAATGTAAGGGATAAACTGGCCTTTATTATCCTCAGTTTTCCCCAGAGCTGGCGGCTGTGCCCAGTTGGTTTCAGAAGGTACAGGAACAGGAGGACCACTGACTCGAGCATAATTAGAGATACTGGTGTTTCTCTGGATCTTTGGTTTAGAATACAGCCCAGCCAGGCAGGAGCTATGACCTCACTGACCACACAGTAATTCTACTTAAGGGATTTACTTTCCTTCCATGAGCTCCTGCCAAGACTCCTGGTTAGAGCTAATGGGGCTCCCTCAGTCAGCGAGTGTCTCCTAGTGATGTGCATAAACAGTGCCAGGCAGGAAATAGGTTTCCTGTTCTTAATGGGCTTGATAAACCTCTTATTGACTGGGGTTTAAATGGTTTTGTTATCAATAATATTAGTAAGCAAGCATTATTAGTAATAGTAGAAAAATTATGTCAGCTCTGACCACCCCTTCCCATTTTAGCAATGCCAGCTTGGAGCTGATTTTGCCAACAGTGCTCAGGGATGGGTGGTGAGTGACATTGGGCCAGTAATTGAGAAGATGGCAGACTTTGTCACCTGCAGCTTTCCTTTGTCACCTGAGCCCTCTTCTACTTTTATAGTCTTTCCCCCACCCCTGTGCCTATCATTCAGGCTTCTCAAGTTCTCTTCCTATTAGAGAAGATAGAACTACAACTTCTTTCTAGTTTTAATAAGGGTTGAAAGCCATGGGCAAAAATTCTAAAGCTAAAGGTAGGTATCAGGTGGAGGATACTTTAGAAAGAGTGGAGGAATCTGGAAGAAGCCCAGCTAGATGTGGGGCTCACGTTCTCATCCCTAGCTAGGATTGGAGGTGTGAAGAGCATCCCAGAGATTAGTAATTTATATACCAGGTTCCTTATTTTGATTGAAACTTCCTACAACTGTATTGGTTTTCTTTATGTTGATTCTCTTGTTTGATGTAAGTAGATTTGACATCTCAAGCAGTATGTCTGTGAAATCATGGCTTCAATGTTGAGCTGGGGTTTTTACTAAATATATATTAAAATGAATACCTAACAGGTACATTTTTAAAAAAGTTCACCATGTGGCAATTGTGTATATCCTTGAGGGGAAGTATACCATACTTCTGGAAACACTGTCATAGAGCAGTGGTTCTTAAACTTTAGTGGAAAAACACCGGCAGAGCTTGTGAAGCCAAAGATTGCTGGGTCCCTCCATCAGAGACTCCGAGTCAGCAGGTGTGTGGTGGGACCAATGACTATGCAGTTTAACATACATCTCCAGTTTATTGGGAGATGCTGATATCCAGGGGTCACACATTCCGTATCACTGCCTAGAGGATGACATCCCTTTCCCCATTTCCACATTATGTAGGTTTCCTCATCTGAAAATGGGGATAGTACCTATTTCAAAGGGTATGTCTTAGTTCATTCAGATTGTATAACAGAACACCCTAGACTTGGTGGCTTATACAACAAATATTTATTTCTCACAGTTTTGAGGTCCAAGATCAAGGTGCTGGCAGATCAGGTGCCTCACATGGCAGAGAGAAAAATCATTACTTCGGTTTCTCCTTATGAGGTTACTGGTCCCATTCATGAGGCCTCATTCTCATGACCTAATTGCCTCCCAGAGGCTCCACCTCCAACTACTATCACAATGGGGGTTGAGTTTTCAACATACAAATTTTTTTTGGGGGGTGGACAGAAACATTCAGTCCATAACAGTGTTTATGAACTTCAATAAGTTACCTATCATATGTAGACTACCTGGCACATTGTGGATGCTGTTTATAGTGGAATGATTTTTCTTGGAGCCATTTTATTCATTTATGTTTTATTTTTTTAAGCTGTAGGGCTTCTTAGGGTTCAGCTTGAAGCTCATATAGGAAATACAGGGAATTCTGTCAGGTTAAGTCTGGTTCTAATTTAGAGTCCTAAATGTGAGCCCATCATGAACTCTGGGTGGCCAAACATTTCTCCAGCAGCATTTGGCCAGTATTCTGTATTCCAAAACCCTTGCAAAAAGAGGCAATGGGGTCTTCATTCTTCTTTGTTTAGTCAAGTTCTGTGCTGAGGACCAAGGAACTGGACCCTTGCTGTGCTTACTATGTCCTGAGAGATAGACAGGCAGACAAAGTGTACCTTATACTTTGAGGAAATTATTGATTGTATTTATGACTTTGTTGAAGCTGTCTAGCAGTTGAGCTTCCTTTCTGCAATTGAGGAGTTCAGCAATGTGAGTCTGAAAGGGAGACAGGACCCTCATTATATTGCTGAATCCCAGTAGTCCAGTTTCACTTTCCCCAGCCTCAGAGAACCATTCTAGAGAGGCTTAGTGCACAGGACTCTGGTGATGGCAGGAGTGGGACAGTAGGCCTTCTGGGACCCAGGAGTGGCAGTACCAGCAGCAGGGGACTCCATCAGGCTGTTCCTGGGATGTCATCCTGGTTGTTGTGGCAGCCTCCTGGCATATTTTCTCATTCTCCACTTATGGTTCTCAAACTTTTTCATCAAATCCTTTCTCACTTCACCAGTAAATGAGGCTGAGCCAATGGTGGATTTAGAACCCTGAAGTAACACATCACAGAGTATTTAAAAAAAAAAACACAAAAACTGACCACACTGTCTGGAGCAAGGACTGGAGGATGAGTGACTCTAGGTAGTGAGACTGATGAGGAAACAATCTAAGGAAGTGAGGATACAAATGAGAGGAGAAAGAAGAAATATTTAGGAGGTAAAATTGACCAAAATCTGGTGATAGGAGGCCTTGCTTTTATCTTTTTAAGAGGCAAAAATAAATTTTAGGTTTTGTGTGCTGTGTTAATTGCCTTTTGGGGATACATAACCATTTTTTTTGACAAGGCATATACCCCCAAATCGGTGGGGGAACAAGAGAAAAGGTTATGGAAAAGGATTGTGTCTGTAGTATAGCCTGGCTATGGTCTCCTCCATTTCAAGTCTTTTCAACCCAATAAATATTGACCATTTACTAGGTGTTAGACATTGATAGTTACTTAAGAACTAGAGACCTGGTGCCCAAATTTGTGCATGGGTGGGGTCCTAGGGGTGGCCTGTGAGATCAGGCCCCAGCTCATGCCCCTAGCCTCAAAGTCCTGTAGCCCCACCTGGCACCCCGCCTTCACCTGGCACCACCCCCTCACCTGCTCCACCATCCCACCTGTGGGGCGATTGATCAGGGCTGGCACGCCCCCTCCCTCCACCGCCCTGCCCTCTCAGCACCTGGGAGCTGGGTGGCGGCCCTGCCCCTCACCGCTGCCACTGGTTGCCATCTGTGGGGTGATTGGCGAGGCCATTGGGCACTTGCTCACACCCGCGTTGGCCTGGTGCTGCCTGCTCACCTGCTCCACCATCCTGCCATGGTCCTGCTCTCATTGGGGCCCATCGGGGCAAGCAGCGCCTCCACTGCCGCCCACTGCCAGCGTGGCATCACTGACACCCACCATGTTTGTGCCACCCCTGGTGGTCAGCACATGTCATGGTGGAACTCCCGGTGGAACAACCACCCAAGGGGACAATTTGCATATTAGGCTTTTATTATATAGGATTTCATTGCCTTCTAGACTGCAATGCAGTTTTTTAAAAATAAAATATTTTTAAATTGATTTTAGAGAGAAAGAGAGGAAGGGGATGGGATAGAGAGCTAGAAACATTGATGAGAGAGAAACTTCATGGGTGGGCTGCCACCTGCACAGCCCCTGTTGGGAATTGAGCCTGCAACCTGGGCATGTGCCCTGACCAGGAATCAAACCGTGACCTCTTGGTTCCTAGGTCAATGCTCAATCATCACTTAGCCACACTGGCCAGGCTGCAATGCAGTTTTTTTTTCTTTTTTAAACTTAATTACTTAATTTACAGTTTACATGCTAAGTTATTTTTTATTAGTTTCAGGTGTAGAGCACAGTGGTTGGACAATCACATACTTTACAAAGTGTCCCTCCCAACACTTCTGGTACCCACCTGGCACCAGACATAGTCATTACAACACCACTGACTATATTTCTTTTGATTTTGGTGTTGAAAAGGGGTGGAGGTATAGAGGGAAAAATCCCACAGGATCTCACACAAACGCACACAATCGCACAACACGGAGTACATGCCCATGTTGGTCTTGAGATTTCCTTGAGGCCCTAAAGAAACCCATGTATAGTCTGTAGTAGAACAGGCTATATCCTGTCTAGGTTCTTGGCTGTTTTTAGAAACTCTCTTTTTCTTTCCTCTCATGTACAAATAACCCGTTGAGTAACCACCTCCAACACTGAGTTGGAAGATTCACAATGAAATATTGCTTAGTCTCAATGAGTATGTACACTGCCAAACCCGTTCACTTGCTCCTTTTGGTGTGTTTAGTGGGAAGCTGCTACCACAGTCTCCTTCACTCTTTGCAGAGGACTATGGATAGATCTGAAGCACCAGCTATTTACAAACCTAACTCCTGCCTCCTTCTCCAAGGCTCTTTGTTCAAGTGTCAGCACTGGTTTGTAAAACACAAATAGAGTTGGGGAGAGAAGTAATTACAATTCACATCTGGTGTTTCTACGACATGCTATTGAGTCGCCTGACAGCCCTTCATCCTGTCTTTTCAGTTCCAGGCGACGCTCCCTCTCCCCATCTCTCTTTCTTGCTCTTCTGTGTCAGAGAGCCACACACATGAACGGTTGCTGGATCTCATGGCCACTGGTAGCCGGGTCTAGAGGGCCTGTTTATTTTTAATGTGTCAAGAAGTGAGGGCCCTGGCTGGCTGCACAGGGAAATCTCTGGTGCGTTCAGTCTTCAGAGGCTATGATGGCTGTCCTCTGAGTCTAGATCTGGAAGCAAACCTCTTGGATGAGACCAATCTATGAGGTTTGCATGGCTGTTTTAAATTGTCAAGACTTCTATTCTCCTAGAGGGTATGTTTGCTGTTTGCATGTTATCCTAGTTTCTCTCTCTCCATTTAATAATGTAATATATCAGGACTTAGTTGCAGGCACGTTCACACCCATATCTTAAGATCATTAGTAGATAACTTTTCCTGTGGTCCCAGTTGTACTGTAGGTGGTGGGGGTAGTCAGAATAGTGATTGTCTAACTTTTGAGTTTCAAGATAATAATTTAGAATTAATCATGATGACCAATATGACATTGTCAACTAAGGAATACAGATATATATATATATATATATATATATATATATATATATATATATATATATATATATCCTATCTAATAAAAGAGAAAAATGGTAATTGGCATACGACGATACCCTTTTCATTGGCTAATCAGGGCTATATGCAAATTAACTGCCAACTAAGATTGGCAGTTAACTGCCAACTAAGATTGGCAGTTAACTGTCAACATAGGCGCAATGCTGGGAGGCGAAAGGGGAAGGAGGGAAGAAGCTGCCTGCCGCTGACTGCAATCGGAAACCCAGGCGGCAGCCAAGAGCCAGAGAACCGAGCTGCCTTTGCTCGGAGAAGCCAGGCCTCCTTTGCCGGCTTCTGTGATAAGAGAACCTGGGCACCTTTGCCGGCCCTGGGCCAGTAATGGGAGAAGCTGGATGGGGCAGGGAAGAGGCGGATGTCTGCCTGGCTTCTCAGATCACTGATCACCAGTGATGGGAGAACACCCAGAGGCAGGGCCAGAGGCCAGGCTGCATAGCTGCCTGGGGACACCATCTGGACCCCAGGGGCGACGCAGCCAGGCCCCAGAAGGAGACCCAGAGCCCGGGGCTGAGTTGCAGCTGTGGTACGCAATCCAGTGCCTGGGCTGAGGAGACCCAGAAGGAGACCCAGGCGCCGGGGCTGTTTTTGCCGCTGGGGCACGCAATCCGGTGCCCAGGCTGAGGAGACCCAGAAGGAGACCCAGGGGCCTCGCAAGAGGAGAGTCTCCATGGTCAGATGGCGTGGTGTCAGGACAGGAATAAAGACCCAAGGTGACTCAGATGCCTGGCCACAGGGTTAGACCAGCCAGCAGGGCCTTTCAGTTGGGACTGGGGTGGGGGTGGGGCGAGGGAGGCAAGCCGGAAATAGAGAACTACAACTCCCAGGAGGCTTAGCGGCCAGGGCCTGGGTGCCTGGCTGTGAAATCCGATGGGCTGTAGTTTCGCAAGCCACTTTAAACTAGAGGCTTGCAAGGTTGGAAGTTCTGCGTCGGGAGCCAGGGAGAAATGGAGCTGGAGCAGAGAGAAGGGTCCATGGCAGCTGTGGGCTTTGAGGAGTTCTCAGCACCTCCCGGCTGGGAGCTGGCGCTGCCTCTGCTGAAGGTGGTCACATCCTGGAGAGCGAGCTTGAGACCGAAGTGGAGTTCGTGTCTGGGGGTCTGGGCAGCTCCAGCCTCCAGGAGCGAGACGAAGAGGAGAAGGCAGCCTGAGGCCAGCAAGGGTGGCGCCAACAGGAACTCAATCGCAGGAAGTACCAGGCGCTGGGTCGGTGCTGCAGGGAGATTGAGCAGGCGAAGGAGCGGGTCCTGAACAGGCTCCATCAGATATAGAGGATAACACGGAGACTCCAGCAGGAGCGGAGGTTCCTCATGAAGGTGCTGGACTCCTACGGTGACAACTACCGGGCCAGCCAGTTCACCATCTTACTGGAGGACGAGGGCAGCCAGGGCAGAGACGCCCCCAACCCAGGCAACGCTGAGTACGAGCCTCCAGAGAAAGAGGGGCTGTCCCCGCCCAGGAGGACGCCAGCGCCCACAGAAGCCAGCAGCCCGGCCCCTGGCGAGGGGCCCAGCAGTTGGAAGAGGCGGCCAGTGCCATAGGAAGGGCACTGGGCAGGAGTCCCGCTGACTCCAGAGCTGGCCCCCGTGCAGATAAAGGTGGAGGAAGACTTTGGCTTCTAAGCCCTCGAGGCTCTGGACTTAAGTTGGGTTTCTTGGGGGCCAGACAAGCTGCTGCCCTACCCCACCCTAGCCAGCTCCCCCTTTGACTGACCCCCCAATAAATGGACCCGATGCAAAAAAAAAAAAAAAGCTTATAGAGGCATGTTTATAGGATCAAATAGTATAAATATAGATGTAACAGGACAATAAAAAGAGAACCTGGCTATGATGATAACCTGAATGCTGCCTCTGTGTCATTCCTTCTTTGGGAACCCCTGGACCTGCTGGGGCTAGACCCCAACATTCCTCTTCTTATAAGGACTTCAGTGAGATGGGCTAAGGGGTCCCACTGGAACTGCCACAATTTAATGTAATCCCCTCTTTAAAGATCTTATCTCCATATACAGGTACATTCTGAGGTTCTGGGGATTAGGATTTTAACATACATTTTGTTGATTACCCAAATCAGCCCTTAACAACCAGCATGTTTCAGAAAGTAGATTCCTACAGGGTTATTTACCAAACATTCAGAAGTATTTTTAAAAGAGCTAAGCCCCTCACCCACCGTGTGGGCCCCTCCCAGCGAAGAACGAAGGCCTGGGTTCCGGGCACCGGAGGAAAACTGGTGCCAGCAGCCAGGGGAAGGGGCCCCCAAGGGGCCCCAGATTGCAAGAGGGCACAGGGTGGGCTGAGGGACCCAACCGAGTGCACAAATTTTTGTGCACTGGGCCTCTAGTATATATATAAAACCTTAGCAACCTTTATGACAGAATGACCAGAATGACTGGTGCTATGATGCACATTGGCCACCAGGGGGCAGACGCTCAATGCAGGAGCTGCCCCTAGCCCACAGGCCCTAATCACTGATGGGGGCTGCTGGCTAACCCCCTGGTCCCTCCCCACAACAAGCAGGCCCTTATCATCTGATTGGGGCTGGGCCCCCAGGATGGGATGGGAAACTGGGGGTGGGTGGATGGACGCGGCCCCTTTCCCAGGGGGGCCAAGGGCCAGCTCCCTCCTTGGGGCTGGCGGTGAACCTCTCAGGTCCCTACCCCTGGCAGGCAGGTACTGATTGCCTGATCCAGGACTGCTGGCCAACCTCCTGGTCCCTCCTCCTGGCCAGCAGGTATGGATCACCTAATCGGGGCTGGGCCTGGGGCTGGGATGGGGAACTGGGGGTGGGGGTGGCAGATGAGGGCAATGAGGGAAGGAGGAGGGAGAGGCAGGGAGATGCTATTTCTTGAAACTGTTGAAATTGTGTCATGTGACTTCCCATCCCTGTTGGGGGGGAGGGACAGAAAGGGAATGTCCTTGTCTGTGTGTCTCCTGGACTGTCTGGCATGGGATAAGCATCCAGTGGGCCAACCTGTGTCATATGCCTTCCTTATTGCTCCTAAATTCCTTCAACCTTATGTAGTTAGTAACTGTTTTCCATGAATATCTTATGCAGTTCATCATTATTTTATTTATTGAATGCCTATTTATTGATTTGAACCTTTACACACCTGGGCGCACACATTATTTCTTAAATATACAAAACACTTTTCATTTCCTTCTTGTTTGATTTTCTTATTGGTAAAAAGTCATGATTTATCTTTTGGATGATTGCTATGATTGCAATCAATGTGATCATTGATCAATGTTATTTACTAAAAACGACTCATGCTCTTATTAATAAATGTTATTGATCACATGTCATCTTCATAGGAAAAGAGAAGAACGTTTGACAGATACATAATAAGTTCAGTTTGGGGCATAGCAAGTTTGAAATTACAGCAGAGCTTCCAGACGACCTCACAGCCAGAGTTTTCTCCCAACTATGTTTTACATTTTACCTTCAGAGGCCATGCTTTCTCTTCTTTGTTCCTCCCTGGTCCAGTGATGAACACAGAGTAGGTTATTAATAAATGCTTATTGGTTGCTTTAGGAACTTTGGAGATGGAATCTGGGCAGTTGAGAACTGGTGATCAGTGAGTGATTCTGGGACAATAATACATATAGCAGGGGTGGGGGCATTCAGTTGAGGGTTTTCAAGAGTGAACATAAAATGGGAGATTAAAAATGAGTACGAGAATGATGCAGTTCTGTTTAAAAGTCCATTTTGTAGGTCACTAATAATTGAGGATTCAGAAAATCACATGGTTTAAAGGGGATAAAATTTTGGCTAGAATACGGCACCTCTGGGGATCCCAAGAAGTTTATTTATGTGAAGTGACTCATTTATTCATTCACTCGACAGATATTTATTGAACACCTACTATGTACTCAGATGATTCTAGGTCCTGGGAATATAGCAGAGGATAAAACAAAAATTCCTGCCCTTAGAGAACTTATATTCTAATGGAGAATGATAGACAAGCAACATAATAAAATAAATACACCATATTCTAGGTGATAACAGTGCTCTGAAGAAAAAGGAAACAACAACAACAAAAAGAACAGAAACAGGGAAGACTTGGGGCATGGTGGTAGTTTCAGGTTTAAGTAGGATGAAGATGAAAACAAGTGTAAACAGGCAGTACTGATGAAGAATAGTGTTCCAGGGGCCAAAGCAATATGCACAAGAAGCACAGGGCCTCAAATTCTCCAAGTGCAATCTGACTTTGCGTTCCAATTAACAGTGACAGCCTCCTGCTTTAAAATCGGAAGTAAAGTGGAAGGAAAGCAAGCGCTTGATAGTTGACCTGACATTCACTGTTGCAAGATTGGGAACGTACAATAAATGTCACCGATGGAGCAATATTCATGAAGCAAAAATGTCAGTTTTCAATTTGGCATAAGGATGGTTTGACATGTATTAGTCGTGCACAGAATATTATCATAATTAATGCATTAATAATGCAGCTGTCCTTTTTCTCCCCATTCCCAAATTAAACAGGAGGAAAAGGAGAGTCAGGTGAAAGATCAGCTCTCGCCTGGATCAGACCATTTCTGCCAGCATCTGTCTCTTTTGCCCCATGTATCTGTGGCATGGGCTTCCGATTGGTCTTAGTCTGGATTTATCCATCCCGATTCTTCCCCTGTGTTTTGATGAACAACACTGGGGGCTTTGCCTTCTGAGGGCTTTCTTATTCATTTTCAGCAGTCCTGTAAAAAACACGATACATAAACAAAGTCAAGAATATAAATATCTCCAATAAGTACACCAGCCAGAGAAAACAACTGCTAATATGTTGGTGTTTATGCTTTAGTATTTATTTATTTATTTACTTACTTATTTACTAGAGGCCCAGTGCATGAAAATTCATGCACTGGAGGCGGGGTCCTTCAGCCCAGCCTGCCCTCTCTCACAGTCCAGGAGCCCTCAGGGGTGGGAGACGACCCAGCAATCAGGGGAAGGCAACGCCCCATCACACCTCTGCTGCTGCCACTTCTGGCAGTGAAAGCCTCGGCCGGCCATGGTTACCTGAGCCTCGGGCTTCCCTGGGTGGCTGGGCAGCCACCACCTGAGGCTTACCTGCTCCTCAGGCTGGCCCTGGGTGGCTGGGTGGCTGGGCAGCTGCCATCCAAGGTTTGTCTGCACTTTGGGCTGGTCCTGGGTGGCTGGGGGCCTGAGGGGACTAGAGTCTCTGGAGGCCCACGTGCAGAGCCCTGGGCCCGCCGGTCACCCCAGCAGGGCTGAGGGGACTGGGTGCCACCATCTTGTGGCTGTGGGTGCTGCCATCTTTGAGGGTGGGGCAGCCAATTAGCATATTCCCTCCTTATTGGCTGTGGGTGCCGCCATCTTTGTGACAGCATGAGGGTCAATTAGCATATTCCCTCTGTATTATAATTTATAGGATTTAAAATATTTATTGTTGAAAGTCTTACATATGTTCTACTTTCCCTCCCATTGACCTCTTCTGGCCTACCCCCACCCCCACCCTAGGCCTTCACCCCCCTATTGTCTGTGTCTATGGGTTTTGCATATACTAGTATGCATACAAGTTCTTTGATTTCTTCCTACCCATTCAGCCTCCCTCACCTTCCCTCTGGGGTTCAATAGTCTATTACTTGCTTAGTTTCTTTTTGTCCTGGTTATATACATTTACCAATATGAGATCATTCTGTATGTCACTTAATGAGCAATTTAATACATATTAATTTTAATCTTTGTAAATGCTTGTCTGCAACATACAATGGATGGATGGCACTTCCTTTTAATTTTTTTAAAAATATATTTTATTGATTTTCCACAGAGAGGAAGGGAGAGGGATAGAGAGTTAGAAGTATCAATGAGAGAGGAACATCAATCAGCTGCCTCCTGCACACTTCCCACTGGGAATGTGCCCACAACCAAGGTACATGCCCTTGACTGGAATCGAACCCGGGACCCCTGAGTCCACAGACCTATGCTTTATCCGCTGAGTCAAACCGGTCAGGGCGATGGCACTTCCTTATACAGATGGAACATGAAATAATTAACTAATCCCCTCTTACTGTCATGTAAGTTTATTTTGAAATGATAAGCAATGTTGGGATAAGCATACATGTAGTCCAATCTTTGTGCATATCTATGATGATTCATTATGGACAGATTTTTAGATGTGGAACTGATGGGAGTATTAGTGATCTATTGCCCCAATAATACCGCAAAACAAACAAAACCTCTGTGGCATAAAAAATAAGCATTATTGTTTACATGAAGGGACCAACTGGGGGTCCTCCAACTGGCTCAGCTGGTCTTAGATGGACCTGCTCTCATGCCTGATTGGCTGTCTGTTAGCTGATCTAGGCTGGCTTGGTCTGGGGTACCTGGGGGAATGTCATGCATGTTCTCATGTCATTGGCAAAGACATGGCAAACTCATTCCTACTCAAGCTTTTCAAGTCCCTGCTTGTATCACATTTACTAACCATATGACTAAGCCCAGTGTCAAGGGTGAGGGCATTCTGCACTACTCACAATTGGAGGGTAGTGGAAAAGTCATGGATTCAGGAAGGGTAGAAAATTAGGACCCAATTTGCATTCTTCCCTTCTGGGTCAAAAGGCATTATTTTTAGGGCTTCTGATAGCTGTTTTCAAATTTCTCTGGAGAAAGCCTGAATCAACCCCACTGATGGTATAAGAGACTTCCCAGTTTTCCAGTTCACTTTACTCTTGCTGGTTCTTGGGGTGATTTATGACTTTCCGCCCTAGCTGTTTTGATTGGTGGCTCTACCTGTCCCTCTGGGCTGCATGTTTTCTCCTTGTGTGATTCTTTCCCTGCAGAGTGACCCCAAAGCTGTCCTCATTTCTGGTCTGCTTATCCTCTTCATCCAGTTCCTTCTGCCCACTCACCTTGCCCCTGGGTGGACCAACTCTCACCTGCCTGGAATATTCAGTGATCCATATGCACTTTTTCCCTACTGTTGAATCAGCTCATGTTTGCTACATATTAACTCTGCCACCTCCACCAACAGTAGGGCAAGTGTTAGTTCTTATTATTCCCAGAGTCTCAGAATGTTTTAGAGCCAGAAATGAGCCAAGAATTCAATCTTGCTTTTTATACAATATTATTCCAAGGATGTAGCTATTAATATGGGTATGTGTGTGGATAAAGACATGGATGTAGATAAAAATTTGCCTGGAGAAAGGCTGGAAGAAATTAGCCTCAGTTTATTTTTAAAAATATATCTGTATGTAGAGGAATTATGGGTGACTTAAAAACACACACATGTTAACGTTGTGTACAAAAACCAAGAGTCAGAGGAGTTAAATGAGTTGCCTCCTATCCCACAGATGAGTAATAAAACTGTGACTGCAGCCCAGTTCTGCTGATGCTGGTTGATTGCTCCTGTGAGACAACACCACACACAACCTGTGGGGCCCAGTGGCCTTGTGTTCAATTGTTTGCTTCCAAACAGCATTGGAGGTTTGGTTTTGCAGGAGTGCTTTGCTTTTTGTAGGTTAACAGGGAAATTAAAAATCTTTAAAAAAAAGATTGAGTCACCTCCACCAGCATTTGTGAATGTAGTATGCATGTACATACAAAGTTTGGGGGCATAAATTACATGGCTTCAAAATTTGACAAATGATTCAGGTAACTAGTGGATTTTTTATCTGTTAAATCACATCAAGGCTCCCAAGAGGATGCATGCTGAGCTTTGGGCACATAATTTATTACAGATGTCATGTGGATTCTGTGTAATTACATTAATTATTTAGCATATACAATGGTAAGTTCTGCAGATTTAGAATAGAATCAGATAAACTTCATAGAACATCTAAATTGGTTAGATTGATTAAATTTTTTGCTGGGAGACAGTGGAGGATGCGTCACTATGATGGAGTGTTCCTCCCTGGAGCTCACCTGAGCTGGAGTGATTCTGAAAAAGTGGGGATTGATTGGGAGACTAGGGCACAGGTCTCTGTCCATGGAAATGATGGGTTGGTCTGCTTGGAAATGAGTCTTTGATTTATTTCCAGTTTGCCTTTGTCTTATTTCCCTTTCATCTAAGCTCAGATTCTAGTCTATTCAAAAGGAAGAAGAAACATTTATTTTTTAATTTTTTTTTTAGAGAATAGGTATTGGCTCAAATATTACTGGGGTGATGAGGAAGAGAAAAGCATTCTTTGAAGAGCCCTTGACATGGAGGACACCAATGTAACGTTGGTGTCTTGGGTGTCTTGTTTTCAGCCAAAGTCAGATGTTAAATTGAGGCATTTGGAAACTTGGAAACATGTTGCTGTTGCTAAATTAGTACCTTTTACCCACATAGAGCTTTCTGTAAGTTTTTTAGAGGATACAGAAACTCAGAAATGGACACTAACCAATGAAGACAAAGAGACTGGGATCTGCTTCCCAAGAAAGAAGGAGAAATACAAGTCCCTAAAAATAAGCACCTATAGATTCTCTTTCCCAGTCTTCCATGGTGATTGTTCTCCTTCATGTCAGTGGCTTTCAGAGAAAGACTGCCCCAGAAGCTGAACTTTTGCATGTGCTGGGGAACTGCCAGTCTGTTGTAGAATTTAGACAGACATCAGTTAGAGTCTAGGTATTCTGTGCCTAGATGGACTCTGGCGGCTCATGCTTGTTTATATCAGGATTCAAACACAATACAATTGTCACTGGTAGCTCACATGTACTCAGATACATGCTCTCTTGGTGTGCATGTGTGCACCTGAGCTCCTTCTACTAGCGTGACTTACCTCAGAGTATGATAAAACTGATTCAGTTAATATATTTTTGAGGATGAAGTCAGCCTTCTCTATTTTACTTCTCTAGCTATGACACTCACTAGCTAATTAGCCCCCCTTTTCAATCTGTGTCCAAACTCAGACATCTGCCAGTGACTGTTGAAGACTACAGTGAGGTCCACGTGGCCACTTCAATGTGTGATTAATACACTGGAATGGCTGCTAGTGGTGGGAAGTGGAGGAAAAGAGGAGGTGATAGAGCCAAAGGGCAGGAGATGAGCTGGAAGCACATGGCATTATGAGGAGAAAGCCAGTAGTGAGGCACCTCCTCACCCTGCTCAAGGTCAACATGGTGGCCCCACAGTGTTGTGCTCCATTATCCGAATTCTCTAGAAGAAAAGTGTTCCTGAGGCAAAGGTAGGAGCATGAAAGCTCAACTAAATTGTTCAGTTATTAAATATAAGAGCAACAGTTTGCACCTTAACCTGCAGCTCTGGCTGGAAAATAACTGGCATGGGTATGGGAGGGGAATGTTATTGATAGCAGTGCACATTAGTCACAATGTTCTTTAAAGTCATCTCAGCTTTTAACTTCAGTGCTCTATGCCTGTTTCCTCTTCTGAAAAGTTATAGTGAAAATAGAATAATAGTATCTATCTCATAGACTAGTTGGGAGTATTAAATGATAAATATTAATTAATACTAAGAAGACATTGAAAAGCATACCTGGTGTATGGTACATGGTCTTGGAATGCTAATTGTTGCTGTTAAATTTATTTGATGCCATACCTATGTTGAACTGGAAGCTGAGTCTTATATGAGAGTATTTAATATTTTCCTCTAATTTTTGGGTTGTTCTTGTCTCATAGAAGGAGCAAGGCAGATGTTGGTACCACTGGAGACCATGATGAGTGTTGAGGGAGGTGGGGACACCTTGGCAACTGCTAAAATGTACCCATGCCAGGCTGTCCACCCCAACTGCTGTTAGCAGCCTGAATTCAGGGGCTGCCAATCTCTTCAAGCACCAGTTGTCATTACTAGCCTCAGCTTACCCCTCTCCTACTGCTGCTCAGCAGTCATCCTCAGTTGGCCCCATGCTCATTTGTAGTTGTGGTTTCACTCCTCCTCTGTGAAACGTCCTTCAGTTGGCTCCTCTATCTCCAACTCAATCCTGAGCTCCTTTCTGCATAAGAACTACCCCATGTGTCCCCTTTCTCTCTCTCTCACCACTCGTATCCAGTTCAGTGTTCTGCTCACATGGACCCCAGTTCTCACTTTGGAGCAGGTCAGGATGTATTCACCATTGGGCTTCTTTTTGCACCCAGCACAGACCCATTGGAGGTGTGACTATGGGAAATGTTTGTGGAAGTGACTCTCCTCCTGCCCCAGTCCTTCCATCAACCCTACCCTCTGTGTGCATGACTCACATTGGCAGGTTTGATCACTGTACAGAAGAACACAGATGCCCTGCCTTGGGGCCAAGCCAGGGCTGAGGGTCCCAAAGGGCTGTCTCATTCCTCTGTGTTAGAGTTACCTGAGCTGTATATTGGAGTGTTTACATCCTTAGTTTTTGAAAAGGGATAAAACTCTGCTTATCCTCCATCACTTACCATGACACCACCTATCACATACTCCTCTACAAACACAACAATAGCAGCTGATATTTATAAAAAATCTATATGAGGTGCTCTATTAAAGTAGGTATCATATATAACTTTTTCTTTTAATCCTATAAATTAAGTATTTCACCTATTTTTATTATGAAAGAAAGGAAGGCATAGAGAAGTATTTGACCAAGATTGCAAACTTACTATATGGCATAAATTATTGCTCTAATGCTAACTTGGTCTAGCTTGTCTTGCTTAATTTTTCCTCTCCAGATTTATAAAAATAATATTTCATTTATTCTCAGATATCTTTTAGTTTTTTCCCTGGTTGGACATATATTTCCTTCTCTGAAGACAGGGACACTTTTTTGACATTTCTTCCTCTGTTCTGTGATATTGCGATGATTTCATTGTGTACATGTGTACTCTGTAAGAATCTACACTTGGCTAGATCCTGCACCCCATGTGCTAGCTTGCTGGAAACCTTGTTACCCTAGGGCAGGAGGAACTGAAGACAAAGAGAGGGATCAACTTTAGTGGTGCAAAGAGTTCATACAGTGCTTACACCCAAGCTCAGCCCATCCTCGGACCAATCCTGGAGGAAGGGAGGAGACTGATTAGGAAACTATTGTCATATTTAGGTGAGTTATCCTAGTGGTTTGGACCATGATATTGGTAGTGGAAGAAGTGGGAGATGATGTATGATTTGGGGTATATTTTGAAGGTAAGGATATGTTGAGAGAGGGGGCAAGGTTGAAACTAGGTTTTTGGCCTGAGCATCAGAATGATGAATTGTCATTTACTGGGAAAATCTGATAGAGAAGAAGATTTCAGGGAGGGTTGAAATGAGGGCTTCAGCTTTGAACTTTTTGAGTTTCAGTGTCTGTGAAGTACCCACTGGGTACATGAAATGGGTGGTTGTATGTGTAAGTATTATTTTAGGGGGAAAACTGGGTTGGAGTTAAGAATTTGAGAGTTCATACAGACACATGTTAATAAGAGGCCTTAGACTGGATGGGATAGACAGACTTGAATATAGATAGTGAAGCAGTTGAAGGGCTGATCTAGACCTATTGTCTACTCAGGAGTTGACTGATGACAGCTGAATTTTTTTTCTCTTTTCATAAATAAAGTTTAAATGGCATAGAACCATTTGCATTCCTTTGTCTAGTGTCTATGCTGCTTTCAGGCTACAACTGCAGATTTGAGTAGTTATGGCAAAGACTTATAGCCTGTCAAACCAACAAAATGTACCATCTGGTTTTTTACAGACAAGGTTTGTCATCCTGTGTGAGAGGCTGAAGATAAGAGAGGGTCCAGCAAGGGAGACAGAGAGGAGGGAGGGGTGCTGTGAGGCCCACACTGTGGGAGGTGCTATAAGAGTTTCCATCAACAGCATTAGGAGGTGATACGGGGCAAGCCGCTTCACCTATGAGGACAGTGCAGGATTATTACAAATAAGATGATGCAAGTAAAACACCTACAACTGTGTCTACACACCCCAGTGCTCAGTAAATATTCCTACAGCACCCTCTTCTACTTTCTTAGCCAGCTGTCCGTGGCCTAGGCTCTGCACTGGGACAAGATTCGGGATGTTTGAGGACTTCCCCCACCCCTCTTGAGCAAGCCCCATGTCCAGTGCTCAGGGCCCTGAGGAAGCATGAGACAGGTGACCCAGGGACTCCTGCCCTCACCCTGCACATCTTGTCCCCAAGAGGACCTGGAAGGAGCACTCTGCTCCTCCAGCATCTGCTTTTACCTTTGAAAAATAGTCTTTACTGAAAGCTTTTGAGCAAATGGCAAATCCATCTTTATGAGATTACCAGTGTCAACACATTTCATGTCTCAGGATTTGCTAGGCTCCTGCGGGGCTGCACCTGTGACAATATTGGCTAACAGTGCTTGCCTGGGAAATTATACCGCATGCCCCAGTGCTGGGGAAGGCTCTTGATATCTCTCCACCTTGGCCATGGGTTTTTTTTTTAATCCCAGGAAGAGCCTTAGATGAGAAGCTTGAAGAGGTTGTAAGGCCCATTGGGGTGCCTCTAAGGATCCTGGCTCCAAGGCTTGGAGAGAGAAAGAGATGCTTTGCATTCATCTATTGGATTGGCATTCAGCACACCAACTTCACTCCTGACCCCTGATGGGTAAAGAGTCACAGGGAAGGTCATGAAAGAGAATTTGGCCTTTTCTACTCACTTGTTCTTACATTTATTATTTCCCTGGTTAGTCTCTAAAGGAGTGATTCTCAAAGTGTGATTTGTAAGTGAACAGCATCAGCATCCCCTGGAAACTGGTTAGAAATGCAAATCTCGGTGCCACCACAGTCCATGGAATCAGCAGCTTTGATGTGTGGGCTTGGGAAAGTTGGTTAAACTCTCTGCAATAATGAAATATAGTCAACAATCTATACCAGGGGTCCTCAAACTACGGCCCGTGGGCCAGATGCAAATACAAATATTGTATTTGTTCCTGTTTTGTTTTTTACTTCAAAATAAGATATGTGCAGTGTACATAGGAATTTGTTCATAGTTTTTTTTAAAACTATAGTCTGGCCCTCCAACGGTCTGTGGGACAGTGAACTGGCTCCCTGTTTAAAAAGTTTGAGGACCCCTGATCTACACTAATAAAAGTTTTAGAAAGATGCAAATTGACCATGCCTTTGTGACACCAACTAGACAATCAGGAGTGGTTATGCAAATTAACCCAACAAAGATGGTGGGTTAATTTGCATACACAGGCATGGAGCAGCAGGGGGTGGGACACTCGTCACCATGGCAACGACACAGGCATTTCAACCTCCCAGCAGCTACGGGCCTTGGGGCATCGTGGGAAGGCGAAAAGGTGGCTCTGGCCAGAGCGAAGGTGGTGCTGGCAGCCAGGGGAAGGAAGGCCCATTCTTGCACAAAGATTCATGCATCAGGCCTCTAGTATTCTAACTATGTACGGTACCAAGTGGGTACTTGACATATCATCGGGGGTGGGGGGTCTCATTGTAGAGTATATGATTGTCTAACCTCTATGCTGTACACCTGAAACTAACAAAGTAAGGTTGGATGCATACTGTAATTAAAAAGAAGATTACATGAGATGATCAGTCCTCTGAGCTTAATTGGTCCTCCAGGTGTTTCTTATCATACTAAAATTTGACAACCACTCCTCTAAAGGTTCTTCTAAAATATTCCCATTTTTGGACAATGAGAAAAAATTCTGTGGAGAGAATTTTTCAGTTATCCCTTTACACATCTCAAACTATTTTTAATCTTAGCTAATATGCCAGCCAGTCATCTTTCCAAAATGAATGCTTTCCCATTTTCTTCACAATTTTATGGCATATCAAGCATAATTTAGTCTTTCTTAAAGGCTCAGGGCATAATCATGGGTATAGTTATTGCTACTTTGGGTGTAGGGCTTTGGGCATTGTACTTCTGTGTTTGTATTCTTTATAAGCTTTTTGTTATCTTTTCACTTGCTTGTTGCTTTATTCTTCATTGTCTGGATGTCAGCTTCTATTACTATATCTGGTATAAGCCCCATCACTTTCTAATTTTTTAATTTTAAAATTGATTTTGTACAGGGACTGAAATAACCAAGATAGTTAAAGTTTACAAAGCCAGATAAAATAAGTAAAAAAGAATAACTAAATGAGCAGTGGAGGGCATTTTTAAAGTATAATCTTCTGAACCTGAATTTTGCAGCATAAGATTTAAATTCTTGAATTCCTTACTGTTTACTCCTGATTATGTTCTTAATAGTTGTTGCTTTCAATAATGGACAAATTGTTGGACTATATTATCACTCAATAGTTTTCCCCAATGTTCCCCCATCATGTTATACTCTCCCATCCTTGTTCTTTGTCTTTTTTTGTTATTTACATAGTATATATTCTCCTAAAAGATACAATTCATAACATCATCCATTCACATGTAAATTACTGCTCTTTGGAATAAAAGGTAATTACTAAATGTGAAGTCCCCCCTTTTTCACTCCCCCTTTTCCTGTTGTTCTCCTTTCCCTCCCCGACCAGGTTCCTAACACAGCCTGGGATTGAGTACACAGGCTGAGATGTGAAAAATGGTGGATTCTAGGCTTGGTGCTGCCACTAAGTGACTGTGTGGAATTAGGCAAATCACTTGGCTTCTCTGAGCCTTGAGCTGCAACACTATACATGGAGATGACAGTGCCTGTTCCTCCTTCTTTGAAGCTGTGTAATAAGAACCTGAACAAATAGTGCATTAGACACCTATGCACCTGGGAGGCATCACTACTAAGGTTCATCCTAAGCTTCTTGGTTTCCAGAGGTTACTTCTTTAGTATCCTCTTCCTCCATAGCCAGCTGCCTTTGCTTAGAGGCATTGGAATATGCTATATTTTTTGTCAACACAGACATGAACTAAAGCCACAGTAGAAAGCTGATATTTACCATAGACAGTGTTGGAGGGAAAGACTAATACTCCACAACAGTGTCATAAGCAGCCCTTACTGAGGCTGTGGAAGTCACGGTAGAGTGTGCAATGTGGTGTTTAGCTATTCTCACTGCTTGGGAATCTGGCGTGGTCTGAGATGTGCGGTATGCCAGGTTTTTAGACAACATGCCCGCTTAGTGTCCGGAGGACTGGGGTCTCTACATAGGCCTGTCAGCCTGGACTCTTTGTTAGGCAGGGGCACACATTCCACCAGGTAAGGCCATTCTGGACCTCGGTGGTGAACAGATCAAGAAGGCCCAAAGGAGCAGCAAGAAGCACATCACCACTGATCCAGAGAGACATCCATTCTCTTAAGTAGGCTTCTCCATTCAGTGAAGTCTACTTGTATTTGGTGCTGACAGCAACTACCCCTGAAGGACATGTACAATGACTTCCATGCACTTCTGCCCTCCTGCAGGAAGCTTCTGGAAGGGCTAACCAGCTTATCTCACTACCTTTCTGCCAATCCTAACCCTACGCTCTTTAAACCCAGTTTAAATCTGACCTTCTGTATTAAATCAGCAAAGATTCCAGTCTTCATGACCCCTCTCACCCCTGGCCTCTGCTAACACTTGCTGCCTGAAATGCTCCTAGGCTATTATCATCTGTTGCCTTGATAAGTAAATGTATTAGCGATGCGTCTTATTTCTTCCACTAACTGTCAGCATCCTATAGAAATGCAAGATCTTATAAATACAGGCTGTGCTCTAGGGCCAGGATGCACCTATGGAGGTAGCATGTCCTCACCTGTGTCTCAAGGGCTGGGCTGGACTCTGCAGGAGGTTGCTGCAGGGCATCCAAAGATGGCAGAGCCAGAGTGAAGAACTGAGTGGCCTTCAAGTCTGGCAGTTGCTATTGTACTTCTCATCCAAGGGAGAAAGGGAGGGAGGTCAAAGCCAGGGACACAATCAAGGTTAGAGGTCAAAGGATGAGGAGTCAGTAAGTGTCTCAGGACTGAGGCTGTTAAGGTTCCCCTGCCAGGATTAGGGGGCCTCTTTGCTGTTGCATGGTGTTTTTTGTCATGTGGAAACAGGCCATTTCTTTTAAAGGACTCATGTAGGTTGGATAGTTACATCATGGTATGCTCCCAGGTGTGGGGCCTATGGAAATAAAGATCTCACTGCTGACCCCTACAAAGGGACCACTCTTCTCACTGGTGACATCCAGGAATTGGACTGAATCCTTTCTTGCTCAATGATCGTAGCAAATGAGTTGAGGGAATTCAGAGCTGACCAATCTTTTATGTAATGACTGAATTATTCCCAGGTATACCTATATAAAGAATTTTGGATGTAGAAACATTTCCTTTCTGTCAAGTGGTGGAAGCTTGGGACCAAAAGCTAGGCCACCCCTAAAGGGATGTTTAGTGTTTTCTTCATTGGGAATGAAGTTCCTACACATTTAAGAACAGAAAGAAAAGCTTGCATGGGCTTGGTGATAGAGCATGGGCCTGTTTCTTCTAAAGGTAGTAAATTGCAATGGATTAAAAACAGGAGATGAAATAAAGTGGTGGATGGTGCCTATCATCAGAGAAGTAAATGCTAGTTATACAAGGAAAAAAGGTAAGAGGAGAGTGAAGTGTACAGGCATGGGGCTTAAATTAGCTGGTACTCAGGAGAGCTGCTTATTTTCAGAGGTAGAGAGCTGTGATCCTATAAAAGCATTCCTAAGACCTATTCAGAGTAGGAGGACCAGTGGGAGTAGAGTGGTCAGTTGCCATGGGAAACAGAAATTCCCTGCAGAGAAGATGCCCCTGTCTGCGCACAGGGAGTGCCAGGTAGGGCGATGCTTCTCAAACTCTACTGTGCTTCCCAATCACCTAGGGATCTTGTGGAACTATACATTCTGATTCAGTAGGTCTGGGTGGGCCCAAGACTAGGTTTATAACCACTTCCCGGTGCTACTGGTGGTGCTATCTGTGGACCATGTATGGGGTAGCAAGGATAGAGTGGACAAGAAGCAGTTGACCTGAGTTCCAGCTCTGTGTGTGGCCCTGGACAAGTCACTGACTCTCTGAGACCCAACGTTTCCTCAACAGTAGCAAAAGAGGGATATGGATTAGACACTCTCTCCAGTTCTGTAGGGCAGTGTTTCTGTACAGTCACAGAGAGAATTTAGGGTTCTTCCTTGTTCTTCCTTAGAGCAGCCTGTTGATCCTGGAAGCTTTGCCCAGTGCTCTCACAACATGGAGATTAGCCTGGTTCATGCACTATGCATGGGTTGTTTGACTAGGCTCTTCCCAGTGATTTTTAAGAGTGGAGATAACTTTTATTGTTGTGTTATCTGGAAAAAAAGAGAAGAAAAGACAATTCAGTGATCCCCTGTCCCATTTTCATTCCTCTAATGCAGTGGTTCTCAACCTGTGGGTTGCGACCCCTTTGGGGGTCGAACGACCCTTTCACAGGGGTCGCCTAAGACCATCGGTAAACACATATATAATTACATCTTGTTTTTGTGATTAATCACTATGCTTTAATTATGTTCAATTTGTAACAATGAAAATCATTGCATATCAGATATTTACATTACGATTCATAACAGTAGCAACATTACAGTTATGAAGTAGCAACAAAAATAATTTTATGGTTGGGAGTCACCACAACATGAGGAACTGTATTAAAGGGTTGCAGCATTAGGAAGGTTGAGAGCCACTGCTCTAATGGTTCAGGAGTGTCTTTCCCTTCTCCCCTTATCACAGTCAGATTCACATGGTGACCTCTAGAATTGTCCTGCCCTTTTGTCTCAGAAGGTGGCTCACAGGACCACCCTAAGAGAATAGCTGGGCCTCAGACCTTGGAATCCAGGCCTTGGAGATGAGATGTCCAGTTTGTTCACTACAACAATAGCTGCCAGGCCGATTACGGTTATGTAATAGGTTTCTTTTTTTAACCACATTTTGACAATGTGTGCATTATCCTTTAGGTAATAAATGGAATAAAAAAAGGCTGGAAATAAATCAGCTTTGCAAAGTGGGGCTGAAGCTTTTTCTACTAATGGTACTGTTTGTTTCTTTGTTTTGGTTCTTGTTGCTTTTTAAGGAGCTCAGGGAAATGATTTTTTTTTTAACCCTTTTAAGGGCCCTGCTTATCTTCTACTATTGGCTTTTGAGGCTTTGACCAGGTGTTGCAGAGGCCCCAGATAGTGACTCTGTGAATGGGGGTGATTCAAGAAAACATTATCATATATTCCCTGATGTGGGGAAGCTTTTGCTCCCAAGGCTCTGGTCCCTCTTCAAAGAACCCTTTTCAAGTGCCATGGTGACTAAACTGAGGAAAAACATGTCTTCCTACCCAGATGCATCCACTGAGAGCTGGAAGGTGGGATACTACCTCCATTAAGTGTGACACCAAAACCAGTTTCCCTCTGACCCTGTTAGGCCACGTCTTTGCCTCCATAAAATGTCATTAGCACTTTAAATATGGCAGGTTGGCTTAGGGTCACACAGTCTGCACGGAGCACAGCAGGCCCATTGTTCTGCTACGGCTTCACTGTTTTTCTGATGAATGTGTTTGAGATACTCACCTTCTGGACACGGTGTGTGACAACTGGATGAGACGATATCTGAAATGGAACCCCTCTACCCAGGGAGGGGCTGATGGTGTCACAACAGTCAGTGTGTAGGAGAACCCATGTGGACTGAGGCTGGAGACACTCCCTTGGCTTGCATAGTGCAGAGGAAACCGCCCCCTGGGAGACAGAGGGGAAGGGCTGACAGTGGCAGGAGGTGCCCCCCGCCCCTTATCTGTACACATAGACATTAAATGGAGGTTGTCCTGTATCATCTGAATTTGCTTCTCATTAGTATTTCTTCTCCATGTTCCCTGACCACACTTTCCTCCTCGGTGCGTAAAAAGCTATTAACAATGCACGCATCCAGTGCATCTGTGGAGCCATTTTACTGCTGGGTAGCTGCATTTGTATGAAAAATTGAATGCTCTGGGAAGATGTAGAATGGTTTCCTGCCTCATCCCCTACACCCCACCCCTTTTTATTAGCTGGTTCTATTTGGAGAAAAAACACTTTGCAGTGAGACCTCGTGAGGATCAGAGGCCCTTCTCTGCAAGTCTCACACTAGACTGAGCATGGAGACCGTCTGAGAAGCTGAGTGCTGCCTGGAGCTCAGGGGGAACAGCTTTACTAGAAGGCTGCAGACCCCAGGCTGTCTGGGTGACTGCCACCACTGTGAGCCAGTCCTCCCAAGCATGGACTGAGTAGACATAGTACCACACAATTATCCAATTCTTATGATACATTGCTAATGCTTGCCCCAAGATCCACATGGCGGAGGGGGCAGGGGGCGGAGGATGTTGACCCCCACTTTAGCAATTTGGGTATGTCTTGGTCATAAGGGACCCTCTAATTCTCTATTAGTCTCTGTTCTTCTGTTCTGTCAGTGGAGATTCCAGTGGCTGTAACATGGTCCTGGGCAGAGTGAGCCTGGGCTTAAGGCAGAGGGAGGGGAAACAGTTGCCCTTCTCTCTGCAGAGCTGGCAGGGCTGTGTAAAGAGTTTTATAGACCACTGATCTGACCAGTGTTCTGAGGTTAATCTTCAGCTTAGCTTTTTGTAAGCTCACTGTATTCTCTCATCACCCCTGCTCAACCTTCTTGCCCCACCCTTACCCCAACCAGAGGGGCCCAGACAAGTGGAATATTGCATTCCTGTGATGCCAGCATCATGCACATGATAGAGAGGGTCCTGGAGGGAAGAGGCTGCTGTGCCTGTGGCTCTGATGGCCAGCCCTCTCCTTCCACCACCTCCCCCTGCCACCCCAGCCTAAGCAGGCCCTGGGCATGCAATGTGCGGTATGCTCCAGGAGCAGAGAGGGACATGAGGCAATGTCTATGGCAAAGGGGAGACTGTATGCTGAGCCTGGGGAGGCGCCGATTGGCTGGCAGTGAGGTAATGCAATGCAGTCTAAATGTGGAAGCAGCAGTACCAGCATCGAGGGCAGACTCCTCAGCAAGCTGAGTTGCCTGCCAGCCATCTGAAGGACAAGGTCTCCTAGGGGTTCTGCAGACCTTGCGGCTGGCTGGCTCAGGAGGGCAGGAGTGGTGGAAACTAGGTGGCAGGATCTGTGTTTTCATTGCTGTTCCCTACCCCTAAACCCTCTGCTCTCAAATGGGGATCTCTTAGAGGAAAGGGCAAAGGGGCTTGAAAATGAGGGTCTGGACCTCAGAGCTACCTGGCCAGGAAATGATGAGTGGCAGTCAATACTGCTATTGAGGACTGGGATGGTTTAATTTTTCTAATGATGTGGACCTCCGTGGGTACTACCCAAGTACAGTTCTAATTTCCTAACTGGACCAGGAGTCCACACCCAATCTCTTCATTCCAGCCCACTTCTTACTACTTAGTGTCAGTGGTCATTTTAGCTGTGAAGTATTGAGGAATTCGAGAGGACGCCGCAGGCTATACTTTCTTCTCTTTAATAAGACACTTCCTCAAGGACAGAGCTGGCCTCTCAGGAAGTCTTCTGAGGCTTAGCAGTTTCCAGAGATCATAGATGGAGCTCAAGAAACACACCGGGTGAACTAAATAATTAGTAACTGAGTGATTGCTATCTATTAGTGTCAGGGGTCATGGCAGTTCAATATGGAAGTCAGCCTTGAGGAGGCCATTTAATCATTTGTTCAACAAATATTTCAGACTATTTACTACAGGCCTGATACATGGCTAAGTGTTTAGGCTACAATAGTAAACAAAAAAGCCCTTGCTTTCATAAAGTCAACATTTTAAAGGGATAACACAAGAGCTAATGACAAAATGAGAGATGGTAATGAGGTAGGTGACTAGAGATTGAGGGTACTTTGATTTGAGGTGAGACATAAGCCAATAGCTCAGTGAAGCAAAGGATAGCCCTGGGAAATCCTGGGGGTGGTGGGTGGGAATTATTTCAAGCAGAGGGAACTGGAGGGGCATAGCCCTGAGGCAGGACCAGCTTGGCAGTTCCAGGAACAGAAAGCAGAGGAGCAATCAAGTGGGAAAGTGGTATGTGATGAGGATAGTAAAGGGGCAATGCCAGGTCTTGTAGGGCCTGGGAGGCCACAGGAAGTAATTCGAATGTTAATCTTTGGGGCAGGTCATAGAGTTGAATATTCAAGGATAAAGGTTATAGCAGTTAATGGCAACTTCTGGTCTGTCACCCAAGGAGAGCAGAGCTTGTTAGTGGGTTGTTACAGTCCGTGTCTTCATAGTGAGGTCTCTCCTCCTCAGGGCACACAGTTCTGCTGAGATGCTGAGAGGCAGTACATAGGCAAGTAGACTGAGAGGGCAGCTGGAATATACTCTCCCCAAAGAGGGATCACCCTCAGTTATCTGCTATTAGTCCAAAGCCTTTTTTCTCCTCCAAAGTAATTCTGCCTATATATTTTTGGAAGCTTACTTTGTCCTAGACCCCATACTCAGCCCCTCTCTCTATTATCTCATTTAATCCTTGAAAAATCAGGAAAGGTAGGTAGTATAATTAACATTTGACACATGAGTCAACTGAGGCTCAGTCTAAGAGATAAGATAACCCTCTCAAGATGGCTCATCTGGGAAGAGATAGAAACAAGCTTCAACCTCAAGAGGGGGATACATTTGGCAATCTTGGCTGAGGATGAATAGCTGAGGAAATACCACCGGGGGCGAGGGTAAGAGTGGGAAGGGAAGAAGAGAGAGATGTTGAGACACAGGCTACATATCATATGGGTTAATCCAAGAGCAGTTTTGAGCCCCAAGGGGACAATTGGCAATATCTGGGATAATTTTTGTTTGTCACACTGGGAGGTGGGTAGGAAGTGCTACTGACACCTAGTCAGTAGAGACCAGGGATACTGCTACACATGACACAACAAAGAATTGTCTGATCCCAAATGTCAGTGGTGCCAAGGTTGAGGAACCTCGGTTAGAGTGACCTTCTCTTTGTTTCCTTTCACTGACTTATATCTCTACCCTGGAGTTATTGCCATACTGTACTTCCAGATACAGAATGAAAAAGTGGAGATTCCACTGGGTGGTGGTTTTCCCAGCTCTCTATGCCGTGTAAGCTGCTGTTAGTGACGGAAATGAAGGGCCTGATCTCAGGGCACATGGGCCCTGGAGTGGGACTGCAGCAGCCTGTGGCCTAGGGGAGGCCTTGGGTAACTCTCTCTGCTCTGGTTCCCCCATCTGTGAAATGGAGGTGATAATACCCCCTCCAGCCTCTCAGGTCTGTTGTGAGAATTCCGTATGATAATAGGTGTAAAAACAGTTTCAGAAAAGTACTATATAAATGTCATGGTTAATCCTTGTACACTAATAAAACTAAACCATTATTCTGCCCCTGCAACACCAATTTGCAGAATCATTAGAGTTCTGTACATTATTGTCTTAAAGAGCCATAGAGAGGTCACTCCTAAGAAAATAAGCAGTGACGCACCTGAGAATTATTACAGGGAGGCAGGGAGATGTGTGGTTTCCTATTCAGCTACTCAAATGTCCTTTGTTCACTTTCTTGCATTACCATGTAGAAGTAATATAATAACTTCATTAATAAAGTTGCTACCCTCCTCCCACCCCTGTCAAGGCTCTGAGAATGCAATCTAAACAGAATAATTAATTAATGGAAATGAAGAGAATAGCTAAAGTCATGGCAACAGAAGATCAAATAGCAAGGAGGGAGCTGCAAAAATGTCCACCACTGTGTGGCATTGGGCAATGCAAAGGAGGATGGGAAAGTCCCAGGGTTCCAGATCAGCAGGCAGAATATCTTAGGGGGCGGGAGGGAATATCTTACTTTCTTTTTCACCCTAAGAGCTACAGAAGATACGGAGGGCAAGATCTTGACCACTATCTGACACAAACCAGAACAATGCTGAAGAAGTGGGGAGTATGTCATTCTTGGGTGCTATTATATATGGAGGATCCATCTTACAGGAAGGGCTTAGAAAAAGGATTGCTTAGTGAGGTCACTTTAGAAGTATGTAGGTGAGTCCCTTACATGCTAGTAAATGTCCCTTCTAACTGTTCACTAAGAGAAAGTAAATCTCTCCTTTCTATAATTAGAGATAAAATCTTATTTCTTCCAGGGAATGAGAAGTTATACTGCTTTAAATTTATCCTAAAGTACTATCATGTGATTACAAAAACTAAAGAAATCCTTTTCCTAACTCCATGGTTTGAGTATGGCCTCTAAATAAAGGCTGTCTTTCTTTGCCTGAGTATCTACACTAATAAAAGAGAAAAATGGTAATTGGCGTACGAGCTACCCTTTTCATTGGCTAATCAGGGCTATATGCAAATTAACTGCCAACTAAGATTGGCAGTTAACTGCCAACAAGATGGAGGTTAATTTGCATATGTAGGCACAATGCAGGGAGGCGAAAGGGAAAGCAGGAAGAAGCCCCCTGCCACTGACAGTGATTGGAAACCCAGGGGCGAGCTAAGAGCTGGGGGGCAGGGCAAAGGCGGCCCTGGGGCCGCCTTTGCCCTGCCCCCCAGCCATGACCGGAGAATCAGGCGCCTTTGCCGCCCTGGCCAGTGATAGCAGGAAGTAGGGGTGGAGCCAGCAATGGGAGCTGGGCACGGTTGAAGCTGGCAGTCCCGGGAGCTAGGGGTCCCTTGCCTGGGCCTAAAGCAAAGCCCACCATCACGGGGCCGCTGCAGCTGCTGGTCCCCGCTGCCCGGGCCGGACGCCTAGGCCAGAGGCATCAGGCCTGGGCAAGGGGCCGATCCTGCGATTGGAGGGTGATGGGGGTCAACGCCTGAGGGCTCCCAGTATGTGAGAGGGGGCAGGCTGGGCTGAGGGACACTCCCCCCCCACACACACACCCAGTGCACGAATTTCGTGCACCAGGCCCCTAGTCTAGATATAATGGCTAAACCCACACACCTTCCCTGGGATGTCACTCGTTAACATCTTTCTCATGACATCAAAGCCCTTTGCTATTTCTTCTGAGGCATCTGAATTTCGTTACATAGGACATAGTGAAACTCATGTTTTCCATCTTTTTTGTCCAGTACTACTTATATCCCCAGCTAGTGTCTCTGAAAGGGCCCCATGAAGGCTCCATGAGTCACAAGAAAGAATACCCCAGGGACCTAGGAGATCTCAGGGCTACATTTGGCTCTGCACTAAAGAGTTTGACCTTGGACAAACCATCAAAACTCCCTGGGCCTTAGTTCTTCTGCCTGTGAAGTAGGAGGACTGAACTAGATATCTCTAAGGGTCTTTCTAACTGTAAGATTAAGGATTGGGGAGAGCTCTTTTTATTCCATTTTGTTCAGGGAAGCCTCTCCTTTACCACCTCCTCCTTTCCCGGCAACCCAACTTTATATTTTTATTTCTCTCTGGGTCTCTGAGTTCTTTCAGAATATAAGGGGTTACAGTGGTCAAGGGAGATGCAAGGGATGGTCATGATTCAAGGGTGTCCATGTCTATGGTTCAAGGGGTACAAGGGATAACCATGGTTCAAGGGGCTGCAACAGTGTCCATGAGTCAAGAGCATGTAAGCGGTGGTCATGGTTGATCACTCTTGGCAGGTTGTTGCCATCGCAGGAAGACATGGTGGTGAATTACTACCTACTACCTGTGGTGGCTTCAGTGGAATTAGGAGCAGAAGGGCTTTAAAGCAGCTTTGAAGATGTAGAACTCAAAAGGTCACTGGCTCACAGCTATGGGCCAACTTGAATAGACAAGTTGACAAGATAAAGCATAACTTAGACAACCTTATAATGTAGCAGACTCTGATGATGTCCTCATTTTCATGGATAATTACCACAGCCTTCAATTTAGGAGCATGGCAGTGTATCTGTACAACTGATTCCTCTCTCAGGTGATGGAACCAGATCCCATGGCGTGCATGTGACTCTGTTGCCCTCTAGTGGCCAGAATGGAGCAGACTGCACAGCAACTCCCCCACAGTTGGCTTAGAGGTGCCTCTACCACATGAGCCAGGATTCAGAGTTCCCCTGGAACACAGAGCATCAGAGGACTCAGGGATGCCTTCCAACACAACTCTGACCTGAGGTGATGCTGAGGGGCATTGTCCCTCCTATTTCTGGGGGTCAGATCTGCAGCACAGCGAGGTCTTATTTTGCCCAGAGTCATATAATACCCAACTGCAGAGCTGCGATATGCCTGCTTCCTTTGAGGTCAGGTGTCTGTGTTTTGGAGTAGCTGAGGCACCTGGAATCTGCTGTCACTGGCACACATTTGCTGTGTCACTTCTGCCCTGGTTAGATGCTGTCTCCAGCAAACAGATACTGTTATGTGGTTTTCCAATTAACACTTCCCGAGGGGAGCTGGTTAATATGGATGAGGCTTTTTAACACTTGGCTTTGAAGAGAGGGTTATATGCAGTTGTAGCAGAAGGAGCCAACACCTTAGTAATTGGCTCAGGTTTGCAGAGGAATGAGGCAGTCTGGGGGCATGTGCCACCGCTGGGACTCATGGTCTCCGTAGAATATATTATCATGGCTCAGACTTTAGATGATCTCTCTGGTAAAATGTAAAGTGGGTTTAGGTGGAGATTATTCCAAGAAGGCTACTACCCATAGCCAAAGAGATGGATTGCCGAAGCTCACACGTGTGTTGTGACTCTTGTGCTCAGGCAAAGATTTCTCAGTAGGGTTCCCTTACTCTGACATTTGCCCTTTGAAATGGACAATTAAACAGGAGAATTAATTTGTGGAGAGGCTGCTGAGTGTAATAGGATGCAGTGACAGCAGCATGACCTCTACTGCCAGGAAAGAGTCCAAAATGACCTTGAGGCAGGGACAAAGCTACATTTAGAATGCCAGCTTCCCTTAAACAGGAATGCCCAGTTTACCCAGTGCTGTCCTCCCAGCTATGTAAGCCATGGGAAGGAAATGGGGGGAAATTAGACATGTCATAGGGTTGAAGAGGGGCTCTTTAAAAAAAAAAACAGAGGCTTTTCATCCAGGGACATTTGGAATGTACCTTATGTTATTAAAGGGATTAAGGCCTTAAATGATTTTCTTTTATAGTATACTAGGGGCCCGGTGCACGAAATTCGTGCACTGGGTGTGTGTGTGGGGGGAGTGTCCCTCAGCCCAGCCTGCCCCCTCTCACATACTGGGAAGCCCTCAGGCGTTGACCCCCATCACCCTCCAATCGCAGGATCGGCCCCTTGCCCAGGCCTGACGCCTCTGGCCTAGGCGTCCGGCCCGGGCAGCGGAGACCTGCAGTGGCAGCGGGGGGTGCCGCGATCGCGCGGGCTCCGCCCCTGCCCCTGCAGGAAGCCTCTGGCTGAGGCATCCGGCCCGGGCAGCGGGGACCCACAGCTGCAGCAGCCCCACGATTGTGGGCTTCGCTTTAGGCCCAGGCAAGGGACCCCTAGCTCCTGGGACTGCCAGCTTCGACCGTGCCCAGCTCCCATCGCTGGCTCCACCCCTACTTCCTGCTATCACTGGCCAGGGCAGAAAAGGCACCTGATTCTCTGATCATGGCTGGGGGGCAGGGCAAAGGCGGCCCCAGGGCTGCCTTTGCCTTGCCCCCCAGCTCTTAGCTCCCCCCTGGGTTTCCAATCACTGTCAGTGGCAGGGGACTTCTTCCTGCTTTCCCCTTCGCCTCCCTGCATTGTGCCTACATATGCAAATTAACCTCCATCTTGTTGGCAGTTAACTGCCAATTTTAGTTGGCAGTTAATTTGCATATAGCCCTGATTAGCCAATGAAAAGGGTATCGTCGTACACCAATTACCATTTTTCTCTTTTATTAGTGCCGGGGTCCAACCCCAGCGGGTCCAGGGTTCCCCAAAGGTGTAGACGGAGTCGGCGAAGAAGGAATGGCAAGGAGACAGCGTTCAGTTGATCAGCAGCCTAGCCAGGATCTCTAGCCCGGATCTCCAGCCAAGTTCTGGTCTGGATCTCCAGAGAGGTTCTGCTTCGGATCTCCAGCGAGGTTCTGTAGCCATGTTCCCTCGCTAGGTTCTCCAGCCAGGTTCTGTCCAGGCTCTCCAGTCAGGTTCAGTGTCCAGGTTCCAGTCAGGTTCTCCTGCCAATCTCTGTAGTCAGGTTCAGTCCAGGATCCCTTGCCATGTTCTCCCGCTAGGCTCTGTCTCTAGGCTCCGAGGCCAGTCCCGGTCCAGGATCCTCTGGCATGCTCTCGCCAGCGAAGTTCTTCTGTCTCTAGGCTCCGTGTAGGTTCTGTCTTCTGAATTCTGTCTCCTGAGTTCTGAGTCTTTCTGTCTTGTTACAACTGTATTTATACCAGTTGATTCAATCCTATCAATCTCTATTACAAAGGTTAGGGCGTTTCTTATCTCCATTCCAGGGAGAAAAGATTATGTAGTTTAAGCATGATTGTTCGTAGTTAAAGGGATTAATTACCCGCCTGGCACTTAGTTGAGGGGTTTTATTCCCTCCCTAACTTCAGGGGAAAATCCCTACCTGGGGAAAACAACCTTTCTCAGAGACCTTGGTTAAAACACATAGTGCCAAGAAGGTGAGCAAACATATTAAGAACAGTATGCCATATATGCCAGGTCCCTTGAAACAGCAAGCATGGACCGGCTCCCGGCATATTAGTATAGACTAGAGGCACAGGGCACAAAAATTTGTGCACTCGGGGGGGGGGAGGGTCCCTCAGCCCGGCCTGTGCTCTCTCGCAGTCTGGGACCCCTCAAGAGATAACGACCTGCTGGCTTAGGCCTGTTTCCGGGTGGCAGAGGGCAGGCCCAATCCCTAGGTGCAGTGCAGCCTCTGGTCGGGCTCAGAGCAGGGCTGATTGGGGAGTTGGGGCACCGCCCCCTGTCATGCACAGAGCAGGGCGGATCGGGAGGTTGCGATGCCACCCTCAATCACCCTCAGGGTAGGGCCGATTGGGGGGTTGGGGCACCGCCCCCTGTCACACTCAAGGCAGGGTTGATGGGGAGGTTGCGGTGCCACCCCCTGTCATGCACAGAGCAGGGCCAATCAGGGGGTTGGGGAGCTCCCCCCTGTTACTCACAGAGTAGGGCGGATCAGGGGGTTGGGGCACCGCACCTGTCACACTCAGGGCAGGGCAGATGGGGAGGCTATGGCTCTACCTTGTCACACACAGAGCAGGGCCCGTGGGGGGCGGGGGGTTGGGGTGCCATACCCTGTCACACACAGAGCAGGGCTGATCAGGGGTTGGGGAGCCATACCCTGTCACACACAGAGCCACAGGGCGACCAGGGGGTTGGGGAGCTCCCCCTTATCAGGCACAGAGCAGGGCTGATCAGGGGGTTGGGGCACCTTCCCTTGTCACGAACAGAGCAGAGCAGATAGGGAGGTTGTGGCCCTGCCCCCTGTCACACCCAGAGCCACAGGGCGATCAGGGAGTTTGGGCGCTGCCCCCTGTCATGCTGATTCCGGTGCCGGGAGGCCTCGTGGCTCTGCTGATCCCGGTGCTGGGAGGCATATTACCATTTTACTATATAGGATAGAAGCCTGGTGCATGGGTGGGGGCCGGCTGGTTTTCCCTGAATGGTGTCCTGGATCAGGGTGGGGGTCCTGCTTGGGTGCCTGGCCAGCCTGGATGAGGGGATGATGGCTGTTTGCATCTGGTCACATCCCCTTCAGGTTGGGGGTCCCGCTTGGGTGCCTGGCCAGCCTGGGTGAGGGGCTGATGGCTGTTTGCAGCTGGTCACACACCCTTCAGGGTTGGGGTCTCACTGGGGTGCCAGGCCAGTCTGGGTGAGGGACTGAGGGCTGTTTTCAGGCTGGCGGGTGACTGAAGCTCCCAACCGCTCCTTTTTTTATTTTTTTATTCTGGGCCAGCTTTACCTCTGAGGCTTGGCTCCAGCTCTGAGGCATCGCTGCTGAAAGCAGGCATCTGGTTTGTTTGGGTTCTATAATCGAAACACTGTTTCAAATCCAGCTCTGAGATCCCGGCTGGCTGAAAGCAGGTTTCTGGGGTTTTGTTTAGCTTCTATATTTGTAACAATGTTTCAAACTGCAAGCTCAGAGGCTGGCAATGGCAGGCGGGGAACCTTGGCTTCCTCCATCACTGAAGCAAGTAAGCCTCATGTTCGCTTCAAGCTGCCTGGCTGCCGGCCGCCATCTTGGCTGGCAGTTAATTTGCATATCGCCCTGATTAACCAATGGGAAGGGTAGCAGAGGTACGGCTAATTACCATGTTTCTCTTTTATTAGATAGGCCTAGGGGCCCAGTGTATGAATTCGTGCACCTTGAAAGGAACTGAGTGCGAGGCTGCAATGGGTACTGGGGTGGGTCTTGGCCCATCCTTTGTGCCTCTGCCCAGGCTCTACCACCACACCCCCCCCCACACACACACACACACAACTACCCCAGTCCCTTGTCTGCCGGCAGCCCCACTCCTGCCAACGCCACTCCCAAGTGCTGACAGCACAGGCCCCACTCACACCTGCTGATGGCATAGAGCAGTTGGGGCCAGCTCCAGCATTGGGTGTGAGCAGTGGCTGCTGCCCTCATCACCCCTCAGGTGCAGGGGGAGGTGGAGAATCCCTGAGGGGCGATCGGGACCAGTGCTGGGTGTCATAAGCAGGTGCGAGTGGTGGGTCCGGCCCCGGCAGCGGGTGCGAGCAGGGCTGGCACCAGCAGCAGGTGCCAGCACTGGGTGAGACCATGGCACGTGGGAACAAAGAATTTTCAGTAACCACCAGAGGCTCATCCCAATGATAGATACTGCCCCCCCCCCCCCTTGGTGTGGCGTCCCCACTCACCTACTCCACCATCTTGCTGCAGCCGACACCCTCCATGTTCTGTGCTCTGCCGCCTGCTGCCAATGCCCACTATGTTCTTCGTGCACCCCCTGATGGTCAGCACACGTCATAGTGACTGGTTGTTTGGTTGTTCGGTTGTTCCGCCATTCGGTCTATATGCATATTAGGGTTTTATATATACTAGTATAGATTGCATTTCTCCCTTTGAAAATGAGGATTCTGAATTACCTTTTTAAATTTCATAATGGAAATTTAATCTTATTTCTCACCCCTGATCTCCCCAGCATATAGTTAGCATATAACACTGGTGCCTTCCAGCGACAGTTCACCTAAAAGTATTTGACAGATGATTCTACAACACAAAAGCCCATGTTCCTTGCCTGAGTATGTCTTGCCTCCCAAGCTTCAGAATCACCATGGATTATTTGCCTTTTATTCTGAACCTCTCCAACCCCATCCCTACTCCTAACCCTGCCAGCATCCATTTCAGTCACTCACCCCATCCTGCTGACTTAAAAATACTCGTTTTAATTTTATTTTTCAATTATGGTTTACATTCAATATTATTTTGTATTAGTTTCAGGTGTGCAGCACATGGTTAAACAGTCATATATTTTACAAAATGTTTAATATTTAACCAGATTTCCTTATGCAAAAGTCTCATTAGCCTTGGGAAACTCTCATGAACTAATAAACCAGGGTATCTGTGGTGATTCTAAGGTATTTGCTGGGGGAAGAGTTACATGGATAGGAAAGAGAGAAAGAATAAGCAGGAGGGAATTGGTTCCCATGATCAGAGGCATGCTGAGTGGTGGTGGGAAGATCAGCTATACCTGCAGGCTGGGCCAGGCAGTGGATGAGGTGACTTGAGAAATTTCTTGCAGCACTTTCCTATACTCCAAGCCATGTCCTTCTTTCTCAGCTCACAGATGGCTGAAGTACCAGTAGACCCAACCATGTGTACTGTAGGGAGAAGAAAGAGTGCCACATGGTGGTGGGAGGAGGGGCATGAAGAACAAATTCAATTATTACCCAGTTTTTTCCTACATCAACACTGGTCTTAGGTGCCTGGCAGTGGAGCCACCAGTGTTTGACCCAATTCCTCTTGCCAAGCTTTCTCATGCCCAATCTGGTTGTTACATATCATCACATATGGGAAGTTGGCTGGGTCTTATGGGGGAACAGGTGGCTCCTACCATATGGGGCTAAAAATGCCCCAACTTAAAGACAACCTTCCTTATCACACATACTAGAATAAAGTCAGAAATGTGTGTCATCTGTCCTGTGGGGATCCTCTCTCTTTCCTCCATTTGATGCTGGCTTCCATGTTCAGACCTGATACAAAGTTGAGAAGCCTTAGAACCACCTCATTTCACAGGTGGATCTATGTTCTTGCCCTTTGGCATCTGTGACATCTGGTTGTCCTCTTCCATCATTCACCTTTAGAGCTTGTCCTTTGGTTGCTTATGAGGTGCTTCTGTGCCCAAAGGTTCTGTCCTTAGCCCCTTTTATCCTCTCCTAATACTCTCTTTCTGGACAATCTAAACCAGGTGTGGGCAAACTTTTTGACTCGAGGGCCACAATGGGTTCTTAAACTGGACCGGAGGGCTGGAACAAAAGCATGGATGGAGTGTTTGTGTGAACTAATATAAATTCAAAGTAAACATCATTACATAAAAGGGTACGGTCTTTTTTTTTTTTTTTAGTTTTATTCATTTCAAACGGGCCGGATCCAGCCCGCAGGCCGTAGTTTGCCCACGGCTGATCTAAACCATCACTTTAATGCCAGTGGAGCCTCAAATTCACTTGCCAGCCTGGATCACTCTGCTGTTTCCAGCTTTCTATTAGACATCTCCACCTACTTGTCCCCCAGGTACCACAAATAATACATCTACATGTGAATTCATTTTCTGTTCTTCAAAAGGTACTTCTCTATTTCTTGTTAGAAGAGTAGAAATGAATGGAGAGATTGGAAGGCTTTTGTTTACTTTCTCAGTTGGTGATTACCTGTAGCTCTTCCTCTTGCTCATCCCATCTACCCCTCTACCCCTAATTTGTCATGAGGTCTTGTACTTCTACTTCCCAAATATCTTTCCAGGCTGACTCTTCCTCTCTATGTCTACCCTACTGTTCTTGTTCACGCTTTCATCAGCTTTATTTGGTCTCTGACATTTGCCTTGGTGTGTCCAGGAGCTGGATAACGTTCAACTCTGAAGGAAAATTCTAAAGCAGATTCAGAAAATACATGGTCATGAGCTTAGGGGATTCACATTCAAAGATTTATCTTGGAGCATTTTCCCAGAGGCCTGGTTCCACAGAGACCTAGCATAAGGCAGAGGATTTTGATTTTCTTTCCACCAGCTCCTCACCTTCCACCCCACAAAATGACTTGGAGCTTCTTTGCCTCTTTTGAGTTTTAAGGCATAATCTTCCCTTGCTCTCAAGAGGAAATTGGCTGTATTTTGATGAGATGAATCACCTTTGATGTCACAGTCCTCACTCTCCAGGAACAAGGAGTCATTAGTATCTTGACATCTAATTGTCTAAGTTAAAGCACTTCTTGGAGCTCAGAGGGAAAGGCTGAACTCTAACACAGATTCTGCTGGAAGCAAATGACAGTGCCCTATAAAGCAAGGAGAGAGAAATTCTATTTGAATGATGCCTTTGGAATGTTAACAGCAATCCAGAGGGGGAAAATCCAAGTGAATTATATATATTGGGTTTCGCCCCTCATTTGACATTCCAGTCAGATCAAAATGAACCCTGTGAGATCTTGGAATTTAATGTCACATAAAAATGCTCCTGGGCAAGGAGCTTTATTATACACAGTGATGAAAAAGATGGGAGGCACCTTATCACAGATCTTTTTCTATCAGATCTTTACTCATTTTACACCCTTTACAAACACAAGCCAAAACTGCTATATTTAAACATCTACATTTGTTGGATTTAAAAAAAACAAACAAAAACAAACAGGCGAATCACATTTCACATGTGTTAGGCGGCGTAATAGTAAATCATATTTAACAAGTTGGGAAAGTTGTCCATTTTAATCAGTGTACAAAATGTCTACATGTAAATATTGGAACCACTTTTCAAAAGAATAGTGGTGCAATCCACCTTTTAAAAAATAATAAAATAGCTCTGACTGGTGTGGCTTAGTTGGTTGGGGGTCGTTCCATGCAAAGAAAGGTGGCTGGTTTGATTCCCTGCCTGGGTTTCAGGCTTGTTCCCTGTGGGAGGGCATGTGGGAGACAACTAATTGATGTTTTGCTCTCAAATTGATGTTTCTCTCCCTCCCTTTCCTGTCCTCTCTCTCTTAAGATATTAAAGTTTTAAAAAGAATAATAAAATATTCATTCAGGTCAACATATGGAGTTTTCATGTGTCTGTGCGCACGTGTGTAGGTGTGTGTGTGTGTGTGTGTGTGTGTGTGTGTGTGTGTATGTTTATGGGTTTTTAATATTTTAGGATTAGCAGAATGACAAAATGTGTGAAGGAAGATAGATGATGGCTATATTAAGCAGCACAAAAATGTGAGGAGGAGGTGGAGGATGAAAAGGAAAGAGATAAAAAAGATCAAGGAGGAAGAGGGACATGGGTTTAAGCCTGGAAGAAAATATGAACTTCTTTAAACTAGAAAAATCAAAGCAATGTCTTTTCCCCTTACAGCAATAACCACTTTTTTTTTCTAGAGCTTTACACATTAACACCTAAAAAATAGATTTGTGCTATAAATACAAGCTGTTGTCAATGCATATCTCTGGAATTATTTCCCCCTGTGATTCGTTGGTGGTCTTATGACAAGACCCTGACTTAATCTGACACTTTTAATTAGAAAATACCAAGCTAAGTTTTCTTTGATCATGCTTTCCATCTATTACCCCTAGCCAACATTTTACTCGTTCTTCTAGACTAGCTCAGCTGTTTTACTATCCCTGCCCGTCTTTGTCCCATTCTTTAGTCTCACTGAGTTTGTTTGCTCTGTATTCTGACAGCACATTATATTTCAATGAACACTTACTGTCTCTCCCATGAGGCTGTGCACTCTTTAAGAGTAGGGCCATGTATTACTCCAATCTGTATTTCTGGAGCCTAGCATGGTGTCTCAGGTACTCAATAAACACTCTTTGGCTCAAATGTACTATTATTTTCATGTTGCAGTCAGTCCTTGAGAAAGCCAAGATTTTCTTTCTGAGGACACAGTCAACTCAGGAACATTCTTTCTCCTCACCTGAGGATATGGTTTATTAATTTCAGAGAGAGAGAAAGATGAGAGAGAGAGAGAGAGAGAGAGAGAGAGAGAGAGAGAGAGAGAGAGAGAGAGAGAGAGAGAGAGAGAGAGAAAATGAAGAAACATTGATGTAAGAGAAAAACATGGATGGGGTCTCCCCTCCATACCCAGTATGGGTCCCAACTGAGAATCAAACCCACCACCTAGGTTTGTGCCTGACTGGGAATGAACCTTCAGCCTTTTGGTATATGTGAATTAGGGGCAACACTCCAACAGACTAAGCCACCTGACCAGATTTGGGGCATTTCTTATTTAGCATCTGACAGTGTGTTAACAAATATCATACACTCTCTGTTGCAAAGCCAAAATGCATTCTTCTTCACAAACCAAGCTCTTATTGGGTAATTTTTTAAAAAATTAAAATGATTATTTTCAAGTAATGTGTCTACCTAAGTGTCTAAACAGAAACTGTGGTTCCTGAGTTCTTGAGGGAGAAGCATTTTCCTTAACTTTCTCCGGCTTTAGGTAGTTCTCATTATTTATCCTGCCCCTACCCTTCCTGGATGAATCCCTGAGATTCTGGTTGGCAGGCTTAGAATTTTTATGATCACTGCTGTATTGTCTGTGGGATCTCAAGCTGACATACCTTTCGTGAGGAGCCTCTGATAGGTTTTCGAGGTGTTGAGGGAGAACTCCATTTCAACCCTGGAAGAAGGCTGTTTTCCCTACATGTTGGAGTACCTAGCGATATCTCTATTAGTGTGAAGCCTTCACTCTAGAGCTGTAATTTTTTATAAGAAGATCAGTAGTTCGAGGTTTCAAAGATGAATCCTAAAATATGGATTCTATTCCTGCTAAGCTTCTGTGGGAAGCACCCCATCCTCTTTGCCTGTCTCTTTTGAACTGGCTCCTTTATTAATCCCATGGGACCTGGGCTCTGCCTCATTGTCCTGAGATGGTGACTTTGTTTCCTTTGGCTCATCCCCATCTATGATCATTGACCCAGCCATGGAAGCCTGAAAGTCCCCCACATCCCCTCTTTAGGTCAGTACTATTATTGTATATGTGCACATGCCGGAGGCTGAGGATACAAGTATGTAGAGGGCAGAATACTGGCTTAGTGACCTTATCATAAAGAATATTCCAATCATATTTATTCCAAACAAATGTGTTGTTTGAGTAAAACTGGATAGATCTGTGCTGATAAATAATGGTAGAAGTAGGCACATTATGTTGCTACTCTTCTATTAAAGCCATGGTGTGTATTGAGGTTTCTGGGAATATGTGTGCTTATTTAAGGGAATAACAATCTATCCTTTTTACATCCTCTAATATTCACTGAGCCTCTCTGGCACTAGGGCACATGTTTGGACTAGGATTTTTAAGATGCTAAAGTAAAAGAGCTGGCTTGCAAACAGTCCTAAGTGCTCTTCTGGGCACCATGAAGCCAGGGTCTGGGGGCATGGCTATTAGGGGAGGCTTGAGAAGTTGGTTAGCAAGTAAGTATTGGGGGAAAATTCTGCTTTTAAAGCCTTTGGAAGGAAAAATAGACTGGAAAAAATGGCCCTTGGCTAAGAGAAAAATGTTGAGGCATATAGAGGGCCAGGGACATGGAACTGACATTGGACCATGAGGATGTCGGAGTCGGTAGTAGATCTAATCTGTGTAATCTGTGTATGTCTGGGATAGGAGCCACCTGCTGTCCACTGACAGTACAGTTGTTGCTGTGGGTCTGAAATGTGACAGCTTCCCAGTTGTGTCTGGGACACCTAAACTAGAATACTCCTTCTTCCAAGAGAGACTTGCTACTATTGTTGTCACCCAAAGCCACGCTATAGAACCAATATAATCAAAATGTCAGTGTGTAGTAAAACATTTCTTTTTACTGTTTTACATACATAGATCCACTAATTTATGCATGCATGTATTTATGTGCATGCTTGTGTACATTCTACACTGAATCCTCACTAGTTGGGACATGGTGATTGACAGGAGAGGAAGTCAGGTGCATGGTGTAGCGTGGACAAGGAAGCTCTTCCTAGTGACTTCTTTGTCACTTGATCTATTGAGCCAACATTTACAAATTGGATATTTTACTCAAAAATAGAAATTTTCAGAATTTATTGAAAAATCAGGCTCCTATTTCAATAGGCACCAGGGCCGCTGCCCCTGTCGGCTGCAGAATCTAGTTTCCAGCTCCTCACAGCAAGGCACTCTGGGTCTGTGTTGGTCCCTCAGCCAAGCCTACTTCTCTTGTATGTCACCTTACTGGCTCAATAATTTCTAAAGTCCTATATGAATTTAAAAATCTCTAATGCTGTGCAAAAATAAATATGTTCTAGAAAATAAAATCTGTGGATTGGGCCAAGGCCAGGTGTGGATATCCTGTGTGCAATTGGCATTTCTGTCTGACTGCTGAATATTCAGAGATCCAAAAGTGTTTCCTAAGCCTGACACCAGGTTATCAGGTGCAAGGTTAAGGGGTGGGGGTTGGGGTTGAGAAGTGGATGGAGTAGGAAGAAGGTTCTGTGATTATCTCAGAACCCCACAGCTACTAAGTTTTGAGTGGAGAGGAAACATGAAGGTGAATCTGCAGCAGATTAGGGCCCCTGGAATATAGATCCTGTTTTCGAAATGGCTGATTTATCAGGTGCGAGTAGAGTGTGACAACACAGCTCTGTACTGTTCTTTCTTCTGTCATCCCCTGCCCCTGCCCCCTGGCCTTCCTCTCACTCCACACCCGGACACCCCTGCCCCTGCAGCCTTTGCTCCCCCCTCCACCTGACTCACCCTTGCTTTCCTGGCAGGATCACTGAGAAACAACCAGGTCTCCATGGCAACATGAAGACAGTTGGAAAAAAAACGGCAGCTAAATGCAGCTGCCCCTCATTTAATATCGACTCTGCTCTGGCGCTGACAGAACAGATAATGGGCAATAACACACCATTATGTTGTAGGAAAATGAAATGCTTCAGCAGAAGGCTGTCATGCTGGGGGATTTATTTGTTACTGTATCCTCACTGATTTCTCTTTATTTCCCTCCATTTATTTTTATTCCTTCTTTTCCATGGCAGAATTTTCTTTCTTCCTCATTTCTTTCCCATTATCCCCTCCTATAGTTTCTCTCTTTTTTTGTTTTTGTTTATTCTTTCATTTTACCTCCCCTTTTCCTTCCATCTCTGAATCACTTATGAGGATATAGGAAAGCATACATCTGTATATATAAAAGCCTAAGTGACCGTTATGACGGAATGACCAGAACAACTGGAATGACCGGTTGCTATGACATGCACTGATCACCAGGGGTCAGATGCTCAGTGCAGCAGCTGCCTCCAGCCCACAGGCCCGGATCGCCAATGGGGCTTGCTGGCCAACCTTATGGTCCCTCCCCCTGGCTGGCAGGCCCCAATCACCTTATCAGGGCCAGGCCTCCGGGCTGGGATGGGGAACCAGGGGCTGGGATGGGGAACCAGGGGTGGGTGGTGGCAGACATGGCCCCTTTCCCAGGGGAGCCAAGGGCCAGCTCCTTCCTTGGGGCTGGTGGCCAACCTCCCAGATACCTTCCCCGCCCCTTCCCCACACCAACAGGCTCCAATTGGTCTGCCGCCCACCCACCGTGGTGGCAGTTGGGCCCTCTCTCCAGCCGGTAGGCCCCAATCACCTGATCGAGGCCTGCTGGCCAACCTCTCAATCCCTCCCCCTGGCTAGCAGATCCTGATCACCCGATTGGGGCCAGGCCCTGGGATGGGATGGGGACCTGGGGGTGGGTGGTGGTGGAAGCAGACGGTGAAAGAAGGAGGGGGGGGGCAGGGAGACGGGGAACCTGATCGGCTCTGATTGCTGGACAGGCCTAGGAACCCCATCTGTGCATGAATTTCGTTCACTGGGCCTCTAGTATATAATAATACAATTATTTGCATAGTGACCTACAAGTGACAAAGAATTTCCAAATAAACTTTCTCTTTTTGTTTGGATGATGAAATGACTCTGTGAGATGCATAGGGCTTGGGTGCTGATATTTATTTTACAGATTTTAAAAAGCGCTCAGAGAAATTGAACAATTTGCCCCAGGTTGGGTAAGCAAGTGTCAGATCCCTCATTCCAACCCGGATTTCCCTAAACTGGTCCCTAAACTAGATTCATCCCTCTCTACTGTCACCAATTCCTACTCACTTTATCAGACCCAGAACAAGACCCAGGCTTTGGGACTTCAGAGGGAAGCTCTTTTGATCTTAACTTACATTAATAGCTTCTTGCAGATTCTGCCTGCCAATTGTCCTGGGTTGTTGATAAGATTGGGTTGTTTTGTTTTTACTTTTTAAACTTAATGCTTCGGTTTGCTCATTGTATTCCATTGTATTGTTGTGTAATCATGTAATCTTTGCACACAGCAAGGACATGGCACACAGCAAGGACTCTTTGACTTGACAGTGAGGACCTCTCAGTGGTTGGCAGCTTCCCTCTCTGCCATTGAGAACCAAGGGGCACCACTGCCAGACCTCGAGCCCTCCTCTAAGCTGTGGGTGCTTGTTTTTGGTTTGTTTAAAAATATTTTTTGATTGATTTGGGAGTGGGAGAAAGAGATAGAAACATCAATGATGAGAGAGAATAGTTGATCAGCTGCCTTCTTCACACTCCCTACTGGGGATTGAGCCCACAATCCAGGCACTTGCCCTGACTGAGAATCAAAGTGACCTCCTGGTTCATAGGTCAATCCTTAACCACTGAGCAATGCTGGCCGGGTGCTGTTGGTATTTTTAAAGATTTCTGTCTTAGTTCTTGGTTGCATCTCCATATAACTTTCATCTTCTCTTAAGATATTACTTAGTGGATTCTCTAATGCCCAGGAAGATATGGAGTAAAGTTCCTGAGTTCTTTTGGTCTCGGAAGGTTTACAGATGGAGCAAGAACGAACATTCTAATTGTTTTCATTTCTGGTAAAGGCTAATTAGAAAATAACTGAATGTCCAAAAATGTGTATGGACATCTAGAGGAGGTACAGTCTGAGTAACAGATACAGTGGCTTTTTAATCATAAGAAAGAATGAATGACTTGTGCTGATAAAAAGAACAGTGCTGTGTTTCACAGCAGGGGTTTTTAATATACAGTCACCCACCCCTTGAAACATACACAGAATTTTGTATGGACAAAGCAATAAGAGTACAGTGGTTCAAGCAGTTGGTTTTAGCCATACTGACTACTCGCCAGGTCTGTAACTTTGGAAAAGTAACACTCTCAAGGTTTTGGGTTTTTGAATGCATCTGTGACCAAAACAAGAATTGCTGTTCTGGTTCAAAGGTCAATACTCAAACACTGAGCCAGGCTACCCCAGCAAGAATTGCTGTTCTGTATTATTCCTCTCCTGTTTGTGATGTTTTCTTTATTTTTGGAATTCCTGCACACTGAAACTCTTCCCATGGGTTCTGTTCTCTGGTGGGCATACCGGATTTTAGCTGTGGCAAAATGCTATCCTGGTGGTCAAGGAAGCTAAAGAAATCAGGCTGCAAAAATTATTTCACTAGGTTCTCACCATAATCCTATAGAGTAGATGAGGCAATTACTAGTAGATCCTTTGTTGTAAGTAAGGAGAATGAAGGGCTCAAAGAGATAAACAGGTGTTGATTTTATCTCCAAATTAAACCTCAGATCTACCCACACCATTGTCACTATCCAATTCTACACCACCATCATCTGTTGCCTGGATGACTGTAAAAGCCTAGCAACAGTCTCCCTGCTTGACTCTTAGTGCCTCCCATGGATTATTCACGTTAACAGCCCAAGTGCTCTTTTAAAAAATATGAGTCCTACCATGCCACTGTAAGTTTAAAAAACTTTCATGATTCATGCATTATTTAGAACAGCTGTGGGCAAACTACGGCCCGCGGGCCAGATCCGGCCCGTTTGAAATGAATAAAACTAAAAAGAAAAAAAAAAGACCGTACCCTTTTATGTAATGATGTTTACTTTGAATTTATATTAGTTCACACAAACACTCCATCCATGCTTTTGTTCCGGCCCTCCGGTCCAGTTTAAGAACCCATTGTGGCCCTCGAGTCAAAAAGTTTGCCCACCCCTTATTTAGAATGAAGTCCACATTCCGTGACAAGGTTTGCAAAGCCCAGTATGACCTAGTGCTTGACCACCTCTGCAGCCTCATCCCACACAGTTCTCCCCTCACTCCTGATCCACTGGCCCCATTTGCCTTCAGACTCTTCAAGCTCTTTTCTGCCCTTGCTGGTCTCCCTCTCCCCATCATCCCAATGGCTGACTTGTGCTCATTGGTAAGGTTCAGGTTTTAATCCTGCTTCCTTAAGAGTACTTCTCTAATCCTTCCCACATTTTTCTTCTATCATACCACTCTGATCTTTCTTTAAATTCAATTTTTTAAAATATATTTTTATTGATTTTAGAGAGGAAGGGGGAGAGAGAGATAGAAATATCAATGATGAAAGAGATTCACGGATTGGCTGCTACTGGGGATAGAGCCTGCAACCCGGGCATGTGCCCTCCCTAAGAATAGAACTATGACCTTCTGCTTCATAGGTCAACACTCAACCACTGAACCACACTGGCTGGGCTTAATTTAACTGTTAATTATAGTCTACATTTAATATTATTTTGCATTAGTTTCAGGTATATGCCACCTTGATCTTGTCTTCACAGAAGTCACCACAATTCCTACTTATGTCCACCTGTGGGCCCCTTTGTTGAGGGCCACCTCCCTCACAAGACTGAAAGCTTGATGAGATAAGTTTCATAGCAACATTGTTTACCAGAAAATATTCAGCACAGAGCTCATTGACTGCTTCAGAGCTGGATTGCTATAAATGTTTGTTAAATAAAAAATGAGGGCATCATAGGCTGGAGAAGACACAGACGGACAAGGATGGAGTGAGACAGTGCCACTCTACTTCTAAAATAATTCCCAGTTCTCTTTGTTCTTACTTAAACCACAGCCGAGGGTTCCTGGAAGAGCATGTAACCTGGCACATAGTAGGAGCATAATATATGTCTGAATATATGAATTAATGTGTGATGAAAGAATGAATGGATTCTCACATGATTACAAATTCCACTGCTGTGCTCTCTGTGCATTTATGATGTTAGACTATGTGGTGCTATGTCACTGTCTCATTGCACTGTTAGCCTCCCTGTTTTCAGTAGGTTGGATGTCCTCCACACCCACCCACCCACCCACTGCTGCACTTGAACCCAAATTGCCTCTGGCCTATCATTTCCCCTTTCTCCTTCTATTGGAGAAGTTGGTTCTGAGTGAGGAAGCAGCTTGGGTAAAAAACAAAAGCCCTGATATTTTTTCCCCCCCTGAAGAATACCATCAGGACGAAGCCTGTGATTAATACACATAATTGAAACAAATGGCAGCTAACTGCAGAAAACAATCTCCCAGCTGTCAGAGGAAGGAAATTGCTGACAGCCGGTCCCCATTGAGTGGCTACTGAAAGAGGAGGTGGTAGGAGAAAATCCACATCGCCATCCTGCATCACTCCAGGGCTGCTGTTTGGGCCCTGCGGGTTCTGTCTACTGTGTGAGCTTCACCATGAAATTGTAGTGTCATCAGCTTGGGGGACTGGGGCGTGGAGCTGGGCTTTCTATATCTGTGGCTAGCTGGGCCGGAGGCTCTGTGCTACACAATGGACATTTAGAATCCTTATGTTCCAGACAGCATTACAGCAAACCCAGGTTGAATCTCCTTGTAAGGATATAAGATGCTTCCTGATCTATTTCAGACTTCTTTCATTCTGTCCTTGCTCATCCATCCTATGTCAGTGGGATGGGGAGCATGGTGGTAAGGAAGCATATCTGGGTTCTTAGTCTGAGGCTGCTTTGTGGATCCTGAGCAGACCTTTCACCTTCCTGGGCCTCATTCTGCTCAGTCTATAACATGAGATGTCAGAGCAGAAGATCACAGTCCTCTCAGTTCTACAGGTCTGTTTGAAAATATATATATATATATATATATATATATATATATATATATATATATATATATATATATATATATTTATTTATTTATAAATTTTAAATATATGTAATATTCTATCTATCATCTATTTATTATCTATCTACATCTATCTATCTATCTATCTATCTATCTATCTATCTATCTATCTATCTATCATTTCCTACAGCCCTTTTTGTCATTCTACTGTTTGGCAGTTAGCACCCAGAAAGGTGTATGGCTCTGTGTTAGTGGTAACAGGATCTAGTTTCTGGTGAGGACTTGACTCACACATATATCAGAAGACATGACCAGCTCGGGGCTCTCAGTGCATATAGATGTCCTAGGCCACCACACCAGAGCTGTCCATATACTTTTGCTTTGATTTTGGCAAAAATAAAACATCTCAGAAACCAGACAAGCAAAAAGCAAAGTGCTATGGTATTTGATGAAGCTCTTTCTTCTGGGTCTTTAGCGGGAGAATTTTGCCACATGACACATCTTCAGCCAGCTCACCTATATCATTATCCATAAAACCAGACTATGAGCTCAGAACTCAGGCCTGAAGGTCCTGGGAGTCAGCTGAAGTACAGTGTCAGCTCACCAGCATTGGAATTAAATGCACTGCAGCCACAGTCCCTCTGGAAAACTGTGGTGCTGTGAATGCTGACTCTGAGCTTCAGGGCCTAGGAAACAGTTGGGCGAGAATGTTCTCCCCAAAGAACTAACCTTGGTGAGCTTCCTGCACATTCTCTGTACTGTTTTATCATCTCATTTTATTCTCAAACAATGGAAGAAGTAATGTTCTCTTCTTCTTATGAATGAGAAAACTGAGGATCAGGGGAAACTTCCTATCTAATAAAAGAGAAAAATGGTAATTGGCGTACGACGATACCGTTTTCATTGGCTAATCAGGGCTATATGCAAATTAACTGCCAACTAAGATTGGCAGTTAACTGCCAACAAGATGGCGGTTAATTTGCATATGTAGGCACAATGCAGGAAGGCGAAAGGGAAAGCAGGAAGAAGCCCCCTGCCACTGACAGTGATCGGAAACCCAGGGGGGAGCTAAGACCTGGGGGGCAGGGCAAAGGCGGCCCTGGGGCCGCCTTTGCCCTGCCCCCCAGCCATGATCAGAGAATCAGGCACCTTTGCCGCCATGGCCAGTGATAGCAGGAAGTAGGGGTGGAGCCAGCGATGGGAGCTGGGCACAGTCGAAGCTGGCAGTCCCAGGAGCTAGGGGTCCCTTGCCTGGGCCTAAAGCAAAGCCCATGATCGCGGGGATGCTGCAGCTGCAGGTCCCTGCTGCCCGGGCCGGACGCCTAGGCCAGAGGCGTTAGGCCTGGGCAGGGGCGGAGCCTGCAACCGTGGGGAGCTGGGGGTCCCCTGCCCAGGCCTGACACCTCTGCCGGAGGCCTCAGGCCTGGTCAAGGGGCCGATTCGGTGATTGGTGATCGGAGGGTGATGAGGGTCAACTCCTCTGGCCGAGGCATCAGGCCTGGGCGGGGGGCTGAGCCAGGGACTGGGGGATTATGATGGTCCCCTTGCCCAGGCCTGAAGCCTGGGTCAGAGGCGTCAGGCTTGGGCGGGGGGTGGAGCAAGCGATCAGAGGGAGATGGGGGTCCCCTGCCCAGGCATGATTCCTGGGCCAGGGGCCTCAGGCCTGGGCGGGGGCCAGAGCCAGTGATCAGGGGGAGATGGGGGTCCCCTGTCCAAGCCTGACACCTCTGGCGGAGGCGTCAGGCCTGGGAAAGGGGCCGATCAGGCGATCGGAGGGTGATGGCGGTCTATGCCTCTGGCCGAGGCATCAGGCCTGGGCTGGGGGCAGAACCAGTGATGGGGGAAATGAGGGTCCCCTGCCCAGGCCTGATGCCTCTGTCAGAGGCGTCAGTCCTGGGCAAGGGGCCGATCCTGCGATTGGAGGGTGATGGGGGTCAACGCCTGAGGGCTCCCAGTATGTGAGAGGGGGCAGGCCGGGCAGAGGGACACTCCCCCCCCACACACCCACCCAGTGCACGAATTTCGTGCACCAGGCCCCTAGTTTATAATATAATAGAATTAAATTATGTAATCTTATATCAAATTAATCTTACATGTATATTATATATTATTTTTCATAATGTATATGTATCTATAATAAATGCTTTTGTTCAAGGTTATCCTGTTAGTTGCAGGTATCAGTAGCAACATTTTAAAATGGCTTGGTTGCCAGGGAAGAAAAAGCAATTACTTTGTCCAAGTAGAAGGGGACTTCTGTAGGGATTTAACAAGGAAAATAACATTAGAACTTCAGGAAGTTTGCTTCTCTCTCTGCCCTCTGATTATTCCTGTGACTTCATATCTAACTCCCTTACGCAGTGGCTATGTTCTACCAGTCAGTTTTGGAACCTTACACAATTGACCTTCAAACCCATTACTGTTGTAACTAAGATAATCTCCTTGAGGAATTCGTTTCCACACTCAGAAGCCAGAAGTCTTGTCCTGCCATTGTCATTTTCTGCAGAGCTCCTCCTCTACCTCAGTTGAGAATCATAAGATGTTAGAGAGATCAAAAGCTCATCTTGTCACCATTCCTTTTTCATATGGAAGGCCCTGCTCCTAAAACGATATTTTGAATTTTCCATTTATTCTCCCTACTATGGTCTGGATGTTGTGTGTGTGTCCTTTCTCTGATGAGGCCTCAATCCCTGATGTGATGATATTTGGAGGTTGGGCTTTTGGGAGGGATTAGGGTTAAGTAGAGTCATGAGGAGGGAGCTTCCATAGAGGATTCATACTTTTATAAAAAGAGGAATAGAGAGACCAGAGGGCTCTGCCTCTCCATCATGTGAGGATACAAGAAGAAGGCTGCCATCAGCACACCAGGAAGAGGGCCCTTCCCAGACTCCAGATAATCTGTCGGCACCTTGATGTTAGATGATCTGGCCTCCAGCACATTGAGAAACAAATGTCTGTCATTTGAGCCCCCCAGTCTTTGGTATTGGAATACAGCAGCCCAAGCTGACTAAAGTACTTGCCTTGTAAAGGCTAGGAGCTCTTTTACAGGCATGGGGTTTCTTGTTTTTATTGCCTTGGGAATCAGCTCCAAGTCTGTTTACTAATGGTGGGACCTGAAGAAAGGAGGATAATAGTGCATTTGAAATAATTCCAACTTTGGGACACTTTTTTTTTTTTATCATTTTAGGCAAATGCAGATAGAATATTTACTGAGGTATTGTCCTGGCCCTGTACATAATGTGCAGCTAGCACAGTCCTGAGCTGCATGCCGATAATGTACTAGGCAGCTAGAAAAATAACCTGCTTGAACTGCTTCTGATATATTCCCCCTCCCTCTTGTGTCTTTGTTCACAGTAAACACATCAATATAGAACAGCTAGCAAATGAACACTTCTTTATCAGAGGTACATGTGGGTTCTGGTGGACGCCAACACATCTCAGAGCAGCAGATAAGGCAGAAGAGGAAATCACTGATAAGGCAGGCACACCCTCTAAGGAGAAGTGTGTGTTGGTGTTTGGAATCAGAGTATGGGGGAAGATGAAAAGACTTAGTTTAGGGTGGTGGAAATGACATTGAAAGTAAAAGGAAGATGATGATGATGATGATATCATGGAGCGCTCACTGTATGCCAGGATCTGCTCTAAATGCTTTCTTTATGTGTATTATTTCATAAACCTCACTACAATCCCAGGTGAGACCTGTTATTATGTTACTAAATCCAATTTTTAGGTGAGGAAACTGAGGCTTAGAGAGTTTAAATAACTTCCCAAGTTCACAGAGGTTAAATGTTAAGAGCTTTTCTCAAACACCCGAGGAGATGCCAAACAAAGTATCCCCATCAATTTGGGAGGGATTGTGATGCTGGAGGTTCCAGTGTTTCTCTCAACTTTGTAAGGAACTATCAGTATTTTTCAGGAATGTTTAACCCCTTTGAGTTGTAAGCTGTTGGGGTAAGGAAGAACACGAGCTGAGATGAAGATTGAATCCTAGTCAAGTTTAGTAGGTCCAGAACTAGAAAGGCAGAGAATTAGCAACGCTTGGAGCATGAGGAGATATCTTTTGGAGCACTATTTGCTTTTGCATGTGCCGCCTGTTATATGAAGCTCTTAGAGAAAGTTCTTTCTGTTTTACAGATGAGAAGTATGAAGAAATAAGACATTTAGCAGTTTCCTCTCCTCAATAAGACATTGGTGTGGACTTCACTAACTACATTTTTCCTTATTTAGTCCCATTCAGCTAAAATTTACCTTTGCATAGTGTGGGTTGGGGGGAAGGAGGGTTTATAAAACAAAAAAGAGAAAATGGTTACTCTGTACTATGGGGTCAAGTCAGGAAATCAGTACCAATCCCCACCACTTCAGGGTAATTGTTTGTATTCAAATAACAAATGCACTGATTACAAAGGAATATCCATTTTGTAAATTGCTTGCAAGATTCTCTTATATCCTTGGAGGGACTAAATCAGCATTTCCTTCTAAAAATATTTGTTAATTTTTAATCCAATCATACCCATCTTTCTTCCAATTAGGATAAATTAGTGAGATTTTATTCTATTAAATTATATGTAAGCACTGTTGTCCTTGTTTGAATAATTAGCTTTCACTGCAGTGCCCTCTGTTTGGGTTGATGCATTTCCTCATTTGCATCTATTATTTGGTATAGCTTTTAAAAGCTGCCACTTTCAAGCAGGATGGACTGATGTCTCTGAAATGAATTTGGGTATTTGGACACTTGTGACAGTGGGGTTGGCAGATTTAAGTGGGGGGTGTAGACTTACAATCTATTAGTTCTAAAACATTGATTCTCTGAGATGAGACTTGTGATTGGCAATAAAGGAATTTATTTCTGTAATTAAAAGCAGAGGGGTGGAAGGCAATGAAGCTGGATTGGTGCCCTGTGGTCCTGCTGAATGAGTGGTTACTTGGAAATCTGAGCCACCCTGTAGATCGTGGGTTGGACAGTCTTTTGGGTAGCATCCACTGCCTTCATTCCTTACCCAGCACAAGACTCAGGCATGACTTAAGATGTTAAACTAACATTTCAGAATGGCAATGGTGGAAATACTGTAAGGATTCCTTGGTATATCTCATGTCACATTCTGCAGACCTTTTGTTCTGTGATGATTTTTGGAGTTGAGCACTTTATTATATAAAGTTCAGTCCATTTATCTTGTGATCCTGCAGAACACTTTCGCTATGGCCAGTGGATGTACAGGTGGGGTCTGCGAATCCCTCAGCATTTTCTCTCTTCCTTTTGGTCCCATAAAGAAATCTTGAGCTTTGGAAAGGGATCCTAGGAACACAAAACTATCTTGCCCTGACTTCCACACTCTCTTACAGCTTATAACCAACACTGCTTCTTAAAGTGGCATCTTATCCTGGTACCAACAGGGCACCCCTTTAAGTGTGAGGTGGTTTGGACACAGAGTTGGGGTTAGCAAGTGCTTACCCTCCTCCTGCAAGGCCGAGGGGTGGCAAGATTTGTGGGAGAAATGTTCTGGACCTCGTATTTCTCAGCCTTTTCATGTGTTCATTTAGTAAACTTTGCAGGGCAGGAACTTTGTCTTAGAAATGGTTATGCTTTTGCAGTAAGTTCCTTTGATGTAACTGGAAAGGCTTATTTTGTTTTAAGATTTAAAGTGTAATTTTTCATAGGCTACTAATAGTAAGTGGTATCATTTATTATTTACTAATGATCCCAGCACAATACTAAAGGCTTTTCATACATTATGTCATTGAGTCTCCACAACAAGCTTGTGACTTACACATTATTATATTTTTCTAATTTTTAGATGAGTAAACTGAGGTTAAGTAATTTGCTGAAAAGTCAGATGACATCTAAGAAAAGATGGGATTCTGACTCCAAAGCTTGAGCAGTTGGGCAGTTTCAGCCCTGCCTTGCTCTATGTACTCTGTGAATGCTATGTGTTCTGTTGCTCCTAGCCTACAGCACTCAGAGGTCAGGGGCACTAGTGGTTCTGTTCTCTGGAATTCTTCAGTAGCCTTGGTTATTAACATTTCCTCTTTCCAGCAGAGAGGAAGAGTTTAAATGCATGGCCATTTTCTTAAGAAAGGCTTTGTCTAACATGTGAAAATTCTTTTTGTCCACCAACACCTGACAACTCTCAAGCTGACTTGTTTGCTGACATGTTTTAGGCCCCTCTCTTCATGCGGAGAAAATAAAGGGCTGGCCACAGTCTCTCCCATTTTCTACATTGCACATGTGCCCCACATCATGAAGCTAGGGAAATAATAAGGACAGAGTGGAAAGGAGATTATACGGCTGGGCACCCAATGGACACATAAGGAATTGTTTATTATTGTGCCCCCTTCTTGGCTTGCAGCCCGGTATAGATTTTCTCTTGGCTGTGGTTGAGAGCTGACACCTGCATACTTGTTTCATATATGTCGCTGAGTAGTCAAAATGCTTTCTCTACCTCCATTGGAGGCAGGGCAAGCATGATGCAGAGTCAGAAGTGGTAGTTGCTAGGAGATGTGATTTGGGGGACTTCAAGGAGTTCTCCCAACCCCCCAAAATTGTCCTTCTGATGCCTGAAATTTCAGTTATGGCTTGATTCCATTGGATTGAACAATGTCTCCTTCTTAAAATCTTCTCATGTGAGGGGAGGTAACTATTATGTTCATAACATAATATGATCTTTGATGCACCCAAAAGGGCATTAATCTAAGTGAGATGCTGAACAGCACTATGCTTTGTCAAGGGAGGTTAGGGTTGTTTATGTGTGTGTGTGTGTGTGTGTGTGTGTGTGTGTGTGTGTGTGTGTGTGTGTGTGTTTTAACTTAGCTTGTGATGATGATGTCCAGAGATGCCTATGTCCCATGCCAAAGGGAGGTTACTGTCAACCTCCTTGAACTCTCCAGGGAGGCAAGCACTTTTTGGAATAAGCCTGGATTGCCTGCTTCTGGGAAGGACTTGGACAAAGAAGGCTCTACACACAGGAGCTGAAGGGAGCTTTTCTCACATAAAGACTGGTGGGACACAGGAAGTAAAGGAGAAATGATGCTTGACCACTAGCCATAGCTTTAGAACTCCCCTGGCCTGGATCCCTAGGAGGCTAAGGTAGACTTGGGTATTCAGATGCCTTATCAAGTAATTCATGTCACTCCACCTGTGCCTGAGGTTTGAGGTTGCCTGGTGAGGCTGTGCAGGGCAGGGGTAAAGAGTGAAGGCTTTGGGGCCAGCCAAATTGGCTGTGAGCCCTTATCAACTGAGCCACCATGGACAGATTACAAAGCCTCAATCCTCATGTCTATATAATAGACACTGTTACAGCACTTGTCTGTCAAAGTTGAGATAGTTCCATGAGATGGTCCAGGCAAGGAGGTAAGCATGATGCTCAGCATGTGGCTGAGAACGGGTTGCTACCATCTTATTAAACAGGATAGCCCTATGGCCAGTGAAAAGCATCCTATAATGGAACAAATCATTTGGAGCAACTGAATCTAGGGGACCTCTTAGGTCCCTGGGAAGTGGACCTTGACCCTCAGCAACACTCAGCCTTTCACAAATTCACCTCCCTTTATATAGATGGTTAGATGACAAGTTCTAACACAACTGTGTAGCTCTCATTCGTGGGGGGACTGAGTCCCAGCTTTATCTGAAAAAGCACCCTTGTCTGTGAGGCTCATGTCAGATTCAAAATGGATGAGGACATTAAACATGTCTTTCACAGATCTGCAGAAAACAGTCATCATGGGCTCACTTATTTTTCCTCTAAAAATAAGTCCTTTTCCTTTAGACTCGTTTTTGTTTTTGTGTGTTTTGTTTTGTTTACAATTTTATTGCAACATAATGAGAATGCTCTGACCTCTCTGTGGATGGGTGTTTATAGGGCTCCCCAAATATAGTCTGTGTCATCATCAGATAAAAGTTACTCATGTATTTCAGATAAGCTGGGAAAGGGATGCAGTTTGCAAAGCAGAAATGACAAAGGGATGTGTTGATTGGGTCTTCAGAAGTTTTTCCCTGCCTACAGGGGGCCTTGAGGAGTGGGTCTGAGGCCATTGCCAGGTGATTGACTCACCTGTGTTATTGTGACAAAGAGCTTCTCTTTCAGAGAGCACCTGTGATCCAGGCATCTTGACCACTTGGAATGCCTGTCAGGGCTCTGAAGAGTGGAGAGGCATTTTATATTACAAGCTATTGCATGACACAGCTTCTTCTTTCCTTATCCTTTTTATTTTCTCTCACCAGCATGGCTCTCAGATTTATTATCAGCCTTCTGAAGCCTCTTCAGCCATCAGGAAGAGAAATAAAGAGGATTGGGGGAATCCAATCTTCTTGTGCTTGGCCATCTTCACTGACTTGGTTTCTCTTCGTTTCCCCTCCTTTGTATTTCTTTTAAAAATATCTTTGTTGCTTCTCTGCATCAGGTCAGAATTTATTTTTCCCTCCTCCCTCTTCTTTTACTGATTTTAATTGTTTTGGTGCTTTTGTTTTCCCCTGGACTTGAGTGCAGTGGAAAAGGTCAGCTGTCAGAGAGGGCTGGGAACCTCTGATAAGCCTCAGTATATTGCACTGGAGTAACTAAGCAGCACTCCCTCCCTGAAGTCAGTCTCCACTGCTGCAGGGGGAAGAGAAAAAGAAGCTCAGGGAGTAGAAAAGGGAACCCACTTCAAGAGAGTGGCTCAGCCATGCGAGCACTGAACAGTCAATATACTACTCACCTGCGGAGCCCCTCTCCATGGGCAGATCCTACCCAGGGCCAGCTCTGGTGACTCTAGGACATTGATATACATGTGCATCTGATCAGACACACTTGCAGGGAGCCTTGGAGAAATGTTGAAACTGGGCAGTAGGCTTTCGGCATTCTGGAGATTAAATTTCTGAAATCCCTTCAGTTATGGGGTTCATGTGTCTACCTCATAGTTACTTTGCAACTAAATCATTTATGTAAAAGTCAGAAATTCCAGATTTTGGTCTTAACTCTATTGCTGATTCCTTTGGACTAACAGTGAACTATGCCAGGCTTATAAAAAGAAGTACACAATGTGATTTTAAAAGTACCTTCCATTGCTAATAGCTAAAGTTCACCTTACCGACTCTATCTGCAAAATAGAAGTGAGGAGCACATCTCTCCTTGGACATGGATGTGAAAACAAGTTAATCCATTTTTCTCTAAGTGCCTTGACCTATAAACTCAAAATTAGAGTCCTTGGAACTCATCCTTCAAGAAGATTCATGATAGAATACTACAGAGCTTTTCAAGAAATGGTGGACATCCTTTGGAATGGGGAGAAAAGAGAAAAATTATATAGATAATAATACCACCGACTTGCATAATTCTTTACGTGTTTTCAAAGCCTGTTCACTCTTCCTAATCATCTGGTTTAAGGCTACTCTCTCAGCCTACCTTAGACAGATGACATGTTAAACTCTTATGGAATTCTTCTGTCTTCACTGTCAACCTACTACATGATTGGTGCTCTCAGTATATGTTTGCTGACTGGATGAATAAATGAATGAATAAGTGAGTAACTTAAAGGCTTCAATAACACATAGTCAACTGTGCATACCTGGCTCTCACTGGTGCCAAGCACAGTAATGGTTGGAGACAGGTTTTGGTAGATAATGTTGGCCATGTAGGGTGTGTCATCAGGTTTTATTGGTAGTTCTGTTGTCTTGCTGTAGCAAAGGGAACTAAAAGAACCAGCTTGAGAGAGTCATCCAAGAGGGTTGTTGTCCAGATTGGCAACCACAGAGCTCCTAGAAGATCACAGGGTAGGTTGCTTAGCTCCTGATCTCAGGGTAGTGCCTTTGATACAAAATCTAACTCTTAACTATCGTAGGATGAACAATGAGATTGAAGTTAGATCCACATCTCATCACATTCTAAATTCCTTCATTGTCAATTATTGTTATTCTAGTTAGATAGCCTTGAACTCTTAAATCTCAGCTTTCCCCTTTGACAACTACATACAATAATGCCTAACTAGGCTATTGTGAAGATTATATTAAATATTATCTGTATAATACTAAATCAGAGGTAAGGCCCTGACAGAAATGGTTTCTGGTATCATCATCATTATTATCACCACTACCATCACCCCCATCTCAGGGACTGGGGGCATTTCCAGTTATGTAAAACAGTGATAGTAATATGCCTACTCCCTAAAGTCATTTTAGGATTTGAAGTACAACATTTGAAAAGGGCCTTTTCACTGTTCCAGGCACATTAGTAGAGGAATAGTAAATACCAGCTCCTTTCTTTTATGTCTTCTTACTTTTCTGCTTCAGTTGAGGGCAGTGTGTATTATTGCTCTTTTATGAAGTGGCCCAGTATCTTTGAAGGATGCTCAAAAGCTGCAGCAGGCAGTGGCTTAGCTGGTTGAGGAGTGGGAAGGAGAAAGAAGAATGAACAGCACTCAGAGATGACAGACAGACCATTTCCTACCAAACCCGAGTATACCAGAGGCTCTGATTTCTGAAGCTATTGTCAAGTTTCTCCCTATTCCTGAAGTTATCCTAGTAGGTCCCGAAGGAACACTACTATTTGCGTAAATCATTCTGTACAACCTAATTAGCTCCTTATAATGCAGAAGACACTTATGATCTCAAATTCAAACAACTGGAAAGCAAAAGGTGTTTTATTCATGGTGGTGAACAGTGATAATTGGTGATGAGCTGGATAGCTCTGAGGTACCATGAATTCTCAAAGAGCCTTCTGAATCCTCAAAGGGAGTCAAGTTATTCTTAGGATGACTTTAAAGTTCATAAAAAGTAATATATCATAGGAATACATTACTTATATGGTTAATGTTATTTATCCTTCAAAAACCAGAATGTCAAGTTTGAAATGGCAAGAAATTCACAGCTAACAAAAGTATCCAATTAATTCAAGCCTGTTCTTTGCCAGTGACTTGAGTTGAGAGTTTTATTTAATTTGCTTAATTTTTTAAACCTTCTGACATGTGACCCAGGTAGAGAGACCTACCATCCTGGTTTTCCAGAGATTGTTCCTGCTTTAGCATGGGAAGTTCCTTGTTCTGGGAGAGTCTTAGTCCCGAGGAATTTGGATAGTTGGTTACACTCCTTGAAGCACCCTGCAAATCCCCTTTAAGGAAAATACAATGTTTTAGCCAAAACTTGACTGACAACACACAAAGATTCTCTAATTCAGTGGGTCTTCAAACTTAGACTTTGTTGACAAGTAAAATTTTTAAGAGAAGAGACGGAGCAAAATATATGTAGCCAACTCATAGCATCAAATTTCATCTTCATCATTTTATATAAACTAGGAAATTCCCAAGCCAAAAAAAGTAGAAAGGAGTGAATGAAAGTTTTATGTTCTCAGTATCTAGCGCAGTATGGGGCATAGAGAAGGTCACATATCTATATGTTGCATGGGTGTATAGGGCATAAATTGCTTTTACTAAAAGGCATATTGTAGTGTCCTTATTTTCCTAATTGAACCATGGCTTAGCAAAAACTATTGAGAGCATTGTTTGGGAACTAATGGTTGAAGCCAAGTGTGTGGACTACAGGGTTTTTTGGTAGACATTTTCATTGTAAATGATGATGATGGCATTCTGATGTCTACCTCAGTAAGAGGTTCATTTTAGTGGGTATAGTCAGTCTTTCATGATATAATCACCCCCTGGAGAGAGATAAGACTAAGTTTCTGGGCCTTTAAATCAGAGAATGAGATTCAGCCAACTTCCTTAGAGACTTCAACGGCCACCATCTGGAAATCCATCTTTGCTGATATCTATGTGAATAGATTTCATCACATCTGGCAGGAATTAGCCAGCCATCCTTGTTTTCTTAAGTTTTGGGCAGTGGTTTTGTATGCCCTAAGCCTCCTTACTTTCTTTTGTTCTGATTCATTCACCTATAAATTGTGGTAAGAAACCTTGACCAGTTGATGATAAGTACAAATATTACAGCTTCTCTAAGTCTAGGATTTCCCATGCAACCTTTTCAAACCATAGTTGGTATTCCAAATCATTTATTATTTTATCATAACCCATTAATAAACAATTTCACTGATAAATCTTACTTATCATTTGTTTTATTGACATCATAGGAACTGTAAGTATGCATCATAAAGGGCTATCCAAGCTACAAAATGGAACCCATTTGACTCTATTTCAGAGAGTCTTACAATCTCAGTTTTGTGTGCTCTTTTAAATAATAAATCAACTTTTCCCCTATGCAAGATCTGAGCACATTTCTTACTTTAGCTTCTGGTGCCATAATATCCAGAGTCCAGCTGTTTGACCCTGGAGCTTCTGTGAGCTTGCTGGGGTGAGGCAACATCTGTAAATGATTTGAAAATCATTCTGACTTAGAAGGAGGATTGCCATTTTAGATTCAATGCATCAAAAGTAGATTTCCTTATTTATTCTCTCATAGTTAAGTACTTTAAAAAGCATTTATATATTTCCAGAATTGCAAATGTACAGAATTTCTACAAGTTTTTCTATCACTCTTTATATATTTATATCCCGAAGTATATGGTTTATACATCTAAATGTTTGCTGAAAATCTAGCCTTGTTGGGCAGATAGAGGTTCCCATAAAAGCTGCAAAAGGGTGCTTTACGAAATTAGATAATGTGCCCAGCCAGAATAACTCAATGGTTGAGCATCAACCTATGAACCAGAAGGTTACGGTTTGATTCCAGGTCAGGGCACACACCTGGGTTGTGGGCTTGATCCCCAGTGGGTGGTGTGCAGGAGGTAGCCAATCAATGATTCTCTCTCATAACTGATATTTCTATCTCTCTCCCTTTCTCTTCCTCTCTGAAATTAATCAAAGATACATTTAAAAAATTAGATACTGTATTTGCAAGTGGTTTAGAAAATGTGACATAACATACTATGCAAATGTGGGTTTCTTTTCTTTATTTTTTTCTATTTTTAGGAAACGAAAGAACTTGTATGCTTATATGCATAATCCATGGACACAGACAATAGGGTGGTGAAGGCCTGGGGTGGGTGGTGGGGATGGGTTAGAGGAGGTCAATTGGGGGAAAAGAGGTCAACCTCTATCTGCCCAACAAGGCTAGATTTTCAGCAAATTTTGTAAAGCACCCTTTTGCAGCTTTTATGGGAACCTCTATCTGCCCAACAAGGTTAGATTTTCAGCAAACATTTAGATGTATAAACCACATACTTCGGGATATATTATATATATAATATTTTCAAGAATAAAGATTTTAAAAAAATAAAATATAATAAAAAGAAATGAATAGCTCATCTCCCATAGAAATTATATTGGCGGAAGTCATCTCAGAAGTCATCCGATCCTCAATAGGAGGCAGCATGATGTATTGGAAAGCATATATTACTTGGAGGTTGACCTTGGTTTATATTTGGATCTGCTTCATTTAAACTAAGGTACTGTACAAGTATGTCATCCCTTCTGAAACTCAGTTTTATCATCTGTAAAGTGGGACTAGTAAAACTTTATTTCACAGGGATTTTGAGAGTTAAATAAGAAGCATACCAAGTATTTGAATAAAAAATTTCTCCTTTCAGATGACATCTGAATACACAGATGCGTTATCTCTGTTAATACATTGGTTCTAGTGGTAAGTGTTTAGATCTCTTAACTTAAATCACCTACACAAGTCTTGGTTAACTCGTGTCAAACACTATGTATATAGTGCTTGGTATATTCAGGTTCTCTGTATAAAAACGTCTGGAGCATAATTCAGATTCAGAAAGTGTTAATGTCCTGTTACACTATGGCAAAAACAAAGTTTACCTGTAGAAAAAATTCTAATAGTCTGAGATACATAAGTGATGAAAATGAAATAAACACTTTATTCTAGTTTTATGGGCACTATTAGTGCTATAATTGAATTTGCAATCACTAACAGTTTTCTCCTTTATTTAGACTTCTTAAACCAGATCACTGATTTTTAAGTCAGTCTCAATTTTAAAGAACTCTTCCCTTCACACTCACTTTCAATCTCACCCACTCATATGTTTACCTTCTTTCATCTAATTACTTTAGACCCTGGACATTATCAGTCCCTTTTTGAGAGCTCCGGGATGGGATAGTTTTAACTTTTATCATTATCAGTCCCCATCTCCTCACTGCCACATTTATTTCCTTGGGAGGAAAAGGACACGGGCATCTAGTTGTCAAAGAAGCCATGGCCAAGGTTCCTCAGTTTGTGTCTCTGGACAGGGTTTTAATCACCTAGGCTCTAGTTCTCAGCACTGAAAGCTTTAAGAGTACTGCTGAAATGGTAGATTAGCCACATTTAACAAAACAGAAAGTTTTCATTGTGTCAAAAAAAGCCTTATTGATCTTGTAAAGGCATTGACTCCAAGGCCTTTTAACAAGCCATTCTGTCTAGACTTACAGGCTAGATCCCTCAGTGCTAACAAAGGAGGAACTGGGCTGTCTCCTGCTGGGGGAGGCCAAAAGGAGGGGCACAAATTCAGGTTTCTCAGTGGGGATTTCCTTAAAGACCTAGGTAGATTTTATTCTGCTGTGGAGGAAAAGGGTTGGCAGGCTTGTGGAGATGTACTGTGACCCACCCCAGACTCCAGCCTTGTTTGGCTCTCAGCATTTGCTATGGAGCTATCACATACACGGCAACTCATGAAGGTGTCTCCTCTATTGCTCAGCTTCCATTATCATCTCTTCCCTTTGCCCTGAGGAAGCCAGGCTGAACTTTGTGATGCCCAGTCCCTGAGCTGTGGGTGTCTAGGAGTAGGGAAAGCAGCCAGTGAGCAGGAGGACTTTAGAGTCACTGTGATCAATTCAACTGCATTTCACTTCAATTCCATAAGTTTTTATTTAACACATTTTGGGGTACATGGGAAATTTTGAAAAGGTATGAAAATTGCTGCTCAAAGCATATGGTTGAGGAGTTGACATCGATTCCTCAATCATATATAAAATAACCTGAGAATCATTCAAGACGATTAGGCACTTATCAGAATGATTTATAGAGATAACTTTTGAAAAGTATAGACTATATTCAAATGTGAAAAGTCTATACCCTATAATAGAGGGTATTATAAACAATGGTTTAACTATCACCCAGATTGAACAAATTTTACTATTTTTGCTTTATAGCCTTGTATAAAGACTTAGTTTTATAAATACCTCCCTCGTTCCATTTCTTCTCTTCCTTCCCAGAAGTAAGAGCTACCTGAAATTGTTGGGTAGATTTTCTCTATATGTTTTTCAATTCTTGTTACATATGACTAGAGCTGTAATATATAATGATTACTGGTCACTGTGTGTGTGTATAAATTAGTGAGGGTAAAGTTTATTGCCCACCCACAGTTTATACTCACTATTTTCTATATATTTTGGACTGAATGAAGGAAATATTAGGTAAAAATCTGTAACACTTTAATTTCCCTGTTTGTCACCTAAATGAAGCATGGTGGTGGCTAGACCTCCTTTCCTCTCAGCACCAGAAATCATATGAGCTCCTAACATATCTATAGGAGGTTCCACATAACACCAAATAGTTTTGTTCTCTCTGGATGCCTACAGATGGGTAGTTTCACCAATAAGATAATTCAGATAAAGACTTACTGAGGCAGGAGGTAGATTAGATTATCCTCCATGGTATTTTCTGATGTTAATGGTCATAATTTGTTATGGAGGATTCTTCTTTTCGTCTTGGACAAAAGAGTGATTTTACAGATGTAAATATTATAAGAGTGCAATTGGGTTTAAAAATTCATATTTATTACTTCTAAATATCTAAATAGCTGTGTGAGTTTTCTGGAATTCTGTGACCCTTTCATGACTTTTATATTCCCTTCTGAACAGTATCTGTGAGTACAGTGAGCATCTACATTAGGTATCAGTTAGGGTCAGTATATGTGCCACTGTTAAAAAAAACACACAACATTTCAGATAATCTGGTTCCTGCTCTAGAATTGCTGGGATATTTTCAATATTATTAATTTTGTGTCTATCAAAATTATCATCCTCTATCTGCCCCTTCCCACCTCTGTGTACCTAGTAATTTGTTCTCACCAAGTCTGTAGAATACAGTCTCACAATGAGGCATTTGGTACTCTAGTATAATTGCCTTACTTATTGTATAACTTGATAAAAGGAGCAGTATAAGAAAATGTACATTATTCTTTTTGAAATGGGTCAAAGGTGGAAGAATATGTAGGTTTGTGTATATGTGCATTTTCTGTATTTTTTTTAAATTAAAAAATGTCAAAACACAAATCTAAAACTTATCTCCAGGAAGGTGATCCTAGTTAAATTCCTCACCATGCTAGTGACCCATATGCTAGTGTAACTTCAAGAAATGTGTATTAGTAAACACTGTGGTACAGAGATGATTTTATTAAATTGATATAATCAATATATTTACTCATGTAGTTCTAGATGTGTCATTTGTATACTAATCAGAGTGAAAGCGCTCCAAGGACTGGCTGTCTGAAGTGACAGCCATAGCATTCTGAATCACTTGAAGAACAGACACAAGAGTCAGATTGGTGGTCAGGTCTCAGGATCCAAACATCAGTTCCGTTGCTGGTAGAGCTGGATCAGATAATATGGCTTTCATTTGCTGTCAAATTTGGCTTCCTTGTAATTTTCCTCCTGACATAAATTCAGCCATAGGCAGAACTAGAAAACCACCACATGCCTCTTCTGCCAAGGCAGAGCTTACTCTTAAAGGTTTTACTACATGGGGGAGCCTACAAGAGAACTCACTATCCTTGTAGCAAGGGAAGATCTGAAGGAGAGAGGAAGGCAGGGTACACGGGAATAGAAAGCACCTAATTAAGAAAAGTGGACCCCTGGTCTCAGATTCTTACTATATCCCCAAGCAGATGAGTCATTTCTCCTCTCATTGGAGATATTAAATGAGAAAAAGAGGTGGAAATGTTACTCCAAAACTATTGCCTCTGGAGAGTGGGCATGGTTGGGGGGTGTTCTCATGGAGTCATGGGGATAGGGAAATGGGGTTCCCTCTATAAGATAGAGTGCATTGTGTGTGTTTAATGCTTGTTTGGTTGACTGATCCACAATTATAATGAGAAGCCGGTAGTGAAAGAAACAATTATGTGACTCATATGGATCTGGTGGTTAAGAAAAAATAAAATTGATAGCATATCACATAAATTATTATAAGCGGGCAGGCAGGCATATGCAGCACTATTACCTCAGGTCCTGGTTTTTCAGTAATATGTATTCTGCCTTGGAAATGTCTTCTGGTTCCTTTTTCACATCTCTAGGCATTTGTCTGTCTACTGAACCCCTGATACAACACGAATATAATTGTGTCCCTCATGAGTTGAAGTTCTCCTCTGCTGTTTCCTCTGTCCCAGTGCCTCAAGAACATGGCCTATGAGTCCCCAGTCTGCATCTTGAGCCTGCACTCATGCCCTTTACTCTAGCCACATTGAACTGCTCACCATCCCTGAACACCCCATGATTTTCTAATGTCCACCCCAGTAAATATGCTATTTCTTCTAACTAAAAATTCATTCCTCCTTTGTGTGGTGAACTCATACTTCAAGATACAATTTAAGCTTGACCTCTGGTATGGAGCCTTCTCTAACACCAGGGTCAGTTACTTTTTTCTTCTGTGTGCCTATATCACTTATTAAACATTCACTACACTGAGTTGTAATTACTTGTTTATGTGTACATTCTCAACCACAACAACAATAGCAGATAACGTGTCTGTGGCAGAGAACAGGGCCATGAACTTCTGATTCATGTCTCACAGCAACTCTATGAAATATGCTCTATGGTTATTCCTATTTTTTAGATAAGGCAACTAAGGGTTAGAGAAGTTAAATAATAAGCTCAAGTTCCATTAGGTGAATTCCAGAGCTAGCTGTCAAATTCAGGTCTGTTCAATTCAAAGCTTTTCTCATTGCATTCCATGTCATCAAGTGTGCCGTCCCACTACACTCGGAGCTTCAGATGGGTGTCCTGTGAGTCCACATCAGAGTCTGGCACTTAGTAGGCCTTCATGATTTTTTTTGGGTAACTTTACAGTTTCTCTTCTTCAGTAATGTGTAGGCTAATTATTCCTATTTGACAAGGTTGTTGTAAGCTTAAATGCATTCAGCACTGCACACATCACCTGGTGCACAGTGGCACCTGCACATACTTATTCCTTAAATGAATGACCAGAAAATTTAACGTTTATTGTAATGCAATTGAGAGCAATGCAGTCTTCAGGATGCCATTAGCTTTCTAGTGATTTCAGTGAAGCGTGATTTTCTAGGCCATTCTTTTGTGGACTGAGGCAGCTTCTCTCACCAGGATCCTGGCTGTTTATTTTCCAAGTGACAACTTGATTTACTACTTTCCTTCTCATCACTTTCAAGAAGCATCTGCAGGCTAGTGAGTGACCCAGGCAGTGTGGAAAAGTCCATTTATTTCTCTGCTGCATCTTTCCTATGGAGAGGCTCTGAGGACCTTGGCTAGAAACGGCCTCAGGGGGTCAGATTTCCCAAGTGTTTTCTTTTGCAGCACAGGATCCCTCATAGGGACACAGTTTGCTATCTGCTGGTGTGCTCTGCTTTAAACATATCTGTGTGAGGGAATGTGGCAGGTAAAGGAGTTATTATGTCCTTGGGGAATAGCTCTGCAGTTTCATCTATCCAGGTGCTTTGTTCGACCCTAAAATACAGTGTTAGGGAGATGGGGCAGGAAGAACCAAGAGTGCAGTCACTTGTATAGTCTTTTTTACCTTTCTTACCCAATCAATGTGTTCCTCCCCAAATTCTAGCAGGTAATGTCATCAGGTGATGTACAGTAGAATTCATTTTAGTAAAATGATTCCTGCTTCTCCCTCATTTTTACAAATATGATCATCTCACAGCTCAGCAGCTAACTTAGGTGTCTGCCCACAGCTTTTAAGAGGCCCATAGAGGTGGGAGTTCTTGTTCCAGATGTTGGATTTTCAGCAGATTCTTATCATGGAAAGAAAACAGAACTGGGCAAGAACAAACTAATATTTGCTTTAGCTTGTTCCTTTGCCAGCCAACTACCACGTTGCTGGCTTAACTCAAAGCACTTTTCAGAATGGAGTGGACATACAGCCCCCTAACCCCAACCTGGAGTGAGCAGGACAATTGTGGAACTGTGGACTTCTGCTTTGTGTACCCCATGCTTGGGCTCAGTGCTTTCTTCATCATCATCAGGGCTTCTTTGTCTGGGAAACAGTGGCCAGAAGGATTGAGTGATACATCATCAGTTCACAACTTGAGAACCTGAAAGCTCTCATCGCAGCTGCACTGGTGGAGGAGGGATAGTGCTTTTCCTGCTGAGTTCTGTGGATCAGAGGAAAGGAGTTGCCAAGCCAGTTCCAGGGCCCTTGGCCACTGCTTTCTCTGGATGAGAGGGTGGCAGCAGCCCATTTAATTTTGTGCCTCATTGACTCCAGGGTGGGCCGGGCCAGGACAGGATGGCCAGCCAGGGTTATCTTTGTGTCAGTGCAGACTAAAGTACCATGCTACTGTGTGGAGGCCAATTGAAGGACAAAGGACTCAAAGATGAGGGCAGTGTTGCCAAGGTCTCAGAGGTGAGTCCTCTGGAAGCTGGCTCCCATTCCCTTTTGGGGGCACAGCAGGTGTTCTGCTAGGGCCAGTGGGACAGCCCCAGAGGCCTAAGCATTTTAATAGGCTCTTCCAAGTGGCACCTAAACATTCCATTACTAAGGCTCTCTGATGGAGGTGGGGAGTATGATCCTCTCAGTATGACTCAGCCCATTCCCTGATTCCCTGCTTAGGCTTCTGCTGCCTGGGTGGGCTCTGACCTCTTGTCAGTGTTTCTCCTCTTGACACAATGAACTTTATACAGTTCCAGGACACCATATATAGGGGCCTACGCACCTACTCCTGAGGATTTGTGTTCCTCTCATGGTGGTGGTGGGACTAAGAATCAAGGAATGAGGATTAGAGGGCTGAGGTTTGGAACTGGCCAAAGTGTTTCCTACTGCCTTGTATAAATTATATAAACTCTGTGTGCCTCCACTTCCTTACATTGACATCATCATAGCAAAGTGACCTCACAGAGTATTGAGAGAACACAAATCATGATTAAGGAAGCATTTGGGCAGAAGATTTGACTTTGAGTGGTGGGCACACTGTTGCAATATACAGATCTTGTAACATATAAATCCACACAAGAAACCTTTATGTTCATATTAACCAATGTCACTCCAATTAATTTAATAAAAAAATAAAGCATTTGGAAGTATATGATATTTTAAAGGTGAATGTATGTTTGCAAGTGGACCTGAGATCCTTCTTTACCCATTCTAATGTGTTTGTTTTTGTATCTAACTAGGGGCCTGGTGCACAAAATTTGTGCACGGTGGGGAGGGGCAGTCCTCTCAGCCCAGCCTGCACCCTCTCTAATCTGGGTCCCCTCGGGGAATGCCTGACTGCCAGTTTAGGCTCAATCCCTGGGATCAGGCCTAAACTGGCAGTTGGACATCCCTCTCACAATCCTGGACCACTGGCTCCTAATCGTTCACCTGCCTGCCTGCCTGGTCACCCCTAACTGCCCGCCCCTGCCAGCCTGGTTGCGCCTAACTGCGTCCCACTGCCAGCCTGGGTGCCCCCAACTGCCCCCCTCTGCCAACCTGGTTGCCCCTCACTGCCCGCCCCCCCCCCCCCCGCCAGCCCAATTGCTCCTAACTGACCCCCCTGCTGGCCTGGTTGCCAACAACTGCACCCTCTCCCCCCTCCCCCCCCTGGCCTGGTCACCCCTCATAGCCCTCCCACCAGCCTGGTCACCCCATACAGCCTGCTATTCAGTCATTTGGTCATCCCTCACTAACCCCCCTGCTGGACTGGTTGCCCCACACAGCCTGCTTATTCAGTCATTTAGTCATCCCTCACTAATCCCCCTGCTGGCCTGGTCATAGGCAGCCATCTTGTGGAGGCATGAGGGTTATTTTGCATATTACCTCTTTATTATATAGGATGCTGTGTCCTTGTCTTTTAACACATTGCACACCAGTAGTTTTATTGCTAGCTTTACCCAGTGGCCAGATAAGTTTCTATTGAACGAGTACAAAAAACATTTTACAAAGCATCATACTTTAAAACGATATTTAGCTTCTAAGAACATGTAATAAATAACTTCAAAATGCAATGGGTATTTAATTTTAAGGCATGCCTTTAACATTTATGTAAAACACTGTGTAATATGAAAACACGAGAATGCTTGTGATCCACCCGCAATGAGTTAATTTTGACCTCTGGCCCTTAGTTGTCCATGGTTGCATTGGGATCTTACTATCCAAACTTTGGCTTCCTCCTATGGTCTTTGGTTTGCCTGTATCTCTGCCTCTCGGTTCCTTAGGTTGTCTCTCCTAGGACTCCTTTTCTTCTATTTTTGCCCAGTGAAAGACAAACCTCACTTGGGAACTGTATCACCACCCAGGTCAAACCAGCCCCTGTCAACCCCAGGAAAAGTAGTTCAAATGTTTTCTCATATGTTAACTGTCCTGGAATAAGCAGGATAATTGTGGAACTGTGGACTTCTGCTTTGTGTACACCATGTCTTGGGTTCAATGCTTTCTTTATCATCATCAGGGCTCTGTGCCTTCCATTTTCTCTTTTGTCCAGTTTATTATCAATGTGATCTTCTAAAAATACATATGGGACTTTCAATTTTCTCAGTAAATTTATGTAGTGTTTCCTCATATCCTTCAGAATAAAGTCCAGATTTTTTATCTTAAAGCCCAAGATAGCAACCTATCAGGAACCACAGGCCTGATGAAACAGTGATATGCATTTCTCCACAATTCTTAGATTGCATAGTGAAAAATCATTATAGGGAATATTTTAATCTGTTCTGGAATTTCTCAGAGAAAAAAAGTTATTATATAAATTACCAATTAGGTGTTTTTTTGCGGGGAAGAAAATGGAAAATAGAATTGAGTAAATGCTTGTTAATGCTATAGATACACTGAGTGGCCAGATTATTATGACCACCTGACGTTTGTAGGCAAATTAGTCATACACTGTATCGTATGGAATATGGAAGCCGAAGGCTTGTTCGAACACCTTTGCTGTCTGCAGTTACCAAGATAAAACGTTTCCGATTTGCACAGAAACACAAGGATTGGACAGTTGAGCATTGGAAAAGTCATGTGGTCTGATGAATCACATTTCCAGTTGCATTATGCAGATGGCAGAGTGAGAATTTGGCAGAAACAGCATGAAAACATGCACCCCACATGCATGAGTACAACCCTTCAAGCTGGTGGGGGCAATGTTATTGTTTGGGGCATGTTTTCCTGGCATGATTTGGGCCCTTTAATTCATATGGAACAACATCTGAATAGCACAACATACCTAAGTATCGTTGCTGATCAAGTTCATCCTATCATGTTGAGGGCGTATCCCAATGGAGGTGGCTTCTTCCAACAAGACAATGCACCATGCCATGGTGTTCATATTGTGCAGGAGTGTTTTCAAGAACATGAGGGAGACTTTATCTTGCTTAGGTGGCCCCCACAATCACCAGATCTCAATCCAATTGAGTCTTTGTGGGATGAAGTTAAAAGAACCATTAGGCAGCTGGTTCCACAATCATCAACTCTCACAGAACTGGACAGTAATGTTCATCAGGCATGGTGTCAGATTCCTCGCATCACCTTTCAACATCTTGTGGAGTCAATGCCAAGAAGACTTGCCACAGTATTGAAGGCAAAAGGTGGCCCAACGAAATACTGATGGGGTGGTCATAATAATCTGGCCACTCAGTGTGTAAACTAGTACTGGGATTAACAAGCCATTTGAAAGTTCAGGACTTTACATATCTTATACATCTGATTTCAAATTTTGAGTTATACATGCCTAGATTGCATCTAATGTTTAATCAATTGGATACTTACAAATAATGGGTAAATGGTTTGTTGTCATACAGAGTTGAGCTCTGCTTTTCATGCAGTGAGAATAATATTTTATTTTAGCACTTATGCAATTGATTACAAATTTTGGAATGATGTAATTTAAATGGATCTAAACAGTCCATTAGCCACATCCATGCTTACCCTCTTGCCAAGCTGTAGTTTTATGCTAAGCTGTTGTGTACTGTGTTACATAATCCCCTGCATTCATTTTTCTACCTATTTAGCTCAGATGCATACAAGGTGACTGCATTGTCTCTTTAACCTCCTTCCCAGTGTAAACACCAAGTATAGAAACACAGATTTTGGGCAGTATTACATTTTTCTAATGGAGTGTTTAGAGAATTGAATGGGCTTAGAAATAATGGGTTTGCCACTGTTTGGTTTTATACCTTTTAGTTATGTTCACTGTCAGCTTAGTATGGTTTTCAAGGTGATAAGAAAGCAAGCGCTCTAACCTTAGCTACTGGAAGGAAATTAAGACAGATTGAGATTTTAGGAGAATAGGTCAGTTGTGAGAGTGTTCAAAGGAACAATTTCTTCAAGATCCTCACTCTTTCTTCTCCCACCAGGCCCCTTATTGGCTCTTTTAAAGAGTGGGTCATTAACTGCCAATGCCTCTCTTCCCCATATAAATCAGGACAGCATGCTATGAATTTAAAATGATATAATTTTGCTTATCTAGAATATGATTCAAAGAGTAGCTTTTAATTGCCTATTGTTTGTTGACAAGTGGAGGGAGGTGCCCGGGGTCTGGGGTGTCTTGATGGCCTCCTCCTGTACTAGAAAGAGGTAAACTAGGAAAATTTATAATTGAATGGAGAGATTGGGGAGGTTTAAACTGTTGCAGCAGTTTTTATTAGATACTTGCAAAAGAATGCACTCTGCTACCTTTGATTAATTTGCATTGAGATTTGCATAAATATATATGTTTTTTATATAGACCCTTTTCTCACATTGGTTTTATTTCTTGTTTATTACTTGTGACATTCTTTTCTCTAAAATGATGTCATTTTTCCTCAATGGCATTCCACACAAGACAAGTTCTTTTGTTTTAAACACACCCAGATTCCAGGAGAGGAAAGGACACATTTCTTTTGTTGAAAGAGTGTAATTTACATAGGGTGGGGTAAGTAGGTTTTTGGCTCCATGTAAGCAAGCTGTGGGACAGTTTGTAAGTCAGTACACAGTTTGAAGTAGCAACTAATTCAAGTAGAAAATAATTTTATGGTTGGGTCACAACATGAGGAACTGTATTTAAAGGGCCAGAAGGTTGAGAACCACTGCCTTGTAGCTCTAAAACTTATTTTTACAGACTCCCTGGTCTAATTATATGAAACATATTCAGTACCATGTAGCACATTAAATAATATCTCAGTGCCTTGCTGTTCTGTGTCAAGCCTTCCCCATTAAAGGGCACATGATTAATTTAAGGTTCTCTTTAAAGGCCTCCTTTCCTTGCTCATTTATATTTTCAGTAACTTAAATGTTTATAGAAAATCCCCATTAATATGCCACGTGTAGTGCCAAGGGCAGGAATAGTGGTTGGCTCTGTGCACATTTGTGTCTGTAGGAAGAGAGCATAGAGAGCATAGTGGTGATGACTTCATTTGATTTACCACCTTCTACTCTGTGAGAGTCACTCTAGGGCTACTGAACAAGGGCTTGTCCAGCTGCATTTTAACAGAGCCATTTCTTCAGAAATGAGAGGAGAGATTGTGACAATAGACAAAGTACTTAGGGCATTGGTTAGATCTATTTCAAACATACCAATAGTGTCAAATTTCTACTCTACAAAATTTGGGGGCCATTTTGGTAAAATACATCAGGCATAGGTTTTGTGTTGAGTAGTAGTAGCTCCTTATAGTATACTAGAAGCCCCATTCACGAAGATTCATGCAAAAATGGGCCTTCCTTCCACTGGCTGCTGGCACCACCTTTGCTCCAGCCTGGAGCCGCCTTTCTGCCTTCATTCCAGCCCGGAGCCACCTTTCCACCTTCCCACACTGCCCGGAGGCCTGGAGAGGCTGGGGCAGTGCAGAACATCGCTGGCTGCCTGTGTATGCAAATTAACCTGTCATCTTTGGTGGGCTAATTTGCATACTCACTCCTGATTGGCTGTTGGGCATTGAAAAGGTACAGTCAATTTGCATCTTTCTCTTTTATTAGTGTAGATGTGTAAGTTTATAAGTGGACAGATCCCTTTTGCTTATACCAGTGTGTGTGTGTGCAAACAGAAATATGCAGGTAGACACATGTCACAGTGGCCACCATGAACATACAGGACAAACTTCATCTCTTCTTTAACTCTCCGGAGTATGAAGTTGAGGTTCATGTTTTAATGTTATCATGATACTATGATCAATTTAATAGTATGTAGTGGGTGGTCATTTATCCACATTATAAGAGTGACTGACTCCTTTATAGCTCTTATCTCATGATGAGAAAATACTTATTTCATTTAAGTGACTGACCAAGGGCTGTGATGGTTGATAAGGATCTGAGTTGAGGTAGAATTGGCTTTGGTTGATAAGGCTGAAGTGTAATTCTAGAAGGGAAAATAGAATTCTCTCAACCTTATTTTGTGGCCCCCACTCTTTAAAGGGAAACTGTATTGTTGCTCATTTCTTCTCATTAATGAGGTGCTTTGGTAGCTTTAAACAAACCCTGATAGGAAGCTTGCCACTCTAAGTGAGGCTGTTGGGCAGGGTAGGAGGACAAATTGAAGTCTACATGTGGTGTGTTGAAATTATACATCAAAGCAACAAATCCTATAAAATAAAAGCCTAATATGCTAAGTGTATGGTCATCTGGTTAGCTGTTCAAACAATCAAAACGTAATATGCTAATGATATGCTAAGGCCATTTAACCGCTTCCTATGATGTGCACTGATCAGGGGGCAGATAGTCAACTGGTTGACCAGTTGCTATGACATGTACTGACCACTAGGGGGAAGATACTCCGACCAGTAGGTAAGCTTGCTGTTGGGGTCCAGCCAATCAGAACTGAGCGAGATGGGCTGGACACTCCCTGGAGCCCTCCCACTGTCCTTCCCCTGCTGGCCAACCTCGCATCCCTCCCCGGCCCTGATTGTGCACCGGTGGGCTCTGCTGGCCTACACCCTCTTGCAATCCAGGACTTCTCGGAGGATGTTGGAGAGCGGGTTTCAGCCCCATCCCACAGGCCAGGCCAAGGGACCCCACTGGTGCATGAGTTCATGCACCATGCATATAGTGATTAAATAAAATACGAGGTGTACCAGTTAATAATGCTTATTTTTTCCAACAGATCAAGTTACACATATGTTGCTATAGATGCAATTTGATGTGTATGTTATTTTGTTGTATTGACAGCAAGCTTCAAAACTTCATATGTCAAATTTGCTGAAGGTATTAACATCATATTTTTACAGTTAAAAATGTCGAATTTCATGACAAAAAAAGAGAGCATTTGTGGAAGTTTTAATTTATTACTTTAAGAATAGTGCTGCTGAATACTTTGGAAAGCTTATGGTGGACATGCTCCATGTCAAGATACTTGTGAACACTGATTTAAATAAATTCTTTAAAAGTGATGTTTTCGATGTGAAAGACAAAGAACGTCCAGATCAACCAAAAAAAAATTGAAGACCAACAATTACAAGCATTATTGGATGAAGATGCATGTCAAACTCAAAAACAATTTTCAGGAAGATTAAGTCTTGCTCAGCAAACAATTTCCAATCATTTACAAGCAATGGGAAAGATTTTAAAGGAAGGAAAATGGGTGCCACATCAACTGAACGAAAGACAAATGAAAAACTGAAAAGTCATCAGTAAAATGTTGCTTCAATGGCACGAAAGAAAGTCATTTTTGCATTGAATTGTGACTGGCAATGAAAAGTGGATTTATTTTGAGAATCCCAAACACACAAAATCATGAGTTGATCTACGTCAACCGTCAACATTGACTGCAAAGTCAAATCACTTCGGAAAGAAAACAATGCTCTGCGTTTGGTGGGATCAGGAAGACAATGCTCTGCGTCTGATGGTGTAGTATGAGCTTCTAAAACCAGGTGAAACTGTTAATACTGATTGCTACTGACAACAAATAATCAATTTGAACCATGCTTTGATCACGAAATGACCAGAATGTTCTAGAAGACACGGCAATGTAATTTTGCTTCATGATAATGCATCATCACACACTTCAAAACCAGTTGTTAAAGATACGTTAAAAGATATACAAAAAAGTGAAAAATTTGGTCTCTGCATGGTTTGTTTCAAAACAAGAAAAGTTCTATTGGTACGATATCTAAAGATGGAGGAAAACTGTAGGTAGTGATGGACATTATTTTGAATAAAGCACTTTTGATGTTTCTTTTGAAATTATCATGTTTTCTTTGATTACAAAATCTGCATTATTAACTGGTACACCTAGTATACTTCCATCCTCTTACCTTGAAAAATGTACCTTTGAAACTACCTTCATAAGCCAGGTTCACATTTTAGAAGTTTTGGATTCCTCGGAGTTCTGTACTGAGAAATGCTAGCACAGGGAGAACCAGCCCTTCTGGTCCTCAGCCTGTGTCCTGTTCCCATTTCTTCCCACCTTTGGCTCCATCCTATATCACAATAGGTCTGGTATTAATGTACATTGATGCCCCAGCTTATGTGGCCAAACTCTGTGAAAGCCTTATAAATAGTCCCCCATGACTGCCCTCAGAACTTGAGGTATCCACATTGACAACATGATTTTCCATCAGACAATAGATCCAGGGGAGAGGCCTACACAAGCCCAGGAAAGAGACTTGGGGCTTTGGAGTAGGGAATTACAGGATCCCAGTGTCTGGAATATGGTCTTGAAGGAGAGTATGGCTCCAGTGGAATTCCATCTTGGCCTTGTGGACTCCTAGTCCTATGGGGAGAGATGGTCTGACAGGGCCATTTTAAACAGGAGACCCCTAGAGCAGAGGTCTCTTGGAGTCTAAGGGCGATATTACTGTCTTGTCATAGCATATTACCAAATTTCATTCTGTTCCCTTTTCCTCATCTGCTTGATCACCTTCTCAGGTACAACCTCCTATTTAACAACCCAGTCATGTTCCACTGGGCTGAGGACTCTACCATGAAAACTAATGTTAAGTGGGTTATTGATGGATCCGAATCAGAGCCAAATCTTTCAGGCTATTTGATTTTTAGTTTTTGGTCAATGAAAGTTACCTAGAGCTAAAAAACCCTTTGTCAAAACTGTTAATTATACATTCTAAACCAGCTCGTGTCTCCAAGCATTTAAAAGCTATCATTGAAACAAAAGTGATGTAAACCTTACTTTATTATTTTGCATGGAAATTTCCCTTTAGTTTTTTTCTGACAGAATTTGAAGGAAAGGCAGCCAGCTATCCTGCACTGGTGTGCTGGCTTCCACCCTTGAATACAGAACTTCTCTGCACTTTCCTTCTCTCCTGGTTTTTCTGGTACTTAGATATAAGTCTTCTGGGAAGAGTTGGAGGGAGCATAGTATTGGGGTCAGCCATAGAGGGGGTGTCCTCTTAGGTATTTTTAGAAATCTATCCGACTCATGCCAGTCAATATTTGATTGACTGCTTTCCTCCTTTCCTTCCTGCAGCTCGAGAGGAGAATGTGGCCACTTTCCGAGGCTCAGAGTACCTGTGCTACGACCTGTCTCAGAACCCGATCCAGAGCAGCAGTGATGAAATCACCCTCTCCTTTAAGACCTGGCAGCGGAACGGGCTCATCCTGCACACGGGAAAGTCGGCTGATTATGTCAACCTGGCTCTGAAGGATGGAGCGGTCTCCTTGGTCATTAACCTGGGGTCTGGGGCCTTCGAGGCCATCGTGGAGCCAGTGAATGGAAAATTCAATGACAACGCCTGGCATGATGTCAAAGTGACACGCAACCTCCGGCAGGTAATGCTGAGGGGAGAGAGTGCCTGGAGGCTCCTCTTAGGTAGTCAGGGAGGAAGTGTGTGAAACAGGTGATAGATGAAATGGAGAGGGGTATAGAGATAGGTTTGCATCTATGAAAGTCTAACTTTCTCCCAGTTTTTGCAATTTCACAAGGAAAATTATTAAAATGTGCTTCTTCCCGTACTTTAATTCTCCATTTGTTCCTCTTATTTAAGAAAAAATTCAATTGTGTAGATAATACAACTTATAAGTACTTTCATTACTTTTTTTCCTGCATTCCTTTTAATCATTTTCTTAATTACACATTTGAATCTCATTATATTACTGTTAAATTCAATTAGAAACAGCATTGTTTTTGCAGTGTGGTAGGTTTTCCTCATTCTTTCAATCTATGTTTTTCTTTTTAATTAAGTTAGTCATTGCCATGCTGCCGTACTTTTAATTCCCTCTAGAAAAAGTCTTCCTTTTTCTCTTCCTTTTCATTTACCACCCCTCACCCAATTTGATTTTTGCAGTTGTGATGTTAACCTCTAGCCTTGGAATGAATTAGCTGGAACCTTTCTGAATTCCTCTGTTTCTCTGTTCCTTGGTGCGATGGTCCTACTTTATTGCCCATGTCTCTACCTCCAAGACTCTTCAATTGATTTGGAGGCCTGGAAGGTGGAAGGACCCAAATAAAAAAGTCAACTTTGGAGCAGCCTTTCCTGGTTCTCTCCGTGCTTGGGAAGTCCCATCGCTTGCCGATGCTAAGCAGGCAACTCCGTCAGGTGACGACACTCTCTGAGAGCCTCAGCCCAGTGAAATCGGTTTAATTTCATAACCAATAACAACCATGATAACACCTAACCAGCCCACTTCAGTTCAAAAAAGCTTTTCCTGTAAAAGTGGATATCTGTGCTGAGACTGTCTTTTCCAGGTTGTTAGTTTCACTTGGTTTTTCTTCTGGTGAAGTTGTCATTCAACCCAGTTGGACAGCATCCATCCTCTCTTAATCAGAAAACATTATGCAAATTTCTGGAAAGTGCTTATCAAATTTTCTTCTGCGATATGATTGATGTTATGCCTTCTAATGTAAACATGAAAGCAGAAGACCTGACAGGTGTTTGCATGTTTTTTGTTTGATAAAAGTGTAACTTCTTAATAATGCTAAATAAACGGAGAAGGCTCACACACGTTGGAAACACAAAATATACGAAACACCAATTTCCATATTGAAGAATGTCAAGAAAGCCACCTGGTTGGGAGATTCTACTCTCTCTGTGGTGAAATTGCCAAAAAAACCCACAAGGCTTAGATTCCCCAGTCATCTTAATGCACATGGATTGAACTTTTTTTTTAAATCCTCACCTGAGGATATATTTATTGATTTTAGAGCAGTGGTTCTTAACCTTCCTAATGCCATGACCCTTTAATACAGTTCCTCATGTTGTGGTGACCCCCACCATAAAATTATTTTCTTTGCTACTTCATAACTATAATTTTGCTACTGTTATGGGTCTTAATGTAAATATCTGATATGCAGGATGTATTCTCATTGTTACAAATTGAACATAATTAAAGCATAGTGATTAATCACAAAAACAATATGTAATTATGTATGTGTTTTCCAATGGCCTTAGGCGACCCCTGTGAAAGGGTCGTTCGACCCCCAAAGGGGTCATGACCCACAGGTTGAGAACTGCTGTTTTAGAGAGATGAAGGTAGAAAGAGAGAGAAATCAATGTGTGAGAGAAACATCAATCAGTTGCCTCCCTTTCACACCGTCACTGGGGATGAAACCCATAACCTAGGTATGTGCCCTGACCAGGAATTGAACCAGAAACCTTTTGGTGCATGGGATGGTGCTCCAACCAACTAAGCCTCTTGGCCAGGGCTGGATTAAACATTTTTGAATTACTGTTCTATGTTTTTGTTTTTTTTTCTCCAAGGCCAAAGAATCCTATTGCTGATGTTTTTTTTTGTCATCCCCATCTATACTTGCTCAAAAGAGACCTCAACTGTCAAGAGTACCCAAGTCAAATGTCTATTTGCTAACGTATAAGGGCTTGACATATTTGAGTTGCAGACTCTAGACCAGTGGTCGGCAAACTGAGGCTTGGCAAACTGCGGCTCACGAGCCACATGCGGTTCTTTGGCCCCTTGAGTGTGGCTCTTCCACAAAATACCGACTTCTGGGGCACGAAGTTTCAATCTCACTGTAAATGTGCACCCACACATGGTATTTTATGGTATTTTGTGGAAGAGCCACACTCAAGGGCCCAAAGAGCCGCATGTGGCTCACGAGCCGCAGTTTGCCGACCAGGGCTCTAGACCAAGTGAAATATGACCTTTTGCTAGTTTTGACTGGGGGGGGGGGGTCACTGTAACACCCTTGAGACATTAATCAGTGGAGGGAAAACTTTTCATGTAGTGGGTAGCATATTTGGGTTGTGGTTCTACCAACCAATCTATTTCTCTAACTCTCTCCTACCCCGCAGAATACCTTGCCATTCTAGTGATTCCAATTAGCCAGAGAAAGACTCATTTTTATTTATACTAAAAACACTTCCAAAAGAGAATTGGGCCCCAATTCAGTCCTTTATACTGAGAGGGGGATAAACCAAACTGTAATTCAGATATTTGTTTTTCTGTTTAATCAGCAAGCAGGGGGTTTCTTTTCTAAGTTCTAAGACACAACTCCACTCTGTGCCCTTGGACAAGCCATTTAACCTTTCCACACCACCGTTTCTGTTTGTGAAATGGTGATTACAGTCCTCCCCAGTCATGTGTGGAGGCTCAATATGCAAAGTACCATATGTTCCAGAAGGATTATGAGCTCATCTGTGGTCTGGGTGCTAGGCTCGCTGTGACATGCACAAGATTTACAGGCCGAGTGCTCTGTCAGGAAGGTGACTGTGTATGTCACCAAGCATGCAGCTAAACAGAACTCTCAGTTTTAGAGGAGGCTACAGAGGCCCTAGAGCAGCTGTGGGCAAACTACAGCCCGCGGGCCAGATCCGGCCCGTTCGAAATGAATAAAACTAAAAAAAAAAGACCGTGCCCTTTTATGTAATGATGTTTACTTTGGAGTTATATTAGTTCACACAAACACTCCATCCATGCTTTTGTTCCGGCCCTCCGGTCCAGTTTAAGAACCCATTGTGGCCCTTGAGTCAGAAAGTTTGCCCACCCCTGCCCTAGAGCTTTGGGGGATTTTGGCAAAGGGAGTATGAACCTCATAGAGAAAGTGCACCAATGATTGGATCTCACTGACTTTTTTTTGCATCCAGATGCAATTTATTGAAAGAGGGAAATCTCAGAGGAGTGGAGTTGATTTTGTAAATGCAATCCTTTCAGCACTGAATCATATAATAATAGTATTTTTCCTACTAAAAATACATTTATAACATATTTTTGAGTTCTTTGGGATACATTTGTAGGGGTGGGAAGCCCCTGTCTATTTCAATGAAACTGTAAAATTGCTTCATAAATATTTAATAACAAGCTTATGGCAGTTTCATATACTTTTTGGTAAGATTGAATGTCTTCTGTGACCAAAATTTATTTGAGGAAAGCTTACTTAGAGTTCATTACCAAATGGAGCAGAACTTTCCCTATTTCTTCCTTCATGGTCATCTCCTCATGGCTCTGCCTTTGAGCCAAGTCAGGGCCATGGCCAGGTACTTTATTGGGGGTTCTGATTAAAGGAAGGAGATGGGAAAACCCATTCTAAACCATAACTGGGATTAAGGACCATGGTAGTCAGGTATTTCTGTGCGATTTTTTGGTTTTGCTTTGTGTTTTGGGTTCACGACCTTGTCTGAGTCCATGGTCATGGCTATCACATGAATTGACTTACCTCTATATGCCACTCTTGCCAAACCACAAACACAAAACTGGGGTTACCAGTCTTTCAGCCTTCCAGACTCCCAGCTCAGGGTGTGTTGGCAATTTAGCATTTGAAAACAGAAAAGGGGAGACTAATCACAGGGCCTCTGTTCTCCTGTTTAACCGAGTCCTCTTTGCTATCCACACAAGAACTTGCTTAAAATGCTTAATAACGTGAAAAGCATTCTTAAAGAGGAATGGGGAATGATTCCAATAGGAAGCATTCTGGAAAAGTAAGCAAACAAACAAAAAACTTCATTGGGGAATAGAGAAGACTCCAACTATTTTGATGAATTCTAACCACATAGTTATTCCAAACTGAGAGGAAAAGAAAGAGGAGAATGTTCCCCTCCTACTGCACAAATCTATACAAAATCAGCTGGTTCACAGATCTTTACATTACCTACAGAATACTAGAGTAAGGTACATAAAGTAGCTTTCCTATGCTAGATATGACTGGTAAACATTTTAAGTTCTTTTCATTCTAAGAGAAAGTCATGATTGTCTATGCATGTAGTCAGGGTCAGATGTGAAAATAAAATCCCCAACTTATTGTTATTTCTGCTCTATATATCTACATGTGGAATGATAAACTTTGGTGTCTTTGGGGACAGGTGGAATGTGTATTGCTAGAGGGTGGGAAGGAAAATGGGGTGGTGATCTTTCAGAAGAGCCCTTGGAAAGTAAGTATGATGCTGATTCTAACTGCGGTGAGGTCTGATCTGAGGCATTTGGAAGAAGTGGGGAGTTAAACATGACTGCAACTCCTTTCCTGGCTATGCCCAGGGTGCCAGGTTTTCCACAGAGTCCTGGTCTCATTGTCTTCCCCACTCTCTTTTTCTGTGTTGGGTGCCTTTTTTTTTTGAAAAACTAACACAAGATCATTCATGCAATGTGCCATTTTACTAACCGACTAATGTACTAACACCCTAACGACTCATCTTTGTTTTTTAGTTTTTTTAATTAACAATCGTTCTGTTCACAATTTTTAATTTCCTCTCTTCCCCCTTTTCCGCAAAGCACTCAGGCATCGGACACGCTATGGTAAACAAACTACATTGTCTGGTAGATATCATTCTTATTGTCTCTTTTTTTGGGTTTGCCGTGTGTTGCCCTCTTTTCCTCCCCCAACCCCTCTTTAATCCTCTTTAGACTTGTTTCTTCTCTTTTAAAATTTTTGTTGAATTAAATGCAAGTTTTTCCTTTCTCTTAAAAAAATAAATAAAGGAAGAGGATGTATCTGTCCTGCAAATGATACTTGGAAGAGTTTGGTTGGAATGGTTTCTCCAGTTAGTAATTTTCCCTCCCCCAAAAAATTTTTATAAGGAAAGTTTCTCCATTTAGCTAAATTTGTTTTGTTTTCTTATTTTGCAACTTTGAAGCCACAGACTAGAGACAACAAGATTTATGTTAAGGACTTTCCTAATCTCTGTGTCTTGCTATCCCTCACTCTTTCTCCTTTCTTTTACTATCCTCATTCCTTAACCCCTGCTTTCTCTCCCTAGTGTGTGGCCACGGCTGCCACGAGTGATCTGGGGAGGAAATTGCTCTGCTTCCTGTGTTCTTCTTTTCCCTTCTTTCACCTTACTCCCCACCATGGCCCAAGGGATCTCCACCAATTATGTTCTCTGTCCACACTCTGCATGGCATGCTTCTGTCTCGTGAGCTTCCCCATTGGCATCAGAATTTGTCCCATCATTTTCCTCCTCATTACTAACAACCTATCAAATTATCCACCAAATACACTTTCTTCTCTGTCTCTCCTTTTTTTTTGTCTCCACTTTTTTATTTTACTCTCATCCTTCATATATTTTGGGGTTGGGTTTGGACTTTTTCTTTTCTTTTTTTTTTTTTTTTTTAGTGAGGGAGGTGGTAGGCAGGGGAAAGATGACCCTTTAGTTTTGAGTGTTTTTTTTTTTTTTCACATCCATCTTGTGTTTCCGTTGGTGCAGTGCATGTGATGGTGAAGTGGATTCTGATTCTTTCCTTTAGTTCTCCTCACCCTTTCCCTCTTCCATTCCCTTTTTCTTCTGCCTTCTCTCTTGGCTCCAGATAATTTTTGCATGAGTGTGTCAGTGTATGGCGTGTGCACGCTCTGAGGTCCTGTCTCTTCTCTCTGCCCTCTGCTCCTTTCATGGATGTTGGGTGTATGGGTGCTCTTTCTTCCCTATGGGCATTATTATTATTGTTTTGGTTATTATGCATCATCATTCATGTATTTTTGTTAGAGTTGCTTCTTTGGTTGGGTCATTTCTTCTCTTGGTGGTGGTTGGCAACGGAGGGAGGGCAGGGGTTGGCATCCTGGGGATGTCCATGGCATGTACTAGTATCATCCATGACACATCACCATTGAGACCTTTCTTCTTCCCTCCCAGGATGCATGTTTGTCAGTGTGGTATGAGTTCAAAAAGAAACAAATAAAAGAGAAAAGAAAAAGAAAAGAAAAAAGGAAAATAATCATCAATAACCAAAGACCAACCCCCTAACAAACCCATCGTCAAATGTCTCCTTTGCTGTTTTTCAGTACCACCATAATTAACAATCATTAAAAATTAAAACATCATTTTAACAATGAACTGAGACAAGTGGCGTCATCTGAGGACAGTTCCATTTTCTAGCCTGGCTGAGTAAAGAGTGCAATGAGTAGAGCAAATTGCTCAGCTTGGCAGTTCCGACACACTCTCCTAGGAGTCTGCAGGGGAATGCTGCAGGCGTGGGCCACAGGGAAGGCAGACCAGAAAATGGAACTTGGCTGCACATCCCAAAATAAAACCAAATTAGAAAGAATACCTCACCAAAATCTTAATGAAAGTGAAGCCACTGGTGGGGGAAGCCATCAGATTTTGATAGGACTATAAGGTCATTGTTGGGATTTTGTTTTTGCCCCTATATCCTTCCACCAGGTGACAATCTCTGTGGACGGCATCCTTACCACGACAGGCTACACTCAAGAGGACTACACCATGCTGGGCTCCGATGACTTCTTCTATGTGGGAGGAAGCCCAAGTACCGCTGACTTGCCAGGCTCACCCGTCAGCAACAACTTCATGGGCTGCCTTAAAGAGGTAAAGTTCAAACACTCTTTTTAATGCACTGACTGTTCAGTGACTGGCTCTGTAGGTGGTAGCAGAAGAGACCTTGGACTTGAAGTACAGCCCTTGGTTTTGGTCAGAGCTTAAGTTGTTTGCATGACCTTGGGTTCACCACTAAAGTGCTCTGTGTTGTTTTGACATTTAACTAATGGGGGACCTTATTTCTCAGGTAGCTGTGCTTTATAAATAAAATAAAATAACACAAGTGAAAGGACTTTGAAATCATTAGGAACTAGTTTACTAATGAAATCATTAGTAAAGTTTGATGTTGTACTTTTGACGTGGCACCTAGGGAAAGCTCTGAGAGTGGCCAATTTGTGGTTGTGTGTCTTGTCTAAAACATTTGTATTATTTTACCTTGTCCAAACTTGGTGTTCCCAAGAGCCTCATTATTTGAGATGAGAGAAAATTCACAGAATGTAACATTAAGGCCCAAACGGCTTGCTTTTCCTTTTTGTTTTTTTCTTTCTTTCCCTGGACATTGCCATTACTCATTTATGCTATTGTAGCTGAAGTGTTGAGACCTCTTTCTGAGAGCAAAGGAACATCAGTCAAATGTATGTTCAATCACTAAGGTCAATTGTTGAGGCAAAAAAGAATCAGACTTGATTTGGTAGAATTCTTCCAGAACACTGTGTCCTCAGAGCAGTCTACTGTACATTTTTGTTTAATCTAAGCTAAGCTTTATTGCCTAAGATATCTATATCATTTCCCTGGGAAAAGTTTTTGCAAAGCTAACAGTGTGCTTTCTTATAGATGAAGATCGCTATGACAGGTTATGACCCTCCTCTCAGGACACAGGTTTTATGCGTGTTATGGCTATTTGATATTTGTTGAATATCAGTCATACATGAGATGGCATTGCTCATGTACTCATCCACACCACTCAACTCTGAGCCAGGTACTGACAAGAGTTCTGCCTGTCATGCCTTATATAAAATAGGCACATAACAAGTATTTATTGAATTGATACATTTATCAGATACTCATTTGGTGCCCTTTTTGTTCTGTAACTAGTCTTTTTACAAGCCACGGTCTCTGTACTCAAAGCCTTTATAATCTATGAAGGGAGATGAGATTGGTAAATTAACAGTTATAGTTCAAAACACTGTGTGTTCAGCGCCACCTACTAAATGTTTTAACTGAGTAGAGGAAACAGAATCGTTTTAGGTGGGAATTTAAAAATTGATGTTTGAGCTGGGCATTGCTGCAATAAATGATGTTTGGCTTGAAAGGAAGGGGTAGGAAGGAGAAACTGGACAAAGGAGGAAAACATCCAATTACAGCTCTGTATTGTTCTTGGTCTGAAGGATAAATTACAGAAGGGAACCCAAAGAGTGTTTCCTCTTTCTGTTGTATGTTACCTAGACTTCTGTTAATTGCAGGGACTATACTGGTCATTCCTGATGGATTGTAGTAGACAGAATACTCCTTCCATGAGATTTACTCCCATTTGGATAGAATGAAGGTATAAACTACTCAGTGTCTAATGAACTTGGAAAGGCTCTTAAACACTGTTAATCACACTATATTGGAATTGCACTCTCATCAGAAATAGATAGGAACATTCTGTTACCACATATGTGGCACAGGAATGAATGAGGCATTGATTGCAGTGGAGAACTCATCCATTTTTGTAAGGAAACAGCCCTGAGCAGGAATTTCTCCTGGACAGCATCTAGGGGTGGTCTCTAACACCAGTCTTTCTGATTGTATTGAAACGGCTCTCAAGCACATATTTTGAGACAAAGGAGAAATTTTCCAAATTTTTCCATCAGAAAGGGTCCAACATTTTGAAACAACACTCATAAGAACTTGAAAGTTTCTTTAATGATTTTATGCATGCAGAATCTAAGGAAAACAAAATCTCCCTTCTCTCTCTCACTGCCTAGGTTGAGAGCAGACAGGTTTAAAAGTCACTTCAAAGCCTAAAATTAAAGACAGCTCTGAAAAAGTGTCATTAACAGTAATTAGCAATCAAAGTATACACATACCTTAGCTAGAAATATAATTCTACACTTAAATCCAGATCAAGTCAGAAAAAGTCCAAAATATTGGGGGGAAATGGTAGGCACAAGAGAACTTTATTAATTTTTGTTCCATCTCTCTGTTACATGTTGAGCATTATAGTCTTTCTAAGGGACTTGAGCGGCTTTCTTAATTACCTCAGAGTTTTAAACAGATACCTTTGAGTATACTGTAGTCCTGGAACATTCTTTCTCTCCATTTAATCATTACAATTCACTTTTCTGTGGGCAGGTCTGGTAAATTCTTCTCTTGTTCTTGGTATTTCTCTTTGACAACTTAGTAACAGCCAAAGCTTCCAGCTACACTAGGACTTTGCTCCTTGATAAATCCCATTTACCCACATTAGCCATCTGCCTTTAAAATAGTTTTCAGTTACTTCACAATTTTTTCTTCTCTCCCCTATCTCTGTATTCCTTTTTACTAGTATGTCTTCTCTTGCCATTTGTGGCTCTGAGTTGCCTTAGGCTGAGGTAGATGCTTTTGTATGTCATTTTCTTCAAAATAAGGACATTGTAAAGGGACTTTGGGATTTTTGATACAAATCATGATTACTTTGCATGCGGTACAAAATAGGTTTTATCTTTGGAACTGCAGTGTCTTCCCATCTGAATGTTTCATTCTGGTTACACTGCGACTGCACTTGTGTGAACACCACCTCTGTTGATACCACTGTAGAAACCACAATAGAGAGGGTCCAAGTTGTCATCAAACTGTTCTGGTTCTCCATACAGCCTGGCTATCAATATAGGACTTGTATCCAGTTAAATGTCTCAAAATTAGTATGTCATTCCTCTTTGTGTTTTCACAGGTATGTTTTATTTTTGTTCTTGTTGTGTTCCCAGATCCTTGTGGGCTCTCAATAAATACAGGGGTGGGAAATAGTAGGTTAATAATAATAATAACAATAATTGATAAATAATACAAGAATAAACTCTGTACTCATGTACTCACAGCTGTAAACCTACATTAACTGATTGAAAAGAGGCATTCTCTGGTGCAATGGGGCTGCTGAGTAGAAGGACGTAACATATCTTGGGGTTCAGGAAACTCTGTGGAGGAAACAATGCCTAAGGGGAGGCTTAAAGATGAGTAGAAGTGAACAGGGAAGAATGGAGGGAGTGGTGGCTCAGGATGAATGGGCAGCATGAGCAAAGGCCTGAAAACAGGGCCCATCATGGTGTCTGGGTGAGAAACATACAGCTTGCTAATTTCAGGGCACATGTAGCTATCAAGTAAGAATGGGCCAGGCCATAGAGAGCTTGATATTATGCTATACCCTCGAGCTTTATTTTCTAGGTAATGGGGAGCCACTGGGAATCTTAGTAGAATGACAACTTCAGATAGGCATCTTGCCCATGAGGCTGTAATTCCTTGACAACTGATGCTCATCCATCTATTCCTTTCTCCTGATGTATGTTTTTGTCCTATGAGGTTGAAGAGCAGGGTTGAAAGGGTGATCCATTGGCTTTAGTATTGTGGAGGGAAAGTGACTCTGAATCTTAAAATGTCTATAGAAAAGTGCTTCCTTCTGACTCTCATTTCAGTTTCCAAGGACCCTCCCTGTCAAGACATACAGTTCTTCTTTCCTCTGTCCTTGGTATTACTGAGCTATTGTTGGATAAAGCACAGTGCAGTGAAGGAAAGCTGAGTCAAGACCAAGTTGCAGGAATTTCCAGTTCCAGGGAGCTGACTCAAGCCCATCACAGTATCCTCCTATGTTGGGATTTTCTGTGTTGTTTGATTTGGGTCTTCCTACACCATCCCCCTTTCATCTCAATATGTTACTTCTCCCCTGATATGTTGGTTCTTCATTTTCCTATAGAGAAGCTCATGAGCCGCTGAGACCTCTGGGACAGACATGTCTGTTTCACCTCTCTTTTCTCAGAGCATCTCTGATGGAGAGGAAGGAAAAACACAGGAACTGTAGAGTGGAACACATATTTAAAGGAAAAAGGATTGGGTAGAACATCACTGTGCCCATTACATTCCACATCCCTTTGTGATTATTAGCCATTTAAACGCAAACGGAATTTTATAGCCAGAGATAGTCTCTGAACAGATGATTAATGGTTTAATCTGTAATAACTTTACATTTTATAGAACCCTGTTAGGAGTCCACATCTGGTGAGCCAAGCTATTTAAGGCTGTGTTAATTCTGTTAATTGCTATACTTTTGTTGGAATTGTTGGCACCTGCGGGCTTTGGGATACTGTGGCTTTTTGTTGCTTTTTTATTTTTTAATATACTCATTTTATTTTACCCTCAGTGTCTTTTTCTTCTCGCTTTTATGCTATCAGTTCATTTATTTTTTTTGTGTGTGTGTGTGTGTGCGTGCGTGTGTTCTCCTCTTGCTTCTTCACTTTTTTGCTTCTGATACTTTTTCCCTCCCTACTCTTATTTTCCCAACCTCTTTGTTTCCCAAACATTTGTTTTGGTGTCCTTCCTGGTTTCTCAGGTGGTGGAAAATCTCTCTTTTTATAATCAGGTAAATTTAGGTATGGCATTGGTCCTAAAGATTTTCTTTTTCCCATTATTGAGACTACTGTGGGGCCCCACGGCGAGCAAAATTCAAGTAAGCATTTCAGAGTCAGCATGGAAGATAAAAGACATTTGGCTTACGAAGCACAAGTCCAGGGTTTGACTCTGGCCTAGACATATTTGTTATCAGCTGTAAGACTAACAGAAAATCACTTGACTGCTCTTCACCTCAGTTTTTTAATCAGATAATAATACCTACTTTGACATTTTTACGTCAGGAGCAAATGGGATAAAAAAGAGGAGGTGCTTTATAAACTGTAAAGCACTGTGCAAATGCTATTGATATAATTTGTGTTGCTAGGTTATTGATCAGATCTAGCCAAGGAACCACTTAGTGCTCTTTGTAGTTTCTGCAATTGAAAACTGCAGAAATTAGGAGATTCCAATGTAGTTAAAAAAAAGAGCTACTGACTTGAACCTGGCTGCCACCTTCATTTCTGATGCTAATTGGTAAAACATCTGACCCCTTTGGGGTATCCATAACCTGATCTGTAAAATGAGGGCAGTGATCACTGAAACAATAAATGCACATGCCTGCAGAGAACTTCTAGGGCAGGAAAAACAAGTTGCTGCTTATTAAATTCTGTATTGCAAGGTAGAGTTTATTTTCCTGCTATTAGGAAGACATGCAGAAAAACAATGTGTGGGCTTGGAGGGAAAGTGCCTCGAGAGAATGAAAGAACCAATCAATACAAGTAGGAGACCAAGAGGGACAAAATTCCAACAAAGTAGAAGGAAGTGGCAATGTGAATTAGAGGCTGGGAAATAGAAGGAGGTGGCAGAGGAAGAAAAGAAAGGAGAGAACCTGTGTCTCAGGAGCTGCTTCCTGGGTCGACCATAGACACTGCCATTTTTGTGGGTTAAAAAAGAAAGGTCAAATATTGGCAATATGACATGATTCGATTGAGAATGAAATTTTCATGAAGAAGATAAATTGGATCTTCTGGGAAAAAAGGTTATCTTCTGGATTACAAGGAACTGAAATGGGCAGGAGAGAGAGTGGCACTCTGTCACAGAGGAAAAGAAAAGAACCCTGAGCTACTGGGGTTGTGTGATGGACGGGAGGCTTATTTCACAGACAGGCGCAGTGTGAGTGCTTAGCCCAGGGGGACTATAAGAAAGTGGTATGTACCTAAAGAATAGATCAGGGGGACTAAAGCCTCCAGGATATTTATTACTATGACAAACAGAAAGATGGTTTTCAGTTAATGCTACAATACAAATGCCAAAGGATGGCTGCTGTTCATTATAGTTGATAGGCTGTTGATAGAGAAGTGGACGTATGAATGCACTTTTTCTTTAGAGACCTGGTCTGCATCTCCCCTTTTCTGGGTAAATTTCTTGATTTTTATTTCCCTGATCCTCCAAAAAAATAGTGCAATGGGACTGACTCCCCTCCCGGCTTCCATGGAGAGCATGTGAGCACTAAATCAATTAGGGACTTCCATTTACCTGGCCATGGTTATTTTGCACATGGGTGGGTACCTCACCCAATTGGGATCAATGGCATACAAGCTCAGAACTTTTTTGCTGATGTGTTGTAGGGAGGCAGTTTTCCTTCCTTTCGGCTAGAACTTGGGTGGTATATAACTGAGCTTTGGAGTACCTTCACACTACCACATAGAGACCAAAAATGAAGCCAGAATGGAATAACAGAGCCAAAAGATGGATAGAAATTAGATCCTAGTGAGATTTTTAAAGCCCTGGATGAAACATTCTTCAAATTAGACTACCTCTGGCTTTCTAGCAATGATTAAATAAATCATTTATTTTATCCAAACTAGATGAGTTGAATTTTCTGTCATTTGCAACATAGAGCCCTAAATCATGTAAAAGAATTCCTTCTTGACAAGAAAATAGGTCCTTGAATAGGTAGACAAAGATAGGACATTTAATATCAGAAGACACCTAATTGCTCTGCATTAATTCAAGTTTCTTGACTTGGATGAATGACATCACAGGATACAGAAAGAATTTACAAATAAAATTTTAAAATTATGTAGGTGTTATTTTTAGAAATGGTAGAGAATAGAGGAGGTTCCTAAATATCAAAGATTGAAAAAGTGTAGATAATGCAAGCTATGGGTTTATAAGCTTCATTGGAATCTGGGAAAATATTTTGGAGTACGTTGTTATCAGACAAAAGTTAGCTGACGTATGATAGCTTACAACATGTTTAGAGCTGAGGTATAACAAAGATAAAGAGGATCATGAGTCTAACATAAAATTGTTGACTGGTGGATCTAGGCATGTATGAGCCCATAGAAAAGAGTGATTAATAGAACTACAGCTATTCACTGAGAACACTAAAAATAAGCCACATTATTTCAGCCAAATTCACATATTCCTTCAATAGTATTACTAATAATTCAGAAAAGTACTATAGATCTAGCATAGCTAAATATCAGCAAGGTTTTTGGCAATACATTTTGTGATATCCTTATCAACAAGATGGAGAAAAAGAGATTGGATATAAGAGTTGTTCAGTAAAGGAGTAACTGTTTAAATATGCCAGTGAGTCCTTCTGAATGGGTCTACATTGACCTGTATGATCAGGTGGAGGTCACAATGCTTCATCTTATTCAACATTTATATTAGGGACTTGAAGGAAGATAAGAGAGCATGGCCATCAACTCTGTGAATGGCAGGGAGTTGGGAATGATAGAAATATGTATTTTACATGATCTGAGGTTCAATTAATGGAGGTATGATCTATAAAACAAAGGTGATGTTAGTTTTATAGAATCATTTATTGACTACGAGAACAGCCTCTGAAGCCTAGCTCTACTCCCATTTGCTGTAAGGCTGGGTAAGTTGCTTAACCTCTCTGTGCCTCACTTTGCTTATTTATTTCATGAGAAGAATAATGATACCTACTTCATAGAGTTATGAATATTAACTGAGATAATAAGTGTAAAACCTTTAGAATGCAGCTTGCTATGTAGAAAATACTTGGTAAATTGTATTTTTTATCATCATCATCATCACTGTGTGCTGATGTGGTTACTGGAGGTGTTTTTATTCCATTGTGTATGATAAGCTTTTAAAAGTTAGCTGATATATTGATAGATTACAACATGTTTAGAGTTGAGGTATAACAAAGATAAAGAGGATCATGAATCTAATATAAAATTGTTGACTGGTGGATCCAAGGATGTTTAACCTGAGGAAGAAAAGATGCCTGAGCCCAAGAGTTGAGACTTGTCTTCATACATTAATGACTGTCCTCTGGAAGTGGGATTAAATGTGGTTCATGTCTTTAAGAAGAACTAAAGCAAACACATGGAAGTGAAATACTTACTACCAGAAGACATTTCAATGAGAGCTGTCCAAAGCTACCTTCAAAGTAATGCATTCTCTATTATTCAAGGCACCTATGCAGAGTCTGGGCAACCACCTCGTTGAGGTTGTTGAGGAGATTATATCATCAAATGAGTAGATAGTCTTTATTTTCTAGTTTTCTATAGCTTTACTGTGAATTAGCCTTCTGAAAAGAAATAATGAAACTGATTGATAAGGCCAAGTTCATTGTGTTGAAGACTTTCCTGATTAATCTCCAAACCAGTTAACTATGCAAGTCCCATTGAGACTCATAGAGTTGTCCTTGTGGTAGGATTTGAGTTTCCCAGTCACTGCCATCACCTATTACTCATTTACAATTATTTCTTTTTCCCCAGACCTTCACTGGCATCATCTCCAAAACCATTCTAACTACAGCAATTATAAACATAATAGCAACAATAAAGACCAACAATTATTGAGCACTTAACAATGTAAGTGCATGAAAAGTGTATATGCACATGGTGCTAAGTGCTTCATTCCTATCCTCTAATTTAATTCCCACAACAAATTTATGAATTTTTAAAGAGAGTGAGTGTCATGCCCAAGGTCACACAGTTAGCAAGAATTGGAGTTGAGATGTAAATACTGTTGCCATCTCCACCTACTGAATCAAAAGACTTGGTAAAGGTGAAAAGAAAGTAAGCACCTCAGAAAAATGTTGGTGAGACTGTGGTCAAACCCACTCTAGAAAATGGTCTCTCACTGTCATTGGAATCTCCACTTTATAGGAGAGGCACTTTATTCAGGCAAAAATGTCCTGCTGGGAGATTGGATCCAATGACCTATTTCTTTCACCTTTTCTTTGATTGTTCTGAGAGGAAGTTAGTTTTTGCTTGATTTCCCACTTTGGGCAAATTGATATTGCTCCACCTGTTAATGGAAGAATGATTTTCATTATGGAACCTGAGTGGGAAGTAGCTCCTCTTGGTATAAATTCCAAGTAGTGGCATGCCTTTGTCTCAAGTTGCACAGCACAGGTGTACTTTTGTTCCACCCCAATATTTTCTGTGAAGTTGGAGCTATTTGCCTCAAATATCACCAGAAAGCCAGAAAGAGGAGGCTTATTATGAATTGTCAGTCTGATTCTTGGAGTCACTTAATTAGGTTTGCAATTTTTTTCCCTCTTCAGGATAAATTCAGTGGAACACATTGCTTTCTAAAAATGTCACTTATTTACAGCAAATGTAATCTACCACAACATTCCCACTGAGACAAAATCTCTTGTGTCTTCAAATGTCTCAAAGGAGACCCCAAAAAGGAGCCCTTGTGCACATATACCTACAGGGATAAAGTAATCATTGAGCTAATTAATTAGCTAATGTATTTTGAAATTGCTTTGCAAATGCAGAAATGACTGTTCCATTAGTGTTCTGAGGCTATTGTAACCTGATGCTCTGTTCCCCATGTGGGCAGTGTGCCACAGCTAATTTCTGCATAGATGTCAAGAGAGATATAAGGACCAATTTTTCACTTCACAAATCAGTGAAGATGTAGCATAGGGCACCAACATTGCACGCCAATAATCAACCAAGGAAATTCTCCTTCTTCCCTGTCCCTCATTCTTCTCCCTCACCAGCAAAGATGGGCAGATGGTCTATCTCATGCATCATGGATAAAATGGAAACTATTTAGCATATGCCTGTTAAATTCCTCTCCCTCCACTTTTAGGTTTACCCTCAAATATACGAATTGCTACTTTCTTTTACCCTGTCTTATGGGATGAGCTCTCCTCCTCCTCTTGGAGTGTAACTGCTCTTCTCTTTAGACCCTTTGAGATTTAGCCCCTTTAAGGAGTCTTTTTCTTTTCAGATCTTCTCTTCACCCCTTTTCTATTCCCTCAACTAGAGACATGTTCTAAATCCTTTCCTTGATCCTGTCTCCTGCTGAATTTACACCCTAACTCAGTCCTTACTTTCAATGAAAAACTACATGAGGGAATCATATATACTTCCTGTCTTCTCTCCCACTCATGGCCCCTTGTAGTTTGGCTTCAACGTTGTCTCACTTCCTCATACTTCCTCCCCGTATTTAACCAGAGTGGCTATTTCATGTTATAAATATAAGTTTTGAGTTTTTGCTTCTAAGATGTCTTTATTTGGATCTACCAGCCAAGGATTTCTCCCTTTCTGCTGTCTGATACTGACCCATTCTTTCAGGACTCATCCTCATGGTTACCCACTTGACTGATCATCCCAGTTAACAAGTGGTATTTCTCACTTCCAAATTCTAAGCACATTGACATAGTATTCTGTGTATTAACTCAGACTTTGGAGGCAGACTTCCAGGTTCAAGTTTTGGTTTTGCCACTTACTATGTACTTGCCCATGGACAAGTTAGCTTTCCCACAAATCAGTTTCTTCATCTGTAAAATGAATAGCTTAATACCTACCTCATAGAGTTTTTATGAGGATCAAGTGAGATGCTGTAATACTGGCACATGGCCAATGTTCAATAAATGTTGTCTGTGATTGTCATTTATTTGTTACTTAAAATGCCCTACATTCAGTTGTTAGCTTTTCTGGTAGGCATATGGTCCCTTGGTGCAGAGGTTTCTCTACTTTCAGCAATACTAGGTATATTATAGATTTATTAAAGAGAGTGGAAAATAATTTATATCCCTTGAATTAATTTCTTGATTGACTGTAAGGAAGTTGCTGTTTCTTCACACTATAGTTTGAGACCAATTCAAATGATCTCATCTGCAAGATGAAAATAATTTCTTCTTCATAGACAGTAAAAATGAATTCTCATTCAGGGATAAATGAAATGTGTGTGTGTGTATATGAAATCTGAATGCGGCGATTTCATAGTTTTTAAATTCCTGGTAATCAAACAGGATTGTGATACTTATCTTTCTCAACAATTTTTCTTCATAGATGTTTTTAATGGAACAGTTCTGATAGGTGTTGTTGAAAATGCTAAAGGAAACAAAAATTAGTTGTAACAGAGGATTGGCCTGATGTTCTCCAGTGTCCCTTTCAAACACAAAATTCTTATGAAGTTTAAAATGCTTTTGAATGTCTTACAATCCTCTAGTCACCTTTAAATGATTGATTTAATGAGCTTCTGTTATGTTCCAGACATCGTGTCTGGAATACAAAGTGAACTGGGCCCAGTTCCTTCCTTGGAAGACCTTATGCTTCAGGGGTTGTCAATGTTTTCTGTAAAATATCAGGTTAGTGGTTCTCAACTGGGGACAATTTTGACTTCAGGGAACATTTGCCTATGTCTGGAGACATTTTTCGGTTGTTAAAACTGGAGTGAGGGGGTGGGTGAGTGGAGTAAAGGAGTAGTGAAGTGGTGGAGTATGAGCGCTTCTGGAATTTAGTGGGTAGAGGTCAAGGCTATTGCTATACACCTTACAATGCATAGGATGGTTCTTTTTTGACAAAAAAATTACTTAGCCCCCAATCCCAATAGTGCCAAGTTTGGGAAACTCTGGAATAGATAGTAAATAGTTAATATACAGTGACGATATGGTTTTGTGGGCCATAGGATCTGTAGTATAATACTAAACTCTGCCTTTTTAGCACTAGTGCAGGCAGAGATAATATGTTAACAAATGGTGTGTCTGTGTTCCAATAAAACTTTATTTACATAAGCAGGAAGTACATTGGATTTGGCTCAGAGGCTGTAGTTCGCTGATCCCTGCCCTAGTTGAAATGGAAGACAAAGTCAGATAATTGATTATAATATATTATAATATATTAAGTTATATAATCCGATCCAAGTTTTTGCAGGTTTACACTGAAGCTCAAATTTGGGCACTGAGTTGACCTAAGATATTAGAGATGGTTTCTTGAAAGAGAAAGAATATTAGCAGAACTTTAAAAAATTATTTTTAAAAGTGAGGAATTAGCCCAAGCTGGTTTAGCTCAGTGGAGAGAGAGTCAGCCTGCGGACTGAAGAGTCCCAGGTTTGATTTCCGTCAAGGGCATATGCCAGGGTTTCAGGCTCAAACCACAGTAGGGGGCATGCAGGTGGCAGCCAGTTAATGATTCTCTCTCACCATTGGTGTTTCTGTCTCTCCCTCTCTCTTCCTCTATAAAAGATAAACATGCAAATTCACCATAAGCCCGACACCCTTCCCATTGGCTAATCATCAGGATATATGCAAATTAACTGCCAACCAAGATGGCGGCCTGCGGCCAGGCAGCTGAAGTGAATAGGAGGCTTGCTCGCTCCAGTGACGGAGGAAGCCAAGGTTCCCCACCTGCCACTGCCGGCCTCTGAGCTGCAACTCTAAGAAACAATGTTGCAAATATAGAAGCTAAACAAACTCCAGAAACCTGCTTTCAGCCAGCCTGGCTTCAGCCAGCAGGATCGCAACAGTGTTACAATTATAGAACCCAAACAAACCCAGATCCCTGCTTTCAGCAGCCAAGGTCTCAGAGCTGGAGCTGAGCCTCAGAGCTAAAGCTGGCTCTCAGCCCCACTGACAGCCATAGAAGGTAAATAAATCCCAGAACAAAAAGAAAAAAAGAAAAAAAAGGAGAGGTTGGGAGCCTCAGTTGCCCACCAGCCTGATTTTATCCCCTCACCCAGACTGGCCAGGCATCCCAGTGGGGACCCCCACCCTGAAGGGGGTGTGACCAGCTACAAACAGCCATCATCCCCTCATCCAGGCTGGCCAGGCACCCCGGTGGGGACCTCTACCCTGAAGCAACAGGATGGCGGGTAATTTGCATACTGAAGGCAGGCAGCAGTGGGCAAGGCTGTCCGCAGTCCTGGGCCAGATCTGTGACCCTGCCGGGCGGGGGTCAGTGCTTGAGGCTGTCTGCAGTCCGGGACCCAGATCCGTGACCTGGCGGGCAGGGGGCAGTGCTTGAGGCTGTCTGTGGTCCCGGGACCCGGATCCCTGACCCTTCCCAGCGGGGCGGCAGCTCGCACAGAGGCATATCAGCCAGGGTTGGGCAGGGCAGGAGGCCTGGCTTCCTCCCAGGCCCAGTCACTCTGGGCAGGTCAGCAGTGCAGGGAGCCTCTGGACAGGGGAGGCAGGCAGGCGGAGGGTGGCCTGTACTCCCCACATGGCGGTGGTGACAGCTGTGAGCCCGCCAAGTGGAGCCTGCAGGCTGAGCTGAAGTAGTGCCTGCAGGCCATCAGTGCCCAGGAGTGGCTGCTCAAGATCCGCCTCCTGGCACAGAAGGTGCAGGATCGCAGGGACAGCCACCGTGGAGGGCCAGACTGATGTCCTCCTGGCTGCACCATGGGGGTTTGCGGATCTGTAAAGCTAGAAGCCTCTGGTGTGCGCATCCCCCCCTGGCGTGCGAACATTCCCCAGCACACTGTCACCCTCCCGCACCTGCAACAGTTGCAAACCAAGGCGTGCACAAGTTCCCCCCGCCTCTCCACCACACTTCCATCAACCCGGCATGCCTAATACCCCCACAGGATGTGCACACATCCCCTCTGATGCGCTCACATCCTTTGGAGAGTGTCTGGGTGTTCTGGGTGCTGAGGGTGGGCGGCTGTGAGATGACAGTGAGAGGGCGGAGTGGTGATGCACTGTTTCCACGGAGGCCAGTGCAGCTACAAGATCACCTCTGGGGGGTTAATGCAGGTGCTGAGGCAGGAGCAGGTGCAGACAGACACACCTGGTGGGCGTGGGAGGCCCTCGCTGAGGTTCCTTCGGTCAGCTTTCAAGATCAAGAACCCAGAGGCAGAGAGGAATTCCGTCCTCTTAGTGAAACAATGGGATAGTCGGGGTGACTGTAGAGAAGGAATGTGCACTTTGGGTGCCAGCACCCATGAGCGAAGGTTGCCCTGACTGAGCCTCGCTTGCTTGGGGCCTAGAGCACTCCTGCCAGGCAGCGGGTGAGAGGACGTGCTTTTCCAAATTAATGAGAAAACATTGATTCTCCCGCTGCCCACGAATGTGGAAAGTGAAGTGGGGAGGCATGTGGGGAGTGAGAGAGGTTCCCTGTCTTGGGGTTCCAAATCTGCTGTTCGTTTCTTTCACCGCTGACAAGAGATATACAGGGTGTCCCCCCCAAAATGTATACACACTTTGAATACTTACTAATTCCAGTGGTTTTAAGCATAAGAAAGAAACAACAATGGAGCTGTTATCTGTTAAAAATATGGGCACAGGATGGCGGCATAGGTTAACGCCGGAGTTTGCTGCTTTGAACAACTACTTCAAAAGTGAAACTAGAACACGGAACGGACATCGCCCAGAACCACAGGAACGCTGGCTGAGTGGAAGTCCTACAACTAGGAGGAAAGAGAAACGCATACGGACACTCAGAGGAGGCGCAGTGCTGAAGTCAAATTCTGAGGTGCGGAGCGCGCGGAGCGGGCTGGCGGCGGAGGGCACGGTTGTTGTTTTCAATCGGGAGGGAGTCGCAGACTCTGAGCTCCAGATCCGGGCGAGTCTTTAGGGACCCAGACTCAAACGGGAGAAGCGGGACTGTCTGGCTTCGGTCAGAGCGAGTGCAGCTTTCTCTCCGAGCTTTGCAGCGGGTGCTGGGACTCAGAGAGGCAGAGCCCCTCGGGACAGGACTGAGAGCCGCCATAACTGCTCTCTCTGGCCCACCCTGTTGATCCTGTGCGACCCGCCCTGCCCACGCCCTGCACAGAGGCATTTGCCGGATAGCCTCAGGCAAAGGCTAGATTAGCACCTCCCTAGAGGACAGAAGTTCTCTCACTGCTGACACAGTTGATTCTCATTGCCACTTGGTCTGGAGGTCAAACCCTCCCTGGAATTAGCTACAACAATCAAGATTTATCTATAAGACTGATAACAAAGACCACTAGGGGGTGCACCAAGGAAGCATAACAAAATGCGGAGACAAAGAAACAGGACAAAATTGTCAATGGAAGAAATAGAGTTCAGAACCACACTTTTAAGGTCTCTCAAGAACTGTTTAGAAGCTGCCGATAAACTTAATGAGATCTACACGAAAACTAATAAGACCCTCGATCTTATATTGGGGAACCAACTAGAAATTAAGCACACACGGACTGAAATAACGAATATTATGCAGACGCCCGACAGCAGACCAGAGGAGCGCAAGAATCAAGTCAATGATTTGAAATGCAAGGAAGCAAAAAACATCCAACCGGAAAAGCAAAATGAAAAAAGAATCCAAAAATGCGAGGATAGTGTAAGGAGCCTCTGGGACAGCTTCAAGCGTACCAACATCAGAATTATAGGGGTGCCAGAAGATGAGAGAGAGCAAGATATTGAAAACCTATTTGAAGAAATAATGACAGAAAACTTCCCCCACCTGGTGAAAGAAATGGACTTACAGGTCCAAGAAGCGCGGAGAACCCCAAACAAAAGGAATCCAAAGAGGACCACACCAAGACACATCATCATTAAAATGCCAAGAGCAAAAGATAAAGAGAGAATCTTAAAAACAGCAAGAGAAAGAAACTCAGTTACCTACAAGGGAATACCCATACGACTGTCAGCTGATTTCTCAACAGCAACCATGCAGGCCAGAAGGGAGTGGCAAGAAATATTCAAAGTGATGAATACCAAGAACCTACAACCAAGATTACTTTATCCAGCAAAGCTATCATTCAGAATTGAAGGTCAGATAAAGAGCTTCACAGATAAGGAAAAGCTAAAGGAGTTCATCACCACCAAACCAGGATTATATGAAATGCTGAAGGGTATCCTTTAAGAAGAGGAAGAGGAAGAAAAAGGTAAAGATACAAATTATGAACAACAAATATGCATCTATCAACAAGTGAATCTAAGAATCAAGTGAATAAATAATCTGATGAACAGAATGAACTGTTGATTATAATAGAATCAGGGACATAGAAAGGGAATGGACTGACTATTCTTGGGGGGGAAAGGGGTGTGGGAGATGTGGGAAGAGACTGGACAAAAATCGTGCACCTATGGATGAGGACAGTGGGTGGGGAGTGAGGGCGGAGGGTGGGGCGGGAACTGGGAGGAGGGGAGTTATGGGGGGAAAAAAAAGGGAACAAATGTAATAATCTGAACAATAAAGATTTAATTAAAAAAAAATATGGGCACAAACAAATAGTTGGACATTCCCTGAGGGGTCTCAGATTGGAGAGGGTGAAGGCCAGACTGAGGGGCCCCTTCCCTCCCACCCCAGTGCACAAATTTTGTGCACTGGGCTACTAGTGTGTGTGTGTGTGTGTGTGTGTGTGTGTGTGTGTATATATATATATATATATATATATATATATATATATATATATAGAGAGAGAGAGAGAGAGAGAGAGAGAGAGAGAGAGGAATCAGAAATCAGAATCAGGCCAGAGGAGCAATTTCAAGGAAAGGAAATAGCATCGGAAAAAGCATAAAAATGTGAAATAGCCTGGGGAATAAATATGAATAACAGAGGAAGTAGGGGTGGGGTGGTGCTGACAGTAGTAATAGTAACAGCAGCCAACATGTAATGAGTGCTTACTATATGCCAGAAACTCTTATAAGTACTTTACATATTCTAACTCATTTCATAGAAACATAACTCAATGTGGCTGGTTGATGCAATATAAGGTAGGAGATGGATGCACCAGAGCTAGGAATTAGTTCTACAGGTGGGTAAAACTAGGAATGAGAAGAGTAGGGAGGATTCAATTAGTAAGAGTTATTGGACATTGGGGTAAGGGCAAAGAGGGGTCACAAGTTTCTGGCTTAGGCAACATTAATACAATATGGAGATACTGGGGGAGAGGCAAGCTTAATGAGGAAAATGCTAAGTTTAGTTTTGAGGATATTGTATGGAGGTATTGCTGTTATCTAGAGCTCAGGGTTGAGTTCACATAGGTGTCTGTAGCTGTAACCAGTATATAAGGAATATAGTGACACTGATTGAAATTAATAAAATCAGGTAAGAAAGAAAGCAAAACAAATAGGACAATAGATTGAAAAAAAAAAGAATTCTGAGAATCACTAATATTTAAGAAAAGAGTGGATTTAAAAGGAAAAGTTGGAGAGGTAGGAGTTCAGAGAAAATGGCATTGTGGAAGCAGAGAAATAAAGTCTCCAGGTGGGTGGTGTAGTCAGCAGGGCTTAGGGCCAAAGGGAGAACCAATAAGTTGAGAGCTAAAAGTGCCATTGTAGCTGAGAATTCAGAGGTAGTGGGAAATTTTGTTTTACTTTTAAACCAGAAGGACTTTATCATTTTGAAATTCGGAGGCAAAAAAGCCAGTAGAAGTGAAGAAGCTAATGATATAAGAAAGATAAATGTTGAAACAACATCCCTAGGGGGAATTCCAAACTTTAAAAAATATATTCATTAAATATAGTACAAAGGAGAAATCTTACTAAGAAATATTTTATAGACTTATATTGAGTTGCTGCAATTTTTTTTTTAAATGTATTTTTATGTAATCTTTCAATAATTCATGCTTTGCAGTTATACTCTCCTTTCCCTAATTGATTAGCTCTATCATTAAATTTTACTGAAGTTGTGGGCTTGAGGGCCTCAACATCTATTCGCTATAATAAAATTTAAAAGCCACAGTTGTAGAACAGTGAAACTTAGGGGATATTTTTATGTGATTAGCTAATGGAATGCAAACTTCATATATTTCAAAACTAAAAGATACCAAATAATATCTAGAAGACAGTGTCCATTCAGTTAAGTTCAATTCAATATAAGCCATTCATTGAATGCTTTGTATTTTTATTAACAGTAATATGACAGGATATTTTCTTCTCAAAAAGCTTTCCATCTTCTCTGTTTTGTGTGTTTCTTGTACAAGGGATTTATAGCAACTAATATTGTTGATGAGAAAAGATTTATGTACACAGAACACTTGAAGAATCTGATCATGAAGAAATGTAGCAAAATGCTATTATCACATGTCAGAGTCAGTGGTACAAGCAATGTATAGTAGTATCTTTCTGGAAGGGAGAGTCTAGCATGTATTGGTGGAGATTATCTCCATCTATCAGCTCAGTCTATACGGTGTTCTTCTCTAGACAGGCTTCAACTAAATTACTCGTATTTACAGAAGTGAAGGATAAATGCGAATGAGGCAGATTCAAGATATCAACATATTGTTTGCTCCTTGAGGACAAACGTTGCCTTATTTATCTTTGTATCCCTCCTGGGCCAAGGCACCATGGCTGCCATTTATTAAGTGCACAGTCAGTGCTGAAATGATTACATTTGGCCATTGCATTAGTGCAGATGAGGCAGGTTGGGCCATGGGCTTTGTGGATGCTTTCCAAATAATGGTGCTAATGATGAAAACATCAAGGTCCAGACAAAGTGATTTGTGAGAGCTCTATCTATGGAGGATTGGAGTGAAAATGTCCTTGTAAGAAATGAGACTAACTGTGGGATGTACTATCAGTAGGAATTGGCCTCACTCACTGGACTCCTCCCTCCCTTGTAATAGTACTGATTCATAAAAAACACTTTTTGTGTGAATGAATGAGCCAATTCTGGTTTAAGACGGACAAGCAATAAAGAAGTAGCCAATGTCTCCTCCATGGCAGTTTCTTCCAAAAGAAATTTCAGATTAAGAGAAAGCTTATATGAAAAACATAAAGTGAAATCCACAAAACTGGTTCTCACCTATCAGGGTTTATCACACTGGCGGTTTCATGAAACTAGTGTTGAAAATGACTGCTCTGTGATTTTTGCTAGCTTTAGTCCCTGTAGGCAAAAAAAAGCATTTCTGAAAGAGATTTGTGAAAATTGTGGACTCTGATAACACTGCTAGTGTTCAGGTTTTTCTCTAATGAACAGCTTATCAGTAAATGTGCTCTGTGGTTAATTACCACATTAGGGCTTATTGGCATAAAGTGTAGTAGAACGCCCATTATCCTCATGCAAATTTGGATTTACAGCAGGTTAAATCCCCTGACCTGAAATCTAAGTCTCCTGTCATAAATTAACAGACCTATGTACTAGCTCTTTGGGGATTGGCAGTGACAAGGAACCCCAGGAGTGGGTTGAATGAATCAAACCAGGGTGGGTGGGACTTACTCTTTGGAATGTCTCAAAGAGGCTGGTGGAGCTAATTGTGCTACAGAGTCTGTTTGGCATTTTTGTTTTGATTTGATTTTGTTTCATTTTACAGGGTAGCCAGGCAGTCTCAGCAATGGTTCAAGTTGCTGTTGATGCCAAGGGGTGTCATTCACCAGACAACATGGGCCATTTGGAGGTTGTAGCATTCAGATGGAGCTGTGTTGTGGTTCCAAGGGACCTGTCAAATGAGAGGGTGGATCCTAAGGTTTTCCAGGCAGTTTGGTTAGCCCAGGCTGCTATAACAATTATCATAGTCTGGATGGCATAAGCAATAGACATTTATTTCTCACCATTCTGGAGGATGGGAAATCAAAGATCAAGATGCCTGTATTTTTGATGTCTGGTTAGGACCTTCTTGATGGTGTGTAGACAGTCACTTTCTTGCCATGTGCTCACATAATGGAAAGATAGCTAATCTCTCTAGTGTCTCTTCTTTTAAGAGTATTAATACTCTCATGATGGCTCCACCCTCATGGATCAATTATGTCCCAAAGACTCCACCTCAAAGTACCATCACACTGGGAATTACAGCTTCAACATCTTAATTTTGGTGGGGACCCAAAATTTAGTCATAGCACCAGGGAAGGCTTGGGACTCAGAGCAGGGAAGTCCCAGTCTAAACAGACCAAGGTTCATTATTGTCTTGACTCTTTGAAGGGGAAAGGAGCACAAGGCAGCATGTACAGGAGAAGCCAGGCCAATAGTAGGTATATTAACAGGGCAGAAATGAGTGTCACAAAGTGGCCACATGGTAGTCTGCTGGTCATAAGTGCTCCCTGGATTTGCAGACCTAATCCTATGCTCTTAACCAGAAACTAGAGCAGAGGTGGCTCCTGGGCCTCCCATCCCTGCCAGGACTGATTCAGGAAAGATGGGAGCTCAGGGCCCCGTGGGTCTCTCAAATTACACTTAGTTGTCTTGAGGTTAAAATAAGGCAGGAGCTGGTCTGACATAGTTGAAAGCCCCATTCAAATCTATTTGCTTTATAGAAGGAGATTGGTGTTTGGTGTCTAGGGACTTCAAATACTTTTGTAGGGACTGATTGATTTTTTCTGCAAACAATGGGGAACTTTCTGAGCCTCGGAGCCCTGGCTAATGTACCCTTCTCCCAGCACAATGAAATTCATAATTAACAGTGAGAGACTCTCAGCATCTCCAGGATAGGAAAATCATTACTTCAGTTGTCTCTTCAAATGAATCATTAGTTCTCATAAAAGAAAATAGAGTCTTTCATGCCTAACGCATGGGTCCAGGTAATTGTGGTGAGGAATAACATTTCTTGCCACAATGTGAGTGTTTATGTGGCTGGGGCCAAATAAGTTGTGGTTTTGGTGCTGATCCATTAGTTGTGAGTGTGGTGGGTGAAAGTTCTGTAATAGGTCCCAGGATAAAAGGAGCCTGGTATTTATAGACTGTGAGAGAAAAGGGAGTTGGGAAGGCAGGTGACTTATCAGCTTTACACTAATGACTTTTATGTCTTCCAGGTCACATTCAAATGTGTTGCTTGAAGCAGGAAAGTAGTTCTTTCTGTCTCATCCTAAATTCAGTATCTTGGTTGGAAGTATCCATAGGAAACATACCTCAACCTTCATAATTTTCCATTGCAAAAGAGGAGCAAGGCATTCTCTGTTTAAGGGCAGTACAAACTGTTTCTGGTGCAAGATGAAATCCAAGAATCACTTAGGAAAAGCAGGAACATGGAGGTAGCAGTGTGTTCTCCAACAGCAAGTACTCAGTGTAGGATGATGAACAATCACAATGGTAGCCTAGTAGGTGGTACCTGCGGCAGAAGCGGCACTTGCTCATTGAATGGCAGACCATATGCTGCTTTGAAGCTCTATCTGGTCTCCTTGTCCTGTGACTTGATTTAAGGCCCAGATGAGAGGCAGAATTGAAAAACATTGCTTTCCTTTAACCTCTTCTTGACCACTTGGCCTTCTAAGCATTGTAGACAAGAGAGATCTAAATGAGACTCAATCCAGGATCATCTTATATCAACCAAACCATGGGAGGGAAGAAATAAAGGGTTGAGAGAAACCTAAAAGTCTCATATGCAGAAATAACTCAGAGATGGTTGTCCTGAGAGCCAATTATATAGAAAATAGTCAAAGGAAGAGAGTCCCAAGAAGGCCACATGCAGACATCCAGGAGAGTTACTTTTTATTTGAATTTATTAAATTGTTGTCCCTCTAAAAGACTTCTGCCCTTCTAGAGTAGCTTCATTGGCTCATTGATGAGTTAATTTTGCCCTAGGCCAATTTCAAAGCTTAAGGATAGGGAGAGAAGCTTTGAGCTACCCCTGGGGAAATTATAGGAGCAAAAAGTTTTATATTTTTTGCAGCTCATATAGATTAATGGTGGTAGAGTTCCAAAGGATTCTGGTGTCAGAGGAAATAACTACCCCTGAGTTGCTATGTTGCTGTCTAGTTCATGTTTTAAAATTTTACTATATGCATGTATGCCCTTAAGCTATGTGTACTACAATTTCAGTGTTTAAACTTTGCATAAATGAAATCTTACTGTACATATCTTTGTACAACTTATTTATATAACATTTTAAAGATTTATTTGTAGTGATTACGTGAATTTCATTTATTCATGTTAACTGCTATTTAGTGTCCTATAATAGGAATAGACTCGTTTCACTTATTTTACCCCTTCTAGTATGGCTAGATTTTTCTATAGTTCCCAGTTGTCAATATTACAGGTAAGGCTATAGTACATGCTTCTGTATGTTTTTTTAATTCACATCTGTGTCAGAATTTATCCAGGATATATACCTCAATGTGCAGATACCTGCTGGATGTAAGCCAGGTGTATCTTTTTACTTTACCAGATAATGCCAAATTGCTCTGCAAAGCAGTGTATGGATTTTAAGTCTCATGAGTAGTATTTAAATGTCCCTGTCTCCTTGTATCCTTGACAATATTTGGCATTGCCAGTAATTTAGATAATACAGTAAAACCAAGTCAATAGAGTAGAAGCCAGATTTACCCTATAAAATATATACCTGTGCTCTTCCCCCATTTCAAGTTCCCTATTCCTACTGAGAATTTAGAGACCTCGGGGTGTATAAATTACATGTTTGCTACCTCACTTCTTTCTTATTCTGCTAGGCCCCAGTGAGAGGCCTTCCATTCAGGTGTCAGTTTGGAGCTGGTTTCTTGTTTACCAGCAGAAACTTATTGTCTTTCCATTTAAAAGTTCTGCCAGTCCTTACAGAATTTTATTACCCATATCCCAATATCTCATGTGTACTGTCTTTCAAAAATGTCAGGATATATGAGAAGATCACAGTTTGAATACCTGCATGCAGAACATAAAGCAAAATGCAACCAAATCCCAAAGCAGAAATGATGACTGAATGACTGAAAATGAAGGCACTGAAAACTATTATAATAGGATGTTTTCATTGAAAACCTCTTCCCCCAATATATTCATTGTCTACCCAGTTTAGGCTTTCTCCTCTGGGGTGTTAGTGGGGAGATAGGAAATTATCATGGTCTTTCTAGGGTTCAAATTGTGTGATTAGCATTTGAGTCTCTCAGACATATGGCTTCTAATAGTTACTCTCTAATGGAAAGTCATAAAGTTATGTCTTATAGTCTTTGTGGACCATTTAATTGACCTATTTGATCATTAGTAATAATGTGAATCCTCTAATGTACCAGTGTTTTTCTTTTATTTTACAATAGTTAAAAAAAATATGTATTGGTTATATGACAACAAAACTTTATTATATAGCTTAACATGGAGATAGAGCTGCACAAAAGAAAAAGTTCCTGCCCTTCATTAATCAATTAATTAATTTTCATTTGATAAATTACTTTCAATAGCATGCCAATGTATAGAAAATTACTACAATTTTAGGATCAGTAGATTGAGATTTTTCTATCAATTGTTATATCAGTTTTCCTTCTATGTCAGTGGAAGTGAAGTTGGATGCTACACTGACCTTAGAGACAACTTAAGAAGTAGTTTGACAAGGATGGAAACTTTGATATTATTTAATTATTGGGCTCAAATAAATTTATGAGAATGTTTTAAATATGTTTTTATTGATTTCAGAGAAGAAGGGAGAGGAGGAGAGAGATAGAAATATCAATGATGAGAGAGAATCATCAATCAGCTGCCTCCTGCATGCCCCACACTGGGATCGAGCCCACAACCCAGGCATGTGCCTTGACTGGGAACTTCCTGGTTTGTGGGTTGATGTTCAATCACAGAGTCATGCTGGCTGGATAACTATGAGAATTTATTGATTACATTATCAAATAATTATGTAATAAGTACTTCTGTATGTCAGGTACTGTGCTGAGTGTTGGTGATAAAATGATTATCAGATAGTAGATATCCCATTCCTTGTTGAGATCTGAGGTCTAGTTTCCATTGTCTTTTGTATCAACGTGGTTTTTAAGGACATGAGATTTCATAGCCAAATAGAAGGATCCTTATATCTCTATGTCTTTTACATTTAACTTGAACAGTTAGATTAAGAATTTCTGATGTCTGACCTGAGATCACTTATGTATGTATTCTTCTATTAGGTTATAAACATTTTGACTGTAATAAAAATTTTTATTATAAATACTAGGGGCCCGGTGCATGAAATTCGTGCACTGGGTGTGTGTGTGGGGGGGAGTGTCCCTCAGCCCAGCCTGCCCCCTCTCACATACTGGGAGCCCTCAGGCGTTGACCCCATGACCCTCCAATCGCAGGATCGGCCCCTTGCCCAGGCCTGACGCCTCTGGCTGAGGCGTCCGGCTCGGGCAGCGGGGACCCGCAGCTGCAGCGGCCCCAAGATCGCCCTAGCTCCTGGGACTGCCAGCTTCAACCGTGCCCAGCTCCCATCGCTGGCTCCACCCCTACTTCCTGCTATCACTGGCCAGGGCGGCAAAGGTGCCTGATTCTCCAATCATGGCTGGGGGGCAGGGCAAAGGCGGCCCCAGGGCCGCCTTTGTCCTGCCCCCCAGCTCTTAGCTCCCCCCTGGGTTTCAGATCACTGTCAGTGGCAGGGGGCTTCTTCCTGCTTTCCCTTTCGCCTCCCTGCATTGTGCCTACATATGCAAATTAACCGCCATCTTGTTGGAAGTTAACTGCCAATCTTAGTTGGCAGTTAATTTGCATATAGCCCTGATTAGCCAATGAAAAGGGTAGCTCGTACGCCAATTACCATTTTTCTCTTTTATTAGTGTTGATGTCTTGTATTCAATGTTGAAAGAGGAAGATGAAGATAGTGACACAGAAACACACAGAAAGAAATAGCATGGAGTGGGCATTTAATATGCAGGTGCATACAAAGAGAGGTTGAAGCAAAGGCTGGAAATTAATAAAGTATATAATTTTCATAAGAAAAAAATCATCTTCAAATAGTGTTAAAATGTTGAAAAACATTTTCCCCTTAGTGTTATTTACATTGCATCTTTCTTCAGTTTAATTAAATTCATTTTAGCCAATGTATATTAAATATCAGTATGTATGCACCACTACTATTCTAGTTATAGGGATAGAAAATTAATAAACAGTTGTTCCTTCCTTCAAGGAGCCCACAGACAAGTGAAAAATATTTACAAGCAGGTTGAAAATAATTGTAATATGATGAAGAATAAAGGTCTAAAATTAGAAAGATGTTTAAAATACTATGTGAGATTTCTGGTTATGGTGGATAACTTTTATCAGTGTGGACCTGTCACTAAGAACAGCTATAAAAACCAGAAAGAGCATAAAAAATGATCAGTCTGAACCATGTCAGAGATCTACCAAGACAGAGAGGATTTGAAGGGCCAAGATACTGAGAAAAGACAAGGGAAGGATATAGAAGTGAGACCAAAAGTCAGCATATATATTCCCCTCAACACATTTTCCAGGAGGCCAAGGAAGAAATGGTATTCAAGAGGCTGGGAATGTGAGCCAATGTTTAGTAGTCCCATAAAGCTAGGGAGACAAAAATTGAGCCTAGTTCTATCCAAGGGGGGGAGGGAGGCTCTTAACAAATACTCAAGGTGACCCCTGGCCCCTTCCTCCATCTTTAAAGGTGGCAGCATAGCATCTTTTAATATCTCTTTCTGTTATCACTTTTATATCAATAACTAGAGGTTCAGTGCACAAAATTCATGCATGAATAGGTTCCCTAGACCTGGCCAATGATCAGGGCCGATAGGGGCCTTCCTTCCCCCGGCTGCCAGCTGCTGGCTGGGGCCTTTCTTCATTGCAAGCTGCCCCCTGGTGGGCAGCACACATCATAGCGAGCGGTCAAACTCCCAGCTGATCAAACTCCTGAGGGGACAATTTGCATATTAGCCTTTTATTACATAGGATTATTTAGATTTTCACTTTCTATTGATGTTCATCGCTTCTGCACTTCCATCTGAGAACATCTTCCTTTTGCCTAAAGGCCTTACTTTAGTGTTTTATTTAGAGAAAATATGCCAGAAATGCATATTCTCATTTTTTGTCTGCACATATTTTCTATTTTTTAAGAAATATTTTTACTGATTATACAATTCTATCAGAGTTTTAATAGGAAGAGAGATTGGAAAATGCTATGCTGCTAGCTTTGATAATGGAGGAAGGGGCTAGGAGCCAAGGAATGTGGGAGCCTCTAGAACAGTGGTTCTCAACCTTGGCTGCACATTAGAATCACCTTGAGAATCTTTTTAAAATCCTGACTTCTGGGCCTCATCCTCCGGAAATTCTGTTTCTTTGTTATGGGGTGGGGCCACAACATTAGTAACAAAGAAACAGAATTCCCAGAGGATGAGACCCAGAAATGAGGATTTTAAAAAGATTCCCAGGTGATTCCAATGTGCATCCAAGGTTTAGAACCACTGCTCTAGAAGCTGGAAAAAGGCAATAAGAAATGGATTCTCCCCTAGAGCAAGCATGTCAAACTCACTGCCCATGGGCCACATGCCTCGTTTATTTGGCCCATGGTAGCCTTTGAGTTTGACATGCTTGCCCTAGAACCTCCAGAAGGAACAAGCCCTGCTTACACTGTTACTTTTAGCCCAGAACAGTCCATTTTAGATTTCTGACTGCCAGACCTGTCAGATAATAAACTTATGTTGTGTAAGCCCCTAAGAAGATAATATGTGATGAAATTTGAAATATATGTAAAAAATTTTAAAACATAACCAAAATAGCAGAACAGCCAGGGAGAGAGTCAATGGAGTTGAAGGGTTCTAAGGACCTTGAGTTGCCAGGGAAGTGGTAAAAACAAGCTTTTAATTAGGAAAATTGTCAGAAGAAGAAATGGAAAATCTATCAAGGAAGTCAAATTTGTAAATAAAACTTCCTTTCAAAGAGAACTCCTGACAATATGAATTCATTGGTGAAATCTTCCAAACAATTAAAGAAAAGATAAAGATGTTGGCATTAAACTACACAATTAGACCAATGGAACAGAGAGTCCAGAAACTAACCCACATTATACAGACACTTGATTTATATTCAAGATGAGTCTGCATAACAGAGGGGAAAGAATAATGTTTTCAAAATATGGTTCTTGATCAATTGGGAATCTTTTTGGAAAAAATACTAACTTCTGACTCATGCCATACACATAAAACAGCTCTAAGTAAATTGTCTACCTAAATGTAAGAAGGCAAAATAATAAAGCATCTAAAAGAAAATATAAGTGAATGTCTTCATGGGCAATCTTTTCAAACAGGGCACAAAATGTACTAACCATAAAAGAAAAGATTAAGAAACTAAAACTCTATTACAATTAAGAATGTTAAAGGACCCCATCAACAAAGTAAAAAGTTTCAGAGTGGGAGAAGATATTTGTAATACATATATGCCATAATGGCCTCTGATCCAGAATACTAGTATATTAAGAACTCTTACAAACAAATTAGACAAAAATCAGTTTTTTAAAAAATTGGACAAGAGACTTAACAGGTACTTTACAAAGGAGTATATCCAAATGATCAATGAATTAATGAAAAGATCTCAAATGTATTAGTTAATAGGTAAGTTTAAATTAAAACACAATGTAATACCACTATGTACTCAGTAAGTGCACCGCTACATAAAAAACGATGGGCAAAAATCGAGTATTGGAGAGAATGAGAAATCACTGAAACTCCCATATATTGGGATTGGTACAAGAATTTTGGGAAAATTGTCCAAGCATTTTGGAAAGTGTTTTGACAATATCTACTAAAGCTGATTATGCATACCCTGTGATCCAGCAAATCCAGGCCTAGGTAGATGCCAACAGAAATGCATACATATGCACATCATAATATGCATGCAGAAATGTTGCTAAGCACACTAAAATAGTCCCACACTGGAAGCAACCCAAATGGCCGTGAACAATAGAATAAATATTGTGTTATATTCACAAAATGGAATGTTGTATAACAAAAAAATGGATGAATTACATACAACAACACAAATAAATCTCACAAACATAATACTGAGTAAAACAAGCCAGAGTATATATTTTTCCTTTTATATAAAGTTTAAAGCAGGCTGCACTTTTTAATGGTATTATAAGCCAGTTATCTTTGAAGAAGAATGGGTTGAGTGTAGGTAGAGGGAGGCTTTTTGGGTGCTGGTGTTATTTATTTCTTGGTCTGGATGGTGAGTATAGAAGGAGGATCACTCTGAAGATGACTTGAGCTGTTGATCTTTGATTTGTGCACTTTTGTGAATTTATTGTTTTAATTAAGTAAGAAGTTTCTGAAACTATTTATTAGCCAAGAGGAAGGAATGATGTATTTTGCTTGGAGAAGGCTTGAAGCAAATATGAAAATTGGCCATGATTTTGCCAGACAGAAGAGATAGGGAAAGAATATTTCATTAAAGGAACACTCAAAGCCAAATATGCAGTAGTGGGAACATTTGTGTTATTTTCCATGAGTTTTTGAGTATGTCTAGAACAGTGATGGTGAACCTTTTGAGCTCGGCGTGTCAGCATTTTGAAAAACCCTAACTTAACTCTGGTGCCATGTCACATATAGAAATATTTTGATATTTGCAACCATAGTAAAACAAAGACTTATATTTTTGATATTTATTTTATATATTTAAATGCTATTTAACAAAGAAAAATCAACCAAAAAAATGAATTTGCATGTCACCTCTGACACACATGTCATAGGTTCGCCATCACTGGTCTAGAACATGGGGCATGTATGGGGAGAATGGTAGGAGATTAGGCTAGAGATTAGGTTGGATCCTGTTTATAGAGTGTCATAAGCAGCACAACTAAAGAGAATGGCAGATTATTTTTCTAAAACTTATTTTTAATTTTAAAATTTCCCTTATAAGAAAAGACTGCGAATCATTTTTAAATTTTTGGAAATAGTTTTCAGAAAAAAGATAAAATGACATGAACATATACTGAAGCTGAAGTCATCCACTGAGCTATGAACTCAGCAGAGGAAGGGGCTTTTGAAGTATCTGAGTCCCTGCTCTTCTGAGAAAAGGAATCACTTCTAAGAGATATGGCAGATTATTGATCAGAAACTGTAATGCCGGATTTTGGATTGGACTGCATTTCAAATACCACCAGATAAAGACTTGTTTTATCAGTGAATTCTGAATTTGAAATTTGGTCCCTCTTTTCCTGTGACCTCCCTCCCTCTCCAGTTTGTGTATGAATGCAGAGTATTCAGTCTCATTTTAATTAACTTATTGATTTATAGCAACCCAAAGTGGACTGGTTTGATTTTATCATCTTGCGCCAATGACTCCTTTGTTGTAGTTATTGCCTGTTGTTGTCCCTCTCCTTTACAGATGTCATTAACTGACTTTCTCAGGTTTAAGAGGACCTCAGTGCCCGAGATGGCTAGTCCACCTCCTCAATTAGCTTGGCCATAATCAGAGGGAATGCACCCTCACTTGATACCCTAGTACTTCAAGGTAGCTATGCATTGGCAAGAAGGGAGCATAAACACACTTCATTTAATTTATGAGTTAATTACCCAAGGATAAAAGTATTATCAGAAACATGGTGACTGCATAGGGAAAGAACAGATGTAATGCTTCCTAATACAGCTTCACTTGGCACCCAGGGTCCTTATGGCAGCAAGCAGCTGTGAGAGACACCGTTCATGTGGGGTTGAGTCCTTCCAAATTGTCTTGGCAAGCTCACTTCTTATGACCCTGCCTTATGTGATTGGGACTTATGTCACATTCTGAAAGAATTCACATTGATAATAGCTGCATGTCCAGTTAAAGAAATGTTTTCAAATACTGGAATTTCCTCGCCCTTGACCCAAATGTAGCATAGTAAGGCCATGTCCTCAGCTGGAGGGGATCAGCATCCCTGTGCAGATGGCCTGGAGAAGTAGTTTTGGTTTTAGCTTTGCCATGCTTTAGAAAACTATTTGAGAGAGAGAGAGAGAGAGAGAGAGAGAGAGAGAGAGAGAGAGAGAGAGAGAGAGAGAGAGAGAGAGAAGAGAGAGAGAAATATGAAGGACCGGGAATGGGTTTTTTTCTGAATCTTTACAGCAAGATTCTACCCATGTTTTTAGTTTTCAAAATCAGTGAGATACTACATGTCAGTGATTTGTAAATTGCTTGTGGAGACATCAATTTCCTTGATAATGACAGAGAAGAAAACTGTCTTTTTTTCCCCCCCCCTTTTGGTCCTAAAACATTTTTAGGTAGTGACATTTCAGTGAGGAATGGGATAGGGCTAGGCTTATTTCATTAGTGATTTGAGCCTAAAGGAAAGTGACTAGACCTCCCAAAGCAGCTGACCGATTCAAGAGAATTGTTTTTGGAAAAGCGGGTCTTCTATTTTATTTCTCATCTCATGTGTGTCCTGATGTCAGTGATGGAGATGAGGTGGGAGATTAGGACAACTCTTTCCCTCAAGAATTATCAGAAAATGAGCAATTGTTTTTCAGATTAACTAAAACTCACTAGTAACTTTGTAGTATATCAGGGTACCAACATCTTAAATTACTATAGAGGGAAATCATTCTAGAGCTTTGCTGTCCAACACAGTACCCACAAGCTACATCTGGTTACTAAACTCTTGAAATTGGCCTGGTCAGTAATGAAGTGTGTGTAAGTGTTAAATTTGTACTTAATTTTGAACACTTAGTAAAAACAAGTAAGACATCTGATAAATAATTTGTTATGGTGATTACATGTTGCAATGATAAACATTGGATATGTTAGATTATATTTAATGTATTATTGAATCTGAAACTCAGTCATTCACCTGGATTAGCTTGTGGTCAGCTTGAGGCAATTCATTCATCATTTGAATTGTGAAATCAGAGCAAGAGGTGTTGGTCCATTTTAGGGATATTTCATTTAGAAGAACATGCTGAACTATTCTTATTCCAATGGAGTGCCAGAAGAACAGAGAAAGGGCAGACTAAACAAAACTATGTACATGCAGATATATAGGTATTGACAGGTAGTTAGGGCTCAGACAGATGGAGCAAGTCTCTGAAGTATCCCTGTATTAGTGACAATGAGTGTGGTGTAGGAGACTGGAGGGCACTTATTTGTGCTTACGGTAGCTGGGGGCCAAGTTGTAGAGAATCTTTGATTTTAGGAAAAGAAGTGCTTTTAGACAAAAGCTTACTTTCTAAGTGTCTTTTTAGAACTTTTTTTTTTAAAAAAATATATTTTATTGATTTTTCACAGAGAAGAAGAGAGAGGGATAGAGAGTTAGAAACATCGATGAGAAACATCGATGAGCTGCCTCCTGCACACCTCCTACTGGGGATGTGCCCACAACCAAGGTACATGCCCCTGGCCAGAATCGAACCCGGGACCTTTCAGTCCGTAGGCCGATGCTCTATCCACCGAGCCAAACCAGTCAGGGCTATAACTTCTTTTTATTTATTGATCAGAATGTTTTGTCATGGTTAGCTTCATAATTTATAACATACTAAAATTTCCAAATTTGCTATTTATTTTATATTAGTGATACCTTTGAATAATGATTCTCCAGTGAAAATTAGAGAAATACCTTATCAAACTTGTAATATTTATATAAATACTTTCTAAGTTTGGTTTACTTGGAGAACACCCAAAGATTGATAATGGTACCCATTGAACAATGATTCTCATTTTTCTACTTGGGGGTCTTGTCCTCTTCCTAAACCTTTGTACTTTGGGGATGATAACGGACTGTATCTTGTTTGGGGATCTCTTTTCACTGACTGCATTAACCATAATGATCCTAAAGTTGGAAGAACTTAGAAGGGAGCCAGGATCCATCAGGGTTGATGGATCTTAGGCAAGTGTTACAATCAGGATCTAGATGTGAGTAGTAGTAAGGAGGCCTTTAGAGGGTGGCAGTAGACTCACAGTTTATTGGGATGTTACATCCTAAAATTGTCACATGAGGTGAAAAAATGATTATAGTCAAATAAGCATTGATAAGGCTTTTAAACCTCCTAAAAGTCCAGGTTCCTTGAAAGCACCAAAAGCAAGAGTTAATATATATATTTTTTCTCTTTACATCTCTGCTGAGGCATCTCTTTTCAGGAAATATGAAGGCTGGTTCTACTTGGGATAAGGCAAAGGGTTGGGTGGTAAGTAGATAATTCTCTCATTCCCTCTCATTTTCCCTTGAGGTTAGACAGCTGAATTTGTGTAAGTTATACATAAAGATGATGCAGCTCCATTGTACTGTTTATTCTGCTATGAGTACATTGATTGGTATTATGCTTTATATATTTCAGGTTCATTAATTCGGTTTTTTTTTTTTTTTTTTTTTTTTTTTTTTTTTTTTTTTACCTAATGTATGAAGGCAAAGGTGAAAAGGCAGTTAAGACATGTCCTTTTTATTGAAGAGCTTTAATTCTGGTCAGGGACACACAAGTAAACAAATGGTTATAATGCAATTTGAGAAGTGCTTTAATGAGATATTCTCTCCATGCTTCAGGATCACAGAGGAGGGGCCAGTGGGGCAGTCTGGGGGTCAGCAAAGGCTCTAAAGAGCAACACATATGTCCAGGTCACCATCTTTTCTAACCTTCTTCTTTAAGGTTATATAGCCCCCTAGCAGCCGGAATATTATTCCTTTTTTTTCCTTCTTCAAAATTTAACATTTTTTATTGAATTCAAAAGAACAAAAGCTACCATTCCCACGAATTGAAAATAAGATAAGTCTATTTCATAGATATTTTAGTCAGTAATAATCTCTTCTATGCCTCCCCAGGATGTTCCAATATAAAAAAACTCACCCTTTACGTAGAAAGGACACAGCATCAATTATAAACAAAACGGAAGATTGCCATATTGAGGTCATACCATATAGTCAAGTACCAAGAAAGTTAAATAGGTTTAACTGAAACTTAGCAAAAGAGTAATTTCTTACTTCATTAACTAGTGAAAATAATCTTCATTTACACTGCCATTTACAATGAGAAACATATAAATGGTGAATGCTTAGCAAAAAAGTCTCCATGATTGCATTTTGAATGCTTTCATGACTTAACAATGGAAATATTTACTAACAGCTCTTCATTAAAACATAATGAAATATTAAAATTCTTTCATAGATCAATCGTAGAATAAGTAATGAAAAACACCTTACTTATTTAACTAGATTAGTATTATACTAGCTAAAATATAACTTGGTTACTCATCTACACTTAAGACTTTTATAGCAGTAAATTGCAGGCATTTGTTAATTTTAGTTGGGTGAAACAGAGCTATTTCTGAGGTGATGGAAAGTAGTACAATTGGCCATCAAATGCTTTCCCCCAAGGACCTTGGCCTTCCAGAGTCTAGTCTTCTTTTGACTTTAGGACCTTTCTGTATCCCCACCCCCTATGTTGTACACCCAACTTCCATTAGTCTGGAAGTTATTAGCATAGCTAAGCAAAACATTTTATTCTAACATTTATTTCTACTTCATTTTTTCCAATTATTAAAGAGATTTTGCTTAAGATAAAAGGGCAAACACATTTAACCACGATTTATGGTCATTGTAATTTGAGTTGACTCAATTTTTTTTCTATGGTATTTTTGTTGGTTGGTTTCAAAATGTAGGCCAAGATTCTCAAAAGGCAATCAACAATCCTATGGAAAATGGGAAAATGTAAATGATATTAAGGCCATGTAAATTAATCTTCAAAAAAATATCTTTATTGTTGAAAGTTTTACAGATGTCCCCTTCCATTCTCCCACCCCTGCCATTGACCCCCTTCTCCTCACTCCAGCTCCCTCCCCAGGCCTTCACCACCCTATTGTCTGTGACCATGGGTTATGCACAGATGCCAATAAATTCTTTAGTTAATATCTTCCTGCCTCTCCCCTATTCCCACCCCCCAATAAGAATCCTCAGTCTTGCATGCTTCCAAATATCTGACTCTATTTTGTTTGTCATTTTATTTTGTTCTTTAGATTCTACAAAATACAGTATACCAAGGGAAGACTAGAAATCAAAAATTCATTTAAAATGTGTTTCAATTTCAGTCGAAAGTATAAAAGGTTAAATTTCTTTGTGTCAACAACAGTGATATTTAGCAAAGAAAAAAATTTAAATGGAGCAAACCTTAATTTATTCAATTTAGTGTAGATTTTTCTAGTTATATTGTAAAATTATCAACACATTTTTTTTTAAATTTCAGGAATTCAAATAATAGTCATTAAATTACTGGGTAAAAAATCCAATAATAATCTAAATTTAAAAGCTGATAAAGCCTATATAATAAAAGAGAAACATGCAAATTAACCACCCCTCTGCTATGCTCAAGCCACGCCTACCATACAATCAGGAGCGAGTATGCAAATTAACCCAACTAAGATGGTGGCAGCCACGGTGCTGGAGCAAGCAGGAGACTTGGGTTGCCCCAGCGATGGAGGAAGCCAAGCTTCCTGCATGCCCTGGCTGGCCCTCGGCTCCACTTGAGGCTACAAAGTTTCAATTATAGAAGATAAATAAATCCCAGAAAAAGAAAAAAAAGGAGAGGCTGGGATCTTGGGTTGCCGGGGCGTGTGGCCAGCCTGAAAATGGCCATCAGTCCTTCACCCAGGCTGACCAGGCACCCCCCCACCCTGAAGGGGCTGTGGGCAGCCTGAAAATGGCCCTCAGCCCCTCACCCAGGCTGCCCACACCCCCATGGGGTGAGGGTCCCCACTGCGGGGTTTGGTCAGCCTGCAAACAGCCATCAGCCCCTCCCCAGGCTAGCCAGGCACCCCAGTCGGGACCCCCACCCTGAAGGGGGTATGGCCAGCCTGAAAACGGCCCTCAGCCCCTCACCCAGGCTGGCCAGGCACCCCAGCGGGACCCCCACCCTGATCTGGGACACACTTCAGGGCAAACCAGCCGGCCCCCACCCATGTACCAGGCCTCTATCCTATATATTAAAAGGGTAATAAGCAAATTGACCCTAACAGCAGAACGACTGGGAATGACTGGTCACTATGACACACACTAACCACCAGCTCAATGCAGGAGCTGCCCCCTGGTGGTCAGTGTGCTCCCAGAGGGGGAGCTCTGCTCAGCCACAAGCCAGGCTGCCAGCTGCCAGCACAGTGGTGGTGGCAGGAGCCTCTCCCGCCTCCTCAGCAGCGCTAAGGATGTCTGACTGCAGCTTAGGCCTGCTCCCTGCTGGCAAGTGGACATCCCCTGAGGGCTCCTGGGCTGTCAGAGGGATGTCTGACTGCCAGCTTAGGCCTGATCCCCTGGGGAGTTTCATATACAACAAGCTAATGCTAGCTTGGTCAAAGTCATCTACAAAAAAGATGTCCCTCACACTTTTCAACATAACAAACAAAACTATAAAATCTGTCAAGGTGGAAACTGCCCAGAATTTCTTGAAGTATTGGCAAGTGCAGCGTGGCTAAATAAAAGCATTGTATACTAGTATAAATAGTGTATAAATGTTTTGTAATACATGGTGTTCTTAGTGTAACTGGAGTATGGCTTACCTATGTAGGCACATGAAATATTTTAGAAGCAGGGGAAGTAAACAAAAGCAACTGTTCTCTAAATTACACTTGATCATGTAGATGAACAAGTCTCTGTGATAGTTCATCTTGTTCTATGGAAGCAACACTGGGGGCAACATATCACGTCTGATCCTGTGGTAGTTCCATATTGAGATCATGGCCAGCTTCATCTGCCATTTATTTTTTTAAATTTTTAATCCTTACCTGAGGATATATTTTTATTGATTTTTGATATAGGAAGAGAGAGAGCAATAGAGCAAATTGATGTGAGAGAGAAACATGGATCAGTTGCCCTCTCGTAAGTATCCCAACCAGGGATTGAACCTGCAACTTACATATGTACCCTCACCAGGAATCAAACCCACAACCTTTTGGTGCATGGGACAACACTTCAACCAACTGAGCAACATGGGAAGGCCACTTGCCACTTCTAGAAGCAGCATATCCACTTGGTTTTGTGGTGATGTTATGGTTGTAGTACTACTCATTGTCTTCCATTTGTTGCGTTTGAACATTCAGTGTTTCAAATGGGTGTTCAAATTTGTTTATCAAGGCAGAAGTATTTTTAAGGTTCTTACTCCTCAATGTAGCATCCATGGAGTTAACTACTCTTGCCAATAGACTTGGTTACCTTGCCCATTGTCACTGCAGTTTGAATTCTGGTCCGGCTGCTGTAGCAACAAACCTGGCATTCATTCTCAAGAAATTAATTGCTTAGTTCTTCTGGCTGACTGCATTTTCAGCATGTATTCTTGCAACTTCTGTATTGTCTTTCTGAATGGCCCTTTTAATCTTGGCCTTTTAACTTTTTTCTTCTTTATCAAATTTCTTGGCATACCTATTAAACTCTTTTACAGCAAACTTTAAGTTAAATAGGTGTTTCTTCAAATTCAACATGGTCTCATGACTTTTCTTGGGAGGTGACAGCCTGGGGCAGTGACAAATGTTTGATGGAGGGCACTCAGAGTTCTGTCTTAGTCCCAACCTGTGGTTGACTGGCAACTAGGTTTGCCCCAGAATAACGGTATTCTTCTTAAAATATAAGAGAAACATACACAGTTCTCTGCTAAAAATCCTCCAGTATTCTTGCTCAGAAGTAGGGCTCAAGTTCTTAGAAGGCCTAAGAGACCTTGTAGGATCTGGCCCCTGCCATCTCTCTGCCCTCATCTCTAGTATACTCTCTGAATTCCCCCTAATCAAGTTACATCAGCCTCCTTGATGTTCTTCGACTATGTCATTCACTTGACATCTCAGGACTAAGTAAGCAAGTTAAGTAAACATGTTTTCCCTACTTTTATTATTATGTAATTATGGTCTATCTGCCTGTAATTCTCTTTCCCTAAATGTCTACATGGCTTGTTTCACAATGTTTTCAAGTCCTTGTTGAAATATCACTGTATTTTAAATCCCTCCCTTGGCTATTCTGCATAAAGAATAACAAGCTTCCATTCCATCCTAGCATTGCTGCTCCTTTTTAGCTAGTTTGGATAGTTACTGGCATTAGTCTTACTCAATAAATGTTTGTTGAATAATTTATTTTACTTCTCTTGCATGGCTTTTCCACATATTGGCCTAATAAGTGGATGGATTAATGAACGATGATTATATTGTTTGGCACCAATAGAAGCTGTTATTTTCTAATGGTCTATTTCTCTGGAATGATTTTATAGTTCTTTATTGGGACAAAAGACTTAATCAGATCTTGTCAGAAACTCTTGGGTTCTGCCAAGATAGCATCTCACCCATTAGTCATCTGTAGTGATGGAAAGCAGGGATAGAGGTTGGGGGGAGAGAGTAAGAGAGGATTGGGCTGGCCCCAAGAGCCTTCCTCACATTGAGAAAGCTCATTGATAATATCTGGTTGGCTTTTAGATTAAAAATATATGTGTATACATGTGTGTGCATGTATGTCTGTGTGTGTGCTTTTGTTTGTGTATATTTTATGTGTGTATATACACAAATATAAATATAAATAAATATAAATAATATAAATATAAATAAATATCATGTAAAGAATCAAAATCAAAGATCCCTAAAGTCTAAAGACTTGAACACCCTGAAGGACTCTGAAGACTCAGCAGAACCATTGATGCTTGGGAACTGGAAATGTGGAGAATGCTTGCAGAATTTTTCTAGTTTATTTCTAGCTCCCTGGAAATTACTTTATGCTGAGATCAGTGAACAACAAAACAAAAGTCTTGGCTTTCATATAGCTTATTATGTGGTAAGTAGAAACAAAGAGCTGGTAAATATATATATAAGCTATAGGTGGTGGTATAAATGCTATGAGATGAGGAAACAAAGCAGAAGGAAAAGAAGATAATAGAGATCCATTGTAGATAGCTGAGTTAGTAGGGAGATGACACTTGCTTGATAAGAAGTTCAAAGACCAGCAAATGCAGAGACCTGAGGAGTAGGTGTTTGTTGAATTCAAGGGATATAAAATAGAATGAATTCAGTGAGACCAAAGTTATGTACAGCCTTTAAGCCATCGTGAAGAGTAGGAGTTTCATTCTGATTACAAGGAAATACCATAGGGCCCTTTATAGCAGGGGAGTGACTGATCTGAATTTAGAAAAAATCCCTCTGACTTGTCTATGGAGTATGGGCCAGAATGTGCACCAATAGAGACAGGAGATAGGTAGGTGGCTGTTCCTGACATCCAGGCAAGAAAATATAGCAATGTGGACCAGCATGGGAGCAATGGAGATGGTAAAAAGTGGTAGGATGCGGGATATATATTGGAGGTAGAGTCAGTAGCATTTATTGATGATTCAGATGTTGGCTGTTAGAGGATATCTTTATTAGTCAAGGGAATCTTGATTATGTTGTAGCAACAAACTACTCCAAAATATCAGAGGCTTAAAACAAGAGAGGTTAAATTTTCTCACTCACATGTGATATCCTTTGTGTGTTGGCTGGTGGTTTGATATTTTTATAATTGTCCTCTCTCTAGGACATGGGATGACAATGTTGTCTACCACTGGAACATTGAAAAAGGAAAAGAGAAATTTGGAGGATTTATATTAGAAGCAGTTAAGTGTCTGGAAATGACACATATCACTTCTAATTGGCCAAAAGTATCACACAACTCCACCTACCACAGGGTGGCCAAGAAATACAATCCTATCTTGTGCCAGGGAGTCAAAGGGTCAGAACTACTACTGCACTGATGGCTCCATGATATCTTCCAGGTTTAGATAACTGGTAGTAACAGCATCCAAGTGGGGATGCTTGAGAAGAGTGGGCTTGTGGAAGGTGAAATAAATATTTCTGTTTTTAGTCATGTTTAGTTTAAAAGCTTTTTCAGCAAAAATGTCAAGATAGTTGGGAATGTAAGTCTGATGATCAGAGGGAATATATGGCTAGAGATATAAATTTGAGCATCAACAAAATATATATGATATTTAAAGTAATGGGACTCATAGGATATAGTTGGAATAAAGAGGGGGCCAAAGGCAGAATTCTGGGGCACTCCACAAGTAGAGGTCTTATAGTGGAAGAGCCAACAAAAGAAACTGAGAGAGATTATAATGATGGAGATGCAGGGGAGTATGGGATCTTAAGATATCCTGAGAAGTAAATCTTGCAAGAGGAAGATTGCACTGAAAGCTCAAAGGGAATGAGAATTAATCATGGGTTCTGTCAATCTTTTGGTCACTCTTGTGGTGTGGTATGGGGCAAATACACCAATTTGAAGTGGATCGAGGAGGGAGTGATAAGTGTGGAATTGATGAAAGACAACTTTTGGAAGAGCTTTTTTTTTGTTGTAATCAGAACGGTCAAGTGGGTTTGATAGTGAAGAGGGACATGACATCAAGAGTACAGGAGGTTGGGGGGAGGCAAGTTTGTGAGCAAGATGATGATTGAAATATTTTCGCTTAAGAGAAAGGTAGTCAAATAGAAAATACTCAGCTATTGGTTGGAGATATGAGTCTGAACATAGGGAAGAATCACAGCTGGCTTAAATATTTAGGAGCTCTCTGCATAGAGTAAAGAGTTGGAACTGGGAATGTAATGAGCTACAACAGAAGTGCAGAGCAAAAAGAGTGGAGAGATCAAGGCTGAGCCTTAGGGAACACACACATTAATAAAATCTGGAGAAGAAAGAGTAGCTAGTAAGAAATGGGAGAAAATAGATTGAGTAAATTGTAAGTCATAGAAATCAAAGAAAGAAAGTTTTCTTTTCAAGAAGTTTTTCTTCAAGTTCTGTGCTCTCATAAATATGTAGTCCATATTCCATACTTTCAGGACAAATTTGAAATAGACCCTATTATAGTTGATTAAATATATAGACCAAGAATGGTGAAACACTTAGGATAATGGTTTTATTAACTCCAATAAATGGGATTGATACTCTTCTAATCTTTTTGCTATTGTTTCCTTTCCTTATTTTGGAAATTATCTAAAGATGATTTAAAGTGAAGCTATTGCTAGTGCCATATTGATCACTGTATTTTCTTCACCTCCTCTTCCTGCTCCTCTTTCATTATCAATATCATCATCATCATCATTATCATCAGCATCATCAAAATAATGATCATTACTAGACCCCCATTAGATTAGTTATTTTGGTATTTAAATAATTTGGTTAGAATTCCTGAGGGGCATACATGATACTATAGAAGGACATATTGACTGCAATTTGTGTTATATGTTGAGTGATTACTGAGTGCTTACTTCAAAGATGGACATGATTTCTGCCCTAAGTTCATTCAGTTCAATTGCTTAGGAGAGATAACAGAGAATCTGGAGGGGGAAAAGTACTCAGAGAGGATACAAGTGATTAAGACTACAAATATATAGGGTTTCAGGAATAATTTGGCATAACTTCTTCTCTATTCAGGTTAGTTAGCTGTAAAAAACATTTGTAGATGGGTAGCCCTAGAATGGAGATGCAGGGTGAAATGGAGACTATGCCCTGTATATATCTTAACATCAACTGTCTCTTCCTTTAAGCTAGGAATAAGGTGGTCTTATGACACTTCTCTGGAGTATAATTTGTCTCATTTCCAGTTCTGTTGGATTTCTTGGTGCATACCTCTCTCCCACACTCCCTCCTGTCTTTATCTCTCCTCATTTCTCCTTCTCCCTCCTTCCTTTCTCTCCAGAATTTCTCACTTCTACTGAATCCTTTTATCACATGTGAGGAGATATGTATATATTTAAGCCAGCTGTGATTCTTCCCTATGTATATCTCCTCACATGTGTAACACTTCTACTGAAATAAAGCTCCTTAAGGTAGGGGCCATCTCATTCATCTTATAGCCTAATACTTATTAAATTCTCTATGGTTGTGAACTGGATGATTAAATAAAATGGAAGCCTAAATAGGGCCAATGATAGTAGGAATGAAGCAGAAAAAAATGATTACTAAAGACTTGTTGGATATGGAATAAAATATGCTTCATAAGAATTTAATACTATGGACAATGAGGAGGGAAGAATCATATCTAATCTAATAAAAGAGAAACATGGTAATTGGCGTACGACCGCTACCCTTCCCATTGGCTAATCAGGGGAATATGCAAATTAACTGTCAGCCAAGATGGCGGCCGGCAGCCAGGCAGCTTGAAACTAACATGAGGCTTGCTTGCTTCAGTGAGGGAGGAAACCAACATTCCCCGCCTGCCTTGCAGGCCTCTGAGCCTGCAGTTTGAAACATTTTAACAAATATAGAAGCTAAAAAAATCCCCCCAGAAACCAGCTTTCAGCGAGCTGGGATCTCAGAGCTGGAGTCAGAGCTGGAGTCAGAGCTGGAGTTATACATTGTTTCGATTACCTACTTTCAGCAGCTGGGGCCTAAGAGCTGGAGCCTCAGAGCTAAAGCTGGCCCAGAATTTAAAAAAAGAAAAGAAAAAAAGGAGCGGTTGGGAGCTTCCGTCACCCGCCAGCCTGAAAACAGCCCTCAGTCCCTCACCCAGACTGGCCAGGCACCCCAGTGGGGACCCCCACCCTGAAGGGTGTGTGACCAGCTGCAAACAGCCCTCAGCCCCTCACCCAGGCTGGCCAGGCACCCAAGTGGGGACCCCCACCCTGATCCAGGAAACCCTTCAGGGCGAACCAGCCAGCCCCACCCATGCACCAGGCCTCTATCCTATATAGTAAAAGTGTAATATGCCTCCCAGCACCGGGATCAGCGTGACAGGGGGCAGCACCCAAACCCCCTGATTGCCCTGCGGCTCTGTGTGTGACAGGGGGTGGGGCCACAACCTCCCTATCCGCCCTACTCTGTTTGTGACAGGGGAAGGCGCCCCAACCTCCTGATCCGCCTTGCTCTGTGCCTGATAGGGGGAGCTCCCCAACCTCTGATCGCCCTGTGGCTCTGTGTGTGACAGGGTGCGGCGCCCCAACCCCCCCAGCCCCATGGGCCCTGCTCTGTGTGTGACAGGGTAGAGCCATAACCTCCCCATCGGCCCTCCCCTGAGTGTGAGAGTGGTGGCGTCCCAACACCCTGATCTGCCCTGCTCTGTGTGTGACAGGGGGCGGTGCCCCAACTCCCCTATCAGCCCTACACTGTGAGTGACAGGGGGGAGCTCCTCAACCCCCTGATGGGCCCTGCTCTGTGCGTGACAGGGGGCAGCGCCCCAACCCCCGGATTGGCCCTGCTCTGTGCATGACAGGGGGTGGCGCCGCAACCTCCCCATCAACCCTGCCTTGAGTGTGACAGGGGGTGGTGCCCCAACCCCCCAATTGGCCCTACCCTGAGCATGACTGGGGGTGGCATCGCAACCTCCCGATCCGCCCTGCTCTGTGCATGACAGGGGGCGGTGCCCCAACTCCCCAATCAGCCCTGCTCTGAGCCCGACCAGGGGCTGCACCTAGGGATTGGGCCTGCCCTCTGCCACCCGGGAGCAGGCCTAAGCCAGCAGGTCGTTATCTCCCGAGGGGTCCCAGACTGTGAGAGGGCACAGGCCAGGCTGAGGGACCCCCCCTTCCCCCCGAGTGCACAAATTTTTGTGCACCGGGCCTCTAGTATATCTATAAAAATTTAAAATTGAGTTGACCACTAACAGAGAAATAAGCAAGTCTAGAGGAGGAATTGGTGAGTTTGCTTTTAGACAGGTTGATTTCAAGGATCTACTGTAAATTTTAATTTTAGATAGATGAATTATTCCAGCAGACAATCTATTTTGGGGCCCTGGGGCTTTGGAGAGTAGCATAGATAAAGATGTGCCAGTGAATGAGGTAGATTAGTGAAAAGAGGAAAGAAAGCCTTCATCAGATGTTTGGGGAAACCACTTTTTAAGGAATTTGGAAAAAAGGCTGATAACAGAGGCTGAAAATGAGTCATCAAAGAGTTACTTGGAAAGTGTGCAATCAGGAAACCCCAGAAAAGAGAATTTTGAGAAGGGAGTGATAGATAAAAATGTCAGCTACTGCACAGATACTGAGTGTTCTACAGATTGGTACCCATTTAAATTTAATTAGTAGGCTAGTAGTAACCTTATTTCAGAATTATTTACTCATCAGTTAAATATTTTTTATCATGGGAGGCAACTAAATTAAAATACAGTATTTTGACTGCTGCTGGAGAAGTTGGTAAAAATTCTCTCCTCTTTCATCAGTGGTTAAATAGGAGGCATTTAATAAAACATTTGGTAGTGTTTACTTCCATGCCAGTCTAAAAATGAACTCTACAGTTTAGGAGCCAGAGGTAACAGTGAGTTTTTAACAAGTCTTAGCTTCTTGTCAGGACACCTGTTAGACCTTTGGTGATAGAAAGGCACCCCAACCACCATATATATTCCCTAGGCTTCTTGAATACTTTCTTGTCCCCTTGATCACTCCAGTTTGGCCTGATTAGATGGTACCAAGATTTCTACCTGCTGATTTAGATTCCAAAGGAAGTTGGTAAATGGAATGACATAATTCTAATATGCCTCTTCCAGTTTCTGGTAGCTGTCAGCAATGCCTAACTTGTGGATTCATCCCTCCAATCTCTGCCTCCACCTTCACAGTGCCACCTTCTCTGTATGTGTATAATCTTCCTCTGCATCCTCTTTACAAGAATACAGGTAATTGCATTTGGAGCCCACCTGAATAATATAGGATAGTCTCACCTCAAGAACTTAATCACAGTAGCAAAGACCCTTTCCAGCAAGGTAACATTTACAGGTTCCTCATATCTTTGAGGGAAATTATTCAACCTACTGTAGAGACAGATGTCTTTCCACCTTTGCAGACTTAAAGTGCTTACGCTTCCAGGAACTTGGTTTTGCTTAAAGACATACCTCATGAATAAACAGCTTCCAAACTGATGGCCCATTTAAAAGAATCTTGGGGCTACTGTCAGGAAGGGGCTAATTTAGGTCAGCCCCATGCCATTGGACAGGCAGGTGTGGTCAAATTCCTAGTCCTCAGCATGAAAGTAAACAATTGATCCTTATTGAGAAGCTGATCAAGTGTCTAGAAGAGCTGGTTGGAGTTCTGAGCAAGTCAGCAAGGCAACCAGTTCCTCTTACATGTCTCTGTTTTGTGTGGATCTTTTCCCAGTTCTGGGGGACAGGTGTGCTCAGCTGGCCTGGGACTCACTCCTCTGTGTCCAGTGGTAGCTTTTGTCTTCTGTTTTACCAGGAGCGTCACAAAGGATCTAGGTCAGTGATGGCGAACCTATGACATGCATGTCAGAGGTGACACATGAACTCATGATTTGGTTGATTTTTCTTTGTTAAATGGCATTTAAATATATAAAATAAATATCAAAAATATAAGTCTTTGTTTTACTATGGTTGCAAATATCAAAAAATTTCTATATGTGACACGGCACCAGAGTTAAGTTAGGGTTTTTCAAAATGCTGACACGCCAAGCTCAAAAGGTTCGCCATCACTGATCTATGTGGTCACTGGGAGGGAAATTGAGGTGGGATCAAGAGAGAGTAGGAGCTCTGGAATACAAATTTAGAGCAGGGAGTTCAAAAATTTTTGAATTAGGAAAGAACTTCAGTATTTGAACTTGGGATGCAGACACTTCCTGGTTCCTCTATACCTGCAGTGCATCTCTCACATATAACCTAAGGAAGGGCATGGGCCCCAGGAGAGGTCTTCTGCAAGGCTCTTTCAGGTGCTCCTGAATGTGCTTCCTTCAGTGGGCACACCTGACTGTAACCTGCTAGCCTAAGCCACAGGCAGGGGAAACTAACTTTTCTAGAGATTTCTTTATGATTCAGACCACTGGAGAAGCTGGATTTAAGGAGGGATCTTAAGAAAACAGTTGTTTATTTTTTCTTTTATATATAGAGATGATAATAATAGCTATTGAGTGCACAGGCACTCAAGCCAGACTTATCTGTATTTCATTCTGGCTCCACTATATAATAGCTCTGTGACTTCATGTAGATCTTAAAATCTCTGATTCCAAAAAATCTCTTTTCTTTAAAATAAGGATAATAGTAACCATCACTTACCATGTGGCAGGGAGTATTCTAGACACTTTGCATATACTTAATCTTCTAGTCCACATGAAAACCCTATGAGGTAAGTACTGTTATTATCCCACTCCAAAGATGAGGAAACTGAGGTACAGAGAGGTTAAGTAACAAGTAGCAAAGCAAGGATTTTTGAACCCAGATAGTTTGGCTTCAGCAAATGCCTCAACCCTATTTTATGCTGCCGTTCATGCCTCAGGCTTTTGTGAGTATAAAATAGGGTGGCCATCCACCACAGGTAGTCTGGGAAAGTGCTGGGTTATATCTGTTGTCCAAGTGAATTATTAATAGTGCCTTCTTTTTAAAAATATATTTTTATTGATTTCAGAGAAGAAGAGAGAGGGAGAGAGAAACACCAATGATGAGAATCATTGATTGGTTGCCTCCTGCATGCCCCCTACTGGGGATCGAGCCTGAAACCCAGGCATGTGCCCTTGACCAGAAATGAATGTGGGACCCTTCAGATGCACTATCCACTGAGCAAACCAGCTAGGGCAGTGCCCCCTTTTAATCTCAAATGTATCATAGTGTCATGTCTCATTTTGAATATTTGTCACATGGGGATTAAATAATTATCTGTTAAATACTAAAGATAATGTCTGGCCCAAGAAAGCCCTCCATTAAGGTTAGCTATTTCTACTTCTCCTACTGCTATCACCACCACCATCACTACCACCACCACTACCCACCATCATCCAAGTTTGGGAGGATTAGAGCTGAAGTTTAACTCAGGTTCTGAAAAAACATATCATGGGAGCAATCATTCCCCATTCTCACACCCATCACAGACGTTGCTCCCTGGTCACAGCACAGCATTCTTTCCTGCTCTGTGTCCTAGGCAGCCACTCCTAATTGACCAAACTTGACAAGCAAAATTAAAATTATTTGCTCTAGTCAGCTTTCTCAGTGGTTAGAGCATAGGCCCATGGACTGAAGGATCATGGGTTTGATTCCAGTCAAGGAACATACCTAGGTTGCAGGCTGGATCCCGGCCCCAGTTGGGGCATGTGCAGGAGGCAACCAATCGATGTGTCTCTGTCACAGTGATGTTTCTGTCTCTGTCTCTCCCCTTCCTTCCACTCTTTCTCAAAATCAATGGAAAGAAAATCCCTGGGTGAGGATTAACAACAACACAAAAGTTTAAAAATGTTAAAATTATTTGCGATACCTAGTTTCATTAAATGGAAGAATCCAAGATCTTAGTGTATGGAGAATGTGAATTTTAGCTGAGCTAGTGGGTTTCTCCATTTATATAAAAATTAATTTTATTTCCAAAAGTGATAAAGAATTTTGGACCTCTTTAGGTACACTATATCCCTTTTCTAAAGTATTTGTCTCTGCCCATTTCTCTATCATTTGCACCTCTAAAAGCATCTTAATTCATAATAATTTTCTACCCCCTGCCAATAATTGAATAAAGGGCCACTGAAATACTATAGAAACGGGCATGATAAAAATAAGGAGGAGTGAGTCATAATAGGGATTACAATTGACACCTAAGATCCATGTCTTAGAAAAGCTATCTTTAAATGTGATTTGTGTTAATTGGTAGTGAAATTCATTTCAGGTTGGTTTTGCATGGCATAAGGGACATCTAGTGGTTATCAAGGTCTCTGCAGATTTACTAAAGGTAATATAAAGTCATAGCTTAGTACCAGCACCTTGCAAGGGAACCCCCCAAAAGGAGGGGTGACCTCATTTATTGCATGACCATTTATTTTGAAGTTAACAAAGGTAAAGAAACCTGTTCATTAAAAAAAAAAAACACACACACAACAATTTGAGTACTAGCATTTCCGTCTTGTCAGTTTGAAACAACTCTAATTTGTATCAGTTTGGAAATGATTCTGTTATCAAGTACCTGCCAGCTTGGCATATTCTTGTTATCACTTTCCCCATCTCTTCTGCTGATTGTAGAAGGACTCTTTGGACCACTTTGAAAAGCCATCATCTGATTAAATCCTCTATTAGGCAAAGAAGCAGAGCTTCAAGAAATAGTTTGCAGTTGCTTCTGACAGGCAGAGCACCTTCTTTGGATGTTGCCCGGCCATCAGGAAGCCATACAGCTCTGGTCCACGTGTACTTTGTATAAATGAGTGGGCTTCACATTATAAGAGGATGAACTGCAAAGCCCCTGTGTGAACTTGCCTTCTAGCCCCAGAGTCCTCCAGGAACTTGCCCATTGGTCAGCGCTTCTTAGGCTCATCTATTACTGTCCATGGTTCTGAACCCACTGCTCTTGACTTCTAAGCTGTGTAGAACACCAACTTGCTTCCCTCATATGCTACTACTGTTTCCAACTAACTATTTTAGGTTTCTTGAAGGTTTGGTTTCATTGAATATTTTTTATAGTATTTTCCCCAGTTCTTCTGCGTTTGGGACTTTCATATAATCTCTTTCTCCAAAAGCTATTTGGCATTCCTATTGCAATCTATCTTCTTTCAGGGTAGTTTGTAGCAGCCAGAAGTTGCTAGCTGTGGCCAAAGTTTCATTGTTCGGGGATTCATTCTTTTTTTTTTATTATTCTGAGTAGAGATGATAAAGGCTATGAGGTACTGTTTCAAAATCTCCATGTGTTTTCTATGGTAGTCCAAGCTACACTGTCATAAAGAGGTGGACAGTAGTCCCTTAGCATATTCCAGAGTGGGAGGCAGTTTTGGTCCTGAGCTTTGTCAGTCAATCTCTTAGAGAATCTTGCTAGAATTTGTGTTTGATCTTTTCTTCTTCTCCTGTTAGTGCTCTGCCAAGACATATAAGCTAATGACAGCTGCCACTCCGGTGTGCATAACTTTCCATATTGATAGCCTTAAACATTCCTAAGCATGCACACTAGGGAAAACCTCACTTAATATTCAGTTATTCCATCATATGGAATCATTTATACATTCTCTCCTCTTGTAACATATCAAGCAGAATGAATATAGAGGTTTCTCTCTGCATTGTAGTCCTCAGTGACTTAGAGACATCCAAAAGTAGCCTTTGTGAGCTTCCTTGCCCTGCTTTCTCCCCATTTTCAACATCTTCTTACAAACATGTACTGACTTTGTGTCATGCACTAGGATGGGCACTTGAGACACTGAGAAGAAAGACACAATTTTCTTCACTTAAGAAGCTCCCAGTCTGAAGGGGAGACAGACATTACAGCACAACATGATAATTTCTGTGGCAGCAGTTAGAGCATGGAGCCTTGGGAGAAGAGAGGAGGAAATCAGCTGTGGATGGGAGTGGAATGATGATGAAGAAAATTGATGAAGGCTTCCCAAAGGAGGTGATGTCTAAATTATTCCTCAAATAGTGAGCAGTAGTCATTCAGATAGGTAACTCAGGTAAGGCTTATTCTGGATATGGTTTATTGGGAGAATGCAGAACTTTGGCAAGGCTGGCAATGATGAGGTGGAGTAGATCAGGGAAAGTTTTTAATGTAATGCTCTAAAGTTTGCAGTTCATTCTAAAATTGATAGAGAATCATTGAAGGATTTTAAGCAAGGAATGACATGATATCCCCAGAGAAAACAGTGAGATAATTAGAATCATTTCTAGTCCTTGGAATAAAAATAACAGTAGAGTCCTAGTAATTTAGGAAGACATTTTTTTTTAAATTTTGTCACCTTTCTAATCAAACTGCTAAAGGCTTTCTTTCTACTCTAATGGTTCATTTCCCCCTGATTGTATAAATAGCTATATTTTTTAGAGCTTTCCATAATCAGGTTACACCTACTCATTTGATGTTAGTTCCTCTGTTTTGGGACATATAACTTTCACACTAGTCAGATTGGTGTCTTCATCAAATATTCTAAGACAGGAAGACATGTGGGTGTTCACTGGGTAGGTTTGTTTCATATATAAGCAAATATAAGAAGGGTGTGTATTTACTGAGCTTCCACTATATGGCTGGAACTTAGTTACACACTGGAAATGCATTGGTTTCCATATCAGAAGCACACAGCCTCTGTGTTTAGGAAGCTTATAGTCTAAAGGACCATAGTAGTGTCATTCCTGGCAAGCACAGGGGAAATACAATCCGAGTCAAGTTTCCACTCACAGGACCTTGTACATTCATTAATTGGAGTGATAAATATATCTCACTGATATATCAATTCTGATATAAAATATACCCTCCCCCTTTAAGCATCCTATAACACTTTCTAAGCATGTTGGTAGCAGAGGTTATACCTCATGTTCCTTGTATCCTCCATGGTCTAGAGCTAAAGGGTATTTAACACATTTCCATGGGTTTTTGTTTCCAACATTATACTACAGCTAGTCAATTTACATTAAATTGGCTTTTTGCCTCAGAGGGAAGGTAGGGGAGGGTAGGGGTAAGGGGGAGAGATCAACCAAAGGACTTATATGCAAGAATATAGGCCTAACTAATGGACACAGACAACAGGGGGGTGAGGGCATGAGTGGGGGGGATAGGGAGTAATGTGGGGATAAGGACACATGTATAATAACTTAATTAATAAAAAATTAAAAAAATGGCTTTTTGTATCAGAGGATAACAAGGTAGAGAATAGGTTCACCTCCAGTTTCATCTCTCTCTGACTGGTGGCAACTTCCTAGGGCATTGCCTTGAGAAGAATCCTGAAGCTGCATCTGGGTTTAATGGCAAAGGGAGTAGAATAGAATGGCATCGATTAATAATAAATGCCATCTGCCAAGAAGGAAGAGGAGAGACACATACTTGCCAGCATGGCTCTAAGACATGGGAGAGTTTTCCATTCAAGTATGGCTGGAGAATCATCTGGAAAATGTTTTTAGATCCTAGAAAGATGTTTCATGATCCATTGACAAGGCCTATCTTGGAGAACTATGGCTCATACATGCCAGTTCGTATCTTTATTGCCTGGGTCTATCTATGCCAATTCTCACGTCTGTCAATACCAAGTTCTTGCATCATGAATTTAGTAGAAGTCTAGTAGGTTTTGCTTGGATGATCAAGTCTGTGTTAGCAAATTTTATATTCTGTAATAGATTGAGCCTTTATAGTATCCTGACTACCCCACAAATTTGATTGCTGATTTTTTCCCTATGAGATACATGGACATATGGCAGCCTGTTCTTGGTTAGCCTTTTTAACTACATAAAAGTCCTAAGAAAGTTCTTGAGAATAAAAATGAGACCTTCACTGTAATTGTGCCAAGGGTTGGGAATCATTCTCAGCCTGTTAACATCTATAATTGAACAGAAACCTATCTTATAATTTCCATTCTTCCACGAAGAATCCATCAAGAAAACAAATGTTTGTCTAAGTTTTGAGCATACGTGATAATGACCTGCATTGTTAGCAAGTCTGTTGAGCTGATATACGTGGCCCTTTGACTAGTGGTGATGGAGTAACTGATGTGGCATAGCGCTCTCTCTCTCTCTCTCTCTCTCTCTCTCTCTCTCTCTCTCTCTCTCTCTCTCTCTCCTCTCCTCTCCTCTCTCTTTCTCTCTCTCTCTTTCTCTGGCTGGAATACCTGGTGCCCAGAAGACTGGATACTTCCTTCAAAATGAGGAAGGGACTGAGGACTTTCCTGGTTCCACATCAGTTTGCCTGGATTTTTGCTGTACCTCCAGCTTGCCTTTTGTCCCTTTTTTCTTTGCTTGGCTACTCTTTTATACATGGGATCATATTCATAGATCAGAGATTATAAACTGGTGGTCCTTGGTGATATAAATCAGATCTATTATGCTTGACCCACAGAGTGTTGATCACACAACATTAAAAGTTAATTAACTGTCAACATTCTACTATTTTTTAAACTTTATCTGGAGTCTTTTTCAACTTTATTTGGAGCCCTAGAACTTAGATATTTTTTTGGTTCCTGCCTGCACATCTAAAACTCAGTCCCATTTTCTGTTTCTGGTGCTTAGTTTTTCTCTTTGTTTGATCCAATCACTGTTATCAGAATTAAAGCATGGAAATGCTGGTATCTGTGGTATGTATCAGTTGGGACTTTGGGCCCTAGGTTGGATGTCAGCTGCAGCTCAGCAGGCAGTTAGTTTACTGACCCCTGTTAGCAAGACTATAGATGCAGATGTGGCCCCAGCCATGCCAAACATTAGGTTTTTCTGATATTGGAAGCTAGGAGGACCATCTGCTGCCACATTTGTGCTTGGACTTCACTGCTGGAGTTTGGTCAGTGGCACACTTTGATAGAAAATGATGTTAATGATAATGAATATAAATCTGTGCAGAGGTATAGGGTGTGCAAGTGTGTGTGTGTGTGTGTGTGTGTGTGTGTGTGTGAGAGAGAGAGAGAGAGAGAGAGAGAGAGAGAGAGAGAGAGAGAGAGAGAGAGAGAGAAAGAGAGAGAAAAGACAAGGAATGGCCATAGGCATTTATATGTATTATAAATGCCACTGTCTCTTGAGTTGATAGTCGGTTTAGAGCTTATCCTCAGAGAGAATATTTTCTTCCTGATGACCCCATGCCAGGCTAACCTGTCTGTTGCTTTAGTTCTGGCTTTTCACAGAAAATAACAACATTAATAGTAATAACTACCATTTACTGAGTGCCTGTGGAGGGTCAGAAACTGTGTGAGTTACTTCTGTATGTGATAATATTATCCCACCCATTCCTTACAACCCTGTGAAGTGAGACTTGTTCTTTACATTCTGCAGGTGAAGAACCTGAGGCTGAGATCAGTTAAATATTTTGTCCAAGGTCACATAGCTGGCAAGGGCGAAGCAGGACTCAAACCCTGGTTAGTGAGACTGAAAAATCCATGATCTTAACCACTGCCTTATTGAGTCAGAGATCTAATTTAATGAAAATATAAGCATTTATTAAGAATTGGTACAGCGTGGTACTATTTCAGATTTTAAAAGTGTAATGCATAGCTCAACCAGCATGGCTCAGTGGTAGTCAACCTATGAACCAGAAGGTCATGGTTCAATTCCTGGTCAGGGCACATGACTGGGTTGCAGGCTGGATGCCCAGTGGGGGTGTGCAGGAGGCAGCCAATCAATGATTCTTTCTTTGAAATCAATAAAAATATGCATAGTTTTTGGTGATAAGGTATTTTTTAATGACAAAACATGTGCTTATTCAAAGATAACAAAGTAGGGAGTTTGAGTGACAAAGGAGTGCAGCAGACAGTTCATAGGAGGGGAAATCACAGCTGACAAGAGTCATCAGTTGCTGAGGGACAGAGGGGAAGTGAGATAGAGAAAGTAGGATTTATGATTGTGTGGCCACACCAGAAGCAAGATTCTTTCACAGTGCTTTTTACTTATTTCCCCTGAGTAGGAATGCTACACATTAATATTATTAGCATAAAAGTTTAGCTAGAAGCTGCACCATCTTGAAAGCTGAAGAGAAAAAGCTCATTTCATTATTATCTATTGTCAAAGGATTAAATTTGGGTGAGAGGCAGATATTTGTCTTTTGCTTGTTGTATGCAAACTGCTCCACTCATAGGTATAAATTTGAAAGGCTTTATTGGGATTTGTAGTCAACGCTGTTCCACATCAAGGCACCCGACACTGGCTTTACACCATTCTGTTTTGGCTAACCTAGACACTCAAGCAAGTGTTCCCCAGTGTCCTGACCTTCAAAAATCCTCCACTGACCTGGTTCAGCACAATGGTGCTCAGTCATGAAATCATGAACCTACAAATGATGGTCTTACAAGCTGACCTGGTGGCTTTTATTGAAATTGTCCTATATGTAGACCCAGAGAGAATTAAATATGCTTTAAAAACAAGAGAAAAGAAAGCCTAGCTGGTAAACCTCTTGTTCCTTGACAGGAGAAAGAGGACTGAGCAGCCATCTGGGCACTGCAGGGCACATGCCCACATTCCCTCCTTCTAGCTCCCTTACTGGAGTGCACAGGGATGTGGCATTTACAACCGAATACATGGAGATATGTTCTCAGGAAGCCAAGAACAGTGTGGCCTGGGATAAGATGGAAGAGGGAGAAAAAAATACTTCTGTAAGCTAGGACTGTCTCTACCCATTAGATTCATTCTCATGGACCTGCCACATAGCTCAGGCATCATGGAAGAATTTAATGTAAAAAACACATTATGTAAATTAGAATAATCTTTTCCAATCATGGCAAATGGTTTTGGCAATAGGACAGACAGCTTCATTACTGGCAGGCAATATAAGGATTCTAAGTTTATCAAATGAGAGGGATCAGCAAGGACAGAGTAGCCAGCGAGGGCCTGGAATGGGTTTGATTGTAGATCTTGGTGATAGGGCACTGTTTAAAGAATTTGAGAGAAGAGGAAGACACTGTAGCCTGGGAAACTTGGGGAGCAAATATGAAGAAGCCCAATCCCTGAGATTATAGAGATGCCTCTGAGGTAACTTGGAGGTACTGGTACACTTGTGCATGACCATGGCCATGGTCCTGCACTGGACAGGTTGAAAAGATGCAGAGGTTACCCAACTGCAGCAAGAGAGATGTGAAAACTGGATATATATATACTAGAGGCCCAGTGTATGAAATTTGTGCATGGTGTATGTGTGTGTGTCCCTCAGCCTGACCTGCACCCTCTCCAATTCAGGAGCCCTCAGGGGATGTCCTACTGATGGCTTAGGCCCACTCCCCATGATTTTCTGCTCTCTGTGGGGCCTGCCTGCTCCACACCACAGTGACTGTCAAGCAGGCTGTGCTGGGTACTGCCTGCGGGCCCCACTTGCCTGGTCCTGGGTTGCCGAGGCAAAGGCCAAGCAGGTCCTGCTGGGAGCTGCCTCCTCCCTGCTGTCAGTCTCCACGGAGGTGATGAGGTTAATTTGCATACTCACTTCTGATTGGCTGTGGGCATCATGAAGGTATGGTCAATTTGCATCTTTCTCTTTTATATATTAATTAATTAATTTATAATGTTAGGGCCAAAAATAGATAAAGAGTTCACCTTCCAAGAACATTTTTGAGAAGTGTGGTTATCTTTGGCCAGTTTTTGGCCGTGATTTTCTTGACTGTCTTTCAAAAAATCTGCATTCTTGTTACCTTCTGTTCCTGTCTCCACTGTATATCCTTCTTACAAAAGTGTTCCTCTTCATGGGACTCTACATCCCTTTTCTTTAAAATGCCTTTTTTTATTCCTGCCTTCTGTAGGGATACCTGAGCTCTCTTTACAATTATCTTTCAATGGAGCCAAGTCTCTGTCTGTCCCATTGGGATGAGCTATTGTTATGCATTAATAATTAACCTTTACAAGGAGCTCTCATCTTCCTAGGTATTTAGCCCAATGCAGAAAAAGCCAAAGTTTGGTTATGACAGAGAGATCTCACATTCTGGGGCATAATAGTGGTGGTTAGAAAGAAGAAGCTGCAAGTCATTAAACTTTTATTTTCTGGTTCACTCACTGGAGAGATTGCTAAGGATTCTAGTATAGTCTCCCCTTTGCACATGGTCAGTCCAGGACAGGGAAAATAGGAAATTCAGCTGTTGAATTGGGGAGTTGGACATGCATGACTTTCCACATAAGGTTAAAGATGAGCATCATGAGAGCTGCTAGTGGGACCTCAATTGGAGTGTTCACAGTGATAAAGCACATGGATTCTGGAGTCCAGCTCCATGGGTTCAAGTTCAGTTCTACCACTTACCAGCTGTGTGACTGTAGACTGGTTCCTTAACTATTCTCTGTGTTTTTGCAACAGTAAACTGGGGGAATGATGAGGATATTTAAAATGGGTGTTGTAAGCATCTAATGCAGTGGTTCTCAACCTGTCGGTTGTGACCCCTTTGGCGGTCGAATGACCCTTTCACAGGGGTCGCCTAAGACCATCCTGCATATCAGATATTTACATTACAATTCATAATAGTAGCAACATTACAGTTATGAAGTAGCAATGAAAATAATTTTATGGTTGGGTCACAACATGAGGAACTGTATTTAAAGGACCAGAAGGTTGAGAACCACTGATCTAATGGCTTCAGATCCTTGGCATAGTGCCTGGTAGAAGGTGCTCAGGAAATATGAATATCATTATTATTTTCAGTGTTATCGACTATGGTTAGGCCCATGGTCAAGGTCATTTAATAGGTGAGCCATTTTTTATTCTTTGACATTAGTTACATATTAAAAGGCAGACAGCTCTGCTTAAATCTCTCCTGGTGATAGGGGAGAGAAGGGAAACAGTTCTATAGCTGGATGTTAGGGATTAAATGATAGGTACTGGAATGACTCAACCAATTAACTTATCACTGAGATGGATTCTCAGACTATTTTCAACCTTTAACTCTTGTTATTTTACTGAAAATGGACATGATAGTACAATCTTCTCTGATCTTTCTTTGGAAAGGATAAAATCAGATGAATAACAAATACAACCACCACCCATAAAATAGCTGAGATTTTTATACCATTATTTTGTGCCACTTCTAAGTGCTTTATGTGTATTAACTTATTTCATACTTATAAAGTCATTTACTCCTATGTTCCCATTTTCACAGGAGAAAACAGACTTAGATAAACTTAAAAACTTTTCCAAGATCACATAGCTTGTAAGTAGTGGATGTGGGATTTGAATGTAAATTTCAATCTGGATCTTAGAATTTGAATGAGATAATGTACAGGACATAGTACAGAGGTTGGCATAATCAGTGCTCTAATGTTGGCCCCTTTACCTTCCAATATTTTTCTCTGTTTATTATATGCATGTGGACATTGCTTAGAGATCAGAGGTCTAGGGCACTGATCCATCCCAGGACACTGCATCAAAATTCAGTTCTAGTAACAGCAAAATCTTTTTGAAACTCTGATTTGGAGGAATAAAATCATTCCCTGCTTTTATGTGGATTATACCAGGTTTAGAAAGTCATAATATATTTGTTTATATTTTAAGGTGTTTCATTCCCTCAATATATATATTTATACTAGAGGCTTGGTGCACAAAATTCATGCACTTCGGGGGGGGGTGGTGTCCCTCACCCTGGATTGCCAGAGAGCACAGGCCAGGCCAAGGGACCCCACTGGTGCACAGTCGGGGCTGGGGAGGGACGCGGGAGGTTGGCCAGCCAGGGAGGGACAATGGGAGGGCTCCAGGGTGTTTCCAACCCATCTTGCTCAGTCCTGATTGGCCAGACTCCAGCAGCAAGCTAACCTACTGGTCGATTATAGCCCAGTGGTGGTCAGTGCATGTCATAGCGAGTAGTTGAGCAGGCTTAGCATATCATTAGCATATTACACTTTGGTTGAATGATCAACTGGATGACTGGACACAGCATATTAGGCTTTTATTATATAGGATGGTCAACCTGCAGAGGGAGGTGACCGGCAGCGGGGGGTGGGGAGGTGGGACTGGCAAGTGGGCAGCACCAGGCCGGCCAAGGTGGGTGCCAGCGGGGGTCCCCCAATCACCTCGCTAGTCACCCCACAGATCGAACCTGATTGCTGGGCAGGCCTAGGGACCCTACCCATGCATGAATTTTTGTGCACCAGGCCTCTAGTATATATCTATACTAATAAAAGCGGAGGTGTCCTTACATGCAACATCATCACAAGATGGCCGCTACAAGATGGCCACCACAAGATGGATGCCACAAGATGGCCCCATGCACAGTGGAGGCAGGGTCCAGCGTCTCTGCCACCTTTCACAGAGGAGGCAGATCCCAGCCGAGGAGGCAGGTCACGGCAGAGGAGGGAAGTTGTGGGCAATTGAGCCAGCAGGGGAGGGCAGTTGGGGGTGATCAGCCTGGCAGGAGAGGGAAGTTGTGGGCGATCAGGCTGGCAGGGGAGTGGCTAGGAGTCAATAAGGTAGGCAGGCAGGCGAGCGGTTAGGAGCCAGTGGTCCCAGATTGTGAGAGGGATGTCCGAGTGCGGGTTTAGGCCTGACCCCATACAGGCAGTTGGATATATATATATATATATATATATATATATATATATATATATGAGAGAGAGAGAGAGATAGCACACACAATGTGCAAAGAAATGCAGATCTCCTTCCCCACCATCTCTTATTAATCATTTTCTTTAAGCAATACAGCTAAATGGTTAAAACAAATCAAATACAAAAGGCTATTGTGAAAAGCTAGTCTCCCTCCCACACCTGAATATTAATCTGAAAAATCCATTCCCTAGTGACAATTTTATAGTTTGTGCTTTCTTTCCAAGATGTTTTATGCATCATGAGCATATATACCTATAACACTCCCCAACATACACAGTTATACAATGATAGCATAATGCATGCTCTGATCTGTTCCTTGCTAATTTCACTTAACAATATTACTTGGAGAGCATCTACATCAAAATTGGGAGCACTACCTGATTTCTAAGGGCTGCTTAATATTCCATCATAAGGATGTGCCAGTCTATTATTGATAGTCATTTAGGTTGTTTTTGGTCTTTTACTAAGGACACGTCAGTAAATATCTTTGTATGCACATATTTGTATCTGTACACTCAATACCTGTTGATTTCTTCTTGTAAGCTTATATTGCATAACTTTATGACAATACAAATATTGACCAGAAGCAGACAAAAGGGATAGAATGGAAATATAGCTTATTCAGGACTTGTGTATGCCCTACAGGTCTTTTTGGTGCTTTTACAAATGCTGTGTCTCATGTTTCTCATGTTTCAGACTATTGTGTCATGCAGCCTCTTCGTGGGCCTTTTTCCTGGGTGCCCAGGGAGTGATGGATGGTTACTGTTTGCAAGATTGATTCATATGGCACTTGTTTGGCTTTTGACAGGTTGTTTATAAGAATAATGACATCCGTCTGGAGCTGTCTCGCCTGGCCCGGATTGGAGATACCAAGATGAAAATCTATGGGGAAGTTGTATTCAAGTGTGAGAATGTGGCCACACTGGACCCCATCAACTTTGAGACCCCAGAGGCTTATATAAGTTTGCCCAAATGGAACACCAAACGCATGGGTTCCATCTCCTTTGACTTCCGTACCACCGAGCCAAATGGCCTGATCCTCTTCACTCACGGCAAGCCCCAAGAGAGGAAGGATGTTCGGAGCCAGAAGAACACCAAGGTGGACTTCTTTGCTGTGGAACTCCTTGATGGCAATCTGTATCTGCTGCTGGACATGGGCTCTGGCACCATTAAAGTGAAAGCCACTCAGAAGAAGGCCAATGACGGGGAATGGTACCATGTGGACATTCAGCGAGATGGCAGATCAGGTAGGAAGAGTTGGGGTATGTTATTGAGACCTGAGGAAAGCTCTGGTTTCTTAGTTTATTTCTGACTTTATATCTTTTATTGTAATTTTTGCACTTGCATGCTTGTGGATTATTTTGCTGCTCTCTTTAATAGTTATTGTAAGATTATGCTTTGGAACAAGACACCTGCCTCTTCACAGGCTCACATTTTTCCTCTCATCTCCCCTGTCACTTATTATACAATCATCTTAGTGATACTGTCAAGACCCTGAAGCTAAGAATGGGTTTTCAAGGAGCATTTCCACAGCTACCCAAGCAGCTGTCATGTCACTGGTGTGATGATTCTCCTATCTCTTCTCCTTTTTCTCATCACCATGGAAACCAATTATGACATCACAGGGGCTGCATTACTTGATAACTCTGTAGGGTAAGCTTCACTGTATAAAGGTTTATGCAACAATCCACCCCCAACAATTGACAAAAGTCATGTTTCAGGGAAAAATTATGACAAGAAAAGAAAAGGCAAATCGATTTTTCCTGAAGTCATGTTCAATTTAAAGCCTACCTTTGGTGTAAAGGTCTATATTTCACTTTTGCTCAGACCTCACTAACTCTCCCTTCCTCTTCATAACCTTTTACATTTGGTTTAAATGGCTTTGTTTGTTTCTGCAGCCGCAGATCAAACAAGCTAGCCCTAGGCAGTACATGGCCACTCTGGAATAGTAACAGAAAGAGAGAGGAGAAAAAAACAAAACAAACCCCCAAGACCCCAAACAAAAAAAAACAATACAAACAGAAAGTCTGGAGTTTTTGAATGTCCAACAGCCTGTCCAACTTTCTATGAACCATGTGGCAATGTGGGTCATATTCTTTGCCATCAGAAGGGGCATTTTGCCTGGAGTGCTAATTAGAGCATTTGAATTTCACACTTATTTCCTGATTTTCTATTTAGGTGGTATTATATTTGAGAAGAGTCTTGGATATATTTGCCATCGTTTTTAAGTATTCACTCCAGACATGTCATTTGGACATTGTCTTTCTAGGTGCATTTGGCTAACAAAAGAAAGTAATAGATCCCCCCTAAAAGGCTGTAAGCCAGGAATGGCTGGGCTTTGAGGATATGGCTTTTCAGCATAATTTCAGAGCTAGAGGGTGATGGTGTTGAGCAATGCTGCCCCTAGGAGGAGCTGGATGGGTTCTGTGGGGAAGGCAGACGGGTGGCAGATTGCAGCTCTAGATGGTTTATTGCCCAGTAGGATGCTTTATTGATTGTCTGAAATCTGATCAGAACCAGGAGGCATCAAATTAAATGTGCTATTTGAGCAGGAATGAACAGTGTGTGCTTTTTTAACAGAAAAATACACAAAAATTAATTTATTTGGAGGCTGAATTTTTCTCTCTTTTTCTCTCTCTCAGTTTATCCTTAAACTGTCAGCAGGGGCAGAGCCAGAAAGCTGTCCCAGAATTATAAAGGAGATACTCCTGTTGGTTTTTTAAACCATGCATTTTGGGTCTCTGGAGTTGGGTCAGGGTTGATGGGTTTCATGATTGACTAACTCAGACCCTGACAATGCTTAAAGGTTACCTGTCTGTGTCACAGGCAGAACACATAAAATTGCCTTATGTCTATTTCTGTTTATTCCAAACACTAACTACTTTTTAAAGTATAGTACTTTTGTTAGAAACACCAGTGGGCCCATCTTTTTCAAATAGGTTTGAATTACAGAAGCCTTGAATTTCATACCTGCGAGCTATAGCATTGGCCAGTACTTGAAATACCTATAAAGGTCACCAAATCCTATAAAAATTTACTGGGTTGAAAAATAATTGTCCTGTAAAAGCACTGTAACATAAAATTTTAATATGACCTATTCAAATTCATTTCTTTATGGGGATATTTTCTACTATGTTGTTCTTAGTTATAAACCTATACTGAAATGAATAGTTGTAAAAACATTAGTGTATCTAAGTGTGGTGCCTCCTTCCTGCTCATCCTGAAGAATAACATGACTGAGAGGTGATCTACAAAATTTTTATTGCACTTAGTGTAATACTTAGATCTATGTCCATTCATGTTGTCTCAAATGACAAGATTTTATTCTTTTTCATGGCCAAGTAATATTCCATTATATATATATGTATCAGACCTCTTAATCCAATCATCTACTGATGGGCATGTAGGTTGCTTCCATATCTTGGCTATTATAAATAATGAATGGATTAAGAAGTACAAGTTAGTAGACACAAAATAGTCATGGAGATGTAAAGCACAGCATAGGAAATATAGTCAATGATATTGTAACACCTACACATGGTGCCAGGTGGGTATTAAGCTTATCGAGGAATCACTTCATAAATTATATAAATGTCTAACCACTATTCTGTACACCTGAAATTAATATAACATTATATTTAATATAAGCTGTAATTGACAAATAAATAAAATACATTAGAAATAAAAAGAAAATCTTTTATGATCACTCCCCCATTGGGCAACAGATTCCTAAAACTCGAGAAATGCATGTAAAACAGCTGTGGTTACACTCAGAGAATAGGCTTGCCTCAGGGTGTCTTTAAAGCTCCCACATTTAAATTTGTTCTTGTTCTTGTCTTATTTGGCAGTAGATGTTCCTGCCTACTAGCTGGTAATCAGAGTAGCTCTGTAGAGGGCAAAGAAGGTAGACTGTACAAGAGAGAAGAAAGAGACACAAACTTCAGCTTCCTCATTTGTGAGATAGTAACTCCTAGCTCACACAAATTTTTTTAAGGGTCAAGTCCAGGAAGGCACATAAAGTAATTAAAATGGTGACCAGGGCATTAGCATTGTTATACAGGTATTTGATTTTTTTTTAAAGATTAAAAACCAAATTTTTCTCTAGGAGAAAACTTCTAGGGGAGAGTAGGGGAAGTAGAGGCCCTTTATACCCCTGTGCTGGCTTTGTAATATAGAGTGTCTTTTACATTCTTGATCTCATCTGATCTCCTCCGCCCTCAGGCTAGCCCCTTCATAGCTGAGGGAATTGAGATTCAGACAGAAGCAAAAAAGGCTAGCTGATGGATGGCATGATCCACTTAACTTGGTACCAGTGAAGCACTTTAAGAATACTAGATACTTTTTAAAATGTATGGCATGATGTTTAGATATCATTTTGATTTCCTTAATTTTACACTCTAGGATACTGAGCTTAAGGTCATTTTCCCCATTGAGGACTAGAGTCCCTGTTCCCAAGTTCCCGGGTCAGGCTCTAGATTTGGATCTTCTGTAATCTCAGGCACCCAGTCTCTCCCTGACCTCACCTCTTATTCTCTCCCTGTTGCCTTCTCCACTCTAGCCACACCCCTGCCTACCCCAGAGCCTTTGTACATGCCACTTCTTCTGCCAGGTGTGTTCTTCGTCCTCAACATTTGTGTTCAGCTCACCTGGCATATTCTTAGAGAGACTGTCACAGAACCCATTTTACTCTCTTCTTAGCACCTGCCATTAGCTAATTTCTCTTTTTTTTTTTTTTTTTTTTTTTTTTGGTGACTTGTCTATTTTCTGTCCCCCTGCCCTGAAGCATCAGCTCCATGAGAGCAAGGACATGCTTTGGCAAGTTCATCTCTATGCATAGCACTGTACCAGAGACAGAAGAGGTGTTCAATATATATTTGTTAAATGAATAAACATGTTCCAGTTAAAATTTATCAAAGACAATATCCAAAATATTCACTGGCAGGCCTGGTAGCTAATGCCAGTGTAAAGGGTATCTGTGCATGGAGGGTTCCATCCTTCTGGGTGTGCTGAGCCAGTTTCCTTACTCCCTCACTCTGTCCCAGGCACAGAGTAAGAACTGTTAATATATTTGAGCTCATTTAATCATTACACCCACCTGTGCAGTGGGGACAATTATGCCTGCATTTTATAGATGAGGAAATTAAGGCCCAGGAAGGATAAGAAGTTTCTTTAAGGTTACAGTTATTTGTACATGGTAGAGAGGGATTGCAACACAGACGGGAAATGTGCTGCTTCCAATAATATGGTATGCAATGTCTCAGCCAGGACTTTTAGGTAGAAAAAAAGACATCATCCTAGATACTAGGCCATTGGGATTGTCCTGGTGCCTCCTATGGGCCAGGGTGTCTTACCTGGCAGAGATTGAAACTCCATTACCTACTTTGTGGTTTCTACTACCTTGTAGCATTTGTTTCCCTTGCTTGCATTGCTCTCTCCTGGTCAGGCAACACTAGTCTCAGGACTCACCTAGTGGGCTCCTTTCATTTGGTTCATCGATGATGCCATGGGGCTGGGAGCTCACTGTCTTCTCTCCTTCCATCCCAGGTACCATATCAGTGAACAGCAGGCGCACGCCTTTCACCGCCAGTGGGGAGAGCGAGATTCTGGACCTGGAGGGGGACATGTACCTGGGAGGGCTGCCAGAGAACCGCGCTGGCCTCATCCTCCCCACTGAGCTCTGGACCGCCATGCTCAACTACGGCTATGTGGGCTGCATCCGAGACCTGTTCATTGACGGGCGCAGCAAGAACATCCGGCAGCTCGCGGAGATGCAGAACGCCGCGGGCGTCAAGTCCTCCTGTTCACGGATGAGCGCTAAGCAGTGTGACAGCTACCCCTGTAAGAACAATGCTGTGTGCAAGGACGGCTGGAACCGCTTCATCTGCGACTGTACAGGCACTGGCTACTGGGGAAGAACCTGCGAAAGGGGTGAGTAGGCCAGTGTGGCAGGCATGCTGCGTCTCGGTGGGTGGGACTACTATAAGTGTGCCTGTGGAGAGACCTATGCTTTCTTTGCTACCATAGGTGGTACCTTTGGACCTACCTGTGCTTTCTTCTGGAGGAGTTTTCTCAGATTCACTGCTGTCCAGGTGGCGCCCTTTCTAGTTCTGGATGCTTGGATTTTTTTGACTAGGGTTGGGTTGCAGAAAGGGAAAGTTAAGGATAAGCATGATCATGATCATGATCCCATTTTTGATTAGCAGAGATCTTTTACTTAGAGAGGGTGAATCCTTGTCTTCTGGGATCCTGGATGGACCAACCAACGTGTTTTATTTATTCATTGAACTCATGCTTTTTGGAGCTCTCTGCATGCTAGCTCTTGGATTAGGTTTTAGAAATATACTATTGAACAAAACAGACCCACCCCTGTTCTCAAGGAGCTTGCTTCCTAGTTGAATATTTAGCCACTAAATAAATAATTTTAAACATGGCGAGTTTAATAAGAGACAGGGTGACACATTCATTAAGAACATGAACTCTAGGGCCAGGTGAGAAATATGGCCCTCATGGAGTGATGTGAACCTTATCAAGATAATCAATCTCTTTGAGACTTGATTTCCTCATCTGTAAAATGGGAATAATCAGATACCTCCTTCACAAGGTATTAGAAATGATGAAGTGAGTCCTGCACTATGATAAGGTCCTGCACTATGGAAAGCAGTTAATAAATGTCAGTGATTGTTGCAGTTATAATTATTGTCATTCAGCATCATTTAAAGGAAAGTAGAGAGAAGTTTGGTATGCCTTTACAAGTGGACCTGACAAACTGTAGGGGTTCATAGAAAGCTTCTGTAAAGAAGAAATATACAAGGTGAGACTTTAAATATGAAAGGAATAAGCTTGGCAAAGAGGTGGGAGGAAGGTGTGTGTCCTAGACAGGAAGGACATGCCAAGGGACAGAGATAAGAGGCTATGGAACAGTTGAGGATCTAAACAAAGTCTAGATGGATTGGAGGGTGGAGTGATATGGGGGGAAGGTTAGGAGAGTTGCTGAATAATTGGAGAGCAAACAGTGGGGACTGACAGATTAGAATAGGCTGGAATAGTGAGAGGAGCCCGTTCTCATGCACCACTTTTGCATCTTATGTTTGTATTGAATTTACAGTTTGGGTAGAAGGCAGAGATAAAGGCAAGCCAAGAGATAACATCAAGACAGGAATATTCCAGTCTCTAAGCCATATCCATATTGCAGCTTGGTTTATTGTTTTATATGCCGAGCTCATAGAATCAAGCTGATTGTTCATGGGTTGATAGCCTCTGTTCTATATGAAAAGATAATCTACACAGTTGTCAAGTGTTTGTAAAGGGCGTAGTTCTAGGATTTTATGGATACTGCTTCTGTTATAGGTAGTTTCTGCCCTCAAAAAGCTTATCATCTATTTAGCTGAGGAGCTGAAACATCAATACAAAAAGCAATAATAAAATGATACAAGGCAGTGGCCTAGATGCTACTGGTGGACCAGACTAGGAGGACATGGAGATTAAAAAAAATATTTTCTTGAGGAGGAACCTGCAGGATCTTATCCCTAAAGACTAGTACCAATGGCCAGAATTGTCCAATATCATAAGTCTGGTTATGAGGCAATATCCGGGAACAGGAATTGGATGACCAAAGATGTTTTCAAGGAGTGTTTTTTGTGTGAGTACAACTGTATTACTAGTTAAGGTGTACTTCAAGAGAACTGCAAATCTTCCATACAGTTGTTCCCAAAACAGGATATAGGTATAGGACATTGGCATGAAGGAGAGAGTGAGCCCTCTTGGAGCTTATGGAATTTAAATTCAAATTCAAAGTGCAACAATCAGAACATGAGCCAAGATAAGGAGGCAGCAGCTTGGAATAGAAGTGGACCACATGGTGCTGGTCAGTGTGTCAAGATCCTGGACTCTTTCTAAAAATCTCTTTGTAGGATATACTGCCCTCGGGCTGATTTGGAGAGATAGGTCATTTGGCCTTTGAGATGCATGAGACAGTTTTGGTGAAAGCCAGGGTATTGCAGATCTTCCATAGACTATGAAGGTAGTATAAGAACTACAAGGTCACCTTAGACATATTACTTCCTTCTCTTGGGCTTCTTTCCAACTCAAGGGCTTTGTGATTGTTGGTGATAGGCCACAGTGACTGTAGGTATCTGTGGAAGGTATCTCTGAGTTCACCTATTTCAAGGGCAGATCAATGGGTCATGGCCAAGTTTTCCAAGGACAGTGAAAGTCACTGTGCCTTTTACATTGTCACTTTTGAGTAGTCATTAAAAGGCAGCTGACTGGGAATATATGAGGGACAATTATTCCTGGTACAGTGCAGCCAAGAGTCATCCATTTTGGCCAAATGAGAAGGAACCTAGCAAATTGAAGACATTTGATCTATACATCGCTCAAATTCCAGACGGTTCATCTGATTGTTTTGTTCCTCCACTAATTGTTTTTTGGCTCTGGATTGTTCCTGACACCATGTTCAGAATGAATCAGTGGAGTGTAAAAATGATAGGACTCCATTCTGCTAGCAAAGAAAATAGAGCCTTCCAATGACATTGTTTTTCTTTATTGAAACTGATTCCTCAGGGGAGATGCTTTTGAGTATCTTTTATTTATTTTTCATACACTCAACTGACATGAAATCCTAGTATTTTCCAGAAATTGTATTTGATACAGGAGTTACAAATAAACTGACAGACCCTGATTTTTATCAAGGGGTTTGTAACCCTTCCTGGGAAACAAAGGGAGATGTGGGGGAAGTCTAACATGTGGTGGGTGTTATGCTACATGTCTGTAGGGGAACAGTAGGGTACACATGTGGGAGAGACCATGTCTATATGGGGGAGTGATGAGAGACCATGTCTATATGGGGGAGTGATGATCAGAAAAATGGGCCCAGTTTTTTTTCTTGTCTCCTATTTTTAATAGAATTATAGTCTCTCTATACCTGTCACCTCAGTATTCACTACAAGCACTTCTGAAGAGCAGTGAAGGCAAAGTGTTTGTTAAGATTATTTATACAGGAGCATGATCCCCTTTGGATCAAGGAATGCTGCTCCATCCACCATAATACCATCAACCTGATCACTCACTTTGCCATTTTCTTTTTAATCTTTTTCTAGAAGCATTAATCATAATCCTAGAATTCATCATTTGTGATAAATATGATGAGTCTAGGATAGTTGCTAAGACAGTGTGTTCCACCTAGCCCAAACTATGTCCCATACTTGGAATTCATAGAGGGGTCAGTCTCTTGTTATTGTTGGTCCCACAGCAGGAACAGTAGTGTTAGAAGAAGTACTTGTTTATATAAAATAGGTAAGATGCTGAAAACTGGTATTTAGAGAAGCAGAATTGGAGATGGCCTAGTTCAGATAAAAATATCCCAAGAACTCAAAGTGAGCAAGCAGTTCAGTCTAAGAGATGACTCCAAGATCAAAGTTGTCAGCCCACAACAAGGGAATAAAGCAAGAGAACTAGGAAATATATATTTTAGGCTGAGGTTAATTTTTATGAGTATTTTTCTCTTAGAGTAAAAATGGATGACTCTTACTTGTGTCCTCAGAAGAGTGCTCTACTGCCTGTGAAAATGAGCAACTCTAAATCTTGACATATAACAATTATCTTGATGTCATATTTAGATTTTTCAGCATGATCTGATACTATTCTAAGAAGATGTAGATATATCTACCCATTCCGGTTGTTCAGCTGCAGCTATTTTGGTTTGTTATTCATAGTGAAGTGGGAAATGTCTCCATGACCTAAAAAGCAAAAGCCTGTTTTAGCTACTGAATACCAATCAGTTTGGTTGAAATGCTGTCATCTGCTGGATGACCACCTGCCATCCTGTGGAGCCCTGTTGTACAGAGGAAGCATTCTAGCTTGTCTATGTGAAGGATATAAGATAAATTTACCTGAGATAACATAGGCATCTTCTCCTTGCCAGTGTAGCCAAATTGTTTTGTTCCCTTGATGGGAGCCAAGTGTCCATAGGCAAGGCTATGGATTTGATTTATTTGTGGACCATTGAGCTTCAATTTGAGCTGCAGATTCTATCCTTTTTTTCAGGATGGCTTTTCTGAATGCCATCATTTATTTAGCAAGAAAGAAAATAGGACCCAGCACAAGTTCATCTCTATGGCAAGGAAAATAATCCACAGAACAGCACTGAGAGTCAAGATTGCCTAGTGCTTAGGGCCACAGATTTTAAAGTCAGATGAAGCTTGATTGCTGTGTTGGTTCTGTCACTTACTAGCTAGATGATTTACAACTACTTTCTCTCTTAATTCTATGTCTCAGTATCCTTATCTGTAAAATGGGGACACTAATACTTACTAGGTAAGGTTTTCTTGGTTGCAAGTTACAGAATGGATTATAGCTAGCAGAGTCAAGTAGGAGGATTTGCTTCATGATTACCAAAAGAGGTGCCAATCAACTGAAGATCTCACTAAGTATATCTTACAAAGGAAGAAGAACCACTCTGGGGACTCCAAGGCACTGCAATTGAAATGATTAATCTCTCCTGACCTCTAGGTTCTGGACTTTTCCATTCAGAGTTTATATTTTCTGGAAGGAGAAACTACTTGGCCTAATTTGGTTCACCAGTCAGCTCTGTCTGCGTAGGCAGTTACCTAGAATAGATATAAAGGATCACCCATGTGTGCCTTTATATATACAAACACAAAGCATGCTCTTTCATCCTTAAATGGGTAAACTCAGGGTACCCTCACCCATACGGCCATGTCCTATTACAGAAGTCCAACCATGTGCAACTACTTCTATGTGATAAAAGAAAGTATTTCCAGGGATCATGGGAATGCAATGTCTTTGAGAATATTAATTTGTAGAGCCAAGAAAATGTGATGGGGAGGTAAATCTACTCTTCTCACTGGTCTCCAGGATTCCATTCATCTGACATAAATACAAGCTGAAAAATCAAGAATGAAAGATATTTTGAGTTCTCTCTGACCCTTGTTCTAACAGAATAAGAGTGTAGGCAGTAGCTGCTCCCCCTTCCAGCTCAGGAACTTCTCTTTCAGCCAACCCCTCTGATGGCTGCTATGTACCCCAGAGCCACAGCAGCACATTCTTTCTGGGAAGGAAGGGTGAGAAACCGCCTTCAGACGAAACACCACTTACAGGCGAGGCTGGAGTGTGTCATTTGGATGCCACATGGAAATCATGACATTAGCCCTAATTGGTTTGGCTCAATAGATAGAGCGTCAACCTGTGGACTGAAGGGTCCCAGGTTCAATTCTGGTCAAGGGCATGTACCTTGGTTGTGGGCTCAATCCCTAGTAAGGGGTGTGCAGGAGGCAACTGATCGATATTTCCCTCATCGATGTTTCTAACTCTCTATCCCTCTCCCATCCTCTATGTTGCTGGGTTCCAACCCCAGCAGGTCCAGGTTCTGTATCTATGTTCCCTTGCTAGGTTCTCCAGCCAGGTTCTCCAGGTTCTCCAGCCAGGTTCTGTAGCCATGTTCCCTCGCTAGGTTCTCCAGCCAGGTTCTGTCCAGGTTCTCCAGCCAGGTTCAGTCACCAGGTTCTAGTCAGGTTCTCTTGCCATGTTCTATTCAGGTTCTGTAGCCAGGTTCTGTCTCTAGGTTCTTCAGCCAGGTTCTCTCACTAGGTTCTGTCTCTAGGTTCTGTGGCCAGTTTCTGTCCAGGATCTTTTGCCATGTTCTCTCGCTAGGTTCTGTCTCTAGGTTCTGTGGCCAGTTTCTGTCCAGGATCTTTTGCCATGTTCTCTCGCTAGGTTCTGTCTCTAGGTTCTGTGGCCAGTTTCTGTCCAGGATCTTTTGCCATGTTCTCTCCAGCAAAGTTCTTCTGTCTCTAGATTCTGTGTAGGTTCTGTGTCTAGGTTCTGTGTCCTGTTGTCTTGTTACATATGTATTTATACCAGTTGATTCCAATCCTATCAATCTCTATTCCAAAGGTTAGGGCGTTTCTTATCTCCATTCCAGGGAGTAAAGATTATGTAGCTTAAGCATGATTGTTCGAAGTTAAATTGATTAATTACCCGCCTGGCACTTAGTTAAGGGGTTTTATTCCCTCCCTATCTTCAGGGGAAAATCCCTACCTGGGGAAACAACCTTACTCAAAGAGGTGACCTTGGTTAAAACACATAGTGCCAAGAAGGTGAGCAAACATATTAAGAACAGTATGCCATATATGCCAGGTCCCTTGAAACAGCAAGGATGGACCAGCTCCCGGCACTATGTAAAAACAAAAAAAATCAATAAAATATATTTAACACTAGATTGCCCAAGGAAGTCATTTTGACTGCTTTTTAATTTCAATTAGAAAAACAGTTATGTATATAAGGACACAATGTCTTAGAATTTTGTGACTTTTTGTACAACATATAAATGCATTTATTAATAATTGTAGTTACCTCCCCCTCCTTCATTTCTGGTATATATATATATGTGTGTGTGTGTGTTATACCTATATTGCCCAAAAGCAGTCATTTTGACTGCTTGGGGGAAATTTTAAATAATCAAATGACTCTTATTATTGAATTGAGTAAATTTCTTATATGACCAGTTTGGCTCCGTATTGAAATAACAGTTTTCATTTTTTTCAATTACCATCACATGATAACATACAAGTACATGATAAGTTGTAGATACTTGATAAGTTGCAGTTGCTCAATAAGCTAAACTAGTACTTGTTATTCAAATCTTTATGCAGTGATACTTGTTCTAATAAGTTGTTTATTTTATTTCTTTTGTGCCCTAAATTCATGAAAGAAATGTCGAATAGAAGTGAGTTATTGGAAAAGCTAAGGAACATAAGTGAAGAGTGCTCCGATATTATTCTTTCACAATGCAGTCATTTTGACTGCTTTTGGGCAATATAGGTATATACTAAATTTCAGTCTTTCTAGTGTTATAAAAGAAAAAGAAATCATGACATTAGTAAATACCATTCATATTATTTATATCTAATCCTTGTATTAGTAGGTAAGGACTTAGAAGCCCTAAGAACTTAACATGATTTTAACTTGGAGTAGTTGTAGAGTGGTTAAAATTCATGATTTCTGGTTCCTAATCCATTGTACTTTCTATCACATTGGATATATGAAAGAGGTTATATTGTAAGGTCATTGAGGGAAAAACAGTGCATTAAATATCTTTGTTTCCCCAGTCTCTAGAACTGTGCTATATACATACTATCTGGTTATTAAATGTTGGAAGGCCCCAGTCCTCTGTACTGTGTCTCTTTGTGGTCTGTACATGCTCAGTCTGTACAGTGCAGCACTGAGAGTCAAGGTCACCTAGTGGTTAGTGCCCCTTTGTGCCCTCATCCATTGCCAAGATGTCAAAGGTCATCTGTATGTCAGTGACTCCCAAGTCAGGATCTTTATCCTGGAACTCTCTCTGGAATCCCAGATATTTATATCCAGTTGTCTATTTGACAACTGCATTTGGATATCTGATAGGTATCTTAATCACAACATTGAGAAAAAGAAATTTGAGGCCCTCATTCCTGCCTTAGACATTTTTTTTTTTTTTACTTTTAGTTTTCCCCATCTCACTAAATAGTATTACCATTGTCCTTGGGGTTTTCCTTGAATTTTCTTTCATCTCATTCTGTCTGCCACAGCAAGTTCCTGTTGATGCTTCATCTAAACCCATCCTGCGTCTGTCCACTTCTCTCCCTTTTTACCACCATCATCCTAGTTCAGTCTATGCTAATCTCTTCTTTGGACCCCTGGATAACATGTCATATGATTATGAAAATCTCAAGTTCATTTTGTACCTTACTTAGAGTAGTAAAGTTAGATTATTGAAGTGTCTACATAACACATTTCTACTTAAGTAGCTTTAATTTCAGTGGCCTTTGGTCCCCTAAATTATAGGAAATGAAACAGGACAGGAAGCTCTGATGCTTCTTTGGAATTAAGTAAAATATTCACATAGCAATTCCATAAGTAGGTATCTAGCTATTCTCTATACCAGGCTTGGTGAGCTAAGTTGTGAGGATACAAATTTGTAGAATACATGGTTTCAGTTCCTTGATGGACTCAGTCTAGTGGAGGGGATGGAGAAGTGATCTGCAAATTGAAATGCAGTCTACCAAGGGCAGTGATTCAGGAAATACTTATAGGAAAGAAAAAGATAAACCAAAATATGTCCAACATGATATACCACTTTATAAGTAATTCTAGATCCACTGGGGCCTGCTCAGACTGACTCCCTGATGTGCAAACACAAGAAACCTTGGTATCCAAGGTCAAATGTAATAACCCTGTTTGCTTTCACTGATTCAAGTGCCATTGAGGATCTGCCCCATTCCCCAGGGATGTCCAAGCCCTTTATTTAGATATGTGTCCTTGAGATTCTTACTTGGATCCTCTGGTGTCTCTGTTATGCAAAAATAAAATGAGGCAATTGGGTTTCATGCTCTCTTAGGGCCTTTCCAGTTCTAAACTCTGTGATCCTCAAATGTCATCTGCTTGGCAATATCTTCTCTCATCCTGAGACAAGAGGTAAAGGTGAGTGAAGGGGAGGACAGGAATGTGAGTCCTTGTTCCTTACAGTCTGCAGAACTGTCTGGGTTAGGAGGCTGGGTTTAGTTATATCAGCACTACATTGAATTTGTCACCTCTCTGATTCATTCATCTAAGGAGATGAATACCTCAGTGTTCTGGGAATACTTCAGACCCATTAACTATAAATTTTAATTGATGGATTAACAAATATAACCTTGGATTTCTTAAGAGCATTAAAAGGCTGTCTCCTTTTCTGCCCATTGTGTACCCATTTTAGATGGGAAATGACATGTATCAGAGAAAGGGACTTTTCAAGAAGTACACAATTCATTATCATCAACTAATGTATCTTCATTTTTTCTAATCATTTAATACCTAACTTATACACACGTATCTCTGGTGAGGGCCATATCAGTGATCAGATTCAGACTTTTATTTTTCTCTCTCCCTCTTTTCCAAGTTTTTCTTTTCCCAGACCCAGGATTTTATGATCCCAGGAAATTGTCACGTAGTCCATGAACCCTTCATAAGTGTCATTCCACTAGGTCAGGGTCTGAGGTACCCAAGATCACAGCTGCTCCCGTCCCTCCAAAGAATAGATGCAGGGAAGGAGATTCTATTATTCTGGAGTCATAAAGCTCAGGGGTCTCAGAAAGATAGGCTGGGGGCTTTGGAGATATTTGAAAACTCTCCATCTTTACCTGTGTTCAGCCTGAGAGAGAGAGGGCCAGCACTTTGGGGTGGCACATGACAGCTGCTTGGGACTGCGTCACACCTGCTGTTGGCTGTGGTTCTGTTAAATGCAGGGACAGAGCAGCCATTTATATTGCTGCTCTGTACCTTTATTACTGCCTTTGCTAAAAGCTGTTTGAATGCCAACAGACATTTGCCCTTTATGGATGCAATAGATTGAGATGGTGCTAAATTATGAAAAACAAGTGCTTCAAAACTCAGCACAAGGGAATTGTCATAGCCTGTTCTAGCATATCTGGCTCCTTGTGTCCTTTCACAGATAAATAAATTCTTCCTTGCTCCAGTATGGATTATTGAGAGAAATTATGTGCCTATTCTGTATATACACTAGCCATTTAACCCTCACATCCACTCTGCAGGCTTCATTTTATTATTCTCATTTTCTAGATGGAGAAGTTAAGAGCCAAATTCATTCATTCCAAGCACCTATTGAGTACTGTGTTCCAGGGGCTGCGTTGAGCCTCGGGATGCCAAAATGTTGATTGTGCCACTCCTCATAAACATGTCAATAAGTTCTGATATCTGAGAAAGGTGGGACACAAGTGCGGGTAGAATTATCATGGACAGCATCACAGATTGGGTTACACTAGAGCTGAAGCTTGGTGGAGTTGCAGGAATCTCCCAGGTAGACTGGGTAGGTAAAAGTATTCCAGATAGAAGAAACAGAGATGCAGAGGTGACTTAGATAAACAGGAAGTTATCCTGAGATGGAATCTAAGACTTAGGGATTGAGGAGAAGGAACTTGAGGGGGCATTTTAGAAGGTGTGGCTAGAGGAGTGGAAGAACCAGCTGTGAAGCAAGTGGTTTGCACTCCCAAGTTTAGATCTTATCTTGTAGGAGGCATGGGATTTTTATCAATGGGACCACATGGTTGGAGCACTCTGATGGAGGATGGGTGGGATGTGGGAGAGAGTAGGCCAACAGATCAGTATGTATTAGTTCAGTTTGCATTGTATTATTTCAGGAATAAGAAATAAGAGCTCCAACTGAGGTAGAGAGAATGGAGGTCACATTTTGGGGGTGCATATAATAGATATTAGGGGCAATGTTGATCAGATTTACTAGCCAACTGTACCCAACTAAAGAATGGCCAAGACTAGATTAGAACAGGGGTTTGGCCATATAATCCTAGTGTTTCTTCCCTCTCTACTACTCAGCCATCTCAAAGCAGTTGGAAATTCTTGGGAGGTAACAAGAGGATATAGGTAGGCATCACCTGCACATGCCAGTCCCATTCTGAACATATGTGACTTACCCTTTCTCTGCCTCAGTTTCCATATTTACCACTGAGAATGTCAACAGTGGCTGCTTAATTGGTTTGCTGGGTCCCTCTGTCATTGTGTATAATATGCTTACATAGATAATAAGCCAACATGCCCCTTCTTGAATCTAAAATTCTATAATTCAAGAATAAAAAGTTCAATGGCTAATGTTTTTATTCTGTGTTTTTCTTGGGTTGTAAAAGTGATCTAGTTAGGATTTTTGTGTGTAAATGTGTGATGTTGGAAGTAAGGTTGTGGCAGAAGGGAACATACCAAAGCATGCTTTTGTCCACACTTCAAATGTTTTGTATAAGGAAGCAAGACATGACTGGTGTAATCCCAGATTTTGAAGAATTATGTTAATACTAGAAGCCTGTTGCATGAAGATTTGTGCAATAGGCCTTCCTTCCCCTGGCTGCTGGCACTGATTTTCCTCTGGCACCTGGGACACAGGCTTTTGGTCTGGCCAAAGTGGAGAAGCTAAGCCTCTTCAATCTTCAGTCTTCAGTCTTCAGTCTTCACTCTGGCTGGAGCCTTCAGCCTTCACTCCGCACCTGTGTATGCAAATTAACCGCCATCTTTGTTGGGTTAATTTGCATAGTCACTCTGATTGGCTGGTGGGCGTAGCGGAGTGACACCAATTTTCATGTTTCTCTTTTATTAGTGTAGATGGTCTGTGATTATCTTGACCAAGATTTGCATATCCAGCCTTGGGCAAAAGTAGGTCTACAGTTTTTCATATGGAAATAAGCCCTATCTAATAAAGAGGGGATATGCAAATTGACCATAACTCTGTGACAAAGATGGAGAGGCCCATAGCCAATAAGGAGGGAACATGCAAATTGAGGGTCACTCTGCGACAAAGATGGTGGCAGCCAGGCTGGGATCCTTGTGTCATTGCCATGGTGATGATGCAGGTGTTCCACCCTGCCCTACCTGCGGAGGGCCTTTGGGCAGCACACAGGCGCGGAGGCATGAAATGGCTGAGGCAGGGCAGGACGCCTGGCTTCATTGCCAAGGCAACGAAGACAGGCATCTCACCCTGGCTGCTCTGAGCCGGCGGTCAGCATGTGCAGATGCAGAGTGGTCAGTGGGCAGCACGCTCCAGGCCGGTGGGCAGTGCGCGCAGGCATGGAGCAGCCAGTGGACAGCGTGCTCTGGGCCGGTGGGCAGCGCTCATGGAGAGCCTCTGGGTGGGGGGGGGGCAGGCCGGTGGAGGGTGGCAGTGGCAGCTGTGAGCGCACCAAGTGGAGCCTATGGGCCGAGCTGAAGTAGCACCTGCAGGCCATCAGCACCAAGGAGTGGCTGCGCAAGTCCCGCCTCCTGGCCCAAAAGGTGTGTGATCGCAGGGACAGCCACTGTTGTGGGCCAGATTGACATCCTCCTGGCTGCGCCATGGGGGTTTGCAGATCTGTGCAATTGCAGGCCTCCAGTGCGCACATCTTTTCTTCCTCCCCTGGCATGCGAACATCCCCCAGCGTGCTGTCACCCATGTCCACCTGCAACAGTCCCGGACCATGGCACGCTCAAGTTCCCCTCCGCCCCTCTGCCACACTTCCATCAACCCCAGCATGCCTACATACCCCACAGGACGTGCGCATGTCCCCTCCGGCATGCTCACGTCCTTTGGAGAGTGTTTGGGTATTCTGGGTCCTGAGGGTGGGCACCTGTGAAATGACAGTGAGAGGGCAGAGTGGTGATGCCCTGTTCCCGTGGAGGCCAGTGCAGTGATGAGATCACCTCCATGGGGTTAATGCAGGTGCTGAGGTGGGAGCAGGTGTGGACAGACACACCTGGTGGGCGTGGGCGGCCCAAGCTGAGATGCCTTCGGTCAGCATTCAAGATTGGGAACCCAGAGGAGGTGAGAAGTTCCGTCCCCTCAGTGAAATGGGATAGTCGGGGTGACTGCAGAGGAGGAATGTGCACTTTGGGTGCTGGCACCCATGAGTGAAGGCTGCTCTGACTGAGCCTTGGGGCCTAGCGCACTCCTGCCAGGCAGCGGGTGACAGGACATGCTTTTCCGAGTTAATGAGAGAAAACATTGATTCTCCCGCTGCCCATGAAGGTGGAAAGTGGAGTGGGGAGACATGCGGGGAGTGAGTGAGGTTCCCTGTCTGGGGGTTCCAAATCCGCCATTGGTTCCTTTCACAGCTGACTAGAGATATACAAGGTGTCCCCCCAAAATTTATACACACTTTGAATACCTACTAATTTCAATGGTTTAATCATGACAAGAAGAAACAACAATGGAGCTGTCATCTGTTAAAAGTGCAGGCACAAACCGGTAGTCAGACATTCCCTGAGGGGTACCCGATTGGAGAGGGTGCAGGCCAGACTGAGGGGTCCCCCTCCCCACCATGCATGAATTTTGTGCACTGGGACTCTAGTAATTAATAAATAATAAATACAAGAATAAACTCTGTGTTTCATGTACTCACAACTGTAATTGATTGAAAAAATTGTAGTTTCTCTTGTAAAAGTGGATATATTTGAGATTAAGTTAAAATATTTATTTTATTTTTTAGAGATAGGAAAGTCATATTTTTAAATTCTCCATATTCTGGTCTCTTTAGAATTTTGTAGTGATGACACCCAATATTGAGGATTTTGCTCCTGGGTGCACATTGATTGCATATTGAGCGCATGTGCATAGCTTCCCTCTAATCTTCGAGATGTTTTTCTACTCTATTTTATCCTGGGTTTTGTTTTAATTAAATTGGGGCTTATTAAGGGGAAGAAACAGCAGACATGTAATTGACATGAATAAAAGACTCAAAACCTAAAGCTGGATTAACTCAATGAAAACAGAGACTAAAGGGTTGTAAAATTATATTGCCAGAGGCCTAGATATTATCTAGCATAAACACCCTCAATCCCCAATTTTAGATGAGGAATCTGAGGCCTCCGCATAGAAAACGAGTTACCCAAAGACTATAACATTCTTAGTCACTCATTTGGTTCCCCTACAGTTAGATTTTTTAAAGAAATATATACAAGCAGCATCTGTGTATATTTTGTAAAAATATATTTTTATGTACCTATCACCTACTAAGGAGTAGAATAATGGCATTATAGCAAAGGCATTTGGTCAACCTTTGGTAATTTTTTAATTTTTATTGTTGACACTATTACATATGTCCCCCTTGTTCTCCCCCTTTGCCCACTTCCACCCAGCCCTCTCCCCCCTCCTTCTGACCATCACTACAGTGTTGTCTGTATCCATGGTCTATGCATACATGTTCTTTGACTAATCTCTTCATCTTCTTTCATCTTGATAAATTTTATTTGAAATGTTGTCGATTGATTTAAGGAGAAGAAATACGAACTGGAAATTGTGCATTGAAGAACTCTTTAATATAAAACATTTAAAGTGTGTAGAATGAATTCTTAAGTACACACTTGTCAAATAAATATATAATACCAATGTTATTTTCTTTGGTTTTAAATGTAAGGGCATGCTCATCATATGGTAGGTACTTACATAAATTGTTCCATTATTCTGTAATATCTTTTTGCTTGCTTGTGTGGTTCAAATATATTCTTTAAACTCTTTAAAAAAGACATAAAGAGAAAAGACATGGATACATTTCTCTTTTCTCTTTCATCACCCATCCAGTCTTACCCCAGGAACAACAAATAAATCCAGCCCAGCAGAGAGGACTTGGAAGTGAAAAGAGCATCTGACACCTAGGGCTGGAAACTCTGGGTATAAATGGTGCTTGAAAGGCCCCCTTCTGTGGGTGATTGGACGGTTATTTCCCTGGCGAGGAGATGCAATCTTTCTTGGAGAAGATCATTTCATGCTTCTTAGCATGTTTAACCTTTACAGTAAGGCATTCTCATCAAAATGACAAACCCCAACAGAGCCTTCTGAGAGAACAGTATATCAGAAACCTTATGAAATCTGTGGGATTAGCACACTTCTCCTCTTTGTTTCCCCAGCGAAAGAAAGCTCAAAGCCCTGTTGCCTTTCAGATTTCCATCTTCTCTGCAGGCCCCTTGTCTGGAGCTTTCTGCTTTGACCTATTGGTGTTTGGCTATTGTTTTCATATGGTCTCCCAGGGCCACATATTAACAGCTCAGGCCAACACATTCTTTATTAGCAACATTGTAAAGGAAAAATAAAGCACTGATGTTTACTTCATTGAATTCTCCCCACCCCTGAAAGTCTTCCTTTCTGGGTCTGAAGATAATAGCTATCTCTTAATGCCCCCACATGTGGTGGCAGGCTGTTGCTCACAGGGACCTGTATCCAGAGGGTTGTCTCAGCCCCCTTCCCACAGTTTTCAGTCTGTAAAAATGAAGCTCCTTTCACCAGCAATCCATCTTCTCCATCCATGGTAAGATGGAGCTTCTGCTGTGCAAATCCATAAGGCTGAGCCATGTGGAGAGCAGAAGTGGAAGGAAAGTAAATTGATGAATAAGAGTCCTGTTAGCTGTACAAGTGATAAAAACATTTATTGGGGGTTAGGGCGTGAATCTTTTATCAAAATGTACAGATTTATATTTACATTTTGAAAGGACCTCTGAGTTTTTTTGTCCAAACAGTAGATACACAAACACCTTTGAAAAAATACCTAAAATGTTGTATGGACTCTATGGGAACATTGATTCTCTTTTCATATACTGTACTAAATTCATTTTGCTTTGCTTTTTTTAATTGATATCAGAGAAAGACAGGAAGAGGAAGAGAGAGAGAGAAACATCGATGATGAGAGAGAATAATTGATCAGTTGCTTCCTGCATACCCCCCACTGGGGATCGAGCCCACAACCTGGGCATGTGCCCTGAGCAGGAATCGAACGGTGACCTCCTGGTTGGTCAACACTCAACTACTGAGCAACACCTGTCGAGCTAAATTCATAATTTGAATCCTGGACCAGAGCTCTTTATTCTTAAGCACTGTCAGGAGGTGCTCTAGCTTTGTGCTTTTGAGGTTGTCTTCCTACCCGGTTGACTCCTGGATGCTTGTGAAACACAACTCCGAACCTTTCTGTACAAGCTCAGTGGGTCCTTGTGATTATTTTTAAAATATGTAACAGTCCCTTTATTTATTGCAAATAGGCTTGGCAATTAATTCACAGTTAGCAACTTATGGCCTGGAAAATCTCATTACCCAAAACTTACATTGTCAACACATCTGTTTAAAAAGAGATGCTTAAAGAACTGGTCTGAATATCCAGATTCTGATCCTCTCCAAGAAGGGAGGGATCACTGAAAGGCAACCTCAGAGGGAGTGTAGGGTTATACCAAGGTTATCAAAGCCACTGAAATTCATACCTAAGGGAGTGTAAGAAGGGAATTCATAGTTATTGAGTACCTACTATGTGTTAGGTATAATTTGGTGCTTAATCTAAGATGTAGGAACTTTGGAGTTAGAGCTGGATTTGAATTTGAATTCTATCACTGCTTCTTATGCAATCTTGGGCCTGTTTTTTCTCCGAGCTTCAGTTTTCTGATGTATAAGACAAGACTTTGGGGGTTGTTGTGAGGTTTAAATAAGATGATTATGTAAAATTCTCAGCACAACACCAGTAAATTTTAAGTATTGAATACAGGGAGAAGTATTATTATTATTATTATTATTATTATTATTATTCTAATTTCAATTTTAGAATAAGCTTATACTAAGTGTGTTGGTATCATTCATATTTTTAAGATCATTAAACCCAGGCTCAGAAAGATTAAATAACTTCCCCTAATCACACACACTAGGTCAGTGATGGCGAACCTATGACACGCGTGTCAGAGGTGACACGCAAACTCATTTTTTTGGTTGATTTTTCTTTGTTAAATGGCATTTAAATATATAAAATAAATATCAAAACTATGAATCTTTGTTTTACTATGGTTGCAAATATCAAAAAAATTTCTATATGTGACACGACACCAGAGTTAAGTTAGGGTGTTTTAAAATGCTGACACGCCAAGCTCAAAAGGTTCGCCATCATTGCACTAGATGTAGGATTTTTTTAAAAAATCTCGTCTACCAGATTTTCTATTATACTTTGCCATTCCATAAAATGAGAGGTCTTGGTGGTGGGATTAGGTACTTTGGGTGGGAGAAAGAAAGACATATGGACTATGGAGGCCTTTTTGGTTTACCTTCCAATCCTGTTCTTTCTCTACTTCAGGATTTTCCAGGGTGGACCTAAGGAATAAGTGGACAGGGAAGCTGCCCATTTAGAGTAATTTCAAGATTTTGAAAAGCAGTCAAAATCTTCCACATCTTCTTGCCTGCATTCTTGGTTCCTAAGTAAAGAGAAAGAACTTTTAGGGTTCCATGAGACCAGTCCAGAAAAGCATGAAATGGGTGCAGCTCACAACTAAGAAGACAAACTTTGCCCTTAACAATTTATCCAGGTCCACAACATACCCTAAGTCACCCCTGCACACACACACACACACACACACACACACACACACACACACACACACTCTCTCTCTCTCTCTCTCTCTCTCTCACTCTCTTCAACCATAAAACTTTAGTGTCTCTAAATGTTGTTTTGCTTGTCTGTCCCCTGCACTAGACAATGTGAGCCATCAAGCCTGTATCAGGCATCCCAGTATCAAGGACAGAGACCAAGTTCAATCTGTGTCTGTGGAGGAAGGCAATGCAAGTATGAATGAAAGCCTGCATGGAAGGGACTAACCCTAAGATTTATTCTTCTGAAGTTAGAATGTTGGTTTAACGGACAAATTTGGTGCCTGAACACTCCTTTTACCTATCATATCACACACACACACACACACACACACACACACACACACACACACACACACACGTTAGGTAGAGGTGGGATGGGCCTAGAGAAAAATCACCCCGGAGCTCCCTTAGGCTGGGCCTACTCTGTGTATGGTTTAAAGTGAACAGATGGGCAAGTATGGAAAGAATAAAGAATGAATCTTGGATAGAAGGAGAAGCAGGCATATGCACCCAAGGTAGACTCTTTTACCATTTTAAACCATGGGGCTGACCTTGTTGCTCTCCATGGTGAGAAGAGCTCCCACTGGGTGATACTTCTTTGCTCCCTCCCAGTCTCTGTTCCTTTGCCCCTTCCCTGTTCCTCTTAACTTTCCCCCTCTTTTCTTTATTTTCTCTGTTCTTTCTTACATCTTTCTGATCAACCCCATAGTCCTTTCTTCCTTTCTCTATCCATCTTTTAGGCTTGATAAATGTTGTCTACTTTTTAATGGACAATTCCCTCCCAGAGGGATGCAATTGACCTATGTTTATTCTGAATGATTGGCCTGGGGGCTGCGGTAGAAAAGGTGGGCTGGTGTCTAGGGCTGTCTTTTGGGAGCTGGTAGAAGGAAAGGACAGGCCCAAAGCCTCTGCAAGCACAATGTCTAGCCTGGAAGTCATCTCCTTTTGAACTATGATAAATGAGCAGGGGACTTGGCAAGAGGGAACAATGACTCTAAAACCAGATGGCTAAAATATAAGTGGGGATTGTAGAGCAGTACACTGGGGTATCATTCCTACTTGATGAAATGCCTTGGCTGCTGCAAAAGAGCCCTTCTCTGCCTAATGTTGGGTCTCCCGGCCTTTTTATAAGTGGAGATAGATGGCAATGGTGTGATGGTGAATGGATATGTCCTTAGGATGAAGCGGAACAGAATGCTTTCTTTGTAAATTTTCTTTTGCCGATTCTTTCTCCTTTCTTTAATCCTCTCACTTCTTCCTCACCTTTCTTTCACCTTCCTTCCTTTGTTGCCCTCAATCCCTTCAAAATACTTTTCATTTCTTTCCTATGTGTAGAACATGTTTGACCCATCCCATTTCTTTTCACTAGATTGGTGTTCCCCTGGGCTTTGATGGAGAAATTGGACTAATGAATCTTGACTTTGATAGGAATGTTATTCTGTCTTCATAAAATGCTACTCAATAAACCAATCTCTAGATTATAGCTCTGTTAGGAGTGTTTACCACTGTTGGGAAGAAGCCTTATAAAGAATTGTCATTATTGGGTTATTGCCAACATTCTAGGTCATGGATCTCCATTAAAAAAAATAAACATTGATTTTTATGATTACAAAAGCAATATCTGTTCACTGTAGAAAATTTAAAATGTATGAAAATTTATTAATTCAACTTTTGATTTAGCTGGTATTAATTGAACACCTATTTTATAGCAAACAATAAAAAAAACCCAAAAATCACTCATAATTATACCAACTAGAAACAGTCATGCCCTAACCGGTTTGGCTCAATGGATAGAGCTTTGGCCTGTGGACTGAAAGGTCCCAGGTTCAATTCCGGTCAAGGGCATGTACCTTGGTTGCAGGCACATCCCCAGTAGGAGGTCTCTCTCATCGATGTTTCTAACTCTCTATCCCTCTCCCTTCCTCTCTGTAAAAAATCAATAAAATATATTAAAAAAAGAAACAGTCATTATTTAACATATTGGCATGCTTTATTCTATTCCTTTGGACAATGTATATATAAAAATATATGTATGTCATTTTAAAATAAATTTTATGTCCTGATTATTCAGGTAGAATTATCTCATCAATTCACTTATGTGATAATTCCATAATTATGTCATAATTTCAGTTTGGAAATATGTTATCTTCTTTGTCTCAAATCATAAATAAAATCCTTAAAAATATGATTTTTAATGACTTCACAATAGCTAATTTGCCAGATAGTACCTCAATAATGTTAACAAGCCACTCCAAAACTAAGCAGCTTGCAATAAGAAACCTTTAAATTTTATTATGATAGATCTTTTGGTTCTAAAATATCTTTCTATTGACACTTCAACTCATCTCCAGGAATTTATATCTTGCTTCAGAGATTGTCTCTTACACCAGATAAGAAACTAGCTCTGCCTAGTCTGCGTGGCTCAGTGATTGATTCCCGGTCAGGGCACATGCCTTGGTTGGATGCTCAATTCCTAGTGGGGGCATGCAGGAGGCAGCCAATCAATGATTCTCTCTCATACTAGCTGTGAAATAGCCAGACACAGATTCAGGTTTGAAAATTATGTTAGAATCGGCTGCATTATCTCCACATTCTCCTTGGGCCAAAAACTACCCAAGGAATGTTATTCTCTTGGAAAATAGCAAGAGGGCAGGAGGAAACTTGGGATTATCTAGTACTTCCTGAGACCTTACTCTGCATCTGGCACCTTGTCACTGCTGTCCACATTCCCTGGATCAGAGCAAGCCATGGTGCCAAGCCCTTCATTGGGTGGGTTATTACACTACATCCACTATAGTGGAAGTACTACAGAGTGACAGGCAAGGGGTGTGGATGCATTGTTCAAAAATAGGGGAGATGCGAAAAATTGTGAACAAGGATTCAGTCAACCATAGTAGACATTCTAAAGTTTTATTATCACTAATAACCAGCAGTTGATCAAAGAAGACTAATTGTTGATCCATTCTGCGAGGCTCTATTGTGCCCCCATCTTGGTGTGATAAGATATACAAGACCCTTTTCCAACCAAAGAGGCTTCAGAGGACATCAGATCCTTTTGTACTAGCCCAGAGTTCTCTCCTACCTACTGGAGCCTTTTGGTTATAAAGTGCATTTCTATTGACACCTTAACTCATCACATCTCTAGGAATTTATATCTTGCTTCAGAGATTATCTCCTAGACCAGATGATAAACTAGCTCTGATTTTAATGCAGAGGATGGTTATTACCATGATTGCAGAAGGGCTTAAGGAGATGAAGCCAAAGACCTCGACAGGATAGAGAGTTAGAAACATTGATGAGAGAGAGACATCGATCAGCTGCCTCCTGCACACCCCCTACTGGAGGTGTGCCCGCAACCAAGGTACATACCTTTGACTGGAATCGAACCTGGGACCCTTCAGTCCTCAGGTCGATGCTCAATCCACTGAGCCAAGCCAGTTAGGGTTGTTCCTCTGTTTTTAGTTGGTATTTTTTTTTTAAATTACAGACTCAATACATTAGATAGCCTGATTTAGGCCAGAACCATATCTTCTCCATTGCCCAGTGCCTGGCATATAGAATGTGCTTATCACACAGTTGTTGATGGTGATAGGTTAAGGGCACAGGTACCCTCAATCTTTTCACCTAAAGACTTAAAAAATCTTTTTATCAACCATATATTCCCACTCCCATGCAGATCACCTTGCTCCAGGCTTATATTTCATGCTCATAGCCAAAAATTTCCTGCAGGAAACCTAGTTTATGTGTTTACTTCAAATGTAATTTTCTAAAGAAGGAGCATAATTATTGGAACAGAGTGTACCAATGTCAAGGCATCAGTCAGTGCTATAAGAGCCAATTTAGAGTAGTCAGAAGCAACAGAGACTACTAATTAAATTAATGAAGTTTAATAGCTTGTCTTCTCTCCAAAGAGAAACTTTTCCTGACCAGAATTTTGTAAGAAAGCAACTATATTGCATTAGGATACTGTGCATATGAAGGAAAGGAGAAATAGATTTATGTAATGGTGGAAGGTATATTGTGTGAGAGTGTGAGAGTAAGACTAATGTTATAGAATGTTGTCAGAAAACCATCTATTACTACTATGGGTTACTACCATTTAACAGATATTCATTGAGACCCTATTATGTGATAGCCTTTATGATAAGAACAAAGTGTAAAAGATGTCTCCAGTCTTCAGGGAACTCAAGGTCACCTTGAGGATAGCAGGTGACTGCCCCCAGAAAGATAGATTGATCATAAAGCCCATTCAACCAAGATCTCATTCTTAGTGCTGTATGAATGATCTTGTTTCAGATGCAAGATTGATTGGAGCTCAAAGATGAGGTGGGAAGAGAATGAGTTTAGATCTCAGAATAGAACTTCAATGTCTTTACTTCTAGAAACAATGAGCATGGTAAGAATTCTTTCTAAGGAGTTAGAGAAACTACTAGGGTTGGGTCAGGGTATGAGTATAAAAATTCAGGCCTAAAAGAAAGCCAAAAAACACACACATCTGCATCTGCAAAGATCAATAAAAACAAACACAAGCACACAACCTTTCTAGCTTACTGGTTTATTTATCTGTTATTCCTTGACTGATAAAATAATCACAGTTTCAGATGCAAAATTAAAATAATGGTATTTTAACATGATGACTATAGTTGACTAGAGGCCCGGTAGACGAATTCATGGATGGGTGGGATTCCTTGGGGTGGCCTGAGGGGATTGGGCCCCAGCTTGCACCCCCAGGCTCGCAGCCCCAGCTCTTGCTCCCAGCCTCACAGCCCTGCAGCCCCGCCTGGCACCCCAGTGTGGCCTGGTGCAGCCCTATCACCTGCTCCACCATCCCACCTGCAGGGTGATCGATTGGGGTCAGGCCCACCCACCCAGCTCCCTCAGCGCTGGGATCCAGGTGGTGGACCCCCACTCCCCACCCCCCACCGCCACTGCTGGTCTCTGTCTGCAGGGCAATCAGCAAGGCTATTGAACCCCTGCTCCCACCCACCTTGGCCTGGCACTACCCGCTTACCTGCTCCACCAGCCCATCTTGGTCCCACTCTTGCCAGGGCCCATGGGGGCGGCTGCGCCACCACTGCTGCCTGCTGCCAGCATTGCGTCTCTGACACCCGCCATGGTCTGTGCTGCCCCCTGGTGGTCAGTGCATGTTATAGTGAGTGGTCCAACTCCAGGTCAAACTCCTGGTCAAACAATTTGTGTATTGGGCTTTTATTATATAGGATACTGCTGTATGGTGCATTTGAAAGTTGTTAAGAGAATAGATCCTCAGAGTTCTCATCACAAAGAATGATATATGTTAGCTAAACATTTGTGGTAATCATTTTACAATACATGTAAATTAAGTCATTGTGTTGTATACATTAAATTTATACAGTGCTGTATGTCAATTATCTCTCAATAAAACTGGGGGTGGGGGTCATTTTATCCAAAGATTCAACATTTCAATGACATCTATATTATAAAAGGCCAGTAGCCGTAACGCAGTAATGCTGGAACAATCAAACGACCGGTCTCCAGGAGGTGCATGGAACACCTCTAGGTCCCTCCTCCCCCGACCCCCTTCCCCCCACCTGCAAGCCGCTTGCGGTAGCAGAGTGAGGCTCTCGGTTCGTGTGGTGTGGCGGGGCTTGCGGCTCATGCAGCGCATTGGCTGGCGGCAGTGAGCTTCTCCCACATGGCGGGTCTGGGGTCCCGCCAGCACAGTGGGTCTGGGGTCCCGCCAGCACAGTGGGTCTGGGTCTCACATGATTTCGTGCGCTGGGCCTCTAGTATAATACATAAAAGATAGCTCTTGCATATTATAATATACTTCACGCTGTCATTAAAATGATATTCATTCAATATTATTTAGTGCTCATAATATGCCAGATACTATGCTAGCATTTGAGCAGTACAGTGGTGGGCAAAAATTGACCCATCCTTGGCATCATAGAGCTTCCAGTCTAACCATAGGAGAAAGGCATCAAATATTCACCAACTAAACATGAAATTTCAATCTTTGTTAAACTTGAGAAGTATGAAGAGCCAGGCCTACTTGGGGAATCAGGAAAACTTTTCCTGAAGGAATGATGGTTGGGCTGATATTTGAAGGTTAAACTAGAGGTAATCAAGCAAGGATAGATGTAGTCTCCCAGGGAGAAGTTTGTTGCAAAGCCTGAGGGATTAGAGGGAGTATAACCAGTTAAACTCCAAGGAACAGAGGATGGATTGTTGTGTTTGGAGTAATGAGAGAGAGGGGAGGGGGTATGCGGGGATTTGATCATATAGTCACTACTTGTAGAGTGTGGTGATGATTTAGACTTTATCCTAAAGGCAGTAGTAGATTGTTGAATAGCTATAAGCAAAGAAGTTACATGACCATGATTCATTTTTTAAAGCTCACTTTGGCTATGGGATATAGAGGGGATTGGAAGGGGATAAGAGTTGATATGCAAATAGTAGTTCTCCAGGAGAGAATCAATGGTGGACTAAATTTGGGCAATGGATGTGAAGTGAAGTGTGTGAATTTGAGATATATTGCACCACAACATCAAACAAAACAGAAAAAACGTTTTCTTTTCTAGGGTAAAGTGTGACAGAAGCACAAATAGGCAGACTCTTTGGAAGGGGTGCTGATCAAGTAGCAGGAAATCAGCATTGGGGTCTGACAGGAAAAGGGTCTTACTGAAGTCAGCTGGCTCTCCATAGAAACTGATAGGGGCTCACATTCTTTGTGTGTGTGTGTGTGTGTGTGTGTGTGTGTGTGTGTGTGTGCATATGCATGCTCAGGCTTGAGGCAAGCAGAATTCAGGTTCAGGGGCCTATAGGAGTGACTAATGTTCAGTCAAGACAAAGCAGAGGATAAGAACTGGTGATGTGAACCCTTGGTTAGTGAGGATAGTCCGCCATTGTGTAAAATATAACTTCCCAGGGCAAAAGGGAGAGGCATCAGCTCCTTCTTGGATTAGCGAATCTCTGCTCTCCTCTCCCTAGGTCAGTGGTGGCGAACCTTTTGAGCTCCGCGTGTCAGCATTTTGAAAAACCCTAACTTAACTCTGGTGCCGTGTCACATATAGACATTTTTTGATATTTGCAACCATAGTAAAACAAAGATTTATATTTTTGATATTTATTTTATATATTTAAATGCCATTTAACAAAGAAAAATCAACCAAAAAAATGAGTTTGCATGTCAGAGGTTCACCATCACTGCCCTAGGGGATAGTCGGTATCTTCACTTTCCACTGGGGAACTTATTAGGTGTTGGCAAAGTTTTCTCACATCCTCAAGTTCATTTATCCTACAACACCTGGGAGCTCTGTTAAAGTTGGAACGGTTGCATTAGCAGTCAGGTTTCTTGTCTCCTTTGACAGAAGAGGAAGTCATAGTTAGGGAGGAAAATTGACTTATCCACGACATCATAACCAGATGGACTCGAACCCAGGACTTCCAACACCCACTTTATGTAGCTGCATTCCATCTGGAAGTTCTCAGAACACCTCATTGTTGCATTGCAGATTCATTCCAGGAGAATATTGAAGTGCTTTCTACCCCCTTCCCCCAAATTGACTATTCATTTGCATATGCAGATATTTACTGTACACATACATGCAACATGTATCTTATTTTGAAGCTTCCAGACATCCCTTGGAAATTATGTAATTACTTTCTTGAGTTTTCAGTTCCCATCATCCTGCCCCATCATAAGCTTAGCTTGGCCACCTGGGGTTCAGGATGTAGCTGAAAGGCAATGTGGTGTGATGGCTGTAGGCTTTGGGGCAGGCAGAAGTTGATTGGAAAGCTACATCTGTCATTCACTAGCTATATCATGTAGGTACAGTTATGTATGTTCTCAGTGCCTTATTTCTCTCATTTGTCCAGTCAGATAATTTTTGCCTTATTTGATTGTGGCAAGTATTAGATGGGGCTATAGTAATACTAGCCAATAAGTTATCAGGCATGTACTATGACCAAGTAATGTACAAAGTTCTTTATTGACATTATCTCATTTAATCCTCCTGTAACAACCCAGTGAGGGAGATATTAACCCCACTTTTAAAAGCTTAGGAGTTCCCAATATAATAACAACAACAACAACAATAAACACCACTCATTCATTAATTTATTCATTCTTTCACACATTTTAATTAACTTATTATTTTTATGCACCTACTATGTTCCAGGCATTCTTCTGGTTTTCTAGGAGAATGCTATTCTAGTGACATAGAAAATAAATTTCCCCCGCAATGGAGCTTACAGTTTAGTGGGAAGAAACACAAATCATTTGATATATATATCTTGTCAGACAAGTAGATAAGCACTTTGGAGAAAAGTAAAACAGAGAAAGGGGATGGTTAAGTGTCAGGGTGTTGCTCAGTGTGATCTAGTGGGGAGGCTGCTGGACATGCTTGTTGAAACTATAAGCACAGCTGAGCTAATTTGCTTTTTGGTAAAATTTAGCAGATGGTAGATTTCCCTTCCTTTTCTGGCCCTTAATGCATTGAGCAGCTGTAATATTGACTATTGGGAATATAAAGATAAATGTTTCTTTTATTCATTTATCTATCTACTCTCTACCTACTTAATCCTCAATTTGTTTCACAAAGGATTAAGATGCACAGAAACAAATAGGAAGTGATCCATCTATTAATTACTCTGTTGGGGCCATGAGGATCTGTTGGAGTAGTTTGGGATCTGGAAGCTGAATTGTCCCATTGGTACCCTGGAGTCCAGCACAGTTCCCAAGTGCACTATAGCTATATCATAATAGAATTGGTACTGTGGTGCCTCAGCCTGCATCCCTGGGGTGAGCCCTAAAATTCTGTCCAGCCCATCTTGAAGCCTCCCATCAGGGCTTCCCCAGCCTGTGCCCTTTGCAGGTGGTCAGTGTCCTCATTCAAACCTTAAGGGTGGAGCTACAGCTGCATTCCTGAGAACTTTTCTCCCAACACCCACCCACCCCCACCCCAGGGGAGGGAGGGAAAACAATTACCAGTAAACAGCACACAAAGGGCATTAAGGATGGGAATATTTTCAAATTAATTTCAGAAATCCAGTCTTAGCTATAAGGGACAGCTGGGGGTTTAATCACTGAGACTCTCTTTCCTTTAAAAGCAGCATGTGCCCTAGCTGGTTTGGCTCAGTGGATAAAGCATAGGCCTGTGGACTTACAGGTCCTGGGTTCAATTCCCATCAAAGGCACATGCCCAGGTTAGGAGCTCAATCCCAATGACAATAGCATGCAGGAGGAAGCCGATCAATGATTCTCTCTCATCATTGATGTTTCTACCTCTCTCTGCCTCTCCCTTCCTCTCTGAAGTCAGTAAGAGTCTATTAAAATAAATAAATAAAAGCAGCATGTGTCCCCTGAGAAGGGGGTACATTATCAAGTAATTAAGTCATTAGAAGCTGCTTAAGGGCTGGCAGGTAGTGTGCAGGAAAAGGGGAGGATGGATCCATCTGTGGCAGTGACTTGTGTATAGCAGTCTCTTACTTGACACCATCCCCCTAGCTCCTTCCATCCCTTAGGATTGGGGATTGCTCTGGCTTGTCAGTCACTCTCCGGGTATGAAGTAACGTCCCACACAAGGGAAGGAAATTGGACCAAGAAAAGCCATGCCTCAGTGTTGACTTGACAAAACTAATGGACTTCTTGATTTTTAAGGTTTGGGTTTTCAGAAGGAAATTGTCTTTTTCCATTTGTCACCACAATTACATGAGGAAGAGCAACTGCAACTACAACACCCCCAAGCAACGACAATAGCTAATGCTTTTGTAACACTTTCTAACTCCCAAAACGGCCATGCCTTATTCATTCACTATTTATTGAGCATTTACTATGTGCCATTCATCATGCTAAGCACAGGAGCTAAAGTAGCTGTAGTCATTCCCCTGTGGAGCTTGCAGTCTAGAAGAAAAGATTAGATGGAGCAGCTGATGAACCCAAACGTGGTTGCCAAAGATGCCAGCTCACCTATTAGAGGAATGTGCCTCCATGTTACTCCCAGCCTAGCTCGGGCAGGTCAGCTGATGGGAAAATGCCAACCCTTCTCCTCTGATTTATCTCTTAGACCCCACCCTGAGGGAAGTGACATCTCTCCTTGGCTTCCACCTGGGTGTTGCTGCCCATCATGGCAGAGGGACCAGGAGCACCTGCAAAGAAAGTACTCAGACACGTGCACCTTCTCCTGTCTGTGTGTGGCCTTGGATTATTTTAAGGAAAAAACCCTAAGCCTGGAGAGGAGGCTGGAAAGACACAGGCCAAAAGAAAGCCTTCTTGCCTCGTTCTCCCTCCTCACTTACGGTTTTCTCCTTCGTCTTTTGTTTGATGTATTTTATGACTTTAGTTTTGATGTCAACACTGTGGGTGGCTTTTAAACCAGAGCCAGAAGCAAACAGGCATCACACCAGGAGAGTAATGAGAAGGCAGACAGAGGAAGGAGTATGAGTAAAGGAAAGTGCCAGTGGAACTGCCATTGACTGTGTCGTGCTCACGGGGCCAGTGGGCCCTCAGAAGACACTAGAACATTGCAGCCATAAAGGGGACACCCTGTTGGCTGTGGATACAGCTTAGAATGAAAAGCTGTGCAGAGGTCCTGCTTTTGCCTAGCTTTCTAGTTCTTAGTCCCTCTCATAGACCCCCCTGCAAATCCCCAACCTCCATTCTCCTCGCCAGGTTTCGTTCTCACCAGTGCATTCAGGTCTGGATAAACACCGTAGATGTCACTCTTTTTATCTTTTTCCCTCGGTCATGACTTTTCATTTCCCTTCTTTTTCCTGTCAAAATTAGGAATGCCTCCAGCTAAAAATGATAGAAAAATCCAACAAGAGTTTAGACAAATACAGATTTTCTTTTTTTTTTTACATGTCAAGAAATACCCAGCTAGGCAATCGAAGGCTGCTACCAAAGTATAATGATGCCATTACAGAATACATTTCTTTTTCATTCCATTATTCATGGCATTTTGGCTTCCATCCTCAGATTTGTTGCCTCATGGTTACAATGTGGATCCTTCACATCCAGGCATCACACCCTCATTCCAGGCTGCAGGAAGAAGGAAGGGCAAATGATTTCTATAAATGAGGTTTTAGTAGTCCTTCATAGCAAACTTCTTATATCTTACTAGAAGCCTGTTGCATGAAGAGATTCATGCAATAGCCTTCCCTTCCCATGCTGCTGTCACCAGTTTTCCTCTGGCACCCGGGACCCGGGCCTTCGCTCTGGCTAGGCTCCGGCCAGAGCCCCCACCCCCAGCCGTGAGGCCTGGCTGCTCCACTGATCCCGGGGCTGTGAGGCCTTGCTGCCCCACCTGGCGCCAGGGCCTTGAGGCCTTGCGGCTCTGCTGATCCGGGGGCCGTGAGGCCTCGCTGCTTGGCCGGCTTCAGGGCTGTTTGGCTTCGCTCTACCGCTTGGAGCCTATGTATGCAAATTAACCACCATCTTTGTTGGTGGTTAATTTGCATATCGCCCTGATTAGCCAATGGGAAGCATAGTGAAGGTACGGTCAATTACCCTTTTTGTCTTTTATTAGATAGGATGAGACCACCTGCTCATCCTAACAGCAATGCTTGGAGGAGGGGATGCAATTACTATGCCTGGTTTGAACCAATTGGTTTCAACTTCTGGGGGTGAGGTAGGGGCTACTTTCTTGAGAATAGGGTCTTTCCACCCTACCTTAAAAAAGCAGGTTTCTCTTGTCAGGGAAGAAGGAAGGCGGTAGCTATTGGGTAAGTAATGGACAATGCCTGCCATCCTTCTGATTTGAAGTCCTCCTTTTGCCTAGCTTTGGTGCCCTGGAAACTCCTAATTTGGGGATAAGTGTGGGGAGGGGAGTCTGTTTATGCAAATAATTTTAATGCCCCAAGGAAGTTGCTGTGCAATTCCTGACATTCAATGGCACTTTCAAATTCTCAGGGCCCTTCCTAGTCTCTGAATTAGATGTCTTGTTTTGGAAGGTTTTCTAGGCTGGTTTTTCCAAAAGAAACCACTTGGTTTTGTGGCTGTGTTTGAACGTGCCACTACTCGCTGGTTAAACTGACTCCATCTGCCTGATTGAACAACACTCAATGTCTTAAAGCTTAAGAGCCTAAAGAATTCTTCATTCTTTTCTCCCAACAGGTAGTGATAAAGCATTTGCTTGGTGATTTATTTCCACTACAGCACTCCTCAACCCACTATCTTTTCATCCTTCATTAACTAGTAGTAAAATTCTTCTAAAAGATACCCAAGTCCATTACCAAGGTGAATGTCCTCATATACAGTAGACCTCTTTAATCTGCAAGGGGGTTTTACATATATTAATCATTCATCCCACACCACTGCCTCCACATCTCTGTGTCCTCCACATGAAGACCTTATGCAACATTTCTATTAGCATCTAGTGTTCCCTTCATGGATAACAAGGGCCAAAAAAAGACCCAGCTTCCAGGAAACCCAGAACCAAACATACACCTCAGTCTTATAAGCTTCTATGTTCTAAGTATCTGTGATAATTTTCTCCCTTGAGATTTTACCTTGCATCTTAATCCATATTTTGCCTGGGTATTACATTTTCTTCTTTTGGTGAGCTCTCAATTTTAATGTAACAGATTGAACAAGCCCACATATTTACAAGAAAATAACCCTGTACAATGGGCTGTGTTGTCCTTATTTTACATATGAGGATGCAGGGGGAGCTGAGAGGTTAAGTCTCAGGAGGCAAAGATGTGTTCTATTAGGTACCCACTCTGGCTGATGGGAAGACTTCTGCCTGGAGTGCTATGAGGAGAAGCATTATGGATCGGTATCCCTCCGTAGGATAGAGGCTGCCATTTCAACCTAGCAATGACCATGGTAGGTTTCATGGTGGGAGAAAGAGGAAGCAGTGTTTTCCTCCAAGAAATCCAGAAATTCTCCTTTTCCATCCATATTGAAGAGTTTTAGTGAAGGATTCCTCTCACTCCCTCTCTGTCCCTTTCCAACAGTAAGTGGCAAGATACAGTGGAACCAAAGAAGGGAATGAACCCTTCTTCAGCTCAGTGGAAGGATAGACACATTTTAGTTGGTTTGGAAGCCGAGGGTATAAAGCTGACCAGCCTTTCAAGGGAGTAATGTAAGTGTCTTACAAACCTTACCTTCATCTCTGCGGAAGCACAGGTTGTCCCTGGATGTGGTGCAGCCTGCTTTCACAATCAGGTTGTCAGGAGGCCTAACTGTTCCCTTGTGTTTACTCCCTGTGAGAATGATCTTTTGTAGCTGGCTTCCCACAGGAACTGATGACATCTGGCGATTGTTTACTTCTAAGACATCACGTGGTGAAGGAAGCAGGAGTGTCTGAAAGGACATTTTTGGACAGACCAAGATGCCATGGGAGAGAACATATGTCAGTGGCATCCATCCCAAGCCTATGAGCTTCCCAGGGACTTGGATCTGAGCACAGTCAGGAGGCAGGCACGCTGTGGTCCCATGGGTTGGTGCATGTTAGGATTGGGCAGTGTCACTATTTGTCCCCAAGGACTTGCACAATGCACTAAATAATAAAAATGATGAAATTCAAGTAAAAACTAGTTTATTGTATATAGTTTATTTTATGTGTTTCAGAGCTAGAGGAAGTAATGACCATAAATAAGAAAGGGAGTAAGCCATATCACCTGCCGCATGCACAGTGCATAAATAGCTTGTTTGGTTTAAACATTAGTTAAGCAACATTAAATTTAAAGGGTGTTTCTGTTAGTAAAGGGTATGTTGTGTGTGATATACAGTGATTATTATAAATTTGGCCTGCTTTTCTGTCTGGAGGAAGATAAAATCTGGCCAGGGCACATCTGATAGCTTGCTCAAAAATTCCTAATGTCCATCAAAAGTGGAATTATGCCTTCATAATGCAGGCCTGTCTTTAACTATTTAATATGATTTCTTTTCATTTTAAAAGTAATAAAAGTATACAGGCGCATTAAATTTTAAGCATTATAATAATTTACCACAGGAACTGCTTGCATATAGACTCCAAGGATAAGAAAATTCTTCTTTTAGTTATAACTCCATAATTTTCTACAAATTATGGAGTTATAGCTAATAAAAAAACTAAACAGCTTAAGTTAAATAAACTTAAGGAATCATGATTAACCAATTCATTAATGAAAGTCTAATGGCCCTTTTATTATCAATCATACTCACTTCTGTACTCAAATTGCATTTTATGTAGTTTATTGTCTCTATTATTGCCTGAGAGAGGAGGAAAAATATTATGCCAGCAGTTATGAGGAGAGGGTACTTTTTTAAAATATGTATTTATATTTTTTATTGAATTTTTTTACAGAGAGGAAGGGCAGAAGTTATCACTGATGTGGGGGAAGATAATCTTCCCACAGCCTTTCTGTCCTGTCTGTTCAAATTGTGGAATTTTTCATGAGTTGGGTTAAACAGTATAAAGTTATTAAATGTTGGTGTTTGATCAGCATTCCATCATCAGTCTGTTACTCTTTGTTATCCATGTATCTTCCTACTAAGTGATCTTCACTTGCATGGGACCAACTTTTGTCTGTCTGGCAGAATCCAAAATTTATTGCTGTAGCCAGAATTTCACATTAGCCTCCAATACAGATATCTGCTTCCCTGACATTTCTAACTAGCTGTTTTATAGTCAACTCAAAAAGAGAATTGTTATCACACATCAAGGCATCACCACCAGATATCTGGGAACCACCCTTAGCTAAGTCTAGTTTGTAAGACTAAAACGTGGAGTATGTGGATGGAGAAGAGATAGGAGACAAAAGAGAGAAAGAGGTGAAGAGCCAGACTGTGAAGGACCTTATATGCCAAGCAGACAATGGCCATCTTTATTCTGAAGGAAATGGAAGTGTCTTTCAATGGAAGGATTCTTAGCAAGTGCTTAACAGGGTCAGATTTAAGTTTTGTTACGATTGTTCTGAGAACCATATTAGATTGGTTTGAAGTAAGTTTTACTGCATTTGGGCAAAACAAAGAGAAAGCTATTACAGTAATCTGAGCATTAGAAGTGAACACTCTATCTGGACAATGAAATCCTAGTTGCTTTAAAGTCAGGACCTCAGAGTTGGGAGGGCCTCTACATAAGCTGATACAATTTTCCTTTACAGACCAAGTAACAGATACCCCAGAAGTTTCTCAGCTTGCCCGAGGTCACTCAGCTGGCAGATGGCAAACACCAGACTGGCATCCCACGGTCCTGAGATAGTTGGCACAAAACTTGAAGGGCTTTATCTTGATGACATTATTTTCTCCATTTTACAGGTGTGGGTTTTTAGGTTTAAGGAGGTTAGGACTTTTCTAATGGCATGCAGTTAGTGGTAAAGCTGTCATTTAACAAATTTAATATCTTAATATCAATTCCCATTAATTTTTCATGATATCACACTGAGGTTAGTTCCTTCTCTAGGACAGTTTCTGTTCTCATATGCTGCTATGAGTGTACAGAAGTTTGCGATTTGAATGGAAGGTGGACACAGAGATTTTGGGGCATCAAGTAGGAAAGGCAACTGGGAGATACAAGATGTCCTCAAGATAATTTCTCATAATAACTTCTTCATGGCACTGGTCCAGACAGTAGCCTTGCAGTCAGAATGCTGATTCTGATCAGCAGTGTTGGCCAGCACCTCAGGAGTAGCTTCATCTCCCAGGCATGGACTCACATTAGTCAAACTTCAGGAGACTGATGTATAAAACCACAGTGTCAGTTTACTAAAGTAGACTAAGAACTAAAATCTCATATAGACCTGAGCTCTGCTTTCAGCATGACTTGCACTTTATTTTAACTTTTTCTTTCTGCAGAGATGCTAAATTATAATCAGAAAGTTGCTTGGTGAGCTTGGCATGAGAGAAAAGGGAATTTAGGTCATCTTAGGCAGTTTTCCTCAGCTGAGAGAGCTTGTTGCTTCTCTTTGTACATCTTGTTAATAGCCCCAGAATGTTAAGTTTTCTGGTCATGAAACTGTCTCCCGTGGAAAGAGAAGGCCCATCAAAGCGTGTTTGCTGACTCTTCCTTCAACCCCTCCATCTTCCATTGCTGACCAGCTTCCTTTCTGATTGACATATCATATTCTTAGCTGCATCAATACTCTCCATACTATTATCATAGAGTTTATTAGATGGTGAACTGTTCTGTGTCTTTGATCTCCTCTTTACTGAGCCTTTGTATGTTAATTTATAGTTATTTTCTCACAACAAAGTCTTATTTCCATTTTATCTACGTTTATCAGGAGCCCTCTGCTTTTGCAGATGATACAGGGCATGGTTCCTGGCATAGCAGTTTCTTTTATCCTATATGCTGAAAGGATCAATTTTTTCATATTTATTCTAGATGTTTAGTCTTATCCAGGCTGACAGGGCACTTGGTGGCTCCTTTCTGCATCTCAACAATTGATTCTCTTTTGTGCAGATTAAAACAATTTATTTTTGAAGAATGTGTATGTTAGAGTGAAAATAGCAGGAGTTATTGAGTCATTTAGAACTGAGTTCAGATCATAATTCCAAGATTTTCTTAACCTCTCTGAACCTCAGTTTTTTCCCTATAAAGTAAGGATTGCTGCAACTACCTCCTGGGGATTAGAAAGTTTACACAAGATTAGATGCACTAATTTATTTAATATACAAAGTAAGAGCTCAATCAATATCTATTTATTCCCATTGAAAGGGAGATTAAATGCATTCTGGAAAAGCAATGCCAATTATGGGCTCTGATTGTGACAAATCATAGCGTGGCACATTAGAGAAAACGAAAGGCCCAAGGCTCATTAGATTAAAAGGCTGCTAAAGTCCTCTAAGCTGGAAGCAGATTTGTGCCCACATTTATGAAGGTTGGATTTTAATCAGGTCAGAAATGACATATGTTATGCCATTCTATCTCTGTGCCACATATTCTCAGGGGACTCAGTCATATCATGTTCGGTTGCTCTAAGTGAGAACACACAGAGACCTTTTTACATTTCACAAAGGCATGCTCTTTGCCTGGAGCATATAACTCTGTGTGTTGACCTTTAGTAGGGTATGTTCTTACAATGGGGCTACACGGGGGACCTTTGGAAGATAAAACACTGTTGACTTCACAAGCCCACTCTGGGTGTCTTGAATTGTCAAAGTGGGAGTCCTTGAACACAGAGGAAATTCATGACACTCCAACCGATTATACCTGATGACCTTATCTAAAAGAGAACTGAGGGAGTCCTTTCCATTTCAGGAAAGTGGGCAATGTGAACTAAATAGGGCCCTCTACAGCAGCGATGCCTGACCAACCGTGGGCATGCTCACTTTTACTTGTGCAGAGTGCTTGCACATCCCCCAGAGCATTTGCTTCTCATACCTTCTTTATATTCAGTAGTTTAGCTGGGAAAGAGAATGGTGAAGCACATTTTCCAGGAATAGTACCTTTTTAACTCATTTTCCAAATAATGTATTCCTGTTAGGACTATGATGAAAAGATCATTGAAGAAGCCAGAGCTTGACATGCATTTGAAGGTAGGCAAATCCTGATCCTGGCTCATGTCATGATTTCCAGATGTTAGAATCTGGTTATGCTCCCGCTTGTAAGGAGTAGGTAGGTGGCCAGGGCAGGTATGGGCAGCCCCGTTTTAGAGAAGAGGAAAGCCAAGTGCTGGAGATGTGAAGTGAACTTCCAAGACACAAAACTTATAAATGGCAGGGCCAGGATCAGGGGTTGAGAGTCCAGTGCTCTACGCTCCACCACATTGCTGCTTGCCAGTGTGAGCTCCAGAGACTGGCAGACTTGAGTTCAAATTCTTACATGAATGTCAATCAGTTTCTCAGCTTCCCTAAGCCTCAGTTTTCTCATTTGTGATATGGGTATCATAAATCTACTTCTTACATAGATGGAATTAAATAACATATGCAAGTGAGGTGTTCAAAAATTGCCCTTTCCATTTTATCACAAGGAAATCACTGTACATTGAACTTTAGTGATCTGATGAGGCCGCATTACTGGCACATAGTAAGAGAGAAGACCAAGGATTCAACCAGATGTTTTTGCCACCAATTTAATGCACTTTGGTAGTATTTACAAGAGTTTCCTTTTACTTTGTGTTTCAAAGACTTGGTTTATTTTCTTAATTATTTGTTTTCCAAACTCGAAGCTCTTCCAGTCCCTGAACTTTTCTGGTGAATTCTGTAGACTATGGCATTGGATCCAGGATTAATCCCACTTTTGGGAGCTACTTTACTTTCTATGTGATGACTATCATCTTAGCACAACTTTTCAGAAATCTACTGAAACTATCATTTTCACACTATCAGCCTCTTAACTCACAGACTATTTCCCCTCCCGCTCAACGATCTTTTCTGCCTTCTTTAGTTTCCCTACTTATCCATTCTTGTTTCAACTCCCTAATCTCTGATCTAAAGCTTTTGCACCTAGTGGGACTTTCTCCTAGTCTATTTTGGAGTCAGTCACTTTCCTATTGTAAATGTACTTATTTAAGCACTTTGCTTTTCCTTTTCCACAGAGACCCTCTGAGTACTGGTGAAATTATTAGATAAAGCGCATACTCTGGAGGAGATGTGGGTGAGGGTTATAATGCATCTTGTCTTTTCCTAACTTTTTTCTATTTAATTCCATATCACAGATATTTATTCAGCACCTACTCTGTGCTGAGTGCTGTGCCAGGTTCAAAGGATATATAACTGAATAAGACAGAGCCTGTTTCCTTGCAGAGCATAAAATTGTGATGATTTTAAGTACATGATACCACAGGGGGAATGCAGGGGTCAAGGCAGGTCTACCTGGGTATAAAGTGAGTTTGGAAGTAGCAATAGGAAGGGACTAGTGTAAGAGGGGAGCATTTATGGCAAATAGGTAAATATGGTCAAAGACCCAAAGCCAAGTAAGGACATAGAGCATTTAGGAAGCAGAAAATGTATGGCCTGAGAGTAGATCTCAAATGAGGGAGAGAGGCATGGGATAAAGTAGGAAAGGTGGGCAAGAGTCTCATGAACAAGTTAGGATTTCATCCTAAAGATGATGAGAAACCAGTAAAAGGTTTCCATGATGGGTTGTGACGTGATATTTCATTTTAAATGGCCATCCTGATTGCAGTGTTCAGGTGGGACAAGAGAGGGACAGCAAGCCAAGGAGCAAAAGAGATACAATTATAAGGTAACTTAGTCTTAAAGAGTGGTAGCAGAGATAGAAAAAAATTGAACAGATTAGAAATATTTGATTTAGAAATGGCAGAACATGCTGAGGATTCAGCAATGGGAAGCGATGGAGAGGGGGGTAAAGTATCTGTCTATTCTCTGAGATAGTTTATTGAACCACCCAATTTGAGCTAAAATGTGAAAATACAAATGCTGTGGCTGGAGTAACTGTAACTAATAATTAACAGCAGCCCCTGACACCTCCCTCCAAGGCAGTGACTATGAGGGACTATAAGACACCACAGGAGAACCAAACCCTAGAAGCAGGTGGGCCAAACTAACTTTGCTCACATAAAAGTCAGTGTGCATGGTGCAACCACCCAACTCAGAAATGCCTTCTCTCTGGTAGCATTTAGTCGCTCTTTTCTCACAAAAACCAAATGAGAGAGTCAGGCCACTTTCTGTTGATTTCTCTTAGAAACTTAGCAACGGGGAGAAATAGAAGTTCCTGATGAACCCAACCAATTAAATTGTCAAATGAGCCGAGTAGCAACTTCTTCCTGGCTCTGCCGTGGGCGTCCTGACGGATGGTCAGATGGTCGGGGGCCCTGTGGTAAAGAGATGTCTCTGGAAATGAACAGCAACTATTGATTTCAAGTTGACAAATGAGAAACCAATTGGCCAATCAAAACCCTTCACTTTGCCCAAAACAGTGCCCATCTATTGCCCAGTAGTATTATTAAGAAAAGCTTTTATGCTTATTTCCCCTTCGGTGACCTTCATCCAAGGTCTCAAAATTTTCCTAATTTTTTTTTTCAGTGAAGTCTTAATTTTTAAAAATCAACCCTTTTGGCTGATTGTTTAGACACCTTATTAATTTCACTCACATATCTGGGGTATAGTTTGGTGTAGTTCAAGAAACAGAAGAAGAGCTATTATTTTAACAACAAATTTCAAGTGAAGCTGATGGTCTGGGAAAATCACAGTTATGAGTTTATTTCATATATTCATTTATAATCCCAGTTTTGCCTGTTTCTTAATCCCAGTTGGAATGCAGAGATGGCTCAGGAGAGGATGCCTGAGTAGGAAGGAGGTAGAAGTGTCTGAACTCTTTGCCTCTGGAGTTCTATCTTTCTGGGTTTTCTTCCCCAACTTTCTATTCCTTCATGCTGGGAGCTGGTTCAACAACACACCTGAAGGGCTTTCAGTCCATATGTTTGTGAAGGTGCTATTTCTAGGATTTTCTTATTTCATCCCACAAAGAAAATCCTCTGCTGGTATGAACCCATCACATAATCTTCTCAGGCCTTAGATGAGGTTGGATTACTGATCTCCAGCTACTTCAGCCTCCCAAAGCCCTGTCTGGTCCTTGGTCTTTGTTTGAGAAAGTCACCTTTGTAAATGGAGCAAAAGTATAGTCCTAGTCTGGAATGTTGTGGAAGGGTTCATGAATCCAGGTCTCCTTAATTCCATCCTCCTCTACCTGGCCACCACCCATCCATTGGTCTGAAGAAAATTTATAGGTCAATATTTCATGTTGGATCACTTTTTGGTGAAGGAAGTTTTATCTCCTATTTTTTCTAAGCTTCTCTCTCTGTTTTTCCCTCTGTGTAATCTCAAGAATTATGTACTGTAGCTTGGATGCATTGCTTTTCTCTGCCAGCAAACAGTCTCTCTATGTGGTGGAATATAGCCTATCTTTCAGGTGGCCCAAAAGTTACTTTCCTGCAGAGTAATACCTTTAGCCCCAAACATTTGCAGAGCAGATACAACTGATGTATGTGGTCCATGAATGAGCAAATGTGCCTTTATGACAAGAGGGACCCAATTGCAGGCACCTCAAGCTTAGTGGAGGTCTCAAATGTAGAGATATTAGGTGGGCTTCTTGTGATTAATATCTGGTCTGATGTGGAAGAAAGACAGCTAAACTGGGAGGGCGAGGTGATATGGGTGTGTCTTTTGTATATTTTTAAAGAGTAATAGGCTGGCATGATATTATTAATGCTGCAATGATAAGGCAGTTGAGGAAGCTGCATTAAAATAAGGCCTGAGATACCCAGAGAAGGTAGACAGAGGAACTAAATTGCACTTGCTCAATCCCGCCTTCCCATCTCTTTCCAAGAATGAGAACGACCTCATCTCTACACTTGCCATTTCTGCTGCTAGAACCTGGCCAGGTGTGCTAGCCTCACTCATTAGGGCATTTATGTAGGTAAAATCCCAAAGCACTTTTTCAGTTCCCTCATTGTGTTTACATGTCTCCTTGAGCTGGTGACAGCTGAGGACTGCAGAAGCTTAGGGTGCTTCCTGTTTTCAGAGCTCACATCACCAGTGCTGACCCTCCTCCAGTTCTCCTTTAATGGCTCAGGACCCAAGTTTTCCAGAATCCAACCTTGAAAGTCTGACAATATTGAAAATACATTAAACTGACATTAAGAGTGACAGCATAAATCCTACCACAATAGGGAGGCTGTGCTGTCACCCACTTTAGCATGAGGAGAGGAGAGGAGAGGAGAGGAGAGGAGAGGAGAGGAGAGGAGAGGAGAGGAGAGGAGAGGAGAGGAGAGGAGAGGGGAGGGGAGGGGAGGGGAGGGGAGGGGAGGGGAGGGGAGGGGAGAGGGGAGGAGAGGAGAGGAGAGGAGAGGAGAGGAGAGGAGAGGAGAGGAGAGGAGAGGAGAGGAGAGGAGAGGAGAGGAGAGGAGAGGAGAGAGCGTTGCTAGGCTCTCTGAAGCCTTTTAGAAAATACAAATCCTCAGCTTTGGCTATGTTCAAGCCTTGTGCTTTGTTTTGTTTTTAATACATCCTTTACAATTTCATAGTTAATGTCTACTTGGTCTCTGTGACCCAAAAGAGACCACAAACAGGGATTCTGAGGATGCTTAAATTAATCTGAAGTTTAAGGTGGTGAAGCAAAGTCCGCTGCTCTCCACAGCATCCCTGGTGTTTGATGAAAGGAAGTAGAGCATATTTTCCACTTGGGGGTAAATTCCCTTGAGAGCTAATTAGCTCTAAAGTTTCCCCCAGTGTAGTGATGTGCATTTGGGAATAGACCAGATCAGGGAGGAGTCTGATAGCTGCTTCTGTCCTTTTTTCCCCTCTGTGTCCCTCCTGTGCTCTGGGGCCACAGCAGCACCTGGGAAACTTGTTAGGAATGCAGACTCTGCCTCCCCACCCCCACCCAAGACCTAGTGTATTGCATTTTGTGTTTTAACAAGACTGCTGGTTGATTCATTTGCACATTACAGTTTGATAAGCACTGGGCCAGGAAATAAGTGGGTGGGTTTTAGGGTTGAGTGTTTCTGCTTCCCCCCACACTCCAAACTCATGTTGAAATCTTAACCCCCAAGATACAGTATTAGGAAGTGGGGCCCTTGGGAAATGATTAGGTCAGGAGGATGGAGCCCTCAAAAATGGGATTAATGGCCTTTTAAAAGAGACCATAGAGAGTTCCCTTGTCCCTTCTGCTCTGTGAGGACAAAGCAAAAAGAGAGCTCTTTATGAACCAGGAAGTAGGTACCCTCACCAGACACTGAATATTGGGGCACCTTGATTTTGGATTTCCCAGCCTGCAGGCTATGGGAAATAAGTTTTTTTGAGCCACACAGTCTATGGTATTTTTGGTAGAGCAGCTTGAGTAGACTGAAATAATGGGTAAATCCCAGGAATGAGACTGAGAGAATCCCAGAATTAGGATAATCATGAAGAATTTATTTCTGCAGAAACTGAAGTCACCAATGGCAAACAATAAGGGGCTATCTGTAACATTCCTGAGGAATTGTGTGTGCATGCATGTTGTGGCCTCCTAAAAGAGCATTTTGGGGAATGAAAGGAGATTAATAATAATGTCATGAGACAAATATCCTATCTAATAAAAAGGGAATATGCTAATTGACCATCACACCTTCACAGAATGGCGGTGCCCACAGCCAATAAAGAGAGAATATGCTAGTTGACTGCCATGCCCTCAAAGATGGCAGTGCCCACAGCCACAAGATGGTGGCACCCAGTCTCCTCAGCCCCACTGGGGGGGCAGGTGCGCGGCATGGCTGGCCCACCCCCGGGCAGGTCTGGTCACTTCATGCGCCTACCTCCGCAGTCCTCCAGTTCCTTCAGCCCCCCAGCTCCCCAGGGCCAGCCCGAGGTGTGGGAAAGCCTCAGGTGTCAGCTGCCCAGCTGATGCCTTAGGTGCAGGAAAGCCTTGGATGGCAGCTGCCCAGCCGCCCATGGCCTCCCAAGGCTCGGGTAACCAGGGTTGGCTGAGGCTTGCGCTGCCGGCAGTGGCAGCAGCAGAGGTGTGATGGGGGTATTGCCTCCCACCCCTGAGGGCTCCTGGACTGTGAGAGGGGGCAGGCAAGGCTGAGGGATGCCCCCCCCTCCAGTGCATGAATTTTCATGCACCGGGCCTCTAGTTTATTTATAATTCCTATATGGCAAGCATTGGAAATAGAGTACAGTGCAAACCCAGTATCCCTCATAAAGAATTTACAGGGAAGGTAAATATTATATAAATATTCCCACTGGGAATTGAACCCAAAACCTTTTTGGTGCATGGGATGACGCTACAACCAACTATGCAGATAAAAAACTGAGGTTTTAGGAGTCCCAGTGACTGCTAGACATGTCCAGTGAACTTGTAGTTTTTTCCCTTTGGTGGAAAGAGCAGCAATGTGACAATTCTAGGTACAAAACTTCTTTGTTGAAGTGATTCTATATATATTTAAAGGATAGAGTCGCTGAAAGGTGACAGTGCCCTACAAACCTGAAATAAATCTACTTTGCTTCCTCACTTACTCAAGTTTTTATTGAGTATAGCAATACTCTTGGGGTTAACAAGAGGAGTACTATTCTTTGAAGAGCTTATGTTACCTATAAGTCCACCCATCTACTTTGTGTGTGCGTACATTCTGTATGCATGCACATTTTTATAACAAAATGCTAGGCATACAGTGATGTGCTCAAGGGAATGATAATGAGAGGAGGAAAAAATACTTCCAATTGAAAAATATAGATTGCTTTATGCGTTTGCATGATATTTTAAGACATGAAAATTATGAGCACTATTTCTTACAGGCTTCTTGTAGCAACTAAAATAATATTAGGGGCATCCTGTTTCCCATTGAATTATTTACCCAAAGCTATTTAGGACTACCCTGTATAATGTTTATGCATTTTGTGTGGGAAGTATAATATCCAAGGGAAACCATTTGCACATTTTTTAACACTTCAAAGTGGTTCATTATAGAATGAAAGTTTAGTTGCTTTTGCTTGCTTAAGTCATTTATTCCATTTCACCCTCACTCCTACTTTTAAAAACTGCCTTTGTTTAAAACACACACAACACAAAACAGCTGTACTTGGCAGCTGGTTTGGAATTGTGGCATACAGGAACTGGGGGATTTGCACAATTAACAGCTATATATAGATACCAGCTCCAGGATGCCAATGTTTAACGGTGTGCTGCCAACTCTGCTCCTTGCCATAGACTGATTAAAATCTTATTTACATTTCTTCCAAGTTCTTACAACTCCCATTTTTCTTCTTAAGTTTTCATTTGGTGTGTTATCACATTTGGTGGAAGTGAAAGCTGATGCTGTTTGTTTAACCTACTGTTTTGTCTTCCCTGGTGAATTCTATTCTATTTTGAACTTACTTTGATTTTGAAAATGAGCCTTGCCATTGTGGCAGAAGTTGTTATTTGTTCTTTGAACTTGTTCTCCCTTCATTTTTTAAAATACATACATACCTGTATTTTAAGACTGATGGCTCCAATTTTCATAGCAATGATTAAAATGGGATTTTATGTGGCTAAATTTATCAGCAAATAGCATGGACCTCCCATGAGCTGGGCAAAGGTAGGCACCAGGAAAGGCATGGTGTCTGTCTTCAAAATTCTGAAACTCGACGTTTCACAAAGGAGGCACCAAATAATGTGATAAATGTACTGGAATTCAAAATGCAATGTGGTATCCTGGGCTGGATCCTGGAACAGAAGGCGGGCATTAGTGGAAAACTGGTGAAATCTGAATAAAGTCTGGAGCTTTGTTACTGGTAATGAGCCAATGTTAATTTCTCAGTCTTGACAAGCACCATGATTATATAAAATGTTAACTGGGTGAAGGGCAAAAGGGAACTGTCTGTACTAGATTTGCAACTTTTTTGACAATCTAAAATTATTCCAAAATGAAATGTTTATCTTAAAATGAAAGGAAAAGGATTTTAGTAAAATCTTAATTGAAAGCTCCTAAGCTATTTTGGGGAAATAATTGTTTTCAGGAAAACACCCCATTCTTGTCATCTCTCCCTCAAGTCTTAGAAGATGTGTGAAGAATTGACTGACCATTGGGGAATGAACTTATCTTTATAGATCAGGGCTATGCACAATATCTTGGGCTTATGAAACAGAACCAAGCTTGAATTCAGGAAACCTGACACCTGGTTCATCACTTTATAATTGTGTAATCTAAAGTCAGTTAGTCCATCTGAGCTTTAGGCTTTTCATCTGTGTAACACATCTATTGTTTTGCTTGTGCAGATAATGAGAAGACTCTGAGAAGCAAATTTAATTTTTAAAAAAACTCACCTGAGGATATGATTTTCAGAGATAGTGGAAGGGAGGCAGGAGGGAAGGGGGAGGGGAAGAAGGCAGGAAGGAGAAGGGAGAGAGAGAGAGAGAGAGAGAGAGAGAGAGAGAGAGAGAGAGAGAGAGAGAGAGAGAGAGAGATTGAACCTGTGGCCCAGATACCTGCCCTTGATTGGGACTCAAACCACCACCCTTTGGTGCACAGACCGACTCTCCAATCACGGAGCCACGCTGGCCAGGGTGTAAATTTTAAATGAAATCATGCTGTATAAGTGTTGTCCTCATATGGGTATATGGGAAAGGTATTTGAAAGCCATCCGACCAAGGCGTACATGACAGCTGAGAGTGATACCTCCAAGACTTGAGCCTTCAACAGCCCGAAAGCTGGTTTTTTATCAAGGAGAGAGAAATGAGGCCTTCCTGGATGGCCAATGAATGCTTTTTCCTCTTCTGGTGGGTGGTCCAAGCATTGCAGCCTGTGCTTGGCCTTGGGTGCACCTGCAGAGGGTGGCTCCAGACAGCTCTGTAGCTCTGGATGTATGCCAGTAGCCCTGCTCTCTGAGTTCCTCTTTGGGGCAGCTCCGTTTTTTGTGTTGTTTTTTTTCCCTCTCTTACTGTACCTCCAATGGTCTCACAACTGCACTGTACTGTTAAATGTGTCATTTTCTGAGAATGCACCAATGCTTTCCCCTGACACCTCCAGGGTTTACTTTGGCACTCTGTCTCTTTCTGGTTTATTTCAGCATAAATAGCAGAAAGCCGATAGCAGTGGGATGCTAAAACTTAGTTCAGCCGAGTTGTGGCCTCTGCAGCATTCCTATCAAAGAGGGATATGTGTGGATTTTCCTTTAAGGAAAAATCTATCTAATATTTGGTTTTACCTTCTTTCATTTTGCTGTGTACCAGCAGAGAAGCAAAGCTCAGGAAAGAGGGACCTCTCAGCAATTCATTCATACACACACGCCCTGCCCTAACATTGACTTTCCTCAGCTGGATGTAGGAGATAAGATGTTCTCACTCCAGCTTCATCTGCACCATGGATGCACATGGAGGACCTCGGCCTCCAGACCCCGTGTCATGCACTTGGGGGTAGAGAGGTTGCTGCCCACAAAGGAGTTACTACCTGGGGAGTCAGAGACGGTGCATTAAAAATTCTCACACTGTAAAGCATTATATATGTAATCAGTGCCCAACTGGTAGTAGTACTGCTTGGTGATAAAATTGCATAATAAAAATAACAATAACAATAATAATAAACATTAAATGAGTTCTTACCAGGTGCTTTATATGCATCATCTCATTTCCAAATAATACTGGAAGATATTACTCTTTTAGTTTTAAATCTTCACCCAAGGATATTTTTTATTGATTGTAGAGAGAGGAAGGGAGAGAGAGAGGGAGAAAAAGATTGATGTGAGAGAGAGACATTGATTGCTTGCCTCCTGCACAAGCCTGACTGGGGATTGAACCCAAAACCTAGGTATGTGCCCTGATGGGGAATTGAACCTTCAATCTTTTTGTGTATGGGATGATGCTCCAGCCAACTGAGCCACCTAGCCAGGTCAGGAAGATATTACTCTTAAAATTTTGTTTTACAAATGAGAAAATTGGGGATCAGAGAAGTTAAATAGCTTACCCAAATATAACTGTAAGGTTATGGGAAGTGGGGAGAAAATTTTTGTTATACAAATAAAGAGCTGAGCACTAACTGACATACCTTGTTTCCTAATTCATGGAATACATCAGTCTTTATATACATTCTTTCTCCTGGAGATTCAGGAATTGGCCTCACATTACTTCCTCACTCTGACTCTAGGAAGCCATTATTTATTGAGCAGGATTGGCATGGAATATAATTCTATTTTCCATCCAGTGAAGGAATGTTTATTGAAAGAAAGGATGATAAAAATATCTGGGCTGGGGTAGTCAAGCTTTCACAGATGAGTATAATTAAACTTAGCTTTGAGAGAAAGATGTAGGACCTGGCTAAGCAGAGTTCATTATGATAGTTGCTTCATTATTGGGGCCTACTGTGGGCCAGCTCTTGCTCATGGCTGCTGTTCATTCATTAAAGTCCCATGGCATTTCTAGGAGCCATATAACATCTGTATCCTCATTTACAGGGGAGAAACTGAAACACAGATCACACAGTCCATTCAGGAAAAAGCCAGGATTCTCACCCAGGAAGTGTGGATCTAGAGCCTGTACTATTAATCAGCACACCATTCTGTTTTAACTGGGCAGATATATCTATTTATTGGTATAGTCTAAGTGTCTGGCACATAGGTGTTTAATATATAGCAAATGAATGAATACCTTCTTGCTTTGGTCAAATAAGACAAGAAAGGTGTTCCAGATAAAGGGTTGTTTCTTTATGGGACAAAGATTGAACATACATTTAGGCCAGCCTAAGGAGTGTGAACTTTGTTTGGTTTGCTCTTGTTATTGAAGTCTTTATTCTGTCTCTATCCGGGTTTGTACAAGCCATCTCTGCCATATTTTGAGGTCCCATGTAGTGAAGTGAAGATTATGTGTAATTACTTAATGGTAGATTGCAGCCTAATTAAATAACATGCCCCTAAGTTTTTCTCATAAACCCTTTGTGTTGTGTGTCGAGATTAAACAGATGATGTCTGTGGAAGTGGAAACGGTTAGATTTAGCTGTAGAAATCAGCATGAAGGGGTAGGAGGCATTGTGGCTTGGAAAGGAGCTGGTGAAATATCTGATTCTAATAAGGTCTTAGTTATTGACACCTATTTGTTTTTCCTTTCAAAGTACAAATGACGAAACAGAGCAGTTTAGATCATTATAATAAAGTATTTGGAATTTTCTGAGCAACTCATGTTTTGGGTAAATTGAAGGCGTTCTCATGCATTTCATTGTATTATCATTGTAGAATGTCATGTCTACATCAAGACAATCCTCGTTGAGAATTCAGCTGCTATACAAAAAGACAGAAGTAGATCAAAATCACCCCCAGTTCTTCTCCCCTGACCATTCACAAAGTGTATTTCTTTTTAAAACCTGCATATCCTGAGAAAAATCCTGTGTCTCAGAAAATTGAATTAATCCAAGGAGTATTTGGACTCCTACTAATATAAAGTCAGGAGAAATGATCCCTGGATTACCAACAGGCTGAGAGTGTGAAAGGCAAAACCTATTAAGAACCAGTGGGAATTATTTGTAAAATAAGGCAGCTTTGTGAATGCATGAGTGGCTCTGATTTCCAGGGGCGGGAGGGGGTTGTACAGTAAATCAGTCTCCGAAGATATTTAGTTTGTTTAGCTCAATGACATTTTTACTCATAATACTTTTTATTTCTCATCTCAGCCCAGGAGAGAGCATCTCATCTCAGCACAGGTTAGACTTTTATGCTATTTTGTTCTCCCATCTATAAACACTTATCAGGGTGCTAAAACTGGGGATTAAACCTAGCAGTTTGGGGGGGGGGATCATTTTGTTAATGAAAGAGCCTGTGGCTGGTGCTAAAATACACATCAGGGCCTCATTTGAAGAATTAACCAGGATTAAGGAACAGCCGCTTTTCGTGGGAGCTTCTCTCAGGAGCCTCTATATATAAACATGTGGGGAAGCAGAGCTGTGTGGACAGCATTAGGAATAAGCCCTGGGAGAGAGATGAAATAACGAGGACATGATGGCATGTAGAGTTGATTCAGCTATTTTTGTGTACATTATCTCATTGAAATCCTCATAACAGCTCACATCAGGCAAGGTGCTATTATCCTCATTTTACTGATAAAGAAATTGATGCTCAGATGGATTAGATGCCCAACCTCAGGTCCTGCAGAGAGAAAGTGGGAGCAGGGATTCAAACTCGGATCTCTCTTACTACAAAGACCATTCTCTTAATCACTGAACAACTAATGGGTAGTGATTCCCAAATGTCTGTTTGTTTGGTATAAGTGCATCATTGTCCATGCTGAGCTGAGCCTGTCTTCTCAGGAAGTCTCGATGAGTTAATGACTCCTAATTCTATTCCAGCATAAAACACACCTCCATGAGCTTGCCACGTAATGCAAAATGTACTATTCAATCATTTTATTCCTGCATTCTGTAAAGTGCAAAAGGATTAGTTATACACCAACATGAGGGATAGAGTTGGGTAAAGGCATGGAAGAGCATAGATTTGAACAGCAGCTCTTCTTAACAGCTGTGACTCTGCCTCTGAGAAAGCTTTCTAGTCTCTCTGAAGCTCAGTTTCCTCATTTGTAAAATGAAACTTAGATTAGTGATGACCAAATATTTTTGTAAAGATAAGTAGAGAAATATCTGTCAGCATCTAGCCCTTTGGTGGTATCAAGAAATGGATGCTGCCTGGGCTGGTGTTGCTCAGTGGTTGAGTATTGACCCATGAACCTGGAGGTCATGGTACAATTCCCCAGTCAGGGAACACACTCAGGTTTTGGGCTTTTTTCCTAGTAGGGGACGTGCAGGAGGCAGCTGATCAATGGTTCTCTCTCATCATTGATGTTTCTATCCTTCTCCTCCTCCCCCTTCCTCTCTCTGAAATCAATAAAAACATATTTAAAATAAAGAAAAAATAAATGGGTGCTTGATGGAAAGAGATGGGTAAGACATAGTCTCAATAAACAAATAGTAGGGTAAAGGAGCAGACAAGTAATCAGTATCAATCCAGTTTCCTCAGCTGAAATATCAGGGTAACGATACTATTTATCTCATAGGATTTTTGTGAGAGTAAAATGGGATAATGTGTAAAGAGCACTTAAAATAGTGTCTGGCACATAGTAAATGCTCAACAAGCACTTACTAATAATAGTAATTATTAAGTGCTCAAACATAGGATTGCTCTAGTGTTATGGTTTCTCAGAAGAAAGAGGGTCAGTTATTGGGCTAAGTCAGAAAAGTTTGTGCAAAAATAGCATTTGAACAGGGTCTCAATGCCTGTGGAATAGCCTTCATGCTGTCCACAATTCTGTCCCTGCTGGGTAATTTTATAAATCAACTTTAGTGCAAGGGAATGAAGGTAATTTTATAAATCAACTTTAGTGCAAGGGAATGAAGGTTGGTGATGGCAGGGCTGCTGGTAGGTGCTGGTTTAAGGGTGGAAGGGAAGTGATGTCATTGCCACCAAAACTCAAAACTTATGAAAACAAAAATACCTAACACAGTATAGATCAAAGGCAACACTGTCTGTCTTCTTTGCTGCTGATCCTCTGCATTAGTAACATCCTTTATTAGGATCCTCAGCGCATGATTTGGAACACAATTCTTTAGGGTTTAATTATAAAGAAAGGTATAATGGGACAAACAAACCTCCATTCAAATCCTGATTTGCCGCTGACTAACTTGGTGATCTCAGGATAATTATTCCTGCATTCTGTAAAGTTGCCTTTCTGAGCTTTCATTTTCCCAGGACTTCAAATGAAGTAACAATAACATAGCTTGATGTATTGTAAACATTTGAGATAATATACATAAAGTGTGTGATGTTTGGTAGATTCTCAGAAAAAAAAATACTATTTATATATTTATAATTAGAAATGGTATAATTTATATCTATACTCATAATAGAGGAATATGCAAATTGTCTGGGACACCTTCACAGTAACAGTAATGGCCAGCAAGCTGCCTGGGGCAACAAGGCTGGCAGGGGGTTAGTGAGGGATGACCAAACGACTGAACAGCAGGCTGCGCGGGGCTATCAGGCTGGCAGGGGGAGGCAGTTGGGAGCGACCAGGCCAGCAGGGGGGCAGTTGGGGGCAACCAGGCCGGTGGGGGGGCAGTTGGGGATGACCAGGCTGGCAGGGGGGCAGGTGGGGGTGACCAGGCTGGCATGGAGGGCAGTTAAGGGAGATCAGGCAGGCAGGCAGGTGAGCAGTTAGGAGCCAGTGGTCCTAGATTGTGAGAGGGATGTTCAACTGCCAGTTTAGGCCCAATCCCCAGAATCGGGCCTAAACCTGCAGTTGGACATCCCCTGAGTGGTCCTGGATTGGAGAGGGTACAGGCTGGGCTGAGGGGACCCCCCCCTTTTTGTGCACCAGGCCTATAGTTCATATATAAATATGTAGTTATAAACATATCTGATATGTATAATATAAATACTAGGAACCCAGTGAACAAATTCATGCACCTTGAAAGGAACTGTGGGCTGTGAGGCTGTGGTGATCACAGGAATGGGTCTTGGCCCGTCCTCCATGCCCCTACCTGAACCCTCTCACCATGGCCCTAGGTCCCCTCTCTGCCTGCAGCCCCATTCCCACCACTGCCACTCCCACATGCTGATGGCGCCAGCCCCGCTTGCACCCGCTTATGACACAGAGCAATTGGGGCCAGCTCCAGCAGAGGATGCGAACAGGGCCAGCACCGTCAGCGGGTGTGAGGGGCAGCTGCTGCCCCGATCACCCCTCAGGAACAGGGGGAGGTGGAGAAGAGAGAAAGAGAGAGAGAGAGAGAGAGAGAGAGAGAGAGAGAGAGAGAGAGAGAGAGAGAGAGAGAGAGAGATGAACAAGGGCTGGGGCTGGAATGACTGCAGAGGAAAAGTTACATGCAGGTATGCAGACTTTTTCCAGGAGGGCTTTCTGCATCTCCTGATATACCTGATCCACCACCTGGCTTCCTGTGTTCCAGCTGAAATACAGCCACCATCTCTCACTTTTCTCTCAGCATTAAGCTGCCCATCTTTCATACTCCAAAACAACATTCAGGAAACACTTCTCATTTTCTTATTCTTTTTAAAATTTTTTTTTTAGCTGTGTGTGATTGATTTGTGCCAGCTCCAGGAGAATAACAACTGCTAAATCTAAGGAATGTTGTAAGAATGTAAAGAATTTTCCCCTCTATTTTCCAGAGTGACACTGGCTTGAGGAAAATTTTGGAATGAGTGGTGAGAAGCACCTTAGCAGAGAGGAGGAGAGTGGTCATTTCCTGAACATAGAAAATCAAACGTGAAAACACTCAGGATTGGGATAATCCAAAAAAAGAAGCAGTGAATTAGATCAGGCTTCCAAGGGTTTTCATGAGAAGCACACTATTAGATCCCACTCAGCTAGTCATCTTCCAAGATGTCCTGACAAGGGTATGTGGCCTAAGGCAATGGTACCAGCCTGTCCAGCTCCACCAGTGGGCTAGGAGGTACATGTGTAATCCATTCATGATGCTCAAACTGGGAATTAGACAAGGTTTGTTTTACTGTTGAAGGGAGTGGATGGAAGAATTATTTGACCTTGACTGGGCAGCTAGAGAGAGGAAGCTGAATGTATGCTGTGGTGATCTCAGATGGGGAAGAGAGTGTAGTGAAATGTACCTTTTCCAGGATTGCTTTCTCCCTTCTGTTTTCCTGGCATGCTTTTACTTATCCTTGAAGCCCCAAATAATTGCTCTCCTTGGAAACTGCCTTCCTTGGGCAGACTTCATCACTTGCACATTTGTCCTTGAAGGGACTCCATATGTCACAATGATTCCTTGACAAGTTTATATCCCCTGCCGGAGTCGATGTGAGATTGTGAACAATGACCTACTCTTCTTTATACTGCTACTCTAGTAAGTGAATTTATTGACTAAGGTGCTTTCAATAAATGTTTATTGGATGAATAAATGTTGAAAGCTATATGCATCATAGCCATTACCATTGATTCTTTAGACAAGGTCACCTGAATTCTCTTTGTTTCAGTGTGCATATCTAAAGCCTGCAGAGACCTCTCACATACCCACTCTAATCACTAGTTGAGTTGTCATCTGAGCTTTTCCGTGGTCATGAAAAAAAGAACTTTAACCATATGTGACTATGGCCAGGAGCCATTAGGAAGACTGCAATACCTTCAGCTGAAGGAGGTATGAGAAGATTCAGGACCTAGCCTATTAAGCAGTTCTTGGTTTGGGTTAGTGCCAGAGGTAACCCCAATGAGAGGTAACTCAACCTAGGTTTTGAGATGTTCTTCCCCAGCTACAGATGACATTTGAGGATAAAAGGTTTGCTAATCATAGATGCTCCTTGGCAAATGCCTATTGGGGTAGGACCTCTAGTTCTCTTCACCCTGAGCAGCCTCTTATAAAGCAAAATAAGGGGCAAAACAAGTAGTGGGAAGAGAAGACATGCATAAGACTGCATGCACTAAGAAATTTCCCTGGCTTATGCTCCAGTATTTCTGTTTATAACCATAAACCTCTTTGTACTAGGTTGCTTGCAGAAGGAAAACATTTATAGTAGTCCACCTAACCAAATACAATGGGAAAAAATAATAATTTCTTTTAGGGTGCTTTTATAAAATCAAATATCTTACCCCTATCTACTACTATCATGCATTTCAATAATTTCCAACTTAAGGCTTATGTCTAAAGGATAGGAGCATCTAGAGTTGATTGTTGATATATGAATCAATTTGAATTATATATGATGAACCAAATTCTTTAGCTTCCACATTCCCCTCATTGCCTTCTTTGGATGCAATATACCTTGTTTCTGTGGGACCTGAAAGGTAGATGAGTGATCATAGGAAACAGAGCCAGCACAGCAGTAAAGAGAGATTTATCCAACACCAGTTTGTGAGTGCAGGCCAGCAGGCTAGAGTGTTTTGGAAAGAACATGGACTTTGCATTCAAACCTTCTTGAGTTTGAAACCCAGCTTGTCATGTAGAGCCGCCATGATGGTTAACTAAAAAAATCTCAATAGATAGCAAGGTCCTCAACACTCAGGTTGCACTTGTCCTCCCACAGAGTTTTTCAGTAATTCCCTGCATTCAGTTTCTTTTGTTGCATAATAAATAGCTACAGAGTTAGCTGCTTAAAACAACACACATTTATTACCTAAAAGTTTCTGTAGGCCATAATTCCAGGCACAGATTAGTTGGGTTCTTTGCTTTAAGGCCTCATAAGTCTGTTATCTCATTGGAGACTCAGGATCTTCTTCCAAACAACACATGGTTGTTGCTAGGATTCAGTTCCTTGTGGTTGTAGGACTGAGGCTCTGGCATGTAGAGGCTTCCCCCAGTTGACTGACATGTGGCCCTTTCCATAGGCAGTTAATAATATAGCGATTTGCTTCTTCAAAGCCAGCAGTAAAGAAAGTAAATGTGTATATAGATATATAGATATATATGTAGTCCTGATACAGGACTTTAGTATTCTGTAGATCTAGACTCATTAATATATATATTAATGTAACCACAGGAGTAACACCCCATCACCTTTGCAATATTCTGTTGGTCAGAAGCAAGCCACAGGTCCCACCCATACTTAAGGGGAAGGAATTAGACAAAGATGTGAATACCTAGAGGTGAGGAGGATCATTGGAGTCATCATAGGGTCTGTCCACCATACTCTCAAAGTGTTAAACCTGACACAAGTCACAGTGTACCCTTCTGTGCTGATTGCTAATTGGTTCAGTGGTATTAGTCTCATCTTTTCAAGGAAATCAGATCGGAAACACTTGGGAAATGGTAAACTTTTTTTTTTTTTTTTTTTACAATCCTCACTGTTCTAGACAAAGTTAACTGATACTGATACAGGACTTTAGTATTCTGTAGATATAGACTCAGTCTTGGAATTCTTTGAAAGGCAATGCAGAAAGCAGAAGCTCCTATTTGATCAGTGTTGGCAGGTGTTACAAAACCTACTTGCCATCTTTGAACTACACTGTACATCCTGGTGGGCTGGGGACAGGGGTTTGCCCAGCAAAGTAGAAAGAGAACTGAGGTCCTTAACACACCAGCACCTGAATGAAGGACAATGATGATTCATGGGGCCCTAATAGGAATTCCCATGTATCAAAGGTGTTCTTTATTCTGTTCCCTAACAGGAAAAATCAGAGGAAAACATGAAAACTAACTGATGACAATGCAATAGAACACAATTAGGTTTACAAAGGAAAAAGAAATATAGGTTGTATTACTAGAGACACTGTTCACGTACCTAAGAGACTAAGGTCCCTTGGGAAGGAGAAATATCTCTGTAAATAAATTTATCTGGTAATATTTTGCTTGTATGCCCCTCCATGTGCTATGGGATTCATTATCATGCCTTCATGATTATGTGAGTGAATTACTAGGAATGGTATTATTCTCATTATATTTTCTGAGCTTTATAAGACATAAAAGAACTCCCTGTGCCTGTCCCTGGGCACAATTTAAGTTAGGGAAAAACAAAATTCATGTACCAGAAAGAGTTTATATAAGACAGCATAGATATATTATTGATCTAAGGCTTATTTGTTTTAATACAGGTTCTTAGTCCTGGACTATCAGTGGAAAGCATTATATGAGTAAGTGTGATTTTAGCAAGATCTTGTTCTTCTGGTTGTATGAGGGATTGCTACAGAATAAGAAACAAGAAAATAATAGTTTTCTGGCAGAAATGGAGAATATATATATTCATCTAACTAGATATAGGTACATATAAATATATGTAACTAGGTCCTATGGAAAGAAACTATGCCTGAATATGTTTTCTGTCCTTAAAGGCCTGGCACGGTGCTAGGTACATAGTAAGCATGTACTTAATGTTTACATTTTTCATGGACAGAGTTTGGGCACTAAAATGCCAATATTGCCGAAACCGGTTTGGCTCAGTGGATAGAGCGTCGGCCTGCGGACTGAAAGGTCCCAGGTTCGATTCCGGTCAAGGGCATGTACCTGGGTTGCAGGCATATCCCCAGTAGGAGATGTGCAGGAGGCAGCTGATCGATGTTTTTCTCTCATCGATGTTTCTAACTCTCTATCTCTCTCCCTTCCTCTCTGTAAGAAATCAATAAAATATATTTTAAAAAAATAAAATAAAATGCCGATATTTAGCTATAGTCATTTAATCTGAGGGAATGGGAATTAATTGCCAGGAAACCCCCAAACCAGTGCTGTTAAATCTAAAACTTTACTTTAATCCCAGAGACTTCAAATGGTGATGCCCATGTCTGTTCTATGGAACAGACTGTCTGAATGGTTTTTAAGTAAATATTCACAGACCTATTTTATTTACTTCCAAGGCTGTGTCCTTGGGAGATCTTTCTTAGATTCTAATCATGAAATAAAAGAAAAAAGGAAATTATTGGGTTTGTTTACATATAATGTAATGCTGAGAAAAGGTTAGGAAAATACTTTTGAAGCAGGTTATCCTCTTCTGAGCCATGGGGATCATGTTAACTGGTTACGATATTAGTTACTTAGTGCTTCTGTACTGAAGTACCACACACTGGGAGGTTTATAACAACAGGCATTTATTATCTCACCATTCTGGAGGCAAGAAGAAAAAAATTAAAGCATCATCAGGGTCATATTTTCTCTGTAGGCTCCAGATGGGGATCCTGCTTTGCCTCTTCTAGTGTCTGGTGGCTACCAGCAATCACTGGCATTTCATCACTTGTAGACTCTTAACTTCGATCTCTGCCTCCTTCTGTGCATGACAGCTTTCCTTTGTGTGACTGTCTCTGTGTCCAAATTTTTCTTTTCTTATATACCAGTCATTAGGTTAGGGCCAACCCTATCCAGTATGGACTCATCTCAATGTGATTACATCTGCAAAGACCCCATTTTCAAATAAGTTTACATGTATAGGTGCTAGGGGTCAGGACTTGTGCATACTTTTTTGAGAGTCAGAATTGGCTTCTCTTCATCACCTCTGCTTGGCCTCAGGGAAATCAGCAGTCCGGTGCTGAGATTCATTTCTGAGTGAATTTTCCACTTCCTCTTTGGACTAATGCCCATGTATACAGGGGCTATTGAAGAGAACTTCATAATATCCATGTACTTTGTCACTGGATGGAAATGTATCTTGGAGTAAAGATGGCTCCTATTTCTCCATTCCTGTTTGTTAAAATTGGAGGATCTGCTGACTGAGGAAATAGTGGCCAAATGACATAAGAGCATTTGAGACTAAAGAATGTTTTGGAGAACTTTGTATTATTTATTTTCTAGATAAAAAAATGAGGAATGAAGAGACTGAAGTGATTTTTGAATAAATGTCCAAATCTAATGGGAAACTAGTGGCTAGGTAAAGACTAGAATTGAGTCTTTCTTACTCCAAGTCCAGTGTATTTCACACTACATATAATATGCATATTTTTCTTGAAAAGGGAAACTGCAAAGAAGATTTGGAGAGAAGGGATAAACTAAGGCCAGGACATGGTTTATTCAAAGAGCGAGATGGAGAGAGACACAGCCTGCATGGCTCAGTGGTTGAGTGTCAACCTATGAACCAGGAGGTCACAGTTTGATTCCCGGTCAAGGCACATGCTTGAATTGCAGGCTTGATTCACAGTAGGAGGCATGCAGGAAGCAGCCAATAGATGATTCTCTCATCACTGATGTTTCTATCTCTCTCTTCCTCTCTGAAATCAATAAAAAATATCCAAAAAAAAAAAAGAGAGAGAAAAGTGCACAAATTTGGAGAGGTTCTAAAGCAGGGGTGGGCAAACTTTTTGACTCAAGGGCCACAATGGGTTCTTAAACTGAACCGGAGGGCCGGAACAAAAGCATGGATGGAGTGTTTGTGTGAACTAATATAAATTCAAAGTAAACATCATTACATAAAAGGGTACGGTCTTTTTTTTCAATAGATTTATTCATTTCAAACAGGCTGGATCTGGCCCGCGGGCCGTAGTTTGCCCACGGCTGTTCTAAAGGATGCTGTCTAAATCCTGGAAAATACCCTTCACTTTAAAAAGCCTTATAACTTTCTCTTTAGTCAGTAGAGGTAATTTGTATCAAAAGGAAGTAGCAATCAGGGTATATATAGAAAGGAAGTAGCAATCAAAACAGTGTAGCTTCATGAGGGCCCTTTAACAGAACCCTCCTGTGGTTGAAAGCTATATTAATGCTTATCTTACCCTAGTCTCCTGGGCTTTGTTAACACTTTGTACCACTTAAGAAAGGCCATGGCTGCTAATTGTGCTGAACACCTTCAGAGGTGGCACCATGGAGGAAGGCTGGGCAACCCCAGCTCTAATGGGCTTGCTTGTGGGCTCTGGAGTGAAAACCACCTCGTGAAAGCTGCTGCAAGACAGCTATTGGAAGGTTGGTAGGAAGATTTACTGCTGCATTTGAGGGATCGATGTGTAAGCTATTTAGTACCTTCTGGCATCTCTGATGGATTCCAGGTGGTTCCCCAGGGGGTACAATCTAACCATCATCCACATAAATTTATCTGTTCCCTAATAGGGGCCCATCCCTGTCTTTTGAGAGCCTCGATGCCTAGTTTTAGAGGTAGGACAAGCACACATGAAGTGATAAATGAGCATTAACTGCTGAGTTGCATACTTCTGATGGCCTATTGAAGGTGTAGAAAGACAAGAGACCCAAGGAGGCTGCTGTGCTCAGAACTGAGGAGGTGAGAGTAGCTGGATTTGAAAATATTGGCGTGCTTTGGAGATACAGATAGTTGGTATTAGGGTGGATTCTAAGAGTAGGGAATTAGAATATACATAGAGTGGTTTGTGTGGAATAGAAAACGTGTTTTTATTTTGATTGCTTATATTAAAGAAAAAGTCAAGTTTGTTTATCTTTAACACCCCCTAACACAAAAATTCTTTATTTGCAAATGATATAAGGCTTCAGGGTCAGAAAATTTAGAGGGCAACAACATCTCCCAAGACTTTATTAAGTTATTTATTTCTATTTTATTTATTTTTATAGTCAACGTCAACAGGCAAGTTATACTCCCCCCCCCATTTATAGTACTAGTACACATTTACTTTAAAATGAAAATACATGTCAGTAAAAAGAAGTGAGATAATTTAAAGAAAAAGGTGAAGTAAAAAATGTAGGCAGTACATACATGTGGTAAATATATGACATTGCTACATTATGGACCAAAGTTTGGGAAAACTGATGTTGACAAATGGTGGGCATTGTGGGTGTTAATCCTGGTATTATGTTAAATATATATATATAATTTATTTCAGAGAGGAAGGGAGAGGGAAAGAGAGACAGAAGCATCAATGATGAGAGAGAATCATTGATCAGCTGCCTACTGCATGCACCCTACTGGGGAATGAGCCCATAACCCCCGGCATGTGCCCTTGACAGGACTCAAACCTGGGACCCTTCAGTCTGCAGGCTGACGCTCTATCCACTGAGCAAAACTAGCAGGGCTATCCTGGTCTTAATGTTTCTAATCCTCCTTCTATTACTCGCCAGGGATATCCCATCAACATGGAATTTCTGCATTGTTCTCCATGAACCATTCATCTTTCCCCTTACTTATCCATGCTGTCTGTCTTTCTTCAAAGTGGAAATGTTTTGTTCAGAGTAGACAAACCTGGCCTTACACTTAGTAGGATCTGATAATGTTTGATGAATAAATTAATGAAAGAATGAGTCAATAAGTAAATCATTTGTTACCTTTTTGAAAAAAAAATCTATATTATAATAGGATATAAGCTAGGGGAATGGCAACAAAAAGCAAGAGAAAAGGACCAACCCAGGTGACACTTGAAAGTCAGAAATAAAAGATCAAATTTAGGTCAGTGCTTCTTAAACTTAATCTGCACACGAATCATCAAGGATCTTGTTAAAAAGCAGATTTGTACTCAATGGGATGGGATGGGGCCTGAGACTCTGCATCCTATATAATAAAGAGCTAATATGCAAATGGTCATCACACCCTCATGCCATCACGCAGTAATGGCTTAGACACAACATTGGGGAGAGAGGAATGGGGACCAGCCAGGCAAAATGAGCTCATGAGAGAGGAATGGGGACCAGCCAGGCTTCAGCCCGGGAGGACAAGCCTCCCAATCCATGGTTCTGAGCACCAGTGCCTATGCCTGTGCCTGTGGCCTGGGAGAGGGACAAGCTGCCTGCCCCATGGTCCCGGGTGCCAGGGGCTGTGCCTGTGCCTGCAGCCTAGGAGAGGGACAAGATGCCCACCCTATGGTACTGGACACCTGCAGTTGTGGTGTGGGCGAAGCGGCCCACCCACGGTCCCCTGTGGTTATGACTGGCCTGGGCAAAGCCGGCCTGGGTCCTGGGTGCCTGCAGCCGGCCAGAGTGAGGGAAGCCCAGGTCCTGTGTGCCTGGAACTGGCTGGAGGAGGGAATCCTGGGTCCCAGGTTCAGGGCGAGGCAGAAGCAATTAGGGAAGATCAGGCAGGCAGAGATGGTTAGGGGTGATCAGGCAGGCAGGCAGAGGGGTTAGGGGTGATCATGCAGGCAGGCAGGCGAGCTGTTAGGAGCCAGCGGTCCCGGATTGAAAGAGGCAATCAGACATCCTCCAAGGGGTCCCAGATTGGAGAGGGTGCAGCCTGGGCTGAGGGACACCCCCAACCCCCATGCATGAATTTTGTGCACCGGGTCTCTAGTTTCTAATAGGCTCGTGGCTGATGCTGATGCCAGTTGTCTGTGGACATGTGTTGAGTTGAAGAGTTTTAGGTGATACTGGAACAGGGTAGAATCAAAGTGAATTTTAACATCTTGTTGCACTTTAAAATATTGTTCAAAATGCCATTTTAAGAAAAGAAATTTGAAAAAAAAATTTCTTCTAAACATTCAAAGAGGTTCTTTTCTCTGTCAACTTCAACAGTGTCCTTCAATTTCTATAGTCTCCTGTTTTACTCCTGTAACTCATTTTTGGTCATATTTTCTTCTTGTTTCTCACAAATACAGAGGCCCCTAGCAAACCCTGAGCAGAGGATCACTGTGAAGTGTTGTATAATCACACTGAGTCACATTAAGGTGGGTTTGTTTGCCCTTGAGGAGTGAGGGCACCAAGGTCAGACAGTACAGGTCTAAGCTGTTTCACAAACTCAGATCCTCTAACTCTAAGTGGATGATTTTTCCCCCTCAATGTTCATTGCCCTCTGATGTAAAATAATCTTTCAACCTAAGTAAGTGGCCTAGTTTCTGGGACTAGTGGTGGGAGATTGTGTGGGGGTCAAAGCTATTGAGCCTTGCAGGGCTGAGATTTTTCCCCACTTCCTTTCTGTGTCCTTCCTTCCAAGGAGCCTAGGTAAGAGAGTGTGAAGCATCAGCCAGGCAGAGTTGCCTACCCGCCAGAACCTGGTAATTATGTTTTTCACAAAAGTACCTTATAGGGATGGGCAGATCTCTGGTGGCAGGATAAAAGCACCAACACAGAATTCAGTTCTCTCCGCTACTGTGGTTATAGACCTCACTTAACTTTATTTTTTAAATTTTTATTTTAAGTTTAGAAGCTTCAGTCAAGAACCACTAATTAAGTTGTGTACTGTAGTCTTTTTCAGCTCATGGGCTGTCGCTAGGCTGAAATTACTGCTCAGCACCTTCCCTCAACATTGACATCCCAGCCTGAAAAAACAATTCACAATCATTTGTTTTAGATTGGTTTCATTCAATTAATTTTAATAATCCATGTACTTTAAAAATTTTTCCTATTTGCATGTTTTATGTCTGCTATTACTTAGTTTCTATGATGTTTCCCAGAAATATGCAATTAGCTATGCAAGATGTTATATTCAGAAGACTGGGCAGTAACACTGCATTAAGTATCAGGACTGAAACCTAAGCCCTGGTAGTTCAGAGACAGTTTGTGACAAAGGATCAGGAGGTCCCTTGGGGGAGATGGCGATATCTCTAAATATCTATCTATCTATCTATCTATCTATCTATCTATCTATCTGCCTACCTATATACATACAAATATTTTACATGTATATTTGTATGTATATGTGTTTAATAATAAAATCAACATACTGTATTTCCCTTTTGAAAAAATGAGAAATTTTGAAATATAGATAGTGAAACTTAACTATTATTCAACATTTATTAATCAGAAATAACTGTAATTTACATTCTAGTATAGCAAGCATTCTTCAATACATAGGAGAAGCACACTTATTTTTTTTATATTTCTGATTTTTAACCTAATATTTTATTATAAGCAAATCCCTGTTATTAAAAGTCTTTGGCCTTTTTACACAATGTTATATGTCAAATATATCTCAATTTAAAAAATCTTTGGCCGTATTATTATTTTAAATTATGTGTATTTTTTTCTTAATTGTCAAAGTAATAGATTTTTGCTGTATAAATTTTGGTAAAACTTAAAAATATCCTATATAATAAAGAGGTACTATGCAAATTGACCATCACTCCAACACACAAGGTGCCCGTCCCCATGTGGACACAAGATGGCCACCACAAGATGGCCAGCAGGGGAGGGCAGTTGGGAGGGCAGTTGGGGGGGACCAGCCTGGCGACAGAGGGCAGTTAGGGGCAACCAGGCGGGCAGGGGATGGGAGTTAGAGGTTACCAGGCCAGCAGGGGAGGGCAGTTAGGGGCAATCAGGTCAGCAGAGGAGCAGCTAGGTGTTGATCAGGCTGGCAGGGGAGTGGTTAGGGGGTGATTAGGCTGGCAGGCAGAAGCAGCTAGGGGCAATCAGGCAGGCAGGCAGGCAGGCAGGCATGCAAGCCAGCAGTCCTGCATTGTGAGAGGGATGTATGACTTCCCATTTAGGCCCGATCCCACTGGAATCTGGCCTAAATGGGCAGTCAGACATCCCTTGAGAGGTCCCAGATTGGAGAGGGTGCAGGCTAGGCAGAGGGACCTTTCTCCCTCACCCCATGCACAAATTTTGTGCACTGAGCATCTAGTGAGAAATAAAAAATAATCTCTGATCTCTCTACTGTAGATTATAAACTAAATCTCACTATTCACAGCTAACAACTATGACCTTTTAATTTTATTATATAGCTACTAGGGGCCCAGTGCATGAAATTCGTGCACTGGGTGTGTGTGTGGGGGGGGAGTGTCCCTCAGCCCAGTCTGCCCCCTCTCACATACTGGGAGCCCTCAGGCGTTGACCTCCATCACCCTCCAATCGCAGGATCGGCCCCTTGCCCAGGCCTGACGCCTCTGACAGAGGCATCAGGCCTGGGCAGGAGACCCTCATTTCCCCCCATCACTGGTTCTGCCCCCAGCCCAGGCCTGATGCCTCTGGCCCAGGCATCAGGCCTGGGCAGGGGACCCACAGACCCCTCTGATTGCTGGCTCTGCCCCTTGCCCAGGCCTGATGCCTCAGCCAGAGGCGTAGACCCCCATCACCCTCTGATCACCTGATCGGCCCCTTGCCCAGGCCTGACGCCTCTGCCAGAGGTATCAGGCTTGGACAGGGGACCCCCATCTCCCCCCGATCACTGGCTCTGGCCCCCGCCCAGGCCTGAGGCCTCTGGCCCAGGAATCATGCCTGGGCAGGGGACCCAATCTCCCTCTGATTGCTTGCTCCACCCCCCGCCCAAGCCTGACGCCCCTGACCCACGCTTCAGGCCTGGGCAAGGGGACCATCATATCCCCCCCAATCCCTGGCTCCGCCCCCCACCCAGGCCTGATGCCTCGGTCAGAGGAGTTGACCCTCATCACTCTCCAATCACCAATCACCGGATCGGCCCCTTGACCAGGCCTGAGGCCTCCGGCAGAGGTGTCAGGCCTGGGCAGGGGAACCCCAGCTCCTCGCGGTTGCAGGCTCCGCCCCTGCCCAGGCCTAACGCCTCTGGCCGAGGCATCTGGCCCAGGCAGCGGGGACCCGCAGCTGCAGCGGCCCCGCGATTGTGGGCTCTGCTTTAGGCCCAGGCAAGGGACCCCTAGCTCCTGGGACTGCCAGCTTCGACCGTGCCCAGCTCCCATCGCTGGCTCCACCCCTACTTCCTGCTATCACTGGCCAGGACGGAAAAGGCGCCTGATTCTCCGATCATGGCTGGGGGGCAGGGCAAAGGTGGCCCCTGGGCCGCCTTTGCCCTGCCCCCCAGCTCTTAGCTCCCCCCTGGGTTTCCGATCACTGTCAGTGGCAGGGAGCTTCTTCCTGCTTTCCCTTTTGCCTCCCTGCATTGTGCCTACATATGCAAATTAGCCGCCATCTTGTTGGCAGTTAACTGCCAATCTTAGTTGGCAGTTAACTGCCAATCTTAGTTGGCAGTTAATTTGCATATAGCCCTGATTAGCCAATGAAAAGGGTATCGTCGTACGCCAATTACCGTTTTTCTCTTTTATTAGATAAGATAGGTATTAATGAACTAAATAAAACATAATTTCTAACAAAAACAAAATCATATTACATTTATAGCATCATGGACTTTTTCCCCATTTCAATATTATCATGAGTTTTTCACATGCTAATAAATGTTATTTAAAATGATTTTAAATGGCTACATAATATTATATTGTGTGTTACCTAATGTAAGTCATAAGAATCTAATACTCAAGCTAAATTAAACCAAGAGTTCAATTCAGCCCAAATTTGTGCCTGAACAAAGAGCATAATTTGGAGTTTGAGGGCTATCATAGTTTCTTACATGTTGTACAGCTCAATATCAAAATGTATCTTAAATAGATCCAAATGCTATCAATATTATTGTTATATTATGATTATTAATAGGTATTACCTATTGATCTATATGTTTTAACCATTATGTACATTATCTAGTCAATATTACAACTCTTTGAGGTAGATACTGTTATCCTCACTTTATAGTTGAGGAACCTGAGCGTCAAAAATAGAGGTTAAATAACTCATTATTAATGAGTAGCTAAGATTAGATTGCAACTGTCTAATTCGATCATCCTTGCTCTTAACCACTACACTGTACCTATTTAATATTATCAGTAGATTTATCTGTGCCTTTCCTGAACATATTAATTTTCAACCTATATGCCTCCTGGGTAACTTGATTCATAATCAATATTTTCATTCCACACCTAATGTGTATAATGCACTATGCTCAATTCTGTTGAGAAATACACATAAGCAAAAGCCATGGTACTTGCTCAAGAGCTTCTACAATCTCATTAGGGGTGTATTGCATAAATATGTACACAGTTGAGATTAATAAAAGACTTAAACATCCATAGAAGTTAATAGGATAAGAGCTATTCCACAGTTTCACAGAAATAATTTCCAAATTGGTATTAGCGTTCAAAGGGATGAAATGTCATTGTGGGATAAAGTCACCTGGAATATTCTACTGGATCAATCAGTATCTCTGATGCAGGCAATAGATAACTGCTAGTTATCATAAAACATTCTCTTCTTAATTTGAAGGCATGCTCCTTAATTTTTATATCCGTGAACTTTTTGAACAAGACAATGTTTGATTACTTTATTTTAAAATTATTCTGCCCAGCCAGTGTGGCTCAGTGGTTGAGAACTGAACCTATGAACCAGGAGCTGAAGTGAATACCTGGGATTGTTGAGTCCAGTGGGTCTCACACTTCTGTGTGCATCTGTGTTCACCTGGCTGGGTCCCACCTTTGCAGTCTCTGATGCACTGGGTCTTGGGTGAGGCCTGAGAATGTGCATTTTAACACATTTCCAGGTGATGCTGACCTGGGAACTGTGCTTTTAAACCACTGCACTAGTTTTAGCTTTTCTTTTTACATATGAGAAAACTGAAGTCATCCGTGTACATGCATAAATCAAACCCCTTCCCCGCTAAAAGCCCTTCTATGGTTTCATATTGCACTTAGAAGAAAATCCCAAATCCGTATTATCCAGAAGACCTAGAATGCCAGGTCCCTGTGCATCCCTCGATACCATGGACCACATAGAGACTTACTGGACTTCATTCTAGTCATTCAAGGGCCATGGGCATAAAAAGCAACTAACATGGACATGGCACAGAGCAAAGAGTGAATGTTTGACTTATAGAGACATTTAACCCCATCTTTCAATGTAATGTTGCCATTTCCTTGGGTCTCCAAATATAGCTAACAGCCTCACTCTTAGTGACTGGTCATCTATACTTCCATGCGATGGGTCCATTTTGATTTCTCTGGAAGAGAACTTGATCTTCATTATAATAATAGCTAACGCTTATTAATAAGGTACATGCTGGATACTGTGCCAAGCAGTTAACAAAATTTATCAGATTTAATCATCATAAAAGCTCTATAAAGTTAAAAGTAGGTACTATTCACATTTTTTTTAAACCAGTGAAGGGACTGAGACTTAGAGAATTAAGTAACTTTTAATGTCACACAACTAATAAGAGGCATTTTTGAGATTTAAACTTCAGCTTCAGGGCTTCAGGGTCTGGAATCTCCATTCTTAGACAGTAAATGATACCACCTCACACTTATATCCTGAAATAACCACTATGTTTGTCTAAACAGACCCGGCTGATAAAATAATGACAACCTTTTTCCTGGCTTCTATCTTACTCACCATTTATCAGAAAATCAGGTGGTACCTTCAGAGAGAGAAAAGAGATTTAGCTTGAAAGGGTCCTTAGAAAGACATATGAAGGTATTAAATTGAGCCTAGGCATGGTCATATTAAAACAAAGTTTAATATCTCAAGGTATCATGTCCTTTGGCTTGATTTTTGAAAAATATAGGAGTCAATAGAAGAAATGCATTTGGTCTCCATTACCCGCAACATTTTAACTGTTTTTGAGAGTGATTTATCCCTCCTACATATTCAATAATAGATAAGTCTAATACACTGAGATTGCCTTTAAGGGTATAGGAATTCCACAGGCAGCACCCTCCCATGGGGTGATAACAGCAGAACCTCTGTTAATCTGAGGTTACAAAAACTCATCAGACAAACACTGTTTCCTCAGTGAAGTTAATTTTTGGCCAAAAGTCAATCATTGGTCAGGTGAATGAATGATCTCTGTATTTTGTAAGGGTCAGAAAAAATGTGGAGCAATCTTACTTTCCTCTTAAAGCGAGTCTGAAATAAGATGAGTTTTGCAGGAGCACATATTGCCAGTGTTTTATTTGTTTGTTTTTGTTTCTTCTTAACAAACTGCCTGAAAGTATCACTACTTTCTGAAATTTTACAGTGAAAAATTATCCTTTTATCTTCCTTTCTTTTTGTTTTTTTCTTTACCTCTCTTATTTTCTTTTTTAAGCATTAATTCCCTTATTCATTCTGCATGTAGTTACTCACACTTCCATTGTGCCTGGTACATTTATGCATATTCATGCATGACTAGATTTATTAACATAAATATCCAAATTCTCCATAAGTTGTTTCATAAATGCAATGCAATGCTACTCAAAATCCCAACAGAATTTTTCATGGAAACTGAGACGATGATGATATAACTCATATGTTCAAGGGGCCAACATAGTCAAGACCATTCATGGTGGGTGGGGAAAGGAATACTAGAAAAGACTTGTGCATGGGCTAACGCTCTAACCATTTAGAAACACCAGGCATGTCTAGACTTATTTTATTTCATCAAAAAAGAATCTGAAACACATACACCTAAATGTTAGGAATTTTTAAAAGCCACATTATTCATTGTACCTGCTTGAATGAAATATTTCAAAATTAAATCCAGAACCATGCAACCTCGCTGAGATATGGATGCAAAGTGCTCAGCCAGGTTTGTTCACTCAGTTCCTGTCCTTCCTGTTCTCAATGGGACTGATTAAAATGATATATGACCACATAGAATAACTGCCCAGATTCTTTGGGAAAATGTCAAAAATTATGAATGTTAAATTTTGAAATATCAAGGTTCAACTATAGACATATGAAACCAACTAAGGACTTAAAGAATAAAAATGAAAACAAAATAAAAACTGTTGGGTATAGAGTTCAGAACAATATATAATCTTTTCCTTCCCTTTAAAATCATACCCCAGAGATTGGCCTTAGCCTTCCTGGGGGATTATTGGTCAACGTGAGGAACTGCCAGCCCCAAAACGTACACAGGGTAATATAAAATGAAACAAAATCTGCTCCTGGGAAGGGAAAATAATATGCCACAAAATGGCTGCACCTTCCCAAATACATCCTTCAACTCCCCACACAGCTTTTCCATCCTTGACCTTCTCCTTGGAAACCTCTCCTTAAGCAGCTCCACACAGCTCTGCAAATGTTAGAGTGACATTTGGACTGGGCTTGTGTGATCCGCGCGCTGCTCCTCTGGACTCCCGGGGGTCTGCCCAACTGCAGCACCAGGCTGTTAGCCTAGCAGACCTCCCCTCCCAGAGCAAGCACTAACATTTACCAGCTACAGTTTTCTCCATCTTCAAATATTTCCTCTAGCCCACATGACAGGGATCCGGTATCTCCATAGACAGGGTCTAAAGAGAGTAACTTAGAGAGAGGAGCACCCTCCTTTAAGAAATTTTAACATTTACCTTTCATTACAGATTTTACTTGTGTTTTAATTGGGCTTCCCTCTTAGGATTCTGATATTGTTAGGAAAAATTAATTATTAAAATTGCACACTCTTTATCATTCTCATCAGTGGAAACTGGTAAAAATGCCTCAGGTTGGTGAGCAATGAGATCTGTGCTCATTGAAATCTTTAAGAATCCAACGTTGGCCAGGAAATTGTATGATTATCATTATTTTTAAAAATATATTTTATTAATTGATTTCAGAGAAGAAGGGAGAGGGATCAATGATGAGAGAGAATCATTGATCAGCTGCCTCCTGCATGCTCCCCTACTTGGGATCAAGCCCAAAACCAGGGCATGTGCCCTGACCTGGAATTGATCCATGATCTCCTGACAGGGCAAGACATTGTAGTATTATTAATCATGACTGTAGACAATAATCGTGGACCCTTGCTTTATTATATATATATATATATATATATATATATATATATATATATATATATATATATATATGCTCAGGACTAGTTTAGTCAAGACTTTAAGAAGTCAAAGTAGCCTCTTTTATTTGTTGTTTCTCCAGTGCCTGAATTAATTGATGACAATGAATGGAATATTTTTCCTAATGAATCACATACTAATATTATCCTTATTTTATTAAGGAGGAAACTGAGTTACAAAGCTAGCAGGTGCCAGGCTGCCTGTACAGCCTGAGAATTTAATTATTTTGCCAAAATATGTACTTATAGAGGCACTTGTATCAGAAATGTGGAATAACCTTTGGCAGACAGAGTTACAAAAATAAGAACACAATAAAATTTTAGGTGACAAACGTAAAAGGAGAGGACAAGCAAGAATCACCATTAGGCAAACACCACAGTAGTACTGTTGTAGAAAAAATCCACTGCATCCACTGGTGGATATGAAAATTCGTGGGCAAAAATGTGAGGAGAAACAGGATTTGCATAGGCTTAAAGCATCTTCCCAAAAACCCATATCAAGTACAAAGGGAAAGACCATTATTAACGCTGAAAAGATCTGGGAGAAACCAGCCTACTGAAGTAATAAAAAAACAAAACACCAGTAACAAGGCATGTTAGCATCATGAACCCCTTGACATAATGCGATTAGAAGCACACAATGTCATTTGCATGGTAATTTTGCCCAAAATGCATAACCTCACCCAGCTAGTGTGATTCAGTGGTTGATTTTCAACCCATGAACCAAGAGTGTACCTGTTGATTCCTGGTCAGGGAACATGCCCTGGTTGTGGTCTCAGTCCCCAGTAGGGGATGTGCTGGAGGCAGGTGATCAATGTTTCTCAAAAATGTTTGTATTTCTCTATCCTTCCCCCTTTCTCTCTCTCAAAAATCAATAAAAATCATATTAAAAAGTACATAACCTTACTCCAATCATTAGAAAACATCAAACAAAATCAAACTGAGGACATTTGATAAAATATCTGACTGGTACTCTTTCTTTCCTTTTATAATTTTTTTTCAACTCTAGATTACATTCAATATTATTTTGTTTTAGTTTAAGGTGCACAGCATCATGGTTAGACAATCATATACTTTACAAAGTGTTGACTGGTGCTCTTTAAAAGGACCTGAAACACAGGGGAAGATTGGGAAACAGTTAGACTAGACAAGGCTAAGGAGAAATAACAATTAATGCAATGTGAGATCCTGGAATAGAAAAAGAACATTAGTGGAAAAAGTCATAACATTTGAATAAGACCTGAAGTTTATGTAAAGCTAGAAGCCTGGTGCATGAAATTTGTGTGGGGGGAGGGTGTCCCCTCAGCCCAGCCTGTACCCTCTCCAATCCAGGACATCCCTCTTACAATCCTGGACTGCTGGCTCCTAATTGCTCACCTGACTGCCTGCCTGCCTGGTCACCCCTAACTGCCTCTGCATGCTGGCCTGATTGCCCCTAACTGCCCCCCCTGCTGGCCTAGTCACCCCTAACTGCCCCCCAACCCCCCCGCCAGCCTGGTCACCCCTTACTGCCTCTGCATGCTGGCCTGGTTGCCCCCAACTGCCCCCTTCTGCCTGCCTGGTCACCCCTAACTGCCCCTCCTGCCAGTGTGGTTGCCCCTAACTTCACCCCTGCCAGTCTGGTTGCCCCCAACTACCCCCCTTGCTGGCCTGGTCACCACTAACTGTCCCCCCTGCCAGCCTGATCACCCTTCATGGCCCCCCCCACCGGCCTGGTTGCCCCACGCAGCCTGCTTTTTCAGTCATTTGGTCATCCCTCACTAACCCCCCTGTTGGCCTGGTCATAGGCAGCCATCTTGTGAGGGCATGAGGGTTAATTTGCATATTACCTCTTTATTATATAGAATAATATACTGATGTTAATTTCCTATTATTCATAGCCACACTATGGTTATGTAAGATGTTAACATTAGAAGAAGTAGGATGAGAGGTATAGGAATGCTTGGTATAATTTTTGCAAATTTTCTCTAAGTATAAAGTTTGAAATAAAAACTTTAAAACAACAACACAAATGAAATAAAAAAAATGAACAGGAAATATATTTGCCTTCAGATTTGCTTGCAACATCAAGAGAGAAGCAAACATGTAAACAAAAATGAAATGCACACGTAAACAATCTTGTAGATCCTGCCTGTAACATATGTGTGAACCAGATTGAATGGGTCATGGGGAAGGAGTGGTCAGCGTTACTATAAACGGGGTACAGGTAGCCAGGGTAGGCTTTGTAGAGGAGGTGATGCTTGAAGTTTTCTCTTTATCTTCCATCTGTTCTATTAAGCACCTACCACTAGCAAATAGCTACCTAGTAATAAGCAAAAAAGAAAAAGTACCTGCTTTTATGGAGCTTACATTCTAGAAGTGGGATCTGGTAAACACAAGAACAAAAAACATATTAGATATTTTAAGTGATATGATGAAAAATATGTGAGCCGATGTTATAGAATACAGTTGGAGAGAGGCAGTTAGGGTGATTAGGGAATACCTTTCTGAGAAGATGATAGTGAAGCCATTTGGTCCAGGGCCTGAATGAGAGCAGCCCATGCAAAAAGATCAGGGATCAGGTAATTCCATGTTGAGGAACAGGTTTTCTGAGTGCCCGAACCCAAGGACAGGTTTGTGTGTTTATATTCAAAGAAAAGGAGGCTGGCATCCTGGGCTGTAATGGACAAGTGGAGAGGAGTAGAGAGAAGCTAGAGAAGTAGAGGGACCAGGTGGCTTTATGTCCAAGCTAATAAGCACTCTTTTGAGTAAAAGGTGGTGCTATTAATAATTACACCAAGAAAATAGCAGTCAAATGGAAGTGTCTGGGCCAAAGCTGGACACATGAACAACCTACAGAAAGGGCACAAATCATGTAGGACTCTGTAAGGCAAGGCAGACAAGTCATATAAAAGCATTCTAAGTTCATTAGTAAGGCATGGGAGGGTGTAGCAGGGGAAGGAAGTGATTGCTGTGGGTGCCATGTGGAAAATGGACTTGAGAGAAAAGAATGAAATTGGGGGCAGTAACTGAAGTCTATCTAGAAGAGGAAGGGGCTTTAGCTAAGGAAGTAGACATGGAAAAGGAGAGAAGTGTGAGATTCACTCAGTTTTGAATGCAGAGCCACAGTCCTTGTTTATTCTCAATAGCTAGGCCAGGATCTACCAGCTGGATAAGTGCAGAACAAGCATGTCAAACTCAAAGGCTAACATGGGCCAAGTAAACAAGGTTTAAGTTTATGTGGGCCACAAAAAAATAAAAGCTTAAATTTTAATAGAAATGTAGGTTTATTTTGATAGAGATATGCTGAATATAAATGAGTAATCATTAACATAAAATAATAGAACATCTTAATAAAAATTAATATTTATTAATATTTTTTCTTGATCATTAACTTACCAGATGCCGGGAGCCGGTCCATCCTTGCTGTTTCAAGGGACCTGGCATATATGGCATACGGTTCTTAATATGTTTGCTCACCTTCTTGGCGCTGTGTTTTAACCAAGGTCTCCTCTCCGAGAAAGGTTGAATCCCCAGGTAGGGATTTTCCCCTGAAGTTAGGGAGGGAATAAAACCCCTCAACTAAGTGCCAGGCGGGTAATTAATCCCTTTAACTATGAACAATCATGCTTAAACTACATAATCTTTTCTCCCTGGAATGGAGATAAGAAACGCCCTAACCTTTGTAATAGAAATTGACAGGATTAGAATCAACTAGTATAAATACAGATGCAACAAGACAACAACAGACAGAATTTAGAACACAGAACTAGAGACAGAAGAACTTCGCTGGAGAGAGCAAGCCGGAGGATCCTGGAGAGGGACTGGCCTCAGAGCCTAGAGACAGAGCCTAGCGGGAGAACATGGCAAGGGATCCTGGACTGAACCTGACTACAGAGATTGGCAGGAGAACCTGACTGGAACCTGGACACTGAACCTGACTGGAGAGCCTGGACAGAACCTGGCTGGAGAACCTAGCGAGGGAACATGGCTACAGAACCTCGCTGGAGATCCGAAGCAGAACCTCTCTGGAGATCCGGGCTAGAGATCCTGGCTAGGCTGCTGATCAACTGAACGCTGTCTCCATGTCATTCCTTCTTCGCCGACTCCGTCCACGCCTTTGGGGACCCCTGGACCCGCTGGGGTTGGACCCCGGCAACCAGACACTGAATAACTGCACAAATTAATAAGCATATCACAAATACACCTATTTTTCTTATTCTCTGAGAGCAAAATATTTCCTGTTCCACACACCAAAAAAGTCATACAAGACTAATGACATGGCAATTGGCTGCTAAAATATTTGCTGCTAGTATTAGTGGAGAGAAATGGTGCGCCTACATATAAGGCACATAAGGGAAATGAATGCAACACAATTATAGTAATCAGTCATTAGTGAATGTGTAGTTCATTATTAATAACTAGAGGCCCGGTGCATGAAATTTATGCACTGGAGTGGGGGGTCCCTCAGCCTGGCCTGCCCCCTCTCACAGTCTGGGAGCCCTCAGGGGCAGGAGGTGACTTGGTGATCAGGGGAAGGCGACTCCCATCACACCTCTGCTTCTGCCACTGCCGGCAGTGCAAGCCTCGGCTGGCCCTGGTTACCTGAGCCTTGGGCTGCCCTGGACAGCTGGGAAGCCACCATGTGAAGCTTGCCTGCACCTTTGGCTGGCCCTGGGTGGCTGGGGGGCTAAGGGGTCTGGGAGACTCCAGAGGCAGGCACATGGCAAGGCCAGGCCCACCTGGGGATGGACCCGGCCTTGCTGTGCCTGCTGCCCCACCAGGGTTGAGGGGACTGGGCGCCACCATCTTGTGGCTGTAGGCGCTGCCATCTTTGAGGGCATGGCTGTCAGTTATCATATTCCCTCCTTATTGGCTGTGGGCACAGCCATCTTTGCGACAGCATGAGGGTCAATTAGCATATTCCCTCTTTATTAGATAGGATTATGTAAAATTGGCTATTGTAAAAATTAAGTTATGAAATTTTTATTAAAATGTTTCTTACATACCATTAAATTGGCTGGGCCACAACAATATTCATTGTGGGCCACAAATTTGACATGTTTGGTGTAGAACATTCCATACAAAAGAAGCAGCAAAAGCAAAGGCATAGGGGCAGCATATATTCTCACAGTTAATAGCATATTCTATGGCAAAAGTAAAGAAGCACAGTGGGGACAGGCGATTGGGCTGGAGATGTGGAGATTTAGAATACAATGCCTGTGGGAATGCAGACTGGTACAGCCACTGTGGAGAACAGTATGGAGTTTCCTCAAAAAACTAAAAATGGAACTCCCATTTGACCCAGTGATCCCACTTCTAGGAATATATCCCAAGAAACTAGAAACACCAATCAGAAAGGATATATGCACCTCTATGTTCATAGCAGCACAATTCACCATAGCTAAGATTTGGAAACAGCCTAATTGCCCATGTGAAGATGAATGGATTAAAAAACTGTGGTACATCCACACAATGGAATACTATGCTGTGGTAAAAATGAAGGATTTCTTACCATTTGCAACAGCTTGGATGGAACTGGAGACCATTATGCTAAGTGAAATAAGCCAGTCAGAGAAAGATACATATTACATGATCTCACTCATTTATGGAATATAATGAACAACATAAACTGATGAACAAAAACAGATCCAGAGACAGAGAAGCATCAATCAGACCGTCAAACCTCAGAAGGAAGGTAGGGGAGGGTGGGGGTAAGAGGGAGAGATCAACCAAAGGACTTGTATGCATGCATATAAGTCTAACCAATGGACACAGACAACAGGGGAGTGAGAGCATTGGGGGGGGGCAATGGGGGGATAAGGACACATATGTAATATCAATAAAGAAATTATAAAAAAATACAATGCTAAATCTTAAGTGCTGTGGTGCCATTGGAAGTATTACACTTGAGCTCTCATGGTGTAGCTCAGTGATTGAGCATCAACCCATGAGCCAAGAGTTCCCTAGCCTGGGTTACAGGTCTGATCACCTAGGAGGCATGCAAAAGGCAGCCGATCAATGATATCTCTCTGTCTTTGATGTTTCTATCTCTCTAACCCTCTCCCTTACTCTCTCTAAAATATATAAAAACATTTTAAAAAAGTACTTGACATGAAAATGACATGATTTGATTGGTTTCTAGCCCAACTACAAAATGAAAATTTGTATATATAAAAGCCTAAGTGACTGGAGGACTGGACAGCCAGCCAGTAGCTATGATGTACATTGATCACCAGGGGGCAGATGCTCAATGCAGGAGCTGCCCCCTGGTCAGTGTGCTCCCACAGCTGGAGCACCGCTCAGCTGACAGACAGGTCCAGACACTGGGCTCATGGCGGGTGAACGCAGCTGTGATGGCATAAGAGCATCTCCCAGGGACACTCCCCCTTTGTGCCCCTGTGGCTGCAGCAGGTGCACTGGGGCAGGATGAGTGAGAGTGTCACCCAGCCTGGGCTCAGGGTCCTCCCTGGCCACAGGCTGCTTTGAGCACTACTTTGTGTTGTGTGGGATTGACACGGATAGCAGGCTGAAGCCTGACAAGCTGGTGGGTAAGGTTGGGCTGTGGCAGTGTAGAGGTCTACTGATTCCCGTAGGCCTGGCCGAAGGACCCCACTGGTACATGAATCTGTGCACCTGGCCTCTAATAGAAATATAAAATTAAAAGGGGGAAAAACAAACCTCAAAACGGATAGAACTACTCTCTTATAGCAAGAAAAATAAACATGAAACCAGAAATATATGGAGGGTGGTATAATAAGGTGAGGGGACTTTTATTTTTACTAGAAACTGTACACCCAGTCATCAGACACACCCTTGATTCTCTCGTGGTTCACAATATAATTAAGTGTTGACTCAGGGACTTTGGAACAGTGTCACTGAGTCATAAAGAAGCTCAAGAGAAAAAGTTGAGAGACCAATTAATGTCCTGTACCACATACCTTTCTTCTGCTCCAGTGCTATTTTTGGCTCCCTTATTCCTAAGTTTTAGCAATAGCTCTCAGACTGGTGTGCCTCACAGGCAGTTTGGCAAGCTAAGCATGGTGACGGAGCCAGATAACTTGTTCCCCGTAGACTTATAAACTCATCAGCTGTGGGCTGCTAATATAACTCACAATACACTTTGCCAGCCCTATAAAACAACTTTCTGTTTGTAGGGGAATGGGACGCTGACAAGAAGAAGTGTTTACAGCTTAATTTTAGCTGTGTTCTCCATTGTTGCTGCAGTAGCAGCCTGTGTGTGATGCATCCTTGTCATCTGCCAGACAGTTACAACTTTTATTTTCTTTGTGTTTGGCAAGCTAAGCACAACATTGGGCTTTGCTTCATATCGACCTCAGGATCCTATTACCTTAGGGTGTGATAGTTATGGTGTGCACCTCCATCTTTAGGGACAAAGGCATTGAGGCATCATTGTTGAGTACTCCACAATGGCGACTTATATCTGGATAACATTATCTAAGGTCTTACTCTTCTAGGTGGAGTTCTAATAAAATTATAGAAATACAAGGGTTTAGAGGGGGAAGATCTGAGATATGTCACCCATGCATATTCAGTCAAATGATTATCTTTCTGTTGACTATTTCTTTCTCTCTGTGTCTTACAATAGCTATTTGCCATTTCTATCATTAGGCTAACAAGGTAACTTCTAGCCAGCCATCGCCCCAGGTGTGACTATAGCTAAAATTAAAGCTCCACAAGGACAGAATTTTGTTTTTTTTTATTTCAAAATTCCTAGAACAGTGCCTGGAAACATAACAGGTACTGAAACACCATGTATTGAATAATAAGTCCAACTGTTGACATAGTAAATCTGCCCCGCTGATTTGGAAGTAGATAACACAAATAATATAGTCTCTCAAGAAGAGTGTGTTCCACTGAGCATTGGCCAGGGCATCCACAAACTGATGTGTCAGCCTGAGACATTGCATAGGATCAAACATTCATTCTAATCACATGTTTTTGAAAAACATATGGAATTCAATTCCAGGGCTAATTTATTAACCCAGTGACTCTAGATTCTACTGTGCACAAATGTAGACTTATAAGATTTCCCTCTATTAATTATCTTTTTGCTCTTCATTACATCTAATAGAAGAGATGTCTTTTAATTAATATCTTGTGCCAATTCAATGCAATGTCTGGCACTATCACAATTCTCCTATATTCCTTTCTATAGCTAACTCTGCTTAAGTGGTGTTGGAAAAGAATATACGTATACACACACACATATATTACATGTCATATATATATATCTTACGTACAGGGGTGGGCAAATGCAGGTTAAGTTACCGGCCATCATTACCTAAAAGATAAAGCATAAGCATAATAATAATATAAATAAATAATATAATAATTAATAAATAATAATAATACAAGAATAAACTCTGTTTTGCATACTCACAACTTTTGTTCAGCCCCCGTATATAACTTACATATGTATCAACAATATTTTATACCAGGTCAATAGATCTTTGGGTATCTATAATAATAAAAGCATAATATACTAATTAGACCAGACAACTGGCAGGCAGATGAGCAGTTACGGGTGATCAGGCAGGCAGGCGTGTGGTTAGGGGTGATCAGACAGACAGAGGTGATTTGGGGTGATCAGGCAGGCAGGCAGAGTTGGTTAGGGGCGATCAGACAGGCAGGTGAGTGGTTAGGGGTGATCAGGCAGGCAGGCAGGCAAGCGGTTAGGAACCAGCGGTCCCAGTTCATGAGAGGGATGTTGGACTGCCAGTTTAGGCCCACAGAGATCAGGCCCAAACTGTCAGTTGGACATCCCACAAGGGATCCTCAATTGTGAGAGAGTGCAGGCCAGGCTGAGGGACTGCCCCGCCTTCCCTCCTGTGCATGAATTTCATGCCCAGGCCACTAGTTATCCTATATAATAAAGAAGTAATATGCAAATTGACCATCACACCCTCATACAAGATGGCTGCCCCCATGTGGTCACAAAATGGCTGCCCCATGTAGTCACAAGATGGCCGCCCCTATGTGGTCACAAGATGGCCACTACAAGATGGCTGGCCGGGGAGGGCAGTTGAGGGCAACTGGGCCAGCAAGGGAGGGAGGGCAACTGGGGTGGGCAGGCCTGTAGGGGAGGATAGTTAGGGGCAACCAGGCTGGCAGGGGAGGGTAGTTTGGGGCAACAGGGCCTGCAGGGGGGGAGGGTAGTTGGAGGGGACCAGGCTTGTAGGGAAGGGTAGTTAGGGACAACTAGGCTGACAGGGGAGGCAGTTGGGGGTTATCAGGCTGGCAGGGGAGCAGTTAGACGTTGATCAGGCTAGCAGGCAGAGAAGTTTAGGGGCAATTGGGCAGCCACTCAGGCGAGCAGTTGGGAGCCATTAGTCCTGGATTGTGAGAGGGATGTCTGACTGCCTAAACCAGCAGTTGGACATCCCCCAAGGGGTCCCAGATTGGAGAAAGTGCAGGCTGGGCTGAAGGACACCCTCCCCCGACCCCAGTGCACGAATTTCATGCACCAGGCTCTAGTATATAATATGTTTGAGTGTGTGGATTTATTGAGTCATCTGTTTCAGAACGTTGCTGATTTTGTAAAACTTGATTTTGGAAGCAGGATTCCAAACAGAAAAAAATGGGGTGATCTTTAATATTTTCATAAGAAAAATGTCAAGACCTTTGAATATTAACTCAGTTTCCTCATTTATCAAATAAAAGGTTCAAATGCAAGTAAATTTTATGTTTCTAACTCTAAATGTCCATGAAACTCAGAGGTAGTAATCTTGTAGCTTCTATGCTATTTCTTTTCTAATAAAGTGACAAAAGACTGATTCTACACTAAGAAGGTAATCAGACTTTTGGTAATTTCTTCATTGGTTGATTATTCTGGAATGTTTATTTTATATTCCTAGAAAATTTGATATTGGTTCATATTGAAATAATGGCCAGGTCTCTTCTTGTAAAAAATATGTAGACAACTGAGATTTGGTGAGTTAATGCATTATGGAGCAGCTGACAGATGGGAAGTGTCAACTGCTGCCCTAGAAGACTTGTTTCTCTGGTCCGTTCTAGACACTACTAAAGTAATATAATTCCAATGAGCACAGCTGTGTGCAGAACAGTTCTCTGAGCCTTTAACCCAGTCATTTGGGACTCCAAATACCAGCAATTAGCCTGGAAAACACAATGAGGACAGGCATTTAGTCACCCATTAATCACTTCACTATATCAGTTCGGTTGCATTCCATAAGAGGTGGTACTGGGAATGGAATATGGGCCTCCTGACACCTCAGCTCTTTCTGTTGACCAATCCTACCTCTAATATGGAAGTAGGCTCACATGGAAGTTATGGGCCATCTTTAGACATCAGAAAAATTAAAACACACACAGCATTGATAGAGCATGCAGTGATATCAGACATTTGGATATTTTTATATTCATACTTCAGGGTTTTCCTTTTGATGGATATCTATCTATCATCTATCTAATTATCTATCTATCTATCTATTATCTATCTATCTATCTATCTATCTATCTATCTATCTATCTATCTATCTATCTATCTAATGCATCTTTGGATTCATTCTCCACCCTTCTCTATTTAGCTTTTCTCGCTGGAAGGTTATCCTATATGGATTGCATTAACATGTTCCGTTGTCCTCTGTATTTCAGTTGAGTTGCTCAGTGGGAAGCACCAAGGGAGAAGAAATGGAAGGATGAGAATGAGGTCTGGATATTTAATTTCCTGTCTCTCTCCCTGTAATGGTTACTACTGGCTCTGCCACTTGACATAAGGCCACTGCTCTTATGAGACATACATAGCTCGCTCTCTTTCTCTCTCTCTCTCTCTCCCTCATGGTTCTGGCAATTGATTGGCCTTCCCCTTACTCAATCAGGGCTAGTGATAGTGGTCTGCTCTTAACAGTTCTGAACACTGCATTACTCATTGAGGTTTCCCTATCCCTTACCTATACCTTTGTAAATCTTAACCTTTATTAAAATTTCACCAAATGGCAGAATTTGAGTGGATCATCTATTTCCCATTAGTATTGTGATTGATTCAGTGTTATTATTATGCATGCTACTGAAGGGGAAACTGAGGTCCAAGAATGTTTCACAATTAAATAACTTGCAGGTCTAAGATTCCATCAAATCTTCTAACTCCATACAGTGGCAGAAAGCACACTGAGCAATGATTCTGAATGGGAGGCTGACACATATGTTTCATTACAGCTATTCACTATACATATTTCTTGAATTGACTTAAAGAGTCAGAGAAATTCTCAGGGACCCACCACTGTTATTTATAAATGTTGTGTTTTAAAATTTCATAAAATTATACATTTCATAAACCAGGGTTCCTGTAACCCTGGTATCTGAAAGTACATATGTGCTTTTCTTAAAGTAAGATATGTCAATGAAAAATTTCATAATGATTTTAGAGTAGCCTAGTTGTTGGGGAATGAGAAGCCAGTATGACTTTATATAATGACAGCATTATGTTGAGACTATGAAAAGTTAGTTATTCTTGGCCTTATCCATGGGAGGGAAGACATGACCTCACATCAATTTTGTTGATTCTCTGGAACTGTTGGCTACTGTTGGGTCTGTTTGTAACTAGAGATTTATATTGCTCCTGCTATTGCAAGATACAGATTTAGAACCTGGCAGACATTTCTACATAGATTTGCACAGTGTTTAAGATCAGCCCAGTTTGGGAGAGGAAGCAACCTGTGTATTTTAACCCTAAGGTGAATACACCTAAGGAATGGGTTAGGCCAATAGCTGCATGAGTGAGCAGGAGGATGTCTTGCAGGTACAAAAAGAGGGTGAGAGAAGTGATTAATGACACTTTGCTTACAATGTTGAACATGAAGAGTATCTTCTCTCCATAGGAGATGGCTCATGCATGGATGGGGATATAGTACTGGGAATTCTGTTTGATATACTCAGTGAAGAATGAGAGCTGGCAAAGTCTACTGCATGAAAGTACATTGCTAATTGCTCATAGTACTGTATGGATGTAAATTGATCCTTTGCATTTGTTAGCAAAAGCACATCAATTGTGTTGTCTAGTACTTTTGTTTACCTTTTTCCTATTATGCTCTACCAACCTGGCTTTCTCCTTTAAGGCTATAGTAGATGTAAATAATGTCACTTTCTGTTATGTGTAGGCAAGAAAAATCTTTGTATCATTCACTTACTACAGTCCATTTTCCCTATAGTTTTACTTCTCTTCTTGATTAGGATTTCATCATATCTAATACAATATATGCTTATCCTAAGAATAAAGAACTATTAAGTTTTGATTATTTTCTGTTTCTTTGGTGTTAGATGTAATCATTTGATTATGGTAAGCAATGGGAAGATGTACGTAAATGTTACCTTCAAGAAACTTCCTTTTGCAAGTTAAAAAAAGAGAGTATACCAGCCAACTAATCACTAGCCCTAGAAAGAAAAGAGGCACAACTCAATATCATAAATCTCAAATGTAGGAGCAAGACACATGATTCTGAGGCAAAGCCAAGATGAATGGCCAAGCATAGTCAGGCTGCCAACTCTGCCTATGCTTTTCAGGTATAATATTGTCTAGTTGACAAAAATACTGAGAATTATCCCTAATATTTTATGGAGGGAACTAAATAGACTGAGTATATGTTCTTATCTGGTCTCACCTTTGAATAAAGAGTAGTGGAAATGGCTACATGAGGAAAATGCATGTAACAGAAACTGACAATAAGAATGACAATCAAAAGAGAATTTAGTAGGGTTAAATGGATCAGAAGTCTGAATGTATCTCCCTCCATTGCCTTGGGATGCACTCTCTAACCAGATGGGTGACTTCTGATATAGGACATTTAGCAAAGTTTCAGAAATAAGAACACCGTTTTTGTAGCTAAAGGAAGATCATAGACAATCTTGATTGAGCTCTTCATCTCCTCATTATCTTCCCATATTTCACCATCTCTATATGCCTGAAAATACTATTTCATTCTTTTAAGTTCAGTGACAAAATCAATATATACCTCAGTGTTGAGTAAACTATTGCACCTATGAGAGAATACTGGCATTGTACAAACTCAAGTACAACAAAGCAATGTCTGTAAAATTCTGCACAAAATAAAGTGTCATTCAAGAAATATATGAACTATGATAAAATTTAAATAAAAGACCACAAACATTCACAACCATAAACAAATTTTGGTAATATAACACTGGTGAGTTTTGTTTTTTTTTACAAAGATATTATTATAAAACACAAGCATTTAAAAAATGAAATAATTACTCAGAAATGGAGAAACTATGATGAAAGACTTAGTTAGAACAATGGCCACATTTAAATGTACAACAAATACATGATGGTTGTTCACATTTATATATAAAAAGCCAGTGAGCCGTAACGTTGTAACAACTGGAACAACCGGTTGCTATGATGCCCACTGTAGCCAGCAAACCACCCAATTGGGGTGGGGCCAGTGGCCAACCTCCCACAGCCCCTCCCCAGGCTGCCCCCACCCCCGCCTGATTGGACTTTCCCACCCTGATCAAGGGCAGGGCTGGCTGGCCAAAACCCCCTGCCATTGCCCCCTGCAGCCCCATCCCCAATCAGCCCACCCCACCATGATAGGCCCACAGCCCCTCTCCCTGGCCGGCCCAGCCCCTGATTGCACCCCCCACCCCAATAGGGGGCGGGTCGGCTGGCCAACCTCCTGCAGCCCCTCCCTCCACCCAGCCCCACCCCAGATCAGCACCCCTACCCCAATAAGGGGTAGGGATGGCTGGCCAACCACCCATGTCTCCTCCCCCAGGCTGCTGGCTCCTGATTGGCAACCACATTTGGGGGTGGGGCTGGCCGGCCCACCACCCACAGCACCTCCTCATGGCCTGCCCTGCTCCCAGTCGGTCCCCCAACCCCAATCGGGGGCAGGGCACTCTGGCCAATCGCCCGCGGCTCCTCCCTCCAGCTGGACCCCACCCATGCACGAATTCGTGCACTGGGCCTCTAGTAAATATAGAACAGTGTATACCTGTGTCAGATATCTCCAGAACTATCCTCCATCTGGATAATTCTCTGGAAGGATTCACAGAACCCAGTAACCTTTATATTCATGGTTGTGGTTTATTGCATCAAAAGTTACAGAGTAAAGGCAGCAATAGGAAAGGTACATGGAGTGAAGTTTGGAAGGAACCAGGCACAAGATCACAAAAGTCCTCTCCTCTCTCAGTTGAGTTCAACAGGAGGTACTTACTTTATCTAGTGATGTCATGTGATAGCACATGCAAAGTGTTGCCAACCAGGAAGTTCCCTAAACCCAGAGTCCAGGGATTTTACTGGGGACAAGATACATAGAGTATGTGTGTGACTGATTTCAGTAACTAGTGGCAGTGGTGGTAATGATGGGGAACAGTACTCAGACTTGCTATAATATGTTATCTAAAATGTTTAGTTTTCAACAGCAATTGTGAGACTTGTAAAGAAACAGGAAAATGTGATCCATTTATAGGAATAAATATAGCAATAGAAACTGCCTTTAAGGAAGCCAAGATGTTAAATTTAGCAGATAAAGACTACACAAAATATAAATGTTAAAATAATTAAGGACAATTTGCTTAAAGAATAATAGGAAAATAATAGAATAGTGACTCACCAAATAGAGAATATTAACACTCATATAAGGATGCACTCATTTATATACATTTCTACACATATCCATAGGGATACAAGTGGCCATTAATTTTGGAATGTATTTAAATTGAAGGCATTGAAATAAGCATTTCATGGCTCAATAAATACCCTAATATCTCTTAAAAAGGAGTGTCCATTATCTATGGGTCTATACAGTAGACGGCACCTAGTAATGATTAGTAGTACTCATAATTATACAAATAGAGCACTATAAATATTTATATATAGGGGGGTCTCACACACTTTGATTAATTATAAAGGCAGTGTTTATTAAAACATATTTCATTTTCAAAATTGAGCTATCAGCCTTTAACGCATACATACATTTTTGGGACACCCTGTATAACCATATATTATGTAGAAATGTATGTATTATCTGTGTGCATATAATTTTGTGTTCATAAATAATATAAAACTTTTTTGGTGTTGGATTTCTCTTTTTTATTTGTTTAAGGTATTACAAATGTTTAAGGTAGTACATATGTCTCCTTTTCCCCCATTGATCTCCCCATAGCCTCCCCTACCCCCCAGTACTTGCCCTCACCCCTGCACTGTCTTGCATCTACTGGTTGTGCTTACATGCATGCATAAAAGTCCTTCAGTTGATCTCTTACCCCACCCCAACCATACCCTACTTTCCCCCTGTAGTTTGACAGTCTGTTTGATGCTTCTTTGCCTCTATCTATTTTTGTTCAACAGTTTATAATGTTCTTTATATTCCACAAATGAGTGAGATCATGTGGTATTTTTCTTTCAATGACAAGCTTATTTCACTTAGCATAATGCTCTCCAGTTCCATCCATGCTATTGCAAATGGTAAGAATTCCTTCTTTTTTACAGCAGCATAGCATTCCATTGTGTAGATGTACCACAGTTTTCCAATCCACTTATCTGCTGATGGACATTTAGGCTGTTTTCAAATCTTAGCTATTGTAAATTGGGCTGCTATGAACATAGGAGTGCATATATCCTTTCTGATTGGTGTTTCTGTTTTCTTGGTATATATTCCTAGAAGTGGTATTACTGGGTCAAAGGGCAGTTCCATTTTTAATTGTTTTAGGGAATGCCATACTGTTTTCCATAGTGGCTGCTCCAGTCTGCATTCCCACCAACAGTGAAGGAGGGTTCCTTTTTCTCCGCATCCTCTCAGCACTTGTCATTTGTTGATTTGTTGATGATAGCCATTCTGACAGGTGTGAGATGGTATCTCATTATTGTTTTGATTTGCATCTCTTGAATGATTAGTGACTTTGAGCATGTTGTAATATGTCTCTTGGCTTTCTGAATGTCCTCTTTCAAAGTGTCTATTTAGGTCCTTTGCCCATTTTTTGATTGGATTGTTTATCTTCCTTTTATTAAGTTGTATGAGTTCCCTGTAAATGTTGGAAATTAAACCCTTATCAGAGATAACATTGGCAAATATGTTCTCCCATGCACTGGGCTTTCTTGTTGTTTTGTTGATGGTTTATTTTGCATAAATAATATACAACTTTAAATAACTGTATCTATGTATGTATTTGTGTATATGCATGCACAGAAACACATATATTACATATATGTGTTTATATATTACACACACACACACACACACACGGACTCCACACTCTACCAGAAAGCACTAAAGATGGGCTTTGGGTCCTTAGGAAATATGCTGTGTTCCTAGCATAGCTCTCTGACAATTTGTTAGAAAGGTTAAATATATAGCCATGAGAATCAGACTGCCTGTGTTCAATTCCCACCTCTGCCATTAGTTAGCTGTGTGACCTGGCATCTGTAAAACACAGTAGTAATATTGTTTTCTTCACAGTGCTCCTGTGAGGAGTAATTGTCTTCTTAATGCATGTAAAGTCCTAGACAGCACAAGGCAAACAGTGCTCAATGAATTTTAGCTATCATTATTGATCTTCTTGTGATTCTGTCCTTTCAGGAAATGAAACAGTTTTTTGTGTTTTTGTTTTTTCAAATCTGGAGCATGTGAAAAATTTAGATTATGCTTCTCACCTAAGAACCGAGCTTCATCATAACTTCTTTTATTGTGATGGTGTCTACAACTGTCGCACCTTTATTTGTGATCTCCTTAGAGTTTTCAAATTGTAACGTATATCTATTAGCATGTTGTGGGTATTAATGGAGTGATGACTGCTTCCCAGGAATGATCAGGTGCATTTATTTTGCCTTTCATGGACTTTTGTGTGTTATGTAAATAAGGTGGGCTTATGGTGATGGCACATACTATTTTGAGAACCTTCTATGTAATCTGCCTGGGCTCTTCCTGTTTTGATTCCACTTATGCATGAGGACAGAAGACGTTGGTCTCTTTTGTTCTCTTTTACGTCCTCAACATCTAAAAGTGTGCCTGGTACACTTATGAACACATTGTAGTATCTCATAATCTAAAACCATTCATTTAATTTCCAGTATCTACCAAAGTCCATTGTTATTATTCCAATCTCAAGCTACACTTATAATTACTTATCAAAATATGCTGGATGCTTCTGTTAAATTGAATAATTTATTATCTGAGCATCCTACTGTCTTTTATGTGTATAGAGGTGCTATTTTATCTACCTATTAAACCTAATGCCATTGCTTCTTTCATATAAACCCACCCATCTCCCAAGATCAGCTCAGACTCTCCCCACCTTCTCTCCTCACCTGTATGCCAGAGCCTCTCTTTCCTAAAGGCCACTGTCATTGATATATCTTTCCCGTGTCATTTAACAATTTTTATATTCTAGCACAGTTATTTGTGTCTGCCACATCTCTCTTCAGAACAGGAACTTTGTCACACTTTTGTGCTTGTAGGTAGATAGCAAGTATTTGGCAGCAGCAAATGTTTAATAAGGACTTACTCAATGCCTGATACTGAGCCCAGTGACAGATTGGCTCCATAGGAAAGTGAGTAACAGCCTCTTTCTTTGTTCTCTAAGAATGTTTGCTAAATGAATGATTAAACAAGTGAATGAGCACCATGCTGCTGCAGAACAGACCCTGGACTTAGTGTTGGATCTACTGGGTTAAAATCCAGGCTGTGTGACTTGGAGATGATAACTTTCCCCTCTAAGAGCCTTGGTATCTTGTTTGAAAGTAGGAATAATAAATACACATTGTCGCATTAATTGACATAACATATTGGGGGGCAGTGAAGGGAGCTTATAGCCAAAGTGTTTAGATTGCAGAAGGTATCTAATAAAAGTGAGTTTGTTTCTTCATTAAGAAGTGCTATTTGAATAACAGGAAAATGACTGGTTTTCAAGGGTGTCATTAGCTCAACTTTATCAATTTTCTTTGAATGAACCAAACAAATTTTTTTCTTTTCATGAGTTTATTGAGATGGAAGAAGCATATTCTTACACTGTCTAGCCACTAGGGATGTTAGGGGGCCAGGCTGTGTTCCTGCTCTTTCCTTCTTCTAGAAGTTCTCCAGTAAATAGTATCTGTTTGCTGTCGTGGTTATAAACAGCTACTCTCCTCTTATTCCACATTAAATACTTACAGGAGTCTAAGTTTTGTTTAATGTACTTTATTTTATCTACAGCATACAGAACTATACTTACTACTATTTGTGGGGACACTTTCACTTTTGCAAAATGCCTTCATATCCATTATTTCATTCAGTACCCATGACAAATCTGTGAGCTTAGTAGGGCAGGGACCAGTGCCATCAAGCCTTTTCCAAATGAGGTCATAGAACCTCAGAGTTTAAGTGGTCTACAGAAGGTCACGTAGCTTAGAAATGGCAATGGAGGTCTAGCAACCTGACTACAGATTTACTGTCATCTCCATCCTCCTTTGCTTATGCTGAAAGCAAGGGGAAACTCCCCTTTTCATCCTAATGATCTCTTCCTTCTTCTTTGCAGAGGCTTCCATCTTGAGCTACGATGGCAGCATGTACATGAAGATCATCATGCCCATGGTCATGCACACCGAGGCTGAGGACGTGTCCTTCCGCTTCATGTCCCAGCGTGCTTATGGGCTGCTGGTGGCCACAACCTCCAGGGACTCTGCTGACACCCTGCGTTTGGAGCTGGATGGGGGACGTGTCAAGCTCATGGTTAACTTAGGTATCGTATGAAGTACCCTCTGCCATTCTGTTTGGGCTTGTCTTCCCTTTCCTTTCTGATTTTCATTGATTTGATTGAATTCTTTGTTTGTTTCTTGAAAGTTAGCTGCTCACTTCTTGTTTAATAGACCAAGGATAAAATCCAACAGCAACAAACACCTTTTCCTTGTTTCTGCATGAGGTTTTGATGTCAATTTCTGGTTTCTGAAAATAGTGGTGGTTTTATTTTTATTTCTTTATTTTTATTTTTTTTTATTTTTACTAGATTATTTGTTTTCTAAGTTTCCTTTCTTGGTTTTATGGAACTGTTTAGCTTTGTGTAAAACACGCTACTTTGGTCCATCTTTTGATCAATCACATTCTCATTAAGTCCAACTCCTTGGTCACCACTCAAAACAGTCAAAGCTGAGGGCAGGGATAGGGCAGGAAATGGAGGCAAAATGGGAGGGTGGGCTTGGAGAGAACTAAGCTGTGTGCATAGGATGATAAATGCATCGTTTCTACCTCCAGAGTGACTATTCAGATGGAGAATTCTGGTGGCCGTGATGACCCTAGTATCACCTTATACTTTCTCCTAGTAGAGAGCTCAAGTCAAGTTCTTTCCATTGTCCTGTTGGGGAAATAATCCCATATGTTTTGAGTCTCTGACATGTAGAAGGAGAATGTTGCTTCTGATATGTATCCCTGTCTTCCTTCCAGACATTCTAATCCAACGTTCAGCAGTAATTTTTATAAAGTGTTACCTTACACTGTTACTCACCAATTACTCTGATCTCCTCAGATAATACATACCCATTTTTTCTTAATATTGAAAAATTGTCATAATATAAAACTTATAGCCTTATTTGGAGATGATCTGTTCTACTGTAATTACTTATAACACATACTTTTCAGATTTCCCTGCTATGGCCTCACTTTCTCTCCTGCTTCTATTTTCTTGACTGACCTTCTATGGAGAATTGGACCTGTGGATTTTTGAAGAAAAAAAATCAAGCCTTTATTGCTGCTGATTCTACTCAGTATAAAGTTCATGCCATGTTGACAGGATTAGTGCTAGAGCTGAGCCCAGACCTTCTGAGCCTGGGTTTGTTTGGGTAGGTAGAATATGTTTGGGTCCAGAGCTCCTTTAAAGATACTTCAGCAGAATGGCTTGTCAGAGGCATGGAGAAGACATGGTAGATGAATGTATCTGATGCAAGGCCACATAAAACCTTAGATGCCTGGTGGAAAGGGGGTTTTCAGTTCATACTAGTCAGGTCAATTGGCCACCCTTGGAAGATGTCTATGCTAACAATCGAAAAACCTCTAGGATACAGACGACTGTTTTGAGCAGTGGCTTGTTTAGTTATGTCTTTTTATTTCTTCCAATGTGCAGCTTTTTCAACACTATGCCTTTCTCCTTGTCCAACCTCATTTGATTTGGTTGTGTGTCTCTTGGTTTTTCTTTTGTTTGTGTCCATGTGTGTTTGGTTATTTTGTTTCCTCTTTTGCTGGATCTTGGTTATGTTCTTGAGTTTCCAATCCTCCCCACCATCAGCCATGGTAAATCAAAAGATGGTATTCAACCCTTCAAAGGCCCAAAGCCTGCGGCCCGCATAGCAAACAGCCTTGAGAACAGAGCGTACTGAGCAGCCTGCAGGGGCTGGCATACCCCTGTCCCTTTCACCCTCCTTTCCCATTCTCCCTACCTTCTACAAACCAGCAGAGTGTATTACCTAAAACTAACAACCATTACAGATTGTTTACTCTGAAAAACAGCAAAAGAAATTAAAAACAACAACAACAATAACAACTAACAAAACCACACAAACTAAAAAAAAAATAAATAAACCAAATATAACCTTCAAATAGTTCATGGAAAAACACAATGGAGAACATTTTAACTCTGCACTTATTTCAAGTAGGAGAGAGCCGTAGATATAAGAATGATTCAGCCCCTTGGGGCTCTGGGGAAATGCACATTGGCCTTTAAGCCAACATTTTTTTTTTCTTTTTAAATGTTGTTTTGTAAATATTAGACGGCCAACTATGATGGGTCTCATGCATTAGAACAAAGAGTGGGAGGTGGGAGTAGATAAAAGGGGATGAGGAAGGAGATGGACACACACACAATTAGTCATAGAGCCCATGTGTATTCCTAGAAGCATTATTTTTCTATTTTAAACTCTCACTAAAATCTGGGAGTTGTGCTTTTTGGACAGACTTTGCTCTTGCCTCCTTTAGGAACAGGGTCAAGTCCAGCTCCTTCTCAGTTTAGACCTAGTACTCAAAAGAGAGTCAGCCCCTCCCTAGAGAGCACTGTGTTTCTCCTATAGCAATGGCGAGTGCTTTCTTCTCTGAAGGGGATGGTTTACCACAGTGACTGGTTTGAATTTATTTAACTTTCTTTCAAACCTAACAAAAAAACTGACCTTACATTTCTTGAATTTGTCTATATACAACTCTTCATATTCATGCTTGGTTTGAGGGTTCTCCTTCAACCCCCTCCCCAAAATATCCCCCTTCATAGATGTTCTCTTTCTCATGAACTCATATTGCCCTTTGCTTGGTTATAGAATACATCTTCAAGCAGAGTTTGCACCCTCAATCATTCCCCAAGAACTGCAAATGATTGCTTCCTTCCCTCACTCCATTTAAACTGTGGCTCTGTTTGAGCACAGATGTAAGTGATATTGCAATTTATTTAAAATTGTCCACACATCTAAGCTACATAAAAGTCTAGTATATCTCTAATGGAATATATTTTCTAATGTCAAGCTGAGTAGACTTTTCTAAGGGCATTATTTTCTGAAGCTAGGCAGTTGTGGTAGTAGTAGCCATGAGAAGTGTCCTACAACACTCAGCACATTTTTAAAAATTGTTAGCTATTGATCAATTATATTTTGATACCTTAAAACTAAACTATATATTAAAACAATTTTATTATTACAATATTTTCAATATTTTAAAAATACCTTGTAATGTTTTAACTTTTTAAGATTTTTTTATTATTATTATTGATTTCAGAAAGAGGAAGGGAGAGGGAGAGATAGAAACATCAATGATGAGAAAGAATCACTGATTGGCTGCCTCCTGCATGCCCCTTACTAGTAATCGAGTCTGAAACCCTGGCATGTGCCCTGACCAGGAATTGAACCGTGACCTCCTGGTTCATGGGTTGAAGCTCAACCATTAATCCATACTGGCTGGGAAAACCTTGTCTTATTTTAATTTCACAATAACCTTGTGAGATAAATCAAGAAAGCATTTTTGTGCTTAGTTTTATAAATGTGAAACAAATAAATATATAACTTTTCAAAGATCACATCAAATGTTGGTAGCAGACCTAGGACTAGAACCTGTGTTTCTACACTGCTAGACTAGCATGGGTTTTCTGTTACCTCAACAGATCAATATTGTGGATCAATGATAGGACAGTCTTAATGATATCTAATGGCTTTTTATGATGGCCACCCTTTAAAAATGCATACAGGAATCTCTTTATTTCCTAGTAGCTGGCTTAAATTGAGCCAAACAGAAAAAAAACAAACACAAACAAACAAACAAAAAAACGCCAGCAACATTCAATATTGATGCAGCCTCTTTCGTGGTCCTTTGGAATCCTCAGCAGAGTGCTGGGAATACTTTTTCAGTGGTGGAGGCTCTTAGGGAATGTGATGCAGTTTGGTTAATTGCATTCAAATTCTCCAGATGTTCTCTCTCTGGAAACTGGACTTGCTGACTACAGTTTTCTATATGCATCACCGAAGACATACAACTCCTAGGAACATTCATCTCTTCCATGCTCAACCAAAACTTTTCAATATAGAAAATGATTATTTCTCCTCATTTACTAAAATAAAATGAAAAACTAAATTAAACAAAATGAGCAACACACACACACACACACACACACACACACGCACACACACACACACACACACCACTCAAACACCATGTCAAGGCTAAGTTAGAGAGAGAACTTTGCTACTAAAGAAAGATCTAAAGGAAATGTCTTCCCAAGAGAATTTCCCTGATTCATTTTTCATTAAAAATAGATCCTTGCTATTAAGGCCACCCTTTCAGAGTCTATGAACAGGGGACTGCGATAGCTTTTTCTACTCAAACCACTTTTTCTTTAGGTAAAGTAATAATTCTTCACTTCTTGACTTAAAATAACTAATTGCCTGCCATCTTGAAAGCTCCAAGTCCTCACATTGGTTTAAAGACACCGTTCAGTTCAGGGAACCATTTGGGTGAACCTATAAGGATGAGCCCAACCCAACTTCCCTTTCTAGACCAGGTAGTCTAAGAATAAAATGCTCAGCTACACAGAAAAAAAAAAGAAAATCACTCCTTGTTTACAATTCTTGGGTTTGTTGCTTTAGGCTCACTCTCTCTCCTCTCTCTTTATCATTCCCTGTTTCCCCTCTCTTCTTAATACATCAAGAAGGGGGCATTTCTGGCTTTGGGTGATGGTTAGAGCAACCAGTAGCTGAAGCCTCACCCTTTCCTCCCTACCTGCCCTCTCCCTTCCCAGTCTTCACCAGGGGCATGGCCTCCTCTGCCTGGTGATCGTACCAGTTGCTCCAGGGCTGTTTGCTCCCACTTTTCTGTTGCGGTTGACGACACATGACAAACCTAACCGCACGAAACCAAACCCAGATTTTTCTCAACAGATGTTCTGACCAACAAATAAGCTTCCAGCCTCCCTCTTAAGAATGATTGGGTGTTAGAAATTGCTCCTGTTTGAATTTCACACAGTTTCACTCTTCCCTGTCCTTTGCCACTGTCTTCTTTTTAACTTGCTCCCTTAAAATGGTTTGAGAAATTCACATGGTGGCATAATCCTCAACAAGTCCTCTATAATTATTGGGTCAACCTTCAGCAGGAGAAGAGTACCATTTCTAACTGTAGTTTTCCCTTTAACTTTCTTCCTTTTTTTGTCATGTTACTTCTACCTTTAAATATATGATTTTAAACAAATTATTATTGGAATTCCACTATCATAAACCAAACTTAGTTTCAGCTGGGCAGCTTGGTAACAATTAACCTGAGATATTTCTGTAACAATCCTGCCCGGTCCTCTGCTAATATCCATTGACTCCACTCAAGACCTCTGATGCTGTGAGTCCATGACTCTGAACATATATTAATAAAAGGATAGATTCTCTGAACTCTGGCATGGAAGACCTTGTATGATTACCAGCAATGAAAAATTAGCCACTCCTTTTCCCCCTGGATTTCCCATTAAAAAAACACAAACAAACATAAAAGCAAAGACTTTTCTCTCTTTAAGATGCAGAATCACAGGGTGAAATAGGTAGGATGTCAAAGGTGTCCAAGGCCTCCTCCCCATGTACCTGTCTCGCCTTCTCCTTGAATGCTGTAGGCACTTGATTCAGTCTGAGCATTCGGGCAGGAAGACAGAGATAGGCTTCATGAGTGGGTTGGTCTGGGAGCCTTTGAAACCAGAACAGTCAATTGTGATAACATCATTCAGCTCATTTTCCCCTACACCCAACCCACTTCTCTAAAATCTGGGATGGGTGTTTGTGCGGTTAGCGGTTTGCAAGTGGCCATTTTATGACAGGAAATGACCAGGTGGTGTTAACCCTTTCCTTAACTCTAAGGATAATGGCAAGTCTGCCTTTGCAAAATTTTGTAGCATTTGGGGCCTGACCTAAGGAGAGGGTGGAGGGAATTTGCTTTTAGAAAAAGAGAAAGGGTTAAATACTGCACTGAGAAACTTCATGGACTGATTTTTTAAAATGATACAAAGTGTCAGATTGGCAATATATCTTTGGAATTCTAATACAAAAATTGTGTTTATGCTACTTTTTAGATAAATTTTTTAAAAAAATAAATTGTAGATGGACATAGCATATAGCCTGCATTTGGTGGGGAAATCTTTGAGTAATTTTCCAAGTTTAACAAAATTATTATTTCAAAGTCCAGGTTTAAAATACTTTATCTTAATAAAAGAATAGGATTGGGGGGAAACACATACTCGATGTCTATTGTGGATATATATGTATACCAGTATATATCTCTATACATATGTGTATATATATATGTGTGTGTGTGTATATATATATGTATCCAACTTTACTAAATAATATACTGTACATATACACCCACCCTTAAACTTGTGCATACTGTATTTATATAAAATGGCCACATTTCTTGCGTGTGTCTGTCCCCGGAAGGGTGGACTGATTGTTTTTGGATGTCTGCAGCTGTTACCTTGAAGGATGCAATTTCATCTTTCATTTATTTTTCCCCATCTAGACTGTATCAGGATAAACTGTAACTCCAGTAAGTTTTCCCTCAAGTTTCATTTTGTTCTTTAAAAAAAGCAAAGAAAAACTGACTTTATTTTGTTTACTGTTTTATGAGCTGTTTTTGATTTGAATTATTTTATTTTTTACTATGGAATGGGGGGAACTGGGGTGATGGCAAGGGCCGTGGGTGTGGTTTCTGAATTGGGTCAGGTCCTGTCTTCTTTCCTTGCATTTGCTCTATATGCAGAAAAGGAGGAAAGGGCACCTGATAATGAAATAACTTGAAAAAGAATTGAAATGGTAATTTGTTGTTCAGGGAGAAAAAACCCTGGGGTGTGTGTGGGGGGGATCATGCAAAAAGCCTTAGAGCAACCAAAATGCACTTCTCCACTACAAAAAGCTTCAGAAAATAAAAGCAAAATTCATGACCCAGAAGGTGGATGCCAACTCTGACATTTCTTTTCTGGCATTTATCACCATAGGGTTTTTGTTTGTTTGTTTGTTTGTTTGTTTGTTTTACTTTAGGTTTTGTGTCTGCTCTATAGGAGGATGGGCAAAACATAGTTCTGGGTGATAATGCAACATTTTAACTGAAGGCTTGAAACACATTCTGGTTCTTCAGAATGAAGAATTGCAGCCTATTATTTTTACTTTATCCCATTCAAACAGTTCAGTTCTTGAACAAGGGTCATGATATAGTGAAGGCTGAACACTGTTCATGCATTTCTGCCTCTGCCTAGAAATGAGCAGTAACTGGAGTCAATGAGGTAGGGGAATCCGAAGAGAAAGAGAAAGATGAGTACGAGGGAAAGGATAGGCCTAGATGATAAAAGGAAGAAATGAATATGCTTTGAGTCCTATAACATATTATATTAATTACAGTAGTTAAATAACTTACTAACTAGTGTAATTAGGGTGATGAGCTGTAACAAACATCCCAAAATTTCAATGGTTCAACAAAAGAACGTTTATTTCTTATTCAGGCAAAGTCCAATGCAAATTGGGGAGGTCTTCTTCTTCAAAGAAGTAATTCTTTTATGAGCTGGGCCCACCACTTTGGAGATCTTTACTTCCAGTTGCATCCATAGGGAAGAGTGATCTTCGATGGTTATGCAGTATGTCATATTGCCTTGCCTAGAAGTGACGTACATCAGTTCTGCACATACTTTATTTGTCAGACATGACTTCTTCCTAAATGCAAAGGAAGCTGGGAAATGTAGTCTTCCTGTTGTCCCAGGAGGAGAAAATTGGATTGGTTGAGAATTTACCACACATAAGTCTCAGCATCATCTCTACATTGTTTGCTTCTTTCTATGCCTGGGTCTTTTTATAAGGAAAAAACTCAGTAAAGGAAATACTCAACTTCTACATTTCATTTACTTGTATATTCCATCAAATTAAATATTCTACAAGTGCTAACTAGTTTAACCTTTTTGGGGAGATGTATTTTCAGGATGACAAAGTAATAAATCCTTATCCACTTGTTTTCTTTTGCAAATGTTCCATATAAATTAACAAAAATGAAGAAATGTAAAAAAGAATCTAGGTACAACCACTTCCTAAAGCAGAATGCTTTATGTTTGTTTTACTGTCACTTTCAGTTAAATTAAGCAATGTCCTTTTTTGCTGTTTTTAAAATGTTTCTAATTAGCCAGACATTCCTCATGGTATTTAGATCATTAAAAGCCTAATTGAAACATTCTTTTTCTCCAAAGACTTTTGGAGAATTTTCTCTTCTTAAAGTAGCTTTATTGAGGTATGATTTTCATACCACAAATTCATCAATTACAAGCCTACAATTCAATGACTTTTATTACATTTATAGAGTTGTCCAACATCACCACGATAGCATTTTTAGAACATTTTTATAGTTCCCCTCAAATCTCCCTTAAGTCAATTTGCAGCTAATCCCTACTTATACCCTTAGCCTTTGACAATTATAGAACTGCTTTTGTATTTATAAATTTGCCTTTTCTAAACACTTCATATAAATGGAATATTATAATATGTAGTCATTTGTGTCTCGTTTCTTAAAAATTATAGCATATCTACAGCAAGCTTTCTCTTTTCCTTTTGCATTAGTTTCCAGTAGGAAATAAGCTGGGAGGGGAGCATGAAGGTAAAATAAACTCATCCAATGTTGAATCTGACATCTTCAGAGACTTATATGCAGAACAGACATGCATATATGAGGGAGTTATTTGATCAGGATATCAGGTCTTGTTTTTGTGCTCTAGCCACACTTTATCTTGCAATTCATTCCACAGATTCCATCAGATCAGCCATGGAAATCATCATTAGACAAGTTCCAGAGTTCTTTCTCCCAGGGAGATAGTGACTCTTCTCTAGAACACAGATACCAGCAGGTTTTCTGGACCTGAATTTTCTATTCAGAGCCACCAAAAGCAGCCCTGGGAGGAACTATGTCAGCAAAGATGTATTCCCAACTTTGATGATAGTGTAGAAAGTGTATAACTGGTGTTAATGCAATATTTAGGTAAAGAGCCGAGATTGGACTTTGAAAATCAATATTGAATTCTCATTATAAGCCTTTAACATTCTCAGGAAGTTACTGTTTCTGAAAGCATCAGGGAACAAATCCATAGCGTCCACTGTTTGAGTGGTTGAATGGAAATGAAATAAAATGAGACACGAGTCCTTTAAACTAATGTAAGACCTTTAATGTTGAGGTATGTACATATAACCAGGGTCATATTGTAGAGTCACAAAGTAAAGGATACATGTTCTTGAAGTCAATTTTAATTGTTGATTTGGTCTGAAAACTTGAATTGACCCCCAAAGTGACATAGTATACAGAAGAATGCAAATAAGCATGAATCTCATTTAACTTGTATTTTAAGAGGCAATGTAAAAATTCAGATATCCTTTTTATTGTGTATTCCTGCCATTATTTGCACTTGAGTGGAAAAGTTTGAAAGAACTATGCAACTAAATTATGAGAGAAAACAGGTACAGGTGATTAGAACTCTTAATTCTCTTCTCATGGACTCATTAGAATTCATAGTTCAACCTGTTACAGAATCTCAGGTTGTTTAGAAGAGGTATGCATACCCTTCCTCATATGTCATGTTTCATTGTGAGAGTTCAAGAAATAAGATCGCTTCGCAGCCTAAATTCAAGTAGGAGGGGATTTTCTCTTACCCTCGGCTTTGTCTCCAGCTGTCCTTTTCATAGAAGTCACGGGTGTTATAGCTCACGTTTTACAGCAGCGCTGCTTTTTCCCTGGAAGGGACGTACTGAATTAAGCTTTAACCAAGTTTGAATATAGGTTCATGAACTTTTCCAGTAGTTTTTTTTTTTTTTTTTTTGAATGCCCGTCCTCCAGAAAGTCAGGTAAAACACTGAATGACATCATCTGTTTTCCCCCTGTTTATCTGCTGCAAAATGCTGTTTGTTCATGTAAATGGCTGTTTTCAAGAGTTTGTGTGCCAGTCTTTTTTAATGGAGAGAAGATCATGGGAAAGAAGGATGACGTTACAGCATGAAGAGTAAGCAACTGGCCATGACAGAGGGCAGCGGCCTTGAGGCTAAGGCCTCCTCTGCTGACTTTGTGGGCTGGCCCTGTCTGTGACTACGGCCCAGCTATGTGCCCACTAAGGCTTTCCAAGCACCAGAAACACTTTTCTAATCAGCTTCTCTGCTTTTCTCCCTTCTTTTCCCCCCATACTTTGTCTTTCTCTATAATATCTATGATATACTTATTATTATTCGTTCCAAACTTCACTACCGCTGCTTACCAAATCCTCCAGGCATATCACACTATACATTCTTCTCTGGCTACTAACACCAAACATATATTAGAAGTGTGCAAATTGAGGTCTTTGGTTGAATCAGGGATGTTGTTGGATTTGATTTCTCTGGTAAGAATATTTAGAAATGTGTAATAGGAAATTTCCAGGTTAGAACTTTTAAATGGCAAGAGAGCAGCAGAGTTGGCAGTCACCATGGTGATTGAACTCCAGGGAGACCTGGGACACTGCTAAAGAAAAAAGGGCTGCTTTCTGGAGAGTTTCTGGAGGATATCACCTGTTCCTTTGGTTCTGAGGTGGGCAGTGCCCTAGGAGGCATGCAATTCTGAAAACAAGTATGAACTTCTTGTTGGTCTCATGGGTGTTTGCTTAAGTGAAAGTCTGTAAAATGGTTTGTTTTCTCTCCCCTTGTCTGACTGTGACCCTGCCCCATGATTTTCTAGCCCCTACTTTATTATTTCCCTTTCAAGCTGTGGGCAGTATGGCTTGAATGAGTACAGTGAACTCATTTTAATTAAATGAGTATAGCATGAATGAATACAATGAACACATATTAATGAATATCAATTTCCCCTTTTTCACAATCTTTCCATACTCTCAATGATTAATTCCTCAGTGTATGGCCATTTTCTCAATATTACAAAAAAACAAAACAAAACAGGGTGTATATATCACATGGAAATTATGAGTTTGTGTTTATGTCCGATTATTTAGGGATGTGTAGAACCTCCTTAATTATTTTGAACTTGAAGCCTTCCTAATTTATCTGTGACAAGGTTCATTTTTTTTTTCCTTCTTAGACATACAGGAGAAAGGAAATAGAGTGTCATACAAAAATAAAATAAAATACTGACCTTAACACTTAACATTCTCAAGTGCCACCATGTAGTCATCTGTGTCTGAAAACAGCTTTGGTAATCTTGTCCACTTCCTGTAGACTCTATTATCTTTGAATCACTATACAGACACATAATAATATGAGCTATATGAAACTAACACCAAAGGATATGATTTTTCACATCATACCTCTCAAGACTACCAGTATGAACTAAATAATCCTTCTCTTGCACCTGCTTACCTAGTGTCTAGTTTTTCCTTAGCTTTTCTGTCTTTAGTTTCTTAGTATGCTCAATTTCTAGTGTTTTGGCAAAGTTAGCATCATAGCGGGGTTCTTGTTGAATTTAGGAATAGCTTGATGAACTGCAGTTTACTTACTACACAAGAATTTTGGTTTCTTCTTTGTCTTTTTCTCCATCTTCCATCTCTATGGTACCAGAATATGTGACTTTCTCTTTAGTTTTGGTTTACCTAGAAATCCCAGAGTTGAATTGTCCTTAAACACAGAAACACCTCGGATCAACCAGGGAAGTTGACTTCTATATTAAAACTCTTCTGGGAAGGAAATTATAGAACCTTCTTTGGTATCCATTCCAAGATTTGAATAACTTTCAGCCATATAACTTCTCTTAGTAGAGTTTTATTGGAGATGGAAAATTGTTAAACAGGATCTTATATATAATGTTACCAACAAACTACCAACATCACACCTAAGACTTTCTATTTTCACACTAAATGATTATGTTCCACTTTAGCTCTTAAAACCTTATTTCAAAAAGGTAGTACATAATTTTACTTCTCTTTGGAAAGCTTTATATTTCTTGTAATGTATAAAATACCTCAAATGTAAGTTTATTGATAATATCAATAATAGCCAGATTTGAGTATAATAAGATGCTTCCTAGTGAACTCTTATGCATGTATGTATGCATGTATAGTTGGTATATAATATTATATTAGTTATATTAGTTTCTTCAAAATAAATATTAATTCAGAATGGCTTTATTTTATTTTTAAGTAGTTAAAAATTATACATGGAACCAAAGGCAAACTTGTCAAAATTCTCCCTCTTATTCCTAATCTCAGTCCCAAAATTCTATTTTTTGGAGGCAACCAAAATTATGATTTTTTAAAAATATTCTTCATAGTTAATTTATGAGTATACAACATATAGTTATTACCATATCCCACTTTTTCTTCCTCTACTTCTTGACACACTGTTAACACATTTTTCTGAATCTTACTTTTTTTTTACTTAAAATGTCTTAAGGGCTATTTCATGAAGAATATAAAGCTCTATTCTTTTCAGTGGCTACATAATATTGCATTTCATGAAGATATCATATTTGATTAAATCAACACACTACTAACATAAAATTACACTTCTCTCAGCTTTTAACTACTACTAAAACTAAGAAAATAAATATTTTCTTCATTAGTCTTTGCATGTATGTACATCATTACCTATTAGATAAATCCTTAAAAGTGAAATTGCTAGGTCAACAGATAAGTGTATCACAAATATTGATAAATATTACCAAATTGCACTCCAAAGAGGCTGTGCAGATTTCAATTTCTACCAGAAATATATGAATGTTTGCTTTTCCTCATCCTAGCCAAATATGTTGTATTACCAAACTTTTTATTTATTTTCTCAAAATAGCTCTTCAAAATGTTGCTTCACAAATTCAAATGAGAGCCAAATGTCACCCATAGATGTTTTTCTTCAACCCCTTCACTTCTCTAAATATAAGTAGGAACTATTGTCATTCAAAACTTCAGTGATCACTTATACCAGAAATCTTTTACTAGAAGTCTACTATAGCAGCATTTTACGTGTAAATCCTTTTTATTAAACATGAGTGTAATAGAAAATTGACAATACATTATAGTATCTTTGTGTGATCATCCTCCTATATCCCTGTTTCTTGAGCCAAGTAGCCTAATACCGCTAATATAGTATGTGTCCTTGGACAATTTACTTCAACTTTCAGTTTCCTCAGTTGTAAATGGGCATGCTTATTGTATTTACCTCTTTGAGTAAGAATGGAACCTAGACCATAACAAATGCTAAATGTGTGGTAGTGATGATGATGGTGACGGTCAACACTGTCATCATATTGCAGCCAAAAAAGAGGACCTTTTGAGAACTGTTCAAGTATGGATGGCTATATAATCCTGAACCATACCTGATAGTTTAATAGATGGCTATGAAATGAGCATCCTCAGTTTCTCTGGCTACCTACTCAGAGCAATGATAAACTCTTTTCAAGGTCATAGGGTTGCATTGGCTTCTGCATCAATAACATTATCAATAAGACTATTGATAAGACAATCTTTGGGTAATGTTTGGATTTTCCCCCCTCTCAGAGCATAATTATAAATAAATACTGATGTTATAACACAGAAGTCATGGCCTGGCCAGTTTGGCTGAGTGGATAGAGTGTTGGCTCTTTGACTGAAGGATCCTGGGTTCGATTCTGGTCAAGGGCATGTATCTCAGTTGCAAGGGCCTATTTCTCTCTTTGTGTCTCTCCCCCTCACTTCCCGTCTCTCTAAAAATCAGTGGAAAAAATATCCTTGGGTCAGAATTAAAACAAAGCAAAACAAACAAAAAAAGAACGGCAGAACTCATAAAAATATTTTGACTTCATGAGTTCCTTTGTGTTTGTGTTAGGAACCCTGATATCATTTTTAATAAAAGTTTACTAGTGTTCTAAAATGAAAATATTATTTTTAAAATGCACAGATATGATTATATAATATCATATCGGTGACTTTAGTATCTTCTGATATCAACTTTGCATACTCTAAACTAAAATAGAATAGAGTCCGAAAAATAAGAGTTTTTGTGGCAAGGGTGTAGACTTTGGGGAGAGAACATTACTGTCTATTCAGCTTCCTTGACAAATTCCTGCATGGTTTTAAAAATCATCAAATTCATGCAGACTATGGTGAAAAAGGAGGATAAAAGAGTAATTCTTTTCTTATGAGATCTTGTATTTTGGTTTCAGTGAGTTTGTTGAAGCATAGCATGATGAGTAAATATGTTAAGAAATTTATATCTGGACCCTTGGGTAATTGAAATTATAGATATGGCATGCAAAGGCTTGTGGCTTAGTCTTTATCAGATCTATATGTGATGCCCAGAGAAGTGGAAAATTAAGTACCATTCAGAAGTTAGAACTACAGTACCATTCATCTCAATTTCAGAGAATGTCCTTTGAGAACAGGTTAGAAGAGAGCCTAACCGGAGAAAATTTTCCTTCAGTCACTTTAGGTAAGGCCACTCTTTCTGTGATTTCAAAAATGGTCTTGGGCTTTAGAATGCAAATGTATCACCTTTTAGTTTGCTTCTCTTATGTACAGTGAACTGATGGCATGGAAAAGTTCACCCAGAAAGGTACTTTAACATTTATAATTAATCTGGATTTTAGAAAGGATAGAGGGATTGGGATTAAGTATCCAGTTAAATTGTAGATGAGAAATAAGATTGAGGTATTAAATTATAAATAAGCAGCTTCCAAAAGACAGTATGTTTCTTCTCATGGGAGGAAGAGCAGAGGAAATAGCAGAGAGGAAGGAGAAAATGAACTGAGGTTAAAGATATAAGACCTCGCAAATACTATAGATATAAGCACAGTTAACAGAATTATTGAATGCCAGGAAAGACTGCTAAATAAAGGAGTAAAATGTGTCTGAACACAGTAAAAATAGGCAAACACTTTGCCAACGGATGCACGATCTATTGTAAAGTACCAGGTAAAGAGGCAATGTATAGATTCCTAGAACTATTTGTCAATCACAGTCAAGCCACTGTACTTACTATTACTACTTATATAGCCTGTCAATATATGCACACACATAGTGGTGTCTTATGTTAGCACAGCCTAAAATTTTTATATTATGTCTGCCACTGCATGATTTTTATGACCTGAAGCTGCCTTGGATATAGTATATGCTCAATAAATAAATAATAAAATCAATGAATTAATGAAATGTACCCATTCCTCTACCTTAATTTATTATTTATGCAAATACTCTTATAATCAACCCAAGAGGCACAAGCCCCTAAAATGTAAATTACAACTTTTTTGTCTTGTTATCATTCTAAAAGGAGGAACATTAACTGAAGAGTGGATTTATTCTCTTATCCCTAATAATATGAAAGAATTACTTTCTCTGTAAAATGAGGGATCTTATGCCAACAAAGATTTTTCATGAAGTCTGTTTGGCCAAGTTTTGGTTAGAATCAGAAAATTTTATGAGGGAAGATGAATGTGTATCAGTAAATATACATGTTATCAGTCTTCCTTATTCTTCATGCACTCATTCCAAAAACATTTACTGAGGGTTAACTGGGATCCAGGTGTTGACATCAGTTTAAGGGATTTTTTAAAATATATTTTTTTGTATTTATTTTAGAGAGAAAGGGAAAGGGAGACAGAGATAGAAACATCAATGATGAGAGAGAATCATTGATTAGCTGCCTCCTGCATGCTCCCTACTGGGGACCAATCCAGGATCAAACCAGGATCTTCTGGTTCATAGATCTATCCTCAACCATTGAGCCACACTGGCTGGGCAGTTTTAGGGATTTATACAATGTATTTCCAAGGGAAATATAGTATAAATCCTCATTGGGTATCCCCTGCCTCATTTTCCCCATTTTCTGTTTCTTTTATAGAAGTTGAATCTCATATGCATGCATCATTTATGAAATCCAGATGAGTCCCATATAGATTTTGTTCAAGAGTGGTTCATTCCAACATTCAATTCAACATAAGGTTTCTTTTTTTCACAATGTATGCATGAGGCTCTGAACACTGATCTGCTTACCCAGGTCTTTTCCCTGATTTCTCTTTTTCTTATTTGACTTGCCCTCATCCCCTGACCCCCTGCCTGGAGCCACAGACTGTGTTCCAGTTCTCTCTGCAACAGCTGTAATTTTGTGTATAAATGGTGTCTCTGTTTTACTTCAATCCATTTTTTTGTCTTAATTACCACAGTAAGATTTACAAGGTGAAGCGTTCAATTAGTATTAGTTATTAGGCAGAGTTTATATTTTGAGAATTAGGAAGGACCACTTTATGCAAGTAACATTATCAACCCAGACACTCCATTTGTTTGCTGACAAGATAAATGCATCAATGGATATACTTTCTTTTCTTTTTTTTTTTAATATATTTTATTGATTTTTTACAGAGAGGAAGGGAGAGAGATAGAGAGTTAGAAACATCGATGAGAGAGAAACATTGATCAGCTGCCTCCTGCACATCTCCTACTGGGGATATGCCCGCAACCCAGGTACATGCCCTTGACCGGAATCAAACCTGGGACCTTTCATTCCGCAGGCCGACGCTCTATCCACTGAGCCAAACCGGTTTTGGCATGGATATACTTTCTTTTCATTATGACATATATATCAAATCTCAGCAGATTTCATCTACCTGTCATAGAAGAGAAGATTTTAATGTGAAATTCTAGATTTCTGGAACAATTACTCACAAAGTGCAAGTTTCCATACTGATTCAGAGCATCTCAAAAAATATAGTTTTTCTCAATCTTAAAATCAATTTTCAGAAGAAAATGTAGAGACCAGAGGATGTTGCTTCTAAAAGAAATGGGGTAATTTAATGATTGTTCTATTAAATGACTAAAATCCTAAAGCTTTCTAAATCAATTTATTAGAAGTCAGGGAAATGAACCTTAAGAGGGATGGATACATTTCCCTTCTAAAAATGACGTTGTTTCAGAATAAGTCTGATTATATAAAATCTGTATACAAAAAATTATTCTGTCACACCCAGGCCTTAGGTCAACCCTTTGTCACAGTGTCCCTGGTGGCTCCAGGAAGGGCCCTGCTTAGGGAATGGGAAGCAAGAGAGGCTTTCAGGAGATGGAAGCAAGAGGTGTGGTGTTTGGTTATAATAATGAATGTCCACCTTCCTGAATGGCTGAAATTATATTGCAGTAAAAATTGTTACAAGGCATATATGTTCCAAAAGACACAAAATATAAGAGAGGTCACATCCCCTGAAGCAAAGTCTTTGAGAGGTTATGAGCTCAGGATCCCCCAATTAGGCCCAGGGAAGCACATTTTAAAACATCAACACATAAAAAAGAGGGAAACCAAGGCTTGTGGAAGCCAAGTGCATTGCATAATGATGAGTGGCAGGCATGAGTCTTCATGAATTTCATTTTATGATTCTCAATCAAATAAGCACTCCTTGTCACCTAAATCCAGCCATCTTCAAATGATGACACAAGACTTTTTTTTTTTCTTCTTCAGAATTAATTTAAAAGGTACCAAATAAAAAAGGATATGATGACCTAAATCCATGGGTGTGGGGTCAGCAGCAATATAAACAGAAAGAAACTTAGTTCTGAAATCTGAGAGATGACAGAGAAATGGCATTGGTGTTCTCTCGAAGTGTGGGCAGTGTAAAATCTCAAGAAATAAACTGAGGATGCCCCTCTGCTTGAGAGGTAATAAAAAGTGAGAAAATTAGAAACACTAAAAGTGGAGAGAGGAAGGCCAGTTTCCTTCCTCTGAGTGATTTTTCTGTGACAGCGTATCAGGAAGCCCTTTCCTTCCTTCCCTCCCCAGAACCTGCAGGGAAGGAGCCACCCCCTGACCCAGATGAGGGTGCCCACAGGAGAGGGATGGTGTGAGCAACAGAGACAGCAGGCATGAAAGGAGCAGAAGCAGCAGATGGTGATGACAAATGTGTGTGAGATAGGCAAAGGCGAGAGAAAGGGCACAGATAACTACTAGTACTGGAGTGGCCTAAGCAAAATGTGTTTAATTACTGTAGAAAAATTCTGTATCTTCCAATCTTACGGAAAAAAGAGATCACAAAGGAAGACAGATAAAGACAATATGATGAAGCCATTGAACTAGGATGGTTAGATAAGGATTATCATCATTTCATGAGAACAAATTAATAGTTGAAACTCATATGCCCTGGCCACTGTGGCTCAGTCCCAGCACTGTCGCATGCACCAATAAGTTGCCAGTTCAATTCTTGGTTAGGGCACATTTCCATGTTGAGGTTCAGTCCACGTCAGTAGGCAACTGGTTGATGTTTATCTTCTCTCTCTCTCTCTCTCTCTCTCTCTCTCTCTCTCTCTCTCTCTCTCTCTCTCTCTCTCTCTCTCTCTCCATTCCTCTCAGTCTCTAAAAAGCAACAACACATAAAAACAAAGAAATTAAACTCACATTGTGTTCCTGTCAATAGCTGGAATATTACACTGTTTGTTCACTTACTGTCATTTACAACCAAACTCCCTTTTGATAAAGGAACTAATTAAAAAATACCTTACTTATTGTCAGAAATGCTAACCATTGTATGACCCTGATGACTAGGAAAGTGCCCGAGTACCTATTCATGACTGATTATCCACACCCCTACATACCCATAGAAAACAGAGGGTGAGAATATCATTTAACATTTCAAAAGCATAAACATTGAATGCTAAGTAAAGACACTACCCCATTCTTTCCCCTCCCCAAATTTTTCCTGGACCCTTTTTCTGCTTCATCACAGCAAAAATGGATGCTGCCAAGTAAGTTCATACACAGGGCATTCATAATTTGAAAACCTTTGCTATTACTTAAGTACATCAACTTCTCATATGGTTTCTAATGATAGCAAAAATAATAGCGAAGACTGATTGTTTTCTGTTTGCCAGGCCCTTGGGGTGAGCAGTTTGCACAATTTGTTTAACCATCACCACAATTTATACAATAGGTAGGTGTTATTATCCTCATTTTAGAAATGAGACTTAATGATGCTAAGTACTTTGCCCAGCCTCAGGTTCAGTGTTTTTGTCCCAAAGCCCCTGCTCCACACCACAGCACATATTTCCTCTTCTGCTCAAATGCTGAAGTGTTGATGTTCTGGGGAACCCAGTTCACTACTCCCAGACAAGTGCTAATGGTCCCCACCAACAGGGCTACTCTACTTCTGATCACTAATCAATCCTATTTCTTTAGATTGGATAACTTTAACCTTTCTAGAGCGAGGCTTCCTCAGCTCAGCTCTGTAGGAATATTAGTGTCCCATTCTTGTTAATCACTAATCCCTAAGGCACTATTTAGTTCTGTGACTGAAAGGTACTTGGCATTGAGAGATGCATGGAGAGAGGATGAGTTAGGAATTGCCATACTGGCATAGAGACCAATGCTAAAAAGAGGGTGGTAGTAGAATAACATAGCTGATCATCATTGAGTCATCCTCCATGTGCCCAAGTGCCTTGCTGGCCTTTCCCTGGGGATGTTGGTATTCTCAGTCTTTTGTCTCTTCCCATTATACTCTAGTGCTATAGTTGTAGCAAACAGTTGCGGTTACCCCAACTCCCCAGGCCCTCTCATACCTCTGCTCCTGAGCCCATGCTTCATGTTAAGCACTGTGCACCCTTCCTTCCTGTATCTGCCTAGCCAACTGCTACTCATCTTTCATGACAGCTCAGGTATCAGCACTTATGTGAATCCTTCTCTTCTACCCCAGGCAGGTCTAGGTTTGTCCATCTCTAAGTTCTCATAGTTGAATGTGCATCTTTCAGAACGCTCATCCCATTTGTGTGGTTCTATTTGCTCACATATGTATCACCTGAACCAGTCTCTGGACTGAACCCTTATATGTCCAGTCATCATTGTATCTTCCCACATTAATGCACATTGATTGAGTTAATTAATAATTATAGGTTTTATTTTTAAAAACTATTTTTATTTTTATAAAATAATTTTTTTATAATTTTTATTGATTTTTAGAGAGAGAGGAAGGGAGAGGGATAGAGAGATAGAAACATTGATGAGATTTGCTGCTTCCTGTGTGCCCCCTACTCAGGATTGAGCCTGCAACCTGGGCATGTACCCTGACCAGGAATCAAACCTGTGACCTCTTGGTTTATGGGTAGACGCTCAACCCCTGAGCCACACCAGCTGGGCAATAATTATTAAATTTAATAACTGGAAAACTTTGTTCCACCGGAGAAATTTGCATGAATGAATACAAATTTATTAGTGAGAGGAAACTTATTCCATATTTACAAAGGGGAGATGTCAGAAGATTAGATGAAAATGCATAGATTTCCACAATAAGGACATTTGTCTGACTCCTAAAAAGAAATATGTTTTTAGAAGCCCTTACTAAATAGTACTGCATTAGAAGGCTAATATTTAAGATGAGGAAATGGGATTTGAAAGCAGTCTGATCCTTCTTTAACTTGAATGTAGTGGTTCTGAGAGACACTTAAGGCGCAGATTACTTTTGTGTGGTGATGTTCTGTATGTGAGTTTTATGCAGGTTTTATGCCTCACTCTCTGCCCCTAGATAGACATTTATGCCCACTCCTGTATTATTTTTATTTGGCCTCTGAAACTTCACATGGTCCTAAAGAGTATGAGGAAGATGACTCAGAGCAGAAACACAAAACCAAACCAGCAACATAAGTTTCAGCACTGCAGGTGGAAGGGACAGAAGTCTTAGGTTCAGTTAGACCTGCTCTGCTACTCATCAGCTCGCAGTCCTCCGGCAATTTCTCATAGCCTTCATTATTAGTAGTAATAGCTATGACAGCATTGGATGAAGAAGAAAATATCTGAATTGAAGCCTAGCTCACAACTATGTGATTTACATTCTGGCACTTTTAAACAGGCACCAAAACCCATAGTCACTCTTAGGGCCCATGTGTCACATAGCCTGAATTGCTCATTGATCATTTGAACTTGTAACAGTAGAAACATCAGTTTCTTCCGGCTTCCTGGGTACTCATCTAACCTTTCCAATTTGTCAAATGGAATTGCTTCTTCTGTAAATTTCTTCACAGGAGACAGGACAGGAGTCAGTGTTTGAAGAAGCTGAGTGTACCCAAGATAACTTCTTGGGTTTTAACGGAGGAGTTTTGTGGCAGCTCATTTAGAATTGTGTGTGAAATTAATGTAGAACTATTTGACTCATTCCAAGTAAGGCCACATTATTAAGAGTGAGGATCTTCATCTACCAAATCACTGGGGCCCAGGGTTCAGTTTAAATCCAGGAGGGTGAAACTGTTCCCTGTACAGTTGAGTGGTATAAGTGACAGGACTTATGGGTTTGCCCATGATGAAATATATACAGAAGAAACAACAACAAAAACAAAACACAAATGGGCCAACAGTTAATGAGCATTTATTTTTGTGCACAGTAATATTTTCATATATATATATATATATATATATATATATATATATATATATATATATATATATATATATATCTCCCCAAAACAATGATATGCAATAGGCAGGACTATTTACATGATTTGTGGGCCTGAGTAAACAGTGAAAATGCAAGCCCTTTGTTCAGAAAGCAGGAAAAAATCTTTTTTCCTCTATTTTACTGTCTTTCTCTTTCACATCGAACCATCATGCTGTTCTTTTATGTTGTTCTTTTTGCTATGTGCTCCCTCAAGCGTGAAGATACTCATGGGGTGAGTGCAGACCTGCCCTGGCACCCATGACTGCATAGCAGCAGCTGCTGAACTGATGGAGGGAAAAGGAGTAGAGGCAAGATCACTTATGAGCCAAGGTTCCCATTGAACTTCACTTATAAAACACAGATTCAAAGATAATATTCTTGTGAATTTTAAGACAAAGACTGCAAAGCATTGAATCCCAAACACGCAGGGCTCTGTGTGACTGTGGTGATCGTATGCCTATGAAGTTGGCCCTGGAAGTAGGAAATATCTGAATTTTACAGATGAGGACACTTTAACTACTAGAAAGAAGGTTTTTTTATTTTGTTTTGTTTTGTGGCATCTTTGTCCACCATATATTTACTAAAACATACTATGGCTTTTACATGGAACTTGGCTGACAGTTCTTAATTTCGGTAGACTTTTAATGCTGCATTTTATAAATGTGTTACTGCTTATGGAAGTCATTCTTTGGGGCCAAAAATAAATTATGAATCCTCTGAACTATCCTTTCTGTAAAGGTTTGCCCAATGGCATACAATAATCCATCACATTGTCTTGGCCAGTGGAAACATGCTTTACTTTTGGAAGTCAATATTTACGGGACTAAAGTCGATGCGTGGTATAATTTTGCTAGTGAAATCAGTTAGCCCTGAGTGGAAGTGATCAATAGTTACATGTACCTATGCCATGGATATCTTCACTTCCCTTTCCCAGGGATAATCTTCTCTGGGTGCCCCATTGTAAATGGAAGGTCAAAGTTCCAGTCTGATTTACTGAACCTCAGCCTTCAATCGATTACCATCGATTTATCTAGTGGCTCATCAGCAACTAGAAAACAGAATTTGGATATTATTGCACTAATGTACCATTGATGAAGAAATCCCTTAAACTAATTAAGAGGGGAAATAAAAGAACATTCCAGGAATAATTTACCATTCAACATCTTTAGAACAACACTGCCCAGCTTCTTGGTTTCTGATTCGTTATTCTCTATTCACCCTTACTCATCTAAAGTGAATCAAACGAATACCCTTCAAAGTCAATGGATGATGGGAAAACAGTTGGGTCCCATTAGAATATTTAAATTCCATAGGATCTTTGAACAGAACAAGAGCAAATTGGTTTCAAGCTAATAAGTGAAAATTAAACACTTGCAGTGGCTATAATGACTGTCATTCCTAAGGGCTGCCAGGCCAATCCACTTTTCAATGTCTTGCTGGAAAGAATAATTTATATAGGCTTCCATTGAGCAGCCATTACTGGTTTGTCTTGTCCCTGCCTTTGTTGTGATTTGCAGCACTGCAGCGGGAGCTGACATGCTGAGCTATTTGGCTGTCTCAGCCTCATGGCCAGCTCTTACTCAAAATAATGTCAGGGGAAATTGACAACATCCCTTCAGGGATCTTAGCTAGATTTCACGTAGTATTTGTATTTATGGAAGAGCATTTCCTTGTAGTGTAAGTATACTTTGTTCTTGGTAACAACATATTTACTTGTGTCTGATTTTATTATCACCACAGTCGAAGGCACATATTTTTCTCCTCTAGAGTGCTTACATTCAGCTTGTTTTGTACAAAGAACTAGTTCACTTGGACCCTCATTCAGATTGACGGCTTATGTCACACTTACCTGCAGGCAAGTGTGTATTGATGAGGATTTTATCACCTTTTTATGTGATTACATGTTGGTTTAGTTTTCCCTTTTAAATCAACATTTAATTTATAGTTTAATTATAATTGATCCAAGTGCTACCAGTGAGTAATTCTATTGATGACAAGTTATATGCTTGGAGTCAGTTTATCTTTCAAACAAACTCTCTTTTAGAGAGAATGTTGCTTTGACTGAAAACAATGAAGCCCTTACTTAAATATTTATCTCATAAATGAAAGTCATAGACATTGAGTAAACGCCATCATTGAGTATTTCCATTAAGACTTGGAGACTTGGTGGCTTCTATAAAGGTCCAGATAGTAAATATTTTAGACTTGTGAGCCATATAATTTCTGTCACAACAACTAAATTCTCTGTCACAGTTCAATGCTGCTATTGTATTAATACAAAGCAGCCATAGTCAATATGTAAACTTTTGGGGAAGGCTGAGTTCCAACACAACTTCATTTACTAAAACAAGAAGCAGGCCAGAGTTGGCCCAGAGAGCCATAGTTTCCCGATTCCTGGGCTAGGACCAGAAGAGAGGTGTACTTGTAGAAATTATGTTTTGGAAGTAGACTACACTACCTAAGATTCCAAATTATAAGACCAATGGAAGTTTGAAAAACTATTCATCATTACACTTCATTGATCATCATTACACTTCTGACACATTTTCTACTATTTAGACATTTCTTAGAAGGAACTCTATCGCATCACTGATTCTATACAATCTGACCCAGAACTATTACAAGTTTTCCCAAGAGATTGATGAATGTGCTTCCCCAAACAGGTCTTCCCCCCTCCCCGTGGTCTATCCCTAGAGAGACAGGAGGCTCTACCTTCCCTCCACTTCTGCCATTTGATGTAGATTCTTCTGGTGTTATTCTTTTTTTAATTTTTTTTTAGATTTTTTCCTTTATTGATTAAGTTATTACAGATGTGTCCTTATCCTAAGGCAATGCTGAATGAATTCAAGACTGTCCCTATCCTTATGAGGCTGGCATCCCATAAGAGATGTTTGTGAACATATAAATGCATATGTGTATCAGATAATGCCTAATGCAACAAGTAAAAGTAAACAGAGTAAAATAAATGCTTAGAGGTTGGAAGAGGTACAACTTTATTTTTTTTAATATATTTATATTTATTTCAGAGAGAAAAGGAGAGGGAGAGAGAGATAGAAACATCAGTGATGAGAGAGAATCATTGATTGGCTGCCTCCTGCATGCCCCCTACTGGGGATCAAGTCCATAGCCTGGGCATGTGCCCTTGACCGAAATCAAACCCGGGACCCTTCAGTTCGCAGGCTGATGTGCCCACTGAGCCAAACCAGCTAGGTCAGAAGTACAACTTTAGATAGAACTGTCCTGGAAGGCTTTATGAGAAAATGACATTTGAACTTTGGACATATGAAACTTGAATGATGAGAAGGATCCCATCTTTGGAAGGTTTAAGGAAAGAACATTCTGTGCAGAGGCCAATGACTTGTGCGAGGAGTATACATGGTGTGTTTGAAGAACAGAAAAGACTAGTGTGGTTGAACCATGGCAGGTAGAGCAGAGGGAAGGGGACTCTTTTTTATCATGAACTGTCCCCATGCGACTGACCTTCTACCAGTTATGTGTGAGTTAAGGAATGTGCCTTGTAATTCACAATCATCCTTTATTTTATTCTTTTTTATTCTCTTGGAGAGACAAATTCATAGGCATATAGACAACTGTTTAATGTAAAAATATAATTTCCACAGATTCTAATCCATTGTTATTAAAGTGAAAGCAAGCCAGTGTTTCTAATGAGGGATAGCTAAACAACTATTTGAACCATGTTTAAAGAAATTATGAGAGTAGTATATTAGAGGTAAGACTATTAGGGTTCAAAAGTTATGTATCAGTTCCATAGGTCTGATCATTTGAGAAACATAGAGGATTTCACAATAGTCCATGATCGTGGATGGCTAAATTGGCTAAAACAGCTTAACTGTTAATAGTTTCAATATAAGTGTCTAGATGCTTCAAACTCACCAGTTCATCAGATACTGCATGTACATGGGGGGGGGGGGGAAATTAACCCTATCCTAAAAAAAATCAACTCAATTTCTTTTACAGAAAATATTACATCTGGTCCTGTATTATATGGTAATTTTATGAAGCTTTGGACATAAAACTATTTTAAATCCATTGTTGTTTGGGATTGCAAAAACACTTATCCATGGAGAATTGCTTGTATCTAAATAAAACGCCTTGACTTAATTTGACTCAAAATGAAGTCCTTTGCCTCAATTAAGTAGAATTGAAGGAAATTGCTCTAACAGAATTAAGGCCAGTTCAGGGAAGTTAATTAGAATGTCTTGCTTTGAAGGACAGGTTAGTTTTCTAGGCAATGTGTTTGAGAACAATGCTTCAGATGAATGCTAAGGAATTCTGGTTCTGTTAAGAATTATTGTGCCCTAGCCAGTTTGGCTCAGTGAATAGAGTGTCGGTCTGTGGACCAGAGAGTCCTGGGTTTGACTCCAGTCAAGGTCACGTACCTTGGTTGCAGGCTCCTCCCCAACCTGGGCCCTTTTCAGGGCTCATGCAGGAGGCAAACAATAGATGTGCTTCTCTCACAATGTTTCTCCCTATCTTTCCCTCTCTCTTCCACTCTCCCTAAAAGTCAATGGAAAAATAATCTAGGGTGAGGATTAATATATATATATATATATATATATATATATATATATATATATATATATATATAGAGAGAGAGAGAGAGAGAGAGAGAGAGAGAGACTAAAATACTATAAGTAGTAACTTGCTACAACTCCAGGTAGCCAGAAGGAAAAGTCAGCCTGAATTAATGAAAGAACATATTATGGATTTATTTAAAAAATAAAATTGCTTTCAAATATATGCAGTAACTAGACCAAGATATGCCTGTGTGTATTTTATAAAATATATAAGCCTGACTTGCTCCTACCGTTTTAGTTGATTAAAATAAAATATTTCTTGCAAGTTACTTGTCACATGCTTAAAACAATTTTATTTTTATTATCAAGGAAAGTGGTTTGATATCTTGATATGATTCATATAACCACTCTTTATGGATACCATAAAAGTATATATTCTGTGTTTGGATCTGAATTAATACATTTTATTGAAGGTAGAAGCCTAAATGTGGCATCTATGCTAACGTAATATAGGGTTTCCAAAAGCTAGTTGTTAAGAAGAATGAAGGTAAGAAATTATATTTTTGTAACACAGGGTGTTTTTTCTACCTTATCTTAGAACAAGGTATTATAGTGATTTAAAAAAATATCAATTTAAATCAGTATTAATATATCCACTTTTTCTTGGTGTTTCATCTATGTATCTAGCATAAAACCACATGCCGGGAATCATTAAAGGAAATTATTTAACAATAAAATAGTATTTGGTTCGCTCCATTTATATTTTTCCTCTTTCTAAGAGGATGTAATGTATTCATTTAAGCATCGTGAATCTCTTCCCTAGAAGTAGGCAACTGTTATAAAGGGAACATTTTTGAAATATTAATCTTAATCACACCTAGAGCCACATCCATCAGAGTTTCCATTTTATCTGGCACATTCAACTTCATTATCTGACAACAGTGAAATGATGTTGCTTTAGACATCTATGGAAGTTTTATTGAAAATCGTCAAATGCTTAGCAAATATTTAAAACATTTCACATATTCTTACAACCATAACCATACATTGAAGAGTATTTCCTAGTTTGGGAACTTTAATGCAATGAAAAAGTGAGAAATATATCTTGGTCTGACATGGGAATAGACTAGACTTATAATTGACTAACTGGCTTGATATGTCTTATAGAACAGGATAATAGATATATTATTTTTCCACTAAACTATTTGCCAGGCCAAGACCATGTGACTTACTCTTGTGGCTATAGCTGGTGATAAAGCTTGACTTTCCAGACTGTAGCATGCAGGTACCCGAAAGTTGATGAAGCAAGCCACAATCCTCACTGCAAATGGATAGAGCAATAATACTTTCACTCACTTGCAATTTTAGTAGTTTTCATGAGTGAATGTCAGTGTTTCTTTTTTTCCTGACAGGAAAAGGAATGTCAGTGTCATCACAATTCACTTTTTCTAATGTGTTAGTAATAGTGTGTAGAAAATAATGTAATTATCATTACATTTTGCATTTGATTGTCTTATAAATAGTGAAAACCTCGTTGAAGTAGGTAAAATTGTTCTATCTCAATATTTGCCTTTTTTTTTTTGCAAGATGGCTTTCTACTTATTTTGGCCTTGAAATGAGAAATTCTTTAAAAATATATGTTTTAGAAAATTGTTTCTAACTTAAAGGAGACAGCATTGTAATCTGGGTCAAAATTATTATTAAGTTTTCTGGATGCTTATAATGATATCTGTCAAATTGTTCATAATGGCTACTTTAAGAAAGTCCACACAAGACACTGACACAATCAGCGGCTCTGTTTAGTTATTCTTGCTATGAATTAGTGATCCTTCCAGAGTCCAGGTGTTACTATGTAGCTGGATGTTTTACTTTGCAAGGAGGCAGCCATTCATGAAAAACAGCTATAATTATACAGCATTCAGGTATTCCATAATTAAACTACCAGCGGATTATATGTTGGCTCATGGAATGACGCTTTGTAACTGGGCTAGCTAGAAACAAGGCTGTTGCTTAGTCTTTGTTTCCTCTTGCTATTTGCTCTGGACAAGTCCTCTCTGTGCCTTGATGTACAATAGTGGGTCATACCAGCTTGCTTCTTAGTTGGAAAAAAAGGAGAATGGGAAGATGAAGGCATGAAAACACCCAGATCGAAGGCAGGCGCTACTGTAAGCAAAAGACATCTCCTTGGACATCTTCCTCCAATTTTTGAAAACTAATGGATCTCAGTTGTCCTTTAAATAATATATGAAATATTGGGATCAGAGAAAACTTAGTATTCCTATCAGTATCACTGGCTGCTTTTCTAGATTAGTTTAATAAAAAAAGTATCAAAGCAAATTGGTCAGAAGAGGGAATCTTGGGTCAGAAAAACTTAGAGACACATACTTAGAGAGAACATTTAAAAAGATTTTAATATCTTGACCTGTCAGGGTAGAGGAAAGCTATTTTAGATGGCTGGAATTGTAGGATGTGACATTCTACATCTGAAAAAAAAAATCAAACTTTTAAAGACTTAACTGTGTCCCTGGCACTTGGTCAACAATTTATGTTCGTTTTCTCATCGAATCCTCTCAACAATCCTGCCAAAGAGGTATTATACCTTTTTGAGGTGAGGAATCAAATGTATCAATAACATTTATCCAGTAATTCTGATAATGAACCTCTGAACAAGACAGCTTATATTTAATTTTTTTTTTTTAAATCCTCAGCTGAGGATATCTTTCCATTGATTTTTAGAGAGAGTGGAAGCGAGAGGGAAAGGCAGAGAGAAAATATATATGTGAGTGAAACACATCAGTTGATTGCCTCCTGCATGCTCCCCAGCCAGGGCCCAAACTGGGGAGAAGCCTGCAACCAGATTAAAGTACCTTTCATGAGAATTGAATCCGGGCCCCTTAAGTCTGCAGGCCGATGCTCTATCCACTGAGCCAAACCGGCTAGGGCAAGGCAGATTATATTTTAGAGATAGGAGACAGGCATTTATCAAGTCAAAAAATAAGCAGCATAATTTGTCTTGGACTATGATATGAAGAAGGCACCAGCATTCTGTGAGTGAGGTTAGGAAGGTGTTCAGGAAGGCCTCTCCAGGAGGGGCCATTGAGCTGAGACCTGAATGAAGAATGGAAGCCACCTTGTGGAGACGCAGGGAGAAGCCATTCAGGCAGAGGGTTGGCCAATATGAAGGTGGGGACATAGTAAGTGTGTGTCTGCAGAATAGAAAGAAATTGTGTGTGGCTGGAGAATGAAGGGGTGTGTGTGGGGTATGGTAAGAAAAGAGTCACATGCAAAGCAGGGTCTAGAACAGGGGTCCTCCAACTATGGCCCGTGGGCCACATGCAAATACCAATATTGTATTTGTTCCCGTTTTGTTTTTTTACTTCAAAATAAGATATGTGCAGTGTGCATAGCAATTTGTTCATAGTTTTTTTTTTTTTTAAACTATAGTCCAGCCCTCCAACAGTCTGAGGGACAGTGAACTGAACCCCTGTTTAAAAAGTTTGAGGACCCCTGGTCTTGAAGGTCAAGGCAAGGAGTTTGCATCTAATGTTAAAAGCAACAGAAAGCTTTGGGGATGTTTTAAGTAGATGAGTGATATGATTCAATTTACATACTCCTAAGTGCCCTCAAGAGGTTTAGTAGTTTGTTCAAGGTAAGACAAAGAGGAAAGAGATGGGGATGTAAATTGCTCACTCAGTACTCAAACCTAGGTCCCTCTGCCTTCAAACCCCTTCCCTGAATGGTGTACTGTTTTACTTGAGCATTAGTAGTAAGAGGTTGGAATGAAAGACTGGGCCATGGTAAGAGAGGAAAACCAGACTGTAAAATGTTAAAGCCACAGGTTCCATTATTTTAGGAAAATTAAACAGGTCAGTTAGTGCCATCTCCTGGGATCTATGGCAGCTGGCCTTTGAGTGGCAGGCCTGTGTGTCCCTTGCAGTGTTGACCCTCAGTTCTACCCCTGTGGCCAGGCCATGGTGAGGAGGATTCCGTCTACACATTCCACTGAGCAAAGCTTCCTTTCTGAGTTCTTTCCCTCAAAGAGGGACGGTTGGTTTGGATCTGCTGAAACTGTTTCTGAATTTTCTCTTTCTTCTTGCTCATAACCTGTCTAGGCACTATTGAACTCAAGAGCACATACTAAGTATAAAATGCATCAAGCTTTGGAAGGTTGAGGAGCAAGTTGTACATTAAATACTTCACCACGCTCTGTTAAATCAACAACCACATACAACATGTAGTGGAGGGGGAAAGAGAGAGCAAGAATGCTCCTTAAGATGGTTTTGTGTGTTGCAGCCTCCAACCCCCTCTTTTTCCTTCCCTCCTCCCACCCCACCCCCAGCCCATCTGTGAAGCCTGAATTCATATGCAGGCTCTCTGACTGCAGATGCCCCAGTCTTAGTCACTTCTCTGTATTGTGCATCACTCCTAAATCTATCTACTTCTGTCAGTTGTTTACCAGTTCCCTTCAGCTGTCTGCCTTTATCATATTATTGATCAGTCAATCCTGGGCGTCTCAGGTTGGGAGAAGAGAGAGGGCAGGAAAAGGAACACAGGAGTAGAGAATAGCTGTGGACTATCAGTTAAGACGGTTCCAAAAATAGCTCAGCTAGGCTGATAGCTCTGCTCACCATGGCCAGGATGGGATTTACGCACTCCACTAAGATTCTCTGCTGAAACATATTCCACCAGCTGCTCCTGCCATTGGCAGTAGCTGGTTGTGGCTGCAGTGGGTGGGCTGCATCTTTCGAGAAGAAATTGGAAGCAATGGGTTTGGGGCAGGACAGGCTCCCACACAGGGAGATGAGATTTGTCAGAGCCTAGTAGAACTCCCCAGGTTTGGGGCACCTGTGTTTTTCTTCTTTTTTTCTCCCATATTTTTTAAATTGATTTCAGAGGGATGGAGAGGAAGAGAAACCTTAATGATGAGAATCATTGATCGGCTGCCTCCTGCACACCCCTAGCAGGGATTGAGCCCACAACCCTGGCATGTGCCCCAACCAGGAATCAAACAACGACCTCCTGGCTCATTGGTCCATGCTCAACCACTGAGTCACATTGGCCAGGCAGCATCTGTGTCCTTTTAAACTATGATCTGGGCACTTTACATTTAGCTCACCCTGTCCCCTAATGAGTGATGAGAAATGGTTATATTTCCCTCTTACTGTATGAATGTCTGTTACTTTGTTATTGTTGCTATAGTTTATTGTATACGCAGATTTTTTCTCTGTTGCACCTTCTGTTGGGGGACTCAGCTATACAACGCTGTCATATTTATAATACTTTGGTCTTATCTGGGACCTTCATTTATCAAAGCACCTATGCAAAGTTGCTATAGTATAAATAGTGCAGCTTCTATACAGGGCTCTGCCCCTCAATATGCTAAGCCTGTGTCATGTAGAAAATGCTGTTTCTTACCTTGAGAATGAAATGGATTTGCACAGACTCTCAGAATTTTTTAACCAAATTCCCTCCAGTCACTATGTCTCTAATTAAAGGGTGTTTTGCACCCCGATTCTCCCTGTGGGGAGCCCCTATAATTTGCCACATTTGTGGTCTTGTTTTGATGCACAGTGTACACAGAATCAATTTTTAAAGATATCTTCCAAAATTTGTTTACTTATTTAAAAGCCCCTAAGAGTTTAAATTGTAGGCATTTTAAAAAGTTAAGATATCTAAATTTTTCATACCCAAGAATCTTGAGAAATGGGTAAGATACAAAATAAAAGGAAAAGAGAAGAGAGAATGTTATTTATTCTATTATCTGTTGTGATGCAGGGTGGGAGCAGGGGGCAGAAAAACAACTTTCCCCTTATAAATTCCAGCTGCTGCTGCTGCCCTGAATATAAATATAGTTATTCAAAAAGACTTTCACCTTCTTCTTGGTAGCTTATACAATGAGATAGAAGATAGGAAGGGCAATTTTATCACCTAAGTGAGGTGCTGGCTGGAATGCAGCTTTCTCCCCTCCGTGCTCAGAACATCTGATTCACTAGGTCAAGTCCGAACAGAGAGTCTGCATTTTAATAAGTTCTCATGCTCAGTAATTCTGATGTAGGTTGTCTGGAGATCACAAGTGGAGAAACCCTAGTCTAAATTTTAGCAGATTTTTTTTTTAAAAGCGGGTGCTATAATTTGGAGCCCTTGAGCAGAGAAGAAATTAGGGAAAATAGGTGGCATCATCCGTGACCTCCATGATAATTTACTTGTCTCCAGTATTAGTTTATTTCAAGACATGTATTGCTGCTTTTCTCTAATTTGTCCACTGTTACTGCTGTTTATGTAAACTCCATGCTGAGGTGTGGGTGGAATAGTTACACATTCCAGAAAAGCAGGGAGACAATAAGCTATGATGGGGGAATGTTTGGGCTGAAGTCCTACTGTGTGTCAGGGGCAGCCATTTCCTTAAATCAGATATGACCCCCATTTCCTTCCTTTATGCAGAAGAGAGCTGTATTGAATCTTAGAGTGCCCTAAGGTAGTCAGCTGCGCCCTCCCCAAGGTCAGTCAGTGTTCAAGTTCACTTAACCTACATTGCCACCTACTGTCTACCCTCATTCCCAACAAAGACGCTCACTTGGGGTTGGGGGGAGATGTGGTCTGAGAGCTACCCCAGAAACGCAAAGAGGGACTGTGAATGCACCCCTATGGACTGCTACTAGTATGTAGGATGCAGGATTTGCAAGATTTTTTCAGAATTACAGAATTTCTATCCTTCTTTCGAATATCTCCCTTTATTTCAATCCAGAAGCAAATTACCTTTGGGTTAGCAATAGCAGCCAAGTTCTGATGAAACTGAAACAAACTTCTCTACCTCATGTCTAAGGCCCTCTTTGTTGGCTTGACATTTTTTATTGATTTGGGGAGTTCACATTGGTTCCAGCTATGAATAATGGCCACTTTGGGCCTTTTGAGTGCTCCCAGCAGTGGCCAACCTAATTTATGGACCATCTGAAAATGCTTCACCCCAGTCCTTTGTTTCTTCATTTGGGTATCTTTTTCCTCCTCGAGATGTTACCTACTAAGGTTGAACCGGAAATATTCCCATATCACACCCTTCTCTGATTCCCTTAAAAAGAGCAAGCATCCTCTGAGAAATACCTATTGGTGGTCATAGGCCCCTTGCTCCTGCCGCTGCATCTCTAGACCTGGACACAGAAGTCATCCTATGAGCTTCTCTGGCTTCATTCTTGACTGTTCCCTTCCTCACATGTATTCTTTATTTAATCTTCTGCTGAAATGCACCAGTTATCTGAGCTTCTACCTTTAGTGAAGACCTACTTTTGCATGCTGTTATGCCTCAGGATAGTATTCCAGGAAACAGGTATTTGCATAGATGTAAAATCTTGCATTTGAAATTTTTAGACTTAGGTTAGGCAGCATATTTTCAAGTTGATTTCTTGGAATCTAAGACTGTAATATCTATATTACAAGCCCAAGGAAGGCTAAATAGAGTTTTCACTGAGTGATATTAGATCCAAAATTATTTCAAGTATAGGTGAGATGTTATTGATGTAGATTAGGCATTTGATATTAGAATAGAATGATTACCAAGGAGAATAAAATAGGACTAGTACAATCCCTTTTCTTTTTTCCCTTTTCCCTCTACTATCCAGGGCATAGAATGGAGGTTTTACAACCAAAAATGAAGTCGTTAACTCTCTTAACTCTTTTTTAAACAAATTTTCTTCCATTAACAAAATTAAAAAGGTAATAAAGTACCTCTCTATTTTAGCAGTTCTTCATAAAGGCTATTTTAAACCATGCTGGGTTTTTATATCATGATAAGATTAATTTTATTTTTAAAAATGATGAGCTAACAGCCTCACTTAAAGATATTACTTCTAGCCCTAGCCAGCTTGGTTCAGTGGATAGAGCATCAGCCCTCGGACTGAAGGGACCAGGGTCCAATTCCGGTCAAGGGCACGCACCTCCGTTGCAGGCTTGGTTGTAGGCTCAATCCCCGGCCCTGGTCAGGGCTCATGGGGGAGGCAACCAATTGATGTGCCTCTCCCACATCGATGTTTCTCTCTTTCTGTCTCTCCCCTTCTCTGATATCTATATTTGTTATCAACTTCTCTGATAACTATATTTGAAATATGGAATCGAAATCTTATATGTTAAATTATAATATTAATAATAGCTTCCATTTATTGAGCACTCACTGTCTGCCAGGCCTTTGGCAAATACTGTTGCCTGCACTATTTTATTTAATTTTCAAAATAACTCTGAGAAGTCAGTACTATTCTTGCTACTTTACAGATCAGGAAACTGAGACATAGAGATTGACTTGACCCTAAGGCACAAATTTAGTAAATGGCAGAAAATGAACTTGAGGCTACAGTCAGCCTCCTTCTGAAGCTCATATTCTTCAGCATGGGGGTCAAATTCATTCAGGACTAATTCTCTCTCTAATTCATAAGTTTATCTCTGATCACTTTTAGAGTTTTGTTTTTGCTGTTGAGTCTTCCTTAGAAGTTTCTTTGGCTAAATAGCTCTGTTCTGAGATTTCAGTCTTGAGTTATAGCCTTTTATTCTTTGTTCTGGAAGGAGAGAGGAACCATACCTGCTAGAGGGAGTATGGTGGGCAAGTCATTGTGGAGGCCAAGGAGCTGCTTCCCTGCTCTGTAACCCCCTCAAGTTTCCACAGCCACAGTTGCTCTGGTCAGCATAACATTTGCCTGTCCTCACAGGGAGGGGATTGTTGCTCTTTTGTGCATTTCTGTGTAGCCCCTCCTGTGCGATCATAACTTAATTCAGGAAGACCTAGCTCTCCAGGTATCCAAAATCGCAAGAAAGTGTGCACTCCCCATTTCCTCAGCACAGCTTTGTGGCCACCCTTCTCACAGTTGAGGGCCTAGAAATCACAGAGCTGTTACCTCTAGAAATTGAATTGCCTTGTGCATTGCTCTTCTCTTTCTAAAAAGAGAGTCTTCACAGTTCTCAGACCTTTAGCCTGACACTTAGAAGAGAAGCTGTGTTTCATAAAAACATCTATTCACCCATTTGCTCCCAGAATTGACTCATCGTGTAAAACACCTGTAGCATTTTTGGGGGAGAAAAAATGATTCTTAGAATTTAGAAATGTCCCTTTTAATAAGTGCCTCCAGGAGGATTTGGCAATCTACCTGTGATGATCAAATTTCAATAATTTTTACAGGAGGGTAGTAAAGGAAAAGTTTATCTCTCTTGGCTGGCAGGTTACAGTTTAAATCCTCTCTATTATGGAGACCTCTACCCATATTTCAATTCTGGTAACAGTTCCTTTTAAGTGGGCGCTCCCATCTAATTCAATGGTTCTCAACTTTCCTAATGCCGCAACCCTTTAATACAGTTCCTCATGTTGTGGTGACCCCCAATTTCATTGATACAAATTGAAAATAATGAAAGCATAGTGATTAATCACAAAAACAATATGTAATTATATATGTGTTTTCCGATGGTCTTAGGTGACCCCTGTGAAAGGGTCATTTGACCCCCAAAGGGGTCGAGACCCAAAGGTTGAGAACCGCTGATCTAGTGGGTTATTCAACCGAGATTCTGGCCAGGATTTGTCCATGGGCGGGTGGCCAATCCTTATTAGGATAGGTTTCTGAGAAGCAGATGCTTATGGTTTTATCCAAAAGATATGAAGCCAATAGGCATAATGTGCTCCATATTCTTCACTAGCTTCATTTATTCAACAGCTGTTCAATGAGCACTGTGTCTATGTCAGGAAGAGTAGTCATTGCTAGAGATTTGAGTAGACCTGGCCCCTTCCTTCATGAAGCTTACTAGTTAGTGCTGGAGATAGACACTAAAAAAGTTAGTATGCTAGTGCCAAGTTAAACACTCAATTTCTTAAGTGCCATGAAGGGAAATGTCAGTGTGCAAAGGTGTATGATCAGAAGACCTGTTCTACTTGGGTGGCTGTGAAGTGTCAAGGAAGGCTTTCCCAAGCAGGTAACATTGGAGCTGAACTTGGAATGATGGATGGGAGTTATCTAGGCTGAGAGAGAGGGGTGTGCAAAGAAATTTTAAAGAACATAAAGTGAATGTGGCCAAAGCAAAGAGAGGGATGAGGGAGCAGCAGCAGATGAGGCTGGAGAGGAGGGGAAGGGTCAGATAATGCAGGCCATAGTCAGCCATGATAAGGGTTTTGCTCTTCATCTCAAAAGCAACTAAGCTGGTTTCCTTTTACCTTGACCAACCCAAGTCCTCAGCCTTCTTACCTTTCCTGCTTCTCATCTGTCTATGCCCTTCACCTGAGCTTCTCATCTATCTATAGCACCATCTAGAGTGAAGGAGACTGGCAAGCCCTGAGTGCAGAGGGGCTGAAAACCTTCTCAGACTGGCTCTGCAGACCACTCTAAGTAAGCAAAGGGATACAAGTGAAAAGTGTGTGCTCCACAGGCTGGGCACCTTGTCTCACCCACTCTCATGCTCACCAACCTCCCTGCCCACCTTTCTCTTCCCCACTGCCCCTTGTCCAAGGCATGCTGACCAGCCTTGTCATGCTGGCCACTACTTTGCCAAGCTGACACAAGTGGGATCCTATGTCTTGGGATGTGGGAGGGCTCTGCAAGAAGGAAGAGATATCACCACATCAGCATGCATAGATACTCTTTAGCCAGCTCCTGTGTCTCTCTGAGACTTGCGAATCATCTCTTTTTTAATGCATCAGCGCTCTAATAAGGAAAACTTATACAAAGACTAATTATTTTTATGCTTTCTTCATAGAACATGAACACATTTGAGATTCTGCTACTTATTCTGGAGCATTAATGCAAGTCCCAGGAATATTAGCTTTACAGATTTGTATTTCTATTCTCAGAATAGGTTTATAACAGAGAGTGATTGCCTACTTACATGCCTTCTTTCATGACAGGTGTTTCCAAAATATTTGTCTTTCTTTTAAGGGAGCTATTGATAAACTAATGGGAATGGACATTAAGGGGTTATAATGCAAGTGGTTTTATGATCATTACTGCCATTGCTACTGTCAAAGAGACATTTATTAAATGCCAAATCCTGTGTAGTATTGTTGTGAGTTGTGTTATATGATGAGAATTACAAAGTCACAGCCTTGGTCCTGGGGAAATTTCAGTCTATGAGATAGCCTTGATTTTTATACATATTTGAAAAGGGCATAAAGGTAGCCAGAACCAAAACAAGAGATTGGATCAAAATGTAAGAGGACTTAAGGTATTTCTATTACTTATAAGTTAAAGGTCAGAACAAATGTGGAGTGCTATTGTATTAGTCAGGATAGTGTAGATTGTGCTGTGGAAACAAACTCATACCTTAGTAGTTTAACCCAGTGGATTTATTTCTCAATCCATAGTTTATATCCATCATCAAATGGCAGGGGGCCATCACTATTCAGGAACCTAGGCTGGTAGAACCTCACCATATGAAATGTTACTGGTCACCCTAGAAGGAAATCATGGAATTGTGACTGGCCTTGAAATGTTTCTGCCCAGAAGTGACACTTTGCTTCCTTCTACATTCCATAAGCGCAGGCTGGTCACATGGGGAGACTCAACACTAAGGGAACCAGGAAGTGTGATCCTGCCATGGGTCCTAAAGGAGGAAATCAGATTAGTGGTAAAACAGTGTGAAACTTCTGATCAGACATAATAATAATTATTCTAGCCACAGTAATTGATCAATCTGCTACTTATCGGTAATGAAACATTATTATGTACCAAACGCTTTGCTCAACAATTCACATACATTATTATATTTAATTCTTTCCCAGCCTACAAGGTGAATTCTATCATTATCTCTTATTTTCCAAATATGGAATTAAAACTGGGAGTCTTTACATATCCAGCCTAAGGTCATACTGCTAGTATTCAGCAGAGCTATGATTCAAACAGACTTCCTTCTCATTTAAGAGTTTGAGCACTTCTCCAAGATTCCTACCATGTATTTGAAGCCGATTGACTTATTTGCATGGAGCTGGAAGGAGCAGACTAGAGTGATTTCTGACCTGATCACTTAAAATTGCTAAGAAGCTCTCCTGCTTGAAAGTAATCTTTGGCTTTGTTGGATTTTAGAACAAAATGGATTATTTTTCTCTATGTAAACTTTTCTCCAGATGTTTTCTGCTTAACCCCTTTTTTAATTGTTGGGAAGATATATTTTTTTTTCTGTGAATGAGTTCCTGGAACTCCTTGACAATCAATTTCACGTCTTTGTGGCACTGTCTTGATTACTAGTGCTTAGAATAGTTTGTGATCATGTCCAGTAAAATTCTAGGGAAGGCTTTTAGTTGAAGAATTCTTTAAGAAAATTTAGACACTTTTTAAAAATTCACTTATAATTATGTTTTCTAAAATCATTTTTTCGATGTTTGCTTTCTCCCATTTGTGAAGTAAGTCTCTTTTATTTTAGAACATTGTATTAGTTTATAATTTTGCTTTCCATTATATCTTCAGTGTCTAGCTAAATGCCTGGCACATATTAATTGTACAAATCTATCTTTAATGAAAGAAAAAAGCAATAAAGTATTGGGTTTTATGTTCAGAATTCAGGTTCTTCTTCATCTATTCTTCCCTTACTCCCTCTTTTACTAGTGTCTTGACAGATAATTTTGTACTGGCCACTCTTCCTCTTGCTCATCTCATTGCTTACTATTTGTAGTATTTCAATAAGTTTTGTAACCCATTTTCTTGCCTATAAAATGGGGAGAATGATGACTCTACTTCTTAGGTTTATAGTGAGTATTAAATAATTTCATGCTGCAAAATACTTAGAATATTGCCTAACACAAAGAAACAACTATGATCTCTTTGTCCTGTGTCTTAGGAATAAAACATTTTCTTCAAATTTCACTTTTCAGGTTTTTTTCTTATACTGAATTATACCTAAAATTTCATGTGCTTCCTATAAGAATTCATGCCAGGGAGCTTAGTTGCATTATTGCAATAGAGCTAGTTATTTCTTAATCTGATCATTTATACTCTGTTCAGGTTATTGTCCTGGAGAGTGATATTTTGGTAAAACATTCATTCTTTCTGACTTAAATATTTGTCGTTGAGACACAATGGGGCTTGATTATTTTGGCTCTATGCTAGCAACATAGTCATTCATTCATTTATTCCTTTATTCATTCAACAAATATTTATTGAGAAACAGAAATATAAATATACGGACTCTTAGGGCTAAAAAGAATCTTAACATCTTTTAGGCCAAATCTACCCTCATTGCTACACATTCTAAGCTAAGCATGTGAAAGATCCATGGTAGAACCAGCTTCCTGGATGTTGAAGTTGACTCAATGAAAGCAGCAACTGATGAAACATTTCATTTATTTTCTTCCTCATCTTGGGTAGCCCCATTCACCTCAGTACAGAAGGAGACATTCCTAAGAAATTAGGAGCTGGTGTCCTTATAGGTTTTCTTAAGCACTAATTCAAACATTTTGAATAAAATATGAACAATAATTTGTGTATAGTCTGTTATGGCTAATTTCAAGTGTGAATTCACCTAAGGAGCATCTAGCGTGCCATATTTTGGGTTCTGCATCCTGGCAATGGTGTTGCAGAAAGGATGTGGTAGACCTAGTGCATCAGCGTCCTGTGCAGTCATGCCGATTACCACAAACTGGGTGGTTTACAGCAATACATTTATCCTTCCCAGCTTCTGGTGGCTGCCTATATCTCTTGACTTGTGGCTACATCATTCCAATCTCTGTCTCCATCTTCACACAGCCTACTCCCTGTGTGTTTACTCTTCTTTGTGTCTAACTTATAAGGATACATGTGATTTCCTGCTAATCCAGCACAAGTTTCTCCTTTCGAGATGCTTAACATAATGAAGTCTTTTGTTATATAGAGCAATAGTCACACAGGTTGTGAGATTAGGACTCGGACTTATTTGGGGGGTTTGGGAAAATGTTGCCATTCAATCCATTATACCTCAGTTTAAGTCCTTGTTCTTTGACTGATTATCAATGACTGGGCAAGTTATCACTGGAATTCAGGTTGTTGTTTTTCATCTGCAAAATTAGAATAATAATGCCCAATTTACAGAGTTATCATAGCAAACAAAAGAGCTAAAATATATATGAAGTTACTTAACTCAGTTCTTAACATAATTAGTTGCTGTGGTTCTAGGCATTCAGAGGGTAGAACAGAAAGCTAATTTATATATTTTTTAAAAAGGTAAGGCTAATCTATATTGGGCCAAGAAGTTGTTAAACTTTTATGATGTGGTTGAAAAAAATATGATTGAGCAACCACAAAGTGGTTTTATATTTAGTTCACCATTATACATAAACCAGCCACAAAATGGTTTTATAGCCAGATAACCATTACATGTTGTCCATGCCTCATTTAATAATAATTTCTTTCTGTCTGCTTTCTGCTGCTTTTTACCCACTAGCATCTTTTGTAATGTATTACTATGTGATATCAAATTCTTTAAATAATGAGTGATAGTTGGAGTAGCAAATCAGGGACATCTTGGTGTCACAGGCTTGCGAAAAAATCTGTGGACACATGTTCTTTGGCTGAATAAAAATAAATGGGCAGTCTAGAATTTGTCATCTACATTTTATAGTATTCTTGTTTGATGTATGTACTTAAAGATTCATATTCCAGGCTCTTTCTTAATTGAACTGCAATTTCTATATCCAGCAGCAATAACACTCATCAAAAAATATTATTGCAAATGTAATGCCCATGTTTTGTGGTAATACATGGAATTGATTTTATGGAGTTGTTATGATTTAGAATAGCTCTATTTCTCTGAATTAGGAAACAAGTGAAGAAATGTTACCCCATTCACAGATAAGAATGTCAAAAAAGTCAAGTTTTTCAAAATTTAACCTTTTAATGTGTTTCTTGTCAATTTTTATTTTAGTAATTTTAATTTCAGCAGTCACACATTTTCTGTATCTTCTTGTTTCATTCATGTTTTTCCACTTATATACTTCTGTCTCCACTGACTTCTGCTGCTTCTCCTCACTATGGAAAGAACATTGATCTTGAATATGCATTATATTCCACTTAGTGAACTTTACTGTATAGTAAAGTTGATGTGTATCTGACAATTAGAATAGGCAGCAAGCACAATAATAAGCCCTGTTGCTGCCCAGGTATCTTCCAGGTCTAGCATTCCATTGACTTACACACTTCTGAATATTGGCTCCTACGTTTAAGATCACACACATGATAGTTGAATTTTATCACTATCCTATATTCCTGATTCCCCAATTTAAACAAAAAATTGATTATTTTATATCTTAGTTTACTGGGTTATATTGGGTTGTAAAAAATTAATAAAGATATTAAGCCTAGGTTTTCCAGGAGAGTTTGAGCATGGTGTGTGTGTGTGTGTGTGTGTGTGTGTGTGTGTGTTTACTGAAATTACTGTTTTTACTCAATTAACCCTTTAGAGGTCTTGAAAGTCTCCAGGTAAGTTTATTTCTTTAAGACCTGCTACTTTCTTTAGTATAGTAATTTAATATCTTCCAAGAAATGATGACAGGAGCATCTGCTTGGGTACACATAAATATCTTATCTGCTCATCATTTCTATTCCTTTACAACTCTCTTCCAAATCACATCCAAAATGGCTAAAAAACATAGTGCATATGCCTTTAGAGGCCAAATTGTGTCCTCTCTATGAATGTTTTCCATATTTGAAATGGCTAGGGAATTATCTTGCCTCTATCCATAGTAATTTAGAAGCAGAGGAATCTGATGAGGGTCTTTTCCTCCATCTCCTGGGATTTCAAAAGCTCTGTTTTCTTTTATACCTGATCAGGCCTGCAAGTTGCAAAGCCACACATTGTAGTGGAGAAGTGCATATGATTAATTATGACAATTACAATCAGCTCTTTACAGTCTTTGCTAACGTTACTGGATTTAAATGCCATAATGTATGTCAAAAGGGCAAAATAATGTCTCTGTGTTTTTTGCTTACAGATGCTTTTATGACTGGGTTTTGCTCATAAGCAGGTGGTTATTAGTTACACTCCTTCCATGAATGCATTTATCTCCACCATTTCTTCACCTGGGTTCCCTGATGTGTTGTTAGACACATGTTTTGAGTTTCCCAGTAACTCTGGGGGAATCTCAGGGACTGGACAGGGTCCCTTGAGCATGTTAGAATGAAAAGGAAACTGCTCATGGTCAGTGGAAGTAGGTGAAATGAGTGTAATTGATTTTCAGAGCCTCTTAGACCTGTTTCTCAGTCTCTTCCTGTATCATTCAACTATTTCCTATCCCTGTTTATTCCCTATCTTTTCAACTTTGCCTCAGTGAAACACAGGGCCTAGTTCCTTCTCACCTGTTTGCTCAAGTTCATAGCACATTGTGAAGACGGTTGCATGTGGACATGAACTTATGTGCTGTTGATTCACAGTTGCTTCCTTTCTGATGTTGTAAGTTGAATCCACACAGGGCACACGTCACCACCTCATCATTGTTGAGGGCATCTGAAAAAATAGGTAAGGTAATCCTTTTCTTTCAGCCTGTCTGCCTTCTCTGCAGCTCTGGCCTCTGCCTGAAAGGTAGGTACAAAGAGGCTCCCGGAAAATGGGACTGTCTCTGTATGAGAGCCTCTTCCCTCTGGAGGGTAACGTGCTCAAACAACACATTTCCAGTTAATGACCATCTGGTACAGCTGACAGCCTTTAGTCCTCCTAATTCTTAACTGTCTGGAAAAATGTACCCAACCTGCCATGGCTTATGACTGAATTATAAACCACGAAGCATAATAAAGTCATTAACTTTCAACATGTCAAGTCTGACTGGAATTGCATCTTGCCCAGAGTGTGATGGCCTTTCCCCAGCACTTAAGAGAGCAGGCCTGTGTACTGTTCAAAAAGCACTTCGTCACTTCTCAGACAGCCATTAGCCCGTGTGGCTGTCTGGACACAAGCATCAGCAGGTCTGGGGGAAGAGGAATGTGAAGTAAAGAGCAGGAAGGGGCAGGTAGGAGGTTCACTAGGGAAAGGCAAAGCCACCTCTTCCCAGGAAAAGGAAGAGGATGATACTCTGTTGCATTTGGGTACTGCACCTTTATCCCAAAAATCACAGTTCGCTTTGGATTGGGGAGCTTTTGGATAAAAGCATGTGCTTTACAACTCCCCCTTTGTTGCCCACTATCAGAAATAATCATATTCTGCACGTGTAAGTGGGATATGGTTAGAGGGAAGCTACGCTTTTGGAGAATCAGGTGTCAGGGCTGTCAGATTGCTATGAACAGGCACATTTATATACACTTTTCGAAGAAAGAAAGGTCACTCACCACCCTACTTGTAAAACTGTCAGAGGATTGAAGAAAGAACTAGGGTAGGCTGTCATTTCACATTGGAGGGGATATCTGGCTTGGAGGATATTTGGAATATTGCAGTGAATAAGGAATATTAGTAGAATTCCTCCCCCGGTCTCTCTGGTCTGTCCCGAATTCAAGGAGGAAAAGCATCTAAAGGGTTACCCAAATGCCCAATTCTACTGCAGTATGAAGGTGTCATTGTGGATGTGGAGAGAGAAAATGTAGACATTGCTGCATATTACAGGTTTACTCCCATTCCTTATTGCCCCCTGATTCCTGTTTATTTAGTGAACAGACTTCAGATGGGAGGGTGTTTGGGATCTTCTCCTCTATAGAGACAAGGATAATGTTGGGTGTTTTGTGTTATGGCATGGGTGGGTGGATAAAGGAGTGTCACCAAAAACAGTTGTTTTTTTTTTTTGTTTTGTTTTTTTTTTTTTCAAAGTAGATGATCCAGATTTCTAAAGGCTCCAGTTCAGGTGCTGGGTAGCCTTGAAAAGAAAGGAAAGCAAGCCCTCTGGTGGTCAGCATGCAGAAATGCATCTACTAAACCACCAAGATACATTATAGGCTATGTATGCCATGAAGTAGAAAAGGAAATGCCAACATTAGCTCAGAATCATTTATTTATTCTGCATTATAAGTGAGTTTATTGGTGGATCGATCGCTCCCAAGCATTTTCAAAGGAAAGAATAAGGAAGAGTCTGTCAGGTATTAGGAGTCATCTGAAACTGTACAACCTGTTCATTAAACTCCTGCTAGGGGCCTAGTGGGGCACTGACACTCAAGCTCCTACTTACTTTGTAGGTAAGATTTCCTTCAAAATAAGAATTCAGATATTAAGAATAATTATTTCTAAAGAGTGAGTAAAGTATGCTTCTGTTGGCATAGGCAGTTAGAGCAGGGAGACCGCCTCCCTGCTAAATTGAGTAGCTGGGCAGAGTCCCTGGAGGTGGTGAAGTTAAGCCACACCTTGCAGAGTAAATGGGGGGCATGGAGGTGAACATTCTCATTATAGGAGCCAAGGGAGCAGGAATGGCTTTGTGCTTGAAGTTACTATCAAGGAAGGCTGGAGAGTTAATGGTAAATAATGATATATAGAGAAAACTTGGCAAATGAGTAAGAAATGGATTAGGAAAACATTTGATGTGGTCTAATATAAATCAAATCAAGGAGGCATTTTCAATACTCTTTTTGAAACTAGAGGAATTGCACGTTACTTAGCCTCTCTTTGCCCATTTCACCTCCTGTGTTAGACTGGGATGAGAATAGAACTTATTTTTAGACTCAGAGATACACAGACATTGTTTAGATAAAGATGTACAAGTTGAATACAAGGGAAGTGTGAGTTGTCTCAAAGCTACCTCTCACTGTGGTGGTAAGATGTCATGGAGATTTATGAATTAGATGAGTAATTGGACCAGTGACACCAGGGACCTCCAACTTATATTTGGTGATTATAAAAAGCCCATGATGACCCCAGAAACCTAACTGAGAAGTGCTTATAATTGACACCAACTTATAATTTATGTTAAAAAGCTATTTACATTTGGCTCAAAATGTTCTGTTCTATGTAAAACATAAAAACATCACATTAATTAATGAATGCTATCGTTGAAATTACTGTCTCAAGCTGTTCTGCACCTCGTCAAGGAAAGGAGTGGAATTCGAGGGTAGAGGAGGGGGGTGTGGAGAGACATGGAGAGTCTAGGGCCTGTATGTCAGATCCCCAAAGTTGCTGAACAAAGATTCCATCCTGACTGTGAAAAGGGGTTGAGGATTCAGGGTACATGAGACTTCAAGTGAAATTCACGCCATTCTAAGTCTTTGAGAAGTGAAGAGTGGGAAGAAATGATGAGAGCAGAGTTTTAAGGGAGAAAGACACAATAATGTCCTGTTCCTTAGCACCCCACTCTTGTATGGACCACATATAGAGAGGGAAGGTAGAACTTGGAGTTCAGGGAGGCTCAAAAGGTAAAATGCAATCACTTCCCTTTAATGAACACAAACAATGCATGGCAGATTATGTTAACATGCCTGTAGCGGAGGCAGAGGTGGTAGGACCCCACTGAGACCTTGGAGAGAAAGGGGATCCTGGCAGGCCAGAGCCTTGAAATCTCCTAGACTAATTTTATAGATGAGAGAACAAGCCTAGCTCAATTACAGATCTCGTCCAAGGTTATGTGGTCTCACAGTGACAAAGCTATGATCAAACCTCTGGTCTTTAACCAGTTTAATATTCGTTCCAAGACAGTGTGTGTGATGGAGTCCACAGTGATTTCAAGTTATCCCCAGAGGGTTAAACTAACCATAGTACTTATGTATACAGATTAAGACTGCATGTATTCTTTTAACAAAAGGTTAAAAAATGAAAGGTAAAAGTTAGAAAGATATCTACTATGTATATTTTCTTCAATCAAGGTTTTCTATTAATGTTGCTTTAGATACTATTATTAATACCAGTGGCTGTTTCTATGCAGCTGCTTTAATTAAAAGTATATGTTTTTAAATAAATGTAATGATGAAAATTTCTGGTGGTAGCCCTGTAGGAAACTGAGCAGGGAAGCCATTAGAACTGCAGGCAGAGCAGATGTTCTGTAATATAGATCTGGTGTCTGAAATACCAGCACCACTTCATAGAATGTGCTAAAATTGAAAGTTTTCGGGGTGAATACACCTTTTATAAATATATATATATTTATTTCAGGAAATAATGAGAGGAAATAAAGAAATCTAACATTCTTCTCCTGTCTTACTTATTTCCAAGAAGCAATTTTATGAACAATTTTCAGAAGAGTCAACTGGTAGTAGATTTTATTTTGCTTTACATTTTGACCATTCTCCAAAGTCTTATGTTGAGTCTCTTTTTGAGCTGAAACATATAAACAGGTGCCCTTTTAAAAAACCTTCTGTTTCCCTGATAATTGAGAGAAATAGTAACTAGGAAATTCTTTGGGAATCTTTGGGGCTTGAAACAGTGCAGTTCATGGTACACCTTTTTAAGCTCATTATTAATTGAGAGAAATGGGGATTCATATAGATATAGATAAAACTATCTCCTATTTAGAGATACACTGGTAACTATTCAACATCTTTTTGGGGGTGATTTTGAATATTTATAGATTTCTGTGTTATAAATACCCTCACCTTGGTCAAATTCAAACAACTAATGTGACCACTGAATTCAGAGTTGAGCAGAGATTATCATATATTCGGCTCTGGCAAGCCAGGAGCCAATCTTTGGTCACCAATACTTGGGTCCATCATTCGTAAAGGCTGTGTATAGAATGGGGCTTAGGTCTCATTGCTAAGCAGACTGCTTGATACTACACTTCACAAACTTAAACAGTTCCTTCTTTGGTGGCATGCACTTATGAAATCTTCAAGCAGAAGCAGAGCAGAAAGTGTATTTGCTGCCATTGCATTGGTATCGACAAGAGTGAGTGTTCTCCTAGCCTCTACCACTCTGGTGAGTCAAGAGTCTGAATCAAGTTGGGGAGAGGGGCCAGGAGTGTTACTTCTATGGACGGTCAGTCTCTCCAGATGAAAGAAGACATTAAGAATGGGGAATAGCCCTGACTGGTTTGGCTCAGTGGATAGAGTATCGGCCTGCGAACTGAAGGGTTCGATTCCAGTCAATGGCATGTACCTTAGTTGTGGGCACATCCCCAGTAGGAGTTGTGCAGGAAGAAGCTAATCAATGTTTCTCTCTCATCGATGTTTATCTAACTCTCTATCTCTCTCCCTTCCTCTCTGTAAAAAATCAATAAAATATATTTAACAAAAGAATGGGGAACAGTGCTACCCCTTAGCAGAATAAGAATTCAGAATGATGCTTAGAAAACCTTTTCAGGATTAGTGTCCACCAGGGTGAAGACAGAGGTTTGTTTAAAATCTCTATTGTTTTGGCATATAGACATTCATAGCAAAATTATCTTTGAGGCTGGGAAATAGCAAGAATTTTGGTTATCAGAAAGAATAATAGGAGTTTTAGGTTAGCGATTAAAAATAATTACAGTAATATAGGAATAGTTACCATAAGGCCTTCCTTTATTTTGTCGGAAGATGCAGAACAATAGATTCTTGTTTAGTACCTTGAAACCTTGAAATTAAATGATTTTTCCAGCTGATAGGAACTTTCCTTAAACAACTTTATTGCCTCAGAGCAGATGATGCACTGTTTTAGTGAATATTTGAAATGGTATCTGACAAAAGCAGAGTAGCTGATCATCTCTCTTCTTTCCAGCTGATGTTCAGGAGTCCCTGCACCCAGATTTACACCTCCTTGCTTACACATCCATCATTGTTAATATGCCAATACTCTGGGAAAGTCAGCCTGGAATTGACTGCGTGAGTCAGTTTCTTCCTGATAGAGGGTAGTTTATTATCCTTGTCGCTGTTGTATTGCTATTTAACATGTGACAGTTTTGTAATTAACAGGATTATAAATTAGCTTACTATTATAGCGGCTTGAGCCTAAGTGGTCATATTGATAGCTTATTTTTGAGTATCAAAATTCTGGTTATCAGTCAAGTGTCAGAAAGCACTTTGTTGTTACTCTCAGGCTAGAAGGGAAATCTTCAGTTCAGTAAAAACCCACCTTCTGATTCTGTTGCCTATGACATCATGTATGTGTCTGCATTTGCTTGCCTTGGTCAGTATGTCTGGCCAGGATTGGGGATTACAATCTGAGACCCTGAAGTCAGGCAGAGGTGATTTTAGTCCTGGATCTGCAGTTAAACAGACAAGTTAGCTAATTAATTCAAACCATGAGCTTTCTCAGGTATAAAATGGTAATGATAACACATCTTCAGAGGGCTCTAGTGAAGATTAAATGTGATTATGTATGTGACACATTTTGTACAGGGCCATGTGTATGGTAATTGATCAAATAGATGGACAATTATAACATTCATTACTTTTTAAATTTATAATATTGTAAAATGTGTGTAACTTTATAGTTAATGCACAGTTACCATTGTGCATGTTTGATGACTGATTCTCTAGAATTTTGGCAATACTTTCCTTTAATGAAACAAAGCAATTTATCTTTTCAACCTATAACTGCTCATGTTGACATTGATTTCTTTGGGTGCTACCCTTACTTCTTGTCCTAGTCCTCAAGGTCCTAATTTATTCCATGTTCTTCCCCATGTAAAACTCTAATATAGGTAAACTATATAATAAACTCTTTCATAATGAAAAAAATGCATTATTAGTATTCTTGAGGCATTGCAGCAGAGGCATAGTCTGAGAGTTTAATTTTCAATATTCAGGCCACGAGTGAGAGAGGTATTTGTTTGGTAATAGATTCCTTTTGACGCCTATGAAATCACAGTTGTATTTGTAACTATCTACTCTGCAGCCCATATGGCAGCCTTTAATTATACCTTTGGAATAATTCACTTAGCCAAGGTCAGGCATCCTCTGATTACATGTTCTGTTGCTATTTCCTAGTCATCATATATCCTTGGCAGCTGTCATCAGCCACATTTGGTCTTTCTAATTTTTAGTGGCACTGATCCTGTCCCGAATTTCTGTAACACATGCTTCAGGCTTGTCAGACATGCTTTGCTTCAACTGAGTTAGTCATCATTTTATGGATCTCACCTTGGCATGCTAGTCTCCACATGCTACAATGGGTAGTCTCTACAAGTGATTTCAGCTTTCTCCTAGCTTTACTTTTCCTTCATTTCACAAAATTCTATGTAAAATATCAGGTAATCAGCAAAAGCATCTGCTAACTTCCTCCCCAGAATGGTGGGACATGAATTAAGTCCAATTTGATCTAACAGTTATATTTGGAATGCCATCAATGAATACATTAAATTATCATTAATTGAGCCCCTACAGTGTTATAGTCTTACAGTCATTTGCTTGTATATTTGATTATCTGCATTAGCTCATTTAATCTTCCCAACAGTTCTGTGAGATATGCAATCTTCTTGATCATTTCAGATGAAAGTGAGACTCATAGAGGTTAGATATTCTGTCCAAGGTCTATAACTAGTAAGCCAATAATAAAACTAAAAGTTTTCTGGCTGCCGAAACCAGTTTGGCTCAGTGGATGGAGCGTCGGCCTGTGGACTGAAAGGTCCCAGGTTCGATTCTGGTCAAGGGCATGTACCTTGGTTGCGGGCACATCCCCAGTAGGAGATGTGCAGGAGGCAGCTGATCGATGTTTCTCTCTCATCGATGTTTCTAACTCTGTCTCTCTCCTTTCCTCTCTGTAAAAAAAATCAATAAAATATATTTAAAAAAATAAAAGTTTTCTGGCTTCCAAGTCCAAGCTTTTCCCTACCCCAAACTAGTTTTTTACTAAGCACTAGGTTAGGTAGAATGAAAAAAATACAAAAGAAATACATGACCACATTTCCTTGTAGTCACATGGTTTATAGTTTCTCAGGGTAGAATGATCTTTAGGTTTTCCTACTTAGATGACTAAAAGTTCAATAGGGACATATGTTTTTTATGTTATTACTTTGGTAAAGATAAGTAAAAAAAGCAAGACAGAAACCTATCTGCTGGAAGTTATCTTTCAAAAGTATTATAGTCTCTTCTGACAAAGGTGCAATGAGTTGTAGAAAAGCATTAACACTTTCCAGCTTTACTGTTAGAATAAAAACTATAATCCTCAATATTTGTTGTGTATCATCCTTGTGCAATTCTGAATGGTATGTCTTTGAACCACCTGTTAATATAGGGTTTTATCTAAGAAGTTGGCATTTACTCCTAGCAATTGAGATCATGAGAAGAACAGTTTTAGCACAGAAAAAAAAAAAAAGACTTTTCTATTGAATTCTAAGATCCCAGAGGCAATGAATGTTGCTGTCAAAAGTAATTTGAATGAAGTATATCAGGTCCTATTTTTCAAATTAAGCACAACACAACATAGGTTTGAGTTTGGGATATTGTTCCACTGGAGATTCATTCACTATTATAGATCTTCCTAGAATACATAGATTTTTCCTATAGCCCTTTCAAAGAGAGCTTGCTATTGAAATGCCATGAACTTTATTGTCACAGTATTTTACCTGTAATCTTTCTATGGAATAAGTTATAAAGATTGTCCTATTAAAAGGGAAGAGTTAGAGACTGTGTTTCTAGTCATGATTCAACCACTAAGCAGCTCTTGGCCTTGGTTGAGCCTCTTAACCATCTCTTTGAGTCTTATTTCTTTACTGATACCATGAGAGAGTCAGAGCGTTTGAATCCTAATGACTCTTCTTAGTCTCACCTATGTTGCTTTGCACAACCCTAATCCATAGCTTATGACTGACTGCTGCATAAAACATTCTAATCACAGTGTGCCTACACACACGCCTCACCTGGTTTTATAGGATTTTTACAGTTGCAAAAGATATGTCCTGTGTGGAAAGTTGAACTTAATTTTAGTTCAGCATGTTTTTTCTTATGCTGATGCATGAAAAAACATATATGTCCTTTACAACATCAACCTTAAGATTGTAGATCTATCCATACTATAACTCCTCTAAAGTAACTATTTATGAGGTAACTATAAATAATTACTCATCAATTAATCTAAGTCCTTCTCAAATCTCTAGTGAAATTATAGCATACCTTTTGAGTACTTGGGAATTTGAAATATCAATTACTTTATAAACTCTTTATCTGTCAATAGCAAGGTAAGATTATTGATGCCTTTTTAGCCCTTGTATCTCTTTAACCATCTTGAAAGCTATCTTCTTGCAGGTGTTTCCAGGGGATGAAGTTCAGTGGAGTAATATGACTGCAAATCTATCTGTAAATTTTTAAGGGCTTCCAATACTTATTCTACCCTGTAGAGCATCTCATGAGTATCTCTATTAATATTCAATAATATCTATAAAGGTAACATTCAACCCTCATTGTGTTGTATATGTTTCTTTTTCAGACCCATGGCCACATATGTTGTGGGAAAACATGCTTCCATATTACACATTAAATATAATTCTGCTTAGGCAAGTCTCATGTGCCTATACAGAATTGTGATAACACAATTGATTTTTTTTCCCAAAGGAATAGGTTAGGAATATTTGCTATTGTTCCCAAGGCTTTTCTCACTATTTAGACTTCTGAATATGTATATTCCCCTGCTTTTCTAGCATTTATATTATAACATGAACATATTTAGAATGAGCCAAACATTTTTAAAAACCTGCATTTAACAGTACTTAATGAAATGATTCTTGCAGTTTTAGGACTAAAACTCACCATCCACTAGAAGCATGGAAGTTTTATGGTTTTGAATGGGGCTCTACAAAGATTGGAATCTTTAGAAATTTGACTTATTCATATTTAAGTTACTTTAAGGGATTTCAAATTATCTGCAATTAGCCTTGTAAATTAAAAACTTACTGAGCCCGTGTCTTTGTATGTGTGTAGTTCATATCCACAAATATGCATCTATTATGTGCAAAACATTATGGGGTTGTGGATGTGTACTAAAATAATTCAGCCAGTGAGGAGGGAGGAAAATAATTTAGATTATTGGGAGAGAGCAGACAGGTGGATATGAATGAGGAAGCACTGTGCCTAGCAGAAATGACACCTTAAGATCCACAAATAGGAAAAGTCAGTGAACACTTATACTGGGACATAGGATGCATTGGGGTTGGCTGGGGGAAGAAAATAGAGACATGCCAATGTATTGTCTGCAGAAAGGGCGGTAACGTAGTTGGAGGATAGAAGGGGGAATGTAATGGAGGTTATTGAATGCTCAAAAGAGATCAAAATTTTGGGTAATACATATGCCCAAGGTTCTGAATTAGTTCCTCCTACTCAGCTTTTTTGGGGGAATGATTTGGGCTTCTGGGAATGGGAGGTGGAATGCTATAAAAAGAAGGTAAGCTTTGTGAAGGAAGGTTTCTGAAAATAAACCAGAAAAGTAGCTTGCTAGTGAACTTCCTCTGGCAGTAGAGAGTATCTCCCTCTCTACATAAGGTAGCTGGGAAATTCCATCCACAGAAGGAATACCACAGGCCACTGGTGCTGATAAAATGTGCTAAGGCAATAGGAGAGCAGAGCAGATGTTACTGGCAGGGCAATCTCTGACTGTGACCTGACACCCTTCTAGGGGATTTAAACTTCAATGACAGTACTCAGCCTGCCTTGTGGATCTGGAGCTATGACATTGGACTATTTCCCTTGGTTGGGAGTAGATTTGGAGAGTTTGGGCTGGGTGCTGGGGAAGTAGTGGTATATATATATATATATATATATATATATATATATATATATATATATATAGAGAGAGAGAGAGAGAGAGAGAGAGAGAGAGAGAGAGAGAGAGAGAGAGAGAGTATTTTCAGTCTGGTGGGATAGATATTGGAATCACACTCTACCCTCACCAAAGCAATTGAGTCCCTCTCCTTCTAAAGCAAGTAGCAGAGATGAAGGTTGTCTTGGGAGCAGGAATCTCAATGTTTCCTTTATTAGGACATTTGCAACCCCGAGACCAACAGGATTTAAGTAAAGATAATTAATAAAGGACACAATCAACTTCATTTGGGGCTTATAAAATCTGCAACTATTTTGGAATTCTACTCCACCTCACCCTGACATTTGATCTTTGTTTTTCAGATGTGGTTTTATACACATTTAAGTACTTGATTGACTCCAGTCTCTAAAGGACTTTTTTTTTTTTTGTTACCCTCTGATTGAGCCTTTATTTTCCTCCACATGACTCCTTAGCCAACCCATCTGAAGTGTTTGTTCCCAGGGGAAAGTTATAGTCAAATATGTGAGCTTATTTTCTCTATATCAAGTAAGGTCTTTAGAGTTTTGGATTTCAAATGTTTAGTGTTTTATGCCTTTCGTGCTCTTTTAGAAGTCTATATATATTCCTATATTTTTCATAGGCACAGGTGATCCAGAGAATCAAATCTGGCTTACATAAGTCCACAATAAATGAATGATAATAATGGTAAACCACCTCTCTTTTTCCCATCCATGATGTGGCTCTCTAGATTTTCCATTCTGATGAAGCATAGGGATCCAAGGTTTACCTCTGTTACCTGATATAAATCTCATGATGTTCAACTCCTATTGCCAAGCTGACGTTGACACTTAGGGAGACCTCTTGTTTGGTAACATGGAACTTAGACCTGAATGAAAAGAAGTAGCCAGGCATGATAAATCTATAGAAAGATTGTTCAAAGCCAAGGGAACACATACACAAAGAGCACACATAGTAAGGTATGAATAAGTTTTCCATATTTGAAGAACAGATTAAACAGGGAAGTTTGGGGAATGGATATTTGCAGACAAACATTTATTTTTTATTTTTATTTTTTTATTGCTTAAAGTATTACAAAGGGTATTATATATGTATCCATTAAATACATAGTTTTAGTGGAACAGGCAATTAAATTTAAGGTAAGTAAATGTTCTGTATTATCAGTATGTCCCTAGATCAGTGGTTGGCAAACTGCAGCTCGCGAGCCACATGCAGCTCTTTGGACCCTTTAGTGTGGCTCTTCCACAAAATACCACATGTGTGCGCACACATACAGTGTGATTGAAACTTCGTGGCCCATGCGCAGAAGTCGGTATTTTGTGGAAGAGCCACACTCAAGGGGCCAAAGAGCCACATGTGGCTTGCGAGCTGCAGTTTGCTGACCACTGCCCTAGAGGATTCTGTAAGATTCTAGAACTTAGATAAATGATACATTGGGTCAACAGCCATGCCCATTAACATTTTTATATGATTTACATATTATTATTTTACTACATCTCTAATCTGTGTTTATATAATGTGCCTTTTAACTTACTGATTATGTAGAATGGTCACCTGTTTAGTACTTCAACTATTCAATAACCACTTACCAATGTTCATATTTACAGTATGACAAGTGGAGTCTTAGGTTCTGGGTATACAAAAGTGAAAGAGACCCTGCTGTTATGAAAATATATAGATAAATGGAGGTGACATAGTGTTCTGAGTATATTTACTAGGAAACATATTTTACAATTGAAAATATAAAAAATAAATCATGGAACTTTAGAAGAGAGTGGAATTGACCAGTGTAGGTGGCCATGGCTGATGTGTAGGAAGTAAATATAATTTGCAGCTGTAAAAACCCTTTGGCATCTACTTATAAAATGGTATTAAGGCCTAAACAATCTTATGGTGAAGTTTATATGTTTAAATTGATAAACATCTCTGCTAATTCACATCTCTTCATACACTTGTGATTTGCATATAAGGCCTCAAATCTAAGATAAAGTCTTGTCCAAGATGCAAAATGATAAAGACCTTTACTTAGCTCTGTGGATCTGTTCAAACCCCATAGGTCTCCAAGTCAGGCTAGAAGACAACTTCTTCTAGCATGACAAGGAAATTAACTAATTTCCTGCATTTATATGAACTAATCTTTTTTAAAAATAGGTTATTTAATCATAAAAAAACACAACAACAACAACAAAAAGTTCCAAAAAGGAAGACAAAGTCTGGGTTAGTTTGGGATTTTGAGGTTGGAAGTCTACACTTAAAATGCTATCAACTCGGCCTTCAAAGAGCTATCCAAGGTGTTGAACACCTCCTGGAGTCTGGCACCCTTAGTCTCTGTGGCTTGACCTATATCCTACATTTGCCCACCCACACTACCTTCCCTGTTTGCTCTTTATAGAATCTCAGCAACCATATGTGACAGATTATTGTTCTGACTCCTGTTTGTTCTACAATCTAACTTACTATATTCTTTAAATCATGTTTAACCAGATATAAAACTTTATACCTAAAGGCTCCTTCACATGTGCCTTGGATCACAAATCTGTTTGCTGAAAATGTGATAATTGATCTTACCTTCAATTATAAATTAATAAAAATTTTAAATTTCAGTCAATAAAATATATAGTCTAAAAATACCCTTTAAATAATTAATTAAAAAACAACCTTTAAATAGTTCATTTAATAATCCATAAATATCCCTTGAAAAAAATATTGTTTTTCTCCTCCACTCTTCCCTTCCAATCCTTCTCCTCCATCTTGTGTGAGGTCATGATGGTCAATTTGCATATTACCTCTTTATTATATAGGATAATGTATAGTCAAAGTTAAGTACAAAAACTGGGATCTAGCAGGTACTCAATAAAGGTGAGTTACCATCATGATAAATCATTAGCATATTCTTTCTGTGATTTATTTGACCTTAAACTATATGGAAATATTAAAATACTACCTTTGAGTGTTTGACATTTGCTAGGAGTAAGTTGGTACCAGTCCCATACATAGCACTAATTTAATGTCTCAACTTAAAATATTGTGAGCTACGAGGAAAGACAGGGAAAGAGTAATTGCTGATTCATGAACAACCATACTTAACTCACAGACAACCAGTTGATTACAATTGATCTGTTGCTCATGCTATCATAGTGACATTTGGAATATATATTACAATTTCTCTTAATAGAGTGGTTAAAATTCAGTAGGCAGATAATGCAATATTGACATAATGAGTAAAATGATGATTTATAGTGAAGTTGTAAAACTAAGAAGGTTTAGTGTGTTTGAAAGTCACATAACTTTGAAAAGTGCAAGAGATAAGGAATACTGATGAATAAAATGTGACAACTGGACACTGGCTATGCATGTAGAAACAAACCAAGGAATCTACTAAACTAGTCATTCTTAAAGAGGCCAGCCTATCAAAATTCAAATATGGCCAATAAAGGTACCTTTTAATTTAAATATTTATCAAAGTGTCTATTAGAAAAATACCACATGTATACTAAAATTAGGTTATTTTGGAATTAAACAAAATGGACTATGTTTTTCCAGGGGCTGCTATAGGTGTCACTTTATATTATAACAAGACAGATGAGACTGTCAATATACAGAGGTTTTGTTTCATGGCCAGAGCTAACACTGATTCAGTCTTTGAGAGGTGTCAAGCAGAGCAGAGGTAATTAGGCAGTGGGGGAATTTCAGAGCCTCTAAGCTACAACATTGGTGGTATATGATCAGATATGCCACAGTTTTTTCCTTAATGGCCCTTGCCCTTTAATGAGAGTGTATAATGTCAGAATCAGAGGAAAGTCAACTGACAACTAATTTATCACCAGATTTATAGCCAAATTATCAAAAGATTAGAAGTAATTAGGCCTGTTTTTCAAAATGGCTGGCATCCCCTTCCTACATTCAGAGCCTCCTTGGTTATACCAATGTTTGGATAGTGGATATCCTAAGAATTCTATCATCTGTGCTGGCTTTAAATTTGAGATCAGGGTAGCATGGGCTCCCAGGGTAGCATGGCTCTAAGGGGAAGGTGTCCTCGAGAAGGAAGAGAGAAAAAAAAATCTTTCATCATCTCACTGAAAAAGCCATTGCACTGGAAAAGTGCCAACAAACCCTAAATTATTTTGTGATTATACTAAATTAGAATACTGATAGTGATAATCATTTGATCCCCAAGGCATTAATGAAAATTCAGCATTATTTTGTGTGGAATATGTATCATTACCCTTGAGCTTCGGAATGATTATTAGTAAGTCTGATTAAATCTGGAAGCAGTGGCACAAGCTATCTTTAACCCGCTAATGACAGGGCCATATTGTAATTTTATGATGAATGAACACAGTTTAGCATTTTTAGCACTTGGTGGGGAAAATAAGAAGCCTACATTCATTTTCTTGATTAGACTGCGTAGTAGTACAGAGAAGCTCATAAGGAATGCTACTTAATGAAACAGTGTTCCTGCTGATTGATTAACCGATTATAGCTTCCAGAACCCACAGGGCTGGTGATCTTTACAGGATCAAAGATATTATTAAGCAACATTCAAGAGATTAGGAGTATAAAAAGCAAAATGCTACCACTTTGCATGTATATATTACCTGCCTCTTTTCAAATACTTTCATGTGTATTTTATGGGTTTGTTATCATAGGAACTATTATAGTGAGTTATACATTTTACTACTTGTTTTATGAGTAAGAAAACTAAAGCACAATACAATTTAGGTATTTGCCTACTGTCTGATAGAGGGTCAGAAAATTCAGCATTGGAACCCCAATATCTTTGCTCCCAGTGGCTCTCAGTGTAACATATTTTGGGGCCTCTGTAAAAAAATAATTTATTTTATACAGACAAATTTATCTGTTCTGATTATCTCAAATGTTTTTAAAAACAATTTATTTTGTATTTATAGACAGTATTAGAGATTCTTACTGATCAAATGGGCCACAGCCCTGATTTAATTTTTATTGCAAGACAAAACTGTTCCAAAAATTCCCAAGCTATTTAGGACAAGTTCTGATCATAGCATCCTGACATTCAGTAGTAGCTTGGTACATTTGAGTTTCTTTTCTTCTAGTTTCTATTCCAATGTGTGGCTCTGTGATCTAAAGAAGGAACTTTTCTGACTCTTAGTTGACCTGAAAACAATGTTGCTGACCTACCTGATCTTACTAAAACTCTGTTCACAGATGACTGCTCAATAACAAAGCATACAAATTAGTGACAATACAGCCAAACCCTGTTTTAAGATGCCTGGCTAGAAGGAGTTAGTGTTTTGTTTCCATCAAAGCCACAGTATTTCTACATGAAACATAGCTTCCCAAATGACTGGCATCCCCTTCCTACAATATTAGCATCATAATGGCATTGTATTGAATAGTTTGAATGTAGGGCAATCAGAGGCAAAGATTTAAAGTTACAGGAGTCCTACTAGTCCTGCTTAGCATGCAACAGATCAGGTTCTTTGAGGAAGATAAATGGAGGAATGAGTCATGAAATACATGGTTAAAAAGATTATGGATAAGGAGCAGTGGTGGTGGCTAATAGAGAAAAAACACTATTCTAGGGGCAAGTGGGAGGTTGGAAAGTTCTCTGTGAAAGGGGCATTTGAACACTAAACAAAGCCAAAACTGTGTAATTATCCCTGGCACTCCTTCTCCCTTATCCTGCAAATATTTAATTACCAAATGATTGCCAATTTTACCTATAATCATTTCTCTGCACCATGTCCTTTTCTTCACCCATCACGGGTCTATGTGGAATTCTCATCATCTCTATTTAAGATAGGCTGGCTTATTTGGTATCTCCATGTCCATGCATAACACCCTCAAAACCTTCATCCAGACTGTGTAAAACCTTGAATCTCAGCACATCTCCTCCTTGATTGAAACCCTTCAAGAGCCTCTGGCTGCCAACAGAATAATGTCTAAGCGATTATTCGCTGAGGTCTAGATTCTTCCTACCTCCTTCGCCTCCTCTCATGATTGTGTTTATGTTATGGAATTGTCATTTCAAGAACAATACAGTCTGTTTCATGCCTTCATGCCTTTTCCTCTTTCTATAATGTCTTTTCATTTTCTTCTCCCATAGGATAAGTCCTATGCATCACTCAATGTCCTTCATCCAATGTGATGTTGTCTTTTCTCCCATCTCAAATCTCTGCTATATCAGATGCACTTCTCTGTCTTTAGGGCACCTGTGAATAATGTATGTCATTCATCCCTATATTTTTTTTAAACATAATGCTTAGTGCATAATAGTTGTTGTTCAACAAATGTTGGTTGGTCTGATCATAATAATAACATGGGTGGATACGTAGGTAGTTGCTAATGCATTAATGCACTAAAACATGGCAGTATAAAATCAAATGGTATAGTTTATTAGTTTTCTATTTATAATTTGTTCTGAGGAACAAATTACCACAGACTTGGTAGCTTAAAACAACATATTTTTTTTTAATCTTACAGTTTCTATAGGTCACAAGTCCAAGTGGGCTTGGTGGGGTTTTCTGCTGAAATCAAGGTGTTCATTGGAGTGAATTCTCCTCTAGAGGTTGATGAGGTAACATCTGCTTCAAAGCTTCCTGGGGTTGTTGACAGAATTTATTCTGTGGCTATAGAATTCATGGCAGCTTGCTTCTTCAAGGTCAACAGTGGGGAGAAGCGTGCCTCTATTTTTTTCAAGTCTCTGCCTTCAGGGAAGCTTAGATTCTCTGTAAAGGGCTGGCATGGTTAGGTTAGGTCATCCAGAACATTTTTCCCCCAATGAACTCAAAGTCTTTAATTAGGAATTTTAATTATATCTGCAAATTCCCTTCACCTTTACCATATGCCAAGCATAATATGGAAATTATATCCTATCACCTCTGCCATATTTTATTGCCTAGAAACAAGTCCAGGTTCTACCTGTACTCAAGGGGAGGGGATTATTCAAGGGTATATATACCTGAGGCAAAATCTTAGGGACCATCTTAGAATTCTGCCCATCACAGATGTAGTTTAGAATGAGTTGAAAAAATAGGTTTATGTGGGTAAGTGGAGGAACATGAGGCTAGAAGGAAAAGTAGGCTCTGTTAGGAAGTGTTTTATGTGTCCTTCTAAGAAATGTATACATTATCATGTGGGGAGTCATAAGGGTTAGGAACTTTTATTGTTTAGAGCATAACTCTTTTGGTAGAAAAAGAAAAACTTGGAAAACTGGAGTAGGAAAAATTATAAACATGGAAAATAAATAGGAAGTATTGAGGGGGCAGATGAAAAGTGGGGAAGGATTAAGAATTGATAGGACTAGTCAAAGTTTCTAATGAGCACCACTGGGTAACCAAATTTGGAGTTGGTTTTGAATATTCCTGAAACACACTGAGATGGGAGCTATTTTGGGCACAGACAATGAGTCTCAATTTCTTGCTTTTGTTCTCGTCCTCTGCTCACCTTATCTCTCACTTGCCTTGTCTTGTTCCTAAAAGGGTCTAGAATGGCTTACCAGTACAATTATGCTACACACACACACACACACACACACACACATACATACATACATACATACATACATACACAACAGTTGGCAATGACTTGGCTTAATGCCTTTAGGGAAAAATGTTTTATTTTAAAATGGCTGGTGACCTAGACAGAAATGTGCTTTTTAAATTCACGAGGTTGGCAGCAGTTTAAAAGGATGGTGACACAACTTTTAGTTCTGAATTCTGATTTGGAGCCATTATCTGACAACTCAGGCTGTTTTAAATCTGGGCCATTTGTGTCTAGCACAATTAGCTAAGGACATGAGTCCATGATGTCGGAATACAGGCAGACAAAAGTATTTTTGTTTTGTCTTTTTCACACATCCTGTAAGTAAATTCTGGACATCCTTTGAAATCTATAAGCTCATGTTTCTGGGAATACCTCATTTATTTTATGTATTTCTCCTTAGATGGGAAAAATTAGCACATCAGACCAGATGATCATCTTTTCTTAAATAATTACATGATATAAAATTCACAGCCTTCCTATTTATGTGTTTTGTTCCCCAAATATGTTTCTTTCTTATATCCAGTGAAAATCTTTTGTTAACATAAGCCTTTAGTTTAGAGATAATGAAGTTTTGCCTGAGGTGCTACTTTATTGGTTTTAAAATTTGTGATATCATTTAATTCTGTAAAATTTCTGTGGATTGATTTTATGCCCTTTGAATACTTGATATCAGAAAAGTATCTCAGTCTATAAGACTCACCCAGATGCAATTGAGGAATTTTGGAAATTGGAAGTCAAGTCTTTCTCTCCATTAGAAATCATGGCTCAGTTTCACGGACATTCAGTCTCTATTTCATCCAGTGATATGCTCTCTACTTATCTTGTCAGACCTTTTAATTGTTGGTTAGCTATTAAAAGGAAACTGTTTCCTCTACTCTATAATGCTGATACCAGATGTGTGGGTTTTTCCACACCAAGCAATTCTCCCATTCTTGGTGGACCCTGTCTGGCTGTCCTACATTTTAACTAAATTCTGGCATAAACTACCTGAAGTTAATGCAGACCCCATAGGCTACGGACTCAGTTCCACAAGACTACTCCTCCTGCCTGCCACCCTCCACTTAAGATGCTAGTTACAAGTCCCAGGTTGTCATCTGCACTCTAATCAAGTGGATCTGAGCCACAGGTTCTCACAAACCCCTCCTCAGGTTTCATAATTTTCTGTAATGACTCACAGAACTCAGAGAAACACATTCTCTGAATAATTATAAAAACTATAATAAAAGATACATATGAATAGCCAGATAAAGAAGTGCATTGACCAAGGTATATGGAAGGAGGATAGACATTCTATACCTTCTCCAGGTGTACCTACCACCCTTCCAGTACCTCTGTGTGGTCAACCACCTAGAAGCTCTCTAAACCCCCTTGTCTAGGGATGTTTTTGGAGGTCCTTTTACTTAGGCATGACTGATTAAGTCACTAACTCTTGGTGATTAGTTCAACCCCAGCCTCCTTCCCTCCCCAGAGGTCTGGGGGTGGGGCTGCAAGTCCTAACCCTCCAGTCACATGATTGGTTCCCTGGCAGCCAGCCTAGCATCTTCCAATAGTCACCTTATTAGCATAAAGTCAGGTGTGTTTGACAGGGGTTTGTTCTGAATAACTAAAGATGCTCCTTTCCCCCAGGACTCAGTAAAATATAAGAACTTTAGAAGCTCTGTGCCAGGAACCTGGCACAAGGAACAAATATATATTTCTTTTTCTGTCCCAAGATCACAGGCCTGTTTCCGATGTTAAGCTGAAATCTGCCTCTACCAAAGCCACTTGCATTTGCTTATAGCTTGTTGACTGGCTCACCCATGTTACATATGACAGGATTCTATTAAATTTCTGTCCTTTTTAAGTTAAAATGTTACATCTTTCAATCAAATTATTGCACATAAGTTTATAAAAATATTTCTGCAAAGTTTATAATGAAAATAATAAGACAGAAAAATATTGGTTAACTCCTCCCCACCTCAACTCAGAGAATAACACTTTCAACTTTTTTAGTTGTTTCTTTTAGTTTTATTTTCATATTTATCAATTACTCTGTCATAGTACTGTTTTTCATTTTGGTTTATTTACTTTTCATACGCTAATGCTCATTTTAATCATTATTATTTATTTTCTAAAAAGCCACAATTTTATTTATCAGTCATTCTGTTGAATAAATCTCTGCCAACATATATACTTTATTTTCTAAGAGCTTTGTGTTTCGTTATTTTTAATAGCATTTTCAGTTTGTGGTTTTTAATAGGTGCAAATTTTCTCCGTAAAATTATTAAAAATGGGGCTTTAAAAACTATTTTTCTATTCTCTGCACTGTGTCTCTATTTTATTCTTTTCTTTTTCTTCTTCTTCTTCCCCCCCCCCCTCTTTATCTTAATCTTTGACTTCCATGAGTCTATTAGAGGCTATCTTACACTGTCTGGTGAATTGAGGCTATTTCTTCTCCCCTAATAGTAAAAGTATAAGAAAGCAGTTAGAGGCTGCGTAATTATGGGCAGTTATTTTTAGATCAACTGGTGAAAGCATAAATAGGTGGGGACCTTGCTACTTTACCAAGACATTCCCCTCCAGAAAGTCATCTCTGCATATCTTTTCTCTCTAGCATTCAGTTTTTTCCAGTAATCCAGTTTCTCAAGTCTACGTTTATTCTCTGTGTGTGAGTGTTTTAAGTTTATAGGTGAGTATTTTGCATTTGTAGGTGTAAGCAGGGTCTGCAGAACTGAGAAGAAAGGGGGTTCAGGGTAGATGGATTGGTCTCAGGAGTGAAAGTGTACTTTCCTTATGATCTCACATCTCTGGCATAGCCTGAGCTCAGGTCCCAAATCCAAAGCTCTCCTTGGTCAGATTATCTGAGTGTATTTCCTTGCCACAATGCAGACATTATTCAGAAGTCTATCTGATCCTTGTTCAGGCTTCTAACCAATCCTGTTTCAGAAATACGTGATGCCTCCAATTCCTATATTTTTCTAGGGTTCTACAGCAAAACTAACCTTGTCTACTCTTTGCTTCCTCCTCTGCAGCCAATTGACTTTCAACTTTTTGTTATCCCTCTTCACCATGATGTCCCACAGGGAACAAAGTTCTTTCATTTGCTACCACTATCCTTCCTCCATGTCCCTCAAATAACCTCCCACCAACCCTCACTGCAGATCTACCATATCTGGCCCTATTTTACCATCTTTACCTTCCCCCCAAATCATATCCACTCTTGGGCCTGAACTGTTTAGTTGGCAAAATACCTACCTTGACCGTGAACAATGTTCTTTCTCATCTTCATTTTTCCAATTTGCTCCATGCCAATTTGCTCACTCCCCTGCCTAAATCTCCAACTACCCATTTGCTGTTAGGGTCATGTTATGACACTGATTTTGGTCTGGGTCAAGTCCAGGGTTCTGAATCAGGATCCTGGTCTTGATAGAAGAGGAATGCTACAAATGACACTATGGGACATACTTCAAAGAGCAGTGGCTTGAGCATTGGGGTAGGGAGACTTGGTCATGGAGGAAATTCCCGTTGAATATGAGGATCTTTGAAGAGGATGAGCATGGGGTGATCCCTTGGCATTTATTGAGAACAGGATATAAAAGTTGAGAATGCTAAACCAGCTTGGATAACATTGTGTTGCTGGAGAATTTAAATCAGAGGCCTATTGAGATATCTGTTATTACTGACAAACTCCATGAGGTTCTAGAACTGGCAAAACAACTAGGTCTGAGCTAAGTTAAAAGACAGCACAGCCAGCTGGGGCAGGAACATAGCACACTTACTAATTAGTCTAGAGGAAGCCATTTGCCCACATTTTTATGGACTGCTAATTACGAAAAAGTTAGCAACTTGCTCTGAAGACAAAAATAACCACATGGTAGTTTCTTGCATTTAGTAATAAAAAGGGGTGTCTGGGATATAGACTACATCAACTGAAAATAAAAGCACACACTGCTATTAATAAAGATATACTTTGGAAGTCAATTGTTCTTTTCTTAGATTGTAAGATGAGAAATTATAGAATATATCTAACTCTGGGTTGGGCATTTGTGCTAAGGATTTTATTTTAAAGAGACCAGTTCTCTATTTGAATACCAAGTCTCATCCTGTTTTAAAACATTTCCCAATAGAAGAGCTAAATAAATAATTTTATCATGTTCTTTATTCTAAATACTGTGATATCCCCCCGCCACACACACAAAATGCTCTCTTTCAACCCACTTAGGTTTGTGCAAAGAGAATGTGTTTAAAGAATTTTCCTCTATTTTTTGCAACACTGTGGGCATTCAATAAGTGTTAATAGAAAGAAAGAAATGAATGTATAAGTGAACAGATGCATAAAGCATTGTGTGCGTTAGAATGATAGAATTTCACATTTTAAGAAACAGTAGAGAACAACTCATCTCCTTCCATTCTTTCATAGATGAGGAAACTTAGGCAAAGAGTTGAAGTAGAGAGGCTGCTCTGGGGTCTTGCAACTGGTTAGCGGAAGAAACATGTCTGGAACCCATTTCTCGAGTCAGCACTCATTTCAGTTTAATTTAATTTTCATTCAACTTAAGAGAAGAATGAATTACTTTTGCAGGGCTGATTCTGACCCAAATCCCATTACATCAGCAAAGCCTGGAGTTGTAAAAGGCTCAAATGCCAAATGAGAAAAGTAAAGTGTTTCTTAAAACAAAAAAGAAAGCCAAAGTAATTGGTATATTTGGTTTTATAAAGGAATATAAGTTTTCACAGGCAAAGGTGGGGGGCCAGGAATGGGAAATTCTGTGCCATGGAGTTAGTTTGAAAGTGTGAATGTCAGCCTCAATATAAAGGAGGTTGCTAGCCCCAAGGAGCTCTAACTGCAAAAGCAGATTTCCTTTTTCAGCCAATCAGTAAAAGTCAGGTATAGGCTGATTTCTTTATCCCTTGCATTGGTAACAAATTTCCTAAATGGATTGACAGCATGCTTAGATATTGCATAGCTGTTATGTATGGCAGAACAGTTGATGATGGAAATAAGTAGAGAAATATTTACACCTAGCAATACCATTCATGGCTCAGACACCAGGTAACATTTCTTCACTGGTAGAATGTATTAAGAAGTAGCTGTGAATTTTTTGTATTTTTAATGAAAGGTTTTGGTTCATTACCAAAGGATTGTTGGTAATCATATTGGTGTAGTCATTTATGTGTGACGATGCCTAAGATATCAGTAATTCTGAGCCTAGTGTTTCTCATTTGTGAAGATAGCTTTATATTGAAATCTACCACATGGGGTTGTTGTGAGGATTAAATGAGAGCATGCACATAAGGTTTTGCATAGTGCATTCCATATAAACAGCACTAGGAAAATGTTAGGTCTTATTATTGTTGTCAGCTACTCCAGGGCCACGATATTGTAAGAAACCATACTCCCCTTGCTGCTGCACTGAAACCTTAGCAAACTACTGGCCTGCTATACAATTTGGGGATATGACCATCTCAAGATCCTCCCTCAGGAGGGCAATGCAATGTCGTTGAAAGATTTATCTCCTCTTGGAATTCAGAACATTGGGTTCAAATCCAGAGTTCACAGCTACAATGTGTGCTATCTATGCTAGAGCACCCTGGAAGGTGAGATTCATTTATTTGATCAGTTTCTGGCTGGACAAACTATTCTTTCTTAAATTTTCTGGTCATTTTAATGGACTCCAAAATTGGGACCATCATACCCATTCCTCCGGAATGCCATGAGAATCAGGTGAAGGTATAGAGTGAAAGTGCTCATTTGCAACTCCATGGCCTTGAGTATTTGTTATTGATATTCTCAGAAGGCCCACATTCAGTTGCTCCATCAAGGACCAAGGTAAAAGCCACCTTTTCTCTGAAGCCTCTCTTGGGCTCCCCAACCTCCAGATAGATGTCAGTCTTTTTCCTCTGCATACCCACTCTACTTCAGCTGACCACCTTGGTGCTCAGAGAACGCACTACCTGTAGAGCAGTAACTTACATTATTCTTTACCAGCTACTATAGTTTCAGAAGAAAACATCTATGTCTAATTGCTCTCATTGTTCCCCTGGTGCATAACACAGTATCTTATCTATAGTAAGTGTTCATCAAATATTTGATCAATGAAGAAACATGCTTTCTTGAATCCATATGCAATACTAAGGTCTGTGAGTTGTGGAAAAATATTAAAAGCAAATAAAAACTTAATTACAATTTTATCTTTTCAAATAAGATGATCAAGACTTTGAGGATTTAAAATTAATAAGAAATTAAGTCCCCCTTTATTTATTCCTCCTGTTATTCAGTTAATAAACACATGCTGAGCACATTTCAGGTGGCAGGGCCTGTGGTGGGCACCAGGAATTCAATTTAACAAAAATAAATAGTTCCACCCCACGGAGCTTGCAGTATATTAGTAATAAGAAATTAGTAAGGAAATAATACCAAGATTGGTTTGGCTGACTAAACATATAGACCTTTCTTTTTAAAAAGAGGTCAATGCAGAATTCTTAACTGCCTTTTTTGGTCAATTCTTAATTTCGACAATTTGGTCACTGTTCATTAGCAAGACTAAATTTGACTATGGAGACTAGGTCAGGCAAATCATTTTTCTGGCTAAAGAAACAACAACAGCAAAAAACTCCTATAGCTACTGGGTGAAATTTGCTTTGAATTATTTCTCAAAATCACAAGTAATTGGGCATGTCCTCTTCAGTTAAAAATAAACACACAAAACTACATTGATCTACTTTTCTTGCTAATGAGGTTTGGAAAACCGTAGTTATGTTACTTAAGCTTAATTTTCTTCACTTATTTAAAAGTCTGGAGGGGACAAGTAACCCCCAGAGAATATTTCCATGTAACAAGACAGAATTATTTAATGAAATTTTTGGACATGCATTGTAACTGAAGAATCATAAGCTATTTGCCTGCCATGGGACCAGCCAGGTGATAGGATTCAACATGAATTTCTCAGTTATTGTATTGTCTGGTAGGTAATTTGAGTGGAAGAAAAACTTCTTTACTTGTGCAATCAAGACTTGTTTATTCTTATGGCCTCCAAAGCAGCAGGAGCCCCTGGAATGCCATATTTTAAAGATGAGGACATTGGCCTTCTCAAGGTAGCTTAGCTCTCCATGCTGCCTCCTCATCCCTCAACCCACACCCCATTCCACCCTCACCTAGACCACCTCTAGAGTTCTGCTTTCCTATGGCTGTGGGGGCTTATAATCAAAGCGAATAGGGGAATAGGGACTTAGAGTGTCTGTGTGTCCCTTTTCAACAATGAGGTCAAGGAATTCATGGATGGAAAACACCTGAAGTGATTTCCATTTCAGATCAACCAGGGCCCTGGTGGGGAAATTGGTGACACAATCTAAAGCAAGCATGTCAGACTTGCAGCCCACGGGCCGCATGAGGCCCACAATGAATATTTTTGCAGCCCAGCCAATATAATGGTATGTAAGAAACATTTTAATAAAAATTTCATAACTTAATTTTTACAGTATCCTGTTATACATAATTATTAATAACAAACTACAACATTTGCTAATGACTGATTACTATAATCATGTTGCATTCATTTCCCTTAAGTGCCTTACAGGTGCAGGCGCACCATTTCTCTCCACTAATACTAGCAGGGAATATTTTAGCAGCCGGTTGCCATGTCATTAGTCTTGTATGACTTGTTTGGTGTGCGCAACAAAAAATATTTTGCTTTCAGAGAACAAGAAAAATAGATTTATTTGTGCTATGCTTATTAATTTGTGCAGTCATTCAGTGTCTGGTAAGTTAATGTTCAAGAAAAATATTAATTTTTATTAAAATGTTCTATTATTTTATATTAATTATTATTCATTTATTTCAGCCCTTTGTATTCAGCAGGTCTCTAGCAAAATCAACCTACCTTTCTATGAAAATTGAAGCTTTTGTTTTTTTGTGGTCCACATAAAGTTAAACCTTGTTTATTTGGCCCATGTTAGCCTTTGAATTTGGCATGCTTGCTCTAGCAGTGGTTCTCAAACTCCTAATGCTGAGACCGTTTAATACAGTTCCTCATGTTGTGGTGACCCCCAACCATAAAATTATTTTTGTTGCTACTTCATAACTGTAATTTTGCTACTGTTATGAATCGTAATGTAAATATCTGATATGCAGGATGCATTTTCATTGTTCGCGACCCACAGGTTGAGAACCGCTGCAGGATTATCTGATGAGAGTTGACCTATTTATAATCAGGTGGGAGGGACAAGTCATTAGTCAGGGAATCCAATAAGATATAACAAAGCACCCAGTTGTTAACCACTGATGGGCCTGGAGGATAAAAAGGAGGGAGGAGCTACTGGAACCAAGAGAGAGAGCTGTGACATAATTAGGAGAGAGCTTCTCAACAGAATCTACAAACTTCAGCAGAGAAATGCAGGTGCCACTTACCTGAGGACTTGCTGGGAGGAAACCAGGTGTATTGATACTGCCACCTCACTTTTCCCACTCCCTGGCTTTCTACCAGTGCCTCCTATTTTATTCAACCAAGAAAGATGAGCTTCCCAAAGTTGCTCACCTTTCTGATTCTGATGGGATTGTTGTATATTCTGTTTATATTTCTTGTTAAGACTATCTACTTATCCATCTTGAATCTGTGGAACTATCGCTTCCTATTAACTCTAGATTCAGGAATTAAAAAATAATTTTGCTTACATGGTGACAGAAATAACTCCTCTCATACCCTGCATGATTCTAAAACAAAAATAAGTTTTTGTATTTTATTTAATAAAACTACATTAACTTGTCCTATTGGTGTTAATGGAGTGCTCTAGAGAATAGACTTAAAGGCCAGACAGCCTGTCTCTGAATTGTAGTTCAACTACTACCTAGCTTTGTGGTCTTTAACAAGTCACTGAAACTTTCTGGGCCTCAGCTTTCTCATCTGTATAAAAGGGACAGTGATAGTAGCTATGTCTTAGAGTTGTTTTGAGAATTTATAAATTAGTAAATAGTATTTAGGAGAGTACCTGATGTAACAAGCATTCACTAAATGCTGGATGCTATTATTATTACCCCTGACGTAAGATGATGATGTAAACTCCATTTTATGTTCAGTCAAGATACTAGTTAAGCCGAAACTGGTTTGGCTCAGTGGATAGAGCGTCGGTCTGTGGACTGAAAGGTCCCAGGTTCGATTCCGGTCAAGGGCATGTACCTGGGTTGCGCACATCCCCAGTGGGGGGTGTGCAGGAGGCGGCTCATCGATGTTTCTCTCTCATCGATGTTTCTAACTCTCTCTCTCTCTCTCTCCCTTTCTCTCTGTAAGAAATCAATAAAATATATATATAAAAAAATTCAAAAAAAATTCAAAAAAAAAGATACTAGTTAAGACTTAGTTGGCACAGTGGAGCTGCTTTGGGCTTCAGTGTCAGGCACACCTAGTTCAAATATCAGCCTCTCCCTTTTACATGTGTGAACTTGGTCAGGTTATTTGACTGGTTAACATCAATGTCCATGTTCATAAAATAAATAGAATGGTTATATCTATATGCATATATACACATATTTTAGAGAGATATGATGGTTATCTTAGAGAGTTGACAACATGGCATCATATGAAGTTTGACATATGTAAATTATCTACTTATATAAAAACCATGGGTGGTGTTCCTCACATACAGAGGAACAGCCCTGACTGAGCAGAAGGAAGTAAGTCCTACAGGGGTTGTCTTGGCAATGGCTGTGCCCTCCCCCAAGCTGTTTCCCAGAGCTGTTTCCTTTAAGGGTGGAGTTTGAGGCAGGAACCCGCCCTGGGAGCATAGAGGCAGATCTTTCTAAAGTGTGCCCCAGCACAGGGTGAACCTGAGTGGGGCGGCTGAAAGGCTTAGAAAAGACAGACAAGAGAATAAAAGCCAGGTCTTGGTGGGACGCTGCTTCTCTGAGAGACAGTGATCACGCCCACAGCCATGCCTTTATTTTATAGCAGATGCTAGGAGGCAAAGTAAGGGCGTGACCAGATGTTTACAAGCATCCTCCTGGGTTTCAATCCTACTCAACTACATGCACCTGAACTCTATCAAGCCCACATCACTCAGGTACGTGGGGCCACGTGTTCGGACCATAGGTTCAAGCTTACAACTACAGCTGTTGGTTATAATTGTGCTGGGAGGGCCCTGCCCTCCAAGCTGGGACTTGCACATGGCAATGAGAGGACTGTGCCCTCTCATCAGTCTAAGGCTTGAACCTGTCCAAAACACTGTAGCGGCTCCCCACAATAAAGTTTTAATTCTGTTTCTTTGTTACTAATGTTGTGGCTCCACCCCATAACAAAGAAACAAAGGAAAATTTCCCCATCGAATTTCTGAATAGTATTACTCCTTCAGGAATGCCGTGTCATAAATTAAAATTGAAAGTGGGTGCAATCATCATGCTATTGAGAAATCTCAATAGTAAATGGGGTCTTTGTAATGGTACCAGATTTATTATCAAAAGATTACGACCTAACATTATCGAAGCTGAAGTATTAAGAGAATCTGCAGAGGAAGAGGCTGTTCTGATTCCAAGAATTAATTTGTCCTCATCTGACACTGGCCTCCCATTTAAATTGATTCAACGATGGTTTCCCGTGATGCCAGCATTTGTGATGACTATTAATAAATCACAAGGACAAACTCTAGACAAAGTAGGCACGTTCCTACCTGAACCCGTTTTTGCACATGGCCAGTTATATGTTGCTTTCTCTCGAGTTTGAAGAGCATGTGATCTTACAGTTAAAGTTCTAAGTACTTCACCACAAGGGAAATTAGTCAAGCACTCTGAAAGTGTTGTCACTCTTAATGTGGTGTACAGGGAGATATTAGAATAAGTTTAATCACTTTATCAGTCATTGCATTACTGTTGTTTTCATATCATGTTTTTGTTGTTTTCATATCATGTTTTTGTCATTTTTATATCATGCCTCTGTTGTTATATCCTTTTGTTACTGTTTATTTATTAATAAATGTATATGTGATTTTCATATACATTTTACTAATTTCCTTTCATCTCTCACACTTCTATTATAGAGAAAGGGCAAATAACAATATTAAAATATCTCTGCTAATTCCTTTTTTTAAAAAATATATTTTAATGATTTTTTTACAGAGAGGAAGAAAGAGGTATAGAGAGTTAGAAACATTGACAAGAGAGAAACATCAATCAGCTGCCTCCTGCACACTCCCCATTGGGGATGTGCCTACAACCAAAGTACATGCCCTTGACCAGAATTGAACCTGGGACCCTTGAGTCCGCAGGCCAATGTTTTATCCACTGAGCCAAACCGGTTAGGGCAATTAATTCCCTTTTAATGTGCACAAATTTTGTGCACCAGGCTACTAGTCTATATATATAAAAGCCTAAGTGACCGTTTGACCATTTAACCGGTAGCTATGATATGCACTGACCACCAGGGGGCAGACACTCATCACACATGCATAGAAACATGGAACAGACTGATGAATCTCAGAGGGAAGGGAGGATAGGGGAGGGCGGGAAGAGATTAACCAAATATTTTATATGCATACTAGAGGCCCGATGCACAGATTTGTGCACCAGTGGTGGTCCCTCAGCCTGACCTGTGGGGATGGGCTGAAACCGGCAGTCCAACATCTTCCAAGGGGTCCTGGATTGTGAGAGGGTGCAGACCGGGCCGAGGGACCCCCACCAGTGCATGAATCCATGCACCAGGCCTCTAGTATAAATATAAATATAAATATAAATATAAATATAAATATAAATATAAATATAAATATAAATATAAATATAAATATAAATATAAATATAAATATAAATATAAATATAAATATACATTTGAGTTCATCTGTCACACATGGATATGCCCCTCTAGGGAGTTTAGACTCAACTCCATCCTTAACCTGTGTTAGTGAGACCCTGGCTTTACAGAAGGCTGCCTATGGAGCCCAGACTATGGAATCCTGCATAAGTGAGCCACTTCCACTTCCTGTGAAAGCCCTCTTATGCTTTCCTGTGAACTGTAATATAACCTAAGATCTATGTCATGGTAAACTAGGCCCCCTAGTGGTGGGAATTGTCTAGTTTTGTTTTGTTGTTCATAGAGTTCCTATTCAGTTCTTGATGTCTTTATGGAATTTAACATGCCCGATCCTGCCTGAATCCCTGCTGTGTCCTTTCTATGGGAAGGGTTGTGATGGCACTGGTCATTTAAGCAGCATCAGCACTATGTGCTTGACACTGCACCCACCACCTTCTAGATGTACTTTTACTCCTCAAATCAGCCCTATTTGATGTGTAATTGTATGAATTCAAAGATCTGGGAAGTATGTTCAGATAGCTGTGGAAAATTATCTGAACTCATATATTTTAGGAAAAAAGAGAGCCAGAGTCCAGATAAAGATTTTCCTGACCCCAAAGCCTATGCACTCAACCACCAAGCTATTGATCATTTGTTTAGGCTGTTGAGGGTGAAAGATTATTTTATCCTTCTTTGTTAGAAAGATATACAAACACTTGATAGTAACTTTTTCAAAATGTAGGATGAGTCTGGGTACCTGCTTTTTTGCCCAAGGTTTAAGAACCTTGAGTGTTTCTGAATGTGCTACAGGAAGTACAGGGACCTGTTAATTTAAGGGGGACTATATTATGAAATTTAGCTTCATAGGTTTTATCAGATTTTTAAGGCCTCTGGCCTCAAGGTCATTGCTTTCTATTATATGCTCTCTCTTTCCAAACATGCAAAGATGTGCTTCTTTGATTAAAGGCTAATTTTCTAATTCCAAAGATATAGTATCACCCAAAATGAGTGAGTCTTTACAGAAATTACATGGACTCATAAAATGTGAGTACAAAAGTTTTAGAAGGGCCTGACCAACGTGGCTCAGTGGTTGAGTGTGGACCTATGAACCAGGAGGTCATGGTTCAATTCCTGTTCAGGGCATATGCCCAGGTTGCAGGTTTGATCCCCAGTAGGGGATATGCAGGAGGCAGCCAATTAATGATACTCTCTCATCATTGAAATTTCTACCTCTCCCTTCCTGTCTGAAATTAATAAAAATATATTTAAAAATAAAGTTTTAGAAGGAAGGCTTACAGGGAACTCTTAGTCTTTATGGAGCCTGGGAAGAAGAAAGGGCCTCTAACAAAAGGAGACAAGGATTTATGGCTTTTGCTCATTCAAGCTCTTTGAAGGAGGAAGTTGTATCTGTGGTGATAACAGGATTATTTCATATTTACTTGTTCCAAGGGAACTGGGAATCATTTTCCCTGAGTGGCTGGGACCTCTGCCTAGGATCTCAGGCTGTGTACCTGTAGCACCTGAGATTGGATGCATCTTCTGTGGCCTCTGGCTTCCGGAGAAGATAGGACCTCTGGGCCCTTTTTATTGGTGAAGTCAGTTAAGTATGGTCCTGGCTCTCATATCTTAGCATTCAAGAGTGGCCTATCAGGGCCAAGTAGCCAATAGGCCTTTAAAAATATGCTTCTAAAAGTCAGTTATGCACTGACATTTCAGAAATAGCATTTGAGCCTAAGTTCCAACTGCTATATTATGGTCATCATTCAGCTTTCTATTTAAGGCTGTTGGGCTTGATTAACTTAGGGACAGAGGGATCATGGCTCACTAGAGTGCCAGGTAAAGGGAGTCCCTGTTCCCAAAAGGAGATTTTCTTGGGGTCCCAAACAAATAAGATAATCTGTTTTGTTTCTAAGTTAAGCGAGTTACTGATTTCTAAGTGCCCAGCATTGGTTTTCATGGTATGATAGGTGAAACCTGGTCATTAACTCTTTCTTAATATAAGACACAATTCCTGTCCTTTAGAAACTTTGTAATGTGGCCAACCTGGGAACAATATAAAACAGTTTGTAATGTGGCCAACCTGGGAACAATATAAAACAGTTTGTTAAAAATGCTAAATAGTATTTTAATTTAGTACAATTCAAACTAACACATTTTTAGAATAATACTTTTTCCTATTGCTAGTAAAAGTGAGTTTTCCTTTTCCTTGAAGGCATGGGGAAGTTCTAAGCAATGCATCATTTTTTCTATATTCGTCCTTATCCAACCTACATCTAATTTCCTTTATATTGTTCTTTACTGGAATCCACAAATTTTTTCTGAGGTTATTAAATCTTTTTTTTAAATGTACTCTTATTGTTGACACTATTACAGATGTCACAATACCCCTCCCTTTTTGCCCACCTTTACCCAACCCCCATTCCCCTTCCCTGTGGCCATCACCACACTGTTGTCTGTGCCTATGGTTTATGCATACCAGTATATGTTCTTTAGCTGATAAATCGGGTTTTAAAATATTTTATAATGGAACTATATAATCACACATAAGAAAGTACCTAGTAGAATCAATGATACAGAACACAGATCCCTTTGGGAGCCTGGAATTTACTGGGGAGGGGAATCTCTTACACAGACACACACACACACACACACACACACACACAAACATACACATAAACATACACAAACACACACATACACAGAAGATTTGGAACTAGAGAAACAATATTCAAATGGATGTCTGCCTGCTTCCACTTGCGTGACCTTAAACAAGCCATGTTTTCTCATACGACACAGGGGATATATCTGATTTCATGAATCTATTGGTTATATCAGATGGAATCACACTTATGAAAATACTGTAAGCCACATGAAGTATGATGAACATGGTAGTTTTAATTATCTAATATATAGAGAATCAGGAGGAATCTTTTTAATTTGATTTTTAGAATTCAACATTTGCATAACCAATTTTATTTTTATAGTATTTCATCTGACAAGCAAAAGATCTTAAAAGGGGCAGGATAAACAAGATTAATTTTCTGTAAACCCTTTAAAAGTTTTATTATCCATCTCTTCATTGGGTAGATGTCTGACTGTGTTTTCCTTCTTGAAGGCCTCTTTCTGTAAACATCCACTCAGCTGCTGAGAACAGTAGCTCTCAGATAAGCATTGTGCTTGGTTTTGAATCAGGGATCGTGATCTTACCTCCTTTCTACTCTATTGGTTTGCTTCACCAGCCTCATCCTAGCTCCTGACATGGCCAGTGGATAGCCCTCTTGATGGGTTTAGAATGGCGGTCTCCCAACTTCTGAATAGTTTCCCAATATCTTGCTGTGAAAATGAAGGAGTTTCCAGGATGTTCTAAAAGTCTATGACCATTCATTCACTCAACACACAATTAAAGAGCACGTGCTATGAGCTGGTACTCTGAGTACCCTGCACAGAGTACCTGGTGGGATCACTGGTATATAGAACAAATCACTGATCTCAAAGAGCCTGCAGTAGAGCTGGGAGATGAAACACACACACACACTCACACACACACACACACACACACACACACACACACACACACCTATACAACAAGTATAAGGGGTTGAATGGTGACCCTCAAAAAGATATGTCTCCTAGAACCCATGAGTGTGACTTTATTTGGAATAAGGATCTTTGCTGGTGTAGCTAAGGAATTTGAGTTGAGATCATCTAAAATTATCCAGGTGGATCCTAATCCAATAAAAAGTGGCATTGTACGAGACAGAAAAGAAGACATGGAGACACAGGGAGGCCAGGTGAAGGCGGAGGTAGAGATTGAATGATGCCACCACAAACGGTACTGACAAACACCAGAAATTGGAAGAGGCAAGAAGGATTGCAGTGTCCCCTAGAGCTTTTAGAGGGAGTGTGGCCCTGCTGATGTCTTTCTTTCAACCTTCTGGCTTCCAGAACTGTGAGAGAACTATAAATTTCTATTTTTTTCTCTTAATCTTCACTCGAGGACATTTTTTCAATTGATTTTAGAGAAGGGAAGGGAGGAGGAAGGAGAGAGAGAGAGAGAGAAGAGAAACATCAATAGGAGAGAGACACATCAATTGGTTGCCTCCCACATACACCTCATACTGGTGCTGGGGAATGAACTTGCAACCCAGGTATATGCAATTGGCCTGGAATTGAACCAATGACCCTTGGGTGTGTGGGCTGATGCTCTACCACTGAGTCACACTGACAGAGCTCTATTTGTTTAAGCCACCAAATTTGTAAGCAATTATTATTGTAGCTTTAGGCATCTAATGCAATAAGGAAGAGAATAACCTACACAATACCTAAAATTACATTAAGAGGACCAAATGTCTGTGGAAGTTTAGTATAAAAGTGCTCTTCTTATTGGAAGTATGGTCTTCACTGTACAATCAGTATTATTATTATTTATAGTACAGTAAATATTACTGTAGATCCATTTTATTTACAATAATAAAATTGCAAATAACAAGCTAAGTACAAATTATTTCCCATAATTTTAGTTGTATGCCAACAGCCTATTTAAGGTTTAACTTTAAATTGCCATTTCATGAAACAAATGCCAATTTTGCACAAAACAACGTTCTTCGGACAGAAGAAATGTTGCTCTCTGTCCACACCATTCCTCAATAAAATTCAATCAGAAATCACAAACAGAAATGAGTTTTGCATTTTATAGTCCCTTCTTAGTTTATGAGGCAATAAATGCATGTCAACTTGACATAGTTCAGTGGATACAGATCTAACTATTGAAGCCTTACAGAGGTATTTCAAAGTTGTTACCCTGTGCATCCCACCAATGATATTAGAGCAAATCAGGAAGTGTGGGTGAAATGGTATCCGATCTCAAAGGCTGAAAAGCCAAAATTATCTTTATGCACCCATAATTTTAGTTTCATGGTTAGGGAATTTTAGAGCAAAGTGAGTGTTGTTTGCTGGTGCTAGCTATGGGATTTTGGATTTGGGTGATGATATCAGTTAATCAAAAGTCAAAATCACTGAGGCAACAAGGTACTTCCCAATTAAAATATTGTCATCATTTCCTTTAGTTCTCAAAATAGCTGAAAATAAGGTACTATCATTAATGCGTAGTATAGGTAATTTTTATGTGCCATAAAAGTCTAAAATATTAACATTTTCATTTATTAGTTTTGTCTGGCTTAGTTGATGGTGACTCCAGATGGTAACTGAGTGAAATAAGATTTTTGGCCCCAGAAGATCCAAGGCAGTGGGAGCTCCTGGGAGGTTGCCATGTCTGCATTAATATAATACAACACTGATGGCTCCTTATAGGTTATGCCAGATAAACATTTTCTGTGCATTTACCACTTCAGTCTCCATAGCAGTCAGAAAGCAAGTATGTGATTACTGTCCATATTTATTTCACTGATGAGGTCACTGAAGCACATAGAATTTAAATGTTTTGTTTAAGGTCATACTCTAGAAATGGGAAGAGTGAGGCTTTGAACCCTGGCAGAATGGCTCAACCATCTGTACTCATAAGCACTTCTATTGGGTAGGGATGGTCTGCTGAGGAATGATTTAGTATCTGGAATATCAGTAATGTCTAACTTAATGTCAGGAAGCTGACTGCAAATCCATGAAACGAGAAATGAAAATCACACATTTCCTTGTCTGGAAGCAGAGGCATTCTATAGCATGGGTAAGCAAATATTCAGGCAGAATGAGATTCATTGCACTTATCACAATTTCACACAGATGGACACTCTTCAAACAGAGATTCATACTGAATTTTAATGGTGCTCTTCTGCAGAACACATTTGCAAAATGGATCATAGCATATTCATACTTCTCTTTCGCTTGCCAAATGTGAGATGATTAAGAAACCTTCTCACACTTTAAATACTCTTGCCAAATACATGCATATTTCAAATGTGTGTGTCTGCAATAAATATTTGTTGAATGAATATGAATGTATATACACAAACATACATGATGCAACATGTACACATACATTTAATTTGACAAATACTTGTTGCATACTTGCTGAATATAAACTTGGGCTGAAGAGTAATGGAAATATACGTAATTCTTTTCTGTTCCCAAGGAATGACATTGAAGGGCAGGCAAGACATGTTCATCATTATTCTGGTGGTGTTTCTCAAAGTGTGGTCTCTGGCCCAGCAGTATTGGCACCACTTGGGGACATGTGAGAAAGGCAATTTTTTTTCAACCCACCAGAGACCTCCTGAATCAGAACTCGGTGGATGGGGGTCCAGCAATTAATGTTTCTAAAATTCCCCCAGGAGAGTGTGATGAACATTAAAATGTCAGAACAACTGGAGCTACAAGAAAGCTTCAATGTACTGCAGGAGCTAGAGATTACTCTCAAATGGGGACATTCGAGAAGAGTTGAAGAAGGAGGTGGTATTTGAGCAGAGTCCTGGAGGACAAGAAGGAGAATAAAAACAAAGAGAAGAATAGCATGAGTCAGAATTTGCTTGTTTGGGTCAGAGTTCAAGCTGCCTATAGCTGGAAACCTAGATTGAGGTAAGACAATGGAAGACCCTCAATGGTACTTCCCCCGCCACGTGTTTTTTTGTTGTTGTTGTTTTGTTTTGGTTTTTTTTTTGTTGTTATGTTTTTTTTGTACCCAGTAACTGTAATTCAGCAGATGTTCTGAGCTACTAGAAAGGCATAGTCTTAAATCAATCTCCACCCTCCCCACCCCATTAAGAACACTTACACATTAACAATTATTTATATGTCTTGGCGAGAGCCATGATAAGCTCTATTCTTTCTTGACTACTCTGACACATGGAACTTAATTTCAGTAACTCCACAATGTCCAAGTCTCCCCTCTATGTGTGTGTGTGTGTGTGTGTGTGTGTGTGTACGTGTGTGTGCATGTGCATGTGTTGTGCACTATTTGGTCATAGGGAATCTCAGCTACATTTAAATTCAGCTGGGGTTTAGGAAGCTGCGTAAAAATAAAGGGAAATGTGCTGCCTGCTTGTGCTCCCTTTGTTATTTGACAATCAGAAGGATGACTGCTCTCAAGTGGCGCAGGTGGCCTCTTCCAGTGCTAATTTCAGCGTCTCAACCAGTTTGGCATCTTAAGAAGCTTCTCTGGAGGAAAATAATTCTGTCCCTATCCCTGATTATTTTCTTTGTCCAGTATTGTGGGCACCTGCTTGGCCACCCGCCTTCCTTTTTTTCGATTTCCACTTGCATCATCTTTCTCCTTCCCTGGGTCAGCCTGCACATTTCAATGCATCCACACCCTGGATGAGCTCATTCATTTACTGGCTTTCTCCTCGCAGTTCTCATTGTGCCTTCTTTTGTTGGCATAATTGATCCTCTGCTTTGCAAGAGCAGGTGGATGAATGAGTTTATTGCTTTAAAACAAATCTTTCTGCTTCTCTCTTTTATTGTACTTGTCTTTAGTCAATCTTTGGTTCAGCCAGCTCCTTCTCCCTCTATTGACTAATCTCTTTGTGTATTTATCACACTGGTGGTGAGGGAGTCCATACTGTTTCTGTTGTGGAGTGAAGAAGGTGAAAGCCCACTGATAAAATAGCTGTGATTCCTAATATTCAAGTGGAGGAGGGATGAGTCATGAAGGCCAGAAGTCCTGATTATCTTTTACCTTATCTGCTGAAGGGCCCTTTTAGACCCTAATGGAATGAGTCCATTTATCCGCCTCACATTTCTAGTGGAATTATAGATTCAATGGCAAAATTATTAAGTCTACCTGGACACACTTCATATAACACTCCAGGACCTTTGCTACACACATGTGCTGTCCTCAGCTTTGGGCTTTATTGGGTGTGTGAATTTACTTAGTCCAGGACTTTGAAAGGCATTTATCCAGTCTAATTTTAAATGATCCAGATACTAGATGTGTTTCCTATATTTTGAGGAGCCTTTTAGAATAGAGATGTTTGCATGGCACTGCCTAGTAATCTTACTGTTAATTAATATGGAATTATATAGGTGTCAACGGGACATTTGGTGTCCACTAGAGGTGTCAAACATATTTTGTTTCATCACAATGTGCTTTTCTCTTCCATCCAGTGAAATACTTCTACTACTTATATTATTGTTAATAATAATAATAATGGAATCAGCTAAATATAATGATTAGTTATTAAATTTTCTCATTCCATAATTTCAGCAATGTTGTTATTTTACATGTTCTCTAATATAGTCAGCCCAACATCTAAGCACAAGGTTCAGGGTTGGATTCTATGGAGTTAATAAAATGAATGGGATATGATTTCTAGCTTCCAGAGGTTGAGAACTGAGTGTGAGAGAGGGACAGAATATGCATATATGTAAAATCTACAGAAGCCTCCTAGAAGAAATACAAAGACTTGAGGATATTGATAATTAGACAAAAGGAGAAAGGACATGCTCGGCAGAGTAAAAGGCATTGACATGGAAGAATATATGGAACACTTGTGAGTACTACATAGTTCAGAGGGGCTGGAGACTGAGAAGTGGGAGAGTATAGCTGGAAAGGTAGACTGGGGGAGGAGAGGTGGCAAAGGATGGAATTAAGAAAGCAGTGAGGAATCATGAATGGTTTTGAACAGGTTGGCAGACTAGGGCCCATGGACCAAATCCAGCTCACTGCCTGTTTTTGTAAATAAAGTTTTATTTGAACATGGCCATACTCATTTGCTACTTTCATACTACAATGGCAGAGTTGAATATTGTGACACAGACCATCTAGCCACAAAGCTGGAAATATTTACCATCCGGCCCTTTGTGAAATTTTGCCAACCCCTGATACACTTCCATAAAGTACAACATTCTTTTGTGCTGGGATGGACAACCCACAATTGCCGCAGACAGTTGAAGATATAGATGTTTCTAGAGCAGCATTTTTCACTTAGAGGCTTAAATATTTGAATAAAGAATGAATAAACAAGTAAATGTGCATCTCTGTTAAGAAAATGTAGCAATAGTGGGTGTATTGAATTTTTTTTTCATAAAAGGCCAATCTGAGAGTCGTCAGAGAACAGTGTCCCTTTTGGAAAGCATTTTGTATTTCTAGGGAGAGGCATCTGAAAACATCTGGGCACATTTTTCACCAGAAGTGACTCAGAGAGGATGAAGCTACAGTTAGGAGAAAGGCCACTTTGGAGAAATGTTGAGTAAAATACCCATGAGACACAGAATGGGGTGACACTGGGAAGGAGAGAATTTTGATGGACTTCATCTTGACATTTCTCAGACATCCCAGGCAGTCCTACCTCCATGAGCATGAACTCCCCTCCTTCTCTCTGTCCCATCCAGAATCCAGCTCTCAAACATCTTGTATTTCTGACAAGTAATATCCTCAGAGCTTCCTTCCTCACACCTACCAATTATGTACCAGTTGCAGATGGGGGGAGTGGGAGGAGGATTTAATTAAACCAGGTTATTTCACATATACAGATTATCGTTTTGTTTCATCCTCAACAGCTCCCTTGGCTCTCAATGGTTGGCATATAGTTTATTAGTTTATACTTAGTGACCTTTTAAAAATAATTTCTGCATGGTTAACTCAAAGTTTATGGCATTTAGCTCACATCATATAGTTTTGCCAATTTTCAGTGGCAGAGAATATATTCTGCCTTTCTTCTATGAAGTACGGTCCTGAAGTCCCATGTTAATTCTGTGCCTTTCTAATGTGTGCAAGGGCTGAAGTGAGCTTCTGTCCTCTCTCTCTCCCTCCCCTCACTTTTTTTAAAACAAATATAGTACTTATAGCTGTAATAACCATGGGGTTTCTTAATGGGACAGCATAGCATAGTGAAAAGGTGAGGACATATTTATTAAGTACTTAGAAATTAAAATTAGAGCTCCCAAGCTAATCGGTCCCCCTTGATCAAAACTGGGGAAATCCATGGATGTTTATGTATCTATATAAGAACATTAAAAAATCCAGCCTTTGTTTTAAACAAGGCCTCTGAAGAATGATTCGAGCATAGTGAAACTTCCCCAGGGCACCTGCAATTACAGAAAGGGGCAGTGATGGGCTTTGTACTACATTATATCTTCTGGAAAGGAAAGGGGACAAGACCTTGTTCACATTGAGCAGAAATGCATACACATCTTCCAGTAGTCTTGCCCAAAGCACAGCTGGGTTTCTCATATGTGTGTATGTGCATGCATGTGTGAAGTTTTGGGAGTTTGTAGCAATGCTTGACTTTTTAAAAAAATTAGTGTAGGTTTATGAAACTCTTTTGCCCTAGTCTTCCAGTGGGAGACAGAGAGAAGAGAGCTCGTCAGCCAGAACCCTGACTTGTGTGGGAGCACATTCTGTCTGCATGAGCACCATCCCTCTTGTGATCCAGAGAAAAGCAGTGAGACCTTTTCTATAGATACAAGTCCAAAGCAAGATAGGGGGAGGCCAGTGAGGAGGTGTAGGGATAGGGAACAGCTCCTCCCTAGCAGCAGCTTCTTTTCCCTTTGCTTTGGGAAACCAGGGAAAACAGCACAGCAGGAGGGAAAACAGAGAGTACTTTAGGAGGGTTTGCCCTCCCTGAGAAATCAGGAAACAGAACAGAATCCGTCACATGTGATGGGGAGCCCGGTCCCCTGTGATCTGAACCCCAAGTATAAAAATTGGTGTCTCCTTAGGCTCTAGGCAGTTTCAGCTAGAAGTTTCTTCTCACCTGTGTCACACTTATCAGATGGGAACCATGACCTCTGCCACATGGGAATGGGCATGTAGTAGTAATGTGCCATGTAGTAGCAATGCGCTAGAATGTGTCAGGTTGCTTGTGTAGGCTCCAGGGGTAACTGATGCCCCAACGGTCCAGGGCATTATTGTTACTGGACTTCACAAGTTTCTTAGCTTTTGACGCACTGGAGGTGGGAGTCTGAAGGGTTTTTCTACTTTATGAATACCCATCCTTTTATGGTAATACTAGAGGCCCAATGCACAAAAATTTGTGCACTGGTTGGGGGGGTGTCCCTCAGCCCCACTTGTGCCCTCTCACAGTCTGGGAGATAACCACCTTCTGGTTTAGGCTCACTCCCCGGGTGGCAGATGGCAGGCCCGATCCCTAGGTGCCTGCCCCGCCTCCCTGGGTTGCACACATGGCAGGGCCTATCTGGGGATTGGGGCACTGCCCCTGGCCACACACAGTGCAGGGCTGATTGGGGGGTTGGGGCGCCACCCCTGGTGGTGCACAGGGCAGGGTCAATCGATCGGGGGGTTGGGGTGCCGCCCCTGGTCATGCACAGGGCAGGTCTGATCAGGCGGTTGGGGTGCAAGAATAGGGCTTCCTCGGGCCGATTGCGCCGCCAAGCCCCGCTGCCCCAGGGCCGCACACGGGGGTCCCAGCTGGCGGCAGGGCTTAGGCGGCACACTTGGGCCCGGATGGCGGCTTGCGCTGGCCCGCCCTGCCTGCAGTATGCAAATTAGCTGCCATCTTTGTTCTCGGTTAATATGCATATTGCGCTGATTAGCCAATGGGAGGCGCAGTGAAGGTATGGTCAATTACCATGTTTGTCTATTATTAGGATACAATCTTACAGAATTGATGCAGCATCTTCACATTTATGAGAAAAAAGAGGAAAATTTAGCTGATGCAATTACATTTTACATGTCTTATAGAGGCATACTGCATAATCATTTTTTGTGATTCTAAAGCAAAAAAATTCTGATTATGGAAGTTTAATTTTGAAAAGAAAATAGCTCAAGTTCTTCTCTACTCTTATTTAGAACTATAGATCTTTAATTTCCTTTTTCATTTTTAAAGCATTATCGGCGCTTTGAATGAGACTAGGTATAAGTCTGGGATGTAACTTTCTTGTGTTCAGACCTGTCTTTCCCTCCTTAGTTTTTAAGGAGCTATGGAAAACCAACCTAAAAACATTGTTTCTTCAATAATTGTCTATTTTCACTTTGATTTTCTTCATTGGTGAATGATTTTGTCTTTTTCCATCTAAAACCAGTGGAAGCTGTTGTGTTGATATGATATGAAATATGAATATCTCAAAACATTTAGTCCATGCCAGCTTCTATTCTTAGTTCTCTAAGAGTTCTAATATTTCTTTTTTTTAATTTTCACAACAATCCTAGGAGTGAGTCCTCTTATTATTCTCATTTTGCAGATGAGGAAACTGAGGCTTAAAATGGGTACTTCCCACCTGGCTGGTGTGGCTCAGAGGATTGGTGTTGACCCATGAACCAAGAAATTACCAGTTTGATTCCTAGTTGTGGCACATGCCCGGGTTGAGGGCTCAATCCCCCATGGGACGGGGGGATGCAAGAGGCATCCAATTGATGTTTCTCTCTCATCAGTGTTTTTATCTCAATTTCCCTCTCTCTTCCTCTCTCTAAAATAAATTAAAACATGCTTTGAAAATTTTAAAATAGGTACTTCACTTGTGGTTAAGATTTCAGGAGCCTAAATGCCTGGGTTTAAATGACTGAGAAGGTGGCTCCTGGGGTGTTTTCCTGCTTCTGAGTCAAACAGGCTTCAGCTGCACCTTCCACTTTGGGTTTCTGTCCTCTTTCTCAGTTATGAAGAGGTTTATCTTCCTTTGAAGGAAGCATGTACTTTTCTCTCACTCTTTTTAAAAACTATCATTACTATATGTTTGATGCAGAGTTAGGGCCTCTATAAAAGCTTAAAGTGCTACTTTGGAAGTCCTTTCCTCTTTCTTATTCTTCAGAGTATTCATAAATCCTGGGACACAGATGGATATGTTTAATCTGGTTAAGAACCTTAATACTATGCAGAAAGTAAAATAATATTATCTATGTTTCCATACTTTACTTGAAAGAAAAGTCTTCTGAGACCTAAGAATAAAAATACCATGTCCTCAACTTTGGATTGGCACAGGGAGAAGGGAGGGAGACAGAAATGGGAGGATGAGAATATCTACTATTGCCATTATTCTGATAAATCAGTTAAACTGTACTGTTTATTGAGTGCCTGCTCTTGCTAGGTGCTCTTCATACATGATGCCATCATTCCTCAGAACAACTCTGCTCAGTAGGTTTGATAAGCCCATTTTATAGATGCATAAGTCCAGGGAGATTAAGTGACTTGCCCAAGGTCACTGAGGCACTATGGGCTGGTCGGGTTTTCCAGTTGGGTCAAGTCTAAAACCTTGGTTGCTTCCCTTATATATAGTCATGTTACCTCCTGTAATTAATATTTTATTTTTTCTCTCATCCACCTCCCAGACCTACCCTGAAAAGAATGACTGAAAAATATTCTTTTTCATCTGCTAATAATAGTTGTTAAAAATATTCTCCCCCAATTCATGGCCCATCTCAAGCCCTGGTCCCTCTTCCAGGGGTGGATTTGTATCTGATTTTCTCCATATTTCCTGAACTATTTCTTTCTTCTCTTTTCTAAGTATATTTTTATTGATTTCAGGGAGAGGATGGGAGAGGGAGAGAGGGATGAAGCATCAATGATGAGAAACATTGATCACTGCCTCCTGCACACCCCCTACTGGGGATTGAGCCTGCAACCCTGGCATGTGCCCAGATGGGAATCTAACCATGATCTCCTCATTTAACCACTGAATCATATGGGCCACACCTGAACTACATTTTTCTACAGGTTTGCATCTCTATGGATCCAACCTGTAGATTCTGTGACCATTTAAATGATCTTTTATTCTTCCTCTTATTTAGTCCATGTATCTTGGCCCTAACTCATGTGCTATCCCTTTGTGTTTCTATTTCAATATTTTGCATGTCTGTATTTTATCATTCCAATGGGAAAGTTGGTGTTTTTAAGGGAGAAACTATGAATTTTTTCATTCCTACCCCCAGGGCCTGATGTTATAGTTTATGAATGTCTAACTGTGGGTATAATATAGTCATTTTGATTTCTACAGAAGTTATTGTTAAGTGTAGTTCATCCTATTATTTTTATATTTAATGCTAAACAATCCATAGTCCCACATCCTCTTCAGCCTCACACTCCAAATTAGAGATGGGTGTGGGGTCCTGGGGTGCCTCTGGTCACCCTCCCTCCTTTGTTCAGCCCCAGGTCCCACCTGATGCTGTCCCCTCCCTCGGTTCCAGTTGCTTGTAGCCATCCCTAACTGTCCAGGGTGCCTCCTTACCTCCAGTTAGTCTCCAGTTTCTCACTGACTTCTAAAAGTCAGGGCTAAGAATTTTCCTTTCCCTACATTGTTACTTTTTCATTTTCTTCCCTCAAATTTCCCCTCAAATATTCAGGGTGTAGGTAAAACGTGAGGCTAAGCCAGCAATCCATCTTAGTAGAATCCTATTTGAAGGTTGTCTGGTATGTAAGGGACTAGAAATAGGGATTGAAAATTTGATTCCAGTATGAAGGCCAGGCATCAGTAATGATCCACCTTGAACTGTGTGAAATAGACTCTGGCATCAGCTAAATTATTTCTATAAGACTGACGTATTTTTATTAAAACAGACATGCAGGCAAAGCGATTTGCAAAAAAGTTGTTTCATCAGCTCAGCTAGCAGCTAGGAAGCTTGTGCAGAATCCAACACTTGAGCTCCCTCTGGTGGCAACAACTACACGGGCCTTTCTCTGTGGTCAAGTTATTCCATGAAAAGAATAGTATCTTATTTGACATCAAGACCTTGTTTCCAATTTATATTTTAAGCTAGAATGTGTTTGGTCACCCCTTATATATTTATTTATTTTTTATGTTCATTTAATTTCAGATGATCTGTGATACAGTGATGTTATTACATGCATTTTATAGTTATTTAAAAATATTATATTTTAAAATGTCATTAGATGTTTTCTTGGAGACATTTAAAGTAGTAGGAGTGAAGGAGAAAGAGGAGGAGAAGGAGGATGTGTCCTAATGTTAACACAAATCAAAATTAACACCTAATTCTAAAACATTGTTTCTCAATCAAACTACATGAATAACAACCTCCAAATTCTTTAATGGTTTTCCATTGACTGTGGGATGAAATTGAATATTTTGCCTGATGTGCAATGTCCCTTCATGATTTAATCCCCTGCCTGCCTGTGTCCAGAGTCAACCCTGCAACTTCCCACTCACGTTAAAGTTTATGCTCCAGATACACTAACCAATCCCAGTCCCCTGAATAGAATGGCATCTCTCACAGCTGTGACTGTATATTCTGGGTGCTCCTCCCAGCTGGGACATATGCCTGCCACTCATTCTCCTGTTAGTTAAATTCATCCTCAAAGTCTCAAATGTGAAGATTGACATCCCAGGGGTTATTAGGCAATGTCTGGAGTGTTCTGGGTTATCACAGCTGTGGGAAGGGGTATTACTGACATCAAGTGGTAGAGGCCAGGAACGTTGCTAAACATCTCAGAATGCACAGGGAAGTCACAGAAAAGTTTTATCCAGCCTAAAGCATCAATACTATTTAGGTCAACAAAGCCTGTTTTATGGGACAAAATCAGACAAAATGCATGGAAACTGAGTTTATAGGCTAGCCAACCTTGATCTTTGCTGGTTTTGTTCTCTTGCTTTTTTTAAAAGGGTCATTTAAAATAGAATCCTCACCTCTCAAGAGGTCATTTTTATTTGAATGATTTTTTCTCACAGTTCTAACCTAGAATCTATCAATCCAAAGTCCCTGTCTCCTCATATTTCTCCCCCTGTGGCTCCATCCCTTAAACTGTTTTCTTCTCCTTAGCCAGGCTTGAAGCTCATTGTCATATTCTCTTTTGCCCTCTTCTTTCCACTTCCCCATCACTGCATGCTCTCCAATCGGTGACTGAATACTAATGACATTTCCTTAAACTGATGTTCACATTTATTCCTATTCTCAGCCACCACCCTGACCCAGGTCTTCTCCATTCTTCTCATGACGTTACTGTAAGAGTCTTCAAGCTTATCTCCTTGACTCCATCATTTTTCTCTTTCAGTGTTATCTTGCACAACCACCCAATTAATCTCCCTAAACTAATTCTTTTACCCTATGTCCTTCGGTAGTGCCCTTCTGCCATTGGGATAGCCCCATTGAATCTGGCATTTAAGATCCCTGGGGATTTGATTCACACCTGTCTTTGTAGTCCTGTCCTCTTCATCTGAAGTAACTCCTCGCTTCCTCTATATCTGTGCTGGTTCCTGCCTCCTTACCTTCACCTGTCCATGGTCTCCAGTGGTTGTCCAGTTTCTCTCCACCTGCAAGAAGATTTCACATTCTTAAGCCCTGGTCATGATCATTTACATTCTCTTTTGTTCTCCTTCTTTCAACACTACTACGTTGGCGAGAAATCCCATGCTCTCTCTTTGTGTTTTAGTTTAACTATTTTATGTTTGTATTTTATTTCTCTAATTGGACAATATTTTTTCAAAGGAGATTTTACAAATTTTTGTTTTTCTCCCCCCACTGCCTGATATTGTAGTTTATTGAATGAAAGTCTAACTGTGAGATATGTGTAAAATGTAATAATTTTGAGAATTTATCATCTATAAAATGATAAAAATGGCATAATATATTAGTCTTCTACAAAACAGATTAATGTTCTCCCAATTTTAAAGATAATCCATAATCTATAAGTAAAGTTTATAGAAAGTACATAAAAATAATGAAACTAAAAACGATAGAGTTTATGTGAATATTATATTCAAACTCAGTATGTTAGGAGATTTCCATAATTGTTAACATAAACATAAAACAATTTGGTGGAATGGAAAATTGTAAGTTTTAAGGGTGATGAAAAAAATTGGATAATTAATGTTCTATAAAAGGAATGTTTAGATAAAATTGAAAATTGTATTTCTTACATCACTGATAGTGAAGTAAGCCATTTTAAAGTTAAGTCACTGATTTCTATCAGTACATTCGTCATTAATTTGACTAAGTATTAACCTTGATTATGGCACAATTCTTCTCACTATTAGAAGATGAAACATCTATGATAATAAAGATACAGGGATCTCTATGTTACACTGCATAATTATAGCTTCAGTGAGTGAAACTCAAATTCATCAAAAGCTACTTACCTTCTGGTTCTCTCTAGTTTTCCAGTTTCATTTCTTAACTGTTCTCTTTATACTATGTCCCACATGCCAACCAACATGGACACCAAATATATTCCCCCTATGTTTTCCCATTTCCACTGCCTCCATTGTTTCTTACACTCAGAGTGCTCTTCCCAATAGTGCCCCTATGTAAAACCCCTTCCTCACACCACTGAGATAACACCTATACCATGAACTAACTTGATCCCTAGAAATAATCAGACCCTTCTTAGCCATTTATTATTTTTCTTTTGTTCTCTTATCTTTATATTATGTCCCATCAGTGTGAATGGGCATGGCATAACTTTTCTAACAAACAAGATTTCTTTAGGAAAGAATTGTCTCCAGTTTATTCCCCTGACCTCATGCAAACCTATTGCATCAACTGCATAAAGGGCAAGAGTTGAATTGGCCTCCATGACTAGATTCAGAAACTTCAAGTCTAATTTCAGGACCCATTCATTTATATTCTCTGTCCTTGCTCCTCTTCTCTTTGCATTTTTGGTTTCATTCTTTCAGACTTTCTGGAGGCATGGCCTTGGCAGATACAGGCTTAAAGACAGCCATATGGCCAGAGAAAAAAAGAAAAGTTTTCCAGGCCAATTCCACATAGAAAAACAGGGAGGGACTTGGGTGACCTTGGCTTGGAGCATGTTGCTCCTCCTTGGAGTAGTAACCATGGCCATAACACAGTGTGATGATTGGCCCTTCTCACAGTCATGACGTCATGTCTGTTAGAAGTAGGGAAGGATGCTCGGCAGACAAAAGCCAGTAGACCCTAAAAGTAGACAGAAGAAACCTTTCATAGTCTGAGTACACAAAGATGGGCATTGATAAAAGTTTGGAATTTTCTTTGTCATTTTTTCCTATGCATTTTGTTGAAACTGAACTGACTGTATGATTTTGGATTTTATTTTCTTATTTATCAGTATAAAGTCAACATTGTTTTTGTAGCCTCTTCACAAACATATTGGTTGTTTGGGGACAGTATTTCCTTAACATGCTGGGGATGTGACCAAGGAGCACTGCTGACTTTGGATCACATGACCGCTTTTTTGTCTCAATAACACTACGATTTCTGAGCTGGTCAGATAAAAATTAGGGAAAGCTGCTAGTAAGTAGTGTGTGAACTTTAAACTCTGTAATCATAAAAAAACATTTTATTAGGTGATATTTTCCTGAGTAGATTTTTTCCTATGCTTTCTAACTTGTCCGTGCATTTCTCATGCCATATAGACTTACAGATTACATTTTAATTAGTAGATACAAGAGGAAAAGCATATATTACATGTCTTCAGAACTTTAGTCACGTTTCCATAGCAAAAAAAAATACATGTTTTCATGAGAAATACAAAGAGCTGTGGGCATTTATTTGTTAACACACTTAGGGGCTTAAAGACCCATTAATAACACTTCTGGCTAAACCCACTGCTCTTATAGCATTTGCACTACATAATCAAAGAGTGTAGAGTTGAAAGAGACCCTTTCAGTTTATCTGACCTAATGTTTTGACTTTACAGAAGTTCCTTTTAAAAACTTACCAAAGCCAGTCATGCTTCTCTAGTTTGAATATATCCCAGTATAGGTTCTGTGGGACTTGCTGCCTGACCTGTGTGCTTCTTCCATAGTTAGGTATTTCTATTTCTGGATACTGGGACTCCTTCTCCCCATCAGTCTTTGTCAGAATCTACTGTCATTCATTGTTCTTATATAGATGATCATTTTTCTTTTAGAATTATATAAAAACAGTTTTACATATTTATCTAATCAATTGACCTGCCTCATTATCATTAATTTATCTATAAACATTTTATTCATCCCTGGTCAGGTGGCTCAGTTGGTTGGAAGGGATGGAAAATGCAGATCATGTGATGAAGGAATAGGTAGAACTTAGAGGCTTTCTATTCTTCTCACACTCCTCCATCTATATTTACCTGGCCTGAGACTGTGCATACATTTAGGCAGCAGGCTGCTCCAAGTAGGTTTCTCTGAAGAGTGTCTGAAGTGTTTTGAGTGGCTTACTGTTGGGTCTGTGTATTTTAGGAAATGGATGAGAAGATGGAATCACAGCCTTTTCTGGAAATTAAGGACCTAACCAAATTTTATTTTTTTTAATTAAAGGGCCTGTTCCATATCTCTATCTCTATCTCTATCTCTATCTCTATCTCTATCTCTATCTCTATCTCTATCTCTATCTCTATCTCTATCTATATCTATAAAAGATAAATAGCCCTGGCCTATGTGGCTCAGTGGTTGAGCATCATCTCACGCACTAAAAGCTTGCTCATTTGATCACTGGTCAAGGCACATGCCTGAATATATAGTTAGATCCCCAGTAGTGGGTGTGCAGGATGCAGATGATCAGTTATTCTCTCACATCATTGATGTTTCTCTTTTCATCTCCCTTCCTCTCTTTCTGAACTGAATAAAAGTATATATTTTAAAAAGAGAAGAAAATATATTGAAATTACTGTTTTAAAAAGATGATAAATAAACCTTAGCTATTGTTTCCTCTCTTCGTTCATTCTTCCAACAAATATTTATTGCATTCCAACTACTCCTGAGACACCTGGGTTGTAGCACTCAATAAGACAGGTCTGGTTCCTCGCCCAGTAGAGTTTACGTTCTAGCAGGAAAGGCAAACAAGGTACTACTTAATTATTTTGTTGCAGTTTCTGTAAGACCTACTGAAGATGTGTACAGAGTAAAGAGTGAGCATATAAATGGAGGATGCACCCTCTGTATAACCCTCTGGTTTGAATACAGCATCCCTACATTATAGCTGCTATTGTCTCAAAGACATGAACAGCCTGGAAATCACAAACATCTGGTTCTAATCTTTACAAATGTTCCTGTTCAGCAGCATGGTGCTCTATGATGGTGTTTAAAGCTTTTGTTTTTTTAGCAGTGTGATATTTTTGTTTCAAAAATGAAACTTATCTGGAGTCCATAAATAGAAAACAGTTAAACTCTGAACTGTTCTTATTTGGGGTTATGTTATAGGGAGGTGGTGGCTTTGGCTGCTTGGGCTTTTTCTACACTCTGCAATCTCAAGATCACCTCCACAGGACCCCTGTGGCACTAGTTTGAGAAGCACTGTTCTAGAAGTCTCAGCACTATGTAGCATTTCAGTATTTAGTGGTTCCTTGCTAGCACCACAGGCAGTGCCCATACTGCTCAATCCCAGCACTGTTCTCAGTTCTGTGCTGGACTTTCTGAACACCTCTTGTATGGATCCAACACAAGGAACAAACTCTGCCATCTTCTTTGGATCTGTGCAACCCAAACTGGACCTTTTTCGGTTGCTGTGGCTTCCCACCTATGATTACTGCTCACACACCACTTCCTACTTAGGTATTTTACCATCACCCCAGTTATTAGCCCAGCTATTGCCTGTGCATGGATTGGTGAAGGAAATTTTAGAGAAAGGATTATAATTGTATCCATCAATTCAATCAATATGTTTTAAACTTCAAATGTGGGCTAAAAACTGTTCAAGGAGTTTGGGATACAACCATTAATAAAAAGAACCAAATACCCAAAATCCCTGCCCTCTTAGAAGTGACATTTAGTGAAGGGTGCAGATAATAAACAAATACATAAGAAAATAAGATTGTATGACAGATAGTGATATGTTCTTTGGAGAAAAATAAGCAAAGAAAAAGGATAGGGTGTGGTCAGGGTGAGGAGGGCGAAAGTTTACTATTTTAAAGAATGAGGTCAGCCCACTCAGTGTTTGAGCATCAACCTATGAGTCAGGAGGTCACGGTATGATTCCCTATCACGGCACATGCCCAGGTTGTGGGCTCGATCCCCAGTAGGGGGTGTGCAGGTTGCAGCTGATCAACGATTCTCATTATTGATGTTTCTCTCTCTCTTTTCATCTTCCTTCATCTCTGAAATCAATAAAATATATTTTAAAAAAACAGAATGAGGTCAAAGAGCATATCACTAGTTCTAGAACATTGGAGTAGACAGGAAGGAGTGAGTGATGCAGCTGTCTGGGACAAGAGCATTCCCAACAGTGTCCAGTGATGCCAGCACTTAATCTGGGGCCTGGCATTTGGGCAAGCAACAGAGGGGCCTATGTGACAAAAGCAAAGTGAGTGAGATGAGGTCAGAAAGATAGCAGAGAAGCAGGTCATGAATGTTGCTGTAGGATATTGTTGGGACTTTGGCTTCTAGTCTGAGGGGAACTACATAGAAGTGACATGATCTGACTTTGATTTTAAAGGGAGTGCCCTGTCTTCTGTGTGGAAAAATAGAATTAAAGGGGTAAGGACAACTGTGGGACATCATTTGGAATTTGTTGCCACAAAATGGAGTTGACAGAGGGCAGGCAGAGATAAAGAGTGGGGAGGGAGATAATTTGCTCAGGTAAGTTTCTCGTTCTATTCCATTTGATAAAATAATCATTGGACTTAGATGATGGGTACTAAGAGAGAAGAAAAGAAATAAGTCAAAATTATATGAGATAGTAAATAAGTGATGATTTAACTGATGGAAAGGGAATATTGGACACAGATATTTGTCTAAGAGGAGGATATAAGATGGCCCTGAGATTCAACATATATTTTTCTATTGTCAATTGAATGTGAAAGTATAAATTAAAGATGTCAGAATAAAAATGGAGGGAAAAAGTCAAGGATAGAGTTTTTAATCTGAGAATTTCAGATATATAGAATTTTATATGGTTTATAAAATAATTATTTACTATATTTTATAATAATGTGAGTGATGAAGCCACCCTTTTCTTCATCTTTCCCCATCTCACTGTATGTAAGAAAAAGAATATGGGTTTAAGAAAGTTAGAGAGATTTTTTTTTTCCATTTAGTACCATTCATTGAATGCCCATCATGTTATGAAAAATATTTTAGATAATGGAGATACAAATATGAATGAAACAAAATTATTGCCCTTAAGAAGCCCATAGTATAATGGAAAATATATAGAAATAAGTAAACTATACCTCAGTGTAACACATAGAAGGAGATTGCCTATGTCTCATTGAAGGACTCATCATATCAAAGTTTTCCTCTGTTCTCTGTCTTAAAGGATGAGTAGTACAGTCAATAGTGGGGAGTGGGAGGGATGGAGAGGATTCCAGGCAGAAGAAGCTCCTATTACAAGCACAGAGGGTGCCATTATGACCTACTTAGTATTTGAAAGCAGAGATGCCCAGAACTTATAGAGAGTATCTTAATTCAGGAGCCGAGGTATGCCATCTAGTGTAGAAAACAGCTCAAACCTTCAAACTTCCAGAGGTTGTTTATATTATTTATTGTTCAAACCAGGACAGTTTTGACAGTGAAAAGGAGTGCTATTAATAATTATACTGGAACAAATACAAATTAGTTCTGTGCTGGTATTTGATCACCCAAATTATATCTGTTTTCCTGCACGAAGTGGTCATAATTTACTTATTGATGGTACAAACTGGATTCCTTGGTTAAAAATGCTATAAAGAAAATAAACCAAATTTGTAGACACAGTTTTGATAGAAGGGATTGCTTTTATTTTTATTTTTATTTATTTAAATATTTTTTATTGATTTTTAAAGAGAGAGAAGAAGGGAGAGGAACACACAGAGAGAAACATCAATGATAATAGAGAATCACTGATGGACTGCCTCCTGCACGCCTCCCACTGAGGATCAAGCCTGAAACCTGAGCAAGTGCATTGACTGGGAATTAAACCAGCAACCTTTTGGTATATGGGACGACACCCAACCAATTGAGACACACTGGCCACAGCAGAAGGGATAGCTACTTTTAGATGAAAGATCAAGGAAGGCTTTTTGAGGTGGAGACTTTGAGCTGAGACTTGGATGACAAGGAGACAGCTATGGGGAGATCCCTGATAGGAGTGCTCCAGGTACAGGGAAGCAGAAAAATCCTCTAGGGGGGTCAGCCTGGCTTGTTAGAAAAAAGCTATCTGATTGGTGTTTTATCAAAAGCACCCAAATACAAGCTGGGTGTGAGGAACTGCAGAAATAGTGATGAATGGAATTGACAGACCCTGCCCTCATGGAACTTCAAACTCATTGAAGGGGAGATCAGCCTAGAAAAGTTAGTGAAAGTTGAAACAGATAAATAAACCTCCATACTCATAGTCACTTACCATCATATATGAATAACATCAAGGAGTAAACTGGGAACAGGAAGGAGGTGATGGGTATGGGATGGAAATGAAAATTGGAAAAATTAACATTGAATTTCTGATGACCTGAATCACTGTTTTTCTCTTTATTGTGAAGAGTATTATAGATGTCCCCTATTACCCCCATTTCCCACCTCCACCCCATTACTACCCCACACTAGTCCTTCACCACTCTAGTGTCTTTGTCCATGGGAAATGCATATATGCCTATAAATTCTTTGGTTAATCTCTTCTTCCTTTCTCCACACTTCCCTCTGAGATTCCTCAGTCTGTTCCATGTTTCCATGGCACTGGTTCCACTTTATTCATCAGTTTATTTTGCTCATTAGGGTCCACATATAAGTGAGATTATTTGATAATGGTCTTTCTCTGTTTGGCTTATTTCACTTAGTATAATACTCTCCAGGACCCTCCATGCTCTCTTTGATGTGGTCTGAGGCTGAAACATTTTTTTTTAATCAAATCACAGGACAGGTACTGGATGGAGGGGGCAGGGGAATATAGTCAAGTAGAGAAGATGCTTTTAAATTATATTCTTGGTGTAATCTTGGTTTTATGGAGAGTAATACTTGCATATATGAATATATACATAGATTAATGAATACATGAACTGATAACTTTCTAAACAAATATATAAATTAATGAATTGCTAAATGTACACTAGTTGTATAGAGAACTATATTATATTGCTTACCTTTCTTTCTTTGAATTTTAAATCTAGATGATTTGTAGTATGAATTCTTATGAGAATCTTAAAACTTCATTTGAGAACCACTCAGAAAAATAGTCCTTGAACAGACCTACTTGGCAGAAAGGCTCACCTCACCCAGTGTTGTTCCAGTTCTTGTCATCCTCCTTGACTTCCCCACATCTCTGAATAGGAAGTTATTCAGTTCTGGTGAAGTTGTAACCCTGATGGATTTACTGAAATCGACTTACTCACAAATAATTCTTCCACATGACCACACATGTCAAGAACATGGCGATTTTCTTTTCACCCCAAAAGGGAGTGCATCTAGAATATTCCCTTGCCCTATATGGGTATTTTACACTAAGTGGCTCTCCCATCCATGGGCAGTGGAAAGGAGAGACATTCTTTGAGTTGTGCAAAGTTATAAAAGAGTGAGGACATGGTTGAATTTGACCCAAGACAGGCTGAGCTTCCTTTGTGGGTGTGATTATGTAATTTTTGAAATCTTCATAAACTGAATATGTAGGCTTTTAACTTTTATTAGAATAGGTGATTAAATCTAGTTGTTTCACTGTCTGGAAAGTTAAAGTCAGTGAAAACTCTGAAAGAAAAACATAGGGCATTATTTCTCTTATGTGGAATTTATTAGGGCTTCTCAGTTCTTTGATGAATACTCATGACATGGTTTCCTTTTTTTTTTTTCTTTTGTTAAAATTGTAATTCTTTTTTTTAAAAAAATCTTTATTGTTGAGATTATTATAGGTGTCCCTCTTTTTTCTGCCCATTGCCTCCTCTACCTGGTTCTTGCGCCACCCCGGGCCTTCACAACCCTATTGTCTGTGCCCATAGGTAATGCATATATGCATATAAGATCTTTGTTTAATCTCTTCCCAGCTCCGCGACCCCCCCATTCCCTCTGAGAATTGTCAGTTTGTTCCATTTCCATGCCTCTGATTCTATTTTATTCCCCAGTTCATTCTGTTCATTAGATTTCTTATTGGTTTATTTTGATTTTTAGATTCAATTGTTGATAGATATGTATATGTTGCCCTTTTATTGTTCATATTTTTGATTTTTTTCTTTTCTTTTTCCTTCTTTCTCTTCTTAAAGAACACCCTTCAACATTTCACTTAATACTGGTTTGGTGGTGATGAACTCTTTTAGCTTTTTTCTTATCTGTGAAGCTCTTCATCTGACTTTCAATTCTAAATGATAGCTTTGCTGGGTAGAGTAATCTTGGTTGTGGGTCCTTCCTATTCATCACTTTGAATATTTCTTGCCACTCTCTTCTGGCCTGCATAGTTTCTGTTGAGAAATCAGCTGACAGGCATATGGGCATTCTCTTGTAGGTAACTAACAGCTTTTTTCTTGCCGCTTTTAATATTCTCTCTTTGTCTTTATCCCTTGGCATTTAAATTATGATGTGTCTTGGTGTGGTCCTCTTTGGGTTCCTCTTGTTTAGGACTCTCTGTGCTTCCTGGACTTGTAAGTCTATTTCTTTCACCAGGTAGGGAAAGTTTTCTGTCATTACTTCTTCAAATAGGTTTTCAATATCTTGCTCTTTCTCCTCTTCTGGCACCGCCATAATGTGAATCTTGATACACTTGAAGTTGTCCCAGAGGCTCCTTACACTATCTTCATATTTTTTGATTCATTTTTCTTTTTGCTCTTCTGGTTGGGTATTTTTTGCTTCCTCATATTTCAAATCATTGATTTGATTATCAGAATTCTCTACTCTACTGTTGAATTCTGTATATTATTCTTGATTAATTCTTTATTGTTCAAAGTAGTACATAAATCTCCTTTTTCCCCCATTGACCTCTCCAGTTGCTCTGAACCCCCAACACATGCCCTCACCATCCTACTGTCTGTGTCTATTGGTTATGCTAATATGCATGCATACAAGTTCTTTGGTTGATCTCTTACACCCCTGTCCCCTCCCTTGCCTTCCCTCTTAGATCTGTTCCATGCTTCAGGCTCTATTTTTGTTCATCAGTTTATGTTGTTCATTATATTCCACAAATGAGTGAGATCATGTGATATTTATCTTTCTCTGACTGCCTTATTTTGCTTAGCATAATGCTCTTCAGGCCCATCCATGCTGTAGCAAATGGTAAGAGTTCCTTCTTTTTTACAGCAGCATAGTATCCCATTATGTAGATGTACCAGTTTTTTACTGTATATTATTCCTTATTTCAGTCAGTGTATGCTTAATTTCTGACTGGTCCTTTTCCATTTATTTGGAGGTTTCTATAAAATGATTGAGTAACCTTATACCTGTAGTTTTGAACGCTATATCTAGTAGTTTGCTTTATCCCATCTCTTTCATTTGTGACATGTTTCTTTGTCTCCACATTTTGGCTGCTTTCCTGTGTTTGTTTCTATGTATTGGGTTGAGCTGCCAAGTCTCCTTGAGCTGTTATATCTCCTTGGTAGAGTGGCCTTGTGTAGTAGGTGTTCTATAGGGCCCAGTGGCTCAGCCTCCCTAATCACCTGAGCTGGGAGCTCTAGGTGTACCGCTTTGTGGGCTGGGAGCACAGTCTTGGTGTAGTTGAGACTTGATTGCTGTTGGTATCACTGGGAGGAATTCACCTTTAGGCCAATTGGTTGTAAGGACCAGCTGCAACTACAGTGGGAGAGCTGCTGTGCAAGAGACACCCCTATGGAGCAGGACTTGCTTCAGTGGGGCTTTGGTGCTCACTGAATCTTCCCCTTGAGTGTGTGGCTTATGGATGTGTAGAGTTGTAATCTGGTATGTCCTGACACTGACCACTAGGTATACTGGCTTTTGGTTCTCCAGGGAGGTGCAAAATCAGCCACTGCCTGGGGCCACCCAGCAGGAGCTACAGCGAGATCTGAAAATACCTCCTCTTTGAATCATGTTTGGAAGTTCCCAAATGAGGCCCAGCTATGAAGCAAGGCAGGTTGGTGCTGGTGCCAGATCTTTTACAGATAGGTTTGGGGCTCCCTGACTCAGCTGCCACTTATTTGAGAGATTTTAGCCTGAGCAAGGACAGGCCATTCATATGCAAAAACCACTGCACACAGCTTGGGTAGGGTTGTAAATTGGATGGGTAGGGTCTCAGGGAATCATCAGGGTGGAGCAAACAGAAATGGCTGCCAGTCAGCCCTGGGATATGGAAGGTCCCACCATAGGAACAATGATCCCTGTGAGCACCTCCATCTGGGAGAAAGCTGCCCCCGAGTTCCTGCACCAAAGCGAGACAATCCAGTTCCTCCTCATATGTGTCTGTGTTCCCAGAGCCTCTGTCTGGTGTTGGAGCTCAGAGGAAGCAGGATCTTGTAAGTTCAGTTCATGTGCCGGCCTTTTAAAAGCTGGGTCTCCAACAGCCCATGTGTCACTGAGCCCCAATCCACACTGTTTTTTTACAGCCCATAGTTTTTACTGCCTGCAGGCACTTCTTTTTCCAGCTCTGGGTTCCTTGGCTGGGGTCTGGTGTTGGGCTGGGATCCCTTGCTCCTCTGGGCAGACTTCGCAGAGATGATGTCCCTCCCAATTAAAAAAGTGACATAAGTGGGTGATGGACTAGCCCATTCTGCCACTCTGCAACTCCTACCAGTCTTAGTGTGCTTTCTTCTTTACTTCTATAGTTGTAGGACTTCCATTTAGTCAGCTTTCCAGCAGTTCTGGATGATGGTTTTTCTGTATTTTAGTTGTAATTTTTATGTGGCTGTGGGAGGTGGTGAGTACAGGCATTTATCTTCCCAAGTCTTCCTCTTTTCTTTTATCCAATCTCATGTCTACTGCCGGGAGCCAGTCCATCCTTGCTGTTTCAAGGGACCTGGCATATATGGCATATGGTTCTTAATATGTTTGCTCACCTTCTTGGCGCTGTGTTTTAACCAAGGTCACCTCTCCGAGAAAGGTTGAATCCCCAGGTAGGGATTTTCCCCTGAAGTTAGGGAGGGAATAAAACCCCTCAACTAAGTGCCAGGCGGGTAATTAATCACTTTAACTACAAACAATCATGCTTAAGCTGCATAATCTTTACTCCCTGGAATGGAGATAAGAAATGCCCTAACCTTTGTAATAGAGATTGATAGGATTGAATCAACTGGTATAAATACAGATGTAACAAGACAGAAAGAGTCGGAACTTAGAAGACAGAACTTAGAACACAGAACTTAGGAGGACACAGAACTCAGAACACAGAACCTACAAAGAACGTTCTCTAGAGACAGAAGAACTTCGCTGGAGAGAACATGTCAAAAGATCCTGGACAGAAACTGGCCTCAGAACCTAGAGACAGAACCTAGCGAGAGAACATGGCAAAAGATTCCTGACTACAGAAATTGACAAGAGAACTTGACTAGAACCTGGTGACTGAACCTGGCTGGAGAACCTGGACAGAACCTGGCTGGAGAACCTAGCGAGGGAACATGTCCACAGAACCTGGCTGGAGACCCGAAGCAGAACCTCTCTGGAGATCCAGACCAGAACTTGGCTGGAGATCCGGGCTAGAGATCCTGGCTAGGCTGCTGATCAACTGAACGCTATCTCCGTGTCATTCCTTCTTCGCCGACTCCGTCCACACCTTTGGGGACCCCTGGACCCGCTGGGGTTGGACCCCAGCAGTCTACTACCTTAATTGCTTCTTGAGCAAGTTCCACAATTTCTCATTTATTTCAGTAATTAAAACTTAAAGTTTTTGTCTCTTCTCTGATTTAAAGCTCCACTGCCACCTCACAGACAAGACTTGTGAGGTAGGTTTGCTGGACTTCAGGCCCAACTCCTCTGTGCTTTGCACACTTGGAAACAGGAAGAGGTCTTGGTGGGGAAGGGAAGTGCAGAAACTTTGTAGGTTTCATATTGCTAGGGGAAGATATCTCACTCTTGAGTCTGTTTAGTTTGCTGTTGATGTGGTGATTTCTGCTTAGGAGTTATGTACGTTTTTAGGTGCAGGGGTCAGATTTGGCTTGGCCCCTCTCCTTCCGAGGATCTCCTTAGAGGAGGCATCCTGCTTGATCCTAAGCCCTGCCACTAGCCCACCAGGATCCTCTCATGAGTGGACACACTTGGTTGCTTGATCCAGTGACACCTAGGGCATTTTCCTCTTTGACTCACATCCACATCTTTGAAGTAGAATGACAGAAAGTACTGAAGGACTAGGATGGGGTTGCCTCCTTCAGTCCTCAGGCAAGGCCTCTTCCAGCTGTACTGGCCCAAACCTCCCAGAATGGCTGGCACCAGTCATTATGTTTTCACATCCCCAGGGGACATGTCAAACTCCATAGGAAGTCTCTTATATGACAAATCAGGAGTAGAATTGGGCAAGCCTCCAGGTTATTAGCCTTACAAGCACTTTGGGAATGGGATAAAGATGTTCCCTCTGGGAGTGATTAGAAGTAGAGATTACCACTGCTCCTTACCAAGGCCAGCACATAATTGGGGGAGGAAAAAAGAACAATCTCTCCATGAAAACCTCTTGTTTCCTCATAAAAAGCAAACAGACAAATAAACAAACAAACAAAACCCAAGCAGTTCCCTTCCACCTCAGCCCAGTAAGCCCCAGGCAGTGGCGGAGTCTGGCTCCAGTGGTTTGCAGTGTATTGGTGGCTCTGGGTAGGCCTTGCGATTAGTTCTCAGATATCATAGTTCTCAATCCTGCTAGATACTTTTTGGTTGTACATCTCTCACTGCTCCCACACTAGCTACAGAACAGAAGGAAAAGGAGATGTGGTACATTTTTATGCTTCCTCTTCTTGATGTGGAACGTAGCAGTCTATTTTCTGAACAGATCTTTTGAAGGTTTGAATACATTACATGTACTGAAAGTATCAGCATAGAAATGAAATATGATATTGGCAAATTGCCTTCCTATCTTTTTTAAGGTCTATGAGTGATTTCAGTTCTTTTACCTTTTAGTGATGTGCCATGAAGGCTCAGATTTCACCTGGAGAGAAAGGCTTTGGTGTGCTATTTTGTATAATGTGGACTTTCTTAAAGATGGTGTTCTTTAACTAATGCTCCTGCCCCCGAAAGAGTGAAGGGAATTAATGAATTAAAGAAAGGCCAAGAAGTAGGAGAACATCAGGATCTATGGTGGAGTTCCCACTTTGCTAAGTTTCCTAACTTCAGGTTATTAGATTTGTGAATACACCTGATAGTAGCTTATACTTATCAAGCATGTACACCAAGTATGATGCTAAGTGTTTTAGAAGCTTTGAGCTACTTAATGCTCATAACAGCCTTATGTGGAAGGTGCTGTTAGGGTAGGGACACTGCTATAATATTCTGACCATGTTAACATCGATTAGTTAACAGACTCCTATTGGCTTTTCTCTTATAACCCATTGATTATCTAATTATCCCATATTTCTGCAAGGATATTCTAAGAAATATTTTCAAATGCCTTATTAAAATCATTAATGCCTGCTGGTATGATAGCTAACAATTATTAGAGGCTTATTATCTGGCAGTTTTTATACTAGTTTATTTTTTTTTATTTTTTATACTTTTTTTAGAGAGAGATAGGGAGAGAGATAGATGAAAACATCAATGAGAGAGCAACATGGACTGGCTGCCTCCTGCTTGCCCCCTACTGGGGACAGAGCCCATAACCCAGGCATATGCCCTGACCAGGAATCTAATCAGGGACCTCTTGGGTCCTGGGTCAGTGCTCAACCACAGAGCAACATTGGCTGGGCTTCTATGCTAATTCATATGCAAATCACCTATAACATCCAAACAGTCATAAAGTGAAATATCATTGGCCCATTTTTAAACAGTGAAGATTGGATAAAGGACATTCCCAAGCTCAGACTCATAGAAAATAGATACCAGGATCAGAGCAAGATCTGACACCACAGGTCAAGCATTTAACCCCTGCTTTGCCAGCTTCCTTCATGGCCTATTGTCAGAATAGAAAGAAAATTTCCAGTGAACCCAAGCTGGGCTCAAATGCTTATTGCTTCACCTTCTTGATAACAAAACATTCCCTAAGGCCTCAGCCCTTAGCCCATTAATCTTGTTAAACTTCCAAAACAGATAAAGCAGTAAAATGCCCTTTTATGGAATCTAAAGATTTAAACTTGAAACATTTTTAGACCACAGAACAGAACTTAGCGAAAGGCCTATAAATAAAATAACACTTGTTTAACTTAGATGTTGCTCATATGTAACCTAAAGGTGATCTCCTAGCTCCTGGGAGCTTAAACTAAAGTGAGTCTCAGAAATAGGGGCAGGGGGGGAGGGGTTCTTAGGAGCTGAGGAGGTGATGTTCCCCAGAGAAGAGATTCCTGGCTGACAGGATGTCATGTGAAATACCATTAACTAGTTTGTCCATGCAAACCCTATTGCTAACATTTTCCAAGAAAGCTATTCAATATTTTAAAATATCTTTCATTTTAAAACAGATGCTACTGGGATAAAGGAAATCTCTAACAAAAGTTAGTTTTTCAGTAGCTTCTGTATTAATAAGCATGTGAATCAAGTAAGTGTCTCGGGGAGAGCAGTGAGGGGCCAAACATCTCTCTTTGTGATTCAGGAACAGAATTAAACACAGTGGTTTGTGATGTGTGAGATGGATAGTGGAAGTTTATGGTTTTTAGATTAGCAGACATGGGCTAGAAATTCCAGTTCAGCTTACTTCCCAGGCTTTCTCATATGTACCTGGGGCCCATTTAATAAATACATCAGTTCACCTCTCTGAGCCCCAGCATCCAAAACCCAGGGAAGAGAGAGAGAGAGAGAGAGAGAGAGAGAGAGAGAGAGAGAGAGAGAGAGAGAGAGAGAAACGTTCCATCTCTAGGGCAGATTGGTATGCAGAAAAAAACACACAGCAGGAAGAGAGAAGAACTGAGATTAGAGATCTATTGGAATGGTGTGGTCAAGGTTAAATTAAAGCCCTGGTAATAAAAAGAAAACAAAATAATAGAGCAATATGGTCTTATCAGTTCGCTATTGCTGAGAAAAAAAGAACCTTTAAGATAACGTACTTTTATGATTCAGAAGTTTGAAAGGTCTAAAAAGCCTTTCTATATAGCCTTCACGTCTTTAAAAATGTGCCCAAGGAAAACATGTTTGTTTAACTAGAGAAACTACACAGTACACTTACAGAGTAATAAATATCTTTAAAATAAGTTCAAATAAACAAACAAGCAAGTGACAACATTTAAAAGAGGGATGGAGTTAAGGAGCAAGGAACGAGAGAGAGAGAGAGAGAGAGAGAGAGAGAAAGAGAGAGAGAGAGAGAGAGAGAGAGAGAGAGAGAGAGAGAGAGAGAAAGAGAGAACTCTCAAAGCAATGGCCATGCTAGGAAGTGAAAAGTTTATTTATTTCGTTTATTTATTTCAGTAATTAGGCTGCTCCTGTGTGTATGGACCCACAGGGAGTGATATCTACAGTGTCATGTACCTCTATCATTTTGAGGGTCAAGTGAAATATCTGGAAACATTTTCTAATTAACACAACTGACTACATTTCTACATATAGAGGGTCTTAAAGAGTATAATATTTTTTCCCTCCAAATGGAAATTGTTGTTCTTGATGCTAGGAACTTAGAAACCAAACTTCATGCCTCTAGTTGTGAGTTTCAAACCAGTTTCTTTGGACTCTGGAAGCATAACTTTCTCGAACCTGGAATATTTCTTTGCCATCTGTTAAAAGGAATATACATTAGAGGGAGAATATTGCGTGGACACCCAGTGCGCCTCACACATTTAGTGTAAGCTTTCTCCCTTCATGTCTATTCTGTGCAAAATGAAAAATAAACAAGTAGAAATAAACATAAGTCCCTGTGATTCCTCAGTATTAGCTCTACACCTCACAGCACGAAGGCACTGGAGGGACTTTCCTCCAGGTGCATTTTCTCCAGTGAGATGATTTATTTAGCAGCCCCCACCCACTGATTCTGCTGTGGATTCATTTATTCTAGCAGTGGGATTGATTGGAGATCCCCACAGAGGCCTAAAGCATGGAGGGTGTTTTTATTGTATCTCATGCAACGTTTCATTATCAGCACTGTTTAAGCAAAAGACTGGGTAATCCACAAGCATTTCTATTTGGCTTTTGGATGCATTTCTGAATTTACAGGAGGTGTTAGTGACTGAAGGACATAACATAGTGACAGTAGGTGCTCTTTGAAGTATAGGAGAGTTTGAATATGGTGTGGGTTTGTGTGGCATCAGGTGACAATGTCATCATGCAGACAGATGCCTGGCACTCTATCATCAAGGAGATCTAAGGTGGCAAACCTGAGCTATGCCAGAATTCTTCCTGTTTATCTTCTGGTCCTTTCCTTCCTCTTGACCATGCTAGAGAGAGAGAAACTGAGTTAGTCCTCAGATGCACACAAACTTAAGCTTGTATAGAGTTAGGCTTGCCCTGGCTCATCTTTGTGCCTTTTCTCTCCACAGCATAGAGTAGTGGTCAAGGGCACCTTAGTTGATGCTGTTCTACCCACCTGTGTTCCCTCTGCCTGTCTCTGGGTCACCTTCAGACAGTTTGCAAACCAATGGCAGCTTGCATCTACTAGGGTGTTTTCTGATAATGGGAGCCTGCTTGGCTATGCTCAAGTCAGTCCAGACATACCATGGATTGAATTGGTAGATGAATGAAGGCTGGAATCCTATCTAATAAAAGAGAAATATGCAAATTAACTGTCACTTTACGATAAAGATGGCAGTGCCCACAGCCAATAAGGAGGGAATATGAAAATTGATGTGACAAAGATGGCAGCACTGGCCGGAGCCACAGAGCCATCCAGAGAGCGGGCGGGAGGCTTGGCTTCCTTGGTCATTCCAGCTGGCTCTGTGGCTGTCACCCAGACAAAGCCATAGTGGCAGGGCTGAGGCAGAGGCGGTTAGGAGTGATCAGGCCAGGAAGGGGGGGCAGTTGGGGGTGATTAGGCCAGCAGTGGGGGAAGTTGGGGGTGAGCAGGCTGGCAGGGGGACAGTTGGGGTGAATAGGCCAGCAGGGGAGGCAGTTGGGGGTGAGAAGGCTGGTGGAGGTGCAGTTGGGGTGAGCAGGCTGGCAGGCAGAGTGGTTAGGGGCAATCAGGCAGGCAAGCAGGTGAGCAGTTAGGAACCAGCAGTCCCGGATTGTGAGAGGAATGTCTGACTGCCGGTTTAGGCCAAACACATAGAGCCTAAGCCAGCAGTCGGACATCCCCCAAGGGTTGGAGAGGGTTCAGGCCAGGCTGAGGGATGGGGGTGTCCCCATGCATGAATTTCATGCACCGGGCCACTAATTTTTAGATAAATAATCTGGCTTCTTTGTCTCTCAGAGATGATTCTAAGGTGTGTCCCACACACTCTCTCAGAGGCTCCCTGGTGAAACCAAATCCCAGGTGTCCACAGCAATAAACTAGCCATGAACTGGGTTTTCTCTTTTCCCTGTCTCACTGTCCCACTTCCTCATCTTGCTTCCTGGGATCTTCTCTCAGATAAAATATTTGCACCCAAATTCCTGTGTCAGAGTGTGCTTTCAGGTGGAACTCCAGTTGAAGACAGGCAGGGATTTTAGAGCAGGACAAATTCTGGCTCCATTACTGTCGTTCTTAACTTAGAGAAATGGTTGGACAATTTTTTACTTCAATTTCCTCATTTCTAGAAAAGGTAAATCATAATACCTGTCTAACAACTTTGTGAATCTTACATAAAAGAATACATATCAAGCACCTAGCACAATGCCTGCCACATTGTAAATTTTTAAACATTAATTTTCACCATCATCATTATTAATGTTGGTATACATAACGTCATTTCTAAAGAGACGGCATGAACCCTTGTAAACAACTACAGGGTTTAAAAATCTCTGGCAGCTTTCTTAGACCTGTGTGAACTCTTAGAGCTTCAAGTTCTTCCAGTCCCTGCTGGTCTATAATTCATTGACCCACGTCAGTGGAGGAGACCTTCAGACTTTAAGAATTTGTGGGTGAAAAGCCAGGCTTCCCAGGCTTGAGTGAGCAGTCTAAAGTGGACACTGATTGAGAGCATGATGAGAAGGAAGGGAAATGGATTAACAGTAAAATTTGCATTCCTGGAACACTAAGGTGATAGATAAAGTGGTTTTCTAGAGCTTTGGTTAAAATGTAGTTATCGCTGCCTTCTGCCTAGGTGTGATATGGCATGCTAAGAGGGAATATTCTAATAGGAATTTGTTGAGTGCCTGTAATGTCCCAGATATTCCATTTGATACCCAGTGATTAGTACATATATCATTGGATCTCTCCTCTCATTTCTGGTGGGGGAGATGGACATGTAAACATAAATTCCAGCACAGAATGCCATGGCTAGACTCAGAAGGAGAAAGAGTCCACTTAGGTGAGAAAGGGAAGAAGAAAGGGAGGAAATATTCATACACATTAATCTGCACTGGACATAGCTTTGCAGAAGCTCAAAATAAGGCATATAAGTTAATTAAGGCATATAGCTGCCAGATGGGGAGCCAGCATTTGAACCAAAGATAGAGTACCATTCACTGGGGCTTCCCACCATCATACCAGGCTGTCGCGGTGATGGTGGGAAGCCCCAGTGAATGGTACCCTAGCTGTATTCTATTCCCTGATTGCAAGAAATCCTAGCATTTCTCTCAGTCTGTAGTCATAGAGCATTAAGGTGTGTTGTGCTTAGAATTTATTTTTGTCTGTTGCACAGAAAATAATACAAAACTGGGATAATACATACACCCTTCAGTTGAATGGAAAGAGAAAAAAGGGGGAGGCATCTGGATGACCCACTATTTAAGATCATAATGAAAGGAACATCTTGTTTTTCCAAGCAAGATCAAGGGCATTGGGTGTAGGATTTGTGGTCAGGGATGATGTACACAGAGTTTTGACTTTTGCCCTCTCATTGATTCACAACCTGAAGTTGTCTTTTTCTCTCCCTCTGTAGGTGACCTCCACTGTAAAGGCAGAATTAATCAAACTTTGTGATTTATCAGATTGTTTGGATACAGAACTAATGAGGTTTTTGTTCAAAAAAGCCAAGACCTCAGGGTTGTAAAACAGTATTTTGGGAGCAGATTGGTTGGTGGGGGTAGTGAGGTAAAGAATCAATAGCATCTGGGGCCTAAAGTATTAAGTAGAAGCCTTCCAGAAATGAAATATGGTCTCTGTCCTAAGAATATCAAATACAAGATAAGAAAATATGAAAAAGCACACACAAGGCTATACTCAATTTATATGCAGTAATCACAGGATTTGTTGACAGTAGTAGGAAAATGGGTGGGGTTAATCAGAGAGGAAGTGAAAAAGAAAAAGAAACCAGCATTTGTTGAACACCTGCTGAAGGCTTCTGTGCTGAGGATATTAATAGTCCCATTTCACAGACGGGGATACTGAGAATCAAATGTTTAGTGCTAAATGCCTTACCTAAAGGGGAAGAAGTGAACGAGAGCTCAGGTTCACTGCTCTACTCTGAGAAAACTGTTCTTTCCACCATAGACCATGCCATCTAGGTGATAATCCAAAAAAAGCTGGTGTTGGGTTACCATTCTGAGGAGATAAATGTAATATTACACTTAGGTGATGGGAGATTGTCTCAAGAACAAAGAGGTTTAGGAGCAAATTCTTAGAGGCAGAAGGAGACTGTGACCCTGGAAGCCAAGGCAGCCCTTTGGTTAGAAGGGAGAGTGTGAACTTGGGGATTCAGGTATAAACAGGAAGAGTCAGGCTCGGTGGCTTTGGTTGGTGAAAGGAGTTTGCAATAACCATTCGGGTCAAGTAGAATTGAACAATATTTTTGAACTATTTTTTTTTTTTAAATCAGATGCTAGAGAACAAGGGTGAGTAAAGCAAGTCTCCAGCCTCAGGAAGAGAATAGTTTGGCACCTTAGATTTCATCCTCAGGCTCTGTTGAAAGTGGTCTGTTTTTTGTGTGTTTGATATAGAAGAGTCTCAAAGGATAAGGGAGAAAAATGGCTTTATTGAAGTAATGAATACAGAATCAGAGTCGATGGTAGTGGATAAAATATTCCAAGATATTTAACCACAGCAAAAATAATGCTATGAAAATACAGATGAAAGGCAGCTGGAAGGCAGACAGGGTCTTGAGAATAGGAAAAACAATAGAGATACTTGTGAAATGTGGCTGGGATATAGTGTTTGGACTTACCAATTTAGGTGTGATGTAAGACCAAGATAGGCAAACACACAGTGTGTGCTCTTAATTCATAACCTTACCTATATATTCCCAGTAATTAGGAGAATTGAGGAGTATTCTTTTTTTTTTTTACATGTTACATCCAGTCTTAGATTTTCTTATTGTTAAATAAGATAGAAACAAATATAAGGAGGAGTTCAGTCAATCAATTGAAAATCCTTCTATGTGCTAGTGAGAATTCTTGGTGTTGCTGGATTGTACAAATACAACATAACCTGACCTGGCCTGAGTCCTGTAGGGACTCAAAATCTAGGCATGGGGCCAGAAAGATAGCCCACAAGCAGTTATAATGGTTGTAGTCTGAGACATAAAACAATTATGATCTGAATTATCTGTTCTTCCCTTGTAATCCGAAGACACCCGCTTCATAAATGTAGCAGGTTCCACGTTGTGCTAAAATGGTGGGGTCACTTTTATGTCTCTTTTACTAGACTGTGTGTATCATAAGGGCAAGGACTGTGTCTTTCTTTTCAACTTCCAGGCACTTAAAATGGAATGTGGCTCATAATTCAAGGTCAATAAATATGTGAATGAAGGAACTCCCCAAATAAAAAAAAAATGTCAAACTCTTCCTTCATAGTTATTTTTGTAGTTTATAAAGTAGGTACACATTTAATACAATTTAATGAAGTAATTTGGCAATTCCCTATACATTTGCTAAACAGAATATGCCAAAAACACTCAATAGACTTACTTATTTAACTGTAACTCATGGACCTTCAGTCATTTGACAAACAACATTGGAGCATTTACTTCACAGCAATTTGCTCAATGTTGGAGATTATTTTCAGCGGTTTTAGAGCACCTACTATTGGCGTGGAAACGTCTGTGGAACATAGTGAAGCCTGTGGGATGTGATGGTCTGGTCTTTTATGCTGTCACAGGAAGAGTCACTGTTATTTAAGCTGACTTCAGCTGGGTCTTGTAAATGAGGTGTTATCTGAGAACAGAACACAGGAGGGCACCAGAGAACAAGAAACCAAAACAATCAAAACACTGACTAGAGACCTTGCTAAATTTATCATTCCGCAGTTGCTTCCTAGACTGGAAAGAGAACATGCGTGAAGAGAACCCAGAGAGTGGCCTAAAGAATTTTAAGGTCCCCAGTGTCTAAGCAGATGGCTTCCGGCACAGGGGAAAGCTGAGTCAGTCACTGTAGTTTTGAGACAACAACGCTTTGTCAATGTCTGGCTCTGAACTATGGCTAGAATTTGAAATATAACAACCATATCTTCCATGATATCATTAGGCACAGCTCACATTTCCCTGGGAATTGTGGCAGTTTGTAGATGACAGTAATCAATGAAAACCTGGTTCTTTTTACTCAAAGGGCTGTGGGTCTCTGAGTAAATATATGCTGTGCTAATCTGCTCCTCCTGGCCCTGGGATGTTAAGCCCATATTTCTGATTACCTACTAGTCATTTCAACCTGTGTACAACACAAATACCTGAAACTCAGGATGTTTCAGATAGAGCTTATCCATGTTTCTTCCAAATCCAGCTCTCCTCTCTTTGTTCCACATAAAATAAGTGGCAAGACCAAGGTAAACAGGCTAGAAATGTGGAAGTAATCTATTTTGTGTAACCCCTTTCACCAAACCCAACTCATGCATGTAGCTTGTCACTTAGCTGTCTCTTTTATTTATACCTGTTATTGGTTTCTCTCTACTATAGAGTATTTTGAATTCAAAAATCATTTGCCTCTTTCCTAAATTCAGCAGTTTCTGTAGTCAGTTCTGTTCATCATCGAATCCACTCCATACTCTTTTTTTTTTGAATGACTTAATTTAATTTAATTAATTTATTTATTTTTTTAATATTTAATTTCTTTATTGGTTAAGGTATTACAAGTGTGTCCTCATTACCCCTCATTAACCCCCAACACCCCCCCCCCCCGGCTCATGCTCTTATCCCCCTGTTGTCCATGTCCATTTGTTTGGCTTATATGTACTCCTACAAGTCCTTTGGTTGATCTCTTCTACTCTTTTTGAAAACCTGACCTCTCCCATGGTTTTCCAATATATACAGAGTAATGTCCAATTCCTTAGTATTGTATAGACTCTATCCTATATAATAAAAGCCTAATATACTAAGTGTCCAGTCGTCCAGTTGTCCATTCAACCAATCAAAGTGTAATATGCTAATATTATGCTAAGGCTGGTCAATTGCTCCCTATGATGTGCACTGACCACCAGGGGGCAGATGCTCCAACCAGTAGGTTAGCTTGCTCCTGGGGCCTGGTAGGTCCGGGCTGAATGGGACAGGCTGGACACACCCTGGAGCCCTCCCGAGGCCCCTCCCTAGCTGGCCAACCTTCTGCGTCCCTCCCTGGCCCCATCATTCACCAGTGGGGTCCCTCAGCCTGGCCTGTGCCCTCTTGCAATCTGAGACCCCTCAGGGGATGTTGGAGATTGGGATGTTTCAGCCTGATCCTGCAGGCCAGGCCAAGGGACCCCACTGGTGCACAAATTTGTGCACCAGGCCTCTAGCATATGATAATAACTATCTTAGTTTTAACTTTCAACCCACATTTCTTTCCCTCTCCAGTGCTCACAAACACCAATGCTTTCCCCAAATTTCCCATTTCCCAGAAATTAATCCTATTTTACCTGCAATAACCTCTACTGGATGGGGCATAGCATACTGCTTAAGCACATGAGTTCTAGAACTCAACCAGCAGGCAGCAAACTACAACCTCAGGCCAAATATTCTTCACCTCCTCTCTAATAAATAAGCTTTTATCAGAACACAGGAATGAACTATGCTCACAATGAAAGATGCCAGATGAAACATTTACTTAAACCTAGAAAATGCAAACTAATCTGTAGGGACACACACAGGTCTTTGGCTGCCTGAAGAGGGGCATGAGGATGGGATTTTAAAGTGGTGTGAGGGCACTTCCAGGGTGATGGATATGTTCTTTACCTTCATTGTGGTGATGATTTCATGGGTCTATTAATATGTCAAAAAGCATCAAATTGTCCACCTTAAACACATGGAATTTATCACATGTCAATTAGACCTCAGAATTTAAAAGAAAAATTAGAAGAGAAATGCAGATAATATTCAGCAGCACACATCCCCATAGTCTCAGCCTCAGTTAGCCTGAAGAATTCCTTGTGTCTTCATAGAGAGGTCACTGGAGTGATTTCCCAGAGTCCCAGTTTCCCACATGGTTACCAGTTCTAAGAATTTGGCCACATCCCCTAAACATTTTGTGCCTTTGGTTACTCATAGAAGACATAGGAGGATTGGACTGGATCATCTTCAAGTCACCTTCTAAACTTGTAGAGTTCTCTCATCTCCATTTTACGGATTAATCTCTCAAACATTTTGGGGATACCTACACTTAGTCAGTGTATTAATGGTGTATGCCCACCTTACCTTGCTGTAGATGATGCCTCAGCTGTTAAACATGCTTTGTTCCTAGGTATTGAATCTCTGTTGAAACTGTGGGGACTCATCTTGTAAAATATTCCTTCATAATAGCAGAAAAATAGAGCTGTTGAGTTTTCCTGTTTGGGTAAATTACCTTTCTGGATTGAACATCATATAATTTAGCCTCCCAAATTCATCTTCTCCTTTTCAAAATTTAACAATAATAGGATGCTTTTTGTTAGGTTGAGCAACTACGCTTTTAAAAAAGAAATGTAAGAGAAAATTCAAAATAGAAGGATGTTTTATGAGATATGCTTGACCTTCGAATGGAAGGTATCACTGGGAAATTTTCCATCTCTCAGGGCCTTGTCAATGACACTGGCTTCACACAGTAACCTTAAAGTTGAGTTTACTGTTATAGGAATGTGTAAGCTTCTTAAGACATCCCAAAGCTCAGGACTGAACAATGATCCCTTGAGGGGAGAATTTGCTGGAATTTCTCCAAAGCTTCGCTGGTTAAAATCCAAATGACCCAATGCTAGTGTTGCTTATCTCTGGGTAAGTTTCCTTAGCAACATACTAGCAGTCTCAGGATGCTTAAAGAGATATGTTTTTAACATTGGTGTAAACCAGTGGTTGGCAAACTCATTAGTCAACAGAGCCATATATCAACAGTACAAGGACTGAAATTTCTTTTGAGAGCCACATTTTTTAAACTTAAACTATATAGGTAGGTACATTGTTATTAACTTAATTAGGGTACTTCTAAGGCTTAGGAAGAGCCACACTCAAGGGGCCAAAGAGCCTCATGTGGCTCGCGAGCCGCAGTTTGCCAACCACTGGTATAAATCAAAAACTGAAGAAATAAGAACACTATAGTTACATTATGACTGCCTTTAAGTAGGCTGTTGAAGTAGCCATTTTATGAGTTGTTAGTTATTCATTTATCAATCTGCATGGACATGGAAAGGGGAAACATGGGAGTCTGTGCAGGACATGTTTTCTGTTATCTCATGGATCTCTCATAGCCCCTGATGAAAGTGATTGTTATTCTTACTAGTTCAAAACTTGGAGAGACTGAGGTAGGGAGAGGTTTAGGTGTTTGTCCAAGGTCCCACAGCTAGTAAGTACTGGAGCAGGAATCTGAAGCCAAGCCTTGCTAATGCTCCTCTAAATTCAGTGTTCCTTCTCGTATTCTACTGGCTTAGGACTTAGTGTGTGGCATTTGAATTATCATTCAGATGCTTTGTTCACCTGGTGTTTTGATTGTGCTGGTTTCAGTTTCTTTGGGGCATCCTGCTGGCCAGGATGAGAGATTATGGAACGCTGTTGTAATTGTGGTGGTCATTATCTCCACAAGCTCTCCTGACACCATCCATGCATCAGGAAAGATGGATAATCCCAGGTGAAGGTGGAGAAATCTCAGCCTTTCTTTATTTGACATTAGGATATTTTCCACCTCAATATAGTTTTTGCATGGACTTTGTGGAGTTTATTTAGATTTCACAGTAAAGAATTCAGTTCTTTAGTATATTTCCTCCTCTGTGTGCTTGGAGCATCTAGCTCTTGTCCAACCCTTTCTTTATGAATCGTATTTCTTTGGGTGATAAAGGCAAAGAAGTTGGTCTCTCTGCCTCCACCTTCACTCCCCTTCTAGGCTTTATGCTTGAAGGCTAAATCGATTTTTCTAAAATAGTAATCTGATCATGTCAGTCCCTGTGGCATGTGGGAAATCACCTTGATGCTCCAAGTACACTCAGGCAGGCTGCCCTATAAGTCATGGGACAGAAAGGCTCACAGGCCAAATTATGTGTTTAATCATATGGTTCATTAAATCAACTTAAAGCATGCAGCCAAAAGCAAGGGGAAAGTGTGGCTGATGACTACGCTTAGGACAGTGTGCAAGCAGGATGGAAAGACTAATCTACCCTAATCCTCAGTTACACAATGTCCATATATCTTGTTTTCTTTGCTATATCAGCCTTCTCTGCTGATTTGGTGGTTGCAGGGAGCAGAGTTGAGGCTAAGAAAGTGGATACAGCAGCTGGGAGGCATCTGGAGCCATCACACACTAGCTTCACTGGAGAGACACAGGGGAGAATAGATCTGCCACAGCTTTAGCTCATCAAGTACCCTGATGACCAGGTATATGTTTTATCTGAATGCCTCAATCAGAGAAAATAAGAGACCAGAATGGGTGTTACCAATGTGTTGACCAACTGAGAGGTGACAGTTATCAATGGTCTGAGCTTTATAAATATTTAAGATTTATGAGTTATTCCCATCCCTTCCTATTGGGCAAGTAACTTTTTTGTGTGTTCCATTCTTTTTATCTTATTCAAAATACATATGTTCCATTTATTTTATTTATATTTAAAAGGTCTCAGAGGTTACCCACTTGCTCTCTATACTTAACACATAGTATGAGTTTTATGTATCCTATTTGTTTTATTGTTGTATTTAACAAAATTGAATGATCTTCATACAGCAAACACATTGCCTCTTATTTAAGATATTCCAAGACCTCTTTTTGGTCTAGAGCAGGGATAGGGAACCCTTTTGCTGCCAAGAGCCATTTGTATATTTATAACATCATTCTTGTGCCATACAAAATTATCAACTAAAAATTAGCCTGTTATATTTGGTCAAACATTTAATTAACTCACCCCTAATGCATTGTCAGGGCCAGACCAAATGATTTCATGGGGATTATATGACCCATGGGCTGGATGTTACCCACCCCTGGTCTAGAAGATGAAATTTAAAGTTTTATTTTGTACTTTATTGCATGAAGGTTCTTATAATTTACTCCTGGCTTTCTCTTTAGACTCATCTCTTACCTCTTCTAAAAACCCCCTCCACTTCCCTACCACATGGAACTGCTCACCATTCCTTGAACTTTCCAACCTGTGTCAACTCTGCACATGGTATAGAAGGTTCTTCCATCTCTGGTCTACCTGGAACATTAGTTCCTGCTCATCCTTTAAGAAATGCAAACTTTTCTTTCTCTAAGAAGTCTCTTGTGAATACCACGATCTTCCTAATTCCAAAATCAGACCAAAAGGCACACACAGACACACACATGTACACAAATACCTTCTCCCTCTCACTGTGTTCCCAAGTTATAGTACAGACAGTACTATTAGAGCACTGGAAACACTGTGTTACATTTGTACATGATTGTCTCCTCCATTAGACTCTAAGTACCTTTGATCCAGGGATCTTAATATATTTTCCCTTTATCCCCAGCCACTAGCCAGAGCCTAACTTGTTATAAATAAGCATTACTTGATGAGATAATTGAGTTAAAATGTTTACTAACAACTAAATAAATCTTACTGTGCAACCATAGGGTGGATATTTGTTCTTAGAGTAAGGAAGATTTTTGCACTTGTTATTTTAAAATTCAGTCCTCGTGGGATTCTCTTTCTCCTGATTTCTTCTTTTGAACTTATTCCCAAGGTACTGTTTGTTTGTATTGCTTGGTTTGTTTGTTTGTTTATTTATTTTAATCCTCACCTGAGGATATTTTAAAAAAATTATATTTTATTGATTTTTCACAGAGAGGAAGGGAAAGAGACGGAGAGTCAGAAACATCAATGAGAGAGAAACACCAAACAGCTGCCTCCTGTATACCCCTCAGTGGGGATGTGCCCGCAACCAAGGCACATGCCCTTGATTGGAATCGAACCTGGGACCCTTCAGTCCGCAGGCTGATGCTCTATCCACTGAGCCAAACCAGTTAGGGCCCAAGGATATATTTTTTTCTTTGATTTTCAGACAGAGTGGAAGGGAAGGAGAAGGGGGGTGGGAGAGGTAAAAAAAAAAAAAATCAACTTGAGAGAAACACATAGATTGGTTGCTTCTGGCACATGCCCTGACTGGGGCCAGCATCAAACCTGCAACTGAGGTACATGCCCTGTGCTCTTGACCAGGAATCAAACCCATGACCATTTTGGTCTGCAAACCAACACTCTAAGCACTGAGACAAACAGGCCAGGGTCTCTTACTTGTTTTTTTAAATATCACTTAAATATGTTTTTTATAAATGACCTAGAGGCCTGGTGCATGAAAATTCATGACCTGGAGAAGGGGTCCCTCAGCCTGGCCTGCCACCTCTCCTAGTCCAGGAGCCCTCAGGAGTGGGAGGCAACCTGGAGATCAGGGGAAGGTGACGCCCCATCACACCTCTGCTGCTGCCACTGCTGGCATAACTAGCCTTGACTGGCCCTGGTTACCTGAGCCTTGGGCCAGCCCTGGGTGGCTGGGCAGCTGACATCCGAGGCTTTCCTGCACCTTGGACCAGCCCCGGACAGCTGGAGGTCTGAGGGAACTGCGGGACTCCGGAGGCAGGCACATGGAGTGGGCCTGGTCTTGCCGTGCGCCTCCTGCCCCAGCGGGACTGAGGGGACTGGACACTGCCATCTTGTGGCTGTGGGTGCTGCCATATTTGAGGGAGTGGCTGTCAATTAGCGTATTCCCTCCTTATTGGCTGTGGGCGCCGCAATCTTTGCAACAGTGTGAGGGTCAATTAGCATATTCCCTCTTTATTAGTTAGGACTAGAGGGCCGGTACACGAAATTCATGCACCGGGTGGGGGAATCCCTCAGCTCAGCCTGCACCCTCTCTAATCTGGGACCCCTCGAGGGATGTCCAACTGCCCATTTAGGTCTGATCCCACAGGGCCTAAATGGGCAATTGGACATTGCTCTCACAATCTGGGACTGCTGGCTCCCTGCCTGCCTGTCTGCCTGCAAGCCTGATCACCCCCTAACCACTCCCCTGCCAGCCTGATCAATGCCTAACTGTTCCCCTGTCAGCCCGATCGCCCCCAGCTGCCCTCCCCTGAGGCCTGGTTGCCCCTAACTGCCCTCCCATGTTGGCCTGGTCATCCCCAACTGCCCTCCCCTGCAGGTCATCTTGTGGCAGCCATCTTTGACCACATGGAGGTGGCCATTTTTGACCACATGAGGGCAGCCATCTTGTGTCTTGGAGTGATGGTCAATTTGCATACTGGTTGTGACTAATTAGCATATCAGGGCTAATTAGCATATCCCTTTCTTATTGTGTTGGAGTGATGGTCAAGTTGCATACTGGTTGTGACTAATTAGCATATCCGGTTATGACTGTGAGGGTGTCATGACCAATTAGCATATTACCCTCTTATTTGTATATATAATAACAATAGGTGATGATAACCTGGTGTGTGCCAAGTGTGTGTTAGCACCTGTCCTCCCACTAACCCTCAGGGAACTGAGCCAGATTCCAACATTGCATGAGCGGTAGCCAGGATTCTGTTTGTAGGAATCTATGGAGCATGTGACAGGATAGTTAAATGTGATAAGTACAGAACCACATTTCTTTTCTATTTTCATCATTGAGCATGTTGGTTGATTCAAAATTTGAATTCACCATTGGAAGCTGCATGTATATACATTCATATATAGTATATACATTCATGTCAATGTACGTTGAGTAAGTACCATGTCTAGGCTTTGACCTAAACATAGAAAAGGTAGGCACAGTTTCTGAGTACATTGAGTTCACAGCCAGCAACATCTCAAAATCAATGAGTGATATAAAGGTGATCCACCTGAATCTAATTGGGGGACATGAATTCCCACAGGTGTTACAGTCAGGTCCAAGTCAATATAACCTCACAGAATAATCAAATACCCCAGATAGAATGACCCCTCTCCCAGCAACATGATTCAAGCCCACAGAGATTTATTTTCTTCACCCATGGCATCCTTGAGATTTCTCAGCTACTGAAAATACCCACCCCTATTCTTACCCCACCCAAGTATCAGTTCAAAGAAGCATATCTGGTTCCTCTATCAGATTGCTCTCCCTAACCTTCACTCCTGCTCCCACAGAAGCAGTCTGGTCCTCCATTATTTCTCCAGGAGCAGTTTAGTGTAAGAACAAAGTTTAGTGTAAGAACAAAGACTTGAAACTCAAATTAAGCTGGCTTCAGTTCTACTTACTAGTTATTTGCCTTTGGCCAAGATAATTTAACATCCCTGTTTATTATTTTCATCATCTATAAAATGGGATTACATTGCTTATTACTTTGCAGTATTGTGAGAATTAAATGTTACTTCTCAATACAAAGGCTAGCAGTTGTTTTATACTCCATCATCCCTACAAGTGTCCAGTGGTCCTTCACTTTAAAACCCCTGTGCCATCTCTGGCACTGTCCAGTTACCATCTGAAATGGACCAGGGTCCTATTTCAGTGTTTTGCAAAAGGGGTGCAGAAAGGAAGCATCATTGAGAGTCTTAGAAACTTGAGAGAGCTTGCTTCTGGGTGGGAGAGTATCGAAAACTGTGAGGTTGTATTCCAGCCCAGTGGACTGATGTTTGGTTGAAGGTCAAGGGTCATCTGAATAGTCAGTGCAGGGAGGAGCCAATATAGCATCTGCAGTTCTGGAGCCAATGCATGGGTTTGTCCAAGATGAGTCACTCCAGTAGGACATGAGCCACAAAGTTCCTTCCTTCAAGCATGGAACCACCATACATACCCTTCGAAGCTCTCCCACTTCCCTCCTAATTCTTCTCCTCAAAACACCCTCTCCTCTTTCCTCATCAACTAGCTAATCATCAACCTCTAATATTCTAATCACTGACTCATTCCTGTCTCCCTTGTGACCTTTAGCAGGCCTGTCCCTGACTCTTAACTCTTCCTGTTTTCCCACTGAGCCTGTACCCCACCATGGGAGCCACAACCAGTGATTCAGACCTGGAGAAATCCTGGTGTCCACATGTCAGACATGGACAGTTCGAAGAAAAGTAGTAATCCATTCTTCTGAGTTATGCATTTGAAATGACTTTGTCAACAGTGGTTAGTACCTAAATATCTGCCAACTATATCAGAATGGAAAATTACCAATGATGTATAAAAAACAGAAATGTGTATTTTGAGAAGTTGTCTTTAAACTCATCTCTTTGTCACACAATTGGTGATAAGAATATATTATTTTTAAAAATGAAAAACAGATCTAAATGATCTATGAGCAATATTTATTTATCAGCCCCTGATACTGATCTCGAGTTCTAATGTACTGACTAATACAAATGTTTCTCTAATGGAAAAGCTGAGGTGTATGGATAAAACACTGCTTTTGGAGTCATAGATGTATGGATATCAGCCTAGGTTCTGCCACTTTCAACCTAAATGACATCATATATATTGCTTAGACTCTGAGCCTAAGAATTTTTTTTAATGTAATAGGATGAGAAATCCATACAGCATAGATATGAGATAACTATGCTGTTGAGAGTTAAGTTGGATATAAAAAAATAGTGTGCTTGGTGCATAGTAGGTGGTCTGTAAACAGCTGTCTTTTGGTCTTTCTTCCTCCCTGTTTCTTCTTCAAACAATTGTATGGAGAGGGAGTGGAGGGAAGAGAGAGAGAGGGAGGGAGAAAGAGAGAGAGAGAGAGAGAGAGAGAGAGAGAGAGAGAGAGAGAGAGAGAGAGAGAGAAGGAAAAGAAGGAAGGAAGGAAGGAAGGAAGGAAGGAAGGAAGGAAGGAAGGAAGGAAGGAAGAAGGAGCTTTCTCTTTGCTTGTAGATGTTATGTTCCAATTTGTTTTGTGATGTGATGGAGTCATTTTATGGATATCTGCTGTGATACAATAATATTGAAATTTGTTTGCTATGGCCCTTGAATATGGGTTTCATAATCACATGCATGGTAGGGATAAAGAGATACAACATTGTTACAATTGGGAATGTCCCCTTAGTATGTACCAGGCATTAGTCACTATTAAATGTTTTGCACATACTACTTTGATTAATCCTCATAAAACATTGTAAATGGGTTACTATTCTTGTTTTCTACTTACAGATGAAAGAAATATAGAGTTAGCATAAGTTAATGGAATTGGTGGGAAGAACTTCAATGTGGCCAATAGTTGATTTAGGCTCTAAGAGTACAGAGGGTTAAACTGATGAAATACCCAGGTACAATTTGGTGTAGTTGGGGTATTATATGTGTTATGAAAGGGGAGGTTATAACAATTTATGCTGGGGCCAGATCCCCAAGGTCTTTGTACACTTTCATAGTACCTAGACACCTAGTGGTTTTCGGGGTTTTTAATAGGAACTGACATGAAGAAGTTTCTGTTGACATATAATAATTCTGAATACAATGTGAAAGGTTGATAGATAGGGAGATTGAGAACACAACTGTAGCAATACCTAAAATGAGAGTGGAGGAAGGCCAGGGGTCAGTGCAGCAGTATGGGATCCAATGGAGAGAATACATTCAGCAATACCTAGCAGACAGAATTGCCTGGCTGGGCTGTGGTTTGGATGCAGAAGGTGAGAGAGAAGGGTGAACCCAGGATGACTGCCAGCTTAATGGCTTGAGGAATTGGATGATGGTGCCCTTAGGAGAGATATCTGAGGAGAGAAAGGGTTGGGAAAATTAAAAGATGCTAGGAGATAGCCTAGGAAAAAAGTCAAATAGGAAAATGGAGTTGAAGGGATAAATAAAAGTTGGCGAAAGACAAAAATGTCTAGGATGCTGAGAATCTCAGTTTTTAATATTTTTACAGATGCTTCTTATCAAGTTGAAAATGTGAGAACCATCGGCTAAGATTACTTCTTAACAGCTCTGAAAAACCTAAAAGTTATAATGGCCGGACTGTTCCAGGCACATAAATGGCCCCCCTCTGGGTGAGATGGGCCACTTGTCATCCTGTATAGATCACAAACCAAGTGTATTTTATGAAAGTGGGAAAAATACAACATAATTTCATGCTTCTAAAATACATGCTTCTAAACACTTTTTATACATTTTGTGTCCCAACAGCATTTTAAAGATAAAAATCTTGAGTTTTATTTTTCCAGAGGAAAGATTTACCTCTGAGCAATTTAACAAATATTGTGATTTCTTTTAATCTGTTATTCCCCTGTGATTGTTCTCTATTTTCCTCTTTTCCCGTGAAATAATGCTTTATTTTTCTTCTTTGCCTTTCTTTGTGTTTTTTTTTTTATGCACAAGAAATGAAAGGCATACCCATTGTGTACATTGATTTAATAGTTTTATTTTCCCGCCATAGGGCATGGGTAGAATATCTCACTGTGAGGATTAATCTTTTCATGTTAGCCATCCTTGTTTCATTCCTTGGCTGATGGAGAATGTGTAGTGTTGTAGTTAAGAGCAAAATGGAACCAGACTGCCCAGATTCAAATCCCACCAATGACTACTTATGTGACCTTGGAAAATTGACTTAACTTTTTTCTGCCTCAGTTTCCTCAACTGTAAAGTGTGGATATTAATAGGATCTATGTATCAGTCAGTTGGATTCAGTTATGCAGCAGTGCCAGATGTCTGCATGCAATCTCGGTGACTTTGAAGACCAAAACTTTATTTTCCACTCATGTTATTGTCCACTGTGGTTCTGCTGCAGCTCTGCTTCATGCTCTCCTCATTTCTGGACGTTGGCTGATGAAGCAGTCCCAACCTGCCACATCTTGTATTTGTAGCAAAGGGACAAGAGAGCTGGAGGAGCCATGTAATGGCTACTTCTAAATCTTCAAAGTGGCCCAAGCCACTTCCTCTCATAATTATTTGGTTATGAAGCAAGCCACACAAAATGCCTCATATAATGGGACAGGAAATAGAATCCTCAGAAATAATGGACCTACAAAGGAAAAGGCTGATAGAAAGGGATAGCAAATAGTATAAAAAATAATGCAATCAACCACAGCAACCTTGTGGTATTGATGTAGTAATTACTATGGATAAGACTCAGAATGGTGTTCGGTGACTGCTGTCTGATAAGTAAAATATACATATTACCTATAACTAACAGTCTAGTGCCTGTATGAGAAGAAGAAGTTTATGTATTCACTCTTCAACTTTGAGAATCCACTGTGCATGCCAAGGGCATCACTATTTGGAATTGAGAAGGTACAGAAATGAAGGTCTTGGTCTCTGCCTTATACTGGTCATGGTGAACAAATATGAAAAAGATAGTTAATGATTCAGATTTTCAGGTAGAGTAAGTACCCTACCAGCAGGGTGCTGGGGTCCAACCCCAGCAAGTCCAGGGGTCCCCAAAGGTGTGGACGGAGTCGGCAAAGAAGGAATGACACGGAGACAGCGTTCAGTTGATCAGCAGCCTAGCCAGGATCTCTAGCCAGGATCTCCAGCCAAGTTCTGGTCTGGATCTCCAGCAAAGTTCTGGTTAGGATCTCCAGCCAGGTTCTGTATCCATGTTCTCTTGCTAGGTTCTCCAGGTTCTCCAGCCAGGTTCTGTAGCCATGTTCCCTCGCTAGGTTCTCCAGCCAGGTTCTATACTAGGTTCTCCAGCCAGGTTCAGTCACCAGGTTCTAGTCAGGTTCTCTTGCCAATTTCTGTAGTCAGGTTCAGTCCAGGATCTTTTGAAATGTTCTCTCACTAGGCTCTGTCTCTAGGTTCTGAGGCCAGTTTCTGTCCAGAATCTTTTGCCATGTTCTGTCTCTAGGTTCTGTGTAGGTTCTGGTCTAGGTTCTGTGCCTCTTGGTTCTGTCTTCTAAGTTCTGTCTCTTGCTGTCTTGTTACATCTGTATTTATACCAGTTGATTCAATCCTATCAATCTCTATTCCAAAGGTTAGGACATTTCTTATCTCCATTCTAGGAAGTAAAGATTATGTAGCTTAAGCATGATTGTTCGTAGTTAAAGTGATTAATTACCCACCTGGCACTTAGTTGAGGGGTTTTATTCCCTCCCTAACTTCAGGGGGAAATCCCTACCTGGGGAAACAACCTTTCTCAGAGAGGTGACCTTGGTTAAAACACATAGTGCCAAGAAGGTGAGCAAACATATTAAGAACAGTATGCCATATATGCCAGGTCCCTTGAAACAGCAAGGATGGACCAGCTCCCGGCAGCAGGGTATCCAGTGCACCCCTCTGTACCCATTCCTCCCACACAATTGGTTTTTATTTGTTCAGCTCTCCCAGTAGACTATAAGGTCTTTGATTACACTGTGTGTGTCTTTTTCATCTTTGTATCCCCTGAAACATCCACAGTGCCTTTAGAGCAGTTACTGAACTTTCCAATTGAACTCTTCTACCTTTATACAGTTGGAAGTGGATGGTAGGAACAGTTTCCTTCTGCTTGATGGCCCCAGATAATCAGGAATTCAGGGTTCATGGATAAAGCAGTCAATAGTCTGATGTTCACAACCATTCTGTACCCAAACCATTCCTCAAAGGTGTAAATACAGCATATGGAAATTAGTTGTGTCTACCAAGGTACCCACTTCACATGCCTATCCAAGGCCACATTTGACACATTAGGGGTCAGTTGCATTTAAGTCTTACTTAAGGGGAGACAAATCTATTTTATTTAAAATATTTTTTATCTATTTTGTTGATGTTCTGGTTTAAATTTTTTCCTCAATGTGCTTGTTTTGCAAGTTTTATTTTTGTGGGTATCATAAAGAGATGATGAGCTGTAATTTCTCATGTTTTGAAACTACATATGTATTATTTTAGGAGGGAGAAGGATCATCTTAGAGAACTAAGATCAGAATACGGTGCTTATCCGCTAATCCATCCTTCTGGGTCCCCCAATTGCACAAACCAGTTGTTAAGAGGATAAGAGGGTCCATTCAGGTGATGGGGACCATTCTGTGTGGCATCTGCCTCTGTCCACAGTGGGGAATCAGCTAATGCCATCAATCTCATAAGCCGATAGACCTTGTGATTGTCATTCCAAGGAGACTGGCTGCAAATATCACTCCTTTGCCATTCTTACCTTAGATTTAGTACTTTCTATTTGGAGAAGGAGGTGTTGCAAACATGGGGATTTTTCTAGAAAAATCATTTGCACAGAACTCATTGTTTTGGGATACTTTTAAAACCATGTCATTATATTTCAAATAAAATCCTCCATCTGAGATATGGTAATTATTTACAAACATGGAACCTGAAGGGACTTTGGGTATGAAGGCCATATCTCATAGGTTTTTGTCTTGAATAGACCTTAGCTCTTAAGAATGATGGTGATCTCCTCTTCTCCAAAGCCCTTGTGGGTCCTCATCGGACCTGATGGTGGAGAGCCTGGTAATTACCCCCAGAGACCTATGCTACTTCCTCACAACCTCAAGAGTTTAGTTGATATTTGGTAATTTATAACCACAAATGCTAACTCTGGCCTTATTTGTGATAGGAGATCATGTTTCCCTGGAATCTTTGGATTTCATGAACTTCAGGCAGCAAGAGGTTAATGGGAAGAGCTGTATGTGATGTTAGGAAGCCTGGACTCTTGATTTAATTTCATTATTTAATAGCCTTGTGACCTTGGGAAAGTCACATAACATTTCTGGATTGCATCCTGGACAATTGGTATTTCCTATCCTCAGAGGGGTGCTGTAAAGTTTGAGTTACTGGGGAGGAAATGATCAAATGCTATGTAAGTGTCATCTCGGTCTATGTTACCTTGAGGACAGAGCCTGAGAAAAGGACCTGGATCAGGTGGTTTATTTGGGAGGGCTCCCTAAAAGTGGGAGTGAAGGACCAGAAGAAATGAGCAGTGAAGCAAAAGACACCAACGTGAATGTCCATTGTCAAGGTTTCTGCTGCGGGTCATGTGGACATGGGGGCGATAGAGGGTGTTGTGATGAATGGCTCCAAGAATTGTCATCTCAAATGGCAGAAGATTGGAGCACTATCTATCCATTAGCTCCAGCCTTTCCATTGTTTGACAGCTCTCCTCTCCTCCTTCCCACTACTTGCTTGCTTTTGCATTTAGGCAAGAAAGGCAGCACTGACTTCAGAGAAGGCCCAAGAACTGGCCTTGCTGGAGGTGGGGACTGTTAGATTGTATGAGCTTATAATAACTGCCTGCCACTTCACTGGCTAAAATCTTAGGTTGGCTGAGGGGACGTGATGCAGGACACCAAAAGTGTCTGCTGCAAGTGCATACCAGCGTGCTTGATTTACCTTCAACTTTCATTTCCGATATAAACTTTTAACCTTGTCTGGATTTATTAGCATGTTCTATATGTGAGGACTTGGCCCTAGTCTTGAAAATAAATTTAAAAGGTTAAATCAGATCATACTTTTTATTACCTTCCTCCTGCCAATGAGATTTTCTGTTTCACACCGAGCAGTATTCTCCCTTTTCCTCCATGTCCCTTACCTGGCTTCACCTTATTCCTCCTCAAATGTCTAGACTGGGACAACCCAGGGGTGTGACCATGACAAAGCTGTGAGAACAAATAGACAGATAGACAGAGTGCTGAGTCCCATGGATGTGTGACCTTGAACTGTGTGGAGCTTGGCTTCGCCTCTGCATTTGTGAAGCTGGGGAAACTATGTCAACTTCACATTACAAAACTAAGTAAGATCATATAGGCATCTCTTAATAAAAGTTACTTTCATCCTCATAACAGTTACTCAGAAAGCTGTATTTATTTTCTGGCTGGGAAAAATATATGTAAAGTGAAAAGTAGTGTCGTTATTTTATTTAGAGCTGCTGCCTAGTGTCTTTTAGCTCTGCAATGAATGAGTTCTTAATTCGCTCAGCTACCAATGTGCAATGGGCAGGTCTCTCCTGCTCCCCTTACTTCTTCTACCTTCAGTGAATTTACTCTGCAATTTATTTTTTTATCCAATTCTACCCATTGACTTATTAATTCAATTATATGTATTCACGACTCTACTGAAAACCTTCCCAAATTGCTCTAATACATGTTTTTGCTAAAATAAATTTTCAATTCTCTTCTGCTCCCCTTCCATTTCTTCTCTTTCCCTAACAATTTTACTAATTGTTATTTAATTCATTCAGTTCTACTTATTCACTCACTAGTGTTTTTTTTATTTTTTAAATATATTGTTATTGATTTCAGAGAGAAGGGAGAGGGAAAGAGAGACAGAAACATCAATGATGAGAGAGATTCATTGACTATCTGCCTCCTGCATGCCCCACGTTAGGGATTGAGCCTGCAACCTGGCCATGTGCCCTGACCAGAAATCGAACTGTGACCTTTTCAAAGGTTAATGCTCAACCACTGAGCAACACCAGCTAGGCTCTTCACTTACTAGTGTTTGTTTTTTTGTTCTAATTATGTTGAGCACCTGCTTGGTGTAAGGCCTTCTGCTTAGTTGTTGGGGATCACAAAGTACCATGTTCTTCTCCTTCTAAGGGCATGGAGGTGGGGACAAAGGATATTAAAAAGAAATCTGAGAGACAGGTAACAGAGTGATTGTTTACAAAATAAAATTATAGCTGAATGACAAGAGGTGTATGCTTCCAGGCTGAGAAGGGATAGATGGAGGAAGAGCAATTATGAAACCATATGAAAGAAAACTAATGAAAAATGTATTATGCCTCTCCTAGTTCCTATTTAAAGCAAAATATTATTAGGATTAATTAACTAGACCTTTTAATTCATAATTGGACATTTTTTAATTCTGCTTTTTATTGGAAACTGGTAAGTTCACAAGGAAACAGAATTAAATTGGAAATGTGTCAGGAGGAGCAAATTAAAATCTCTGTCCTTCACTCTCTGTCAACTTCCCAATCCCTGTATTTAGTGCTAAACAATAAGATCACATAGTCAGAAAGATCCTGTGCACAATAACATTTAAAATCATCAAAAGAAGACTAATTTGTATTAATTATATTATGACAATGGTGGGAAAAGTGCTTGTGTGTTTTAGGAAGTTTTTTTTTTTAAAGGAGAGTAGAATCAGTATTCACAAAAGCAACTTTTTGTCTCTCACTGAGCAAATTGCTCTCATCTCCAGGAAAGTGGCTTCATGGAGAGAGATTATCACAAGAAATCTTGAGGTTGTCCTGAGCTTACCACTCTTAAGCAATACTCAAAATTTATGACTTAAGGTAGAGATTTGGCAGCAAATTGGGGGCAAGATTCTTTCCCATCTTTTGTGGAGTCATTTGTTCCTTTGAAGATATATCTGTCCCGTATTCAGCCCATTTCAAAATTGAGGTGCTCCAATCTCAATTTTACACAGTGAACACAATTTAGAGATTCTATTGATTGGGCTGCCAGGGTTCACTTTGTAATGTTAGGGGCACATCTTGTTCGAGTCTCAAGGTATAGACTAGAGGACATAACTGAAATCAGGCAAAAAAAGAAAAAGAAAAAAGGAGGGAGGAGGGAAGGGAAGAAGGAAAGAAGGAAAGAAGGAAGGGAGAGAGGAAGGAAGGGAGGCAAAAGGGAAAGAAAAACAACAGGAATCAAAAATCTTGAGTTATTCATGGGCAGTGGTCGTCCAAGGTGCAAATTAATACTGCACTAAGAAAATCATGCAAGCAGTGAATTTTGATTCACACTTCTCAGCAGTAGGAAGCTGCTAGGAGATGGTACTGAGTGTGACTGCTACTAGGTGGGAAAGATGCAAATAACTTATCCCCCCTGACTAAAAGGACAGATCACATCTTACTTTTTCTGGGATTTTTCCCTGCTCAGTTGAGGGTGCCTCCATCCACTGGAGTTCTCAGACCAAACCTGAAAATCACCACTGACCCCTTCTTTCCTGTTCCCATTCCCACTCTACCTCCCAAACCAACCTCAAGCTCTGCTGACCCCACCTCTAAAATACATCCCCAATCTCACACCTCCATTTCTGCTGCTACCTCCCCAGTACTTTCATTTCTTGTTTTTATCAGCATTGTAGAATATCTCCTTGTTTCCATTCTTGGCCTTTCTTTTTTAAATATCTATTTTATTGATTTTAGAGAGGAAATTTATTTGCACCTTGGAGAGGGAGAGAGAGATAGAAACATCAATGATGAGAGAGAATCATTGATTGGCTGCCTCCTGCGTGCCCCCTACTGGGGATAGAGCCCACAACCTAGGCATGTGCCCTTGACTGGAAGCAAACCTGAGATCCTTCAGTCCACAGGCCAACGCTCTATCCACTGAACCAAACCAGCTAGGGCATACTTGACCTTTCTTTAGAGTTCAATGCATTTGTAACAGCCACAATAACCTTTAAAACTTAAATTAAATCATGTGATCCCCTTACATACAACCTCCTGTGGCTTCCAGTTGCATTTAGAACAGCTTTTGGTTCCTGTATCACATGGCCTTGGGCCTCATCGAATCTGCCTCTGCCTCTTCCTCCTCCTCTTCCTCCTCCTCTTCTCCTACCACACTGTCTCCCCTGGGTTCCCAAGAGGGTGGGCTTCTTGCTGTCCCTCTGCCTTGCCAACCTCATCCTGGGCTTCTGTGCTTGTTCTTCCCATTCCAATGCCTTGCTCCTTCTCAAATGTACCTCTTCAGAGAAGCCTCCTCTGACCACCTCACTTAATAGCTCTCCATTCAACCAAGAAGTCAGATAAAGACAAGAGAAGTCCCCTCAGAGAGGCCTTTCTGAAATATTCCATGAAGTAGCCATCCCCTACTCCCACGTCAATGACTTTTCATCATGTTACCCTATTTTATTTTCTTCATAGTAATCAACCCCACCTGAAATTAGCCCAATGTTCTTTTACTTCTGTCTTGCCCTTCTTCCTCTCCCATCTCAAACTAAACTAAACTATGTAAGGGAGGGATCTAGTCTTCATCTTCCACACTAGAATGGTGCCTGGTCCCATGCCAATGCTCAGTTAACATTTGTTAGTTATATTGACTCTGGGATACACTGCTAAAGTTTAACAGGACCTAGTAGCACCTGGAAGGGCAGAGTAGAGGATGAACCACAGGGAAAAGGACAACCCATGGTTGAACATGTTCTAGGTGGCAGACTCCATGGTACATTGAATTATTCCAGCCTGATAAATACTGGTGGTGTTTTTAGTGGGTTTTACAGAAACAGGTCCTCCAGGAGGAGGCTGCATGTACTCAGGTTATGTAACTGGGTCACCTGTCTTTCTCACACACCTCACAGGGAGGCTTATGAATATAAGGATTCCAGAAAGTTCCTTGCACCTTTCACAGCCATGGCAGGAGGTATGACAGCATTTCCTGAGACTTGAGAACTCCACTGGAAATGAAAATGAAATATTTTGCCAAACTGGCTTTTTAACTAAATATGATTTAAGAGTTTTTCAAAGAAAATTGATGCCTTTAGTGAAAAAAAAAAAGTTTATAAAAACACAATAAGTACCTCTACCTCTCTGAACCTGATTTTTTTTTTTTTTTTGGACAGAAAATACAATGTTTATTTCCTATTTCACTGTTACCCTCCTTATTCTTTGGTCCCATTCTTTCTCCTCTTCACCCCCACTTTCACATGCTAGCCCTTTCTCTTGGGTGGGAAGACTGATACAATAAATGGTGCTATAGCCACAGCTCAGCTAGCCTAACCTAAGGTACTGGTGGAGATGAAGGTAAGTTTCCTCTTTTTAAATAATCTTGGTGTTCTTTAAACCTATCACAGACATCTGTTGTATTTATATACCATATCATTTAGATGTATACTCATTATACCTTTCCAAGGGAAATATTTTAATATTTTTTATGCATTATAGATATTTTGATTCATGTGCAACATAGTTCCAAGGGAAATCAAGTTATTGTTCCTGTTTTTCTGCTTATACCAAAAGAAATATTTTTTAGGTAAAGCAAAGTGATCTGGTACAGTTACTGCCCTCTTCTTTCCTGGCCCCCTCACACCAAGCACAGAAAGTCCCCAAATGTGACCCACTCACTTTTGGAAACAGCACTTTGTGGCATAGGGAAGGAATATCTACTTCCTGCATATGAGCAAAACCATCTGGGTTAGGTTTTAGAAATATATTGACAAATTTATGCATATTGGGAGTATCTTGTAGTTTTGCTTGTTATATTGCTCCTGGGGGGAATAAAAAATTTATGTACTATGAACAACCTGCTAAAAATATAATTTTAAAATAATTAAAATTCAAAGTCCACCTTGTGAAGGTATGTACCTTTAAGAATGCTCCAATATAGATTCCCCCCACATTCTCCCATTCCCTATCTGATGAAACAGGGAATGATCTGCCAATATCTGCATGTCATCTTCCTCCAAGCGATCAGCAGTGATGTCTCTCTCAAAGAGTGCTTTTCTCCTATTTTTTCATTTAGATTTTATTATTAGTTCTGACTTACTAAATAGGCTATTTGTAGGGTTCCTGTGTGATGATTTAAGCAATCTAGTCTGTGTACCTCATCCAGGATGTCTCATTCTCTTCCTCCCGTTCATCAGTGAATTAGACAACTTCTATGAGACAAGTCTTAACTGAAAGAGATGATGCTAAGTGGGTTTGCAGGAAGACTAGATCAAGGGTGGGGATTTGGGAAATATTACACAAAGGATTCATTAAAGGCTCTTTGTTCTACAATAATGAACAATTCAACTCCCCGACAGATTTCTGCACCCTGCTAATCCTCACCTGTGATTTTGTTTCTTTGCTGCAGTCACAGGGAAATTCACTTACAGGGTGTCAGGTAACTTACTAGTTTATGGATTTAGATCAAACATTGAGGATCTAAGCAGCCTAAAAGGGAATCAAAGGGTTGTTTGGTTGTTGTTTTTTTGTGATCAATATTTACTACTTAAGCTATGAAAGGAGGAAACATGCATCCAATATGTACCTAATTACAGATCATACTTCTCTGAGCCACTAAAAAGAAAAAAGGCAACACGTGGCAACTGATGACTTTGAGTTTTGTTGTTGCTGCTTTAAGTTCCCACCAAATTCCCACTTAAATAGTTTCTCCTTCTTAGCTGGACCATCTTTGACTTACAAGGGAGAACTGTTTTTTTTTTCCCCGAGAGACTTTTTACATTTGTTATTTTACTGATGCTGCTTGACTGGCTGTGTGCTAGAATCTTCCAGAGAAGTTTTTTCCCAGACTAGATCCTCCTGCTTTTAAATCCTAAGGGTTTGTGTGTTTCAGCTTACAGCTGGGGTCGGCTCATGCATCACTTTATTAATCTCATGTTATTCTTAGGCTCCACATTAGGTTTTCTCTTCCCCTCTGTATGCCTACATTTCCAGCTGAGTTTCAACATCACTTTCCATCTTGTAGGAGGAAGTGATCTTCCAGCTCAATTAAAGATAAATGCCATTGACCCTCCACTTTCTGGGGCTAAACGTTTTCCAGAAGCTCTCTGAGATCTGTATTTATTGCTTGGAAGGGAATATTGAATAATACTCATTTCCCTGGCATTTTAAGGAGATGACTGTGAACCATTTTTTCTACTCCAAGAGTAAGAATATTGGGGGTGGAGGTGTCCAGTGTAACCAGGCAGTAGGTCATGTGAGGTCTCAGTGGCTTTTTCACATCCTAAACTCCAGGAGTCAAAATGGACAGTTAAATATTTTGTGTTTGAATCTGACCTTAATAGCTGTTTCAAGGACACCAAGAAGAGTGGAAGTCCCAGCAAAATGTCAGCAGCATTTAAAACGCACTGGACTGAGTGAGGCTGGTTTTACATCTCAGTGGCTAATATGGCACTAATGTGGCAATGTCCTAAACTGACTGCATGTGTTAGTATTGCTTCCTTTCATCTTGTCTCCAATCATAAACTTTAAGTGGTGTGCAAAAATCACCTACGGAACAGATGGCTGTCTATGGAGGGCCTGCATTTGTAACAGTTCTGCCTCTATAGCCAATATTTCCCACATCTTCCTTTACTTTCTTCTTTCCTATCAAAATATTTGCATGTGGAATAAATAGGATAAAAACATAAAAAAGGCAAATTTGTTTCTTCGGAGAACATCTGTTCTTGCTTCAAAGTACCCACATGATGTGGTCCATTTTCTCCCAATGTCCACACAGCTTGCTGTTGTAAAGGTGATGGCTATATCCATCTTAGACCTGAATTTAATGAGATGATGAACATTGCTATCTAGTCAGTTGAAATGTAGGGAAAATTCTGTCCTAATGTACAGATTTTAGGTAATATTAAAGGCAGACATCCTCTCAAAGAGAAGCTAAGATTGGATGTCAAATTATTTATTATAGAATTATTTTTTTCTGCCATTCATTGATCTCAAAAAACCATTACCCAACTCAGGGTACACTTGGTTCACTCCAAGTTTCTTCGCTGAATTTTCAGGATTCTTGTGAATTTGGCTTGCGCTTCGGGTGTAGGTGCATTCTGGAAGAATTTAAGTACAAATCACCTGCTAAATACATTTCAATACAAATAAATCTTTCCACTTTGAAAGTCTGCTTATTTTTCAAGGAGAAAATTCCCCCAAACTTCAACTGCTATTAAATCTCATGTAACCCACATTTAATAGGAAAACCAATTATTCAAAATTGAAGGGTACAATTTAAAATTAGCTAGTTTAAAAGATCTCTGCCCAAGTACACTCTCTTTTATGTTCTTCCCTACATAGTATATAGTATATTCAGTCTGGGGACTAGAAAAGCAGGCAGAGTAGCTAGTAAAAGCTATACAGGGATGGGCAAAAGTAGGTTTACAGTTGTACAACTAGATAATACAAGAATAAATAGCAATGCAAGGATAAACTGTGATTTGCTTGCACACAACTGTAAATCTACATTTGCCCACTGCATATAATGAAACTTTCAAAATGACTTAGATAAAATATATTAGCCTTATTTAATGTTTTTCAAAGAAAGAAAGACCTATGTAGACATCATGGATTCAACGAGCACTCATTAAAGCACCTACTTCGTACCTCTCCCTGTGCTCCTGTCCCTTAGAGCCAAGTGTATGATCTTCTGAAATATTTCCAATGCATAATAGGTATAGGGGTGTATTGGCCAGTTACATATTTCATCTTTTTCTTCAAGTTATTTCCAGAGATATGGCTTTCTATATCTTAAGGATTTAAGCATCATCTTTCTGTGTGGGCTCAGCTATTCACAGAGAGAAGGCAAGCTCGCTCTAAGTTCTTTGGTTCTATAAAGCCTTCCTTGTCTTTTAAATGTATATCTCAGTTCACTGGTGAGTGAAACCTGACATTCTTTCCCCCATTGCTATCCAAATTGTCTTAATGCCTTAGTATCTATCTTGCCAGCTTTTGCCCCTAAATACCATAATTTCTTTCTCCACCCAATTCTTCCTAGGGTGTACTTGACCATTATCTCAAGCATCTTGGGCATTGATCTTTTGTCCTTTATTCCTTTATTTGGTGATACCAAACATTCTTTTGTCTGAAACAAACTCAATTTTGGAATTTTACATTATTTCATTTTGTAGGGTTTGGATCTTTTTGGAGAATGATGAACAATGAGATAATTCAGGGGGCCTTCCAATTCCCTTCAGGAGCATTATTTATAATGGGTTTTAGACCTTGATGTTTATTATTATTGTGGTGATTACTATTATGGTTTATATGGGGACTGATGGGAAATGTTAAGTTAGGAGCATATGTTACAGAGCTCTTCACTCATCCAATGGGTGGATACTCTCCAAAAGCCAAACTGGTGTATTATGCCTAAATGACCAAAGGAGTTTTTAAAATGTGGGATGAATTTCCTGTATCTTCAAGAAATTCATCTGAAATCTAAGATTTGGGGAAACAAAATAATAGCTGACTCCTGTTTCCTGTAAGTGGTCACTAACTGTCATTGTCACTTAAAACTGTGTATTAAAAAAGGAGGGCACCCATTTCTTTCACTCCTTCGTCATCCTCCTTTATGTTTGAATGTGACTTTTGCAAGGAGACTACTAGGGAGAGTCCTATTAGATCAGTAACACTGGATGGGCTTTGGGTGGGGGTGGGATACAATTCCTTAAATGCTACTAGGTCATGGACACCAGTGTGGCTTTGGCAATTCTGATGCCATGAGTGCTACTTTTAGGACGGTTCTAATTTTGGCACTTACCACCATCCTTAGGCAAAGGACCTGAGACCCTGTATGCCGGGCAGAAGCTCAACGACAATGAGTGGCACACCGTTCGGGTGGTGCGGAGAGGAAAGAGCCTTAAGTTAACTGTGGACGATGATGTGGCTGAGGGTGAGTACAGCTGTAGTGAGATGTGTTGCTCCTTGCTCTACTATTCCTCTTAGTCATTCAGTGCTTCAAGAGCTTTTTTCCAAAGATGTTAATAGAAGTCACATGTCATATTCTCTGTTGGCTTAATAGAAGTCACATGTCATATTCTCTGTTGACAAGCTCAGGCAAGGCTAAGAAGGTCCTCCTCTGTATTTTCAAAATCCCTTTTAATTGATCTGTATTAAAGAACTGACCAAGTACTGTAATTATATATTGATGGGTCTCTTAGGAGTCGAGTATGTGTCTGGAGAATAGATGTAGGGTTCTTCAGATCCTTCTATTATCCAGTTATTAAAAAAGCGGTTATCAGTCAACTTCCCCAATACCAAGTTTATTCCCTCAGTGCATGCATCAGTCACTCTCTGGTAGAGGGAGATGGATAAACCAGAAATTCCAAAAACAATAGGGAAAAGTCAGTACCTCAAGCAGTGCATGTTACTTAGAAGGTGCTGAATAATCAGTCATTTATTTAGTTCTTATTAATTGAGTACCTACTCTGTACCAAGTGCTACTTTAGAAGGCACTGAGGATATGGTGATGAACAAATAGGCAAGTCCTTGGCCTGGGGGAATTTACATTCTAGGAGGGCAGTGAATGTAAACTTCATTCATTATGAAATAGTGAATGAATCCACACCTAGGTGAGGGACCTTCAGAGCCTCACACAAGAAGTATATATTTCTTGAGAGCCTGTTATATGTCAGTAGCATGCTGAGGATTATAGGGTATAAAAGGAAAAATGAGATTATCCACATCCTCAATGAATCAGTCTAGTAAGTTAGATATGACTCGGGTGTTTAAAAATAAGACAAGCAATATAATGAACTCCTAATTTGTGTGGGTTAGATTGTAACTGTCCATCAGAAGAGATTATAAATTGGGGCTGGAGATTGCACAAGTGGTTTATGAATACAGTTTTTCAGGTGGAATTTGATGGGTGAATGTAATTAATGAGGTCTAGGATGGAAGAGAGGTCACTTTCAATTGCATCTTAAATGTTGCATCCCATAAATCTACACCCTCTTCTGTTCCACAGCAGTGCACACCTGTTATCTAGGATTCTTGTCCATGTGGGAAAAGAAAACTTGGGGCAGCAGGGGTATTACATGGAACACTGTTGGCATCAGGAACTGGACTCTGATGTTGATTCTCTGCAGGATGCTAGAAAAGTCACCATTTCTGGGCTTTGTTAAATGAAGTCTGTGGCCTAAGCAATTTCTGTGATTAGGACCATCAGATTGGGATCAAGAGGCCTGGGATTTAATACAGCCATTGTCACTAAAGTGCTTTATGCCTTTGGGATAAGTACACTAAACTTGTTTTTACTCATTTCTTCATTTTTAAACTAGATATTCCATTATTGCTGAGATTCTTTCTTAGCATAAAGTTTCTGCAATATTGATCCTATAATTTAATTTTATGTTCACAAGCCTGAGCCCTTTTTACTTCTGGAGTCAGTAATAGTAGTGAGCCACGTATGCATGTATGCAGGTGTGTGTGTGTGTGTGTGTGTGTGTGTGTGTGTACAGAATGAGAGTCTCTGGGTGGAGGAAGAGCATGAGGCATATATCAGTGCCCAGTTATCATTAAGGACTAAGTTAGCTGTCTTATTCATATCAGCTCCTTTAGTGTTCTGTCGTTCTATAAATTACCTTGCAAAGTTAGTGTTATTATTGTCATTTTACATAAGGGGAACCTGAAACTTCGAGGGAGCTATGTACATAAGCTCAAAATTCATGTCTGTGTGATTTCACTAAATCAAGCTGCTTGCTGGGCATCATAATCCAACATAAGAAAGTGATTTGTCGTACAAAGTAGGGATTAGGGTGAGGTGGGGAATACAATTCAGCAGGTAGACTTTGAGATACAATTCAGCAGGTAGACTTTGAGATCCACTGTCCTTTTCCCAAAATGAAGACAGAGCCACAGCGCTATTGCAAGCCTTCCAGATGTACATAGACCTAACATAGTGGGGGGTAAGGTTACTGTTCTGTAGGCCGGCAGGGTAACTTAGCCTTGTGTAATGAATGTCGGCAAAGAGATGTAAAAATGGTTAAAGGTTTAGAACCCACAGCCAACCGTAATTAATTATTCAAGAACTCCCCATGAGGTGTTAGTGCAGACAGGAGCCTGCAAAGGCAGTTCAGTGACACATGCCTGGCTAACTCCTCTGGGTTTAGCCCAGTAAAGCCCAAAGCAGTGCTGTTTGCTGTGTGTTTTGAATACCAGCCACTAGATGGCGATCTCACACCAATTTCTCCAAACAGTGAGTCCCGTTTATTTCCATAAGAAATCACATGCCTGAAAGCTATAGTCATAAGGAGCCCCAGAACTAAGGGTACATAATTGGTATTGCCTCCCTGAGTCATTATTCCTTTACAGAAATTTTAGAATAAAGGTAATTATGAAGTGTATTTCCTTTTTCTACTAATAATTTAAAAACAGGACTAAACCATGGCACGCCCAAGCCATCCAGTAATTTGATATTTGAAATTAATGAAGCTCTTTCGTTTTCCGCCTTACCCTCTACTTTGCCGCTGATGGAAAAAAGCAGCCATAAGGATAAAGAAATCTGGGAGAAGAAAAGAGCCATTTTGTGTATGAGCTACAACATTGGAATGCTTTTCACAGTGATAAGGGGTTTGGGAATTTTAATTTTAGCTCATAGAAGTCATAAAATCAGGCAATGAAATTAAAATACCACTCAGTCCTCATGTTATTAAGTAGTGTATTATTGGCTTATTTAGTAATCCCTTTCATGCTGTTTAAGGTCCCCCAGGGTGTCAAATTTTCAGCTAGTTTGTAGAAATGATGCAAAGAATAGGTCAGACTCATAAGAAATCAAAAGCAAGGAAATAAATATTCCTCAGCCTGGTGGTTTTCATTTATTATAATATAATATCTTCCTGGAAATGTATTAAGTTCAGTTGACAGTTAATAAGGATTGATTGATTGATTAACCTGGATTTCTATTATCAAGAATAAATTAAAAGACTACCTCCCTTGGGCTATGCTCCTCAGATTGGGGCTAATGCTGCACGAATTGACCACACCACCAAGAACTTCCTGCTGGTGCAAAAATTCACCCTCTTTGTCCACTCTGGTCCATGCTGCCTTCTCCCTCTCCCTCTCTCTCCCCATATTGCACGTACAGGACCTCGCTGTGAAAAGCCATTGGCCCAAGATTTCCATGGGAAAATTCTTCCACACATTAACAAAATATCAGAGAAAGATTTAGAAAAGTTAGGTTCAACAACATGAAGTTGATTTATTTATTGTAAGACTTATTAGGAGCCTTTAATATGCTAATTCACATTGCCAATCATCAATAATTAAGTGTGCAGTATTTACCAAATTTATTTGGTTCCAGAACTCCTTTTTATTAAGTCATTTTACAGCATATGCATGTGGGAAATGTTTCTCCACAACATACTGAGGAGAAAAGGGTATGGGAGCAGTGGAGCTGGAGGATTGTGGGTAAATTGTGCATCCTTTTCTGAGCCTTTGGAAGCCTTTCTTTTCTTCACTTTTCTTTCCATGTCGGGGAGCCACTGGGAGGTCAAGTTGCCTCCACTAAGCCATTTCCATGATTTCTTTGCCAAGCTCTTGATGTTGGCCAGGTCCCCCATGTGCAGAAATGGTGTGATCCAGACTCTGACTCCACAGTAGATGTCTCTAATACAGCCTCCTTCCCAAGTGCCAGGGATGCTTGCTGCCCTCAGGCCCTCTGCTATAGGACATCTAGAAGAGGCAAGAAGTGGTTCCTACTTAAAGATCTTGTGTTCTCAGAAGAGAGAGAAAACAGGTGGCATACTAGTAATCAGAAAACTAACATATTTTAGACAAAGGGGAAAAATAAATGCTGAAGATTTAGTAACAGCTTACAGTTTGAACACTAGACACTGTTCTAAGTACTGTCTACGTCATTGATACATTTAATCCTGATAGTTTCATACCTATTTCACAGATGGGAAACTGAGGCATGGAAGTTAGGTAACCCAGGCGGTCTAGCCTCAGAGCCTACATGCTCATCCACTATGTTTGAATGTCTCGTGGGCAGCTACAGCTTGAACTTGGCCAAGTTTTCCATGGTTTATGTTCTCCACAAACTGCATCCTCCTGAGGGCTGGTCTGTAAGCCCTTGTTGGCCTTCAGTGAAAGTTGAAGGTGAAGGTGTGCACAGGGTCTGAGGCAACATAGCTGGGCTAGGGAAGGTGCTGCATATATTGCCTACAGCATTAGGATACTCGGTCTCTGGGAAGAAGTGTGCACTCATCACAGCAGCTTCTGTGTGGACTTTCTCACCAGTTAAGGTCCATCTATAGATTTTTATTGGGTAATAATGTAAGGAACCAGTCAAGCCTTTTCTCTAAAGAGAGAAATGCAAGTTAAAATGTGGACTTTGGAATTAAATACATCTAAATTCAATTTGGGGCTCTACTATTTACCGCCTGTATAAACTTTGGTCACATTGCTTGACCTCTCTAAGCTAAGGGTCCACACATCTGAGCCTAGATAATGATACCTTCCTACAGTTTATTGAGATCATGACCTCGATGGTGGTTATGAAGTGCCTAGCACAGTGCCTGGCTAAGGGATAGCCCTAGTCTTGGTTTTCCCTTGATATCTTTCTCCCCAGTTACTCCTCTTTCCTCTAAAATTGGGAAGCAGCTGCTACGGAGTATGCATTCATTCCACATTTAATTGGAAAGGAGTTTTAGTCTACAGATGGCCTTCAGAGAAGACGAATGAAAATGTTCCTGGTTATTAATACTGGTTAGGTAATACAGAGATTTTTTAAAAAATGTTTTAATTTGTACACATTTGTAACTTTATGCAATGCCTTCAGTGCTTTCTCTGGGTAAAATAGCATACTTATTTGGGAACCTGCACCCACACAAAAAGGAGTTTCTTTTAGTGTATGGAGAAATGAATTTCTTTTCTAATTTGGCCCCACATCACCTTCTCCGCACCCCTCACCAATTTTTGGTGGAAGCTTCTCATAGATATCCTGAACCCTAAATTAGTCTCTGTCCCTGAACTGTTCAAATTCCATTGCTATTTTCCCTTCTATTACTTATCCAAGCCCTTATTCAAGCTCAATCTTATATGGTTTTCATATAATTTTTACATGCTTTTCTTACCTTACATGATTTTCTGGCTTTATGAAATTCATATTCTAGTGAGCAGAATTTCCTAACCCCTCAATTTTGGAGGTCAGTTAATCCATAATTTCTTTAAAAGCTCCAAAATGACTTTAAAACAGACTTTTTAGATTCCTTTTGAGACCCCAATCTTTACCAGTGGGCATCCCATTATTACTTTTTGGTTCTCATTGCTGTTTTGTTTGTTTGTTTGTTTGTAAAGTAAAAATTAGCATGACCACCAGCGTCATCATGGTTCGGTGTTCCTGTGTCCCCATGGAAACTGGCTATGATTTTTGCCTCCCCATCATTCTCTAGCTCTGATATAAGCAGCTATAGCCCAATTGACCTTGGGTATTTATTTCCATTACTTCATTGTTTCAGAGCACATGAATTTAGGTTAGGCTACTTTGCATTTTCATGACCAGTCCAGTTTTCAATACTAAGTAATTTTATGCAGTAATTCTTTTTCCTAGTTATTCAATTGTTAGCAGATTTATGTTGCATTTTGATTTTTGTTCTATTACATTTTTATATTTAGTTAACCAACATCATTATTTTGTTTTTGCTTATATTGAGAATGATTTGTAACTAGTTGTCAAAATACCACATAGATGCTCATAAATGCAAATATGATTTTTGTGTATATGAGCAATTTTTTTGAATTAGGTCTCAAGTATGCTCCCATAGAGATAAAATTAATATTGAGCATCTGAGGGTGTAATCTTCTCAGACTTCCTAGATATTGAAGTATAAGGGACTCAAAAAAATATGAATGATCCTCTCTTTTTTGCCACCTGAGTTCTACGCCAATAGAGGAGAAAAATGCAAGGCAGGTAGAAATTAAATATAATTTTTATTAATGATAACACTGATATTGAAAGATGTGGTTTACATCTACTGAACTGAGAATTGGATGGAATTGCTCACTTGAACACTAATTCAGGACTGGGGCAGGCAGCCTATGCTGAAGCAAGGCTTGCTCCTCCAACATCCATGCTGTAGGTGAGTGGGGTAGATTGGGTGCTTTCTGAAGGCAGCTTGCTCCCCTAAAGGGAAACAGAAAGTGCCAGGGTCTGAGTTCTGCACATAGTTTTGCTTTGCAGATTATCTTTAATCTTTTAGATTATGTCACTCCTTATTTTTTTTTTTCTGGAAAGTTATAAAAGAGGGATGGGATAAAGAGATGCTAGGAGAGTCTTGCTGGTGGAGTCTCTTTAATATAAAAGATAACACGAGAGGGCAGGCAGAGGGAATTCCCCTTCCCTCCCCTTAAACATTGAGGCATTAAGAAACAACTTGCTAAATTTTATTGACTCATTTCTGTGTGAATGTCCAGGGAGCCACCTTCTACTCTAGCCATACTAATGATGTTATCCTTGACTTTGTTGTTAAAATTTCCAGTCTCTGTGTATCTTTTTCAAGCCCTTCTCATTATCCCTGCTTCAGTCACTCACTGAACCCCAAATTAGTCTCTGGCCCTGGGCTAAGTGTTCAAATTCCACTGTTAGTTTCCCTTCTATTACTTATCCAAGCCCTTCTTCAATCTCAATCTTATATAATTTTCTGATATGGGTAAACTAGGTGAGGAAAAAGGGCTAATGGTTTGTATTAGATGGAGATCGTTCCATTGCAAATATTAGGAGCTCAACTCAAAGGCTTTAAGCACAAAATGGAATTAAAGTCTGAGTTGGCTGGCTGGATCCAGATTTTCAAATGACATCATCCTGGAAAAATCATGTTTCTCCATTTCATGCTTGTTTTCTATGCCCCAGATCCTCAGGCAGGCCCAGTCTCTCACATAATTGCATGGCTGCTGCTAATCTAGGCTCCTTCTTACCCCTTCAACAAGCCTTTCTTGCAAAGACAACTTGTAAATTTTCTTGCAAAATCCCTAAAGCTGATCACTACTGGACCAGCTTGGGTTGTTGCTAGTACAGTGGTTCTGAGGGTAGTTTCTAGATCAGTCTTAAATGCTTCAATTCAGAACTTGTTAGCAATGCAAATTTTCAGGCCTCACCTCAGACTCTTGAATAATAAACTCTGAGGGTAGGGCCCAAAAAACTGTTTTAGCATCCCCTCCAGGTGACTGAGATAAATGCTAAAGTTCTTAGTCCTTAGGTTTTACTCTAAGGCTGGGGGGATAAAATATGTTGAGTGGTTCAGTCTAAGTAGCTTGAATACTTCATAATGGGGTCAGCTTCACCCATCCCAGATGGTTTAAAAGTAAAGTAGGGAAGGTAGCTTTCAAAAGAAAATCAGGTGTTAATATCAGAAAAAAGCAACAGTTGCTGGGAAAATGAAATTAACAGATGTTCCACAATAGAAACTTTTCCAGAATTACAGCTATGCACTACTTAATGACAAAGATCTGGTCTAAGGAAGTGGCCTTAGATCAGTGGTTCTCAACCTTCTGCCCCTTTAATTACAGTTCCTCATGTTGTGACCCAACCATAAAATTATTTTCATTGCTACTTCATAACTGTAATGTTGCTACTGTTATGAATCATAATGTAAATATCTGATATGCAGGATGGTTTTAGGCGACCCCTGTGAAAGGGTCGTTCGACTGCCAAAGGGGTCACAACCCACAGGTTGAGAACCACTGCCTTAATGATCTTGTATGAACATCATGGAGTATACTTATGTAAACCTAGATGGTATGGCTTACTATGAGCAAGCCTTGCATAAAGTAGGGACATAAGAAGAAGTGTCCTGAAATAGGCACATAGGTTATATGGTACAGCCTATTGTTTCTAGGCTACGTGTCTGTATAGTATGTTACTGTACAAACCAACATGAGATTAAATCAAGCACAAGAGAAAATGATGCAATCAAAATATGTGCTACACACAAGATGAATGAAGCAGCTGCCAGTGTAATACCACATACTTTTCTATAGCAAACTTTTTTTTGTAAGTAGAAAAAGTACATGCTAGAATGGTGATAAAGAGTATAGTATGGTAAATACATTACCTGATAACATAGTTGTTTGTTATCGTTATTAAGTATGTCCTGTACATCATTGTATGTACTATACCTTTATATGATTGGCAGAGCAGTAAGTTGGTTTATACTAGTACTAGCATCATTTATTTATGCCAGCATCACCACAATCATGTGAGTAATACATTATGCTATGATGTTGCCATGGACACAATATCACTAGGCAATAGTATTCATCTCCATTATACTTTTATGGGATCATTGTTGTATATGCAGTCTGTTGTTAACCAAAATGCCCTTATGTGGTGCATGACCGTACTAGCTACTGAATCATTAGGTGGTGAATTATTTGGCAGTAAATAACTAAAGTTTGTTTGTTGTGTTTTTATAAGGGTTAGGAGAAAAAAAAAGACTTTTCTTCTTATAGTGTATACCAGGACCCAGTTGTTTTCCTGAATGAAGAAAACTAATAGTTTTATCATTTAACTTGAGTTACCCATGATCTTGTATTTTTTTCATATATGATGGGGCATCTGAGCAGCTGGATGAGAATGTGGGATGCAGGGTGGTAGCTTGGGCTGGGCCAGTAACCAGCTCCCCCACTGAGGCCACATCAAGTATATAGTGTAGTGAGTATTTTGTTTTCTGGAACTGACTCAAGAAAACAATATTGTGTGTGTGTGTTGGAGGGAGGGCGGGGATTAGACCTAAAAGATATATTAAAGGTGCTATGACAAAAACATGATAACTTTCCTTATTGGTATCTCATTTATGATTTTCACAGGTACAATGCTTGGAGATCACACCCGCTTGGAATTCCACAATATTGAAACTGGTATCATGACCGAGAAACGTTACATCTCTGTTGTCCCCTCCAGTTTCATTGGCCACTTGCAGAGCCTCATGTTTAATGGCCTGCTCTACATTGACTTGTGCAAAAATGGCGACATTGACTACTGTGAACTGAAGGCTCGTTTTGGACTGAGGAACATTATAGCTGACCCTGTCACCTTCAAGACAAAGAGTAGTTACCTGAGCCTGGCAACCCTGCAGGCCTACACCTCCATGCACCTCTTCTTCCAGTTCAAGACCACCTCAGCTGATGGCTTCATTCTCTTCAATAGTGGGGATGGCAATGACTTCATTGCTGTTGAGCTAGTCAAGGGGTAAGTGGAAGGGATCATATAGTTCATACTAAATATCTGAGCACAAGACTTACATAGAGACATGAGAAAAAGTGTCCTGATACATGCTCTCATTGATTAATATATTTATGTGATGATTACGGCTAGAAGGAAGAGAATAACTTTATTTAAAATCTTCTCTAACTCAATACTATCAGACTTTTTACTATGAAATGTAGCCTTTAAACCTATGAAAAAATCTAATATTTGCAAAAGAAGAATAGGGGGTACATTGCATCTTTCTTTGGGCAGTAGTACAATCTGTAACTATAACATTTATAGGAAGAAATGAAATGTATATATATATATTTCCAATCCTATCATGAGAACATAAATGTAAATTTAAATAAATCTGTTCTTTCTTCAAGACATTTTACTACCATGTGATGAAAAATAATAGTCAAAACAAAAGCAAAGCCATAACAAAACTCCCCAAAACAGACCTATTATTGACTGTGAATTTAAATGTGGCCCCCTAGTACTTTGGAGTATACCACCTGCACTACTTTCTGGCTCTTATTTTTCCTAGGTAGTGTTAAAGAAGTAGATTCTGTGAGTATCAAATGATAGTGAAGTCTGATAGAATAGGATCTGACTCCTAAATTATTAGGATACAAGAAGCTTTAATTATTCCTGTGTGATGCCAGTTTAGCATAGGTGATTTGAAGGCTCAGATGTCATTATGCACACATTGCCATTAAACGACTTCAGGAAATCTCAAGTCATTGGAGGGTTGTTTCCCTCCTAGGTACATCCACTACGTGTTTGACTTGGGGAATGGCCCCAATGTGATCAAGGGCAACAGTGACCGCCCCCTGAATGACAACCAGTGGCACAACGTCGTCATCACTCGGGACAACAGTAACACTCACAGCCTGAAAGTGGACACGAAAGTGGTCACTCAGGTTATCAATGGTGCCAAAAATCTGGACTTGAAAGGTAAACCTTATAGAGAAATTTATCCTTGTTAGAGCATTTCTTACCATTGAAAGACTGTTTCCAGAGGCAAACTACAGTTTATGAGCACTCTGTATTTTTGATTCATTATGCATATTCTTTTTTAATGACACTGAATTATACTATAAGGTAATGTATTCAGTGTTTACTTAGACCACTCCTCAAGGAATGGCTCATTTTCTGAGTGTGCCTTGGGGGCTAAGTGATGAAGAGATAAATGGCAAAATGAGAAGAGACCCTAACACAGATTAGGGAATCCAGGTTTTGGAACTTCACTTGAATGATTTACTGTATGAGAGGACTTTGGTAAAAATTTTTAGACACCTTCTGTATACTTTTTTTCAAGATTAGGATAGTAATTGTTGCTAAGTTTATGGGCTGTTAAGAAGTTTGATGAAATAATGTCTGTAAAACCCTCAGCATCGCATTGGTAATAGGCACATGAAAAGCACTCAATAAATGGATTTGTTGAAATGTTAAGCTTTATTATAAAACTAGAGGCCTGGTGCATGAAATTCATGCAGGGGAGGGGGGGTGTTCCCCTCAGCTCAGCCTGCATCTTCTTGAAATCTGGGACCCCTTGGGGGATGTCCAACTGCCAGTTTAGGCCCAATCCCATAGGGATCCCTGCAGGTCGGGCCTAAACTGGCAGTCAGACATCCCGCTCGCAATATGGGACTGCTGGCCCCTAACTGCTCACCTGCCTGCCTGATCACCCCTAACCACTCGCCTGCCTGATTGCCCCTAATCACTCACTGCGGGCCGGCCGGCCAGGTTGAGGGGCCGTAGTTGTTCTGGTCTCTGGTCATTCTGCCATTTCAGTTGCTGGGCTTTTATTATATAGGATGGTAACAGTACCTGCCTCCTAGACTATATGTGCTGATTAATATGAGATGATGTTTAAAAAATGAATGACACATAAGAAATGTTAGTTTTCTCTTTGTATAATGTAGAAACTCTGGTAATTATTTTGATTATGCTGTTTTTCTCCCCCGATCTATTACCATTACCTAAATAAATGGCCTATAGTACATTGGCTTTAGTTGACCAGGTTTCCAGTCCTTGACTCATTTGCTTTTACTACCTGCTTTCCTTTCCAGGTGACCTGTACATGGCGGGTCTGGCCCAAGGCATGTATAGCAACCTCCCAAAGCTTGTGGCCTCCCGGGATGGCTTTCAGGGCTGTCTGGCATCAGTGGACCTGAACGGGCGCCTGCCAGACCTCATCAATGATGCCCTCCATCGGAGCGGACAGATCGAGCGTGGCTGTGAAGGTACAGCCTTCTTTCTTGTTAAGCAGTAGCCTTGTTGCAAGCACCGAGCCTCTTTGCTGCCTCTGCCAGTGCCTCCTTCCTCAGTTGGCCAGTCTTCTCTTATTCCCCATTCACTGTCCAACATTGCATCACCATCAGTGTCCTCTGTCATTGCCTAGTATGTGAAGACATGTGCCACCTGCTCCAGGAATGTATGTTGGCTGATGTCTTTCCAGTGTCACATACCTGCGGATTGAGGACCTTTTCTGGCATTGACATCAGGCTTCTCCTGACTTGTGCCTTTGCTTCCAGCATGGCTGAAAGGGCATCGGGGACTTTTATTTATACTTTACTACATGGGAAAGTAAAAACTAGAGACTTTTTACATCCTATGGATGTCACCATTAACAAAATGTTTCCTATGTTGCTAATGGTGACTGCATTAGCAGGAGATAGGAAAACGATGTCAGAATGCCATAATGATGGAAGGAAACTAACATTTATTGAGTACTTACTAGATGTCAGGCTTTGTTAAGCAGAGTCTTGGTGTGGTGTGGTGGAACAGCTTTGATATTGAAAAGACTTAGATTGAAGTCCAGAGAGTAGTGCTTCTTAGCTGTGTGACCTTTGAAAAATTACATAACCTCTCTGATCTACATCTTCCTCACCTGTAAAATGAGGCAATAAAACTCACCTTGGAAGCTAACATCCATAAATCAGAGATATACATAAAATGCCTAGTATATACCTTGTAAGTACTCAGTAAATGGTAGGGTTATTATTTTCAGGTATTATTTCATGTGAGACACATAATAACATCACATACTCATCAGTGCAGCACAACAAACCATGCTCAGCCTGTTTCTGTAGGTGATCCACTGTCTCTTCATGTACTCAGTTGTACAGGTCTTCGAGTCCCAACAGTTCTTTCCTCTATGTAAAAACAGTCTAGTTCTAGCCAGCAGAGGGCAGCAGTGAATATTTTCAGCCTCTCCTAGAGGCTCTGGGTAGGCTGAAAGGGTGACTCTTACCAAACTGGACAGGCAAAGAGGATGTCTGACCTGTCACAAGGATCTATGTGTTCTTTCGTCTGGTTGAGCTTCATGGTCCTTTGTGCAATATATTGTGTTTTCTTGTATTCCTCATTAATTTACCATAGCGATTTTCGACCTTTTTTTTAATCACACAGCACACATAAACTAATTACTAAAATTCTGTGGCATACCAAAACAAGTTTTATATTTTTTGCCTATCTGACAAAAATAATAGGTATAATTTTGATTCATTCATACCAGACAGCTATTGTGCTGGCTGTTGTCATTTTTCTGATTTGACAATCTAAGGCAGCGGTTCTCAACCTGTGGGTCGCAAACAATGAAAATACATCCTGCTATCAGATATTTACATTACGATTTATAACAGTAGCAAAATTACAGTTATGAAGTAGCAATGAAAATAATTTTATGGTTGGGGGTCACCACAACATGAGGAACTGTATTAAAGGGTCGCGGCATTAGGAAGGTTGAGAACCACTGTAGAGGCCAGTGTCCTTGACTAAGTAGGTAATGCACGTTTCAAAAAATCTTGTGACACACTGGTTGAAAATCGCTGATTTACTACATCAAACCTGTTAATTCATCTCCTGTGTTCAACTTCATTTATCGCTCTATTCTTAACCAGCTTTCAGCTGGATTTGCTCGCCACCTTAAAGCACATTTTTATAAAAGCTTCCCATCAGCTCCCCAGGCTGATTTGTAGTATGGAAGTTTTGTTTCTCCTTCTCTGAGAGTCATTTGCCCATGAGGCATTAATAATAAAACTAATTGTTTCTATAACCCACTGTAGTTCCCCTTAGCCAGGAATATCTCAAGTTCTGTGGGCCAAACATGGTGTGTGCATACATGAGGGACAGAAAGTTGGGAATCACCAAGTACCTAAAGTAGACACTTTGCTTTCTTACCCTGGGAATGCACAATTTCAATTAACTCAATAATTTTTTGTCTTATTGCCTACTTTTAATGCTTTCAGGTGTTAAAAGGCAATCCTGATATAGATGCAGCATTTGGAAATTAAATTGGGTGTCTTAGGTTAGAAGATTGTGGAATGACAATCATTCCAATGATTCTGGAATAATTCATCATATCAAGTTAAATCATACAATAAAATCACATATTGAAAAGCATAAGACATGCTTCAAATGTTAAATATTTTTACCATGCCATCAGTTCCTCCTTTAAGAAAGTTAATAGGAGTCACCCATTTTAACTTTATAGCAATAAGCCTCATAGAAATATAATTAGTCACATATGTAATTTTAAATTTTCTTGTAGCTACATTTTTAGAAGGTAGAAAGTAACAGGTAAAATTCATTTTAATTTTATATTTCATTTAACATAACTCAATATATACAAAATATTACCATTTCAGCTTATAATCAATACAAAATTATGAAGACATTTTGCTATTTTTTCATACTAAGCCTTGAAAATCAAGTGTGGATTTTATACTAGTAACCCCCCCCCCCTCAATTCAGACCACATGCCTTTGAAATGCTCAGTAGTCATGTGTCTGCGGCCACTGTGTTGGAAGCACATTTCTATTGAATATAAAAATCAAAGTGTGAGGACATAAAGCTGTAGTATTGAATTAAAAGGAAGTCTAAATGAACTTTTGTAAAAGGGGATTGAAACATATAGCATAAAGTGGGAATGGCCCCAGTTAAGAAAGCTTTAAGAAAAGCAGTATGAGCATTAGTGAATGGAACTTGTCCATTAGATCAGAGAAAATGTCCCTATCCTTACCAACAGCTCTATGTGCAGTTTGATGTGACTCATCCCATGCATTATGGTGGGTTCTGACCTTCCTCTGAGTATGGGTGATTGTTCAGAGCTGAATATTGTGACTTGATGGCTCTACCATCTGAATCTATGGCAAGTCCCTTGGGCCTAATAGCACTGCACTCTATTGCCATGGAGATAATTGCGATGGTTACCCATGGCACATTATGACTGCCTCTCTGGGTGGGATGAAGTGGAGGATGAGTGCTGAGGGAAGAAGGTCCTTGTTTATTGTACACAGATGACTTGGATAATTAGCCTAAGGGGCCGGGAAAAATGGCCAAAAAGTGGGTTAAGGCATAAATTGCTGTCATTGGAAATTTGCACCATTGTGAATAAGCCCATCTAGGAGATCCCAGGAGCTCTTTAGTGTGCTGTGGAAGATGGTGAGGATGGGAATCAAGGGCACAGAACCTTGGAGAGACTACAAGGGAGTGTCATTGTCATTCTGAATCTCTGTATAGAGTATGGGGCCCTCAAGAAAGCCTTTGAGTATTGGACAATATGGGGAACATCTGACTTAATTTTATGTATAGAATAGGAAACAGGTAGGGGATGAGAAGTCATTACTAAGAATAAAAACCCAAATCTCTTCAACATAGGGAAATACGTTTTATTTTTACATATCTGGTGTACAAAGCCCAGGATATATCTTATGTTCTTGTAAAAGTCATTGATAGTGGCACTTCAGGGTGCTTAATTGGTAAATGTATTATTTTCTCTAACCCTAAAGAGTTCAAATTATTTTTAAAAGACGTTAATTTACTACTCACTGACACTCAATTGTTTATACTAAGAAAACAACATCTGGAATTAGGTTTTGAATTTATGTCTCATATATATGTAGGTGTATAATTTAGATTAAGTTCAACTTCTGGGCAACTCTTAGCCAACATCTAACAGTGACTTGCATTTTGGGATAGGAGTTTTATAATGTCTTATTCAAAACTAGGAACTGGATAATAATGTTTCATTCAATACTCAGCTGGTAAATCTCTCTTTCTATCTGGGGCCAGCTTTGCTTCGGAGGCATATACTAGCTAGGAATGCAATTCCACAAACACATATGGGGAAACCCTAAGAGAAACACCATACTTAATTTTGAGACTAGCATGAATAAAGTGTAAGGGCATTGATTTGGTGCCTTTTTGTCTACAGCCTGTTGCATTTGGCTATATTGCTATACATGAAACAAATCAAGCTCTTTGGTGGCCCCAAATCATCTTGATACAAATGCCCGATTCTAGGGCCACGTTCCTTGGTGGCATTTTCAGTAGGTTGTGCGTAGTGCTCCCAGCAACTCTTCCATGCTTAACTCCTACATGTGCAGGATTATGTCTGTGGGCTCTGTGCACATGTGTGTTTCAGTCTGACCATGTACTACCCTTATTCTTTGATGTTTATCCTGACCGATGAAGAATTGTTTTTCTGGACCATATGCCTGGGGGTTGGCTGTGTGGATGGGGGAAGGCTCTTGTGACCTCTGCTTGTGCTTTGTCTAGTCCAGTGTTCCCCCGCCCCTGCTCTGCTAACATGGCTCTGACAAGGCCTGCTCCGCCCTGTTCTGTGCATCCCCTGTCTGTGCTGTCTCTGGAGAACCTGTAGAGCATTTCAATTGTCTGTTTGAGTGATGTTGGTTATGCCAATTGTATTTTCATTTCTGTCATGTTACCCTGGTTTACTCTATTTCTTACTAACCTCTGGTTATTGTTTTCACCTTTCCTGTTCTTTCGCTAACAAAGTTGCGTTGACCAAAGCTGACCTGCAAGGTAGAGAAGGTTCTTGTTCCCATTATCCCTTTGGACTGAAAGATGCCCTGTGTAACCCTTGGTATCTTCTCCTGTGAGGCCTTCAAGCTGTCACACCTCTTGGACAGCAGCAGTTGTGGGAGGGGGCTGAACTCTGTTCTTCTGAAAGAGTGGCAGAAAACCCAGATCAATGCACAAAAAATAGCAACAAAGGCAAGACCTCTGGGGGATGGGAACATGATTCTGTTTCAGAGGGACCAAAGAGGTTTGACAGCACCCCATATTGTGAGTACCCACCAACATATTAATCCACTTCTAGAAATGATGAAACGCCTCTCCAAGTAGTTGACATGAAAGGGTTGTCTCTAATTTGTTCACTATAGATAGAATGTAGAACTTATAAAAAGGAAAAGGAGAAAAAAGGCCACTTGTTCTTAATTTATTATTTTTTGGGTCAGGGAGGTCATTTCTCACAGCAGAACTTTTGAATGTTTGGACCTTATGGAAGAGAATGTCATTTTCTCTGAACTAATTGTTAAGGAAATAATTTTAGGCATTTGGGAGATATTAATGTCATTAAAGCATTCTAGAGATTTATATTTCCTATCAGGGATTTTGGTTGAGCACTTTAATTTCCTGTTTTGTAATCTAAAGTAAAAAAAAAAGTATCATTGGGGAACAAGAGGATCTGTGGGTTTTATCCTGAACACCCTTTAAAATGCCTTCCAATGAGATCTCAGTGAATTGACTGCAGAAACTGCTCCTTCTACCATTCAAAGGGGCAGCTTTCAAAGTCAGTAATGGTCCACTGGTCCTATTACGTCAGGATGCTTTGATGCAGAATAGCAAGCCAGGAGCAGGCATTGGAGGTATTTTCTGGTTGATACTCATACAGGAGAGTGGGCTTTAGATGGTCTCTGCAGAGTTTGCAGTCAGCAAATATTGTTAGAAATTATGAAGACAAAGCTAGCTTTAAAAAATTACTTTTCCCCCAAAGATCACTTACTTTGCTGTGACTTGTTATACTTCATTCAGGTGGCCAGTACAAGTGTCTATTTCTTGAGTGAACATCAATTTATAAGGCCTTTCTCTCGTCATTGTGGTAACTTTATTTCCTTCATCCTCTGTTAGCAGAATTAGATATATGCAAATATGTAAAAAATTAATGAGAAGAATGTGCTGGATTAGTACTTTGAAGTCCAATGTAGCTGTAGAATAGTTTTTATTTTTAAAGTATGCAGGGCCCTTTCAGTAATACTGAAGGCTGTTATGTTTAGACAGTCTCTTCAATGGTCAAAGCAGGTCTACATATCACTGTGGAAATGAAGGGGAGGGAGATGAGGGCAGGATTTGATCTATAGTTGGAGACAATATAAGGTTGCCATAGCTTCTCATGAACAGATTTATTAGATAATACTAGACAACTGTATCCCCTTGTAGACTTTAACATTCTCCATTGTAATAACTGTGTGGATTTTAAGTCCCCAGAACCTAGCACAGGTCTCCTTACATAAGGACTTCATATGTAGAAAAATGATCTGAAAGTTCCCATTCAAAGGAAAAAAAAATTTGTGGGAATTAATACATAGAACTGGTTGATTTCTATGCCTACTGTACAATATGCAGTTGTATATTTGGGGGCATAATAGTTTGGAGTATCTTCACTTTCCCATTTGTAGAAGCAGTCTAGTCATTTGGATGGTTTTTATGTTATTACTCCATTGACCCAAACTCTCTTCCATTCTTGGGATGACTTGACAATCTGTTTGTGGCAGGAGCTGTTATTCTTTGTAATTATTTTGGGTCATCTTACTCTTTCCCCATATTTTGGCAAAAGAGCTTTAGGATACAAATGCCTTTACTGTTTTATTTTCCTGACATTGGGGTGTAGAATGATACTTGTGCTGGCTTATTCAACAGTGACCTGTGGGCACAGATATTATTAATTACCATCAAGTGTTAGGGGTGGTAAAAAACATCAGATGAAGAAAGAAATTAGACAGACTAAAATGTGCATGCAAATGGTATTCGGAAGGAAATAGAATGATGGAGTCTAGAAAGTTGAATAATGATTCTGGTTAAGTCAACAGCTTGCATCGTCTTGTTATTGTGTTTTTGGGGTGGTGGGTTGTTGGGGTTTTTTGAAAGTTATTAGTTTATTTCAACTTCTGCAGTGATCTGTTGTTGAATTTAACAGCGATTAGGATACTCCCCTGGGTCCTTAGCTAGGCACTAGATTTACAGATGGGATGCAGTCTCTGACTTCAGATAAACCAGTAGGAGATCAGTCAGTAATGACACTGCAGAGTGCGAACTGCTCGGCCGGAATGGATGTGGAATACACTGTGGGAGCCTGGAGAAGGACGGTGGACTGTGTGCACTGCTGGCAGTCAAGGTGGGTGATCCGGAGATTTTCCCAGGCATAGTTTGAGCTGAGACTAAAGGACAACCTGTGTTAGGTGGATTGGAGGTAGAAGCACATTCAAGAGGTTGGCCGGTTGGAAATCTACAAGATGCTCAATTTGGCTAAAATAATGTGCATGTAGAGATGTGATCAAAGGTGAAACTGGAGGGGTAAGAGAGACAGTTGATGCCAGGCTTTTGTGTAAGGCATTTGACAAAGCATTGTAAGGAGGACAGAGACTTGGATTTGATTTTCACTTTATCAAGATCACTGCCAGCAGGGGGCAGAATAGATTAGCAGGACAGGGACCAGAAACAGAGCAGAGTTATGAGGGAAGTAGCATATTTAGACATGAGCCTAATGCCTGAGACTTTAACTGGCAAGAAGGTAAACGTGTTTCCCTCTCAAGTAAAACCTCTGAAGAAAGAGGGAGAAAATGAGCGTTTTCTCCTGTTTGTTTTTCCGCCACCCCACAATGTTACTCTGTTTCATAGCAGATACAGTTATACAGTATGACAAAAAGGCTTCAAGGAAAAAAAAAGATTTCAAAGGATAAAAAATATGCCTTTAAGCTAGGATAGGGAGTAGGCACTCCCTTGAGGGAAGTGGGAAGTGTTTCATTGCTGAGAGGTGTAGTCCCATGAATCTCAGAGTCCCTTGAATAGAATTACAATGTCTATGGACCTTTCAGAAGTAATATTCTAATTCCTATTTATTTGCAAGATGGTATCCCTGGAGAGGAAAAGATTCCATAAAAGCTTGTCCATATGAGAAAGGAAATGCACAACTATAAAATAAGTATTGTTTGACCTATTGAGGCAGATGGCCCATGAACTATCTATATATATAAAAGGCTAAGTGACTGTCAGACCCATAGCTATGATTCACAATGACCACCAGGGTGCAGATGCTCAATGCAGGAGCTGCAGTGACTTGGTGGTGGTGGTTCTCGGGTGACACACCCCAGAACCAGAGAGAATGGAGCCCAATTCCGGGGTAGGTCACCCGAGAACTGCCATCTTGAATCCAGTACCCCTTGGGGGATTTCAGAGAGCCAGTTTTGGCCCGATCCCCACAGGCCAGGCCAAGAGACCCCACCTTCCGGAGGGACCCTGCTCACTCCACAGACTCCCGTCGAGCTGCTGTGGCAGAGCAGCCGGCCGGGGAAGGACCAAGGGAGGGTGGCTCCAGGGCGTGTCCAGCCCATCTTGCCCAGTCCCACCATGCTGGCCACCTTCTAATTAATATCTTTTCATTGTGCACAAATCGGTGCACCGGGGCACTAGTAAGAAATAAAAGAATAGCTCTTATTGGGTTAGGTAATTAATCAGAATACCCTCTCCCCGATTTCCATTATAATTCCCCTAGTAAGTTTTATTTCTGGAGTTGCATGGCTTATTTTCTAGAAATGTATGTTGCCCCTCTGCCCAGATGGTACCTAGGTGGTGGGGGTGGGGGTTAGGGATTGTTTAAATCTGGTTCTAAGTGCTGTGTATCTTGATTAAGTCAATAAATGTATTGAGTTTGGATGCCTTGAAAACATGAAGATTCATTCAAGTCATTTGAGGTAAGAGTTGGCCAAACACATCTGTAGGTAAAGGGAATTTTAATTCTCCAACTTTCTTTATTGTGAAGGCTATAATTCCCCACTTCATTTTCTCCAAAGCAAAGAGCTGCATCATATTCTCCATTGCATTTTATGTAATAATAAAATGTAGCATGTGGCCTAATAGAAATCAGTTCCTCAAAATGGTTTGCTTTATGGGAAATGATAATTAAATGGAATTACCTTGGTGGTTCCTGTCTCTTATCCCTCAACATTGTATAATAGGTTTCTCACAGGGAAACTGTGTAATTATGACCTACTACCTTAATCTGTCTTGTTTCTAGGCTATGGACTGACTACACATCCAACTAAAATGGGTGGAGAGAGCTCGATTTTCCCTCCCAACAGTACCCTTAATTGAGGGTCTATTTAGGGTAGGCACATGCTAAATAAAGGCTTGGCTAATTGTATGTCCATTATGACCACAACCTTGTATGGTAGATGCTATCACTATTTTGTGAATGATTTTGTAAGATTTTCATATGTTATCTTATTCAATACTCATGTCATGTGAGGTAGTAATAATTTCTATCTTTATTATTTAGACTAGAGGCCTGGTGCACAAAATTTGTGCATGGAAGGGGTGGTCCCCTCAGCCTGGCCTGCACCCTATCCAATCCAGGATTCCTCAGTGGATGTCAAACTGCCGGTTTAGGCCCGATCCCACAGGGGATCGGGCCTAAACCGGCAGTCGGATATTTCTCTCACAATCCGGGATTGCTGGCTCCTAACTGCTCACCTGCTTGCCTGACTGATCACCCCTAACTGGCCCGATCCCACAGGGGATCGGGCCTAAACCGGCAGTCGGATATTTCTCTCACAATCCGGGATTGCTGGCTCCTAACTGCTCACCTGCTTGCCTGACTGATCACCCCTAACTGCCCCCCTGCCAGCCTGATGACCTGATCACCCCTAACTGCCTCTGCCTGCCAGCCTGATCACCCCTAATACCCCTCCCCCCTCCCCCCGCTAGCCTTGTCACCCCTTACTGCCCGCCTCTACAGGCCTAGTTGCCCCTAACTGCTTCCCCTTGCCAGCCTGGTCACCCCTTACTGCCCGCTTCTACCGGCCTGGTCGCCCCAGTGGCCCTCCCCTGCAGCCCTGGTCATCCCCAATGGCCCTCCCCTGCCAGCCTGGTCTCACCCCCAATTGCCTACCCCTGCCGGCCTGGTCTCGCCCCTAACACCCTGCCAGCCTGATCTCGACCCTAACTGCCTCTGCCTCTGCCCCCACCACCATGGCTTTGTCTGGAAGGAAGTAGGACATCCAGGAGATGGCCAGTTGACCAGTCTAATTAGCATATTACCCTTTTATTAGTATCAATGAGGAAACAGGTTCTGAGGATTTTGGGAGCTAGCCCAAGGTCACGTTGCTATTAAGTGCCAAAGCTGGATTTTAACCGTTTATGGTCAAATGTTATTTTTGGAATTCAAACAGTCTGGTCCAAATTAATTGACAGGATTGAATGTTGAACTTTTTAATGTTCTTATTGCTTGACGTTGGACTTGCTCCTAGCGCCTGGTCTGTCGAGTCAGCCTTGAGGTTGGACCGAAAAGGGTTAAAGCTTGTGATCTTTCCCAACTGTGCCATGTGATGATTCTGGATTTGTCTATTTCCAAATCAGAAACAGTGTACAGATGACCAGAAAGTGTCTGGGAGTGTCCTCCAAGCTTATCTTATGATAAAGGTTTCACATCAATGATATTTCACTACACGTTCTAGATGATATTTGCACAATTTTATTAAAGCAAAATATTTTAAATTACATGTCTTTTTGTTGAGCCTGGCATTTGAAACCCATTTTCTCTCTTTCATAAATACACTACTTTTTACCCCAACACGCAGCTACATCAGTGCTGAGAAAAGAAGGAAACACAGATAAGGAGGCCTTAATTTACATATTCTGAAGCAGCATTGAATTCTAAGGGCCTGTTCATGGTTTTAAAAGGAAGGAATGATCTAATCATTTGACTTTTGTGAAAGACCCAGGCACCCTCTGAATATAGGGTGGTTCGAACAAGATGGCCTTATGATGCCAGCCATTCTCTCACCTTCACAAATACCCTGTCAGGGGCAGACATCAACTCCTACCCCTCCATGGCCATGGAGGTGTCGTGTGGGTAAATACACTTCACTAGCAAAGTGTAACTATACTGTGCAATTCATTGGCCATCAAAGGCAGTTCTGGCACCAGCAGAGGGATTTTCAGATATTTTGCAAGCTGGTTGAGGTCGAATAACATGAATTCGTTTGAAATTGGCTGTGGTGGGAGTATTTTATGCTACAGAAATCAAGTTATAGAAATATTATAGATCAGGCTTTGTTATTATTTCTTTTTTCTGGGAGGGAGTTCTGGTTGTTTGATATTCACCAGCACAGGACCCATCAAAAGCCAGTGGAGATAAAGACTTCATGAGGTCCTCATGATTTCAACCAATTTCCATGTACATCTTGACTTATTTATTCCTAATGTCCGATGAGAGGGCTGATGTGAGAAGAGGGGTTTTATTGAAATGCCCCAGGTGTTAGATTGTGTCAGTTTTTTTCACTCGTCATCCTAACCAAATGACTTTTCTGACCCCTCTTTGAAAAGAGGAACCATAAGCACCTGAGCATGTTTGACCAGAGCAGTGTCAATGCCATTGGAGCATTTGCCAGGCATAGATCCTTGCCTCTGGGATACAAAGGGAAGATCTTGGGAACACAGCTGCTCTTCACTTTCCTGTCAATGAAATTGTATAACATTTAGGACCCTGTTCTTAAGCTTTGCTTAATCTTCTTTAAAATGGGAAATAGAACATTCACTTCTCAGTTGTCTCTATATGAAGAAAGACACTTGACACATTTAAGGATAATTGCTTTCTTATTTTAAAATTAAATGGACGTGAATTGGGTTTTTGTCAATTAAAAAGGAATGGATGTTATATTGTCTGTAAATTACTCTCTTCAGAAAAGCCAAGAGAATCCACCACTGTAAATGTAGAAATACTTCTGAGAGCTACAGCAGTAGTTTTGCTGAAGGGACCAAGATATGTAGCTAAGTAAGTAGGCGATTTCTAATGTCACATATACCCTCCCTGAAGCTTCAACACTTTTAATTCTTATATTTTAACAGTAGAGGGTGCCGATTTCACAGAAAGCTGTTAAAAGCCTTTCACAGGTACGCATACACACAGATACACAGATGCATCTACACTAATAAAAGAGAAACATGCAAATTGGTCATCACTCTGCTATACCCACCAGCCAATCAGGATGAGTATGCAAATTAACCCAACAAAGATGGTGGCTAATTTGAATAAGCAGGCTCAGAGCAAAGACTGAAGACTGACCATGACTGAAGACTGAGGATGACTGAAGACCACTGAAGACTGAAGAGGCTTGCCTTCTCTGCTGCGGCCAGAGCAGAGAAACCTCCAGGCTTGGCTTCTTCGCTGCGGCCAAAGCAAAGGTGTGGGTGCCGGGTGCTGGAAGAAAACCAGTGCCGGCAGCCAGGTGAAGGAAGGCCTATTGCATGAATCTCTTTGTGCAATGGGCCTCTAGTATATCTATATGTACTTGTCTTCTTTCTTCTACTTTTTCCTTTTCCCTTCTTCCCACCTAATTGCTGCTCACTCATTCTCTCTCTAGGAAAAAAGTGCACATTTTAAAAAGTAAAAGTGGAAATGTGTATGCACTTATCAAGAGTGGAAAATAAAGTTGAAGGTAGAAGATGAGAACTCTTTAGACAATCTATGGCATCTCTCAAAAGGCTCCTTCTCATGGCAGCTATGCTTTGAATGGGGTGGGCAAACCCTTTGGTTGGCACAAAGCTCTACTATGATAATGCTTCACATTTAGGTGTCACTCATAGATTCTAAGCTCTTTGACAACTGATGCTTTGAGATTAAAGACGATGGATCTTGCTAAGTGAACCCTACCTGGTGCCTACTACTGGTCTACCAGCCTTGGGCCTTTAGGATAAATAGACATTGGAAATCAGACCAGGTGTATCACTCCCTGGCTTCCCACTCACCAAGCCTACCTCCACAATGTGGCCAAGACCAGGCGGTGCTGGCTTAGCAATATTTATCAATCTTAAAGAGGGTGTTTGAGGCCTAGATTTGCTTAAGTCTTACTTGGCACTAATAGAAGGACAATACACTCTAATACCAATGTCCTGTGCTTCGGGCAGCACTTCTATCTCAAGGACCTGCCTGTCAACTTGTGATTTTCTAGACCATGAAGAAGAGTTGACTAAATCAGTTTGCATGAACTGCAAAGGTGGATTTCAGCAGTAACAGGCATGAAATGACTGTCTGGGACAGTTCTTTTTAAAGACCAAACAATCGTACATTCAAGCAGAATGATGGGAAAGTCGTGTCAGCCTTAGAGTTATCATCTGAAAAAAAATAGAGAAAAGACACAATGTGATCCTTCCCAGTGAATTAAAAACAGAATTGAGAGTTAGAAACCAAAGTCCTAACATCAGTGACAACTTATATCGTCTTTTCATGCATACTTCTGTCACCTTGTCACTTTTTCTGCTATCCAAAGAAAAGTCACCATTTTTTTTCTCAAAAGAATATGTGATTACTTTAGTGAGTATTGACTACATATCAAATATAAAAGTTGTGTACACTATCCCCATACAGGGCTTTCCTAAGCGTTGGTGCAGTTTTAAGTTATTATTATTAATAATAATGAAAATTTCTGAATATCTAATTCCCAAAGTTTATGTTATCTTAGAATATCTGGAATTTTATGTTATCTTAGAATATCTGGAATTTTAGGTTGATGTGGAAGAATATTTTAGATGAAATTATTAAGTCCTTAAGAATGTCTGTTATATGTATAAGCACACACAATACATATTTTTGTTTATAAAATAGGTCAAAACTAGGCTCTCTCTTTTATTTTTACTTGAATTTTGAATTGAAATGGCATTTACAAATTTTTCTTGTTAGAAAACACATACAGTGAAATAAGCCAGTGAAAGAAAGACAAATATCACATGATCTCACTCATATGTGGAATCTAATGAACAAAATAAATTGTTGAATAAAATAGATCCAAAGACATTGTAGCATGGAACAGACTGAGGAATCTCAGAGTGAAGGTGGGGGAAGGGTGGGAGGATGGGAAGAGATCAACCAAAGAACTTATGTGCATATATGCATAACCCATGGACACAAACAATAGGGTGGTTGAGGCCTGGGGTAGGGGCAGGGGCAGGGGCAGGCTATAAGGGGTCAGTGAGAGAAAAAAGGGGACATATGTAATGCTTTCAACAATAAAGATTAAAAAAATAGCACATACATTGTTACGTTAAAATCTTTATCTGGATGTAGTTTAGGAATACTTTATTTAAGTTCACCAGCCTCAGCGCGCGCGCGCACACACACACACACACACACACACACACACACACACACACACACACCACTGGCTTACCCACCTCCATCAATGTTAGGTGGGTTAGCCATGGAGTTAGCAAGCTTGGATTTGAAATCTCACTCTGCTACTTGCCTGTGGGGTCTTGCAAATAATCACCTAACTTTTCTATGATTCAGTATACTTTTATGAAGTCCTTACCTTCAGACTCATTCAGCAATAAAAACTTATTTTATCTTTGAAATTCTGGATGTCTTTCATGGGAATATTATTCTTGTTTTTCTGATTCTTTAGTAATTTTAACTATGGTTGCTTCATCATGTGTTTATGAAGATTAATTGAATTAATACCTGAAATGCACTTAGTGTAGTGTCTGACACAGCTATGTAAGTGACTTTTTCTTTTGTTAAGGTTATGTTCTCACTCTTATTTGTACAAGATTATCTTGTATTATTGGATGTGCATTTAGAACAAAACTTTCCCACCAGGGCATTTTGTTTTTTTTCTCTGATTTGTTTCTTGTTCTCCCTTCCCCCCGCCCCCTTTTTTTTGGAGGCACTCTATCTATGAAAAATAGACAGATTGAGATGAAATACAGTCTGTTCAGAAAAGGATGTACTTAAATAGTTTGAAGGAAGAGTAGGAACTTATATTATCATCTTGAAAGTGTTTTAGAGTTTAGCCCATTCTCTCTTCCATTCAACACAGTTACTGCATAATGTCCATGGGCATTGGAGACACAAAAGAGTCCTTGTCTAACATCTCGTGAGATTGAATGAGTCCAATAGTTAAATAAGGGGAGGAAATGTGGTCAATTCAATCACTCCCAAAAGAAAAGCTTCGTTCCAAATAGAAAATTCTTTATAGGAGCTGATATTGGTAAATGCTTTGGGTGACTTGTTAATTAGGAAAACCACTTGGTTTTATGTCATAAAAGAATGACTTTATTTCTGTAATGTTTGGTTCTTTTTTATCTGTTCAATAATATTTTCTGAGCCCTTAGTTTATACCAAATATTTTATCAGTAATTAGAGACATGAAGGTGAGCAAAAAAGACAGGACTTTTGCTCTCAAAGGGCTTATATTCCAGTAGAATGAGGCAGACAATAAAGGATTTATTAAGTACCTTATTTACAGGCCATGTAATTATGAGTTAAATAAACAGGGAGATATGGTGGAGAGCAAATGAAATGTTGGCAGGGCCTTTCTTAAATAGAATAATCTTAAGAAAGCCCATTTGGAGCTCCAACTTAATGAGAATGAACCAGTCATTTGAAGATCAGCATTGACCTATGAACCAAAAGGCCATGGTTAGATTCCCAGTCAAGGCACCTGCTTGGGTTGCAGGCTTGATCCCAAGTGTGGGGCATGCAGGAGGCAGCCAATCAATGATTCTCACTCATCATTGATGTTTCTCTCTCTCTCCCTCTCCCTCTCCCTTTCTCTCTGAAATCAATAAAAATATATTTTAAAAAATAACATCCAGTGGGAAAGTCACAGGTGATTTCTGAGCCCTGCCTCCAGTTGGTAGGTCTGCATTTCTTCAAAGCTTCCCAGGTGATGCAGGTGCTGCTGATTTGGGTCAACACTGTGAACACTGCTGTATTAGAGAGGGATTAGAAGGAGGAAGGGATGCTGGAACACTGTGAGCTGGGGGTGTGTAAAAGGAAATGAGGTTAGAGAAGGAAGCAAATGCCTAGCATCTCAGCCTGGAAAGGAGGTACCAGTGCAGGCAAGATCGGCAAAAGGTCATCGCAGGTCACCCTGGTCCTCAGTGATGTGCTTTTTCTTACATGTATACAATGTAGTCAGTGTTCAGGGATTATCAGATTCTACATGGCACTCCCCTTTTAATGCATGTGAAATAAATCCCATGGAATTTGGAAATTACCTACAGCTCCCTCTGTGTTTGAGTCCCCTGAGCAACCTTTGACAAATGGAACAGATTGCTCATTTTGCAGAGCACAGACGTTCTCCCACGCTTGGGTTTGGAAGTATGAGGCACAGGCAAATCAGGCGGCTGCAATTCAGATCAGCTCAACATTTACAGAAACACTTGCTCTGCAGCTGGCAGAGCTATTTAGTGCAGCAAGGACACAGTGAAAGCATATTCCGTGATTTCTCACAGCAAGCAGCATTCCGTCTTTTGGGGATAAATAGCAACAACCCACATGAAACAATTAGAGGATTATATAAGCAGAGGATAGTGCAATGTGTAATAAAGTGTTAAATGCAATATTATCATATGTGGACGTTAATGAGGCAGATAATAAGTGCCCAGGCCACTATGAAGAGGGGGACTTGGTTAAAATTCCTGGAGAATATTTCATAGGGATGAGAATATTTCATAGAGACATAGTGCATTTGAACTGGCCCTAGGAAACTGTTTAAAATTTGGCTGGAAGGGAGGGAAAGACATGGGAAAGCCTTTGTCTTCAGATTCAATCAACATGCAAAGAATTCTTGTGTTTTCCCAGTTTTTGCTATTCTGCTGTCTTTCAAGGGAAAGCCTTCCATGTGTTTCTGATTCTGAGTTCAACTGAATTACTAGCCCATTGTCTAGGGAGAGCTGTTTGGTCAGGGAGCCCCATGAATTTCTCAGAAGCCTTTATCCTTTGAAGGAAGCTGTCCTGATTTGCCATTGTTAATGAGACTTGTACTACACAATGCACAAGTTTAAGACCCACTGAGAACATGACCATGTACCTCTTTTCATCTCCACATGGGGGAAGCACATGGCATACAGCCCTGCAGAAACCCAGCAGCTGAGCTGCTCCCCCAGCGTTAGTAATTGTCTTGAACTTTCTTATGTCACATCTTAACAGCTTTGTACTGAGAGTGATGGACTGTACTGCTCCCACCATTCATGAATAAATATAAAATGTCTTGCCACCAGGAAGACGGACCCTTTGTAGCCATGTATTTCTTTTGTGCATGCATCCTTAAGACCCTGCATTCTTACATTTCAAAATCCTGTGCCTGTATGAGGCTTAGGTTGGAATTTGTGAAATGTGCACTTATTGCAATGTATATATTTTTACTCTGTAAGTGGGGAGGGGAGCTGTTTGTTTGTTTGTTTGTTTGTTTGTTTTTGCATCAGATCCTAGCTCATACCTTGGGTATCACTCAAAGGGCTCACCCCCTTTGCTGAGTCTCTCTGGGAAATTCATGGTTATCCTGAATATTAAGATATATCCTGTTAGTTCAGGTAATTTGAAAGGTGTAGGCTAAACTGTAATCCTAATGTTAAGGCAAAATAGAGAAATGAGAAAAAGAGAATGATTAAAGAGTGGCCCTGGCTGACCTAAAAAGAGAGTTTAATGGCAATCTGAAAGACAGAAATTGTCAAACATTTTTACTTGCCCATTCATATCCAGAAAAGATTTTGAGAATGCCCCTCGAAAGATATGCTTATGTATATATTATATACATGTAGCATTATAGTTATGTTACTTATATATGAAAGACACACAGAAATAGAAATAATAAAGAATGTGATTTTTAAAATGAGCATCATTTCTAAGATTTTCTTTCCAAACTTTAAACAATTCTTTTGTATCTCTGGTGTATGGGCACCCTGATTGAGTACACCTGTGTAAACTTTATAGCAGCAGGCAGCATGGTGCTGTGCACTGGTTCTCAAATGTTAGTCTGCATCACAATTTCCTAGAAACTTGTGGAAACACAGATTTCTGCCTCCCCCCAAAGCCTCTAATTCAGCAGGTCCGGGGTCAAACCCAAGAATTTACATTTCTAACAACTTCCCAGGTGACGCTGATCTGAGGACTGTACTTTGAAACCACTGAGGTAGTTGAGAGCTTGGGTCTCAGAACTAGTCTACCAAAGATGGACATCAGGATTCTTTAATTAGCAAATGTGTGACCTTGGGTAAATTATTTCACCTCTCTGAGCTTGGGTTTTATATCTGTGAAATGATGGCCATATCATATGTACTTACCTTTTAGAGCTACTGGAGAGCTTAATGAGATCACGAAGACAAAGTGCTTAGGACTCAGAGCTTGTTACCTATAAAGAACCAACCAATACATGTTGGCTGCTATTTTCTCCTCCTTTGAATTATCATCAAACATATTTTAATGTTACAAAGTAGACTTTAGGGCAGTGATGGTGAACCTTTTGAGCTCGGCGTGTCAGCATTTTGAAAAACCCTAACTTAACTCTCGTGCCGTGTCACATATAGAAATTTTTTGATATTTGCAACCATAGTAAAACAAAGACTTATATTTTTGATATTTATTTTATATATTTAAATGCCATTTAACAAAGAAATATCAACCAAAAAAATGAGTCCGCGTGTCACCTCTGACACGCATGTCATAGGTTTGCCATCACTGCTTTAGGGACATCTGTGCCTTAATTCATGAGAATCATGGGCATGTGATTTTCTGCTTTAGCATTATCCATGTAGAAAGACCATGCCCAAGTGAGATCTCTTTCTAGTTGAATGGTAGAGATGTAGTTCTTTCGCAAGGTCTGCCTAAAAGAGAACAGTGTGTTCAGCCCTCTCCCCTCTGTGTGTAACTGTTGGTAGTGTGTGGCTAAGTGTGTATTTCTGTCGTCTTTTGTATATACTAAATTCTTGTTGCATGATACAGAGTTGACATTTTTGGTGGTTGTGTCTTTGAATGTTTTGGGGCATGAGGATAGTACATTCAAGTGATTGCTTTGAATTTGATGAATTTTAACACGTTTCTATCTACTTTTTCTTCTCTTCCTCTTTTTTTATTTTTGTATGCATTACTAGGACCAAGTACAACCTGCCAGGAGGATTCATGTGCCAACCAGGGGGTCTGCATGCAGCAATGGGAAGGCTTCACCTGTGACTGTTCCATGACCTCATATTCTGGAAACCAGTGCAATGATCGTGAGTACAACCTTTATATTCTTGGATTTTTTTCAAAGAGTTCAGAGGTTTGGAGGGGCATTGTGTAAAAGGGTAGCTCTTCTGAAAGATTCATTAGCAATTTTCTTCTTCAGAGACTGGGAAAATAAAGAACCAACGTTCTTTTGCGGTTTCCTGGAGGTGATACTAGCACTGCTGGTGGACATACTTCAGTGCCATGGGAATCTGTAACCTAGGTCTCCACTTCCTTCTCATGTTATTGACCTAAAATGGCCACTGAAAGGTGAACAAATACTTGAAATTTATGACTACTTATTGGAAAGAGATGTGTTAAAAAAGCCCTGACTTTGTATGTCCTGCTGACCTTCTGATTTTCTAAATACAGCCTAAACTCATGGTAGGAGTTTTTTTATGATCTGAACTCAGTCCGTTGGACCCTTGGTTTCATAAACAAGATGCATGATGCTATCTGAGTAAACAGCAAAGCCATGGTATAGTTTGCCCATATGTGAGTAAGTGTTAATTACAGCATTATCCCTATCATGACTATTTGGTTTTCCTTGATTCCTTATTGCTCAAATTTTTTCCATGTATGTAGTTGTCTCTTGTTCTTTTATTTTTTTCACCTTTCTCATAGTTTTTGGTCTTCATATGGTCTGTTAGTCTCTTAAGATACATGAAGGAGAAGCAAGTGAGGATTCTAGCACTGTAGAGAAAAAAAATCCCTTGATACTCATTGATCTAAATGTAAGCCTGTGCCTCTATATCTATAGCACCCTCTCTACAGAAGGTTTCAGCATCAGATTGCTCTTTCCAAGTATTTGGTCTTACTCAAAGTCCAGTTTTCATATTTATGATTTGACAGGCAGCTATGGACCCATCAGAGAACCTTGGAAATTGTGTTATATGCTCTTTCTTTTCCCTTCAATTTGTCTGCATAGAACTCAATAGAAAGCCATTTTCCCCCTAAATGGTGGCCTAATGTTTTTCTATCCTCACAACTTTATCCCATATCACACACACACAACATTCCCAGTGGAAAACAGACTGCACACAGCACAGGCAGAAAGGTAAGTTGCTGTAACTGTGGTGAACACGCAAAATCTTCAGAAGGTATGTACGTATTTTACTCTTATTGATAAGTTACTGTATGTCCCCAAGGCAAGGCATTGTTTTCTGCTAAAACTGAGTGGGAATCTTTCCAGCTTTCTCTGATGTTTCTGATTTTATGTCTCAGCCCAGAATGAGGACTGTCATGTCATCCAACTTGAACAACTTGTCGAAATGTAATGAAGTTCTAGGATGAGGCTTGGGGAAAGTCAGCTTTCTTTTGTGGAAGTATATTCTCATCCTTCAAAATATTTCTAAGATATCCAGAGTTAGTATAATATATTTTAGATTTTTATTCTATAATCTACAAGCCCAATGCACGAATTCATGAATCAATGGGGTTCCCTTGGCCTGGCCTATGGGATCAGGCTGAAAACAGCTCTCCGACATCCCCTGAGGGATGCCAGATTGAGAGAGCGCACAGGACAGACCGAGAGACCCTTCTGGTGCATGATTGGGGCGGGGAGAGACAACAGAGGAAGTTGGCCAGCCAGGAAGGGACCACAGGAGGGCCCCAGGGCAAGTCTGGCCCATTTCACTCAGTCCTGATCAGCCGGACACCAGCAGCAAGCTAACCTACTGGTCAGAGCATCTGCCCCCTGGTGGTCAGTGCATGTCATAGTGAGCGGTTGAGTGGCTTTAGTATATCATTAGCATATTATGCTTTGATTGGTTGAACGGCCGACCAGTCAACCAGACACTTAGCATATTAGGCTTTTATTATATAGGATAATGCAATTGAATTTTTTATTGTAGAAAACCTCTGAACTCAAATCTCTGAAAGAATCCTCTTGTCCAGTCCCCTCTTGGAGAGTGGACCAGGGCTTCTGAAATTGGATAATTGTATGGACATGGGAGCAAGTACATCTTAATTGTAGAATGACAGGAATGTATAAAATTCAGATACAGCATTATAGGATCTCAGTATACTAAAGTTTGTATATAAACTTGTTTGTTTGTTTGTTTAAAACAATAAGCATGTTACTCATGAGGCTGTGGGTAAACATTTAATGAAACCCAACTAAATGCATCAAATTGATAGGCTAATTGTTACAGTGGATGTCTCTTTATCTAATGATTGACATTTAAAGTATGTGAAGGGAACTTCTCTTTTGCAACCAGCATCAGAATCAGTTTTTTTGTGTGTGTTTTTTTCCACCTGGGAAATCAGCCTCACTACTTTACATCATAGATAATTGCTTTCAAGGTCAACCTTGACCCTTAGAGTTGTAATTTGCTGCTTCATCTCACAAACATTTTCAAAATAAAGTTACCTGTTATTCTCTGTGCTTCCCTATGTTAGCAAATTCTTCGTGACTTATCTTGAATCAGGAATCTAGCATGTCAGCAGCACAGTTAAAAAAAGGCTCATGATCATTGGCAAAAGTAGTGGGGAAAATTTAAGAAAGGAAAAATGATAGATTGAGTGAATTAAAGAAGAAGCAGGATGAAGGAGAAAGAATATAGAGCAAATCAGGGTTTGAGTCTTAAGCGAAAGAGCAAGGAGGCCATTGCTTTGGTAACATGCAAACCACAGGTGGCCTGGCTTTGATCTATATAACAGAATCATGGCACGGCATTGTAAGTGGGGTGTCATCAAGGAAATCTGGCTTTCATCCAATTCTTAGGAATAGTATATTTTCTAGAATGTTGTATATATCAAAAATTAATTATATTCCTTAAGATGCTGCCATAAAACCACATGAATTCATTAGAGATTCAATCTAATGGCAAACAGAATTTTCTGGGTGGGATATGGTTTGGAGCTCTCATTTTCTTTGAGCTTTTTCTCAGGACATCAGATTGATCCAGTTATTGGAAATGAAGACATCTCAATTTATTATTGCACATCCAAGAATAGAAAATTGTTCAGCAGGGAAATGGCTAGGCTATGATATTTTCCAAAATAAAGTGCTCAGTTCATCATGTGTAAGAAAGCTAATTATATCTGGGGATAACTTGCAAGTTTCTAAAGAAATGTTTGCATTTTAGAATCTTCTTCCTTTTTCTAGCATTGATTCTATCACTTACAAACATTTTTTTTCTTATTTGTTTATTTATTTATTTATTTATTTATTTATTTATTTATTTATTTATTTATTTTGCCTGTTTGCCAAATTTGGCATTTGCTTGACAGTTTTGAGTTACAGTTACATAAACCCATGAGTCAAGTTTACACTTAGAACTATATTTCATTTAGTATGAGTAGACCAATCCTGGGTGGTTTTAATTTATTTTCTCATTCTCTGTGAAAGCATGTTGGGTTGATGGAGGCAGTGGGGTGAATTCCAAGTTCATTCTCATGAAGATAGATGCAAAGCTGATATAGTGGATATGAAGGTATGACATGTATTCAGTGGCTGATTACCTTGTATAAGAGTGATTTCCTTGTATTAGATAGAAACAGAAATGTTCTCATTGGAAACTAAAGTATAACTGATTTCTTAATTGTCTTATATGGTTTTATGACATGACTTTCCACTCCTTATTATGGTAAAATCATAAGGGGCTTCATTTAGGTTACTTTTATGGCCATTTATAATGGGAAAAAACATCCCAGAAGCAATCTTGAGTTCATGTAGGATCCAATGGGGTCAATCAATAACATTTAGCAAAAGAAAATTTTTATTTCTTCTGAAATATTCAAAATAGAGTGGGCCAACTTCTCAGAGATTGCATACCACCTGAACAACAACACAATATTAGGGTTATATTTTAAAAACAACATGAGAATGGGACCTTACAAGGATTCTTATAGGGGTATTTTTGTTTTTGGATATTGGGTTCCTATTGGTATTTTAAATCAGGACTGAGATCTGGACAGATTCAGTATATTGTAGTCATTATACATCATGCAAATCCAGACTCCCTTTTCCATATAATGAGGCTATGCCACCTCCATTGGCAGCCTATTGTTGAATCCCCTTCTCTTTCAGAACATAGCAAGATGTTGCACAAAATCCAGCTCGCTTGTGCATACCCACACATACACAAAAGAGTTTTAATTTGTGGGGGAGTCTTTGAAAATAGCAATTTTAAACACCTCACATCTATCCTCACCACCATGGTTCCTTTTTTAGCATGTTCATGACAACTGTTTTAAGTTGTATATAATTTTTGGATCTTGTAGTTGCTTCTGTGCCTTGGAAAAGCAAATGTGGGACATGATTTCTTAACACATATCATGTTCCTAGATTTAGAAATGCGCTGTGTTTTTAATGGGTTGGTGGGGTGAAGAGTAGGGGATAAATGTGGGTCCTCAGCCTACCCTCACCAGCCAGTTACCTGTGCTACATTGCTAGTTGTACATTGTGGGCTCCTTGCTGGAGAAATTGCTAGGTTCACACCGGCTTATGATAATAGATGTTCTTTGCTGGCAACAAATCACTAGCAAGCAGCTGTGGATCGTGCAGACAGTGGAGTGTGAAGCGTCTTTTCAGACAGTTCTCTGTTGGAGTGGCTGTTAAGCTGCCCTGTTGGCTATTGATTGGCCTTTTGCTTTTTATCTATTGTGTGGGGTTATATATTTTTTAATGTAGGTTGGCGTATTGATTAAATCTGTTAAAAACACATTTCCCATTCAGGCTTCAGAAAAGATAAACAATATATGCATGACTTCGTGTACAAACAAGGGGACAGACGTGTGCTCATTCTGTCTCTTGGATTCATGTAGGTCCACTGGCATTATGTTATGAGCCCATGTGGTTATTTGTACCGCAATGATTTCCAAGGGTATCAGACTATTATATGTCCATGCTTCTGGTTATGTGTTTATTTCCTACCTCTGTTTTCAAGCTCTGCCTATCCAGTAAATAGGCCATATTTGAGAAGTTTACTATTAAGACAGTTGTTTGCTACTTAGTACACACTTTATCATTTATTTATTCATTCACTCACCAGATATTTCTTATTTGGAGATATGATCATGAATAAGATAAAGTCTTGTTCTCAAAGTCATTATAATCTAATGGGAGGAGACTCATATGAAAGTGCTTCAGTAGAAATATGAACAGTATATAGTGAGGCATCATAAAGTAAAATGATGTCAACTGTCTCTGTGGTTGAGACTCATCAGGAAGAGCTTCTTCTCATAGGAAGTGTTCATTGACAAAGAAGTCCTGAAAAATTAGTAAGTACTTCCTAAGCAAATATGGTACCAAAGAGAGTTGAGAAGGAAAGACAGAATTTGAGTGAGCAGAGAGAAATGTGCTACAGCCATGCTAATGTTCTGGCTGTTTCTTGCATGTCTTTATTCTAAGCATTTGTATGATTAAGATCACATTTTGTTTAAATGTTGTGCTCTGCTTTATGTTAACATTGTATGATATTCATTTTTCAAAAGGTAAAAAACATGGTCATATTTCCAGTTCTCCTTTAGTAGAATGTACATTATGGTACTTACTGCTATGGGGAAGAATCTCCCATGTTAAATCTATTACTTGGTTCTGAATGTAGCCTGATAGGGTCCAAATCTTAATTTATTTCATTGAACCATTGATGGACATTTATCTTGGATATTTATTCACATTAAGTCAAAATTTTAAAAGGTTGATTAGTAATGTATATATGTTATCAAATTATAAAAGACTGGAGGCCTGGTGCACAAAAAATTGTGCACTCGGGAGGGGGGGTCCCTCAGCTGAGCCTGTGCACTCTTGCAGTCTGGGACCTCTCAGGGGATGTCCACCTGCTGGCTTAGGCCTGCTCCCTGGGGGATCGGGCCTAAGCTGACAGTCAGACATCCCTCTGGCAGCCCGGGAGCCCTCAGGAGATGTCCACTTGCCAGCAGAGAGCAGGCCGAAGCTGTAGTCAGACATCCTTAGCGCTGCTGAGGAGGCGGGAGAGGCTCCCGCCATCACCGCTGTACTGGCAGCTGGCAGACTGGCTGTGGCTGAGCAGAGCTCCCCCTGTGGGAGTGCACTGACCACCAGGGGGCAGCTCCTGCATTGAGCATCTGCCCCCTGGTGGTCAATGTGTGTCATAGTGACCAGTCATTCCCAGTTGTTCTGCTGTTAGGGTCAATTTGCATATTATCCTTTTATTATATAGGGTAGAGGCCTGGTGCATGGGTGGGAGCCAGCTGGTTTGCCCTGAAGGGTGTCCTGAATCAGGGTGGGGGTCCTGCTGGGGTGCCTGGCCAGCCTGGGTGAGGGTCTGAGGGCTGTTTTCAGGCTGGCCACACCCCCTTCAGGGTGGAGGTCCCTGCTGGGGTGCCTGTCCAGTCTGGGTGAGGGGCTGATGGCTGTTTGCAGGCTGGCCATGGCCGCTGGCTGGAAGCAGGTATCTGGGATTTATTTAACTTCTATAATTGAAACTTTGTAGCCTTGGTCCCGCTCAAAGCCTGTGTTGCCCTGGGCAACCCAATGTCCCAGCCCCTCCTTGAGCAGAGGCCATGGTGGCTGGAAGCAGGTATCTGGGATTTATTTATCTTCTATAATTGAAACTTTGTAGTCTTGAGTGGAGTTCAGGGCCGGCAGGGCAGACGGGAAGCTTGGCTTCCTCCATTGCCGGGAGCAACTCCCGCTCCATGGCCGCCGCCATCTTAGTTGGGTTAATTTGCATATTCGCTCCTGATTGGTTGGTGGACATGGCTTGTGTGTGTGGCTTGTGTGTGTAGCAGAGGTACAGTTAATTTGAATGTTTCTCTTTTATTAGATTAGATGTCATAGCATAGTCATTATGTTGATTAGCTTTAGAATCAAACTGCTTCCAATGCTAATCCTTACTTTAATGCTGTGGAAATTGAATTAGCTGTTTGTCCTTTTAAAGCTTTGGTATAGCACAGGAGTGTGCTAGGTACTTAATACATTGGAGTAGTGATAGTTTTTATGATAACTAATAATATTAGACACTTGTCAAGTTTTTATTATGTTGCTGACTCTCTACTAGGACCTTTATAAATATGTCATCCCTTTAATCATTCCAAGAATCTAAGAAATACTACACTATTGTTGTCCTGATTTTAACAATATTTTAACAATGGGGGAAAAACTGAGGTCACAGAGGAAGAAACTGAGGGAGGACTTGAACCAGGTATGTTTGATATGAAAGCTCACGTTTTTATTAGATTGGTTACTACTTATATTATTAGAAATAATAAAAGCTTAAAATATACATTAAATAATATACTAGAGTGTACAGGTCCTCACAGATAACCAAATTATAATGGAATATAGGGTTTCTAAGAAAAACTCAGTGTTCTTGGTTGTTAATTTTATCATATTGTGAAATTCTCAACACTTTAGATGTTTCTGTTTTAATATTGAAGTGAAGCCATTTAGAATATCTTTAGATACTCTAGAATTAATAGAAGTAATAACTGCCCATATTCTCAGATAGCCCAAATATTTATATTTTCATTCTCTATTGACCTAGATTTTATGATTTACATTTTTTAACTTTATTGCACTTCTAATATATATTTTAAAGCACAGTGGGTGAGACCATTGGTAGGGACTGGATGGCCTGTGTTGAAATATTGGCTGTCACTTAATACTTTGGACAAATTAACTAATTTTTCTGTGTCTCTAAAATGTGGATATTTATAGGTCCTATCTAATTCTGAATGTTCTAAATTTAATTCATAATTGTGACATTTAGGACATGGCACATGTTAGCCTCTACTCTTTGATCAAATTTTCAAAAAGTTAAAACCATGACTTGTATAATTTCCATAAAGTAAAAAAGTTCTCATATAAATATAGAACGCATATGTGCCAAATTTATTGAACTCCTTAACGAGGGAAACGGACGGGTGTTAAAAATGTAAGTGGCATATTTATAGACATGAAAAAGAATATTAAAATACAAATATAGCTTAAATATAAAACTTGTGAATATATCACAGGGCAAAAAGCCCTTAAGCTTTGGTGTTATCTTCACTACTGAGCATTATATCACTAAAAAATAAATTTAAAAAATCTAAAGGTTCATGGGCCATCTCAAAGACTCTGGGCCCAAATTAATAGTAAATATCGATGTCAAACACAGGGACATATCCCATAGAATTAAGTATTTCTGGGTACACATGTTAAACAGTGTCCCTATATGACATTAAAAGGACACAGGGCTCTCTCCTAGCTTTTCTTCTAAGTTTTAGATAATTTTTATTAACAGTATTATTATCTATTTAATTTCACATCTATTTTAACCTGAATACCTCTCTCATACACAATTACCTTTAAATATCTATATCTATATCTATATCTATATCTATATCTATATCTATCTATATTTATATCTGCATCTATAGCTATATCTATATATCTATATCTATATCTATATCTATCTATATCTATATATTTAGAGAGGAAGGGAGAGGGAGAGAGAGATAGAAACATCAATGATGAGAGAATCATTGATCAATTGGCTGCCTCCCACATGCCCCTCATTAGGGATCAAACCCACAATCTGGGCATTTGCCCTGACTGGGAATCCAACTGTGACCTCCTGGTTCATAGGTCAACACTCTGAGCCACACCAGCCAGGCTACACAATTACCTTTTACTTTTTTAACCACTTAACTGCATGCCAATTACTGTGTTGAATTCTTTATATCATTTTATCCTTTAAACAACCCTCGAAAGTAGATGCTATTACGATCCTTGTTTATGAGGGAAATAAGACACAGAGATGGAGAATGATGTGCTGAAGGTCACTAAATGATTAGGTTGGGGGACAAAGATTCAGAGATATGTTTGTCTGACCAACAAGTCTGGGCTCTTGACTGCCAATGTCTTCTGAGTTCCTCAAGGGAACTTCTTAATAAAAACTCACCTGAACACATAGGGATTTCAGTCCACATCAGCCATGGAGCTTTATTAACATTTATTGCATCAATTATACTGTCGTTTCTAGTGTCTCCATTGTTATTTGGGAAAAATATAATATTTAATTTTACTTCATTTATTTTAAATAAAAGCATTTTTTAGGACTGATATGCTCAGGTAAAGAGATCAGAAGTTGCATCCAACAAGTGTATTTTGCAAGTTTGTTAGAAGTCAAGGAAGTAGGGGTCCCCAGGAGTAGCTGGGGCTGGGAAGAGCAGCCGGGTACCACAAAGGCAGGATCCAGAGGCCAAGACAGACACAAGAGGAGCATTCAAGATCAGGCAGTAAGAAAGGTAATGCCTGAACTTAGTTCACTGCATCCAGTTTTTATTTCTGGGCCCACAGATATTCAGTGTAGCTGACAGTAGGTAAAGGGATGGTAGCTGAACCCAGAGTCTTCTCAGAACAAGGATAAAAGTGCTGATATCCTTGAGAGCAGTTTCATAGAAATGTTTTAGCTATTTGTTCATGGGAGTTACTCTTGTTTATATATGCCCCTGATTGCAAGAAGAATGATTCTGTGCCTCAAATCTGTTGTACTACTGACATTAATACACATGCAATATCAAACAGTTTCAGAGAGAGCCTGGACTGCTTGGAGCTTTTGTTTTGTACAACTCTCCATAAATATGAACCAAAACTCACAGGTAAAATATTAGTTTCTGCAAATCCCAGTGGACACTTGGACCCATGGTTCAAGGAGAAATAGTCTCCACAATTCAGAGTCCTGTAGCTTGTCAAGGATGATGCTGAGTTGTTGGAATCTGTGGCCTCAGTAATTTCATTTCAGCCATTTTCAGCATGCTATATTTGTAGACCATTTTTATTGCTTATATTTAATTATAGCCCATTTATTTCTGGTGTGCTTGGATAGTTAGTTATTGATGGTGGTGGCGGTAATCCACTGAGAGCCTATTGGTTCACAGAAGATAATTTTATATTACCTTGTTAGTCACATACAGGTACAATCTCAATGTATTTTTCAATACAGACTTATAATTTCCTACATTTATTTTCCTCTACATTTATTTGCATTTACATGCAAAGGCAAAGAAAGATGTAAACAACTTTATCTTCTCTTGTAAAATAGGGTAATAAATATAATTTGGTTTCCTGTCCTTATTTTTACCCCTGAACGTTTTTGGAGGAGAGGTGGGGGTAGAGGGTGACATGAACATCCCAGTTAAGATAAAGCACAGTTCCATCTTCCCAGAAGTTCTCTTAGTGTTTTTTCGTTAGCCCTGCTCTCTAAGGTCACTACTGTTTAAATTTGTATCAGCAAGCAAGAGTTTTGTCTGTTTATTTTATTTTATTTTATTTTATTTTATTTTATTTTATTTTATTTTATTTTATTTTATTTTATTTACTTATTTGTTAATCCTCATTAAAGGGATATTTTTTCCATTGCTTTTAAGAAAGAGTGGAAGGGAGGAAGGGGGAGAGGGAGAGAGAGAGAGAGAGAGAGAAACATCGATGTGAGAGAGACACATCAACTGGTATGCCTCCCTTACGTGCCTCAACCCACAACTCAAGTATGTGCCTCTGACTGGGGATTAAACCTATGACATTTTGGTGCATGGCAGAACACTTTAACCACTTCGCAGCACTGGCCAGCACTGTTCTTGAATACACATAAATGGAACCGTATAGTATGTGATCTTTGATTTCTGTTTTTCTAGAATATTTTTCATGGAATATTTTTAAGATTTATCCGTGCTGCTGTGTTTTAGCTGCCTTACTTTCCTGGGCCTCACTCAGCTTCATCTACTCATCTGCAGGAGTTAGCCTGAAATTTCTATCCCTGCTCCATGGGCAAATATTTCTTCCAAGGCAGCACACTGGGGCCAGGTAAGGACTCATCTTAGTTGTCTTCATCCTCTAGAAATTGCTGTCCTCCTTTGCCTGATGTCCAGTGTCTTGCAAGCTGTTGTTTCACATTTCTGGTCCTTTTCCTGATGGGCCAAGGTCAATTATAGATCTGATCTCTCTCACTCTATGTAGGTTGGAAGTGGACATCATCCCATTTCTTTTGACCTGTCTTTGCCTTTACACTTTGAGATTGGGGGAGAGATGACTACATAACCCACAGTGCTCTGTGTTTTAAGCCATTATCTCCTAGGGATGATTTTAAGCTTTGCATCAGTCCCAGAACAGCCTTGCCAGTATAGAATATTCTGGAACCTGTCTTCTTGAAAAAAATATTATTTTTTAATCAGAGAGGAAGGGAGAGGGAGAAAGAGATAGAAACATCAATGGTGAGCGAATCATTGATCAGCTGCCTCCTGCACACCCCCACTGGGGTTCGAGCCCCCAACCTGGGCATGTGTCCTTGACCAGAATCAAACCTGGGATCTTTCATTCCACAGGCCAATGCTCTATCCACTGAACCAAATCCACTAGGGCTGGAACCTGTCCTTTTGGAATCAGGGAGGTGCTGGAGGGAGATCTTTCAACTCCAGTTATGGGCCTTATATAATCAAAGAGCCTTGTACAGCCACAGAGGCTGCACACAGCTAGTTAAATTCCTGCAACTGTCTCCCCATCAAGTGTTTCTTTATCTGAGTTTCTTGTATGAGGTCCTCATTGCTTTTTCCCTCTGGTCTTTCTGATAACACTTGATTAAGCTCAGTGGGTGCAGGGATTGATTTGGCTATTGCAGCTCGCTGTTCTTATTTTCTTTACCTAGAATGATTGTTTCTTTTCTCACTTACCTTTATTTTGTGGATCTTTGCTACCCGATCCATGTCTCTTTGCCAAATTAAATTAAGAAGTATTTTCAAACAAAACATTTGGAGACTTCAGGAAAGTGGAAGTCTTTTTATGCCAGGGAGTATTTTGGTCCTTGTCCAGTCTCATCTTGATCGTTAGACTCTTGTGGGGCTTATTGTTTTGATTCGTGTCTACAAAACATGTGAGGGGACCTTACATAGTTAATGCTTTTAATTTTAACTCACTTTTAAAAATATTTAACATTACGCATGCTCACTGTTGAAAGTCTGGAAACTGCATAAAAGCACAAAGCAGTAGAAAAAAAACATGCGTGATTTTACCAAGTATTTATATAACCTTGTTTCGGAATATGCATGGTGTCAAGCATATAATAGATGTTTAAAATATATTTGCGGGGTGAATGACTGAGCCTTGCGTATTTTCCAAGTCTTAGTTGTACAAAAGCCCTAGTGTTCTCTTCATGAAATAAATAGCTTTTCTACCAGGGCTAGGTGTTTTCTTGCCAGAAAGAATGTTTTTAGGCATGCAGGAGTTATAATGAGCATCCCAATATACAATTTTCTTCTTCAGATGAAAATGAAAATGTCAAGATGTTTTTGTTTCTTTTCTCTCTTGCCCTTGTTCCTTCTCACAGAAAGCCTTGCAGCTTCTGAGCAGTTACAAGTACATTGGTTTTGGAGTGGATTGTAGTTGAAGGGGAAAGGCCCTCATACTGTATATGTGGAAGGAGTCACTTGGGCCTTAGTTTTTTTTCGTTTTTTTTTTTTTTTCCTGTGGTATCCACTTCCAAAGCAACATTGTGATTTATTTCACATGGAAAGATTTATTTTAACTCTCTAGTACCTTGAAGATCTAGTGAGATGGTACTCATCTACTTTAACATAATTCATCAATTTCTGCTGAGTTTAATGTTAATCAAAACTGCTACCAGCTGATTGAAGAACAATGAACTGTAACTATAAAAATATAAAACACAAAGGTTTCTTGATTTTTATACATCCTGGGTTGCAAAAGTTTTATATCTCTTCAGGAGAATTTTGCCAAAGGTGGTAAAATCTTTGCAACCACTCTCAGGAGTCTTGATAGGAAATAATAGCATGCCAGTCTGGGCATTATTTCCTAATAAATTCACTGGGTGCTTTTTTTGTAATCAGCCCTCAACTAAATCTAAAGTTGCAATTTTACCTGCATATCCTTCCATAAATAAAACCAAATAAATGTTTATATAAATAAAAATAAGCACATGTGCATATATACACTATAAATAAATATTTCCTTTCAGATTTTCCCCCAGTTATTCTGAAATAAATTTTCTATCAAAATACCTTTGTTTCTATGTCTTACAGGGTCATATGTGAACTTTTGGTTGCATCTCAATCAAATGGCAAGTTGTGCATTTCTGTAATTGTAAGGGTGGTATGTCGGCCTGGGCCCCAGATCAGGTATTTGGCAGAAAGTCCCTTTATCCCACCTGAATACCCAGTAGTTGGAGTATAATTTTTTCTCTGAAAAAGGATTTAGAAAGGAGGATGTCATCTGGTATTTATTTATCCTTAAGAATAATCTTCCTGTTGCCTCTCCCTGCCTAAAGTCCCCAAATGGTTCCCACATGCTGGCACTCAAGTATGTCATCTAGTTAAAGCCACATTAGTACCCTAGCACCAGGGGGGCCATTGGAGAAGGGCCTGCAGCTCAAACACTTAACATCACACGTGTCTGTTGTCCCTGACTCATAAAAAATCCTGAGAACAGAGCCAATGGAAAAGGAAGTATTAAAACAAATGAGTTTAGCCAAACAAACTCTTGGTATTGGTAGAGGCTTTATTCCAATCGCCACAACACACCACAGGTATTTCCAACCTCAAACATATTTAATTTGCATTTGGATTAATTTAGCATATTTTCCTTCCATTTAAAGGTTAATGAATAATAAACACAGCTCTAACCAAATCTCAGTTATTTCCCAGTGTGGGGTAACATTTCGCATTTAGTTATATTTGGTTTCCTAGGTAATATTTAATTGTGGCTATATTTCCTAAAGCTTCATCTCTTGTCACAGGGAATGTTTTGGTGGCAGATTTTTCTGACACAGAGCAAGGCAGGGAAGAGTGTTGCATGGAAACCCTCTTGAAGCCACGCTAGTGAGAATCAGCTGGGCAACATAGAGTGTGTTACAAAACGATTCTCCTACTGCTTCCCTTGGCAGGCTTTGAGTTCCCCGCTGTTGGCCTCCCTGCTGTCATTTATGAAATCTGTCCTGTGTACTGGTTCCAGATTAATCTTCCTGAAACACTTTTTTTTTGTCTTCTGACCCCTCTGTTCATGAACCTCCCATGGATCCTTCTTATTGCAGTGCCAGCCCTACTCTTGGTTTTAAAGACCACCAATAATATGCTCTTGTGAACCCCATTTCCTTTCATATTCATGGGGTCCTCTGTCTGCTGTCCGTACTGTCACTAGCATATTCTGTCACGATGCCTCTGTGCCCTTGCTGCTCTGGTTTCTCCCCTGGAATGTCTTTCCTCCCCTTGACCTGGCTATTCAAATTCTATATAGTCTCTAGGGTCCAGCCCAAGTCTCCCCTACTCCCTTGAGTTTTCTCTGCCCACTTTAGTCCATATTTATCTCTCTGCAAAATCCCATTGCATTTAGATTCAGAACTAAAAGAATGCATGCCTCGGCCTCTAAAGGGTTTTTTTATGAACATGAGAGTATAAGGTGGGCTCAGGTCCTGGCCCTTTTCTTCCTAGCTAGGAGGCCTTGAGCAATTAATGCAACAAAATCTTACAAAATTTACCTTACAAAAGTCCTGGTTTTGTTAATGTAATTAGAACTAATAGATGATAGATGTAAACTGTAGTGTTGGACTTAGGAAAGAGTATTTTTTAAGGTTCCAAGTAGCAGCTTAAATTCAAAATGTAAAAATTCTGTTAAATAAAAATGTCACTGATAAATAAAATAAGTAGAATTTTCAGTAGATTCAGTCCCACTGTGTGTATAAACTCTATTTCCTAGAGAACCAGTGGGCCTACAGTGGTGACTATACTTTCCTCTAGAGTAGATGTTAACTGTGTGTTGGGTGGATGTGGATGGTGGGGTTATTGGGATTAGATTATTCAATTAGCACTGATGTTCTGTATGTTCTAATTTTAAATCTAAATATATTCTTGATTATGGACCTGTACAAATCAACAAAAACCCAAGTAAGAAAACCTACCTTTCCTGACAATATCCTGATTTTTAAAGACAGTACTTCCACAGGGTCCCAGAGCACACTGAGAGATTCTGGTGCCCTCAGAATCTCATGTCCTATTTTATATTCTTTCCTGGAATAGAGAAAAATCACTGGCCAGTGAATCTTTGGTTCTTGTCACTTATGAGACTGAGGGAACCAAACCATAATCTTTGCAGCCTCCATTATTACCAGACATCTCAATACATAATCTTAACTTTGTACATAGTAACTCTAACCTAATTTAGCTTTCACAATGAATTATTTACAACAGATGATTTTCCTGGCACCTCTCCTCAGTCAACACTTCAAAACTTTATGAGCCTGAGGCTCTGAGGCCAGACCAACTTTGAACATGAGGCCAAGTGGTGGAAACCCATGGCCAACCTCTTGTTCCCTGCTCAGAGGACTATGGAGTTGCTGGTTTATTATCTGAGCAGCCTCATGTGCAAATTATTGCCTGCCATGGGTAGATGGCTGCATGTTGGTCTCCAAAGGAGTTCAGCTGAACAAGAAGCCATGTCTCAGTAACATTATTACAGACCCATTACCAGGAATCCTGCATAATGGCTCAGCCGAGGACCACTGGGGGATTAGACCACGTCTTAATCATGGTGATTTTGATCATCAGCTCCAATGAACAGAATGCTATTAGCTCTTTGAAACCTATGAAGCTGATAGTATTTGAGGAAATAGGATAAGTGTGACTGCTGAATATGGGGGTGGTGGTGGAGGGAATTGCTAGAGAGAGAATCTGAAAGAAAAATTTCAGCCATCTTAAGAACTGGTGCTTCTAAGAATAATGGTATAGGAATTTGAACTTCTAGACTCTGTTTTTTTTGTGTGTTTTTTCTGATAACAAGTGTTTTAAGAATTTGGTTAGAATATTTCAATGATGGAAATTTAAATTCACTTTAAAGTGTACTCACCGGGGAATGGTTTTTCTCTTTATATTCAATTTGTTAATTAGAGGGAGTATGATTTATTTACTTCTGGGCCTTTGTATCATAGAAATGTGTTTGTATAAATAGTATTTATTTCTTATGACAAATGTTGGATGCCAATTAAGTAGACCACAGATGATTAAGTAATTGCCTTCCCATGGGCATATTGTGGTTTCATATGTATTTTTCTAATGTGAACAAATTCCCTTATAGTTTCAACATCTGTGCCCAAAACCTGTACACTGTGTTGATCTAACATCCTGGAAGTCTCCTTCAGTGAAGGATCATTTATTTCTAATTATTTTATTCCTGGAATCAGAGCACACTTCACAATCATTGTTCTCTGATGTCTCTTCTCTTAAGGTCCATGTGTCTTTTGTGCTGTTTCCCCACAAACTCATCATCAGCATCTACTGACCTTCAGGATGTGAAGAACGTTCTAAACTGAGTTCCTTACTCATAGTCTTTGCCTCACTCCATCCTCTGCATTATCCATGGTGGCTTTAGTATTTATGCTATGGTTTTTCCCAATAACCTAACTTTCTCAAAAGCCTGGCCATCCAGCAAACTATATTTTCTTTGCTGTTGTTTCCTAAGATTTCGCCTCTCTCCTACCTTCTACCTCCTCTGGGTCGCACAGTCAGAGCTCCCCTGTGTCCTTGAGTCAGGCCTGCACTGGGTTGCTCTGGGGTGCCCCTCCAAGACTGGGATGAAGTGGACATGGGTTGCTCTGGATCACCGCAGCAGGGCTGTCCAGGGGGCCAGGGTGGAGTGGGTGTTGGGTGGCTCTGGGTCAGGCTAACAGCAAGGTTCTGGGGTCCAGGGCGAGTGTTGGGCACAGGGTTCCCCCTGGCTTGCACTCACTGTGGGGTCTTGGAGCCAGATCCTAGGATGCTGGGCCCTGTAGGCTGGTGAGGAGGCCTGGTGTGGGAGCTCACTCTGGCAGAGCAAGCTCCCTGCAGATGTCTGGAAGCCTGCAGGGTGGTACTGCACCACTCACTGCCGGGGCATGGTGGTGGTTCCAAGTGGTTTATGGCTGGCAATCAGCATTCTCTAGGCATCCTCTGCCCTTCCTTACTGAAAGTTGTATCCTCAGCTATGTCTAATGTGTTAACTCAGGGTGGATGTTCTCTGATTTAGTTGCTTTTCTGATCTGGCCCTAGGAGGTGCATGACACTGCTGCCTATTCAGCCACCATTTTCTCTCCCACATACAGGCCCTACCTCCTACCTCCTGACTCCACTTTCTACTCTCCATGGTCTCAAAGGTCTCATTTGCCTCCATACATCACCTGGCATTTCTAGTCAGTAATCTGAATGATATTCTCATCAATATCATTCCCACAAATACCTCATGACCTGGCCGCCCACCACCTGCATCCTAAGCAAATCCCTCTGCCTAGTTGCTCAGCTGCTGCCTTGTGGCTAGAGAATGTCGCATTTGGCAGTTGGTCCCACTGCAGATCCAGATCCACTTACCTTAGCAGTGCCCTCAATGCATGCCTTTCTGTGGCCAACAGTCTTTGGCTCTGAATTCTAACCATTCCCTCTTGTTTTAAATGATATCCTGTTCTTTACTATGCCAGTTAAATTCACCCACTTGGAGCTAGCTGATGTAAGCCTTTCCTCATAAATTTTGTGTTTATGTTTAAACACCTCAAATCTCTATAGCATGGCAATTAAGACTTTCCAGGAATTTTCTCCAAGTGTAATTTTCCATTTCAAGTCCTGTAGGACTCACTTAAGCCTCAGCACCAGTGAGAAAACTGTCTTCCTCAAAGGTGCCCTAAACTTTTCTCTATTTTGGCCAACCTTCTTACCTTTTTCATCTCTATATGTGCAGTGGGGCCTTGTACTGAGTAAATATTTTTCTAAATTGTACATGGTTTACACAGCATGCTTGCCTATGTATGATTTTTAGGAAATTTGAATAAGAACTATGTGATTATTTTTTTCCTTGCACATTGCTTAGCATAGTGTTAGTCATTGGAAAATAGTGATTTCCTCAGTCTTTTTCCTTTCAGTGAATATTTCTCCATTAGAGTTCCCATCACAGAATTTATTTGTTCATTATTCTGCCTCACTATTTCTGTAAATTTTGTAGAATGAGTACAGTGCCTTATTTCTCTTTATAGTCCCAGTATATTTTATAGAACCTGACAGATTATAGATGTTCAATAAACTTTTGATAAACTTATAAAACATTAGGCACCACTTAAAGGTAATGATGATAACTGAAAGCTTTGGAATAGTGTGGATTTACTATTGTAATGGTCTCTGCAAGACACAAAACCATTACTTTATAAAGCGTATTCATTATTATTAGTTAATCAATAATTTATTATTTTTGCATTTATAAATAAATACCTCAGTTATCTCTCATTTTACAATAGAAAATAAGGCTCAAAAGGAAGTATTGACTTTTCCAAGGTCACAGAGCTAATGAGCAGCAAAATGCATGAGTCAGGAGTCCCAACTATTGGTTCTCTAGCCAATGATCCTAAGTCAATATTTCTAAATAGTAGTTTGTGTAATATCATGTTCACTCATTCTGATTCTCCTTTACATATATTGACCAGGTACTAGAGGGCAGAGGTAGTAGCTTTTTAATGTTGTAAAGGGGGGTTTGTTAGAGGGAAGTATGTGTACGTGGAAAAGTCAACACACAGTCCTGTGACATGGATGTGCTATATCCTGAAGGGTGAAAACAACTTCATGTGTGGGCTGAATTCCTCCCTGATTCCAAGGAAATAATTTTATTTATATGCATGACTTCATACTTAAGTATTTCTTTTATTTTTATTTTTTATTAACTTCACTAGAACTAAACCCATTTATGTAGTCTGCATAACCAGAATATCTACATGAACCTTTTTCTTTTTTTACAGGTTCAATGTACTCATTTCTCTTTAATCAGAATAGGCCTACACCTGAAACCTATATGTTCATGTTGACCAATGCCATCCCAATCAATTTAGTAAATACACACTTTTTAAAAAAATCTAGGCCTGGTTCTGCTCAGGCACAATGTTACATAGAAAGAACAAGAACAAGGGTTGGGTGGTAGAAAAGTCACGGATTGTTTGGGGAATAGAGAGTTCAGTGGAGGTGTGTGGTGAAGGGTGATATGAGGTGACTTAGATGAGGTCTGGAGGTGGGAGATTTTGGAGGGATATGGAAACTTTTGAGCAAGTGTGTCTTAGGGTAAAGCTATGTCTTAGAAGAGCCCCGTGGCAGAGTGTGAGGGATGAATTGAAAGAAAATAGCCCCTTGAAGGCAGACAAACATCCATTTTTTTAGCACTAAGTAACCAGACCCTTACGCAGTGTCTAATACACTGTGGGGATTTGATGAATATTTTTAGAAAAATGAATGAAAGCAAAAATGTCATTAGGAGGCTTATGTAATAGCCAGGGCTAATGGCCAAAAAGGCACGGACTAGTGTTGGCAGTGAGAATTTTAGGGTTAGCCTCGACATGACTATACACTGCATGGAGGAAGGTAAAACCAATTCTAAAATGCAAATAATCGGCGAAGTGGCAAATACTTAAGATATCTATTCCATTTGTAATTGTATAAGCTTTGATTATAATCTCTTTTAGTCTTAACTTTGTCTTTAGTTTTTACAATTAAAGATTTTTTTAAATCTCCTTCTCCTATTAAAACCTTTTTCTCTATTACTCAAACAGTACATGGTATTTCAGACATACAGTGGTTTTAAAAAAATGTTCACTGCATGATTTCCATTGGAATGAACTATTAGTACCTTCTCATTAAATTATAATGTTAATATTCTTGGTTGTGTATGGCTAGGAACAAGTTCATTTCAAGTTCATCGTTTTCCCTGATGCAGGAGAAAGTGCTGTCAGCTGAGCTCTGCTGTTGTGCTCAGGGTCTGGGCATCTGGCTGGGAGAACTACCAGAGGGCTCCGCCTCTTCCTCCCTCCAAATCTTCCCCAAGCTCCCTGCTGCTGAGCTGAGATGATTGAAACCCTCAAACTGTGATTTCCTGCTTAGGTTTGAAATGTGTGCAATTTTTCCTTTAAAAAAAGGCATTCTGAATATTTTGAGTATGTCAATAACATCCCCTGCTACAGAAGAATCTTTTGATATACTTTTAAAAAGCCTTGCAGAATTCTAGTAAAAAAAAAGTTTATATAGCAAATATTTTAGGGTTTTTTGAACAGGTAGGTGTGAGAATTACCCAGGCATCTGTAATGCGTACAGATGTACTGTGTGTTCCCAGTTTTCTTCAGGTCGTGCACATTGAAACACAGATCTCCCTTTCTTCACTACATAATTGCTTCATTTATTGCTTCCAGTTGAGTGTCTTTTCTGTCAGTTGTTAGTATTGAAGAGAATCCTTAAAGTGTGATGCTGGGTAAAATTCAACCATGTGACATGCATAGGATTGTTTCTCAAAAAGAAGCCTTGGAATTTTTAAAGGACAACAACAACAAAATAAAACAAATGTATTGATGGTAGGATTCAATGGGAGAAAATGATAAATTGTGGAACTACACCACCCCTGAGAAGATGGGTGCACAGTCGGCTATAATTTGCCTCTTTCTTAATCCTATGATTTTCTGGTTCCTTGGCTTAGAAAGTTCAGTCTCTGTCAAGTTGCTAAAGCAGGACAACCCAAGGTTACTCAGATTCTCTCTGATTTTATTTTACCTTTTGGGAAATAAGCCTTACCACTGTTCTGTAATTGCTTAGATATCCACGGAATAAAGGGTTATTCAGTATTTGGGAAGCTCAAGATAGAAACTGTCTAACTTTGAGAAATTAGAAAATTATATCTAAGAATCAACACTGTTAAAGCTTGTCTAAAACCCATTTAGAATAAAAAACAGCAAAATTTATATATATAAATTTTTTTAAAGCCCAACTTAAGCCCGGCCTCAGTGGCTTTAGTGATTGAGCATTGACCTATGAACCAGGAGGTCACGGTTCAATTCCCAGGTCAGGGCACATGCCAGGGGAGGGTGTGCAGGAGGCAGCCCCATCACTGAAGTTTCTATCTCTCTCCCTTCCTCTCTGAAATTAATAAAAATACATATTTTAAAAATCCCAACTTAGTTTTAAAATAATGAAAAATTTTAAACATAGAGAAAATACAGGAAGTGCTCAACACCCTGTACCCACCATCTTTATTAATTGATGAAGACTGTAATTTACTTTTGTCATTTTTAATAAAGACTTTTCATGTTTTAATTAACTATTGACCACATGCAAATAATATTTATAATATGGTAATGTGGGTAAAGTATAAAAATAATCAAACAAACGCTCATGCACCTACCATCCAACTTAAGAACTATAGGTTCCTTTAAAAAAAAATTAAGATTGCTGTGAGTTTGCCAGTTTAAGCCTCCCTGCTTCTCCCAAAACCTAATGTACAAAAGGAGACTCCTAAGGTTTACATTCTTATGACTGCATTGGAATTTTTCCTATTGCTCTTCAACTTTGTGGTATGAGTAATGATATTTGCTGGAAAGAGATCTGAGGCCCTAACCATCACTGTCCTGTGCTGTTCAGGTTTTCTGTGTTCCTTCCTTTGCCCTTCCAGCTCATTCCTAGGAAAGCATGTGTTTAAATCCATGTTAAGCATGAATGTTTTAATTACTTATCAAGTATTGGCATGTAATCTTCATAAAACACAGGGAAAATCATCAATATCTGGGGAGGCACCACTGTTAGTGGTACTGTGCTTGTGTGTGTGTGTGTGTGTGTTTTAATATATTTTTATTGATTTTTGAGAGGAAGGGAGAGGAAGAGAGAGATAGAAACATCAATGATGAGAGGAAATCATTGATTGTCTCCCTCCTGCAAATTGGACCTAGCCTGAAACCCAGGCACGTGCCCTTGACTGGAATCGAACTCATCACCCTTCGGTCCACAAGCCAACGCTCTAACCACTGAGACAAACTGGCTAAGACAGTGATACTGGTTTTGAGAGCAACCTGGACAGAGAAATAGGTTCCAGGAATAAACAAACAAACATATTTGCATATGTAGTTCTGGATAAAAAATATAGGCAAAGGGGTATTAAAAAGCAAGAGATTCTCCTTCTTGGTTGTCTTTACTGACAGTTCAGGGACCAAGCTAATCATTGAACCTGGGGTTTGTGGTTCAGAGCCAAAGTGACTCTAAGCCCCAGGGACTCCTTGCTCCAGGCACAATTACGATTACATCCATTGTCAGGTTTGGACAGCACAGAGCCATCTTTTTCTTCAAGAAGCCTATAGGGAGGTGCTTTGTGGGGGAGGTTACTTATTTTTCCAGAACACAGAACGAGTATCATCCATCAAGATCAAATGAGAGTATTTCATATCATCCATCTCTAGTTAGGATAGTCGTAAATATTTTGTTTTTTTCTTCCTTTCTTTTATTTTAATGCTGTGATTTCTATTCATCTTATAAACAGAAAAGAAAGAGTAGTTTGAGCTTATTATACACACATAGATTTTTTGGTCTCTGTTTCCTTTTTCCCCCTCCTTAAATAATTTCTGCAGGCAGGTGACCAGTTCAATCACCTGTCTCTTTGTTATAAATGCCTGTGATAAGTCCACTCCCTTCTGCCTGGAATTAAAGGAAGGCTTCTTTTGTAAGAGAATGATGTAATCCAGGAAATGAGATGAGACTATAAGATTTTCTTCTTTACATTTTCATGTCATGTGTTGTCACCTCCTCTTTTTGCAGATAATGGAGAATGACTCTTCCTCCAACTCAACTTAATGTCACTGATGCATACTTATCATTGGAAAAAAACACTATTCTCAGTATTGGGCAATTTGGAAAACAAAAAATAGGCCTTCAGCATTTATAATATCTGTTTCTTCATTTAGCTAGACCCATTGAGATGTTTCATTTTTATCCTGTTGTAGCAGAATGCTTGATTTGTTCCAGGTAGTCCCTAAATGCAATCAGGGAAAATGAAATTTAGGAGGCACATTGGCTGTGGATTTGGGCATGGTGACTTGGAAATACTGTTGTTCTCTCTTTTCACCTCAGTTCAGAGGTGGGTTTTGTGCCATAAAACCAATTGACTACCACTTCCCCCAACCACCCAACCACACAATCAGCCACTGTTTGGGTCACATCTCCACATCACACATGTCCTTGTAGGAGTTTATTAACTACCATTGGAGTATAATACATCCCCAGATAACAAAATTCTAAAGGGGGTTGGTTTTAATATGTTAGGTGATTACTTTAAAGAATTACATAGTCTTAAAAGGGAGAAAGTATCCACCTTAGTGAAATTTCATTCCATGTATTATGTTTGCATTATTGAAACAAGAAGGTAGAAATTAGAATAAGTTAATAACTAGAATAATAAAACTTGTAAGAAATGTTTGTGTATATTCCATTGTAAATATACCACAGACTACTCAGTGGTAAAAGAAGGAACTCTTACCCTAAGCGACAGCAAAGATGGGACCTGGAGAGTATTATGCTAAGTGAAATAAGCCAGTCAGAGAAAGACAAGACAAGCACCATTTGTTTGTTAATTTATATTGTTCATTAGATGTGGAATCTAATGAACAATATAAATTAACAAACAAATTAGAGACAGACTCACGGATACAGAAAACAACTGACAGTTGTCAGCTGGTAGAGGGTTAGAGTGTGGGTGAGAAGGGTGAAGGAATTAAGCAAAGAAAAAGACTCATGGACATAGACAACAGCATGGTGATTGCCAGAGGGAAGGAGGTGAAGGGTATGCAGAAGAGGGTAAAGGGGGGATAAATGGTGATGAAAGGAAACTTGACTTGGCATGGTAAACACACAATATGATATACAGATGAGGTATTGTAGAATTGTGCACCTGAAACCTGAATACTTTTATTATCCAATGTCACACCAATAAATTTAATTTTAAAAATGTTTGTGGATGTTTTCTAATGTTAGCTATCATGCTGGGCTATTTATAGCCTCTTGTTTGATTTTTCAAAAAATCTTTCAAGTAAATATTGCCATTACCCCAGCAAGTAGAGACTATTATTATCCCCATTTATAGATATTATAGATACAAACAGAGATATTAGAATTGAGATATATGGCTTATAAGCCACAAATCTAGGAAGGAGGAAGCTGGGATTCAAGTCCATATTTGTCTGTTAGGAACTCATGTTCTTACCCTTTCTGCCATATTGATTTTCCATATGCTGTGGCACAGGATAGAATGGTGACTTTCCCACCTTCCCAGAGAGGGAGCAGATGAAGTCCGCAGAAGGTGTAGATGGCCAAGAATCCGGTTGTGGCCATGCTGGCTGCTATAAGAGGATACTTGGCAAACAACATTGTACACAGATGGTGCACAGCCCACACATCTCTATTTATGTAGAGACCCCGCATGTTTGTGTTAACAGGTTTGGGAGATAATAAAAGAAGTTGTTGTTTGTTCTTTCTTTTTAAGCCTTCAGTTAATTTTAGCATACATTTAAAAGGGAGATTTGTAAATTCACTAGACACTGAGAGACTGGCGATGCAAGAAAACATTTGTCTGTTAGGTTTAAAAAGAATCTGTGCAAAAGCAGGTGTTTTTTCATTTTCCCCCACTAGGTGGTGCTTTGGTCTCATAGGTCAAATTGAATGGGCCTGGATTTTTGATTTTTGATTTCCCCCTCCTGGATTAAATGTTGGTCCAGGAATAAACACAGTTCAAGGCTGATGATTAGGACTGTGACAGTTAGGTTTGTTCAATTTAGGTTTTCTCTGTCATTATCACTGTATCTTACCAAGATAATTGAACCCATTTGAAAATTTTGGATATTTCCTTTTCAACTGTTTTTCCCCCCAATAAATTATATTCACTCATTTTTGGAAAAGAATATCAATAGCTAGAATTAGCTTAGTTCTCTCATCAGCATATTATCTCCACAGGCTGCATTGTAATGAACCTTTCTCCAGCAGTGGAGCAGGTCGTGACAAGTGCAGAAAATGTATCCAACTGGGTCGGTCTGGGTGTCCACATATAAAGCACACTGGCTATGGAGACTGCTGTGGGACACATACACAGCCCAACATGTGATTTTCTTCTTTATGTTTTCATGTCAGTGGAGACAAAGAGGAGCGGGGACAATGATTTAAGCAAGTTGTTATCAAGGAGGACTGGGGTGGGAAGGAAACAGTTGAATGGGGAAATAAATCACAATCCAAATTCAATTAAGTTAATCCATCATTATATGTACCAATTTTACTTATTTCCATTAAGATGCAAGGACTTTCTTTGTTGTCTTGTTGGCAAATGAAGCATTCCTGACATCCAGGAGTAATTTTCTAAGATGAAACTAAACTATGAGATAGCAGTGGGTGATATAAACAGCAAAGTTCCACAGATGGCTTGAATCTATAATAATAAAAACATTATTTGCCAATAGACTAAACAGCTGAACAACCATCCAGATGACCTTACAGATGACCATGCTATGACAGGCACTGGCACCAGGCCAGCTAAAGCGTGTGCGATGAGATTGGTTGGGGGGCCCGCCATTGCCCCCACAATTGCCCCGCAGAGGGAGGCCCAGGCCACCCTCTGCGGGGCAATCGATTGGGGGGCTCCGCAGAACTGGGGGTCCGGGGGTGTGTGGCAGCAGACAGGGCAGCACCAGGCCAAGGTGAGTGCAGGCGGGGGTGGGGGCCGGGGCTGCAAGGCAGCCAGAACACTAGGCAGCAGGGGCTGCTAGGGCCCTGGAACCCAGGGCTTCAAAGGCCTACCCTTGCAGGATTTCATGCATTGGGCCTCTAATAGGAAATAATATTTATCTGTCACTTCTCTCTACTATGTCCCAAGTAGGGTGCTAGGCACTAGGGATACACTCCATCAAGAAGCCTAAAGTTTAGTGGGAAAGCTGTAGAGATGGCTGAAAGGTAGTATGTTGAATGCAGTTGCCAGCAGGAAGCCAGGTGGCCTCTGAAAACACTGGAGGGGCCATCTAGTTAAGATGGGATGGCTAATGAGACATGGGCAAAATGAGTCTGGAAAGATGACTAGACTAGCAAGGGAAGAAAGGAGAGGGGTGTGCAGAGAGATTCTCAATAAGTGTGGGGAATTTCAGGACTTTGGTAGCCTGCAGCATAATGATGTTCATGGGGAGTGTAGGTGGGGTCAAGATTAGGGAGACTTTGAGTACTATGTTGAGTGTGAACTATTTTTTAAAAAGCTATAGGAGTCCCTTGAAGATTACATGCTCTCTGCATAACCCTATAAGAATGGTAGGACATTCACCTCCATTTTACAGAAGGCACAGGAAATCCCCAAGAATAGGTATGTTGCCCAGGTGACCTCCCAGATCCAGAGTCTGTGCCAACTGACCATCCATCATGGTTTCCCCCTCATAGAAATTTTAGATCTTGAGCATCCTTTTCTAGCTTTCCAGGCTACTGAAGAATTGATTGTGCAAGAGCAGATGAGCCCTTTGGTTTAATTATTTAAAGACGGCTTGCTTGCCCTGGCCAATGAGTGCATAAATAAGTGGAACAACAAATCGATGTCTCGCACTCTCTCTCTCTCACTCTCTCTTAAATTAATCAATCATTTTTTTAAAATTAAAAAATAAAAATGACTTACTATTTTCAACATTTTATTTTCCTCAAACTATAGACAGAGAGGCCTTGGAGGAGTTTTTCTATGATCATACTTGTTTAACCTTTGGTAAGCATATTTCCTTCAGCATTTTTAAACAGAAATTCATAGTGAGGTTTTTGACACTGACTTTGCTTCCTGTATTCTCTACCTGTCTTGCTGTATTTGAAGGTGGTGGGGAAACGTGTGTAGGTGTGTGTATGGTTGAGGTGGGCTGTGCAGTGGTAAAGATTTAGCTTGGGGACTTTTCAGCTTTAAAATGTTATTTTAAAGGAGGTGAAATAAAAGTCTTTATTGTGTGAGTACGATAGTGGCTTACCAAATGCTCCTTGGATGGTAGCCATCATGAATTTATTCTATTCTTGGCGTATCTATCCTCTGGTTTTCTTTGCTTTGTTGAAGTGGCAGGATTTAAAGCAGACATGTTTTTGCTTAATTCTCTGTGTACCAAAGCTACTTATACATTGTTGGTATTCAATACCTGCTAAAACAAAAACAAAATCACATCAACAGCCCACTTCACTTTCTGTGGGCAGGCAATGCTCTCAAAGGGATTATTAACATTCTCCAAAGAAGCTTTTGTTCTTGAAATGCTGAATGCATTTCTAGTCACATTCAGTTTTGCCAACTGCCTTGTTGACTATGAAATGCAAAGTCAGGGTCTTCATTAAAGTAACTCTGCTTTCTCAATAATATAGTAGTTACAAAATTTGCCTATTTTTCTAAGTAAGTAAATTATAGTTGATAACCACATAAAATTATTTACATACATCTAAAGTGAATGTTCATTTTTTATTATTATTTTAAAATATATTTTATTGATTTCAAAGAGGAAGCGAAAGGGAATGAGAGATAAAACAATGATGAGAGAGAATCTTGACTGGCTGCCCCCTGCATGCTCCCCGCTGGGGATTCAGCCCACAACCTGGGCATGTGCCCTGGCTGGGAATTAAATTGTGACCTCCTGGTTCATAGGTCGATGCTCAACTACTAAGCCATATGGGCTAGGCTGAATGTTCATTTGAACACATTCATTCATACATAAATATTGTTTTACTTGGATGCAAAGCTAATATGAAATTCACTTATTTGATTGTCATCAGCTAGTAATAAAATTCCTACTGTGAAGCAGATATAGTATTTGGCACTAGAGATAAAATGGGAAACAAGACAGATATTTTTTCTGTCTTTATGGGGTTTACAACAACTGCCCTACTCATATGTCATTGAATCCCAAGGTCTTCTCCATGGTCTGTTATGAAATCCATTTGGTCTGAATCAATGATGTTGGCACCATCATTCTCTCAAGTGAGCTGAGAAGTTAAAATCTCCACATGGCAAGGGGCTGCTGGACCTTTTTTTGTCCCTGATAATCCTTTACTTCATTGCCACTACCATGCCAGTGGTGCGAAACACTGATCATACCCTGCTGCTCTAATCCAGGTGTGGAAATAGATTCTGTCCTCAATACACCTGAGACAGGCTGCAGTATATATGATTTCTCTGATGGACTCAGAATAATGGAAGGGGAGACACATTGCATATAAGTTATGACTACTCAGAGAGCATCCAAAGGCCTTGGCTGTCCCTCATGGGGTCTTTACAAGGCTTCCTACCAGTCAGAGGCTGCCTTTGCCTTAAGATCTTGAAGCATGAATAGAATTCTGAGCCCAAAGCCAAGAGAACCCAGAGAAGGACTCCCTTCTTCCATTCTAAGGCTTATGTCCCAGGCTTTAAATTCTATCTCCAGGTCTAGCTCATCCCAACAAGATTGGTGATCATGAACTAGAGGAGAGGGTCTGTGTTCTCTCCAAAGGGGTGTGGCCTCACATGTGGTGCAGGCTGCAGAAGCCCTTTAAGCACAGTCATCCAACACCAGTGCATGATGTTGTTGCAGTGGAGCCATCTCCTGTGGTTCTCTTGGGTGCTTTGGACAGGACATAAATTCTCTCTAACATCAGGATTTCTGGTTACTCTAGTGTGGATAGCTGCTCTGTCATCCCAATCTTAGTGCCCTCTAAACTTTCCTCTTAAAGGGTATTTTCAAGTGTCTCCCCAATGTGTAGGGCCAGGTCTAAAAGGGTGGTCCTCTTTGGCTGCCCTTGGTTTTTCAAAGTAAATGTATTTCTACTTCTCACCTCACCCTTGCCCCTTTGCTCTTTCTGGATACAAAAGGCTGAATGCATCAGCCACAAGCCGAGGGAGGCTGCTGGGAAATGGCAGGGGCCGGATGCAAGCTGCTCTGTGCAATGGGGAGGGAATCAGTGCCTTATTACACCCAGAACCTCTGAGCCCACATTGGTTCACACCTTTTTACACACCTGGACCATCTTTATCTTTACTTTAGTCTCATGTATGTTTCTGTTTTGGTTTAAAGGTTCCTGTCTCCCTAAAATCTGCCTTGAGCCTCAGGCCCTTTTTGCAGTGAAGCGTGGTCTCCAGGATAAAAAGCCTAGTGCAGGGGACATAGTTTTAGATTTGGGAAACATCTTATAATAGACAGCTAGTGAGTGTGCCTGCAACTTTAAAAGACATTTAACAAATATTTTGGCCACCTACTTCACAGCAAGGGTGCGCTAGACACAGGGGCTGGGCACAGTGAAAATGATAGACAGGTGTTCGCTCTAGTAGAGCCTGAAGTCGGGTGGAGATCCCAGACATTAAATAAATAGCTACAAGAGTAATGAATGTTACAAAAGGAGAGATTCAAGGTGCTAGAGGTGCATACAGCTGAAGGGTTTTACCTAATCTGAGGGGTTTGGGGAGTTTTTTGTTTGACTCTGCCATTGTCTGATTGAATGACCCTGAGCCAATGATTTAACCTTTCTGTAATTAAGAGCAGTTCTCTTTATCTCCTGAGCCCTCCTTGCTCCAGCGAGACCCAAAAGTCTATAAACTGTAACGACAAGAGGGAATGCTGCCAACAGCAGTACGACTGGCTGTGGAGAGCAAATACATAGAGCAAATGACACCGGCGGAATAGAATTGGCTCCAGAGCATCAAGCCTTGTTTTCTTTTGGTTAATCCCTACCTGAAGATACATTTCCCATTGCTTTTTAGAGAGAGTGGAAGGGAGCAAGGGAGGGGGATATATAGAGAGAAATATCTATGTGAGGGAGACACATTGATTGGTTGCCTCCCACACACACTCTGACTGGGGCTTGGGATCGAACCTGCAACCTAGGTATGTACCCTGAATGGGGAATTGAACCTGCAACTCTTCAGTGTGTGGGCCTATAACTTACCCACTGAGCAAAACCAGCAAGCCTATTTGAAGTAGAGAAAGGAGAAAAGACTTGTGAGCAGACAGTAAACTTCATGATAGACATTGTATCTGTCGTGTTCACTACAATAAACTTAGTACTTTGTGCAATAATCCTCAACTATTGGTGGAACGAATCGATGATTGACCACTGTCACTTTCTGTGCCTGACTTTTAGGGTTAGTGTTGAGGATTATGTATCTTCTCCAATAACCTAATGTCTAACTTACTTGCTTCCAGTGAGAGAGACACATAACAGATAAATAAATAAGCATATATCATATAAGGAAGATTGTGATGAGTGCTATGGAGTACAATAAAGCAGGGGGAGGAGAGAATGAACAGGAGCAGGATAATGTAGTTGAGGGAGATTCCCATGAGGACAGCACTTTGAGTAGAAATTGTATGAAGTGAGAGAGAGTTCCAGGCCTGGGAGGAAGCCATACCCTTGGTGGGTACAGGGAAGAAGGTCAGAAAGGCACAGCACTGGAGTATTCCAGCAACACAGAGGCTAACAGAGGAGAGTTTTACAAAGAAGGAAGTCATCCTCAGTGTCAAATTCTGGGTGCGAGTCCTCTCTTCTCGGCATGTCTAGGGAGATAACTGCCAAGAATGCCTTTGGGTTTGGAGAGTGGGCGTTCACTGTAGTAAGAGCAAGGCTAGTGTCAATGAGTGGTGAGAAAGAACTGCACCTTCAGGTGTGAGCAGAGTCCTGAATTAAGCAACTGAGGGAAGATCAGACCAGGCAGAAGCCAGAGGGTGAATTCAGTCAAAGGGGAGACTACAATTTAATCTGAAAGATTAGGTTATAAATCCAGGCAGAGGGAAAAGAGAAAATTAAAATTTAGGTGAGAGGTGATGACTGGTCTTAGAGAAAGCAGGAGCTGATGGAAGGAGAGGCAGGTGGATGAATTGATAAGTGCCACATGCAGAGCAAAGAGTCAAAGATTAGATATGGTTAAGGCTAGAGATGGCTTTACATTTTCTAATGAAATATATTGAGGGTGCCAGGTGGTAAGCTTGAGGAGAGGGATGGAGATTTTAATTAGGTCAAATAGGAGAGGAAATCCATCAAGGAATGGTTAAAAACAAAGATTGTAGTTGTTGATCTTGGGTGAAGTAAGCCATTTAATTTCTTTAGTATACAAGGGCATCACCATAGAGATAACCTCTAACCACATTTTCTGTACTGCAGAGTTTTCTGCATAAACACATCAATGAACCAAACTCTCCTTAAAAAATACACACACACACACACACACACACATCTCTACATTCTTGTCAATTCATAACCAATGGAATATAGTGGTGAATATTCTTTAATTAAATTCTGGAGTTTTAGAGCTTTTTAAAATTAATATTGAGTTTTTGATTTAGATATGTGATATTTACATTGTGCTATTTAATTGCAGAAAATTTAGATTCAGGTCATACCACAGTGGAACTTAATTATAGCCACAGAATGTGGTTGATAATTTTTATAGATACACTAGAGGCCCAGTGCATGAAATTCTTGCACGGGTAGGGTCTCTAGGCCTGATCGGTGATCAGGGCCAATCTGTGGGGTGACCAGCGGGGCGATCGGGGCCCCCGCTTGCACCCACCTTGGCCTGGTGCCACCCACTCACCTGCTCTACCATCCCACCATCGGCCTGCTCTTGTTGGGGCCCATCGGGGCCAGAAGTGCCTCCACTGCTGCCCGCTGCCAGCGCCGTGTTGCCAATGCCCACCATGTTCCGTGCCACCCCCTGTTGGTCAGTGCACATCTAACTCCTGGTGTGGGATTAGCATAAACACATCAATGAACCAAACTCTCCTTAAAAAATGCACACACACACACACACACAGACACACACACACCCGTGGGGACAATTTGCATATTAGCCTTTTATTATATAGGATGCTCACTGTGATATAGGTACTATGGTGAATACTTGATATATATGTTATACAATTTAAAATCCTTATGACTGCCCTACCCGGTGTGGATTAGTTGATTGGGCATCATTCTGTGCACCAAAAGGTTGCTGGTTCGATTCCTGGTGAGGGTACATGTCCAAATTGCAGGCTCAATCCCTGGTGGCATCCAATCGGTGAGCTGCTCTCACATTGATGTTTCTCTTTCTCTCTCTAAAAATGAATAAAAATATTTAAAAATGAAAATAAAAAAATAAAATAAAATCCTTACAACCACACTATAAGCTCAGTGACATTAAGAAATTTTTCAGGCCACCCAGCTTGTTAAGGGACATTTTTCGGTTGCAAATGCAGGTCTTTCTGACCCTAACCACCATCCTGTCACCTAGTTACTAACAATTGAACAATAGTCCTCAGTTTTTGAAACTGAAGATGCTCTTCAGCTCATGCTGGCTTGAATTTTCTGTGCAGTGGAGGAGGAGTGGAAAGTGCATTTTAATAAGCTCCGATTAAATTAATTTCATCTTACTTATTGTGATGTATGGCCTCTTCAAAAAATCCAATCCTACTGATGTTTATTGAGTGCCTCTATTCACTTGCAAAGTGCCAGGCACTTCAGGGGATCTATGGACGAGTGGGATTCAGCCCAGGCTTCAAGAGCTTACAATCTAGTGGAGAGGATAAGAGAGCCCAATTTTCTTTAGTACTAGATTTAATGTGATAAGTACCAGGAGAGGTGGCACAAACAATGGGTTCTTAATTCAGAAATGCAAGGTTATGTGAATAATTAGAAAATCGGCCCCCGTAGTGCCTAACCACTGGAAGCATCACCCAACAGAACTCTTTTAAAAAGTCTTTACTTTAAACAGGATTGTCCATTGGTTTGAATCCTGGCCATGGAATTCTGGAGAATGTTTAGGTGGTAATGATATCATCTGCCAGGCTGGGGAGGTTCGCAATGTCAGCCCAGTCTGTGCTGTAGGGAGAGGGGAGTGAACACTCCAGGGCGAGGGGATAGGACACAGCAATCCCTGGGGGTATGCATGGCCTGCCCCTGTTCTTGGTTCTTTGCGTTTTGGCAGCCAACAGCTGTTCAAGATGTTGAACTGAGCTGGCACAAAGATATATATTATGTGAAGTTTTGAGTTTTTATTTTTTTATGTAGGATGATTTTCTGGAGTTGAGGCATCAGAAATACTGTGAGGCCAGAGTAGGTCAAATCCTAGATATTCTGGGTAAACAATCCTTTAATACATTTTCTTAGTAGTTGAAAGTAGGGCACTGGATACTGCCATCCAATTCCTTTTCAGCTTTGCTGAAAGCTTTTGGAAGAAAGGAATCAAAGCTGCAAAACGTGAGCTAGTACAATGCAGCATATACAAATAGGCATTTAATTCTTGTTTCCTGAGTCTTCACTTATTGGTCACATATGTGTTGGGTGCTGTCACTTCCAAAATGAAAAGCTGAAATAAACCTAGCTTCTTTTTTCTAAGAGTTTATATCTAAAAGTAGAGGCCCAATACACGGAATTTGGCACCTGTGACCTGGGCTTCCCTCACAGCCCTGGCTTCCTCCGGAAGGTCATCCGGTCTAATTAGCATATTACACTTTTATTATTATAGATAGAAAGATTGAGCCCTAGCCAATTTGGCTCAGTAGATAGAGTGTTAGTCTATGGAGCAAAGGGTCCCGGATTTGATTCCGGGCCAAAAGCATGCACGTTGGTTGCAGGCTCCTCCCAGGCCCGGGCCCTGGTTAGGGCACATGCAGGAGACAACTAATTGATGTGTTTCTCTCACATCGATGTTTCTCTTTGTCTGTCCTTCTCTTTTCCACTCTCTCTAAAATCAATGGAAAAATATCCTTGGGTGAGGATTAAAGAAAAAAATAGATTGGAGAAAGTCCCTGAGTAGGTCAGCAATGTGATATCTATGGTCATATTGTAGCAAACAAACATCTACCTGCAGGAGCCAGCGTTCAATAACTTCCCCAGAACCCATACTATTTCCTCTCAGCATGTAGATGACTGTCTGTCTCCATATTCTCCTGGATGATTTTTTGCCACTCTTGCCTGCTGCCACTGGTCAGCACCCCCCTGATGGATTGGCTGAGGCCCAGTCTGGTGTGTTGCTTGGATGAGGTAATGGATGCTTCTCTCTCCTCCCTGGCTCCTTGAAGCCAGAATACAGAAGTGCTGGTTAAAAGGTGATTAATCTTCCCTAATGTTACTGTGCCCTGCAAACAGGGTTTTGTCCACCACGTCTTCATTAGCCTTGATCAGAGCCCACATTATCTTGGATTAGGTCATTGGTTATTTGTTATAGAGCAGAGGCTAGCAGCCTTTTGAGCAAGTATCAACTGCATGGAGTCCATTTGGAAAAAAAAAAATTGAGAACTCTCAGTTGCCAAGAATCCATAGGAAGATAATGAAAGCTGGAGCGTGGTCCAGGGCACCTCTTCTGCTCAGAACTCCAGTGGGTGGCTCGGACACAATCAGGTAGACACCCAGCAACAGGATCTTGAAAGTTCTTGGCTTTCTGGGTGACACTACCTGACTTCAGGGATTGAAATTGTTTGTGAAATGTTTTCTAAAAGTGGAGGACATATTCTATGTATCTTGGGAGTTAGGTTTATTTATTTATTTATTTATTTATTTATTTATTTATTTATTGGTTATTCTCACTGGAGGATATTTTTCCATTGATTTTTAGAGAGATTGGAAGGGAGGGGGAGAGACAGAGAGAAACATTGATGTGAGAGAGACACATCAATTGGTTGCCTCCTGCGCATGACCTGACCAGAGCCAAGGGTCAAGGCAGCAACTGAGGTACATGCCCTTGACCAGAATTGAACCCGGGACCCTTTAGTCCACAGACCAGTACTCTAATCACTGAGCCAAACCATCTAGAGCAGGTATATTTCTTTAAATAGGAGTTTAGAACTCCCTCCGTGCCTGGTCATATTCAGGGGAGATGGAATTAAGCACGACAGAGCAAGCCCTGAGCTTGGCAGCTCTCATCGAGCAGGAGAGACAATGAACATATGCCATCTAGTGAAAAATAAGCACTCCGAAGAAAAGCAAACCAAGTAAGGAGAGAAAAAATGTGGCAAGAGGTGGTCAGAGAAGACTTCTCTGAGGAAGAGACAACTGGGTAGAGATTAGGTGCAGTGAGGGATGCCTTGGGTTGCAAGAGGGGCCTTCTAGGGCAGAGGACAACCAGTGCCAAGTTCATACTTCAAGTGGTCTATATTTATTTTATTTTTAGCACCTACCAGGAATGATTCCATGTGTACAAGCGATGTGAAATGAGCTGGCATAGGTAAATCTCTACCACAGTGTCTGGCCAGTTATTGGTGTTCAAAAAAATGTGAGCTTCTTCCTCTGCATTTGCAACTCAAAGAAAGGACTCTAGGTGCCTTCCTGCACATAAGGCTGCTGTCACTCACTGTCTGAACACCACACCCTGTAACTGCAGGTGAGTCACTGCAGAACAGTGTCTCTCCAGTTCCTCGCCTCCCCTCCCCTTCTCTGTCTCCTGTGTCCTGAAACACCCTGTGTCTCAAATTGAGGTTTTAAAATGAATGAAATGTAACCCCAGAGATCACAGAGTGGATGATGGATTACTCTCTGTAATGATGAAATACCACGACCACTTGTTCCATGCCATAACACACACAAACACACACACACACACACACACACACACACACACACACACACTTGCATGCAGCAATTAGGTACTGAAGTGGGTGAAAATAGAAAGGGATATGTTTTGTAGGCAACTGAGACTTTTGTAGGAGCTGGCAATTTACCATGAGGTCATTTTACCATGAGGGCATTGATCACTCTCACTCATGGTCTGTAGAGACAGGCAAGGGAATGCTGCCTGCCTTTTTAGGGGTAAGTATGACACTGTAATCTGTATCATGCTGCAACTATCCCCTAAACTATCCCTGAGATTTTTAAAGTCCTGATCTCAGAATTGTCAGTTTCTCAAATACCCTGAAAGCATAATCTTCAGTGAAACCCTCCCCCAGACAAGGCCACTCCTGTACTTTCTCCACTTACTACGAATAATAACAGCAATAGAAAGTATTTATTAAGAAACTGTTAAATACATCATGTCTAGCACAACTGTCTACAGAGGTAGGCCTAGTTTTCTCTACTTTACAGATAAAGATGTTGAGACTCAAAGAGTTATAGAGTCTGATGGTAGAAATGCAAAGCTCAATGGCCCTGGATCAGACAGCCTGTGAAGCCAGATCTCCTCTCCAACAATTATCTCTCTAAGCATCCCACCTCTCCTGCCCCTGAGATGTCATCATCATTCTCTATTATTCCCGCCCCTCCCTCCTTAAGTCCTGTGGAATCCTTCTTTAAAAAGTCTTTGTAATCTATCCATTCATCTCCAACCCTACTCCTTTCTTCTCAGTTTTCATCCTTTTACATGTAGCCTGTTGCACTTTTATGCCTGTCTTTCAGACTCAACTGTTAGGTGGTGTTGTCAGATTAACTACCTTAAGTACCACTTCACCACATTACTACCCATCTTGCAATTGTTTGGGGCCGTCCACTGTTCTCAGTGACATAATAACAAGGCTCTGAACACAGGCTTCACAGCCCTGCATAATCCACCCTGCCTGATTTACCCAGGCTAGTTGCAGCCAGGTGGCTCATTTTACTATCCCTGATACATCCCAGGTCTGCTCTTCTCTTTATAACTTTTATTACAGTGTGTGCCCATGTAAGGGCTTCCTCCTTCCCTATACTATCTAAAAGATCCAGATCAATTTCTGCCTCCTCAGTGCTATTTATCCTCCCTTATCCTGCTCATTTTGTTCTCTTCTTTCTTGAACACTATCTCTCAATTCAAAAATATCTTTAAGATGGTCCTTTTGTGTGTGTGTGTGTGTGTGTGTGTGTGTGTGTGTGTGTGTGTGTGTATCACTTCAATACAAACTGTGTCTCTTAAAGAAGATGCTCCTCACTGAGGCTGGGTTATGGTCTTTAGTGATTGGTGACTGTGTTCAGCTTCAACTAACAGAAAACACAACTCACATGGACTTAGCCAGTTAGAAGTTGATGGTCTTAAGTACAAACAAGTCAAGTCCAGAAGTAGATAGTTCAGGGTGCTGCTGCTGCTCAATTATGCCATCCGGGACCCGCAGTCTATCTTTTTGTTTCTACATCCTCTCTGCATTGGTTTTAAACCTCCTGTTTATTGCTCCCTAGTCATAGTATAGTTGCTGTGCCTCCCGACAGGAGGAATGGAATAGCAAAAATCCAGGTATATCTCAATTGTCAGCAAGGTCAGAATTATGTAACACGTCACCTGTAGCTGAGAGGAAAGCTAGGAAGTTGAGTTTGGGGCATTTAAGCTTCTATAGGGGAGGCAGGACTGCAAAAAATGTGGCTGAGAATTGGTCTTAAGTGAGCCCGACTATAGTATTAGCTACAGCAACACTTAATGAATAAATCTTTACATTCAAATAGTGCTTCATTCTTTTTAAAAAAGATTTTTAATTGATTTTTAGATAGAGAGGAAGGCAAAAGGAGAGGGAGAGAGAGAAACATTGATGTGATAGCAATATATCAGTTGGCTGCCTCCTGTATGCCCCCTACCAGGGGTTGAGCCCACAACCTGGTTATGTGCCCTGAACAGGAATTGAACCCTAGGCAACCTTTTGGCGCACAGTATGACACCCAGCCAACTTAGCCATACCAGCCAGGCTGCTTCATTCTTTTTTGATGAGAGAGTCACTGGAGTAAAACAAAAGAAAAGAAATGTGAACACTGGAGTCAGATTGACTTGTTATCAAATATATGGCCTTGTGGCCATATGGCCTTGAGTAAGTTACTTATCTTTCTAAAATGTGTTTTCTTGTCTAAACAGTTGGATTAATAACAACGCTTGTCTCTTTGAGTTATTGTGATGATTAAAAGAGGGAAAGCCCACAGCCGATACCTAGGTGGCACATAGAAGGTACTCAGTAGATGTTCATCCCTTCCCTCTTTCCCCATCTGAGGCCCTGGCTGGAATGGAGAAAAAATCCCCAAGACAATAAAAATCCAGCAAGAACTGAATCAAGAAAGATAATATCTCCTACAAGCTAGTCCCCATAAGCTCTTTTCAATGGGAAAAAGTATTGCCCCAGTCATGAGACTACAGGGGTGTTTGAGATTTATTTATTTTGCAATTAGGAGAGGAAGGGAAATCGTTGACTGTGAAGGTGTTGATCCGTGGACACTGAGGTATGTGAAAATAACTCACATGTCTCAGGTGTTTAATGAAGATCAATAACAATTTGTGGGCCTGTCAGCCTTACAGTTCCATCACCTCAAATCACACACAGGAACCCTGCTTCTTTGAAAAGTGACACTTGAGGGGAGGGAAAGGCAGAGCGATAGCCAATTAGCACGATTTGCAAAAGAGGCAAATGTGCAAGAATTATGTGTGATCACTGAAAAAAAAAGCATATATAGTATTTCAGAGCACATTCTTACCCCATCTGCCTCCCATGTCCTTTATTGAAGGTCTTAGAAAACACTTCTTGGTATCACAACCTGTGTGTGGTGTACATTTTTTTTCTGTCAAAACCTTTATATCTATCTACATCTTGAATGTGTTGAAAAGCCATAGCTTTTTCTTTTTCTTTTGATAAAATGAAAAGAAAAACCCTGCCAGATGTTGGGAGGAATAGTAACCAAATGATTCAATGAGAACTCTCCTACGGGGACATGGACTTTCTCGGTCAATGTCACAGAATGAAATAGTCTCAGATTCATCCAGCAGTGAGTTATTCCATCTGGTTGAGGCAATTAGGAGCTGGAGATGACGGGAAGTTAAATGACTATCTTTATGAAACAAAGCGAAACAGAAAAGGGAACAGCTGGGGGACTGGATGGCTTGGGGACGCAAAATTGGATTTAGAATAAAGTATCTGTTCCCTCCAGTGGCTGGTTATAATGCCAGTGCAGGTTAATATGAATTGAAGGTTGCTGCTGTGTGATAGCAGTTAGCTGTCACCTGCCTGAAATATGAGCAAGGCATGCATACCACATTCTGAATCTAGGTTCTAGAATGTAATATACTTTATAGTAAAGATTTGAGCCACCAGATTAACTATGTAGCCAAGGGGTCAAGCATGAGAATTGGAGGGTCTTAGAACTTAGCTCTGGATAGATGCTGCTGTCCTGAACTCTCTGAAGTTATATGTGTCATTCCTTTTTTTTTTTTGCATGTGCTTTTTTCTTCAGAAAAGAATGCATAGTTCTTAACAAATCCAAATACAAAGGAAGGTGGGTGAGAGTCCACCAGCCCTCCATCACTCTCCCTCTAAATTTTAATTTAAGAACTTGATTGGACTTTGTCTTTGGAGCTGAACATATTTTTTATCTTATCACTTACTAGCTGTGTGACCTTGGGCAAGTCACTTAACTTTCTCTATGATTTTTTAAAAAATTTATACAATAGCAATGATAATATCATCTACCTCATAATATTATGAAGACAATTTGAAATGATGTATGTAAAATTTTTACCATAACATATATTAAGGGTCTACTAAATGTTAGTATTAGTACTTAGTACATTATTATTATTATTATTATTATTAATTTTATTGAAAATACAGAGCCCCAGGAATGTTGAGATATACCCAAGGATAATGGCAGAAACAAAACTGATTCCTGGTACCAAATTCACTACTTTGGCCATTGGAAAACATGATGACCCTATCTCTCTTCTTATTCTCCCCTCCATGTTTGGCAGGGCTGGGCAGGTGACATAAGGTGCTGAAATCAAATGATTAGTTCTACCACTGCATGGTCAAATCATCTCTGCCTTCATTTTGGAGCTATTTTTCAATATTCCTTACACATCATATCTACGCTGGAGTCTGAAAAGGGAAATCACAAAGAGCAAGCAGGTCACACTTTGACTTTGCAGCATCCTCTACCCACCTTGCCCAAGAACAAACTGTGTGCAAGGTAAGCAGCCTGAGTCCTCATTAGTGAGTGGGGGGAAGTCTGTGTGAGCAGCCTCTCTGTTGAATAGATAGAGTGTATCTAACAAAAGGGATGACAGATTAGGAGCTGTCTGGTGGCTAATGTACTGTTTACTGCAGTATAAATGACTGGTGTTTGGGAAATGACAGATGGGAGAGAGCACATGTACAGACTTAAATGATTTCCAGGTTTCTCCAGTTGAGGAGAGTCATGGTTGGCTGAGAGGTTGACTGGCAAGGGGTGTCATTGGTGGGAGTTTCTGGGGATGAGAAGTGCATGCGGAAGACTTTTTAGTTGGAACCATTGATCCAGTAGCTGCCAAAGCTTTTGTGCCATATACAGAAGATACTGTGAGGGTGTCTGGTTTTCTTGTTCTTTTCTCACTCCCTCATCCACTCCAAAGTTAATTGGTTCCAGTCACCTGCAGCCATCTCCCCCAAGATAAAGCATAAGTGATAGGCTCAGCCATGCTGGGAAATCCCTTGGGGAAGATGACAGGAAAAAAGAATAATAAATGTGTCTGAAAGAAGGCAAGGCAACAAAAAAAGCAAGCAAGTGGGGAAGCAGGAAGGTGTAAGGAAGGAAAAAGGGGAGGGAGGGAGAGAGGTCAAGGAGGGAGAAAGAGGTGAGTGAAAGGAAGGAGGTAGAAGAGAGAGGAAGGGAGGGAAGAAGAAAGGAAAGGAGAGAAATGAAGGAGGGAAGGAGAGAGGTAGGATGGAGGGAATCCATCATATCAATTAATGTGTACCTGATATATTTGAGGTGAGTAAATTTATGATGGTCTAACTTGCCCTAGGGAATCATGGGAATTATCCAGTTACTTTGTGGCTATTGTAACCACCTAGCATCCATTTGCTTAATTTCAACAACAATAATAACAATTATGATAATACTAGAGGCCATTACATTAGTGCACTGGGGAGTGTGGGAGTGCCTCAGCCCGATCTGCACCTTCTCCAATCTGGGAGCCCTCAGGGGAGCCCTTTCCAATCTGGGAGTTTCTGTCTGTCTTTGCAGTCATATGAGCGAATTGTCTGAGACCCCAACTCAGTTGGTTTGTTGCTCACAGAATAATAGAGGCCTTTTTTTTTCTTTGCTTCATTGGTGGAGATTTCCGGGAAGTTTTAGGATATCTTCCCTTTAATTTTTCCTAGACACTCTGATTTTACTTATGTCTCTCATCTTTGCTTTCCCTCCATCCACCACCACAACAGTAACTTGCTCCGGGCTCACTTTGCTCTGGTGTCTAGGACAGTGATGATGAACCTATGACGCGTGTGTCAGAGGTGACACGCGAACTCATTTTTTTGGTTGATTTTTCTTTGTTAAATGGCATTTAAATATATAAAATAAATACCAAAAATATAAATCTTTGTTTTACTATGGTTGCAAATATCAAAAAATTTTTCTATGTGACACGGCACCAGAGTTAAGTTAGGGATTTTCAAAATGCTGACATGCTGAGCTCAAAAGGTTCGCCATCACTGGTCTAGGAGATCTGTCTGCCACCAGAACTATGATTCCCAGAATTCCTGGTGCTCCCTGCGCTCTTGGTTTTCCCTTCCTGCTCTGTCTCTCTCCCATAGCCTCCCACTCTGCCAAGTTCTCCAAGCCACCAGCTCTCCCTCTCTGCTCTCCGTCTGGTGGCTTGGGGAGCCAAATTCTCCAAGCCGCTCCATTCTCTACTGGCTCTCCCACTCTGCTCTCCACCTGGTGCCTGTGTATGCAAATTAACCCACCATCTTTGTTGGGTTAATTTGCATACTCACTCCTGATTGGCTGGTGAGTGTAGCAGAGGGATGGTCAATGTACATGTTTCTCTTTTATTATATAGGATCAGGCAGGCTGTCAGACTTAATGTTTGCAAATATCTTGCCATTGTAACTGGTATTTGCTTTCTGCTTTGCCATAGGTTCTATCCTACATTCATTTTTTAATTTTTTCCAGCAAATATTAATAGTCTATGTTGTGCCAGTTCTATGGCATACATTGGTGAACAAACAAAAACACTGACCCTCATAGAACTTGCAGATAAATTAGAATGAACAATATACATGGCATCATATCAGAAAATGTAAAGTGATGGGAGCTGATATAAAGACAACTAAATCAGTGTGCAGGGATCAAGAATGGCAGGATAGAGTGAAGCATATCTGCTATTTTGGGCTACATGTTTATAAGGCATCTTTGAGGAGGTGACTTTTCAGCAAAGGCCTAAATAAAAGGAATGACCAACCTATGTACATGTCTGGGAAAGAATATGCCATCTGAAGGGAACAGCAAATGCAAAGGCCCTGAGGTGAGAATAATGTGTAAGCAGGATGTCAAGGAGACCAATGTTTCTGGAGAGAAGGAAGCAAATGGGAAAATAGGGAATGGACACAGAGAGGTAGATGGGAGCCAGACAATGTAGGACCTTTTCAGGTAATAAGTTATCAGAGTGTTTCAAAAAAAGCAATAAAGTAACATACTTGTTTTAATGTGGAGAATAGATGTGGGGATGGTGGTGAAAGTAGAGAAATCAGTTTAGAAGGTAATAGAATGGACAGACTAGAGATGCTGGTGAGTTGGAATAAAATGGTAGTTTTGTATTTTGGACATACAGGATGTCCCCCCAAAATGTAGACTTTGAATGATTACAAAGTCAGTGTTTATTAATATACAGATCACTTTCAAAATTTAAAAGAATCTACAGAATTGAATTATTTATTTATTTATTTATTTATTTATTTATTTATTTATTTATTTATTTATTTATTTATTTATTATTTATTTTGTCAATGCCTCTTTTCAATCTGATGACAGTTCTGGTCCAAGCACTGCTGGTAACAGGAAGCAATGGAATCGCAAACATCAAGAATTATTCCATTCTGTATTTGTGCACATTCAATTTGTTGACTGTTGCAAGTTTTGTATGTTAAACTTTATCTTTTATGTATCCCCATAAAAAAAAGTCTAGTGGCTCTTTAGCATAAAATTTATTGGTTCAATGCTTCGCCTAGCTTCACCCATTATTTCAAATCAGTTAAACCTGACAAGGAGTGAAAATTAAGTGAGTTATCAGCTGTTGAAGTGTGTATACATTTTTTTAAAGTTAAATCTGATCCAATTTCTTTATAGCCTGGATGTGAAGGGTGAGAGAAATAGAGTTCATATGTCCTCATTTAAAAATATTTGTCCTTTGATGTCAATGCTTGGTCTTAGTTATTTCAAGGGCTTTTCTCATTAGACTTTGAGGCAATCATATTAATTTATAAAATTTTAATTATGCAGAGGCCACAAACTAGCCCTTTTGTGGAGTGAATTCAGTCTATAAACATGCTGTTTTGGCTCACAGTATTTTAAATATTTGAGCTAGCACTTAAAATTTTAGAAATGTGAATACTTTTGAGAATAGGTAAGATTTGGAATGAAGAGGTAGTTCCAGAAACTCTGTCATCTGCTGTAACTGAGTAGCGATTGCTCTCATTTAAGGGGACAGTTCTCCAACTCTTCACTGTTACCTCTGGGCTTCCTCACATTACCTGAATTGCCCTGAAGATACCTCCCTTCCTTTCCTACTCCCCTCCCCCTCCCACCATGTAACTCATCTGAGAAAGAAACATTGGGGACAATCATAAACATGATTCTATTTGAGTCAAGGGGGCAGGGACCTCAGTATTATTGTAAGCAATCTATAAATCCATATGCAATCCAAGTACTGTCTGTAAATCCAATTAATGATAAATAATTAGTTTTGCATATGCATTTATTAGTATTATATTTGGAAAGCTAAAACAATTCCAAATGATGATGAATAAAATGTATATTTGAATCTCACTAAATTTTTATTGTTTGTTTTGTCTCAGTTAATAGGCAGGAAACTACTAAAAGTACGGTTGCTCTCAAGTGGTTGTGCCTATTTTTTATTTTTCAACCCTTTAAAAGGGAACCCTAAACTCAAAAGGGTTGGCTCTCCACTTTCCTGATTGACAGAAGGAAATCAGGCAGGGACAGTTATGTGAACAAAACGGTTCAGCTAAGTAATGGTAGCAGGACCCAGGTCTCTGAATGGGCCACTGCAGGTCTTTTTCAATGCTTTATTCCTCACCCAAAACTCAAGAGACCGGAAAGAGATGATTAATGAGACGTTGACATAAACATTCTTGATTGTGTTTTCTCAGATGACAGATTCCAGCTTACACATGGATGGAAAGGATTTTCTCCTTGAGAGAATACACCCTGTAGGGCTGGGTCCCTCAACAGCCACACTATGGACTTTTGGACTGAATAAGTCTTTTTTTTTTTTTTTTTTTGAGGGAGTGTGGTATTGTACATTGTAGACTATTTAGCCATATCCCTGTCCTGTATCCCTTAGATCCCTGTGGTACATCCCCCGCCCCCAATACTCTTAAACCAGTTGTCACAATAAACAATATTCCAGACATAGTCAGGTGTCTCCTGGAGAAGGGCCACATCACTCACTCCTTTTGAGAACCCCAGCTTTAGGACAGCTACTGCTGTGTTGCCCATTGATTTAGAGTCCCAGGGAAAGACCTTGAACATTCAGCCACCAGGCATCCTACTGACCCGAGAGCCAGACCTGGGCACTTGCTCTCCAACCTCCTGCCCATCTGCAAGGCGAGATCTTTATCTACAGCCTCTTCCCAGAGACTGGGACTTTCACAGTTCAGTCCTTCCCTTTATAAGTATCTTTGCACGTTTTCACTTTCAAAAGACATTTACTGATTTCTAATACCACAAACTGCACAGGAACATGGCTTTTTGTCTGTTTCTCTATTTACTTACCTGTTCGTTCTTTTCCAACTTTCCACTGTAGAGTTTCTCACTTTTTATTTTTTATTTTCATTGCTCTTTGTGTCTCTCTGTGTGTCTTCTTGATCCCTTTTTGATGTGGAGCCTTTCCCTGCCTGTATCAATATCTGACTCTATACCCTGATCTTTATTGTATTTAAGTGTCTAGCCTTTTGGTGTTTCTCTCCCCAGTCTCTATTATTATATTTTTAATGACTAGGTCCCTCCTTGAATTGTGTGTGTGTGTGTGTGTGTGTGTGTGTGTGAGCTTGCTTTTTAGTCTGCCTCTCTCTGTTTGTATCTCTTTTAAAATATATATGTTTTCATTGATTTTTAGAGAAAGAGGAAGGTAAAGAGAGAGAGAAACATTGGCTGCCTCCTGCATGCCCCCTATTGGGGATCAAGCCCATAACCCAGACATGTGTCCTGACTGGGAATCAAACCAGTGAACTTTTGGTACACAGGAAAAGGCTCAACCAACTGAGTCATACTGGACAAGACCTCTCCAGCTATTTTTCATGACCTCCTCCTAGTTTTGGAGGATATTGGTGTGTTTACAAGATATTTTCATTTGTGATTGTCTTTTTCTGTATTTATTGACCTCTCTTCCCATTTCTGCTTTTTTTTCTTGGCGGGGGGGGGGGGGGGGTAGCCTATTTATACCATGTTCCTCCTATCAGTTTCTTTTCTCTGCTTAGGAAGTTCCTTAGGTACAGAATACAAATATTTTACTTCTGTTGAATGATACGCCTAATGGGAGGATAGGGAATGGATTTTTCACTTAACTGGTCATGTTGGTGGTGGGGAGACAGTACCGGGTGTTAGAACAGATCTTAGTTCAGCAACCTCAGTACTTGAGTTCTGGCTAGGAAAAAAATTCAAAGACGAGACTCAAACTATAAGAGACTTGTTTATTTAAAAAGTCACAGAGGTAGAAGAAGTGAGCAGTAGAAGAAATGGGTTCAGGAAACAAGTTACAGAGCAAGTCATCCTTGCTCTGATCTTGTCTGTACCTACCACAGTCAGAGGCAATTCTTTGTTTTAGTTTATAGAATTGCATTTTTTTAAAAAGTATATTTTATTGATTTTTTACAGAGAAGAAGGGAGAGGGATAGAGAGTTAGAAACATCGATGAGAGAGAACGATCAGCTGCCTCCTGCACACCCCCCAGTAGGGATGTGCCCGCAACCAAGGTACATGCCCTTGACCGGAATCAAACCTGGGACCCTTCAGTCCGCAGGCCGATGCTCTATCCACTGAGCCAAACTGGTTTGGCTAAAATTGCATTTTTATAAAATATACATTTAGAATATTAAAACAGCAAAGGTTAAATATTTAACATTTTGTAAAATTGGTGTCATAACATGTATTTTAAATGATTTTACATCATTCATAATTATCTTAGAAAGCTAATAGGTAATTAATTCTTGAAATTAAATCTTTTTTCTGATGCTAGATGAAATTGACCTCTCTTCCTATTTCTGCTTTTTTTTCTTGGCGGGGGGGTAGCCTATTTATACCATGTTCCTCCTATCAGTTTCTTTTCTCTGCTTAGGAAGTTCCTTAGGTACAGAATACAAATATTTTACTTCTGTTGAATGATAAGCCTAATGGGAGGATAGGGAATGGTGATTAGTAGAGGTGGATACGATGATTTAGGTGAAGTTGGGAATTAACAACTTTAAGAATAGGATTTGGCAACTTGCAAAGTACCTACCTTTTTCCTTGGGCCCTAAAAAATGCCCAAACCAAGAATGAGCTCCCTAGGAGGTTCACAAGGACAATGAAAACCCATCCAATTTTCTCATTTTTGCAAGAAAATGAGAATTGTAATAAACTTGCTAAACAGATTGGAATCCATCTGGTGTAGCCAAATTGATCCTCCTTTAATGGTTGTTTATACTTTGAATCTAAAATCAAAAGCAATATCAAGAGTTAATCAATGAAAATGTGTAATCATCGTGTTTCACTAAAACAGGAGGGAATTGTAAACTGAGTAAAATTAATTTTATAGTGTAAGCATGTTAAAATCATGCATCTTAATTGGACCATATATAAATGTTTCGAGTTCTATCCCGAATTTTTATTGTTGTTATTTGTGTGATTGTGGTACAGAGAAAAGTAATGGCTGCTGATACTGCAGGATCTGTAAAGAAAGATTTTTAAGGTTTCTGAGACCACCCCCCCCCCACAAAAAAACTATGAGAAAACCAGGATATATATTTGAATTTGATAGGAAAAAATAATCAACTATTCAAGGGGAGAAAATGTTTCTTTTCCTAATAGTTCAGGGTAAACTTCTTCAGTACCTTGTGTGAACCTCATTAACTTTAATAATATAATAATGTGTCCCTAAAAAATCAAATCTAATCAATTGGTATTTGGAGGGTGCTAGATACTTTAGATGGGAAATTTGTTTTCTATGAAAAATAATCATATATAACTTCAAGATCTTGAAACTTCCTAAAATGTCTAGTAATTAAATTGAATGCAATTCAATTCAATCAACTTCTGTGCCTCAAGCAGCTATTTAGAGTTGACTGCCATGCTCATTTTGCTAGGACTGGGGACAAGGCTAATACTAAGACAACATCTCTATTTTTACCAAGCTCTCAGAAAATTATTGTCAAATACCAGTCAATGTAAATTATATTGACAAATGTCTGGAATGTGGTCAAGTAAGATAGGGAACTGGGGCTACATGTCCTAAAGAGTTGCGCTTTTGATTAGCACAATCTTAATTGCAATGAAGAAATATGTACAAACTAGAGTATCACAAATAGTTCAGATTATGGAACCTACCTTCATATATTGGGAAACCCAAGTATGGTGCTCTAAGGAACACATTTTGTGGATTATAAGTCAGTGCTAATAAGAGAAACCCTAACCAAGACTTCTCTCTTTCGTCTCGACCCTAGGATTGTTTCAGGAGGTTGTGACAAACCCAGTGAGCCCTTCAGCCCTGAGTAGAGACTAGACTCAGCTGGAATCTTTTAATTTGTTTTAATTTTTATTGATTTCAAATAATAAGGGATAGGGAGAGAGAGAGAGAGGGAGAGAAAGAAAGAGGGGGAGGGAGAGAGAGACATCAATGATGAGAATCATTAATTGGCTGCCTCTTGCATGCCCCACACTAAGGATTGAGCTGCAACCGGAGCATGTGCCCTGAACTGGAGTTGATCTGTGACTTCCTGTTTCATAGGTCGACCCTCAACCACTGAGAAACCCAGGCCAGGCTCAGCTGAAATCTTGAACAGGCATTATGTATAGAAATTTGAAGCCATTCAGGGAATTGCTTTAGCCATAGCAACCTGCCTTCATATAATTTTTTTTTTTTTTACTTCTCCCTCCAGAGGTATTCTCTGAGCCCCACAGATGGGGCATAGCAGCTTAAAAATGTGGGACCCAGCATTTCAGTAGTTTAGTGGACATGATTAAGTGTTAGGATTTTTCATCACCTGCATTAAAAAGTCACCTGGATCACTTACTAAATCTACTTACTAAATCAGACCATCTATAAGGAGGAGACTAATAACCTACATTTGTAACCAGGTCCACTGTGATTCTTATGCTCCCTCATGTTTAAGAATTAGACCCTGAGTTCTGGTTGACCCTGAGTAGAAGCCACCTTGCAAATGAAAACTTTTTAATAGGTTCATGATTCACAAGGTCATTCTGTTAAGTCATACACCTTCACATGAGGAATTATCATTATCATTATGGTTCCATGTTTAAAATTATGCATGTTAAAAGTTGTGAGGACTTAGATGTTTTATTTTATGAGAAAAAAATTTTTGGGCAAGTCAATTATCTCTGAGCCTCACCATACCATCTGTGAGAAAGGAACAGTGCAATCTGACCTTCCTCCACATGTGGGGTTGAGAGAATCAAGTGAAAAAGACAGAAAAGCATGCGTGAAGTATAAAGTGCTATGCAAAATAAAGTATTAGGATGCCTTTATGAAAATTTGGTGAGATGGTTCACATAATAATATTTTTTTAAGTAATCTAGTTTGAGTTATAGGGGTTGATAACTGAGAATTTATAACTAACAGTAATTTCAGGTTTATTAAAAATTGAACATGATTATTAGAAGTACGGGAAACCTAACATTATACAGAATAGGATCTTTATGAAGCATTTATTTTAAATATACCAGTAGTTAAATAGGAATCATTATTTCTGAACTATCCTAAGTGACTCCATGATATAAGCAAATGCTATAGAAAATGAATAGGAAATTCATTTATGAGATTTACCCTTTTGCCTATGTCATGGGAGTAAGATTATCAATCATGGCCTAAGAATTTCACATCAGATTTTCATGGGATGTTAAAATAAATGGGGGAAATCCACAAACCCTAACATCAACTTTAATTTTAGCTGTTTTATACTTTTAAGCAAAAATTTCCACTCCTCCTATAAATGTATGCTTTTTTTAAGTGGAGGATAATTTGTTAAGTTCACTCTATGAAGGTACATTGAAAAAGGTCAGCAGATAATAAATTTGACAGAAAATAGGTAAAATCAAAGTTTTATTCATGTACAATGGTTCAGAATGAAGATATTGAGATAAATTATTTTAAGTGAGAACTGTCCTTTTAATAGGTTTCACTCCCCAGCATTGTCTCATTTTTCATTTCCACAGGATTGTAATGGATTCTCTTTATTATATAAAACATGCCATATTTGGCCTTTTCATGAAAATGGATCTGATATTCTCCTTTGACAGCCATTCATGTGAAAAGAACAGGCCCTATTTTTGTCCATCGCCTACATGTACATATTCATAGAAATCATAGTTTTTAGAAAATATACTTTATGCTTACAGTGCATTGTAAGCCCAGGAATGCAAAGCATTTGGTTAATAACAACATCATTTCTCACTCTATGTCAAGTGACACTCATGGTCAAGGTTCTAAATTCCAAGTCTGAATCTAAATTACATGATTTTCACTTGCTACACTGAAGGATAGGAAGAAGAGAAATAAAATCACTAGTCTAGGTGGCATTAACCCCAAGTTAATCTTGAAGATTTTCTGTACTGCTTTATCTCTCTGGTTATATATCTAAGTAATGCTACTTTTAATTCAAAGTAAAATTTGTCCTTCTAGATTTTGGGTGGGGGTTATAGAAGAAGCTAATCATTCCTCTGCTATTTTATAAACAAATACAAATGTGTGTGTGTGTGTGTGTGTGTGTGTGTGTGTATGTGTGTGTATGTTTACTGTATTGGTGGGATTTTAGTATTTGGCCAATAACCTTATTGACCTGAATTTTAATCTTTCTGGGAGGGAAAGATGGTAATCTATGCTGTTACTCATCTTGACGGTATCATTTCTTTCTTCTTGGAATATGAAAAGCATTACAAAGTTTTTACATGGTGGTCTTTCCATGTTGAAGGGTAGTTGCATTTTACTCAGCAGTGCTAGCTGCTTTAGGACACATAAGAAAAACATAATTATGTAATGACTGAATTCATAATGTTCAACAAGACACTTTTCCCTTCTCCAACTTCTTTTGACAAAACTCCAAAGCACTGAATGAATGGTCTTCTTTATTTAAAATAATGTCATGACTGCTTGATTGTTTTAAATCTATAATAATAAAACATAATATGCTAATTAGACCAGACAGCAGAATAACCTTCCAGATGTCATTCTGGACCGAGCCGCGGTGGCAGGGGCCAAGGCAGAGGCAGTTAGGGGCGATCAGGCAGGCAGGCAGGCCAGGAGTTAGAAGCCAGCGGTCCCAGATTGCAAGAGGGTACAGGGGACCGCCCCCCCACATGCACGAGTTTTGTGCACTTGGCCTCTAGTTTATAATATGGTCTTGCTCTGATGTCTCTTTTGAAAACAACAAACAAAAATGTCTAAAAGTAGAGTGAGGGTGTGCCTGGTATTTCACAATGGTGACTGTGGTGTGTATGTGGGTGGGAAGGGGGCATGGCAAGGCATCTTCTCCATTTACCCCTAGTTGTATAACCTTGATAAGTAATAGATAAATGCAGTGACAAAATCAGAACAACAATTAAGGTGGGAGAGTCAGAAGATCAAATGGGAACCAGGACTTAAACTTTGTCATTACATCATTGCTGTTGTTTTGGGTTTGTTTTGTTTCTTTAAAGGAAGTTACAACAGGATCAGCTAAGGACATATAAATTGGTAGCAGATTGTGGTTTATGATAATGTCAATCCCAAAGGGACTTGGCTTTCTTGGTGACATTGAAGTAAATTGCACTCTTCAAGATGTGTACTAAAAACAATAGATAATGAGATGTATGGAGAAGGTGCCAAGTGCATCTTTTTAATGGTATTGTTGACTATCAACATGAAGGGACGGGAAGAGGGGACCATGTGAAGTTAATTGGGCTAATTTTAATAAGCATTATGAGTGACAAAATTTTCATTTCTCTTAAGGGATAAAAACATCTATAAGTGCCTTAAACAATTGCTGGCCACTACAGTGTTTCAATCCCTGTCCTAACTTCTAGTACCTTTGATTTACTCTACATTTCCAACTTCTTGGTAGCTGAGATCTCTTTTGTTTATATTTACTTGGGTTAAAAAACAGTATTTTTTTAGATGGGAAAGATGAAGGGAATGCTATAGAGTCCTTATCTAGAAACATACTTAGCTATTGAAAGGCGCACCGCCTGCCTCTCCGGGTGGTGCGGGAGGAGTCTGGCCGCTGGGCTCTAAAATCCCTCTGCGCCCGCGGTAGGGCCTGGCCTCCCCGGAGCGGGTCCGAGTGTCCAGACCGGCTGCGTGGCCAGCGACGGGCGGAGGGGTGGGGCCAGGCGGCAACCGACCACGGGGGAGGTCGTGGGAGCAGAAGGCCTCACCGCCTGGCTCTTTCATCCCTTCCCCTGTGGTCGGCTCCCCGCTTGCCCGTGCTGGGGCCGGGGGTCCATGCGGCCCTCGGGCCCGGTCAGGGGGGCCTGTGTGGGCCGGCGGCCCGGCCCCATGAGGCATCGGCTCCCCGGCCCACAGTGGGAGCCCAGCGCAGGCTGCCACCCGCCCGCTGCCCCCCGGACTGGGCGTCCACGTGGGCTGCGTGGACCCCCGGCCCCAGTGCAGCAGCGGTGGCAGCGGAGTGGGGTGCGTGCCCTAGCCCGGGGAGGCCACCCGCTGTGGTGCACCGGCCCCGAGGGCCGGGCCTGCTCCGAGCGGATGATGCTCTTCCAGAGCTGGGCCGCTCCACCGGCCGCACCCCGTGTGCTGGGCCTGTGCCGCCCAGACGCGCTGCTGCGGGAGTCCCGGTCCGCCCACAGGCCAGCTGCAGGTGCTGTGCAGGAGGGCCATCCTGCCTTGCGGAGTGTTCGAGCGGCAGCGGGAGCCGGGCGAGGACTGCGCCCTCCATCTTGCCTTGGGTCCTCCATGTTGGGACAGAGCCATGTGCGCCCTCCATCTTGCCTTGGGTCCTCCATTTTGGGACAGAGCCATGTGCGCCCTCCATCTTGCCTTGGGTCCTCCCTTTTGGAACAGAGCCATGTGCTTCTTCGCCGGGGGAAGCCTCTGCTAGCCACATCCAGGATTTCTCTGGATTAACCAATAATAATCAAGGGAAGTGCATGCCATCACTATGACCACATCCTGTACCTACTCGCACCTGGCCAATCGGCGGGGCACACAGTCCCCTCTCCTGCCCTCACTCCACCCCCCTTTAAAACCCCCTGTCCCATCAGGCCTTGCTCTCTCGGCCACTGGACTTTCCGCTGTGTCAGTGGGTCTGGTGAACGGGAGCGCAAGCCGGCTTGCATTAAAAAGGACTCTTTGCTTTTGCATCGGACTGACTGGCTCCCTGGGGGTCTTGGGAACTTTGAAATCTGGGCACAACACCATTATGTAAAATCCTGCTTCCAGGAGACTCCATAAAGCTGTTTGCATGGGGGGTGAGGGGTTCAACCTGAAGAGTGGGATCTTTTGGGCTTGAAACATATCCCACTCAATGCTTTGCTTTTAATCAAAACCATGATAAAAAGCACGTGTGGGTGTGTGCACCTGTGTGTATATGTGTGTCTGCATGCAGCTCAAATGCACACATGGCAGAAAGCTCTCATATCTACAGGGCCTATTTCTATAATTTATAATGCATTTGAATTTCCCATTTTCCCTGAGTTCATTAGGTAAGTCTTTGTTACTTGTGGTGTGAGGTAGGCACATATCATCTGAGTACCACTTCCTACCTGCTTAATTCTAATCCTCTCACAGCAATTCAGAGGCTAAATAAAATGGATGATTTCTGGTCGTTTTAGAATCAGGGTGAAACAAGGATAAGGGTTGCTCTATATTGGTATCTTAATTCTAAAGGGAAAGGGGAGCCCTGGCCAGATGGCTCCAATGGTTGGAGTATTGCCCCTACGCCAAAGGATTGTGGGTTTGATTCATAGTCAGGACACATACCTAGGTTGTGGGCTCAATCCTTAGTCAGGCATGTACAGGATGCAACAGTGTGTGTTTCTCTCTCACACACTGATATCTCTCTCTCTCTCTCTCTCTCTCTCTCTCTCTCTCTCTCTCTCTCTCTCTCTCTCTCTCCCTCTTCCTCCCCCTCTAAAACCAATAAAACAAAAACACATCTTTGGGTGACAATAATAAAAAAAAAAAATGAAAGGAAAAGGGATTAGTGACCTTTATCCATTAGAGAGTAAAATGTCCTGACTTTTTTCCTTCCTCCCTTCTGCATTTTCTCCCTCTTTGGTGCCTCCAAGGAAGAGATTCACTCCTAAAAGAGTGTCATTTTAAGTAGACTTTCTTAGAGCTGAGCTAAGAGCCATTGCCAAGGCCAGTGGGCGTAAATTTAGTCCACCTGACGGGAGATGAAGGGCTGCGGGATTTATGACTTATTTGAGTTCTCATACATCACCCTCTGTGTCGCTCGCTTATGATGGCCCTGCCAAAAGATAAAGAAGTGTAGGACGCTTGGCACGGGCTGTGGTGACAGGCCAGGGACAAATGTCTCTGTTGGGTAAATTGATTTGAATGGCTCTAGTAAAATATCAGGTTAGGCTGAAACTATGATTGGATTTAATGATCCTGCTGACTTCATAGACTGTCCAGAATCCAAATCCTGGACAAGTTAATTAAGGTACTCTATGAAGGGGGTGTGTATGTGTATTTGTAAATCCATGTAATTATTAATGCCAGTGTAAAAATCTAGACCTGTTCTTCTATCTAATATATTGAATCTCTCTTGAATACAGGAAACATTACTTGCAATTTATAGGGTTTTTATTTGGGAAAAACTGTTGAGAATATTATTTCTTCCTCCATACCCCAGAGTGGACAAACAGAGACCTAAAGGCATAAAAATATTTAATGAAAAGGCAAGGAACAAACAGTTTATTGTCTGCTGGTTTAATTTAGTAGACTTGAACTAATAACATAGTGGAGAGAGGATTTTTTGCTGTGTTTGAAAGTGGAGTTGTGTTAGGCCACTAAGCCAAAGATTAAATAAATGGGTTACATTTTTAATTATGAAGAAAAATATTGTCACCTTATTTTTTAATGTAGCTTATCAGTTAAAAATGACAGCTTTAGGTTCTCTTTGCAGGACCTATATTTCTAGCTGATTTCTATTTTTTTTTTTTAATTTAAAGTATCTACATTTCTGAGTTTACTTCCCACAGTGGGCATGCTTTCTTTACTGTTCTTATCTCCAGGTAATTATTGTTTACTTTTTATAGTTTCATTATATTTGGGGGCATGAATGACTGGTTTCATCTTCCAAAAGTATTACAAAATCCTAGTTATTTCTTAGCACTTCACACTTCCCTTGCAGCAAGGAGCCCTATTTCCATCACAGTGAATTCTAAGGAGAGACTTTCTGGATACTCATCCGTCAACAGTCACAAGCCAGTAGCATCCCTGGCTAACCGGCCTCTGTTCTCTGGTTCTATCTTGGTCCTTGGAAAAATTCTCCATCATTACTGGGAACAAAGCACAATTTCTTCATTCAGGGTTGGCTGAGAGCCCTGGAGTGGCATCTCTAATCGGTATAAGGAGGATGGTAAATTGGGTTTAGTAAAGAATGAAACCCATTGTCAAATATGTCTACTTTTAGAACTCAAAACACAGAGTCAGCATTAGAGGGTGTTGTGCTCATTTGTCAATGCAGAACAGAGTGACAGTGCCAAAACCCACTATCCATTCTGTGCAGAGGCCCCAGTGTAACTGCAAACTGAAACCACTCGCGTAAATATAGAGACACCTCTGGGTTACATCTGAACCCAAGGCATGGCATGCCTCCTTTCCTTCCACCTTCTCATCAGCTTCAGCTGAGAAAAATCTATTTGCTCAAGTCTCATTTTTGATGTCTCTTTATCTTTTTTTAATTAAAATGATTAGGGTGACAGTTAATAAAATCATATAGGTTTCAAGTGTACAATTCCATAATCCATCATCTGTATAATGCATTGTGTGCTTGCCACCCAGTCAAATCTCCTTCAGTTACCATATATCTGACCCCCTTTACCCTTTATTAACACTCTCTGTTCCCTTCTGGGAACCAGAGTACTATTATCTGTGTCTAATTTTTGTTTGTTTGTCTTATTTGGCCCCTTTATCTTATTGGGACCCATAGCTGTTTTATGGGCCTCATAGTTCCACAGGTTTTCAACTCAGGACTAGTACAACATAGTTCCCATTCAATTCAGTTTTACTTTCTATAAGGGCATCAGAATCAGAGAGATTGATAAATTTATTTCAGATTATACAGCTTGTTAGAGAAAAGGCACTGTTTGGACCCAGGGGCGCCTGACTCCAAAGCATATATCCTGCATCACACCAAAGTGCCCACTGCTACATGTCAGAGTTGAGCATTTACCTTTTCTACTCAACTCCGCAAACTCAAGTCTTGGCACTCTCCTTAGATTTGCAGTCACTCTGAGCTTCTTCACCAGTCCAGGACTCATCCAGGCTCCTGGCAATAATGCCTTTTCTATAATCTATTGCCTTTTTATTCTCCTTCTTCAGACCTCAGAGCATACATCACTCCTTAGAAGTGTACTGTTAATTTCAAGTGGCCTTCCCCAGTTTACTTTGGTCTCATTACCCAGATATCCTTTAGAGCAGTGTTTCTCAACCTTCCTAATGCAGTGATCCTTTAATACAGTTCCTCATGTTGTGGTGCCCCCAACCATAAAATTATTTTCGTTGCTACTTCATAACTGTAATTTTGCTACTGTTATGAATAATAATGTAAATATCTGATATGCAGGATGTATTTTCATTGTTACAAATTGAAGGTAATTAAAGCATAGTGATTAATCACAAAAACAATATGTAATTATATATGTGTTTTCCGATGGTCTTAGGCGACCCCTGTGAAAGGGTCGTTTGACCCCCAAAGGAGTCACGACCCACAGGTTGAGAACCGCTGCTTTAGAGCAATGATCCCATTTGTAATTATTTTGCCTGCCTCGCCTTCCTCCCACCCCCCACCAACGTAAACTCCATGAGAGCAAGAATACTGCTTAATTGTTCACTCTCATACCCACTAGTGTTCTAGACACAGTAGGCCCAGTAACTTTTACAAATGAGTGAATACCTGGATATATAAATGTTCCTTGGGAATCAGAAATATAAAAAATAACTCTAATCCTAGGGAATGTTTGTTAAATATTCTAACAAAGATTTGAGCAAAAATTCTACACAAATAAAGATAGGGGAGCCAGCATAGATGAACAGTAGGGGGATAATAGACTGTTCTCAAAGGAGGGCATATAGGAACTGAGTCTGGTGGGTGAGTAGAATTTCAGTATACAAAGATAGTGGCAAATGCATTTTTGGAAGAAGGAAGGGCATGAACCAGCACACAAAAATAGAATCCCGATAGCTGTTGATTTTGGACTATGTGTTTAACAAATCAAATTTTTTGAGAGCCTTCTAAATTCCAGGCACTTTACTGTCACCTTTTTTCCCTGAATCTGTTTCCTTGGTTGCTAAGTGAGGATAATAATAAATAGTTCAAATATTTTTGTGGAATAATATATGTCAAAGAACCTGATTTTGGGCTGGCACTTTCTGCCATGGAAATGGTAACTGAGTTTAGCTGGCCTGCTAAATTCAGGAAAGTGTTATTTAAAGTCAAGGAACAGACCCATTGCAATGCCATGATTAGAATGGATAATCCCATTTGCAGGAAAGGGACTAAACTGTGAGTAAATAAAATTTATTTGTAGAGTGTTGGGCTTAAGGTTAGAGGAGTTAAGTTCTAGTCCCAGTATATAACCTTGGGTCCTGGGCGACTACAAAATCATTCATCAGTGTCTCAGTATCCTTGTCCTTAAAATTATCGTTATTATAAAAATAACTGAATGTGAATTTAAGCTCTTTTTGAGGGTCCTACTGAGGAAAGTTAGAATCACTTTTCTCTAGAATATTAAGCATATGCAGAAAGGTGGCATAATCCCATGAAAACCATTGTAAAAGACATAGTGTAGAAAGAGGAGTAACGCCTCAGTTGCCACAATGCAAAGGTGCTACCACAGGTCATCATTTCAGTACAAAGATTTATATAAATTAAATAATGATTCTGGGGTTAGCCAGCTCTAGGAATGTTATTGTCATGGTGAATTGTGCTGTCACTTAGCAAGTTTATACTTACAGAGAAGAATGGGGAGGGAGGGAGTGTTAGAAGAATAGCAGCAACTAGGAAAATGTTAAAGATAACGTGGAGGGGGACCACAAAAGGAAGGGAGAAAAACAACCTGTGGGAACAGATCAGCATAGCTAGAGGAAACAGAAAGTGGGGGAATCCTTGGAAGAGGGACTAGACAAGAGCCTTTTCATTTGTTTAATAAAACACCCCTTCTCTCTTCATGGCGTAGTTGCCTCTTTGAAAGGAAAGCAATTGTGTTGGGGGCCTGTCCCTCTTCCTTACTTGAAAACAGTTCTGTGACTACTATTCCATGTGATCCCTACCATTTTCTCTAAGAAGATCTGTGAAATTGTAAGGCTACACTGATTGATGGCCCTTTTCCCATTGGGCAGTCAACAAGGTAAGCAAATTTGGGCAGGGCTCTGGAGGAGGTCATTTTGCAAAGGAAAAAACAAACAAACAAACACTGAAATTCTGACTTTATATCCCACAATAACAGTTATTGAGTGTATGCTTAACATGGTTTTCCTATTATCTCCTCTTTAGAAATGAGATAGAGGAGGCTAAGACTAGCTAAATAATTTATCTATGTTCTAATGGCTCATGAGTGCTAGAACCGGACTTGAATTTCATTCTCTGACTCCAAAACTCATACTCTAATGCAGGGGTCCTCAAACTTTTTAAACAGGGGGCCAGTTAACTGTCCCTCAGACCGTTGGAGGGCCGGGCTATAGTTTAAAAAAAAAAAAACAACTATGCACAAATTCCTATGCACACTGCACATATCTTATTTTGAAGTAAAAACAAAACAAAACAAAACAAAATGGGAACAAATACAATATTTGTATTTGCATGGGGCCTGCGGGGGGACGGGGGGGGGGGGCTAGGCTGTAGTTTGAGGACCCCTGCTAATGTTTCTTTTCTTAATAAAAATGAGTATGTCTACATAACAAATAGGATGGGATTATGTCATCTTGAGGACTAATTTTGGAATATAAAGTTATCTTCAGAGAAAGTATCCTTTTCTTTTTCTTCTTATTGTTGGTGTAAAAAATAGAAAAGAAAAGATATAGTGAGCTTGCCTTGGTGCTGGGAGTACCTAAAATCTCTTACTTTAGCAATGAAGTTCTGCCATCTGGTTATTGTGAGTTCTCCTAAATTGGTATAGTTTGTCCTGCTGTCTTGGAAAGGAAGCAACTAGTGCAGAGGAAAAGGTTAAAAAATGCAGCAAAGGGATTTTTTGGGGGTAAGATTTTGCTTAATTATCACTGCGGTAGAATGTTTGGCCAAAGTCAGAAATCTTTTATTTCCTCTCAGTGAGCAGCCCTATAAAGCTTTAGAACATACAGTGCAGAACAATGCCATTTCATTTTTTCCCACCTCTTAAAACAGTTAATCAAGAATTTATTTTTCAGAATAATTCTGTATTGAGTCAAGCAGCCAGACAATGAAATTGGAATGAAAGAAAATGAAATAGTGGGAGTTACCATAATTATGTCAAAAACCCTACCAAGTGAATTGGTTAATAAGCACCTACATTTTATTTTCCTCCTTTTTCCTGGAATCTCTATGGTTCTTCACTCTGCTCTCATCAACACCACTTTCCTGTAACCTTCACAAATATCACTTGTAGATAATGGGCGTGACCAGTAGATTTGAGAGCAAAGCAAGACTGTGGCATGAGCCAGGAATTGGGGGAGGGTGTAAATTAATATGGATTAGGAACAAGGATTTCAGTTTGTAACTGTTTGCTTGAGTGAAGCCAATTTGACTTATGCCCCTTCATCCTATTAGGCCTAGCAGAGCAAGAATTCCTGCTAAAACATATAACTGAAGGATATAAAATGACATAATTCACCCAGTTTTCCCACATCCTTCATTTCTGAGGACATCCTTTATTTCTGAGTCCTGGAGATATGGCAATAGGCTTAATGAAGTTAGGTTGACTGCTAGCATCATGGGACCTGGAGTCTGGGACAGCCCCACTATGCTGGTCTTGGGCATGCTGATCTCATGTGAGGCTGTGGATGACTGCTGCCTATTGAGGGGGCAGTGCACGTTGTGGTGCTTTGTGAGTGTGCCCTGGATGCCTCACTTGCCAGGTCCAGTTCTAGGGAGTGTCAGTGAAAAGATCTCTGTCTCTCATAACAAGGCAGACAGACAGCATGTGGGGAAGAGATGTTCATTTTTGCTGAGAGAAACTTAAAGCTACCAAGTGAAGGCCCATGTCTGAATACAGCACAACTTTGGGGGTTTCTCTACCTTAGCACTGGTGACATTTTGAACTGGATCATTTGCTGTGGGGCTGTCCTTTGCATTGTAAGATGTTTAGCAGTATCTCTGGTCTCTACTCACTAGATGCTAGTAGCAGCCCTCCCCAGCAATGAAATGTCTCTAGAGAATACCAAATGCCCCCAGGGAGCTAAAATTGCTTCTGGTTGAAAACCACTGCCTTAGATTTTTGTACCCTTAAAAATAGGAACACTGATTTATTTTACTATATTATACTAATTATACTCAGTCAGGGGAGGCCTTATTTTGAGACAGACTTATGACATAATTTTATGTTTTGAGAAAACATATTGTATTTTAACCTTTGAGTGTCTGATTGTCCCCAAGTGTGAAATAGGAAGTTGATGAAGGTAATAGTTGAAAGCACATATTTTTGAGCCAAAGCCCTCTGAGTTTGAGTAAAGGATCTGCTACCAACTAACTCTGTGACCTTGGCCAAGTGATTTTGCAGTTCTGAGTCTCCCTTTCTTTATCTGAAAGATGATAGGAATGATGATTGTATGTTTATCATTCTGTCCTGGTGGTGATTAAATGAGATAAAGCAGTGACAGCACGTAGCACAAGGCCTGGTACCTATTGAGGGCTCAATAAATGTTTGCTGTAATTATTAATATTGCAGATAACATTTTTGAAAAATGAGTTGGCTTGTTATTATTAAGTCATTTCTTTTTTCTTTACCAAACACTTCATATTTTTTAACCTCAGAAAATTGACTAACAACTATGTACATCCCTCATCTCCCTCCCCGCACAGAGGGCCCCATGAGCTCTCTGGTTCCATGTACTATCTTTGGACAAATCCAGGGCATTCTGATGAGCTCCTTTATTTTTTTTTCCTGCTTCTTGCTCTCACTGTTCATGCTTTTTCCTCCAATTCTTTCCTTCCGGAGCCACCATCAGCAAAGCACAGATTATTTCCTTGATTTGAAACCTGAGCACCAATGAGAAAACTCTGAAAGCAGCTTCTGATTTTATGCTTCATTGCTTAGGCCTCCTCGTAAAGACCTCAGCATCTTAAAAAACAAAAACAGCAGCTTTCTTTTGGCCAGAACTTTATCAAAGCTGTGTCTGTAATGGCACAGAAAAGTAGGAAATGAGAAAATCCATTTCTCTGTGTGTGTTTTTTGCTACAGAAGCCAAGTGACCTTGAGGGAGCACTGACTCTATGTTCCCTTTTCATGGTGTTGCCCACACCCCTCCCTCCTTCACCTCCTCCTGCTCCCCATTCAGCTCCTCAACAACTGGCAATCACTCTGCCCTCCCACTTCAAATTTATGACCAAGAGCATGCCGTAAACAGAGGACCAATCCTAATCCCAGGCACTGCACCTTCCTGTGTGCAGAGGTCTGACAGTTTGATGGGACCATAAAGAATAAGCCTGCATTCCCACGCACCCCATGAATTATGCCCTATGAAAATGATTAGCCAGGGGGTGCTGCAGTGACTATGGGCGACTCAGAACCTAGCGGTCACTCTTCCCCTACACCAGCAGAGAAAAGGGTCCCTGCTGATGTCCTCACCAAATGCCCTCAGTGTGGAATGGCCTGGCAATGCAAAGTCATCACACAACTAAGAAGACCTTGCCAACCCACAGGTCCATAGGGTGCAGACTTAGTGACCCATGTGAAACTGTAGAGGACACTCCCTCTTACTGATGCTCTGAGAATTACAAAGGAGCCCCCTGGAGTGACACTCCTACAGGACACAACTGGAGAATAAGAACATACCATTCACAGATGCCATTTCCACCTCTAGTGGCCTCTTAGTGTGCATATCCTTGGCTGGTGCTTTTCAGACATTATCATGTGTGGAAATCACCTGGGTCTTCTTGATCTGTTTTGACTCATTTGGTCTGGGTGGGGCTCAAGAATCTGCATGTTTTATGAATCGCCAGGTAATGCTAAGGTCGCCTGGTCTTTCAACCATGTTTTGAGTAGTGAGATCCCAGAGCACGTTAGAGCTTTCTTTTCCCCCTACCTCCTTTCCACATCACATAATTGTGGGGGTTTTTTTGGCATGGCACTTGCCAGCTTTTATAGGAAACAGTAGTCATCTCCCCAATTGGTTTTGGGCAAAATGAACTTCCTTGGAGTCCGGGAAATATCATAAACATTGAGAACTAGAAACATACAGTTATTATTGAGTATTCACTTTCCCCTACTATGATTTAAAAATATATATTCTCCTGACAAATAGCCTTCCAGGTTTTTGTCAGATCACCGCTGCAAATTGAGTGGTCTCCACCCAGCCCTGCAGTGACAAGCTAGTTCTTTTGTTGTTTAGCCCTAAGTATAAGGAAACACCTATGGTTTATTGAAATGCTTCCACCCATTGATCTAAATATAGGCCACAGAGCAACCCGAATCTATATAGTACCTTTATATGTTTCTAGAATCTTCCCTTTTCTTTGTAGATGTGACAGTAGTAGCAGTAGTTTATGCTTTGAGTTCCAGATACACAACTGGTACTATCATGATCCTTGTCAAAGGAAAATGAGTGGAAGAAGCAAGAGGCAGGAAGGGCCTAACTATTTGTAAATGTGCATAAGGTTTGACAGAGATAATTTTTTTCTATGAGTAAGGTCTGTAAGCTGATATTAGCAAACAGTAAGTACCTTTATAGTAGCCTCAAACTGGGAACAGGAAATGTGCCAATCAACAAGAGAGTGGATAAAGAAAATATAGTATATATAGTATATTCATATGATGGAATACTAATAAAAATGAACCATGGATAAATGCTACAACATGTATGCATCACTAATACAGTATATTGTATGGGGGGAGGGAGACACAAGACTCTCTCTCTCTTCTCTCTTTCTCTCTCTCTCTCTCTCTCTCTCTCTCTCTCTATATATATATATATATATATATATATATATATATATATATATATATTTAAAGAACAGGGAAAAATAATTTGTATTTGAAATCAGAACATTTCCCTGGCCTTTGTGGCTCAGTTGTTTGGATTGTCATCTCATGCACCAAATCATTGTTGGTTTGATCCCTGGTCAGGGCACATACCTAGGCTGTAGGGTTGATCCCCAGTGTGGGTGCATATGGGAGGCAACCAATCAGTATATTGTATGGGGGGAAAAGACACAAAACACACTCTCTCTCTCTCTCTCTCTCTCTCTCTCTCTCTCTCTCTCTCTCTCTCCCTCCCTCCCTCTCTCCCTCCCTCTCTCCTGTCTCCTCTCTCTCAACTCAGTAAAACATATCCTCATGTAAGGATTAATTTTAAAAAGTGAAATCAGATAATTGATTGCCTATGAGGGATGGATATTGACAAGAAGGGCCATGAGCGAGCTTTCTGGGGGTGTATAGCAGTGTTCTCTAGTCTAATGGGAGTGTTGGTTTCATGGATAAACTGATTTTTTAAAACTTATCAAATTGTATGCTTAGAATCATGTGTTTTTCTGTGTTATGTAATTATACCACTATATATATTTGAATTATTTTTTATACTAGCAGAGTTTCTCTAAGCCCAATTGTTTATTATATTTGTTTCTTCTCTTCCACTGACCATCATCCAGAGAACAGAGAAATAAGAATATTGTAACTGTAAACAAAAAGCCCCTTAATTAATTATCTGAATCTCTCTAAAGTTTGCCCCTTCTCCTCCAGATAAATTATTCCCTTGTTAAACCTTTCCGGGGGGGGGGGGAGGATCTCTCACAACTGCCCTTTACTTCAAGGCTTCTGGCCTTTGGCTTTCTTGTCCCTGTCATGTTCTGGGTTTTCAATTGTAGAAGAGAATTGATGGCCCTTTCCACCTGAGTTGGACTCTTCATTCAGATTTTCTAAGCACATTATAAACTCTGATTCATTAATATCATCATAAACGGTAATGTCCTGTAAAAAAGAGAGGTGATGGCACCAATTAAAATGATCTTCTTATAGTCACACATCAAATCAACATCAGTGCAAACACTGGAATCAAGACTTGATGCATCCCCCACTCCTCTGGGTGGGGATTGACATCAGCGCAGTGGGTGAAACACAAAACCCCAGTCCACACTTTGAGGATGTGCCACACTGCCCTCAGGATGTGAGTCTGTTAAGAGCAGTGACAAGGAAACAGATGAAATGGACCTGGATTAGACAAGGATCTGATAGGTAATAGTAGCCACTTGTCTTGAAAATATTCACAAGGACATCTACAAAATAATATCATGCATTCATTCATAGATTTCAAGGCTGGGTTGTAGCTCAATTATTTTATTATTGACTTAATTGAAACCCAGATCAGTGAAGCCACATGTTCAAGATCACATAGCTATTCTCTCCCAGATCTGCTATGGCCAGCCCTGAGCCATTGCCTCTGCAGTCTATGTGTTCCAGATCACATAAGAGATTTTCTTATTTCTTAATGTCTCCAGCTTTTACATAACAGAAGCATTTAAATGCATTGCTTCATTTGGGCACCGGGTATTAAATAATATGAAAATTCTTTCACATTGCAAGGAGTCTAAGAATAATGGACAGTTGTGGAGTAAGCACCCTATGCCCAGGACTCTTTTGAATGTTTTACATGCATTTATTTAATTCTCACAATATCCTACTGTGATACAATACTATTGGGGATAATGTTATTACCCCTCCATTTTATAGTTGCAGAAGCTGAAGCCTAGGAAGTTTAAAAACCTGCCCCAAATCTTGCAGTTTACAAGTGATGCAGCCAGAGTGGAGATGTAGAATGTTGGTTTCAGCAGCCGCACAGCTCTGACCAGCTTCCTCTCTGTAGGGGAGGAGCTAGAGAGTTGCCTCCTTTGAAAGAACAGTCTCAAGGAAGCAAGCTTATGAGCAACTAATGAAAGTGGATAACAGTTGATATTGAATGGACAGTTGTCACTGTGCAAAATGGTTTATTTCATTTGAATTTTCACAACTCAATGAGAAAGTTATTATCTGCTGTATTACAAATGAAGAAACTGAGGTGTGCAGTGCTAAAGGAATGAGCCATGGCCACAGCGTTGGGGGAAATGTGAACCTGGATGGCCTGGCCCTGGAGGCTGCCCCCTTGAAGGACTCCAGGGCAGTTGTAATAAAATGGCATGAGTTCAGTCCAGCTTTAATTGATTAGATATTAAACAGAGTCTGCATTAAATAAAATGTCAATGGAGAAACATTTATGCTTGGCTATTTCTGAACCAGAAAGCCTATCTAGACCACCTTTATTTTTATGGAGCTGTCATCAAGCTGGTTTCAGCAAGGACAGGCTTTCCTCCAAGGTGGTCTGGTCAGTGTAACCTGACACCATTTTTTTTTTATTTAAATTAGTAATTCCAAACGAAGGGCAGGGATGGGAGAGACAGCATCTCAGGGGAGGGGTTAACATCTGGAGGAGATGGGGAGGAAATGTGTTTCAATAACAAAGCAAAGCTGCAGAGTCAATTTTGAACTTGACCTAAGACTTGGATCTTCCCTAGCTGGGGTGGAAAAGTTTGCATCAGGGAAGCAGAGTCAGCATCCCCATTGGTATCTTGTGATTGGGGTAAAAAAAGTGTTCCCCCCCCCTAAAATGTTTTGTTTTTGATTTGTGTTTAGTCACAATTTTTAAGTTAATTTTTAATGCTTTATAAGAGAGTGTGGGGATTTTGTTTTTGAGGAGCACACTTTTTAAGTTAGAAGAAAACTGGTTCAAATAGAGATATATGAATAGCTGTCATATACCTATCCCTGGGGTAGAGCTGTTGAAAATAAGTGCTAGTGGTGGCTCTAAGGCTTTTTGAAGAACTTGGATTCAACTCATCCAAAGTGAACTCTGTACTTTTATTAGAACTTTAAAATCATGAGATGTGTTTCTAGGGAATCCTAATCCTGAGTAAAGGGAGAAAATAATTTCTAGGCTGAAATTTCAGATAAGCCTTAGGCTAGGAAACTCATAATTTATGTTGTTACAAAGAAGTAAAGCTGACATAATGAACAACATAAACTGATGAACAAAAACAGATCCAGAGACAGAGAAGCATCGATCAGACCATCAAACCTCAGAGGGAAGGTAGGGGAGGGGAGGGGTAAGGGGGAGAGATGAACCAAAGGACTGTATGCATGCATATAAGCCTAACCAATGGACAAAGACAATGGGGGAGGAGGAAGGGCATGAGTGGGGGGTAATGGAGGCATAAGGACACAAATGTAATACCTTAATCAATAAAGAAATTTAAAAAAAAAAAGAAAAAAAAAGTAAAGCTGATTTTTCAAAGTACCAGCTTCCCAGAATACCTGAGACTTGTGAATTCTCACTTATAAACTCCATACTCTCTTGTAGTTACCCTGGAATGACTTGGATTGTAAAGAGGGTGGGGCACCTTCTACACAAGCTCATGTCCTGATGGGTTGGTTGAGAAAGCAAAGTTGGCCTGAACCTCTGTGTCCCCAGTCTAACTATGAGCTCTTCCTCCTTGAATGGAGTGTCCTCACTGCCAGAGGGTGCAGGGCTTTAAGATACAAAAAGGGCTCTCCTCCCATAGTCTTGTCTCATGGACTATCATCTTGTGAGTAATTATCCTAAGTAAATGCCACTTTTCCAATCAAGATGCAAAATCCATTAGACCACAGAGAAACCCCTTGCCTGCTCATTAGGGATCAGAGCTGCCTGTTTAGAGCCCACATGTGCAGTGTTTTCTGGACTTCCTTGTGTGCATTGGTGCCCATATCCTGATGTGATTTCTTGAGTTGATATGAATGTGCTTACCTAACAGGGATGCACAGCGGCAGATGGAATTTATCAGGTAGTGAAAAAAGAGAAGAGGGTGTAATGCATCATGCTCTATCAGAAAACACTAAGTTTCTATTTCTTTTCTTTCACATTTCACTCATCAACTATTTAATGAAATTATCCATTTATTCAAGACTAGTCATGTTGCTACTACATGCCTGTTCCTGTGCTAGCCCTAGACATCTATGGATGAAGAAAACAAAGAAGGAGACTACTCTCGTGTGGATTACATCTACTGTACCTGTGGATATGAAACTGAAGCAATGAGGCTCACTGGGAGCAAGAGCTAACATCTACCCAGTACTTAATACATATCATCTGTAGTTTTAAGGCTTCATGTATGTTGAGTCATAAGACACATGATACTATGATCTAATTTTAGAGATGAGGAGACTGAAGAACAGGGGCTTCAGGTAATAGATCCAGGTGATAAAGGTAAGAAGTGACAGAGCTGGGATTTGAACCTGGATGGCTGCCACCAGAGTCCTTGATTTTAGCCAGGTGCTGTAACACATTGAATACTGGGGGTTATCTACTTTATATTGGATGATCAGGAAGTTATTCTCAAAAGAAAGGTCATTAAAGCTAAAAACTTGAAGGATGAGAAAAAAGTCTTGCAGGTGAAATGAGTGTGGGTATGTATGCATGGTTTTTATTTTTTAAATATATTTTTTATTGATTTCAGAGAGGAAGGGAGATGGAGAGAGAGATCGAAACATCAGTGATGAGAGAGAATCATTGATCGGCTGCTTCTTGCATGCCCCCCGCTGGGGAATCAAGCATACAGCCTGGGCATATGCCCTGACCAGGAATCAAACCATGACCTCCTGGTTCATAGGTTGATGCTTAATCGCTGAGCACACTGGCTGAGCTGTACCAGTATGTATGGTTTTGTATGTGAGTGTTGTTGTGTATTCTATGTGTGTGTTGAATGTGTTTTGCATGTGTATTATATCTATGTGTGAGTATTTTGTGTGCACGTATACATTTTGTTCATGGTAGAGCAGGACCCTAACAGTGCTCCTAGGAGAGGAAGTAGAATGCATGATGGTCCTAGTAAAAAGGGTGGGAGAGAGATAGAGGCTTAGACAGTTAAAACAATGGAAAGGCCAGTGGGCTGAAAGTTCATGGTAGAGTGGAAACATTTGTGAGGTTTGAATGGTAGGGAGCAGGGATGGAACTGTAGGGTCTTACATGTCAAGTCTGGAATGTAAAGTCATTGAAAGATTTTAAAGAAAAGAAGTTACCTAATTTAGTTGAAATTTTAAAAATCTCAGTCTTTCTGTCATAACACAAGAGTTGGTAGCTCTTGCCATTTTCTATGCAAGAGGTGAAGGAGGCTTGACCTTGGATGACTGGTAGGCTCTGTGTTATGAGATTCTAGATCTCCCACTTCATGGCACTTGCAGCCTCCATTCTCTACAACAAGATTTTTTAAAAAGGATTTTGAGCTGAACGAGAACTTGTTACTCAAATTTGTCCCATAGGGGATTTAGGCTCTATGCAAGGAGTTTTACTCCAGGGGGCTTCCTGGTCTGAATACACCACTGGAAATGCCCCAACTGAGGAAACCTCAATAGAAGAGACAAACGGGATTTTGTGTGGGTAACATGGAAAATTTACTCTGAACACTTGGAATTAGGGCCAATGCCATTTACTAATTTTCTTTTGGGTACCCTCTGCTTTTGTATTAGTAGCTTATATCTCTTCAGTTGCTGTATCCATGGACATCTGACAACAGTTTGGGTTGGTACAAAAATAATAACAATAGTCCCTTTATGAAGGAGTCTCTCTCTCTCTCTCTCTCTCTCTCTCTCTCTCTCTCTCTCTCTCTCTCTCTCTCTCTCTCTCTCTCTTTAACCAAAGGCTATTGAGGACAATATGGTATTTGCCAGGAATGTAAACAGATGTTACTGTGATTATTTTTTGTGAGCTATAGGATTCAGTTGAAGTAGATGTTGTATGTAAGTACAGTGATGGCTTGTGAGCTGCAGATGTTGCTAACAACCATCCCCAAATGCATCATGTTGCATTACTTTATGGAATTACACCATCCTCTCCCCACAACTGTGACTGCTTTGGGCCCCTCTGTTTCTATTCCTTCATATAGAGACAGCTTAGGCATCAGCTGCCCCTGTGATTCCGTTCCACCAAAACAGAACTTTATGATCTTGTTATTTTCTCTCTTATTCATAAGATGCTTTTTATAGGATTCCAAGATAGGTGGATCATGATAACGCTGTACTCCATTATAATAATAGTTGTTATTCATTGAGCTCCTACCGTTTGCCAAGATTGGGCTAGCTGCTGTATACACCTTCTTACATAGTCCTTAGGGAAGCTTTAAAGAAGTTAATATTATTCCTACTCTACAAGTGAAGAAATTGGAACTAAAACAATCTTGGCTTGGGTAGTGGTTGGAGAAAATGATGTAGTTGCTTCATTGTACCCTGCACAAATATAAACACATTGGAGGAATTCCATTAAGATCTGAATGCAGGCATAACTCGGAGTTATTGCGGGTTTGATTCCAGACCAGCACAATGGAGCGAGTATCACAATAAAGTGAATCCTAATCTGTTTGCTGGTAGAGGGTTAACCTTCAATTTGTAAAAAATAAAAATAAAATAAAAAATACAACATCTGTGTAGCATAATAAAGTGAAGCACACTGAAACAAGGTATGCCTTTATCATGTTTTAAGAGAAACATTGGCAAATGAAGAGAGGAAAACATCCAAGATGATTTAATTAAATCTATGTACCTTTCTCATGCACAATATGACAGGCCTGAAAAATTGCACAGTGCACTGGGGGAGATAGAGAAGTATATGTGTGTTAACATTCTTACCTCATAGGAGAAAAGAAAGGATGCTGTAGAAATACATCATACCTAGCCCAGCAAATGATAACTGGGTCCTGAATAAATCAATTTTACTAGCAGGTAGGGAGCAGTAGGCCGGCATTGGGTGCATTCTAGGCTAAATGAGCAACATGTGTAAGACCTTAGAGAAGAGAAATCTAGGGATTTGCAGGCCATTTAGGATGATGAGCATAGTGCCCAGTTTAGGGAGAACTAAGACACAATGCTAGAGAGGTGAGCGGGAAGCAAAGCATGAAGGGCTTTGCGATATTAAGGAGTTTGTACCATATCTTGACTCTAGAGAAGTGAAGCACTTAAGACAGGAGTAAAGTATGATTTAATTTGACTTCAATGTGGAGAATGAGTGTGGAGTTGAGGGAAGAAGTTGGATTTTTTGTGAGAAATGATTGTGGTATTAATGTCATGACAGTACAAATAGATAGAAGAGCACAGATATGAAAGATTTTAAATAGACAGATAACTGTAAACATATGGGTAGCTAACAGATTAAAAAGTATTTGGAGGGCTGTCCTGTGGAAGAGGGAAATCATTTATTTGTGTATTTATGAAGGGCATAGTAAGGACTTATTGGAGAAAGTAACTAGGAAACATATTTTAACTTCAGTTCTGTGGGGTGGTCCAAAAATTGAAAGCCTATGTTTACCATGCATTATTGAATATGTCCAAGCATTTTATTTTAATCCAGTACATATGTTTAAATGCTTAGTATGCACTATAGACTGGATAACAATGCAGAAGTCACTGAACCTAACCTAAAGTAGAATGAGGTCCTGAAGATAATTAACAGCTAATTAAAATCAGTGAGGTACATATTCTTGATATGAAGAAAGAGATATGGAAATTAATTCTCCCTTGGAGTTGCCCAGGAAACACTTGGAAATGTAAGCATAGAGCTTAGAAAATAGGGCTGGAGGAATATATTGGGGAGTTTCCAGTATAAGTAAGGATCATCAAAGCAAATGTCTACAGCAAATAAGCAGGTAACAAACAGGTGAAATGGACAAGACATAGACATACGGAATAGTGGAGACTGTGGAAATTGGAAAGTAAATTATTTTTCCATAAGTCTCTCCTGCTGCTCAGCTCTAATTGAATGTTACCTTATAGGAAGAGATGTTAGCTCTATGTTTCCAGATTTATATAGTTTCTAAATGAAAATAAAATCTTGGATATTTATGTTATGTTTTTATTTAATTTATTTATTTTAACTAATTAATTAATTAATTTTTAGACGAGAAGAAGGGAATGGGATAGAGAGATAGAATTTGGCAATAAAGGGAAGGAAAGAGGCAGTCATGTTCTAAGGATGAGGCAAGGTTAAAGAAAGATTGTACATTTTTTCCTAATGGAGTAGAATTGATATTGAGATGAGGAGAGTGATTGATAGTTGATGAAGCAAGGTATGGAATGAGGCATAAAATGGAGAGATCAGAATGAGAGTAATAGAGAATTTTCTTCCTTTCAGACAGGTAAATGTCTAAATCTTTGAAGGTAAACAGAGAGGAAAATTGAGGGAGCTTATGCCTGATGAGTCCACATTTTCTCTGAAGTAGGAGATGAAGGAAGGGGTTAGAGAGGTGTGGGCTGGGAAAAAAATAGTAACAAGTTTGGAACAGCTGCCTTAGGAAATTTAATAGGGGTGAATAAAAGGATTATTGAGGTTCACACTGGGGTTGGAAACCATTAAGGAGTAATGATCAGCACAGCTGTGAGCATTTCTCTAGCAGAATCAGGGATCCAAGGAAAAAGAAGGTGAGATCAGAGGGTCTGGGTTCCCCAGCATTGAAGAATGACCAGCCAGGTGCAGCAGAAGTTCAAAGGGAAGAAAAGTTACGCAACAGCTAACTGGCAGGTGCATCAATGGGCAATAGGAACACAGATTTAGGAGAGAAATAAAATGGTTCAGGAAAAGGACATATTTGTTGAGAGAAAAGATAACTGTTTTTCTTGGATGTTAGAAAAAAGGAGTAAAGGAGTTTTGTATTAGATGGAACTTCTATCTGATTCCAAGATTCTTTCATTTTAATATGAGAATCCACAGCCAGTTACTGTGGTCTTGTCACAATGGTCCTGATATGTAGAAAAAAAAAAGTCTGCCCTAGCTGGTTTGGCTCAGTGGATAGAGCATTGGCCTGTGGACTGAAGGGTCCTGGGTTCGATTCCAGTCAGGAGCACATGCCTTGGTTACCGGCTTGATCCCCAGTAGGGGGTGTGCAGGAGGCAGCCAATCAATGATTATCTCTCATTATTGATTTTTCTCTCTCTCTCTCCCTCTCCCTTCCTCTCTGAAATCAATAAAAAAGTATATAAAAGTCCTGGTTACACCAACATGTCTCTCATGATGGGCCTCAAAGAAAATTATAAAGTGGATGATATTTCTCATTTGTACTTCTCACATCCTTTTGTAGCATCATCTTGCATGCCTTCATCATATCTCCAGTGGATCAAAAAATGAAGGCATTGCTATGAGAGGAAGGCTGGCTGTAGGATTTATTTGAATCAAAACCTCTAGGAAGATACCTGTTCTGCTTCTAGTTGTTCCACACAAGGTCTCTAGTTATCTGTTTCCATTTCATTGTAGCCACAAGAAGCTTCCCTTTCAAGGCAGCTTTTGGCCTTTCTGACTCATGTCACAAGCCAACCATCCTTTTGTTTCATTCTTTCTTTTTTCATTTTTTTCTTTATTGATTAAGGTATTACATATGTGTCCTTATCCTCCCATTGCCCCCCACCTATGCCCTCACCCCCCTTGTATCTGTGTCCATTGGTTAGGCTTATATGCATGCATATAAGTCCATTGGCCTTTCATTCTTATTAAATCTTATAACTTCTACTATGAGGAGTAGGAATAACAAGAATGGGAGTGATTAGATTAGTGCAGTTGAGATACATAGGAAGAGAGTCAATGCCAGGACCTTTGTTACTTTGAATTCTGTCTCTCAAGTCAGACAACACTTTTGTGTACTTCCCAGTTTCCGTACAAGTACAAGTAAACCTACTTTACCTACCTCTGGCCTCAGCTTACAGGTTTTGGGAAACACTGAGGTTAAACGAATTATTCTTTAGTGAACTGATAGATTTCACCCTGGGGACCAGCTCCCCTGCTGCTGAGACAGTTAAATGCATACTCCACAAATCTGAAATATGTCCTCAACTCTATGGACCCAGGGATTTTGAATTCTTGCCAGGGCCCTACTGGTGTACTTCTGAGGTAGATCAAAGCCCTATACAAAGTTTTATTGGAGGAAAGAGTTTTCAGCGGGCTCTGAAGAGTGAAAGAAACATAGCCTTAAAACAAAAACAAGGGGTTCAACGGCAGAATCTGGCTGGAGGAATGGTCATTTCATTGGATGTAAGCTTATTTCTCCCTGGACCATCTCTACCTTAACGCTCCTTGCTTTGTCTTCTGCTTCTGCATCTCCAGCTAGCACAGCCCCCTGACCCATGGCCCATGCTCATTACATGCATGTGGAAATCAGACATATGTCAGGGTGCCAATTTTCCATCCCCATTTCAATTTGATGAATGGTAAGATGGCTTCTCTTACTTGGCATGCATAGTCAAAAAAGATTAGGTTGTGTACAGTGTCCAGTGATGGATGACCAGAAATCTACTCAGTGGCCTCCATGTCCAGCTTACTCTACTCTCAAAGATGAGAAAATTACAAATGATCTGCAACCTGGAGAAGCTCCCTCATTGATTTATCCCTTCAATAAGAATTTATGAAGTGTCTTCTATGTGCTCAGCCCTGGGGACATACTGGTGAGTGAAAAGAGACACTATCGTTGGTCTTGGGCATTTTCTATTCTAGAGGGAGAGAGACACATTGATGAAATACTCTCACAAACACAAGCATGGCTGCATCAGTGATGAAGGCCACAACATGGTAGAACTTAGCACTCTTCCACTCAAAGATCTGATGGAATTGGGAAGGTCAGGAAGAGCTTGTCTGAGGGAGTTGCTATGGTCAGATATAGGAAGGATGAGTAGTGTTCACTAGGAAAGGGAAGAAAGACCCTCACAGCCACAGAGAGCAGAGGGTGCAAAACACCTGTGACATGAGAAGGTGTGATGAGGTTATGGGGTGAATGAAGCCAGCAAGGCTGGTGCCAGGGAGCCAGGTTCATGATGGGCCTTGCAAGGGAGACCATGCTTGGCAGTTTGGTTTTTATTCAAGCCGACCTGGAAAACTGTGCAATGATGATATCGACTGAAGAATGGTCTGCATTGTGGAAGCTGGCCCAGCCTGCTTTCTGGGGGACATCTAACCCCCATGACAAGATCTGTGTCATCAAGAATAACCCCCTATGTCTCTTTGCCAACCAAACTGGGTTGTACATAAGTAGTGGGTGTCCTTGTCCCAACTCACCCTATCACCTTAAGAAAAGAATGAGGAATGCTTCTTCCCCTCCCCTCATGTCCATGTACCAGCGTAGTGAGCCTGGTACCAGAGTGGGCAAGAAGAATAATAGCTGCTGTTTCAGTTTACCTGAGCTAATCTATCACACCTCACCCAGAGACCCCAGCTCCAACACTGAGCATTCACTGTCCTGAGGTGAAACACACAAGCAAATAAATAAGTAAGGAGCTGTTTGGAAATCCTCTTTGTCACTACTGAAGTGTGCTCATTTATTTAGCAAAACGTCCATAATGTTTTAATTGCTTGGTTTAGCCACTGGCTATTGGGTATCTTCAAGGGGCCCTGCCAGGAGCTGTGCTTCCCCATTACCTGCAAAAGCAAGGCAGGCTTTTGATTGCTGGAATTAATTACATGCACAGATTTTCATTGCTTAGAGCAGCAAGCAGCTGGTTCCTGCAGGGCCCAGGGTGAAATCTCCTGCCAGTTCCCCTTCCCTGCTTCCTCCCTCCACACCCACACCCTTTCTTTCTTTCATTATGCTCCATGGGTTCAGTTCAGTGAAGGAAACTGTAATTAAAATATTTGCAAAGCTCCAGTTTTCTCTGTGACTGCCCTTAAGACTGTGAACATTCATAATTCACTCTTTTTCCAAATACAACATAATGACAAAGTTTCCAAGAATTTCTTCCTGACTGGCTCAACCCCCACCAATGGTATTAATTCTTTTGAAAACAACTCCACAAGGAGTTATAAGACCATGAGCAAAAGAGAGGGCAGGAGGTTTGCTCTTCAGGGGTTGGGGAGAAATAATGACTAATATTTTCAGGGCACCCCAAGCTTGCGGAACAGTTGAAAATGGTTTATAGCTTTTCTATCTTTCTTCCTTTCCCGTTACTTATTCATACCTCTGATACCAAGAAAGGGGTCTTGTTTTCCTTTTAGATGTAATTAGAGTAATCAAAGGGTTTGTAATACTCCTGTGTTTTATTTCACTGTCTCTATTCAGGTTCTTTTTTCCGTGTGAGAGAAAAATGTAAAACACAAAACATAAACACTGAGACTCTGGGTTTTGTGAATTCTTGCAGGGAAAATTGGTTTTACCATAATAGCAATTGGCAGCAATAATTCTGAGGTGAACAACCTGGAATTACTCCCTTGCAGGCAATAATTTGTATAATACGCACTTCTTAAACGGGGGAGGGAGAACTAGGTGATCATTTAGGTGAATTTTAACGGAGTTTATCTTTCTATTTTATGATAAATGAGGAAGCAGACTGTTGGTGCATTCAACCAAGGATGTACATTTGCATTTGGTTTTGTTTCTACTGAATAGATTCTGGTTTGAATGACAAATTAAACTCCCAGCTTCCACACACTGAATTCTTTTTGTTGAAGATTTACACATTCTAGAAAGAAAAGACGCCCAAATGCAGTTATCCTTTAAAGGTAAGGAGGTTAGGCAAACAATGAATTGACGATTATTCTACCATTTTTAATATTAACAAAACCTTCTTCTTGCAGTCCAGAGCTGGTAGGAAATACTGTTTGAACGATATTTTGCCATGTCATTATAGGCATTTCCATGGTGACAAAGTGACCCTTCACAACAGGGTTGTGTCATGTCTGAATACAAATAGATGGGAAGAGGAAAAATAAGGCACTGTTTTCAAGTTTCATAATATATTTATGTTTGCTCATGAAAGAGGGACTCCTAAAATCTTACCATTAAAGACCCAAATAAAACATTTTTTTATCCCTAGTTTGTCTCAGTGGATAGAGCATCAGCCTTCGGACTGAGGATCCCAGGTCCCATTCGGGTCAAGGGTGCATGCCCAGGTTTCGGGCTTAATCCTCAGTAGGGGGCGTGTAGGAGGCAGCCGATCAATGGTTCTTTATATTTTTAAATATAAAAATACATTTTTTTAAAAACACAAGTTTTAAAAATAAAATATTCTTATTGATTTCAGAGAGGTAAGGAGAGAGAGAGAGAAACATCAATGATGAGAATCATTGGTCAGCTTCCTCTTACATGCCCTATGCTAGGGATTGAGCCTGCAATCTGGGCATGTGCCCTGATTGAGAATCAAACTGTGACCTTCTGGTTCATAGGTCTATGCTCAACCACCGAGCCATGCCGGCTGGACCCAAATAAAACAATTTAACATCTTGGAATGGTAGGTCCTTTTTGTATATTGACTCAAAGTATTAGAATATGGTACAGGAATATTACTAATATTTTTTTCACTTCAGCTCACTCCTCAGAATGTATATGTTTCTGTGATTTATCTCGGCCACTGCACACGTCTCCCTGGTTGTGTATCCACATATTCATGACAACCTCTGTGCATGAAGAGGTCTGTATCACTTTATAAGTGTTCTGATCATTCATGTAAATCCCAAACAAAAGGAAATAAGTTCCTAATGAATTGAAAGTAAACTGCTTATCTACACTAATAAAAGAGAAAAATGGTAATTGGCGTACGACGATACCCTTTTCATTGGCTAATCAGGGCTATATGCAAATTAACTGCCAACTATGATTGGCAGTTAACTGCCAACTATGATTGGCAATTAACTGCCAACTAAGATTGGCAGTTAACTGCCAACAAGATGGCGGTTAATTTGCATATGTAGGCACAATGCAGGGAGGTGAAAGGGAAAGCAGGAAGAAGCCCCCTGCCACTGACAGTGATCGGAAACCCAGGGGGGAGCTAAGAGCTGGGGGGCAGGGCAAAGGCGGCCCTGGGGCCGCCTTTGCCCTGCCCCCAAGCCATGTTTGGAGAATCAGGTGCCTTTTCTGCCCTGGCCAGTCATAGCAGGAAGTAGGGGTGGAGCCAGTGATGGGAGCTGGGCACGGTCGAAGCTGGCAGTCCCAGGAGCTAGGGGCCCCTTGCCTGGGCCTAAAGTGAAGCCCACGATCGCGGGGCCGCTGCAGCTGCGGGTCCCCGCTGCCCGGGCCGGACGCCTAGGCCAGAGGCGTCAGGCCTGGGCAAGGGGCCGATCCTGCGATTGGAGGGTGATGGGGGTCAACGCCTGAGGGCTTCCCAGTATGTGAGAGGGGGCAGGCTAGGCTGAGGGACACTCCCCCCCACACACACACCCAGTGCACGAATTTCGTGCACCGGGCCCCTAGTGTTTATATAAGCTTATGAGACCTCTTACATCACCTAATCAATGCTCCCAATTGTTGGCGGTTTTCATCTGGGAAAGAATTACAGGGTCAGGCATGGAGATAGTGGCATAGCCATGAGGAGAACCCAGGTCTTTTTTCTAAGTGATGGCTTTATCATGCCAGCAGGGAAGTAAAAGTAAAGTCTTCATCAAAACCAGGTTTATGAGGGCACCATCTTTCTTTAATTGTGATGCAGGCATTCAGGGAGTCACCACAGTCTTCCTAGAGATAAATTAGGTTCCATGTATCTTTCTGAGAAGAGTCCCAAAGGAATGTTGATGAAAGGCAAATTGGAGCACAGGGAAAAGGGAGTCTTCAGCTAAACAAATCCCTGAAGTTATTTTTTGGTCTCCTGCTGACTTCTTTTTTTTTAAAAAAATATATTTTTATTAATTTCAAGAGCAAGGAGAGAGAGAGAGAGAGAGAGAGAGAGAGAGAGAGAGAGAGAGAGAGAGAGAGAGAAAACAATGATTCGAGAGAATGGGGATGGAGCCTGCCACCCAGGAATTGAACCCTGACCTCCTGGTTCATAGGTCAACACTCAATCACTGAGCCATGCCAGTCAGGCTCCCACTGACTTCTTAATGTTGAAAGATAAACTGATGTATATTTTAAAAGTTTTACTTTAGCAAATATTGATTTGAATTAGGCAACATGCCACCTAGCAGTCAGGAAAGATCTCCAAGGAGCTATACAAAATGAAAGTCTTTCATAAGCATAAGGGAAACGGAACAAGAAGGTTATACTAGGAAAAAGTAATTGGTTATCTTTCTTTAGGGGATGGCAGGACCTCTCAGCCAGACCACTGACTAGTGTTGATCAGATGATTCTTGATTGACTGGCTTAAGATTCCATTTCTGGCAGCGATGAAACTGTAATTAGGCCTTTGTTTGGTGACGTGGGGCTTAGCATAAGCAACTCCATTTTGGGCCTATTATCTTCCTTTTAACACTAAACATCCTTTCTTTGTTTCCTCCAACTTCAGGGACTGGACTTACATTTTCACTTATTTTTTCTTTTAAAAAATTCACAAAAATATAAAGCAGATAGTAGTTTTAAATATATTCTCATTAGTCAGAATCAACAACTGCTATCAATTTGTCATCCTTTTTTCAGTCTTTTATAAATTATAAAACACATAAATATATTTTTCTTCTCCAGGAAAAATATGAAGTTCATGTCTCCTTATGTGCTCCCCCTCAACCAGGTCCTTTTCTCCCAAAGCCCTAAGGAAATCACTATTTTGAGCTTGGTGTGTATATTAGGGTTCTAGTGAGAAACAGAACAAATAGAAGATACATCTTTATATATCTACATCTGTGTCTGTGAATTTACTATGAGGAATTGATTTGTGTGATTATGGAGGCTGAGAAGTCCCATGATCTGCTGTCTGAAGGCCTGAGAACCAGGGGAGCCAATGGTGAAAGTTCCAGTCTGGGTCCAAAGGCAGGAGGTAATCAGTGTCTCAGCTCAACATGGTCAGGCAGAGGCAGTGCATTTTATCTTGCTCAGCCTCTTGCTCGATTCAGGCCCTGAACTGATTGGGGAGGGCAGTCTGCTTTAGTATGTCTACCAATTCTAATGTTCATCTCATGCAGAAACCCTCACACAGGCACACCCAGAATAGTGTCTAACTAAATACCTGGGTATTCCTAACTCAGTCAAGTTTACACATAAAATTAATTCTCATTGTGTAAATATTTGTAATTTTTAAAATATGCACTTGCATATATATATATATATATATATATATATATATATATATATATATATATATAGAGAGAGAGAGAGAGAGAGAGAGAGAGAGAGGACTCGGCCTATGCCATTTTATATAGTTTATTCAGTTACAGAGTACAGTGCTGGTTGTACTGCTCCACACTGTGGGGTTTTGTTGTTGTTGTTGTTGTTTGTTTGTTTGTTTTAATCCTCACTCAAGGATATATTTTTCCATTGATTTCTAGAGAGAGTGGAAGGGCTAGAGGAGGACGGGAGAGAGTGAGTGAAAAGCATTGACATGAGAGAGACACATCCTTTGGTTGTCTCCCACATGTACCCCTACTGGGGCTAGGGAAAACCTGCAGCTAAGGTATGTGGCTTTGACCAGGAATTGAACCCCAAGACTCTTTGGTCTGAGGGCACTCTAACCACTGAACAACAGGCCAGTGTTTCTGATGTCTTAGTGACTGAAAAACTGGGTATTTCTCAGAGGGGTGGCATTTGATCTGGATTCTGAAAGATGTGTAAGACTGTGCCAGGTCAAGAAAGGAAAGGGACAGGTAGGATAATAGTACATACATTCACACACTTTCATAGAGAGAGGCATTGAATAGCCTGTGAGAAGTTGAGGTTGTTAGAATTTTTGGGGGTGGGGGAGATTGGTCAGAATGGTCTCATAAGAAGATTAAATAAATCCAGTTATGGAAACCATGTAGCCCAGGCCAGAGAGTCTGAATTTTTACTAAGAGTCAACCGGTATTATAAGTAACAATGAAATGTATTAGCTGTGACAAAACATCACAAAGTGGGTGGCTTAAACAACAGACATTTGTTGTTCTGGAGGCTAGAAGTCAGAGATCATGGTATCATCAGGATTTGTTCCTCCTGGGGACTGTAAAGAAGATTCCATGCTCTCTCCTCTTGTGGTAGTTTGCTGGTAACTTTGGTTTGTAGACACATCACCCTGATATTGATATTCACATGGTTTTCTCCCTGTGTGCATGCTTTGTCCCAGTATAAGGACACCAGTCATATTGAAAAAGGGTCCAGCCTCATGACTTTATTTTAACTAGATTATCTCAATAATGATTATAACTCTAAATAAGATCACATTCTGGGATTAAGATTTCAATGTATGAATCTTAGAGGGGGGACACAATTCAACTCATATGAAGTGACAAAAATATTTCTTGAAGATGATAATTTTAGCTCTTGCTCAGCGTAGGGTGAAGTATAGAGAAACAATGATGAGAAAGCAGACATGAGGCTGTGAGCATATGAGAGTACTGGAAGCCGCTCAAGTGCAATCTAAACCCTCTGGAAACCCTGTCCCTCTCTAGGCTCTGCCTCACTTTTTCTTAAAGAACCCAAAGGAGAACAGGGAATTGGAGAAATACTTATGGCTTCCTGGAAATAAAGTGTGAGAGTTTTTCTGTTATCTGTCCAAAGTTATTTTATTTTAATGTCCAATGCCAGTTTTTCATTGAGTTACATAGGAAATGATTTTAACATAAAATAACAAACATTTAACTGTAAATCTGTTGGACAAAAGGGTTAACTTCTATAAATACTTAGAAAGAAGGACAGAGGCCCTCAATGTTGATACTATTTGATCATGGTAACATGCTGAATCAAAGGCAGCACTGATTTCCAAGTAGCCTACTTAATTCTCTAGACCCTGCCTGCGACCTTATATTTATGTCTTAAAACATGTACATATGCAGCCTAGCTGTTATGGGGACAGTGGGAAGCATAAATTTTATTTTTCTTGACTTTTCCACATTCAAAGTCTCTACTTGTTGGTTGAATTAACATAGCATTTTAGCATTTAATTTCCTGGGGGTACCAGATGTTTTATTTTGCATGTTTGTTTTATTTGTGTTATAGTTATTGGGTCGGTTAAAATGAAACTCAAAAAAGAGGAAAGAATGGCACAACCCAATAAATATGTAGTTTAATAATATTCAGAATACATATGCACAGTGAGTGTATGTCCAAATAAACCTACTTCAATAAAGAATTATGAGCAGTTGCCTATTTTCATCTGGATTCTCAGTTATGCTATTCAAGTTGGTGAGAGGTTTAAGAAAAGGGCTAGGGAGAAGATAGAGAAAGAACAGCCTTATGGGGTATAGGTTCTCAAAGCCTTTAAATTGATTGATTAACATGTTAATACCAGCAGGAGAGTTACTGTGTTGTATTCTAGGGATTCTAATGTGGCATAATTTTATGTGATGTGATTCCCACTGATAAAGGGAGGATGAATGGAAGCATACACTGAATTTTCCTTCAGGGCACAGAACTCCTTTTGCTAGGACTGTTGGCTAAAAATGAAAGTGTGAATACTATGAGGAGATATGGTATCAAGAAAATCGTAGATGCCCTATCCAGTTTGGCTCAGTGGATCGGGCATCAGCCTGCAGACTGAAGGGTTTTGGGTTGGATTTTGGTCAAGGGCACACACAGGGTTTGCAGGCTCGATTCCCAGTAGGGGGTGTGTAGGAGGCAGCCAATAAATGATTCTCTCTCATCATTGATATTTCTATCTCTCCCTCTCCCTACCTCTCTGAAATCAATAAAAATATATAACAACAAAAAAAAAGTAGACAAAAATTTAGGGCAAGGGTTGGAAACTGTTGAGCAGTTTGGATGTCTGACTAATTCTTTTCTATCACTGACTTAATTATTTCTCCTTTCTTCCCTATCCCTTTGCCTAAATTAGTTTAACACTGTTCTTTCAATACTAAGCCCACACCCAGTTGTGTGGGAAGACTGTCAATTAATTCAATAACCATTTGCTGAGCTGAACAAAATGGACAAAATTCCCTATATTTGTGAAATTTCCTTTCTGGGGGGAGGTTGGGAGTAGTTAACAAAATAAATAGTTAAATTATAACTTATTAGATGGTACTGAGTTTTGTTTTTCTTTAAGTCATCACCCAGATATATGCTTATTGATTTTTTTTAGAGGGAGAGAGGAAGAGAAAGAGAGACATCAATCGATTGCCTCCAGTATATGCCCCAACTGGGAATTGAACCCACAACATTTTTGGCGCATGGGATGATACTCCTACCAACTGGGCCACCCCACCAAGGCTAGATGGTACTAAGTTTTACAAAGAGAAATAAAGGTGGGAAAAGGGAAGAGATTTGGGTGGATGAAATTTTCTAAAGGCTGGTCAGAGAATATACTGCTTTTCTGATTAATTGTAAAGCTGTAACCTTGTTGCTTTTTAGATGCTTATTGTGTGGTCATTACCTCTTCCAGGAACTTTCCTTGGTTACATGTGGGTCCCAATATCTGAGCCTTGTTGATTAAATTGTAACACATTATGATCATTTGTAAATGATCATAATGTACACCTAGGATGTCATTTTAGTTCCAGCCTAGAGAACATGATGGATTTGTAGCAGGCTGATGATTTAAGAGCATGCTTCTAGGACATATATCCTTGGGACCTCTTCAAGACCTGTGTTTTGAATTGTCGTAGATGAAAGCAATTTGGTAACAGAAAAGCAATATGGTCATTTATAAGAGATCTGTTCAAGACAAACAGGCCATGCCAGTCAGCTTCCTTCTTCTGTACATTTCTTCCATCTCTTTTTGTTAGTGGTAGTATGTGTATTATCTCTAGGCTTAGTGTTTTGTATGTGTTAGATTATCATTCATTTGGCAAACCACTGTCACACCCAATTAGGGAGCATGTGATGAGCCTTTAATTGGCCATTGCATTCTACACAAACTTCCTGTGTTAGTTCTGGCTAACAGCAGGCATCTAATAATTTGATAATTGACTGTCAGTTTCCATAATGCTATTGACAGTAAAGCAAACACATATCCGTGTGATTCTATTCTGAAACATTGATCTTTAGACTATATGGTGAAAGTAAGGGATGGAGTTTCTCTCCATTCCCCCAAAAGTAAAGGGGAGTGAAAAGGAAATGAAAAGGTAGGCCACTCTCAACAATGTGTCCATCACCACTCTCCCTGCAGCCACTTTGTCAGCTGCTGTGTGAAAAGATTCAAAGCGGGGCTCCATGCTGTTTGGGAGCTGTGAGTAGTTAAAGATCCTTCAGTATCTTTTAGGAAACTTTGGGCAATACTCCAGCCAAATTCAGTGCTTCCTTAATAGCCAGTTTCCACATTTCTCTCCCCTTGTGTGTTTCTTTACTGTTTCCCCCTTTGCATGTAATTAGATAGTTGGACTTTCAAAATTCACTTTTTCATTGCTATTATTCCACACTTGAATATCACCCCCCTGAGAGGAGCAATTTTTATAGCTATTACAACACATACAATTATTTCAAAGAATGTAGGACCTGTCCTGGAATAAATAATCATAATCATTTACAAATGTTTGTTTTCAGTATCCTTTTTGAAGGAGTGTAACCATGCTGGGGAGTCTCTGGGACAGAGCAAAAACATAGAGTGGGACTCATTTAAAAAAAAAAAATGATTTCAGAGAGGAAAGAAGGAGATAGAAACATCAATGATGAGAAAGAATCATTGGTTGGCTGCCTCCTGCATGACCCCTAATAGGGACTGAGACTGCAACCCGGGCATGTGCCCTTTACCAGAATTGAACCAGGGACCCTTCAGTCTGCAGGCCCGAGCTTTCTCCACTTAGCCAAACTAGCTAGGGCAGGACTCATTTTAATAATATAACAGGAGTATATTAGAGCTATGGATAGGCACTCCTCTTGCCCTAGAATAACCAGTTTCAAATCCTTTCCACCAATTAGCATTCTTTTTGTGTGAGTGTGTGTGTATTTTTTAAATGTTTTAATTGATTTTGAGAGAGAGAGGAAGGGAGAGGAATACAGAAACAGAAACATCAATGAGAGAGGTACATCATTGATTGGCTGTCTCCTGCACACACCCCTACTGGGAATTGAGCCCACAACCCAGGCATGTGCCCTGACCTGGAATGAAAACCGTGACCTCTTGGTTCCTGGGTTGACACTCAACCACTGAGCCACCAGCCGGTCCCACCAATTAACAGTCTAAGAGGATTTATTAGCTCTATGATTTCTTTATTCTTCTTTGAAAGGGCTTGAGAATAATTGGAAAGTGGATTCCTTGAAGATCCTATTAAATATTTCTCAGTAGTTTCTGGTGGTTTCTCTGATATATTATTAATACTGAATTCTGACACTGCTCCAACACTGTTTCAATTAAGTGGGAGAAATACATTTTTTAAATCAAGAAAAAATAAAAGTACTTTAAAAATGTATCTTTTTTAGCATTTAGTCTGAACCATTGAATTATCAGTGTAAGCAAATTTGGATGGATGGATGGATGGATGGATGGATGGATGGATGGATGGATGGATGTGATGAATGAGTTTATGAATGGATAGGTAGGTAGGCAGATAGTAAAGTAACTACCTTGTAATTTCCTTTCTGATTTCAGAACATCTTGACAGGGCCCTTGATTTTCATGCTAACTGGTGTGTGGGAGATAGCTCAGTGCCATTCTTGAGTGACTGGTTGTTCCTGATTTTTTTTTTTTTAACAACCACTTAGGCTCAATGCAGGAAAGTAGGGGAAAATATTTCTCTGGCTTTTATGAATGTCTGTGAAGCTGATAAACATTCATGACATAGATACAAATATATACTTCTACAAGGCAGTCTGCATAGATTTCCACTCCCAAAGATTCAATTGAGTTTATCAATGGCATCCTGATTGTCTCTAGGACTTTCCTGATTGGGCTGCTCAGTAGATGATGTTGAATGCAGATGCTGTTGACTGAAGATGCTGTTTGTTGTTGTTGTTTTACAACATTGGGCAGGTCACAAATCTCTGATCTTGGCTAGAAATTGAGTGGTTTAAGAGGGCATAAAACAGTCATAATATAGTGTAATGTAATGAAAAGAATACACTTGTTGAGGTTTGAAAATATAGAAATAACTGCCTCTTCTAGCATGAAATTATTTTTAACCTTGAATGTGTCAACTTGTCTGACCTGACTGGTAATTAGGCTTATTTCACAGAGCATTTGTAAGAATCAAGTGAGACAATGCAGGAACAAATACATAGTGACTCTAAAGGATATAACATGCATGTACTGTTGTTGCTGGATTGGAGTTCATTCTGGTGATACTTTTCAATGGCAGAATGACTGAGATGATCATCCCTGTTGTTTTTCCAGTGCAGTGAGTGAGTATGTGTTGACAAATTGCTATGAGCCTATATATTGTTTTCTAGTTGGAAACCATGCTATCAGAATCAACAGACTTCCTCCCCTACACCCCCTCTTCTAGATATATTCCAGACTATAGAAACATCTTCAGAGATCCCACGTATTAATTCTGCAGATAGATTTTAGAATACAGAGGGAATATTGCCATGCCTTTAACTATTTCCCATAAGAACCTGCTCCAATTTGCCTTAACAACAAATTGGCATTTGTTCTTGCAGACATTAAATTGGACTATATAAGAAAATTGCAGATTAAATGAGCATTTTTCTCTTGCTCGGTGTGAATTAAATTAATGCTGAGATGGGAGCCCTCGTTTATCTATGTGGTAGAGGTTACCTGTATCAATGTTTGGTGGATTAGGTCTTTAAAGAAACTGGAAAATTCTTTGCAACACGGAGAGCCTTAACTGAAGTCTTTTCTTGTTATTCCTTTCTCTTTGCAACAATTAGCAACCTTTTTTTTTAAGCTAAGCTAAGGCTCTATTTCCATTTAATTCCTTCCTATCTGCACAATTGCTTTTAATAGTTATTTACTCTCTTTGTCCCATCACATACCAGTCTTTTGTTAGGTATGTAGAAAAGTGTTAAAAGAACATCTTCTCAAGCCAGACTGCCTGTGTAAAAATTCCAGCTCTGCCACCTATTTGCTTTGTGACCTTGGGCAGTTATTTAACCTCTCTGTGCCTGGGTCCACTTCACAGGAGGTTGCTAGGAGGATTAGATGAGTTAATCTGTGTAAAGTGCTTAGAAAAATACCTGACACAACGTATGAACTACGCAAGTTTTTGTTATCTAAAATAAGGCTGAGGAGGTTGCCTGCATTGCTCACATTAGCACATTACCTTCTACACAGTAGGTATGAGATAAATACTTGATGACTAACCAAAGCAATAAATTGGAGTGGGACAGAGGACACATGGGTGCATTCCAGTTTTCTACTAAATAGAATAGCTATGCAAGCTTGCAAATTCAATTTCAACTTCTTTGGAGCTGCCTTTTCAACAGTAAAATAGAAATAATATTTGTCCAACATATTTCAAAGGGTAATTATCATTACCTAAGTGACTATGAACTTTCAATGAGTTTAATATATTCACATGAGGTGTTATACCATTTATATTTATCAAATTCTTAAATTGATTTCAGGGGGAGATTTGCTGAATTAAATAGTTAAGGTTTGACAGACATACCTGGTCCAGAGGTTGGCAGTCATCATGAGCACCAAGACTGGAGACTGGAAACCTGTATCAATTCTTGAGAATACAGAAAAGTGTGTCAAGGTACCCCATCTCAGTCAAGGAGGAGGCTTCTCATATGCTTACCAGACCCTTGCATTTGGCTACTTCTTATTATGAAAGGGAACCTAAGCAAACCTTGGGAGTTTTCATCTTTCTTTATCATATCCCTGCACACTGTTAGGCCAGGTTCCAAGGGCAGTGTTTGGAGCTGTTTGTTTTTATGCTGATGGATGTTGCAGTCTGTAATCCCTGAACCGAAGCAGGGCTCTTCTTCCTTTGCTGCTGGCATATCTTGTTGTGTTTATGAGTCTGACAGGCAAACATATCGGAGGCATATCTCATATGCTGATCTGTGAGGAAGATAAGCTCCTTGTTGTGCTTGACTGGAAACAAAATTAGCAGGTGGCAGAAAACCCTGCATTGATTTCTCCTTGGGCTACATAAGATAGGGTCCTCCTTGTGCATGCTCCAGCCTCTGCCATTTGATCATTTGACTCATTTGCAAAACCATTGAAGGGAGGGGCAAGTTTCTTCCTGCTTCAACAAACCTTTTATTTGTTTATTTTACTTCATAAGCTGCTGCCAACTATTTTGTGATAGATATTGTGATAGGGCAAATTGAAAGTCAAGAGCTGTCAGAGCTTAACATCATTTACTTAATTTGCTGTGTGATCTTTATGCATTTTATTTTTTAGCCTTTCATTTAGGTACCTGGCCTATAAAGTACATCCATTTCAGTTGACAATCAGCTTCTTACAGAATAAAATTATTATTTTTTTTGTTGAAGAAAATCTATGTAAATGTGCATATGGGCTGGTAAATAACAGTTAAAGAACTCCAAAGCCGTCAAACCCTGGCAAGAGCTTGTGTTTCGATGAACACATTATGATTGCATTTTTTGCATATTTATAATCATGGTTTACATGTCCTGATTCCCTGTTGAGATCAGAAACTTCTTGGGGGAAGCAGGTTGCTGACAATGAGTAAGTAAAGTTAGGAGGATATAAAATCAATGCTTTTTACCAATTTACTGATTCAGAAGAGTTGGATCCAATTCCTTCTCGCTCACCTAAAATTTTGACTTTGCAGACAATTTCTGTATTGTCCTCCCTTTTCTGATTCCATGATGATTATTAATTGGTTCCAGTGGTGTATGTTTCAGGTCTTTAATTAAGTCCTCCTTTCTATCTAACTCTTGGCCAAAGCATATTTTTCATTTTTCTTCCTGCAATGCTGAAACAGAAGTTGATGCCAAATGCATGCTGTTTGATTACATCCTGTCCAGATTTATTTGCAAAGAGGACTAGGCAGTAGCATTTATCTCAGGTGGTTTTTTATTGCTCCTCAGCCTTTGGCTAAGAACACGTGTGTTTGAGGTAGTTTTATAAAGAGCCATTCTTACCCTCAATGTGTATGGCAGAAGGGGAGGCAGGAGAGAAGGTAGACATTCTTCCCAAATGTTAATTAATTTATGATGGAATAGGAAAATGGCAGATCAGATGTCCCTGGCCCTTTGCCGAACTGAGCTGCAGTAGTGTTAGCTGAGACAAGATCAATATGTATGACTTTCTCCGCAGGGCCCTCCTGTGTTCCTGCACTAGCCAAGCACCCCTGAAACTTTGTAATGAGAGCAACCTTCATTTGTTAGAGGTTGCCCTTCTCCCATTAGACAAGCGGGTACATATCACCTGGTACATATGCACCTTCTTGTCTTATGGGAGGAAGGGCCGTCTCTGGAAAAGTGAAGTGCTGGAGGTCATGTGATTGACTAATCCATCGCTTGACTCCTGATGAATTCTCCTTCATGGGGTTGTGCTTTTAGATCATGGTGACTAGGGAGGAGCAAATGGTGTTGTATTATTAGTTATCTATTGCTGCACACAGATTACTCTGAAATTTAGCAGCTTCGAACGATGAACATGCATTATCTCATAGCTTCTGTGGGTCAGGAATCCAGGTGTGGTATACCTGGGTGCCTCTGGCTCAGAGTACTTGGTTAGGCTGCAACCAAGGTGACATCCAGGGCTTCAGTCATCTCAAGGATCACTTGGGGAGAAATTTGCTTTCAAACTCATTTCCATGGCTGTTGACAGGTCTTAGGTCCTTATAAACTGTTGAACAAAGACATTGGTTCCTTATCACATGGGGCTCTCTATAGGATAGCTTTAATATAGTAGCTCTTTCCTCAGAATAAATGAGATAAAAATAGAAATAGAGCAAGAGTACACACTGGCATATGAGAAAGAGAGAGCGAGAGCGAGTGAGTGAGAGAGAGACCCAAGTTAGAAGTCACTGTTTCTTTTCAATCTGATCTTGAAATTGCCATTTCATCTCTTCTGCTGTATCCTATTCTTCCCTGTCCAGTTCACATGTAAGGGGCGGGAATGACACAATGGCATGTGTACCAGGAGGTGGTGATCATTGGGAGCCACCTTACAGATGTACACAGCCTTCTATAGATGTAAATAGCATGACATGGACATTAGAATGCTTCCATTGCAGGGGTTGCAGAGGTGGCATATATGAAATACTATCACAGTGCCTGCCACAGCACATCACCTGGTGCATAGTGGGCACTCAAGTACCTACTTGCCTATGAAATTGTACTTTATTAAAAAGGTGAGAATCTCCCTGTTACAAAGTGATTAATGTCTGATGTTATCCTTTCTGGGCAATTTCCTTCTTGTTTTCACTTGTCCAGTTACCATCCAGGGGAAGAATTTAAATATAAAATTAATAACCCAAGGATAAAGTATAGCTGAAACAGGTCTAGAGTGACCTTTCTTGAATTACCTTTTTAAACATAATTAGGAGTTTCTTCTTTAGGTACGAGGTACTTTTGTCAATCTTCCACAGCAAACGATAAGAATTAAATTCCCTCATGACCTAGAAAGCCAGAAATGTCCTATAGAACTAGACCTATCAGTTGTAATGCAGAGCAACCCTTATAAATGGCTATATGATGAGCCTTGAGATGGCAGAAAACCTGGTTGTCACCTTGATTGCAGCCTTGCCAGGGACACTGAGCCAGAGGCACCCAGGTATGCCACACCTGGATTCCTGACCCACAGAAACTATGAGACAATGCATGCTCATTGTTTGAAGCTGCTAAATTTCAGAGTAATTTGTGTTGCAGCAATAGATAACTAATAATACAACACCATTTCCACCTCCCCAGCCACCATGATCTAAGACATATCCCATGAAGGAGAAGTCATCAGGAGTCAAGCAATGGATTAGGCAATTATCTCTACTAATCTGGACTCATCTGGAAGTTCAGTCACTAGAAGACAAAGTACACAGTACCTGAAATCTTAACCACATAGTCTGGGGCACTGATCAGATAGCCACTCTTTTGCCTTTGTGAACCTGGGAAACAGTGCATTTTTATTACATCTTCTGAATTCTTCAGTAATTAAGTCCTTGATCTCCCTTATAGAAGATAAGAAGTTATCACTGTTGTCAATCTTGTTGTCAAATATATTTTACACATTTCTACTTACCAAATGGGTAAGTACAAAAAGTACTTTGCATTTCATGTAGTCCTGGACCTTTTGGGTGATTTTATGAATAAATAGCAATGGCCCAGGTGTAACATTGAAAATGCAACTATATCTTAAATGAAATGTCCTGGAGAACTAGACATATCAGTAATAATGCAGATCAAACCATATAAATGATGGTATGATGTGAGACAAATTACATGTAACTACCCATAGGCAGGGCATAAAATATGACACTATGGTGAAGTCTGTGATATAATGCTATATACTATGTGGTAGAGTTGTGCTCCATTTACATAATATTCAGGCAAGGAGATGAAACACCAGTCAGGGATCATATAGCCTATTGATTAGGGATACCTAGGTAGGGTTTAATTTAATTGTTTTATAGACAAGGATGCTAATTTGAGGGAGATATTTAGAAATGTATGTAGACTTATACATATATTATAATACAACTGTTAGATAATGAAGCTGGGTTTTATATTGGTTGAAATGACAAGATAATAAGCCTAAAAGATTTTTTCCTTCTGATGTGCTTTGTTCAAAATGACACTTGAAAGATGCCCAGGATATCTGTGGCTGTTGTTAGAATCAAAGGATGTCAGGGTTGAATCAAACTTTAGAGGTCGTTCAGTTCAATCAGCCTTAAAGTTCATTTTGTTAACCTTATGACCACTTAAGCTACTTTAGTGGTCAAAGTGGCTTCCAGGAGAGAATAAAGCACATAATTGTGCTAACCAGTAGGAAATTAGACTTCGGGCAGCTTATCCATGGGGTAGAGACCAAGCTGTTCACTGCTCCATTGAAAATAAATGGCAGAGGCCCACTCCCACTATAAATACTGCCCACTGACATTGCATCATAAAAATCTACCCAAGCTTTCTCTGCATACCTTCCAGAACCTTGATGTAAAATGATGCCTAAGCCATTTTATTTTAATTGATTTATGCATGAGGAGATCATAAGATGAAGCTTGTTTCAATATATGCATTTTCTAAACAAGTAGGGGAGAGAAAGAGGTGGGAAAATAAGGTATTATTCAAATCATTGTGTGTATCAACAACTTGCCTCTGATTGTTAATGTTTGTTCCTGCTATGTAATGTATAGTTTTGTCATATTAAAAACCCCCTTGGATGTAATTTTATTTACACCTACACATATATTTCTAAGAAATGAATGGCCATTTCTGGGAGCACTTATAAGTAAAGAATCTGAGTTGTTTTTCCACCACCACCACAAGTTAGGCAAACAACTTCCTCTCCTTGGATCTCACTTCCAGTACCTATAAAGGCAAGAGGTCACACTGGGTGATCTGTAAGGCCTTTTCCAGCTCTAACATCCTATTAGCCCATGATTCTTGTGTAAGGAGACCGGAGATGATGGGAGAGGACCTAATTCCTTTTCTTTCACCAATCTTTATGATTCGTGGCATTATATATTTGTCCTTGAGTCAACACTGCTTCTTTTAAAGACAAAAGCAAGCCTGTGTTCCTCTGCCACTTACAGAGGCAACTGCACTGCAGAAGACCAAGTCTCTACCCAGCATGCCTCTGACTCTTAGTAGCTTCACTCAGGTCTCTTGTCTCTCTCTGCTGGAGGAAGTCTTCAGCTGTAGAAACATCCTGTAGCTGAGTTACCAGACACGTGTCACCCATGCAAAGCTAACCAGTAAGGTTGTAGCATAATCTTAGGATCTGGGACAAAACTCAATTTGTTTGTGAAATGGCAGACTTATTAGAAACTCATTTCATAGTAAAATATCTACTTTTAAAACTATTCTTTTCTTCATTGTGAAATAACAACTGGAAAGAGAATAGAAATATGCCACTTAAATAATGGTTCCTCTGTGAAGAAATGGATATTCATAGAAACAGAATATATATTTTGATATAGTAAATCATTACTTTAAAGTTAAAACATGAATCAGTTTTAAATGAGATAAAACAGTGGTATGGCTAAACTTTTAAGTATATGTCTTTAAGTCCCATTATAGCTGTTTAACATTCTTTACCCTAAAATTTTGCCCAGAGATAGTCTAAAAAGAACAATAGATGGATATAAATATTTATGCCTCTTTACTCTATAGGAGAAGTGCCAATAGGTAGGGGAAGAGATCAAAGGGTATGTGTAGGAGAAAAAGAGAAGATCAGGCCCATCCATCATTCCCTGAGAGTTGTCTGTGTGTATTAAGATCACTGTGCTGCTCAATCTGATTTAACCACCTGAAGGAAAAGTGGAAACTATTCTAGTCAGTCTCACATGAGACTTCCCAGGATCAACTGTGGGGGAATCCAGAATTAATGGGGCCGTGTGGTTTTGTTTGTAAGGAAATCTGAACCTGGCCACTTTAAAGTCTCTGAGTTCTACTAAGATTAAGTAAACCTCTAAATGTCCTTGACTCACTCACCTTAGAAGCAAAGTCAGTTGTTCTCTTTTCTTTTGCCTAAGAATAAACATGAACAAGAAGCAGGCATAGAAAGGATTTGAAAGGTGGCTTTATGAAATTCGAGAGATGGAGATAAACTATTTTGTTCAAATTACAGTTAGCAAGCAAAATAAGTTGTCTTAAGATAGGTGTTTTTGCAGGTATATATTTATCTTCAAACTCATCAAGTGTATGCATTAATTATGTACAGTTCTTTGTACATACAAAAAAAAAGATAGATGGAGCCGCTCTGAGGAGTTTTAATTGGGGAGAGATCCCAAAATAATAGCAGTTTGCACAGTGAGCCTCAAGTCAAATCAGTTAGCATCAGTGGCTAAAGGTAATATGTTTAGCCCTGGCTGGATGCTCAGTGGTTAGAGCACTGGTCTCTGCACAGGAGGTTCCCAGGTTTGATTACCAGTCAAGGGCATGTACCTGGGTTGCATATATGATCTTCAACCTGGGATAGGGCATGTGTCTCCTGCAGGAGGCAACCAATCAATGTGTCTCTCTCACACCAATGTTTTTTTCTCCCTCTCCCTCCCCCTCCTACCTCCTTTCCATTCTCTCTAGAAATCAATGGAAGAAAATGTCCTTACTTCTTGGGTGAGGATTAAAAGAAAAGGGGGGAGGGATATGTTTATATTCACATTCTAGCAGTTTCTGAATCTCATACTGGTTTACCTCCAGAGCACACATATTCCCTTTTTCATTTATTTTTCCCACCTTCCATTTTTTAAAGACCCCAGACATTTTCTGTGGATACATTTTCCTTTGTTTTCCTGCCTTTTAGATACATTTCCTGCTTCTTCTGATTTCTTTCATTGTATCTTGGTGATTTTCTCAAGTCCTGTATTCAAAAAGAGCTTTTGAATGAAAAAAAAAAGCCTACAAAAGTATTTGGATTTTAGACCCACTAAACAGAGCTTTGCTAATAAACGCCTGTCCTCTATGGGCTTGTCAAAATCTTTGTCTTACCTCTCCTTCAGGATTTGCCCCAACTACAGATGGGACTTCCTAAGTGGCTAAAAGATACTGTGCCGAGAAAAAATTGCCTTTGGTCAAAAGAAAATACTCATCCTATAATCTGGTGGTTTGTCTTCTGTTCCTCCCTAACGAACTTTTTTTTTTAAAAAAATTCTTGCTTCTCTTCTTCATCTCCTAAGCTAGAGATGAGTTAACCATTCTTTTAGCATACATAAGTACAAGACTTGTACTGTACTAAGTACTTTGCAACCTTTATCTCATTAACTTTCCGAAGCAATCAGTGGCATTGGATCCATCATCACTCCCATTTCGTACATCAGGAATAAATACTAGAAATCTGTCTGATGCAGACCAATTGGGGATAAATCCAAGCTGAACTAGTAAAATGTGTAGACCCTATGAAACTTGAAGGAATTCATGATTGCTTCTGGTAGATTCATTTAGGAATTCAAATTCAGCTAAATAAAATAATTTAATTTTACAGAAGGGCCAAATAAAGGTTAGATACATTTTAGCATGGTATACTTGTAGTCCCAAATAAATGAGATTTTCTTCTGGAGGGACCAAGAAGTCTTATACTGCCATGTTGCCATTTGCATCCATAACACAGGAGGGCAGGAAGACGTTGATGGGACATATTTTTCCTGCCTTCTTCATTTGTAAATGGATGGTAACAAGCTTCATTGCAGCATCTCCAGACAGACAATGACAAACTCCCATGTATTTTATGTCAGTGGCACTGTGCAAATGTTGTAGTAAGTCCAAGCTTGGTGCTCTTGAGGCACAGAAATTTTATTCCTGCAGCAACGTGGGATTCCCATAAAAACAATAATCCCATTGCCAGTTGCTCTGTCAGAAGTATTGGCAGATTGAAGGAGACTTATCTGATTTCACAGAAGCTCTCAGTCTGAAAGTCTGATCTGTAAATCTGGATGGGAACCACATGCGGGGGGGGTGGGGACTATGCCTGCCAGAAACAATGGCTTTTGTACATTCTCAAAAACAAAGGTCATTTAAAATCATGGGATTGAAAATAGAGCCTTAAAGATGAAGCAAAGGATGAAGGGAACTTTTATTGAGGTCGTGTAATGTTGCAGGCATTCTGCGATGCCGTTTGCATTATGTACTTGAAACAGTGAACTGGCTTTATTTTTTTCCTTGTTCTGTCAGCTGGTGTGTGTGTGTGTGTGTGTGTGTGTGTGTGTGTGTGTGCGCGCGCACATGCATGTCTATAATATAAAACATTTTTGTTGTTGTTTTTCCCTATGTAAAAGTAGGATAATACAACTTCTGCTATTGAGGAATATTTTTTTTTTCAAGATCCAATAGACTATTTTGTGACTGGAAAATTTTTTTAGAGACTTGAAGGCAAAAATAAGTAAAAGTGCAAAAAAGTATAGGAAAAGTCATTAAGGGTTTTATATAAAATAGTTTAAATATCCTTAGAATAAAGTTTTATACCTATCAGAGATAAGTTTTATTTGACAAAGTATATGGATTCTTAAATGATAGCATGGGAGAGTTTGGAGGATTGATGGAAATATTCTTTATCCTGATTATGGGGGTGGATACACAAAGTAATATATGTGTAAAAATCATAGAACTGTACACCAAAATAAAAATTGCCTCCATTTGACTACATGATGATTTTAAAATTAAAATTTAAAGACATTCCAATAAAAGGTTGTCAGCTCTAAGCCAATTATATATTGGTAGATGTCTAACAAAAACATCGTTTTTTAATATTCTTAACTATTAAAGCCTAATCCATGATTAAAAAAATAAGTATCTTAATTTCTCAATAAGATAAAATTATGAACTTTACATTTATTTCTCGGTTTTTCTCCATGTCATCTATTTAATGGCATACATCTCCATGCTGTTTGGAAAATCATATAAAAAGAGGCCTTTAAAGATTCAGGGTAATAATAGGTCCATGTTTCTGCTGTATCTTCCAATGGGTCAGATGTGGTGACTTTGGTTGGTACTTAGCCTTGTCTTTTTCCATTCATCAGTCATTAATTCTCCTATTGATTTTTTTAAAAACAAAAGTCAAGCACATGTTTGTAGGTGACACCAATGGCTTCAGAGAGTTTGTCCTTTCTCCTTACTGTTCTGATTTAAACCCCTTGTGGCATTATCCACTGCATGGATAGTGATAGATGGGGTTAGGAGTGACACAGAAATGAACTCAGAAGTAAGTTTATAGCACTGCTGGGGACCATCTGTTAATGTAAATGTTTAAGGTAAAATGCATTAAGGCTTAAGAGCTGACGAGACATTTTATTTGCCTCTGCCTTTGGGATTATGTCTGGGATCCTGCCTGGTTTTACCCTTTTATCTGCTGCTATTCATTTGCTGGGATGGAATCCTAAACACATTTGAAATGTATTTGTTGAAATCTGGATTAAACAATAAAAAATAGGAGTGATGTTGGTTTTTCTTGGGATTTTCAAATTAAACACATTTATATGGCTACTTATTTATGATTAACTATTTTTATGTGGTTGCTTTGATGAAATTTGTTGTCTTCAGTATGAAATATTCAGCACTATGTTTTAGGCCTCTAAATGTCAATCAAGATCAAAATAACTTACAAAATGAATGAACTGGTATAAAAATCACTATTAATGCTATTTGAATGATATTGTAATTTTCTGGTGATCTCATAATAAAATTGAGATATTTGAATTTACCCATTTTATTGTTAACCCTTTAAAGTATATTATCAAAGAAGAAACCCAAGTAATGTATCATATCACTGCTATTCATAGGAAAATGGTCTTCTTCTAAAGGGCCAATAAAATTCATCTTCCAGGTGTGAATAAAAAATAGCCATTTCCAGCTTCTATCTATTAACATATTGGCTCAGGATTATAGAATAGGTCTTATGTACTATACCAGTCCTACCCAAATGAAAGGAAGCACAGAAAAAGATGGAAGAATAAGGCAAATCAGAGGGAGTAAAGAAGTGAGGGAGAGGGAAAGAAATAATCTGAATACAAGATTCTTTAAATAAATGAATAAGGCATTTTTCTAGATAGGATTTCTATTGGGAGTTTTTTCCCCCCTGTAAACTCTGAGTATGGTGAATTCAAATGATTAGCAATTTTGAATGATTTCCCTCTGGGTGGATAAAACTACCTGTTCAGCTGTAATGATTCTGAATGATCTTGCCTGCTCAAGCTTGTCCTTTGAGATCAGCAAAAACGTCCCATTTTCTAACCTCCCATTTGAGCTGGGGTTGATTGATGCCTAATTAAGACCACTAAGGAGCCATGATAAGAGCTGCTCCCTAAGTTATTTTATGGTTCTCTCTCTCTCTCTCTCTCTCTCTCTCTCTCTCTCTCTCTCTCTCTCTCTCTCTCTCAAAACTTTTCTATGGTCTGTGTTTCTTATACTGTAAACACTTGGTAACTTGGTTTTGGGGAAGAGAGTTTGCATTAGGATATGGGGTGTGCAGAATTTTATGCTGCAAAGAAAAGATCCAGAGAGACTTCAAATGAAATCTCAGCCTTTAGACTGGACGAAATCCTACAGTTCACTTAGCCTGTCTCCTTTATTACACAGAATAGAAAGCTGAGCAATCCTGAGGCAAAATGATTTTCTCTAGGTCACAGGTAGAGGCAGGAAGGAAACATGTCTTTCCAACCTGATACCATTGTCTTCTCCACACGTGATCAGTCCTCTCTAAAACTCGGGATCTTATGTCTCTTTGTAATCACTTGAGAAGTGGGTTTTAACCTTCCCTTCTGTCTATGCTTGGAACTATAAGGTGTCCCAGAAAAAATACACATTTTGAATTATTAGAAAGTCAGTGTTTATTAACATACAGTTCATTTTCAAAATATAAAAGAATCTACGAAAATGAATAACATTTTTTGTCAGTGCCTGTTTTCAAACTGATGACTGTTCTGGTCCAGACACTGCTGATAATGTAAAGCAATAGAATCGCAATTATCGAGAATCATTTCCTTCAGTATTTGTGTGCCCCCAATTCGTCAACTGCTGCTGGTTTTGTACTGTAAACTTCATCTTTTATGTATCCCCATAAAAAAGTCTAGTGGATAAATTGTCTTTGTTCAAAGCTTAGTCTGGCTTCACCCATTATTTCAAATCAATTAAACCTGAAAATTAAGTGAGTTATCAGCTATTAAAGTGTATATACATTTTGGGGGTGCATACCCTATGTCTCCAAAAGGGTATACACATTTTTAATTATAAAGGCGATGTTTGTACTTCAGCTGTATTTTCAAAATTCCAGTAGCATTTTAAGATAAATTTCCTTTGCTCAAAGCTTAGTCTGGCTGAAAAGAAAGAAACATCAATTGAGCTGTCAGTTGCTAAAGTGCTCATACATGTTTTGGGGACACCCTGTGTATGCCTGGGAAAGTTAAGAGAGTAGCACAGAGTAATAGCCACCCTTGAGTCATTGCTCTCATTTTAAAGAGAGGGTGCATTCTACAGAGATGTAAGTGTGCATAGGAAACATGGAAATGTCCTGTTGCTCAGCGGACCACTTGGCACTTGATCTGGTGGACATTGCATAATAATCACACATTCTTGAGTTTTAATGTCAGCGTTTCATAAAAAAAAATCTTATAAGTTGAAGGTTTTACATCAACTGTCAAGGATCCACAGAGGTAATTTGTATTCACTACTTTTTAAATTTGTTTTTCTAATAACATTAGTTAAATTAGTTAAATTTTAACTATAAAATGAGTTTGGACTTCTGTGTGAAAAGTCTGATACCTATCAGAAACTCTACACACCGTTAGATATTCTCCATGGAGAGCAGGTCATCAGTGAGCTGTAGGCAGAGGCCTTCCCTGTAGTTCTATGAATGCAAAAAGCCTTGGACAAATTTGAATGGTAATTGGTGAAAGGAAAAAGATCTTAATTATCCAAATTGGCTAAAAGAATTAAGATGAGGAAGCGTTCACACACCTTCCTGAAAAAATCAATACTCTAGAGGGGGTCAGGCACATTTATAACATCTTGGCAAATATGTCTGTATGAGCAAAGCACTGTGGGAATACAGAAGCACAATAGTGCCCACTACAGGCAGGGAAAGCATCACAAGTGATGTTGAGATTTAAGTAGAGTCTTAAAGAAAATGCAGATTCCCTGGTGGAGAACAGGGAGAAGAGCATTCTGGGTAGAAGAGGAAAACATATAGCTCCACGTGTTTTCGGGGAGGCCTACCTCAGCACTATCATGTAACTCAATTGCACAGATTTCACATATTTACCACATTGTTAAAAGAAGCAAGTGCTGGGGGGGTAGGGGAGGCCAGGGGGAGGTCAATGGGGGAAAAAAGAGACATATGTACTACTATTTGTAATAAGTTAAACAATAAATAAATATATTTTTTAAAGAAGCATATACACTACTCTTTGAAAAAGAAATATCAGGCAATCATTTCCATCTTAACTGAAAATCATATTTTTTTTAAAAAAACTTCCCTGAAAGAATTTTCTGGAAGGAAGAAGATGACTTCAGTTGCACTTGGGAAGAAGGCAAGGTGATACTTGGTCCCTGTGTTTGAGAAATAACAGCTACCCATTCTCTGGTTAAAGCAACACAGGTATTCAAGTGACATGGAGCAATTTCAGAATAGTTGGCAGTTGCCCAAGGCTAACTGAACTTGCAATGAGATGGCAAATTTCCTTGGGAACAAAGCTAAGTTTTCCTTTGTTGTACAGAGGGAAATGGCATCTGATAGGTCAGAGAGGACAGGAAAGGCTAGATCCTCTAAACCTCTGTCAAAGTCCCCTGCAATATTTCAGATAAATTACTTTAACCAACTGAACTTTGAAGTGTCTCAGCTTCCACTTAATAAGAAATATTGCTTGAGGTCTCTCATTCTGCTCACCATCCTACCCTTCTCTCTGAAAATCAGCATAACTTAAGGTGAATTGAAAGCTCAGGTGTAATGGGAACCTTGCACTACCTACTGTTAAAGGTGGTAATTGACATGCTCTGTCTGCCTCAACCTCCCCAGTTAGCAACATCCTTCCAAACTCCGTCAATATGAAGAATGGGAGTGAACTAAGGTTTTGATAATTTTAAGATTGCTCCTCTTTCCTAAAGTTTTAATATATTCATGTGTATGTGTATAATATATTCTTAAATATTTTCATATATATCAAATAGTGATACTCTTTGAATAGAACACATTTCTTGGATTTTCCTGTGACTGAGCTTAAGTCAAGAAGTCTATTAATAGTTCTCAAGATGTAGCACCTATGAAAGCAGGCAGGCAAGTTGGAGTATAAGTTTATATAGAAAAGAGGATAAGCTAGTCATATAAATGCAAGCACATTTTTGGTGCCATATTGGCTTTCATATTTCTTAATTTTCCTTTGTTATATTAGCTCTTTTTTTTATAGGTTATGTTGAAAATGTGCTTCTCAGTGAAGGCTGTATATTTAGAAATAAGGCAACTTGAATCATGGTGCAGTTGTTTAATTTTAAGAGATAGCTCTTCTAATCTGTGTAATTATTAATTGTCCCAGACTTGCTGATTACTTTAGTGAAACTTAGTAAGTGAAAACATTCTGTTCAGCACTGTTGGATTATTTGTTTATTGGAAGAAGTCGTTCTTATTTAATTGTGTAGGCAAGGAGTATATAATTGATATGAACTTTTATTTTAGACCTGAGCTTCCATAATTAAGTTTCATATTCAGATATAGGCTATATTATGTACCTTATTGTATTTTTAATATGTACAATTTGGCATATTATAGCACTGATTATATGATCATTATAGCACTGATAACATGGTAGAGACATATATAAGGAAATTCAGATGTTGATCAATAAAAGAGACACTGTTAAACACACACACACACATTCTGCACAGTGGTATGACAACAAATGAAAAACAAAACAAAAAATGAACCCATGGTTTCATGGTTTGAGTAACACTATCAGGCTTTTTTGAAGATGTGGTGTGGTGACAAGAAGGGGCTTCCTTTTAGAATCCTCCTTCTACCTGTTCTGCCTCAGAGGGGATCAGCCAATGGAAACTTACTAAGCAGCTTCCGGATGCAAAGCTATGTGGGGAGCAAAACAAAGTAGGCACCTCTGATCTCAAGGTGTTAACAAATGTATAGGAAAAGTATGATCTGAGTGCCCAACAGTATATTAACAACTTAAATACTAAATAAGTAAAAACAAAACAAAACTGCTTTTAGTGTCCAAGAAAGTTGGTTGACAGCAAATGAGGAAGTTACCTTGGTAAGTAGGTTATTTGCTTTGAGCTTCCATGGATGGGAAGAAATCAAATAATCAGAGAGGAATAAAAGCTTTCTGTGGATGAAAACAGCATCATGAACAAAAACCTATGAGCACAACCCCCTCAGATAAGGAATCTTCTCTCTCTTCCAAACGTAATGATGAGGCCAAGCATAGTTGCCTTTTGCTTTCTATCGCTTCAGTTTTTCAAGAATCACTAAACTCACACCAATGAATATTTAGACAGGCTTAGGAACATTTTCAAAAATTAACTCTTGTGCATGGCAAGATATTACTAAAACTAGATTCTCTACACCCGCCCCCCCCCCTTCACCCCCATGATGGAGATGACAACTGGAGAACTTTTCATTCACACCCTCAAACTCATGCTGGAAGAAGCCAAGATCTTCTGCATATTTCAGCTCCAGCCAGATGATTTGGGAGGAACACAGAGGCCTCCCTGAAAAATCTCTTAATCTAGTCACACCTCTTAACCTGTTTCAAGAACACTTATGGGACCTGAATTAAGGTAGCGACATTTCATTTCTCTATTTGTGGTGTAAATCAAGTTGGGATTTTGCATTATCTGTGTATTTTTGAAATAATCATAAAAATCACATCCAAGTAATTCTTTGAACCAAGCCTTTGAACTAACACATTTTCAGTTGCTATAATGATGAAGCTACCTTGCTTTTGATATCTGAAAGGGTATCTAGACATGCTATCCATTCTATTGAGGACTGACTACACTATAACTTCAGAAACACTTTCTCTTTTACATAACAGGAAACTGTGGCTAAGGGCTTAAATCTCTCCTGGTTCTGGATTGGATAAAATAATACTCATCACCTTAGGCAGAAAAGCTACTTTTAGACTTATAACTAACTAGGGGCCCGGTGCACGAAATTCGTGCACAGGGTGTGTGTGGGGGGGAGTGTCCCTCAGCCCAGCCTGCCCCCTCTCACATACTGGGAGCCCTCAGGCGTTGACCCCCATCACCCTCCAATCGCAGGATCGGCCCCTTGCCCAGGCCTGACGCCTCGGCCAGAGGCGTAGACCCCCATCACCCTCCGATCGCCTGATCGGCCCCTTGCCCAGGCCTGACGCCTCCGCCAGAGGTGTCAGGCTTGGACAGGGGACCCCCATATCCCCCTGATCACTGGCTCTGGCCCCCGCCCAGGCCTGAGGCCTCTGGCCCAGGAATCATGCCTGGGCAGGGGACCCCCATCTCCCTCTGATCGCTTGCTCCACCCCCCGCCCAAGCCTGACGCCTCTGACCCAGGCTTCAGGCCTGGGCAAGGGGACCATCATATCCCCCCAATCCCCGGCTCCGCACCCCACCCAGGCCTGATGCCTCGGCCAGAGGAGTTGACCCTCATCACTCTCCGATCACCAATCACCGGATCGGCCCCTTGACCAGGCCTGAGGCCTCTGGCCTAGGTGTCCAGCCCGGGCAGCGGGGACCCGCAGCTGCAGCGGCCCCGCGATCGTGGGCTCCGCTTTAGGCCCAGGCAAGGGACCCCTAGCTCCCGGGACTGCCAGCTTCGACAGTGCCCAGCTCCCATCGCTGGCTCCACCCCTACTTCCTGCTATCACTGGCCAGGGCGGCAAAGGCGCCTGATTCTCCCATCATGGCTGGGGGGCAGGGCAAAGGCGGCCCCAGGGCCGCCTTTGCCCTGCCCCCCAGCTCTTAGCTCCCCCCTGGGTTTCCGATCACTGTCAGTGGCAGGGGGCTTCTTCCTGCTTTCCCTTTCGCCTCCCTGCATTGTGCCTACATATGCAAATTAACCGCCATCTTGTTGGCAGTTAACTGCCAATCATAGTTGGCAGTTAACTGTCAATCATAGTTGGCAGTTAACTGCCAATCATAGTTGGCAGTTAACTGCCAATCATAGTTGGCAGTTAACTGCCAATCATAGTTGGCAGTTAATTTGCATATAGCCCTGATTAGCCAATGAAAAGGGTATCGTCGTACGCCAATTACCATTTTTCTCTTTTATTAGATAGGATTACTTCCCAGTTAATTTAGTATAGTGATGATTAGGGTCTCTGAAGATTCATCTCTGGGTGTGTAGCACTAAATGAAGGTGCCCAGACATTTGGAAATTCTTGGGTTCCCTTTTGGAAGAAGGGACAGTCCTGGCTTCTATGTACAACAACAACCCTTATGGTAGACATGTTTCTTTTCCTCCCAGAATCACAGTCTTCCGATGACATTCAAATTCTGAGTTTTGTCTTTGTTCTCTCTCTCATCTTTCTCCTTTGCTTTGCACTCCCCTTAGTTGACCCATCAAATTTCCAGAACATCACGCACCTTCTTTCATCTGACCCCACATGCCTTTTCTGATTGTCCCATTCTTCCTGCCAACTTCTGATATTGCTGTGGGCTCATACCTGGCAGTCCCCCAGGCCCAGGGTGCCTCTGCTCCCCATTGTCTCTTCTTGTCATTCCAGCCACTAATCAAAAATCTTCCACCCTCCATCACATGCCAGTAATACTTTTTTAGGAAATATCCATCACACTGCAAAGCACTTCCTAAGATTCACAGAGTATGCAGGTTATAGAATTAAACCTGTAGCACTGCCCAACCATACATGATATTCGTGGGATTTATAGGATTTGACTGGCGATTTCAAATTCAGTATTCAAAGCCTGGAATTTTTAGCAGGGACAAAAAGCCCAAGAATTAAACATAAAGGACCTAGAATAGAAGCAAAAACAAAACAAAAAAACAAATCCCAGAGTATATAAGACATGGGGACAAAAACAACATGGTCCCACAAGGAGCTCCCTCCCTGTGTTACTAATGTTTGTTCCCAGATTCCTTTTCTGCAGTAAACAGTACCATCTCAGCCTCCCATCTCAGTAAAGGAGGCAACTCAAAGCAGGCAGAGCGAAATGGGCATGCTCCCTCATTTACAAAACCCTAGGTTGATGTCATGCTTGTGTTTAGGTGTGCTGCATAGTATAAAAGCACGTAGCTTGTTGCCTGGTACATAGTTGTTATTTGAAAAATTCTGACCATGAAAAAAGCTGAAGAAAGTTAAGTGCCCATCACATAAGGCCTTGAATGTCAGGATAAAAAATTTGCATAAATAGGTAATGGAAAGCTCTTCCCATATTCCTTCACAAATTTTTTCACCTGTATGTGAAAAACAGGAAGTAGTCATAGTAGCATTTCATGACAGAAATATAAGTTGCATCAGGCTTGTGTTCAGCCTCTGAATCCTCAGAAGGTTTTCCCACCTCTCCCCTCCCCTGCTTTCCAGCTGAGTTGACAGAGGGACAGGGGAATTAAGAAATCAAGTAGCTTATCTGAGAGGTTCCCCACAGCGCACTTTGTCCCAGATGTTCCTGCTTGTAGCTTGTATAATCAGGAGCATACTGCGTGCTGAGGGTATTACTATAAAGGTGATTGTTGGAGTCAGTGGGTGATGGTGTCAAGGCAATTATAGCCAGGTGATGTGTGATCTTAAAAACCTAGTTAGTGCCCCAGGAGACCTGGAGACGGGGCTTCTTCCTATATCTTTGCAATTGCAATTTTTGAAGTGTAGTGGTACCAATTACCAAACAGGAACAAAAGTGAATGATTAAGGGAGACAGGGGACAGTGTGTTCCTCCAGTGTTTTGGGGAAAAAAATCATTCCAAGTTCATCTTTTCTAATATGTTCCTTTTTGCTATTTTTATAATTGGGGTGGGGCGAAATATCTTTTTTCACTTAAAAGGAAACTAAACCCAAACTGAGAATTGAACATAGTTTCCTCCACTAATACAGAAAAAAAAACCCACAATTGAAGTTATTATTATTATTTTTAAATGTTCTTATTGATTTTAGAGAGAGAAAGGGAGAAGGAGAGAGACATAGAAACATCAATGAGAGAGAAACATAAATGGGCTGCCTCCTGAATGTCCCCTACTAGGGATTGAGCCCATAACCCAGGCATATGCCCTGACTGGGAATCAAACTGGTGACCTCTTGGTGTATGGGTTAATGCTCTACCACTATGCCACACCAGTGGAGCAAAAGTTATTTTTAAAAGGAAGTTAAAAGAACAATAAATTAGCTGTATTTCTTTCCATTTAAGTTTTTTTCTCTCTTAAGGTAATTTATAATATATAATTCTACATCAAACTTGAGGTGAAATGAAAGCTATAAAAGGTCAATGGTTTATGTCCAAATTGTGGCCACCACTATGGCATATGGGGAATTCATTTGAAACTGGATCTCAGGTGAATACTAGGCCCCAAAACTGTCCCTATCAAGAGATTAGAGATCCTAATTTATTTTCTCTTTGCTTTTCTTCTTAAATTAAACAATTAATGTTTGCTATTGAAAAATATTTCTAATTGTACTAAAGAATGTCAAGAAACAAAAGGTTCCCCCCACCTACCATATCCAAACCTACTTTAAAAGTAGGAGTTACTGTTAAATTTCAAAGATAGTCAAGGCTTTTGCTCTATAACCAATGGACACAGACAATAGGGTGATGAAGGCCTGGGCTAGGGGGTGGGGGAGCCTAGGGGAAGTCAATATGAGGGAAAGGGGGGCATATGTAATACTTTCAACAATAAAGATTAAAAAAAACCACAAATACCTCCTGCTCTAACTTTACAAATAGAAATATGCACATGCACACACACTCATCACACAGATACCTAGCCAAAATGAAGGTTTGGTTTTCATAAATGGGGTCATACATATTCTGGGCCCCTCTTCCTATCAGTACAGAGAGAAATATATAGATTCCATTTAATTCAAAGTGAAGTAAAATTGGAAGACTTGCTGGAGCTGCCTCCTAAAGGCATGCTTCCAGGTCAGAATGGACAAGAAGTGACCGGAATTAGCCAGCCATTTCAGCCCCAGCACTTGGTTCTGTGGTTAAATGAGCCCGTAAAGGAGTGAGCTCAGCAGGCTCTCACCATGCTCCATTATTCTTAAAGAACTCAGGGACAGACCCCTGGGTCTCCCTTCTTTCCAGTTTTAAGGAATAAAAAATATTTTCCCCAGAGGCCCTATCTAACTGGGTTCCTACCCTGCTGTCATCTGAGCAGTCTAACACCACTTGAGCTTGGCCCTACAGTGCCTGGGGGGAGGTGGGTTGAAGATTGCGATGTGCCCAGAGAACTGGAGTGTGTCGTCTAGCTTCATTCCTTCACACATTTATATATTTATACTCAGATTTACCATATGGCTCACACTGAGCATAGTTCTAGGGAGAGGAATGTGAGAAACATGGTCCATTCGCTGCCAGGGCACGTTACAGATCAGTGACAGATACAAACAAGAAAATAGGCTACTACAAGCAAGTGTGCATCACCCAATGACCAGTGTAGTGTAGAAGTTTCTAGGCAAACTTGAGGGCACAAGAATCTTCCTAGACAAGACAGCTACTCTGAGCACTGCAGGATGTTTGGGACCTAGATGGGTGAACAGAGGTGTGGAGAACAGAGTGCTGGAGAAAAAGGTCACCTGTCCAAGGTCCAAGAGTGCCTGTTAGGGGCAGGCAGGTTGGGGCAAGGGATACCTGAGAGAGATAAGCAGGGTGAATCTTTAGTCTTTGAGGGTTCCTATAGGAATTTGAACTTAATTCTGAGAGTCATGAAGAATACTTGAAGACTTTTAAGAGGCATGGGGTTCACTTTATAAAGGTTTATAAGGTCAAGAACATATGGAAAGAGGTGTGGAGACCATTATAATGCTATTGCAGATGCTGGGGTAAGAGATGAGGTGGCTTGAACTAGAGAAGTGACTGGGGGCTAGAGAAATGTGTGGAGTTTGAGGAGGCATTTCTTGCATCCTATGAGCAAGTCTGTGCAATTGCATGAGCACCAACTGAGTTTGGCAACTTGGAGAAACTGCATAAACCACAGGCAGAGCAGTTAACTCTGATGTTGCAAACGGAATGTGTGTGGTGCAGAGGTTAGATGAGTGTCTCTCTTGGGGGGCATATATATGGGTATATTTTTTATTTTGTTTTGTTTTTAAGAGATAATTGCACTGAGGCTGGAGCTTGCTCACCCTATCTTTTGGACTCAGAATACAGTGCCTGGTCTATTTTCTACATGACTGGGCTTTACTTCAGAACTGACAAGTCATATATCATTCTGATTGATTTTTTTTTCTTTTTTCTTCCCCCCTTTCTCTCAATAAAGCAGGAGGGGTGAAATAGAGATTGTGATGGGACAACATCGCGGCAACTCAACCCAAATGTACAATTATGAGGAGCCCCTTGAGCCCAGCTCTGTTGTTCTCCTCTTGTCTGTTAGTCAGGGGTGAGAGAAAGAAGGAGAGGGCTGAATGAGGCCAGGTAGTGGGTAAGTGGCAGGGAAAATAGATAAGCAGCCCAGGTTTAGAGCATTCTGGTCTCTACCAGAGGGGAATGGTAAGAAGTGGGCATGGCAGAGGTATGCAATGACAAGTCCGTGTCTGGAGCAGTGGGGTCCAGCTAAGCCCTAAATTGCCCCAAAGCATTCCTTGTTCCTGAATTCTTAGACTTGCTTTCAGCTGTGTCTTCTGTTTAGCCTTATTTCTTCTTAGTGCCAGTCACTCCAAAGGCAAAGACTCCAATGCTTAAGCATCCATTTTTATTATACAGGAAGATGCAGAATGAGGGTGTGTGTCTGTGTACTGTGTGTACATTAAAAATCCTTTGTAAGGATAAGTGGATTTCTGTAAGTGGATAGGTTTGTAATGCAATGAAATACATACCCCTTCTTCAGAAAGTCCCTCAATTATGTAAAATTTTAATCTTTTTTCATATCTAAGACAACTCTGACTTTGGCCAATTTACTTACACAGTTCTAAGGGATTGAGAACTTTGGACAAAACAATTACTCAATGCAGGGTGGGGCAAGAGTAGGTTTACAGTTGTGAGTACACAACACACAGAGTTTATTTTGGTATTATTATTTATTAATCATTCTGTTATTTTTCATACAAACAACTGTAAACTTACTTTTACCCGATCCTGTATACATGTGTTCACCCTTAAAGGAATATGTTACTCTGACATTTTTAATGGTCATTAATCCCCTTTAGAAATCTATAAAAATGCACACCTCAACCAATGATCAGCTTTCTCTTGGACTCCAGCAAACCTCACTAACTGCCCTCTTGTAATCAGATATCAAGGGGGAAGTACTGGACTAGAGTTGGAGGCAATAGAGAGAATTATAGATATTGAACAGTTAAAAATGAGGCTTTTTATTTTTTAAAAATTCTGATCCATACATATTGGCTTCAAAAATGTGGATGTGGTGTGTGTGTGTGTGTGTGTGTGTGTGTGTGAGAGAGAGAGAGAGAGAGAGAGAGAGAGAGAGAGAGAGAGAGAGAGAGAGAGAGAGAGAGAGAGATGGGGAAAAATACCAATGCATCACAGTGGACAGGTCATTTTGTTGACTGTAACCAAGGTCCCAAGCATTCAGAGATTAGGAGCAGACGTAATTTTTGGCTGCCAAGCTTTATGCTAATTGGCCATCCTCTGTTGTATGCTTCTGCTGAGGCAGCCACTTCACTCCTGTTTAATTTCCCTCTAATGGTGGTGCTAGGGGCCTGAGTATCTGCAGTCAGCTTTTACCAATCTAACTGGCTGCCACTGCAGGCCATTATAAATTATTATTCTTACTTAGCACTTGTATCTACAATTTATTTCTTTCCTTCACATCCTGTAAAATATAGTTATAGGAGGAGGTCCAAGTTAGCCGTGCTTCTTTATGCTTATAAATCCAAATGTGTCTTTAGCAATGAGCTAAACTTTTTTGATGCTAAACATTTGTAACCCCTACAAGACAGACTGGTGAGTTATCAAGGAACTTCATTCATTTATGCATGCAGGCATGTATTTATGCATTCATTCATTCATCCATGCCTGCTATAGTTATTTATGGAGCAGTTACTTTACACTAGGCAATGTTTTTGGCTTTGGAGATAAAACAGTGAATGGTATGAGTTAGGAGCGAGAGGTATTACCTAGAATGTCTAGAAAATACTATATACTAGTAAGATTTGAGAAAAAATACTTTCTTGATACTGAGAGTTTCAATGTAGTTTCTCTCCCCAATTATCTACAAAGGTGTGTTTTTTTTTCTTTTTCTTTATTATTTTTAGTCTGTTGTCTGGATTTCACAAGGTAGTCTTTGTTTTTAGCCAGATGATATTTTAGTATTTCTCCCTAATGTCTTACTTAGGCAAAATATTTCCATATTTCTTACTGGATGTTTTAGAATGTGGGAATAATCACTGGAAAACTATATATGAAAATTTTGTTACAAGAATTCATAGGCATCTGGATGATTAAAGGGCATATCCTTTTCTGGATTCTAGATGCCAGACATTTTTCTAACATTTCTTACCAACTATTCCAGTTGCAATATTCCCAATTGATAGATTCTCTCTCTCTCTCTCTCTCTCTCTCTCTCTCTCTCTCTCTCTCTCTCTCTCTCTCTCTCTCTCTCTCTCTCTCTCTCTCTCCTTAAGTATTAAGTGTGCTGGCAGGAAAAAGCAATTATAAGTTACTTCCAATTAGCATGCAGGGGACGATTATTCCTGTTGCCTCTCACTTGTGTTCTATCTCTAGTAACTATGTGACTGCAGCTACTTTATTTCCCTGAGCCATGCTTCCTGACCTGTAAAATTATGTAATAGCTCCTGTGAAGATGAAGGTAATATTTGGGGGGTGAGGGGGAAGCACATACCATCCATCTTGCCCATGCTTGGTCCTCACCAGTCTTCTCTCAGAATCAATGCCTGGATCCCTTCTGCCTGCTGGGACTCCTGATGCCAGTTTCCATCGTGGCTGCCCACGTTCTCCCCTCTAGTAGTTCTGGATGCTTCTTTCCTGTTTGTGCCTCTCACTCCAGCATTCTATTTGGCTTCTTGTTCCTGGCTTGTCTATATTTTCCCCAGCAAGTCTTGATCTCTCATGTTGACCCTGTTTGCCACAGACAAATACAGTTCTGACAGTACATCAGTGTATTTCTGAGAAATTTAGCTCTTGAGATCATTTTGATTATATAGTGATGAGAAGCACAGCTTTATGGCTACCTTAAAAGTAAGTGTTCAGTCAAGGTGGCTCCCAGTCAGAATGGCCTTTTCTACCTTTTTCCATCGTGCCCAGGCTGTCTTCAATATAGACTCCTTCCTTGGCTCTTTAAAGGTTTCTAGACTTTTCTTTTTTTAAAATATATTTTTATTGATCTAGAGAGGAAAGGAGAGGGAGAGAGAGAGATAGAAACATTGAAGATGAGAGAGAATAATTGATTGGCTGCCTCCTGCATGCCCCACAATGGGCATCAAGTCCACAACCCAGTCATATGCCCTGACAAGGAATTGAACCATGACCTCCTAGTGCATAAGTTGACACTCAACCACTGAGCCACACCCAGTGGGCTAGGTATCTAGACTTTTATTTTGATCCTCCAATCCTCCTTGTTAGCACCTGAAATCATAATCAGTTGGCATCTGAGATGGGCTAAACTAAGATTAAGGTATTGCAGAAATGGAGCATAGCCTAAGATTAGGAAGCAGAGGAAACAGGAGGAGAAATAGCATCAGAAGCAATTTTGTTCATGTATCACAGTTCTGCCAAGGCCTAATCTTCTTTGACCCTGAGAGTTTTGCTGCTGCCAATATCTGATAAAGTTCTGGCTGTCGGTAGCATGGTAAGAGGAAGCGTAAGAGTCATTTTCTGCCTGCTGCCCAAGGATGAGCTTGCCAACCCAGTGCCTTGGAAGCATCATCAGGTGAAAATTAGGGAGTAAGTTTCCTTGGAGCTTTAGGTAAGAATTTCTGACTCTGTAGGCTGGATTGATAAGTCCATGGGAAAGAGGGAAAAACATCACTTCCAATGTGTGGCTGAGATGTGTGAACTTGTGGTCCTAATCTGTCTATTCTTCCTCTTGTTACCTACATGCATTCAGTGGGATGTGCCAGAGATGATATAACTCCTTTATCAATTATTTCAATATGCCCCTTATTACTTTAGAAGGTGAAGCTTGTATATATCTGTCCATGTACATCTAGTGTCCCCTGCTACTCAATGCAATAGGTACTATCGTGCTGATATATGGGATTCTCAGTTTGCACAAGTCAGAAATGCTGCACAAACTTCCAATAGTTGGCTGCACAGCCTGCCCTGAAGATCAAGTAAAGGAGACGCACGCACATTCTTAGCAAGCTCTCAGCAGGTTGTTTGGGTTATCCTACTCTTCCCCAGCTGCCTCTCAGAAAGGGATGCCTCTACAAAGCGCCTGTGGATGTCACATACCTTTGGAGAACACTTCTGGGCTGGTGTCTCTCCTCACATTGCAGAGCAAACTGGAATAATGATCCCTAGGCAAAGTCACCTGGGAAGAGGGTTCACTTTTTAGCTGGATTTAAAATGCTTCATTATTGAATTAAATCATCCCAGACATCCTGCCCTGGATGCACCCTGTTTTAGCTAATCTCAGATGTACCAGAACAATCTCAACAAAACTGACTTGTTTAATGAACATATATCCCCTTATTTTAAACTTTTACCCCAGCCCCCTAAATAGTACATGCATTATTGCATATATTCTTATAAATGGTTTACTTTGCAGTTCCTTTTAGTTTCCAGCATCATTGCATTTTTTCCCCTCTAATTAGTAAATATGTGCTTCATCTTTTGGCAGTGAGGTGAGTATTTTTCTTTATCTTCATTGGGTAGTTTTCTTAGGAAAGGAGCTCATGACATCACTCTGGCTCTGGGTATGCTGCCTGCCTTCCCACACATCCTCACCCACCACATTTTTCTTGTAATGCTGCTGAGTCTGGCTAATTTAGATTCTTTCTCTAATTTAAGTTGCTTTCATTTAACTCGAGTTGAAGATGCCTGCTACTTCTGCTCATAGAGCATTTGAGTTAAAGAGCTCAGAGAACCTGGCCGGTGTGGCTCAGTTGTTTGAGCATTGCACCAAGAGGTTGCTACTTTGATTCCCCATCAGCGCACATGCCCTGGTTGCAGGTTAGATCCCCAGTGTGGGGCGGGCAGGAGGCAGGCAAGCGATGGTTTTCTCATAGATGTTTTTTACTCTCTCTCTCCCTCTCCCTTCTTTCTATAAAATCAATAAAAACTTTTTTAAAAAGAGCTCAGGGAAATTCTCTCCACTGAGACTTCTGGATTCCCCAGTGGGGCCTGGGATGGGAAGAATATCCCAGTGCTTTTGGCAGTAAGCAACAGGCGTTTCTTAATACTTGTAGACAAGATGACTTAGCAGCTCCAAATATCTTCACAATTTGACTTTCAAAGGCTAGAAGGGAAAATAAATTTCTTTCATGTATCTCATTTTTAACAAGGGAGGAAAGCTTTTTCTAGAAGCCCCCCACTTACCCCACAACTCAAAGAGGAGTTCCCCTCATATCTCTTTAGTCAAAATTGGGCACATGGTCACCTCTAAATCAATCTCCAGCAAAGGAGAATGGGATTTCCATGATTAATGTAGCTCAAACATGATGCATCTCTTGGGTCTGAGCCCATATTCCTCAGCACAGTGTTACCAAATTCCCAAGCAAAATCAAACTTTAGTTCCTGGGTAGAGAAGAACAGATATGTCATAGGCCATCAAAAAATAGCATCTGCCACACGAAAAACCATGTATGGGTTTTTAGGTAACTTGCAGGTCATTTGTATGTCCAAACAGAGTTTTCTATTTAATCTGAATTATTTTCCAGTATCTATGGGATTTTTTAATTAGATTCCATCCTGGATCCACGTTCTTTCACTAAATACAGAGGGAAAGGCATAAGGGAATGTGGGAGTGTTCTGGGGAAAAACATAGGCAGTGGGGTGCCCAAAAGAGTGTATTATATGTAGGGCAACTGTATAATTTATAATTAAAATCAAGATACTTTGGAGAGTCAAAGGCAGTGGTAGGAATAATTCCATCATGTCCACAGGTATAAATTATCCTAGGCAAGCTAAAATGGATGTTAAAGTCCAGTTAATATGAGAGCCTATTTTTAAAATGTATGAGAAACTAAATTTAAGTTTTAAAGTTTTCTTAGATAGAGAGAATAGATTTATTTCAAATTATAGAAAATTCCAAATTTATATGAAAACCTTTTATGTTTAATTTGGTTTAAAATCCAAGTCTTAGGAGATATGAGAAAGTAAGACTTTAAAAAACAAACGCATACACACAAAAAAGCAAAATCCTCTCAAAACATGTAGGACTTCTAGGATGAATTTAGGGGGAAAAAATAGCATATATGAAATCAAAATATTGCCTATGCATGTTTTGCTGGAAAACTGTGAATGTTTATCTTTTATATCATCCCCTGTCTGTGCCAAGTCTTTCTCTAATTTCTTCTAACCTGCCAAGGCTTAGCTATCACTGCTATTTTTGTATTAATGATCATTTTGGTCTTGGCTGCTGGTGGAAGCCTGAGAAACAGCTTTGTGTGAGGGAATAGCCAAAATAGAAGAGGAATAATCTTCTCCAGACAGAGTGTGTTCAAGCATGAATGACACATGAGAATGGTTAAGGGAGAGGAAGGGAGAAACAAATGGCTCTGCCCTCGAATAGAACATTCCAGGCTATTCTCTTTCCCACATGCAGTTTGATTTTGCATTTTGTTCCTATGCTCACAGAATGTTCCCTATCTGTCAGCAACAATAAGGGAGAGCCTTGTCATGGAAACAGACCACTGAATCTGTTTTAGTGACTGCGGCTGACAGTCTGTGTGTAACTGAAAGAATGGGAGGCATAAGAAGAAACCTAAGCACACTCACATCTGGGGCAGGTATTTTCAAAACTGGAGGTTGGTATTGAGACAGTAAGAGGAGTTGTTTTGAAATGCCCACCTCATCTCTCTCTCTTCCACTCAGTTTCTGTTGAACATTAATGTAAACTTATTACGAGTAATAAATTTGTCATTTCCCACAGTTGCAGACTTTATTCATTCTTTCATGCTGCTTAAGAATAGGATCTAGTGGCTTTTTGTTTGTTTGTTTTTTGCCTTTTGTTTAATGATCTAAGAAATTATGATTGCTACTATGATGCTGCTTTGATTTTGGGTTTCTGTGTTTAGATTTTGGATCTTAAAAATGAGTAGTTCATAAAGATCAGCTTTCTATCAAGAATATAACAGGAGCCTCATATTGCTGAGCAAACTTCTATTGACTTCTGAAGGGACTATTTCTTGATCTGCAAAGCTTCTAACTTGTGGTTTACATTCTGTTTACGGTACCAGAAAGAAGAGGTTTCTGGATATTCTTTCTTTTTCCCCCCCTTCAATGTGGTTAAGAGTATACATTTGAAATACAATGAGCCTGGCCAGTGTGGCTCAGCAGCTGATCATCAACCCATGAACCAAAAGGTCAGGGTTGGATTCCTGGTCAGGGCACATGCCCAGATTGTGGGCTTGATCCCCAGTATTGGGCATGCAGGAGGCAACCGATCAATGATTCTCTCTCATCATTGATGTTTCTATTTCCCTCTCCCTTTCTCTCTGAAATTAATTTGATTTTTTTAAAAAAAAAATCAAAGGTACATACATGCATAATGTCCTATTCCCACACATTCATTTTGTGTATTTACCTTAAGTACCATCAAGTTGCTTAAGGTAGAAACCTGGTATTTATCCTTGATTCTTCCTACGTCCCTCACCACAGCATCTAACCCATTAAAGTGTAGATTCAGAGACACAAAAGCATGGAACAGACTGTTGAATCTCAGAGGAAAGACAGGGGTGGGTGGGTAGAGAAAAGTCAAAGAACTTGTAGGCATAACCCATGGACAAAGACAATAGGGTGGTGAAGGCCTAGGATGAGGGGGGTAGGGGTGGGCTAAAAGGAGTCAATGGAGGAGTGGCAAGGGGAACATATGTAATAACTTCAACAATAAAGATTTTCTTTAAATAAAATAAAAAAAAAGAAGAGGTTTCCCCTGAGCCTCATGACGGTATTATCATTTAGATAACAAACAAGGCATGAAATATCCTGTCACAGAACTCAACATCCCAAAATGAGGACAAGAAACTCCTCACCTTTGGCATAGTCAAAGGTCACTGTATTAAATCTTGTCATATGTCCAGTACCTGGATTCATGACCTACAGGTTGCTTGTTGCTCCCAGGGACCACTGTGTTTGGTCCAGAACTGCAGAGAAATAGTTGGATCTGGTGAATTCATATGAATGTTGAAATAGTAGCTTTACTGATAAAAAAAATCTCCAGCAGTTAGCAGAGAATTATCTACCTGATCTTTGAGTTGAAAGTACCTGGTGGACGATGTCCAGCAGACAATTGTAAAATTTGGTCTGGAGTTCAGGAGGGAAGTCAGGGCCAGAGATCAATCGCCATTTGCGATTGATCAGGATGGTGGTACAGACAGAGTGACCCTTCTCGAAACATAAATCTTATTTCTGTCCTTTCACTTCCTAAGTCATTTCAACCGTTACTTGGACTGCTAGGGGAAAAAAGACTTATATCCTTAACATGACTGGCAAGGCACCGTGATCTGACTCCGTCTAGGTCTCTAGCTTCCCCCTGAGGTTCATTCTCCCTCAGCCTTAGGCTCTGTATTTCAGTTCTCAGAGAAATCTGAGAGGCTCCCTTCCATCTCAGCTACCTCAGCTCAGGATGTACCACTCAGCATGCATACACGTCTGTCCATGAATATGTGCACATACCAGTACACACATGCAAACACACATGTGCAATTGTGATCACATGAACACATACCTTATACAAATGTGCACACATGGATGTGCATGAATTCACATAGATTAATATGGACACACACTGATGCCCCTGTACACACATAAACACATATGAATGTACATACACATACACACATGTATACCTTACATCTCATGAATTCTAGCTCATCCCACAAATGTTCAGCTGAAACATCTTTGAACTAGGAAAGTCTTCCATGATCTCACACAAGAACAGGTTCTCTTTTTATTTTATGTCATTACACATACTGAGTTGTGATAGATAATTTGTACTCTAATGTTTTCTCCATTCTAGGATGTTCCATGGCAGCAGAAGCTATTTATACATTTCTCTAGCCTCTAAGCATACTACCTGGCATGAATGGGTGATAGGATTTACTGTGGGTATACATGGATGGATGGATGGATGGATGGAGAGATGATAGTTGGATGAATGGATAGATAGGATTATGAGTATAGATAATATGCACCAAATGAACATATGATAAAAAACAGGCAAGACTCAGGAGTATTCTCCCCATTCCATAATGAACTTCCAAACCACTTACTCTCTTCTTTAATAAGGATTACTGCTTTGGTAAACTTGGAAGTCTTTTCTTTCAAACTTCTTGACCTCTAAGAAGATACAGTTTTCTATTTATGGAAAATACAAGAAAAAAAAAAACAACAACAACTAGGCAGCCCTTTCTATTAGTGTCTGAACTACCTCATTAGTTGACACCAGTGTTGGAATAATTGACTTCTCATTAAGACTTCTCATTAGAAGGTTATTTTTCCCTTCTACCTTCTGGCATGGAATTCAGACCATTTAACCAATCATCCCTTTCCTATGTAATCCTTATAGAAAATTCACCTTCTCCCTAGTTATTATATCCTACTTTTGGGGGTGTTTGTAAAATCTTTAATCTTATGATAGGTTTCTATTTTTTTCTTGGGTAAGCCTTCAGCAATTGATCTAGCCAGAATTTCAAAGCCATGTGTTAGGGAAATGAGGGATCCTTTCATTAAGACTTTATTTGCCAGAATTTATTCATTGCATGGAACATTTCAACCATGTTCATGGTGTTTCATGGTGAGGCCCAGTTGCTAATTTAGCCTGATTATATTGAGATTAAAATAGTGGTTTAATTCTTATATATGGCATATATTTTTGCCTGTGACCATAGGACCTATTATGTAATCCTAGGCAGCCTTAGTTCTCAGGTATGTCCTTTTAGTTATAAGGAAAACTGGGTGAAATGAGTGACTTGATCATGGCATAGATATGCTACCACCAAAAAAATAATTCAGAGTCAGATCAGTAACATCCCTTTCATTTATGAACATTATTTTAAGTCTTGTTTACAAGTATTATCTGTACAAACTATCTCCAACCAAAGAAAGAACTTAGTCAGAGATGAGTTGCCTACATTTCCATAAAAATATCTTATAGAAAGCTCTCTAAACAAGAGAATAGGATGTTTCAGATGAATTCTTGTTTCAGATAAAGATCTTGTTTTTATGTGATACCTGTTTTAAAGTAAGAGATATCATGAGATATCTGGCATGAGAATGGCCATATATTCATACTTCAGAAAAGTCTCCCAATACACACTATATATTTTCTTGGAGTGTTAGAGTGATTTTTCATTTCATTCTCCTGGTTCCAGAATTCCACACAGTTGATAAAGTTGTTTCTGAATAAGCTTCTTTGTTTCCATCCTCTTTCCTAAGTACCTCTCCAGGCCTTCCCACCCCAAATTCTTACCCAGTCTCAGGCAGAGCTAGACAATCATAGACTTCTTTCAAGTATGGAAAAAAAAAAGAAGATTGCTAAAGAGCTAAAAGTAATTAAAGAGTGAACAGAAAAGACTCCGTCAGTTTCCATTTATAAATGGCTCCAGAGGAAAGATTAAAAACCAAGGGCAGGTCCACAATGGGAAGAAGAAGGGTGTATGTTCATTTTTTCCCCCAATTTTTTCTTCTTCTTCTATTATTATTATTATTATTATTATTATTATTATTACTACTTTGTCTCTTTCTAGACTATTGGGTTTTTTTGTTTGGTTGCTTGGTTTTTTTTTTTTTTTGTTAATCTTCATCTGAGGATATTTATTTCTATTGACTTTTATGGAGAGAGAGAGGCGGGGGGAGAGGGGAGAGACAGAGAGAAAGACATTGGTTGTCTTCTGCACATGCCACAACTGGAACCAGGGATGGAGCCTGCAACTCAGATATGTGCTCTTAACTGGAATTGAACCCACAATCCTTCAGTCCACTGGCCAACACTTTAACCACTGAGATAAACTGGCTAGGGCTCTAGCCTATTGAGATTTAAGCTCCTGATAACAAGAGTTGGTCTGTCTTTATCATCACTATATACCCAATAATTAATACATGGTAGGTACTATATAAGTATTTGGAAACATACTGTTCTCTCTATAGTTTTAATCATTTTGAATTAGCCTCCCCATTTTCTGATCTGCAGACTCCTTTCTTCCCTTTCAATATGGCATCATAGACCTTCTTTTTCTGTGGCCACAAGGCTAGTAAATATCAGATCTGTTACCTCTAGATAGGCACCTGAGGATGACATGATATCATAGTTCATAATCTTCTAGCTCAGTGACCATGGACAACTGCCGCTTGTGGGGTTAAGAGAGACACAAGATTGTCCATGGCCACTGGGGTGGAAAAGTTGGAACCCATTTGGTGAGTGTCAATATTATCTTGGGAATATCTCTTCCTTTTAATGGACTGGAAGAGAATAAGTCAGAAGAACTGCTTATACCCAGGCCCAAATTATACAAATGTGTTTTCTTTCTCTCTTTTTATTAATTCCTATAGGAAGATACCAAATAGGGGTTTTGCATTTCTAATAAATAAAAAAGTTAAGTACATAAGAAAAAATGTGCGAAAAAATGAGCAAAAAAGAAAAAATCAAACTAATTTTAAAAAGTAGTACATTTTTATTTTATCTTGCCACATGATTGATTTACCTTCCATGTTTCTGATTACATTCTATAATTAAAGCAAACTTTACAATATTTAATACCTTTGTCAAATTTCCATTAAATTTGGTAATTTTATAAAATTTACCATAATGGAGTATATGTGGCAATTTATTTGAAAGACCATTCTTTTACTAAAGAGAGTTGAAAGGCTTATAAAATTCACCTAATAGAATCTCCTTATGCAGAATAACCAGGGGGGTCAGGAGAAGGCATATAGGAATAAGTTCTTATCAGTGAATTAAATTAGTTAATGTAGTGTATTTTTATATTTGTTCACAAGTCCAAAAGACTTAATTATGTAGCTTGTGATAAAAAAATATAGATGGATAGGTAGAGATAGAAATAGTTAAGATAGATAGATAGATAGATAGATAGATAGATAGATAGATAGATAGATAATAGATAGATATACATACATACATTGATTGTTTCCTTATGTAGATACAAGAGGCCTGGTGCACGAAATTTGTGCACGAGGCAGGGGTGGGGGGCCCCTCAGTTCAGCTTGCACCCTCTCTAATCCAGGACCCCTCAGGGAATGTCCGACTGCCAGTTTGTGCCCACACTTTTAACAGATGACAACTCCATTGTTGTTTCTTTCTTTTCATGCTTAAACCCATTTGAATTAGTAGGTATTCAAAATATGTATACATTTTGGGGGGGACACCCTGTATATCTCTAATCAGTGGTGAAAGGAACCAATGGCGGATTTGGAACCCTCAGACAGGGAACCTCACTCACTCCCCACATGTCTCCTCACTCCACTTTCCACTTTCGCGGGCAGTGGGAGAATCAATGTTTTCTCTCATTAACTTGGAAAAGCACGTCCTGTCATCTGCTGCCCAGCAGGAGTACACTAGGCCCCAAGCAAATGAGGCTCAGTCAGGGCAGCCTTCGCTCATGGGTTCCAGCACCCAAAGTTCCTCCTCTGTAGTCACCCCAACTATCCCACCATTTCACTGAGAGGAAGGAGCTCCTTGCCTCCTCTGGGTTCCCTATCTTGAATGCTGACTGAGGGCACCTCAGCGATGGCCACCCGCGCCCACCAGGTGTGTCTCTCTGCACCTGCTCCCACTTAAGCACCTGCATTAGCCCCACAGAGGTGATCTTGTCATTGCACTGGCCTCCACAGGAACAGGGCATCACCACTCCACCCTCTCACTGTCATCTCACAGGTGCCCACCCCCAGCACCCAGAATACCCAGACACTCTCCAAAGGATGTGAGTGTGCCGGCAGTGACGTGGACACATCCTGTGGGGGATATAGGCATGCTGGGGTTGATGGAAGTGTGGCGGAGAGATGGCGGGGAGAGGGGAACTTGCATGCACCATGGTCCAGGACTGTTGCAGGCATGCCTGGGTGACAGCGCACTGGGGGAAGTTCGCACACCAGGTCTGGAGGAGAGGATGCATGCACCAGAGGCTTGTCGCTGTGCAGATCAGCAAACCCCCATGGCGCGGCCAGGAGGACATCAATCTGGCCCACCATGGTGGCTGTCCCTGTGATCATGCACCTTCTGGGCCAGGAGGTAGGACTTGCACAGCCACTCCTCAGCGCTGATGGCTTGCAGGCACTATTTCCGCTAGGTCCACAGGCTCCATTTGGTGCATTCACGGCCACTGCCGCCGCCATATGGGGAGTACAGGCTGCCCTCTGCCCAGAGGCTCTCCGTGGCCCACAGGCTCTCTGCACGCACTGCCCACAGGCCTGGAGCAGCCAGGGCAGGGCAGGACACCTGCCTTCATCGCCTTGGCGACAAAGCCAGGTGTCCTGCACCTCAGCGGCCGGCTGGGGCATGCAGGAGGCTTGGCTCCTTCGTCGCCGGGGCGATGAAGGAAGCCAAGCGTCCCACCTGCTCCAGCCAGTTCTGTGGGTCCGGCTGGCACCGCCATCTTTGTGGCTATGGGCACTACCATCTTTGTCATGGAGTGATGGTTAATTTGCATATTGCCCTTTTATTAGTATAGATTGGTAGTGAAATAACAGTATGCAGACATGAATATAAAGGAGACTGGTGAGCCTTGTATTCCATGACTGACTCTGATATTAATAGCTTATATTACTCTGCCAGTTTAACAGGTCTCCTCAGCTCAAGGACTGGAAAGATTATTTAATACAATGTTCTTATTTCACTGATGAGGGCACTAAGGGCCACAGCAAGCAGAGAACAGAGTACACCTACTTCCTAAAGCTCGTGTGAACATGATTCCCAATGCCAACAAGCCAGAGAGGGCATTCATTCATCCTTGCAACTCATCTTTTTTTTCATTTACCACAAGTTTTTTGAGGGTCTTATTGGGATAGGCACTATGCTAGTCATTGGAGATTCAGAGGTGAACGGCCAACCATGCCCCTGACATCATGGAACATACATTCTACAGATAGAGTCTGACAATATATAAGTACACAAATATGCAGTTAAAATAATTACAGACTGGCACTACAATGGAAATTAACAAGAGGATGTGATAGATAACTGGCTTTGAGGAAGAATATATAGTGTTGTCTTTTAGAGAACAGTGACGTTGAGACATGAAGGCTGAGAAGTGGCCAGCCATGTTGCCGGGGTCCAGCCCCAGCAGGTCCAGGGGTCCCCAAAGGTGTGGACCGAGTCGGCGAAGAAGGAAGGACACGGAGACAGTGTTCAGTTGATCAGCAGCCTAGCCAGGATCTCTAGCCCGGATCTCCAGCCAAGTTCTGGTCTGGATCTCCAGAGAGGTTCTGCTGTTTATTGTCTTGTTACATCCGTATTTATACCAGTTGATTTTAATCCTGTCAATTTCTATTACAAAGGTTAGGGTGTTTCTTATCTCCATTCCAGGGAGTAAAGATTATGTAGCTTAAGCATGATTGTTTGTAGTGATTAACTACCCGCCTGGCACTTAGTTAAGGAGTTTCATGCCCTCCCTGACTTCAGGGAAAAATTCCTACCTGGGGAAACAACCTTTCTAGGAGAGGCATCCCCTCCCTGACTTCAGGGAAAAATTCCTACCTGGGGAAACAACCTTTCTCGGAGAGGTGACCTTGGTTAAAACACACAGCGCTAAGGGGAGCAAACATATTAAGAACAGTATGCTATATACGCCAGGTCCCTTGAAACATATGCTGTGCAGATGTTTCTTTCCTGCAGCGACTGTGTCAAGCAGCAAGGATGGACCGGCTTCCGGCAAATTCCCCCTTTTTTATTTTTTAAATGCTCACGCATGCAAATCAGTGGCCACCTCTCAGATTGGGCCATTTAAGTCTCGGAAGAAGAGTGGCAAGCAATGATAGTGAGCATAGCTATAAACATAGTGGATGGAGCGCAGAAGGAGCCCCATTCCTGTAGAAGGTTGCCAGCCTCTTCAGTCAAGGGATTTCAGCTGTCCTCAAGTTATTGGTTTGATCGTCTTTGTTGGTCTGGCTAGCGGGCGGCGTCACTGGCAACAGGCTTCCCGAAGAGTCAGCAAGTTGAAGGGCTGCATCAAAGGGTCCATCAGGGCCGTGGTTGATGGTGGTGTCGATGTCCGAGGAGGAGTAAGCTGTGCCCTCTGGATCCAGCTGATATGGAAAATGGAGGGTAGTAGAAAAAGAAGAGAAAGCAAAAGAACTACAAGGCATGGAAGTGTTTAGAAAAAAGAGGGAGAAGAAAGGGAAGAAGGCAGCATCCTGACACAGCCCTTTCCTTCAGCTTCCCCTTTCCCTGTGGTCCCAGGTAGAAATGGGAAACAAGTCCTATTGCAGTGAGAGGGCAGCTGCTGTCAGCCAGTCTCTGTCTTTACCTGGGTCCCAATCTGAGCTGGGCATGGGAAGCAGGAAGCAGCCATGGGGACAGGAGACCTTCCTCAGAAGGGGCGAGTGTTCAAGCCCCTGCACCATTGGGGAGGGGGGTCTGTGCCCCACCTTTGTTGCACCCCAAGTTTTCTCCTACTGGCCCCCGACTGTGCCTGTCTTAGGTTGCCCCACCCTGTGGAGTCTTACCCGTCATTGACTACCAGCCATCTCTGGGCCAAGTAGGGTGATGTGAGGTTCAGTTTTGTCTCCTTGATAGCCTATGTCCCTCTGGCCTCCATGCCCAGCAACTGCCTTTGGATTCCCTCGCTTGCTGGCGGGGCTCTGGCATTGATCATAGGGAACTCAGGTTTCTTCTCTAGAGAGGGCCCAGCTTACGCTATTGGGCCAGAGACAGATCCATGGTACCAGCCACCATGAGGCGTCAACCTCAGCATGAACAGAGAGCTCAGGCAACAGCTTATGGGCAATTGGATTGTAAGAAGAGGGTCCCTCTTGGCACAAGGGTAAGAGGCACCAATACAGGACAAAGGAGAGTCCTGGAACAGGGCTTTCTCAGCCCAGGATGTCAGGCTCTTGGCACAAGACAACTCCATGTATGGGACATATACCAGACACCCCCTAGTCATGGCAGAAAAGGGAGGTGCCCTTCCTGGAACAGTAGGGTAGGGAGATTCTAGAAAAGGCTGTGTTCAGGAAAGAAGGAGAAAGGCCAAAGAACCAGCAAACAAGTAGTTAGATTTTAAAAAAAAGGAAAAAGGAAAGGAGATGTGGGGCAAAGCTGGGACATGTGGAAAGACAAAACGGAGGCACATGTGATCCTCTCAATGGACAGATTGTTCCAGCTCAGGGCTGCACATCTGCTGCAGATGGGCACTGGTCAGGTGTGCTATGATGAGGCAGAGATGGCGGGCGGTGAGACATAAGGTCGGACTAGACGGTCTGGAATCCACACAGGTGAGTCTGCGTCCTGTGGAAATATACAATCATATCCTCTCCCCTGGGTTAAAAGTACATCAGGTCCCTTCCAGGCTCCTGTAAGCAAGTCTCTCCATTTGACAAGGGCTTTAGGTTTAGTTAGATCAGGGTTCCAATGCCTGTACATTGGGGAATTTCCCTCAGAATCTACATTTAGTATATTAATTACAAATTGAGCATGTTGTAGAACATGATGAGGAGAGGAATATTTAAACTCATTTTCTTGTAATTTTTTAATTTGTGTTTTTAAAGTTTGGTGAGCCCTTTCTACTATTGCTTGGCCTTGAGGATTGTAGGGTATTCCTGTAGTATGTGCGATGCCGAATGTAGAGCATAAGTTTTTAAAAGCTCTAGAGGTATAGGCAGGCCCATTGTCAGTTTTAAGTGCCCTTGGTATTCCTAGGTAGGAAAAGCATTGGAATAGATGTTGACTTACATCTTTAAAGGCTTCTCCTGTACGTGCAGAAGCAAGGATAACATGAGAAAAGGTATCAATACAAACATGCACATAGCAAAGTTTGCCAAAAGATGGGACATGAGTAATATCCATCTGCCATAAGTCACAGGGTCTAAGTCCTCTTGGATTAACTCCAGTAGCAGGGCTAGGAAAATGAGTAGGACAATGGCCGCAGTCACGCACAATACTTCGAGCAGCTTCTCTAGATATGCGATAACATAGACGGAGAGCAGAAGCATTTTGATGGTGAATGGCATGAGACCGCCGGGCTTCTTCTAGAGCTGTACAAACTACTGGGCGAGTTAGTAAATCCGCCTGATAATTTCCTTCACTTAAGGGTCCTGGTAGGCAGGAATGAGCTCTAATATGTCCAATATAGAAAGCCTTTTCTCGTTTGTGAATGCAAGTTTGTAGCTGAGTTAACAAAGAGAAAATGGCTGTTCTTCCTTGTGGGAGAGAGGCGGTCTCAATATGAGGAAATAATTTAACTATATATTGAGAGTCAGTGTACAAGTTAAAGGGAACCTGTTGCAATTGTTCAAAAGCATAAATGACTGCCAAAAGCTCTGTTCTCTGAGCTGACGTCTCTAGAGTTTGTTGAACATGGGTTATTGAGTCAATGATTGTTACTGCCCTACCATTAGAGGAACCATCTGTGAATACTAAGGAGGCAGGAGGTGATAATGGTTCTTTTGAACATTTAATAGGAAATATAAATGGATGTAGGGAGAGAAATTGCAATATAGGTGATCTTGGCAAATGATGTAAAATTTGTCCTGGGAAGTTACCTATAGCTATTTGCTAATCTTTTCCAGTATCACAAACAATGCAATACTTTTCATAATGGTTGAAGGCCATCTTGGTAACTATGTTAGGGGGGGAAATTTGTATATATGGAAATGATAGTAGTTACATATCACTGTATTATGAGTGTGTGTGTGTGTGTGTGTGTGTGTGTGTGTCCATGTGTGTAGTAGCATGTATGAGAACAGGATATCCCTATGAGCTTATAAAAAGTGAATGCCCTTAGGTTAGCTGACAATTTAAGGTAGACCTATATTTCAAGGTTAATCTTTCTAAAACTCTAATCATTTTTCCCATACCATTTTCAAGACCACTAGTTTGTGTGAAATGTCATTGAATTACAGACTGATTCTCTTTTGCCTAGAATGACAGCAGTCTGTTATGCATTCATCATCAGTAAACATTTTGGGAACCTCACAAATTTATTCATCTCTACTGGTCTACTTTGCTACCAGACAGATATAGTAAAACACTCAGTAGAAAACTATATATTAGCCAGATATGTAGGGCATCAAACTAAAAGGTTATATAACAGCTATGAAGGGCACCATTGCTCTGATAGTTCTAAATGTTAAGGAGGTCTGTCTGAAACAGAAAACTTAAAATAAAAAGTAATACATAGCAATCTTCAGCAGTCCACATCCATGATAAACACATTTCAGTGCAGCAAATGTTTTTGAATGGCACAGAAATGGATAAATTTTTCCCTATAATGAATGTCTTTTTCTGGCTTAATGCAGTATAATAATGCACATATACTCTAAAATCACTCAAAGGGGGGAAAAACCTTTTATTTTCTCCTTTAGGTAAGAAGAGGTACTTTGTGGTGTAGGACAGGCAGAGAAATGGGAGAATTATGGTGTGTACCCTGCTGTGCAAGAACTAGGAGAACACTTGAAGAGAACTAATGTAGAGGCATCATTATTGGGGTAAATTAAAACTCTAAATCTCTTATGGTTTTGAGATTGGTGCTTGTCCCCTGTATTCACTCTTGAAAATAAGCTACTGGGTGGAATGGATGGCATAACGATTGCTCTTCAGGTAGAGCTTAGTATTTCAGTGTCCAAAGACATTTATTTTTTACATAATACTCAATAAATAGCACATTGATTTTAATGGACTGCTCCCTGTTGGTTGCTTATTTCTGTTGTCTATTAACAATGGCATGGACTGGGTTGTGGCATCACCTGAGCCTCATAGCATGTCTGTGCATTGGCACATTTAAACTGGTGCGGGGTTGCCCTGACCGGTTTGGCTCAGTGGATAGAGCATCAGCCTGTGGACTCAAGGGTCCCAGGTTCGATTCCAGTCAAGGGCATGTACCTTGGTTGCGGGCATATCCCCAGTGGGGGTTGTGCAGGAGGCAGCTGATCGATGTTTCTCTCTCATCAATGTTTCTGACTCTCTATCCCTCTCCCTTCCTCTCTGTAAAAAATCAATAAAATATATTTAAAAAAAATAAATAAAATAAACTGGTGTGGGGTTGCCATTAAGTTTGTAGCTTCAAAAAATCAGCCATGAGATAGTGATTCATCAACCAAACTTACAATAACTAGATAATTATGTATCTTTTTGAGCTATTTCTTTCTTTATGTTTGTTGTATAAGCTAAGGTTTGGGAGTAATTTTCTCCAGATGCCTGGGGGAATGAAGGGAAATGTGTTCAGCAAAAACAGAAAGGTTTAGAAACTTGGCAAAGAGTAAGTCAGGATCAGAGTGTTGGCAGAGTCCTCTCTGTTCAATGTCATGTGTGAAAGAAATGACCATGTGAATAGTTTTCCCCAAACTTGTGGGGATGTAGCAACTCCTTGCTCTATCTGTGATAAAGTCTCACTGTTACAGACCTGCCTAGATTTGTTAAGAATTTCTTTCTCTGTCCATCATTCCCTCTCTCCTTTCCACATACATATTTTTCAGGTGACCATTTTAGCAATTGTCCAGTGGTTCTCAACCTTCTGGTCCTTTACAGTTCTTCATGTTGTGAGCCAACCATAAAATTATTTTCATTGCTACTTCATAACTGTAATGTTGCTATTATTATGAATTGTAATGTAAATATCTGATATGCAGGATGGTCTTAGGCGACCCCTGTGAAAGGGTTGTTCGACTGCCAAAAGGGGTCGCGACCCACAGGTTGAGAACCGCTAGCTCATTTTCCTCTTAGATGTATTTGAAAATATCAACTGGTTACATAAGAGTTAACTTGACCTTGAAAGTAGCATTGGCCCACATCCCCAGTGCCTATAAAAAAGAATGCTAGGCCCAATCTCTATGAGCCTATAGTTTCCTATAAAATATAAGATGTGAAAGGCTTTTGAAAATCAGGCAGCATGGCTAATAAGATGTATAAAATAAAAATGTTCTACCCTTCTTTCATTTTGGTATTATGGTTATGGATAGTAGACTCAAAGAATATTGTACTTGTAGTAGAAAATTACTTGTATATGGTTCCATTATTCCAATTTACCCAGCTTTGTCGAAGTTAGAAAATAAATTTATGGAAAATACCAATAAATATGAAAATAGGCATTTTCATGACACAAACATGGAAAAAGATAAAGATACTTTGAAAGTTGTAAGAGGATTAAAAAATGCAAATACAAAGCTGCAAACAACATGTGGGAGGCAGTTCATGTGAACCAAGGGTGTGGACTCACTTTCAACTAGAATTGTCCTCTATGCCCTCTAGATCCACCCTTGAATCATCTAAATGATTTCAGCGATAACACTGTGTTCAGAATGAACTGAACTGTCTCCCACCAGCTAGAATGTTAGTTTAATGAGGGCACCACTGTCATTTTTTGTTTTCTTTATTCACTGATTTGTTCCAATGTAGATTTTTCATCCTTTAATAATTGATCCATTTCAAATACTTTGAATGGTGCATAGCATATAGTGGGAACTTAATAAATATTTGTTAAGTGGATGAGTGACACAGATACTTGTTTGTTTTTTATTACAAGAGATAGTTTATAGCATTGTATTAAGGTCAACTTCCTGGTTTTGATCACTATTCTATGGTAATGTAAGATGTTACCATAGGGGAAGGTGAATGAGGGGTATCTGGGAACTCTCTCTATTATTTTTATAACCCTGTGAATTGGAATTTATCTTAAAAATGATGTAGGAAATTGATAATGGAGGAGGAAGAAAGAAGTAAGGATATGGAAGGATGAGAACCATTAACTCTGGAGCAGTGCACAGACAAGTATGGGCAAAGGGGCAGGAAACAACTGATGTGAATGCAACAATTTGCCTCTGAAGACCTGAATAGAATTTGGCTGCTATCTAACTTTTCTTTAAAACATAAAAAAATATTCAGTTGCAATCTTGAGTAATCACTGTCCTCCATGAGATACCATCAGTTCTGTCTTTTCTTATGACTCTTTTTCCTTCCTTCTAGTGGTGTCTAGTACCCATTGCTCACCTCCCTGTATTCTAGACCTAAACCTTCCTGCTTAAAGTTGTATTAACAAGTGTTAAGATACTAGAACTTAACTGTGTAATTTTTTGTATAATCAGAAGTCTGAAAAGAAAATTACAAAACAGGAGAGCTTTGGAAAGGGAAAAAAATGGGCAGCCATTAGAATCATTTTGTGAAGGGAATACATCCTTATAAGTTAATCTATGCTCAGTGTTCTCAATAGCCTACTCTCCATAATGGAGAAGGAGGAGCCCAGTGTGTGCATGACTAAGTTATCTACTCAAAACTTTCAAAGCTGGAATCCAAGAGAAGTTAGTGTCCATTTTAAGCAATAGCCATGAAACCTAATATAGTCTACTTCTGAGTGATCATTCCATTATGGTATTTTATCATTTTATTATTTAAAAAATATGCTGAGTAAATAGAAATGACTAAAATATCAACAGATTTTTTCTTCCTACGCATAATCATTAATCTTAAATGTTCCAAGAGAAGATGCTGAAAAGTAACCCTTCGCAGAACTACTGCTTCTTTTTGGAGCTGTCAGCCCCTTGTCTCCCCCGCCCCCTTTCTTCCCTTTATTTTATCTTGTCACCTTGCCGTTATGAGTAATCAAGCACGTAGGAGTGGACTGGTAGGAGAAGACGAGAAGGATGCATTTTGCATACAGTTGTACATCAGCCTAGAAGCCTGACTGACAGCAATATTGTGGACAATGGATCTTTCAAACAAATAGACTGTTGTCTGTTCCTTCCTTCTGTAATTTTTGGCAGAGTGTCTGGATTTTTGAAACTCTGAATGAATAAACTAGGACATGATATTAATGTAAAGAACTGGCATCTTTGTTGACTTAACCAACAGACAATGTGTACATAGAAAAGCAAAATAAGCACTTTCAGAAGTGTTGTCTGCATGTGTCTCAGTTTTTGGAGTTTAAGCAATAGACAAGGCAACACCCTGGAACAAGCCAGACTAGTCTCTGGACTCTGTAGAGTTTGGTTTCTGAATAAAGATATTCTATTGGTCATAAGTGAATGAAATATGAGCAATTGCATGTAGCATGCACATCTGTTAGCATATGGATCAAATACAGACCAAAACACACAGTGATAGAGTTAAAAGTAAATTTCTTGAGCTGAAATGTCATATGATTTATAGCCAAACTAGGTGAATTCTCTTTTTAGTAGAAAGGCAATGATGGAAAATATTAGGCAAAAGTTAGAGTTGAAACCTAGCCACTATGGCTCAGTGATTAGAGCATCAGGTTCCAGGTTCAATTTTGGTTAAGGACATGTACATTGGTTGCAGGATTAATACCTGGTCCCAGTCGAGGTGCATGCAGGAGGCAACCAATTGATGTGTCTCTCTCACATGATGTTTTTCTCTCTCTCTCTCTCTCCCTTCCACTCTCTCTAAAAATCAGTGGATAAAATATCCTCAGGTGAGGATTAACAAAACCAAAGAGTTAGAATTGAGATGCAAACTGCCTGCCTGAAAAGACTAAGCCTTGTAACATGAAGTACAACCAAGTGATAAAATGAATTGTTCCTAGTAGTATACTAGGGTTTCCCAACTTCAGTACCAGTGACATATTATGTCAAGCAATGTGTTGCTGTGAGGGCTGTTTTGTGCATTGTAGAATGTTTAATAGCATTCTTGACCTGTACCCATGAGATATCAGTAGTGCCCCTCCACTTGTAAAAATAATGTCTCCAGACATTTCCAGATGTCCTCTGGGGAGGAGGAGGAAAGCAAAAATCACCCCTGGATTGAGAATCATTTCATGGCCCATATTGGTCAGAAGGAAGTTCTACACTCCTAGAAAAATGATTTACTATTTGTACCAAATCCATAAGTAGTGTACTAGGGCAATCTAACTGGGGGCCTCATTGGACCTTTTGAATGTGCCACATGAGCAAGAATAAGTGGCCAGATGCCCTGAAAAACACCATTGCTCCATAATTAACGCCTCTAGCCCTCCTGTCTTCTTTCTCTAATTCTTCATTGACTTCTTTGCCCTGACCATGGAATTGATTGTCTCCTTTACCCTAGAACAAATCAAAATGTATCTTGACAATGAAAAATTTTTAAAAATACTGTATTTTCTCTCATCATGACTAATTTCTTAGAAAAATAGTCTGCAGTGCTAGGCTCACTGCCCACTTTCTGGAACACATCCTGATTTGCCTCTTTTTCCTGTGTAACTACTAAAAGTGGCCCCCTACATGCTACAGTTTAATATCCAAATGTTCACATTGGCCGGACTTTTCCTAAAGTCAGCTTTTTTAACTTCCATGCAACTTTGAATAATCTTGATCTATGGTTCTTGGCATCATTGTATGTCAGACTCAATGGAGCTCTGGTTAAAACATTGATTTCTGGGCTCCACACCCAGAGTCCTCGATTAAGTAGGCTCTGGGCCCGAGAATAGGTACTTCTCACAAGTTCCTGGGTGATCTGGGGAATCACAATTCAGAAGCTGTGTCTTGATTATTCAATTCTTAAATGCTTCAGTTTAGCTTTCATGAGATTATCATTTTCTGGTATTGCCTCCCTCTGACATTTTTGGTCATATTTTCTAGTTCCTTCTACCCCTCAGTGGTTCTCAACCAGGGTGATTTTTCCCTTCCCCCAGAGGACATTTGGCAATGTCTGGAGATGTTTTTGATTATCACATATAATACAGTGGAGGGGCAAGAGAGTACCTGCTGTTATTGGTACCTAGTGGATAGAGGACAGGGAACCTGCTAAAGCATCCTACAATGCACAGCTCCCCACAAACAAGAACTTATCCATCCCAAAATGTAAATAGCCTAGAATATGAAATGCTGTTCTCAATGCAGGCCTTTTCCAGAGAGAATGATCCTCTTCTCTTCAGGTTCTCTCTCTCTCTCTCTCTCTCTCTCTCTCTCTCTCTCTCTCTCTCTCTCTCTCTCTCATCAATTTCAAACACACTCAGAACATTAAATCAAACCTCATTGGAAATGACTCCCAATAGTATATCATTCATTCTGGCATTACTCCTGAATCCCAGCCTAGAGCCACCAGTATCTTAAGTTTACTTTGCTCACACCAAAACAATCCTTATAGTGAGAGCCTTCTTTATTTTGGCTAGTGGTAATTATCATTTGATAATTCACTGTGGGAAAAATATTTGGTCTTATATTTTTCTAATCCTTCTTCCTTCCCTTTATAATCAAGTGTACATTATTAGTATGCCTATAACCCTTTGGACATTTGTAACTTGTACAAAAGCTAAAAGATGATTCTTTTAAGGAGGTGAGTATAAAATCAAAGGTGTGCTTCAGAGATATCCCTCTGGCAGCATTGCAAGGCATTCACAGATCTCCAGGAAAATGGGAAGAGACACTCTCCATCCTGTATGAGACTGGCTATAATTTGATTGGCCAGGGAGAAATATCTTTTCCCTAGGAAAACCAAAATTATCTGCCTGTCTAGAACTTAGTCCAATATCACTTGGAAAAACATTCTATTCTAGTCTGATGTGTTGTGCTTTAGACAAAGAAATCATCTGAGAATATTATCTTCTCACAAACATGGTTTCATTAGGTTTGCTTTACAGGAAGCCACCATGTTTTATTCCTTGATAGTGTCATATATATTTTCCTGTTACTAGTATTAATGGTATTAATAAGAATAGCCACCATTTATGAGCACTAATCACTAGAGCAAGTACTTGCATATACTATGTATAGCGAGCCTATGCATAAAATATGTTTTGTGCACCTGTGGAAATTAAAGGATAGAGAGGATAAGGAATATGCTGAAGGTCATATACCGGTAGATCATAACAGGTAGAATTAGGATCTGAAGGCATGCTGTCCAGCAATCGAACCGGTGCTTTTCCAATAGCAAAAAGTATAGTTATATAGTTGCTATGGGGATGTGTTTCTCAGAACCTGAGCTTTGTGAGGAACCAGACCCATGTTATTCAGAATCTAGGACCTATTTGGAGAGGAAAGGCCATCCAACTCAGCCATGGTGCTCCCAGAGACTGCGGCAGGTAGTACTCCACCTATGAGGCAGGCAGGCAGCTGGCTAATGGAAGGAGACACAGAGGAGAGCTTTTCTCTGCGAGAGCTCATTACAGAGACATCTGTAGACCTCTCTCTCCTGCATCCCCTTTCTCTTTCACGGCCTCCATTTCTAAGCCATAATGGATGCAAAATTACTGCAGCATTTTGTTCTGCCAGGCTGACCCCATTACGTGCACCACAATTGTGAAGTGCTGGCTTGGTTACTGTTTGCATGTTCAAGATTCCTGTGAGGCAGGAAGTGTGAGGCTTGGCCACAGGTCCAGAGGGAATGGCTGCTTCATCTTAAAAACTAGGGCACTTACCTCCTTTCAGGAGTGGACGTTGTTTCCATCACTGATACTGATGGGAGAGTCTCTACTCGTGTGCCCATAAAAAATGTTTTTCTGGGCAAACCGGTTTGGCTCGGTGGATAGAGCATCGGCCTGCGGACTGAGAGGTCCCGGGTTCGATTTTGGTCAGGGGCATGTACCTTGGTTGTGGGCACATCCCCAGTGGGAGGTGTGCAGGAGGCGGCTGGTCGATGTTTCTCTCTCGTCGATGTTTCTAGCTCTCTATCCCTCTCCCTTCCTCTCTGTGAAAAATCAATAAAATATATTAAAAAAATGTTTTTCTGGTGTGTGAAGGGTCTTCAAATGAAGTGTCAGGACATAGATGCCAGGAAGTCATCATTTCAGAGGCAGTGGTTGGGGCATTTGGGGGAGACTTTCATTTTCAATTCAATATCCTTTTGTCTTTATAATGTTTTGTGAAGACCCAGTCAAAGATATACTAGGATGGAAATATAATGGTTCTTGATGATAATTGGTAATAATTTATACACCTTTATCTACTGGAAGATTCTGATATTAAAAAAATACTTTTATTGATTTCAGAGAGGAAGGGAGAGGGAAAGAGGGTTAGAAACATCAATAATGAGAGAGAATCATTGATCACTGCCCCCTGCATGCCCCACACTGGGATCAAGCCCACAACCCAGACATGTGCCCTGACCTGGAATCAAACCATGACTTCTCGGTTCATAGGTCAATGCTCAACCATTGAGCCACACTGGCCAGGCTAGAAGATTCTGATATTCATTTGGTCCAAAAATTGTGTATTTACTTTGTTCTAGGTACCTTTCTAAGCAATGGAGATATATTAAGGAGCAAGAGTTTATATTCTAGTAATTTTTGTCAGAAAGTAGCCAAGTATGTTTCTAAATATGCCCATTCTCCTATATATGCATATGTGTATGTATGTGTGTATATACACATACTCATATGGATCATATCCCATATATCCTTTATAGATTTATTATATATTCTGTATTTTATCCTATATTTCTCACCATTATTTCACATATTTCATAAAAGACCTCAATACATAATTTTTACTTTTTGCCTGTGGTAGTCTACATAGGGAAGGGGAGAGAGAAGACTTAGATGGAAATAGAGTAACCACAGAGAGGTACAGAGTGTCTTTCCTTTTAATGTAATTTCAAATATAAGGAGTGATATTGGTCATCAGAACATATTGATATTTTAGTACTAAGCTGGTAAAAAGAACCTTGGACACATCATCATGTTCTGGGTCCTAGGTACTTCCAAAGAAATGACTATTAGCTGTCCCTAAAGGATGTTATTATGTTCCCTGAAATCATAGGCTTTCTTTTTTGAGGTGTACTCCCCAAAACTGTTTGTAGCACTAAATATTGTGCTACCATTTTTAAAGTTACACAGACAGACCAGAGATCCAGGTAGTGGGTGGGTAGGGCCAGGGAAGGACTAGTGGCAAAAAAAAGTGTTTTAGGTCTTGGGGAGCACTTCTGTTCTGTTTCTTCCAGCATTTGTCAGCATCCAACTATTAACCTGTCAGCATCAGACAGATTAAAGGAGACACTTCTTAAGGTGAGCCCTTAAGAAAAGGAAAATAAGAAAAAGTCATTGTCAGGGTTGACAGAGAAATGATCCCTCTAGGATCTAGGCTATGCATCCAGAGAGGAATGGTTACTATCATCTGGGTGTGTAGAGGACCAGAGAAATTAGGGGGTGGGTGTAGAGATGTGCAGGTATGATACAGTGAATAAAGAAAGTTACCTCTTTGAATTTCCTTGAGCAAAGAGGCAAAACTACCAAAGATGCAGAGTATATGTTTTAGTTAAAGTAGGTGGGGCTGACTGGAGCTGAGACAAAGGCATATATGCAGTGACATGGTGACTCTCATCCCCACGGGAAGCAGAAATTATCCTCAGACATCAGTAGGAAAATATACAAGAGATGACTCTTTTATTAACAAAACCATGTCCTTTAAATGTTGATATGAGACCTTCTAGAGCTCTCTCTAGAGCCCCTTCCATAAGGCTACCAGCAATCTTAAGTTAGTGGCCAGCCCATTACCCTGGTCCTTGTGGTGAGGACCCAGACCACATATAATAAAGCCTCTAGTCCCCCCACCATAGACCAAAACATACCTGGATTATGCTAAACTGTTGAGATTGTGGGTTTGTTTGTTGCAGCAGGTTAGCTTAGTCTGTTATAATGGATGCATTTGGTTAGATATAAGTGTAAGGCATAACTATTTCCTTAATTAACAGAGGCAGAGCTTACACCAAGTTATAAAGCTCTTCTCACAACCCAAATTACCACCCTATTATACCCACAGCCTTATCCATGGGGTGCAATTTTCTTTAAGGACATTTTGTTTGTTAGACACAAGACCACCTTTAAAAATGCAATCCTAATAAGTATAAGACAAAATGGATATGTTAGTGGATGCCTTAATATCCAAGGGTATTTCATGCACAGAGAGGAACAGTTATTATTATCTATAATTTATTTAAATGCTTCATTTCTTTAAATTATATATCTAAAAAGCCAAACTTTGAAAACTAAATGTTCTCTATAAGATGATTAATTCCTCTTAAAATTTCAATTCCATATTTTGTATATTTTATAACATTTCAAATATCTTAAAGTACACATCTTTTGCACTTAAACTGCTCTTAAACTTACATCTGTAGTAAATCATGAGTTTGATTATCTTATCATTATTTCCATACTTACTTTTTTATATTTTCTAGGATTATACATTAATACCCAACTAATGTATTAAATATTAGTTGCTTCTCAAGGCGAATCAGATCTGAGCTGCTGGTAAGCAGGCTGAGGTTATTTATTTATTTATTTGTTACCATTACATTCATTTATCATTTAAAGACATAACTGCCTTCACAAAACTCTAAATATTTTTTACAACTTGTCTCGCTCCAAAAATATTTTTAAGAGTTACACTTGGTGACATTATATGAACCATGTTTATTATTAGACATTGTTCTTTATTTAGCATTATTAAAAACATATATTCTAATAAACACCTTAATAAAAGTTGAGAGCCATCTGACAGTTGCATCTCCCAAGAGATGAGGGTGAATCCAGGTAATTATTTCTTTTTAGCTTGTTAAATTAATGTGCCATCCTGGACTACACTGGCAGGTCCTTTTCTACTGAATCCCAGAGCTGACCAGCCTTATCTACTCTTAGTAGCATCCTTCTTTTATTTTTTTCAAGATTGTTTGAAGTATTGCCTGTTACTTTTATTCACCACTCTCTACTTACCCAATAGTAACATGACCATACCAATACCTTATAAACAGGTACCTAAAAAAAAACTGAAACAAAATATATGTGCACATATCTTTTAGCACTCCCCTACTTATTGAAATCAATAACAATTAAATATACTTTATTATGTTCATACTTCTTTTATATTACAACTACCTGCAATATAATTTATATTAACTTTTCTGAGCATCGTATGAACTTTCATAGCCTGAGCATGTTTTTTAATCAACAATAAAGATATTGAGCCATTTTGTTATCAATCTTATTCAGTGTTCACATTATCACCAGTTGACCAGCAGGATCTCCTTTACGTGAGCTCTTTGGCCTTTCAGGATTTTCTTTGACATTTTGGGACTCATGCTTGTGTTGTGGCAACAATAGAAGTTCTAGACTTGTGGAGATTATTTCCTGCCCCCAAACTGAAAGCAGACAGAACTGCAGAGAATCTAGCACATGTAGTGTTGATCGTGTGTATAAGTGCCCCTGTTCTTGGCACTTGCAGTATTAACAAATCTGAAAAGTAAACTTCTTTCTAAGGTCACAAGTTCACACTGATTCTTTTCCATGATAAGGACATAACTTTACATAATTTGTCTTCTACTGATTGCTGACTCACACTTATAATTTCCATCCAGATGATCAGTAGACTATACATATCAGGGGATGTTTATAACAGGGGTTGGTGATGGAACAATCAGACTATAGAAAAGCAGGTAGAGTGTGAGGTGACATTCACTAAGTATACATGTATGTCCCTGAAGAAAAACTGGAAAAGATCTATCTATATTGGTTTATCCTTCTCACTATAATTTTTAATGTTTTAGTATTATCCAACTTTTCTTCTTTGAATGCATTTTATTTTGGTAATGAGAATGCAAAGATATGACATTTTTAAAAGAATGAAAGAAATATATCCAGCAGGAAATAGCTCTACATATTGTTCAACAAATATAATGTATCTTGTATTAAAAGCATATTCATTCATGGATAATAGAGACCATTATAAACTTTTGAACAATAATAGATACAGAGACAGAGCTGCCTCAAACAGATTGCCAAACTGCAGTGGGAAGGTCGGGGAGGGTTGGGGGGCAGGAGGGAGGGGGGTAAGAGATCAACCGAAGGACTTGTATGCATGCATATAACCATAACCAATGGACATAAGACACTGGGGGGTAGGGGAGGCCAGGGGATTGTCAAGGGTGGGGGGAAAAAAGGACACATATGTAATACCCTTTGTAATACTTTAAGCAATAAAAAAAGCATATTCATAAAAATCTCAAAAATTGTTTATTCTTTATAACTGGGTGGTATTTTGCTTTTTGTCTCCACGCCTTCCCTTTACAAAGGGGATGATTCTAGATAACCTTATTGTGTCATGTTTCTGCTTCATCGCATTGCTCTCTGGGGGGGGCGGAATATTAACAGTCAAAGACTTGTCACTTCAGTTCTATTCATGACCTCTCGCGTGAGCATTTTAAGTGGAACACAGCGAAGAGGATATACAATTCCAGTGGAATATGGGCTCATAGATCTTTCAGAACAATGTTAGAAGAAAATCTTTTTTATGATTGCTATAGCAAGCAATGCTTTTAACTGCTTTATAGTCATCATTGTAGGAAAATTGGGTGAAGAAGTAAGGCACAGGACTATATTCCAAGTGGCTTTTCAAGACAACTGAGAGAGTCCGCTCCCAGGCTTCCATCAGCCACACTGTTATGTGGGATCATGAGCCCACTGATGTGATATAAATCAAGAAAACAACATGCCTTTTTGCCAGCAAAAAGGATAGCGGTATGACTGCTTACTTACAAGGGAGGAATCATATTTGAATTTTAGAAAGAGCCTCTTAGCTCCTGGCAGGCCTTGAAATCTCTCTTGAATGGTGACAGCCTCAATATACCACAGTCAGCTATTTCTTCTTTAACTCCATTATGTCCAACAAAAATTTCATTTTCAGCATTTTCATTTTTTGTTTCTTTTTTGGCCAATTCTCTATTTTGATTTACCAGTATTATACCATGTCACATGCATGGGTGGATCACTGGTAGACAGATGAACAGGGGAACTGAATAACAGTTGCCTGACTGAGCTCTGAGGAACCCAAGTGACTGGCCGTGTGTGTCTGTACTTTACAAGGTGATCACAGACAAACGAACCAACAGCAAAGCTTACATTTTATGCAAAGTGTACTAAGAGCATACTATACATAATAATTGAAATTTCAACCCTGTTTTTGGGAGAATGGCACTATTAACTAAATCAGGTAACTGAAAATCATGCATATCAAAAGCATACAAATCAAAGACTGCCCATATATATACTTGTGTATTTCTAGTATTTACGACTTCATAGCTTCAGCACATCTTGCCACAAACATGGTGTTCTAAGACAATTAAGATTCACTTTTATCTTCCTTGGCCAGTTTATGACACTGCGGTTTTTTCCTGCAATGTATTCTGTGTTCTGGGGACAAGCTTTGGCCCCTAATGGCTGGCGATATGCACAGGTGGTCAAGCACAAAAATAAGAAGAAAATTTCACTCAGATTGTTAATGTGAGAGTTTTCCAGGGGTGAGTGGCATTGGCAGAGGAAACAGAATAATAAGGAGCAGACAGGGATTGAGAGGAGTTCTCAGACATTTCCAGCAAATACCACACACATCCCTGCAGCCTGAGGGAAACTTGGCTGAAAGAAACTGGCCAGAGGCATGTTCTGACTCTGGATGACTTGTAGAGAATGGCAGTGCTATGAACAATCTACAAATATTGGGGGACTTCCCTCCTGTTGGAACTATGCTATATAGTCCCATTTAATGGTGATTCCATGCACATTCTCACTTCCTGTTAGTACTAAATGGCCTATGTACATAAAAGGATTGAGAATAGCTTTTTGAAGAGAGATTTTAATCGTCTTTGGAAATATAATAAAGATAAATATGCTTGTTTTGATAGTTAAACTCAGTATTAGTATAAGATATACAGTGGGAATAGCCTTTTACTTGGGTTATGCAGTACTTAGGTTTAATTCTTAGTTATTAGCTGTGTTTGATCATTCATTGATTCAATTACTTAATTTCTTACAAGTATTTACCAAGTCCTATTATATACCAAATACCACACTGGCTTTATGCAGTCAGGGTCAAATCACTTCACCTCTCAAAGTTTCTCACCTGTGAGATTCTTAGACTTCTAAAATCAGTTGGAAGGGCAGTTCTCTAGTTAAAAAACATCTAGTTTTCTCGTGTTTTTGTTTGAACGCTGAAAATATCCCTAACAAATTTCATGGAAGCGATAGAAATATAATTTTCAGTGATAAAATTCACAACGAAAGAGAAAGTTAAGTATTTTTTAAATTTACTTTCAGCTTATTCTATCATCCCACCAAGTACAGAAACAATGAGTACCGTAATTTACCTTTTGCCAATTAGAGGGTAGATTTTTTATGGAAAATACCTCTGGTCTACTCCTCTCCCTCCAGATGGGGCTATAAGTAAATGATTTTGTATGGCTTCGTGTGTGTGTGTGTGTGTGTTGTGTGTGTGTGCGCGCGTGCGCGTGTGCCCAGGAAAGAAGTGTCCATGATCTTTGCCCCATTATTCATCTCAATGTTTTCTGTCAAGACAGGTTTTCTAATTTTCCATTGTTTCCCCTAAATTGAATCTCTCATGTAGAGTTTAGAGCTGGTCTGTTTGCTGGGAAATAACTATGTAATAAAACAGAAATATAATAGTGCTAGAATTCACACATTTATTCATTCCTTCCCACAAAAATAGGACCTAAAATGCATTAGTATGTGTGGGTTTCAATTAAATTCAGAGGACAGTTATTGAGTGACTACTGCATGCAAGCTGCTAAACTGAGACTATTGAGATGAATAAGGAACTGTCCCCTTTCAAGAAGCTTGCAATTGAGAGAGAAAGATAGATGAAGAGAGAGAGAGAGAGAGAGAGAGAGAGAGAGAGAGAGAGAGAGAGAGAGAGAGAGACAAGAGAGAAAGGCTGGGGTATAAGTCAGGGAAGGTGTTTCGGTGGAGATTATGCTTAAAGGTGGTGTATAAAGATATAAGTAGACCAGGGCAGCTAAGCAGAACTGTGGACAAAGAAAGGTGCATTCCAGCCAGCAAATATATTTTTTATCTGAAATGTTTATGGTTGTTTTTTCATTCTTAGCATCCTCTCTGCTTAATCCTCTCTTGGTTTTCAACAATCTCTAAATTGTGTCTTAAGGTTCGAATCAGTGTAGTGGGATGGCTCTATATCCCCTCATCCCACCCCCATGTCACACTACAGTCTGAACAACACATCTTGACTCCTGAAAATGATAGCATCCAGCTCCAATCAAAACTCCTGCTTGCAGCTCTAATGTAGATCTGGGGGCTCTTCCATGTTATTTGAAACTAGTATTGATTGCTTCAGGTCTAAACACAATGCCCAGAGGGTCATGTTGGTTGCTTTAGCTGAGGAACAAAAAGTAAAACCAAGCTAAACAAAATGAAGAGATAAATGTAAACTCAAAAAAAAATGTAAACAGGAGTCTTCAGTGCCTGCTATCAGGCATCATTAAATCAAGAAGCTCTCTTCACTGGTAAGGTCAGTGAGGGAGGTGAGGGAGGATGGTCATGCTAGGAGACAATATGTTGCCCTGCATGAGAGCAAGTTGTGGTGCTTAGTGTAAATCACATTGTTTGCTTACAGTCTTCATTATTTATCTTTAATCTCTGATAGGTGGGAACTGGCTGAGAACATGCAAGGGCACTGAATGCCCCTGTGTGTGCTTGCTTGCCTGAAAGTTCTACAAGAAGAATTTACCACTACCCTCCAAGTCTAATCAGTGGGGTACCATTTAAAGTGACCATATAGTTTATCTCCAAAGCAGGGCACCTTGGAAGGTAAAAGAGGACACTGTAAATAATCATGCCTGCATAATAGGCACACAGTAGGACATCCTCAAGCAAACAGGGACTCTTAGGGAATATGTGGTGATCTTATTATTTGAAGGGAAATTTTCAAAGCAAATACAAATAACACACAGAGCATGATCCTGGAAGTAGGTTAAGACTTCAGGGAATTCGTTGCTATGTCAGTCCATAAGTTTATAGGTTTGGGAAAACTTTAAATTTGAGCAATGATTCTCTAAAATTTTTGTTGAGAGACATAAGATAGCTTTCCTTTCCTGTATAGTACATGGGAATATCAGAGTGATATGCAGTTACTAGAAAGCCAGCTCTAATGGCCTTAGTCAAGAAAACATTGCAATTCAGGCTAAAACACATATATACAGGGGCAACTTTAAATTGGATTATTTATTACTTAAATTGTTTAAGAACTTAAACTATTACAATTAAAGTACCACATGGCACGCTCTTCTCCTAGATCCTCATCTGGATGCCCCCTTTCATCTTGCAAATCTCAACTCACTGTACCCTTCTCCTAGAGACCTTTTTTGTCACCGTAGCTAAAGTGACTTGCTGACTCCTGCCACACTCTGCCACCTTGTCCTTATGCACCTAGTGGTGTATAACACTGTCCTGTTTATTTAACAATGAATTAATTGTATATTTTCTTCACCAGGATGTGAGAATATTGACGACAGTAACTCCACTTATGTTATAGTATATCCCCAGCATTTAGAGACATGTAGGTACTTGGTAGATAAGGAATATTTGCTTTTTGGATGGACTGATGGTAAATAAGCCTATTTTTTGTCTTTACTGAACATTTTTTGCAAGCAGGCATTGACTTACCTTCATGATTTTTGTGAAGATAGACACCTTCCTAGATCCAGTTCCTGTCCTCACCATTTCACTACTGAATGATGCTATTAAACCTCAAATAACCCTTGAATATGGACTCAAAAGCATCTTCTGATAAGATTTTCATCAGCATCTCTTTCACTCTGCTTGGCCTTTATATCCTTCACTCAGCCTTTTCCTGAATTAACCTCAGCTTGGTAGCATGCATGCTGATGTTAATCTTCTGGCCATGTGAGTACATATTTTTTTCCCATTTTCTCTTTTCTTGTTCATCTTTTTCATCTCTTGCTGATGATTGTTAACTACAAAGACCCAGCACTTCTATCCCCTGCATGAGTTATACTTTGCCAGTAAGATTGTTCTTATTGACAAATGAGTGATATCCTATGCTTGTGCAACACCTTTCTTTAAAAACATGTTTTTGCAATTTTGCTTCCTTTTTTTTTCAATTATCTTACCCACTGCTTTTGTATGGCTTGGCTTGGACATCATAGCATGCAAACTGTTCATTAAAGGACTTTAAAAATTTGAGCACAGCTCAAACCTGCACTAACATAGATACCGCTAGCCACACTCCACACATGGCCAATGAGCACTTGAAATGCGGTTAGTATGACTGAGTAACTGCATTTTTTTTCCTTTTTATTGAATTTATTGGGGTGACACTGTTTAACAGTGTTACATAGGTTTTAGATGTGTAATTTCACAACACATGATCTGTACACTGTATTTTGTCTTTACCATTCCAAGTCATCTCCATCCATCATCATTTAATCCCCTATACCCTCCTCCACATCCCGCTCACCCATCCCACCCCCGCCAGCAATCACCACACTGTTGTTTGTGTCCATGAGTTTTGTGGGGTTATTTTGCTCAATCCTTCCACGCACACCCTCACCCAGCCCCTAACCACCCTGACAGCTGTCGGCCTGGTCTCTATCTATGAATTTTTAATTCAATTTAACTTTATCTAATTTCAATTTAACATTAAGTATTAATGTTCAATTTAGTCATTGGAAAATACTGAAGTTAAATATATGGAACAACTTGGGTACATGAATCTACTTTTTCAATTGTAAATTTTATGAACTTTCTATGAAGATTATATACAAGGGTGGGCATAAGTTTACAGTTGTTTGTATGGAAAATACAATAATTAATAAGTAAATAGTAATATAAGAATAAACTCATGTACTTACAACTCTAAAACTATTTTTTCCAACCCCTGTATTTCTAATTTAAAAAATTAAGTCTTAATTGAAATGTGCTACAAGTATGAGATACATACAATATTTAGAAGGTTTAATATGGAAAATGGAATGTAAAACATATTAATAATATAAAATTTTTATTACATTTTGAAATGGTAATATTTTGACTATATTGGGCTAAGTAAAATATATTATTGTTATTTTTTATATTTTTTTATTTTCTTTAATGTGGTTCCAAGAAAATTTAAAATTCTGTATTTGTTTTGCATTATATTCCCATTGGACAGTACTGGCCTGGACTATTTGTTGGCTTAGGCCAGATAATTTAAATTGGCATTGGTTTTGTTTGGTATCCATCATCTATACTAATAAAAGGGTAATATGCTAATTAGACCAGATAGACCAGACGTCTTCTGGACGTCCTTCCAGACAAAGCCATGGTGGTGGGGGCCAAGGCAGAGGCAGTTAGGGGTGATGAGGCAGGCAGGGGAGAGCAATTAGGAGCAATCAGGCCAACAAGCAGAGGTGGTTAGGGATGATTAGGCCGGCAGGCAGAGATGTTAGGGGCGATCAGGCAGGCAGGCTCGGAGTCCCGGTTTGGAGAGGATGCAGGCCGGGCTAAGGGAACCCTCCGCACCATGCAAGAATTTTGTGCACCAGGCCTCTAGTCCTATATAATAAAAGCCTAATATGCTAAGTGTCTAGTCTTCTGGTTGACCATTCAACCAATCAAAGCATAATATGATAATGCTATGCAAAGGCCGCTCAACTACTCACTATGATGTGCACTGATCACCAGGGGATAGACGCTCTGACCGGTAAGTTAGCTTGCTGCTGGGGTCCAGCCCATTGGGACAGAGTGAGACAGGCCGGACATGCCCTGGAGCCCTCCTGCAGTCCCTCCTCAGCTGGTCAATCTCCTGCATCCCTCCCCAGCCCTGATTGTGCACTAGTGGGGTTCCTTGGCCAGGCCTGTTCCCTCTTGCAATCCAGAACCCCTCAAGGGATGTCAGAGAGCCTGTTTCAGCCCGATCCCGCAGGCCAGGCCAAGGTACTCCACTGGTGCACAAATTCGTGCACCAGGCCTCTAGTGCTAATAATAAAAACAAATAAAACAAGAAGTCAGATAACAGAGAAGGAAAACTAACATATGATTTCACTTATATGTGGGATCTAAAAAAATTCAGTGAATCAACAAAAAAAATTCATAGATACAGAGAACAAATAGATGGTTGCCTGTTGAGAAGTGGTTTGAGGGGATTAAGGTGAAAGGGATTAAGAAATACAAATTGCCAGTAATAAAATGTGAAGGAGATGCAAAGCACAGCATAGGGAACACAGTTAATAATATTGTAATACCTATGAGTAGTGTCAGATGGGTACTAGACTTATTGGGATGCTCACTTTGTAAGGTATATAAATGTCTAATCACTATGTTATACACCTGAAATTAATATCATATGGCAACCATAACTAAAAAATAATTAGCAAAAAAAAAAGAAACCATTAGTTGCTAGTAGTCACAGGTTGGGTTCCCCAGAGCCAGTCTCTGAGGTAGAATTTAGTGCATCACATGAGTTTTAGGAGATTCCTTGGCTTACCACCTGTGAAAGAGAGGGGGGCAGGAGGGGAAGAAGAATATGCAGAGGGAGAAGCTGAGCTGTGATGCAGGCCCAGTGATAGCCTCACCCAACCTCACAAAGGGCTCTGTAGCTAAAATGACCTTTCAGACTGAGTTGGGCCAAGATGGCCAGGCCTTGGCTTTATAGTCCTGCATCAGTAAGTTTTTGAATGCAGACCATCCTTGGAAGAGCATAATCTTGGATGAGATGACTCTCTGAAGGCGGTTTACATGCAGCACTCCCAAAAGCTTCGGCAACAAGTCAGGGAGAGTTGGGCAGCACACCACAGTGTCCAATATAATTACATTTTTATATAAAACATTACATAACAATCTTGATTATTGTCATTTTAAAAAAAATCAGATGCATTGGCTAGCACCAATTCATAGCTGAAGCTGAGTTAGTCTTCTTACTCCATGGTATGAACTTTGTGTTTCTCATTGATCTTATCTCCCTTTTGACCCATTTCTGGCTTAGTTTCAATTCCATTACTTGCCTGGCCCTTCTAGACGTTTGTGCTGGCTTGTAAATCCAGGCCAGACTAACTTGAGCCAAACTGTCACAGGGGACCATGTTTAATCTCCTCTATTAGTGGCAGACAACTTTGGTCATACTTTTGTATTTGTCTAACTCTTACTAGTATATCCTTGAAGAGATAGATAGATCAATAGATTTAGATAGATAGATGATAGATAGATAGATAGATAGATAGATAGATAGATAGATAGATAACAGATAGGTAGATAGATATGCTTTTCTTACATCCTTGTTCAAAGATTGGTTTATATTAGAGGCTTAACAAACACATTATTTACTGAAAAAATAAATATGTGTAACAACCAATAATATCTGTATTCTATAGCCATATCCTCAATGAATGCTTGTATCATATCCATAATATTTTCCACTCACCTTTCAGTAAAGAAACAAAAAAATGAAGCCTCCATTAACCCTTTGTTAGAAATGTGGGTATAAAATTCAAAGTTGGGTTACACGTTTTTGACACTAAAGAATATTTCATGAATTGAGTATGTTACTGAAGTTAATTTGAAAGATAATATCTTATAGAACAGAGGGCATATACTGTCAGCAAGCAGAAAAGGTCAGCTATGTATTTGTTGTAGAGGAAAAATATGGAAAAAGTCAGAAAGATGAAGACTTTTTATTTTTATAGATGCTCCTGACTGTTTCCCCAATTTCAGTGCTGTATAATTTTATGGAAGATGATTCTCAATTAGGAAACTTTAAAGAAGACAAAAAACTGGGAATAGACTGTCTTCTAAATATATCTATAGTTCTTCAGGCAACAATGTAATTTCAGTTAAAAGGCAGAAAAAGGCCTTGCCAATGTTTTGAAACGAGGCCGGCTGGGGACTTCAGTAGGGGCTCTTTTTAGAAATGGGCCGCCAGGACAGTGTCAGTCTTACATAATGAGTGACTGTCCCTCTCATTCCTGCAGAGAGACCAGGGACTTGAATTCTGAATTGCTTGTGTCCAGAGTATTTCAGGTACTTTATCATTTTCCCCCATTTAAAAATTATCCCTTGGAGGGGAATGTAGAGGAATGCTCTCATTGTCTCCATTTTAGAGAGAGTTAAACTGACTTTCAATCTTCGTTATTTTGCTTCAAGTTGTCCATTGACATTCATGAGAATGAAATCTGGCTTTCTCTCTTTTCCAAACCCATTCTCTACTCTAGCTTCTCTTTGGCTAATACAATATCAAATCTTTTGTATGTAGGTGAGAAATTTGAAATTTTATTTGTTTCACTAGCATCTACTGAATCCCTGCCTTGCACTGCTGACCAAGGTCAGAAATGGTATAAAAATGTTTCCATTGCAATGCCTAGTGGATATTCTTGCCCCTCAGGCTAAAAGGTCACTAATAATTTTCAGTCCATCTTTTATTCAGTCCATCTCAATTACTATATGTAAGTAATTGAGATACTATAGAAAGGAATATGGGAGGTACATGAGATATAAAAGGAATATGGGAGGTACATGAGATACAAGAAAACATATCTTGGCGAAAATGTTTAAGCCCAATGAGAGTATAGGACAGATGTGCCCTGATCATGGTTATCCAGAGATTTATTTATTTGTGTGTGGCAGAATGTATGTGTAGCCCAGTGAAAACATACACAACCTTGAAAAAGGAGAGCTGACTTTTAGTCTCATCTCCAACACTGTTACTTTGGCAAAGTCACAAAACCTCTCTCTCTCTCTCTCTCTCTCTCTCTCTCTCGACAACAATAATAACTTGGATAAATCCTATTGATCTCCCCCAGGGATATTTGGAAGATAAAATTAAGTCATATATATTAAAAAGGTGGCATAATATAAATTAAAAGTAGCATTATTATCTCTGTCCTCTAGGGACTTGCTAAAACAATTTCTTAAGGTAGCCTCCAGGCTGACTTTGGTGTGAATGTCCAGATCTCTGAAACAGAGGAGTAAGAAAGGTCTAAGAAGGGTTTTTGATGACCCACACTATTCTGCAACCCCCTTATGAAAAAGAGATTAGTAATACCAGAAAGATGAGTAGTTTCATAATTTCAATTATTAAACCAAATAAGCGATTGTTAAAATCAAGAAGCAAAGATCTAAATAAGTAATAGCTGTTTTTTGCAGAGATATGTCAATTGTATGGGTTCCTTACATGAGATATTTCATTTAATTCCTATGAGGTTGGTACTTTATGGATGAGGAAACAGAGGTTCAGAGAAGTTAGGTCAGTTCCCCAAGATCACAGAGCTCATTGCTGACTAAGCCTTGATGTGAAACCAGAGCTATATTCACAGTTAGAGCTCTTTCCACTATGGCATACTATCCTGCATCCTTATAACTCCTTCTTCTCTTATTCCTCTTCTTTGTCCTCCTTTTCTTTTTCCTCTTCTTCTTTCTCTTCCTCTATTCTCTTTATCATGTAGTATTTGATTGTCTTTCTTTTCCTCCAAGGGGGTACATTCACCAACTCCTGTCTAGGTTTGAATTTATGAACACACCATTGGATAAAAGTATTTGTTTCCAAGCCAGTGGACTGGGTTTTCACAGGCATGAATTCTAGGAATCAGTAATATCCCATATAAAACCACTGAAGGATGGCACCTGTGGTTATGTTACTGCCTCTACCAGACACCTGAAGGTATAATTCATTCAGCATTCCCTACACACAAGTGTTCATGTTCTGTGCAAGAGACTACTTGACTTTCCCAGAAACATCCCACCAAACAGGACCAGGAGGTAGATCAGGTCTATCAGCTCACACCTCAAGTGTCTTCTACAGACATGTTGCTACTAAGCTAGAAATAATCTGCAGCGTTTCCTGTTTTCTTTTTAATGACCAACTTTATAAGTACTCAGAATGAATAAGTGATAAGGTTTGTTCTCCCAGACTCCTCAGCTTCTGGTGGCGATTTGCAAGTAAGAAGGGGAAATGCATTAGAAGCTGAATAGATTAAAAAATAATAGGATTTGGAGAAGCAGATTCATTGAATCCCAAGTAAATTCACTAGGTTCACAGTTCAGATTGCTGAGTTCAGGCTTGCTCCTTGCACCAAGGAGCCAAGGCCCAGGCTGTACAATGGAGCCCCTGGTAAGTGCTGAGGAGAGGAAAGAAGAAAATGAGCTTCATAAATACACACTTTACAATCAATAGTGTGTTCCCCAGGGACTGCCAGTGCTTCACTTAGCAAGGTTAGAAAAGGAATTTCCCCCTCGCTTCCTTGAAGTATAATTGACAAATAAATTTGTAAGATATTAAAGTGTACAATGTGATGATTTGATAACAGAATTCTTAAGGATATAAAGGCAAAAATGAACACTGCAAAACACAAATTGAAAAGCTATGGAGTCTGGCTCCTCAAGCTTGGTCCCAAATACTGTTGTGAGACCCAAGGAATTGGGATGTAGAAAAGACTTCAGTGATCTCCTGAGTGATGAAGGGCCCCAGAATTGTGCTAGTGCTGGACCACTTCAGCAGGGCTGTGTTCTTAATGTTGCTCCTTAATCTCTATTTACCCCTTAAGGCCATTTGGGCACTATGGAATCCCAGGAGCAGGTGGGAAATATTTCCCCAAATAAGTCATAAGTCTCTTATGTTTTGTTTTGTATGTCATGAATTTTGCATATTGTCTGGTGGGAGAGGAAGGTCTAACCCTGGAGTTCTCAGGCATTTGCAACTATTTCAATAGGTGGATCTTCCATTAGGGACCAGCTTCTATCCATCAGTTATTTCTGGAGTCTTTTGGCCTCCATCTGGGGGAAGGTGACAGGAAAGCATTCTGTTCCCCTTGCTTGTCATCACAGTAACTGTGTACTGTTGAAACAACTACTGCCACATTGCTCTGCCTCTTGAAAGCTAGCATTTTGGTGTGAATCAATTGTGAAAAGTGATGTGCCTCCCCCAACACACAAACACACACACACACACACACACACACACACACACACACACACTCCACCTGAAAACCTGAGACATAACGCAAATGTCTAGAATTATGAACACTCTTACAGAGCACTTCAAACAATGTCAAAATTCAGTCACTTGTGAAGAGTAGTAACAGAAATTTAGGGTTGTATAAACTGGTTCTAATACAATAATTCTGATTTCTAGGGTACTTGACAGTTTTGCAATAGTGCTTTCATATCTATTTTCTTCTGTCCTTCTACAAAGACCTTATAAGATTTTTGCTCATTACCCATTTCTCACACAATGGAAGTCAGGCTCAATGGTTTTGCCCAGAGTATCAGATCCTAAGAAATTGTACAGCTATTAAATTTATATTTTAAATTATATATTTTTTATCTTCCTATTTTGAGATATATTCTTTCTTCTTATACCATCATATAGGACAGGGTAAGGGAAACCTAAAGTTCTTCAAAAGATTAGGTCAAATAAGGACCATGAAAGGTTTTCCCTTAAAAGTTGACTTTGACATTTGATTGTCACTGGAGAAGGCCAGTTCATCACCATGGCACATCTCGTGCCAGAAGGGCATCCCCTAGATCATTCTGTACAAAGCAGTTGGGTGGCATTTCTCAGAAGTAAAATGATTTGCTAAACAGAGACTTTGAAAAATCTGAAAATATTAATAAATGATTTTCTATTGATAATCTTTTTGATAGAATAAAACATGGGAATAGAAATGAAGCTCTGACATACTGCATTATTTTCTAAGTCTCCTGACTTCTAAATTCTGGAAAGCACTTGGATCATTGAAAAAAAAAAAAAGAGGCTGTGAAATAGAATGATTTTTAAAGGATTGGGTTTGGCAGAAGGCTAAATCCTAAGGCCATTGCCTAATTGGGATTTATAGGGCCAAGGCCCAATCAAAGTTGTAAATTATTGGAGTATTGGACAGAAAGAGAAAGACTATATACCTTGTTAAAATCACTAGGGAACTTAAGGAGGAGGAGGAAGTAATGATTGGCATTAGAACTTTTCTGAAACATCAGATGTAGTTTTAGATTATGAACCTGGTATGAAAAAAGAAAGCAAAATCAATATTACAAATCAGCAACCCCAAATCTCAAAACACTGCCCATTTCTTTCCTTGGGGAAACAGTACACAAAAGTTGATGAGATGAGAAAGGCCATTGAGCTGCCCCCAAAGCAGAAGACATTAGACAAAGCCATGAGGAGATGAATTTCCATAGTAGGGAATAAGGGATTGAGGGGGATGACTTAATGGGAAATTTGTAGGCAAAGTACCTTTCTTCTCAAAGTTTTTTACAACCCTAAAATTTCAGAATTCTTTCTCACTTTCAGGGCCAATGACTTTTCCAAAGCTGCCTAAATTGTGCTTGGAATAAGTAATGACAGAATTAAAATGAGAAGAACATAAAAGTGTTTTAAGATAATTATCCAACAACCTTTGCTTATGGATCTAGTTTAAGTGGTAAACGTGTGACACCTGATTTTCATGCACAGGGTCATCTAATGACTTTCAAAAATAAAAGACATAACTTCATTTGGCCTTTTTAGAGTAGTGTCCTATCAATGAACACTTTAGCAATTCCCTTGGTCAGAGACTACAGAGGTTCATAATGAGTTACTCCAAGATATGCCTCTGTGGTGCACAGATTATTTTGAGCTAAAATCAACCAAGACCCTATAAGCTCAAGAAGAACTGCCTTCTGTTCCCTTATCTATCTAGAGCAGTGGTTCTCAAACTGTGGGTCGCGAACCCTTTGATGGTTGAACGGCCCTTTCACAGGGATCGCCTAAGACCATCCTGCATATCAGATATTTACATTACGATTCATAACAGTAGCAACATTACAGTTATGAAGTAGCAACGAAAATAAATTTATAGTTGGGTCACAACATGAGGAACTGTATTTAAAGGGCCAGATGGTTGAGAACCACTGATCTAGAGGAATTTGAATTATGTGCCCTTCCCATAATAAGAGATTATCAGAGCTAACTTTTTCTTTTTTTTACCTATCTATATGGAAGGGCAAACTACTAATTACTAAACATGTGCTATCTCTTCAATAACCTTCTGAAATCCCAAGGTGCCTTACCTCAGCCCTCACTCAGAATGTCATATATACCACAGTTTTCTTTTCTGTCTCTGAACCTATCAAGTATACAGTGTCCCTGTGCACATGAAATTAAATTTGATTTTCTCTTCTCAGTCTGTCTCATGTTGATTTGATTCTTCAACTAGAAGAACCAGAAGAAGGAAGGGGCGGGGGGGGGGGGTTCTCTTTCCCCACACAAGTCTACAGTGAACTGTGTACCTAGGCCTATCTATATGTGTATATGTTGTCATTTAGCATCATTTACATATTCTGCTGTAAGAAATGGTCTAATAAATAATACCATCCAGATGGGTTTTATAGATTTCATTTGTATCATTTACATTTATAAATACAATTTTATTTTCATATCATGTGAAATATTAAAAAATAAGGTTACAATGTTTTGCCTGTTTTACTAATTTATAAATATCAAACAAATATCTAGAAAATCTCTGATTTGCTACCACTGGTCACTTAAGCCCTTTGTTAGCTATATGCATTTTTTACCTCTATTTCAGAATGTAGCAAACTTCCATTATTTTTGAAAGTTTTTTTAATTAATTAATTAATTAATTTTATTTGCCTTTTTACTTTATTTTTTTTCTTTTAATCTTTATTGTTGAAAGTATTACATAGGTCCTCTTTTTCCCCCATTAACCTCTTTCAGCTCACTCCTATCCTCTGCCTTTTTGAAAGTTCTTAATGGATTATTACATTTCCAAGAATTTCCAGTAATAGATGTCAAATGTCCTGAGATTTTCTAATAAAATCTGATAAGCCTTCAAATTAAAAAATCAATAGTCCCATGATTGCAAGTCATAGTCTGAATTCAAGTGCACCTTTAAAATTAAATTGTACCCTCAGAGGCTTTCTTGGAAATATGCCTTATAAAAATGCCATATACATATAGTCTATACATGCACATAATTAGCAATAGAAACACAGGAAATGATGGGAAGGAAAAAATACCTTCTTCATATTTGGGAGTTTTATTTGTTGTTGTCTTTAAGCAAGATTGTTTGTCATTCAAACCAAATTCATTTGTTCCATTATCCATTAGTGTCTGTCTCTTCATGTTGCTTAGATTGGAGAGAGTGGAAACAGGCCATGAAAATGCCATTGGGAAATCATGCTCATGCTGTCTCCATCCAGCAGATTTCAAAAATTAAGGATATATGCTTAGGTTGGACATTTGGTGCTTATGTGAACCAGAAAACCTTGACTTGAGCATTTTCAAGTTTTAATGCATTGTCCTTACCTACATATGTTTGACAGATTGCTATATGGGGTTTGAGATTGGGAAAACGTGACCTTTTCCATGCCTTTTTTTGGCATTTTATTTTATTATTTTTTAAAATTTCTTTATTGATTAAGGTATTACATATATGTCCTTATCCCCCCATTTCTCCCCGACGCCCCCCCCACCTCATACCCTCATGCCCCTGTTGTCTGTGTCCATTGGTTAGGCTTATATGCATGCATACAAGTCCCTTGGTTGATCTCTCCCCCTTACCCCCACCCTCTCCTACCTTCCCTCTGAGGTTTGATGGTCTGATCAATGATTCTCTGTCTCTGGATCTGTTTTCATCAGTTTATGTTGTTCATTATATTCCATAAATGAGTGAGATCATGTGATATTTATCTTTCTCTGACTGGCTTATTTCACTTAGCATAATGCTCTCCAGTTCCATCCATGCTGCTGCAAATGGTAAGAATTCCTCCTTTTTTACTGCAGCTTAGTATTCCATTGTGTAGATGTACCACAGTTTTCTAATCCACTCTTCTGCTGATAGGCACTTAGGCTGTTTCCAAATCTTAGCTATTGTAAATTGTGCTGCTATGAACATAGGGGTGCATATATCCTTTCTGATTGGTGTTTCTACTTTCTTGGGATATATTTCTAGAAGTGGAATCACTGGGTCAAATGGGAGTTCCATTTTTAGTTTTTTGAGGAAAATTCTTACTGTTCTCCACAGTGGCTGCACCAGTCTGCATTCCCACCAGCAGTGCACGAGGGTTCCTTTTTCTCTGAATCCTTGCCAGAACTTGTCGTTTGTTGATTTATTGATGATAGCCATTCTGACAGGTGTGAGATGGTACCACATTGTCATTTTGATTTGCATCTCTTGGATAATTAGTGACTTTGAGCATGTTTTCATATGTCTCTTGGCATTCCTTCTGTCTTCTTTCAAAAAGTATCTATTTAGGTCTGTTGCCCATTTTTTTATTGGATTGCTTATCTTCCTTTTGTTAAGTTGTATGAGTTCCCTATACATGTTGGAGATTAAACCCTTATCGGTGATAACATTGGCAAATATGTTCTCCCATGCAGTGGGCTTTCTTGTTCTGTTGATGGTTTCTTTTGCTGGGCAAAAGCTTTTTATTTTGATGTAGTCCCATTTGTTTATTTTCTCTTGAGTTTCCATTATCCTAGGAGTGATATCAGTGAAGAAATTGCTTTGGCATATGTCTGAGATTTTGCTGCCTGTGGATTCCTCTAGTATTTTTATGGTTTCCTGTCTTATGTTTTGAGTTTATTTTTGTGTATGGTGTAAGTTGGTGGTCTAGTTTCATTTTTTTGCATGTATCTGTCCAATTTTCCCAATACCATTTATTGAAGAGACTGTCTTGACTCCATTGTATGTTTATGCCTCCTTTGTCAAATATTAATTGAGCATAGTAGTTTGGGTCGATTTCTGGGTTCTCTATTCTATTCCATTGATCTATATGTCTGTTCTTGCGTCAGTACCAGGCTGTTTTGAGAATAGTGGTTTTGTAGTATAACTTGATATCTGGTATTGAGATCCCACCTACTTTGTTCTTCTTTCTCAGGATTGCTGCAGCTATTCAAGGTCTTTTTTTATTCCAGATGAATTTTTGTGAAGTTTGTTCTAGGTCTGTGAAATATGCCATTGGTATTTTAATGGGGATTGCATTGAATCTATAGATTGCTTTGGGTAGTATGGACATTTTAATGATGTTGATTCTACCAATCCATGAACACGGTGTGTTCTTCCATCTGTTTATGTCTTCCACTAACTCTTTTTTCAGTGTCCTGTAATTTTTCGCGTATATGTCTTTTACCTCCTTAGTTAAGTTTATTTCATTCCTTTTGTGAGCAGTTGGGATGTATGCTGTTTGCCGCCTTACCCAGCCAGAATGTCCTCAAATGAGGTGAGTATTGTTGTAGCCACTGGAGACATTCTTGATGCGGGGTCACTCCTGTTAACTCCTGAAGATGAGTGGATAATAATTCTCTATAGCCATAAGGATGCCATGTTGTTATCACATGTGTGTGTGTGTGTGCATGTGTGTATGTTTCTGGGTGTGTGTATGAAGCTAAATGATCTTTAGGATTGGTGTGTTGTCCAAAAAAAAAAAGCAATGTGAGCACAAGTTACATAAAAAAACTACCACACTAAAAGAAGCCACATCTATGGAAGATATATAGGAATACAAGAAAAAGTTGATAGTTGACTCTTTCTCTCCTTTATATCTACCTTGACAGCTAGTTTTAGAAAAAAAAAACCATGCTGTTATTTACTGCCATTTCTAGAAGGCCTGGACTTATCCTCAGTGCTGAGCATTTAGCAGGTGTGTTCTTATGTGTCCTGAATTGAAAATACAAAAATATAAACCCACAGACAATAAACACACACACACACACACACACACACATACACACACACCAGGATTTATATATTTTATATAATATGTGTATATGTTTATCTATTTATGCACATAGTTAAAAATATAAATGCATTACACTAAGAGAACTATTGAGTTGTAGAAGAATATTAGCAAATTGTATATGATATAGCAAACTTACTTTTTAGCAAATGTAACAGGCATATTTTTCACCTTTATTGCATATAGACCGTTTTTTTCTCCATGGGGTAGGCCAAATCAAATGATGAGCGATATGACAGCAGAGGTCATCCCACAGATGGAATTCTCCAGATCCAAAAAGAGTCAAGCTCTCTCTATTGATTTGGAGGTAGATTATACCTACTTTTCCCAAGAGCCTTTTCTTCTCCATCTTACTCTTCTATCAGTAATTGTACCCTTGTTCCCTTCTTGCTGTTGCCTACCTTTCTCACTTAATGTGACTAAGTGAGATTATGTATAAAATGCACTTACCACTGTGTCTGGCTCCTTGTGAGTACTTAATAAATGTGAGCTATCATAGTTACTACATTTTGATCCTTTCCACATCCCTTTGATGTTTTCAGGCAAATAATTTAATTCCCACTTTATTAAAAGAAAACTGAGACTAATGGAGGTTACCTGACCTGTCTTAGGTATCAGGATTAGTGAATAGTATTTGAACTGAGAACTAGGAACTACAACCTTTAAGGCTAGGCTTGTTCTGCAACACCAAAATTTTAAAATAGTGAGATGTTCGGAGTGTTTTGTTTGTTTGTTTTTTGTTTTTTGTTTTTTTTTTCTGAAAGAAGCCACATCTATGGAAAATATATAGGAATACAAGAAAAAGTTGATAGTTGACACTTTCTTTCCTTTATTTCTACCTTAACAGCTAGTTTTAGAAAAGAAAACCATGTTGTTATTTACTGCCATTTCTAAAAAAGTCTGGAAAATAAAGAAGACATCAGTTCTCTCTTGTAGCCTCTCCATGGTTATAAACTCATTCCTTATTTTAAATGGCATATGTTTATTTAAAAATTTTAAATACATTTTACCTGGAATGAAAACCAAAATGTAGTTCTAAATAACATCTATTGGTGGCCTCAAACTGCTGTTTATAATCAGTACATTCTATTAAGTGCAATCATATAAAAGTTTCATAAACAAAATAATTGCTCTTGACTTAATTTTCAGCCAATATCATCTATTGAGAACATCAGCAATTAAAATATCCATAGCATCATATGATAAAGTACACATAAAGTACTATGTGAACACAAATGAGGAGGCAAAGAAATTCTTCCTGGGAGTTCAGGGAATGCCCTTGTGGGGTGGGGGGTGTCATTTGAATTAGGTATTACATGATGCATAGACATTTTTCCAGTGGAGAAGGGATAAGTAGGGTGACCCCTTTTAGAATGAGGGTGCCATTTGAGTAAAGGTGTTAAGGTACAAGAAACAGTAAGCAATCCACTGGGTTGGTGGCCAAAGTGATTGTTGTCCAGCTGTAAGTGCCTTGCATTCTAGGTAAAGGAGTTTTAAGGTGATTTGGCAGCATCTGAGTGGCAGTCGATGTTTTTAGGAAGAACTATGCCAGGACCACTCATGTGATTTAGAAAGATAACAGTGGAAGCAATCTAATTGGAGAATGCCCATGGATGAGATCACAGTCAAACTATTGCACAATTTCAGGAAAGAAAAGAGGAGGATGAGACTAACGGAGTGGCCATGGAAGTGAGTAAGAGGGAACAAATGCCAGGAAAACGTTGTGGGTCCTCAGCAGAGTTTAGTCCCTGATGAAATATACAGAGCAAATGAAATGGAGGAGACAGAAGAGTAGCTTAGATAGATGGATGAATAACCACACTCAAAACTGAGAGACGTGTATTAGGTTTCTTTTTTCAATAGATTAAATTTAATTCTGAAAATACTATCTATTCATATGCCATTTTTGTTCCAGTAATATGTCATATACAAATAGTTATGCCCTAGCCAGTTTGTTTCAGCCAGTTTTTGGTCAGCCTGCTGACCAAAGGGTACTGGGTTTTATTCCAATCAAGGGCACATACATTGGTTGCAGGCTCTTTCCTGGCCCAGGCCATGGTTAGGATGCGTGCAGGAGGCAACCAATTGATGTGTTTCTCTCACATCAGTGTTTTTCTCTGTCTTTTTCTCCCTCTTTCACTCTCTTTAGAAGATCAATGGGAAAATATCCTCAGGTGATGATTAACAAAACAAACAAACAAACAAACAAACAAACAAACAAACAAACAAACAAAAGTAGTTATAATAGTCTTGCACAGTGTATTTTAGCAGTTTCTTTATCATACTAGACTGAAAGATTCTTGAGGGCAAAGGCGATCAAGTATATGCATTCATCTTTTAAATATCCAGCACCTCAGTGCCTGACACTAGTTAGAACTCATATTTGATGAATTAGATTGAATTTAAATATACTTATGAGAGGAGAAAATATGCTTAGAGGATTCTCTTGTCTCTGTTTCAATTCTTTGGTTTATCTCAGTCTTTTTATTTTGGTTCCTGTGAACTGTTTTTCCAGTGCTGCAAGCACCTCTAGTTGACAAGAAAGAAAAAGAGAGTGAGTGAATGGGAAGGAGGAGGGACATTGCAGCATCTAGATTGAACTCTGCAGGTTTACCTCTCATAATTTTCACCTTTGATGGGGAACTGTCCCAGATTTCATCCACCAGCCTAAGGTTCTGACATGGTACCTTCTTAAATCAAGCTTGAAGGGAAATTGATTGAAAAGAAAACACCATTATGGGAAAACAATTCATTCTTTTCCTTTTGACAGAAGGTAGACTTTTGTCTGTATTGTAGAATAAATATTAGCTGGCTGATTGCTTTAAGATCTAGAAGCCGAGAGCAGTCATGATTGGCTTTGCTCCCTTTTTACAGGGAGATTTTCTGCAATTTTAGAGATATTTGATGCCAAGGTTTTTATTACCTTTCAAAGAGTAGTACTTTTTCCTCCCTACATGATTATTTATATTAACTAAATATTGGTGTGGGAAGACTCATGCACATTTTTCTGTGTGCAGTTGTATGTCTATTAAAATGTATATTCCTCCAGATGAAGGGTAAGCAGCCACTTTTCATTTTCTGGGTAAGTCCTTAACTATCACAATGGTTTGGTGTTTTCTACATTGAAAAAAATGAAGTCATAAAGGTAGAAGCAAGGCACAAAGGTGGAGTAATGATTACCCAACGCTTATGGTGGTAGAAAGCATTGCCTCATCATTTAGGAGGAGCCCCCAAGATGCCTCTATTATGAGACACCCATCTTTTCAGTTGATAAAAAATTGGACTCATTTCTTTTTGCAGAAATTTCAAACTGTTGTCTCCTGGGGCAAAATCTAGCCCTGAAACTGTATGTTTGGGCAATATTTAAATGACATTACATTGGGCATGTCCTTTCCATTTCAAAACCCCCCTCACCCTATTCTATAAACCTGGCCTAATTCACACATTTGTCAGCTTTCCAGCTCCCAGAGGTGTTGAGTTTGACTGTCATGCTAATGGTTTTCAGTGCAACTCTGGACTTTAATGGCAGGCGAGTTCCTATTTAATAATTAAGTCAGACATGTAGCTCCTTAAATGGGAGTAAACACGTGACGAATGCACTTCTTTAACTTAAAGCACTCCTGGAGTATCTCTCCAAGTCCACTAGAGTTTCAAAAGTCTTATTGAAAATAAGATGTCTGCCAATATAGTCTTCATCTCCCATGCAGTTCCAGACCATCATCCTTGCCATCCAGGTAGCTCTTGCTATGAGACCACTTCTGGTGCAAAAGTATTTGAGTACCAGCCACTAAAGAATTTGTTAAGATACAAAGTAATTAAGGCTTTTTTACTGAAATGGTCTTTTTTTACTTCTGATGACCACTTTTCTCCTCAGCTAAGAATATAGTTATCTCCATCGTTGTTTGTTTTCTTTCTTTTTCCCTTCCTCTTCTCTTCATAACCCTTCCTCCCTCCCTCCCTCCATCCCTCCCTCCCTCCCTCCCCCCCTCCCTCCCTCTCTCCCTTCCTTTTTTCCTTCCTTCCTTCCTTCCTTCCTTCCTTCCTTCCTTCCTTCCTTCCTTCCTTCTTTCCTTCCTTCCTTCCTCCCTTCCTCCCTTCCTTCTTTCCTTCCTTTGCCATCTCGTCTCATCCCTTCCCTTCCCTTTCTCTTCTTCTCTTTCTTCGTTTCTTTTGAAAAAATCTTAGCAAGAGTTAATGGACTTATGATCTAAAAATTAGGTTATTAGAAATTTCTGTCATACAGCCTGGAGAATTGATGTTTGAATTCTCCTTGGCTTGAGTCAATCCTTTATCCTTTTTAGGTAAATGAATTAAGTCTCATGCAATTTCCTGTGTGGGAGACTCTTTTTAGATGAATCATTTAAATTGAAAGTCCTCTCTACTCATCAAGGGGCAGGGTTTTAGAGTTCTCCTGAGTATTTTGTGCATGCTTAGTACCGTCATTGAGATACATAAGGCAGCCATGTACCTTAATCTATACGAAGTCTTGATTCATATGTGGTTATTTGGGTAAAGGGTATAAATGCAGTTTTGTATCTTTGGATCTCTTAGCAAAATTTCCCTTGGGCCATTTAAAAATGACCTTTCTTTGTTCCTTTTTAACTTTAAACTATTTATTGGAAGACCTCAGGCCTAACTTCAGCATCAGAGACCAAAATTCATATCCTATTTTGTCCTACAATCCCTAATCCATTGTTGATACTCAGAATTGATGAAATAGTAACAGTGCTATTTTTCACCCCTGAAGTGACAGAATGTTATAAATGCTGTGATTCCAACATAATCCTGTGACGTTTTTAATAGACCATATTAGGGCCTACAGGGACACATTTACATGCTAAATTGTTTTTATGAAACTGGCCTCAAATGATTCTAGAAAAAGTCAGACAGGCTTCTGCACAAGAAAAATGTAATATCTTTACCTTTGCATTTGTTCTATGGTACTTGTTCAATTTGCCCATGCTTCTCTTATCTTGTAAAGGGGAACTCTCAAATAATTTTTCAGTGTTCCCTGCAATAAGAAGAAATTAAAACAGAACTCTTTTGGTATTAGTATCACCTTTGCACGTGCATGTTTGTTGCTCTGTAATTAAGCATTAATGTGTCTCATTCTGTTTTGCACTCCCAAACTTTCTCTTGAAAGCATGTGGCAGAAGCGTGAGGGGCATCCAGCTAAGACTTATTTATATGTAAGTGGCTCTAGGCATCTCAATAAACTAGTGAGGGCTTTCCCAAATATTACTGATAAGGACATTGAGGCCCAGGCAATTATTGGAGGGAGGTCACACAGCTAATAAATGATTGCTGTGCCATCGCAAGCCAGCTCTTCATGCCTTTAAAGCCTGTGTTCTTTCCACAACAAGAGGCCTCATTTGTCTCACATCAACCTTGCAGCTCTCACATGGGACGGAACTCACCAGGTGCAACTAACAGGTTGCTTTACAGTTTACAAGAGATTTTCTTTTATGTTACCTGTTCAGATAAGAGCAGTGACTCTTTGTGATATATTCTCATTTTACAGAGGAGTTCTTTTTGATTTAAGGAAATTAGGAATTTGTCAGGTCATTTCTGGGAATTATTCTCTGCCTGTGTGTGTGTGTGTGTGTGTGTGTGTGTGTGTGTGTGTGTGTGAGTGAATTCAATCAAACAAATATTTTCTTTCTCATATGTGTCTAGCATTAAACTAGGCATTATTTGCAATACAAAGTAACAATTACATTCAAAACTTATTGGGTTTTTATGGTGGTAATTATTTACAGGGATTGTTTCATGTAATCCTCATAGCCTTGTAAGGTAAGTACTGACTATCCCCATTTTGGCTGATGAAGAAACTGCGACTCAGAGAAATCAAGTTACTCACCTATTGTCTCACAGACAATAGGAGGTAGATTCAAGACTTGAACCCAGGCAGTTGAGCTCCAGAGCCTGCTCTTAACCACAGCAGAAAGTTACAAAATTACAAAGTATGGCCCTCCCTTATAATGTTGGAGTCCAGATGGCCACACAACATCCATGCAGGGAAAAAGATTGGCATGGCTCTGGAAGACTGATCAGGACTTTGATGTATGTGGGGGTGAAGGAGAGGGTGTTCTCATCATGGGGAACTGCATGACAAATCCAGAGATATGGGAGTGGTATGGGCATTCTGTTTTACTATAGATTAATTCTATTTAGCGTTATAATGTCTGATATGATAATATGAGAAGGAAAGGACTTTACTTACCTGGAGTGTGGAGCTGGGAGGAGTAGACCTTGGTGACAAGCATGGGGTGGAAGGCTTTGGAGGATAGGCCTTGAAGAACCTGGAGAAGGGAGTGGGCTTACAAACTGAGTGGGCTTCTGGGTAAATGGAGGCTGCAGTCTAATCCGGGAAGGAGAGAGAAATTCAAAACAGCAAAGCAAGGGCCATCTCCTTGGACAAAAGCTTCAGGAAAGAAAGGCCTGTGTGAACCCAGGGAACGCAGTTGGATGCCAGGAAAGAGAGCAGAAGAACTTTTGCAGAGGAAGGAAGAGAGGCACCCCATCCCTTAGGAGCTCTGGGGAGGTTTCCTCTCAACACAGTTGACGACCACGGCTGCAAGTTGAACACAGTGAGCGCCAGCCACTGCCCAGACTGAGGGGAGCAGAGACAACTGAGCAATTGACCTTTGGCCATGGAGTGCAGAGCCTCCTCCATGATGTGGGTTGAGAAACTGCAGGAAAATGTATGAGGGGGATAAGGGAGCTAAAGCTAGGGAAGGGCCAATGTGTTAGCAAGTCAGATGTGAAACATGTCTCCAGGGGTGTAAGAGGGTGGGAGCCTGGAGCCAAAGCTCTGACTGACCTTCCTGTTTGCCTGTCCTCAGTCTCTCCTCACTTCCCTGTAACCCACAGCACTGTTCTGCTCAGCAGCCAGCAGCTCCAGGGGGAGCCCAGTGAGATGCTGATGCTCCTCTCTGTTGTAATTCCCTTCTTGTTTGCTGAGTATCATCGGTGGTAATTTCTATGTAAATTTGTTCAAAGCAGCAATTTAGCAGCTTTTCTGTTGACAAATGAGGCACATTGTAATAGTCAAATGACTGCATTCAGTGTCACTTGCAGGAGGTGGCAGCTGTGTCCTGAAGGTTACAGAGATTGTCACTGGGGAGAGCTTGGGAAAGCCTCCTTTCCACTGTGTCCTATTGCATTGTGCCCAGTGTCAGACAGGATGAAATATGCCTTATGAACCTGGTTTCTTGTGAAGACTCATTGTTCTGAATCTTCCCTCTTTTATTACTTGGTTAATGAATATCTTTCAAACAAGACTCCTCCAAAGTTGCCCAGAGGTGTTCAGAAGCAGAGGCATGTATGGTTTTGTCTCAAATGTTTCTCATTGTCCATCTTCAGGAGATAGCAACTGTGGCATCCTTTCTGATGTGACCAGGGATGGGCTCAAGGAGAAAGGCACCTTTGCAATCCAGATGTCTGTCACCTCCCCTTTATTTACTATAAGAATTGAAGTCCTTTTGATTTCACATAAATAGTTTCCCAGATAGACAGCTTCCTAAGCAGATTCCTCCCCTGCCTAGACCCTTCCTACTGCTACGGGTTGAAAATGGGAAAGGTAGGCAGATGAGGAGGTCATTAACATAATTAAAGAAAAAAAATAATAGTAAAGGGAATTACAGCCTCATTAAATGCAATAAGGCAAATGAATCACTTATACAATATAAAACTTTACTATTAACAGAATATATGTACTTATGAAAATATCGCATCAAATTGAGGTGAACTGGGGCCTGATTTATTGGTGTCAGTATCTGAGTTATCTTCAACTAAAGGTATCAGACTGTTCAGCCTGTATCACTCTATGAGTGATACCACTTTTTCTCTGGAGGGTGCTATAAATGTCCCGGTTAGGATAACAGACAACTATTGTATACCTACTTAAGTCCATGCCTTGTCACTGTTCACAATTTCCTGTAAGGAACATTCTTGGGGGTAAGTGCCAGGACAGACGTGAGTCTCTCACTTCAGTTCTGTGATCCACACAGGACTTGGTGCTATTTTGGGAGCCAGGTGCATTGTTTATGGCCCTAAAACAAAAGAAAGCATCCTAACCAGTGGCCAGCTCAAATTAGGAGGCCAGCTAAAAGGCAGGACCTCCTGGAAGCCAGCTTCTGGTAGATGGAAATCTCACTTACAATATTTTTGAGGTCCTTCAAGATAGATCCAACCACAACAAACACGTAATCAGTCTCTTGGTTGATGAGGAAACTGGTCCAGAGTGCACAGACTCAACCTAAGTCCCTCCACTGTGTTGTCAATGAATGTACACAACGTTACTTTTCTCATTTTCAACTCTTGAGAGGTAATGCCCTTTATTTGATGTTCAAAAGTATTGCTTTTTGTTTTACTACTATAAAAGTAGCATGTTCTCATTATATTTTTTTAAAAAAAATAAGAAATAAAGGAAAGATAAAAAAAAAAGAAGTAATTAGTCCAATCTTCTTGAAATGACTGGTAATAATTAGGCATATTTCATCCCCATTTTTTTTTCTCTAGCCACTTTATTTTTTCATATTTTGCATTTGGGTCTATTTTCAACTATGAACCACTTGCTATTTTGAAGGCATTTTCTACAGACATGTTGTTCTTTCTTGTTTCCTTCTATACTCGACAATCACTTGCTGTCCCAAGCACTTGGAGGACAGAAAGGAGAACATTTCTGAATTGTATTTGTAATCAACTAGTTGAAGACCAGTGACAACTCTCTTGAATCTCATTAGCTTGTTATTTTTACTGTCAAAATCTCACACTCTTCATTTGGTAACCAAATGGAAGCAAGAGACTTCATCATTGTGTAATTGTTTTGAATTAACTTAGACTTCCTAGCAATCTGTGATAACATACACTAGGTACTTTTCCTAATACAGGAGCCCATGCAACTTTACATGTATGTGGGGAAGAGGCAATGGTGGGAAGTTTCACATAAAAGTGCAATGTCAATGTCATACGTAAGGGGAGGTAGAATACTCTGAAGTTATACCTTTGGGCTTACATTTCACTCTTGACCACTCCTAGGTGATTTTCCAATGCCCGATGCCACATCAGACCTAAAAATCAGGGGTTCACAAGGCAATGAGATTGAGACATCAACTGATTACTGCTCTGATAGGAAACCTTTCTTAATTTGGGAAGGATTGGCAAGGAGGTGGAGAATGAGTTCCTAGGGCACAGTTTTAATTCACCAGAAAAATGTATCTTCTTACAAACTAATTATCTCACTGACATGTGGCTAACAGCCAGCTTGTCACACCCTAACCTGGTGTATTAACCTAAAGCTATTTAAACACAACGATGTCTCCATCTTCTTCAAATGATTTTTGAAATATACCTTTGATGATCTTCCTTTATTAGAAAATAAAAAGAATGACAAATTTATAAATAAAACGATATATGTGTTTAAGAAAGGCCACTTCCAAGCAGAAGGCTTGGCTTACAAGTTAATTGTTGTTGGAGAGAGAGAGAGAGAGAGAGAGAGAGAGAGAGAGAGAGAGAGAGAGAGAGAGAGAGAGAGAGAGAGAGAGAAAGAGAGAATTTTCCAGGCAGCCAGATCAGAAAATGCCTAACTTTGCATTCCGCCTACTCATTGAACTATTTTGTAAATGCTTAATAATATGTCAATGAGATCCCTGTCTTGGGAACTTTCAAATGAAGTAACTAAATCTCTTTACTGAAACATTATCTCAAGGAAAATCTAATCCCAGTTTACTGATCACTGATTCTTTGGTTGTGAGAGAACCTCTGAGGAGGTGAAGCTTGCAGCTGAAGGTCTCTAACGTTTTCCATTGGCAGCCCTCTTCTTCAGTTGCCCTTCTTAAGGAGATCATAACAAACTGCTCATTGCTCACCTATCAGAGATTGCCCCACCCCTCCTACATTCTTCCACTGCATCTCTTAGTTTATCTTGTGTTTGAAATGCAGACACCTACATCTGGTAGGAACCCTGAAGAGAAAATGCAATGCCAAAATCTCTGTGAAGCTGAAAATCCAGATTTGGAAGGAAGAGCTACCTCACAAATAAAGTCAGAATGGCACTGATTGCATTGCCTGGGGCTCTCTGTAGGGGACTGTGGTCAGGCAGGGGCACCGTTATGTAAAGACCATGGGGATCACCAATGAACTGGCAAGTCTTTCCCATTTGACTCTCTAGCACTTGGTACTCTCCTATACCTCTAACTTCACTTGACTATTCCCTATTTTCTTTTATGACTATAAACCAGGATGGTTTAGAGACAGTTGTACATTTGTGTGCTACATAACTCAATTCATTTGGAATGTGAATGTCTCTTCTAGTGGTATGCAAGGCACAGTCTGCAAAACCATACATTATAGCCACATTGTCAATGCCCAACTAGAATGTAAATACTTAGAGGACAGAGATTGCAAGACAGAAAAAAGTTTCTGTAAGTATTTGGTTGAAGTGACAGAGTCAGGAGACTACCCCCAATTTCACTGACTACCAGAGGAGTGAAATCTGTCCCACAACATGTCCTGTTTGTAACATGTTTTTTTTTAATTTTTTTAAAATTTTTTCTTTATTGATTAAGGTATTCATGTGTCCTTATTGCCCCATTGCCCCCCACCACACCATTCATGCCCTCACCCCCCTGTTGTCTGTGTCCATTGGTTAGGCTTATATGCATGCATACAAGTCCTTTGGTTGATCTTCCCCCTTCCCCCACCCTCCCCTACCTTCCCTCTGAGATTTGACATTCTTTATTGATTTTTTACAGAGAGGAAGAGAGAGGGATAGAGAGTTAGAAACATCGATGAGAGAGAAACATTAATCTGTTGCTTCCTGCACACCTCCTACTGGGGATGTGCCTGCAACCAAGGTACATGCCCTTGACTGGAATCAAACCTAGGACCTTTCAGTCCACAGGCGACGGTCTATCCACTGAACCAAACCAGTTAGGGCCAAACATGTTTGTTTAATCATTGAAAATTATGTGGTTTTCATGGGGGTCATATGATTCAAATTTTGCCTCAGGCTCCATCACTCTGTGTTTTATTATAGTGAGCTTATCCACACATTTACGAGACCTGCCAGGCCACTGGAGGTGTTTTTATATGATGTGGCTTGGCCTCTCTGGACCTCATTAAACCTATCTACAATGCAGTTTTCTAATCTGTAATATTGCCATCATACCTTCCCTGCCTACATCATGAGACCTTCTGATGATCCGAAGAGGTAATGAAAGCAAAAGCACTGTAAACATTATAAAGTGAAACATAAATAGACTATGTTTTATCATTAAATTAATTCATAGTATTATTGTTATTATTGTGATGATAATGGAATGTGATCAAAACGAGCTTAGTATATGCATCTTATAAAATGGAATCTTCATCCTTTGACCAATCAGCAGACCAGCCTAAAACCTTCAGAATGTTACATTTCTGAGCACATTTCATTTTTCCTTTATATTCACCTGTGGATTTCTTGTGAGTAAATAAAAATGGAGAGCCTACTGCATAGGTTACCTTTCATTCAAGATGTTGTGGCATCCTATTCATTGTCAAGTTCTGGGCTTTTTTTCCTCCTCATCACAAAATATTGGTGTCACATGGAGCATCCCTTCTTCACTCTTGACCCTTGGTTCCTCTCTAGTGAGCATCCACCTCAAGCTGGAGAATATAAATCTGAAAATCTGTGTTTTGGAATGCCAGGAACCATCAAAAAGCACTTCCAAACCTTAAATATATTTGGCTTGTGATTATTATAAAGCTTTACTGTATCATTTGGTAAAATATTAAGCAAAATGATAGGCAAAATGTAGGCTATATAAAAACTCATGAAATTAATGTGATTTGAGCATTCATGCAAAGATGAGCCATGAAAAGTGGTCATCCACTATCCCTTGTACTATTATTTATTTAACTAGAGGCCTGGTGCATGAATTCATACATGGGTGGGGTCCGGCCAGCCCACCCCAATAGGGCCAATCAGGGCCAGGCCAGCCAGGGGGTGGGGCTGTGGGCAGTTGTCTGGCTGGCCCTGCCCCCTGATCGAACTCCCAGTCAAACTCCCAGTCGGGGACAATTTGCATATTAGGCTGTTATTATATAGGATAGTGTTCATTAAGTTTACTTCTTTTACTCAAAAAGATACATTTATTTGAAAAGCAAAATGTATATATAACCCTAAGGTAAATTGAAAGTCAGTGTCACTCTCATAAATAAAAGATAATAAAGCAATAAGAAAAATATATCATACATTAGCTGTATAATGTAGCCTGCTAAAAGTCAAGGCCTACTATCTCCTTATTTAAAAATCAAAGGAGAACATGAAAGTCTTAGAAAACTTTTAATGCCCTGTAAGCACCAATTTTCTCTATGAGAAAATAGGAATAGAAAGAAAATTGGTGTGATTTAGTATTTTCTTCATTATGACTTCAAATATTTCAACATATCAAGCATAATAGTCACAAACATTTGGGTATTCATTTATTCTGATGAATGTTTTCAGTAATGTGAACTATATTGCTGTGAAGTTATATTGTCTGTTTATTTAAAAATCTCTTTCTTGCCTCATTTCTTTATTAAAAGAATAAAGGACTTTATTTCTTTAAGGGAAATTCTTTACTATAAAAAAAAAAACTACAAACACAATAAAAAACTATTAAATGATTACTCAGATCCCAGTGGCAATGCTTTATATAGATATTCTAATTCAGGGCTCATAACAGCTCTGTAAAGTAAATGCTATTACAGTATCCATCTTACAGATGTAGAAACTAAGACTTATAGGGAATTTATTCATTTGCCTGACCACATAGCTAGAATCAGACAGTCTGATTCTAGTGCCTATAATCTTAACCTTTCCTAAAATAATTTTACTGATTTAAAGAAATAATACTGAGTATGGTAAAAGGCCGTATTTCATTGTTTGTTTGTTTGTTTTGGGGGAAGGGGAGTATATTAATAGTCTACTTCACTGAAACTAAGATTGACATTCTGAAATAGCTGTACCATTGAAATATCAAACTTTAAAAATTGGATTTAGGTTCAGGAAGGAAGGTGAACAAGTAAAGATTCAACAACAACAACAAAATATTACTGACCATTCTCTTTTTTTATTGTTGGAAGTATTACCGATGTCTCTCTCCTTTTCTTCCTCATTGACCCTTTCCTTCAAAAGAATGTTTACTCTTCCCTCTATCTCACCTTTTTTTTTTCTTTTTACCTCTCTCCCCTCTAGTGTACTGACATCCTTAGATTCCGTAACATGATGCTATTTTATTAACAAGGCTGTGAGAAATTTGGGAGTAAGCTTCTAAGGAAATTCATAGAGTCAGGGAAAAGTAAAAATTTGAAAAGTCTATAGAACCCAGATAAGGAAGACTTTTTAAAAAATTGGCAACAATGACTCACACCAGTATTTTATTCCATGCCTTTTTATCATTACCTCATTCCCATTTCCACTTCCTTTATGGCAGAGTTCTCAACCTCAGCACAGTTGACATTGTGGGCCAATAATTCTTCATTGTAAATGGCTATCTTGTGCATTGTAGGATGTTTAGCATCATCCCTGGGCTTTCCCCACTAGATGCCAGTAGCAACCCCTCCCCCGCTGCATCCCCCCCCCCCCAACCCACAACCCTAGTTCTGACAATAAAAAAAATACTATCAAACTTTGCAAAGTCATTCCTGGTTAAGGTTCACTGCTAGTGGTTACCTACACTCCTGGTACTTTTTCTGCTTATTTTGCTGTTAATTGGCATCTGCTATTGTTGCTTTCAGTGTTGATACTGTTGCTTTTTCCTTTAGTAAAGGTTCTTTCTCTGCTCAGAGAGAAGACATACTTAGAATCCTTTAGGACTTCATAAATTTCTCTTGATTTCAAGGTATACAATGAGGTAGAAAAATGATGGTATGATTAGCATATGTATCCAAATATTTTCATTTTGTTTTCATCAACGAATCTAAATTTCTATCATATTGTGTTCTCAAAGGATACTTTCTGAGGTCTAATCAAGCACAGTGACTTCCCGAAGTGGATGGGAGCCTTACCAGGCTGTGCTGGACTAGAGTCACTGTGGAAACCAGGAAATAAATGCACAACACTAGTCTTGCTTTTTGGCTAATCTGAGTTTCCTAGAATTCCCTTAGCCTTTTTTTTTTTTTTTTTTACCACAGAAAGGAGTGAACCCTCATCTTGGCATATCATGTGGTAACATGAGCCAGAAAAGGCCATACTCATAAATCCCTCATTTAGATTGTAATAATTATCCTATCAATAGTTAGGGAAACACTCCTGAAACCTTTTGGAGTCCCCCAGATATGTGTCATCTTTTGAAGGATAAGTGACTCAAAATTTACATCAACAATACCATTTTGAATTATTTACCTGTTAGACTGGTAAAACTAACTTGGGGTACTTCTTTGGGAAAGATGATGGAGAAGAGGGAAGTAAAAATACAAAGAAAGGCTTGTAACAAAAGTCTTGAGAAATATTTTAGTCTTCAGAAGGAATTAATAAGAGAAAAGTGTTTGTGATGGAACCTACCATGCACCATGTTTCACTTGTTACCCTTGGAAATTTCCCATTTGCATAATATTTCCTAAGATGCTGCTATGCTAAGGCTAGGAGGAGATGGGGGTTGCAATTGAGTAAAGATTCACTCTTTGGAGCAGGTGCTGTTTTGGAAATCAAGCACTTGGTTACTTGAAAGATAATTTTTTGTTTCTGTTTTCATCATGTTCTCCTATTTTCAACTCCTTACTCAGCTTTTACTCACATGCATGGTTGGCTTATTCCTCTCCTTTATGCCTGGAGACTTCCCCCCTTAGATATACTCTCTTGAGGAAGAATTTATTTCTACTTTCCTACAATCACAACCAATGTTCAGTTCAAGTCATGAATGAAAGGCTCTAATAAGGTACCCTGAACCTTTGTAAAGCACAGAAGTTATTATTAATTGACACTTTGATATATTTGCTTTAAGGCAATTCACCTGCAAATTTAATAGTGATATTAATGAGCCATTTAATGTGTGATTAATTTAGGGTAGAAATCCTTTTGAGAACCTTATAAATATCTAGTCTTATGATGAATGAAGCTGATCCATTTTTTTAATGCTTCTACCTCAACAGAGAAATATTCATGGGAACACATAGTTTAATGTCATTATTTATTAGAAGTAACTTGTTTTGCCTACCTACTTCATAAGCACCTTTCTTTACTACCATTACTTGTTTATGTCTTATTCTGACTTATTATCCACTGGTTCTAGCTTTGAGGATAGCAGCTCAATATATTGAATAGCTATATTTATCTACATACATGTCCTATGCTATGTTTTAAAGTGCATAGTGGAATTGAGACACAGGTTGACTCTATGAAGAATCATCCATGGGTAACTTTAAGTGAGTTTGAGAGTTCAGGGGTGCAGATAATTTTAAAAGTCATATACTTTTATGAGTCTTCAAAATAAAATCCCATAAAAAGAGATGAGTTATATGATATAATGATACCAAGAATCGTCAGTATTAGCAACTCAGACCTGTTTAGATCCTTTTGAGACTCAATGGAGTAAAATGACTTGGAAGAAATTCTTACAGCTGGTTAAAAGTTGAGGTGACCTCTTCCATTTTGGGGCTCCAGCAATACCTAAAGCTTTTCCTTGTGAACCTTGGGCCTCTGCTGCAATAGTACGCTTTTTGAGGATGCTTAAAAAATGGCCTCATTTTAAGTAACAAGCAGTACCACAGCTTCTTAAATTTCAATAGTTAAGTTGGAGCTGTAAGTTTTAATCCCAGAATTTTGAAATCAACATCTAAAAAGAAAAATGAAAACTTTACTCAAATTATTTTTATATAGCTTATTGATTTTTAGAGAGAGATGAAGGAAAGAGGGAGAAACATACATGTGAGAGCACAACATCAATAGGCTGCCTCCAGCACTGAGCCTGCAAACCAGCAACTCCTGGTACACAGGAGAATCCTTAAGCAACTGAGCCATGCCAGCCAGGGCAAATTCTTAATATTAATTATGCTGTGATTGAAATGTTCATTGCCATCATGATTCTGGCCCTCTCCCTGACATGGATCCCCTCACCCAGCCTTTCTGTGTAGTATCTAGCATAATTCTGCACATTTTGTTGCTCTTTTTTCATCTGCATCTTTATACATGTTTTCTGATTGTGCTTACAGGACATACTGAACTACATACATTCTATCACGTTAAAATCTGTCACCTTACAAGCAAAGCAAAATCCTTCCCACCATTGCTGAATGGATGACTGGGTGGATAGCTGTTCTTTGCACATATTCATGTTGAGTAGGTGCTGTACAACATCACTTGTTCTTTTTTTAATGTGACTCATGACAAAATTACACCAACTTTAAATAATCTCAAGGAAAAAAAAACAACACTTGCCATCTGGAATTTACTGCTTTTAACATAAAAGATAAGACCTAAAATGATACTCAGATACTTAAGAGGCTTCATGTGTTATAGGCAGAAACCAACAGATGACACCTGGTGTCTGGTATAGCACAAGAAAGGAGGGAAGAACCATGTGGACAGTGGTGTGGAAGAGCTTGGGAAAGGTCATGACCATTTTTAACCAGAGATTAATAATTATATCCTATATTCTCCAAATAGCCAGTTTACAGATGTCCTTAGCAACACACTACAATTAGTCTATAACTGAGAGGGAACTGCAAATAATCAGGCAAGGAAGCTTCTCTTCTGTCGGTTGGTGAAGAAACTATCTTAAAATTTAATTTTAGCTACACAACGTGGAATGCTCCATATAAGATTGTTGTTCTTCTTTTTCACATAATGCATATACTTGGATTTCTATAACTAGAGATTAACTTGTCTCTTTTAAATAATCTACCTTAGGGATGTGTGGTGGCAAATAGGGGCAAATGGAGCATTTCCATGGGACACATTCTCATTCATAGGTGACATGTAACATAATATATTTTCAGTAAATATTTATAAAATTGATATTGAGTAGAATATATATATATATATATATATATATATATATATATATATATATATATATATATATATATACTAGTAACCCGGTGCACAAAATTTGTGCACATTAAAAGGGAATTAATTAGCGGAGATATTTTAATATTGCTATTTGCCCTTTCTCTATAATAGAAGTGTGAGAGAGGAAAGGAAATTAGTAAAATGTATATGAAAATAATATGTAAATTTATTAATAAATAAACAGTAACAAAAGGATATAACAACAGAGGCATGCTATAAAAATGACAAAAACATGATATGAAAACAACAAAAACATGATATAAAAACAACAGTGATGCAAACAATGACTGATAAAGTGATTAAACTTACTCTAATATCTCCCTGTACACCACATTAAGAGTGAAAACACTTTTAGAGTGCTTGATTAATTTCCCTTGTGATGAAGTATTTAGAACTTTAACTGTAACGTCACATGCTCTTCAAACTCGAGAGAAAGCAACATATAACTGACCATGTGCGAAAATGGGTTCAGGTAGGAATATTCCTACTCTGTCTAGAGTTTGTCCTTGTGATTTATTAATAATCATCATAAATGCTGGCATCACGGGAAACTGTCTTCGAATTAATTTAAATGGGAGACCAGTGTCAGACAGGGACAAATCAATTCTTGGAATCAGAACAACCTCTCTCTCTGCAGATCCTGTTAATACTTCAGCTTTGATAATGTTAGGTCGTAATCTTTTGATAATAAATCTGGTACCATTACAAAGACCCCATTTACTATTAAGATTTCTCAATAGCATGATGATTGCACCACATTCAATTTTAATTTATGACATGGCATTCCCGAAGGAGTAATACTATTAAGAAATTCGATGGCAAAATTTTCCTTTTCAGCATCATCTGTTGAATCAATGGAATCATCACTCAAATATGTGTGAAAATCTCTGAGTATATCCAAAATTTCTTTTTTTTATTTATTTATTTATTTATTTATTTATTTATTTATTTATTTTTATTTATTGCTTAAAGTATTACAAAGGGTATTACATATGTGTCCATTTTATTCCCCCGCCCGAGACAGTCCCCTAGCCTCCCCTATCCCCCAGTGTCTTATGTCCATTGGTTATGCTTATATGCATGCATACAAGTCCTTTAGTTGATCTCTTACCCCCCTACCTCCTGCCCCCCAACCCTCCCCGGCCTTCCCACTGCAGTTTGACAATCTGTTTGAGGCAGCTCTGCCTCTGTATCTATTATTGTTCAAAAGTTTATAATGGTCTCTATTATCCATGAATGAGTGAGATCATGTGGTATTTTTCCTTCATTGACTGGCTTATTTCACTTAGCATAATGCTCTCCAGTTCCATCCATGACGTTGCAAATGGTAAGAGTTCCTTCCTTTTTAGAGCAGCATAGTATTCCATCGTGTAGATGTACCACAGTTTTCTAATCCATTCATCTACTGATGGGCACTTAGGCTGTTTCCAGATCTTAGCTATGGTGAATTGTGCTGCTATGAACATAGGGGTGCATATATCCTTTCTGATTGGTGTTTCTGGTTTCTTGGGATATATTCCTAGAAGTGGGATCACAGGGTCAAATGGGAGTTCCATTTTCAGTTTTTTAAGGAAACTCCATACTGTCTTCCATAGTGGCTGCACCAGTCTGCATTCCCACCAGCAGTGCACAAGTGTTCCTTTTTCTCCACATCCTCTCCAGCACTTGTCGTTTGTTGATTTGTTGATGGGAAAATTGGACAGATATATGCAAGAAAATGAAACTAGACCACCAACTTACACCATACACAAAAATAAACTCAAAATGGATAAAGGACTTAAATGTACGACAGGAAACCATAAAAATTCTAGAAGAATCCAAAGGAAACAAAATCTCAGACATATGCTGAAGCAATTTCTTCACTGATACAGCTCCTAGGGCACTTGAAACTAAAGAGAAAATGAACAAATGGGACTACATCAAAATAAAAAGCTTCTGCACCGCAAAAGAAACCATCAACAAAACAATGAGAAAACCCACTGTGTGGGAAAACATATTTGCCAATATCATATCTGATAAGGGCCTAATCTCCAAAATTTATAGGGAACTCATACAACTTAACAAAAGGAAGATAAACAATCCAATCAAAAAATGGGCAAAGGACCTAAATAGACACCTTTCAAAAGAGGACATTCAGAAAGCCAAGAGACATGTGAAAACATGCTCAAAGTCACTAATCATCGGAGAGATGCAAATCAAAACAACAATGAGGTACCATCTCACACCTGTCAGACTGGCTATCATCAACAAAATTTCTTCATTTAAATTTTGAATGTGCTCATTTTTTTGGACAAAAAATTTCATGTTTAGATATATTTTTAGTATTATCTGTAGATGTACTATTTCCAAAGGTAGCTTCAATAATACATCCATTACAAATCATTTCACAGGGGATTTCAATAATATCCATTCCTAAATGAAAACTGCTATCAAATTTGCCATCTCCAAATTTTACTAACTATTCACTATAAACAGAATCCTTTGATCTCATATTTGTTTTAAGAGACAATTTATTGAAACATCCCCAAACATTACAGTACTTTAAACTCATTTGTACTATGGCCAATCCCATAGCATGCTGTACAATACTGAGACATTGTCAAAAATCCCCTCCAGGAAGGAGAACTTTCCCACCAAATACAACATTCAAATTCATAATTTATCTTAGTAATCTTTCTATGGCATTTATAGCATGACTGGATGCCATGATGCATTCATCAATAATGAGAAGTTGGGCCTTTTTAATAGTTTTAACAACTTCACTGTTTATATCAAATCTAGAAATTGAAGTTTCATTTAATGGAATTGGTCATTTATATTGGGAATGAAAGGTTCTTCCACCGAGAAGTAAATTTGCAGTGATTCCTGTAGATGCTATGGGTAAAAAAGTACCACCACAACCTCTAATATAATGTGTTAAAACTTTACTGTGGGGAGCCGCTACAGTGTTTTGGACAGGTTCAAACCTTGGACTGATAAGAGGGCATAGTCCTCTCATTGCCACGTGCAAGTCCAAGCTTGGAGGGCAGGGCCCTCCCAGCACAATTATAGCCAACAACTATAGTTGTAAGCATGAACCTATGATCCAAACACATGGCCCCACGTGCCTGAGTGATGTAGGCTTGATAGAGTTCAGGTGCCTGCAGTTGAGTAGGATTGAAATCCAGGAGAATGTTGTAAACATCTTGGTCACACCCTTACTTTGCCTCGTGGCATCTGCTATAAAATAAAGACACGGCTGTGGGCGTGGTCACTGTCTCTCAGAGAAGCAGTGTCCCACCGAGACCCAGATTTCATTCTCTTGTCCATCTTTTCTAAGCCTTTCAGCCACCCCCACTCAGGTTCACCCTTGGCCATGCTGGCACGGCACACTTTATAAAGATATACCTCCATGCTCCGAGGGCGGGTTCCTGCCTCAAACCCTGCCCTTACAGGAAACAGCTCTGGGAAACAGCTGGGGGGGTCGGCGGGGAGGGTGCAGCCATTTCCAAGACAACCCCTGCAGGACTGACTTCCTTCTGCTTGGTTGCACTTCTGGCCATGATGTTACACCCAGGGTATATATCTATATCTATATCTATATCTATATCTATATCTATATCTATATCTATATCTATATCTATATCTATATCTATATCATCTATATCTATATCTATATCTATATCTATATCTATATCTATATCTATATCTATATCTATCTATATCTATATCTATATCTATGTCTATATCTATATCTATCTATATCTATATCTCTCTATCTCTATCTCTATCTCTATCTCTATCTCTATCTCTATCTCTATCTCTATATCTATATCTATATCTATCTATATAATCTTTTTAATCCCAGACTCTAGAAATTTCTGCATTTAAGAGTTTCAGAGAATTTGGCCATCAACCTATGCTGAAGGTAAGAAACATTTAACATATGACTGCTTCAGTCAGCATTTTACAGTGTAGAAACACAAGGTAAAAATATCCTTATGGGTATATCTTTGACAAATAATCATTATTTTAATTGATTTTAACAATGTCTCATTTAGAAAGATTTAAAGAACAGATGTGGTTGGATGTGTGATAAAGTGTGTGCAGTAGGTGTTTTGAAATATCTTTTAAATTACAAGAATGTGGGTAACACCATTTACTCATTGCTGAAAACTCTTAGTTGAACAAAGTATTTGCTTTGTTCCATAATGAATTCCATATATGATTTGAAATGGCTGTGCTAAGCCTCAGGTCATAGACCATCTTTGCTTTGGGAGATGGGAGCTGTCCTTGGTTCTTAAAGGCTTAACCTTTAATGATGATGGACACAGGATGCTAAGCAAAGTGACTGGAATCCCTTGACCTCCACTGACTTTCATAGTAAAGGCACTGGAATAATGGGATCCTATGAATTTTATCAAAATGAGCCCAACAACATCTAAGCTGCAGGTTCAGCTATAAAATTAGAGCTCCAAGATTTATTCCAAGGCAGTAACTTTCAAAGGGAGTTTTGAAGTAGTCTTGCTAACTGCAGTTACACTACCTGAGATAACGAGTTTGCCCATTTTTGAAGACTAGCAGGGTTAGGCCTGATCATTACATTAATTATCAAATCTAATGACAAAGTAAGATGCTTTGATACTGAGGAAGTAGCTTTCTTCTCCTCTGTTCTCCCCTTCTTTCCTCCTCCCTCCTCATTTCACCTTGCCTTGCCTCCCTTCACTTTTTTCTTCTACCCCCTCCCTTTCCTTCATCTCTTCCCTTCATCCACCCCACCCTCTCCCTTTCTCTTCTAAGTTATCTTCTTTTCTGTTTCTCTACCTGTCTCAGTATCTCTCTTTGAATTAATTATTAATTTCACCTTTCAGAAAACATTGATCAGTGTCAGTGTGGAACTTATAGTGACTTTGACACCATTTGCAAAAAAATAAACTTATCATGACTTTAAGAGACTGCCAGTTGAGCAGTTATAGTCTGCTTTCACAGAGACTTGATTGGCTTTCAGCTACCTCCTCAATAAGCATCCTCACTCCATCCTCATTGTTTCCCTGCTCCATGAAATAAGTGCTGTGCCCTAATCCAGTATAGATGAGTAGAGGTTGCCAAGGAACTCTTTTGAATCATAAGGAAAGTAAGTTCTTTTAGGAGAATGGAAAACGTGGTGTCTTTTGGTGTCAAATAAATGACTTGCTTCTTTTACTAAAGAGATGAAGCAGAGTTTATGGGAACCACAGTCTAATGAAGTCACTGGCCACAGTGTCTTCTATCCCCAGGGAGATGCAAAGAGCTACCTTCCTGGCCTGGCACTAATATAATAAATGCAGCTATGATCTGCCATGTCTGAATTCTTTTTTGCCCTTGGTACACTCTGTTCGCCATCATTTTAAATGACTTATTTTTCATTCCCCCTTTTTATTTAATTTAGTAAGCAGAAGTCTCATAGCATGAACTATGTAAATATTATAACTGAATTACTGCCTGTTTACTTAACTCATTACAGAAAACCATGATAAGCTTTTTAATTACAAAATTAGCTCTGCCAAATCAATTTCTTTCATTTAATGAACTGAAAAAAATGGCACAGCAAGGATAAAAATCATGCCCCTTTCTCATCCTTTTTAAGAGTACTCTTTTCCCAAAACTAATTGTTATAAAATAATACCAACAACAATGCAAGAGCACTACTGCTAACCTTGTCTGGTCCTGTGTGGCTCCTTTAAGTTGTTAAGCCATACTGAACCTATTGACCCAGCACTCATAATATTGAACCTACACATTGTTCTCAGCCTTGTTGTGAGCAGCCTACCCTGACTTGTCTAGCTTTTTACCTACAAGTTTATTTATGATCTTTCTGGTGACTAATTGTATGACTGTTTGGGTTTTTTGTTTTTTTGTTTTTGTGTTGTTGTTTTTTTTGTATAATGCCTTGCATCACTCTTTAGATCTATTACTCATCACTTCTATTTTTAAGATACACCTCTCAATCATAATTTATATGTCTGTGTTAGCTACACACAACTTTGGGCCCCTTAGTATAGATATATATATTTCTGATAACACAAAACCAAACTCAAGTATGCAAGCCTGTGGCTAGCAAGCTGAGATTGTCCTGGACTCTCAAGTAGGACCTGGGTAAATTCTAGCAATAAAAATAGTCAAAAGATCAAAACTGGAGAGTATTTGTGGAGAAGAGGCTATCTCTTATAGAAAATGAAAAAAATACTCATAATGGAAATTATTCTCATTCTTTCCCCTTTATTCATGCTTATTTCCCACAAATGAGATTACTTATAATATTGTCTGATTACACTTATATCAGAATCTCAAGCTAAAGAAAATGAATAGGTCATTCATCAGAAAAATGCATAGTTACATGAGTTTTCTGAGATAGCCAGAACATTTGACCAATAGTGTCCTTCCTGAAATTTTTATGGTTTCTTTGGAGAAGATCAGATGCCCATGAAAATAGACTGAAAAGTTTGTGCCTGTGGTTGGGAGATTAAGAGGAAAAATTGAAAACTATGTGTTATTTATGTTGTAGTACATAATTTTGGAACTATAAATGCAGAAGATAAAACATTTCCCCCACTAATGCGTGAAAACGTGATTATCTTTAATGTGCTTACAAATGCATTGCCATTAATTATGTAAATTCTTTCTTTCAACATTCCTCACTTTGGGCCAAACTCTTTTTTTATTTTTTTTTAATTTTCCCTTTATTGATTAAGATATTACAAATGTGTCCTTATCCCCCCAATGCCCTCTCATCCCCCCAGTCCTGCCCTTACCCTCACCCCCTGTTGTCCACATCCATCGTTTATGCTTATATGCATGCACACAAGTCCTTTGTTTGATCTCTCCCCCTCACCTCCACCCTCCCCTACCTTCCCTCTGAGTTTTGAGCATCAGATCGATGCTTCTCTGTCTTTACATCTGTTTTTGTTCATTGGTTTATGTTGTTCATTATATTCCACAAATGAGTGAGAAAATGTGATATTTATCTTTCTCTGACTGGCTTATTTCACTTAGCATAATGCTCTCCAGCTCCATCCATGCTGTTGCAAATGATAGGAGTCCCTTCCTTTTTGCAGCAGCATAGTATTCCATTGTGTAGATGTGCCAAAGTTTTTTAATCCATTTGTCTGCTGATGGACACTTAAGCCTAAGTGCCCATCAGCAGATGAATGGGCCAGACTCTTGGAGGTTGAGTTGAAGATGGCTATTGTGTAGGAAGAAGTGGTTTATGAAGAATAACTTCTTCCAGTGGATACTCCATTGGGAACTCAGCATGTGTTTTCCCAGCCCCTCTCCTGATGACCATGGACTGCTGGCTCATGCTCCTGGCTGAAGTGCCATAATAATTAATTCAGGAGTTTGCTCCTTTTCTCTGTGGTGCCTTAGGGCAATGTAAGACAAGTCTTTTGAGGAATGAGAAGGAACCTTGAATCTATTTTGGTTCTAAAGATGTCATAACTGTGGATCACAAATCTGTGACACAATACATTCACCTCAGAAAATTTTCTTTATGGAGTTACCTTTGCATTTTGTCTGAAATATTCCACTGTCATCCTCTTTTGTGTGTTCTTATTAATTCATGAATCCAACTTCCTGATCTAGTTTCTGTCACTACACACATACAGACACACACACACACACACACAAACGGCATTTCAACCTTATGGGCCAGCTTTGCAAATAACCTCTATGAGAGCACTGCATGAGAGATTTCTCCTTGAAAAGATATCATGGCTTTCAATAGTTGGGTTTCCCCAATACAGTCATGAGACTGCACATGGCTATGGTGTGTGCTTGTGTGGGGAAGGGTCTCCATTTTCTTGGAACCATAATGTCAGGTTTCATATTGTCTGAGATCCGCATCTCTTCCAAGCCAACCATGTACCAGTTTCTCTCAGAATTGCCTTCCCTGATGACCATAACTGGTTATATAATCCTGCGATTTCTATTATTCTGACTGCTGATCCGTGCCTGATGGCTCTGCCAGGTCTCACAATGCCACAAGCTTTTGATTGCTGCACTCTAAGCTGCTTAATAAGACAATTAAAAATGATTTACAAATGGTCGTCCAAATGCACCTAGGGATCAGGAAGAGAATGTTCTATGGGCTGCAATTTTAAAAATGCATACCCTTTTACAGTTTCTTTTGTAGCTGCCTTTAATTCCAATACTGGTTTACTTTTTTTTAAGTATTATTTTACAACAGTACCTTCTAAATCATGTATATCTGGGAATCATTCAAGAGATGTGTTCCTGAAACTGGGTTTTTCTGAAAGCTTATTCCTTGTAGTAGGGGGGAAAAACTGCCTAGAAATCAGAGAAGTTAAAGGTAATACAAATAGGTTTCATTAAGCTGGCTCATTCTCAGTTTCAGGGTCAAACTTAATTTAATCACTGACTCACCCATCCTGATCCATTTCCTCTTTTTCTCTTCACTTTTACCATTGATTGATCAAAATGGACAAATTTCCCAAAGACTCTATTGTGAGTTAAATAGGAAAAGGAAATATAACAAAATTAATGGTGTTAGTATGATAAATATGAAACTGAGAAAGTAGAATCTCATTTCATCTTGTATGTGTTGAAAATGTTCATTGTTTGGTTTTATTTGGTTGATTTTTTTTAAAATGAGTGAAACTTGATATTGACCCAAATATTAAGAAGAAATTGTTTTTAGTGCTGAGACCCATGGATTAATAAGCTTGACATTGACTGGATTATTGTAACTTTTTAAAAAATGAACATATAAAATAGATTTTTAAAATAACAAATTTTGAAAGCAGACATTGTTGTATTCCACTCTTGTCTCTGTTAATTAGTAAAGTTTAGGACCTTGAGCAAGATACTTTATCCATCTGAGATTCCATTTTCTCATCTATAAAGTGAATATACCCATCCTGAGTTCAGGTTTGTTATGAAGGTTGCATAAGGTGAATTGTGTAAAGTTCCTGACACAGTGGGTGCTCACAAAATGTTAACTTCCATCAATCCTCGTACTCAATTCTGGAGTATAGATGAAATGTTTCTTTATTGCTGTTTATGGCAGTAGCTCCCATGGTATATGCTGGCGTATGCTGTGAGATGCTAAGTGGTTTGACGATGAAATCACCGTCTCAGCACTACATAATAACATTTTATGATACACTTTGAAAATTAACCCCTCCTATGTGTAACAATACACTAGCCTTGTTCTATGTTTAAGCGATGCGAATGGTATAGTGATAGCCATATATGCTTTGGAATATTTTTTAATAGAACATTCCACAATATTCTGCTGATCGAACTAGCATCAAAATAAAACCTATAAACATGTCACTGGAAGCCTGGGACCACTGACCCACTTACCTAATGTGACTGGATCCTTTTCTGATTGTCAGTCCCAGAGATTAGAGGTAAGTAGAAAATAGATATAATATAATACAGAGTTTCTCTTAGTCTCTCTAACTGTTTCTCCCTCCATGACGCTGTAAGATTCCTTAAAATTTAACAGCATGTGATGAAGACCATTGTTGACCTGCAGGCATTGTTCAAAGTTCCGTACTCAGAAAGCAAATCCTTGGCAAATACTTCTCATCAGAACAGTCCCCCTCACCTCCTGATCTCTTCATTCCTTATTTGTTATCCCCACCAGATTTTATACAACTAATCTTTGTTCTATATGTCAAAGAGTAGATTAGCATTCAATCATTCAGCCAGCATCATCTGCAGAAGTATCAGATATTATCTGTGCTCTCCCTTTCCATCCAGACCAGCCTTATATTTGCCATTCTTCTTTGCTTTCAGGAGGCCTCATCTTTCTCAGAGAAAAGAGATGGAAAGTCAGCCCATGACTTAACTATTTGATCTGAAACAAAAGCAGTGACAATAGAAGTAAGAGTACCCAATGTTTTTAAGCTAGGCCTTGTGAGTCACCTTCCCTATCTTACCGCTTATTGAGCCTTCCCCAATCCTCAGCATGCCACACCTATACACTGTGCCACTCTGCATTAACCCCCATGTTGGAGAGAAGAGAAGTCTATTGCGGGAGGTAGAACAGGATAGAGTTAGCACAGGGAATTTGCCTCTGGTGCTCTTGCACCTCTTTCAACCAAAAGATGAAAAATGTTTTCCTTGGGTCCTAAAGTGGCTTTTTGTCATCTTCTTAACCAAGCCACTATTGCATAAGAATATTTACCATAAGTTTAGTTTTTAAAGGAAGATAGTTTGACATCCATATATCAGATCTTAGTGGATAAAATGGATAATATAAAGGAGAGAGGATTTCTTACACCATACTAAACTCAGTAATTTAACATCTTCTATGTCAAGTATCGAAAACTCTGCATACATATTTCAATAACATGTTGACTTTAGAATAAATTTATAGTGGCATTAAATATTTAAGGTGTTCATTTTTTTCTATCATGATAAATCTAAGTTCCTCTTCCTGATATCCTGATTATCTTTGATAATACTCTCTCACTTCAAAGCTAATGTTACTTTCCATTTCTTCCCTCTATGCTACCTAGTTTGGTATCTTTGTTGTTCCACTTTTCTGTCATGCTTATTCACCTTTGTATTCTTCCTGAAACCTGTAATACCTTTTGCTTCATTTTTTACCTTAGCAAATATAGCATGTCCTTCAAAAGTCACCTTCAGGTTTTTCCTGGCCAAAGAAACCATCACTCATGTTTCTTTACTTGCAATTTGTCATGCAGTATAATGCCTAAACCTATACTGTTTCATATTTTTCCATGCCTTTAGTCATATTATTTTGCTTCCTTTATTAGAGTAAAAAAATCCTAAAGTTAAGATTAGCACTTCTCCAGATTATGCGATGTCCTTGCAATATAATATTGAACACAGTATGTAGATCGAATAAGTGCTTATTGGTTTGCTGATTGGTGGATTGTTTGCTTGCTTGGATGGTAGTTGATTCACTTATCCCTCAATAATGGCCTTTCAGACTATAGTTTACAGATGCTCCCTCCCACCCCATACCCAATTATCCTAAAAAATATGTTGATTTATACTCTATAGTTTGACTTAGGTTATAGTTTGGTTGTGACTATCAAATATTTTTCTCTAGATTTGATGATGATGATGGTGATGATGCAGATGATGACATTGATAGTCTTTTGGTGTGAAAATTGAGATTATCTACTATGATCAATTTTCAATTGATCAGATATTTACTGAGTTCCTACTATATGTCAGGACTGTATACTGGAATATTAGACAAGGAAGCTACTAGTATATCCATTCATCTTAAAGACATGGAAAGAAGAAATTATATATCCAAAGCTTATGTTACAGGAAGGTTAATAAAAACACAATTACTATGGTGAGGAGTAGAAATGTAATTAGAGGGGCATCTCAGAGAAAGTACTTGGAACTGTTTCGGGCTTGTTAGTTTATCTTGACTGGATTTCTATATTAGGAGGTAAAAAAAAGTGAGAAGAGGCACCTACATCCAGCAAAAGTTGGTTATTCTAAATAAACTGGAATTAAAAGTGAAACTGTGGCTGGACTTTCTCATTGTATCTGACATCTCCTTCATCTTGGTATCATTTATTTACAGAAGAAAACTGAAGTTAGCTACAGATGTTCACTAAGACTTAATCTTTCTCTTGGTCCCCAGAGCCATAAGCCATGATTTGTGCTTGTATTAACTCTAACTGTGTTGCAATTTCACTCCAAATAAAGTAGTGCCTGTCTCACACACACAAAAAAAGTGACCCCTTTTTGGTTCAACCCAATTGAAACAGGGAATTGTGGGGGTTTTGCTCTCCCCTACAATTACTATAAAAGCTTTGTTTTATGTCGTTAAGTCATTATCTACTTTGTTTCTCTTTCTGGGTTTTAATTCCTGTCCAATTCATTTTTCTACCTTCCCTTACTCAGGACTCCTAGTCACTAACTCTTGTCCTGTGCCCTTCGGAATCCATCCTCTATTGTACACTGATCTCCTACATTCTTTCCCATGTAATTTATATATTTTAATATGTATTTTTATTGATTTCAGAGAGGGAAGGAGAGGGGGAGAGAGATATAAACATCAATGATGAGAGAGAATAATTGATTGTCCACCTCCTGCATGCCCTACACTGAGGATTGAGCTAGCAACCCGGGCATGTGCCTTAACTGGGAATCAAAGCATGACCTCCTGGTTCATAGGTTGATGCTCAACCACTGAGCTAAGCTGGCTGTGCTGTAATTTCTATTTTAATTAAATTGGCTTCTGCTATTGGTTCTACTTTCTCTGAAAACCCTTGCTTTTAATGAACCAAGTGGACTCTATATAGGAATGGCAATCATCACTAAGTGACATCTCCCTCCCCCATTGACATTTGTGCTCTCTGATTAAACTACATTTGGAGGGATAAATAGCTCTCTTTCATAGATGCATGAGTACTTTGGTTCCTTAACTCTTGATATTCCATCGTTGGCAAAAAAAAAAAAGAATTTTCTAGGGCTTCATTGTATCATTGTGGAATCCATGGAAGGCTCCAGTCCCAGAAGGAAACCTAAGTTTAAAGTAAGGAAACAGAGATAGGAACAACATACCAGAGGGAGGGAACCAAAGCATTCCAAAATGTAGTAATTGCAGGCTCATGAACAGGTGAGTTTGAGTTTTAAGAATATGTCCTTCTTTGGTTAGAACTGGCTTAACAACCAATAGACATCAAGCCTAAATATATGTAAGGTCACATGACTCCAATTGGAGTGAGCATAAGCTGGCCCATCATTTCTATAATGCAAGGTTTTAAGCTCCTTGAGACAATAGTCTTCCTCACTTAGCACAGCACATTTTATAGTACATATTTTGGTTGCATTTGGGTCAAATTAAATGTACTTCAAACTTAATGTTAATCCTTTGGTTGGCACTTATTTATTGAGCATCTAACATGGGAAAGTTATTGAGCTGGGACAAACAGGGATACTTATTCTGAGAAGAAACATCCAGTGAAAAGTTTTTAGTATGACTTAGACAAAATTTTAACATCTCTAAGAAGTAGGTTTTTCATATGCAAAATGAGGTATTGGAGTTGGTCTTCTAGGTTCCTTATGATTCTAGAACCCCAAGTATAGTAGCCACTAATGCCTTCATATTTATGTCAAATGGGTACTATCCATAAGAGGTATTATGGGTATACAGAGAAGAACCAGGAATCTGGAAACTGGGGCAAGTATTTATAAAGGTTTTGAAATTGAAGCCTACCCATAAAGGATAGACTTGGATGAAAAATTAATATCCATCGCTGAATATCTTGGACAAAGGTAGAGAGAGAATATACTACCTGAATTGGAGAGAAGGAACGTGTTCAGCAAAAAGTCCATTTAGAATTGCCTGCCTTTTTCCATTCTAGATATTCCCTATCGCTCCACATTTGTTTCTACATTTTTAAGAATCTGTTTTAATCATACCAAATATCCTAAAGAACCTATGTTCAATATAACACAATTCCTATAGGAATTTGAGTTACTCAGAATTCCAAGAGAAGGTTATTCTTTCTTTCTTTTTTAAAAATATATTTTACTGATTTTTTACAGAGAGGAAATGAGAGGGGTAGAGAATTAGAAACATAGATGAGAGAGAAAAATCGATCAGCTGCCTCCTGCACAGCTCCTACTGGGGATGTGCCCACAACCAAGGTACATGCCCTTGACCAGAATCAAACCTGGGACCCTTCTGTCTGCAGGCCGGCGCTCTATCCACTGAGCCAAGCTGGTTAGGGCAAGGTTATTCTTTCTTGATGCACAAATGAACCCAACCTCTTGAGTTTGGGGTACTAATAGGTGGCTCTTTGGATCACTTGTCACATCTAAAAGGATTGTCACATCTCAAAATAATACTTTTTTGAGGGCAAGATAATTTCTTTTTTAAAGTATGTTTCTGAGGAGGAAGGGAATGCAAATAACCCTTTCAGGAGAAGTTAAAACACATAGACTCCTCACTTAGGGCCCAATTAGAAGGAAAACCCACTGTACAGGGTTCCATTGTCCCCTTGAAATTACTTCAAAAAACATGCACTGGCTTCCCACAGGCACAGAAGCAGGATCTGTATTTTAATTCTGACCTTAATTAAACCTTTACACAAGCTCTTTACATTGCTCTCCATTGAAGAAAGGGAGGATAGAGGGAAATGCAACGCACCTTTGCTCTTCTCTCTTCCTTGAGGTGGTGCACCCAAAATTCTCTCTCTTGTTTTTGGAATATAGATGAGGTGAGGGAGGATTGGATTTTGAAGTGAAGTCACACGGAGTCACTGCAGCAGTACTTGCATATAAAGTTGTTGGTATGAGGGCCTTGAAATCATTCTAGCTTCTTCACTTCTCATGGAAGTCTCATTACATTCTCTTGCACTTAACAAAACCAAATTCACTGAAGGATACAGCCATACATGGGCCATAGTCAGTTCCACTATAATTATTTCAATACTGTGCATAATGATATCATCCTGTAGAATATGAGGGAGGGGATTCATCTTACATTTAACTGTAGACAATTCTTTTAAATTCATGGCTGATCAAGAGTGGGTATGGTGTTCACGTGTCATCCTTTGCTTTCCAATCTCACTTATTTTTTGGCTGTTGTTGAAAATGTATGAAAACAAAACTATAGCCATGAGAGATAGTCTTGCATCTGAATTATATGTACCCATTTTCAGAGGAAGGAGCCAGAGAGAAAAGATAGAAAACAAAGGTATTTTCTTCCCAAGCCTGGCATAACTAGATGAGGATAATTGACAATAAGTAACAAAACTCTAATATAACCTAGGAATAGCACTTCCTGCTAGATCAGTCACTTAGAGCATCATCCCAATGCACCAGGGTTGCAGGTTTTATCCCTTCAGGACACATACAAGAAGCAACCAAAGGTCCTAGCCAGTTTTGCTCAGTGGATAGAGCATTGGTCTGTCGACTGAAGGGTCCCAGTTTTGATTCTGGTCAGAGGCATATGCTGGGTTGCGGGCTCGATCCCCAGTGGGGGGGGCATGCAGGAGGCAGCTGATCAATGATTCTCTCTCATCATTGATGTTTCTATCTCTCTCTCTCCCTCTCCCTTTCTGAAATCAATAAAAATATATTTAAAAAAAGAAGCCACCAATGAATGTTTAAACAAGTGGAACAACAAATTAAATATCTCTTTTTCTCCTCCCCCCTTCCTCTCTAAAAATTAGTAAATTTAATTAATTAATTAATTAATTAATTACCTAGGAATATACACTGAGTGGCCATATATATATATTTTTGTTATATAAATATAAATATAAATAAATATATATATATATATCTCCCACGTTCAAAGGCTGTTAAACCTCATTTTTTACCCACATACTCAGAAAAAAAAATCACTTCTACTGTAGTGGTAAACAACCTGCTTCCCTATTTGTAATAGTCTGGCCCTTTCGCAACTTCAGCATGAAATTATAGCTAATTTGCCTACAAATGTCAGGTGGTCATAATAATCTGGCCACTCAGTGTATTTAATAAGATGTAAAAACCCATGTATATATTTTAAACTATAAACATAAATAAACTAAATCTGGCCAAATGAAAGACAGACTATGGCCTGGGGTGGAATGATATAGCAAAGTGATGCCCCATTGTGATTCCAAGTAAAATCTTCTGCAGGTAACTTTCTTTTAATGGCCCAAAATGATCTTAAAGTTGGTGTGAAAGAATGAATGTCCAAATGAAAAATAAGTCAGGAGATTTTAAGAAAGGATTATTACACTGTATAATTTCAATCTAAAACCATTGTAATAATAAAAAAAATGTATCTCTGGCCCAGCCTGATTGGATCAGTGGCTGAGCATTGACCCATTAACCAAAAAGTTGCCGGTTCAATTCCCGGTCAGGGCACATGTCCAGTGTTGCAACCTCAATCCCCAGTTTGGGGCATGCAGGAGGCAGCAGATCGATGACTTTTCTCTCTCTCCTCCTCCTCCCTTCCTCTCTCTCTAAAAATCAATAAAAATATATTTTTAAAAATGTATGTTTGGCATAGAAATAGGCATGTAGATTAAAGAAAGAGAAAAGTAGTCCAGAAGTAGTCCCCAGAATGTGATTTAATTGTTTACAAAGCTGTTATAATAATTTAGTGGAGAGATGGGATGCATTTCTTGGACCAATGGTGGAAGGAACAAACCACCATCCATATGGAAGAAAATAATGTTGGTTATCTATCTCTCTTCATAAACAAAAATGAATTCCAAATAAACTAAAGACTTAAAGTTAAAAAAAATAGTACTGAAAATATTAGAAGAAAATGTGTACTGTATGTAACACCTAGTCATTGCTTGGACAAAAATACGAATCTAAATGCTATAATATGAAAAGGAAATAGTCAACATATAAAAGTTTTCCAGAAATATTTTTGTTATGTAAGTGATGCAGTATTTGGGAAATGCGGCAATATAATATGCCCATTAGGACTGCAAGCAGTTGTAACTGAGAACCCAGATAACTGCCTTGAGCAAGTTAGGCGTCTTAATTGTTTTCCTGTAATAAAAACTCAGAAGCTAAGCAATTGGGAGCTCATATACCAAGTCCTTGCAGTCATCACAGAGTGGCCATCCTGACCACGGACTTTCATGCTTCCATTCATCACTTCATGTTCACTAACAGGCTGTTCCTCTCTCAGTATCAGGTCCAACTTCCAGGAAGGAAAAAGTAGGAAGGATGAAAGCAAAAGGTACACACCAGCTAAGTTTGCCTCTTTTAAAGGAAATTGCCCGGTAGTATCACCTGCAACATCCAGTTATATTTCTTTCACCATAACTGGGTCTATCCCAGGTAAAGGGGAGACTGGTTATTGCAATCGGTTTTGTTGTTTTTGTTTCTCTAATCTGTGCATATTGCCAACCTTAACATTAGAGTTTTCTTATGGAGAGAAAGGCATTATTAGTTCCAGATAAGTGACTAGCAATGCCTCCTGTAAACAAATGAGGATAGATTATATGCGGAATTTTTGCAAATTCATAACTAAAGAAAACAAACTAATGGGAAGATGGGTGATGAATAGGAATAAATAATTCACAGAAGAAAACATATGGATGCCCTTTACACTTATGAGAAAAATGCCTGATCTCCTCAGTGATCAAAGAATTCCAAATTTAAGTAACAATGAGATATCACTTTATATTCATCCAATTGACACTAATTTAAACATATGCTAGCTCCTACTGCTGTTTGAGATGCATAAAAATTTTGACTGGTTGCATTTTTTTCAAACAAAGATCAACTTTTGCATGGCAATTTCTACTGAAATTAAAATACATATACCCTTTGAGGCAGGAATCCTAATTTTGAGTCTCTCTCAAAGAAATAAAAATACTAGTACCTAATTATATATAAGCCAGGATTTTATTGTAGCATTTTTGTAAGAGGAATGTTAAGAATATGTTCATAAATAGGGAAATGGAATTTTTTAGTAAATTATAATAAATTCCTTTCAGTAACTGTTATGGTCTGAACTTGATCTATCTTGATCTAAAGCATAGGACTTATAGGGATTTTTACAATGTATTGTTAAGTAAGGAAACTAGATAATAATGGAGAAAAATAAGAATGATACAAGTTTCCCAGCCAGTGTTGCTCAGTGGTTGAGTATAGACCTATGAACTGGGAGGTCACAGTTGGATTCCCTGTCAGAACACATGCATGGATTACAGCTCAATCCCCAGTAGGGGGCATGCAGGAGGCAGCCAATCAATGATTCACTCTCATCACTGTTGTCTCTCCCTTCCTATTCTTCTCTGAAATAAATAATTATATATATATATAAAGGAATGATACAAGTTATTAATCTAGCTTGCCAAAATTTGGAAAGAGGAAGGGAAGCAGTAAGGAGATGTGGAATAAAGAAGGGAAAGGGAATCAGTTTTTAGATAGTGTACCAGTATAAGTAAAATAACTTAGAATTAAGCAAGTAAGGAAATCATAGCCTGACTGAGTACAACATGGTTTGTGTAGGATACAAAACTGAAGACTGAGAATTCACCTGGAGCTGTTCTTGATTAGAGCTCATCACCACTTTTTTAAATGGAATTCATAAACTTATAAAGAATCCATTGTATATGCTGTGTGTATCTTGTTGAATATAAGTATAAATAATAAGTTCTATAGAATCCCCCTTTATAATAAATTAATAAAACATATTTTTAAATTTTATTTTTAAGCAAGTGGTGAATTTGTGTACTTTCTCACTTAAAGAAAGCAAATCATACCTCCAACAGGGGGACACCGGGCGGGGGGGGGGGCTACATGATACTGCATCTCGCTGTTGCTTGCTTTGCAAACTTGAAGAGTGTAGGCTACTTCAGATTGGGAAAGAGTTAGTGCTACTTATAATAGAGTCCAGGATTTTCTTAGCCATCTGATTCCCAGAGTTTTGGCTTTTGGGTTGTGTTGCTGGCAGTGAGGAAGTGGGATGGCATGTTGTTTAAATCACAGCACTTCTCTGTTTCCTGGCTAAGTTACAAAACAATGCTGTAAGTTGTGATACAGTCAGCATACATTTGTGGCATGCACAGAGCATGCATGATATTGGAGTAGTGCTCTACGCAAACCTAGGATTGAGGTTCGCCCAGCCGTCATGGCTCAGTGGTTGAGCATCGACCTATGGACTAGGAGGTCATGGTTCAATTCTCAGTCAGGGCACATGCCTGGGTTGTGGGCTTGATCCCCAGAGGGGGGGCATGCAGGAGGCAGCTGATCAATGATTCTCTCTCATCACTGATGTTTCTATCTCTCCCTCCCACTCCCTTACTCTCTGAAATGAATAAAACTATATTTTTTAAAAAGAGGTTCTGTTGCTTTCTTTAAAAAGTTTACCAAATTTAATTTGTCCATGCATGAGAAAAATTAGCCCAGCATATTTATTAAATTCTTTCTTGACTAAGGGATTCTTTATTCTGAGCCAAGAATCAGAACTAGTAGACAGGTTTCTGGAAAGTATGACATTCAAACATCGTTCAATAACAAGCCCAATGGGAGAAAAAGGGAAATGCATTCAGTGAAGGAAGGAAGAAATGGTATGCTATTTTACGTTACATGTGTGTCTAGATTGTTTGATTACAGTTAAGACCAAAGACGATATGATTCCACAACTGATTTAGACTTCTGGGGTGGAAACATCCCAGAACCATGGTATTTGATAAATCCTATCCCCTAAAAAGGGCTACAGCCCAGGAAAGAGTTGCTATTTCAGAAGTCTGGCCTGTTACTTGGTAAAGCTGAGTTTTAGGAGTACTAAGGAAAAATAAAATCTAATAATTCTAACCCCTAAAAGATGTTTACCAAGTAAAGAGAGACAAAAACCAAAGCAACCAAAGGGAAGGCAACCCAGTAGACTTTCCATGAAGAAAATGACATTATCTGACTGTGGGGTTAGCTCAGGCTTTGCACATCCTAAGCACTCAGTACTATCAATTGAAGGAATGGATGAACTAATGAGCAAGATTAGCAGGAACTAGACTGTTAAATCAATTCCTAACTGGTACTTTGCCTTCTGCCTCACTCCACTAAATCTGTCTTCCTCCCAGCTAAATGCATAACTGATATGACTCCCATAATTTTTCCCCCATGGTTTCCAATTAGCTTTATGAATTAGGAAGAGGTACTGAATCTGAATCTGAACCTGAAAGCGTGTTTCCTGAGACTGTGTTATGTTTTAAATAAATGGAATTAGAATACCTTAACGTGAGACACACAAACTCTAGTTTTCCCACAGGAAACTCCTAGCCCATGGTGTTGAGTTGGTGATGCCTCAGCTACACGCTAAAATCCAGACTCCTCAGTGTGGTGTATCAGGCTCTTTCCACTTTATCCTTTGCTTATTATTTCACTCTCGAGTACCAGCACTTTGCCACCTGCAACCAGCACTCCAACTGTTCTGGGTTACAGCTGTTTCCTGAATATGCTGTGTTCTTCTAGTCCTCTGACACTTTGCCCATGATGCTTCTTGCGACTGAATTGCTTATTCTTCACCATTAACCTAGTGAACTTCATCCTATATCTTTTATCTTTTTTAAAATTTCTTTATTGATTAAGGTATTACATATGTGTCCTCATCCCCCCATTACCCCCCTAACCCCCCCACTCATGCCCTCGCCCCCCTGGTGTCTGTGTCCATTGGTTAGGCTTATATGCATGCATACAAGTCCTTTGGTTGGTCTCTCCCCCTTCCCCCCACCCTCCCCTACCTTCCCTCTGAGGTTTGACAGTCTGATTGATGCTTCTCTGTCTCTGAATCTGCTTTTGTTCATCAGTTTATGTTGTTCATTATATTCCACAAATCAGTGAGATCATGTGATATTTATCTTTCTCTGACTGGCTTATATTGCTTAGCATAATGCTCTCCAGTTTCATCCATGCTATTGCAAATGGTAAGAAAACTTATCTAGAAAAAGCTAAGTATTTGCTTCTTCATTATTTCATCTACTTATCAATTGCAGCTCTTTTCATATTGATATAATAACTGGTTTACTTACCTGCATCTCCACCCTTGTGGAGTGTGGCATTCTCTCTTTGTACCCCTCTGGATTCCTCACAGGATCCCTGCAATGGTGTTTGATGACTGACTGATGATGCATTATTGGGTGGGTAGATGGATGGATGGACTGGCTGATAAATGAATGAATGGATCATTAAATGAAATAGGAAATATTATGGACCTGGACAAAGGAAAGTTCCTGTTGAAATAGCTTTAGAGAAAAATGCTTTTATTATGATTTTTTTTAAGCATAAGATGGTGATGAGGATGACTTATCTTTATTTTATCTTTGGAAATTGTGAGTTAAAATGTATAAACAGGGTGGATATTTTGGACATAAAGTGCTGCATAACTACTGTGCACTTATTTATTATCCTCTAAAATAGGCCTTTCTTTGGCATGTTTAAAACCTGAAGTCTGGGGTGGCATTATAAATATGTATGAGCTGTTGGGGAAAGAGAACGCAAAGTGTGAATTGCACTTCAAACAGACCCACCCGCTCACTCCTGACTTCAAGTTTTGCAGAAGTGTGAAATGAAAATGGTTTTAAAATTAGAAAATGTGCCATCAGAACTTTTATCAGCCCTCAGAGAAAATAAATATTCGCTTTCAATGTGGGGAATGCTGGGGATATTTATTTAGTTTGTTAGTTTCACAGTTAAGATGCTTTGATAAGTTTTTGTGTCATAAAATGCAAAAATTCGTTTTAATTAAGATGGATTTTTTTTTGAAAATACTTTCTAAAGCAGCCAGCATACCCAATGCTGCAATCTAGGGTTTCTGAAGGATTCTTTAAACTTAATCTATGAACAAATTGTTTGGGGGTGGGGAGGACTCTCCTAGGTGCAGATGTCTTTGCCTTAGGATTCATTTACATTTGTAAAGTGACTTCGTAGCATTTGAGGAGTGGGCAAATTCTGGGAAGAGACACTTGGATCTTAAATAGCCAAATTGTAACAAAAAAAAATGAGAGGAAAATAGTATAGTTAGCTGTTTGCTTTCCAGGTCGTGGTAAAGTGGCTTTATATTATTGCTATTCTTGACTTCTTAAGAATGTCAGGATTGAACTGAATTTGAACATAGAGGAAGATCATAATAAAAGATAAAATACGTGGGGAGGTCAAGGAGGGAAAAGGAGACATATGTAATACTCTTTGTAATACTTTAAGCAATAAAACAAAATTAAAAAATAAAAAAAGATAACATAAAGGATGGCAATTGGGATCATTATAGTTTTTATTGTTTTTAGTTTAAAGAATAGGCATTGTTTGAAAGGGAGAGAAAAACAACACTTACTTTCATAAAATTGTTGTCTAGCCACTTGACCGAATTGTAACTTTTGCCACTAATTTATTGCTATTATTTGAAGTACACCCATGATTTTCTCCATGTATCAGATTGGGAATAAATCTGAATAGGTTAAACCTGATTTAAAAAGAGATTGTCAGCCCTGGCTGGTTAGGGCTCAGTTGGTTGGAGCAGTGTTTCATACACCAAAAGGTAGTGGGTTCGATTCCTGATCAGGGCACATAACTAGGTTGTGGGTTTGATCCCAAGTCGGGCGTATATGGGAGGCAACTGATCAATGTCTCTCTCTCTCTCTCTCTCTCTCTCTCTCTCTCTCTCTCTCTCTCTCTCTCTCTCTTCCTCTTTCTAAAATCAATAAAAACTATCCTTGGGTGAGGATTTTTTTTTTAAAAAAAAGGCTGTCAGAATCTGTCTTTTAAGATACATTAAAGATACAAGAAAAACCATAAAACAGCATGATCTCTCAGGGCATGCCGACTTTCAAGTGTCTGCCTATCTCGCCAAACATGCATGTTTTGACTTCAGTTCCACACCACACACTGGCAACCAAGAGATAAAATGACTTTATTCTGTGCTGTGAATGTCATTAAGTCAGCAGCTTTCTGCCGAGTCATTAATCTCTGCCCAGGCCCAACCGCTTCACAGGTTTCCGACCACTCAGCATTTTCCTCACTGAAGGGCCCTTCCAACACCAGTGTTCTGGCTTTTTTTTCTGCTAACTTTCTCCAAAAAGGAAGACTTTCTCTCAGCAGCTACCTCCCAAATGAGGCCCATGGTAAGGGTTAGCAGGTGACGAGGCCATTCTGTCGGCTCCTTTTCTTCTGTCCCCTGACAATGGTATTTTGCAGTTCTCAGGCCTGACCTCATACCGAAAGAATGCTCTTTCTCTATAATTTCAATATGTTTTATTCAGGCAAACCTGATGCTATTTTTCTTTGCTTATCTTCAGAGATGTTTACTATAGCTCAAGTTCCTAAACAAGGCATATACAAAAGGACAAAAAAAATTTTTTTTCTGGACCATCCTGGGTCTAGGGATGTCACTCTGGACCAAGATGATAGACTAGCTCAGAGTTAAAACAACTATTTCACTGTCTTTTCCTGTCTCTTGCAAAACATGCAGATTTGAGTTGCATCGTTACCTTAGTTGGATAGAAATGATGAAGATGATGATGAAGATTTTATAAGCAATGATACCACTGCTGAGCTCTGTGTCAGGCGGTGGTTCTCGAAGTATGGTCCTGGAACCTACAGCATTAGCAGATTCTTGGGTCCCAGCTCAGACCTACTGAGCCAGCAACTCTTATAGAAGGGCCTAGCAACTGGTATTTTAACAAGCCCCCCGGTGGTTCTCATCTACATGTAAGTTTGAGAACCGCCCTTTAAAGTTGAGAACAAGGACAGGACTGAATGAAGAATGTGGAGGCATCTGGTCCTCTTTATGCTTGCTATTCATGCATCCCCAACTTAAATTGGTGTCTGCATGGGACACTTTTATTTGGTTGCAGCTTTGTGGTGGTGAAGATGATACCCAGAGAACATTGTGTTCACGTGCTCTATTCGCTCAACCCCCACAGTCCAGGTGACTTTGTTCTAAGCTTCCACGCGGTTATTTTCCCTTATAAGAAAGGCTTGTGGTTCTCCTATGTCCCCAGCCACAACCACCATTGTGTTCTTATTTTTTTTTTTAATTTTTCAATTGCAGTTTACATTCAATATTATTCTGTACTAATTTCAGGTGTTCTATTCTGTTTCATATTCTAACAGTGGCCCTGAGTATTTCAAGTGCATCCTCTCTAATTATGGAAATATTTAGTCCAGATAGTAGAAAATAGGTCTGTTTCCCTTTCCTTCTAGCAGAACCTTTCCGTGGCTACAAGAGCCAGTGTCTGTCCCAGGACACAATCATAAAAAAATAATAATAAATTAACCTCTCTTTCACTTGGTTGTCTTTCAGGCTCAAAATGTGGTTTGCAACTTATTGAGTATTGATTGCATATTGTCAGTTTAGCTCACACACTGATAATTGCACATAGTGCTGAGGTAGCTATGACAATGCAGCCCAGTTGCCATAGCAATGAAAGAAGGCCTATTGCTGCTACCCACAACCTGCTCTGTAGTGATAATCGTGCTGCTGCTCATTTCATTTTAATTGAAATTTTAAACTTATAGTCTCTGGAAAGAAGTAAATGGACTTTCTCCCCATTTCCCCCAACCATACAAGAAAGGAAGTACAAACGGGAAATATTTGAGTATTTCTTAAAGGTAAATATCAAGGTTTTGGAAAGTATTTTAAAAATCATTTTCATGGATACCAGAAACAGATGAAGAGTGATATTTTGCTGAATAAAAATATTGAGTTATCTCTTATGTTGTCTCATTCTTAATTAACTGCCTTATTTCCCCCTAAGTCCCGTATCTTAGACTACACCACATGGTGTATCTTACATATTACAATATTTAATGGATTTACTTGCTGAGTTTAGTTTATGTCTAAAAACTCAGAGGAGATATCATATTTTAAAATTAGCATCATAGAGCACCATGGAAGCTTTTACATAATTGAAACAGTTGACAATAATAAACATTTAGCCATATACAGCCCCGATTTTATACCAGTGCGTCTACTCTGCCATAGATCTAGTAATATTTATGTGGTACCACAGTTATATACCAAACTAATGCAGAGTCTATGATACTACATATAGAAGGGAGAAGGCCAAAACCGGTTTGGCTCAGTGGATAGGGGCGTCGGCCTGCAGACTGTAAGGTCCCAGGTTCGATTCCGGTCAAGGGCATGTACCTTGGTTGCGGGCACATCCCCAGTGGGGAGTGTGCAGGAGGCAGCTGATCGATGTTTCTCTCTCATCGATGTTTCTAACTCTCTATCTCTCTCCTTTCCTCTCTGTAAAAACTCAATAAAATATATTTAAAAAAAAAAAGAAGGGAGAAGAAGAGACTGTGAAGCATAGTCAGGAATGAAAAGCTTTTATGTCAGCAGAAATTCCAGAACAGGGTAGGAATCTAATATGGAAAACAAAGCAAACAGCTATCAAACTGTAGTAGAATAAGATGTAACTAAAAAAATTAGTCCCAAAGTCCCAAACTCTAAGAAAATAATATAAATTTGGTCTAAGACTAAAAAAAGTATGTCAGTAGAAGACTGGGTCAATCCTAAATTCCACTTTGATCTTTATCTACTTTATGTAGCATTTTCTTTTCCTAATCTGGTATCTAAAAAAAAGAAAAAATCCTCTTCTTATTTTATTTTTCCTGGCTTTTTATTCACCCTTTTTCTTCACTCTCAATCATTTTCTGAAAGAAGTCAGGTGATCTGTCTTTCCCAGTAAAAAAGAATGTTGTTTTCCTGGATCATGTGGAAGGTAGAATAGATATTAAAGATCAAGAGACATATATGGTGATGGCTAATATTTAATTAATGAAATAAGAAATATAGGTTCTCCGCTTAATGAACTTACTGTGAAATGAAAACACTTTTTACAAGTTACCCTGAACACTTACATCACTGGGGTATACACAGTTCTGGGGTACCTGATGTGAAAAACATCTTAATCATGACTCCAAAGTTCAGCTTTTAGTAAAAGTAATGTGACCTGGAGATTAGATAGTCCCCTCTACAACAAATATGGAGCCATTTCTTGGTTGGTCTTGGTTATGCTTTGAAAGAGAAGGTCCTTTGCCTGATATTTTCAATCTTTGCTGTCACCCCTTATTATCATCATGGCCTTCCAAATAATTATGACACTGATGAAATGATTGATGTAGGAGGATATTTTTTTGTTTATTCAGTTGTTAATAATAATTTGCTACAACATGTAAAGGCAAAAATATGCTAAGTGCTAAGACAAAGCTTGAAAAAAGAGGGACATTGTCCTAACCTCCACAGAACCTATATTCTAGTGGGCTTGAGGCCAATTAGTCAAGTAATGATACAATCAATTATTTAAGTTCATTTATGATGAGGAGAGCTACTAGATTCTACAAGAAAATCTCCTAAAATCTACTACATAATTCTTTACTGTTATCAAATAATTTACTCATAATTGAAATCTAGTGTCCTTGATTACATCAATTGTTAATGGGGAACTGACTTTGAAAAACACATTCACTAAAAATTGAAGAATAAAGAAAAATCTGAATAAAGAATAAAGAAAGATTGCAATTAATTAAACTAGATCTATAAAAAATCTACATGTGAATTATGCCATGTGTTAAGTTTGTTAAGCACATATTTATATGATATGATTATTTATTATTTTCTCTGAACATACTTTTCATTTTAATATCCATAATTCCAATCCTTTAAGAAACTTTGAAAACCATACATTTTATTTATTTGGGCTTAAATAATTGAAATTATTGTCAAAAGCTCATTAATATTCTTAAGACAGTAGCTGCATTCCCCTATACCTCAGTTCTCCCATGTGTTATAGCTAGGTTTGTACTAGAATTGGCCAGTTCAATCCAACCATATCTTCCTCTGTTCCATCCTTGCCTTAATTTTCATATACTTTAATATCTCTCCATATCATGTATGGACTTACTTTCCCACATGTCTTTATTCAAGTGTCAGATGATTGAAATGAAGATCTAAATCCTATGTGAACCCCATAGAAACAAGTAAAATGACACACATCCCATAGTAAATATTTTCAGTGGGGAATCTTGATTATATCCTCTTTAAACAACATCTATGTATTTAAATTAGTAAGTCTACTATCAAAAAAGGTGAAACTTTTTAAAATTATATCATTCTTCTTAGTTGGACCCTTGTAGTCTATAATCACAGCCCTGGTAAATGTTCCCCTCTTTGTTCTATGCTCACATAATGACCCAGTCTATCACCATGGAACCTCAACCCACTTCCTATAATATCATCCTGTTTATTCACTTATTTTTCTTTTCTGTGTCTGGCAGGCCCTCTCTATACAATCTCATGAGAAATGAAGGGATTCCAGTTTAATGTTTCTAATCCACACACTTGACTTCCATGTCTAGCCTGGAACATCTGTCTGTGAATGAATCTGGAACCTTTGAATAGTTTTGAAACCATTACCACCATGGGTCCTAGATGATAGTGACCAAGAAGAAAATTATTGCTTGGGGACTGGAGAGAGTCTCTCTGCTAAGTTTAAAATAATTACAAAGCAACCAGACTAGCAGAGGTGATGAGAGATATGGGCTTCCTTTTGTCAGGAGCTTTGACAACCTCCCTTTACACAGAGCTCTTCCTTGTTCCAGGATTCAGATCCTCAAAGACAGGCAGAGTCCTTAATTAAGTTTCAAAGAATTGATTACAAGAGCTCCTGCATTGCAAGCTCATTGATGAAATCATTTTGTCAGGCCAGATAATAGAATTAGCCCAATCAAGATGTGAAATCTGTAGTGTTTGGGGATACTGTCCAATAATTTTTAAATTTTGTGATACAAAAAAAAAAAGAAGGAAAAGAAAGAGCAAGAGATGATCTGTGCTTGTCTGTGAAAAAAAGAAAGGAGGAGAAATGGTTCCAAGATAACATTTGCCAGATATGGATAGGTTTCCATTGTTCTTCTCAGAATAGCGTTTAAGAAGCATGTATCTCTATATTTCTGAAATTTGACACAAATTCCAGTCCCATCACAGACATTCATTTAAGGGACATTCTTCCATGCATTCCCCGACAGGTTCTCTGGAGGGCAGTAAAGGAGAACAGAATCATGCGGGACCTACATCTCACTAATGTCTGGGTCCAGGAGTTCAGGGTGCAGGGATCAGTGACTGAGGGGAACTGTCCAAGGAAATATCATCCCTGGGATTCCACTGTTCATGCCATGACATAGTTCTGCTTTGTTTGTTTGTTTGTCCATTTGTTTTCCTATCAGGAACAAATATTCCTTGACACTCCTTAGTGGAAATTGCTCCCCTATCTTCCCTTAGTCTTCTTATTTTTATTGTTTGTGTAACAAAAGATGATATGGATAGTTAAGAATGCTGAAAAACATTTTGCCTTAACTGTACATAGTCTCAGGATTTTATGATATTTGTGTCAGTTGAGTGGTACTGCATTTTTATCAATAAGCTATCATCACAGGATATATCACAGAGTATAGCTCACACAATGGATGTGTTTATAAAGGGTTTCATTGTTTTAAGAGGTTATTAAATTGTTATTTGTGCCTTTTAAGTTTCATTTTTTATTTTGGTTCTAGTAGGCACATTTCTCAGGTGGGAGTATTAATATCTAGGACATTTTCTGTGGGCTGGCTTACTGATGACGAAGGAAAGTCACCCACATGTACTGGGTATGTCCTATCAACTTCTTCATGTGAAATTCTTAAGAATTTAGGGATATTGATCCTCTTGATTTTAGTAAAGATTGGCCTAAGAGGTATATGTGGCAAAACACTCTCATTTGAAAAGATTCGTGAGAAAACAATTCTGCAACCTTTACCTCCTCTATTATTTTTAGCAATTTTATTCCTGGGGATTTTTTCTACAGTTAAATTTTTACTTGAATCTGATTTTGTATATGATGATGTTATTCTTTCTTTTAAGCATTCACTTTCCCAGATGAAAAAGCACTTTTCTTATTACTTTCTCCCAAGATTTTGTAAACAGTTTCTGGAACTTCTCTGAAATCACTTCAGGTTTTCTACCTGCATGTTGGTGAGATGACCTGAGACAGGCTGCTTGGGCTGAAGTCTGGCCCCACCATTTACTATCTGACTGACCTCCAGAACTTATTAAATCGTTTGGTAGGATACAAATAGTACATGCCTCCTAGGGTTTCTTTGAGGGTAAAATGTGCTGATACATTCAAACTATTTAGGATAACTTTCTTGCTAGCATATATTAAGCACTCAGTAAATGTTAGCTATTCTATTTTATTTTGTTTCACTTTAGTGGATTAACATGAAATTGATAGATATGCCAGCAAACAATTTTTTCAAGTATTATCTGAAACACACACACACACACACACACACACACACACACACACACACACTATTACTTAAATGCATTTGTAAACATAGAATGGTATACAAATTTTTTGAATTTGTTTTACTGTGGGACTTATCAGAACTTTTAACATACAAATATGTACTATGCATAGGCATTAGAGCTAATCTGACCTGTGTCTCCATATTATTATATCAGAGCAACTTTCTTTTACATGCACCACCTACTGACACCTCCAGTGAATCCAGTTTAGAAAGCAGTAGTCCAATCATGATAGGACTCATTTCTGAAGACCACAAAATAGTTGCTAGATCTTTTCATGCTTTTCACAGTTATTTATTGAAATTGTCCTAAAGGCAGAGAACATGATAGGGAATCAACTCTCTGAAACTTCTCTACTTTTGCTTTTATTTTTTTAAAATTTAAATTATAGTTGACAAACAATATTATATTCTTTTCAGGTGTACAACATAATGATTGGACATTTGTATAACATAACAGAGTGATCATCCCAATTAGTCTAACAGTAACTGACATCAGCATTTTTATGGTTGCCAGATGGATGGAGGAGTTGCAAAGATAGGTGAAAAGGGGAACAAACTAAGATATACAAATTGTCAGTTACAAAAACAGCATAGGGGATATAGTCAATAACATTGTAATGACTATAAAACTCTACTGTTTAAAAAGAACCTTCACTTTAATTATTGATGAGCAGTGTAAACTCTCACTTTGATCGTACCTGTATCATGTGATGTGAGAGCATCACATTTCTCTGTAATAATTACCTCCCAAGAAGGGTCACTCAGACCTACTTCAGTTCCTAGACATTTCTGGTGGCTTTGCAGATTTCTTTCCTCCTGACTCTCTAGGGAATCCATGATGTGGAGTTTTCTGTATTGGAACTGGCAAAAAATATAGATCAAATGCTTAAGACCATTAACAGGAAGTTAAATCAGGAACAACACTGACATATAAGCATTAATTCAGGACAAGCACAAAATGTGTTGCCGCATCGATTCTGGCATTTTTCTCTGCTCCTAATAGCGTTGAGCATTTGATCTATATGCTTTATGAACCTAGATGAAGGGGAATAAACATCTAGACACATCTCCTCCTATTGAGTTTCCTTCACACCACTTCTGCTTTGGTAGTGAACTAAACCCATGAGCCCTTTACCTGGGAATATCCTAAAATTGGGGGTGCTGGCCAGAGCACCAAGGTGTGCTGCCTGCAGTTTCAGGCATGCCAATAATTTCTTTTTGAACAATTTCAAACCAGTGTACCATGAGCAAGGTTGGAGTGCCCCTTTAAAGCAAGTGGGTAAATTTCCAGAATGACTTGCAGTTTTCATAGGTGGCAGGGCACTATATTGTTCTTTTTATTATTCTTAAATAGAGATAACATTTATTTACATTTATTTACAGGCTAAGTGGTTCCAACTCATTATCCTCATAATATACCTCTGAGGTAGAAAGTATTATGATCTCAAGTTTACAGACAAGGCATGTGGAACTAAAACAGATTAAATGACCCTTTCCCCTGGGTTCTAAGTAAATGTCTTATTTCCCCCTTGAATAATTCAAGGCTCACCAGAGAGATTTACCCTATCAACAGATAATGCACCTTTCATGGATTAATCCTTCTAAAGGGGGTGTAAGCTTGGGGGAAAATAGCATATGTTATTCTCCACTGTCATAGATTTTTATAGGTGATAAGTTATTATAACAAGATCCTTCTGAGAGTTTCAACAATGAGCCTTTCCTGGGTGGGAATGAAGATCATCTCAGCTGGTGTTACTAACTGTTGATGGCCTGGGCCCTGACCTGTGTATGTGCCACTCCCTGTGTCTCTCAGCATGGTGCATTCTGTAAAGCAGGTACTCAGGGAGTGTTTGTTGAGCATGTGGAAGAATACCCAGTTCTGTAATGCAGCAAATTGAATCTTGGTGAAACATTGGTAGATTTTGTTTGCATTTGGTAGGCATAAGGTGGTCTTGTTGTTTATTTGTTTTTACCATAAGAGGTCAGCTGGAGTTTCTATCGTTTTATACAGTGGTAGTTATATATGTTTCGCTTGATCCTTCATTCGACTTTGCCAGGAAAGTTCCTGTAACACACTGTTAAGGGGCATTAGATAAAGTGAGAAAGTAGCATAAATTTATTAAATCTAGTATTTCATGTAATTAATTCAAAGTGAATCTTTATTGTAAAATTGATGGTGATAGTAAGGGTGGTGGTGGTTAAGTCACCTTCCAAACATTATGGGTAAGCATTAAGAAGTATTTCAAGTCCCCTATTTCAGACACCACCCCCCCCACATTATTTAAATATCAAAATATGTCAACAAAAGATTTTTTGAAGCCAGCTACATTGCTGCTAGCCCTTTGGCCTGTACAACACATGATTCTTTCCTTAGACTATACAAAGGTAAAATCTCTAGTACATATGTTTTGGGGAATAGCCCTCACAGAAATATTGCCTTTCCATAGGACATCCAGGGACATATTGTTAATGGCTCTTCAACAAAGGGCAATTTCTTCCCCAAAGCAAAGCCATCAAATACTTCAAACTCACCAGGGAGGACCACTAGCTACCATTAAACCCACTATACTTTTAATAGCCAGACTTGGTTACTATGTTCCAAAGGGCTGTGATAAATACTTAGGCTCTTTTCCCTTGGTCCTTATTGAGGACTCATGTGATTTTATTGGGTAGCAACGCGAAAGGAGGGTAAGGATTGGGAGGAAGGAAAAGGTAAAAGAGGAGGGGATAAGCAGCAGTCCCAGGAACTGGGCATTCGGAGAATTTTCACAGCAACATTCAAGTCATCTAGGTAGGAGTAGGGCTTTTACTTTTGTAGCAATGAGTTTTCAAAACCATCAAGTTTCTTCCTGGAAAGATATATGCAGTTAGTTCTGTGAATATTAACTTTCTGCAGTGACACAGAACAGCGAGAACTATAAGTCAATTCATGGCGAGTGCGATCCCACGTTATTTCACGTATAAAAAAGGAGTCATACAACTAGATGCATATATAACCTATTTCACAGTACCAATGAAAACATATTTATCGATTCATCAAAAGGGTGACAGGTTTGTTGTGTCTCTCCAGACATATTATACTGTGATTTTTCTAGTCCTTGAGAAAGATTTCCCTGAAGACAGTATTTATAGCAGGGGCAGGGATTTCCATTTGACTCGGGTATATGTTCTGACTGGGAGGCGCATTGCATTTCGGAGTTGGGCTATGGCGGACGTGCCTTGAAAAACCCTAAAGGGACATGATGTTTCATCTGCTCATTTGCTCAGGATAGACAAGTGACTTCGCCTCCTTAGTGCTCAGAATCACTACTTAGATGTTCCCGAAGGTCTCTTCTTGCTCTGAAAATCTGTCACTAACACTGTTAAGCACCTACTTTGTGCGAGTTTTGTCACTGGCAAGATTGGAGTTGACACACTAAGTGAAGCAGTATGTAAAAAGACCTGTCTGTCATTCTGGTATAGAATTAGCCACCGTGATAAACCTCCCCTTTGGCTGTGTAATAGAAGGGCTCTGGAACTTCTGGGAAGAATGGTGGTGATATAAATATGCTGTAGCCTCTAAATAAGGATACTGATGTTTAAAAGGAACATAAATTAAAGAGAACACTAAAGGGAAAAGAGAGATGGATTTCACCCTCTGGATCTGACTTTGGTTTTAAATTGCACAAGCAAGAGATTGGTTAGAGAGATTTATTTCAACCTTTAGTAGTGTATTAACAGTGTCACAGAACAAGGGGTAGGGCTAAAGGAGGGAACAGGAGAAATATGAACAAGCAAGGGAGTGTCTCAGAATCTAATTGATTTAAATTTAGGTTACTTTTCCTTTGCATTAATCTTTGCATACATCATTGTTCTAAGTACTTTAAGCTTCTGTTGCAGTCTGTTTTTAATTTTACAAGTGTTTAGCAATGTTTATTAATTGTTATAAACTCTGAACATTTTTGCTAACTACTGAGAAAACCTCTCTCAAAGGACATTGCAGTTCCAAGTGACCAGAGTGACTAGTGGGTGGGAAAAAATCTGTTTAAACTTCCCGTTCAATCACAGTTATGTGGAAACATCTTGAGGAGATTAGTTTAGAAAAGATGGATGGGGAGGATACATTACAGGAGAGCCTGGAATGAGTAGAAATGTTTTCTAATGTGTGTGTTTTGCATGAGAGTTTCTTAGAATTCCTATCAAAAAATGGAACATAATTGTTAACCCCTGAAGCACCCTACCCCATGGCCTGTTATCTGATGACTTCAGCACTCAGAGATGATTAATGCCATCTAAACAAGACAACCCCATAAATGGATTGGTAGAAATAATTATTTACAAACTTAAAACTAGAAGTGTTTTGCATGTCTTCAAACATTTAGGCAATTAAACAATTTATAGTCTAAAGTGATTACTACAATTTTTAGAGGGTGTTCTTTATATCAGTGATATTTTCTTTGGAGGAAAAAGAACTTTCTCAAAGAGGTTTATAGGATTCTCAGAGAACCAGGCTCTACATTTGACTCAGTCACTGATATTGCATTTTCCCAGCATTTTTCTTCCCTTCACCAAGTGCTGTTCCCAGTTATTGCTCAGATCTTTTCATCGCTGGCACACTTTAATTTCCTTTGACATGCAAAACCATCTTTTCCCTCCCTCTGTTTCTAGAAGAAACTAGGAACTTCCTAGCCTTGGGCAACATTGTGAAGCTGACAATTTGTTTTGGGAACTTCCAAGTGAGCAGATTTCCTGTTCACTGTGGACTCTGGGGAATGCGATTCTCTAATCAAAGCAACAGTTCTGCTCCTGGGGTTTCTGGCACAGCAAAAGGTAGCTGCAGGGCATTTTGTCTGGGTAGTTTGGAGGCCAGCTGATGCTGTGGGAGAAAGTAAGGGAAAGACAAAGATTTCTATCTTTTGGTCGATTCCCACAAAAGAAACTGGGAGTTATGGAGTCTCATTCTCAAGAGCAGATAGGCAATGAGGCCCCAGAGGTCCCTGTATCTCTGTGTGTTGGCTGCAGTTGCCTTTTTTCATCAGTACAGAAACAGGGTACACAGGATAGAAATGAAATGCATGTGCATACATCTGGCTTTTGTTTTCAGAGATCATCTCCCTGTACCTTCAAGTCTTCTAGATGTGCTGGGCAAATACAAGTCTTGTGCTCTATTTGTTTATTTATAGTTTCCAAATTCTCAGATTCTGCCTGTAAGACATCTGACATGACTAACTGATTCTTCTAATTTAAGGTACAGTTATTTTCTGTGTAGGAGGCTATAAAGTTGCTTTTTCTTTTCCTTCTCTGTTTTTCACATTCCTGTCACTGTCAAGATTGGTAATTAATCAAGCCTCAGTCATAGATGGCTCATTTTCCCTCCTCTTTTTATCCTTCCCTTTTCTATCTGAGTGATTAAGAATGATGTCCCTCCTGTGCCCCTGGGTCTGTCCTCGGAGCAGTCAAGCCAGGCCCACTGGTAGGAAGTTCCCACTGAGGAGAAAGCCCTGGGAATGACAAATGTGACTTCTAGAGCCTAGGCAGCAAGGGGTGGACTTCCTAATCCTTGTCACTGGCAACCATCGATCTCCCTGTGTCAGGAGGCCTTTGGGAAAAGCAGAAATGAAAAAACAAAAACTTCTCATCCCTGCATTGTCCTTCTTAGAATGACCTAGGTTTCAGCACTGTGAGAAACCTGGGCATGCCTTTGGAGAAATGCTAGAAAGTGATGAGTCTCAAGTCTTCCCTAAGGTTTTGATACCCAGGACTCATTTTTCCCACCAACCCACAGACACACATGTAGGCATACCCAGACACTCTACTCTTTCCCCAGTTTTGTTTTTCTTCCAAATGTCTGCAAGGAACAAAAGCAATCTGCTCAGCAAAAAATGTTGACAACTCTTCCTTTTATTATATGACTAGAGGCCTGATGCACAAAATTCATGCAAGAGTAGGCTTTCCTTCCCCCTGTGGCCGGCACTGGCTTCCCTCTGGCACCCAAGACCTGGACTTCCCTCACAGCCCCGGCTTCGTCTGGAAGGGTGTCCAGAAGGATGTCTGTTCCAATTAGCATATTATGCTTTTATTATTATAGATTGGTCCATGCTTCAGGACGCCATAGGATCCAGGCTATACTCAATTGAGAAGTTTAGGGAGAAAACTTCCCCATCCATCACAGGATTAGAAATTTTGCTATTAGAGATTCATACCTTTGGATTAAAATGTTGTATCTCCATGGGGCCTCATAAAACAGAAGTGATTATAGGTAGAAAGGATGAAGCAATGTGACCTAATCAACCATACCCTCTTACAAATCCCTGTAGCAGATCCATTTACTGTGAAGATCACTATTTGATAGCATTGCGGAATGAATAGGAAGTAGAATAAATAACTTGAGATGGTTTGGAAGAGAAAATAAGTTCTGGGAAAGAAATACCACACTGTCTGTGAACAGGTTGGGGAACAGGGTAGAAGGATTGAGGAACAATGACAACGTGAAGGAGAGTGTTGGCTGGTTTAGACAGGTTAAATGAAATGAATGACTTGAAGGCCTGGATCATACCTGTTGGTGATTTGCACAGGAACTCTCACATTATGGGGGGGGGGAAAGTTGGCCTCGATATGTTGTGGCATTTGCCAACATGTTTTAGTCTATTAGATTTTATTTGCTTGCTTGAACTGATTTGTGCAAAAAAAAAATACATTGTAAGGATACAAAGGTATCTTGTGAAACTCAAATTAGGTAAAAAATGTTACTAATTCAATTCAATTAGCTACTTATATAATATGCTGTATGTATTACTAACAACCACAACAGTCTGGCAGCATAGGACAATAAGCATTTATTTCTCATGCAGCATAGGTTGGTTGAGAGTCAGCTATTCGAAGACTGGGATTGGCTATATGACTCTGCTAATCTCAGCTGGGCTCACTCATGGGCCAGAGGGTCAGGTGGGGTTCAGTGATGTGGGCTGTGCTCAGCTGTGGCAGGTTAGCCTTAACTACACATCTCATCTCCTCTTCCAGTGTCCAACTGGCTAGCTTGGGCATATTCTTCTCTATTTGTTTTAGTCTCTATTGTCAGATTAGTCTTTGCTGCTTCTAGGACCCAATGTTTATATGGCAATTTTCATTCTCAGGTTTGCTTCATACTGATTTAAGAGAACAGCTAGATTGATATCCCCAAATCCCAATCTAAATTCCTGCAGAAGGAACTTTTTAGTTGGAGGTATGGTCATATTAGACATACGGTGACTGCCTTGGCCTTCTGCAACCATAAGGAAAATACAAGAATGGGCAAAAAGACACAGGTAGTCATATGCCACAATAATTAATGACATTAATTATTTTAATTATTAATTTTGTTTTGAGTAGGGATAATGAGGGGATTGTTCTCAGAACAAAAGTCTTAGTAAATCAATCAGAGGAGTCATTTGAACCTGATTTTTTAAAAATATATTTTTATTTATTTCAGATAGGGAGAGAGAGATAGAAACATCAGTGATGAGAGGGAATCATTGATTGGCTGCCTCCTAACACCCTCCCACCCCCACTGGGGATCGAGCCCACAACCCCGGGCATGTACCGTGACTGGGAATTGAACCATGACCTCCTGGTTAATAAGTCAATGCTCAACCACTGAGCAACACCAGCTGGCCTAAACCTGATTCATGATATTAAGACCATTGGATGCTTTGATCAGAGCTTTTGTTTCTCTTTTTCTATTTCCTTGGTAATCTGCATTTTCTATTTTTCCCCACTTTGTGATTTATTAAAGAAATCAGAGTGCTTGAATGAACTCTTTTTTTAATATATTTTATTGATTTTTACAGAGAGGAAGAGAGAGGGATAGAGAGTTAGAAACATCAATGAGAGAGAAACATCAATCAGCTGCCTCCTGCACACCCCCTACTGGGGATGTGCCCCCAACATGCCCTTGACCGGAATCGAACCTGGGACCCTTCAGTCCACAGGCCGACGCTCTATCCACTGAGCCAAACCAGTTAGGGCTGAATGAACTCTTATTATTTAGTTCCTTCATTGTTGCTGGTTCCACAGTCAAAGATCCAATCCAGGCATCCCATTGGTGGCCTTAACCACATGCAATGCTATCTTTCAAGTTTCTATCTTAAATACCATCCAAAATTGGCTTAGCAACACTGATTTTTCTTCACTGAACAATACACAGCCTCTTCCTCAACTGGGGTGGTTCTCTTAACTCAGCGGTTCTCAACCTGTGGGTCGCGACCCCTTTGGGGGTCGAACGATCCTTTCACAGGGGTCGCCTAAGACCATCAGACAACACATATATAATTACATATTGTTTTTGTGATTAATCACTATGCTTTAATTATGTTCAATTTGTAACAATGAAATTGGGGGTCACAACAACATGAGGAACTGTATTGAAGGGTCGCGGCATTAGGAAGGTTGAGAACCACTGCCTTAACTGCTATTTGTCAATCCTGTCTCTATACCTGTTCTTATTTTTTAATCTTTATTGTTGAGAGTATTAGAGATGACCCTTCTTCCTCCATTTCCCTCCTCTACCCAGTTCCCACCCTGCCCCAGGCCTTTACCACCCTATTGTCTGTATTTGTGGGCAATGCATATATGCATATAAGTTCTTTGGTTAGCCATGCCTTTTGTTGAAGATTCCCATTGAAAATGTCTGCTCATATCTTCTGACCACCAAGTCAAGATGAGGCAATTCCTGAAGGCAATTCCAGTCCTACATTTTTCATGGTCCCTTTATGAAGTCACACGGACTAATCCATTAACCACCTGTATGACACTTCTCTGAATTTCTGTTATTTCTCTTTTAGTCAATGCTAATGGTTCACATTTTCCCACATGGCCTTGGATTCCCCTCTCAATTTCTCTTTTGCATTACTTTTATACTGCACACTAGGTTACTTACTCCTTCAGTAGAGGTACCAAATCTTGTGTCTCTTTCGTGTTTCCCAAGAACCAAAGATGGTGCCAGGCACATAGTACGTGCTTAATAAGCACGTGTTATATGATTCTAAAGTTCATCTCAGAATATCAAAATGATGGTTATGCTGTCAGAAGGCTATTGTCATCATTTTCTGAATCATCCTACCTCCTGCTCAACTTCTTGTACTCATTCTTTATCTCTTTATTTCTAGAGATGGTTCTTTTTTCATTATAAGGGTAATTTCTGAGAGGGGGATACTCTTCTTTCACTCTTTCATCCATTTTCTTCCATTAATCTCGTAGAAAATGGATGGTCCAAATAACTTCTTTCCAATGTGATTTATACGAAATGGAAGCATTTCTATTTCCCTCTATGTGTTCTTGTTTTGAATTGCAAATACTCACTTTCACATTTATTTAAAAGTTATTTTGACAATATGTAATATAGATTTAAAACATTCTGAACTTGGCGGTTTTCCCTTGATTAATTATTTTTTTTAGTAGAAACACTGTAAATACACCAACAAGTGTCATAATATACAGTATAGTGAATATCCAATGACAATCTGTTATGATGTTCTGTGTTTTAAAGATCAATTTGTTTATGCCACCAGGAGAAATGCATTTTTAGTATTTGGATGTGATGGGTTTAGTGAGAATGATATAATTTGCTTTACTAAACAACAGTGCCCCAGCAGAAGAATATGCATTACTGTTTACTCAGTACTAAAGGGGAAAAATTATATAAAATGTTAAGGTAGCCAAAGAGGTAATATTACTAGAATTAAAGGAAATAAATTCAACTATGATACTTAGAACTTGAGCAGCAGTAATTCCATTCAAATAGGTTAATTGAATGGGCCAGGATCTTGCTTTATTGAAGGAGAAATGAAGTGGTTGGCTATTTTACTTAGAAACCTTAAAACTGAGGAATAGTCTCCAGAGAATAATTGATGTGAGCTATGATCTTTCTGACTGATTCTCCAAAATGGGAAATGAACTGTGAGCAGGATCACAGGTAATTTCTAAATTGTCAAACTTAGAGGAAGCAAATCATGGAATTTTCTTTCTCTTATTTTTTGTCATTCTTCCTCCTCTTTCTTTACTTCCCACTTCTTTCTTTTTTTTCTCTCTCTCTAACTTTAGATTATTCTTTTCCTCTTGCTCCTTTCAATTTTTAGATGAAGGATTAAACAGGCTTTAGACTAAATGATTGATTAAAAGTTACTAGTCTGCCCTGACCGGTTTGGCTAAGTGGATAGAGCGTCATCCTGCAGACTGAAAGGTCCCAGGTTCGATTCCGGTCAAGGGCATGTACCTTGGTTGCGGGCACATCCCCAGTGGGGGCGGGGTGTGTGTGTGCAGGAGGCAGCTGATCGATGTTTCTCTCTCATTGATGTTTCTAACTCTCTATCCCTTTCTCTTCCTTTCTGTAAAAAATAAATGGAACATATTTTAAAAAATAAAATAAAAGTGACTAGCCTGATGAGAAGGACAAAATTAAATGTGCTGAGCTTCCTTTGTGATTATTCTGATCACACAGAAAAAGAAGAAACACTCTGATTCAAAGGTGGCAAAATCAAGTCAATATTCATTAACATGTATTTCTTAAGAGAGAAGGTATACACATGTGTAAGAATACGTGCTTTCACTGTTTTTGCGATTGAAAGTAGAAAAAAAAATTATATGTTAAAAAAGATATACAAGAAAAAAAAGCAATTGACAGTTTGAGGTAATATGTGTTAAGAACAAAATAACTGCTACAAATAGAAGTGTGAACAAAGAGACAACCACCATTCACTGGAGTGGTCCAAGGAATGTGGGCCTTCAGCATGATTTGGGACAACACTATAAGATTCAGACAGACAGTCTGAATAAAGGGTAAGAGGCAGCTCCAGATAAGTTTGGTTCAAGGAGAAGGGCTTTAAATGGCAGATAACTGTGGGAAAGTGACTTAGGGCCAGCTGATGAAAGGCCCTGAATGCCAGGGTAGAGAGCTAGGGATGTTCAGTATGTGCTTGAGAATCACTGATAGTAACCATGGAAATAAACATGTGAACAGTATAATAGAACAGGAAATGTGAGAACCAGTGTTGGGTCACTGAGTGGGGATGGGAGAGTGAGAGTTTGGGGAATGCCTAGACCAGAGAAGGTAAAAGGGATACATTTTTAAGGCTGACACATAAAATAAATTAAGGTATCAATGAATCTTATTAAAAAGTCAAGAGAGGGGAGAGATAAAAGGGGAGATATAGGGGACATCTTTAATACTGTCAACAATAAAAATATATACTTAATTTAAAAAAAAACATGTAAGCAAAGGAGGTGGCTTTTGTAGAGGTGACTGTTTTGAGGTTTTGATGACTATGAAATAGGCAAGTGAGACTACCCATTAATCAGTCAGGTGATCCTGAACTAGAGTTTGGGAGGGAGTCTAAAACTAAAGCTGTCAATTTGTGAATTAGCCACACGAAGATGATGGTTGAATTCAAGAAAATGGATGATATTTTCCACAAAGGAATGTGTTCATATTTATGATGAGTGTACTGTAGGAGAGAAAGAACTATTAAAGAAAGAAGGAGCAGTTAGAAGAACAGAAGTAGCCCATGTATGGAATAGCAAGCATCTCAGACCTAGTAGAGGATCTGGAATTCTAAGGCCAGCTGGGACAAAGTGGGATGAAAATGGGGCTCTTCTGGGGTGAAATGCAGAAGGAAACTAACAGTCTTTTGTAATGATCATTTGTTTGTCTTTATATCCTGGGAAGGAATGGGTTAGCTTTTCTTGTTCTTTCTTCATTAATACAAATAGAAAAGCAGGTGGTGAAACAAATTGGAAAACTGTGTACACACAACTTACAGTCCCAGAGAAAAAGACTTCACTCAGCCTCTTGGTAACCTGTTCTGATACTTGATGGCACTTGTTACCCAGGCGTTCATTTTGAAATCATTATCCAAAATCCCTAACGCTCTCATTTAAGCTGTATCATTTTTTGCTTTCTTTTTGTTTATCCTCAGGGGACATGAAGAACATATGGTAACTATCTCTCATGTAATAATCTTCATATTTTTGAAATAAGTATTACACAGTATTTTTTTTCTCTCTAGCCTTCTATTCTTCAGGCTAAAATAATACTAAGTAGTTTATTCTTTCTTTATGGACATGTCGTTCCTAGGACAATGGCTCTGACTGCATCAAATTCAGTTCCCAGGATTTGGATAACATTTATGTTGAAGTCACTGGTTTGTATCGATGAGCAATATTAGAGTCAAGTTTGCTTCTTAGATAGAAATTCGAGGATGAAATGATGATAACTTCTTTTGGGAACAACTTTCTGTGTATCTTTTGTTTCCTGGGAGCACTTATCAAAACTAGTAGGTAGATAGTAATTATTTAAAAATATATATATAATACTTGTGGCCAAAGGGGAAGAAAGGTAGCTTTCATTCCCAATGACTGCCATATATCAACTTATTTCATGTTTAAATAAAAGAATCAAAAATATTTTCTAAGATATGAAATTAGAAATATGATTTTGAAATACATTTTATTAATTTCAGAGAGGAAGGGCAAGGGAGAGAGAGAGAGAAGCATCAATAATGAGAGATAATCATTGATAGGCTGCCTCCCACATGCCCCCCACTGGGGATCAAGTGCCCTTGCCTAGAATCAAACCTGGGACCTTTCAGTCCACAGGCTGACACTCTATCCACTGAGCAAAACCAGCTAGGGCAGGAATATGATTTTTAATATATTGTTAAAAAAGAAAGCTAGTCTGTTGGGCTGTTTCTTGGGATATGGTATTTTATTTATTTTAATATATTCAGAAACATTCAGAGAAAAGCTGAGACTCGTAGGGATTGGCCTTTTAATGAATGTTGCCTCCACTTCCTCTGTAGAATTTATGCTATCATCTTTTTATTGAATTCTTAATAAAGACTATTAAAAGACAATGGGTCTCAGTTCATCAACAAGTATTTGTTGTAGGCCATCCAAGAGTTTGGTACTGTGTTCCAAGAGAAAGTTAACACAAAACCACAGATAATTAAGCTTGATAAAGCTTCTGATTTATTCCAAAGCAGGAATTTTCTTCTACCTTAACAAGAATGAAGGTTTATATAACTGACCTTGTGCTGGGCACTATTCTAGCACTTTCTATGTAACTATATACATAATGTCTTTTTATACTTACAAAACCCATTGATGTAGGTACTATTATTATTCTTATTTACAGAGGAGGATGCTGATGAGACTTATCTACGATGAAATAGCTAGTAAGCAAAGGAACTATGATTTGAACCTGTCATCTGCCTCCAAATTCTGTATACTTAATCATTAGTCTATGAGAGATGCCTTCAAGATTCTCCTCAAGTAAATGGAGATGGGAAGTATACTACCTTTATATGGCAACAGTTACCAAGGAAAGTGAAGGATTTTATAAGAATTTCCAAGGTTCAGTTAGAAAAATGAATACAGAAAGCCAAGGCTTTATTGATGTGTAGCATTCAGCTAAGAGTTGGGTATAAAAAGAAACATTTGCCTGCCACCATCAAAATCTTGGCATAAGAGAAATGAACTTTCTTTAGTATTGGCTGTTTATTCCTTTCTTGTGAGGAGAAATGTCTGAATATGCTCATTTTCATACTTCAAATCATCATCAATTTCCGAGTTGCAGGCACAATTCTCGCCGGCTGCCTCCAGTGGCTGCCAGGGAAAACCAAGCAGATGTTGGGTAGATATTGAAGAAAAGCACCCCAAGTGCTGCCTCCCTGTTTTCCTCTCCTGGTGCAGGTGGAGATATTTATGCACAGGGAAAGAAACAAAGGCATGCATCCAGGTTCCTTTCTAGATGTCTCCTTAGGAAGCACTGCTTTTTGGACAGTCCTCAAAGCATGAGACAGCTGAGATTTGGTACAGATATACACACAGTGTCGTTCTTTGCCAGTGGCTTCCTTCTGGCAATCCTTTGGCAGGTGGAATCACATTCTCTCTGAGCATCAATACCAACTGAGATCTCCCTTTGTGTTTGGGCACTGTAGATCATGTGCCTGATGTACACACAGCCTACACACTGTCGAATATGCCAGCAATGATTCCTTTTAGGCTTCAAAACTGGAAAACTTTTGTTCTTTAATACTAGACTATTGGTTAGGGGAAGTAATAATAGCCAGATGGAAACTGGATGAGGAATTGAGATGTCTAATTACCATTCAGAGTAATTTTTCCTTAGCCATTTTATCATACTTTATAATGGACTACCCTTTATGTTGGGAACCTAATTTTATGGTGGCACTATTTTCAGGGTATTTCACTCAGTTCATCTATCAGACAGTTTTTACTCTTCAATGCTTATTAATGTTGATGGTTTTTTAAAATTAATTAATTAATTAATTTATTTATTTATTTATTTATTTATTTATTTTAATCCTCACCTGGGGATATTTTCCCCATTGATTTTTAAAGAGAGAATGGAAGTGAGGGAAGAGGGGGAGAGAGAAAAACATCGATGTGAGAGAGACACATCAACTGGTTGCCTCCCCCAAATGCCCCAACTGGGGATGGGGATGGAACCTGCAATCAAGGTACATGTCCTTGACTGGGAATTGAACCCAAGACCCATTGGTCTGTGGGACGATACTCTAACCAGCCAGGATAACATTGATGTTTTTAAGTATATACTGTAAAGCTATAATTTTTGAACTAGAGTCTTACGAGAGAGATACCAGCAAAGGCAAGTAGAGATATAAAACTACATCTTAAGTGGAATAAATCAAATGGACTGACTTCTGAATTGCTGTTTAAAAAGTTTGCTAGTCAGTCTTGTCATCATAGTTGAGCACCAAGTTAATGAAAGTTGGACTGTATAATTTTGATGTAAAACATCAAGCACCTCATAATTATCATCATTATCTTTCTTTATCTACCATCATCCATCACCATTATCATTGTATTTTTATTGCTTGAATTAATCTCATCCTAATAGAGCATAATGGTATGGAAATTATTTAATTACATTATAAGTGCAAACTTTATCAAGTCAGAAATCATTTAGTGCAATGGCAAAAAATGCAGAAATACCATCTCCTGAAAGGACTAGCTCTATATGTCTTTAAGATATTTAACTCAAGCATGCAAAGAAATATGTAGGCTGTATGACAGCTGACGTTTTTTCTAGTTCTCCATGTTTTAATTTTGCCTCTAAAGCAAGGAATCTCAAACGTTAATGTTCAGAAGCACTTAAGAACCCGGCTAAATATACAGTTTTGGGGATCTCATTATAGCAGGTCTCTGGTGGAGCTCTTATATTCTATATTTATTATTATCATTATTTTTTGACAAGCATCCTAGATGTGCTGATATAGGTGGTTGGGAAGAACACATTTTGAGGGACATCTTACTCTGTCCTCATAAAAGTCATTCATTACTCTGTCCATGTTTTTGTTTTGTTACTCCGCAATAAAATGTAACTATCAGCAAATAATCATTGACATTTCTATTATATAAATTATTATAGTTACATTGGTCTAATTATATTAGTCATTAATAATTAATAACATTAATAACAATGAATGATAGAAGATGCAGGCATAGTATTTCCTATGCCAACCACTCTTTTAAAGGATTTGCATTGTTAATCCTCACAAGGACCTTTTGTGTCTGGCAATGTCCTATCCCCATGTTCGAGATGAGAAGTTTCGTTTGGAGGAGGCTGATCACTAATCACAGTCAGAGCTGTAAGAGAGTAGGCTGTGGAAACAGACCCTGTGGGTTCCAAGTCTGCCCCTGCCACTTACTGACTTCTCTTCTATCTAACTGTAAATGACAATCATGGATATGATTGAGACTAACCTCACAGGGTAGTGGTAAGGATTACATGAGATGAAATATGCAAGCATTTCAAGGTAAGCCTTGAAAGTCACCCATGCTCTAAAAATGTTAACTGTTGTCCTGGCCAATGTGCTTCAGTTGGTTGAACATCATCCCATGCACTGTGCACTGAAAGGTCACTGGTTCAATTCCCAGTCAGGGCACATACCCGGGTTATGGGTTTGATCCTTGATCAAGGTGCGTACAGGAGGCAATCAATCGATGTTTCCCTATTTCTCCAACCCACTTTTTATCTCTAAAATCAATAAAAAACATATTTTAAAAATAATAAATAAATAAAATTAAACAAAATAACAATGTTAACTGTTGCCACTCCATGTTTTAACAATTCTGCCTTTCCAGACCCTTTTCTAAGTTATTGTCATTAACATCCCAGTGCTGTTATCTTTAGTTGGTATAAGGAATGCTTCTTTTTTGTTCTTTTTTATCATTGGAAACCATTTGGTTTTCAATTAATTTTAATAGGCAGACATACAAACATTAGACATAATTAATAACGTTATTACCTAATTAGGAAGGCAGAACACAATGTATGTAGCCAGGAGATTAATGTAGAAGTCTCAGTGTTCATTATTACTATTAAATTCATTCATTTATTTAGTATGAATTTTTTTAAAAAAATCACTAAGACCTTTTTTTCTACCAGATTAAATTAAAGACTTTAGCTGTCTGTAGCCTTTCCCACTTCCAGTAGGAATATATCCAAACACACTTATTTAACAGCTGCTTCTTGGCCCTCCTGCCTCTGAGGCAGGCCCCTTTGAGTTTTGAAGGTACTTGCAACTGCCAGTATCAATGGGCCATCACTTATCAGCCTGGCCTGTGTCCACTACGTGTTAGTTCCCTTAACTATGGCTCTCAATGTTTGGTGTGAATTTGTTTTAACTGATATTCTTTTTTTAAAGTATATTTTTATTGATTTCAGAAAGAAAAGGAGAGGGGGAGAGAGAGAGAACAAAAATGATCAGAAGGACTCATTGATTGGCTGCCTCTCTCATGCCCCCCACTGGAGATTGAGCCCGTAACCCAGGCATGTGCCCTGACCAGGAATCAAACCATAACCTCCTGATACATAGATCGAGGCTCAACCACCAGAGCCATGCCAGCCAGGCTTAACTGGGTTTCTTCTATAAATGCAAGTTGCTGAGCACTGCATTGGGATTCAGTAGATGTGGAATAGAACTCAGAAATCTGATTTCCCTCACCACTCTCAGTGACTCCAATACAGCCAGTCCACAGACTTCTCTGTGAGAGACACTCACTCAGGTGATAGAGAAAAACAAAACCCACATGAATGAAAATTTGGAACATAATAGGACAAAAGAGACTGAAGTAAGAATAGCAAACATTTCAAAAGAAAATGAGACTGCCTCTCTTGAGGATTTCATTTTAATAACTGGTATAAATATAGGGTTTTTACAGCAGGGTTAAGAATATGGGCAGTGAAGAGATGGAGTGGAAGCTGGAAAGACAAATGAGAAGACCACTCTGAAAATGAGCATTTGCCTGAACTGAAATCACCATACACATTTACCCTCTCAACTTATTCCTTTTATTTCATTGGACATTCTCCCTGCCCTAACACACACTAAAGATCCTGCTTAAAATGAACCAGAAACCCATTCTATGTATTGTTGCATATATATATATATATATATATATATATATATATATATATATATATATATATATATATATATATATATATATATGGAAGTTGTATAGGTCCTGCTTGAAGATGATTAGATAGATAGATAGATAGATAGATAGATAGATAGATAGATAGATAGATGTTTAAAGAGGAAAGAGTGAAGATAGGGAGTAAATCTTGAACAACAAGAAAAACAGAGAATTTATCCTATATGACAATTCAACTGACAATTACTTCAGTAATTGATATAATTGATAATCAAAAATTGAGAAGCAACTCTAGAGGTGTTACAGAATAGACATTTAAATTTTTACTTAACAACACGTATAAAGCATTGATTTAGAAGCTTTCAAAATATTAGCACCATTCATCTTCTTAGCCACTCTGAGAGGTAGGTAATAATATTCCAATATTATAGACAAGGAGAATGGGAAGTTCAGTAACTTTCTCAAAGGATAATGAGGAGGCAGCAACATAATTACTCCATACTGGGAAGAAAACAGATCATCTTTTTAGAAAAGGGGATGACGTTCTAAGTCCATCCCAAAGGATTCTATTGGAAGCAATTAGACTGAATAATTCTGCAAGAATTAGAACCCATAACTCAGAATGTAAACAGTCCTGTCAGCAAAAGTAAGTTTTGGGTAGGGGGGGATGCTTCTAATGATGGTAAAATGGGAGGGTTATCTAATTCTACCTAAGACAGTTCCTAGATTTATGGAAATGAGCAAAAAAGGTAGATTCAAGAATCAGAATTCATCCATTAGACTCTCTGCCACCAAGGTTCATTTTTTCTAAATCTGAGTCAAGAAATGCCCTAATTTTTCTGTTTTCTTAACTCAAGGAGCTCCATCCATGATCTAACACTGAGAATATTGAAATCTTTACCAAAGATCTTTTTGTAGCCAAGAATATATTTTTCATCTCCATGTCCATAAAACATTTTTAATCAACTAATATCCATCTAAATTTTTATATTCTATGGCTGAATAACAGTCATATTCATTGTAACCAACATTTAATGAGCTCTTACTCAGTGTGGTCACTGTTTCAAGTGTTATACCCATATTCCATTATATAAAATAGCATAATGTACTTTGATTAACCCAATTTTATTGAACATTATGGTCATTTCCCAATTTTTGCTATTATAAACAGTGTTGCAGCAATCATATCTGTAGCTAAGTTTGTAAAATGGTTGTAATTTTATCCTTAGAATAAATTTTATAAGTAGAATTACCAATGTTACCAGTGTGTATATTTTTAAGTTTTGAGCATATTTTGCCAGACTTTCTGCCAGGAATGGTGCACCAATTTGTATTTCCACCAATAGCATAGAAAGGTTTTGTGAAAAGTTTAAGATTAATGAATTGCATATTAATAAACTTTGAGTTCTTTTTATGATTTAGCATTCTTTATCAAATATAGGGATGTCCAATTACTATGTCCTCCAAAGAAGGAATCAAGGTTATGTTGCAGTCTATCTATAATACACTGCCATGTAAATACTGTGTGTACAGTGTTATAAATCCTGTGAACCATTAATAAACCTGGTATCTCAGAGACTCCCAATCCCTGTCATCATTTAAATCATTCAGGTCTTGAATGATTAGGGAGAGTTTTTCTACTACCCTATCTAAAATAGTTTCCCCATTCTGGTAATATTCCAGGTAATAATATTACTCTATGTCATTACTCTGGATTATTTTTATAGCATTTACCAGCATTCTGTTTGTCCATACTTCCTTATAACTATATAAGCTTCTGGGACTCAAGAAACCTTTCCTATACTAGGCATTTTGACCCCAGAGCCTAAAATAGTGCTGAAAACGTGAAAGACACCCATAAACAATGAATGAATGAATGAATGAATGAATGAATGAATGAATGAGTGAGTGAATGCTGGTCCTATTAAATTTCTAAGTTCACCATTCATGCACAGTTGTTACTCTACAGTACACACTGTAAAGGGACAAAATGTGCACATGGGCAAAGTATCTTTTGTGACCCTGTCTAAGATACTCAGCCTTGAAGATAAGATAAACAGGAAAGAACTAATTATGAATGCATCAGTAGCATTGGCCCTTTGGTTACAAATGCCAGCTAATTTCCCCTTGGTTTTATCCTGTGAATTGCCATTTAACAGTATTGGGATGTTATAGATGAGTATGGCTATACTTTTTCTCTTTGCTTGTTTAAGGGCTGTGCCTTCAGGGGAAACCATCTTAATCTATTTTCTCAGTCCTTGTCTTCCATGGATAAAGCTTTAGCAAAGCTATTAAAGATCCTATGTCCATTTCTTTTAAGATTATTTTGTTCAATAATGGGTGTTCTGAGACATACTATTTTGAGAACAAGTATCTTAATGACTTGCCTTGCACCTTAACTAGGAAAATATGCTTGCTTCCTTACAAAAGTACAACATCTGTGAGGCTCCCCATGGTATCCCCAGCACTTCCACAGTGACTGGCGCCAAAGAAGCATTCCCCAAAAATAGGTTGATTAAGTGAACAAGATAACCAATGTCTGTCCTAACTACCAAGAAACTCAAATTGGATCTATAGTGTGTTCTGAATAAATCCTTTGAGCACTGAGAATTGGTGACTATCTCTCTTGCTTATGTCTAAGCTGAACTGCTGACTGTGGGCAGTTCAAATTGCTTCAGTGGGGATTTAATAGGCTCGAATTTATGAGATGTAATTTATTTCATTGGAAAGAATACCTACTGACTTCTCTGATTCTTGAGGAAGCTCAGGTCTCTCAAGAGTTCTATCTAGATTTCATGTAGAGCCTGTAGGTTTTAATATTTCTGACTTCTACATATTTGGTATTTTTTTAAAAATATATTTTATTGATTTTTTTACAGAGAGGAAGGGAGAGGGATAGAGAGTTAGAAACATCGATGAGAGAGAAACATCGATCAGCTGCCTCCTGCACACACCCCCACTGGGGATGTGCCCGCAACCAAGGTACTTGCCCTTGACTGGAATCGAAACTGGGGCCCTTCTCTCTGCAGGCCAATGCTCTATCCACTGAGTCAAACCAGTCAGGGCCATATTTGGTATTTTTCTTCCTTCTCAGTCCTTTTGTTTATAGGCTACTTGGTTAGCCAATACAGGACAATAAAGTCAGTCTGATGCTGTAGGAACTCTTAGTAGTGTTTGTTTGGTGGGATTATGGTGTTCCTTGGTAAGTTTCTAGGTCTTATCCAGCTTGCTGAAACACAAGACTCTTTAAAATGTCCTTTTCTCCTATTTGTTTTAAATTTCATCAGTTGGTTGTCTTTGCTACCTGGACTAATTATCTCTTATACATCCCTAACACTCCTGTGGTAAAGTAAGTAGGGAATGTGGTCTCTAGTCTCTCCTATAGCAGTAACTATATTTTCTTTTTTTGACAAGTGAGTTAATTTCCATCTAGTATTAAAGGGTCCAGATTTCAGAACCAAAAAGCCTAGATTTGTACCCTAGTCCCACTACTTACTATTATTGAACTTGGACAAGCTGCTTAACCTCATTGTGCCCCAGTTTCCTCATTTTTAAGATAGGGCTATTAATAGTACCTTCCCATATGTTATTGTGTCTTATTAGTCAACTCATTAAAATAGCTTAGGAGAATGACTGGCATATCACACACTTTCCATTTAAAATTGTTTTTATTGGGAAGGCATATACATGCATACCCGTCTGGGATTAGGAAAAGGACCACTAACACATTCCACCTCAAAAATAATTCTATATAATAAAAGGCTAATATGCAAATTGACTGAACAGCAGAACAACTGGTCCCTATGACTCACACTGACCATCAAGAGGCAGATGCTCAATGCAGGAGCTGCCTCCTGATGGTCAGTGTGCTCCCACAGGGGGGCTTATGGCTGGCAAGTGCAGCAGCAGTGGCAGGAGCCTATCCCACCTCTGCAGCAGTGCTAAGGATGTCCGACTGCTGACTTAGGCCCTGCGGGGAGTGGGCCTAAGCCAGCAGTCAGATATCCCCCGAGGGCACCTGGACTGTGAGAGGGTGCAGGCCAGGCTAAAGGACTCCACCCCCCCAAGTGCATGAATTTCGTGCACTGAGCCTCTAGTGATGATAATAATTGTAGTTACCATTTATGACAAAGCACTGAATGCTTTGTCCGTCTTATATGACTTAAACCCAATAATACATTGAAGCAGATATTACTATTATTCTATGTTAGCAATGAGGAAACTGTAGAGCCCCAAAATTAAGTAATTTGTCCAAGGTTAAATAGCTGTTAAGTGGTAGAGTTTAGATTTGAATGTAGTCCCATCTGATTTCAGAACCTGTCGTCTTGACCATTAGGCCATGTCACATCTACAGACTTCTTTTATTGAGGCTTGGTATTTAATTACAGCTAAATTCCAATGGCTATTCCAGAGGAATCCTTCAAAATCCTTGCCTTGGTCACTTTCAAGGCCAATCCATATCCTGAAAACCTGAGATTTTCATAAACTCTATCAAAAGAGTCCAACACTAGATGAATTATTTTACAAATTTGCACCTAAAATTCCCTTTCCCCTGTTATTACACTAACAATGTAATTTTCTCTGGTGTTGCTCTGAGCATTAAGGAGTTAAAGTACTCAAGGCTGGATGTGCTGAGAGATGATATTTTTGTTTGTTTCAGTCGCTATTGGTTTGATATTTTTTCTTTTTGTCTTACTCCACTTTTTTATTTCTCCACTCTTGGCTTGAAGAACAACTTTCTTTGCATTTTCAGGGATCTGTGGCAAGGGAAACAAGAAGGATCATTTGTCTGCCACTATTTGGATGTTAATGTTGCATCTCCGCAGCCAGAAGACAGGCAGAGCCCCTGTGAGCATCATTGTGTTTGGGCTGCAGCTTTGGTTGCCAAAGTGCAGTTTTAAACATTGGCATTCCTGCCACCTGCTATGGCTAATAATTGTCCAAAGAAGAAATTCCTATCTGTGATTCTCTTCTGGGTTTTGTGGGAGAAAGGCTGTGAAATGATTTATTCCTTCGTACATGAAAAGCTACATGTGTTTTCAGTTGCAGAGTTTTGGCCTCTGACACTCTATGTTTTTAGGTTAATCCATTAACTGGCCTGGGGAAAAGGGAAAGAGAAGATGGATGAAGGTGTTACAAAACCTAGATGAGAAGGATCTCAAAAAATCCCAACACTGACTCTCCCTCCTTGCTCCTATGTGCTTCTGAGAAGTTCTTTATATAAAACTGGGTTTGTTAATATCTGTGCTTTGTACCTATTATTATAACTGAGACCAGTTCTTTCACGGTATATGAATGGATACTTTACCTGTCTTCTCATATCTCTCATATTCTCCTCAAAAAGAACACATACGCACAAACATACACACAGCTTTATGTTCAAATAAGTATGTAAAATGCTGGTGAAACAATATTAATTTTTAATGAAGACCTTCTCAGAGCCTTAAAAAAAACCCTCACCCATATTATGAATCTCTAGGAGGGACATATAGTATGCATCATTTTCCAATCTTATTTTACTTTGGAATGCTTTTTTATAGGAGCAGTTTAGGGACTAATGTTCTATTGGACACACTTTGGAAAGCATTGGACTATATTATTTTCATTATAGTTTTATAATTTAGTTTACAAACTTATCTTGTTGTTTGGGTGAATTGGCTTGTTAGTCCAACTGAAAATTTTTATGTTAATCTTTCAGATTGCAAGTGTATTTTTATAGAACCACCATAAGTGGCGCTTGTAAAAATATTCTATAAGAACATTATCTCAGTGGCTACCCATCTTCTCTCCTATCCCCCTGATCTGTCCATGTTCTTTTTTTAAAATATATTTTATTGATTTTTTTTTTACAGAGAAGAAGGGAGAGGGACAGAGATTTAGAAACATCAATGAGAAAGAAACATCGATCAGCTGCTTCCTGCACATCCCCTACCAGGGATGTTCCCGCAACCTACGTACATACCCTTGACCGGAATTGAACCTGGTACCCTTCACTCCGGAGGCCGATGCTCTATCCATGGAGCCAAACCAGTTAGGGCTGTCCATGTTCTTATAATGCCATGAGTACACCTAAAAAGAAGAAAGCCAAATACATGGTAGAGGTACATGCCTTCATAGGTGGATTGGTATGTCAAGTACACCGTATGCAATTAATCTGTGGGTGCACTTTATTAGTTAGATACCTCAGGAAATCTATACTAATAGAGGAATATGCAAATTTTCTGGGATGCCATCACAGTAACAGTAACAACCGAACATCAGGCTGTGTGGGGTCTGCAGGGGGTTAGTGAGGGAGGACCAAACAACTGAACAGCAGGCTAAGTGGGGCAACCAGGCTGGCAGGGGGCTTAGTGAGGGAAGACCAAATGACTGAACAAGCAGGCTGTGTGGGATGACCAGGCTGGAAGAGGGGGGGGCAGTAAGGGGCAACCAGGCCAGCAGGGGGGGGGGCAGTTGAGGTCGACCAGGCCAACAGAGGGGGGCAGTTTGGGGCAACCAGCAGGGGTCCCGTTAGGGGTGATCAGGCTGGCAGGGGGGTAGTTAGGGGCAATCAGGCAGGCAGGCAGGTGAGCAGTTAGGAGTCAGCAGTCCTGGATTGTGAGAGGTTGTCAGACATCACCCGAGGTCCCGGATTGAAATGGGTGCAGGCTGGGCTGAGGCAACCCCCCCCCCATGCACGAATTTTGTGCACTGGGCCTCTAGTTGTGTATAAAATAAATGTGTCCTGGTGTACATTTTAAGGTGGTTTTTTATTTTTGTTTTTCTGTGAGCAATTTTAATTTGTTATATACATGGAATCAACAAATTTATGGAGTCAAGCATAGCATTGTAAAATACATTTTTATGTACATTCCTAACTTAGCATATCACAAATTACTTTTAAAGAGCAAAATAAGCCTGGACAGCTTGTCTCAATGGTGGAGCATTGATATTTGAACTAGGAGGTCATGGTTTGGTTCCCAGACAAGGCCGATGCCTGGGTTACAGGCTCTATCCACAGTAGGGAGCATGCAGGAAGTAGGTGATCAGAGATTATCTCTTATCATTGATGTTTCCATCTCTCTCTCCCTCTCTGAAATCAATACAAAAATATATTAAACAATAAAATCACAAAAGGGGCATTTAAAAGGAGATAGCACATTTTAGAATCCACGGGATGGACCTCAACCATTTCCCTGAGGAGCATCCACACTCCTGTCCCCGCTCATTCTCTCTGTGTCAGGACTGGTTCCAGAAGAGACCAGCTCTTGGGGCTGCCACAGTGTGAAAGACTCACATGACCACGTCACATTTCCACTCTTGGAAAGTTATGCTCTTTGGTTTTAAGGATCCATCATAAGGACATGTTTTCATTCCCTTCCAAGTCAATTAATTTCACTGAAAAACGTACTGAAATGAAAAAATGTAATTGTTAAACTTGGTATAGTCATAGCCACACATATTATATGTTGGGCTCAGTCATACTATCCATTTTTTTCTTGAGGCTCTCAGTTAAATGTAGAAGAAAAAAACATACACAAGACACCTTTCTGTTGATGAGAGAAAGGAGTTTATTGCCCTGCTGAGTGTTGCCATCTCACAGCAGGTGTAGAGAGGAAGTGGCTGTGAGGTCACCAGGAAAGGCTTCTATTGGCACATGAACAAAGACTGTCCCATTTTCTGGCCGATGAAGAACCTAGTGTTTGAGTTATAGAATACATGTGGGGGTGGTAGATTGTCTTCCTGGCAATTTTAAACTGGTCTTTGTTTCAAAAAGCAGAATGTGGAGAATATGCTGCAAGTCAAAGCTGCCTTGGGATTTTTCTTCATCTGGATCCTGACCCATTTGAATGTAATTTCCTCCTACTTCTGGAAATAGGCTATCAGTGTTTGTTGGATGACTATACTTTTATTATGGAAAGATGAAAGAGCCTTTATCAAGTGTTTGGTAGCTTGGTGATATTTTCACCTACAAATGTCTTAATTTGTTTTATAGCAATTTTTATTTTATTTTTTACTTCCCATTGACATGAAGTTTTTAGATACATTCTACTTCCTTTTATTTGTGCTCTTCTACTCTTTCTCTAAATCCAGGAGAGAGAAAGAAGACAGCAGTGGAAAGAGTTCTAAAGATACATCATGAGCTCAAGTTTCAGAAAAGTTAGGGGAAGTCATTATTTTGAACTGTTTTATAGTTTCTTTCCTTCTTGAGGTTGGTACTACTGGGGGGTATTGAGACTGGCATAGGTAATATTGGTAACTTAACAAAGGAGGAATAAAGTAGCATCTTATATTAAGATTCCCACCCCCTTTTTTTTTTCAAAAGAAAGCTCCATTTTGTGGTTATTGTATCTCTACCTTTTCTAGAAAATAGAACTCCACAATGTTGATGGTTCATACTAGCACTATTTGAGAGAAGGACTTTATTCTATAAATGTCAATATTATTTGAATATGATTTTTATATGCATACTATGGGCCCCGTGCACGAATTCATGCACCTTGAAAGGAATTGTGGTCCACAAGGCTGCGGTGGGCACAGGGACAGTTCTCCGCCCATCCTCCGCACCCCAAACCAGCCTCTCCTGCCAGGACACCTGGTCCCCTTTCTGCCTGCAGCCCCACTCCCACCACTGCCACTCCCATGTGCTGATGGTGCCCACCCCACTCTCACCCGCTGACAGCGCAGAGCGGTTGGGGCTAGCACCAGCAGTGGGTGCGAGTGGAGCCAGCACCTTCAGCAGGTGTGAGCCACGGCTGCTGTCCTGATTGCCCCTCAGGAGCAAGGGGAGGTGGAGAAGCCCTGAGGGGTGAGTGAGGCAGGCAGCCACTGCTCACACCTGCTGACAGAACCGAGCGATCGGGGCCAGCACCAGGCACCGGCAGCAGGTGTGAACAGCAGCTCCAGCACCAGCAGCAGGTGTGAGTGGGGCCGGCACCAGCAGCAGGTGTGAGCACCACGCGGGACCACAGCACATGGGAGCAAAGAATTTTTAGTAACCACCAGAGGTTCGCCCTGATGACAGCAACTGGCACTCCACCTTGGTCTGGCACCCCTGCTCACCTGTTCCACCATCCCGCCTGCTTCCAATTCCTGCCATGTTCCGTGTGTGCCCACTGATAGTCAACACACATCATAGCAATCGGTTGTTCAGTTGTTCCGTTATTTGGTTGTTCCGCCGTTTGGTCTATTTGCATATTAGGGATGGATATATATATATATATATATATATATATATATATATATATATATATTTCCATCCTGACTCAAACATATATGACCTCATAAAACTTAAAGAGATAAAGGTGTTTTCTGATGCTTTTCCTGGTGTGACTCTCCTGAGATAGTTCTGGCTATCTATTGCTGTTTAACAAACAAACCCAAATTCAATGGGTTGCAAGTGACAAGCATTTTATGATGTCATGGATTCTGTAGGGTAGGTATTTGGAAAGGACTCTATGGGGATAGCTTTTCTCTGCCCCCTGATATCTGGGATCTTAGCTGAGAAGACGTGGAGAGCTGGTAGTGATTTACATGACTTGGATCTGGAATTATCTAGAGGTTTCTTGCCTCATGTGTTTGGAGCCTTGACTTGGATTACTTGAAGGTTGAACTGAGCTGGGAATGTCTATGTGGCCTTTCCATGTAGCTTGTGCTTCTCATTCAGAGCGTCTGGTTTTCTGAGAGGGGATGTCCTAAGAGAAAAATGCTGGAGAGGGAACATTTCAAAAAAGGAGGTGGAAACTGCATTGTCTATTCTGACTGAGTCTCAGAAGCACACAGTGATAGTCCTGCCACATTTCATTGGCTACTAGTTGAGTCACTCAAGCTAACCCAGATTCAAGAGGAAAGATAATTAAACTCTACTTCTTGATGAGGGCAAGGCAAAGTCAGCTTTCAACAGAGAAAGTTGGGTGGGAGATGTTGTTAAGGCTGTTTTTGAGAACCACAATTCTCCACAGACATTGCTTAGTCGTTTTGAAAAAGAATCAGGTGATTGTATCTTTATGATATTTGGTGGAGCAGTGCATCAGGCATGCTGACAGAAAGATGGATCACCTTTAAGTACTCTATATTTGAAATACTCTTTCTTCATCTTTCTAAGAATGCTCCAAGATAAAAAGTGGAACTTATCAATATTATTTGTATAGCTCATTTAACAATAACCATGATTTAATAAATATTATAGGAAAATTCATAGAATGGAAAGTAAGAAATAAATGAGAACATTCAAGCAAGAAGAGAAATTAATGAATAATTAAGAAGTGAAAATTCTCAGGGCAGGGTAGCATCCACAAATGAAGTTCTAGTGATCCGCAAACCTTACCTTACAAAAAAATCATCTAGAGAATTAAAAAATAAAAACACAACACAACACAACACACACACACACACACACACACACACACACACACACACACACACAGCCTCTGGTGCCCAGACTCCTCATCCACAAACACTGATTTAATTAGTCTGAAGTGAGAACCAGCAATCAAAATGTAAAAGCTCCGGAGGTGATTCTAAACCCTTTGTAAAGTGCATAAATGAGAAAATCTTTAATTGTAATGCTTAGTTGCCTTAGTGAATTCTTATCAATAGGACATTAATTTAAACAGACACTCATTTGCCTCTTTACTCTTCAAGAGATTATTCTATAGTATACACTATTGGTTTCATATCTGACATGTGGACAAAACCCACCTGCCAATATCTAAAGTAAAAAGCTTGGAAGAACTTGTTTCCTTGATGTTTATTATTGAACCTCTGAAATATCACTCCTATAATTGCCCTCTTTTTATTTGAGATGATAAATCCCCCCCTTTTTTTCAACCAGATCTATAACTTGCAACCCAAACCATTTAAACCATTGCTGCATATAAGTGCATTTTCTTGATTGATCAGACACTCTGTTGTACAGATCCAACATGAAGTCAGACAGATCTGGGCTTGAATGTTGGCTCTGCTCCTGTTAAATCACTGAGTGACCTTCAACAATATCTATTTCACGGGGAGTTTATAAATTGGGAGAAAATAGAATACCTGTGTCCCAGCATGGCTGTAGGAATTAAACTCATTCACTCTTTCATTCAGCCAACTTTATTGAGCACGTGACTATTCCCAGGTCATATACTGCACGTAGAGTATATAGTGTTGAGCAAGACAGCCTCGCTGTGTATTCTCTTAAGGGAGAAAGGCAATAAGTAAATTAAAAAGGAGAAGAGGATGTCAGTTTCTGATAGAAGCTGGGATAAAAGAGAGTGAGGCAAGGGGTATGATTGGGAGATAACTTGGGTTGTGTGAATAGAAAAACCTCAAAGCCCAAATGATAAAAAGGAGCTCTGCAAGGGCTGGAAAGGCACATCTAAGTCAGAGGATTGTTGATGTAAAAGTCTTATAGCAGAAATAACTTTGGCTTTTTAGAGAACCAGAAACACTCAGAGAACCTGGATGGAATCAGCAGTGGGATGAGTGAGGGGAATTAGACTGGACAGGTAGGCAGGGCCTGATTATGTAAGCCAGGGGAGGAGTTTGGATTCCTGGTAAGTCTGATGGTGCCCATTTATAGCATTTTAAGCAAGGGAGTAAATGGTCTAATTTTATTTATGCAGAGGCAAGAGGGAGGTGGGAAGCCAGTTAGGAGGCTACTTTAATTGTGCCAGTGTGATATGATGGCGTCTTAATTTAGGATGGTGCTGGTAGAAATGAAACAAAGAACATTCAGTTTGCTATGAACCCAAAACTACTCTAAAATGGAAACTCTAATTTTAAAATGTACATAAATATAAATAAAACACTTAGCTTTGCAATGTACAACACTCAGTAAATGCTAGTTGTTATTCTTATATTATTTTATCATTAGTATTAGTAAAAGCTTGAGGCAAGATCTTGTTCTGTCATTATCATTGCTCTTGTGGAAGGATTTAATAAGAAAAGTGGAGGGTTTTTTTCCAAATTGTATCTCTTTTCTTTTAAGACTTTCCCCCAGGTACACTATGATACTAAGAGGGCCTGGTTAGCTTAAGGGCTCTATAAGAGGAAGGCAACTTAATTTAATGGTGTAGGTCTATTAAGGGTAAATGCAAAGAGTCCAAAACTCTTAAGTGGATGGTTATTTCTATTTCCAAATCTGATGGTCATATTATTATAATTTAGCATCCCAACAGTTTTATTATTGAACGGTGTGGTTATATGGTTATGTTGCAGCCTTTTTGGTATTGGAAACTATGCTCCAACCAACTGAGCCACTTGGCCAGGACTCACATTTTATAATTAAATATAAGAATAACCAAAGCTTAGTGCTATCATTTAGAGAGTGCTTTATCATATTTTCCTGGTTTCATGTGAGAGAGAAAACTGACATGCACTTATTTTCCCTTTCACAATAATTCCAGTGGAAAAAAAAATGAAAGGGACCAGGAAGTCTTAGGACATTTACCAAAAGTTACTGGTAAAGCTTGGAGACTTACATTCCAATTCTCTACCTAAAGAGAGGACAAGGCAGAAACCAAATATATAAAGAGTTTATTTGAATTATACATGGAGCTGGGGACATTGTTTATCACTTTGTTGGATCTACGTTATGGATTTTCCCCCCCTCCACATGAAGGTTTCAATGATCCATGTTAGATTTTTGAAGAAAGGCTCCTGCTGGAAATTATGTTTTTGTTTTTATACTCTCATATCCTATTCCTTTTACTCTTGTTTATCCTTTTAGAAATTTGCCACCGTTTTCCCTCAGAAATTATTTTGATGATTTAAAAAAAAAGATGTAGTTATTCATCTCTATTAGCAATTAACTGTTTTAGATGGGAATGTCATGTTACTAAATCACACTTTTATATATAAAACAAACAAATGGTATTTACCCAAATGCTGGTGGACTTACAGTGATGCTCTCCCAATGTCAGTAGTTGAGATCATGGGGATGAATAAAGAAGAACTTCCTGACTCTTTCAAGAATTAAATCCATGCTTTGCACATTGTTTAGTACATTGCTCTGGCAAGTCACAGATTATCAACATTATGCATGAGGGCAACAAATAAAGACACTATTTTAGGACACAAAAGAATTTCCTCTCAGAGCTGTAGCAAACATATACAAATTTGAACTTTCCATGACTTCTTAAAGGTAATGTCCTTTTAGAAATAATGATTTTAGTAACAAATTATGTAATGTGACTTTATTTACCTCTGATATGTTCTATGTGTAGAAGAAGAGGAAGAATCATTTTACCATATATTGTCCTGAATTTCTATTTTATTTTATTATGGGGGCTAGGGGTGGGGAGGGAGGACTCATTAACAATGTGGCAGCTTGGAGAAGACATGTAGATACTCAGAGAGACTATAGCTCATCCCCAGGCCCCTTTAAATTCCCTTGAACACTTAAAAAAATTGTATGCCCTGGACGGTTTGGCTCGGTGGATAGAGCATTGGCCTGTGGACTGAAGGGTCCCAGGTTCGATTCTGGCCAAGGGCATGTACCTTGGTTGCAGGCACATCCCCGGTAGGGGGTGTGCAGGAGGTAGCTGATCGATGTTTCTCTCTCATCGATGTTTCTAACACTCTATCCCTCTCCCTTCCTCTCTGTAAAATATCAATAAAATATATTTTAAAAAAATACAACAGTTGTAGACATAAGGGTGATTTGTATTTTTTCCTACTATGATTGTAAAAAAGGGGCTCAGAGGTGGGGACTAAAAGTCAGGGAATCTATTCTTTAACTTGACTTGATTTTTAACTAACTGTACAATTTGGGACAATATATTCTCTTTTGGTATGTTTTAGTTTATCTCACTGCAAAATGGAGATAATGAGATTTGTATTAAGATAACTGTGAATCACTTGGAGACATAGAAAGTTATGTTTAATAACAAATCATAATGCAAAAAATAATAATTGGTTTAATTTAGTTTCTCACACCTATGCTTACTGTTTGACAAGCATGGCAGAACTGAGTGGCCAAGATGATAGCAGATGGAGGAAATCACTTACCTGAGCTTAAGGAGATGCCAAAACCTAGTACCTATTCAGAGTTAGGAATTATACCAGGTTAAATAGTGTCCCTCAAAATTAATGTTCTTCCCAGAAGCTCAAAATGTGACTTTATTTTGAAATAGGGCCATTGCAGATGTAACTAGTCAAGATAAGGTCATATTGGAATAGGGTGAGCTCTTAATTCAATATAACTGGTGTTTGTATAATAAGAGGAAAAGAGGCCTAGAGATAGATACACACAGAGAAGAGACATTATATGAAGGTAGACCTACTAAGGGAAGACGTCCATAGGATGATGAAGGAAGACAGGGATTGGAAACATTGAGGGGCAAGCCAAGGAGCACCAGGGATTGCTGGAAACCCTGGTGGGAAGAGGGAGCATGGCCCTGCTGACACCTGATGGAAGACCGCTAGCCTCCAGAACTGTGAGATAATTCATCTCTGTTGTGTTAAAACACCTAGTTTGTGGTACTTTGTTACATCAAACTAATACAGGAGTCAGGGAGGCTGCTGAGCCCAGTTGGCCACTGAGGGACTTGCACAGAGGCCACCAAAATAGAGTGGCCATAATTAGATCTTGGAAGCCGGATATGAAAGCCAGGATCCAAGAGCCAGGAGGACTAAGGAGGAATAGACATTAAAAGAGCTCTTGGCAATTGCCTGTTCCAGATGTCAGTGTTTCTGCCCCTTTTTATCTGCTCACTGGCCAAATCACTTTAATGGAATGAGACGGGTTAGACAGCTTCTGGTTAGAATAAACCTAAGAATGAAGTAAAGTCTAACTAAAACCTGGTTATCATGCTTTATATTGATAAAAGGAAGCAATTTCCTCGGATCCCAATTTCCTTCCTTGATCGGAGATAACATCATGTACACCTAACATGGCATTATTCCAGCTCTTTCTTCCTATTTCATTTTCCAGTCCCAGGAATTACCCTAGAGATGGTGGGATTTTGTTTCAGTTTCCTATGGCGGCTGTGACAAATCACCACAACCCTCATGGCTCTAAACAACATGAAGCTTGTATCTTACAGTTCTCCAGGTGAGGAGTCTAGCATGGGTCGCCCTGGATTGAAATCAAGGTGTCAACCTGCTGTGTTTCCTTTTGTAGGTCTAGGGACAATTTTGTTCCCTGCTCATTTAGGTTGTTGACAGAATTCAGTTTCCCGAGACTGTAGGCTGGAGATCCCTGATTCTTGCTGGCTGGAAACCGAGGGCCGTCGCCAGCTTCTGGAAGTTGCTGCATTCTTTGGCTCTTCAAAGCCAGCATCAGCTGGTCAAATCCTCCTCCCTTCATATCTTTCTGACCTGCTCTTCCTGTCCATTTTTAAAGACTCTGTGATGATTAGATTGAGTCCAGCAGATAATCCAGGATAATCTCCCTTTCTTCAGGTCCGCTGATCAGCAACCTCAATTCTACCCACTACCTTCATTCCTTTTTGCTTTGTAACCTAACATATTCACAGGTCTTGGGGATTAGGATATGGACATCTTCGGGGCACCATTATTCTGATTACCACAGGTTATCTGCAGCAGACCAGCATGAGTTTCCAGCAGGACTAAGTAGAGGGAGAAGCTAAACTGTGAGTGGGAAACAGAGCTTCATCAAAATACGGCAAGAGTTAATAACAAGCAAAAAGAGAAAGCCAGGCTGCATAAGGCATGTGTGGTGGGTTTTTTGGGTTTTGTTTGTTTGTTTGTTTGTTTGTTTGTTTGTTTTAAATCTATCCTTTTATTAACTTTCTGACTTAAAATTGAAATCTACTTAATGGAAAATATTTGACTGTTAAGAACATCAGACATATCTTCAATAGCAGATAAGACATTGCTTTATAGATAGTCCATGAGGAAATATGAAGAATCGTCAGTGTACTGTATTCAAGGCTATTTTTTAGCCTTAAATTTGAGTACATTAAATGTAAGTTCATCTTGCTTCACTTCTGATTTATCCACCAAACTCAATATATCCCACTAAAGGGAAACATTTTTTAACTTGTAATTAATTCCACCTAATTACTGTTAGAATGATTGTATCCCATCAATTTGTTATATTATTTGTATGTAAACTTGTATTTTTATGCCCCTTTTATTTGTCCTAAGAAGCATGTTCCTGATAAATATAAACTTCTATTTGGGTTTCAGCTTTATTTAGTGAATTTACCACCAAATGTGGACACATACTCATTTCTAGTTTTCCAATGCAGGTTTCAGGGATATTTTGGCATTCCTTCTCTCCTCATGTCCATGTAAAATTAAACCATACAAAACTATATTTAAACATTTCTTTGAAGGGAGTCTATTCATTTGTGTAACCATTATTACTGAAGATGTGTTATGTACTAGGCACTGTTCTAGGCAACGGAACCACACCAGTTATTCAGGTGTTCAATGTCCCTGGTGGGGGCATTGCCTTTGTACAAATTTGTTTTTATTAAGTCTTCTCTTCCCCTGGTACCTTCAAGTTAGCCCTTGCCTACTTAGATTTTTGGATCCTTATCTTGACATTTAGACTTTTTTTTAACCCTTTTTATTATTAAAATTCCATATCCAGAGTCTCATTTGTCCATGGCTCGGCATTTGAATAACTCTACTCAGAAAGAATCTGATTAAGAAAATGCTACCAAAGGGTTAAATGTGATAGCTCTGTATGCATTTGCTATTTGTTAAAGTGTTTCATTTTAACCCAAATGAATAGACTTTATATTGGTGGCATTGTAGCCATCTTACTCAGGCTTCTAAAGATAATGTATATTTTGTTAAGGCCCCTTCCTGGTGCCCCCTCCATTTCTTCTTTTTAGACCTTTCACTTAATCTGCCAAATGGTGAGACCAGTCCTGACCTCAAATGTGACAGTTAAGCTCTTGCCAATGACATCTTCCCCCAATGCAGTAGAAAGGCCATTTTTCAAATAATGATTTAAGTAGGTCAAAGCAAACAGTATATACATATTCAAGGAAGAAAAAAATGCATATTTCAGAAAGACCCATGTACTTAGGTACCTTTGTCTGTCTGACATTCCATTTTTTAAATTAATGTGCCTGTTAGGTGAGGATCTGCTCTGTGGAACTGATATTGGTGAACTCTCAGACCTTCCAGAGTTCTCAAGAGATAGCCAAAAGCCTTCCCTGAAGTGCTAACAGCATAGTGTATCCCTCTAGGGGCTCAGTTGTATATCTCACTGATAAAGCTTTCTGTACTTGAAATCTTGGGAGGGGAGGAATGAATACTTGGAAGACTCTTTTGGAGTATTAAATAATTGATTGTTTAAAATCTAAAAAAAAGTATTAAAAATATTTTGAGGAACTACAGTTGAGTATAAAATTTGCATTAAATTTAGATGACTAAGTAACAAAATATTTGATGCTTCTATGCCAATCAGCTACTTGACTAAGACAAATGTTTAATGTCTTACTGCTTCTCCACAAATAGCTCCTCACCTCCATCTGAGGACAGACACTGAATTATGCCAAAGTCTTAGAAGAGGCAGTTAGTAGGTAGAGAATTAAAATAAAAAAAGCATCCAACAGAGCTTGGATTCTCTCTCTCTCTCTCTCTCTCTCTCTCTCTCTCTCTCTCTCTCCATATATATATATGGAGAGAGAGAGAGAGAGAGAGAGAGAGAGAGAGAGAGAGAGAGAGAGAGTTTATTTGTGCCTTTGGCTCATTAGCAAAATACATTAGCTATAGCTGATCAATTTGCACCTGGGACAAGATTTGCGATTAGGTTTTGGGCCTGGAAATCTTTGGAAGCTCTCCAAATCAAAAATCATATAGACATTTAGAAATGTAAATATACCATATTTCTGTCTGGATTACACATTTGCTGCAGTTCATCTTTTAATTTTGTTTTTGTTTTAGAAGCAAGTGACCCTGGCACACATATTACACCCTTTCTATACATCACTTCCCAGATGAGATTCCCAGATGGGGTTTTAGAACTGGAATGGAGCAAAGGGATCATCTTTAGCAAACTCCTTCTTATAGATTAGTAAACTGGGCTCCTGAGAGGTTAAAGAAGAGACTTAAAATCCAAAATATTCAGCAGGACTAGGACCCACAATAATCTCATTTCTGGCACTGATGCTATAGTTGCTTGAATAAACATCTTAAATATAGACTATTTCTTCCTTTACATTAAGAGATTATCTGAATAGTATATTGCCTAATCCTCATTAGGCATCCTATACTAATAAAAGACAAACATGCAAATTGACCATACTTTTGCTATGCCTTAAGTCACGCCCACCAGCCAATCAGAGTGACTATATGCAAATTAACCCAACCAAGATGGCGACCAGCAGCCATGGAGCTGGAGCGAGCAGGAGGCTTACTTGCTCCAGTGATGGAGGAAGCCAAGGTTTCCCGCCTGCCGAGGCCCTGGCTCTGAGCTCCACTGAAAGCAACAAAATTTCAATTATAGAAGGTAAACAAACCCCAGATACCTGCTTTCAGCCAGCCGTGGCCACGGAGCTGGAGCGAGCAGGAGTGGGTTGCCCCTGGCGATGGAGGAAGCCAAGCTTTCTGCAGACCTCCGCTAAAGGCAACAAAGTTTCAATTATAGAAGGTAAATAAATCCCAGAATAAAAAAAAAAAGAAAGAAAGAAAAAGAAAGAAAGGAGAGGCTGGGAGTTTATGTTGCCAGGGTGCTTGGCCAACCTGAAAACAGCCCTCAGCCCCTCACCCAGACTGGCCAGCCACCCCAGTGGGGACCCCCCCACCCTAAAGGGGGTGTGGCCAACCTGAAAACAGCCATCAGCCCCTCACCCAGGCTGGCCAAACCTCCATGGGGTGAGGGTCCCCACTGGGGTGGACATCCTTCGAGGGGTGCCACACTGCAAGAGGGCATAGGCTGGGCTGAGGAACCCCCTGAGTACACAAATTTTTGTGCACTGGGCCTCTGGTATTTTATAAGATTTCTGTATCGTTAAAATCCTTATATTAGAATAAAATTTAACATCTATTTGGTGATGCTTCTCTGGGTTGAAACTCCATTCTGTTTTGATTCTTTTGCTTTGACAGTTCCCCTTATGTTTGATGCAAAGTGAGGTTGCAGGGGGCAGATGGCCCAGGAAAAAGTGGTGTCCGATTCTAGCCAGACCTTTATCTCATCACCATATTTCTTGGGGTTTCTCATTATTCAGTAAACTGGGTGGTAGATAAATAACTGGGTCATGCGGGAAGGGGAGTGCATAAGGCACTTTAGAGGTGACTCTTCTTTGTAGGGGAGGGGAGGAGTAAAGACAGATCTGCCCTGTTTCTCAAGAGAAGAAAGTCTGTTGGAGAAAACCAACTCCTAGGAAGGGGATGCGTCAGGAAGATGGATTATCCAGGAAGTCGGGCTGATGTAATTTGGCAGCTGTCAGTCTTGTGCCAGTTTGTCTCTGTCTTTTCCCTCCCTTGTGCTGCCAGTGGCCAGCCTGCACATTGTAGATCCAATGCAGCTACAGAGCCTTCAGAAAAGCTGAAGACCTAGGAGGGAAGGGGAGCCTGTTTGGCAGAGAGTGAATATTCAGCATACACAATCTTCCTATCTGCACTCTGGGAGCTCTCAGATGGGCACACCCTGTGGGGAAAACTCTTTAAATGAGCACCTTATTAAAGAGTGATCCTGTTAGGTGGATAAAAGGCTGATTACATACCCAGAGGTGAGCCATAATGAGGTTCTGAGTAACTAAATGAATCAATCTGCTGCACTTTGTAGCTGGACTTGAGCCTGAGCATTTCAAACTGGCATCTGGAAAAGGAAAGGGCTCTGGGGACTACCACACAGTAGACTGGAATATATGTCATTATTTTTTCCCCAAAGGGAATTCAGGGTAGATTTCCTTGGGTAGCAGTTTGGAAGAAAGAAGCCTAGTGTAAGAAGGGAGCTCAGTGTGGGTGTAACCATCTCATATGACCAAACCATAGACACATCCCTGCCCTTGTTGGAGGCTGAGTGACCCAGTGGACCCTGCCTCTCTTTAAAGCCACAAGGGTTGCTGGCCAAGGATTCCAGCGTAGCATCTCAGCACCACTGACTGAAGCTTGGGGAGGAAGCTGGAAGCAATGGCCTTTATGTTCTCTACAGGAGCAAGGGGAACAGGAATTCACCTTTCACCCTTGTGACTTAGCCACAAAAAGCAAGGGCCACAGGTTGGAACCACCGACCTTGGTTATTGCTCTCCTGGACCTGCTTATATTTTAAGTCCTCCATGACGGCAGCTACAGCCCATTTCATTGAAGTTCACTGGACTTGGTCATCCATGAGGAAGGGTTTCTTCTTTGGTGAATTATTGTCCTTACTAATTCCTTTTGTGGATCAAGCATCTTTGTGATTCTCTCCTCTGCTTCGCAAGTCCTCCCCGACAAGCGTAGGCAGGGTGCTGAAGGCGAGAGAGGACTCTCCTCTGGCCTAGGAGACTGGGCTCTCAAAGGGGCCACACCACTTGTTACTGATGTGACCTCCTACTGTCCATTTCTGAGCCTCATTTTACTCACCTGTAGAATGGGGAGAACAATAGTGACCCTGCCTTCTATGAGCCATTGTAGAGAAAGTTGTGTTTGTTTAAGACACCTGATTTGTATTTGAAAATCTTCTTGAATCATGATTCCTGGCTAATGATATCAAAGTCCTTTTTCATTCCTTAGGCACACAAGTAGTGTTTGTTTCAAAGCAGGATGTTCAAAAGCAAGACCAAGCAATTAGATTCCCTGGATCATGCCATTGGATTCTCTTGACTGTTACTTTTCTTTCTGCATTTTCACTGGGAGACCCAACTAGGTCTCACCCTATGGGGAAGTTTTTTCTTGAGGCTAAAGAGAGCTCTTCAAATGACCTTGGTGGTATGAATAGTTGGCATTTATTTCCTTAATCTGATTAATTTTCAAATGTAAAAGGCTGAAATAGTATTTGTAGTATTTGTTTCTTTATAGGTTTCAGTCAAAGCCAACGTGGGTGCTTGTTAGTGTCATAATGATGGGTGGCAAAGATGGTTCAGCTGATAATTGAGGAAAACAAAATATTCTCTCTATTCCCCCATTCCACTCCTTCCCCCCATTTAATAGTCAACTTTGGTATAAAAGTGTTCTACTGTTTCAATAGAATAGTGTGTTGTTCATTTGTCAATTCAATGGAGGGTGGCAACGTTAATTTGTTTCTCTAGGCATGCTTTCCTCAGACTAAAGGACTAGCTCAGATCTGAGAGATGAGTCTGAAGCAGTCAATTATTAGTCAATATTTTCTGACTTCTCTGCTAATTTACCAAAGAGAATAATATCTTCTCAAATTAGTCACTAATTTGGCTTGTCTTAGAAGCATATCTTGATTTAAGCAGATAAACCACATTTAAAGTATAATTTAAGAGGCTTTTGTTTTATGTTTAGTGCCCTAAAATTGGGCCACTAAAACTGCCATTTTGTTAGAAAGCAAATGTTCAACTGGTTGTGGTAAGGTGGGGTTTGGGGGAGTGATAAGAGAGGAAATTTAGATTCCAGCATCCCTGTTGGTCTCAGGGAATGATATGAACACATAGAGAAATGATTTGAAATAGAAGAAACATTAAAAGCATTTGTATGTGCTATGGAGTGAAAACTGAGGCTCAAAACACTTAGGTAATTTGGCTTATGTCACAGGGAAGGAGAGAACCTATTGTGAGAATCCAGATTTGAGAATATGTTCAATTGACTATAGCTCTGAATGGTGAGTTGGTCAGCTTTTGTGTCCTATAGTATCTGGAATTGCTGCTACTTTCCATAGTTTTCCATCCTCTCTGTCTATTCCCACCTCTTTAATCTGGTTTTTATTTTTTAAAAATATTTTAATACCATGATTAAGGCACAAAATGTTGGATGAATGAGTTGATATCTAGGTATCTACTGTCTTGAGGTTGTATTAAAAAGGAGGACCTCGTGCCCTGACTGGTTTGGCTCAGTAGATAAGAGTGCCGGCCTGTGGACTAAAAGTTTCTGGGTTTGATTCCTGTCAAGGGCACATGCCCAGGTTGCGGGGGCTCAATCCCCAATAGAAGGCATGGAAGAGGCAGCCGATCAATGATTCTCTTATCATTGATGTTTCAATCTCTACCTCTCCCTCCCTCTCTGAAATTAATAAAAATATTTAAAAAAGAGGACTTTGTTCTTAAAAATTTGAAATCTATATCGATTAGACTGTCTGAAAGATTTGATTTTCCTGTTTTGAATGCCATAGAAAAATACCCCATACTTCTTGGCTGTTGAACTTCTCAATATTAACTTAGAGTGCATCTCTCCTTACAATACCCTTAGAGGTTGCTCACTTTCAGTAACACCTGCTTTCCAGTTGAAGAAATTCTTTAAATCACAGGTACCACATTGGAATTTCTTTCAGTTAGGATGACAGATCAAATAAACTGCATGTGTGTGAAGTACAGATAAAGGTAATCAGATCTCATGCTTCAGGGAATAAACTGATTACCTATGATGGTCAGGAAGGATTTCCCCCATTAGCATCCTGTTGATATAGAAGCCAAGAGCAGCATCCAACTTTCTGCTATCCTAAAGCTTTCTTATAAAACTTCATTATGTACAGAATATAAAATGTGAACCTATAACATAATGTGTGCTATATAATAGTTGTCATACATGGATCCATATTTAATATGCATCAAAATAAATATTGTAACAGTTGAGACAGAGTCCTATTTAGATAACTGGGGAAGTGATTTTTTAAACATACACTACTTAAAATCTTTTCATGTTTCCTCCAGGGATCTCAAAGTACCTTCCCAAAATGAGCTCATTAATCCTCATGAATATTCTGTCACATAAATTCTGTTAAATTTCTATGAAAAAAAATCAGGTCAGTCAATCTTACTAACCAGTAAGTCCTTATAGCAATCCTAACAATCTTTATTGCCTGGAAATCTCATTAGAGATTTCACTTCTAAAACCATTATTCTGAATGGATTTTTTTTTCATCTCTGACTCACTCTCTACATTCATTCCTCCAACAAACATGTGGTGAGAGTCAATAATGTGCAAAGTGCTGGATATAAAAATATAAATAGGGAGCTAGGAGCTAGGAAGTCCTTCTAAATACGCTGGCAAGTTCCCTCTTCATCTGCTGTCCTCCTCTTACTGAGCAGGCCATCTAATTGCCTAAGCTTTGACCACGGAGCCTAGTCTGAATCATGATTTGCTCCTAAGAGACTCCCGTGGATTCTGGTTAGTTCAGTTGACATTTAGAAAGAGTTGGTCATGTTCTACCTTAGAAATCTTTGGAGGTCTTGTAGTATACACACATTTTACATTTTATTTAAGGCTCTCACATTGCTTCTTTCAAAAACTGGATTGGTCTAGGGGTCTCTATTCTAGCATACCTGCAGTATGTGCATGTTGACCAGAAACTGTATAAAAGAGGATTAGATTTAAACTTGACAGGATTTTCCACATACATTCTAGAGTCAAGTCCCATGTTTATCCTAGAAAGTTAATAAATAATAACAATTAAAAGACACTTTTCAACTAGATATCCATGTTTAAGTTTTATTTGTTTGGTTTAATTAAATTCCTTGGGATGACATTGGTTAATAAGATAATGTTGGTTTCAAGTGTAGATTTCTATGATACATGATCTGTATATTGCCTTGTGTGCCCACCACCCAGAATCAAATCATCTTCCATCAACATGTTTGTTTTTTTCTTAATGTACTTTTGGATCAAACCACGACAGTGTCTAATCTTATTGATGTTTGACATGGAGGATTAAATAATTTTGAGAGGAAAGATTTGTGGAATGTGTAAACATTATCTTTGAACAATGTTTTTGGTTCCAAAGTGGATAACACTTTCACCTCTGGAAGTGAATACAGGATTCCCAGTTTGGTGACTAAAGGATGTTTGCTATGATAAGAAACAAATATACAAAGTCATGTTCACTGAGCCCTACTACACCTTCAGCCCAGGATCAGATACACTAATAGCAACTGATATTGATAGCCTCACTTAAAGACAATATCATTAGATTGTTGTTTCCCATAATATATTCCCTTAAAAATCAGTCCTATGGTATTTTCCTTGGGAAAAAAGAGCAGAGAAGATATTAAATGCTAAGTACATATTCAAAAGCTTTTTAGTGCTGTTCCTGCCCTTATTCACAGGGTATATTAGCAAATTAAAGGCTCTGTGAAGTCTTGTAGTATACACATATTTTATATTTTATTTAAGGCTCTCACATTTCTAAGGAATGGTGTACTTATTTATAGTCATAAGTTATTTTTATTTTATGCAGAGTTCCTTTTAATGTTTCTCGATTGCATTAAAATTGTATTTTATGTAATTTTTAAAACACTAATTATTTTTGGAAATATAATAAACATATTTTTAAAAATGCACACTGTTCAAATTCTCACTTCTATCCTGTCTCCCATTTCAGCATTTTTTTTTCAGTATTTGATTTATGAGAGCTCAATTTATATTCAACTTTTCAGGACATTTCTTATGCAATGTGAAAGATAGCATTTCTATATTTGTGTAGGAAGGGGGGAAAACCTACTTCTGAGTAGCCCATAAAAACTATGTGACAGTGAAAGATAATAATAAGAGGAAAATAACTGGATAAATGTTTCAGAAAACCTTTATTTTCCTTTGGCTTGCGGTGAACTTTGGGCCAACAAATAACCTCTCTGATTATTACTGTATAATTATAATGACTATTACTCCCACTACCTGAGAATGAATGATGTTGGGATTGAGCAAAAGCAGAATTCTGACATTTGTGTTTCATAAAAAAGGAAAAAGGTGCCCTGCCCAGCCGGTGTGACTCAGTGGTTGAGCGTCAACATATGAACCAGAAGGTCATGGTTCAATTCCCAGTCAGGGTACATGCTTTTGGGCTCGATCTCCAGGGGGGCACATGTACTGGAGGCAGCTGATCAATGATTCTCTCTCATCATTGATGTTTCTATCCCTCTCTCCCTTTCCCTTCCTCTCTCTGAAGTCAATAAAGAAAAAAAAAACACATATAAAAATAAAAAAATCTGCCCTCTTGTCTAACCAATACTTGCCTGTATGTCTATGATCCCATTCACTAACCAGTTCTAATTTTAATGCTATTCTGATTCCTGCTCCCTGTCATCTGTTCACGTCTTTTCACTCCTTATAGTTAGGACATTGTCAATATCACTTGTGTTTCAATGAAAAGCCCATTCGGAAAAAAATATATATAATAATAATTGTGTGTGCATTAGTGGGGGCAGAAGGTGTGGATCAAAAGACAAGTAAAGACACATAGTGGGTCTTAAGTCCAGAGTTGACTTACTTCTGCCTTATGAAAAATAATTGAGGCCAAGTAATTAAATATGGAAACCTAAAACTGTAATGAATGCCTGTGAATGAAGGTTATAATCATAATCACCACATTTCCCCTGATAAGCAAAATGTCCTTTGATAAGATAAAGAATGACCTAAGATCCTTTGGAGTGTATTCACCCCATTCTATTCAGAAAAATGTCAGATTCTTCATTTTTTTCTTATTTTGTAGAGAATTATCATATCTAATTACTATCTGAAAACCCCAAACACCAGCTTTTCTAAAATAATGTTCCCTCTGAAAATTTCATCAGTAATAGAATTTGGTTATCTGGAAATTTACTGCACATATGGCCCAGCAAGAGAATAATTACACTTTATTGATATCTTCTCACAATGCTATGAGAAAAAGGAGAAAAGAAAAATCTGGCTGAAGCTGTGAAAAATGAGATATATTTATAAACCTGAGATGTTGACTTTACAAATTAGTTTCAAATCCAGGTACATACCCTTAAACTTATCTTTACATTCCCACAAATGCACACAATAAACCAATTATTTATTTCTAGGTATTAGATATATAAATATCCACTTGTTCATTTATATGTGCACATGTATGTATGATTCATAATTTACTGGTGTTAGCCCCTACAACTTTAATTTTTTTCTTAATACACAAACTCTCAATATCTTGGCTCAGAAGAAAAATTTCAAATATATTAAAACTCTCTTTTTTCCATCAGCATTCATGATAGCATTAAACCATATATTAACCATTCCCTAAGGTGGAGAAATTATACTTACCTCTTTGCCTTGAGGTTGTTTCTTATTAAAATGTTTTAGATCTGTATATCATAAAATAAGATGAACTGAGATTTCTCCTCCACTTACTTATTTCCAAATAAAAATTTATTGTTTGCCAGTATGTACACATATTTTTTAAAAAAGCAATGCACACTAATTATACTGTGTGGTGTCACAAGAGTATTGTTCTTTTATTTCTTTACTTGTAATATTTTGTTAAATTTGAGAGGAAGCTTGAAAAGCTAATTAAAATGAACTTGTGTCTCAACATTTTATTGCAATAGAGGAATACAGAAGAGGGAAAGGAGAATAACAATAAACTGGTTAGATAAGAGGCAGCCACTAGTTTTACCAAAGGATCAGGGACTGTCCAGATTCTATTTAGAGGAGTATTATGAGGGCTTAATAGCTGACTGTAGTGAGACTACAAGTTTCAAATTGATTGCTAAGGGTAACAGAGAAGATAACATTAGAAACAAATAAAGAACTATCTAAATTCCATCCAAACTGGAAAAAATGCAAATGAAGATGGCCTAAGGGGTGTGGGGGAAGCCTGAGGAGCTGAGGTGCTTAGGGAAGCCTGGTGTGTGGCTGCAGGGCTGGGTGGCAGCTAATAAGAATGTTGTTGATTTCTCTCTTTTCTCTTTTCTTGGAGATCTGAAGAGACACTGGGCCATCCCTAATTCATTTATTCCACAGTGAAGTACCTTTATTGAGTAACTATTATGGGCCACACTTTAAAAGATGGGGGAAGCAAAGAGATAAGCTCCTCTTCCACACCCTGGAGAGGTTTAGTCAATTGACATCTTTTTTTAAAAAAATATGTTTCTTTATTGATTTCAGAGAGGAAGGAAGAGGGAGAGAGAGATAGAAACATCAATGATATGAGAGAATCATTGATTGGCTGCCTCCTGCATGCCCCCTACTGGGGATCAAGCACACAACCAGGACATGTGCCCTTGGCCGGAATCAAACCTGGGACCCTTTAGTCCACAGGTCAATGCACTATCCACTGAGCCAAACTGGCTAGGGCTCAATTGACATCTTTATTCTGCCTGCTATGGTTTTGTGGTCTGCTGCAGGTCCCCAAAAGAGAGTTAGAAATATAATAGCATATCTGTTCATAAGAATATTCACTTCTTGTTTAGAATTTTTTTATTCCTAGCTACATTTCCTGAAAGATAAAACTCTTGGGAGTTAGCCTTGTTAATTTTGCCTATTGGAAACTCTCCTCTACCTCTTCCCCCTCCACTTTCACCTCACCTCATTGATTATACAGAATGAAGGAAGAGGCTGTTAGGAAAATGCAGAGAAGGTGTAACAAAGCCAAAAAAGGGGCAGTAAGAGAGTAAGAGTAAGAAGAAAATGATCTTTACATCCTCTTTTCTAAGTTTGCTTCCATGAAAATGATATACACCTAGAATGAAGATCACCTATTTTCTCCTCTATATACCAATTCCTTCTCTCTATAAAAATCTACCCTCCTCTCACCAATTATGCTACAGGTCTCAAAGAAATTTCTCTTCATGGTCCCTTGCAAAATTAGACTATCTTGGGAGTTTCTCACTAGCTCACCCTGGAACACTCTGATTTGTTTCTCAAAGGCTCCAAACAGTCTTCAACTATTATTTACATTCCAGGCACCCAATGGTTACTGAATAGCTTTTATTTTTTTTAAGTCAGTGTTGCTTTATCTTCTTTAAAATCCATGATCAAGGCCACAGACAGCATTGACAGTCTCAGGACCCTTGGTGAGAAAAGAATCAACTCAGTGCACACCAGTGAGAGATCCTGGCCTTTTCCTGTGACAACTGTGTGGCATCTTTGGCTGCCCTTTATATGCACTTGTCATTGTGCCTTCCTACATCAATGGCATGAAACATCCTTATCCTCATCCTTGACGTATTGATATTGTCCTACCACAGATAAAACACAGAGCAATGCAATATGAGCAGGTGATGGAATTATTTGCAATGCACAGAAATCTCTGCTGATGTTTAAGTGTGGTACAATATTAAAGACATTACTTTCCCTGACAGGCATTTTCATTTTTTCATAACACCTATACTATGCCGAGAGAGAATATAAAAGTTAAATCTTATTTTCCCCAACTGGGTCCATGCAATAAAATTTAAGTGTGTATGTATGTGGTGTGTGTGTGTGTGTGTATGTATGTGTGTGTATGTGTGTGTCCTTCCTCTCGCTCAATGGTTCTAATGAAATTTCACATTAGCTTGGTATCTTTCTTCTCCTAGTCTTCTCATGAAGTTACTAGGAAGTAAGAGGCAAGAAATCTGATCTCAATATTTCTCGGTTTCATCAGGTGATCCAACAGACACCAGCAGAACTCAAAGTCCTTTTTCAGCATCTGCCTGGGAAGAAGAATTTTCTAAGAAGGAATGTGTGGTTTATTCTCTACTGAGACAATAACAATGGACACTACTTTACAATGGAGCATGACATTCTTACATCCACCATTGGGGATTATATTATTAATTTATTGGAACTTAAGAGCTCTTTCCTCCCACAATTTTTATAGGAGAACAAATCCCAGAAAAATCTTAGTTGACATTAATATGATAAAAGTAACAATTTATTCAGCTTCCTTTTAAATATAAAAGTTGAGACATTAGTATTTTCTATGTTTCAGGTGAGCAAAATGAGACAATGTATTCATACATTTAATTCACCACACATTTTTATGCCCTCCACTATACTAGTTACTAAATGGATCTGGGAGATAAGTACACTGGAGACAAGTACACAATATAGAAATTTAAATTCTTTACCTTTAAGGGTTTCATAATCTGCTGGAGGAATATTATGACATTGCCTATAACATAATTTGTTAAGTGTGGTGTGAAGGCATATGTAGGAAATCACGGGAGCAGAGCAGATGAACCACAGGTCCCAGCTGGAGCAACGAGGTGAAGGGGTCCTGTGGGATGTAACACATGAGCAGACTATTAACTAGAATATGATCTACATAAAATAACTAGTCTTTTTTTGTTTTGTTTTGAGGGTTTACCATGAGCTGGACTGAGCACTAAGTGATTCACATGCATTGTCACAATTAATTTAAGATATCCTTAAAACAACCCAATGGATGTGTTATGACCATTTTATAAACTTTACAAGTACAGAGCAGAGATTTGAAGCTATGTTCTCTAGCTTCAGAGAGTAGCTTTTGACAAAGACGTCACACTATTATTTTTTCAAAATATATTTTATTGATTTTTTACAGAGAGGAAGGGAGAGGGATAGAGGGTTTTATACACATCGATGAGAGAGAAACATTGATCAGTTGCCTCCTGCACACTCCCTACTGGGGATGTGCCCACAACCGAGTGCATGCTCTTGACCGGAATGGAACCTGAGACCCTTGAGTCCTCAGGTCGACGCTCTATCCACTGAGCCAAACTGGTTAGGGCAAGATGTCACATGATTATTAATGATGCTGTCTCACCTGGGAACATCACCAAACAAAGCCACTTGTTCTTGGGCCCACTAATCACTCTTACCCTTTGGCAATGAGCTTGGTTCTAGCTCATTGTGATGAATTTCCTTTCTGAAACAGGAATTTAATGAATTGGGCAGGAAGTAAACCTGCAGATATTAGCTTTGATATTGGCAGGTCAACTCCCAAGATCTAGGCATTTGGGTTTCTTTAAGAGTATCTGTCTGGTGCCATGTTATTCACCATGGTCTTTAATGTGGCACTGTGTTGTACAGATAACATGTGCCCACAGCCTGACCCCTCTCAATCCTGTTCCCTGGCATCTTAAATGGTCCCAGCAGCAAACACTTTGCCTGTCAATTTGGTGCTTTTTAAAGACAAGCATGTTCTCTTTTATATTCTGGAGACAAAAAAAAAATATATTTCATTAACTTGCCAGAACCTTATGGAAATTCTGAGAAGTCAAGGTTGATCTCCTAATAATATATAAATGTTATTCCTCTCAAATGCCACAAATTTGGCATATTGAGGGGGTGACAAGGTTAGGCATATTTATTAGCATCCTGTCAGGAAATTTCCCATGAGCAGCAGAGGTTTCTCAGAAAATTCAGTGTAATTGACAGGAGCAAGTTGGACTAATTCTTAGCAGGTCCGCACTGCTCTGTTCACACCTTTCCTTTGCAGATGACAAAATGTACTGAGCAGAGAGCTCATTAAGAAGAACTTCCTGCAAACACACTCTTTACACTAGGTTTCTTTTTCCTTCCTTCCTTTCAAATAATTATTTCAGTTACTTGAGAGGATACAAACACATATTTGAAGCATTATTGAATAGGCAATGACTTTTACTCATTTATATGTATCTCCTAACTCTTTAAGGGAGAGCTTCTACTCCAGGCAGTAAGGATTAACAAGAAGCTGATATCTCTTCTGTTTTTCACTCTGTTTTTACTAAAGAATTAGGAATTTCAACCACTGGGTCTGAAACACGTCAGGGCAGAGATATCACAGCCAGAAGAGGTTAGCCTTTGAATTAGGACACTTGGGTCTGAGTCTCAAGCCTCCTGCTTGCCAGCTTCTTGGCCCTGGGCCAGTTAGTTAAACTTGCTGAGCTTTGGTTTCCTTGTTTGAAAGGTAAGGTTAATGACACCCATCTCACAGGGTGTCTAATAAATATTAAATGAAATGAAAAATGTCACAGTTACTTGACCTGAGCATCTTTCAATTTTAGTTCAAGCACTACCTTCCCTGAAAAGCCTTCCCTGATGTGCCCCAGACATAAAAGCCAGCATTTATTGAGAAGTCATGATGTTGCTACACACTACGCAATGTGCTTTTCATATTTCATGTCATTGAATCCTCAGAATCCAGAGATAGGGAGAAAGTGGAAAGAAGGGGAGGGGAGGAAAGAGAGAGACTCAAGAGGGAGGGAGAGAGAGAGGGAGGAGGAAGAGTGTGTGTGTGTGAGAGGAAAGAATAAAGAGAGAGAAGGGAGATAGAGAAGAGAGAATGAATGAGTTCCTAGGTTAATCTTGGTCAGCTATCCTTTCAAAACTTCAGTTTCCTTATCTGTAAAACAAATAATAAAGCCCACATCTTCACTCTATTTTGATGACTAAGTGCAATGATTTATATTACATGCTTCCCACTGTGCCTGACATATAACAAACTCTTAAGAGATAGAATCTAACTTATTATTTGTGATGAAGTTTACAAGAATTTTTAGCACTTGTTGTGTTCCTAGTTCTAGCCTTTGATTTCTCATTGTTCATTTAGATTTCTATCTCTTCCACTCATGTGAGGAAACTGGAGTCCATGCTTTTTCTTCTCTGGACTGCATCCATCACACAGAAATATTCATGAATTGTTCTTAAAGGGGGAAAAAGGGAGTGAGGGAGTGGAGGGAGGAGTATATTGATGTGCTTGATAAAGCGTCAGGAGCTGTACAATATGATTCAGTAACCCAGTAAAACTACAGAGGTAGCAGATCAACTTAGGTTCTAATCAGACTTTGTTATAAAGTTGCATTTCTTCTGAAAAGTGAAATTATGCACAGCTCGCATAATTTCACTTCTTTCCCTAAAATATTTCAGTGCCTACTCACTATAAACCAGAAGAGAGAAAAAAATGTTTGCATATTAGAGTGTGTGTTTTTTCCCCTTTTAAAAAATATATATTTTTATTGATTTCAGAGGAAGGTAGAGACATCAGTAATGAGAAACATCTATTGGCTACCTCCTGCACGACCCCTACTGTGGGTGGAGGCCACAACCCTGGCATGTGCCCTGACTAGGAATCAAACCATGACTTTTTGTTTGATTCACAGTGAGCCACATTATCTGGGCCTATAGCAACCATGGGCAAACTACTGTCCGCGGGCCGGATCCGGCCCTTTTGAAATGAATAAAACTAAAAAAAAAAAGACCGTACCCTTTTATGCAATGATGTTTACTTTGAATTTATATTAGTTCACACAAACACTCCATCTATGCTTTTGTTCCGGCCCTCCGGTCCAGTTTAGGAACCCATTGTGGCCCTCGAGTCAAAAAGTTTGCCCACCCCTGGCCTATAGTGTGTGGATTTTAATGGGTTCCCCCATTCCTTTCTTCCTATAGGAAACATTGATACTCTCAGGGAGACTTTTCACAAAGCAGCATGTTCTCATAGCTGGATCAATAGCCAGCATTGCAGAGGAAGTTTAATTACTCCCATTCCTTTTTGGCTGAGAAAGTTTGGCTTCACCAAGGATAATCTGTCCTAGGAAGCTCAGATTTCGAATCCAGCCTGACCAGCCTATTTCTAGTGCCAGAATTTTCCACATGCCTTCTCCCCTCATGTATAGAGTAGTTTCAGGGAGCCAAATGAAATAGCCTTAGTGAGAGTCTTTGATACAAATGGTGTGGTATCAGCTCTATCAAAGGCTCTTACCCACTCTGTGCCCAGGACACCCACCCATCCTCTCCATCTAGGCAAACATAGCCTGTCTTTATCTACCACAGATCTCTCCCTTCCTCTGTGGTCCTCAAACACAGGAACAGCCTTTCTTGACACTCGCATTTCTGTCTCTTCTCACATCCTGGCCTTTTTGAAAGGTCAGGAGTTTTGAAAGGAAACGGAGGTCTCAGAAAATGAAAGATACAGGTTAACTCTGTTCTAAAGTTTCATGGCTGGGCTTGGTGGGGCTTTCACATGAGTTTTGTTCTTTCTGACACAAGATTGAAAAATACTTTTGAGATACTTTAAAAAATGAAGTATTTCCAATGAAAATGAAAATCATCAGCTACTCTTGGCAATTCAGATGACATTGCAATATTGGGCCTGCACTCCCATGTGGCAAAAATTTGCTAGAGATGAGTCATGGTTGTTTTAAACATTCTTTGTGTGACTGCAGTTCCCACCATTTCCTATCGTTTCCACAACACCAAAGCCCATAGCCAGTTTTACTTAATAATAAAAGCTATATATGAAAGTGCTTGAGCACTCGAATTCTTAAATCATGAATTTTCATTACCTGCTTGAACTCTGGAAGCATTTGGTCGTCCAACCCATGCTATAAAGGAAAGAGAGTTAAATACCAACCTAGCCCTAGCCAGTTTGGCTCAGTGGATAGAGCATTGGCTCTTGAACTAAAGGGTAGTGGGTTCAATTCTGGTCAAGGGAACATACCTCAATGTTGAGCAGGCTTGATCTCTAGCCCTGGCCGGGGTGTGTGTAGTAGGCAACTGAACTGATGGATGTGTTTTTCTCATATGGATGTTTCTCTCTCTGTCTCTTCCCTTCCTTTCCTTCCTCTCTCTCTAAAATTCAGTGGAAAAATATCCCCAGGTGAGAATTAACTACTACAACAACAAAAACAAGCTAGAAGTGCTACATAATACTATTTCATTATATCTCTTTTTCTTCCCTTCTAACTTTCCACCAGATCCCATCCCCCACTACCCAATATCATCACTCTCAATGGAAGATGGAGTTTCAAAGCCTTACAGCTTATGGACCAGAACAATTTTGCTTCTAAGTCCTGCAGTCTTATTTTTCACTTCTGGCATTAAATGTCACTAAATCAAGAAGAGGTTACAAAAAATTAGTGAAATATTTATTGCCATACTAAGCAGCAATAATGGAACAATCTGTTCATGCCCCCACTTCACAAGTTCACTTTCCTAAAGCTAATCGAACCCTTCCATCTGTGGAACCTTCCATAGCAGGTCTTTTTCTGTAAAGAGAGACCAACAAGGTTCTTCACACATATTCTCCTGGCAGAAAATTATCGCCTTATTTTTTCTATTTCAGTGATAAATATTTTTTCCTTCTAACTTTCAGAGTCTCATTTTAAAATGGAAATAGCCCAAAGCTAGGTAGTTGCCTTACTCTTTTTCATTTTCATTGAATCCATTTCTCACTTCTTTTTCACATTATGTATATGCTTTTCTCTGAAGTTTTGATAACATAAATAAGCTTCTTTTATATATTAACTTGCATTTATATTGCTCTTCAGGTTTATGTCCTTGACTCTTGGAAGACTTGAGAATTTTTTTTTACCTCTATTATTCTGCATTACAGTGATTTAAGTTGTATTTGAGTATGTCTGAATGTCTGAGCACATACGCACGTGTGTGTGTGTGTGTGTGTGTGTGTGTGTGTGTGTGTGTGTTTATTGGCTTTTATGAAAAACATTTTAAATTCACATTTCACCACTTATAAACCACCACGCTCCTTCATAGCCTGTGATGATTTTCAGTGCTTATGAAATAGACCAGCCCCAGAGTGAACTTTCTAGCATCCACATATTATCAATTTCTGGCCCCACTATAAAGCCCCCCCCCCCACCACCCCAGATGACTCTTCAGTGACCTCAGGGTAGAATACAAATGCTTTATCACTCACAAGGCTCATCATGGTCTGCTGTCTCTCCTTTTCCAGCAGCCTCACCGTATAACCCAGAGGGTTTTGAATAGCACAATACACAGCTGGGACTCTGTGTAAGTATGCAGTGAGTAGGCACTGAAATATTTGTGGAAAGAAGTGAAATTTTGTGAGTTGTGCATTAGGAAGATTTCTCTGGGGAAACTACATAGCAGGGCCTAGTCTAAAAAAGAGTTGGCAGCTAGGAATTGCATCCATGTGCTTTTGTATTTGTTCAGATGAAAGGATATTGAGGGACCAAACATGTTCCTGGTAACAGGAAGAAGGGACCAGAGATGAATGATCTCCTGAAATAGACAATTCTGCAGTTTAGATAAGAAGAGGGAAGAGAGCCTACTGAGGAATTACTTTAAATTTCTGAGCCTGAGTAAATGGAAAAATTGAGATGTCGTAGACTAAGGAATGAAACACACTAAGTTTGGTGAAATATGAGGGTATGGAAAGTAGTAATAAAAATGGTGAGTGGTACATTTATAGAAAGAAGTCTAGCAGGTTGTTTTAGCTCAAATCATTGGATGATATTAGAGACATAAATCTAGAGTTCTGTACTTAGAGACAATATCTGAATCCATAGAATGATTTACATGAGGTCATCAAAGGAGAGAATATGGACCAATGTCATTGAGGAGAGAGTTTTGGGTGGAATACATATTTAAGTGGTAAGTGATGGAAAACAAACCAAAGTAAAATTTGAGAATGAGAAATTCTCAGCTTCATTCACCTAACCCTCACTTTCCCTACCTGACACACCCACCAAGAACTTATAACACTGGGTATCAAATCCCTTCCATCAAAATAAGAACTATTTATTTAATCAAATGTAATATATATTTGCATTAATCAAAGCCTTGCCCAATGGAGCAGGTAAATAAGATGCCTCTAGTTCCACCTCTTCAAATGAGGTAGACCTGGATGTCAAGGTGATTGGCATAACACTAATGCATAATAATCAGAAATTTAGTTTATCTTCCAAGATCTTAATAGAGGATCCTCCTCAGGAGGAAAACTTTCTTACTTATCATGCTTAGAAATGAAGTCTGTTTACTTTTTATTTGTTTTTCACTCTACCGCTTTCTGTCATGTTCCTTTTTAATTACCAGAGATGTTTATATGGAAAACATATTCTCACTTGATCTTGCTCTTGATATCTTGTTTCCTCCCATCATGCCAATTATTTAAGCTGTAATTGGCTAAAATAATCGGTATACTCTCCTTTTATTTATTTTTTAAAAATATGTTTTTTATTGATTTCAGAGAGAAGAAGGGAGAGGAAGAGAGAGATAGAAATATCAATGAGATCTGCTGCCTCCTGCACACCCCCTACTGGGAATCAAGCTTGCAACTTGGATATGTCCTCTGACTAGGATCCAAGTAGTGACCTCCTGGTGTATGAGATATGCTCAACCAACTGAGCCATAGTTGCTGGGCTGACTCTCCTTTTAGCTTGTATGATTTCCCAAAAGATTTGTGTGAAGGAGATTCGATGTTAAGAGAGGGGTAGGTGGATAGAAATAGGATGGAACTATCTCTCATTTAAGAGAGAGTTGACAGGATTTCAGAGGAGATTAGAAAAGTAAGATGATACAAGAAGTCCACTGAATGAAGTGAATGAGACCTCCAAAGGAATGTCAAACCAATGACAATAGAGAAGTAGGGGCTAGTGAAGCAAAACTCTTCCGCCAGCTTCTGGAGCTGGAACACACCTTCCTACTCTGTTCTGGAAAGATGAGCCTCCTCCTTGTCATACACCATTTGTAGAACTTTTAAACTGTGATGAAAATGTTCAAAATACATGACAAGAGTTGCCCAACCATATCTGTTGGTTTCCATAGAACATATGGGGTTTGGACTCATAGAGATCTGCTTTAAGACCTGAAGGACACCACCGCCCCCCTCACCCCAGGAGCTCAGATTAAAGAAGAGAAAATGGGATCCCTAAAAGAGACTCACCACAAAGATACAACTTGACCCATGAGCTAGACTAAGTAGCATGACTTGTATGCTAAAGAAAGGAGGTGGCTCCAGGTCAAGTTTGAAGCTGGTTCTAAATTTCCATAGACCTTCTTTTCCTGGATTGTCTGTGGGTTTTGAGGAAATCATTATTTGAAAAAGGAAGTATCTTGTCACTGGGGGCCTCCCTGTTGTGGGAGAGGCTTCTGAAAGTACTGCATTGTGACAAGAAGAAGGTGTGTTACTAATGGCAATAAAGGGACAAGAGCCCTAGAAGGCGATAGTCTAGATGGGGTTGCCTGCTCCATGAGGACACAGTAAAGGCTTTCTAGGACACATGTGGCCTCTAGATATGGGGCTGAAAATCTAATAGATGTAGGACGCTCTTCTCTCACTCAGGAATTTATATGGAAAGTTATTGAAGAGGGAGATCCTTGAGCAAGGCAAGACTCCTTGCTATTCAAGCAGGTGAATATTAATGACTTGAGACAGATTGTGGAGTTCCTCTAGGTAGAGTACATTGGTAACTTCCTGGTTTTAGCTCATGGTCTTATACTGATTTCATTAGCCTGAGATCATTTTTAAATATTAAACACTGTGATACAAAGGAATCCATTCCTCATCATTTCTATTCCATGTTCTAAATTCTCTTTTCTTGAGTATCCATATTCCTATAGATAAGAAGTCGGAGAAAGTCTGAGAGCCATATGTGTCTCCCATGATCCCTCAGTGTAACCTGAAGACCCTCTTCCAAAAGTACTCTTGGCCCTTCCCAGAATCGAGATCAACAGGATGGGTCCTGTTGCTATAACAGCAGCAAGAGTGCATAACATCTAGTGATGCCTCAGAATAGTTTGTTAATCCTATTTGATTCTAAGGACGGTGTAGCAGAAACTCACTTTCAACAGTTTGTTGTCTGTTACAGGGTGGGCAGAAAGAGCAACTGGTCTCAAGCAACAGGGAAAATCAGCTCATTTGCAAAGACTGTTACTTAATGAGGTGTCTTGGTGACTTTTCAGAGATAATTTTAGACTTTGAAAAGGAATATTTCACCTTTGCACTCTGCTTTAGGAGCTCAAGAAGAAGAAAGGGAAAACATTAAATGTGTTTCTTTGTTTTCTGCGTAAGAAGTTTGATCACTTAGGTTGAAGTGTTGCTACACAGGTGATGAGCCCACAGACAGGCCAGGGAGGAAGTAGCCTTATTCTTGGACCCAGGACTCTAGTCTCCCAGGCAAAGTTCATTATCATGCTTTCAGTGCAATCAGTTGAAAGGAAAAGAAAGAACTATGTGAAGAAAACATTGTCTTGCAATGCAGGCTTCAGAGCAGTAACCGGATAAAAATAATGCTAGAACTTTTGGAGGAGCATTTCTTATTTGTTTGTTTAACCAATGTCTCTTTGAGTCCACCTCTTCTTTCACTTTATTCACCTGCCTTAGTTGGGTAGTTTTGCTTCAACCCATTACCCCTCCACCCCATCCCAAGGACAGTGTTAAGGCCTATCTCATTGAAAGGGAATGGCTTCTCCTTTTGTAACATACCATTTAAAGATGCAAATCAATGAGTTCTTCCATATGGAAGCTTTCCTGGATTTTTTGTGCCCCTATTTTGAAACGGAACTCTTCTCCAGTCCTCCTAAACCCAATGCACAGAAGTGATCACAAAGTCACACTGTCAGGAAGTGGCCCAGAGTTCTGGTTCAACTGTTTTCTGCCTCTAAGGCTGGAAAGGAATTTTCTCAGCATTCAAGAGTTACTCTGGACTTTCTCCAGAAGAAGCCAGATCATCCTAGCACTAGGGAATAATACTAGCTAATGATAGCTAATACATACAGATTGCTTACCATATCAGGTGTTTTACAGCTAGTGTAGAGTACAGATAAAGAGTGTGACTTCCAGAGCCAGAGACATTGAGTTCAAATTCTGTTATTTAATCTCTATGTGACTTTAGTCAGGTTATTAATCTTTCTAGCCCACAATTATCTCCTTTATAAAATGAGAATAATTATAGCTATTGTGAGTTGTTGTCAGGGTTAAATGACACAGTCTAAGGCAGTGGTTCTCAACCTTCCTAATGCTGCGACCCTTTAATACAGTTCTTCATGTTGTGGTGACCCCCAATTTCATTGTTACAAATTGAACATAATTAAAGCATAGTTATTAATAACAAAAAGAATATGTGATTATATATGTGTTTTCCGATGGTCTTAGGCAACCCCTGTGAAAGGGTCGTTCGGCCGCCAAAGGGGTCGCGACCCACAGGTTGAGAACCACTGCTCTAAGGTATAGCACTCATTATAATACCTGACATACAATAAACTATAGATTATTATTTATTATTCTTATTACTCTTATTTTTCATTTCTTATCTCCATATATTTAAATGTAATTTTCAACACCCTGTTATATGGCAAGGATCATATACTCTGAAGTTGGTGCACAGTAAACCTGGTGGCTGAAGACCAATGGTATGATAAGTATGATAACCTGGCACATTTTATTTTCCAGACAGTGGGTTTTAATTTGGTCTTTGCTCAAGAAACTACCTTAGACTGATACCCTTCTATTTTTGAATTAGAGTATGATTCTATCAGATTTCCCCAATTTTGAACTTTTGAAATATAGGAAAAGAGAAAGACAAAACTTTATCTCAGGATTGTTTAAGGGTGAATGCCTTGCCTACCCATATTAAATGTGTTCTGTTTCTTGTCTATTCTCTCTCTCTCTCTCTCTCTCTCTCTCTCTCTCTCTCTCTCTCTCTCTCTCTCTCTCTCTTCCTCTCTCCCCTATCTCTATATCCCTCCATGTACCCTTTTCTTTCTCTTTCTTTGTCACACACACAGCCTCCCAGAATATTCCATCTACCTAACGGAATTGTTGTGAGGAATTATAGAATTTGCTTGCATAAATTACTGTGAGCTGTTCCAAGGAAAGGTAAAATTCCCAGCTCTTGGAGCAGTTTGTTTGTTTTTTAGCACTATTCCTAATAATAATTACTGCTGTTATTAGTCAACTTCAGGTATCACTATTTTTTGTGATAACACTTATCTAACTGTTAACAATTACACAGAGTTCCCCAAATTCTGCAAGCTCCATGCTAAATCGCCAATGCCATTTCCTGTAGTAGAGTGCCCCCTAGCACCTCCACATACCTCGCAGTGTAATTTGCTATTTGAGACCCTGAAAACAGGTATTCTATAGATCAATGGCAGCTTTCACCATTAAGGGATCTAGGTTCTCCAAGAACTTCGCCAGCATTAGCCGCCTCATATTTGTTCATTTGATTTCACAGCAACTGGAATAGGAAGGAGAGTTTTTGGAGAGCCTAGCCTTCTGCAAAGCAAAGCAGGAGGCTTTGTCTCAGGTCACATTTGAATTAAAATGTCCCATTAATATTTCAAGTCAATTTAATTCTCTTAACCTGTAATTATCTTCCTTTGAAGGAATTGCAGTAAAGGAGTGGGCAGAATTTTTAAAAGATTGTGTGTGTGTGGGAGGGGGGGATAGGAAAAGAGACAGAGAGAGACAGACAGACAGAGAGAAGCACACTAGAGGCTGGCTGAGTTCAGGTATATGAAGTTCACCTCTTAGCTTATCCATGAAATGAAGAGGGTTTAGCTGCTGTCTTATTTGTTTTTAATTTGGGTAGCCTACCTTGGCATTAGACAAAATATTTGAGTCCTCTTTATAAAGTTTTGCACATCCGGGAAGTGTATGGTAGGCTCATGTAACAGAAAATAAGAGTGTATTGCTTACACCCCTCTCTGAAGGCAGGGAGGGCGAGGAGGAGGTGTGAGATATTTTAAAAATAAGACATGCTGCTAAATTCCCTGCCAACCTCCGTTCATGCTGAGTGGAGTGTAAGTAACAAGTATCAAATAGTTCCTCCAGATGTCAGCTATTTAAAGAGGCACATGCTAGAAGTTCTGTGGACAGCCACTGTCTTATAACTGGTAATGGTGATGGTGATGGTCATGGTGGTGGTGGTGGTGATAGTGGTGGTAACATAGTGTTGGAGGTAGATGTCTGCCTTAAAGAAACTTTATCAATAGCAAATGCATTTGGGAAGGTGTGTGTGTGTGCATTTGGGAAGTAAAAAACAATTAGACAGGAGAAGGAATGACTTAGCTCAGGAATGATTTAAACAGTGTGGGTAGCACCTGATTTTTAAATGTATGAAGCAAGAAGAACATCAAGAGCCTCACTCCCTGTAAAATGATCATATGGTCCTTGAGAAATTGGCTTATAGGCCAAGAAATTGTACAAGGCAATGCATGATTTTCTAAATTTCATTTTAAATGTTTTTCTGTTGTTTTACGTAAACCAAATAGACTGAAACAAATGAGTTATGACTATTCTTGTAATGTTTTGGATCCCAGGTTAAGGACTTCTTATAGGAGAAAGTAAGGGACCTGTTTAAGATACTAATGACTGGGATACAAAGGCAGGGTACATCCTGCTTCTAGTTGTCAGAATTTGTAGCATTGGTGACTTAATCTTTATTATACTGAATGGCCCTCTCCACTTCACCAGCTCATTTGCTGTTTTCTTATCACATTCATGCTTAAAACTCTCTGCGGAAGGCCATAAAAATCTTAAAACAACCTATTCTCCTTCATTTTCTATAAATTCAGACTTGATTCATTCTCTTAATTCCAGCCTCAGCTCCACTATTACTTAATAACTAGAGGAGCTCCAAAATATATCGTTTTTCATGTCTCTGAGAGTTACTTCTCCAGGTTTTGTGAGGAATTGAAATAAACTAGTTTTTAGCTCTTGGCTTGTTGTTGGTAACAAACTTACTTAACTAGTCCTTCCTTTTTGGTTGGAGATGAAACTGGGATGAACTCTTCCTACTGTCTTGTGTGAATCAGACACCCAAATAAAAACACTCACCTGAAGAAGACAGATAGGCTGAGAAAAGAGGGGTGCTTAAGTGAAGGTAGCATTTCTAGAAAAGAAAATTTGTGTTATTTTTTTCCTTTAACTCTCCCCAACCATTTCTCCCCTTTGAGGAATACAACAAACTGAAAGTATCTTTTGGTTATACCAAACACAGTAGGGTCAGATGTCTTCAAGCAAACTGACTGAGAGACATCTTTGTGGTGATGTGTGTGTGTGTGTGTGTGTGTGTGTGTGTGTGTGTGTGTGTGTGTGTGTGTGTTTTCTTGCCTTTTATTTTCTGGATTCTTCTGCAGCCATCTCAAGTGGACACATTTGCAGAAGGAGATAAGAGGCCACTGAACAGAGAAAAATTATGAACCGTGTAGTCACTGTGTGACTACTTATAAAATGGTCCCATATCCTATCTTTAGTTAGTCCCTTAGTGGGGGAGGAGAAACTGGGAGCTTTTGTTTATGATGTTAAATAAGGAACACCATGTGTCAAAAGGAGTGCACTTCCTTACCTGCTTTTTACAGCCACAGGAGAGGGGGTGTTGGTCGGAAGTTCTACGTCCAAACGTTGTTCCTATCTTCTGATTCACATGGTCTCATACAGAAAACTTCTGTCTTTCCAATGAAGAACTAGTTCTGTTGTCAGCAAGTGTAGCTTCTCTGGTGTTTTTCTAAGGCCCTTCTCTGCAGAGAATATCACCATGGTTCTGGCATGAATAGTGCTTCAGTTTTTCCCCCATATATATTTATACACAATTTTCCTTCTTCCACTTGGATTCATAATATTGAATGAAAACTGAGCCCAAGATTAATATTCTGGAGTCTTCTGGATGGAGTGCTTAGATATCTCTAGTATGTTACAGGAAAGGCAAGAACTTGGTTAGAAATTCCATTTTATTTATTCTGTTCCCTCTCCCCATTGTTCTCTTTACTTGTCATGGGATGTACAATGCCACTCAATCAACTATACCAAAGGCAACTGCTGATGAATTTGAACTTTGGAATGTCATGAGTTACTGGTTGCCCTTAAATTTTCTCAAGACTTACAAATGTATTTTTTTATTTTATACTTTTCTAATAATTGTGATATGTAATATATATATATATATATATATATATATATATATATATATATATATATATATATTAGGGGCCCGGTGCACGAAATTCATGCACTGGGTGTGTGTGTGTGGGGGGGAGTGCCCCTCAGCCCAGCCTGCCCCCTTTCACATACTGGGAGCCCTCAGGCATTGACCCCCATCACCCTCCAATCTCAGGATTGGCCCCTTGCCCAGGCCTGACGCCTCTGACAGAGGCGTCAGGCCTGGGCAGGGGACCCTCATTTCCCCCATCACTGGTTCTGCCCCCAGCCCAGGCCTGATGCCTCGGCCAGAGGCGTAGACCCCCATCACCCTCCGATCGCCTGATCGGCCCCTTGCCCAGGCCTGACGCCTCTGCCAGAGGTGTCAGGCGTGGACAGGGGACCCCCATCTCCCCCTGATCACTGGCTCTGGCCCCCGCCCAGGCCTGAGGCCTCTGGCCCAGGAATCATGCCTGGGCAGGGGACCCCCATCTCCCTCTGATCGCTTGCTCCACCCCCCGCCAAAGCCTGACGCCTCTGACCCTGGCTTCAGGCCTGGGCAAGGGGACCCTCATATCCCCCCAATCCCCGGCTCCACCCACCACCCAGGCCTGATGCCTCAGCCAGAGGAGTTGACCCTCACCACCCTCGAATCACCAATCACCGGATTGGCCCCTTGACCAGGCCTGAGGCCTCTGGCAGCGGTGTCAGGCCTGGGCAGGGGACCCCCAGCTCCCCACGGTTGCAGGCTCCGCCCCTGCCCAGGCCTAACGCCTCTGGCCTAGGCGTCCGGCCCGGGCAGCGGGGACCCGCAGCTGCAGTGGCCCCGCGATCATGGGCTCCGCTTTAGGCCCAGGCAAGGGACCCCTAGCTCCCGGGACTGCCAGCTTCGACCGTGCCCAGCTCCCATCGCTGGCTCCACCCCTACTTCCTGCTATCACTGGCCAGGGCAGAAAAGGCACCTGATTCTCTGATCATGGCTGGGGGGCAGGGCAAAGGCGGCCCCAGGGCCGCCTTTGCCCTGCCCCCCAGCTCTTAGCTCCCCCCTGGGTTTCCGATCACTGTCAGTGGCAGGGGGCTTCTTCCTGCTTTCCCTTTCGCCTCCCTGCATTGTGCCTACATATGCAAATTAACCGCCATCTTGTTGGCAGTTAACTGCCAATCTTAGTTGGCAGTTAATTTGCATATAGCCCTGATTAGCCAATGAAAAGGGTATCGTCATATGCCAATTACCATTTTTCTCTTTTATTAGATAGTATATATATATATATATATATATATATATATATATATATATATATATATCATAAAGAGATACCAGTCATGTTTAGCATAAACAAATAAACATATACTATATGTTTGTTATTTTTTATTAAATTTATTGGGTGAAATTAGTTAATAAGATTATATAGGTTTCAAGCATATATTTCTATGATACATGATCTGTATATTGCATCGTGTGCCCATCACCCAAAGTCAAACCATCTCCCATCACCTTTACTATCCCTAACCACCTTCCCTCTGGTAACCACCATACTGCTGTCTGTGTCTATGAATTTTAGTTTTATATCCCACATATCTACCTATCATATACTATATGTTTAAAAGTGATTCGTATATAAGTATATTCTATTTTACAAGGGTCTAGGCAAAATTCAGTAACATTATAAGAATGAAAAATAAAAGACAGGTAAGTCTTAGGATCCTAACAGGTAGGAAAGATGATATGTCTAAATAGAGCAGTAAAAATAAAGTAACTAATAATAAAAATAAAATAGAAAAGAAAATGTGTCTTCATTTAAGGCCAACAGAACTAGGCTAAGCCAGAAGACAGGGAGGCCTGTATTGGGGAGTACTTTTGACAAGTCCCTCACCCTCACTCCCACAGCAACCCACAACATAGGTGTATATTGTCTCTGCATGATTAAGTATCGGGTGCTATTCTGCCTTTCTCAGTTTGGGGGCTGAATTCCTCTGCATCCTTGCCACGTTACAAAAATAGAAAGCCAGATATCATAGTCATACCACCACCCACTTGCCTCCCACAGAATAACAGAAGAGCAGGCAGGCCTCAGTTTTCAAAAGGGTTGTATTTCAAAAGTTACTTTATGAATTCTCAGAACTCACATTATGTTGCCCCAGAGGTAGAATGTATTCTATTTCCAGAACTCAAATACAAATTAATCCAGGACATTCCCAATAATCTAGTCTAGAACTGCTATAATCAAGTACCTGGTCACATAGGAAATACTTGCTAAAGGGATGTGATTTGGAATTCTAGTTGATGTCACATACACATTTCTTACCACTGAACATTTGGTAACAAGATCTGGGATAACCGACCACCACTTTCTTCTCCAAAGACTCCATTCAGGGCAGTTCTTGTATCCGGGTCAAGGTGGGGGTTAAGAAAGAGCTCAAAGACAAGAAAGGAGTTCCAGCTGGAAAAGGTGTGGTGAGGTTCTGGACTGGATGTTCTGGAATGGAGTGAAGAGGATAGCTAGATACATTTGAGGGGAACAAGAGGAGCAGTGGGGATGAGGAGTTGAGGGGAGAAGGGGTGGAAGTTGAAAGAGTGGGGCTTTGGTGGTTAATAAAGGAGAGAAGCCTGGAGGTCTCTGTGGAGCCCAACCCTCTATGTGTCAGAAAAGTAGGCAAAGTTGACTGAGATGCACTCTCCACAGTGAAGACCTTGTGTGGAAGGTAGAGATAGAAGTGTATGCAGCTTAGCATTCACAGAGGGGATTTTTTCAGCCTCACACTAGAACTTCAGCAAGAGCACAGGAAGGAGGGATTTATTCTGAGTTGAAGATTAGAAAACATTTTGTAGAAGAGAAAGCATTCTGGGTAGGCCTGAAGATTTTAATGGCCTGAGATAGGTAGAAGATAGTATAAGCACAGTCCAGTGAGTGAGATCAAAGTCTGAAGGTAGAGAGTTATAGGGGAGGTAGCAGAGAATGAAGACATGCCTACAGAGGAGAAGGTTAGGAAGGTGGAAAGTCATGATTTTACCTACTGGAATGGATTTTCTTCAGCACCATATATTCTTCTTGGCCTCCAAAGAGACCCAAGCCCCACAGGCAAGCAGCAGCTGTAGTTGGGTAGAAAGAGTGAGGATGAGAAGGGGTACTGAAGAGAGGGTAGAGTTAGGTTGGGAAGGATACTGGATAGAAGGTAGAAAGAGTATAGATGGGAAGAGGTACTGAGGAGAGGGTCTGGGACTCTGAGAATCTGGCAGTGAGGGACTAGTGATCAAGTAGTTTTTTCCTACTTACTGTTCCTTCTCTTGCCCAAATGCCACCCAGTCTGTGTGACTTTCAGATGCTGATCAGGTGGGAGAAAGGAGAGAAGCATGTTTTTGGAGCTGAGATTATACCTTAGGGTATCCCAAACATCAGCAGCAGGGAACCATGGGGGTCGGGGTTGGGGTAGGGAGTTACAAGATACGGGGCATGCTGGTTCACACATTGTAAGAAGCACCAAGTTTATATTTCATGAAATGACCATTAGCTCTGCTTTCTCAGGTCCCTCCTTCCCACAGCTTCCTCTGAAACAGTGGTTCTCAACCTTCTGGCCCTTTAAATACAGTTCCTCATATTGTGACCCAACCATAAAATTATTTTCGTTGCTACTTCATAACTGTAATGTTGCTACTGTTATGAATCATAATGTAAATATCTGATATACAGAATGATCTTAGGCGACCCCTGTGAAAGGGTCGTTTGACCGCCAAAGGGGTCGCGACCCACAGGTTGAGAACTGCTGCTCTAAAAGGACAAGTGAAGGGCCCAATTCTCAAATTTTCCCTTATGCAACATTAACCCTTGCAATATGAATGCCATGGTGGAGGTACCCTGAATTCTGAGACATGGGTAAAAAGGGAAAGGAAAAGAAGAAACTCTTTTTTTTTGCAAACACTTTTGACACTTTTGAAAGGCATAAGTATTTTGTTAAAAAATTTAAATGGCCACTTTTGTTTCAGGAATTAGGGGAGTGGAAAAATGTAGACAGAGAGGCAATCATGCTGACTGCAAGTGCTGCACATATACGACGACTTTCAAAGCAGAGAGAGCTTTGTATTTGGGAAAAGGCAAATGACTATTGGCATTCATGGATGCCTGGAGGAGTGGGAGGTTCCTGGGTCAATATCAGCACAGATAATAACCAGGCAAAAGAGGGGTGCTCAGCCTCCACTTTCTCTATTGGCTTTTAGGACCAGCCTGTATGACTACTGCTGGGATTCCATCTGGGAGGTGTGTGTGTGTGTGTGTGTGTGTGTGTGTGTGTGTGTGTGTATGCAGCACTGTCTCTGGCTTAAATGCTTGGCCCCACTCTTAAAGATGGACAACTAGGGAAATGGATTTCCAGTCACTCACCGTCTCTTGACTATGGGTAAGTGGAAGGACACAAAGACTTTATATTAAGATTCATAGCAACTTAAAAGTTATAATGTTAAGCCTTAACATTTTCTAATGGAATTATCTTATTAGCCACATATATAGAAACCTATGTTGTCACTGAGAGGACATCACATCTATATAACATACTGTGCAAGTATGAGCATAGATTAAAAAAAAATTTACCAGCACTATCACCTAAATAAACATGTTAAAATTTGGGTATTATCTATACCTTGATACACTTTGAAAGGTTGAATGATACCTTTTGACCTTAGCTGAGTTCAGGAGAAATAGGTGAAATGCGAAATTCCTATGAAAACATGTTTTTGTATTGCTGTAGTGTGTTGGTGCATGTGTATGCATGTGTGTGCACTCTTCACTAGTAACCAGATATAATCAGGAACATGTTAACGATCAAATTAGGAGGCAGGGGAATTGTATCTCCTTTTTACTAGTGTTTTTATGCATTTTTGAAAACTTTCTCTCTCTAGAATTTATTTCCTTATCTGTAAAATGAGGGTTTTGAAGTAATCAGTGGTTCTTCAGCATTTGGGGATCATGAACTTCTTTAAAAATCTGAAGAAAGTTCTTTCCAGAAAAAAATGCACACCAAGACTAAATTGAATTTAGTTTCAGAAAATAATTTTGCATTTTTAGGGCTATTATATAAAACCATAGAAATTGTATACAACATAAGGAGATGTGCAAGGAGGTGGCCATCAGTATGGCAGTTCCTTGAACTCCAGGTTAAGAACTCTGTATCCAAATAAACTAAGGTTCTTTATGAATCTGAATGTCTCTAAATTTACAAATACTATTATTTTTACCAACAACCCTACATTAGTCAGCTCAAGCTGCATAACAAAATACAGCAGGTTGGATGGCTTAAACAGGAGAACTTGATTTTCTCACAGTTTTAGAGCCAAAAGACCAAGATCAAGGTGTCAGGGATTGGATTTCTCCTAAAGCCTCTCTCCTTGGTTTGCTGATGGTCACCTTCTCTCTATGTCCTTTCTCTGTGACTACACACTCCTAGTGCTTCTTCCTCTTCTTATAAGGACACCAGTTCTATTGGATTAGGGCCCCCACTATGATGACTTCATTTAATGTTAACTATCATATATATACTAGAGGCCCGGTGCACAAAAATTTGTGCACTCGGGGGGAGGGGGTCCCTCAGCCTAGCCTGTGCCCTCTCGCAGTCTGGGACCCCTCGGGAGATAACGACCTGCTGGCTTAGGCCCGCTCCCAGGTGGCAGAGGGCAGGCCCAATCCCTAGGTGCAGCCCCTGGTCGGGCTCAGAGCAGGGCTGATTGGGGAGTTGGGGCGCTTCCCCCTGTCATGCAAGAGCAGGGCGGATCGGGAGGTTGTGATGCCACCCTCAGTCATTCACAGGGTAGGGCCGATTGGGGGGTTGGGGCACCGCCCCCTGCCACACTCAAGGCAGGGTCGATGGGGAGGTTGTGGTGCCAACCCCTGTCACACACAGTGCAGGGCCAATCAGGGGGTTGGGGCGCTGCTCCCTGTCACTCACAGAGCAGGGCCCATCGGGAGGGTTGGGGCTCCATACCCTGTCGTGCACAGAGCAGGGCCCATCAAGGGGTTGGGGAGCTCCCACCGTCACGCACAGAGCAGGGCCCATCAGGGGGTTGAGGAGCTACCCCCTGTCACTCACAGAGTAGGGCTGATAGGGGAGTTGGGGCACCGCCCCCTGTCACACACAGAGCAGGGCAGATCAGGGGGGTTGGGGCATCGCCCTCTATCACCCACAGAGCAGGGCCGATCAGGGGATTGGGGCGCCGCCACTGTCACACTCAGGGCAGGGCCAATGGGAAGGTTATGGCTCTACCCTGTCACACACAGAGCAGGGCCCATGGCGGGGGGGGGGTTGGGGTGCCGCACCCTTTCACACACAGAGTTGCAGGATGATCAGGGGGTTGGGGAGCTCCCCCCTATCAGGCACAGAGCAGGGCTGGTCAGGGGGTTGGGGTGCCTTCCCCTGTCATGAACAGAGCAGGGCCGATAGGGAGGTTGTGGCCCTGCCCCCTGTCACACACAGAGCCACAGGGCGATCAGGGGGTTTGGGCGCTGCCCCCTATCATGCTGATCCCGGTGCTGGGAGGCATATTACCCTTTTACTATATAGGATAGAGGCCTGGTGCATGGGCGGGGGCCGGCTGGTTTGCCCTGAAGGGTTTCCTGGATCAGGATGGGGGGCCCGCTTGGGTGCCTGGCCAGCCTAGATGAGAGGATGATGGCTGTTTGCAGCTGGTCACACCCCCTTCTGGGTGGGGGTCCCCACTGGGTTCCTGGCCAGTCTGGATGAGGGGCTGAGGGCTGTTTTCAGACTGGCAGGTGACTGAAGCTCCCAAGTGTTCTTTTTTTTTCTTTTTTTTTTTTTTATTCTGGGCAGCTTTAGCTCTGAGGCTTGGCTCCAGCTCTGAAGCCTCGGCTGCTGAAAGCAGGTATCTGGTTTGTTTGGGTTCTATAATCGAAACACTGTTTCAACTCCAGCTCTGAGATCCCAGCTGGCTGAAAGCAGGTTTCTGGGGTTTTGTTTAGCTTCTATATTTGTAACAGTGTTTCAAACTTCAAGCTCAGAGGCCGGCAGCGGCAGGCAGGGAGCGTTGGCTTCCTCTGTCACTGAAGCAAGCAAACCTCGTGTTCGCTTCAAGCTGCCTGGCTGCCAGCCGCCATCTTGGCTGACAGTTAATTTGCATATCACCCTGATTAGCCAATGGGAAGGGTTGTGGAGGTATGGCTAGTTACCATGTTTCTCTTTTATTAGATAGGATATGTATATGTGTATATATATATATATACTAGAGGCCTGGTGCACAAATTCGTGCATGGGTGGGCTTACTCTGGGTGGACTGCAGGTATAGGGCTGAAACCTGCAGTCCAACACTGCCTGCATCTCCTACCTGCAGCTCCTGCTCATCCCGGCCCCATTGTGCCTGCTGTGGTCTTGTGCCCAAATCAGTCCCGATTGGGAGAGGCTTGTGCTGTCACAGCAGCACTCACCAGCCATGAGCCCTGTATCTGGCATCCTCCCAAGAGGGGTAGCCTGTGGGATCGGGCTGAAACTGGCTCTCCAACATACCCCGAGGGGTCCCGGATTGCGAGAGGGTACAGGCCAGGCTGAGGGACCCCACTGGTGCACCATTGGGCCAGGAAGGTGTCATGGGAGGGCTCTAGGGTGTGTCTGGCCCATCTTGCTCAGTCCCAATTAGCCAGACCCCAGCAGCAAGCTAATATACCAGTCAGAGCATCTGCCCCCTGGTGGTCAGTGCATGTCATAGCGAGCAGTTGAGCAGCATTATCATACATTAGCATATTATGCTTTGATTGGTTTTTCAGTTGTTCTGCCATTTGGCCTATTTGCATATTACCCTTTTATTATATAGGATTTTTATTTATTTCAGAGAGGAAGGAAGAGGGAGATAGAAACATCAATGATGAGAGAGGATTATTAATCAGCTGCCTCCTGCATGCCCCGTATTGGGGGTCAAGCCTGCATCCCAGGCATGTGCCCTTGACCAGAATCAAACCCGGGACCCTTCAGTCCACAGGCTAATACTGAGCCAAACTGGCTAGGGCTATCTCTTTAAGGGCCCTTTCTTCAAACACAGTTACAGTGGTGGTTAGGACTTCAACATATGAATTTTTAGGAACACAATCCAGTCTATAATAAACCCAAACTGATGAACCATTGAAGAGAGTAATAGTTAACAACTAGATGAATACAAACATCTTTTATTGACCCTCCATGTCAAAAATATACACAAATAAGCCTATCAAAAATCAGAATAAAATATGCTGTTTTAAAAAATGGGGATTTATAATTGCTAACCAAAGTCTATCTGCTACTGATTTTATTAAAGAGGACACTTTCACAGAAGTTTTTTAGAAGGTCTTTGTTTATTTATTTGTTTTTTTGATTTTTGTAGTAAAAGAAAAAAATAGCTTAAAACAAACTTGATGTTGTAAAGATAAAATAACTTTTGTTTGGAACTGGTCATCAAGAATCCTGGCCAGGTTTTGTACATATGGGGGAAGGGAATAAATTAGGAGAAACAGAATTATAATAATCTATAAATAGTTTTAGGTTTGGTTTTCCTTTGGGCTATGCATGTAATCATCTTCCTATGACGTAAGTCAAGTTACCCAAAGTCTCTTCTGCATCTGGTGGGTGGGGGTGGGGGCAGTTTGGGGTTGCTATTTCTGCTATTCCCAATGTTCCTTTAACTGCAGTGGGAGAGCGGAGGCTGAGGAGAAAAGGCCAAGAGTTTCTTGTAGTTGTTTAAATGTATCATTGCTCCCCCAGGGCCACATTTAGTAACCACCATTCGCTGAGTAACTCCTAAAGCAACCAGCATCCTACACCACCCCGAACTCCCCTCATCCCAGCAGGAGCTAAGCATGAGAGATGGTCAAGGAGAAGATGATTCAAAAATTTGCTGGATGATGTTATTCCTAAAGGTTCATCTCTGTGGCTGTTTAATTTACACAGTAATGAGTCAAGCCTGTTCTAGTGGTATTACAGACCCTCCTGGAATAGGCAGCGCTAGCCAGTAACTGACTGTCCTTTTGTCCTTCTCTCTTTCTTTTGATGCACTGACCTTTGTTCATCTTCTGAACACCAACAAGGTATACGTTTTAGGAAATTATATCTATCAAGAACGGTGACTCCCTCTGGGATGTTTTACGCCCCCGCCCCCCTCCCCCACCCTCCTCTCTTGGATGAAATGGCTCACTCTCTGTTTGAATTGGGCTAAGATATATGCTGCTGAAGACTGCTGCCTCCCATCCCTCTTCCACCAGCCCTCCCCTGTGAATTTTCTTCTTGAATCCCAAGAATCCACAGGAAATACCTTGTTATCTACATTCATTTGCTTGAAATTAACAGGTGGGTGGTTGGCCAAGCCCGGAAGGAGGGAAGTACAGCAGGGAAAATAAGCAGTAGGTGTGAGCCTGCCAGCAGGTATTATTATTCCAAAGTTATATAGCTTGTTAATATCAGCTTCTACTATAAAAATTTAAATTAAAAAAAAAGAAACTGAGAATCCATATGAGATAGTCTATGGTTAAGTGAGTTGCCTAATGTCTGACAATTAATGTCAGAGCCAAGAATTAAAATCCTGATATTTCCATTTCTAATATAGGATGGCATTACATTTATCAACCACACAATGTTAAATCATTGGCAATCATACACAATAGAGTTCTCTCTTCATTAGTTTAAAACTTGGTTTAACAGGACAAAAATATGGTCTTTCTTCTGGTATAACCGTTTAAAAGCCTTCTGATTCTCTTTGGCTTTAAGTTATGTATACATACTTAGTGGATTCTTTCTCTTTTTATAGCTTATAATAAGCTCTCTTCTCATTGTTGTAACTGATGGTATTGCTCATATCAAAGGTATTTTTTGGAATATTGTTTCCAGGATTTTCACTGAGAGAGCATCAAAAGTCAGAGAGCATATTGGTAGCATTTAGTTTCAAGGTAAAGCAAAAGGCTGGCACTCTCAGGAAATGAACATCTCTATTCAGCAAGCAATCACAAGAATGATGTCAATGTTCTGGGGACTCAGTCCGACCTACAATGGAAAGGGAGCAACTTCTGAGATAATAGGGCAAGCATGTTAGCATACTCTTTTCATAGAAATGGGCTCTTCACACACACACACACACACACACACACACACACACACACACACCACACCACACCACACCACACCACACCACACCATACCACACAAAAAATACCCTCACAGGAATAGCCAATGGAAATTATCAAAAGATTTAGAAGGCATGTCTTTTATGCAGAAGGCTAAATAATTATGATTTAATTGTTTATTAGAGAGAAGAAAATGGTAAAATAAAGAACTCTTCCAGGTCCCAAAGTAGACTGAGATGGTGAGAGTTCCACCTTACAGTGGGCAGTGATTACTTATACAGCAGTGCCAGGGTGCCCATGGTATCTGGTTCTGAGACCATGGTGAGCTTTATTGTGTTGGAGTTAGTTTGAAGGGTATTTGTGGGCAGGATGCAAAGAAGCTGGTCCCCTTTCTATGGACACAGAGAATTCAATGGGTCAGGTAACATGGAGTGGCTTTTCCATTTTGTTTTGGAATTGCAGGAGGAGCTTTCTGCTTATCCACTCCTCTTGAGATTTGAATCAACAAGATGAGAATGCTATCTGCAGAGATAACTTTCAAGGAGTCACCAAGGAGAAAAAGAGAATAGTAATAATAATAACAACAGTGCCTGACACACAGTAGTTGGTCAATAAATGTGATTACTACTAATAATCATTGATCATTTCCAGTGTTCCAGCCACCTTTTATACACACTTTACATAGATTAACTTTCTAAATCCTTACAACAAATCTATTAGATAGATGGTATGCTTATTCTCATTTTAGGAGAAGCTTACATATAAAGGGGCTAAGGATCTTGTTAACATTTTCACAAGCAGAATCAGGATTTGAACCTAGATAGTCAACACCAGAGCCCAAAATCTAAATCTATATACACCTACAAAGTGTCCTCTAAATCTTTGACTTGATTATCACCCTATAAAGATACACATGATATTATTACTTCTGTTACTGTATACAGCATTCATTTGGTTTGAGTCCTTAATCTGGGTAAAGATTTAACTGGTGCAGAGGATAGGAACTTTAATCTATAATCCCAATCTATAATCTCTGAAATCCAATGTCAATTTGGTGAAGACTAATGGGTTCAAATGTCCAAATCTCTCTAAGGAACTAATTGATTCCTGTCCTTGAGTAAAAGGAAAATTTGCTTCCAAGATACAATAATTGTACTTGGACTTCAGTGGAAGCAGGTTAAGGCTTACACAGGAACATTTCATATTCTCCTAAATCCTTGTAGAAATGTGTAAGATTCCAAGGAAATGGATATTCCAGCCCCATTGATTAAAATTCTAGTGATTTGGAAAATTTCCTAAAAGAGATTTTTTTCAACATCCAAACTCCTTATATCCCCATTTCAGCCACAAGGAGGACAAACTATAAGAGGGATACGTTAAAGGAACAGAAGCAATATGTGCATTCCCTAAACTATAAAGTTATATGGGGACATCATTGTCTTTTAAAAAATCAAGTACTAGTATGTTTAGGAGTGATGCTTAAAAGAATAAAGCTCCCTTTTATGCCCCCAATTGGAAAATATAATCAAAATCTACTTTTTGCAGGATGGCTTTCTTAAATAAATGAGCAGAAGGATGAGTTATGTGGCTATAAATAAATCTACTGACTATAATAAAACACAGTTTGACTATTTTATAGTGTCCCAGGAACCAGTGGGTATATTTATAGCTGTGTTAACAGTCACCTGTATTTTTTCAGGATTTTTATTTCAGTTCACATTATGAGAGTTTAGTTTTTTGTTTGTTTGTTTGTTTTTCTTCTTTCCACACTTACCTTTGGAACCCTGCACAGAGAGAGAGAAAGAAAGTAAGGATGCCTACACTTTGTATTTAGAAAAAGCGGACCCTCGCCCAAGAGTTTAGAGTTTATACAGACACAGACTGCTCGATGCTTTCTGTGTTTGTGCAGTCATATTAGATGTGTCTGTGACAAACAATGTGACAGCTGTCTACTGTTGGCAGTGAGGTGGAAAGTCAGCGTCTGCACAGGTGAGAAGAGGCATGTGGAGGGACAAAATGTATTGTGAGAGACTGACAGGGCAACTTCACATTAGGTTCCTGGCACCTGATACCATTAAGTACTATCACAAGGCTTATTGTAGAAGCCAAAAGATTCTTCAGACTACTTAATAGCAGAAGTACAGACCAAAGCAAGTCAAAAAGGCTCAGATGGGTACAGATTCTTCTACCTCATCTTGGAACAGTTTCCTGGGAGGTGGGGAGGAGGGGAAAGTTTTAAAAAGCAGGGGAAGGAGATCTATAATCCCAAATTCTGAAATCTGGAATAATAGAGAAACCCAGCTATTAACCAGCCAAATCCAATTACAGGTGTTTTGTTTGTTTGTTTAAACTGCATTCATTCAGAAACTGCAAGTTCCACGGAGTCTGGTTAGGATGTCATGGGGTTTTATCCAAGTGGACCTACACATGGTTGTCCCCGTGAAATTATTTGTACTTTTCTATTTTAAACCTGTGTTGAGCATAATGCTTCTATATCTATTGTTCTTCTTATTTGTCTTAAAAGTGGGTTTACATCTTCATCCTGCAGCTGCATGCTACGTTCCCAAGTGTTCTCACTCCAGGACTCACTACGGACAACTCAGGAGGGAAGAGGAGGCTGTTGGTGGTAGTGCGGCTGATGAGGAATCCTGTTCAGCTGACCCCTAGGTGCAGACAGTGTTTAGAAGGTATCACTGGAGCTTAAGATTTTATTTATATATATATATATATATATATATATATATATATATATATATATATATATATATATATATAATAAAGCATCCTATTATAAACTCTAATAGACCTGAGAAGAATGGGAATTAGAAAAAGAAATTGAGGTAGGAATGTGCTGACTAGAGAAAGAGACAGGAGGGATAAGAAGCAAATAAGAAAATAAATCATCAATGTATTAAATGGAGAAGGACATGCGTTTTATCAGGAGAACTGTGGATTTTCTCTCTGGAGTGAAAGAAGAAAAATTAACCAGTCTCATATTTGCCCTCTGATAAGTTTTCTCAATATTCAACTGGTTCCCCAAATGGAATTAGCCTTCCTGGAATCCTTAGCTACTTCTTTTGACATTTTTCAAAAAAGTAAATAAATAAATTATAAGTATGACAAGTGAAATGAATAGCTCCAGCTGTGACAAGCCAGTAGTATTTCCAGATTTTGTACTGCATTAAGGATTTATTTTCACTTTGTTGCCTAGCAGAGAATTAATTGCAAGGTCTGGCAAAGCTTCCCATGTTTCCCTGGGACAAAGTCAGAGACAGGCTCCAACACTCAGCACCAATTTAGGAAAGAATGGCAAGGTTATATGGATAGGTGGTCAACTTAATCAATTCTGAGAATGTGCATCTCTGAGGATCGATGTCACTAAAGGCAGATAAATGCATCAGTGAAACTAATGATATAAGAACATATGAATATGAGATTGACAGTTAATTCATTGGATTCATTAATTGAGCAAATATTTACTGAGGATCTACTATGTGCCAAATACAGAAGATACAGTGGGGGATAAGACAAAAGCTCAGCATTCAGGGAGCTTACAATCTTATTAAGGAGCTAGACTATGAACAGACACAGATAAAATAATTTCAGAAAGTGGATAGTGTTGTGAAGGAAATAGAAAAAGCAAAGTGCCTTTCAGGGGTGTGATGGCTGACTTTCTATGAAGGCCAGTGACACCTGAAATGAACCAATCACATGAAAATCTGAGAGAAACATCTTTCAGACAAGAGGAGCCAGCAAGTATAAAGGTTTGGAATTGGGAAAGGGGAAAGAACTTGACACATTCAAAGAGCAGAAAGAAGGTGTGGGCGACTGGAGGGTAGTAAGGGGTCATCTGGCAGTAGATGGTGTTGGAGAATTAGGCATAAGCCAGGCCATTTAAGTCCTCTTAAAAGCATGTTACAGAGTTTGAATGAGTCCGAAGTGCAGTGGGACTCCATGTGGAGGACAAAAGGGGTGGTTGGATTGAATAAGAACTATCATCTACCTTAAGGGATGATGCTTAGGATAAGAATTTCCCTCCTGACTTTTCTACTAATAATTAGACCCTAAATATCTACTTAACCTTCTTGGAATTTTAGCTTATATTTTATTGAACAAAGAGTACTGCCACTCTTTGTCAGGTGCTGTGCCAGATGCGGTATATATGTTATCTCATTTAAAACTCCCCAATAACCTCATGAGGGAAAGCATTATCCACATTTTACAGAGCAAGATCTCCATAAACAACTCTCGTTGCTTGCTGTGGTGTTTCTAGGTACATGTTGCTAGTTTAAGACATAGTGTTTCTTGGCTGCTACCCAAGGGCACGAAAGACATTGAATGAGAGATTCTGGATGGATCCCCTGAAGATCCCCTCACAGCTGAGAATCAGAGCAGTTTGGATGACTCTGCAGCATTTACCACTGAAAACATGGACCTTGGGAGAACATTGAGTTCAGAACCAGAATCCCAAGTCACCACCATAAATCTGAAATGGACTTGATATTTGACCTTGAAGACAAAACATCTATAGGTTTGGTATCTTTATCTGTTAGAAAGACACATGATGCTAACTTCCTTAGTCCTTCTTTGGGGTGTCCCAAGGATGAATAGGACTGTCTTAACCCCTGTTCTTTATTCTCAGTTACAGGGTTTGAAATGTCCTTGAGAGCAGGACTATAATAGGTGCTATCAGCTCCCTTAAAAAAGAAATGTCACCCTAACTGGTTTAGCTCAGTAGCTAGAGCATCGACCTGTGGACTAAAGGGTCCCAGGTTCGATTCTGGTCAAGAGTATGTACCTTGGTTGCAGGCCCATCCCCAGTGGGGGGTGTGTAGGAGGCAGCTCATCAATGTTTCTCTCTCATCGATGTTTCTAACTTTCTATCCCTTTCCCTTCCTCTCTGTAAAAAATCAATAAAGTATATTTTAAAAAGGAAATGCCACCTAAATACTCCTCTCTGTCTCTCTCTGTCTCTGTCTCTCTCTATATTTATGTATATATATATGTGTATGTGTGTGTGTGTGTACATATATATGCAAGTGACTAGTATATATTATATAATTTAAATTCCCTCTCCCCTTTCAAAAATATAATTGGCCAAGGTGACTGTGAAGGAAGGAGTCAAAGCTAGCAAGCCCCCTGGTCTAGGAGGGCTGCCTGTTAGGTTTGTGCCTCCAGCACATCAGATGGAGTAGGAGGAAGGGGGTGGGGTGAGGTGGAAGCCACCTGTCCAGAATGTCACTGTTCCCTGGCAGAACCCTGGTCAGCTTCCTCCTGGAGTCACAGATGGCCAGGACAGGAGCACCAAGCCTCTCTCTGCCACTCCTGCTCTCCCCTGCAGGTTCAGCCTGGATGGAAAAGCTGTGCTTTCTTTGCTGCCCAGTGCCTTGGAGGCCCGGAGGCTTCACCCATCTGGGGCATTGTCTCTGAGGAAAGTCCTAGACAGGTCCCCACTCCTCTTCTGCCAGAAGACTCAGCCATCACCCTTTCTGAAGTTCTTTGACCAGGACAGCCAGCTAGGACCCTAACTTCTGGTTACTGAATGCCAGGCACTTCTTGTCCACCTGGTTGGAAGCTACCTTTTCCAAACCCCTCACCCTCTGGAGCCCCGGGGGGCCATATCTCTTCAGAGAAACGGTGAAAAGTTCCCACCATTTGCTCCTAGGGTTGGAGCCTTGGTCATTAACCCCAGGAGAGGCATCTGCATGGAGAGTGGCCACAGGGTGCTGACCAAGGTGCTGACCACCAGCCAGGGCGGGAGCGTGAGGGGTGGGGAGGTGCCCATTGCCTGCTGCCACTACAGCGTTTGGCTCCTGCTGACTCAGGGGGGTTATAGTTATTTCTGTTTGGGGATACTTCAGCCTCAGCTTTGCCTGCATTTTTCTTTCGGAATTGTAAAAGGTGCCTTAATCGTGAGAGTTTGGCTTCGAGTGCTTGGGAGAGGAGGAGGGAAGGGTGATAAAATGGCTCAGTGTCCCTCTGTCTGTCTCTCAGTCTCACGCACACTCACACGCTGGCGCTCACTGTGCTGGGAGGGAAGCATAGTGCAGCAGGGGGTGTGAGTAGGGGCGGTGTGTGCCCGGAGGCTTGGGGTGTAGACTAGCTCGGGTATTTGAATGGGGAGGGCTGGGATTCCGGGCGCTCACCCCGCCTTCCTCCGGAGCCAGCCAGTCCCTCGGCAGAGCGCTCCGGCTGCGCTGATTTGCTCTCGGGAGTGCGCGATTTGCATAGGACTTGCCCATTTGTGAATTTGGCTTCCCAACTCTTCGCTTCACTTCACCTGTGCCTCCCAGTTCGGCGCACTTTGCAAGCGCCCGCCCGCGGGCACCTCCTCTCCTGCTCTCCCTGCTCGCCCACCCACCTCTCTCCACCCCGTGCCACGTTGGTTTGGGTGGCTGCTCTGCGCTGGGTTCCTCTGCCTTTCCTCTTTCCCTCCGGTCCTCCTGGTTCTCTTCCTTCGGCGGCGGCGGCTGCTGCTGCTGCTGCTCCGGCTGCTGCTAAACCCGGGAAGCCAGCGGAGGCTCCGTGGAGCTCTTCCAGAAAGTGCAGGGTTAACAGCCTCCCTGCCCTTCCGCCGAGACAACTACAAACGGGTGAAGAAGTCTCCCACCTGCAGCCCCTTTTGCTTGGCACTTCTGCATTGCATCGCATGGAAGTGGAAAAAGAAAACAAAATGTTCAAACTGCTTGGATGTTGGGATAAACTAACCTGAACCTACTTGGGTGTCCTGCCACCTGCTCTTCTTCCTTCATTTCCACCTTTCCTTTATGTGGCTTCTAGGAGCATGCAGCTAAGTCATCAGACTTGAGTTGCTTAGAGATCAGGAGGAAGCCCAGTGCCTCCCGTGACATGTTGGGCATTACGGGGCTCCCTAGGAGGGCTACTCTACCCGGGGGGACTTTGGCGTCCTGAATTTAAGCCCCTGGAAAAGGGGGGCTTCTGCCTTCTATCTTACTTTTCTTTTTTTGAGTAGTTCTTTTTTTTTTTTTTTAACTGATTCATCACCTGCCTTGAAAGTGCTTATTCCGTCCCTCTTTCTGCAATTTGGACAAGTCTTCCTCCTGCTATGATGGGCCCCTGGGCATCATGAACTTCATTATTCCTCACTGGCTGGGATTCAAACTGCCCATCTGTGGTCCAGTGCGTTGACCATGCACCTGAGAATCCACCCAAGACGGAGCCCTCCTCGCCGGCCGGCCTGGACGCTTGGGATCTGGTCCCTCTTCTGGGGATGTATCATCAGTTCTGTGTGGAGTTCCTCTAATGTAGCTTCCTCCTCCTCCTCCTCTTCTTCCTCGCCGGGGTCTCACTCTCAGCACGAGCACCATTTCCATGGCAGCAAGCATCACTCAGTGCCTATTTCTATCTATCGCTCCCCAGTTTCCCTGCGAGGAGGGCACGGTGGGTCTTTCTGCTCTTTATCCTTTTAATGGGGCATAGCCGTTCCTTAACCCATTCGCCTTTCAGGTAATGTCAAGGGTGGGAAGAGAGTGAAAAATGGCATTCTAAATGATGAAAAGCATCACATGTGCATGAGGGAAGAAAATGACCAGTTTCCCCTTAAATACTAATGCTAATGCTTTCTGCCCCCGCCCCCCAATTTCCTCTAATGGATTCTCCTCTCCTTGGCTCCCTTACCCATCCCTGCACCAACAGCACGTTCTCCTCCCTTTTCAACCTTCCACCCCTTTCACTGCCCCCTCCCACAGGATGGTAAGCAACTTACAGCTAAGTCCCCAGTGCTGCACTTTGAGAATTCATTCATTCACCTTGCTTTCACCCTTCTTCTTTGGGAGCTAGTCATAGGGAAATAGCTGACAGCAAGAGTTCTTAGGTCTTCAGCTAGAAGTTGTTTGAACTGCTGGAAAGTGGCCTGTGTGGTTAAGGTCATGAGGAGGGGGAAGAGTAGCTGAAGGCAGAAAATATAATTAATAACCAGTGGCCATTATTATTCATTTGGGCAGCTTTAGGTTTGTCCACATGTTTGATAGAAAGAGTAGCTATCATAAAAACTGCATATCTAATATTGCTACCAGAGAGGAAGCAATCTATAGACAAGGCAAATTCCATTTATAATTGACCCAAGTGTAAATTATAGTAACTTTAATCCCACCATTTATGCAAATGCTATTACAGTTGAAGGTAGCATGGGTGGGCTTGTTTAAACAGTGCGTGTCTGATGTGAAATCCTCCCTTCATAGCTATTGAAAGAAGAGATCTATGGCTTTTAAAAATATATTCAGCTCTGTGCAGGCTGCCTTGAAAAAGGTGGTGTCTGCCTCTAAGGTAGGAGCTTGCTGTAGTAAAATGTTCTAAAGGAGAGAGCTTCGTTATTTGTTTACTATGCACTCCACTCCGAATGTGAGGAGAGTAGGAATCACAGAGCTGGGCTACAGGAGCAGCCCTCCAGGGAGCTGGAGGAGTGAATGCACCAGAGGTCCCCTGCCCTAGCTTGTATTTTGAAGAACTATAGCATGCAGACCCCATTGGGAAAATCAGTTCTTCCCACTGCCTCCTAGCCCTGGGCTTCTGCTCCGTGCTGTCTGTAGCTTTTAGTGGAAGCACATTGAAAAAATGCCAGCACGTATTCTGGCTCTTTCTGGCTCTCTTTAAATTTCATTTGATGGAGTTGTCAAACAGCTCAGAGCTTGTAGGGCTGGTAGAGGGGGGTGGTGGGGAGGAGGGAATGCTTGATCTTGATCTGGTTGCTGTTTTCTCTGTGACTCCTGCTGAGGCTGATATAGGCTTTCTTTAAAAAAGCACAGCAGCCTCCCTTCCCCCCCCCCCCCCCGCAAACAAACAAAAAAACTAGGAGAGGAAAGAAACATACCAACCAAAAAAGCAAAAGCAATTTCATTGATAATGGAAACTGTTAGCTCCAAAGGGGAAGAGGGACTGGGAGTGGAGGTGAGATTGTAAAGAGTGGGAAAGAAAAGGAGGGAAGTGGGGGGTGGGGGAAGCCAGACAGACTTTTACTAAGAGCCATACTTAAACATGGAAACACTCAGCAATAATTAGCTAAATTTTGCTAATTAGCATAAATGATCAGCAGGGAGATGAAGATTATGCATTAGAGGTTAGAGGCTGGCAGGGTCTGGATGTTTCCTGTTCAGGATGTAAAGGGTTAAAAGCAGCTAGGAGTTAAGTGATGGAATTTACAGAGCTCTACTTCCCAGGGGTTCCTAAATCTGTCAAGTTTCTCTCTCTCTCTCTCTCCTCCCATCCCCCTCCCTCCCTCCTTTTTCTTTCTCTCTTTCCCCCCATCTCCCTCTCTCTGTCTTAAAGGTGTTGAGTCTTGCAGAGGTTAAACACTCTTCTCTATTTACTTCACTTCTCCAAGTATCCATTTGCTCAGTACCTTCTAAATCTTTCTGACTGGTTCCCAGTCTGGTTTCTCATTACCCTGCATCTGATAAGATCCAGTATGATGGAAAAGAAGAACAAAGCAAGTAAATGACTAGAGATCCCAGCAAAGGCCCCCAGATCCATCAGAGCTATAAGATGCAGTAAACTCCTCAGGGGTCTGCATGGCTAAGACAGGAAAGCTCCTGAATTTCACTCTTCAGTATCCTCTTTCAATCCTAAAATCCCATCCATCCCATTGATTTGGGCTTGGAGACTGAATGCATCTATATTAAGTAGGCTTCTTTCATATTTAATTAATGTTTTTGAGCTGGAAATCAAGAGAAGCAGTGATCAACAACCTTTGATTCCAGTTCCCCTTCCAAACTGAGACCTTTTGAGTCCTGAAAGGGCCAGTAGACCCCCTCAGTGCTTTGCTAACTTGCCTCTCATTCTTACTGGAAGTACACTTGCTAGTCCCCTAGTCCAAGACAAAGAATTAGTTAATAGCAATTGTTTTTAAAAATCTTTTGGAAGGCAGTGGTGGTAGGAGGCATAGCACTATGAGACTAATGGTTGTTGCTAATAGTTTTCTGCCAACCTTATTCCAGAGTTAAAAGCAGAAGTCTCCATTGTCTATGAACAAGTAAATGCCCTTCATTCTGTTATAAAATTAAACACTAGAGGCATGAGTCCAAGAACTTTCTTTGGACTGAAGGAATATTTTGTTTGTTTGATTGTTTTCTGTTACTCTTGCCCATTTCCTAAGAAGACAACTCCTCAGAGTTGCCCTTTTAATCAGTGGTTGCCACACACACACACACACACACACACACACACACACACACTCTTCCAAACCAAACTGCCCTATAGTGGGATTTACAGTAAGACAGATAGAAGAAACAGAAATTCTCCAAAGAGCTTTTACCCAGGCTTGGTTCCAGTCTTTAGAGAATTATGTATAGATCTGCCTACAGTCTTTATCCAGGGCACCCTAGAAAAGGCCAAGCTCCTTTATGGGTTGGGGAGACAAAGTCACACCTGCCTGGGGCACCCCAAAATAATCTCTAGTTAGGATTGTGTCTCAGGAGAGAATTAATTAAGTATCCTGTTAACTGGAATCTGGTAAGCTTCTCTCCTTCTCTAAGGTTCCCGTCTTTCTTTTATGATCTATTCAATAGTCATTCAATCAACCTTGAGTATTTACTATGTGCCAGTCTGTGCGCTATTTGCTAAGGATATAAAACTAAATGAGATATTGTGGTGTTCATCTAGGGAGAATTTTAGAAGTATTTTGATCATTTAAGATAAGTGCTTCTGTCATGTAAAAAATAGGGGGGGGGGTTGGGGAGAGACCCAGATATCACACCATATTAATTAATATAAATTATTCCTTTATAAAATGAAAATTTACATTTTTCTATTATTCCAGATACCCCTACAGGTATTTTTCATCCTTAACTTTATTACCATACTTAAATATCATGCTTATCAAATCTCCTAAGTAGTTTAGTGGTAAGGGACACATAAATACTAAAATACATTTGTTAACTCACCTTGGGAGGTTTGTATATTTCTTTTCCTCTTGCTTGCCTTTAAGAAGTCCAATGTTTATCTGTCTAAAGATAAATGCTTTAATACTTAGAGTTTAGAAAACAGGTTTCTCCAAGGATCCTGGATCTAGTATGTGTCTTGCATTTTATCCTCCATAATATAACAGACTTTCTTGACTCAAGGCATTTGGGATAACTAATAGAGAACATAACTCAACTTTAAAAGGGAAAGTACCACAATATATTTAGAGGAAAGTCTCTTGCTCAGAAACTAGGGTGTGTGTGTGTGTGTGCGCGTGCGCGCACACGTGGTAGTGGGGAGATATATAACCTATCTGAATCATCTTAGCAGAAGTGATGGTGGTCCCACTTGTGGCATAGTGGCCAGGACCTTCTCGTAAGGAATTAGACTGCTCATTCATTGTCACAGACAACTGCCTCTTAAGTTTTCTCAGCCGTGGGGCTTGTTTTGCTCTGATCTATGGAGCAGTTTCTTCTGCTCCGCCAGCTGCTTTCTAACCACTTTCTCTACCCCTTCCTTCTTGGGATTCAGTTTGCTGAATAATTCATAGTGTTGGTTGACAGATAAAATGATAAGATGTATATGCCTTTGGCCTGGGTGATAAATTAATTAAATCAGTTTCTCCTTTTCTCTCTCCTCCAGATGCATTGTTTTTCTCCTCTAAAATTTGCTGGCAAGTGGTAGGTCTGGAGATTAATATGTTCTTAATAAACCAGCATAGGAAGTTTGTAATGTTGTAGGATAAATTTCTTTAGGACTTTCAATATTGATCATTGGTTGGAGTGAAGCTGAGGGCTGCCATATCATAGGGAGAGGAGATGAGATCATTGGAACAATTCTTTTCAGGGTCAGGGGGAATCCTTACCAAACTGATGGCTGGCTGGAATTCCATAGTAAAAATTTTATTCCTTTATTGTCTGATTTTTTTTTTAATCTGGAAGAAATAACACATTTCATTTTACATTTTAGTGAATGAATTTATCAGATCTCAGAAAGCTTGCCTCTCTGGACCTTGGGTCATCTGGGAGGGAAGCAAATGTTTGAAGACAAACCATGAACTTATTCATATTCCCCTCCCTGTGTTAATTTGTTAGGGCTACCTTAAATAAAATCACAGCCTGGTGGGTTAAACCACAGAAACTTATTTTCTCACAGTTCTGAAGGCTAGGAGTCCAAGATGATGGTGTCAGTAGATTTGGTTTCTTCTGAACTCTCTCTCCTTCACTTGTAGATTGATACCTTTTCATTGTGTCCTCACATGGCCTTTCATCTGTGTTCATGCACCCCTGACATTTTCCTATAGGTTCAAATTTCCTTTTCTTATAAGGACACTTGTCCTATTGTTTAAGGCTCACCCAAATGTCTCATTTTAACTTTATCACCTTTTTAAAGACACTATCTCCAAATAAAGTCACAATCTGAACCATTGGGGATCAGGGCTCCAATGTATAATTTATTTTTTTGAGGGTGGCATAAATTAGCCCATGATACTCCTCCTTCCCCTTTTCCCAGACTCTGTCATTGGGAAAGAAGTAAATTTGTACTATTCTGTGAATCTCTATTGAACTCAAACTTTCACAATGAAAAAAATAAAACCTTCAGGAACAATGGTAGCAATTTACAAAATTGATAAGACGGTGCCTCAAGAGGAAACATTCTGTTGATGTACAATATATATACGGAGAACACAGCACCAGCAGATTCAGTTAACACTTGTGTTTGCTTTCCTCCTAGTTGATCTTGTTTGACTGAGTCTGCACCTTGATGTGCTTGTATATTAATTCTGACTATAGCCACATGCTCTGCAGACAGACTCCAGTGTCCACATTTTAAAGCTCTCTCTTCTTGACCTGCTGCCATCCCAGGCCAGGGACATTCCTGCCCTTGCAGGGTGTTCCTTTATGAACTACTATTTTCTTTTCCTAGACACACACCACCAACTCCTTTCACATCTCATCTTTCATTGAATAAGAGCAGATTTAATTAGTAGAAATAACCATGTTTTTGGCAGCTGAAAAAATAAGTATCAATTTCTTTTTTTTTTTTTCCTGTTGGATTTTTATGTTGTGAAAGTTCATTTTAAACTACAAATATGCAAAAACCTGTCTCCTTCATGACATGATTATGAGGCTTGGGTGAGATGACTGAAGAAATGTCTTGTAATTATAATACCCTTGCAGTTATAAATCCCAAGCAAGGTATTTAACTCTTTAGGGAAAGGAAACAGATTGTTTTGTTTGTTTCTGCATTCAGATACCTCTGAAAAATGATTTTAAGAATATGTGCTTTAAGAATATGAAGACATTTATTATGATAATGGAGTTCTAACGGGCAGTGTAGTGTTAGGTGGGGTGGGAGCCATCACTCAGAGGATTGGTTGGAGGAAATAGGTCCCAATCTTTTTTCTGTCACTTAGGAATGTTGTGAACCTGGATAAGTCACAAGGCTTGACTAAGACTCAATGTCTTCATTTTCTCATGGAGAATGGCAATAATAATAACATACATATGTCACAGAATTGTGTGGGAAGTTGAATAAGTGCATTGTAAAACACTGTGTGGAGATTAAATACTTTAGAATAAATATTTCAATGAGAACGTTCTTTCAATTGCTTATATAAATCCGAGCTTCAGTGTTGACTGTTTGCTGGTTGGTAGTTTGAGCTAAAAGAACACAAATATACTAATCTTCATTTCCCTAACGGAGTAACACTTTTGCCCTCTATGGGTTACTTCATTTACTCAGTACTTCTTTAGGGAAATGTAAAGGAGAAAGCCTTAACTTGCATTTCCTTGTTTATGGCACTAAGAGAAAATTACATATGTGATCAGTTTTTGCTTTTTGATAACATGTAGAAATCCATGCCAGGGAAATGTTAGCCTACAATAGGAAATTATAACAAACTGATTAGAAGCTCAGCAATCTGGTGAAGTGAAAAGGATGTGAAGACTCCAAGAAATATTCTGAGACCATTTTGGAAATTTAGAATTGGATTTTGTTTCTAGCAAACTTGTATATAATTTAAACATTCCTATATGATGCCTAGTAGCCATTAAAAACTAAAAGTCATAATCTACTTTATACTAGGAAAAGACAGGTCTTTTAGGACTACCATTTTCAGATCTGAAAATGGAGAACTCTTTATATGACATTTCTGATACTTTTACTTACCAGGACTCAAGGGTTACAGGGGAAGTGGAAGCACATTATGATGCTGGAACCCTTAGAGTTGACTTTGTGGAGCCCAAATGTAAAATCAGCGTTCTTATGGATAAGACGTTATGCTGGGACATAGATCTTACTCCTAGTTTTCTCCCTGACCCACCCTGTGACTTTAGATACGAAATTATTATTTTTTAAATTGTATTAATCTTTTATCATGTAGACATTATGTAGGATATCTTGATCTCTCAACCTATCCTTATTCTTTTACATGTAGTTTTCTGTGTGGTGTGTAGTGTGCATGTGTGTGCCTTAATACCACATTAATCTGGGGAAAACTGTCTTTTTAATTTTTGCCTCATTTCTGCAATGAGAGGGTTGAGTTAGATCAATGATGGTGAACCTTTTGAGCTTGGCATGTCAGCATTTTGAAAAACCCTAACTTAACTCTGGTGCCGTGTCACATATAGAAATTTTTTGATCTTTGCAACCATAGTAAAACAAAGATTTATATTTTTGATATTTATTTTATATACTAAATGCCATTTAACAAAGAAAAATCAACCAAAAAAATGAGTTCACGTGTCACCTCTGACACGTGTGTCATAGGTTCGCCATCACTGAGTTAGATGATCTCTCCAAATGGCTTTCAGCACTCAGTCTGCATGATTTTCCAAGCTGTATGTCTTTAAAGACACCACTGTGTATCTTAAAGCTGAGCCCACAGGTCTTCCAGTACTTTATAGTTCTGTTTTCTTGGCTGTCATAATAAGTTATGCCAAAGCTACAAGCCACGCTTTTCTCTTTTCCACTCCGACAGAAGCAACATAATGTACGAGAGTGGCACACTGTGATGTTCTAAAGCCCACAATCCAACTTCACCGCAGAGTCACGACAAGAGGGGGAGAACTCGGCTTTCATTTAAACACACTTTATTAATACTAGAAAGGAGCTCTGTGTTGTATTTAAGCAGCTCTGCTGTGTTTAGCCCTATCAGAGCCCAGGGTAGAATAGCAAATGCATTTATAAAGACCAAGTGCTTTATTTCTATTTACATTTGTAGTTAGTTTTGAAAGGCTTGCCTGGATCATACACCAACATATTATGTACACCTAACTGTTCACCCGGCTCCCTTCCAGGACTCTGCATGTATGATTTCATTTAATCCCCACACGACTTTGCCATTAATAAGGGTACTACCATTTCATAAATGAAAACAGTGAGACTCAGGCAGCTTTAGTGGCTTGACTAATGTAATGTAGTGGTAGAGCCAGGATTCAGACGCGTTCTGACCACAAGGCTCTTGTTCTGTCTGCAATGCCACCAGCCCATTATCTCAAGAAACAGGCAGAAAAACCCAGCAAGCTCTTTCACCAAGAATAGAGTGAACAGATTAACGAAGCATTCCAATTAATGTGTTTGACACACCTTTCCAAAATGTCTAAGAGAGTATCCCATTCATAATAAATACATTCTGACCCAAGGAGATACTAATTAAAAGAGCAGACAGATCAAACTTTCACACCTGATAGATGTTTTTTGAATGAATGAGTAAATGATTGAGTGAGGTGCCACATGATTGATTCCCATTTAGCAGGAGACTAAGGGATGGTAGCTTATAAATGAGGCAAAGAGTAGGGAATATCCTGGATCCCTCAAAGCACACCAACTTGGTAATTCAGGGATAATATGTACCTTAGGGATTATCTGACTGCCTGATATTTCAGATGGGCAAATTGGGGACTTGGCCAAGGGCATCTAGTCAGTGTTGGATTCAGTTGGGAACTGGGCAGTCTGACTCTACGTTCATCACCCTTCTTTCACTCTATTGCACAAAGGTGAACTGCTCATCTCTTCGAGACCCTATCTCCAATTGCAACATGGCCTCCCACCTCTCTTCCTGCAGATTGCTCCTTAACCAGATCACGTCCTACAGGAATGGATTCCTCCAGTGTTGGACTTGTCTGGCCTTTTGTAAAGATTAATTTTTCATGTGAATTCTCCTAATAGGTGCCTGGCTTTGAGCCAAGAGGTAGGGCTTCTTGAGGTGTTCCGAGGTTTCCTCTGTGTGAAAAACAATGCTCAGATTCAGATTTCTGTGCAGGGAGATGCTGCCTGTCCTGGTCGGGGCTCACTTGTTAGAAAGAAGGGAAAATGACCTGTGTAGTCACCTGTCTCTATTTCCCATCTGGACACCACAACTGAGTTATTGTTCAAGACCTATTCTCTGCCCCAGTCTCCAACCCTTGCTTACCAGCTTTTGAGTGGCTATTTGAACATGAAAGCCTTAGAAACCAATGAACCACATTTTCTGAGATACTGTTCTCACCCTCCTTTGTCTTGCTGTTTTGAAATATCCTTACCACCTTCCCACGTTAAAACACAACAGTGTAATACTCCTGCATGACTTTCCCCCAAACTATGAATTTCAACTATTTCTGAGGCAGTCTTCCAGAATTTGAATATAATTACACACTTTGGGTGCAAATTGTGGTTTTTGCTACGTAGCAAACTAATGGAAATGATCCGCCTGTTCCTGTAGTTTACAGATTATATGCTTCAGGACTGGGGGTATATATTTAGGCTGCTTTTCTGTGTGGCACATGGAAATGAAAATGAACTCAGGGTGAGCCACCACGGTTGCTAGGCAGTAGAGAGGCTTGATGGAGCACAGCGTTTAACTGAACATGGTGATGTTTTACTTAACATTTATTTGCCTTGCACCTTTTGTAACTTGATGTTGTCATAGAAGGGAGAGAGGCAGGGTCTGGCTGCCTGCAGACACACAAACAAGGAAGTGGAAAGAGAGAAATGAGCACTTTTTAAAATTTGAAATTGCTCCACGGATAATGAAAAGCTTGTGAGACATGTCGCAGTGCATAGCGGTGGCTCACAGGTTCATGGACAGGCCTTTGGGCAGACCGTTATCTTCAGAATGAGGGCAATGACAAGCAAATAACTAGCTCCCCCAGACTTGTCCTTGCCTCAGTGGCTCTAGATGAAAGACCCCACTCTCGTTGAAAATATCAAATATGCTTCCACCATTAGTTCGTTTAATTCTTGGTCTGAAATCCCAGACTTCTCATGAGCAAGTGGTGATGGACACAAAGGCTTCGGGGCTTCTTTGTAAGTGATAGCTATCTCAGCCACTTCAGTTGTTTTGAACCCCTGGTTTTCATAAAACCCTAAAGGCCCTCATGAAATATTAGATCACAGATAAAACAAAGCAAGGCCTTCTTGGATTCTTGGGGCCCATTTTAGCAGCATTCTGATTGATTAAAAGTTTGAGAGGATGATTAAAGAGGTAAATCTCAGTTGTTGGGAAAATTTAGCCTCCTGAATAAATTGGGTGGAGAGTCCTGTAGTTCAGATAGTTGAGGTTTTATTATATATCTTTGTCCTTGAAATGATTATTTTAAACTTCTTTCCATGAACCACCATTTCTGCATATTTGGGTGGATATCTTTGAGTGTTCATTAATGGTAATTCAATCTCTTAAAAAAAAACAAAAAACAAGAAAGGAGACCTCTGTACTTCTACAAGAATGACAGTATCTCATTTACTCTAAATAATAATAATTATAATAATATATCATTTTTAGTTCTTTCAATATGTCTTACATTATACTAAAAGTCTTAGTTTATTTACTTCTCCTATGAGGTAGGTAAAGTTGTTTTCCCATTTTACAAATGCAAACATTGAAGCACAGAATGTTTGAGTTAATTGTCTAAAGTCATAAAGGTAATACATGGCAGAACCAAGTTGGACACCTAAACAGTTTAAATTCAGATCTGCGTTTTTAACATTTTTTAAAAAATATATTTTATTGATTTCCCACAGAGAGGAAGGGAGAGGGATAGAGAGTCAGAAAGATCAATGAGAGAGAAACATCGATCAGCCACCTCCTGCACACCCCCCACTGGGGACGTGCCTGCAACCAAGGCACATACCCTTGACCAGATCCGAACCTGGGACCCTTCAGTCTGCAGGCCGATGCTCCATCCACTGAGCCAGACCAGTCAGGGCTGCATTTTTAACATTTAAATATTTATGCAATATTATCTGGTACTAGAAGCCCAGTGCATGAAATTTGTGCATGGGGGAGCGTGGTGTTGGTCCCTCAGCCCAGTCTGTACCCTCTCCAACGTGGGACCCCTCGAGGGATGTCCAACTGCCCATTTAGGCCCAATCCCGGGGATTGTGCCTAAATGGACAGTTGGACATCCCTCTCACAATCCAGGACTGCTGGCTCCCAACCACTCACCTGCCTGCCTCCCTGATTGCCCCTAACTGCTTTTGCCTGCCAGCCTGATCACCCCCTAACCACTCCCCTGCCAGCCTGAGGGACACCTAACTGCTCCCCTGCTGGCCCGGTCACCCCTAACTTTCCTCCCCTGCTGACCTGGTCACCCCCAACTGCCCTGCCCTGCTGGCCTGGTCACCCCCAACAGCTCTCCCCTGCTGGCCCGGTCACCCCTAACTGCCCTCCCTTGCCAGCCTCTTTGCCCCTAACTGCCCTCCCCTGCCAGCCTGGTCACCCCTAACAGTCCTCCCCTGCAGGCCATCTTGTGTCCACATGGGACGGCCATTTTTGACCACATGGGGGCGACCATCTTGTGTGTTGGAGTGATGTTCAACTTGCATATTACTCTTTTATTAGATAGGATGGTGTTAAAATTCTCAAAGTAGTATTTGCAAATGCAATACCTGGCTCTTTTTAAAGAGCTTTTATATTCTACATAGAGCCAATATTAATTATGGGGACAATGAATATTTTCTAAACATATCAGTATGCACTTACTTTGGGTCAGGTACTGAACTAAATGCTTTAGCTTACCTCTTTTAATCTTTACCAACTATCCTTCAAATAGGGTACTAATATTATCATGAATTTGCAGGAAAATAAATTGAGCCTCAGAGAGTTAGGCAGTTCACTTGAGTTCTTCTGCCTCCTAAGCAGTTAATTCCTTGAACTTATTGAAATTTTAGGTCAGGTAATCTGTGCAAAGGTAAAATCTGTTCTCTGGTGTTGAAAGCAGCTGCTGAGAGCACTTTGCTATATTCACAAGCCCTATTTTATCATTATAGGCAATTATTTGTGCTTTCTGAAATGCCTTTAGAAATACATAGAAGTTCCAGGGTCAGCTGGTGGAGAGTGGTTACATATTCAGTCAAGGATCCAGAAATGAGGGACCCCCTCTGTTGATGAGGGAGCCCGTTAGTGATTCACCTCATTCTGATTCACTGTAAGAAACTAATTTATCAGAAAATTTGGTTTCCAACAGTTGCTATGGGCTTTTGCCTCACATTATAATTCTAGGCAAACCTCCAAACCTTCCTGGTTTTAGTTCTCAACTGCAAAATGAAAGGATTATAATTAATGATCTTAAAGTGGCCTGACCACTTTGTCATTGCAATTTTGATATTCATCTTTCTATCACCACCAATAGGCAAAATTTATACCTCTTCACTCCTACTAAATCACCTTTGAATCTACTTTTATTCTTGGCCCTTCATATATATGGTGGGAAGTTCATTAATTTTGAGGGTAAAACTAATGAAAAAAATCTTTCAAGAATGACAATGGTTTTCAATGCGGGTGAATGTGTGTGTTCGTGCATGTATGGGTGTATGTATGAGTCATAAAAAAATAATGTAGCATAAAGGTCCTGAGAGCAAACTGATTAGCTCCTAACCTGGAATGTAAAGATTAGACATGAGAACTCAGCCTGCTGTGCATTACAGGTGTAGGGATGCTTCAGTCCTACTGCCCTGATGCCATTTATCAGTGCATTGTTTCATGGGAGCTCAAATTAACATGTCAGTTATAATCTGAGAGAGGGGCAGCTTTGATGTGAATTAGGAATATCAACCTGGAGCCCTGGCCCTCTGTAGCCAATTCCTCTCTTTTAGATGTTTCCTATTTCTTGGTTTTCTATGCCAGTGGGTCACTTTATGTGTATGTGCTGCTATACCCATCATCTTTCAGTTATTAACAACTTATTAGATCACCTATCATGTAAGAAAGAACACTCTGACAATTCTGAGATAGTGAGCCTTCATTTTCCTGTGCAAGGTAGCTCAATAACAATAACTTAGAGGTAGACATCCCATCTGAACACCAGGCCCTGAGAAGATGCCAGTAAAATTTTCTGATGAAAGACTTTTATTGGATTCAAAAACTGCATTGCATTTATGATATCAAACACTGGACTTGGAAGAGGTTTTGAGGGACCTTTTTCAAACAAATTATTTTTCATGCAAAGAAACTAATAGCCTGGGAGTTAGTTGGTGGATGGTTCCCAAATCATACTTTTCAAGTTAGGGACACGTTAAGGCTAAAACCTATGTTTCTGGATTCTCTATTTAGTCCTCTTTCTGCTACACCATATTAGTGCTTAAGCTTTCCAGGCGCCACCTGTTTGGCTGAGGACAAGCAGACTGAGAGAGTAGAGTTTCCGGAGTAATATATCAGCAGAAAAGGAGCAGAGAGAGTGGCAGCCGAGTTACTCCAGACCCTCACACCATTTCCCTTAACTGCCATCATAGAACACAGAGCCCATGCCATCCCAGGAATGGCACTCCCTCCCAGGGTGCCCTGCCCTCTCTCTACCCCAGCAGCCTTCAAGAGAGCTTCAGTGTGCCACAGTTCAATCAAACCATTTGATGAGTGTTTTTGAGCCTAATTACATGGAAGTTTTCATCCAGTGAAAGGAAGGAGGAAAGAGAACGGGAGAAATTAAATTGAAGTGCAAATCAGTCAAGGGCTTAGATCCCGCACTTTCTTTCTTTTTAATCAAGAGTAAAATGAGAGGAGAGTGTTAAGGATCATCACAAGATACCATTAACTACCCAAGGAGCCCGGGACTGAAGATGGTTTGTCATGAAAAGAAAAGCTTTAATTTGTCCATAAAAGAAGTATCTGAAGGTTGTCCTTCGGTTTAGGAGGATGACACTGAGTGGTCGGAAAGTTTGTTTTTCTGTGACTACTTCCTCTTTAATTACCCTAGATGGCTAAGTACATAAGGTTCTCAAGATGTTTGCAATTCATTCACTATTAAACACTACACCTGAAATTAGTATTTAAAGTTTTGGCCAGTTTCCCCTTGTAATTGACATAGCTTTGGTATATTTCTCTAAAATTGCTTGGTATTTGTAAAATAATGTTTCACAGTATTGCTGAGAAAATTCAGGATCTCTTTTGATCCTCACCCCACTTCTCTGCAGCAGCAGGACAAGTTATATGATTGTTAGCATCAGCATTTTTTAAAGCTGATGTAATCAGAACTAAAGAGGCATAAATGACTTGACTGAAGTCATTCAAGTATTACATGACAGAGCAGAAACTGCCACCCAGCTTCTGTGCACTTCACTTTGCATGACTTAGAACTTCTGGGCTTTCCACCAGAAGAAAGGGAAGAGAACTGAGAAAAGAGTATATGCAGAAGAATGGTTAGGACAGAGAAGTTGTGGTACACCTTAATTATACTTCACACTTAATTACTGAGATCTTACAATGAACAATGCAAGCCCTGGACGAGGCTATGCAGTGGATAATTGATTTAAACATGGACCCCTTTACTTAAAGGCTTACAATGGGGTTACAAATCCTTTAAAGTGATGCTTAGATCTATCCTTTCCATCGTCATAGCAAGCTTAACCATGTCACCTGGACAGTTGCAACAGCCTCACTAATAGACCTACCTAGCCTCCTATTGCTCTTCCTGTATATGCTCGGCTCACTAATGGAGCTCCATCTGAAGTACGAATCAGATCATGCCATTCTTTCATGGACTTCTCCTGGCCTACAGGATGGAGTCCAATCAGATCACTTACTCATTCTGTACTACAACAAAAGCTAACCCCTTGCCTTCTTGAAAGGGGCTATTGAGGACTGAGGCTAAAACACTGAGTGGGAGCCACATGTAAAGGAAACCTATGTCAACTATCCATCCATTCACTCATCAAATGTTTATGGAAACATTTGCCTATTGCTGACTCTGGACTTCATTTCCTAACATGATCTTTGACCACCACCGTGGTTTTGTTGTTGTTGTTTTTTGATTCCTTGAACCAGTCTTGTTCTTACTATAGGGCCTTCTCTTTGAAATATATATATATTTTTATTTTCATTCAGATTGCTACATGGTCATTCCTTCTTTTTATAACACCAGGCTTCAACTTCATTTCATTCCTCAAGAGCCCCTTCTAATGACCAAGGCTAAAATGCACTCCTTCAAATCCCTCCCCAGCATAACATCTTGTTTTCTGTGTATTATAGCACAGATACCTCAATGAAATTCCATTTTGTGTGTATAGACTGTAAGCTCTAAGAACAGAGACAATGTCAACCTTGTTCATGGTCATATATCTGGTGCCTAGCAAGGAGATTTTCCATAAACATTTGATGAATGAATGGATGGATAAAGAGTTGACATAGATTTCCTTTACATGTGCCTCCCATTCAGTGTTTTAGCCTCAGTCCTCACTAGCCCCTTTCAAAACTTCATGACTTTTAATATGTACTGGTCCCTTGATTGGGAAAATCTTTTGTTTGATAGATTTCTACTCGTTTTTCACTTGTCAGTTCACTCCATAGTATTAGATCTGCAAAGACTTCATACTTCCCCTCTGCACAGTGGATTTCTCAGCCTTCTGTGTTTTTCTCCATAACACTTTTTTTCATTTAATAATTAAAATTATTAAACATGTATTAAAGCTCCTAATATGTTCTAGGCACTGACCTGTGTGCCATATACTTCACTGTGAATATGATTTAGGCCCTGTGGGAGGTTCATGCCTTTTTAGAAGAGCTCACTCTCATTTTATTAAACATACTGGTGTCCTGGTGCATGGATTTGTGCACATTGAAATAAAGTTAATTAGAAGAAATATGTTAATATCGCTATTCGCTCTTTCTCTATAATAGAAGTGTCAACCAAATTCATGATCAACAATGACAGATCAAGACACATGTGCAATTGGCACCAGCAAGAGCTTTATATGGATTGTGCATGTGTGAGTCAACATAGCCTTTATATACATATATATATATACACATATATATATACATATATATGCATATATACATATATATACATATACATATATACATATATATACATATATATATGTATATATATGTATATATATGTATATATGTATATGTATAAACTTGCTTAATTAGACCTGCTTTCTGATTTAGCTAAACTTTTTCCAGCCCAGTTAAGCATCCCAACTTCTCTTTCAGGTAATTGTCAGCAACACAGCAGTAAATATCAGCAGGAAGCAGATTATTATTGTAGGTCACACAGGGAGAACAAAGGGTAAAATATTTAACTGTAGCAGTGTTTAACTATATTCTGCGCAGTGAGAAAACATTAAGTCATTTTCAAGGTCCATCATTTCTTACTTATTTTCAATTGGGTCAAGATTCTAAACTTTCTAAATCTGTTTTCTGGCTAATGAAAAGAAAATAGGATTCTACCGAATCTCCTATCTACCTACTCCAAGACTTCTGTGAGGATCAAATGAGATGAGGCACGTGAAAACACTTCACAAACATTTGGTTAAAGTGTAAAATGTTTGCACCTGGCTATAAAGCAAGTTGTTTTCCAGGGCTGAAGAAACTCCAAAAAGGCTAGTTGCTAGGGAGAGGAAGCTGTGAGTTGCTACATGACATCATTACCTGGCACCCACAGCAACCATTTCCAGGCTGGGCTGGGCTGTGGCCCGCATTTTGTGCCATGAGGTCTTGGCAGCGTTGGCTGCGATTTGGTGGGGTGTTGCTTGGTGGTGGTGGTGGGGCCTGCGTCCCACTTGGGGGAAGCAGAGTATTGGTTTATGGGTTCCAGGTCTGCGGTTTATCTGTAAATGGCCAGTGTGTGTCAAGGCAGCTCCTGCATTAAGTGTCTGCCCCTTGGTGGTCAGTGCACATCAGAGCTACCAGTCAGATGGATGGACACTTAGCCTTTTATATATACAGGTTCTCATAACAACCTTCTGGAGCTCTCCCCTATTGTACATTTCACAGTTGCTGCTCTACACTTAGTTGTGAGATTATATGATTAATATCTATTTCTCTAAGTAGATTGTAAATTTCACTGGGGTCTAATAGAATTGTGTTAGCAAATTAAAATTCAAGACATCCAATTACATTTTATATTCAGATAAGTTTATTTTTCTTTCTCTCTTTTCTTTCTTCCCTTTCTTCTTTCATTCCTTTTTTTTTTAAGTAAAAATATTTCCCCTGCAATATGGGGAGACTATTTATACTAATTTTCTTTCTGAAATTCAAAATTAACTGGGTGTCCTATATTTTATCTGGCAACCTTAGTCAGAAACCACATCTGGTTTTGCACCTAGCACAATAACGGAGAGGGGGAAGTAAAACAAATGGGTAGTCATGCAAAATTTGTTGAATAAATGAAATGAATTTAAAAAAATAAACTTGTGGCAATGCCCTATAGGGTGAACTGGTATGACAAAAGATTAAATTTGGAAGGAGAAATTAGCAAAATGTTGCAATCATCAAAGGTAATAGACCCAAATAGGATGGTGGATTTGAGGCTGGGAAGATGGAAATGTGTAGGAGGAATATTTCCAAGTAGAGATCATAATTTGCATAGGTGTGACTATGTAGCAAAACAACACCTGAAACTGTAGAGGAAAGGATTATTCTGAAATCCTAGTGATCAGGATAAAAAGCAATGATAAAGATAAAAATAAATATAACCCCTCTCACTTATATAGCACATCTTTCTGTCCTATGCCCTACATACTGTTCCTTTATGGGAGAGCTTTGTTTCTGGGGGGGAAAAAGGCCATTTAATGATCAATTTTCTTTGTAAATGCAATTACATTTCCCAATCAATGTAGTTTGTCATTTTTGTGCATTTATAACAAATTCCTCTTACTTAAGCTCTATCTTGCTCAGAGCTGAATGTTTTATTTCTGAAGCATTAGGCAATTTTGTATCACACATAACGGACTTCAGATGCATTTGTATTACCTGGTTGATTTTTTTTTTATTGGTATCCATCAGATTTTCTAAAAATGACTGTAACTGGCCTATAATGAGATGATCAGCCAGAGGCTAATTTCTGTGATATTTCTTCCTGATGCCAGAAGAGGTGGAGGTTGACAAGTCACAAGGTCCTACTTCAGATAATAAAGATGTAATTCTACTCATTCAAGTTTGTGTTGAAAGCCAATCTTTTCATTCCTTATTTTTCAATTAATGCTAAGTGTAGCTCCATGGCCTATAGCTACTGGAGGCCAGATGATGGAGTATCCTTAACTAGGTGGATGAACAGACACTGTTGACATTTCCTTGGCTGCTCTTACGGAGGTCTTGAACAATTTTCCCCAGCACACACTTGCCTGTGAGCAGCTATCTAAAAGATTAAGTGAATGGAAGAAAAGTAAAAAGGCAGAATAGCCTAATGGAAAGAACTAACGTTATGTACCTGAGTGTGACTGATCACTCTCTCATTGAGCAGATTAGTCTAGACCAGACAAAAGTGAACTTTTCCTATAAGGACCCAGACAGTAAACATTTTTGTTTTTGGCTTTGCAGGTCATATAGTTTCTACTTTCACCCCAGCTGCTTAATTCTATCATAGTAGTGTGAAAGCAGCCAGAGACAATATGTGAAACAATTGAGCATGGCTGTGTTAGAGTAAAAATTTTTTTAAAATATATTTTATTGATATTTTACAGAGAGTAAGGGAGAGAGACAGAGAGCTAGAAACATCGATGAGAGAGAAACATCGATCAGCTGCCTCCTGCACACCCCCCACCGGGGATGCGCCTGCAACCCAGGTACATGCCCCTGACCGGAATCGAACCTGGGACCCTTCAGTCCGCAGGCCGACGCTCTATCCACTGAGCCAAACCAGTTTTGGCAAGTAAAATTTTACAAAACCAGGTTTGCTGACTTCTGCCCTAGGCTTAAGCTTCCTGAACTGAAAATGGCAATATATATATGTATTATAAGAATATGTGCTTAAAATTTATCCATATACAAAGAACTTAGAACAGAATCTGACACATAACTAAGTGTCAAGGTAGTGCTAACCAGTATCATGATCCTAATAAATGAATGTTAAGGCTGCAAGGAATCTGAGTGATCACAGGCAATGTTTCCCTTTTAAAAGATGCCCAAGTGGAGGATCCAAGGGGTGTAGGGACTCAACCAAGATGACTGCAGTCTGCTTCCCCATAATTCTGGGCATAATTCTGTTCATATCACCACCTTCAGAATTCCCAGGAAATATGGCAGCATGGAGCCAAGCTGCTTGAGCATTGATTGATCATGCAAGGATTGGCTATCAACCATCTATGAGATACTACAACATATTATAAGTGATTCAATGATCAACTAAGTTCTTGCCCTTAAATATCTAACATAATTTATTTATCCAACTCACTATAATGAGGTGGGAAGTGGCAAGTATCAAAAGAGTGATATTCTTTTGTATTCCAAGCCCTATACTTGGGTGCTTATATGTGTTATCTCAGATAAACCCCTCAACAGTTTAATTTTTAGCATTTTATCCTGGAAGGCACTTGCTCAAAAGTTAAGTAATCAGCTTAAAGTGAAGAGCTAGCAAGTGCTGAAGCAAGATTTTGAACTTTTTTCTCTAATTGCAGAGTACGCTTTTCCCCAGCTATTAGAGAAAACCTCATGGAGGACATGCAGGTCAGCCAGCTATTGCTATGTAACAAATGACAGACACACCTAGGCAATATTGCAGGTTTGGTACCAGACTATCACAATAAAGTGAATATTGCAATATAGTTAATTACACAAATTTAGGGGTTTTCCAGGGCATATAAAAGTTATGTTTACATGACACTAATAAGTGTGTAATAGCATTTTGCCTAAAAAATGTACTCATCTAAATTAAAAAATACTGCTAAAAGATGTTAAGCATCATCTGAGTCTATTGGGAAAAAAAATGATACCAATTGACTTGCTCAATATAGCATTGCCACATAACTTCAATTTGTGTAAAACACAATAAGTGAGTCACACTATAATGAGGTAGGCCTGTACTCTACAACTTTGTGTTTAAAACAATCATGCTATTTGTGTGTGATTCTGTGGGTCAGCAAATTAGCCTGGACCCAAATTGGGTAGTTCTGAAGGTGTCATGTGGCTGTGATCATCTGGCAGAGGGAACTGGAGTTGATGCTCTAAGATGCTCTCACGCACAGGTCTGGCCATTGGTTCTGGCTATTAATTGTGAGGGTCTCAGTGGGTAAGGCTATCTCTGCTCCACATGACCTCCCATGCCCTGCTTGGCTAGCCTAGGCTTCTTCACATGGTGGTCCCAGGGCTGCATTCTAAGGGAGTGCAGGGAGCATCAAGAACATCAAGAACTTTGGAGAGCTTGGAAGTCATACACTTTAAAAGTCATAGCACTTTCACTGCATCTTATGGTTAAAGTAGTTCTCAGGGCCAGGACAGGTTAAATGGGTGGGGAAATAGGGTCCACCTCTGAGTGAGAAGAGCAGCAAGGTCACATTGCAAAAAGATGGGCATGTAGAGATGGCAGGAATTCTTGCCTTATTTGCAAATAATCTACCACAAAGTGGTTCATTGAGTTAGGAGTTGGGTCTTAACAAAATTAGAAAGATTTGGCAAGTGTTGACTTTGCTGGAGCAAGGGTTATAAAGAAAAGCATTAATTATTAGCTGAGAATGGGGCCACACTCTTGTACTAGGCAGTGTGGGACAAAAGTAGGTTTGCAGTTGTATGTTAAACACAGAGTTTATTCTTGTATTATTATTTTTTAATTATTATATTACTTTCCATACCAACAACTGCGAACCCCATCCTGTATTATCTAAGAAATGTACTCCTGCCTTTGCTTTAACAAAGAAATTGCCATTACTCTATGTAAAGACATATATAAAAGTGGTTTCCATATATATGATACTTCTCACTTTTTAGAGGATTTTCACTTTGATTATATCACATTAAATATGCTATATAGTTTTGTTGCATTTCATTACTCAGAGAAAAAGGGCAAAGTCACTCCCCCTTCCCTCTCTGCCATTTGGTGTCATCTTTTCAGCAAAGCAGACTCCCAGCTCACTTTCCAAAGACAATAGTGACCTGTCTTCCGTGATTGACTGTGGCTGAGTGTTTGCCCCAGCAGCTGTTTTGTCATGAAGATGAAAGTTTGATGTATGTTAAGATGGAAAGGAAGGAATCTCTTCCAGGAGAGATTTGATTGCCTCTCCAGCTGTCTTACCCATCTTCATTAAGGTGGGCTGTGGACACTGCGAGGCCTTTCTGAACCAGTGGTCATAAAACTAATAGGCGCCACTCAACCTAGGCAGCTCATATTGCTGCCTGAGATCTGTCATCTCTGCAGCTATTGCAGAAGGAGAAAGAATCTCCTATAGGGAACACAATGGTCATTGTGTGACAGAAGTGAAACTGAAAGAAATAGATTTTTTATTAGCTGCAAATCAAACTCTTACACATCATCCGTGCAGGTGACAGCACCTGATTCTCTAAGGCAGGCCTCAAGCACATTGTTTGGGCTTCCAGAAGACAGTATTGGATTAATATCCATGTGCATGTGATAAGAAACTGTGTGACTCCTCATTTGAAGCCTTGGACTTGGCTAAGGGCTGGATCTATGGTCTGGAGGTTGGAGTAGGGGAACTGAGATATAATGTGAAGAGGGAAGGAGAAGAGAGGATCCAGTTCTGACTAGGACAGTGGTCAGCAAACTGTGGCTCACGAGCCACATGCAGCTCTTTGGCCCCTTGAGTGTGGCTCTTCCACAAAATACCGATTTCTGCACATGGGCCACGAAGTTTCAATCACACTGTACGTGTGCACCCGCATGTGGTATTTTGTGGAAGAGCCACACTCAAGGGGCCAAAGAGCCACATGTGGCTCGAGAGCCTCAGTTTGCCGACCACTGGACTAGGGGAATCTTGAAATGAGTGGGCTAATAATATTCAGTCCCTCAGATTTCTAGCTCTGAACTCTTTCCCTCCAGAAATGTTTGCTGAATGGAGGCAAAAACATATCCTTTTCTTCTGACAATCAAGCATCTCAAATGGCAGCCTGCCATGGGTATTTTCTCTCTACTATTGTGGTTTCTTTGTGTTTTTATTCATCATCTCACACCCTGTGGTTTGTAAAATAATGGCAGGAGTTACTATTTATTGGGTCTTTGTCATGTGCCATGTACTTCACATATATGACTAAGGCTGTGATCCATCAAAAGAATCCTTTTAGATAGCATTATCTATTGTAAATTGACAATGCTGGGATTCAATGCCTAAAGTCCATATTCTCCTACTGTATCTCCCTGCTTCTTCAAGGTATGGGATGTATGGGATAGCCTGTATGAGTTTTATGAAGATTTGTGAAGAGATTTTTTTAATTGAGCTATTGAAAAGGTCTTTTTTTTTTTAAGTCTCAGCTGATTTCAGGTCAAAACGTCAGCAATCTGATCTAATACAGTGTTATTGCAAAGTAAAGATCATGGGTAGTGAAGACTTTTGAAATCAGAAGGGAATTGCCAGATGATGTAGTGATTCTAGTCTAACATCTCTGGCCAGTGTCACTACATTGTACAGAAAATGAGGTCTGGGTAGGTCAATAGCACAAACATAGTGTTGGAGTTAGTGGCAGAATGGGAATACCTTCGTCCTGCTTCTTACCCTTTCTCCTCTACAAAATCACACATCTCTTGTGACATAATTTACTTTCTTTAGGTGTCCTATCAAGGAATAAGGTAAAAGTCAATAACTTTTTTAAAAAATACATTTTTATTGATTTCAGAGAGAGTAAAAAAGAGGGAGAGAGAGAGACAGAACTATCAATGATGTGAGAGAATCATTGATCAGCTGCCTCCTGCATGCTCTCTACTGGGGATGGAGCCCACAACCTGGGCATGTGCCCTGACCAGGAATCTAACTGTGACCTCCTGGTCATGGGTCAATGCTCACCCATAGAGCAACACAAGCCAGGCAAAACCACTCATTTTGAGCAACTTGGGCCAGGAGTTGGCAAACCTTTTCTGTAAAAGATCAGATAGTGATTATGTACAGATTTTCAGACCTAAAGGATCTCTGTTGCAACTACTCAATGCTGTCCTTATAGCTAGAAATCAGCCATAGACCATATGGCAATGAATGGGCATGGCTGCATTCAATCCAACTTTATTTATGAAACACAAGGAGGGATGGATTTAGCTTGTTGACCCTTGCCTTAAGCCATTGGAGGAGTAGCTTTCTTGGGGGAATGTCAATCTCCACATTTGGGATTTATGCTCCAGTAGTAATAATACATACCATAGTAATAGTAATAGGGTGGTGGTGGTGGTGGTGGTACTAACAGCAGTAGGAGCATCATCAGCAATAATGCCACCTATTTACATTGCTTCATGTTTTAAAGTTTACAAAATACTTTCACAAATATCATCTCATGTAATTCTTTATAACCCCTGCTCAAAAATGACATAAGCAACAGACTCACCAGCTGAGAAGTAAGGTACAATGAAAGAAGAATGAGATTAACAGCATCTCATGATTAAAATTGGGGGTGTGGGAGAAATGCCTAGGGCTGCCTAGAGAGAAAGATTGCATGACTCCTGGTCTCATTACATGTGTGCTGGTCGGTCCCATCACTTCATAGGAGATTTGCACTTAAACCCGTCAAAAAAAGAAAGGCTTGATCTAAGAGGTTGTGGTCTGAGGACAGCGGTTCATCTCTTTCTACCACCTTTTTGGATCTCAGTTATGTTCGTGAGTAGCTCTGAAATGTGACCCGGTAATACCATTCCTTCAACAAACATTTACTTAACATTTAGAGGCCTTTGATTGGTGCTAAGAGTAAACAAATACAAGTGCTGCACAAATACCCACAGGGACGAGTTGCAGACCCTGGTTTGTACTCTGCAGCCAGCCAGTAGCACAGCAGTGTTTGTTGGGTTCTGGAGGCAGATGTCTGGGACTAACTTCCGGTTCTGCCACTTGTTAGTTGTACAACCTTGGCCAAGTTCTTTATTCTCATCTCTTTCTCATGTTTCTCCTCTGTGAAATGAGAATAATATTTTTTCAACTATGTGCAGCAAGGATTTAAGAGCTAATGCATTTAAGCTGTTATATGCCTGGCCTTAGTAAGTGCTCAAATAAATGCCAACCATTAGTATTGTTATTGTTGCTGTTGTAATTGCCAGTAAAAAATAGTGCTAAAACTACCATGTGGTATGCCATGCAAACCTTATTTTTTTCACTGTGGACTTCATACATTTAAAGAATCTGAGCTACTTGGTTCTTCAGACATTTTTTTTCAGCAGTAGGGGTTCCATAGTTTTTGCAACTTGTTGACAGACAAGTTAAATGAGGTGACCAGCATTTGTCTCTGGACATTTTACAGATGGAAGGAATCTTAGAGCTTATCTAGGCCAGAGACATAGTCTGGAGATAAGGAGCTGAAGTAAATGATTTTGTCGAAGCAATACACATAGAGCATGATGAGAGCTAGAATTCTGTGATTAGGTTTTTTCCTCTGGAATTAATCCTCCCTAGCCATTTCCTAGTTATTCCATTTCACCTAAGAACACCCTCATATTAACATGATTATTTTAAGGATCCCACCTTCTTCAAAAGATAAATTAATTAACTAAACATGTAATCCCATGAAGCTCAGTGGCTTCACCTCGCATGCCCTCAGTTTCCTCATCGGTCTCTTATGAGGGAAACTTTTTAAGAATCTCTAAGGTGGCTGGCTTTGAGTTCAGTTAACCATTTTAAGGAATAAGATGAGATTAGAGTAGAATGTTAATGAAATCTTGGTGTCAGTGGGATTGGGATATTATTCTCAATCAATGAAAAGTTAAAAAACAGTCTTTTTTTTTTTTTTTTACCTGAAAAGATAGGTGTGTTCCAGTGTGAAATAGCCAGCAGGCGGGACAAAAAATGTGTTATGCAGTTGCATCATTGAAATGATCTGCGTGTGCTGACCTAGAGATTGTGAAATTTCCACAGAGCCCCTCAAAGAGCTGGAATGCTTTGTCAGTGAAATCCTTTCTAGAGGAATTGGTATTCATTGGTTTTACTGTATTTAACCCATAGGTGGGGGATCAAAAAAAAGACATCATAGCCTTACTAGACTGTGTATTTCCACTGAGGACAATGCAGTCATCCTTGCTGAATCATCCTTATTTTGAAAACTTTTTCTTTTTATTCTTTACTAGTGGCCCAGTGCAAGAAATTTGGGCATAGGGGGGGTGTCCCTCAGCCCAGCCTGCACCCTCTCCAATCTGGGACCCCTCAGGGGGTGTCGACTGCTAAACTGGCAGTCAGACATACCTCTCACAACCTGGGACTGCTGACTCCTAACTGCTCACCTGCCAGCCTGCCTAATCACCCCTAACCATTCTGCCTGCTGGCCTGATCACCCCCAACTCCCCCCCCGTTCTAGCCTGATCACCCCCAACTCCCCCCACCCCGACCCCCTGCCACTGGCCTGCTTGCCCCCAACTGCCCTCCCCTGCTGGCCTGCTCACTCCAACTGCCTTCCTCTGCTGGCCTTTTCACCCTTAACTGCCTCTGCCTCAGCCCTGCCACCATGGCTTTGTCCAGAAGGACGTCTGGAAGGTCTCCTGGTCTAATTAGCATATTACCCTTTTATTAGTATAGATTATCATACATCTTCCATGTCCTTTGCTCTCATTATTGGGCACTTGCTTCACAGCCATCAACAACATTAGTTTTATATTTAAAGTCGACTGCCATTTTAATATAATTCCTCCCCGCATTAATACACTCACCTATAAAGAGTCTTTGACTTTAAAGATAAGGCTAGATGCTCTGGTAGATATTCAAGCAGATAGATAGATAGATAGATAGATAGATAGATAGATAGATAGATAGATAGATAGATAGATAATTTTAGCACAAGGTTATTTGTTTGATTGGATGTTCTAATAGCTATTCATTAACACCTTGATCTTATCTGGAAAATTCAATTAATCTGCACAAAAGTTGGAGTCTTTTGTTCACATCCCCTGCTGCCTGCTTTCCAAGGTCTCCAGGTGGCTGGTTTCTTGCTTTCCTCTCAGCCCTGACACTTAGTTCATCATCAGAGATAAGCCCCAGTTGTCTGCAAATTGCAATCTCATCAGGTCTGCAAGATAGCATCTTGTTTGACTCCTCTCTGCACCTTCCATTAACACTTCAGGACTAGGGCTTGGGATGAGCCAGACCTCACCACAGTGGCAATTGTGGTTGATGAACAGATTCTGGTTTTCCCTATTATTGACTTCATTAAACTTGACAGCATTTTTAGTCTCCAGATAGGGTGAACCTATTTTCACTGACCCTTATTAAAAGCTGTCTCCTTAAGAAGGGTCACTTAGGAAGAAGTAGGGTGGGCACTCTTTGTACTTCCAGAAAGTAGCTGACTTTGGTAAACAATCCTAGTTCAGTTTTTAGAGTTCTTTTACCTCCTTAATTCTAATAGCCACTGTTTACTAAGTGCTTATAATTCACCAGGTCCTAGGAATTATTTATTTCTCCTTATTCATTGGTATTGTTGTCTCTATTTTCTCACAAGGAAACTGAGTCTCAAAAAAAAATTAAATGAGTCGCTCTAAGTCTCAAATCAATAAAGGGACAGAGCTGGGAATTGAATCCAATAAATCTGACATCAGAGCTTGAAATTTTAAGCACCATACTCTACTACTTCCACACTGTCTTTAGCTGGTTCTTTTTTTATATTGTAGGATTGCCTCTTGATTACTACTCTTTAAAATCCTTGAGTCCATTTTGATTTTATCAGGTGTGTTAGTTATCTATTACTTCAGAACAACTTACCCTAAAGTGTAGCAGCTTAAAATAATTACTATTTATTAACTAATTCTGTTCCTGTGTGTCAGGAATCCAAGAGCAGACTAGCAGGATGGTTCTGGCTCAGACTCTCAAGATGTTGTCGTCAAGAAACTGGCTAGAGCTGCAGTCATCTGAAGGCTTGACTGGGGCTGGAAGGTACCTTTCCAAGGCTTCCTCCAAGTTAGTGCTGGTGGTAGGTAGGAAGCCTTAGGTCATTAGCACCTTTTAGCAATGTCTGGTTCTTATTTTATTTTACCCATAGATCAGTTCAGTCTTCAACTGAAGCTCAACTTTTTTTCCCTAGTAATATTGTTAGGGTCAGGCCATTTGTATTAGTTTGCTTGGGCTGCTATACCAAAGTACCACAGACTGAATGGCTTAAACAACAGAAATTTATTTTCTCACCATTCTTGAGGTTAAAATTCATAGATGAAGGTGTCAGCAGGGATGGCTTCTTCTGAAGTCTCTTTCCTTGTCCAGGAAATGACCGTCTTCTTCCTGGTATTCACATGGTCTTCCCTCTGTGTGTCTGTGTCCTTATCTCTTCTTCTTATATAGGCACCAATCATATTGGATTAGAACCCACCCTACTGACCTTGATTTAACTTATTACCTCTTTGAGAAGCCTGTCTCCAAATATAGTTACATCCTGCATAACTGAAGGTTAGGACTTCAATATACACAGGGGTGGGCAAACGTAGGTCTATAGTTGTGAGTACACGAAACAGAGTTTATGTTTATATTATTATTATTTATTAATTATTGTATTATTCATTATTATTATTAACCTATGTTTGCCTACCTGTGTAAATTTTTTTGAGGGATGGGAACACTATTAAGCCCATAATAGCATCTTTGGCCTTTGCCTTTCTTGAGGATTCCTTTTTTTTCTTAGCTATAACTCAGGTTTCATTTATTTGTACTTAACCTCCTTTTACTTTATATCCTCTAGGCCAGTGGTTCTCAACCTTGGCTGCACATTAGAATCACCTGGGAATCTTTTTAAAACCCTGATTTCTGGGCCTCATCCTCTGGAATTTTGTTTCTTTGTTATGGGGTGAGGCCACAACATTAGTAACAAAGAAACAGAATTTCCGGAGGATGAGGCCCAAAAATCAGGGTTTTAAAAAGATTCTCAGGTGATTCTAATGTGCAGCCAAGGTTGAGTACCACTGCTCTAGGCTAGTGTAGCCAGTCCTAACAGTTGGTTGCTTGCCTGTCATTATACTCGAAGAACTTGGGATGCTATACCCGAAAGTCTTTGCAATTAAGAATGGTCCTTAAGGCTTCATATGAATTTGCTAGAAATTTTAAATTCATGTGTGGTGTGCTCCTAAAGGAACTGGGGCTATGGTCATACATGTTATATAAAGTACTTTTTGAGCATGTACTGAGTGCTAAGGAGAAGGTTTTCGATAATTTCGAGAATGGGGTCTACTCACCTTTCTTATCCTTTATCTTGGATGCTCTGCAAATGTTTCATGAAGGTTTGGTGGCTTGTGGGATTGTTTGAGGACCAGGTAGAAGCTAGATACTCTGTCTTTCATGAAAGAATTTATTATCATTAAGAAGGAGGTAGAGCACAAATTATCAAGATTATATACTCAATTGTGTAATTACCAGTGTTTGTTCCTCATTAGCTCAGGGAAGCCTTCTCATCTTTTGCCAGTATACCTGATCATTAATGTCTGTGCTCTGTCCAAATCCGCTGCTGCTACAGCACAGCCCAGTTTTCCTTTGAAATCTGGCAGCCCATGAGTTATGTTGGAACTCCCAGGTGATCTTAATGTATCTAATTCCCCTCATTTTACTTCTCTTATCCTGTAATGTGCTGTTGATTCAAGTTCTCCAAACATGATGGGAAATAGCCAGAATTATTATAATAGAACCATACAGTCCATTAAGACTTAAAATATGTCTATTAAAAATAGGGAAAGCTTACAATTCCTCACAGCAACATGTTATTAGTCTTTTCTAGTAAACTTTGCTAGGAATCATTCTTTTAAGACCTGAAGTGTGTGAAGTATACTATAGATTATTTTAAATGCAGGAGCAAGGCTTCATTCTATTACAAGAAAGAAAAGGAGTCCCCATGGGGAAACTATTTTAAAGAATCAAAGAGTCTTTCCTAAAATGTGGCTTGGTGAGAAAGAAAAGGCAATCACCACCAATTCCCATAAATAAAGTTAGGAATAAATAAAAATAAAATGGACTATAAACAAAGATACTCTGATCATTAGACAAGATTTAAATGCCAAGGTGTTATTGGTCGAAGTGGAGTTCTTGGGGTGCCTCGATGAAAAGAATTTCTTGAGGCCCCCATGGGAGGATGGGATTTTGTAAAAAGCTTTATCGATGATGTAAAATTAAGGGGATCCTCCTCCAAGGGTCCATATCCCTCCTTCCCACCATTGAAAAAGTCCAACTGTGTCTCAACAGGGCCAGAATTAAGGCCACTGCCCAGAATTTCTGTTCCATATTAAAGTCCAGTCCAGTCCAGCATCTGGCTAGCTTACCTTGTGTTCTCAGCTGTAGTCCATTGCATGTGGGGTCTGCATGGTTACAGGTCATGTGGCTGCTTAAGGCTACCTGACTATGGAAAGAGAACATGCAAACACATGGGCAAATGTGGGTCATGGAGCAAGAGATAGAAAACAGGAGAATAAGAGCACAAGAGCGAACTCTTTCTCTGGGGATTTTAACCAAGAGCTTCAAATAACCAATTAACTTTCTAAGATTTTGAATACTTCTGATGGGGTCCACTCCCTAACTAAACCATTGTTCCCCAGGCTAGACTGATAGGCAAGCACTTTCCTACAACACCCTGACTTCACTATGCATACACCCATTTTCTTCTTTGTTGGATCCTTTTCTCCAGTGATTTTCAGGGAATGAACTTGTGGTTCCCTGGGGAGCATGAAGCTGTAGCTTCCTGGTGAAGCTGCCTAGATGACCATGTTTACAATGTCTGACTTCCCCTGAGCTCTTTTTCCTTTATTAATATTAACTAGCTAATTACAATGATAAGAAAGGAACACATTGGAGAGCAGTATTACAAAAAGTAAGTCAGGTTTTTCTCCAGACCAGTTATGTATTTTTCATTACTAACCAGGCTGTACATATTCCTGGTCTTAGTATACTTTAATGTAAAACAGAATATATGAATTCAAACCTGAATATATTCTTGTTAGCTCTATTCATAGTCTTAGCCCATCCAGAACGAGCTGTAATAGAAGGAAGTTATGCCTTGGAAAACAATTTACTTAGTACATTTCAATGGTACATGAAGTTTTATTTCTTAATGTGAGCTGTTATTTGTTACCAGAACGAAAGCAGAGCTAGATATAGCCCTGTGGGGATATGGTTAAATAAGAATACATTTCCAGGTGATATCACATGTAAATAGCTCTCTGAAATCACAAGACATCAAAATTAATTAGGCTGAATCCATTGCTTTGTTAGGTATAAATCCCTAACCTTACTTTGCTGCTGAAAAAAGTGCCTCTTGCATCAGGTGTGTCTTAGTCTCCTCAGACTGGTAGCTTATAAACTCTAGACTTTATTTCTCACAGTTCTGGAGGTTGGGAACTCCAGGATCATTGCGCCTGCAGACCCAGCATTTGGTAAGGGCCAGCCAGCATTTCAGGTTCATAGGCAGTGTGTTCTTGATATGTCTTCACATGATGGAAGAGGCTGGAGAGTTCCTTTATAAGAACACTAATCCCATTCATGAGGGCTTCATTTTCATAACCAAAGCACTTCCAAAGGCCTATCTCCTAACACCATCGCATTGGAAAGTAGGGTTTCATAACATAAATTTTGGAAGGGTACAAACTTTCAGATCATAGCAAGGTAAAAGTGTGGTTCTTATTAATTTTTACCTTCCATCCTCTGAGTTCTAAGGCAGGAGAAAAACTGAGAACCCTGGAAAAATGTTACATTAATCCACATTGCAATAATATCACGTGAATATCCCATGGCCTCGAGAATGCCTCTCATCCTTGGCTCAAAAAGAGCATTTGGTGGTGATTCTGGACAAAAAAAAAAAAAAAAAGATAGAATAGAGATTCCATGATTACTCCTCAGATTGGTGTTAGCTCTGGAGACATTTTAGCCAACAAGAAACCCAATCTCTGTTATGCATATTGGTCTAGAAGTGGTTCTCAACCTGTAGGTCACGACCCTTTCACAGGGGTCGCCTAAGACCATCAGAAAACACACATATAATGAAATTGGGGGGTCACCACAACATGAGGAATTGTATTAAAGGGCCACGGCATTAGGAAGGTTGAGAACCACTGAAAGTATTGGACAAACAATAGGACATGCAGTCAATCATCATTGACTCTGGCTTGGGTCCCCTGCTGAGACAGTTATTGACCTTTTTGTTGTTGAATTATGGAAAGAGGAACAAGGGCCAGGATGATCACTGTGTGTTTGAAGCAATGGCATTTTGGCATCTACTTCTGAAAGTATTTTAACGGGTTAATAATTGATATCACTATATGAGTGCACCTCAGTTGATATTGGCCTTGCATATCTAGTACAATATTAAGATGCAGACTTCACCAGGAGCTCCACAGCTAATTCTGTTCTATTGTACTGGACTCTTATCATTATGTAATCTCTCTCTCTCTCTCCCTATTCCTTCCTGCTTCTATCTATATCTCTATTTATTGAATTATGTGGGTGGGAAGTTTCAATCTTGGTTGATATTTTGTCTTTATCATCCATTGTTTGTCTTCATCATCCATAGAATTAGGATGTTTCTCTGTATTTATTAGGAAGTGTATTACCCAGGAATGCCATAACAAAGCACCACAAATTAGATGGCTTAAAACAACAAAAACCTATTGCCTCACAGTTCTGGAGGTTTAAAGTCCAAAATCAAAGTGTCAGCAGGTCTATGCTCCCTCTGAAGTTCTAGGGCAGACTCCTTCCTTGCCTCTTTTTAGCTTCTCCATCCTTGGCTTTCCTTGGTTTACAGCTGCAGGCACTTCAGTCACTGAGCTCATTAGCACATGGCTTTTCCTTTTGTGTGCCTGGATGTCTTTTGGGTGTTCTCTTCTTGACACATCATCAGTCATATTGGGTTAAGGGCCCACCCTACTCCAGTATGACCTCATCTAAACTAATATGACTTCATCTTAACTAATTGCATCTGCCATCTCTCTTATTTCTAAATAAGCTAATATTCTGAGGTACTAAGAGTTAGGACTGCCCTAACCGGTTTGGCTCAGTGGATAGAGTGTCGGCCTGCGGACTGAAGGATCCCAGGTTCGATTCTTGTCAGGGGCCTGTACCTTGGTTGCAGGCACATCTCCAGTGAGGGGTGTGCAGGAGGCAGCTAATCGATGTTTCTCTCTCATCAATGTTTCTAGCTCTCTGTCCCTCTCCCTTCCTCTCTGTAAAAAATCAATAAAATATATATTATTTTAAAAAGAGTTAGGACTTTAACTTATCTTTTTGAAGTGAAACAGTTCAACCCATTACAGAACAGAACCTCCCTGGCAATAGAATTGCGTCATTCTGTTAGGCTGCTGAGAATTCATTCTGTAGATCAGTCACTCCAAAGTGGGTGAAAGCTTTAAAACTTAGTTTATTATTTTATATTTCTAGTATGTTATGCTTAATAATATATTTTATGCATTATATAGTAGTACATGTCTATATGTTATAAATAAATGTATGTGCATTGTGGGGGTGAGTGCTCAGAATCTTTATTATGATGATTATTATTATCATTATTATTATTATTATTATAGTTGGGACAGCATGATGAAAAGGTTTTCAAGTAAATGTAATAGTATGAGATATTAAAGACATAGTTTCAGAGATAATCTCTGTGGATTTTAACAGACCCAATGTAAGTAAGATCAGGCTAGCAATGAGACCAATACAAAGAAAAAAGAGAGAACCAAGATTCACCCACAGTTTGAAAACGTCTTATTTCAAGTCAGAGTGAAAACACCAGCTCATATGCACAGGGGCCCTCCATGCAGGGAAAGGTGAAGGCAGGCTCTGGAGCTGAACAACTGTGGAGTAGCAGCTATATGAGGAAGGGGCAATGTGGATGCCTGTCCTGTCTCAGAAACAAGAGTGAGTCTATGACTTGCTTTTTCTTATGTCCAATGCCAAGATGATGACTTTGTCTATCAGGGAAGAGGAGTTAGAATGTGCTATTATTGGAATGCCACTGAAATATTTCTTATTTAGCACTGCTATCAAGTTTCTAGGACTAATTGTCACCTTGAAACATTCTTGACCTGTTGTCATGTTCCAGTATTGCTGAATAATGCTGTATTTATTAAGAATATCTCATTAGGTAAGTTCAGCAAATTAGAACTAGAGATGAACTTGGGTGCCTCTGCTTCATTTATTTCTGTGAAATATTCTTTGGGGTAAATGTTGAATAATGATTGAATAATATCAATAATGCAATATCAATAATGCATTATTAGCTTCCTATTGCTATTTATTCATAGTTCTGTTATTGCCCACCAGGGAACATTTTCTAATATCCGTATTAATTTTTTTCTTATTTTTTTGCCTCATTACTCACACATATGCTAGCATCAGCCTCTGAGCATTACCTTCCCTTTCTGTGGTTCCTTAATCACTCAATATTGAGGTTTTATTTCTCTGCTTACTTTATTTTTGACCAACTTATAATCACTTAGGGATATATGCTAGAACTAGAACAAGGTTACCTACAACTGCTAAGAGACCAAAGAGTATTTTTTTTCTTTTTTCCCCATCCATTTTACAGTTCTGTTTCTGAAAGATCCTCCATTATAACAGAATAAACTCTATTGCACCTGCAATCCATACCCCTTTGTTCAATTAAAACTATCACTAGACTTTCGAATTTTACATTTCTTAGCATGATCCCTTGTCTGTGAAGACAGAAGCGGGGGCAGATAATTCTGATTGGTCATTTCTTATGCTGGCAGGAGCTCTAATGCTCCATTTCTTCATTCTTTCTAATTACATTCTCATAGATACTAACCTACACACCCCTGAGCATCTACAAGGATTAAACACTGATCAAAGGCAGGTTTAGCCATATCCCCAGGACAAGCTGATTCAATGAAGAAAAGCTCAGGCTCTGAGAGAGCTTTTGGAAAGAGAAGTAAATTAACAATTAGCATTTTAATAGCAGTAGAAGCTGCTGAGTGGAAGACCTGATGTTGTATGGGATTTGGGATATTTGGAATAAAGGGATGGTTAGGAAAAACTGTGTTCCAGTAAGTAGGACAGAGTGTAAATGTATGAGATGTGCTCTTCTATCCATTCTGCTTGTGATATACAGCCTTTCTTTGGACAGATCTTTGTCTTTATCTATCTATCTATCATCTATCTATCTATCTATCTATCTATCTATCTATCATCTATCATCTATCATCTATCATCTATCTATCATTTATCATCTATCTATTTGTTTATTATTTTTGACTGTATTGTAGATATCCCCCAACCCCCTCTTTGCTTAGTCCCTTCGAACAATCATTATCAATGTGATAATTTCATGTTTGGTGCTTTTAGGTAGGGTTATCATTGCGCCTCACATAGTTATGAATGTTTGTAAACCCATTGCAATTGAGTGTTAGCAATGCTATTGCCCTTTCATGAATTTCATTCTCTCTTGACCAGCTCTGTTAATGGATGTCCTTTTTCATGAAACTGATTTTCTTATTGACCTGGCACAATTCTGTTTTATACGAATATGACATTAAATGTTCAAATGTAAATTACTCTTCCTTTAGCTTGCATAGTATATATTTTCCTGTACTTTGCTAAAAAGCAAAGACAATTCTGATCAAAATTTGAAATTTTGGGTCTTTGACAAATATATACAAAGTTGTCATGCCCAAGAGTTCTAATTAAATACCATAATTTTCCAGTTTCCCATGTTCAATTAGTCAATGAAATGCTATTTATGACAGCATAAATCCCTTATCATTAGAAATGCAAATACCCATGAGAACATACACAATATATTCTTTCTTATAAGAAATACTATCAGTAGACTAAGTAAGCCGTGGAAATTCTACACAATGTTCAATTTACTCTATAGTTTGATCTTAAAAGGTTAGAGCTGGCCAGAGCCTCATGAGTTGCTGGTGAAGTCTTTGTATTGTTAATAAATAAACCAAGTTTAGGAGAGGTAAAATGCTGTCCATAAGATGCTGCAGCTATTATAGTTATCACAGACCTTCTAAATTCTTCATGTACAGCCAAAAACTTAATCAACATATGAGGAGTGCCTATTTTGTAGAGGTTTCAGACTGTAGGGGACTATCAATATATTATGTCATATATGGATAAATCGACATTAGCAGGGATTTTCCTTTCCTGTTCTTTATTTTATCTTCTTTAATTCTTTTCTTTTCTACTACACTTATTATGCTGGTTGATTAATGTCAGGGATGACACCACAATTGACTTTTGAATGGTCCTGGACCATTGATGTTCCCAGCTTATAGGAAGGCATTGAGCAAACACATCCTATCTAATAATAGACAAACATGGTAATTAACTGTACCTCCGACATGCTTCCCATTGGCAAATCAGGGCAATATGAAAATTAACTGCCAACCAAGATGGCGACCGGCCGCCAGGCAGCTAAAGCGAACAGGAGGCTTGCTTGCTCCAGTGATGGAGGAAGCTAAGGTTCCCCGCCTGCCGCCGCCCAGCTCTGAGCTGGACTCTAAGCAACTATGTTGAAATTATAGAAGCTAAACAATCCCCAGAAACCTGCTTTCAGCCAGCCGGGCCTCAGAGCTGGAGTTGCAAAAGTGTTTCAATTATAGAAGCTAAACAAAGCCCAGATACCTGCTTTCAGCAGCCGAGGTCTCAGAGCTGGAGCTGAGCCTCAGAGCTAAAGCCGGCTCTCAGCTCCAGTGACAGCCATAGAAGGTAAATAAATCCCAGAATAAAAGAATAAAAGGAGAGGTTGGGAGCTTCAGTCACCCGCCAGCCTGAAAATGGTCCTCAGCCCCTCATCCAGGCTGGCCAGGCACCCAAGCGGGACCCCTACCCTGATCAGGGACACTTCAGGGCAAACCAGCTGGCCCCCACCTGTGCACCAGGCCTCTATCCTATATAGTAAAAGGGTAATATGCAAACTGACCCTAACAGCAGAAGGACTGGGAATGACTGTTCACTATGACACACACTGACCACCAGGGGGCAGACGCTCAATGCAGGAGCTGCTCTCTGGTGGTCAGGTCACTCTCACATGGGAGGAGCTCTGCTCAGCCACAAGCCAGGCTGATGGCTGCCAGTACAGCGGTGGTGGTGGGAGCCTCTCCTGCCTCAGCAGCGCTATGGATGTCCAACTGCAGTGTAGGCCTGCTCCCTGCTGGCAAGTGGACATGCCCCGAGGGCTGCCGGGCTGCCAGAGGGATGTCTGATTGCCATCTTAGGCCCAATCCTCCTAATCCAGCAGGTGGTCATCCCCTGAGGGGTTCCAGACTGTGAGAGGGCACAGGCCTGGCTGAGGGAACTCCCCTCTCTCCTGAGTGCACAAATTTTTGTATACCAGGCCTCTAGTCCTATATAATAAAAGCCTAATATGCTAAGTGTCTTGTTATCTGGCTGGCCGTTCAACCAATCAAAGTGTAATAGGCTAATGATATGCTAAGGCAACTCAACCACTTGCAGTGATGTGCACTGACAACCAGGGGCAGACAGTCGATGTGTCCACCAGTAGCTATGACATGTACTGACCACCAGGGGGCAGACACTCCGACCGGTAGATTAGCTTGCTGCTCCAGTATGGCTGATCAGGACTGAGCAAGACAGGCTGGACATGCCCTGGAACCCTCCCAAGATGCTTCCCCAGATGGCCAACCTCCCGCATCCCTCACCCGCCCTGATCATGCACCATTGGGGTCCCTCAGCCTGGCCTGAGCCCTCTCATGATCCGGGACCCCTTGGGGGATGTCAGAGAGCCTGTTTCAGCCCGATCCCGCAGGCCAGGCCAAGGGACCCTACTGGTGCACAAATTTTATTTATTTATTTATTTATTTGTTTGTTTATTTATTTACTTTTTTAGTTTTATTGCTTAAAGTATTACAAAGGGTATTACATATGTCTCCTTTTTCCCCGCACCCTTGACAATCCCCTGGCCTACCCTATCCCCCAGTGTCTTATGTCCATTGGTTATGCTTATATGCACGCATATAAGTCCTTCAGTTGATCTCTTACCCCCCACTCCTGCCCCCTACCCTCCCCAGCCTTCCCGCTGCAGTTTGACAGTCTGTTTGAGGCAGCTCTGCCTCTGTATCGATTTTTGTTCATAAGTTTATAATGGTCTTTATGATCCGTGAATGAGTGAGATCATGTGGTATTTTTCCTTCATTGACTGGCTTATTTCACTTAGCATAATGCTCTCCAGTTCCATCCATGCCATTGCAAATGGTAAGAGTTCCTTCTTTTTTACAGCAGCATAGTATTCCATTGTGTAAATGTACCACAGTTTTCTAATCCATTCATCTACTGATGGGCACTTAGACTGTTTCCAGATCTTAGCTATGGTGAATTGTGCTGCTATGAACATATGGGTGCAAATATCATTTCTTATTGGTGTTTCTGGTTTCTTGGGATATATTCCTAGAAGTAGGATCACAGGGTCAAATGGGAGTTCCATTTTTAGCTTTTTGAGGAAGCTCCATACTGTCTTCCACAGTGGCTGCACCAGTCTGCATTCCCCTCAGCAGTGCACGAGTGTTCTTTTTTCTCCACATCCGCTCCAGCACTTGTCATTTGTTGATTTGTTGATGATAGCCATTCTGACAGGTGTGAGATGGTACCTCATTGTTTTTTGTTTTTTTTTTAATATATTTCATTGATTTTTTACAGAGAGGAAGGGAGAGGGATAGAGAGTGAGAAACATCGATCAGCTGCCTCCTGCACACCCCCCTCTGGGGATGCGCCCACAACCAAGGCACATGCCCCTGACTGGAATCGAACCTGGGACCCTTCAGTCCACAGGCCAACGCCCTATCCACTGAGCCAAACCAGCCAGGGCAAGCCCTCATTGTTGTTTTGATTTGCATCTCTCAGATGATTAGTGACTTTGAGCATGTTTTCATATGTCTCTTGGCTTTCTGAATGTCCTCTTTTGAAAGGTGTATATTTAGATCCTTTGCCCATTTTTAGTTTGGATTATTTATCTTCCATTTATTAAGTTGTATGAGTTCTCTATAAATTTTGGAGATTAGGCCCTTATCAGATATGACATTGGCAAATATGTTTTCCCACGCAGTGGACTTTCTTGTTGTTTTGTTGATGGTTTCTTTTGCTGTGCAGAAACTTTTTATTTTGATGTAGTCCCATTTGTTCATTTTCTCTTTAGTTTCAAGTGCTCTAGGGGCTATATTAGTGAAGAAATTGCTTCGGCATATGTCTGAGATTTTGTTGCCTTTGGATTCTTCTAGAATTTTTATGGTTTCTCGTCGTACATTTAAGTCCTTTATCCATTTTGAGTTTATTTTTGTGTATGGTGTAAGTTGGTGGTCTAGTTTCATTTTCTTGCATGTATCTGTCCAATTTTCCCAACACCATTTATTGAAGAGACTATCTTGACACCATTGTATGTTCTTACCTCCTTTGTCAAATATTAATTGAGCATATTGGTTCGGGCAGATTTCTGGGCTCTCTATTCTCTTCCATTGATCTATATGTCTGTTCTTGTGCCAGTACCAGGCAGTTTTGAGAACAGTGGCTTTGTAATAAGCTTGATATCTGGTATTGAGATCCCACCTACTTTGTTCTTTCTCAAGATCGTTGCAGCTATTCAGGGTCTTTTTTTATTCCAGATGAATATTTGGAGAGTTCATTCTAGATCTGTGAAATATGCCGTTGGTATTTTAATGGGAAGTGCGTTGAATTTATAGATTGCTTTGGGTAGTATAGACATTTTAATGATGTTGAGTCTACCAATCCATGAACATAGTATGTTCTTCCATCTGTTTCTGTCTTCCTTTATCTCTTTTTTCAACATCCTGTTGTTTTCTGAGTAGAGGTCTTTTACCTCTTTAGTTAAGTTTATTCCTAGGTAGCTTAATTTTTTTGGTGCGATGGTAAATGGGATTGTTTTTTTAGTCTCTCTTTCTGAAAGTTCACTATTGGTGTATAGAAATGCCTCAGATTTCTTGGGGTTAATTTTGTATCCTGCTACATTGCCAAATTCATGTATTAAGTCCAGTAGTTTTTTTTATGGAGTCTTTAGGGTTTTGTATGTATAATATCATGTCGTCTGCAAATAAGGATAGTTTTACTTCCTCTTTTCTAATTTGGATGCCTTTTATTTCTTCTTCTTGTCTAATTGCTATGGCTAACACTTCCAGTACTATGTTGAACAGAAGTGGTGAGAGTGGGCATCCCTGTCTTGTTCCTGTTCTTAGGGGAAATGGTGTTAGTTTTTGTCCATTGAGTATGATGTTGGCTGTGGGCTTGTCATATATGGCTTTTATTATGTTGAGGTATGATCCTTCTACTCCCACCTTGCTGAGAGTTTTTATCAAAAATGGGTGTTGGATTTTGTCAAATGCCTTTTTTGCATCAATTGATATGACTATGAGGTTTTTTTCTTTCAATTTGTTTATGTGATGTATCACGTTTATTGATTTTCAGATATTGTACCATCCTTGCATCCCTGGGATAAATCCTACTTGGTCATGGTGTATGATCTTTCTGATGTACTGCTGGATCTGATTTGCTAAGATTTTGTTGAGGATTTTGCCATCTATCTTCATGAGGGATATTGGCCTGTAATTCTCTTTCATTGTGTTGTCTTTACCTGGTTTTGGTATTAGGGTGATGCTGGCTTCATAGAATGAGCTTGGAAGTGTTCCTTCCTCTTGAATTTTTTGTAGTAGTCTGAGGAGGATAGGTTTTAGTTCTTCCTTGAATGTTTGGTAAAACTCCCCTGTGAAGCCGTCTGGTCCTGGGCTTTTGTTTGCTGGAAGTTTTTTGATGACTGCTTCAATTTCTTCCATAGTTATTGGCCTATTGAGATTTTTAGATTCTTCCTGATTGAGTTTTGGAATGTTGTATTTTTCTAGGAATTTGTCCATTTCCTCCAGTTGTCTAGTCTGTTGGAGTAGAGCTGTCCATAGTATTTTTTAACAATCATTTGTATTTCTGTGGGGTCTGTTGTTATTTCACCTCTATCATTTCTGATTTTGTTTATTTGGGTCCTCTCTCTTTGCTTCTTGGTGAGCCTGGCTAGAGGTTTGTCAATCTTGTTTATCCTTTCAAAGAACCAGCTCTTGGTTTCATTGATTTTCTGTATTGTTTTTGGTCTCTATGTCATTTATTTCTGCTCTAATCTTTATTATCTCCTTCCTTCTGCTCACTCTGGGGTTTTCTTGTTGCTCTCTTCCTAATTCTTTGAGATGTAAAGTTGGATGATTTACTACCATTTTTTTTTTCTTGTTTTTTGAGATAGGCCTATAGAGCTATAAACTTCCCTCTCAGGACTGCTTTCATTGTGTCCCATAGGTTTTGGATTGTTGTGTTTTCATTGTCATTAGTTTCCAGGATGTTTTTAATTTCTTCTTTGATCTCATTGGTAACCCAATCAATATTTAGTAACATGCTATTCAGCTTCCAAGTGTTTGAGTATTTTGGGTTGTTTTTATAGTAGTTTATTTCTAATATTATACCTTTGTGGTCTGAGAAGATGCTTGGTATGATTTCAATCTTCTTGAATTTGGGGAGACTTTTTTTGTGACTCAATATGTGGTCTATTTTTGAAGATGTCCCCTGAGCACTTGAGAGGAATGTATATCCTGTGGCTTTGGGGTGAAGTGTTCTGAAGATGTCAATTAAGTCCATCTGATCTAGTGAGTCATTTAGGATTGCTGTTTCTTTGCTGATTGTTTGTCTAGAGGATTTTTCCAGTGATGTCAGTGGTGTATTAAAGTCCCCTACTATGATCATATTGTTGTCGATCTCTCCTTTGATATCTTCCAGGAGTTTTTTATGTATTTGGGTGCTCCTGCATTGGGTGCATATATGTTTATCAGGGTTATATCTTCTTGTTGTATTGATCCCTTTAGTATTATGAAGTGGCCTTCCTTATCTCTTATTATGGCCTTCACTTTGAGGTCTATTTTGTCCGATATAAGTATTGCTACCCCAGCTTTCTTTTCAATTCCATTTGCCTGAAAGATATTTTTTCATCCCTTCACTTTCAGTCTGTGTTAGTCCCTTCTTCTGAGGTGGGTCTCTTGTAGACAGCAAATGTATGGGTCATGATTATTATCCATTCAGCCACTCGACGTCTTTTGGTTGGAGCATTTAGTCCATTTACGTTTAAAGTTATTATTGAAAGGTACTTGTTTGTAGCCATTTCTATGTTGTGTGATTGTTTTCTTTCTGAGCTTTTTATTTCTTCTTTTTACACCAGTCCCTTTAGCATTTCTTGCATTGCTGGCTTGGTGGTGATAAACTCCCTTAGCCTTTTTTTGTCTGTGAAGCTTCTTATTTCCCCTTCAATTTTGAATGATAGCCTTGCTGGTAGAGTATTCTTGGATTCAGTCCTTTGCTTTGCATCACTTTGTAAATTTCCGTCCATTCTTTTCTGGCCTGATGTGTTTCTGTTCAGAAATCATTTGATAATCTAATGGGAGATCCCTTGTATGTAACTTTCCGTCTCTCTCTTGCAGCCTGTAAGATTCTCTCTTTGTCCTGAACATTTGCCATGTTAATTATGATGTGTCTTGGTGTGGGTCTTTTCGGGTTCACCTTATTTGGGACTCTCTGTGCTTGTGTGACTCTTTTCTTCCCCATCTCAGGGAAGTTTTCTGATATTATTTCTTTGAATAGGTTTTCTAATCCTTGTTCCTCTTTCTGTTGTTCTGGCACCCCTATTATTCGTATGTTGTTTTGTTTCATGTTCTCCCAAAGCTCCCTTATGTTCTCCTCCTGTCTTTTAATTTTTTTTTCCAATTGCAATACAGTTTGGGCATGTTTTGCCTCCTTGTCTTCTAATTCACTAATCCGGTCCTCCACTTCTCCTAGTCTACTGTTGATACTTTCAATGGTGTTTTTTATTGCAGCTATATCGCTCTTCATTTCTTCTTGGGTCTTACATAAGTTATTGATTTTTTCATCTCTTTCTTCTTGCTTCTTGCATAAGTTGTTGATTTTTTCCTCCATCCGGTTTATGCACGCTAGGACCCTTATTCTGAATTCATTTTCTGTCATGTTGAATGCCTCTGTATCACTTAGCTGCTTTTCTGGTGAGTCTTCCTTTTCTTTCCTTTGGGGGTTTCTTTGTCTACCCATGTTTGATCTCACTGACATATCTAGATGTTAAGTCATTCAGTGGCTGCTCCCTGAGTAGCAGTGGCTCCTCGGGCTGTGGTTGCTCCTCGGGCAGTTGCAGTAGCAGCTACTCTTCAGTTGGCAGCAGCTCCTCTGGTGGGTGCTGTTCACAGCTGTGGTGGCTCTTCTGACTGGTTGGGGCAGGCTTCACGTACAGCTGCTGTTCCTCAGACAGAGGGTGTGGTGATCAGGAGGCTGCTGTTGCTTGGGTCTGTTTTCCATGAGAAGCAGGACTCCACATAGTCGCACTGTCCCAGATCCGGTGTCTCTGGGTTAGCAGCCAATCTCTGGATGCCGGGTCTTTGGGTGTACAGTATACGTTTCCAAAAAACAGCCACTCAAGATGGCGTGGTCTCCGTGGCTGAGCCGACGCTCCGGGATAGATTTCAGCCCAGTCTCCAACTTTCAATCCGCTTTCTCAAGGATTCCTCCGCCATTCCCCTGCCATTGGAATTTCTGCATCTCCGTGCACATGTGGATCCCACCACCTGGGCCCCACTCTCAGTCCTGAGCCTGTGCAGATTCTCCTCCCGGTTGCTCTCGGTGGGCTCTGGTGCACGAATTTTTGCGCTGGGCCTCTAGTCTTTAATAAGTTTACAGATGGTACAAATACCAGGTCCAGAAAGCTATTTTATAATATGGAACCATGAAGTGAAACAAATAGGAAACCAACATTTCATGATCACTTCTCTATGCCAGGCATTTTATATATTTTAATTCTTTGAAAGAAATTGCATATGAAATTATTTTTTCCCAGATAGGAAAAATGAAAATAAAATGGATTAAATTAATTTCTTAAGATCATAAAGGTTTAAAATATTGTTTCTGGAATAGCGTTTAGTTCTTTCCAATCCAGGTCTCCTTCTTCTTACATTAAAATAAATGAATGAATAAGCACATTTGGGTTAGGGGAGACCTGTTTTGACAGAAATTCATGCTAAGGAGGCCCAGGCATTTTAGCTGACTACAAACTCAATGGAGATCTTTGGCTGTTAAAAAGAAACCCACATAGTAAGTAATTCTATTGTACATAGTTCAGGTCAGACCACATAAAGGGTGATATTCACACACCTCACTGCATTCACAAACTAGAAAGAAATCTAAAGAAGAAAAGGGTACTGAAGGTATGGGTCCTGAAGTTGTATCATGGAGTTGATGGTTAGAGGACTGTAGAAGGCTCAGGAGTGGAGTGACTGAAGTGATGGCAGGGGATGGATGAGGGAAAAATCATCTGTTGCAATAAACGTGATTAAAGGTAGTATTGAAAGAGGAATTATTTGTGGTCAGTATAGTTTTAAAGAAAAGCAATGAAATCCATACTTAGAAGTAGAAATTATTCAATGTGAGGAAGCTCTTTTTAACAATTTTAACTAAGACAGAGCTAATGAGGCATGGAATATTAGTCTAGAACTATGTGGTACTACTCTTAGGAGCTTATATTATCATTAATATTGTATATGGAATAATTTTAATAATGGAATATCCCACTCCCTTCAGAAATACTTGCATATGCAAGTGTTTGTTTCCCAGGATGAAGATAGAGTAATAGTGAAACATCTACATTATTTATGAGTGGCTGGTTAATGTAGAAACTATTTGTTAAGTGCCAAGAACAGGGAGGTGTTTGATGGCTGCTGAACTAAGGAATTCTCAAAACAAACCAAGAGATCAATCTAAGTCCAGGTGTGAGGTCCTTGCCATGTTTTCCCTTAGAACTCAGCCAGGGATTTTGTCATCTTTAGTGAATCAACACAGACAGAACCAGACAGAGCAGGCTAGAAAAGAGAATGATGCTGCCAACATTTAAGATTTGGTAACTGAGATGGAAGTTTTTTACCCTCTTTGGAAAAATCAGATAAAATACACTGAACTAAATACATACATATATGCACACACAGATTTTTTTTTCTCAATTTCAGGGAAGCAAGAGGTGCTATCTAAAGAATTGCAATACCATTGAATCAGGAGGAGAAACAGATTTGCAGGAAAATAATATGTTCGGTTAGATAAATAACATTGGCCTAGAGGCTCAAGGTGTATCTGGTAATATACCATACATTTGTGGAGCAAATAAAGAGGTTTGGGATTTTTGTTGGTGTTACTGGGCTTCTCTGGAATGGGAGCAGAGACAATTCTAGGAGGAGCAACAGGTTTGGAGATGAGTAATGAGGTGTCAGGAGATTGGAGTGGGGGGAACTACTAGAGATGATTTTGTGGGGCATATTTGAAGTGGTGAGCCATTGGGTTTGGGACAGGATAGAGGGAATCAAGTCGGAACACAAACAAATCATTATCTGGGGATTTCTGAGAATTTTCTATTATCTAATCTAATAGCCTTGTTTAATCCTTGGAACACATAAGTTTTCTGTGTCAGTACGTATATGTATATCATTTGTATGTGTGTGTTATATGTACATGTGTGTGCCTGATAAAAAGAAACTCACCCTGAAGACTCTCCTAGGAGTTGTCTCAGGTCCTTGTCCTTCAAAAGCTGCAGGTGCCCTCCTTGTCTGAATAAGTCAGTGCAGTGGGAGTCCTGAATTATTCATGGAAACATAAGGCCTGTGTTTGTTTGTATACATTTCTCTCTGAGTTTTTATTTCTACCATCTCAGCCCCAGTTCCTGGCCCTGCTTTACTTCCATCTTTTCCTCCTTTTTGTTTTCCGTGGCTTTGGAGAAGAGACATTAGAATAAGCTACTTTATTGCTTTCTTCTCTCTTTGAACACATGGCATTTACTTAACCTCTTGGAGAGATGTGATTTCCTGGCCCTGAAGTTCTGATTCCAAAGAAAATGAGAAGCAGTGACCTAGGACACAGAGGCCAGGAAGCTACGAACAAACATTGTGTCATGCAGGCCATGACAAGGTGACAGAAGGAAGCCCTTGCCTCATATAGCACCTCCCTATTCTACACCCCGGGGTACTTTTGTTCTAGGAGTGACTTTTCTGTTTGGGGGGCCTGAGCATAACAATGGTAGATTGTAAAAAAAAAAAACAATATCATAGCAAATGGCGGTGGACAAGTGTCTATAATTGTGTTTAAACAGAAGCGTGAAGACTCAGATCTTTAAATTGCTTGCTGATCCCCATGGTCTTGTAGTACCTGAATGACTATTTTCAATTTGCCTTGCTTTGTGCAAGCAGACAGTTTAAAAGTGTGTGTGTGTGTGTGTGTGTGTGTGTGTTTGAGCCTGTGTGCATGCTCAAGAAGGTCTCCCTCTCTTCTTGTCAAGACTGCAGCTGTCAACCATTCCCCCCAGGTGTTGCCAAGAATCAGCATGCAGGGCTGTAAGCTGCCTGCCACTGAGAGTGGCATCTTGCATATGTGCAGCGTTCACACTCTGACTGGCCTGTGTGCACAATGCTAACTTGTCTGTGAGAGGACAGGGCTGTTGTGAAATACAGCTTCGTTCTGAGATGCACCGTGGTTCCTCTCCCTCAGAGGAAAGAGCTACCCTGGCTGGTGTGGCAGCGAGAAGGGGCTGTGTGTGCACTTGACCACTGTGGCTTGACGTCTAAATCTTCAGGAGAGAATTGCTGCCGTGATGAGATAAAAGCAGCTGCCCTTCCAAGTGCTGTCCATTTGCATTGATATTTACATGCTCTGCCAAAGTGACATCATTACCATTTGCTTTGGGTTTGCACCACAGGGATGTGTTTTACATAATTTAAGACTTGGAAGTGATGGTAATGTACTTCAGATGGATAGCAGAGGCCACAGGGTGCTGGATCTCGTTGTTTCCTCTTCAAAGACCCCAATGCATAAATGAGTGTCTGGTTCATATCCCTAAGTCACATTAACAGTATTTGCTTAGAGGGTGCCAACAATGTGTCTGGCACTAGCCTGGATTAGGATTCTCTATATTACTGTTTAACCCCCGACGGCAACATTATGAGTGTAGGTATTATATCCCCATTATATGGTAAGGAAACCAAGGGCTAGAGAAATTAGTAACTTGTACAAGTCTGAATTCAGAGACAGCTGGCTCCTAGGGCTTTATCCTTATATGATGCCACCATACCCCTCCTCTTACAGGCTATGTGTTCTTTCTGATTTAAGAAACAGAAAACCTTTCTTACTTTCTCATGACATAGCAGCTGGAACAAAAAGAAAGATACTGGACCTTGGTCCATTTATGTCTCTTTCATTCCCACCCTACTTCAGGTGCCCAGAAACCCATCTTTGAAATGAGTATAAAACAGCCATGTTTGCCTTGAGATAAAGCTCTATGGTGATGTTGGAAGCCAGATTACAGAACTCTGCCAGATGGCACTTGTTTACCTGAGTGTGTGTCACTTTAGTTTTTTCCATGGGGGCAGAGATTTTAAAGAGAAAATTGAAAGAGTAATTGTTTTCATGCCCTGCATAGGTTTGATAAGTTTTGCCTGATTTCTATCCAGGCTCTCTCTCTGACTGTCCTGTCTCCTAAGCCCCACTCACCACTCCCCAGATCCCTACCATCTTCCATCATCCTGAAATATGAGACCCTTCCTTTTTCAAAAAGCAGCAAAAAAGTATTCAGTCTAATCTTGAAATGGAGTTAGAGGCAACTTGCCTTGCTTTCCCTCCCTTTTCCCCCTCCCTCCCTTCATCCGTCTTTCCTTCCTTCCTCCCTCTTTCTTCCTAGACCAGCATCCCAGAGTGACAGCTCAGGAAAAGCAGTGCTATGAGCTGAATAGCTGTTTCCTTGATGCTTCTCACAGGGCTCCTTATGTCCAGAGGATATATCGCTACATTTGCAGCTCCCCCGGCAGAGCTGTAGTTTGGAAGAACCTATTACTCTGCTTGGAAGTCCTTGGCATAAACTCATAAATAGACTCTCATCTTTGCCCTGTACTGCCATCTACTAGTAGATTCTTCATTTAAGCATCAGGAGTGAAGGGGTGAGAATTCAAGCCTTCTTAGATCCTGTGCCCCTTACTGACACCACAGGGTAGCCTATGCATGGTCATCTGGAGTTTTCATATCAATATACCCACAGGAACGGCTGGTGACAGTATATTCTCACACAAACACAATTCCAGACTCCCACACTTTTGCTTGTCCATTTTCCTCCACTTACAATGTTCTTCCCACATCTAAGATCCAAACCCACCCTCCATCTGAGCTTCAGTTTAGACACCATCTCTGTTCCATGAAGTCTTCCTTACTCTGACCCAGGTGAGACCCTTTGATCCCTATAGCACTTTATCCTGTGCCTCTTATCTTAATCCCATTGTCCTGTACTACTATATTGTGTGAACATGTTTGTGGCCCTCACATGTTCAAGGGCAGGAGTCTTCTGTGATTAATCTATGTGATCACCACAGACTAGATAGCACCATCGCTGCCCAAATGATGAGTTCATGGATGTACAGATAAGGAAAAGCCTTTGTTTACAGTGTCTTTAATTTTGTTCCAAGAGCAGAGAGACACAGTTTATTTTCTCTCTCTATTTGTCTCCTATTTATGGTTGCTATTCTCAAATGGCTTATAAATTAGTGATTAGAATAATAAGAAAAGATAAATGATTAAAAGTGTTGCTCTGGCTGGTGTCACTCAGTGGTTGGAGTGTCAGCCTGCACACCAAAGGGTCCTAGGTTTGTTTCCTGCGGGTTCCCTCCCCACCCCCGGTCAGAGCACAAGGGGGTGGTGAGGGAGGCAATCAATCCAAGTGTCTCTCTCATATAGATATTTCTCTATCACTACCTCCCTCCCTCCCTCTCTCCTTTCTTCCCTTTTTACAAATCTCTCTGAAAAAGCAATGGAAGCAGAAAGGAGGTAGTAAATCCTACCATGCAGGTAATCACATTAGAACCAGTGGCAAAACATTTTCAGTAAAGGGCCAGAGAACAAATATTATAGGCTTTCTAAGGGTTGGTTATTTAATTTGCAAACACAGTGTGAAATTAAAATGTGGGCTTCTTATGCTAAAGTGACAAGATGCCACTTAAGGTACAAACATATAACCTTTTCCTTTTTTCCTCACTCTTTCTATTCATCATGTTGTTTTATATTCACTATTTAATGACATTTTAAGTTGGGAAAATTTACATATTAAATTATTAGCATGAATTTTGCCATCTATTCCTAAATTGTGTGATGCCAGTTTTATATGGAAGCAAAATAACTTTTAACTCATGATGCAGAATTATCGAAATAGGAAACAGTTTCTTTTTCATAGCTCATGCGGTACATATTTATTTTGTTCTTACCAGAATAATGCGAATATTACAGAGATCAGCTCAACTGTTTTTATTTCACTTTTTGATATACACACATTCTATGAACATTCTCTACCTCTGGCTTACCAATAAATAGGTAAGAAAGGAATGAAAAAATAAAGAGTTGCTTATCTTTCCCTCTTCCTTGTTGTCATAATTTTTATCTTAGGAGATTGATCAGTTCACAGGAGCTATGTGAGTAGGAAGGAATATGATAGGGTTTGTTGGTCATTTGTGCTTCTTAGAATGCCATTGTGTTCTTTCTGTGATTGAAGCAAGTTTTGATTCCATCTAAAAACATGGCCTCTGAGGCTGTCAGTTTTCTGGCTTACTTAGTAGTAAGTGCTACACCCTGGACTTTGTATTCATTTTGAGTCTCATTGAAGATGCCTCGTCTGTCTATCAGAATCCTGTGCTTACGGGGCATTGCAAATGCCACCTGGGAATGGGATGGCAAGGAAGGATGATTATGCATACTGTGTGCCTTTTTTGCTCCTGCACATGCTTAATTGTCTTATTAGATTTCAAGAAGAAGAATTTCAAGATGGGGACAGGAGAACAGTAAACCAAACACAGACTATGTGGGGCATTTGTATAGCAATATAGCCTGCAGACTCATGATGCTGGCCCTGGGCTTTGCAAGCCATATGGAGACTCATTTGGAGAACTAAATTTTGCTTTTGGCTTTCCCAAAATATACACTCAGTTCTACCTCACCTGGTGTGGCTGGCTGATTGACTCTCTTCTTTAAGTATGCATTTTAGGAATGACAAGGACAAGGCCACAGATATTGAAATATCACAGATGTATGAATGTCACGGATATCGTAGCCTTTATACTGTGTTTCCTATAATAGCTTAGATTGTTCTGTATTAAGCTGTATATTAGCAAATATTTTGTCTACATAGGGAAATGTAAATGAGATTTTGTTTTTATAATTCTTGTCTACAGATGTGCATTCAGAATGCACTGAACCATGGCGCTATGCCTTTACACAGGGTATTCAGCTGTTCATATTCCTCACCTGTCCTTAGATTTGCTCAGACACAAACATCTGGCTCATCCTTCACATTGAGTTCTCTGTTGGTCTGGAATTCGCCTATAGGACTGGAATGAACTGTTGGGGTTCTGAAGCCCCAGTTTGGCTGCTATTAGACTGAGAAAACCTATAGGAAACTGGACCAGACAAATTTGAAACATCTACCTCAGACTTTCTGTGGTTACTATCACAACCAATACTCTCAAATTTCAAATGGTATAGAAAATTTCTTTCCAGGCAGAAAAACTCATGGCAGTTTTCAGAGCAGTTTCCTTTCATTTCCCACTATCCTTAAGATTTAGGAAGTGCTAACACTGTGATTTAAGTACTTTTTGCAAGAATGATTTCCACACTATCAAAGTACTGGTCTATATCTCATGCTCTGTCTGATTCTCTATTAAGGCATATCAAAGAACATATGTCCCCTTGCCCAAGGTATAAAAAACATCACTATGCATGTTTTCTTCCTTTGTTTTTTTAAGACTTTTGCTGTGTGTGTGTGTGTGTGTGTGTGAGAGAGAGAGAGAGAGAGAGAGAGAGAGAGAGAGAGAGAGAGAGAGAGAGAACCACAATTTAGTTGTTTTGCCATTGTCACCTTTGAGACATTTTGACAGATTCTTATACAGAATACTGTGCTTATGGGGCATGGCGAATGCCACTTGGGACTGGGATGGCAAGGAAGGATGATTATGCATATTGTGTGTGCCATTTTTGCTCTTGCACATGCTTAATTGTCTCATTAGACTTTATTCTAAAATATAAGTTCAAAGATGAAATTATTTTGAAGAATTTCAAGGTGGGGATTCTTATACAACTTTGCATTCCCAGACAAGGAGATTATAGTTAGATGGGAGAACATGTGTGTATTTTATAGTGACACGTGGTCTTAGTTTTGTTACCTGTTTACATGACTGCCTTCCACTGTGTTTACTCCACATGGTGAACATGAGTTAAAGATATCAGAATCCTTAGCTCCTGAATTGTCTTGCTGAAGTTGACCTCAATTCTAGTGCTCATTGGTTTGTGTCTCTTCTCTAATGAAAGGCTTCTAACTGGTTTGCTTGTCTTTGATTTTAAGTTTATTTGGAGTCTTGGTCATACCAAATTTCTGCTTAGAAGTTGGGTGGCCTTTAATTTACCAGCCTTATTCCCTGCCACTCACCACTTTGCACCAGTAGTTCCAGCCCACACCCAGCTCCCCCTGAACCCTCAGCAAGCCCTACACTACCTGGGTCACACACCTTCGTATGGGATATTCCCTCTGCCTGCTGAGTGTCTGGTGAACGAACATCTATTCCTCCTTTAAGATCATACTCCAATGGCACCTCGTCTATTATAAATGAGTTGCTTGATCTATTATTTTATTGATTCTTCAATTTTAGAGGTTATGTGAATGCCTGCTATGTTCTGAGAAACTTTCTCTAAACAGACACAAGAATTCTGCCTTCTGGGTTTTCTCATCACTTGGTACTCCAGTGGTTTCTAATCTATACAGCATTCTAGCTATTTGGGTTGCCTCCCTTAATAGACAATGAGGTCCTTGTGAGTGCAGAGCTGATTTCTTGGCTGGCACATAGTAGGGGCTCACCCACTGTTTGCTGATTAGGGGAATGATTTCTTTTGCCAGGGGGCCTTCATGGGAGGTCTAAGTAGGACACCTTTCTTGCATGTATAAAAAACCACCTTTCTTCTGTTCTTTAACATAGCATCCCAAAGAAGATAGACTAGTTTTAGCCTTACCAGCCATCCTTCTCTCTCCCACTTCCTGCTTTCCCAGCACTAGCCTGCAACCTCCTGCTGTGTGCTCCAATCCTGGGAAAACACCACGCAGTGTTTTCATTCTAAAAGGGGTGCAATTGAAAGCATTTCTCTGGTAATTTAAGCACACAGCACTATCTGCAAAAGCCTGGTTGCTAAATTATTCCCTCAGCAACTCATTTTATTTTCTTTTACTTCTTTCTCCCATCCTTCCTTCCTTCCTTCCTTCCTTCCTTCCTTCCTTCCTTCCTTCCTTCCTTCCTTCCTTCCTTCCTTCCTCCCTCCCTCCCTCCCTCCCTCCCTCCCTCCCTCCCTCCCTCCCTCCCTCCCTCCCTTCTTTCTTTCTTTCTTTCTTTCTTTCTTTCTTTCTTTCTTTCTTTCTTTCTTTCTTTCTTTCTTTCTTTCTTTCTTTCTTTCGCCATTGAAAAAGGAAAGAAAAAACACTGGGAAGAGGAAAAAGACTCTAGCAAGAAAATATACTTTTTTTTTGGGGGGGGGGGCAGGCATCAGCCTTATTTCTCTCCACATCTCTCCATTCAGCAACAGTAAGGATCCTGTTGAGGCACGTTCTGCTAATTTTCCTTTTAATGTTTCAAATGCTACAAATGCCTGTCATAAACCACCTTCTTAACTATGCAGAAGCAGAGCTGGATGTTTAGTTAGCAGCACTATTGCAATTACTGCACTTTTTCAGGTCTGCTGCTGTTTTATGTGACACTGTTTTCTAAGTTGCTGATTAAGATGATGTAGTGGGTGGAGTCCTTCTCCCTACCATTGGTGAGAAGCCTCAGAAGGCTGGATAATGAGTCCTTAGGCAGTAGTTTATGGCCTAGCAGGAATTAAGGAGGGGAGCCAAGGAGGGGGTAGAAGAGAGATTCTTCTTCTTACAAAAGAGGCCCTCTGGTCTTTTCCAGCTCTCTCCTGTCTATTCTTGATGCTGGAATTGTTAGAGGAACACCCAGGGTGGCTCTTAGGGAGAAATCCTAGTATCACAGAATCAAATAAATGACTGGGGGAAAGGAGCCTCAAAGATGTAAGATAATAAACTGATCCTTAAAGAAGAAGAGAAAATTACCCGTTCAACAGTTTTTGAATCTATGAATAATGAAAAGATGTCATTGCCCCCCTCCACAAAACAAACAAAAAACCCAGGGCACTAGTGGACCTAAACTGGTGTCCACTGCAACATAAGCACACTTTGATGCCTTGTCCGTAGTTGGAACTCTCTATAGGTCTAGTGGCAGTGACGATACAATGATGGTAACGATGATGAGAAGAAGGAAGAAGAGTTTTAAATGATCTTGCTTTTCTGAGGAAATAATTCTCAAGATGTTCTCACAGTCAGAATGGCAAACAAGTGGTATGCCCTGCCAACATCTTGTGTTAATATTAGGCTGGCCAGCCTTCCTTTTGGATATTTAGGTTTCAGCAATGCTCTCTCAAAGGCCACAGCAATCAACAATATGATGCGATATAAAACAGGTGCTTTATTCACTGAATAAGATTGCATGAGCTGGAAACAAGGACGCCTAATTGAATCGCCTGTGCTATGTCCCTTCAGCCCTGGAGGCATAATTGAAGCATTATCTTAGGTGTCACTTTTGTGACTTTCATTCTCATATTTTTGCTTTACGGTAGCTGGATTAAGGTCAGCCTGGTGTGGAAACCCAGCATCTTACATACTTTACTATCCATAGGACACATCCTGATCACAAATATTCATACGGCATTTCCCCCCATCACTACAGTTTTATTTTTTTCCCTTATAACCTTGGCCACATACTTTAAATTCCTTGGGAAAATATGTTGCCATTAAAAAACCTTCACCCATTTTGTAAAAAGAAATGACAGGCTAAAGATGTTTTTCTTCCAGTTCCGTCATATCATTTCTATTCCCTAGTATAAGTGGCCTGGACTTAAGCTGCCTCTATAGTTAGCGGAAACATTATTTTAAGAACAATTTGCATTGGACCTCATTGTGAAACTGGCTACTGAATCTGAGTCCGGGACCTACTTCTGGAGGGAGGTAATTAAGTATTTCTCATTGATGCTATTTTAAATGTGTTGAATGAAAGGAGTTAATTATATAGCAGGGAACATGGAAGACTTCTGACTGATAATGAGCTCTATGTTTAATATCTTCATCTTTGTTAGAATCATTAAAGTTGTTCCGACCAATCAGATGGCGTGAAGTGAATGTAGACTATTAATGAACCAAGTACAAATGGAAGTCTCTCACAGATGCAGGGGCTCGTATCTCTAATGATGACTTCAGGGAAGGGATACAGATATATTGCTTTGTTCTGTGTGGTACAATCTGTTTCGATTGGCCTTCTATTGTGATTATGGGGAGAAAAGAAATGTGAGCCCCGTTGTTATGAGAGCATGCATCTGTTAAAATGGATTGATGTGTGTGACTGAAAATTATAAAAGAGTAGGTGATTTATTTACCACAAATCTTTTCATGGCCAACCTCTTCAGTCTGGTACAACATGCAAATCTCTGTTCTGCTCAATCCTCACCAGACATGTGTTAATGCTGCATCTTGGGATACACAGGAATCGGTAGAGGACCAAGTGTGGTCCAAAGAATGCATCCATTTGGAGAGATGCAGGCTCTTAAGATCAAGTTTTCCATGCTGTATTACTGGTTTCTTCTGGGTCTTTAAACAAATTTTGTAAACTCTCAGATATTTAAGGTACTTCCTTTTCAATTTCTCCTCCCTTCTGATTGTCTCATGGAACAGCATGTGGCTTTGTTTTAATTTATAGGACTTCCAGAGTTCTCTTCTGTCCTCTCTATGTTGGAGGTTGTGGCATTAACCTTTCCAAGCCCAGAAGACCAAAGAAAATTTCTTTTTCCACTCCTTTTTTGATTCTTTAAGGGAGTCCTTTCACCTAGCTGTGGGCAGCATTAACAATGACTGACTGAAATCAATGAGCCTATCACTGATTATCACATGTAGGATGGGAGACTTTGAGGAATAAGTAGAGTGGAATTATCACATTCTCACATGGGCCCAGGCAGCTGGTGTGTGTGTGTGTGTGTGTGTGTGTGTGTGTGTGTGTGTGTGTGTGTGTGTTGTGGGGGTAAATGCTAGGACAGAACAATAGCCCTCATAGGGAAGGAAAAAGACAGACTGGGATTAAAATTTTAGCTCTGACTCTTACTAGCTGTATGACCTTGGGTAAATATGTGTCCTCTCTGAACCCATCATATAATTATTAAAATAGGGATAAACTAGTGCCTGCTTTGCTGTATTGCTGTCAGGATTCCATGAGATAATTTGTGTAAAGCACATAGTTCAGTGCTCAGTTATCTTATCACTTACTATTAAAAATGTGAACATTGCAGATTGTTTTTATTTAAATAAATCCAATTAAAATCTTTAATTTTTCATTTATCTGAGTCTTCCAAGCACTATAATTTTCCTCTGAGTCTTAATGTTCATCCCGACTGGAGTTCTAAGATAACTATCTTCTTTGTGTTTCTTAATTATTTGACATGTTTCTCCTCAAATTAAGGGAAAATGCTTATTTCTCAGTCACTCTTTAGAATGGAAATGTGAAAGTAAGGAATTTGTTTTGCAAAACACATTAGAATAGGAAAGAAGCCGAAACCGGTTTGGCTCAGTGGATAGAGCGTCGGCCTGCGGACTGAAAGGTCCCAGGTTCGATTCCGGTCAAGGGCATGTACCTGGGTTGCGGGCATATCCCCAGTAGGAGATGTGCAGGAGGCAGCTGATCGATGTTTCTCTCTCATCGATGTTTCTAACTCTCTGTCTCTCTCCCTTCCTCTCTGTAAAACATCAATAAAATCTATTTAAAAAAAAGAATAGGAAAGAAAAATGGCTTGGGCATACTGTAGAGGGGGTCCCTTTGAGAAAGATACATTTCTACGAATGTTAGAGAGGGGGGATCAATGAGGTCGACACAGCCACACCTTCCCCTCACACCCACAAGGACTCTTTCTGGGACCACACACCACAGCTTGTGATAAAGTACCACTGCAATGCAATGCAACAATGCTACCTTCACTTTTTTTTTCTGGCCAGGCCATTTTTTAACTAAAGATGTGGTGATCTAGGAAAACAAGAAGAAATCACATTTACTCAGCTAAGAATTATTCCAGATTGTCTACATCTTTGGAAATGTTGGACTTTACCCATTGGCTCTCAAACATAGCTGTGCATCAGCATCCCCAGGAGGGCTTAAGTCACAGACTGCTGAGACCCATCTATGCCCAAGTCAAAGAAGGTCTCAGGTGGAGCCTGAGAATTCTCATTTCTAACAAGGCCCCAGGTGATGCTGCTGCTGCTGGCCCAGGGACCACACTGTTTGAAACACTGTCAAAGTATCTTCCTATTCAAAATTCGTCCCTGGACTACCAGCACCAGCATCTCCTGAAAGCTTGTTAGAGGTGCTTAATCTCTGGCCCACATCAGTCTGCTGGATCAGAACCTGCATCTTACCAGGCTCCCTGGGTGACCTATTCGCACATTAAAGTTTGAGAGACACACTAATCTAGGCAGGGGCTTTGGAGAATTCAGAATTTGAATCATTCAGACCTGGGTTCAGATCTCAGTAACTGCCATTCCCTAGCCCTGTGACTTGGGAGGAAGTTATTATCTATCTATCTATCTATCTATCTATCTATCTATCTATCTATCTATCATCTATCATGTCTCTATTTACTTTTAATAACCAGTTTCATCTGAAAAACTGGGGTGATCATACAAAGTTGTTGTGCAGACTAAACATGATAATATATGGAAAGTGCATACATATGTAATAATGGTGTGAAGTTATCTTTGTGTAATCTATCCTGGGAAACCACTGAAAACAGCTCTTAGAAAGAGGTATTTGAAATTCTCTCTGAAGCGTTTTCCTCTGTCCTATTTTGAGAGCAGTTGTTTTCATAGCATAGCATTCAGTTGTCCTCACTGTGTTATTTTGTCTGTGAATCAGCTGTAGAGATATAGAATGGATGAAGTTTGCCATATCCCAGCCTCTTCCTGTGATCCTTTGACCTCTGAATTTGAGGTGTGTATGTGTGTGTGTGTGTGTGTGTGTGTCAGAGAGAGAGAGAGAGAGAGAGAGAGAGAGAGAGAGAGAGAGTTTATTTTGCAGGTGGTGCGGGAGGGAACACCTTGGGTATCTCCTTTCTTCTGTAATAATAGAGTATGTTATGCATTTTTAAAGATAAAATTAGATTTGTATTATTTGACATCTGTTAGTAGGTTCTAACCTCACTGAGGTGTTATGAAAATGAAGGTTAGGCCAGTTAATAAAGTGTTTTGAGAACAATGAAGAATGCTATATAAAATTGGGTGTTTGACATTATTTAATTTTCAGAAGTATATCCCTTAGCGATATTTTCTTTTTTCTCTAATCAACTACAATTCTAGTATTTTGGCAGCTGAAAGATGCCTTCGCCCTCTCAGTGACCTCATCAATTGAGAAATAAGCCTGTTTCTTTCAGTATTTTATATTCTCAAAGCTCAGAAATTTCAAAGTCGTACTTAGTGAAAATATAATGGCTGCAAGGAAAATAGGTTAAAATGAGAACTGTATTAATGCAATTTAGTGGGAGCCTTAGCTTCTGGGTTACAATGTAGATCTCTGTGCCAGTGCATGAGGCGTCATTGGAACCTGGGTATTGTTCAGCTTGGAGGGGCTTTTTTTTTCTGAAATTGTTGGCTCCTATACAAATAGGTCTCTTAGGAACAGTCATTATAGCTGTACATCTTGCATTCTACCTGCATTTTTTTTTTGGCATTTACAAGTAGGACAGTGGAGCACTCCACTGCTTAGCTAGCACCCAGGGTAATGTCCATCAATAGTAACAACAAGTCACCAAGTTCTTAATGAGTGTTTCCTGCTGTTCCCCCTGAAAGGAGGGTATGTGTGTGGGGAAGGCAAATTGTAAGATCGTACACTACAAAGGTAGCAAATCCTTTAAGCTCTTGCTACTCAAGGTGTGAGCTTGCTAGAAATGCAGAGTCTTGGGCTCCAATTGAGACTCACTGAATCAGAATCAGAAGTTTAACAAAATCATCAGATAATTCATATGCATGATGAAGTTTGAGGACCACTGCTTTGAGCAACAATTCTTCTAATGGAGGGAAGTTGAACTGGGCAAGCACCTACCACCCTTTGAAGTTCAACTGTAGGAAAAGAGATTAGTTTTTACAAGGATAGAAAATTTTGTGATTGGGCCTGGCCAGTATGGCTCAGTGGTTGAACATCAACCCATGAACCAGGAGGTAACTAGTTCGATTCTGAGTTGTGGGCTCAATCCCCAGTGTGGGGAGTGCAGGAGGCAGCCAATCGATGATTCTCTCCCATCGTTGGCATTACTATCCCTCTCTCCCTCTCCCTTCCTCTCTCCGCAATCAATAAAACCATATTTTTTAAAAAGAAAATTTTGTAATTAGTTATAGTCACTCTAATAGTTGCAGGTCTAAGGGACTTTTGGGTGTGAGGTCAGTTACCTACTTGATCAATGTCAATAGTATGCTTTACAGTTAGCCTCATATAAGAAAGTCTGATTAAGCTTTGTCATTCTTTCTGGCTAATCTGACTAGACCCCAAAGGTTAAAACAAAACAAATCAGAAAGGACAATGCCATAACAAATTGGAAGGCAGAGCTGAGGTAAAAAATAAGATATGAGGTTTTTTAATATAATGATAATGGAAATCTGATGTCCACATTAATGAGGCTCCCCGCTGTTTGCAGTCTATGTTTAGAAGCTAAAATGAAAAGGATACTGTCTAAAGCTAGTGCATCTTCCTACTTAAGCTAAAGGGAAAACTTTTGTCCCTGTAACTTAGTTGCCTATCCTGGTGGTAATGGTGGGATTCTATGGGGTAAGTAGTTTCATCCCTAAAGCACATTTTCCAGCAATTTTTAAAAGCATTTGGTTTACCTGACTCATGTTCCTTGTCTGATACAGAGACTTTGGAGGAAGCAATACAAGAGGAAGGACTGGACTGTGCAATACTGGGTTGAAATGTTTAGTCTCTCTGATGCATACAGATGTACATGTTTCCCCACCTATCAGCATCACTAAGCTGTGCCTAGGCATAATCTTTGCATATCAGAACCTGGTCACTCTTTTGAACCAAATACACTATATTGCTCTGACAAAATGAATGCTATGACCTGGAAGGGCTTGAGAGGCACTGTGAGTTCCCAGAAATCATAGGCAAAGTTTGTATATGTGCTTAATCACTACACAGTTTTACTTCCCAAGAAGAGGACCTGCCATTTATATCAGGTTGTCAGGACAGTTAGGATCTAAAAATGTTGAACAACAAAAGGACTGGAGAATTGTTGTCCTTTTCCCAGGGAACGTTTTGGAATTCTGTCCTCCTGAGCTGTGTTTTCCCCCAGATTTCTATAACTGGATTAGTCAGGATGCCTTGGAGTGAAAATAACAGAAAATCAGACTAAAATGGCCTCAATCAATAAAACCAAGTCAGTGGATCATGTAACGGAAAAGAATGTCATGGTCCCTTCAGGTGAGACTCAATCCAGGGTTCAAAGATGTCATCTAAAGCGCTATTTCCTTCTCCTTTTCTCCTCTGCCTTTTCTTACATTGACTTTATACCAAGGCTTGATACTCACATGGTTCTCAGATGGTGGCCAGCAACTCTAATGCTAACTGCATTCTCATTCATTTCAAGTTAGAGAAAAGGAGAATCTTTGTGTCTTCAATCTCAGGAAAATATGTTGAGATTTATTGAGACTGGGCTGACTTGGAGCCTTGGAAACATGACCTTTGCCAGTGGGATAGCTGATTTAGTTAGATCATGTGCCCTGTCCCTGGAGTTGGGGCAGCTTTCCTCCAACCTCATGGGTCCCCAAATAGACATTAGGAAAACTAAATTCTGGGGCAGGAAGTAAAAGATGTTCAACAACCTAATTTTCCTGAGTACCTGATCCCTTTGGTGCTTTACGCACAATAATTTCAATGCCCCATGTCAACAGCTTGAGGCAATTATTATTAACTCTATTCCATAAATGAAATGTCTGGGATTTTGGCATTGGTCAGTTTATTATGTAGAAATCCTGGTTTATGGAGAGGGTACCCCAGCTGGGGTTTCAGGAATGGGTAACTGGGGCAAGACCCAAACTCATTCTTCCTTCAATGTGGTCAGTATGACCTACACATTTATATGCTTAGTGCCTGTTTCCACCAAACCATTTTTGTCTATTGTTATATAGGAACTTTTCCTAACACCATTCAATTACTTTAATTAAAAAAATGTTGCCACAAATTGTTTACATAAAAGAACTAAAATAATAGATTAACACATTTTCTCCTAGTTATTTTATTCTTACATTAAACTCTATGCCATGACAATGGATATGAGACTAATTCAAATGATTATGCATTGCCCTGACCGGATTGGCTCAGTGGATGGAGTGTCAGCCTGCGGACTGAAGGGTCCCAGGTTCGATTCCAGTCAAGGGCATGTATCTTGGTTGCGGGCACATCCCCAGTGGGGGTTGTGCAGGAGGCAACTGATCGATGTTTCTCTCTCATCGAAGTTTCTAACTCTCTATCCCTCTCCCTTCCTCTCTGTAAAAAATCAATAAAATATATTTTAAAAAAACAAAAAACAAAAAACTCTAGCTTTCTAAAAAATGATTATGCATTGATTTTGCTGTTGCCAAATTAAGTTATGTAGATGTAGTAAAAATCAGAAACAGATTCAAATCAGAAAAATAAGCTATGTTTCAAAAATTAATTTTTAATTAAAAATACCTCTGGAAAATGTCTTCTTTGAAACTGAAACATCCCCCTTAACAAAAGATTGATAATAGAACATTTTGTAACACAAAGTGCATCAGGAAAATCTTTGAGAAAATAGCTAAAAGAAACTCTGACAGAACACATAAGTCACCTTAGTTTCAGAATTCAGCCTGGGCAAGCTAAGACGTTTATAGCTCAGAGGCAGATATCATGGAGACATATATTATAGAGAAGTAAATAATTTTATTATACCTTATCCTGAATATAATCTCTATGCAATAATAGATTCTCATGGGCTTCATCCAATATGACTGTGTGTGTATATATATATATCAGGAAGATAAGAAAATATGTCTAATTTAACTGCATTTTTGCTCTTTTTATTAAATTACTCTGCTGGATGAGTATTTGCACATTTCAACTACCCAGAGGATTATTGGTGGGAATTTTTGCCTGGTGGTCTCTCTGGTATTTAAGAGAAGGGAAAAAACAGAATGTTTAAAGCAAATCTGTGTGGTTTGCCTGGTAAAGATTGAACACCCTTTCGTGTTTCAGATATTTCTAGAAAATAATCAGATTTAAAAAGGTAGATAATAAAACTTTACTCCACTTTGACAGTAAGAGGCTTACATTACTTGCCTTAGGAGAGTAAGAGCAAGAATATTGATTTTTGTGCCAAACTGACTCTGTCCTCAGCACCAGCCTGCATGATATGGAGTCACAGGAAACATGTGACATAGCTCCTGTCCTCAGATAGATTCCTACAAGGTTTTAAGATTTGTATGTGATCCATCAGAAAGACTTGACTGTTCTACCTACAAAATACATCTCACATTTGACCACTCCTCACTAATTCTGCCTCTGTCCCACTAGTCTAGGCTAACATCATTTCTCACCTAGACTACGACTATACTCCCATCTGATCTCCCTACTTGCAATCCTTCCATCATACAAATTTATTCTTCATAGAGCAACACAGCCAGAATTAGTCCTTAAAACATAAGGCACATCATAGAACGCTTCCTTATGAAAAAAAAAAAAAGTTCCAATGACACCCCAGTGCACCTAACGTAAAAATCCAAACTCCTTCCTACTGCCTGGGGTTCTTTACATGATCTTTGTTCTGCTCAAGTCTCAAATTTCATGTGCTATCAAACTGTCTTTTGAGGTTACTACCTTCTGCCCATATTAGCCTTCCTGTTCTCTGAAATTGTCATAGAACTTCCTGTTGTTTCTGTATGAAATATGCTTTTCTTATATGCTTAGGTGAATGGCTCATTCTTATCATTTAAATTTCATTTACATGTCAACTCTGTGAATAGATTTTGCTTGAATCCCCTATCTGAAATTATTCTATTTATTGATTTGTTTATGTGGATATCACCTGTCTTCCCCAATTTCAATGGAAAAGTCCATGAGGTCGGATTTCTGTCTGTGTTGTTCATCACTCTATTCCCAACAACTTAAAATAACACCACTCAGGGACATAAGATGACACTAAGTTAGTGTACTGGAAATGCCGCGGGATTTTCAGCAAATGTAAAAGCATTCAGGCCTGGATTATTTAGTAAACATTTTGAGGCGTTGTATCAATTGATGTAAGAGCCCGAGGTTCAACAATATTTTAATTGATTCTTAGAGGGAAGGAGAAAGCATCCATGATTGTTTCCAATGCCTTTACTTCTACTTTGATAAGAAAACACAGGATACATTTCTTTGGAATTAAAAACAAACAAAACAAAACAAAAATCCAAAGTGCTTGCAATTATTTTTAAAGTTTCTGAGAGAACTTTTCTTTTTAATTTAGAGAAGTTTTAAAAATCAAATAAAAAGTAGAAAGAACTAGTACTTAATGTCTTAACAAAGTATTAATTTGATGGAGCTTCAGAAAAGACCTCATTAAACTGCGTGATAAAGTGATTACTCAGTGTCACTTTCATTGGGTGTTCAGCAATTATCTGGAACAAGTTTTAGAGTGAGGCAACATTTCCCTTCCCAGTAGCACTTGAAACCTCCTTGATGTTCACACTGAGTGCTGACAGGAAAAGGTGATGAACAAAGGGCTGTAAGTCTTGGTTCATACATACTAAAAATATCACATCCACTTCAAGAAGGTTTAGGAATATGTCAAAGGCATTTTTGAACATCCCCCCCCCATTAAAACCACCCACAGATAGCTTTTGAGAGTGAAGTAATGATGAAATTTATCTCATTCAAGTCCTAGCCAATCTCTGAGCATATCATTTGATTTAAAACTTTTTAAAAAAAATTCTTTATTAAGGTATTACATATGTGTCCTTACCCCCCATTGCCCCCCACACACACTCATGCCCTCACCCCCCTCTTATCTGTGTCCATTGGTTAGGCTTATATGTATACATACAAGTCCTTATATATAATTTTCTAATTAGATTATTCTCCTTTCATGGCCTTTAAGCTTTACATAACCTTTATACTTTCTTGTTTCATTAATACTTCAAATGCCAACATATTACCAAGAGGGCATTCATTGTAGTATTTTCATTACCAACAGAGACGCAAGATCATTCTAGTATGTTTCCCATTCATAAGAAAACACTGTCCTGGATTTGTAATTATTAGTTGACTCTTATTCAACTCTGTGATGAAAATAGAATTTTATTCTCTAATGCTTTATTACCAGTTAAAGCACAGACAGGTCCGTTATTTTAATCTGGATAAAGAATAGATAATAGAGAGCTGGAATTTCCCAAATTAGGTACATTTTTGGTAGTTAATTCTATAGTTAATCTTTTTAATTTATCACTTGGAGTAGGCCAATTACCACAATATGGAAATGACCCAGGATTACTCTAGCACTAGGAAGCGATTGTAAGTTTAGGTATGAGCCAAGGAAATATATTGAACTGCTTAAACTTCTGCATTATCAATTACTGTAGTTTTATGCTGAGGTCTCTTATGTATTTCTCCAACCTCTTATTGGACAACCTTAGGATAAATGTTCTTTTATTACTAGTAGAGTCGACTAATGCTGCTTTTAATTTAATTGAAAATAGTTGATCAGTAAGTTCAACTTTTATGGGTTAAGTTCTATCATTTGATGTGGCATATCATTAGTTATCATTATCTAAATTAGCATGCATGTTCATTAAAAGGGAAGGGGTTAAATTGCTTTATGGGTATTTGAGAGCATTGCACACACATAACTTTTCTCAGCATGCATATTCTTCAGCAGCTACCTTGGGTAGGTTTCAATTTCTATTCTGCAATTTCTCCAGCAATTTAGAGGTATCTGTGTCAGACAGGACATGATGAAAGGATCTAGTTTTAGAGAGTACAAAAAAGTGAGGTATCTGGAATCATTAAAAAGAATAAAAAGAAAAAAATCCACATTATTATAGACAGAATTTCAGTGAACACCATGTAAGGGTATGTATATCAGTGAGGTGTTTTAGGAAGAAATGGACCTGTTTTCAGACAACAGACAGGACTTCAGGGAGGAAAAAAAAAAGTTAAAGTATAAAGAAAGGAAAGCAAATACCTCTCAGTCTCTTATCCTGAAGATTGAAGTTATGGGGTGAATTGTATCCTCTGCATCCTCTCCCTCGCCCCCCACCCCCCCCACCAACAACAAAAAAATCACACGTTGACATCTTAACTTCCATTATCTCAGAATGAGACCTTATTTGTAGATAGGGTTTTTACAAGCATAGTCAAGTTAAAATGAGGTCATTAGGGTAAACTGAACCGAAGAGGACAGGTGTTCTTATGAGAAGAAGAAATTGGATATGGATGTGCAGAGAGAAGGCAATGCGGAGAGACAGGAAGAAGACAGCCATCTACAGGGCAAGAAGACATTCCTGGAACACATCTTTCCACCATAGTCCTGAGAACGAACCAACCCTGCCGACATCTTGGTTTTGGACTCTGGCCTCTAGAACTTTGAGATGATACATTTCGGTTGTTTAAGCCACTAAATTTGTGTTACTTTCTTATGGCAGCTCTAGCAAATGAATACAGTCCATAAAGTATAACTAATATTGCATAGTAAATGGACTACACAGAAGCTTCCCCAAACATGAGGATACTCAAACTTACAGGACTTCAATTTCCCTGAACTTTGTAGTGTAGTCTAGAAAGAACTTTAGGATCCAAGCAAAGTTATATCAAATGATTTTATAATCAAAGATTCAAGTGTGCACTGATTGAGGAAATTAATTTCCATATATGTCTTTTTAAAAAGAACCTTCTTTCATTGTAGTGATGAGAATAAGGCACAAAACATGTTAAGCCTGATTCTGAATATTAAGTAACCCAGAAGTGAGGAGGTACAATTTATGGAAAGTTTAGTCTAATAGTGTCTGTTGTACTTTGGGACTCTGGCACTTGAGTTATAAAATGGCAAAGTGAATTCATCATGGATATTTATCCTGGACTAGCTTGCATCTAGACCAAGAGTGATATATAAGGTTTGTCATTTGTTTTTTTAATTGAAGTTCATAAACTCCCTATTCTGCATACATCAGGCAGAGCACGGATCAGTCTCTGATGTTTGTTGCTGGAAAGGGTGTTTTCTTGTTTTTGTAGGTTTTTAGTAAACACACTAATTTCCTTGGTTCCTCTGAATATTGAGCTGAGCAATTGTTGATAAGGAATAGGGTAGTAGAGTTTAGAATCAGGACCATTGCTGAGCCACATGGAGAGAGGTCAGAGGTACCTTGCTCTGGCTTCATACATCTCCCATTAATTTCAGATCTTTCTGACCATCCAGAACTTCTGTCTTCCTTCCCAGGAGAAGTGATGAGGATTAGTGTTAATTGAGCTCTTAGAAGATACCATGGGCTCCACATAGCTCTTTGACATTATTGCTAGTATCTTCAGTTTACAGAAGAGGAAACTGAGGTTCAATGGCTTGACCAGTGTCATATAGAAATAAATTCTGGTGTATGACTTACCCAGTACTGACTAAAAGACATGATATTTCAGTCCAATAGTCCTGCAGCCTCCTCTAACAACCCCCCAGCCATCAGATTACTTCCTCAAATGCTGCCTGGTCTGTCTGACCAACTAATCCCTCAGAATGTAACAATGGATTTTAATGGATCTCTTCACTTCTAGAAAGGACATTTACACTTAAATGGATGTTTATGAAATAGTGGTTGGCAGAAAGAAATGATACTCATGGTGGGGAATTTCTCATTCTCATTCTGGCAAACTGTGTAATCTTGGACAAATTGTGACCTCATGAGCCATGATTTTATCATCTATAAATGTCAAGGTTGGATTATCTGCTCTCTAAAGATTCCTTCAAGGCATGCAATTCTAAGATTCTTGCACATCAAATGTAACTGCTTTACAGTCTATGTGTACACTTGGCCCTTGATTGAACCTTTTCATAAGTTGGCGATTAGAAATACGAAGTCCAAATAAATATGGGAAAATGGGCAAATCACTTAATAGTTCTTAGTCCCAGTTTTCTCATATATAAAATGGGAATAGTAAGAGTACCCATCTCATGGATTGTATTATGCATGCCTAGCAAAATGTCTGGAACATGGCAAGTGCTCACTAGTTATAGCTATCATAACATGCTCAACACTGGTGTGACCAGCTCTATTAGTATCTCTCCAGAGAAATCAGAGTATTCTCCAGGGTTATAGAAAAAGCACTCATCATGACTACCTTTTTTTTAAATGAAGGCATTTTATGTAGAGTGCATCTTTTAACTTTGTATTCTACAGTCATCGGTATCTTACTAAAAGCTGGGCAATGTTTATATCAAGCTGTATATCAGCCGTGTGTTCATTTATGCATGCAGATTCACCCCCTGCCAAGCCATGAGAATAGTAGACACTTTAACAGTCGGAAGTAAGAGGATATTAGCTCCATGAATCTTTATTTTAAATTACATTTCTGTGTTAGAGGTGTCAAAATGGTAGAACAAGTTAAGCGAGATTATAGTCCCCACTAGGGCTATTGATGTTGGTTACAAACAAATCACTGGTGCAGGTGATGACAGTAAAGTCCATGCCATCTTTTATTTAGTAAAGTATTTCTCTTAACAGCTCCTTTTGCATGCTTTCCTGTTTCACATCAATTGTTTTTGACATGTTGCCCAATGTCAAGATTAAAAACAAAATGCAGAATTCAGTTAATCCATCAGCCAGATGTTTGGCCTCACACTGACTGAAACATCTGGATCTGTAACTAAATGTTACATTCTTTCTTCCAGTTATTCTGTGTTGTATTATTTCTTAGACAGCGCTAAACAATAAACCCCATAAATCTTTCTTCTATTGAGAGAGAGCATAGCATCTTGAGTCCCAGGGCCAAGGCCTAGCTCTTCCTCCTACTAGTTGCACAGCCTTGGGCAGAATTAGGATTAATTGAGATAAAGTGTATTGTATAGATTCTAGAAGCTCCTGTTGTTAAAAGAATTTTAGTTCCTTACTTAGCCATTCAGTGGCCAAGCAATTTGTACCTCCTGAAAAGAACGTTAAAAAAGAATAAAGATAAATAGTCTCCAGAATCCCACATTTCAAAACAAGACTGGTAATGAAAATAGTCAAGAGATGAATCAAGTGCTGTGAGCCATAAAATCTTCTAAGTGATTTGCATGGATTGAAATCTAAAAACAATCCTATAAAATGGGCACTATTTATTTCTCCCATTTTCCAGACAACATAACTAAGGAGGAAAGAGAAGAGTAAACAGTTTGCCCAAGATCAGAAGGTTGAGTAGAACTCAATTTGATTCTAGAGTCTGTTTTTCCTTACCTATAAAATGCTTTTTATATCGCTTCTCAGACCAGAGTATTTACTCCCCTTCGAGCACTATCACTTACTAACCTTAGTTTTGTCATCTGCAAAATGGGGATAGCATTACCCACATTAAAAATATTATTATGAAGATTAATTGAGAGAATGCATGTAGAGTATTTAACAATGTTGGTTTGTGATAAGTACTAATTACAATTTAGCTAATTTTACTGATTATATTATACAAGATATTCAATCAAACAAATATCCAAACTCTGATTTAATTTTAAATATTAAGTTCTAAAAACATTGCTTCCTGAGAGCCCACCCAGGAGAATGTTGTTTTGAATTCCTAGAAGGTTAATTCTTGATCTGGACTAGTACTTGCAATAATTGAAAGCTCTCAAGTTACTATATGTTTCTGCTTCATTTCAATAGAAAAACATGTTTCAAATATGGAAGATTCTATTCATTTTTCCTCTTCAAAGTACAACAAATGTTTATTCAGCACCTATTAATGGGAAGGAATGTTCTGGGCTCTCTCCCTTCTTTTCTTTCCCCTCCCTTCTTTGCCTATCTTAGCAATTTCATATTTACAGTTCTATAAGTAGGTGTGTGTGTGTGTGTGTGTGTGTGTGTGTGTACTTTATGCATCATGTCTCATAATTAAAAATTATAAGCAATATATTAACCCATCTTAGGATTGAGGCTCAATGTTTTATTAAACAAAACATGAAAAATGGCTGTTATTAATAAGTATAACAATGAAAGCTACCATGTCTTGGGTACCTATAATAGGCCACATATGTTGCTATATACTTTGCATGCATTTTCAAATTTAATTACAAGTGATTGTCACCATTTTATCTTATGATCTGAGGTCTTTAGTCATTTTCATTACTTTTGTTCAGAGTGACCTTTACTTGATTGATTTGCTTCTCAGAATCCTCCATTCCTCATGTTGTGAGGAGCATGAGTTTATAATTAAGGAGTAAATTTGATTGGCCAATGGACAAAGCTGACATGTTTTAAAGAGACTTTTCAGGGTGTGTCAACTTTGTAGTGGGCTGTTTCTATAAGAGCTAAAACATCTTTTGTCAAGACTCAGCCTGATGAAATTGCACGATTATGATATTTTCAGACCCAAAATGAGAGTGACACATTCTTGTTCTTTTAGTGCCTCATAAAAGTCAAATCTTTAATCTCAGGAGGAAATTTAGAAGACGAAAGTAAAACCTTAATGAGATGCAACATAAATAATAGAAGTCCTTTTTCATGAAGTGACTTGTGATGAGATTTCTTTCAGGAAATAAATCATAAAAGCAAACATTTTAGAATTTTAAAATCTACTGGTAAACATTGCACTTTGAAAATATAGGGTCAAATAGATTAAACAGTAAATAGGCAGGATTAGACTATTAGTATTCACATAAATATGATTTTTCCAAAACAATAGAAATGCATTGCCCCAAATCTCATTAAAAATGAATATTTTAAAAAATTCTCACTCTATATTATCTGAGAAGTTACTGGGCAACAGCAAAAAGAGGATTCTTTCTTATCCTTTATCTAGCCTTTTGTGTAATTGCATTTCCTGTTTCACATGCATGCACACATGTGTACATGCACACAGCATGCCAGTCACCATGCCCCCCAGTGCTTGTTAAATAAAAGGCACTCAAGAAATGGTAGCTATCCTCACTAATTATACTCATCTAATTATTATTTAAATGCAAATGATAGAGAGAAAGAGCAAACCTGTGTTGTTAAAATACCACTGGGAAAGCTCTAAAATGTTTATATCATCTCATTTTTATTTTTTCTGATTACCCCAAGGTGTCCTCATTATTGGTTTAGAAATAATGTAACAACACAGAATTGAGTTGTGTCTCCAAAGGGCATTTTTCTAAGTTTGCTAGTTGTATATGAGATTGTAGTTAAGTGCTGACACATGCGGTGTGTGAAAGACAAATAGTGCTGTTTTCCTTCTGCTTCCCAAGTACAGATCTTGCCAAAGATCTAGATGATTGTTTTTGGTTTATAATGATTAAACTTTCAGAGTCAGGTCAATTGGCACAGACACATTTTTGTATGGATGGTTTTTATGAATCTTGCTTTAGAAATTTAAATCAGGTTCTTTTTTATTGTTGTTGTTTTTTGTTTGTTTGTTTTTTGCCAAAGGAGAGTGTCACAGGTTGGTTATTGGGAAAAAGAAAAATACTAACCAAATTGGCTTGGTTTTGGTACTGATTTTGAATGCCATCAGTAGTTAATTATAACTAGTCAATCTGTTCTTCCATACTTGTGGATAGAATGGAAAATCTTTCCCATTCCTAGATTTTTCCCTCTTTTCTTCTTTCCTTCCTTTCTTTCTTCCTTCCTTCCTTCCTTCCTTCCTTCCTTCCTTCCTTCCTTCCTTCCTTCCTTCCTTCCTTCCTTCCTTCTTTCCTTCATTACTTCCTTCCATCCTTCCTACCTCTCTATTTTTTCTTTTCATTTTCCAACCCCACCAACCAACTTCTTTTCCACTGTAGGCTACATTACCCTCTGTCTAGTTATAATCCTAGTTATAGCACTAGTTAAAATAGATGAGAAACCCATAAGGAGGGGAGTATGAAGCTCAAAATTGTTCCTGGAGTTCTAATCACCTAGATGTCCTCAACAAGCTAAGGCACCTTCAAGTTTCACAATTGAGCTCCTTAGAATTGACTGATAGGACCTATTGACATCACTCCACCATCTGATATTAACACAGACATCTGTGTGCTAGTCAGGACTCTGGTTCACTTCTCCCTCTGGTTTTCTGTCTCCCGACACTAACAAGTGCTCCCAGACTTAACTGGGAGGCAATATAACATCACAGGGAAGTCTGCATGTGTGGTGGGAATTAGACTGGTCAACTCCAGTCCCTATTCAGCCTCATGCTGATCTGTGTAACTATGAGCACTCACTTAAGATAGCCAGGCCTATTTTGTGCCACCTATAATATGGATGGGGTGGTGTCAGTAGATGTTTCTATCTTCCAGGGATGTTGGGAATATTAGATGAGGTGATACACATAGAAACCCAGTTTCCCGGGCTGTGGGGCTTTCATGCTAAAACCAGAACAGTCTCAGGCAAACTGGGACAGGTGAATGCTCCCTCTGTGCTGGACACAGTGCTAAGCATTTTGTGTTCATTGCTTCATTTGATCCTTGCAGTGACCCAATGAGACTGCCCAGTTTTGTTTTTTTTAATATATATTTTATTTATTTTTTTACAGAGAGGAAGGGAGAGGGATAGAAAATTAGAAACATCGATGAGAGAGAAACGTAAATCAACTGCCTCCTGCATACTCCCTACTGGGTATGTGCCCGCAACCAAGGTACATGCCCTTGGCCGGGATCGAACCCGGGACCATTGAGTCCGCAGGCTGACGCTCTATCCACTGAGCCAAACTGGTCAGGGCGACTGTCCAGTTTTAATACTGAATTTTCTATATTCTGAGAAACACTCAGTCCCGGTCAAAGTGGAACAGTTGGTCACTCTAGCACTCAATAATTACAACTATTATTCTGGTATTCCCTGGCCTGTTATAAAATGCCTTACCATAGTGCCAAAGGAAAAATAACTGCTCAGTAAATATTGGTTGTATTTTCTTTACATCTAGGAGAGTATAACAGTTATCCTACCTGTAAATCATCTTATATCTTCTCTTTTATCCTCCTTTCTTAAGTACTTCTTTCCATTCTGTTTATTCAAGGCATATATGACCTTTCCTTGTACCACATGAATGTCTTTCCTGTTTTTTTTTTCTTTTGATTGGAGTTAGAAATTTATATAGTGACTGAAATTTCTCATGCAAACCCAAGTAAAGGAAGTGAGGTCAAAGATAGTAATATCAAGGAAAGTCTTTTCTTTTTTATATGATATAATTTATAGTATATGTACTATACAATATGAAATTGGAAAGAGAATCGGGAAGCTCTCGAGTATGATCAGCTTATTATTTGTGATGTATTTTGGTAATTTTTTCTTTCTTATTAGTCAAAATGTCCCCTCCCCCCACCTCCACAATGGAGAAGAATATGTTTTAAAAGACTAAGTTGGTGAAATCTGTCTCTTTTTTAAATTATCCTAATCTCAAACTAGGTAGCCTGATTAAAACCCACCTTTTTTGCTGCTTCCTGTCATTTCAAGAAAAAGGTCACCTTAACACTTAATTTCTCTTGCCAGTTTTGTTTGGAGTATGCGTGGGGGTGTTATTCAAGCAGGCACAGTCCCTCATTATGTGAACAATGAGAGCCCAATTGTTATTGTTTTTTAACACTGCCAGCTGTGTTGTCCAAATGCTCTAGCTTTCCCAAGAATAGGAATGTCCCCCTAGTTCCCTGGTGCAGCCTTCAGTGTTACCTTTTGATACAGCATCTTCATACCTTTGAAATTGGGTTCAAAAGAGCATTGGTGTTTAAAATCCATTGACAATCTCACTTTACTTAAAAATAATTGAAGGTGGTAGAACGACATTGATAGGGAAAAGATCTGTTCACATCTCTGTTGTTTATGTTTTGCATAGAACATTTTTCTGTTGTTGGATTATAACCTTTGTCTATTGTGGTGATCTTTATTACCCACCCCCATTCAACTGAAGCTCCTGGTGATGTGTTCAATTTGATAAATGAATGTGTTGAAATATATCATAGAAGGTGTTAATCCTTAATTGTATGTGGGTGTGATGTGTCCTGTGGTAGATTCCAAAAGAGTGTGGACCTGGGCTTTTGTTGAAAACCTGAAATGGTAAACAGAGTATTTTAATGCCATTGACTTTTGTAGAACACTGAGGATGGAACATTATGCATATGTCTATTAAATAATATGAAAGACTTTTCTAAAAGAATCAAAGAATCTTGCAATCTATACTTCCTGTTATCATCTCTTCTGTATAGCAAATGACTGAGTGAAACCTGTAACTAAAAATATGGGTGTCTTTCTATTCCAGGGTATTCACATTGATTTGTTGTCAAGGCCTTTTAAAATTTTGTAAGGAAATATTAACTTCCACTCCTTTAACAAAGAAAAGAAAAAGCAAAACAAAACAAACAAAAAACACACAGACATCAATTGATGCCATTTAAGTTAAGTTTGGTTTGGCCAATCTTAGGGTGACCAGTCATCCCAGTTTTCCTAGGACTGTCCTAATTTTAGCACCAAAAGTTCCATGTCTTAGGAAAACCCTCATTTGGGAGAAAAATGGGACAGTTAATTGTTCTAATTTTATTGTAATGTTTGCCATGTAATACTAAAGGCCCGGTGCACAAAATTCGTGCATGGGAGAGGGGTCCCTTCAGCCCAGCCTGCACTCTCTCCAATCCGGGACCCCTCAGGGGATGTCAGACTGTCTGGGATCGGGCCTAAACCGACAGTCTGACATCTCTCTCACAATCCTGGACCACTGGCTCTTAACTGCTCACCTGCCTGTCTGCCTGATTGCCCCTAACTGCCCACCCTGCCAGCCTGACTGCCCCCCTCTGCTGGCCTGGTTGCCCCACACAGCCTGCTGTTTAGTCATTTGGTCGCCCCTCACTAATGCCCCTGCCGGCCTCGTTGTCTCACACAGCCTGCTGTTTGGTCGTCTGTCTGTTTTTTTCTGTCGTGACGGCCTCAGGCTTTTTTATATATTAGGATAGGAGCAATGATCAAAGGGATATGCATATCTCCATTCAATCTGATGCTAAATTTCAGCTGGTCTTTTGAAACTGATTTGTGGATGGGCAAGCAAATGGCTGCTAGGATAGGAGAGTAAGGTATTGGTTGAAGAGTATTATTCTTCCTTTGTCTCTTTCTTTTTGCCTTTTTGTGTGTGGTTCTAATACCTATAGAATCTGCTGGCCCTTTCATTTGAGTATTTACTGTTGACTCCTAGGACTTCCTCAGGGAGGCCATTTAATGAGATGGTTGGGTTCCTCTAGGCTTTCTGAGGCTTCTGGCTGAAGAGCACTATTCCCTCCAGGCTTGCTGTTTCTGAGAATCCCACTTCCTTCACTTTCATGATGGAAGGAAAAGACTGGCAGTTTATTTCCCTAAATAATGAATCTTTAAAATGATACTAGAGAGTTAAAATGACCATTTTAACCTAATAGGTCACTATAGATGTGAATGTCGCCCATATAATTGACATGTCATATTTTTAACATTGCATTCTCTGCATTAAGATTTTCCTGTTTTGTTTGTTTGTTTGTTATAAAAGAGGAACTTTATCTCTTTCCCCCCTCTTTCTTGCTCTACCCCTTGCTCAGTTTCCATGGGCACATTTCTGCCACACTAAGAGGGGCTGGAGGTTAGTGACATGGAACTATAGGTTTTGAAGTCATTTTGGGCCTTGTTTTTAAAGTATTTGCTTGGGTCTTGGACAAGGTACTATGTGATAGTTATTCTGTCACTGACTACTTACTATTAGTTATTCTTAAAATGAGCAAAGGCCCTTGGGAGATGCACCCTAGTACTTTCATCGCTTGCAAGGCAAGCTTTGGCATTTTCTTTAAATTAAACAAAAATGATGGGAAATGTTGTCCTTGAATGCTCAAATTGGGCTGTGAACAAAGATCCCAAGGCCAGTGGAAGATACTATACTAAAAGAAGTGCCAATAGCTTTGGGGAATTTTTGGTGTTAAATAAATTATGTTTATTTTTTTTTCTTCTAAGATTCTTTTTAATGAGTCCCCTCCCTGAAACCTCTCATCATTTTCCTTTCTGAACTGTGTGACCATCATCTCCTGCTTTGTTTGTGGGCAGGTCACCCATTACACTCTTCCCTTTCTTATCCTCACGTCCTTGAGGATGTGATTTAAAAGATAAAAAATATTATACAGTGGGGCCTTGACTTACGAGTTTAATTCGTCCCGAGACCGAGCTCGTTAAGGAGCTCGTTAACTTAAATTACTCTATCAACTCAATGCAAAAAATCGGCAGAGAGACAGCTGGTATCTCAAAAAACTCGTTAGTCGGGACACTCGTAAGTCAAGGCCCCACTGTATTATTATTTTCCTCAAATTGGGCAAAAGAAAAGAAAGTCATTTTGATGCAGAAGTTAATGGGAGATGGGAGGAGGCTACAATTACAATTCCCTTAATACATTAATGTATATTAATATACCACCTTGATTTGTGCCCTCAAGTTAAATAACTACACATGTTTAGAGCATAATCTATACATATAAAAGCCTAAGTGACCCTTAAAACTAAATGACAGAAGTATCCGTCAACCAGTCACTATGACACAAACTGACCACAAGGGAGCAAACTCTCAACACAGGAACTTCCCCTGATGGTCAGTGTGCTCCCACAGCCAACCTCCCATGGTGGACCAACCTCCCGCTGTCCCCCCTCCTCTACCCCCCCGCCGGCTGGCCCTGATCGGACCCTCCTTCCCAGCCAGCCTGCCCCAATTGCTCTGATAGGGACTGGGCAAGATGGCCCCGGTCAGCCTCAATTCCAGCCAGACTGAGGGAATCCCATCTGTGCACGAATTCGTGCACCAGGCCTTTAGTTCTTTTCATAATCATGTTAGCCTTAATGAGAGAACATTTGTATTATTTTCCATAATTGAAAATGCCAAATGCCTATTTTCATTTACCAAGTGTTTTGGTTTTAGATAGCAAAGACACAACTCTTCTAATACATAACTGTTCTCTTTAATTCTAATTGCTCTATAAAGAAATTAAGTTTTTTTCTATGTTTCTGCTTTGTGGGAGTCACCTTCAGAATAAGGGTTGGGGAGACTGCTCTTGAAATTTTTTAAGTAACCGGCTTGCGAGTGTGATTCCCTACAAGGTTCTTTTATGTGTAGTGTCCCTCTGGGTAGAGACTATGGGAAAGTGAATGCAATATATTTTAGAGTAGAACTTTGCTTTGACTCTTGATGCCTAGATATCAACATACAATGTACATATAATGTAGAAATATATCATACAAAGTACATATAATATAGATATATAGACTAATTACATATATAATTTCTGGACTTGAGCTAAAGAGAGCAATTCTTTTTTTTTAATGCCGGGGTCCTGCCCCAGCAGGTCCAGGGGTCCCCAAAGGTGTGGACGGAGTCGGCGAAGAAGGAATGACACAGAGGCAGCGTTCAGGTGATCATCATAGCCGAGTTCTCTTGTCAGGGTCTCCAGCCAAGTTCTGGTCTGGATCTCCAGAGAGGTTCTGCTTTGGATCTCCAGCCAGGTTCTGTGTCCATGTTCTCTTGCTAGGTTCTCAAGCCAGGTTCTGTCCAGGTTCTCCAGCCAGGTTCAGTCACCAGGTTCTAGTCAGGTTCTCTTGCCATGTTCTATCCAGGTTCCATAGCCAGGTTCTGTCTCTAGGTTCTTTGGCCAGGTTCAGTAGCCAGCATCTCCAGCCAAGTTCTGTCTGGTTATGTTGTTTCTGTTGTCTTGTTACATCTGTATTTATACCAGTTGATTCCAATCCTATCAATCTCTATTCCAAAGGTTAGGGCATTCCTTATCTCCATTCCAGGGAGTAAAGATTATGTAGCTTAAGCATGATTGTTCATAGTTAAAGTGATTAATTACCCACCTGGCACTTAGTTAAGGGGTCTTATTCCCTCCCTAACTTCAGGGGAAAATCCCTACCTGGGGAAACAACCTTTCTCGGAGAGGTGACCTTGGTTAAAACACATAGTGCCAAGAAGGGGAGTAAACATCTTAAGAACAGTATGCCATATATCCCAGGTCCCTTGAAACAGCAAGGATGGACCGGCTCCCGGCATTTTAATATGTTTTTTATTGTTTTGAGAGAGAGAGCAAGGGGAGGGAGCGAGATATAGAAATAATGATAAGAAACTTTAATAGATTGCTTCCTGCATGTCCCCTACTGGGAATCCAGCCTGAAACCCAGGCATGTACCCTGACCAGTAGTTGAACTGGCAACCTTTTGGTGCATGGGACAATGCCCAACTAACTGAGCCATGCAGGCCAGAAAGGAGAGTTATTCTTTTATCAGAGTAAACATCTCTAACATTCATAGAGCATTGTCATTTTCTTGTAACTGAAGATTGTTCCAGTATCACATATTTATTAAGCATCTACTGTTTGCCAATGTTACAGAGGTGGAAGTATAGCCTGGGCTCTAAAATAGACTTTGGAAATTTATGTTAAAAAGTGGATTTTCAATAAGTAACTTATGTAGTTTGAGAAACAGCTGATCAAACTTCAGAGGTAAAGTATTTTATGAAGTTTTTAATTCTCCTTTCAAAATGATCACCTAAATTTTAGATAAACAATCTGCACACAGCAAAATAAGTTGTTGTTGTTTTCTAGATAAATATAGGATGGAATTAAATGGGTGAGAGGAACATTAGGCTGTACTCTTACTAAGTGAGGTGACCTTGGCAAATTTATCTAACCTCTTTAAATCTTAGTATCTTTAGCTATAAAATGGGTTCAAACCCTATATTATGAGGCTGCTGTGAAGATTAGGATAATTTATGAAAAATCTGAGCCATAATAGTTGCTCAATAAATGCTGGTGATTATTACAGGTATTTAGAATATGGTACATGCAAATTCTAGTCTTTTAAATATGAATGAGGAAGGGAAATTACCTGTATATGTATGATTAGAGTTGATAGTTGTGATCAAACTGTGAAGAGTATGGTTTTCCTCTGGAGAGTAATTTGATTGCAGAGATGTTACTGTGCAGAGGTAACATGCTAACTGAAATCATTAGTGGCCTGCACAAGTTAACAAGGCTCTGGGAAAGGAGTCATTTACTTTCTTTACACCCCTAAGACAAAGCATAATGCACATGTGTATTTAATCAACTGAGAGCTGATGCTGGCTGACTATGGCACCCATAAGCTATCCTCAACTCACTTTTCTTTTCCCCCAGCTTTTCATTTCCAGTCCCCCAAGGTTTGTAAGAATCAGTTGAGTCCAGCTGACTGCCTTTCTTGCTGCACATAGAATGCTTCCTTCCTTCCTATGCCCTCCTCCCGCCCCCGATAAAACTGATAAAAAGGAAGCCTACCCGGTACTGTTCCAAACAAACTAAATTGGATGACACAGGAACACAGCATGAAGTCAGGTGCTAATAACTGACTTCAAGAGCAATGATCAAATACAAGAGAATGGTATGTTATCACTGCGACTGTAGATATTAAGATTCCAAGGATCCAGGAGAATGGAATAATAGGACTGAAGACACTACACATTATGGCTGAAATCTAAGGCTTTCATTCTTGTATTGATTTATTTTTTTAAACTTCCAGTGATTTCACAATTGCCAAGATGCCCAAGGCAAAGAGTGTAGCTTTTATACCATTAGCTCTACTTTAAAAGAAATTCAATAGGACAACAACAACAAAAATCTATTGTGGACATATATTCCTGTTGGGGTCATTCATCTCTCCTTCAACCTAGCCAATTGGGAACAGTACATGTTGATCTCAATAACAAAATAAATTTGCCAATTTTATTTGACCACTGACCATGCTAATGACATAAAGTGTTCAAATGTTGGGGGCGGGGGAAAGAAAATCAGTATGTTTACTCTAAATACAGAAATTTGGAGGAAAAAGGTAAAATAGATGTAGATAGTATGAACAAGGGTTTACTAAATAACTTGATCCCAAACAGAAAATGGAATCTATATTTCATAGCAAAACATACCTTGGAGATGTTGAGAAAAGCCCTAGATTATCTTTATGTAATTGCAAAAGAAAGAGAAAGCGATGTGAGTAAGCTGCTAAGAAATCAACCCAGGCCCCATACAAAAAGACAAAAGCACTGTGGAGTCCATTAGTCCCATCACTGCTCTAAAGCTGGGCTTTATTCAAAACAACTTAACACAGAATTAGCAGCCGGGTTAACTTTATCATCACCAAATGACTGAGTTAAAAGGCTTTTGCCTTTATTTTAGAAAGATGAAGAATGGCATTTCTATTTAAAGAGTCTTTGCATAACAAGGTTTGGATTAGGGCAACAATAAAAACTCAGAGGGGGTATTTTTAGATATATATGATGGATGGAAGTAGTGAGGGACCATTTAGGAGAGTCTTCTATAGTATTTCCTAGAGCAATCTGATTCATTTAGATTGAAATATCTGTCAGAAGTATGTCCCAGTTCAATTGATCCCAACATTAAAATGTCTCTCCATACCCCCCCCTCATCTTTCTCCTCCCAGCCTGATAGCTCTAATTAGTATTATTATGCTTCCTTGTGAGGACAGAAGACCAATGGCAATAGCAGGCATACATTTGGCAACAGCTCAGACAGTTAAAACAGCTTCATCTCATTTGCCTTAAGTGTTGTCTACATTTCCCCCTCCTCCTTTCTTAAAAAAAAAATCCAAACAAGAGAAAAAGCTGTGAAGACCAGTTTATTCCTTTAAAAGCATCATTTTACCTCATTTCAATGGAATACTTGTTATCACACCAACCCAAACAGATTGGAAAAAAAATGATATTTTGATTCCAACTCCTGCATAGAATATCGCAGTGCTTTTCAGTTGCTCTGGGGAACTTGTGACTATAAAATTCTGTTAACTCTAAGACCATTTTGAACTCTTCCTGGCCCATATTCTGATAAGCATTGTGTCCTGGTGCAGGTTTATCTCTGTTGATAATGGGCTGCAAGGCTATAGGGAAATGTTGATACAGTGAGCTAGCATCTATCATTTTGACACCTACTCTTTAGCAGATGAAGAGAATAATGGGTGCTTGGGGTGCAACCCTGCAGAACAGTGTCAGCCGTCATTGTGCACTGACCCAGTGACGGGTGCCTCTGTATTTGTGCTGAGACCGTGATATCTGTGGCTATCATTCTTTCTTTCCCTTTTCATTTTCCTTCAACAGTCTGTCATTTGTTGCTTCACTTCATTTCATTTCTCCCCATTTTGTGCTCTTTTTGCTGTCTGCCATAATTTTGCATAAAATTATGAAGTGTCCTGAAACCTCCTCCTTTCTGTCTTTGATTGCTTTCAATAGCTCTAATGACCCCATTGGAAAGTGGATGATTAGTCTCTGAGAGGGGACAGAAGTAGAAACCTTATGTTAACCCTTCATGAGGGTGGTAGAAAAATATGATTACTTATGAGCATTATTAAAAGTTTAGTTTTTCTTTATTTTACATATATTTTATATATTTTTATTGATTTCTGAGAGGAAGGGAAAGGGAGAGAGAGAGAGAGAGAGAGAGAGAGAGAGAGAGATAAAACATCAATGATGAGAGAGAATCATTGTTCGGCTGCCTCTTGCACACCACACACTGGGGATCAAGACTGCATCCCGGGCATGTGCCCTGACCGGAACTGTGACCTTCTGGTTCATAGACTGATACTCAACTTCTGAACCACACCAGCTGGGCATAAAAGTTTAATTTTTCTTAATCCAATTCCAGGCATGGGGTTGAAATTAGTTAAATCATTCATAATTTAAAAGGCACATAATTTTATGCTTTGTTCTTTATAATGGAAAATTCTATAATGCAAAGGTACAGGAGTATGAAAACAATAAAATACTAGGAAATTAAATACAATGCATTTATATTAAACCAAAGAGGGAAAATAATAACTAGGCAGTATTTTTACAAATACATAATACTATTCTATTTTTAATGACTCAATTAGGTGAAATTGAAATAATAAGTGCAAAGAGAGTTTTCAGAAAAAAATGTATCCCTTCACATACATTTATGTTATAAGTTGAACCTTTCATTAGGATGATGGTATTTCACATTCATTTTTCTCTCCAAGACTACATAGATCTGCCAGTGCTAAATGGAGGGTTCTTTAGCTATTGAAAATGCAACCTGCTTAGGAAAATTAGTGGAGACCCTTTTACTTTACAACTGAATATAAGTTACGCCTACTTGCTATTTAGAAATTCCAAATGCCAGTGTTCTTATAATAATGGTATATGGGAAGAGATCACATTTTTCATTGACCTTTAATATTAGACATTTTATTTAAATAAAGTCCCAAACAGGCTGTTTTGGTTTCTCCTCCTAAATCATAAGCTAAAGTGTTACAATAGAAAGGAAAATGTTGGAATATTGCATTTTCTTTGGTTGGTTTTAGTTTGTGGGTTCCTCTCATAACTGTGGTTGAATTGGGTAGCAGGGCATCATGAGGCCTGTAGAACAGGAGCATTGATTTCTTGGTGCTTTCTTTGGCATCTTCATTTCTGGCAGTGACAATACTGCAGAGTAAGAGTGGAGAACAGGGAGGGAGGAAAAGTACAGCATTTCTACTTGGAACAGCTAATGGAAAAATGCACCTAGACAAGGGTTTGCCTTTGAAATATGCTGATGTTTCTTTTTTTTTAATTTTATTTCTTACCCCAACACATATTTATCTGCTGAGTCATTAAAGAGAACAAGTTTTGTTTATCTTCTTTGTATTTGCTTTCTTGCCATAGAAGAGTTTTTATCTATTATAACATTTTGAATAGATACTCTGCTTTGGCACAAATAGCACTAACTCGAACTTATATACCATTTTTTTAAAGGTGCCTTCAAAAATTTATATATATAATGTTAACATTTATAAGATGTTTTCAAAAGAGGTTAAGACCAGCCTACTTTCTGATAACATACATAAAATTTAGTTTAGTTCACAAATGTTTATTAAACATCTATTACTAGAGGCCCAGTGCACAGGTTTGTGCACTGGTGGGGGGCATAGCCTGCAGGGATCAGCCCCTAGTGGGAGCACTGTTCATCTGGGTCAGCCGAGCCTCACTCCCACTGTGGGAGTGCACTGACCACCAGGGGGCAGCTCCTGCATTGAGCATCTGCCCCCTGGTGGTCAGTGCATGTCATAGCGACTCATTGACTAGTTGTTCTGGTTGTTTTGCCTGATGGGTCGCTGCGCTTTTATATATATAGACTAGAGGCCCGGTGCACAAAAATTTGTGCACTCGGGGGGGGGGGATGGCATCTCTCAGCCCGGCCTGTGCCCTCTCACAGTCTGGAACCCCTCGGGAAATAATGACCTGCTGGCTTAGGCCTGCTCCCAGGTGGCAGAGGGCAGGCCTAATCCCTAGGTGCAGCCCCTGGTCGGGCTCAGAGCAGGGCCGATTGGGGAGTTGGGGTGCCACCCCCTGTCATGCACAGAGCATGGCGGATCGGGAGGTTGCGATGCCACCCTCAGTCATGCTCAGGGTAGGGCCGATTGGGGGCTTGGGGCACTGCCCCCTGTCACACTCAAGGCAGGGTAGATGGGGAGGTTGAGGCGCCACCCCCTGTCACACACAGAGCAGGGCCAATCAGGGGGTTGGGACACTGCCCCCTGTCAGGCACAGTGCAGGGCCAATCAGGGGGTTGGGGAGCTCCCTCCTATCAGGCACAGAGCCGGGCCGATCAGGGGGTTGGGGCGCCTTCCCCTTTCAGGAACAGAGCAGGGCCGATAGGGAGGTTGTGGCCCCACCCCCTGTCACACACAGAGCCGCAGGGCAATCAGGGGGTTTGGGCTCTGCCCCCTGTCACGCTGATCCCAGTGCCGGGAGTCCTCGCGGCTCTGCGGATCCCGGTGCTGAGAGGCATATTACCCTTTTACTATATAGAATAGAGGCCTGGTGCATGGGTGGGGTCTGGCTGGTTTGCCCTGAAGGGTGTCCTGGATCAGGGTGGGGCTCCCCACTGGGGTGCCTGGCCAGCTTGGATGAAGGGATGATGGCTGTTTTCAGCTGGTCACACATCCTTCAGGGTGGGGGTCCCCACTGGGGTGCCTGGCCAGTCTGGGTGAGGGGCTGAGGGCTGTTTTCAGGCTGGGACTGAAGCTCCCAACTGCTCTTTTTTTTCTTTTTTCTTTTTTATTCTGGGCCAGCTTTAGCTCTGGCTCCAGCTCTGAGGCTTCTGCTGCTGAAAGAAGGTATCTGGTTTGTTTCGGTTCTATAATCGAAACAATTTATAACTCCAGCTCTGAGATCCCGTATCGCTGAAAGCTGGTTTCTGGGGTTTTGTTTAGCTTCTATCTATATTTGTTACAATGTTTCTTAAACTGCAAGCTCAGAGGCCAGCAAGGCAGGCAGGGAACGTTGCAGTCCTCCGTCACTGAAGCAAGCAAACTTCATGTTCAGTTTAAGCTGCCTGGCTGCCGGCCGCCATCTTGGCTGGCAGTTAATTTGCATATCACCCTGATTAGCCAATGGGAAGGGTAGCTGTCGTACGCCAATTACCATGTTTCTCTTTTATTAGATAGGATGTGACATGTACTGCACTTTGGTCTTATAGAAATGATTCAAAATAAATCAGACAAGGTCCCTTCTCATCAGGCCCTTCAGACTAAGACACAGAGTACCATGACAAACACCAACAGACCTTACTTAGTCCTGGGATTATTGATGAGAATCAGAACACTGGTAAATTACTTGTGGTATACTTACTTCTGATTTAGACCCCTCTCCTCTGTCTTTTCTCCTTCCCAGGTCAGTAGTTTTCAGTATCTCCTCTCATTTACATCATCTTTTTGCTCTTCATTCATTGTTTATTACAATATATATTCTACCAAAAAAAAACAAAAGAACTGTATTGTTAACATCATTATTCCTAGAAAGCATGTGCACAGCATGAGGAAAACTTTGGGAATTAATGCATGTCTGTCTGTATGCACTCTCCCATGGAGATTTGAGGAGATCCATATTTGTAATTTAAAATTTTCAAGTAGCAACATTCAAAACGTGAAGCTAAACAGCTTTTTGGTAACAGAACACATTATCCATTTAAAAATCTAAATCCTAATTAATTAAAATTAAATAAAACTGAAAACTCAGTTCCGCAGTCCATGTTGCCACATTTTATCTGCTCAGTGTATAGCCACTGAATAATCACTGTATTGGATAGTTGGAGGACTGGATATTGATACCCATCACAATTTATTAAGTACTAATTTCATAAAATTCTTGTTTATTTGTTTGTTTACATATGGAAGAGAAGAAAGATATGATAGAAAGCTTGCTCAGGACCAGATCAAGAACTAAGATTCCCTAGCTCGTAGTTCAGTACCCACTCTGTAATGCCACATTGGAGAAAGGAAAGTGTGGGGAAGGAGAAAAAAATGAGTGCTAACATTGATTGTGTACTTAATTCATGTCAGGTACAGTGCCAAGAATTTTATTTGTTTTACTTTAACTTATTCTTTATAAATTACCCAGCATATATTCTATGTTCTCATTTTGCAGATGATGAAACTGAGAATCAGATAAATGTAATAACATCACCAACATCATTGACCTAGGAAGTGGTAGTCCTAGGGTTTGAGAAAGATTGGTGTGATGCTAGGTTTAATGGTTTAAAAATCACTATGGGAAGGGAATTCAAGATTTGAACCCTGGGAACCCCACTGTGGTTTGTTGTGGCTCAGTTGGTTGGGTATTATCCTATGTGCTGAAAGTTTGCTGGGTGGAAAGGTTACTGGTTCAATTATGCTCTCACATCGATGTTTCTCTCTTTTCTCTTACTTTGTCTCCAAAATAAACTTAAAAAAAATAGAAGGGAGACCCGTATGTTTCTGCTTCTTCTAATGTTTGCACATCTATGTAAAAGAGTGAGGTCTCAAGTTGACTTTGGGTATCCTGACACAACTGTTGTATATGCTATAATAAAAAAAATAAAAAATCAGGGCTCCTTAAAATTTCCATTATTATGTAGAACACTAGAGGCCTGGTACATGAAATTCATGCATGGGAGGTGGGGTGCCCTCAGCACAGCCTCCACCCTCTCCAATCTAGGACCCCTCAGGGGATGTCTGATTGCTGGTTTAGGCCCAATTCCAGGGATAGGGACTAAACCGGCAGTTGGGCATCCCTCTGACAATCCAGGACTGCTGGCTCCTAACTGCTCACCTGCCTGCCTGCCTGATTGCCCCTAACTGCCCCCTCTACTGTCCTGGTTGCTCCTTACTGCCCCCCCTGCTGGCCTGGTTGCCCCTAACTGCCCCCCCCTGCAGGCCTGGTCACCCCCAAGTGCCCCCCCACCCCCCCGTTGGCCTGGTTGCCTCACACAGCCTGCTGTTCAGGTCTTTGGTTGTCCCTCACTAATCCCCCCTGCCGGCCTGGTCACTCCACGCAGTCTGCTCTTCGGTCATCCATCCGGTTGTTTCAGTTGTGATGGCCCCTGCCTTTTTATATATTAGGATTATTACCTCAACTCTTATGGGACTTTGCAAAATGCAGACCTTGGCAATTAAGGAACATGTCAGTAACAGAGTTCCTGTGGGTACATAAAAAGGGGATATATCCCATTTTAAAAATATCCCAATTTATAAATTTAATGATTGTATACTAGGGATGGTTATAAGAAATTAAGAGGATTGAGGCAGACTACTTTATGGGTCCATTGCTCTTTAGTCCTTGAAATAAATTTATATTAAGTTCACAAGCACTTATTAAGCATGCCTTTGTCAGAGTTGGTGGTAAGTGTTGAGGCTGTAAATGCATATGAGTTATATATTTTAATAAGAGCAATTTATTCAAAGAAAAATTCCTCACCCTAATTTTTGCTGTAAGAGACTTTAACCTCTTTCTGTGAATACTATTATTTTGACCAAGCATGCTCTTCTGGGTTCAGTGTTTCTTGGTTTATACCGAGTCAATAATCATTGCAATGTTTGATTGAGCAATGGGTAATGATTTAATTTGTGGACTGTCTACCTTTGCTGTGTTCTGAACTGTGTTTTAGACCATTCCCTGGATATTTGCAACTCTATCAGAAGATATACAGGAAAATAAAAGCAGTAAATAACCTTATAATTTCCATCCTAGTCATCAGTCCCCATGAGAGTTTGGGTTGGAAATAAATAACCTGGATTTTTAAAAAATGATATTATGTGAAGATTCCAACCATTCATTTCATTTAATTCCCATCTCCCATTAGTGAATTTTCTCAGATTAAATTTTGTAGATTACATTTCCTAGAATGAAAGAAAAATAATTACATCAAAGCCATCCAAAACAGCCAAATTTTCTGCCAGGAAATTAATTTTGTACAGTCACCCTCAGACCAAATTATATGAAAAATATCTTGCAGCATTGGATATTGGAGTTGAAATAACAGATAATAGTGAGGTAAAAAATCAAAAAGATATACAAGCAAAGGGAAGACTAGTTGTTTTGAAAATGGTGTTTCAAAAGATATATACTAAATGATGAGCTAGTGGATACTGTAGAAAGTTTTGCAAGTAGGTAGTGGGTATAAACAATATTGGACACTGAAAACAACCTGAGGAAAGGACAGACCAATTATAAAGAGGTTGATCTGTAGGGGAAAATAGTAGGAACTTTAGAGTATTTGATAGATCCTTTAGCCAATTATATTTTGGCCTATGTGTCAAGGAGGATGCCAGTTATTCATTGCCTAGTTTTATAGGAAAGATGGTTGGTAGTGATGTCAACAGTAGGAAGAACTTAGCAATGTCAATGGTATATAACGAATCCAGTGCTACCTGGAATTATGTACTTAAAAAAGAAGAATCTCTTGAAACCCATTCGTGAAAGGCAAAGGTTTCATGAGCCATTGGGTGGAGTGAGTCTGAGACACTAAGAAACTGTACAAGTCAGAAAGTGAGGCAAAATCTTATAAGAACTTTTCATTGGAGTGAAAGCAGGCTTCTTCTTGCAGATCATCAGGGAAAGCCTGTGGGCTAAGAGATTTCTCAAATATTAGGGTTAATATTTCCACTTCTGGCTTGGCCACTGAATGAATGATTCCCTATTTGCCTTAGTCAGCTCACTTAACTTATATGCGCTCCCCCCCCCCGAGATTTTTTTCACTTCAGTTATCAAGATTAATGTGATACATTACAGCATAAAAATTCACAAGGTTGGGTTAAAAGAACTTTGTATAGAATAGAACTTGAAGTTGTCATCTCCTCCGTCCTTCAACCTCTGTTCTAAATTGACACAAGTCTCAAAGGTTTGATTATACAAGTGTTTTCCTAATATCCCACTTGTTATGTAGTGATTTGTGCTCATTTCTTTTCTCGATGCTCATGGTGACATCAGCAGTTGAGCCAGCATCCCTTTAATAAAAGCTCATCTTAAAATTATAGACAGATGTCACCCTACAATTTTCTATTTTCCAATTATTTATGATTCTTCTCACTTTAATAAGTTTGCTTGATAGTCTCTTGTTCAGTTTAATTTCTCCAGGCTTTTGAACAATGTGGGAACTTGAGCCAGACAAAAGCATTTCAGCAAGAACATGACCGATCTTGAAGACAGAGAGGGTGGCTGATAATGTATGCAAGTGAGTGTCTGTTATGAAATAATGATACCGCATTGCTGACTCACAGTCAGCTAATGGTTCATTATGCCCACCCCCAACCCTATTTAGAGTTCAGTACACTTTCCATATATTGAGCTTATTTGTTGGTTTACATCCACAAAGTGTCTCGGTCCCATTGACCTTTACACACTGGTTAATTTGCTTAATGGTATTATTCAAACAGACACGACAAATGAGTAGAGGTGTGGAGTAAGAATAGTCTATCTTTGCTGGCGTCCTTTAAACTTGTCCTCACTTCTTTTCCCACTATGTGATGAGGAAGAATAGCTCCAATTTATTAATTTACTATGGGCCCGATACTATTTGTTTTATGTACATTAATGCATGGAATCCTGATTGAAATGAGGTAACTATTATAATATCTGTTTTGTGGAAGAAGAAACTGAGGCTTAGGTGAGATAACTCGTCCAGGAAGATTTGCTGGGATGTTTGATTCCAAATCCATGGTTTTCACCACCATGGCTAACTGCCAGCTTGGGGCTACCTCTTAACCTCCAGTAGAATCTCATGTGAATCCTTTCCTCACAGATATTTTTCCTCTTTCCAATCACAAATATGTTGCCAGAAAATGACTTAAGTTTACAGTTAGCTATAAGTTAATTATAATATGAATTGCTAACTTTTATTAAGAGCCTAATACTATAGTATGTTCTAAGTCCTATGTCAGATACTTTCCATGCATTGAGTTTAATACTTGTATCAAACCTGCATAGTAGGTGTTATACTGTTTCAGAGACTAAACCCCAAAACTCTAAACTTAAATAACTTCCCCAAAGTCATACAGGGAGGTAAAAATTGTTTCAGCTAATGATGCCTAGTGGTATTTCTATCACATAATGTGAGAAAAATATCAATATTACATAGCTGTTTTCTAACTGCTTCAGTTTATCATCAAACAGTAAGGAGACTGTGGTAGTCCAGTTCTGAAAAACAAAAAAAACAAAACATAATTATGTCTACTCATAGAGTTATCATTGTTTACATGTTTTTCTATTCTTTAATTGATTTTTTTAAGAGAGAGGAAGAGGAAGGAAGAGAGAGAGGGAGAAACATTGATTTGTTGTTCCACTTATCTTTTTAAAATATGTTTTTATTGATTTTAGCCCCAGCTGGTCTGCTAAGTGGTTAGAGCATCGGGCCATGGACTGAAGGGTTGTGAGTTTGAGTCCAGTAAAAAGAATCTATCTCCACTGCAGGCTCGATCCCAGGACCCTTTGGTTTGCAGGATGATGCTCTATCCACTGAGCCAAACCGGCTAGGGCTGCTAAACATGTTTTAAACTTTTTGTTTTACTCTTTTGCAGAACAATTAATATGCTAATATTTATGGCCATTTTAGCAATATTTACATAATTACATTTATGTCAAACCTTCATATGCATGCCTAAAGGGAGAGAGAGAGAGAGAGAGAGAGAGAGAGAGAGAGAGAGAGAGAGAGAGAGAGAGAACCCACTCATAATTGTAAAGGAAGAAAAATGAACTATCGGAGTTTCTATATTTTGAAAACAGATTCTGAAAGTCCTTTAAATGATTTTCAGAGAGCAATTAGAATTATAAATGCTGGTATGCAGGGTCTCTATTCTTATAGTTTTCACCTCAGTAGCTTATTCTTCTGTTTAATACATTTCTTTGTTATTCTTTCTTTTCTCCTTATAGAATAAAAATAATTTCCAAGGTCAGATTCTATCTTGCAGTAGCTTTTCCCCAAGGAGATGCATGGATCTTCTTAATTTATTATATCTCATAATAATCTCTCATAGGAAAACTCAAGGAAGATTAAAAGCACACAGAGAATGTGCTTAAATATGCTTTGGACCATTTTCTACCACTGGCTCTTTGTAAAAAGAATGGATATACTCTTCTCCTGATTGTACATCTTATTGATCATACAATGTGATTTTTTTAATTCTGTGTTATTTTCATGTTTTGTGTTAGTCAAGTTGCACTTGGATATGTGAATGATTTTAGTATTAATTTAACATATTTCCCTGAAGATGAATATTCTGAAATCTCCACTTTCTTTTCTAATCCCCCCCACAATTCCACATATTTATTTTAAACAAAATATAGACTAATTATTAGCATTTATTTTGTTATCTGCTGATCCTTATTAGCAGATAAAATTGAGCATTAAGGATGACCTAATTCTGGAAAAGCATATCTTGTTCTGGTATCCCTTAAGATACAACACCTGCAATATATAAAAAGAGGCCTTGAGAAAACTCAAGGGTTGAATGAATAAAAGGACATTCTTCCCTAATTCTATGAATCTGACACTCTCATCAACACCCAAATTGCTCTCAGCAAATCCCAAACCATCTACTGATGAATGAGATACTCTTATTGAATTCTTACTGGGCATGCTCATTGTCATACCTAAAATACCAAGACTCTCCTAAACGTAGTTGTTATTGCTGGGACTTGCACCTTCTAAGCAAAGACATAAATTATTATAGTTGAAGTAATACCAGTGAAGTATATATTATTGCTTTCATTGTAAAAAATGCTCATGGAAAACACTCTATCAATTCCAATTATATTCTAGGAAAAAAAAAAACAAGAAGAAAAGAAAAGTGAATGAAAAGCAAACCCAGAATATTTGATTGAGTTGGTTATAGCTACTGAACAAATATGTAATTGTAAAAAGTGTGGCAAAATAATAAAAATAATACGAATATTTGTTAAAGAAATGAAAGCATGGCAATAAAAGATGCCAGAAAGCAATTTAGCTTTCTATATTACTTCTCCATCACTTGGTTATTTTACTGTTTCATTTCTATTTACATACCCAGTTGATTCTTTTGCATCTTAATTTTGCACAATTCTTTCAATAACGTACAGTTCAGTGGCTATAATTACAGGATTGTTAAAGTTCACATTTCACTATTCATCTTGTTATCTCTGGTAATGGAAGGTTGGAGTAAATGCACATAATTACACGGTTGGTCCTAAATTATTTTTATATTGCTCTTGCTAGGATAGACTTGAAAAGTAGCATTTATTCTCTAAGATTTATTTTTGATGATAGTGGGTCCTAGCAAAATAAAAATAATAAACACATAAATGTACTGCTCCCCTGAGCTTACTATCTATAGATTATTTGGTGTTTTTTGTTTGTTTGTTTGTTTGTTTTTTGTGGGTTTTTCTTTTTCAAGTTAATTCATCTCTCTAAGACTACTGGGAGCAGGAGGTGCTTGGAATCTATTGAAGTAAACACATCAGGTATCAGAATTTTGATAACAGAAACATTTCCGTAATGGTATATTTATCACTTCATCTATCATTCTACCTATCCATAGCAGACTAACTCAGCAGGGCCCACATACTACAAGAGGCATTTTAATAAGTTTGACTTCTCTCTAAAGCAACGCCATGTGCTGCAAAAGAAAAGTAACAGTTCTTGTTTGAATTATGCTAGAAATAGTTCATAATACCATATTTATAGTACTCAAAGCATTTTATAGAAATCTTAGCAGCATTCAAATGATCTAAATTATTCATTTTAAGCTGTTTATTGAGTGCCTACTATGTGCCATGCATTGGGCTACATACCAAAAGCAGTGTTGTCAGATGCCAGGTAGTCTTTGGAAGTTGGATGTAAGCTCATTTTACCTTTAGAGTACAGATAGATAATGAATTTAGCTGCACCCACTCAACCTGTCAAGAGAAAAGATGCTTAAACCTACTTCTTCCAATTATATTATAATTCAGTATTCTTACTATGAACCAGTACTTTCAAGTTTATCTCCTCCCTCATAAACACAGAATCCTTTCTCCCTCCTTTTGTTTCATAGAAAGAAAAAATGGGAGTAAATGACCTTTAAAAGAACCTAGTGTGTTGAGTCTTCTATGAAATGAAATAGAAAAGAAGGTTGAGGAAAGCATCAGGGCATTCTGTGTGGACCTGTCCTCATCGTGTGTCACAAGTGCCCTTGGTTTGTTGTTGGAGACATAAGGGTTAAAAAGAAGAGTGCTTTCTGGAGAAATATGTGTCTATTTCCACAGTGGGAAATGCACTGTTACACTTCAGAGGGCCTGAAATCTGTGCCTTCTAGCTCATCTTTCTCTTTAGGGTGGCTGTGTTCTTCAGATGAATAGCTTACCCTGGAGAGAAATACTACCTAAATATTAAGATTAGATTAGTTTTCACACTACCCCATTTAACCACTAAATTCAAATCCTTCAGCAATCTACTATCCAGTCTTCCCCAGGCATAAAATTCAGTTTAATAAATGGTTTGTATGCCATTATTTCTCATCAGTATGTAAAAACGAAAAGGAATTTTAAAATTCTATATGTGGTCTGATGAGAAAAGTATATTCTTCGAAGTGTTTTTAATTTTCAATCGAGTCATTATTGCTCCTAATAATGTGAAGAAATATATATATATATATAATTTTTTTTCAAAAGGTAGAAGGGCAGTTGAAAGAAAGAAGGACTGTTAACTACATATCTATAATCCAGATGTTCTTCCAGATGAACTTCAGGATGAAGCCAGGGCTGTGAGGAAAGCCTGCCAGTGGCTAGAGGGAAGCCAAGGTCCTGGGTTCCAGAGGGAAGCCAGTGACGGTAGCCAAGGGAAGGAAGGCCTACTCTTGCATGAATTTCGTGCATTGGTCCTCTAGTATATAATATACTAGTATATCCTATATAATAATAGCCTAGGTGGCGTTGCGTGACATCGTCACAAGATGGCCACCGTGACGTTGGAACAAGATGTCCGCAACAAGATGGCTGCCCTCATGTCATAACAAGATGTCCACCACAAGATGGCTACCACAAGATGGTCACCACAAGATGGTCCCTACAAGATGGCCAGCAGTTGTGGGAGATCAGGCTGGCAGGGGAGGGCAGTTGGGGGTGAAATTAGGTTGGCAGGAGAGGGCAGTCGGGGGTGACCAGGCTGGCAGGAGAGTGGTTAAGGGGCGATCAGGCTGGCAGGCAGAAGCAGTTAGGGGCAATCAGGCAGGAAGGCAGGCAAGCAGTTAGGAGCCAGCAGTCCCAGATTGTGAGAGGGTTGTCCAACTGCTGGTCCAAGATTGGAGAGGGTGCAGGCTGGGCTGAGGGACACCCTCTCTCCATGCATGAATTTCGTGCACCGGGACTCTAGTATGTATATAAATATGAATACTAATATCATTTTTCTACTAATTACTTGTCACTTCCTTTACCCATTACCTCCTTAGACAATATCATGTAAATATCAAACAAAGAAGGTTTTCTTGGTACAATTGGATTTGTTCACATGAAAATATGGAGTCCATTGCTCCCTTCATATCCTCAACCTCCAATCAACTGACTGTAAAACTAACTGTATTTGTGCTTCATCTCAGAGGGAAGGGGGGAGAGGGGGAAAGAAGAGATTAACCAAAAAACTTATATGCATACTAGAGGCCTGGTGCACGAAATTCGTGCATGGAAGGTGGGGAGGGATCCCTCAGCCGGGCCTGCACCCTCTCCAATCCAGAACCCTTCGAGGGATGTCTGACTGCCTCTCACAATCAGGGACAGCTGGCTCCTAACTGCTCACCTGCCTACCTACCAGATTGCTCCTAACCCCTCTGCCTGCCTGCCTGATTGCCCCTAACCATCTATGCCTGCCAGATCTCCCCTAACCACCTCTGCCTGCCTGCCTGATTGTCCCTAACTGCTCCTCTACTGGCCTGATTTCCCCTAACTGCTCCTCTGCAGGCCTGATCTCCCCTAACATCACCCCGCACCCAGGACCCAGGATACCCTCCTCCGGCTGGTCGCAGGCACCTGGGACCTGGGCTTTCCTCCCTCTGGCTGGCTGCAGGCACCCAGCACCTGGGCCGGCTTCGCCTGGGCCGGCTGCAGCTGCAGGAGACTGTGGGCGGGCAGCTTCACCCAGGCCACAGCCTGCAGGCACCTGGGACCGCCAGGCGGGCGGCTTGTCCCTCTCCCGAGCCGCAGCCTGGCTGGTCCCCATTCCTCTCTCATGAGTTCATTTGTGCCTGGCTGGTCCCCATTCCTATCTCGTGAGCTCATTTGTGCCTGGTTGATCTCTATTCCTCTCTCCCCAGTGTTGAGTGTCTGAGCCATTATGATGTTATGGCATGAGGGTGTGATGACTGTTTGCATATTAGCTCTTTATGATATACTAGAGGCCTGGTGCACGAAATTTGTGCATGGGGGTGGGGAGAGGGGGGCCCCTAAGTCTGGCCTGCACCCTCTCCAATCCGGGACTCCTTGAGGAATGTCCAACAGCCAGTTTGTGCCCACACTTTTAACAGATGACAGCTCCAATGTTGTTTATTTCTTTTCATGCTTAAACCCATTGGAATTAGTAGGTATTCAAAGTGTGTATGCATTTTGGGGGGACACCCTGTATATCTCTAGTCAGCGGTGAAAGGAACCAATGGCGGATTTGGAACCTCCAGACAGGGAACCTCGCTCACTCCCCACATGTCTCCCCATTCCACTTTCCACCTTTGCAGGCAGCGGGAGAATCAATGTTTTCTCTCATTAATTCGGAAAAGCACGTCCTGTCACCTGCTGCCCAGCAGGAGAGTGCTAGACCTCAAGCGAGTGAGGCTTATTCAGGGCAGCCTTCACTCATGGGTGCCAGCACCCAAAGTGCATATTCTTACTCTGCAGTCACAGGCTCTGCTTGGCGCGCTCACAGCTGCCACCGCTGCCATGTGGAGAGTACAGGCCACACTCCGCTGGCCCGCTGTGCCTGCCCAGAGGCTCACCGCGGCCCACAGGCTCTCCACGTGTGCTGCCCACAGGCCTGGAGTGGCCGGGGCAGGGAGAGATGACTGCCTTTGTCACCTTGGCAATGAAGCCAGGCATCCTGCCCCACCCTAGCTGCTCTGTGCCTCGGCAGCTGGCTGGGGCATGCAGGAGGCTTGGCTTCCTTTGTCGCTGGGGCAATGAAGGAAGCCAAGCATTCTGCCTGAAGGAAGCCAAGCACCCCGCCCTCTCTGTCAGGCTCCATGGCTCCAGCCGGTGCCACCATCTTTATGGCTATGGGTGCTGCCATCTTTGTAGCTATGGGCGCTGCCATCTTTGTTGTGGAGTGACAGTTAATTTGCATATCACCCTTTTATTAGTATAGAAGTTATGTAGAACCCATACACACAGACAATTGTGTGGTAAGCCTGGGGAGGGGGTCAATGGGGAAAAAAAGGGGGTACATCTGTGATATTTTCAACAAAAAAAGATAAATTAATAAATAAAAAACACAGGAGGAAAAAAAATGGGAAGCAATCTCTCAGCTCATTGCGTGCAATAAAACAGCTTTCTTTGAAATGAAACTAGTTCCTGAAATAGATGGTGTCACTGATAAGGTTGCAAATTTAAGAACAATAATAAAAGGGTGGGTTCCTTTTTCATTTTGTTTTAAATTGTCGAGCTTACATTTTCAGAACCTATTTTGAAGACTCCAGTTCTTATGGTCCATGTGTTGGATAAAATATATATTTTTTTTAGGATGGTGATATCTTTCATATTTGCTATGTATATGAATACTATGAATATGGATGGATGGATCTGAAAGTGTTTCATTCTAAGTGCACTGTTGCCATGAAAATTTATAGCCAAGAAGCAAAGATGTTGATGGCATGCAGTCCTATTAATCTAGGATATTGCTTTTGTAGATTAGAGCTACTCAGATTCTACCTTTTAGTTCTAGTTACTTTAAATCTCTATACTGAGCTATCAAGTTTCCTTTCATGATATAAAAATGCTAAGTGAAAGATATTTGAATGTTTCATCAGCTGACTGACACTTTACTAGACACTTATTCTGTTCCAAATGTTGCCTGGGAAAATGGGCTTTCACAGTGTCATGAGAAAGGATTTCAGGGGCACACGTGGGAGAAATTTAAGGGTAGTGGCAAGATTTATTGGGGTTACAAATAATACACCCTCAGGGATGTAGACAGCTGGCAGGCTCCAGTAGCAACAGTCCCAAGATCCTTGCTAATCCTCCATGTATTTTTTTTTTTTTTTGATTTTGGGAACAAGCAGGCTGTCTTTTAAACTATCCAGTCTCTTTCTTCATTCTTCCTGGGCCTGTGCTGGGCCTGTTCCCTAACCAATCCCTTTCCTGGATCTTCTGGATTTCCATGCTCTTATCCTATTGGAACCTTTCCCCAGATTTTCCCAGGTTAGACTCCTCCCCTTTACAGTAGCCATTTGGTTTTCACTGAGCATGTCTCAAAGTTCTGCTTTGTCATAGACTTCTACTAGTACTATGCATGTATCCAGCAAAGGAATTCCCTACTGTTTTATCCTCGCTCCCCAAGAGGCCAGTTATTCCAGGGTAATTGGAGGGCTAGTCTTCCTCCCCTGACTGGGGACTAAGTCCCTTTGGTGGAGGATGCAGCTCTCCCCTGGGCATCTGTGAAGTTGCTCTTTCCTAGTTTATTAGGCTTAATGTCTGATTCCATTTACTCTCTCCCTTTATTAATAACTAACTAGTGACTGTAAGACCAACACAATGATAAACATTGTCTGAAATAGTGTGAAAACTAAATATAGCATCTCTGGCTCCAGAAACAGTGTTTATTTGAGGAGAGATAAGAACACATGTGAAAATATGAAGCTTCATATAATACCTTAAGATTCCCAGCTTAATACTCTTGTGTTGGGGTTTCCCCTCCAAAAGCTTTTCATAGACTATGTTCAGCTTAGCTTTTCATTGTGCATGCAATTACATGAGGAAGAAATTAAAAAAAAAAAGATGCAATTCTGGTAATGATTGGAGCCTCTGAAACTCCCAAAATGCTAATTTACATGCCATTATAATTCTGTCTTTCCAGTGTGAGAGACTCATGTGGCCAGGGTTGTGAGTAGTTTTTTGTGAGATATCCATTATTCACGGTTATGTATCAAGAGAAATATGTCTCAGCCCTATCTGGTTTGGCTCAGTGGATAAAGTGTCAGCCTGCAGACTGAAAGGTCACAGGTTTGATTCTGGTCAAGGGCATGTACCTTGGTTACAGGTACATCCCCAGTAGAAGGTGTGTAGGAAGCAGCTGATCAATGTGTCTCTCTCATCAGTGTTTCTAACTCTCTATCCCTCTCTCTTCCTCAATAAAATATATTTAAAAAATAAAAATCAATAAAATATATTAAAAAATAAATTGCATCTTCCCCTAGGGTTTTTGTTTTGTTTTGTTTTGTTTTTTGTTTTTGTTTTTTGAGAGAGAGAGAGAGGGAGAGAGGTCTCAGTAGTGCAAGAGTTGTTCTGTAGTCTCTTATTAGCATTCAGGAAGTATCTGATAAATTCATTAATGAAATAATGAGAGAATGGATTCTATGAAGTAAAGATGAGTCATAAGGAAGTGAGGACTGTAAAGAATGAATTTGGTTGTGAATATCTGGTATACAATTTGAAGTGTGGCATTGGCACAATGAGCTGTTAGTTACATTCTCAAAAGTTGTCTTTGGATGAGTGGTAGGAGAGGTGGTTTTAGATACTTACTTATTACCCAATGTAACTCATCTAGATAAATTTAGCTTCTTAATAGATTTGCTTCCTCTTAGTATTCCTATCTTCCCCAGACTTTTCATTACTATTATGATACTTTAATAGGAGTTTGCCCCTCCCTTTTCTTTATAATGTAACAGCTCTACATTGTTATTTGATGAATTTACATCATTGCTGTTCAAATTAGTTTGGTATTTTTCTTTCATTATGCTAGAAGTCCTCTTAGCTGCAAAATCTAGCTTGATTATCTTTTACCTGAAGCAATGCTTCTGGCAAATATTTCTTAGAAGTCTTTACAAACCAGGAATTGCCAGACAGCCCTCCTTCCTCACTCCTTTTCCATTTGGTTTGGTTTATGTAACCATTTAACATTTTTAATAAGTGGTGGTTGAAAAGGAATGTACATAGGAAAATATAAATTATTTGCCTTCAAGGGACTTTCAGCCCACACGGGGTAGGTATTGGAGTGCACAGAGGCAAAGAGAAAAGGAGAGACAGATCTTTGAACAAAATCACACTACACCATGTATTGCTATACCTTGTATATCTAAGGTGTAGTGAGATCACAGGAGGAGTTTCTTAACATTTGCTGAGAGTTGAGGATGAAGGTTGTTTTTTTCCTTAATAATCTATAAACTGATGTCCACTTGTTCTAAATTTACCTTTGGATCACAGATTTAGCAGTGGACTTCAGTTTGAATCAAATGAGAAAATACAGAAGAAAAATAAATTAGATTTGTTTCAAGAATCAGGAACTCTCCATACTAACTCAGCCATCTTACACCAGTGGAGATGAAGAAAACATTCTCAAGTTACTAGTATTTTAACCTGGAGTTTTGGCCTACTGGGGAGGCTATATCTTTTAGACCACAGGCATTTTTCCTGACTTTGTAATTGTGGAGATATTTATGAACTGAGAGCTTTTTATAGGCTTCAGAGCCTGAATTTCTTGTATTTCAGTTCTCCCCTAAACAATGTAATTGTGAGTAAATTATTTAATTTTACCGAGGCCACTTCATCTATAAAATTAGTTAAACATAGTGCAACTTCATAGAATTGTTCGAATTATTAAATCAAATAATGCACGTAAAGCTCTTGGCACAATACTTGGCATATGATAAACCCTCATTATTTTAGCCTCTGCTATCATTTCTGTTGTCATTACTTAGTTATTAGCCTTTCTCACTTTTTTCTAGGAAGTTCTCTACCTCCATTTCTCAGGTAGCTTTTAAGACCAGTTGTAATACTAGATGATAATATAAGTAGTATCTGTCTGAAGCAGCAACCTTTGCTTTTTGTTTATTTGTTTGAAAGCTCTGCTTTTAAAATATATGCTATATTTTACTGCTACTGTTTGCAGATGATTTATAGGTATGTCTTGCCTATTCAGCCATAGGGAGCTCAGTCTGTGTGAAACTCCTCCTGGGTGTGGAATTCCTTCTGTTTTTCTTAGGAAACCATGACAGTTCCCTTTGTCAGATGATTTCATTGTTCCAACTCCCCACAGTGTTTTGTGTAACACAGTGAGAGATCATGACTGAGAGGCCCACAGCCCTAAGGTCAGCGCTGGACCTGAGTTCATTCTCATCAAAGGCCATCATTTCATCATGCCCATCACCATACATACCTCCCCATTAGCCATGTTTGTATGGTTCTCAGACACTGTAGAGGGAAAGGCAATTTATTCTTTTTTTGGAATATTCATGTTGAACAGAGTAGTATGTGATTATCATAGTCACCAAGTGAAAAATTGAGTTACTTGCCATTACTTCCCCCATTGTGAGGCACTGATGCAAATAAGTCCATTAAATCCAGCCCCAGAGACAGTCATAGGGGCTGTGTGAACCAGGGCAAGATTATGGAGTAAGACCTGGGTGTGAGTCTTGGCTTGCTGCCTCTCAGCTGTGTCTTCTTTGGCAAGTCATCCAAGCTTTGCTTTTCTCATCTGTTAATGAGGGTAATAATAGCAACGACCTTGTGGAAGTGTTATAAAAATCCAGTGCTTCAAACATGGTAAGGAATCAGTAATTGTGAGTTATTATATTGTCCTTTTGATCTTACAAAATGTCCTTTTGGTTATACAAACCTGTTGATTTTGTCCAAGAGTAGAAGATGAGTGGGTTCAAGGACTAGGGCTTTATCCTTGGAGGACCCCTGACAGATGCTAGATTAATGAAAGATCTCTCTCTAAATAACCAAAAATTCTAAGAATCAGTGAAAGTCAGGTTTGGATAATTCTGTGAAGAGTAGAATTGGATGCAAAATGCAGGATAAGAATAAGGAAAAAAAGATGATTCTGAGTTGGACTTTATTTACATTTGTTAACTGGAAAAGGGCCAGGAGGGAATCAATCAGCTCATGATGTTGAAAGCAGTTAGGAAACATCATTGCAGACACAAGTATTTTTTTTTTTTTTTGTAAAATATGTACATGAAACATTTCGTGTGTGACCTGTTCATCATTCTTCATCTCTCCTTTACTATTTCCATCTTCCAACCTCAGGTCCTCCTCTTCTTCCTCCCCCTTTCTGTTGCCACACTGTAAAGCAAATTGTATTTTCCAAAATATGTAAATGAAAGTCAGAATTAAGGTAATTCATAATGTTTCAGTGGCATTGGTTTAAATCTTTCTGAACACTGGAAGATTCCCTCAAATTCTTAATTGTGCCTCCTCCCCAGCCTCATAAGTGGCTGTTCCTTCAGCCAAATGCTGGTATGCCACTAAATAAACTTTCAAATCAGGTGGTGAGTATTTCTGAGATAATGAAAACTCCTTGGGACATTATATAATATTTATTAAGTCCATATGTATGCAGAAATGTATTTTTAATCACCCTTATTTACCTGAGTAAGTGTAATGAACCAGGGTGGTCTACATTAAAAAAAATGAATTAGAGGATTTTAGTATCCTGTTCCATAGTGAATTTTAGAACTGTTCAGATATTGGAGATTTTCCATCAGATGCATTCTGTGGATTCAATAAGATTTATTTTGAGAGGCAGCATTTAAAGTGGAAAGAATCCTTTTCTCAGGGAACATTAATTGGGTTCTACTCCCAGCTCTGCCATTACCTATTGGGGACTATGGACAAGTTGTTTAGACCTTTTGGGGCTCCATTTTCCTTACCGTAAAAATAAAGTGAAAGATTTTCATCCTGCTCCAAATTGGCATAGATATGAAGCTCAAATAAAATATTGTTTTTGAATACACCCAGAAGATCATAAAGAATTCTGCAAATATTATTATCTAACAAAATAAATGTATAGTATCTTCAAAGGATGTCATAAATATCTTAAAACCAAACTGTATGCTGTTTCTCAACTTGGGAGATACTAGGATGAAAAACTATTATAATCAAATGTTCAAATACCAAAATGTAGGGAGTCTCTGATGTGGTTTTTTTTTTTTTTTTGATAGGAGGGCATTTAGGGTATATCTCCAGAAAGAATTAATGAGAATTACACAGAGTCAAATCTTCTCTATGACCCTGTCGGTCATGTCTAATAACATGCCATGAAATTCATTGGTTTCTACAAAGTGACTACATACACTGCTTCCCCTTTTCAACTGAACATGTCATCAGCCATAAAACATTTATCTACCTCAGCATTGAAGTTTTAGGAAAGGGTAAATGCAGGCCTCCTCCTCCTCCTCCTCTTCCTCCTCCTCCTCCTCCTCTTCCTCCTCCTCCTCCTCCTCCTCCTCCTCCTCCTCCTCCTCCTCCTTCTTCTTCTTCCTCCTCCTTCTTCTTCTCCTTTTTTTTTTTTTTTTTTTTTTTTTTTGCCAGAGGAGAGGGTTTTAAAACCTCTGCCCTATATTTCCTCCTGGAGAATGGGGGATTTCCCTCAGTGCTCAGCAAGTAATATTTTTATGGCCTAGTGATAAGGCACCTGACTGGTAATTGTTATTCTAGGTAGTGTGAGAGGAGCTGCTTGCTTACACCATGCTGGCACATCCAGATAGAAGTAATTACAGAGAGCAAATTACCATACTCTGAAAGAGAGCAACACAGAGAATAAGAAACACAGATAAGGAAAGCTCTGCCCCAGAAATGAGGAGGAGCGGAAGAAATCAAAGCCGAATATCCCAGGAGCTATTTACAGGAAGAAACAGGACAGTAAAAATGGAAAGTCTTTCATAGAAGTGTAAGATAAAGAGATGGGAGAGATGAAATATACTCCCTCTAAATAAAGGTTTATGTGTGTAATGGAGCCAATGACATTTACTGCTTTTTAAAATAGTCTGTTACAAGAAAAGAACAAATGTAATAGACTAATAAGAAGGAAAGGACATTAAAAAAGCACATATTGATTAAAACAAAAGTTAAAATTTGGAATATTTATTGTATGCAAGTCAGCAAACAAAGCTGACCTAGATAGAAGGGTATTACTGGAATTTGTTAGAGTACACATTGACTGAATTTTTCTATTTTTGTATCTATAATAATAAAAGGGTAATATGCAAATTGACCAAATGACCAAATAGCAGATCGCCTGGATGACCTTCCAGACTACCACACTATGACACCCACTGGCACCAGGCCAGCCAAGGCAGGTGTGATGCAATAGGTGAGGGGCCTGGCCATCGCCCCATGATTGCCCTTGCAGAGGGAGGCCCAGGCCACCGGCTGGTGGGGAGATCAATTGGGGGGCTCTACAATCACCCCAAAGAGCGAGGCCCAGGCCACCGACCTGCTGGCTGCAGTGGGTGGGCGGGGCCTCCCTCTGTGGGAGCGATCCATCCAGGAGTCCCAGCCAGATGGGCGGGGCCTACCTCTTTGGGGCGATCCATCACAGGGCTCCTGGACTGTGAGAGGGCACAGGCCAGGCTGAGGGACCCACCCCCCCACCCAAGTGCACCAATTTCGTGCACCAGGCCTCTAGTAATAAATAAATGAATAGATAGCTGACATTTTGACTAAAAAGAATCCGTTATTGAGAACTATTACTTCATTACTTTAAATGATCATGATATAGTTTAGATGTGAATAGTTTGTAAATACAAATAGCAATATTAGATAAAATTTATATTTTGAGGTATGTAGAGAAATCTAAAAAGAAAATATATTGTAATATTGTTATCAAATTGTGTTGAAAAACATCATTGTTTATGTTAATATATTATTCAACTAAGATATACAGAGTACTTGCCACTGAGCTTAGCTCTGGGGTCACAGGGAAGTGGAGATAATAATAATGAGAAAATAGTTATTATTCATTTAATATATTTCATTGAGCACCATGGTTAGTGATTTATGTGGAATATCTTTTATTTCTCACAACACATTATATAGGTACACTTATGACTTTGGTTTTCAAATATGGCTATTGAAGTCCTCATATTTGAAAGAACTTGCTCCAAATCACAAGCTAGTAAACAGAATAGGGTGTTTATCCATGCAGTCTCAAGGTAATATTTGTTGAAGTTCTATTAATAGCCAGGCATTGAAATTGTATTTACATACTTTAGTTATCTCAGTGGTTCTTAACCCAGGGTGCATATCAAACTCACCCAGGGAAGCATTTTAAAACCCTGATATCCAGGACTCACACCAGCCTAATTAAATTAGAACCTCTGGGGATAGGAGGCAGGGCTTGGCACCAGCATTTCTTAAATGTCAACATCAGTATATATAAATGTAATATCAATATCAGTATTTTTAAAAGCTTCCCAGGAGATTTTAACATGCAGCCAGGTTTTTGAATCACTGTGCTTTTAATATTCAGTGTAAAATCTATACACTTGTATTATAGTATCCCTCTTTTATTTATGAGGATCAATGGCGATAAGGGACTTGCTCCATCAAGGTCACTTACCTGGTAAATGGCAGAGTTGGAATGTAAGTGCAGTGAGTGCTATCTGGCTCAAGAGCCCACATTCTTCCAGATGCCTCGATGTCTAGCCTTTTTAACTGGGGCAATAAATTTCCCCACCCCTGCTATATGGTGTTGATTATAGAATTTACCTTTAGCTTCAGTCTTGTTATATTCACTATTGAATACAAACAAAAAGAGCCAGTTAACAGCATCTTTTGAACAGCCACTCCGAGAAGAACATTGTACTAATTGCTGTGGGAAAGCACAGGGATAGACAGTATGTGTTCCCTCATCAGAGAACTCCACTTTCCAGCAAGGGTTCAACACCTGGGCTCCATGGTTTGATGCCTGGGTGGCCTGTAAAATCCCATCAGTCATGTGGGAAGGATCTTTCATGTTCGTTGGACTATAGCAGAGGCCTTGAGCCCAAAACCTTAAGATCTGCTGCCTCTCTTGATACACAGTGAGTGTGATTCCAGAATCAGTGGCACGTCCTCTCGAGTTACCTTCACAAAGGCAAAACAATACCCTTTCATGGTGTTTTTGAGTTTGATAAAACCAATTATAGCTGAGTCTAGGGAAACCTATTGTATAGGTGTGTGGTGTGTGTGGGCTTTTAATAAAATGCAGAATGTGAATATAAAACAATAGAACAAATTTCATTAGTGGCTCAGAAACCAGATCTGAGCAAGGATTTTCTTGTTCCTAGCAATAAAACATTATTGAGAAAAAATGACTAAAAGCACAGTTTTGAAATTTTTTTCATTTGCACATATATACTAGTATATGTAAGTAAATTCACATATATGCATAGGTGCTACACACATACAGGGAGGAGCAAAAGTAGGTTTACAGTTATGAGTACATGAAACAGAGTATATTCCTGTATTGTTATTTATTAATTACTAGAGGCCCGGTGCACAAAAATTTGTGCACTCGGGGAGGGAGGAGGGGGGTCCCTCAGCCCGGCCTGTGCCCTCTCCCAGTCTGGGACCCCTCGGGAGATAATGACCTGCTGGCTTAGACCTGCTGCCGGGTGGCAGAGGGCAGGCCCAATCCCTAGGTGCAGCCCCTGGTCGGGCTCAGAGCAGGGCCATTTGGGGAGTTGGGGCACCGCCCCATGTCATGCACAGAGCAGGGAGGATCAGGAGGTTGCGATGCCACCCTCAGTCACGCTCAGGGTAGGGCCGATTGGGGGGTTGGGGCACCGCCCCCTGTCACACTCAAGGCAGGGTCGATGGGGAGGTTGCAGCGCAACCCCCTGTCACGCACAGAGCAGGACCAATCAGGGGGTTGGGGCGCTGGCCCCTGTCACTCACAGAGCAGAGCCCATCAGAGGGGTTGGGGCGCCGCCACTCTCACACTCAGGGCAGGGCCGAAGGGGAGGTTATGGCTCTACCCCGTCACACACAGAGCAGGACCCGTTGGAGGGGGGCAGGGGGGAGGGGGTTGGGGCACCACACCCTGTCACACACAGAGCAGGGCCGATCAGGGGGTTGGGGCACTGCACCCTGTCACACACAGAGCCGCAGAGCGATCAGGGGGTTGGGGAGCTCCCCCCTATCAGGCACAGAGCAGGGCTGATCAGGGGGTTGGGGCGCCTTCCCCTGTCCCGAACAGAGCAGGGCGGATAGGGAGGTTGTGGCCCCGCCCCCTGTCGCACACAGAGCCGCAGGGCGATCAGGGGGTTCAGGGGGTTTGGGCACTGCCCCCTGTCACACTGATGCCAGTGCCGGGAGGCCTCGCGGCTCCGCTGATCCCCGTGCACTGGGTGTGTGTCTGTGGGGGGGAGTGTCCCTCAGCCCAGCCTGCCTCCTCTCACATACTGGGAGCCCTCAGGCGTTGACCCCCATCACCCTCCAATTGCAGGATCGGCCCCTTGCCCAGGCCTGATGCCTCTGGCCTAGGCGTTCGGCCTGGGCAGCGGGGACCCGCAGCTGCAGCGGCCCCGCGATCTGAGCTTCGCTTTAGGCCCAGGCAAGGGACCCCTAGCTCCTGGGACTGCCAGCTTCGACCTTGCCCAGCTCCCATCACTGGCTCCACCCCTACTTCCTGCTATCACTGGCCAGGGCGGCAAGGCACCTGATTCTCCGATCATGGCTGGGGGGCAGGGCAAAGGCGGCCCCAGGGCCGCCTTTGCCCTGCCCCCCAGCTCTTAGCTCCCCCCTGGGTTTCTGATCACTGTCAGTGGCAGGGGGCTTCTTCCTGCTTTCCCTTTGGCCTCCCTGCATTGTGCCTACATATGCAAATTAACCGCCATCTTGTTGGCAGTTAACTGCCATCTCAGTTGGCAGTTAATTTGCATATAGCCCTGATTAGCCAATGAAAAGGGTAGCTCGTACGCCAATTACCATTTTTCTCTTTTATTAGTGTTGATTGTATTATTTTCCATATGAACAACTGTAAACCTACCTTTGCCCCTCTCTATATTTACTATATACACACATACATATACACATTATATGCATGTACTAATATACAGTGGCATATTTACAGAAAACCAATTTCATTTTTCATAGCAGTTTCTTCTATATAACCTATTACATTAAAATATATTAACAATTATATTGTTATAAACTTTGTTGAGAAAAAGGTCTATAGTGTTGCATTGGTTTATATGCGGTACATGCTATGGATGACATCTGCCTAATTGTAGATCCACCAACATGTACTTTCTGATATGTTTCTAATATGTTGAAATGTAAATATATATGAATAGTATATACACATTGCCTATATGAGATATATTTATATTTGAAAATATGTGCCTTATGGACTCTGAATTTGGGGGGTAGAACAAATGTTCTCATCTGTGGTTGATTATCAAAATTACTTACAGAGCTGTTTAAAACCCTGAGTCCTGCCAGCCCCAATCCTGATTCAGTAGGACCAGAGTGGCCCCTCTATGTTTTCAGAAAGCTCCTTGAATGACTATGCTGCTTTGCTTGAGAACTATCCTGCAGCCTCAGCACAGGCAGAGATGAGGAAGGAAGGATGCCAGACAACAGACATTTTAGTAAGTAAAGGAAAAAGAGGCCAGGAAAACTCCTCCCGGGCAATGTGTGTGCTCATTTATGTTACAGCTGTTGAGCCCATACTGTGTTTATCCTTCTACTTGATTTTGCACAAACAAGATGTCAATAGTAATAATTAATGCCAGAAGAAGGGTATTTTTTTTAAAAAACCAAGCTTGTTTTCCAACTACTACATATCTGATCTAATAGAGGAAATCTTAGAGAGAAAATAGCCATTTGCACACACTGTCCATTGGTCAATGCACTATTTATTAAACTTCATTTCCCTGCTGAAGAAAGAAAATCCTACCTTCAGGATATGACAGCTGATTGCTTTGGGGAGCAAGATGTTAGGAAGGCCAGAAGCAGCCATCTCGGGAATATAATAAAAAAGATGCTATGGGTATAGAACATGATTTAAAATAGGTGAAGTTGAAGAGAATGGTTTTTTCTTCCTTCCTAACTTTGCTTCTGCGCATACATAGTTCTTCAGCTAAGTAGCATCCTGTGATTAAATACAAAGCTCCTGAAGCTCTTCTCTGAACTCATCTCAGCATCTGAATGGACCACTTCCTCCTCTGTATCCTTGTCCTGACTTCTATCTACACCTATGTTGCATATCTATAATCATTTGCCAGTAGTTCTACTTTGAAATTGTAATATCATTGATAATCAGACCCATACTGTAATCATTTTTCTTGGTACTCAATATATGTTTGTTGAATGAATGGATGAATGAACACTTGAATGACCAAATGAGCCATAATGCTTAGAAGTAACCCTTTGAGAGCTGCACATCTCTTTGTTAATGAGGCCTTTCCTCTGTTTCTCCTGGGCTTCACGATTCATTATCTACATCACAGGTAATTTCGTGTGATGTTGAATAACAATCTCTAGGTTAAAAAGGAAATTTTTTGAGGTGTCTTTAGTACCTGAGTATAATCATAAAACAATGGCCTTTACTTTTTTTTAATTTGGGGAGAGAAGGAGGGAATGTATTCAAACCCAGAATCTATTAATTTGGCTGAGATATTAGCATTTCTTCCCAACATGAAATGCAGTAGGGGTGGGGGTAGGGGGATGGGAAGAGAATATGTGTCAACTTTTGCAGTCTATGAGTGATTAGGGCCTGGACTTTCACATTTGCTCAGAAGGCACATTGACAATAGGCAGGAAATCCTTAGCTGGAACTCACTGGCTGACAGCTTGCCAGTGAAATTGTGAATTTACAGTGAATCCAAATGAAGTGTTAAGACAACATCTCAAACATCTTTTGCTTAATGAGATTCTGTACCTGGCTAGCAGGTCGGCAGTCTGATTTACCAGTGGGATTTTCAGTTTACAGGTACAGTCTTGAATAAGAAACCTGAGCTCATCTTTGACATGTCACTTTCTTCCTTTGCACTAACTGCTTCTTTCAGCTTCCGCCAGGGATCTAAACAGTGAAGTTAAACAGACAAACAACAGCATCTCAGAATGCTCTGCAAACTAGACTCATGCCATCCCCTCCCATACTGATTTTACATGAATGGATACAAGTGTAGTTTCTGAAGAAGAAACCAGGCTTCAGGCCGTGTTCTATGACACTGTATTTCTGTACAGTTGTGTTATGAAATATCCAAGGCCAACCTGCAAACTCACCAGCCCCCTCTCCTTTTCTCAAATCACCCATATAGACCCAGTATTCTCTTAGAATACCCTTTTGGGAAGTTGTTTTAAGATGTTTTAACTGAGCAATGAATCTGTAGAGAAGGATCTGTATGAATGGTTTTAAAAAATGAAACACTTTGAAATTGAATCATGCTTTTCATCTAACAATTGCTGAGCTCCAGACAAACTAACTCATCTATTGTCTTCACATTACAATGAGGTAAGCAGATAAAAGATATCCACACACTTCTACCTATGGAAAAGCAAAAAGAAAAGAAGAATGTATAAAATTTATTTAAGATCTCTAAAGGCTTGACAATCATGATGCTAGCAAAACTCTTGGCTTTATGCCTGTTCCCAATCTCTGCCTATTTAAATAATATGATTCCAATATTAAATGAAAGAGAAATGTGTGAAAGAAGACTTCAAGCTGGCACAGTTTTCAGACATCAAAACTGGAGTTTCTTCAGTCCTCAAAGAAGATTAACAAGGTTCCATAGGCCATGCCCCACAAAGAGCCCATCCTTCTCAGAATTCCAGAATGAGTTCCCTAATCCTCTCCACAGCTTCTAAAGCCAACTTATTTTGCTGCTGAAAATTACTTTAATGCACTTTCATTCCTGACATCGGTTTCTCTATACTTCCTCGGAGGTAGTCACATTATTCTTGAACTCTGAATTAAGATAGGCACCCTTTTTCTAGCTGGAAGTAAAAAAAGTTCATCTTGAAAATACAGGTGAATAATGAAGTATGGTCTCTGTCTTCAGGGGTCTACAAAGGGCATATTGGGGAGTAAGTAGCCAACCTAGTAAATGATGAGAAAGTAATGTAAATCAGAATAAACTCAAGAACTAAAACAATGCAATGATTTACAAAACAGATATATTTCTAGTACCTGTTCTTTAGAAGTGTTGTGTTCAGTGCTATGGGGAATACGCATACTAGGTTTATAATAACACTGCTTATATTCATTTGATAGGGCCAGCGTAACAAATTAAGACAAATGGCGGCTTAAAACAACAGATGTTTATGTTCCCACACTTCAGGAGGCTAGGTATCCAAAATTAAAGTGTTGGCAGGGCTATGATTCTCTGAAACTTGTACAGGAGAATTCTTTCTTGCCTCTTTCTAGCTTTTGGTGGTTACCAGAATTTATTGGTATTCCTTGGTTTGTAGCTTCATCACCCCAATCTCTACCTCTGTTAGCACATGTTCTTCCATGTGCATGCATGTCTCTGTGTGTGTGTGTGTGTGTGTGTGTGTGTGTGTTTACATGGCCTTTTTATAAGGATACTAGCCACTGTATTTAGGACCCACTAATTCAATACAACCTCATTTTAACTGATTATATTGTTAATGACTTTATTTGTAAATGAGGTCTGAGGTTCCTTGTCCAGGTTGACATGAATTCTAGGAGGATACTATTTAAGGTCTTGTCTTGGGGAGCTTACTTTTGGAGGTTCATACATGGTGTGCCATGGCTGTTCCAAGAAGGAGGGCAGTTGGAGTCGAGTCTGACCATGGCTGTATTTTCTTAGATCTATGGTATCCAAATTAGCATTTCAGACTGCCACCTACTATGTGCCAAGTGCTAATCCAGACTCTCATTTACTTAATGTAATCTTATCCTCACAACAGCCTTAGCAGTGAGTATTATCCTTCTCATTTACAGGTGAAGAACTAGCTCAGAATGTTTAAGTAACTTACATTAGATTTTTAGAAGCTGGGACTCAAACCAACCCAACTCCAAAGTTCGTCTTCATGCTGAACTTACATGTTTCTGGTGGAGAAAGTACAGCTTACATCTCCATTACCTTCTGATGTAGACCTTAGTCAAGACATTGGCCATTGTCTCATTGGAAGCTAGGATGGGCCAGTCATTCCAGGTGTGCACACGGTATCAGTTTGCCTCATCAATTAATTTTCTTTTGGCATCTGTCAGAGAGAAAAAAAAAACCCACAGAAATATCAGAGTTTATTATCTTTATTAAACCTCCAAACTCTGAATATCGGCATGGCTATTTTGAAATTGTTCATATTTATGTAGTTATGCTCCAATATTCTCCTCATCTTCCTTTGTGTTTCTTGTTCATGAGCAGAATAAAGGTGGTTACTGAACACACTGCAGGGTAAATGTGAAACTCTCCAGTCACCCATTGGATTTTACAGACAAGCATTTGTGATGTCCTGCTAGCAATTCTCAAGTCTCCGTCAAGGGCAGGAATTTATAGGCAGAGTTAGTAGGCATCCAGGGAACTAGTGCTCATCCAAATCTCTTCACAAACTTAATACATCATTTAATAAAGGTCACTTATCTTTTTATTTATTTAATTTATTGGGGTGACATTGGTTAATATAATTATATAGGTTTCAGGTGTACAATTCTATAATACATCATCTGTATATTGTATTGTGTGCTCATCACCCCAAGTCAAGGCTCCTTCCATCACCATTTATCCCCCTTTTAGCCTCTTCTGTCTCCCCCTGCTGTACCACTGGTAATCACCATACTGTTGTCTGTGTCTATGAGGTTTTTTTTTTTTTCTTAATTCCTTCGCCTTTGTCACCCAGCCCCCAATCTCTTCCCCTCTGATAGCTGTCAGTCTGTTCTCTGTACCTATGATTCTGTTTCTATTTTGTTAATTGGTTTATTTTGTTAATTAGATTTCAAATATAAGTGAAATCAGATAGTACTTGTCTTTCTCTGAATGGCTTATGTTCCTTAGTATAATACACTCCATGTCCATCCAGGTAGTCTCAAAGAATGCTATTTCTTTCTTTTTATGGTCAAGCAGTTTTCCACTGTGTAAATGTAACACAGTTTTGTTTTGGTTTTTGTCTACTCACCAACTGATGGGTACTTGGGCTGCTTCCAAACCTTGGCTGTTGTAAATAATGCTGCAATGAACATAGGGATGCATATTCTTTAAATTAGTGTTTTGTGTTTCTTAGAATATATTCCCAGAAGTGGATCTTCTGGATTATAAGGGAGTTCCATCTTTAATTTTTTGAGGTAACTCCATACTGCTTTCCACAGTGGCTGCACCAATATGCATTCCCATCAACATTTCTTTTCTCCATATCCTCACCGACACTTGGGTGTCAAATCCTACCCATGGACCTGTTTTGTTTGATAAAGTGTTTTTAAATAAATTTTGGTTTTGAATGAATTGAAAGAGGGCAGACACTCTCCAGGTCCTCACAAGCCTCCCTCCTGATTGGCCCTGGCAACTGCATATTTCTGTTAGTCCTCTGGCCCCTGGTACAAGTTCTGTTTGCCACCTTTCACTTAGAACAATGGTTATCAGAGTGTGGGCTCCAGACAGGTAGCATCAGGATCACCTGGGAACTTGTTAGAAATGCAAATTCTCTAGTCCTCCAGACTTAATGACTCAGAAATTCTGGTGGGGGCCTGCAATCTGTTTCAACATGCCTTCCAGATCATTCTGCTGTGCACTGTACTTTGAGAATCACTGACTTAGAGAAAACTTAACGCTTCTCACAGAAACTCTTCCTTTCTTAGTAAAGAATAGCATCTGTTCCCTTCTTAATTATGTGCTTTCCTGTGATGCCTCACAGCCTGCAAAGGTGCCTTAGCATACTGTTTTCTCACATGACCATCACAGCAAGGATCTGAGGGAACTGTTAACCTTTTGGTTCTCCTCAGAAATGTACAATGACTTGTTCATGAACATACCTGCCAATGTCCTGTACCTCAAACCCAAGTACATTTTCCTCCACACTCTTCTGCTTAATAACAGATTGTTTTATATATTGATGAATAACTACAAGTAAAATGACTTTAGTTATTCTGGTTGGAGAGTTAAAGAAACTATAAATATTACAACTCTTGTGATAATCACACCATTTAAATTTTCCCCCTTTATATATTTTCTTATTCATTTAAAAATACCAACTCTAAAACAAGCACTTGTGCTAGGTGGTTTTTAAACTTAAAAATACTCAAGACACATGCATATTCATGATAAAAATCCATCCTTTTAATTCCTAAGAGATAAGCAACAACTTATTTTACAGCTGTAAAAATCACATAACCGGGGCCAGAAATTGCATATTGTCTACAGGACTGTGCACACTTCTAGAGGGGCATATTTAATGGTATGAATTAGCATAAGTAAAGTTAATTATATTGAGGTCTTAAATGTAAATGCAATGTTATACCAGCCCACGAAGGAGTTTCCCTCACCTTCTTTAATTGGTCGGATGAAAGCATTTGGTAGAAATACCTCATTCGGTTATTCAGAGATGTTTTGGCTACTTGCCATTGTTTAAAACTGAGAGGTCAAACCAGAGGGATTGTCAGGATGAGAGTAAATAGCCTTTTTGTTCATTCATTCACTCACACAAAAATTATGTATTGAATGCCCACTATGTGTCACGTGCTATGCTAGGCGCTATTGAGATAATTATGAACAAGATGGACTCAGAACCTTATCAAGCTTGCTGTACAGAAAGACAGCAAGTGACTTAATTTAATTAAAAATTAAATTGACTAGTTAATAATGTAAATATGAATAACAGTTAACTATACTATAAATGAAAAATGCAGTGTGTGCCTAGATCCAATAATTTGAGTACCTATTTGGGCACTGTGGAAGAATTGCGATATCAGAACTTAGATAAATCATGTTTGATTCCTTATTTGATTTGTTTGTGAAATAAAGGTCATGTGCCATGGTATGTGAATTAGTTAGAAAATCATAGATTGTGGGTTCTGAAGAGACATAGAGGCTATAATATCTATTCCACTTTTTCCTAGTTAGGACATGAGAAGTGTAGGACCAAAAAAATGTAAAATGAGTTATCCAAAGCCTCAGTCAATGAACGGAACATGTGTGAGTGTACAGAAGGCCAGGCCTCCTTACCTTAAGGTGAGAGATGGAGACATGCCTCTCCTCCAGGCAAGTTAAATTGTCATATGGTGAAGGACATCTCCAGAGATTAAGGGTGGGCTTGGGTGCAAGGGTTAGGTACAGATAAATGAGTCAGCTCCGTGGTGGAAGGAAAAGAGAAGAATGAAAGGGAGCAGGAGACCCAGTGGCACGAGAGTCTGTGAATTGTGTCACCCATCACTCCCTCTCAGTTAGTCAGATGTTTTGCTCTTTCTGACTCTAATCCCGACTCAGTTGCTATAACTGGGATGCAATGAATTAAAAGTATACCATGATTCATGTTCTCAATTTTGCATGAAAAATATGAGTAAAAGTCTCTGAGTTGGGCAGTCATATTGTTGTGCATGCATGACCATCTGAGGCCATAGGATAGAACTTGGTGCTGTGTGAGCTTGTCTCTGTTCTCCTATAACCTTGACCCCTGCATGTCAGTGATGGTGAGGGGTAGCTCTGAGGAGTGCCCCAGGTTCAACAGGAGTGAAATTCAATGTGAGTACGACATGCTATAATGACCTTGCTTTGCCCAAAGGTGAGGCCAGATGGAAACCTGACATGATGTGGCTGGAAGATGGGGTGGACAACTAGAAGATGGAATGAAAAAACTTCCTTTGTAGTCAGCTCCTCAACTGTATTCTGATCTTAACTCAGATAACTAGATTGTATTACTGAACTCTTAAAATTTATGTTGAAAAGGTGCAGCTGAAGAATAAGACTTCCTAGGTTTATTTAAAATAGTAAGTTAAATGTTTCAGAAGTTCTCTTTTTCAATATTCCTTTATAACTACTGTTTTCATTTGATTTAAGCTTTACAAAGACCCTTTGGAATTGGTAATATTATTTATACTTTATAGACTAGGAAAATGAGTCTCAGAGATGCTACATGAGTTACCCAGAGCGACTGGTTATTAGATGTATGGAATTTCCCCACTACTTCACATTAAAGAAAAGCTGTAAGAATAAGAGGTGGTTAAAGGTAAAGAGAAATCAATCCAGACTTCTGGAAATGAATGATAGCTAAGGTTTTAAGTTTATCTAATTAAAGGTAGGGCCGATGGATTAAAATTAAGAGCACACACTGTGATTAAATTTTGAAAGAAACACACTGAGATTTTAAAATGTATGAAGGGCTTATGGGAAGGAAAGACTAGAAAGAAAATATGAGGCAAGAACAAAGAATGGAGATAGAACAGAGCCATGAGATGTGTGCCTGGTTTGTTCAGGCTTTAAAACTGTCTAAGTTTACCAACTTTCTAAGCTTACCCTTTCAAGAGGAATGAAAGAATGGATGCTGTTTCAGTTAGTTTGTTTGCTTTCTCCTATCATGTATCTGTGCAGGCAAATGTGTGTGCATGTACATGCATACACACACACACACACACACACACACACACACACACACACACACATAAAGAGGCAGCTGAGAGAAGTCAGTGGGTGGTGGAGAGAGATGGGGAAGAATCAGTGCATCAGGGGGCCTAAATCCATGTGATGATCAAGTTCATAGCAATTTCCCCAGGAGACTGTATCATATTCCAGTGAACGGGAGTACAGCAGAAGGTTGCCATGGCAACAAAAGGCCTGAAATATTGACTCTGACTAGCAACAGGCCAGTGAAACAGCCTAACTAGGATTTATGGCACATTATAGTGTGAAAAGCAGGAGAAAATTACTGTAAAGGCAGGAATTATAGCACAACAGAACATATAAACTCCCAAATCCATCTTCCTAATTAAAACAGCATACTCAGGGGTAGAGCGCATAGTGAGGCTGTTAGCATAAATGGGGATGTGCCATCAGTGCTTCGTTATAAAGTTTATTGTTCTTAAGAGTAACTGTGTATGTATTTGGAGAAGGAGAAGGAGGGGAAGATAGCCAGGGGAAGGATAGAAGCAAGAATGCTGCTCAGTTTAATCTCATGAGATTTCTTTAGATACTAGTCTCCAATCACACAGGAGATTTTAAGAAGATGATCAGATCCCTCTGCATGTAAATAAGTAATCACTTTCAGGCATGAAGGCCAGGAAACTGATGCTGCACTGAGTCCCATTGGAATGCTCCAGGAAGGGAGAAGAGAATTTAATCAATGAGGTTTACTATTGAGTAAAAAAGATCTGGGATTTCCTGACCCAAAAACAACAACTCAAATATCTTAATATCTATGATAGAGTTAATTAAAGTAATTTAAGGGCATTAGATTGGCTTCCTAAGAACATTACATATTCTAAATTTCTGACTGAAAGAAAATAAAACAGTATTCCATATGTATACAAGGTATGTCCAATTGGCCAAATGTTTCTATTTATTGTAAATAGAAAGAAATCTAGGCAGATTCTACTTTGGTAAGTGGCAGTATTAAAGATGCAGAGAAATGAAGCCAAGACCCAAATTCATAATTCAGTAGGCAAGTGGCTATTAATGCACCACAATTTTTAAATAGTCAAGGAAAATTCTTGATGCAAATTTAGATGCAACTTTGTGTAAAATATGATGCAAAACAGATCTCAGAGAAGTGTGAAGGGCCCATTCTTGGGTGTTATTCAACAGATGAGGCTCAAAAATCATTGCCCTTACTAAGGATCAAAGTGGATGCAGAGACAAATTCAGGACAACAAAGAAAAATAAGAATTAATGAGATGTTGCCAAGACCTAAAGAGCACCAAGCAAAGGAATTCTAAGAAACTGCAAACTGGTGGACATTGGCCAAATTTGAATCCACAGAAGTGTTCTGTTCGACCAGAATTTTTATTTACTTTTTATTTTAGTGAGCATCTTAAGACCCATAGAGGGGAGAACTCCTTACTGCAGTGGTTCTCAACCTTCCTAATGCCGCGACCCTTTAATACAGTTCCTCATGTTGTGGTGACCCCAACCATAAAATTATATTCGTTGCTACTTCATAACTGTAATTTTGCTACTGTAAACAATATGTAATTATATATGTGTTTTCCGATGGTCTTAGGCGACCCCTGTGAAAGGGTTGTTCGAACCCCAAAGGAGTCACGACCCACAGGTTGAGAACCGCTGCACTAGTGTGTCCTGTCTCATCCTTTCTTTCAGACCTTATTTATCAGCCTTCCCCTAAGCATTGCTGTTTGCAATGCCTAAAAGTATTCCTCACAATTCTCACTTTATAAATAATCCTTTGCCTACTTGTAATTCTTATTGAAAGCTCTTAATCTCTCAGATTCTTGAGCAGAACCTTAGTTTTGAATCTGGAGGTCAGTCAGGGAAAGTAAAAAAAAAACAAAAAACAACAACATGATTCTATAGAAATTAATTGTTCATCATTTATTTAATCAGCCATTGAATAAGTATTTATTGAATACCTTCTAAATTTTAGGTCATGCTGGGAATAAACCCATGAACTTATTCCACGAAGTCCTTGCCTATTGGGGGAAGGCAGCCATGAAAAAGGCACAAATAATTACTTCTTAAATATATTAAATGTGCAAAAGAAAGTACAGAATATTTTGAAAATTATAATTCTCATTTAATCCCATCTATATTTTTCTATAACCATAGTTGCTAAAGTAGCCTTACCTGACACTCTTTTAGGTTTATGAGATTATAGAATCCCATATTTCCATAACTTATGCCAGTGTTATACCCAAGATCATAACAGTCACTGTTTCTTTTTTTTAAAAAAAAATAAAAGCCTGAGGGATTTTAGAAGATTTCTAAATAAATGTTCATACCTGTGTATTTCATGCTATTCATTTCTTCATCCTAAAGTTGCAGTTTAGGAAAGAATTATTATTGAGGATTCTTAGAAGTTGTGATAGGTAACAGATTTTTCTGTAACAAAGTGAAGGCAGGTAGTGAATATGGTTAATCTATATATGATTAAAACATTATTTATGCTTTATTAATAAGTATTTGGTATTGATAACAGCTCCCCAAAGCAAGATTCAGTATTATTGCTACAGCACATGGGACTTTTGCTGTAAATTAATAATGCTGCGATATTTTGTTTAATGAAGGTGGGAATGATTGCTTTATTTTAACAAAGGGACCTTGATGTTCCCCCAGAGTTTGAGCCTTGAATGCAGACGATCAGGGATGCTACATCACAGCTGTCTCCTTGTTGATAATGACTCTCTGTGGGATTTCATCATTTCTGCCTGCAATCCATCGTTTCCTCTCAGGAGGCACTGAGCAAATTTATAGGGAGAGTCTTAAATCCCGGCATAATAGAGGGTATTTACATTTTTGGGGAGTGTGTGTCCCTACATTTGGTTATTTGACTTTTTCTCTCCCACTGTTCACACTTCCTTTACTTTCATGTCATTGTCTTTCTTCTAATAGAATGACTGCTCATATCTATTAGGTATTAATAGATATTATTATCACATGAAATTAAGCCAGGCCTTAAGCCTCTCCCCTTTTAAAAATTGCCCTTCATTGTGCTACCTATGCCTAAGTATAGTAACAATGGCAACAATAAATAATTCTTATTAAGAAATTAAATAGCCAGCCAGTGTTACTCGGTGGTAGAGTATTGACATATGAACCAGAAAGCCATGGTTTTATTCTCTGTCAAGGTACATGCCTGGGTTGCAGGCCCAATCCCCAGTAGGGGGTGTGCAGGAGGCAGACCATACATGATTCTCTCTCATCATTGATATTTCTATCTCTCTCTCTGCCTCATTTTCTCTCTCTGAAATCAATAAAAGCACATATATTTAAATAGAAGCACAGAACTAACTGGGAGTTCAAATCCTGGTGTTGCCACTTTCTAGCTGTGCCTTGGTCAGGTAATCCATCTGCTCTTTGCCCCCGGTTGGCAGAAAGGTATGTACCTCACTCAGAATAGTGTCCCACCCTTAATGAGTAGAATGTTCCGTATTAATTATTACAATGGCAGGTGTACATAATTTTATCCACACACTCCTACCATGGGTTAGAGGGAAATCATATTCAGAGAGTGTATCGTGCTTTACAGGAACCAGAAATAGAATGCAGGATTTGCAGCTGGTAACCTGAAATTAAGCCAGGCCTCAGGCACCTTTGGTGAATTGAGCATATGTCACAGTACCAAAAGCTGTCTTTTTATCAAAAGGAAATCCAATGGGGCAACTCTTGTATCCAGAACTATGATATTATGTGCCCCATGAGGAAGATGTGTCCAGCACAGTAGTGTCCACCAACAGTTGCTGAATTGCACTGAACATTGTTTCTCTTTGGATGTGACCATGTGGCCCAGTTTCAAAGGAGTAGTGCTAATATCTCCCTTGTTCCTCACTAGCAAACTCGACCGATGTTAGAGTAATAGCCTTGATTCCATCCCTTTGGATGCTTCAGAGTGTAACCTAAATTTTCTAGGACATGGCTAAACTAAACAAGTTCTTACATAACTTAAAGGATAACAACGCTATGGTTAGTTTTAATAATAGCATGATTCAATGATTTCTAACTGCTTGTAATTTATTTGCTGTCCTCACTGATCTGTGAATTTATGCTTTAAAGTTTCTGATTATTATCCTGTACTTGTTCATATCTAACCTAAAGAATCTGCAATTACCCAATTAGGTAGTTTTTTAAAAGAACTTTTGCTAGTGTGTTCATCTGTGGTAGGTGAAAATGTTTGCATTAAAGTTGCTATAAATACAGAGAAACTATTTTAGTCTTTCTCACCCTATCCCTCTTGCTTCCTCTGACATCTTCCTCCATATCCCCAGCCTCCAATTTTCTTTCCACTTCCCTTCCTTTCAAGAGCATAACTTCCTTCCTTCTCTGATTGGTCAGTGCTTCCTAACACCTGCTCCTTCTCCACTTCCTTTATCACTAGAGCATGATACCTCTAGTGACATGAATGGGGTTCCCCCTGTCTGGGTCCAGGGTGTGGGTGAACCAGATTTGGGGCTGTCAGGGCCCCAGCAGCAAAGTCTGGGCCAGTGCATGTCATAGCTACTGTCCAGTCATCCAGTTGTTCTGGTCGTTCGGTCATAAAGGTCACTTAGGCTTATGTAGATATAGATTTTTATATCTATACTGAACAGACAACCAAACAGGCTGTGTGGGGCGACCCGGCCAGCAGGGGGGTTAGTGAGGGGCGACCAGGCTGGCAGGGGGGCAGGGCTTTGGGAGCAACCAAGCTGGCAGGGCAGAGGGCAGTTGGGGGTGATCAGGCCAGCAGGTGGGAAGTTAGGGGCATTCAGGCAGGCAGGCAGGTGAGTGGTTAGGCGCAAGGGGTCCTGGATTGGAGAGAGTGCTGGCTGGGCTCAGGGCACCTCCCCCATGCATGAATTTCATGCACTGGGCCTCTAAAAAGAATATATATATATATATATCCTTTTCCTGGGACTTCTGGTCTTTTTTATTAGCTACACTCATAATGAACACCTCATTGGATTCTATATGTGTCTATGCCTCAGAATATCATCATTACATTAAAATAAATCCACATGTTCCCCCTTTTATTAAATAGCACCCCTACTCCTCCATTAGATTAATTATCAGAGATTGCTTGTCTCCAGATAGCAAATTCTGAAGAGCTTTCCAAACAAGTAATTAGGTGATCTTATTATAGGATATCTTCTCATCTGAATCTGAGTAGGAGTATAGACTGCTAACACCTTCAACTGAGTAAACTGTTTGCAATCTTCTCAAAGTTAATTAATATGTAAATACTTGCTAAGCAAAGGTAACACATTTTTCAATTAATATATTAACAAGAGCTTCCTAAGTATATGCTGTACTAGATGCTAGAGATACACATTTGAATAAGATGTGGCCCCAGGCCTTAAAAATCTCATGTTCTCTTTAGGAGCAACAGATAAACAGATTGTTCTGAGTGCACTGTGATGTATGTGTAAAAGGTATGTATAGGTTTCTATGTTAACATCAAAGAGCATGTTATTAATTATGTGTATTACATGTAAGAGTTCCAAAGTGAAACCCAAGGCCAGGTTATATATCACCACTGAGGCTTGACTGCTGTGTTACAGCCTACTCCTCCTTCCCCAAGGATGGATATGTGTCTGTTTAAAGGTACAGCAAGTTTTGGTCCAATTGGATTAAAAGAAGAAAAAAAAACTTACTCCCAACTTCCCCTTCACATATAATTTATAAGGAAAGAAATGTCAGTGGGTTGTAAAGATGAATTACAAGGCCCCTTTGGGACTTATGGGGGTTATTATGCAAGAACTTGGGGTTTCTGATCTTGGATTCACATCATGAGAGTAGACCCTGTCATGAGATGTGGTTCTCAAGCAAATGCACCCTATTAGCTGATAGTGCCTTGTCTTGCTGGTCCTCCCTGCTTCTTCCAAAATCCATAAAATATTTAAAGAAGGAACTGAGGTTGATGATGAAATATCATTCTAAAGAGCTGTCTTTTTATTTCTTCTGCTAGATGGTCTCGCCCATTTCTGTCTCAATCATTATCTATAGTTTTAGAGGATGCCACGCAGACTTTTCAAACCAACAATTGAAATACACAATCTAACAAAGAATTTTCATGTGTCTTCAAGGCGGGTATTTGAGACACGCTTGAATATTGGTTGATAAAAACACTGTTTTGTAAATAAATTTGTTTTGGAATAAGGCCATGTACACTCATTTACATATTGTCAATGAACTATAGTTGAGTAATTGCCAAGGCACCTTCTGGCCTGCAAAGGCTAAGATATTACTAATACGACTTTTACAGGAAAAGTTTGCTGTCTCCTCTTTTGGAGTGCATGATTTATTGAAATAAATAAGAAAAAGAGAACATATTTGAAATAGCCTGTGCTACAAAATCCAGAATTTATATTCACCATTCTGTGGAGTGGGGAACATTGGTACTGCTTGTTTCTTTTCTTGGCCATGCTGTCCTTGGAGGTTAGAGGATTGATGTTTGAATAAGAAATGTAGAATAAAACCATATGTTAGGTAGTGTCATAGAGGGCTGAACAGGTCAGTTGCCTATAGCTTGATGACTTAATCGTCATAGAATCATTATGCCATCTGGGCTCTGATACTGTTCACCTTAAATTTTTCCTTCATGAAGACTCTTCTTTTACCTACAAATTTTTAAAGTTGGACCTATGTCAAAGAAGATAATTGTTTGTTTCCATTTCTTTGTTGTTTGTTTGTTTTATTATAATCCCAAATGTGAGATACATTTATGAAATTATATTCTGAATCTCAATATAAAAGTCAAACTTTCCTTTCTCCCCAGTAAAGAAATTAAGCAAATCTGTAGCAATGAAGACTTGAGATTAGTTTCTTATACAATCATGAGTGTCTGTACATACACTTGTGTGTCACATGTATGTTTTCATGTAACCATGATCACACTCAAGATACATAACTTTGAACTTATGTTTCACTTGGCTTGTCCAATATTTATCTGCTTTGAAGTGGCCACCACTTTATTTCTTAAAAATGTGCTCCTTAAAACATGACCTGGATCATGTGAGAACTTGTCAGAAATGCAGAATCAGAGATCTCATCCCAGGCATTCTGAGTCAGAATCTGCATTGAGCAGATCTGGTGATTCATGTGCATGTCAAAATTTTGAGAACACTGTTCTAGGAAATGTCTATATTTCTTCATCCATTAGTGTAATATGATTAATCAGGTATAGTGACAAGCTTATCAGAATCACTGTGAAGCTTAGGGGGGAAAAAAAGTATCCCTGGGCTTTAGACTTCAAGATTAAATCTGAAGTAATTTTTAAGTATCTGTATTTTAAAAAAAATTCCAGAAGTCAATCTCTTGTATACAAAATATAAGAAGGTGTTATTTGCAAGAGTTTTCAGCCAACATAAGATTATCTAATGTGGTTGATAAACTTTTCACCATCCTGTCCATTCTTGTGGCTGTTTGTCTTAAATGTGAGTAAAGCCAGGACCCTTTTTACGGGCAAATAGTCTCATGCATCTTACAATTGACTCAAAATACTTACTATAATGTTTACTAAATGTGTACAATGTGTACATTCAGAAAAATAAGTGCATGTGCTGTAGGTCCTCATATGGCCAGGAAATCATTGCAAATTTACAAATGATATGCAAATAATTTAATAAAACTAAGAAGATCAATTAATGTGGCAGATGACATTTTCCTGAGAATAAATCTTTGCTTGCGATATGAATACAACATGATAGCCATGGTATAGATTCTTTGGAATTTGGCATATCTACTACTCAGAATGCCATTTGGTCTTCTCTTCCCACTAAAACATTCAACATTATGTTTATATTCAGCCTCCTTCTTTTAATTGATTCCATCAATTAAGTTTCTACTGTCAGTGTGATTTCAGGCATAACCTCAGAGAATGACATTATGTGACAGTCCTCGGCAGGTAATTGTGTGATAGTCTTAGTTGGAATGATTCCCCAGAATGTCCTTAATAATTTTTAAGAAGAAACCACAAATTAGAAAAAATATCCAAGACAGCTTTGGACACCTCAGCATATTTCCTCAATATTGCACACTCAGTATGCAATGGAAGTCAGTAGACAAAGGAATTTACAAACATAGCCTTGGAGTGAGAAAGGCTTAGGATCTCTTTTTAGCGGTTCCATTTACTAGATACATTCCTTAGGGTGAGTATTTTTAGCTTCTCTGTGTCTTGGTTTCCTTATGTATATAATGGGAGGTGATTACTACCTACTTCATAAGGCAAGAAATAGGGAGAATATACAAGGAAAGTCCTTAGCCCAGTCTTAGCACATCACAAGCACTCAATTATTATAGTAATGTTATTTTTAATATAGATCTGGATATTATGTTTTTATTAATTAAGTCTTCCACATATCCCGTTATTTTATTTGCTTAATTGTATTCTGAAGATATTTTATTTCTCTTTGCTCCACTGATCTCTTGTTCTAATAACCAAATTGTAGCAGAGGTAAAAAGTTCCATTGAAATGCTGGAGTATTTGGTATCTAACTCAAAGCACCATTGGTGCTCATCTTTCTACTGTTCTTGCTGTAGCAGCCTCCTGAACTACTGCTGTTCACATAGCTTCTAGGTGCTGCTTCACAACTTCATTCGCTTTCCAGTGCAGCCAATCTAGTGAGAGAGTCCCTGTTACAGTGATGGTCTGGGGCTGGACAAGACTAAGATAATGTGGCTTTCATTAATTGTCCCCTGTACTTTTAACTTTTGCTAATGAGGCCTGTAATAAATGTATTAAAGGTGAAAAAGATAGCTCAAAACATAGAGAAGTACAGTATTTTGTTTTATGATCAGCATCTTACTATGTTTATGCAGTCAGAATTGAAAAATGGAATCCCCACACTTAAAAATGCACTGAGATGCATTTCTCTGAGATTATGTGTCAGGCAGGGCTTTTGATTTAGAAGCCCTTTTATTTTCTTATTTCTAGCTTCTGTATGAATAGAGACTCCATTCATAGAAATAGATTCATGGTATTCTTTAGAGGCATAAAGAATAAATGCAGAAGAAAGTAGGAGAGAGAAAGAGACAGAGGGAAGAAGGGAGGAAGGGAAGTAGGGGGAGACCAAACAAAACAGGCTTATAACTATTTTACTAAAAAGAGAGAGAGAGAGAGAGAGAGAGAGAGAGAGAGAGAGAGAGAGAGAGAAGACAGCTCATGAGTTAAAAAAATACTAAAAAGCCTAAAAACCTTCATGTGCTTTGCATTTATACACCATTGACATAACCATAAAGCATGAAGGAAATGCAATAATATATTGGGATGCAAGGCTAACATCCTGACTATTCATAGTCATTAGTCTAGTTCTGTCTTACAGTGGAGGGGTGCTGACCTTAGTGTTTTCACTTTATTATAGGGATATCACTATCTTTTGCATTTTTAAGTGCTATTGATATTTTCAGGTTAGATATGCAACAACAGAAACTCATTGAAGGGACTATCTCCTTAGACAAGAAAATAGAGCTAGAACTGACAATGACATTAGTCTAGCAAAAAGTCGCATCGACCAAATGATGTAGGTGATAGAGAAACATCTATACCAACACATGCCCTTCAGCATAGAGGCCAATGAGAATAAAGGAACACAAACCAGCTCTCCTAAGAATAACAATCAGAGGCCTGTGTTCTTAAGACAATAGGTCAGCAGCCATCACAAACATGCCGTGGTAGAAGTAGATGCCAATGGCCAAGTGAGCTCAAGACTGAACTGTAAGTCATTGTAAAGGCAACATATAAAGTAAGAGGGTAAACAATGTGTGACAAAAAAACTGAGGCACACAGACAAACAAGACCTCGGATCTGCCATACAGAGATCAGTTAATGAAGACTCATTTCTGGCCTATTCACACAGCTTTCTGGGTGATGTTAACTATGGACAAAAGGAAGCTGAAAACATGGAATAATTCAGAATGTTGTCACCACCAGGGTTGATAGGGCAGAAATATGATATCTCTACCTTTATAAAATGTGGGATAGAGTGGCAGTGTGCAAAGTGCCAGACATTTAGAAATCTTTATTAATATCTTGGAATAAAGTCTCCAGTTGCTTGTTTTTATTCTTCGTATACCTCCACTTACAATTCTCTTGCAGGTCTATGGTCAAGTTAAAGAGCTAGTGCAATATTCAAACAGTAAGTGACAGATTTAAGGTTCAAAGACATCTCAACAGGAAGGAAGAATGATCCTAAAATAAGATAGATAAATTGTAATAGGGCTATGTAAATCCCTGAACTTAGATTTTTTAAAAAAGTTACTACCCTAATTCTGGATAGAACTCATTTAAATAGATGTTGATATGGTAAATCCTAGAAATTAAAAAAAAAAAATAAAGTTGCATATGCACAAGTCCTGTGTGCCTTCTGCTGCCACATTTTAAGAAAACATTGACTAATTAGGCATGTCCAGTGAGGCACAGTGTGCTGGCTATTGAATCCTTACTCTATCACTATTAGTCCTTGACAAGTCAGTTACCTCATGTATATATGACTATGAAAGCCCCTCTCTTGGTCTGAGCTAAGAATTACATTACATAATGCAACTGAAGGGTTTAGTGCAGTGTTGCGCTTATAACTGGTGCTATTATTATTCTCAGGAAAGAATGATGAATGGTAGGAGCCACAAGATGAAGAGTTGATGAAACTTGAAATGTTCTGCCTGTATAAGAAGAGCTTAAGGAGGGGTCTGACACCTGTTATCAACTATTTGAATGTAGAAAAGAGATTCTGGTTAAGCAGCCTAAGTCTAGAAGATAGAACCATGACCTATGGGTAGAAGTTAGAGGAAGATTTACTTGGCTCCATAACAGAAATAATATTCCATTCAAAGTGTCCTAATATCAAAATAAACTTCTTTAGGAGGTACTGAGCTCTCTATCTTGGAGGAAGTAGTAGTAATAGTACTACTGCAATTAGTATTAGTAGTAATAGTAGCAGCAAATAAAAATAGCTGTTTTGGTGGTCCAGTTACTGCTCTAAGAATATGCATTCTTATTTGATTTTCATAATACCTATGTGAAGCAGGTACAGCTATTATCATAACCATTATACAGATAAGAAAATTGAAGCACAGAAATTCAGTAAACATCCAAGAACATATCATTTAGAAATGGCAGAGCTGCGATTAGAGAGTCCAATCTTCTTGGCTCTTGCATCCATTCTCTTCACTGCTCCAGGAAGTGCCTGTCAAATACATGGGGAAACATTAAGTAATTGCCCATCATGAAGGTTAGAAATGGGGTTCCTGCACTGGATTTGGGATTTGATTGGATGATCTCTACAGCTCTTCCTCTTAAATGTCTATAATTTTATAAGACCAAAAGGCAAGCAAAATAAGTAAATAAATAATTAAAAAGACACAGTGGCAAAGTTGTTATAAATTGTCATGGGGTTTTCTCGACACAAGAAAGCTCACAGTATTCATGTAGAACTTATGTACTTCCACTTTATACTCAGTTACATAGAATGGATATCTCATTGTCTTGTTCCAGAAAAAATAGAAAGATATACATTTAAATTAGGGATTGGTAGTAAAACTAACATCAGCAAAAAGAGGCTAGTGAATTTCTGTAGGAAAGGAGATACTAACTCATTGAACAAATACTAACTAAGCACCTACTATGTGCTAAGATCAGAAGATATATGCCAAAGAAAGTAAGACCTAACAATCACTGCAGTTTCCACACATCTATACTTTGGTAGCCTTTAAGATTTTACTGAACTTTAGAATGCAAAGGCATTTTCTTCAATTCTTTAAGAAAATTATACATTATATTGTTGTGGAAAGGAGGTATTTTAAAAACATTTTCACATGAACTGGGTAATTTCACCTTTAGTTTGGATGCTAAAAGTGTACATTTGAATTCATCTTGGCCCACTCACTGCCCAGTAAAGACAGATGTAGGTCTTATTGCATTAAACTATTTTAATATACTGAAGAGGGGAGAGCTGTGGTGTACAAATTTGGAGTTTTGCTACTGATGTAACTTACAACAGACTTCTATGGATTTCAGTTTTCACATCTATAAAGTGTGGGAGGATGACTAAACTATCTTTGCTTTCTTTAGGCTCGAATGTTTCATATCTCTTTTATTTTTATCATTCTGCTTATTTTCAGCATGTAGATGCCAGATGGCAAAATGCCCTGGCAGTGTGTGTAGGACCCAAATTGATTCTGGGAAAATGGGGCACCAGTGACTTCTAAGGTATGAGGAGCTGAAATAAACAGAAGCCTTTAGGTTCCAGTTCTATTCCTGTTGGCTATAAAATGTAGGCATGGCTCAATATAGGAGACATCTTCTAGCTTTTAATATTAGATTTTAATGTTGCCTAACAAAATCCTTTGAGGCTGTTTTTAGCTTAGACTATTTTAACGTTCTGAGGTTAAGGCAGGTCAGTATGGCATATAAGGCTTAATTGCCCACCCCCATCTTTAATTTCTCTCAATCTTTCAAAGCATTAAGATATAATGTTATCCCTTGGTGTGTTGCTGTGAAGATAGTTTATTATCTGTGTATGTTTAGATGACTTGTGTGAATGAGTAGACAGTCATTGTATTCAGTAAAATTTCTGGAACAGACCTGTATTAATAATAAGTTTAATGGGCATGCTTTGTCACCAGACTTTACTATGTAGATCTCACATCTCTTTCTCTGTTGGTCTTGGATGCTATCACTTCAAAGTGAAATATACAATAAGGTTACAAGTTTCATAGTTTTTTTTAAATATATTTTATTGATTTTTCACAGAGAGGAAGGGAGAGAGATAGAGAGAGTTAGAAACATCGATGAGAGAGAGACATCGATCAGCTGCCTCTTGCACATCCCCCACCGGGGATGTGCCCGCAACCCAGGTACATGCCCTTGACCGGAATCGAACCCGGGACCTCTCAGTCCACAGGCTGACGCTCTATCCACTGAGCCAAACCGGTTTCGGCAACAAGTTTCATAGTTTTTAATAGTGCCACTTCATCTGCTGCTCTTGAGTTGACTAGTGAGCAGCATTGTTATGCTCATTACTTTGACTTGCTTTAGTTTCATTTGCCTTCTTCATGAATCTTCCTTTAGCAATGAGAAGACTAAAGACAACTTAAAGGGTCCTGAGGGAGATTATCCACTCATGTCAATGCTATAGACCTAATATGGCAGTGGTCTATGATGGGAATAGATTAAGGAAGTCTTAGGGTAGATTTTGGTTCTAAAAATCAAATTTGAAGAAATGAAAAAGCTATCCAGACCTGAGAAAGAAAACCAAAGGAATGAGTTTATCAGTTGAGTATGAAGTTTGTTATGGATGGATTAAATGTTCATGTACCCTCAAAACTCACATATTGCAACTTAACCCCAAGGTGATTGTATGTGTTAGGAGGCAGGGCTTTTGAGAGGTGATTATGTCATGAGGTTGGAGCCCTCATGCATGGGAATAGTGCCTTTTCATAGGATGCCCCAGAGAGCTCTTTCCTGCCTTCTGCCATCTGAGGAAACAGCTAGAAGATGGCTGTTTGTGAACCAGAAAGATAGTTCTCATCAGAAACCAAACCTGCTTGTGTCTTAATCTTGGACTTCTGAGCCCTCCAGAACTCTAAGAAAAAAGTATTTGTTGCTTAAGCCATCTAGTCTATGGTATGTTTATTATAGCAGCTCAAATGAGCTAAGACAGAGTTATAATACTTAAGTTATACATTCTTTTTTTAAAAAAAATATTTTAAATATTTTATTGATTATCTACAGAGAGGAAGGGAGATGGATAGAGAGTTAGAAACATCGATGAGAGAGAAACATCGATCAGCTGCCTCTTGCACACCTCTCACTGGGGATGTGCCCTCAACCAAGGTACATGCCCTTGACCAGAATCGAACCTGGGGCCTTTCAGTTCGCAGGCCGACGCTCTATCCACTGAGCCAAACCAGTTACGGCAAGTTATACATTCTTAATATTAATGATTATTTTAGCCTTTCTTTTAAAGCAGATTGGCATGGAGAAAGGCTTTCACATGAGTTCCTTCTGTCAGCTAATTATAACTCTGAATGAACACTTAAGATGTCTTGGCTTTCCTAAATACTCATGTTTCAAATTCTTCATTACCACCAATGGTAAAATGGCTATAGGAAATTCTCATACATCAATAATTACCCTAAATGTAAATGGACTGAATTCATCAATAAATTGGCACAGACTAGCAGATTGGATCAGAAAAACAAAACTCAACTATATGCTGCCTTCAGGAGACACATCTCTATTGCAAAGACAAAGATAGATTCAAAGTGAAAGGGTGGAAAATGATTCTCTAAGCAAATGGCTTCCACAGAAAAGCAGGTGTAGCTACACTTATATCTAATAAATATAGATTTCAAGATAGTACGGGACCTTAATACTCCATTATCAGCTGTAGATAGATCATCCAAAAAAATCAATAAGGAAATATCATCCTTAAATGACACATTAGACCAAATGGACATAATTGACATTTACAGAGCCTTTCATCCCAGAAGATCAAATTATACATTCTTCTCCAGTGCATATGGTACAGTCTCACAAAACTAGTCTTAAGAAATTTAAGATTGAAATCATACCAAGCATATTCTATGACCACAATACTAGCAAATTAAATACAATAATACATTAAAAATATTATACATCACAATGAATGGAGTTCATTCCAGGGCACAAGGATGGTTCAATGCAAATTGATCAATGTAATGCACCACATTAACAAAAGGCTAAAAATCATATGATCTGACCAATAGATGCAGAAGAAGCATTTGATAAGATATAATATCCATGTATGATTAAAACATTTAATAAAATAGAAATAGAAGGAAATTACCTCAAGATAATAAAGGCCATATATGACAAACCCTCAGCTAATATACTCAACTAGAGGCCTGATGCACAAAATTAGTGCACGGGGGGAGGGGGGGGTGTTTCAGCCCAGCCTGTGCCCTCTCACAATTTGGGACCCTTTGGGGGATGTTGGGTCTAAGCTCATAATTGGACATCCCTCTTGCAATCTGGGATGCTGCATGCAGCAGTGATCATACTTTTTATACAGGTGAAAGGCATCTTGCTGTTATATGGGCAGCTACATTTTTTGCCCTGATTATAAAAAGTAGTACATATCACGATCCTTCTGAGGCAGCAGTACTATTTTCCCCATCTTATGGGTGGAAAAACTGAAACAAAGAGAAGTTAAGTAATTAGCTTTGTCACACAGTTATAAGTGTCAGAATCAGGGCTGACCACAAAATGTGCAAGCCAGAGTCCATGCATGTCATCGCTGCATCATCCTGTTTTTTTCAGTGTTAGAGTAGCCTTGCCAGGTTTTAATTATTAAATCTAAGAGACTGTTCCTAATATATATAGGGTAGGGTCCCTAGGCCTGGCTGGTGATCAGGGCCATCTGTGGGGCAACCAGAGGGCAGGGCAATCGGGAGGCCCCTGCTGGCACCTGCCTTGGCTGGCATTGTGGCACCTCCCACTGGCTAGCCTGCCCCCCCCCAATTGCCGCCTGGTTGCCTTCCTCTCGCAAGAGCTGCCCCTGGTTAAGCGTCTGTCCCCTGGTTGTCAGTGCGCATCGTAGCGACCGGTTGTTCTACTGGTCGTTCTGCCATTTAGTCGATTTGCATATTAGGGTCTTATTATATAGGACTAGAGGCCCAGTACACAATATTCATGCACTGAAGGGGAGTCCCTCAGCCTGGCCTGCACCCTCTCGCAGTCCAGGACCCTTTGAGGGATGTCTGACTGCTGGCTTGAGAAGGCCTAAACCAGCAGTTGGACATCCCCTGAGGGGTCCTTAGCACTGCCGTAGAGGTGGGAGAGACTCCCTCCACTGCCGCTGTGCTCACCAGCTATGAGTCCAGCTTCTGGTTGAATGGTGCTCCCCTGTAGGAGCACACTGACAACCAGGGGGCAGCTCCTGTGCTGAGATCTGCCCCCTAGTGGTCAGTGCGTGTCATAGTGACTGGTCATTCCACTATTTGGTCAATTTGCATATTAGCCTTTTATTATATAGAATGGTGAAAACCTGAGAGCTTTTCCTCTAAAATCAGGAACAAGATAAGGGGTTACAGTCTCACCACTCTTATTCTACATAGTGCTAGAAGTCCTAGCCAGAGCAATCAGTCAAGACAAATAAATAAAAGGCATCCAAACTGGGAATGTAGAGCAAAAGGAAACATTCTTTCACTGCCGGTGGGGATCTAAACTGGTATAATCACTATGGAAAGTGGTATGGCAGTTCCTCAAAAAATTAATAATAGAGTTCCCATATGATCCAGCAATACCTCTTGTGGGTATTACCTGAAAAGTTTGGAAACATTTATTTGCAAAGATATATGTACCCCTAATGATCATTGCACATTATTCATGGTGGCCAAGACATGGAAATAACTGAAGTGTCCTTCCATAGATGATTGGATAAAGATGATGTGGTACATATATACAATGGAATACACATCAAAAGATGAAATATTGCCATTTGTGACAACATGGATAAACCTTAAGAATAGGTCAGTCAAAAAAAGCTAAGAATCAAATAATTTCACTCATATGTCAGATATAAAGTGAAACTCATATACGTAGACAACCCTATGGTGATTATCAGAGGGAAAATAGCAAAGGGTTAAGGGGGGGGCAAATATATAATGAAGGAAGATTATTTGACTTTGGGAGTGGTGGGCACAGTGCAATATACTGATTATGTACATGGAGATGTATACTTGAAACCTATATAATCTTATTAACCAATTCCACCCCAATAAATTTAATTTAAAATAAAATTTAAATATAAAATTAAAAAATAAATACTCATTAAAACAAATATTAATTCCTCTAAGTTGGGGCTAAAAGGCTATAGGTAAGGTGGATACAGCTTTAAGACTCTTCCTAATTTGTATCATAACAGGTGTGAGAATTAGAAAAAGAAGAATGGGAAGTAGAAGAATGTATACAAAGAATAATAATGATAGATAACATCTACTAAGCATCTACTACATGTCGGTAACTGTGGTAGGCAAGCTTAGCATTTCACATATATTAAGTCATTCAAAACTCTTATTAACTGTCTGAATTACATCCTATTATATTATCCCTCAAATATATTTATATAACTTGCATTAGGTCCAAAACTATTCAAAGGGAAATTGGGAATCAAACCTAGGTTTCTCTAATTCCTGAGCTAAAATTTTAATTGTTAAGTTGTTCCCACATTCTCAGAGTCTTATTGGAGGTAACACTCCTGAATTCAGGATTTACATGATTTCAGCAGCATCTTTCTCTACAAATGGGTATATCAAAATAAGACTTCTCTCTGATATTTTTGGGATTTCTTAGATGATAGTTTGCTTTTGGAAAGAGAAATGTTGGCAATTGACAGAAGTGGAGTACCCAGCTCTAGATTATTTTTCTTTTTTCTTGATTAGCATAATCATGTGAATAATTAAGCTTCAAAAGCTGAAAGATTGATTGCCAGCAAGTGACTGACTTGTTTATTTATAAGGACATAGCATACATGGGAAAATGCAGAATGGTTTTTAAAACATCTTAAGCCTTGCATGAGCATTTGTAAGTAATGGAGCCAGCATAGCTAGAGGGTTAAGCTCACAGACATTTAAGTCACACTGACTTTGGTTCAAGTCCAAGTTGCTGCCCTTGAGACATTTTTAACCCCTCTATGATTGATTTCTATAAAGTGAAACCAATAATAGGATCTACTCCTTCAGGTCATTGAAAGCATTCAAAGAGCTAAGTTGCACAAGTCCCAGCTCAGTGCCTGGTATCTAACAAATGTTCAGTGAATCTAGTTTGTAATATTTTTATAGAAGTTACAAGGAGCTTATTTATGTATTTTATAAGCTATTAGGAAAGGCAGGTTGGCTTCTTGGAAAACCTGCAGGCCCAGTGTCAGAGCATTGAAAAGACTGCTTGCGGTGTGTCTATGTAGATAATCTCTCCCATGTTTATTTTTTACTAGTTCTAGATTTGTAATTAACTGTTCTTTCTATAAACCTTAGTGCTTTTACATTCCCTCCTTTAATTGTCTTAATAATCCTATGAAATAGATGTTAGTATATCCATTTTATTTTATAAATGAGGAAACTAGAGATTAGAAAAATAACTAGAAAGCTACCCAGCTAGTAAACAGATGAGGTTTAACACTAATCCAGGTCTTCTGAAAGAATACTCCTCTGGTTACATTTTAATATAGAAAGAAGATTCTGAGACCATCTGGATCATGCCTCTGTTCATTTTACAGATCAGAATACCAAGGCTCTACGACAGAAACATGCTTTAGATGGGGTCACACAGCAAGTTAGAAATGAAGATGACACTAGCTCCCAGGCCTCTCGTCCAAGTCTAGAGCTCTTCCATCATTCCCAGGCTGCTTGTGTCTTTGAAGTCATGTGTACACTTTGCAGAGGAGGAATGAAATGATGACGCAGGAATGAGAGGACGAGGGGGCAGGGGAAGGGAAGAGAGGGCAAGAGAAGAATAGACTCACATAGGAAGTTAGATCAAGAGCAGACATTGAGCAGTGGTAGGTATTGAATACCAGGGCTTTCCACTTTGGGAACAAATCCCTACCTGGCAGGGAAGGCAGGAATAACCAGAGAGAGGCTATGTCTGTAATATATTTATCCCTGCTTCCATTCCATCACTAATATGACCACAGCGATTACATCGGATGTAGTTGACAGTAGTGATGACAACCTCCCTGTGACATCTGCCCAGCCATATGGCACCAGCGTCCCTATCTCTAGCCATCCTCTCTCTCACGATCTGGTTTTCCCTCCACTAGTCAGCAATGCTGGATGTCAACATTTGGCTCAGGAGACTCTGTGGTGGACTTCACTTACACAGAGGCATTTTCTTGACATTTTGACATTTGCTCAGAGAAAGGCAAAAGTTTGGCCAAAGGCCTACGCATCAGGCCCATCAGAATCAAACTATATTTTCTGAGCAGCTATTGATAGAATGTGCCTGCGATCATTATTGTTTGCCAAAGCTCTATTGATCTTGGCTTTGGGAAATTCAGAGTCTGTTTACTGCCACCTATAAAAATGAATGTTCACTTAAAAAAAAAACAAAACTGTAGGTTAACATGGTGTGTTTCTTTAATTGAACAGAAGCACTATGTGTTTTCCAAATGTCATTGTTAATAATTTTCAAAGGAATCTGAGTGCCTAGTGTGTTGGGGGTTAGGGTTGGTAGTTGGGGATGAGGATACAGGTTTTGCCACGGTTTGGAGTTGCTAGAGGCAAGTGTTAGAAGACAAAAGTATAGATAAGATATTGAAATAAGTTCCTACCCTGAGTTGTGCTATAAAAGAATACCTACTCTATATTAGTGTTGTTTTTTAAACTTGACAGCTGATAGTAAGAATTTTCCCCTGGATGTTTTGTTCTTTCGCCTGCCTCTGATTTTGTTTGTTCTTTTGGATTTCCCCAAAAATGTTTTAAGGTGACACTGAGCATTTAGTTTGAGTTTTGAAGTTTGGAGTTTTCTACTATTGTTTGATCCTTTTTGCTCCTTGCATAAAAGATTTGACAGAATGGCTAGAATTAGGAATAATGTTAGAGAGAGGCAGACACTGGCAATCCCTTGGACCTGCTTTTAAAGAGATGTGTTTTAACTGGCTGGAGGGAAGATGCGAACCATTTTGACCAAAGCAACTGCAAGAGCTGTAAACATTTTTAGGAAACAGTGTCTGGACTCCAGGATGCTAGATGAAAGGCAGACACTTCAGCCAGCCAATTGAATATTTCAAATGAAAACATCAGAATAATTCACTGTCCCCACCACTTTTCCTCAGAAGGTTTGTCCTTTTATGGCTTGAACACAGGCAATTTCAATTTTAAGTTTTAATCTACCCATTCTGTCTCAGTCTTTTTAGCAAGGGGAACCATCACTATGCTTGAAACATTCCTGTATATCAATGGTTATTTTAAAAACAAACAGCCCTAACTGTTTAGAGCGTCGGACTGCAAACTGAAGGGTCCCAGATTCGATTCTGGTCAAGGGCACATGCCCGGGTTGCGGGCTTGATCACCAGTTGGGGGCATTCAGGAGGCAGCCAATCGATTCTCTCTCATCATTGATATTTCTCTCTCTCTCTCTCTCTCTCTCTCTCTCTCTCTCTCTCTCCCCCTTCTCCCTGCAATCAATAAAAATATATTTTTAAAAATAAATAAAAACAAACAAACAAAAACTGCTGCAATATCAAAGCAGCCATTTATCTATTCAAGGGCTGATTGAGCCCCTCTGAGGGGCCAGCGACTATTGCTGTGTTCCAGAGCTAGAAAAAAAGTAAGGTGAGCCAGGCTAGTGTGGCTAAGTGATTGAGCATCAACCTGTGAACCAGGAGGCCATGGTTTAATTCAGGTCAGGACATTTGTCTGGGTTGTGGGCTCAATCCCCTGTGGGGGGTGTGCAGTAGGTAGCCAATCAATGATTCTCTCTCATCATTGATGTTTCTACCACTCTCTTCCTCTCCCTTCCTCTCTGAAATTAATAAAAAAAAATCTAGATATAAACGCCTAAGTGACCATTAAGACTGGTTGACTGGTTGCTATGACATGCACTGACCACCAGGGGGAAGATGCTCAATGCAGGAGCTGCCCCCTGGTGGTCAGTGAGCTCCCACAGCCAACCTCCTGTGTCTGGCCAACCTCCTGAGGTTCCTCCCCCTGGCAGGCTGGCCCCAATCAGCCCTGATCAGAACTGGGCGAGATGGCCTTGATTGGCCCCGATCACCAGCCAGGTCCAGGGACACCACTCATGCACTAATTCATGGCACCAGGCCTCTAGTATTAAAGAAAAGAAAAAAAGTAAGGTGAGTTTATACACCAGGATTTTATGACTGTTTGTGTGTGTGTGTGTGTGTGTGTGTGTGTGTGTGTGTGTGTGTGTGTGTGTGCCTACTAAATATTTAATAATTTGGTAAGTATTATGATAGATGTCCTCTAAAAGCATTCTGGGAGTGGGTGACTCTGATTAGGGAGTGTTGCTTTAACAAATGATAATGGGGTTATATCCTTCCCTGCCCTCTATTCACCTCCACATTTAACCTTGATTAAAGTCTGATTCAAATAATCAGCCCATTTTTTTTGAACATTTAATTGTGCTTTTTCAGGAGCCCAACAGAAAATGTAAAATTGTTAAGCATTTTGGGGAGCACCACTTATGAAACTTGGGGATTTCAGATTTTTCTCTCTTTTAAATATGCAAATAAAATCAACTTGGGCTCAAGAGTTAGAAACATTCTCTAAGTACTACAAATTGTGGAAAATTAGAAGGAAGCAAGACAGAGGATTAGAATCACCAGATGAATTTCCTTAGTGTGAATTCAATACCTGAAAATCTTCTTATTTGTGAAATTGAAACAGACCTATAAAGTCCGGTATTAAAAGAGGTACAGTGAGAATTAACAAGGATGGGGATACGGGGGTGGGCAGACCTGTTCTTGTAGAGAACATTTTGAATGCAGACCATTATCTTTTCTCAATTAATTTTACTTTTTATAGATGGTTAGACAATTAACAAAAACCTTATGAGAAAAGTGGGTTTTTGTGATTTCTAGGAAGATGTTCCTGATATTAAATTAAATTAGAGCTGTGCATTTCCTAGCCCCTACCCATTGCATTCCCTCTTGCAAGTGTCTTTGGTGACAGCTGCAACCTAATTACAGGTGACATGAAATCACAGAATTCGATATTTTTTTCATTCAAAATTAAGGACATAGAGATGAGCTCTTTTGATATATCTAAGATGCCAGATGTCTTTTCTTTTTCTTTTTTCTTTTTTTGTTTGAGAATTTGATTTGATATGGTTCAGGTCCAGGAAAATGGGTTTGATCCCTGTGTAGATAAGGTGACCTCCTTTTCCTATGAACAATAGGGCTTCTTTGTCTGCCTCATAGTGTCAGACAAGGAGACAGTAGGCAGCCATGGCTTAAAGTGCTACATTGGGACTGAGATTTTCTCTTTTTTTATTTTTTGGTTTAAATCTTTTGCTCATTGATCTTGGCCAAATTACTTAGCTTGTTTAAGCATTAATTTCCTCATCTATAAAATATGAGAAACAATAGTTCTTCATAGGAAACATGTAAAGATAAAATGGAAATCACCCAGTTCAGTGGCTGGCACATAATACAATTTCATAAATTTGACCTATTATTACTGAACTGAATATGTCAATAGGTCTTACCCAAAAAGTTCCTGGGCAGAAGGGTAGCCATTATGATGGCCAAGTTACAAGGGCCACAGACTAACACCCTATGCCATTTGCAGATGCTTGGGCCTCTCACAGGGTTTCCAGCCATTGACGTCCTCATTGATCAGTACAAATCCATCACCCCTTCCTGAAGAAACAACCAGAAAGCATTTACCCCATTCATAGTGAAAGAATTGAGTGTCTTTTCTTTTTTTTTAATCTTTGTTGTTAAGATTATTACAGATATCTCTCTATTTGCCCCCATTGTCCCCCTCCACCTGGTTCCCACCTAACCCCAGGCCTTCACTACCCTATTGTCTGTTTCTATAGGTAATGCATATATGCAAATAAGATCTTTGTTTAATCTCTCCCCATCCCCCACCCTTCTTCCCTCTGAGAATCTTCAGTCTTCTCCATTTCCATGCCTCTGATTCTATTTTATTCACCAGTTTATTCTGTTCATTAGATTTCTTATTGGTTTATTTTGATTTTTAGATTCAAATGTTGATAGATATGTATTTGTTGCCCTTTTGTTATTCATATTTTGATCTTTTTCTTTTTCTTCTTCTTCCTCTTCTTAAAGAATACACTTTAACATCTCTCTATATATAAAACCCTAATATGCATATAGACCAAATAGCAAAACAACCGGTTGCTATGACATGCACTGACCACCAGGGGGCGTGTGTGGAACATGGTGGGTGTTGGCCGCAGCAGGATAGCCATTATGATGGCCAAGTTACAAGGGCCACAGACTAACACCCTATGCCATTTGCAGATGTGTGGACCTCTCACAGGGCTTCCAGCCATCGATGTCCTCATTGATCAGTGCAAATCCGTCATCCCTTCCTGAAGAAACAACCAGAAAGAATTTACCCCATTCATAGTGAAAGCAGGTGCAGCAGGTGAGCAGGTACTCCAGACCAAGGCAGGGTGCTAGTCGCTTTCATTGGTCGAGCCTCTGGTGGTTACTGAAAATTCTTTGCTCCTGTGCGCCGCAGTCCCTCCTGGTGCTCGCATCTGCTGCCAGAGCTGGCCCCATTCTCACCCGCTGCTGGCACTGGAGCCACCACTTGCACCCGTTGCTGGTGCCCAGTGCATGCCCCAATTATTCAGTGCCATCAGTGGGTGCCAGCAGCAGCTGATGGCCCAGATCAGCCCTCAGAGCTTCTCCACCTCCCCCTGCTCCTGAGGGGTGATCAGGGCTGGCAGCTGCCTCTTGCACCCACTGCTGGTGCCAGAGCCACCACTCCACATGCTGCTTGCACCCAGTGCCTGCCCCAATTGCTCTGTGCTGTCAGCAGGTGCGAGTGGGACCAGCACCATCAGCGCGTGGGAGCAGCTACGGTGAGAGCAGGGCTGTCAGCAGACAGGGGACCAGGGGCCATGGCAGGAGGGGCTGAGGGTGTGTGGAGGATGGGCCAAGACCTGCCCTTGTGCCCACTGCAGACTCGTGGCCCACAGTTTCTTTCAAGGTGCACGAATTCATGCACTGAGCCCATAGTTACATATAATACTGGTTTGGTGGTGATGAACTAACTCCTTTTGCTTTTTCTTGTCTGTGAAACTCTTTATCTGACCTTCAATTCTAAATTATAGCTTTGCTGGGTAGAGTAATCTTGGTTGTAAGTCATTATTCATCACTTTAAATATTTTTTGCCACCCCCTTTTGGCCTGCATTGGTTCTGTTAGAAATCAGCTGACAGTCTTATGGGCATACACTTATAGGTAACTAACTTCTTTTCTCTTGCTGCCTTTTAAAGATTCTCTCTTTGTCTTTAGCCCTTGGTATTTTAATTATGCTGTGTCTTGTTGCGGTACTCTTTGGGTTCCTCTTGTTTGGAACTTTCTATGTTTTCTGGACTTGTAAGTCTATTTCTTTTACCAGGTAGAGGAAGTTTTCTGCCATTATTTCTTCAAATAGATTTTCAATATCTTGCTCTATCTCTTTTTCTGTCACCCCCATAATCTGGATGTTGGTACACTTGAAGTTGTCCTAGAGGCTCCTTACACTATCTTCATATTTTTTAAAAAATTATTTTTTTCTTTTTGCTCTCCTGGTTGGGTGTTTTTTGCTTCCTCATATTTCAAATCGTTGATTTGATTCTCAGGATCCTGTAGTCTACTGTTGAATCCCTGCATATTATTCTTTATTTCAGTCACTGTATGCTTAATTTATGACGGGTCCCCCTCACACACCTTTTTTTTTTTTTCATTCTCACTAAGATCCTTAAAAGTCTCACTAAGTCCTTTGGAGGTTTCTAGAAGATTTTTGAGTAACCTTATAACTATGGTTCTTAACTCTATATCCAGTAGTTTTCTTCCTTTCTTTTCTTTCATTTGTGACATGTTTTCATGTCTCTGCAATTTGGCTGCTTCCCTGTGTTTGTTCCTATGTAGTGGGTAGAGCTGTTATGTCTCTTTGAGTTGGTAGAGTGGCCCTGTGTAGTAGGTGTCCTGTAGAGCCCAGTGGCTAAGCCTCTCCAGTCACCTGACCTGGCACTGTAGGTGCACCCCTTTGTGGGCTGGTAGCACAGTCTTGTTGTAGTTGAGACTTGATTGCTGTTAGTGTCACTGTGAAGAATTGACCTCCAGGCCAATTGGCTGTGAGGACCAGCTGCGACTATAGTGGGAGAGTGCTGTGCAGGAGACACCCCTATGGATCAGGACTTACTTCAGTGGGCTTTGGTGCTCATTGAGTCTTCCCCTTGAGTGTGTCACTTATGGATGTATAGAGTTGTAATCTAATATGGTCTGACACTGACCACTGGGTACACTGGCTCTTGGGTCTCCAGGGAGGTGCAAAGTCAGCCACTGCCTGGGGCCAACCAGCAGGAACTACAGAGAGATCTGCAGATTCCTCCTCTTTGTATTGGATTTGGAAGTCCCCAGATGAGGCCCAGCTGTGAAGAAAGACAGGCTGGTGCTGGTGCTGGGTCTTGGGACTTTTTTTTTTTATAGGTTTGGGGCTCCTGACCCAGCTGAAGCTTGTCTGAGAGGTTTGAGCAAGGACAAGCCATTCATATGCAAAAGCTGCTGCATGAAGCTTGGATGGGGTTGTAAATTGGATGAGGCAGGGTCTCAGGGAATCACAAAGGCAGAACAAACAGAAATGGTTGCCAATCAGCCCTGCAACCAACCGGGGAGGTCCCAGCATAGGAACCAAAGATCCCTGCAGGCACCTCTGTCTGGGAGAAAGTTGCCCCCAAGTTCCTGCCCTGATGCCAGACAATGCAGTTCCTCTTCATATGTGTCTTGGTCCCCAAGAGCCTTGCCCTGACACTGGAGCTCAGAGAAAGTGGGACCTTGTAAGTTCAGTTAGTGATGCTGGTTTTTTAGGAGGAGCAGCTGGGTCTCCAGCAGCCTCTGTGTCACTGAGCCCCAATCCACACTGGTTTTACAGCCCATAGTTCTTACTTCTTTTCCCAGCTCTGGGACCCTGGGTTTGGGGTCTGGTGTGGGGCTGGGACCTCTTGCTCCTCTCTATGGGCCCCACAGAGGCGATCTCCCTCCTGACTGAAAAAGCGGCACAGGTGGTTGCCAGACCTGCACTTTCTATGCCTCTGCACCTCCTACCAGTCTCAGTGTGCGTTCTTCTTTACTTCTCCTTGTAGGACTTCCATTCAGCCAGCTTTCCAGTGGTTCTGGATGGTGGTTGGTCTGTATTTTCGTTGTGATTTTGATGTGGTTGTGGGAGGTGGCGAGTACAGGCGTTTACTTATGCCTCCATCATGGTTCTGTCTGGAATGTCTTTTCTTAAAAGGAGGGTTAGTTTTTGATCAAAGGGGCTTCTATGCTAAATAGGAAAATTATCTTTATTTTTTAAATCTCTATTGTTTAAATGTATTATATGAACATTTAACAATAGAGATTTAAAATTGTTGCACAATATCCTTGGATAAATAATTTTAAGAATCTTGATATTAGAAACTAAGGCTATAATATGTTTAGGTTGTTATCATAGGTTCTTCATTTCTGTATCACTGTATTTTTTAGTTACAAACAGGAGTACTTACTTAAGCGTTAAGTTTTTCTGACCCAGGAAATGGACCTTTTTTGTTGTTGTTGTCGTTGTATGACTTCCATCATTTAACTGGATATAATGGATCCGTCAGTATGCCCCAAGAATTTAAAATTATTTACCTAATAGCTAAAAAATAAGTCCTAATCTGATTTTCTGTGAAATTAACCTTAATACTATAAATCAGCGATTTTCAACCTTTTTCATCTCATGGCACACATAAATTAATTACTAAAATTCTGCGGCACACCAGAAAATATAATTTTGGCCAATCTGACAAAAAAAAAAAAAAGGTATAATTCTGATTCATTCACACGGGACTACTATTGTTGTGTTAGCTGTTGTCATTTTTTAAATTTGACTTATAAGGGAAAATAGGTGAGTGACCCATGACTAAATAGTCAAATATTGTATGTTTTAAAAATTCTTGTGGTGTGCCAGTTGAAAATCTCTGCTATAAATAGTACAAGAGAAGGAAAAAAATCCCCATTCCTATATCTGGGTTGATATTTAAGACTGCTCTGTGAAGCCCCATGCATGTTGAAGACCGGGTGTATCCTGCTGGTGAGGATTTTATTGTTCTGGGGTCCATGTTGAAGCACCTTGATGTGATGGGTGGTAGCGATTTGCTCTGACTGTTTCACAGTTGATTTCTCACTCCCTAAGGGGAGATTCACTTGCCTGAAGAATTAACAGGTTTGTTTGTACACATTCTAGTTGCACAAAAGATTATGGCTCTGGGCTTTGAAGGATAAACTAATGAATCATAAAGGTCAGACATCTTCCAAAATTTTCTTCTCTTTCTTCACTTGTTCTGGTTGCTTAAAAACAAAGTTCCTGCCAAAACCAGTTTGGCTCAGTGGATAGAGCGTCAGCCTGCGGACTGAACGGTCCCAGGTTCTATTCCGGTCAAGGGCGTGTACCTGGGTTGCGGGTACATCCCCGGTAGGAGATGTGCAGGAGGCAGCTGACTGATGTTTCTCTCTCATCGATGTTTCTAACTCTCTCTCTCTCTCCCTTCCACTCTGTAAAAAGTCAATAAAATATATTTTAAAAATATTATTTTAAAAAGTTCCTATTTCCTGTATGTCCTTAGTATAGAAAGCTCATTAGCAATAGTTGGTTCTGTTGGTTGGATGGGGAGTTCTTTGCTCATTGCAATGGGAAGGTACTCCAGGTACCACATGACTGCATTGAGGCTAGGCTGTGATGTGTGAAACATAATGTGAGTCTTGTAACTTATTACTTTAGAAATGGCGATGTAAAGAGATAATCTTTGTTATTAACTTACCTTTCTCCTGATGTTTTTATTCATGATTTTTTACATGTAAACAACACTTGACCTCTTCAGGAATCCCTAGGATTCTGCTGCTGTTACTCTTGAGAATAATGTTAATCTGCAAGTACATATTACCAACTCTAAAAGATGACCAAATTGCTCTACAACCCCTCCCCCATAAGTTGTGGGCAGCTCAGAAGTCAGTGGCCTCACTCTAGCATTCAGAGTTATTACAGATTAGGTTCTCTGGTCTTATCCCCTTCCTCAGAACTGGGGCTGTGTACACAGCTGAACAGGTGATGTTAGTCTTTATTCATAATCTGTAAACTAAAACTAATGGAGAGTCCTATTTTTATCTTTATAACCTTCCTATCTTGCAAATGAAGGAACCAAGTCACCAGATGATAAGTACCTACCTAGGAGTAGCCATCTGAGAAGACAATTCCTGGCTCTACATCTCTGTCATTAATTTGCAAACTCCTAATAGTTTTTTGTCTGAAAATTGGTTCTATATAGAACTACTGTTCAGGAGAGACGGCTTATATAATGCTCCATAAATCTTCCTTATTATTCTACAGTGGTGTTTGTTAAAATAAAATTAAAAAAATGGGACAGTATAGAGGATGTTGATTGCTGGCCCTATAGATTCAAAAGCCTTTTAAGAGATTATATCTATGTGAATGTAACTGTTCTACATTTAACAAAGCAAAATAAAAATGAATACAAATTAAACCCTAGCCAGTTTTGCTCAGTTGTTAGATTGCTGGTCTGTGGACTGAATGGTCACAGGTTCAGTTCTGGTCAAGGGCATGTACCTCAGTTGCAGGCTCAACCCCAGGCTCTGGTGGGGTGTGTGCAGGAGGCAAAGAGTCCAGGTGTCTCTCTAACATGAATGTTTTTCTCTCTTTGTCTCTCTCCTTGCCTTCCATTCTTTCTAAAATATCAATGGGAAAAAAAATGTCCTCGGGTGAGGATTAACAACAACAAAATTAATACAAATTAAATTTTTCACCTGTAGAATTTAGAAATAAACATAGATGATAGATCAAGATTACAACTGATACTGTCAACCTGGATAAAGGAAAACACCGTCAAAATAAACTTTAAAATAAATATATGTAAAATTATATATTTAAATAAAATAAATACATTTTGTCAGTACTGGTTATAGGTGATCTGGCTTGAAAACACTTTGTAAAACAAGATCTGAAAGTTTTAATTGTTTATACATTTTAAATGAAGCAGTTATCTATTATAATAAAAGCATAATATGCTAATTAGACCGGGCAGCCAAATGACCTTCTGGACGTCATTCCAGATGTTCTTCTGGACGAAGCCCCAGAGGTGGAACTGAAGCAGAGGCAGTTAGGGACGATCAGGGTGGCAGGTGAGCAGTTAGGGGTGACCAGGCAGGCAGGCAGATGGTGAGGGGTGGTTCGGCAGGCAGGTGAATAGTTAGGGGTGGTCAGGCAGGCAAGCAGGCAGGCCAGCGGTTAGGAGCCAGTGGTCCCGGATTGTGAGAGGGATGTCCGACTGCCAGTATAGGCCCAATTCCAACAGTTGGACATCCCCTAGGGGTCTCAGATTGCGAGAAGGTGTAGGCCAGGCTGAGGGACACCCCCCGCCCCCCCCCCCGTCCATGAATTTTGTGCACTGAGCCTCTAGTACTAAAGAAAAAAAGCAAAAATAAAGCTATGTAGTCTAAGGTTCTATTATTAGATTTCTAATCTGCTACTAAATTATATTGACTTTTCTCCTGAACTGTGTCTTATTCCTCCACTTAAATTTCTTTAATGATCTAGTAATAGACTTCATTATCCTTTACCTGACAGTGGCTTCTTAATGATATCTTTGCTTTCTTTCCCTCTCCCTTTTACCTGCATGTACTTTGCATACAATCAGTGTTATTGTTGATAAATTAGATCTGATTATATCATTCCCAAGAAAATAATCCACCAATGGTTCTCAATAATTACTGAAACTGATTACTCCCTGAGGAAAGGCACCCTTCAGTATAACTTCTAATCTCTATCAACTTTTCGTCATTTTTGCAGAGGGCACCTTCATTTCTAACGATGTGTCTTTAATTCATCTTAACCATTTTGGATCACAGTATCCTGAGATTGCATTGTATTTTTATATTTCCAGACTTTTGCTCAGGAACTCTGCTTTAAAAAAATGTGTGTGCTTTTCCCGCTTCACCTATGACCCAACACCGCCACTGACCCATGAGTTTCCAGTGTCGTCTGCTCTATGTAGAGTGTAGACTATCTGATAGCCCTCAACCCCAACAACAGGAGAAACCAACTAGTTCTTTTGTGCTGCTCCTATTCCTTTATCACAGAAAGTAAGGTGCTATTATCCTGTTCTCAATTGATTAGAAGCTTCTGTGTTTGTTTTCATCTTCTACTATTGAATATATTTCATAAATTGTGTTAGAATACAATTTAGGAAGATCCTCAACCTGAAAGGGAATAATTTAGAAGGATATGTTGCCTCTCCCATCTTGCTTTTCCAGCAAACATATTATTTAATAATTCAAATTACTATCTTTAATATTCTAAAATGTGTCAAAAATTTGCTTTTCTATTCTCAGAAGCAAGGTTTTTGTGATAAGATAGAAAGTTCTATGCTGTGAACCCTGGCCTCAGGGATACAAATGTAAAGATCATGAGGTCCCTTTGTCGTGGTTTTGAATGTCAGGCTGCTTTGTCCAGTGGACTGCTCAATCTTTGTGATTGGCACATCTTACTATGATGCAAAAACATGCAGTTCTGGCGATGGGGTTTTCAAATGGCAGTGTATTGGGAAAAAATGTATGGACTGGAGATGAGAGGACTGTCAGAAGATGTGCTGCCTAGATGCCTGAATAATTCACTATTAGCAATTTGCTTTCATCTTAATTGAGAGTCATATACTTCTCATTACCTTTTCGTTTTCTCCTGGCACCTAATAAAGCAATCTCCACAATGCAGTGCTAGGTTCCAGATTTATAGTGCAGTACATGAAAGAGGTTCATTGACCTTCATCATTCAGAAGGAAGAAAGTCAACAGGAAGAAATGTCGGTATTCTTTAGCATGCTAAGTGTTTAGTAATTGAACCATCTGGAGGAATTTCCAATTTTCCCAAGACAAATGCAGCATTGTATTCCTTCTATAAAAGAATTAAACATTGCTGAGTTAGGGAATCCTGGAAGGAAAAGGGGGACTGTTGAAACAGCCTGGCTGTTTTCGAGATTGGGGTCCAACCACAAGGACAACTATCCTTCCTGCAGATCTCATAGCATTTGAGGTTAGAAGCATATGTAGCTCTTCAAGAAATTTGCTGTGAAAGGTTTTGCCCCTTTTGTTTCTCTGACTGCTTTCATTCTCTCTCTCCCTGGGTGTGTGGCTGGGTCTTCGTAATAATTCCAGGATCACAATGATTTTTTTTTTTTTTAATGCAGAGCCCTGGCCAGTGACTCAGTTGGTTGAGAATTGTCCCATGCACTGAGAGGTCACCCGCTTCAATTCCTGATCAGGGCACATGCTCAGATTGCAGGTTCAATCCCCAATAGGGGGTGTGCAGGAGGCAACCAATTGATGTTTCTCTCTCCCTTCCTCTAGCTCTAAAATCAGTAAAAACATATTTTTTAAATAATACAGATCATAGCAATGGGATACTATTCCTTTTTATCCTCCATATTTTAAAAAAATAACTTTGAAGTGATAATTATATAAGTTTACAATATCTAACATATGCTAAATGATGGTATCACACACTGAGGGAGAGATATGAAGTAACTGGTCTGATGAGCTTTTTACTTTGTGGTCACCTTTAGTACCAATGACCCTAACCCATTTGTATGGGTTACCATTTTTTATTCATCATGTCTGGTCTACATGGGTCTAGCTGAAACTGCATTCAATGCAGCATTGCCCCAGCTTATTTGGAAACCTTCATACTCACTGAAAGTATAATTATCACATTGGGGATAGTTCTTTCATAGGGAAAACAAAGAACATGGAGCTCAGTGTTTCAGAAGGTAGAGGTTGCGGTTACCCGGAGCACCTGGAAAGCTTGAGGAAATTCCAGATGTCTTGTTCTCTCCCCAGACCTACTAAAATAGGAATCTGCATTTTACTAGTACAACTTCCCCAACTGATATGCAGCTTCCTGGAGGCTAAGTATCTCTACAGGTTAACTTGCGCTCATCACTCATGGCTCAATTCCTGGCCAGGTTGTAGAGAGCAAGACCTAGAAGTAATAACATTTTCTCCAACAAAACAGGTGGCATATGATACCATGAAATCTCTGGCACTGGCTCTGCAGTATCCACACATGCTCCACTTAGCTGTAGATGAGAAAATAAAGCATGGGATTCAGCCCTGTGGCAGCCATGTGCACAGGTGCACAATTTGGAAAAATGAAACCAATTCTATAAAAAAATGAAGCTAAAGTCAAAGAAGCTTAATAAAAATGTAAATCCCTTACAACTAGCCCCCTGTGTCCCATCTCCTAATGAGCACCTGTCATCTGCTGAAATATGGGCAAACCTCTGAGTGGGAGTCGGGCTCACAGCAAGGCCAGGCCAGAGACCCTGTGAGGCATTTTAAAATGAACAATCCATCTAACAAATAAAAACTCGTGTCAATGATGCAGGTATAATCGTGTAATCTCTCCAAGAGAAACCATATGCAAATGAATCACAAAGCAAGAAGAGGCAAAACTTCTGTCTGGTATCCTGGAAACAGATTCTGAGATGGAGATTATAAGGAGGATAATTGGGGAGTGTGCTGTCATTCATTCCTGAGTGGAAGTGAGGGAGGCAGGCTTGAGAAGAGGGAACCAGGTGGTCACAGTTTGATTCTAGATCAGGGCACATGCTCTGGTAGTGGGCTAGATACCCAGTAGGGGGCATGCAGGAGGTAGCCGATCAATGAGTCTTGGACTGAGGAGGGTCCAAGTGAAACCTCAGCGAATCCCACAGCTTACTCTAGAGTTAGGTTGGTCCTTCGGAGTAGTCCCAAATAAAGCCAACAGAGCTGAGTGTCTGTACCTCGCCCCCATCTTCATCAGTTGTGGCATGAGGCACCCCCTTTGACTGAGGGCAGTTGCAAAGGGGACCTGAACTGCGAGCTGTCAGCAGTCAGCACTCCCAGCAGCAGTGCAATGAGTACCCCCATTTGATGGAGGACTCCAAGAGCACATCCTATACAACTCTGTCTGATTCAAGGCCCAAAATTGTGGAGCTCAGAGCCACAATAGGCTTCTGATCTTCCAGTCTGCTGAACACTCCTGACAATGCACTGGAGGGATTGTGTTAAGGAGGGAAATGATTAGAAGCAATTTGCTGAGGGACCTGGTTTGCATTTGACCTGTCAGCAAGTAATGAAGCAAGAATGTCAATCGACAGGTGAATCAAAGTCGGGGCAGAAGGAAGGGAGGAGGAAATTTGCTACAAAAAAAGCAATTGCTGTAATTGGGCCCTGTGATGACATATATGGAGAAAGTGTGCAGCAGACAGAGTTTGCTAAGAAAGAAAAGAAAAATATTTTTTTTTTTTTATGGGCTGGTGGATGTGAACATGAGACATGTTCCGGAATGGAATCTCACTTGAAAAGTCGTCAGGAATGAAAACTACTTTCAAATAAACCCATAACCTTCAGATAAAGGATCCCTTATCTTTCCTGGCCAGTGATGCTCAGTGGTTGAGCTTCAGCCTATGAACCAGGAGGTCTCAGTTCAATTCCCAGTCAGGGCACATGCCAAGGTTGTGGGCTTGATCCCTAGTAGGGGGCATGCAGGAGGCAGCTGATCAATGAGTCTCTCTCATCATTAATGTTTCTATCTCTCTCCCTCTCCCTTCCTCTCTGAAATAAATTTTAAAAATTTTTTCTTTTCTTTTTAAAAGATTCCCTATCTTTAAGTTAGCCTAAGGACTGAATGCTTCTTCCTTTTCTCTTAATTATTGATTGCCAAGTGTGTGGAATGCTAAGAAATAAATATATTTATTCTCTTATGAAAAAGGAAGAGAGACTGTCCTCAGGAGAGTATTAGGCCATGGATCTTTCTGCCCAGTGCGGTGTGCTCTGTTCAGCATGACCTCTGACTGCTGCCTCTGTGTGTGTGTGAAGTGACCTATGACATCACTCACAGAGGTGTCCCCTTTCCACTGGGAGCCGCTGCTCCAAAAGGTGCCTGGAACCAGGTCAAACTATTGAGATTGTTACCACGTATGGAGTGAAAGGGCTTTTATAAGACTATTTCTGTGACTGTGTTCAAAACTGATAAAAAATACTTCTTTCTGTCTTTGATAGCTTTTTTTTCATTTTCTTTCTTTCTTTATAAATAAAAGACACTTTTCCTTTCTAGTCTTTGAATGCATCTCAGTTTCAATCCAGCAGCCCGTAGTGTGTACTGAAAAGTGTAATAATAAAATTATAGCATTACTGTGTGGAGGTCCAAGGATATACTTTTTAAACTATAATCATTATTGAAATGTTTGTAAATGGCCCTAACTGGTTTGGCTCAGTGGATAGAGCGTCGGCCTGCGGACTCAAGGGTCCCAGGTTCAATTCCGGTCAATGGCATGTACCTTGGTTGCGGGCACATCCCCAATGGGGAGTGTGCAGGAGGCAACTGATCGATGTTTCTCTCTCATCGATGTTTCTAACTCTCTATTCCTCTCCCTTCCTCTCTGTAAAAAAATCAATAAAATATATTAAAAAAAGAGAAATGTTTGTAAATGTGTCAGACTCTTCACCTGGCTGCTTGCCCCTGGCTTGTGTCTATTTCAAGAATGATCTCTTCTTTCTCTTCTCTCTTCCCCACCCCTCCACCTCTTCATCCTGCAATGCCTCACATCTTGACTGGCCAATATTTTTTTTCTTTTTTTTAATACATATAATATATTTGTATTGATTTCAAAGAGGGATGGAGAGTGAGAGAGAGAGATAGAAATATCAATGATGAGAGGGAATCATTGATCATCTGTCTCCTGCTAGCCCCACACTGGGGATCGTGCCCGCAACCGAGGCATGTGCCCTGACCTGGAATTGAACAGTGACCTCCTGCTTCATAGGTCAACGCTCATCCATTGAGCCATGCCAGTCGGGACCAAGATCTTTTCGAGTAGAGTGTGTGTAAAAGTGACCTTGGTCTCCTAGGAAAGGTTACATGCTGTTTGTTTTATTGGACTAGCAGCATCTCAGGGGAAAGGAAATTTGAAAGACAGTGCAGTTGGTTAGAATGCACTTTCTCACTGAGGATTAGTTACCACTATAACCATTGTTGCTCAGTACTAATTGGATTAGTTCTCTGCGTCAGTCTGGATCTATGCTATCCACCTCCCAGCCCTTCTCCCATAGCTTTTAATTAATCCCCTTGCCTTTCTCTTGGACACATTTTATCCATCCTACACTCAGTTGTCAAAATAAACTTTGTGACTTGCAGCCCTCTTGAGCCCCTCCCTGTGTGAAATGTTTCAGTGTTTTTCATCTCCATTAAAAAACAATTCATGTTGTTTAGTAAAATATACAGAGCCCTTTAAAATGGTTCTCTAGTTTACTGAGGTTGGTCTTACCTCTTGTCTCTCCATCCTGCCCCCACCCACCTCTTCACATCACACTCTGTGCCTTTCTTGCTTCAAAAATTCTGAGTAGCTTGTATGTTCTTCCTGCTTGCCATAGTGTTTTACACTTCAGTGCTTTTGTGCATGTAGTTCCCACTGTCTGGAACGATCTTCTAGATGAATTGTGACATTCCAAGAAATATCTTTGTCCCAGCTTCAGAAACTAGATTTTCATTTTGATGAATAACATGAATTGCTCTTACAGTATTTCCCCAGGCTATTTTACAAGTATTGAGGATTCCTGAGTTAATCCTGAAATGTTCTTTCTTCCTTTCTTTTCTTTCTTTCCTTCCTTCCTTCCTTCCTTCCTTCCTTCCTTCCATCCTTCCTTCCTTCCTTCCTTCCTTCCTTCCTTCCTTCCTTCCTTTCTATAATTATTTATTGTTGAAAGTATTACATATGTCTCCTTTTTTCTCCCATTGACCCCCTCCAGCCCTCCCTACACTTCCCCCTGCCTCAGGCCTTCAGCATCCTATTGTCTGTGTCCATGGGTTATGCATAATGTATACAAGGTTTTTGGTTGATTACCTCCCACCCATCTCCCCTCCCCTACCTTCCCTCTGAGATTCTGCACTCTGTTCCATGCTCTCATGTCTCCGGATCTGCTCCGTTTTTCAGTTTATTTTGTTACTTAGATTCCACATATGAGTACAACCATGTAATACTTGTCTTTCTCTGACTGACTTATTTCACTTAGCATGATACTCTCCAGGTCTCTCATGCTGCCTCAAAGGGAAAGAGATTCTTCTTTGTTACTGCTACATAGTGTCCCATGGTATAAATATACCATGGTTTTTTTATCCATGTATCTATTGATTGGCACTTGGGCTGTTTCCAGATCTTAACTATTATAAATTGTGCTCCTATGAACATAGGGGTGCATACAATCTTTCTGATTGGTGCTCCAGGGTGCATAGAATATATTCCTAGAAGTGGGATCACTGGGTCAAATGGAAATTCCATATTTAGTTTTTTAAGGAAACTCCATACTGTTTTCCATCATGGTTGCACCAGTCTGCATTCCCACCAGCAGTGTACTAGGGTTCCCTTTTCTCCACATTCTCACCAGCACTTTCTAAATCAAAGCTTTATGTGAGAACCTACTATACCTCTTTTTAAATACCCAAACATTCTCAAAAATTGAATTTGCAGCGTCTTCTCTGTAGTGTCTTCTCATGTAACCAATGTGGTCCATATCAGAATGATGTGATACCATGTTGTTATGACGTCAACAACCTCTAGGACAACAGAAAAGGTGCAATTACTGAAGAAAGACTCAGTAATTGTACTATGCTCCTGAACTTGGCGTGGGTGCTAAGTTCCTACATAGATAATCCTAAAGTAGGGAATCTCTGTAGATTCAGAATTGGTTTGCGCATGGGTAGCTTTTGCCAGCAGCCAAGAGAAATGGAAAGTCCCCTGACCTGGAAATTTGGAGAATTGGGTCCTCGCCTAGGTTGCCACTTAGGATGTATGGTATCTTCGGGAGTCATCGGATGGACCTCTTTGAATTATGCTGCCCTAATATGCAAAATGAGGTTCTAAAGTTTATTTCCCCTGTTCTGATTAACTATCTATCTGTAACAGAAAATGTTGATACTTTGCCCCAATCCCTTTAGATTTCTTTTATTACTTTTGTGGACCCCCTGGCAGTAACATGCTCTTTCTAGCAATGGCCAATATGCTGATTGTTTTTAAAAACTCTACTTCTCTCTTCCCTCTGGTTGGGAAACTCTCAGGTGCGAAACTCCAGATTTCTTTTGTGGGATCAGGCTGTGGCTACCTCTGTGGAAGTTCAGCTATTACTTCACCTCTGCTTGCCACACTCTTTTGCTGCCCTGACTCCCATCTCTCCTTGTTGGTTTTATGGCAGAGTGTGTCCTTATTAAATCATTTGCACATGAATCCTTGTTTCCTTATTCTTTGGACTCAACCTAAGGTATGAACTATCTATCATCTGTCTATCTATCATCTATCTATCTATCTATCTATCTATCTATCTATCTACCTGTCCTTTTTGAATTTATTAATAAACATTTGGTTTGGGGTTTTAGAACTATTCTGATTAAGGTAAAGAGAGAAAGAATGTCCTTTGCCTACTGAATTGTGCTTGATAAAGGTGTCTTACAAAGTGGTTCCAGTTGAAGAAATAACTACTAAAAAGCACTCTTTATGAATATATGGATTTTCTGTCACTGATATTTGTCTTCCCCACATATAGTTTGGGCTAGATTTCTCAAGTAAGCATTTTATAACAACTGTTACTGTTTCAAGGAGTTTCATAGACTGGGAACTGGGTAGAGACATAACAAAGGAGAGTTATGAGTGCTTTGTTATTGTTATTGTCAGTATTGTCTAGTTTTTATCTCAAAAGCTATTTAAAATATGTTTTTATTCCTAATTAAATGTTAATGAAATGTGAAATGAAAGCTGGAATTTGATCCAAGAGTACCTCAAAGCTCATTCTGGAAAAGGCTTTGCTTGTACCATCTGTGTGTGAGTAGAGAGAACCAGAGTGTATCAGATAATGAAGATTGGTGTAATTGAGTCTCAACTTGGAAGCCTGAGGCTTCCAAGGTTCACTAGTGCTCAGCTGATCACCGAGAAGTGCTGTTTGTTGCAATTTGATTTCTCTTGTAGACTAAGGCTTAGGACATAGTTTCTAACTGATGTTTGCCATGAGTCCTGTGCAATATGTTGAAACAAGGTATCTATCTATACTAATAAAAGGGTAATATTCTAATCAGGGCCGACATCTTTTGGACATCCATCTGGACAAAGCCACAGTGGCTGCAACGGCCAAGGGCTGGCAGTCATGGCCGTGAAGGCCAGTCCAGCACCTTTTGCAGAGGCTGCAGGAGAAGGCACTGCAGGAGAAGGCAGAAGAGAGAAGGTGACACCACAGGAGAAGGGAGAAGGGAGAAGGGAGAAGGGAGAAGGGAGAAGGGAGAAGGGAGAAGGGAGAAGGGAGAAGGGAGAAGGGAGAAGGTGAGAAGGCCAGCACTATGCGAGAAGGGGGAAGGGAGAAGGTGGCAGATAGGCAGTTAGGGGCATCAGGCCAGGAGGGGAGAGCAGTTAGGGTGATCAGGGAGGCAAACAGGTGTGAGTGGTTAGGAGCCAGTGGTTCCGGATTGTGAGAGGGATCCCAGATTGGAGAGGGTGCAGGCAGGGTTGAGGGACCGCCCCCCTGCCATGCATGAATTCCATGCACCAGGCCTCTAGTATATATGTAGAAGGCTAATATGCAAATTGTTCCCTCAGGAGTTTGACCAGAAGACTAGGAGTTTGATCATTTGCTATGACGTGCGCTGACCACTAGGGGGTGGTACAGAATTAAGGAAGGCCCCAGCAGGCAGCCAGAAGGAAGGCCAAAGCTGGCTGCCAGAAGGCCCCTATTGGCCCTGATTTGAAATAAATAAAATAGCATTTCCCACTCACTTTCATGCCATTTTCTCTGCAAGAGGCATTCAGGTTCCTTTTGTGAATCCTCGCATTTTAATCTATAAGCTGCTGAGAAATGTGGCACTTTTATGCCACCCACAGAGGAGGATTTGTATGCAGTCTGTTGTGTACAGAAAGCATGTGGGTGGGTGTGTATGTACATGTATGTCCATGTGACATCGTACTTGCTATACAAACTACACTTATCACCAATTATGTGACCACTCTATTCACAAATTATTAAATTATGGGTTTTAAGTAGAAAGTAAATATCTACAATTTAATACATAGTTAACAAATTTAATATATATGAACTTAGTTTCCCTGGGCATTAAAAATGGAAAATAGAGTCATTCACTTTTAATGGCCAAATGCAATGTCATGCTGGTACAGATCTGTTGAATTGCATCTCAATGACACTGCTCCAGAACCAGAGAGGCAACACTTTTCTGTTTGCATTTAGCTAAGTATTATTTTCAGAAAATTAAAACCCAGACTATGTTTAGCTTCCTAGATTATAGTCTCTGGAGACCCCATCAGCCAGGTATCATTTGTTTTATTTAATTTGTAGGATTACAATAGTCTTCCTGATGAGTTGAGCATCCCCCAGATGTTTTTAGGGCAGTGTCATCCAGATTTTATAAATCTCTATAACCCTAGAACTTAACCTAATAGCCAATGCCTAAAAATTCTTCATATCCATTATAATATTAATTGTAATGAAAAGAAAAATAAATATTCCAAAACAAAAATCTTGGTTTATAAAATATCTGATTGCAAAGAGGTGTTTTTGTATTTTTGTTTTTCCAAGAAAGTAGCATGATTAGTAGGAGTTCTAATTATGAGTCTTTGTAGCAATATATTTATTGGATAACTTGGGTACCATATGGTATGATGGTTTAGATGGCTCTAGTTCTTTATTAATAGGTGTATGGGGCTCTGGGACAATGGGTTGCTGGATCCATATGCTATTCAGGAGACAAATTTAGTTTATAGTGACCTTGCTACAGGATCAAGTAGCATAAAAAAATGAACTGAAGTGGAAGAAATGCTTAGGTTAATGCAACAAATGTGATAATTGACCAACGTGGCAAGACCAATTCTGTTCCAAAAATAGTCAACACTGTGATCAGCACTGAATTAATGTTTTTATGGGTTATAGGTTTCAAAAATTACCTTGTTAGCAAAATCATCTTTTAAGTAATCCTGTGGGGTTTTAAACAAACAGAAAAGCTCTTTTATAGAAACCCCACATTTGAGAAGCTAGCAGAGAGCAATGGATCTCTCCAAAATAGGTTCCTGGCCTGGGCTTCCATTCTAGTTCCAAAAATCCTGAGGGAAATAAACAGCTATCCAAATAAAATGCTGAAAGGATATCGCCAGACTAGTAGGAAACCTTAGAAGGATATTGAAGCAAATCATATGGATGGAGACTGTGAATAATGAAGAAGGGAATATAGAAACTTTGAGCCAAAGCAAAGCTTAGCATGGCTTGTTAAACAGTCTTTGAGAGAGACTCGGTGTTTAAGAAAAACTGACCTCCTCCTCCTTTAGATCCAGGACACATGTTTTACCAGCCTTTTGCGCTATGAGTCTGTGTTATTATTCTATTTCATTGCCTCTCCTGTGCTTTTCTCATGGCCTCTTATCCTTATTCTAGGTGAATGCAATCAGTGTCAGGGCTGGGGCCAAAGAAGGCATGTGATCAAGGGCATTACAATGAGGAAAAAAGGGAATTAAATAATCCATTAATTGTTGTTGTTTTTTTTCTCATTCATGTAAGAATTCTCTGTGAAACAAGCAAGAACAAGGAAAAGACAGCAGCAGTAATGCTAACTCTAAGAAGAATAATTAATTTAGAATGCTCATGAGGATCTAATCATTGTGCTATTTGCTTAGCTAAACCCTCCAGTCTTTGTTTTTTTTTTGTTGTTGTTGTTTTTAAATATATTTTTTTTATTGATTTCAGAGAGAAAGGGAGAGGGAGAAAGATATATAAACATCAATGATGAGAGAGAATCATTGATCAGCTGCCTCCTGCACTGAGGATTGAGCCCACAACCCAGGTATGTGCCCTGACCAGGAATCGGACTGTGACCTCCTGGTTCATAGGTTGATGCTCAACCTCTGAGCCACTCCTGTCGGGCCCCTCTAGTCTTCCTAATAGACTTATACCCTGGATACCACAAGCAGAGTCTCAGGAAAATTTACTTTAATCTGGAGACACAAACTAAGCTAAGATTCTCTAAATAATGTTTATAAGGAGTTGGTAAACATGATTGATCAGAAAGAAAGCACTTCCACTAGGGCCCATAATGATAATCATTCCCCTGAACAGGGCACTCAATCTATCACCTGGCTATTTGGGGCAACTCTCACTACTAGGCTTATGGGGGGAAAAGCAAAACACCATGTTTTGCTATAACCTTGATTATTCAGATAAAGCTTTCTGCTGCACAGCAAGGACAGGATATGGTTGGCGATTGGGAAGGATACTCAGCAATATTATAGGTCCCAAAAGAAATGTGAATAAACCTGGTTATTTTTTTATTTTATTCACAAAAAAATCAGATATTTGACATCTTGTAACCCAACTTCAACTGAAGGAAAAGACACAAGGCACTACTTGCTGATCTTTTCTTTATTCTTCTGCCGAGTGATTTCAGTGGCTGGTGAACACAGTTACCTTTTGCCACATCTTTTTATCTTCGGTAGATGATTCTAAATGAGCAGGGATGCCTTGGACCTTCAGCTGCTTCGTGCACCTCTTGTCTGCAGGTTTGCCCAGAAAGGTCTGAATCCCTGCACCGCACTTTGCAGTGAAGCTGAGTGCTTATGGCCACCCTCCCAGTGGGGAGACAAATGAGCAGGTGAGGCCAAGAGCAGCATCTGTGAGTTGGCTGGCATCGTGTGCATAATTTCCACTTCAAAGAGTTCAGAGCCAGCTTGCTGAGAGTTCATTGCAGCCTGGGCTTGTCAACTAGTCAAAGTTATCTTTGGTTCAATTACAGTGGATGAAAAAATCACTTACCATCTTTGACGTCAGAGCAGTGGTGACCCACAGGGTTCATGTACTTTCATTGTGAAAATGAGAAAATTATAAAACTCGTGTGTTCAGCTCCTTTACAATATTTATTGAGCACCTCTTATATGCCAGAAGAATAAAAAGGCACAAAATCATTTAGTGTTGGTGGGTTTAAAAAGCTAACTTTTTTTTAGTGTCTTCCAAGCACCTATTTTAAATATGATCTATAGTAGGTTTAAATAAATGTCAAACAAATAATAGGTACTTAGTAAACGTTACCAAATGGCTGATTGAATGGATGGAAAAGGGTAACAGAAATGATGATTCTAGACTGCATTTTGTGGAATGTGAGGAAGTTGGCAAGTGAGTTAGTAGCCTCAGAGAGATTAAGGAAATTAACCAGTGTTATAATCCAACCAGCAACAAAGGCAGAACTAAAACATTTATCTGCTCTAGAAGCCTTTCTGTTTCAGCCAATAGCCTCACTTTCCAAAAGGAAATGTTCTAAAGCATTTAAAATTGCTTAGTAAAGAAGAATTTCCTGATGGCGTACTGAGTGCACAATCTATCAGAACAAGAATATTTATGAACTATCTATTATTTTTAAAATATTCCTAGCTATTTTTAATTCTGAACATCAATTTCTCCTCCCTATGAAGTAAACAATTCAATTAACTACCCACTACTCACCCTAGTTCATCCTGTCTACTGCCAGCAAATTTATTCCTTAGAATTTATCCCCATTGGACTTAGAGAAATGAAAAAGATTATCACAAATGGAAATGGAGTGTTTTATGTACTAGTCATCTTATTTACCCATTATCTGACTGTCAGGGTACCTTTCTTTCCTTCTATTGGAGATAGAAGGAAAAAAGGGGGAGGAGAAAGTTGTTTGTGATGAGGGTTAAGAGCAGCCTAGCTCCCTGAGAGGAAGGGATGAAGATAAATCCTCTGTATTACTATAGCATGTGAATGCCATGAAATGGTGGGACCTGAATCAATAGATTGCATTTATATCAGATAAAAAGATGTTTGGAGTTTATATATCCAGCTCCTCTGAAAAATACCTGTGTGAAGCACCGGGCTGAGAGTATTGATTACATTAAATTTGACTATTTTACTGCTACCCTTTTGAGGAGAGTGTTGCCCCCAAAAAATATATCCAAAGAGTTTTGTCTTTCCTTTGTCCTTTGAGTGACCCACTTTTGGCACTCAGTGGGTTGGAGAAAATACTGACAAAAAAACCCCACAAAAACTTCTGTTATAGGAGCCACAAACTAATAGTGGTCATACCACTGCTTTGGGTTTGTGCTATTTCTCACCTTCCATAAGTTCAATATGATTTTGTATACATTGATTCATTCCTCTAAAAACATACAAAATAGCAAAAAGTCACTATACTTTCCATTTTAAAATGAATTGAATAAACACGTACATATGACAGGGATTCTGAAAACATGCATTGTTTTATATGTTCTGGGCTTAATAGGAATCAAAGTAGCATGAATATATGGCAGTGTTAGCTATATGTGATACCCTAAAGGGACTTTGGTTAATTACCAAGTCTTATATTTAAGAACAGATTTTCTTAAAGTATATTCATTTGTCCCCTATTACTGAGTGTTTATTTTGGGCCAGCTATTGTTTGGATCATTAAGGTTATCATAATGAGCAAGACAGACAGCTAGTCTCTGGACTTACCTTCTTGTCAGAGGAGAAGAAAAAGATGTGGTATGTGCTATGAAGAAAATATTACCCATGGTGGTAGAGAATGACTGCTAACTGTGTGTGGGGGGGTTTGGGGATGGAGGGGGAGTTGTTACCTTTGGTTGTGTGACCAAGAAAGGCCTCTCAAGAGGTAACACTTGACTTGAGACTTGATGAGAAGGAGTCACACATGTAAATTTGTGGGGGAAGAAGGAAGAGCCAACACAAAGATCTCAAAAGCCATTATGGCATTTACCTGTTAGAAGAAAAGAAGAGATCCCAGTGTCTGGAGGTTAGTGAGAAAAAGAATTTATGATGCCAGGTGAAGTAGGAGAGGATGACAAGAGTCAGATCATGGAGGGCCTTTGGGATCATTTTAAAGAGTTTGACTTAATTCTAAGGAAATTTGAATTCATTTGTGAATTGTAAGCAGGCCAGTGGAAGGGAGACTGATGGCCAATGTGGGGTGGTAGATAATCTGACCTATGCTTCTATTTTCAGGGACGGGCCTTCTTAAAGATCTGTTTATTGATTCAACATTATTAGAGAATGTTTACTCTGTGCCTTGCAATGTTAGGGTCTTCGCAATTAGCAACACAAGTTGCTGCTTTTATTGAGCTTCCATTCTACTAGGGCAAATACAGTAAAAAATCCGCTAAGGATCATGAATAAATACCACGGATTTATTTGATGAAGAGTGATGATGGACATTTTGTTGGGTGGAAGACATCTAGGGCTCCTTCAGGAACTCATTTCAGTTTTATTTTTGTTGTTGTTGTTGTGATGGGTTTTTAACCCCTGATGGTCAAGAAAGCGTCCTTGTTTGCCTACAATTGTTTCTGTTATCCCATGCATAGCACACAACCTTTTCCTTAAAGCCTTATCTCAAGAAAACGCTTCATCTCCTCAAACAGTAATTCATTTACTCTTTTGATTTATTTTCTAGAGGCTCTATTTTTTAAACCTTTTCCACAGGTGTTCTGTTTATTCATCCCTTTTATTACTTTTGCTGCTCTTCTTTAGCCACACAAAAGTACAGAAGCACCCTGGGAAAAAAGGCATTAACTCAGGTATATTTTAGGCAGAATATAGCAGAGAAATTACTTTGTGATTTTTATAAGAAGCCCACAATCCTGCCTTCTTCCTTCTCTCTCCCTCTTCCTTTTCTTCCCCTCTCCCTCCCTTTCTTCCTTATTCCAAAATACTAGGTAAATATGTTCTCTTCTTTAAAAGGCTTTAGAAGTAGCTTCTTTAGAGTGGACTCTTATGTATGAGTATTCCTTTTCTTGTTAAAAAGCAGTGAGACAATGAAAAAGAAGACCTTTCCAAAGATCCTTTTAAAGAAAAATGTGTTAGCCATGGCTTCCCCTACCTGTGAACTCTAATGCTCACTATTATTGCTGCTTTTGGATTAAGTTCCATTAAGAAAGAAAATCTTTAACATTGGAAAATTATTAGGAGGAAATGGTTCTGCCTGTCCACCAGGATTTGGAAGGACTATTTTTAGCTTGCTGACTTCCCACAACTTCTGGGATTTTCATGATAAGAAGAAAGGAGCTGTATTTGGCTGCTATTTTAGTGATAAAATACATATTTTTAAATGGATTATTTTATTAGCATTTTCCTAGAAGATGGACTCTAGACCAAAAATATCCTTCCTTGAAGATATAACCCTCAAGGATATTTCTGCCAACTGTGTTAAAGTGTTTGTAGGCTTTATAGAATATTTATGTTTCTCAAAATGGTTACTGATTTTTCTCAACTAAGAAGTAGCAGCAATTTGCTAAAAAAGGAAAATGACTTATTTTTAATTTTGAAAAATTAAAGGATTGATTTAGATTAATGTGTAGTAACAGTTCAACATTTCTGTTTCATATAGTCTTCCTTTGTTAGAAAGATTCTTTTGGAATCTTCTAGAAAGGACCTGCAGACATCCTTGCAAAGTGATTATTCAGCTTCTGCAGGAACACATATGGTGATGAAATTCTTATCACCCCTCATGCGTGGTTCTAGCTTCTGAAGCAGTACAGTCCTTCTTTTGACATCCTGTGCAGTTAACCATGGCTGCCCTGCCCAGATTATAAGTGTTTCTGGTGAAATGTCCTGAGGCCATTCAATTGTTTCTCATACAACAGCAGTTTGAGGCCTCTCTGCATCCCACATACCTTCCTCCTAAAATGTGTGCATAGAGCTATGTAGAAAGCTGTCATCTCAGAGTAGCATTGAACAAGAACCTCCCTCACATGAGAATCTTCCATGAGACCCTATGTAATCTGATCTCTCTCCGCCTCTTCAGTCATTTTCTCCTGCTCTCTTTCTCTCTTGTGTCCTCCACTGTAGCCATACTGGTTTCCCTACCATATCACAAACTAGCAAAAGACATTTTTTTTTTTTTACTTCAGTTCTTTGTCCCTGTTCCCTGCCTTCAACTCTCTTTCCTCAGAAGGCATATAGTACCCTTTCTGTTGTTCTCAGCCACATTTGCCATCACCTCAGAGGGACCTGCTCTGGCCCTCTCATTCAAAATAGGCCTCCCAATAAACAACCATTCCTTATCATGCTTTGTTAGCACTTGAAACTCCCAGACATTATATTACATTTGTCTTTTCTCTGCTATATTTTAAGAGTATCACCTCTATTAAGGTAAGGGTTTACTTTTGTTCACCGCTGTCTCTCCAGCACCCAGAAAAGTATTTAGTGTATAGTAGGAGCTTAGCCGGTTTGGCTCAGTGGATAGAGTGCCAGCCCATGGACTGAAGGGTCCTGGGTTTGATTCCAGTGTAGAGCATGTACCTCAGTTGTAGGGTTGCAGTCCCTATCCCCAGCTCTGATCGGGGTGAGTATGGGAGGCAACCAATCAATGTGTCTCTCTCACATTGATGTTTCTCTCTCTCGGTCTCTCCCTCTCCCTTCCACTCTCTCTAAAAATCAGTGGAAAAATATCTTTTGGTGAGGATTAACAAACAACAACAAAACAAACCAACACACAAATATTTGTGACTGTATCAATGCAGATTGTCTGTGGACAGAGAATACAGACTAAGATTTTTATAGCATATTTACCAGTGCATAAAGCTATACAGTAAAGAATTATCTGACTCGTGGTGAAATCAAACAGCATTTGGGCTTTCAGATGATGAAAAGTACTGAGTGTGTGTGTGTGTGTGTGTGTGTGTGCACATGTGTACCGTGAATATGTGATTTAGAGACTTGTATCCAAGTCCTCTAGATTGTAGAACCTGGAAAATGACAAAAGTGCATGAAGTGAAGGAAAGTGAGCCAGTAAGACTGCTCACTGCACATGAATTTCCAAGGATACAGTTGTTCTTGAACAATTGCAGTCCGTATATCAAAATAAGCACTTTATTGAGTAGGGTAAAAGGAGTTGCTGGTGAGACTGTAAATTCTCTCCAGAACAGATGATAACTGAGCCCTTTCATACTGGGGGTAGGGGGGCATAAATTCCCTGAAAGTGTCTGTCGTAGGGAATTGCTCTGCATTTGTCATGTCCGCCTCTTGCATCTTTCATGAATGTCATAAGAGTCTAAAGAATTGGCACTTCTTGGTGAAGATGATGGAATAGTCATTACACTTGTCTTTCCTGCTGCATGGTGCTTTTAAAGAGATCCCACTGAGATTGTAGCATGCCCTTCCAACCTTCTCTCATTTCGTGCCTCTCGAGGTATCCAGCGTCGGATCCAAGGAGCACTGTGTCATCGGCCTTACACTTGTTGAGACTGCATAGATCTGTGGGATAAAACTTCAGTTTGCTTATTCCCCTATTGCAGAGACCTTAGATTGTGGGGTGGGGGCGGGGGGCAGAATTCCATAAAGCTCAAAATATATTCTTTACCAGGGAGTAGAGAAATTCCAGCTGTAGCTTACATTCTATAGAGATTGATCTGTAACTTTTGCAGATATTTTCACCTTTCTTTATCTCACTTCCTCGTGGACAAGGAATATTGCATCAGAAGAGGATTCCTTTACATATGATTTGTTATTTTGTGTATTCAAATATAAGGCTTTAGATTATTATAAAACTGATAAAGCATATATATGCAGAGTAAATACTGATGTAACAGAATGTGGAATATTTGAACCTTCCCCTCCTCTCCCCTGCCGCTCTCTCTACACACTTTAAACTTGCTTCATAGTGACTCTTACTACTGAAATAGTTACCTTAAGCGACAGAGTATAAACATATGAATTAAAGCTTTTAATTGATAAGGAAATATTTTTTTTGAAGTTCTACTTTAGAGAAAGCAAGAAATAATATAGAATGGGCTCTGGGCTGGGGTCAAGAGAGTTCTATAATTGGTTCTGCCACTCATCCTGTGACCTTGGACAATTTTTTTAAACTCTTTGGCCTCAATATTTGCACCTATAAATAATGAGATCAGATAATGGCTCTCAAATTCTCTTTCCAGTTCTATGCCACAGGATTTGATGTGTCCAGCATGAGACTCGGCCATCATGTGGACACAAAGAAGCACATGACATTACCATGGCTTTAAGGAACTCATATTTTAATCACATCCATGGAAACCCTAATCCCTGCTGGGCAACAGATTCAGCACAACATGGGTGCTGGGTCTGTATTGTCATCCTTGAATGTGAAATATGAATACTTTTGAAAATAATGGCATGATCTATGACTGTGATTTCCGCATAATAAACACAAGATATATTTGTGCCCCTGTTGTTTGTGAGCTTCTCCCCCAAGTTTATGGCTAGCAGGAATGCTCACTTTAAAGTAAACTTTGGAAACCTATTAAGGGACCCAGTTAACAGGGTAAAATACGGAAATTGTATCTTTATTTGTTGTGACCAGTAAGAGCACCCCTTCTGAGAAAAAGCATTGCCTTCCTACTGAAGAACTCATACCAGTGCTGCCTCTAGGTCCCCAAACACATCAATGCAGGTAGACCCTTTGAGTCTAAAGCTGTCCCCTGGTAGGAACTTCTTTACTCCTCCTTATCCAGGCATTCTCCAGGAAGTGGGAGGGCCCATTGAAATGCCACCCTGGGCATTTCACATTCTGCTGCTCCAGCCATGCAAGTCTGATTGTCATGCTTGCTGCTGGTTTAAGAGAGATTAAAAGGAGCAAAACTGTTCTCTGAGTTTCCTGATCGGCACCGTGGCAGCCAGAGCCGGAGGAAATTGGGACAATGGAACGAGGAGTAAATCCTCGAGAGTGATGTGTATGTGATCTCTGGAAGCAGACCCAGTGTTCACATGGAGGCTTCAAATGCTAAGTCATTGCTTTGGAGAATCTTCCAGCACCCAATAAACCTACCACCTATGTGACACAATGTGAGGCAAAAGCTGAGGCTGAGAGATAAGCACAGGATATATGGCTGAATAAAGAACTTTCAATTTCCTTTACTTAGTAGATGGACAAGTATCACATTATTAAAAGAAATACCCACATCATAAAATACATCATCTAATCTGAGTGCACATGGGCAATGTCTGAATCTTTCCACATGATTGACTTAATCAGAAGGCCTAATCTAACAGAGAGAAGCACTGTATTAATTTAAATATGGCAGGTGCTATCTAAGTTTACTGCAAGAGCTAAAGACCAATTATCTTGTTATTTTTTTTCCCCCCATAAAATTGCATTTTCTAAAAAGAGACTGGTGTGTCTGAATATATCCATCATAACAAATCCTCAAGCTTTAATGGAAGTGACTGCTGTTTATTTGCAGAATGTCATATCTGTACTGTTGAATCATTGCTAAAGTTATCATATTAGAGCTAAGAGAGGGCCTGGGAAATTAGTTTTCATAGACTTGCAGCACGGTTTTGTGAACAAAAGGGCAAGGCCCAGTGTAGAAAGGCTTCACTCCAGGACCCAGTGATTAGAGGACAGTTTCTTAAAGCTGGGATAATGCAGTCACCTCCCACAAAGCCCAGGCGGAAGAATAAATAAGAAATTGCTGCCTGGCCACAGTGGCTCAGTGGTTGAGCATTGACCTAGGAACCAGAAGGTCACGGTTTGATTCCAGGTCAGGGCACATGCCTAGGTTGCAGGCTTGATCTCCTGTAGGGAGTGTGAAGAAGGGAGCTGATCAATGATTCTCACCATTGATATTTTTATTTCTCTCCCTTGCCATTCCTCTCTAAAATCAATTATGTGTATATAATTGCTGTTATCATCGGGACCTGAGAAATAGGCATATTTTCAAGGGGTTGGGACGTACTGAGGGAAGACAGAGAGACTGAGATGGAGGATCTGTTTGAAATATATTTAATTAGGAAACTGGGATGAGAATCACTAAACATTAGCAACAGGCAATTATCTCGTTAAAATAATAAAGGAAGAAAAATAGAAGCTATAAATTGAGCCTTTGGAGATGATAAAAGATTAAGAAAATTAGGAGGAACTTACGAATTCAGAGGGAATCAGTTTTTAAAAGTAAACTGTAAACTAATTCCAAAATATTATATAATAATGCAAAGATGGCTTTGTTCATTAATAAGAGGTGAGGGATACAGTTTCATTAAATGAACAATGGAAAATATCTTTGACCACCAAGAGCTGACTTTGATCCATTTGGGTCTCTTATGTGACTCTTGGCTATAGACTATCTTTGTTTTAAGAAGAACGAAAACAATTTGGCCTAATACTCCTAGAGATTTATTTTAATTGAAGAATGGAAATGTTATATATATTAAGCAGATAAACTATGTTTTTCTATATTAGGCCTTCTAACTAAGTCAATCATGTGAGAGATTCAGACATTGCCCCTGTGCACTTGGATTGGAAGCTGTTTATTGTTGTGGGTATTTTTTTTTTAATTATGTGATACTTGTCCATCTACTAAGTGAAGGAAATTGATGTTCTTTATTCAGCCACATATTCTGTCTTCTTAAATCAAATTGCCCCCACCACCCCAAGTTGTACCCGCTGATCAAACAAACAACCTAAGGGCTCAACAGGAGAGAATTGTTAAGTTAGAGCCCATCACCTTGTGGAATATTATGCAACCAATTAAAATAGTTGAGAAAGGAGTTGATACTGATTCTGAGTTTTCAAATTTGGGCAAATAACGCAATGACTATATTATAAGTTTTAGGGATACAATGTGTAGCATGGTAACTATAGTTAATCATACTGCATTGTTGCTAAGAGAGTAAATCTTAAAAATTCTCAATGCAAAAATGAAATTATAACTATGCGATGTGATGGATGTTGACTAAATGTATTGTGGTGAATATATATATATATTTTAATAAAAGAGAAACATGGTAATTGGCATATGACCGCTACCCTTCCCATTGGCTAATCAGGGAAATATGCAAGTTAACTGTCAGCCAAGATGGCGACTGGCAGCCAGGCAGCTTGAAACTAACATGAGGCTTGCTTGCCTCAGTGACAGAGGACTCCAACATTCCCCACCTGCCGCTGCAGGCCTCAGAGCCTGCAGTTTAAAAAACATTGTAATGAATATAGAAGGTAAACAAAACCCCAGGAACCTGCTTTCAGTGAGCTGGGATCTCAGAGCTGGAGTTATACATTGTTTCGATTACCTACTTTCAGCTGCAGAGGCCTAAGAGCTGGAGCCTCAGAGCTAAAGCTGGCCCAGAATTAAAAAGAAAAAAAGGAACGGTTGGGAGCTTCCGTCACCCGCCAGCCTGAAAACAGCCCTCAGCCCCTCACCCAGACTGGCCAGGCAGACCCACACCCTGAAGGGTGTGTGACCAGCTGAAACAGCCCTCAGCCCCTCACCAAGGCTGGCCAGGCACCCCAGTGGGGACCCCAACCCTGAAGGGTGTGTGACCAGCTGCAAACAGCCCTCAGCCCCTCACCCAGGCTGGCCAGGCACCCCAGTGGGTACCCCCACCCTGATCCAGAATGCCCTTCAGGGCAAACCAGCCAGCCCCACCCATGCACCAGGCCTCTACCCTATATAGTAAAAGGGTAATATGCCTCCCAGCACCGGGATCAGAGGAGCCGAGAGGCCTCCCGGCACCTGGATCAGTGTGACAGGGGGCAGCGCCCAAACCCCCTTATCGCCCTGAGGCTCTGTGTGTGACAGGGGGTGGGGCCACAACCTCCCTATCCACCCTGCTCTGTTTGTTACAGGGGAAGGCGCCCCAACCTCCTGATCAGCCCTGCTCTGTGCCTCATAGGGGGGAGCTCCCCAACCTCTGATCGCCCTGCGGCTCTGTGTGTGACAGGGTGCGGTGCCCCAACCCCCCCCCCCCCACGGGCCCTGCTCTGTGTGTGACAGGGTAGAGCCATAACCTCCCCATTGGCCCTGCCCTGAGTGTGAGAGTGGTGGCATCCCAACCCCCTGATCGGCCCTGCTCTGTGGGTGATAGAGGGCAGCGCCCCAACCCCCTGACCCGCCCTGCTCTGTGTGTGACAGGGGGCGGTGCCCCAACTCCCCTGTCGGCCCTACTCTCTGAGTGACAGGGGGGAGCTCCTCAACCCCCTGATGGGCCCTGCTATGTGCGTGACAGGGGGCAGAGCCCCAACCCCCTGATGGGCCCTGCTCTGTGCGTGACAGGGGGTGGCACCGCAACCGCCCCATCGACCCTGCCTTGAGTGTGACAGGGGGTGGTGCCCCAACCCCCCAATTGGCCCTACCCTGAGCATGACTGGGGGTGGCATCATAACCTCCCGATCCGCCCTGCTCTGTGCATGACAGGGGGTGGCACCCAAACTCCCCAATCGGCCCTGCTCTGAGCGCAACCAGGGGCTGTACCTAGGGATTGGGACTGCCCTCTGCCACCTGGGAGCAGGCCTAAGCCAGCAGGGCGTTATCTCCCGAGGGGTCCCAGACTGCGAGAGGGCACAGGCCAGGCTGAGGGTCCCCCCCTTCCCCCCGAGTGCACAAATTTTTGTGCACCGGGCCTCTAGTATATATATATATATATATATATATATATATATATATATATATATATATATATATATATATATATATATATATATATATATATATAATTATGTAGCCTGAGTGTTTAGAAAAGACAAAGGTGCAACTTCACAACATAGACCATTAAAACCAAGTAGTCAAAAAGTAAGATTTTTCACTGTGTCAAACTCTTGACTCATCAGTTTGACTTCACACTTTGAGTCAAGATTTCTTTTTCTCACAGTTTCTTCCCCATGGTGGGAAATGTGGCCATGCAGTTGTGTATGTACCTTTCTATCAGACAGGAATTGATGGAGTGCTCTTCTGGGTCCAAGTTACATAAAAATTCAGTGAACTGCTCTGATTGGTCCAACTTGAGTTAATTTCCACACCTTAGCCAAACAAGCTGTATGTACAGAAAAAAATCACCCTAACCAGTTTGGCTCATTGGATAGAGCGTCAGCCTGTGGACTGAAGGAACCCAGGTTTGATTCTGGTCAAGGGCATGTACCTTGGTTACAGGCACATCCCCAGCAGGGGGTGTGCAAGAGGCAGCTGATCGATGTTTCTCTCTCATTGATGTTTCTAACTCTCTATCCCTCTCCTTTCCTCTTGTTAAAAAAAAAAAAAAAATCAATAAAATATATTAAAAAGAAATGAAATCAGTTAAGGGGTTGACAATTTTCATTCAAATCACATGATTGGAATGGGAGAAAATAGTAATTTCCATTGGAAGAAGCTTGATTTTTATAAGCAAAGAAGGAGGATATGCAGGGCATATAGAATAATAAAGGTATCCTGCAAGTACCAAAACTTTGGGGAGTTTCTTCTCTTTAAGGTGATCACCATAAAATGGAAATACTGAAGAATTTCTAGAATTCTCTATTGTGTACATGATAGTTGTTTGATCCTTACTCCAACTCTTTGAAATGGGTAAGAGAGGTATTATTAGCTTCTTAATCATGGGGAAACTGAGGCACAGTAAAGATAAGTGATTGTTATAGAATAAGAGAATGGGCCACAAGATTTGAAGTTTCTCTCTTTTGCCTAATATGTGTGTCATAGAAGCAAGAGTCATTTCCCTTAAAAATATTAGTCCACTTTTCCAGGAAAGTAGTGTTTTATGAATTAGAGTCACAAATATACCAAAGTCATCTGCTTATAGACCCTGGGCCCTTGAAAGTGTGAAGTCTGTATATATAGATATCAGGCATTTAAATCAAAGTACCGGAAATAAGCAACTACTCTTCATTTTTTTTCCAGAAAATATTCAGTACTTAGAAATCCCTTGATTGCTTTTATTAGAAAAGGTATTTCAAACCTGTGGAATAAAAATGGGCAGATGAATATGCTCTGAAGCTTCCCTTAACTCTAACTATGTCCCATGAGATACATAGAAGAACTGAGTTTAAAATAAATGCTAAAGAAAAGACTGATTAGTAATTATACAATGATCTTTTTTATTTTAATTCATTTATAAGGACCAATGAATATATGGTCTTTGCACTTAGTTATGTCTGTAAAATAGAACATTAAATGCATTGTGTGTGTGTGTGAGTGTGTGTGTGCAAGAAAGAGAAAAAGAGATTGTGCAATGTGATTTAGGAAGGGAGGGGTAACATAAAACAATTTGATTAAAATGGGTGTGATTTTATTATCTGAGCCTGTCAAAAATTCACCAAAGAAAAATTATTTAGTAGTCATTGTGGTTACATTTCTTTATTTTTTAAAAATATTTTAATTGATTTTTTACATAGAGGAAGGGAAAGAGAGAGAGGGATAGAGACTTAGAAACATCGATGAGAGAGAAACATCGATCAGCCACCTCCTGCCCACTCCCCACTGGGGATGTGCCCGCAACCAAGTTACATGCCCTTGACCTGAATGGAACCTGGGACCCTTCAGTCCACAGTCCGATGCTCTATCCACTGAGCCAAACCAGTTAGGGCGGTTACATTTATTTTATAAGTTGGAAGCTGTGTTCTGCTCCATCATAGGAGATGTTGTGAACCCTAATAGATGGGTACTTATAAACTATTTCCACATTGAGATGAAATGACAAAAAGCTGAAATGGATTAATGGACAGGTGCTTGAATAACAGTGTGAAGATATGAAAGTCTAGGTGAGCCAAGTTTTATTGATTAAATCAACAGCACTTATTTCCTGAGCATTCATAGTGTTGATAGAGAGAAAATTAAAGAGCCCTTTCCTCCAGGAGCTCATAGTAAGAAGGGCTTCAGACTTTCCTTTTGTTTGACAATGAAACAATATTTATATTCTCAAACCTAAATACTGTGCAACTTCCTAGAATTTATTTTGTTTTGCTATGTAAGAAACTAGCTTGGATTAAAAATAAAATTAAGTGTCACTTATTTAAAAATTAAATTTATTTCAGATGCTTTCTGAAATAAATGTCATCAGAGCCCATTCTTTAGAATTCTGAGTTTTATGAGGGGGTGTAATTAATCAGGAGCCACCATTGTCTGGCCTTGCTTCATATATTTTATAGATACCAACCTCACATTAAACCACTGTCATTTAAATAAAATAAAGGTAAGTCTGTTCCATACCATTTTCATATGAAGGAACAGACTTTTCATCTTGTTTCTGTCTCACCTCTCTCCATCATTACCTCCACTCCCGCACAGATATACAGGTCGAGGTAAAAGGTAAGCCTATTAGGGGTACAACTTGGTATAATAAAAATAATATACATCATTGTGTTAGACATTACTGAATTAATTTTCTGATGCCATTAGATCTTGAGCAAGTCATTCCGATAGTTTCCCTCATCTTTAAAATTGGGATAGTGACTACTTCAAGATGAATTGTGTCCCCCCAAATTCATATGTTGTCATCATAACCCCCAGTTATGTAACTGTATTTGGAAATAGCATCTCCAATGAGGTAATTAAGTTAAAATGAGAACATTATGATGGGCTCTAATCCAATATGACTGGTGAACTTATGAAAAGAGAAAATGAGGGCACAGATGCGTATAGGGGGTAGGCCATATCAGGGCACAGGGAGAAGACAGACATTTTCAAGCCAACCAGTGAGGCCTTAGAGAGGCGGTTCTCAACCTGTGAGTCTCGACCCCTTTGAGGGTCCAAGGACCCTTTCACAGAAGTCGCCTAAGATCATCGGAAAACACATATTGAATATATAATTACTTATTGTTTTTGTGATTAATCACTATGTTTTAATTATGTTCAATTTGTAACAATGAAAATACATCCTGCATATCAGATATTTACAGTACGATTCATAACAGTAGCAAAATTACAGTTATGAAGAAGCAATGAAAATAATTTTATGGTTGGGGGTCACCACAACATGAGGAACTGTATTAAAGGGCCGCGGCATTAGAAAGGTTGAGAACCACTGCCTTAGAGGAAACCAAGCTTACTGACAACTTGATCTCGGAATTCTAGCCTCCAGAAGTGCGAGGAATAAATTCTGCTCTTTAAGCCACCCAACCTGTTGTACCTTGTTATGGCAGCCCTAACAAACTAATACAACAACAATAGCTAGAGTGAAAGTTATAGGAATTTGAAACGTTATACCACATACTTTAATATAGCATTAATATACAAGGATGGGCAAAAGTAGGTTTATTTTTGAAAAAAGACAAATAAACAAATATTTGTTAGTTATAATATTTATTTATATTACTTGTCTTTTTACATATGAACAACTATAAACCTACTTTTGCCCATCCTAGTATGATAAATTATCCATCCATATAGCTAGTATGAGTGTTAATATTAGAATTAACATTAGTAGTATAAGAAGTATTGCTAACTGTTACCAAAGGCTTGTGAAAGAAATAATTGCTCCCAAGGATAAACAATGAGCTTATGATAATTATTTTAAGCAAACAGGAATTTAAGTGTGTCCCTTCAAGCTTTATATTTAGATCAACTTCAATGTAGAAAACATCTTATTCTTTATCACTAATCACCTTCTTTTTCCTAGTGGAAGAATCCTGAATCTGATGAGTAAAAATAACTTTTTGAGATGTTTTCTGCTGAAATATGTTTCTGAAAATATCATTACCTTTTAGACTCAGAAAGGGTCATGATGTGTGTGTTGCTCAGTACTCCTGAAAGTGTCCAGAATCTGTGCGTAATTTTATTTTACTCCTAGTTTGGAGGAGTACCTGTGTATGTAAGGAATCCCAGCAATGAGTGGTCTGAATAGTTGGTATCAGAATTGGAAATAGCACAATTATTTAGTCCCTCTCAGATTGCCTGGAAGATCCATTCCATTACCATCAAACAATCCCACCAAGCATATTAGCAAGAACAGGGTTTGCACACGACATATAATTATCCAAGAAGAATGTTTTTTTAATGCTATTTATCACCAGAATTAAGTAACGGTGGCCTTTTAATTATATTCATATAAGAAATTGGGTGAATAGGCAGAATATTATTGGCTGTATACTTTTTTCCTCACCCACCAGCTCCTATGGAAACTTTGGCATTGGAAAAATATATAATGGTTTCATTCTGTGCACAAGTTTGAGTTCAGTATTATCAAGCAGATTTTATACTGATTCTGTTGGGAAGTCTTTGAGTTGAAACCTTTCTTCTAGAATATTGGGATATACTCTGAAATGTTGTCTCTGTTTTGTTGTTGATGGTGTTGTTTCTGTCTTAGTGCTTTTTATTTTCAGTTATTCCTTCCTCCAGAGAGAAGAAGAAATCTCCCCATGCTGAGGGAGTCCTCACCCTGCCTGAGCCTGGTTTAAGAAACAGGGCTAGGCTATCCCCGGTGATTTACCTAATTCTTAGGCAATGTTGTCAGTTTCTCCACTACCTAAGCAGTAAATCTGATCATTTCTTTGCCAAAAATAAAGGATGTTCTTTAAAACTGACGGGATCTCTTTCTTAATGTTCGGTCCCTTCTGTTCTGCTTTATTTATGGCTACCTTATCATCAGTTTTGGTGTTTATTTTTTTTAAATTCAGAGTAGGCAAAATAGATCACAATAAACCATCCATTCAATAAATGCAATGCAGGGCTGTTTGTAAAATCTGTATCACTTATCACCTACCTAGTACTCCCTCGTGGCTCCCTCTGTAATACAGAGGTTTAGTTGTTCACAGTTTTCCCATCTGTTATTCACCCTCCCCACCCCCCTCCTTGTGTGCTCTTGGTCTCCAGGGATTTCTTTAGGGAAACTTCATCTTCAGCGCCAGCAGGACAACCTGCTGAGGGGAGAAGAGGGCAGAGTCAAGAAAGGAAGCTCTGGTTCTACTCTTAGTATCACCACTTTTTTGTTTAATCTCTTTGAGCCTCCTCTTTCTTTCTTTCTTTCTTTCTTTCTTTCTTTCTTTCTTTCTTTCTTTCTTTCTTTCTTTCTTTCTTTCTTTCTTTCTTTCTTTCTTCCTTCCTTCCTTCCTTCCTTCCTTCCTTCCTTCCTTCCTTCCTTCCTTCCTTCCTTCCTTCCTCCCTTCCTTCCTTCCTTCTTTCTTTCTTTCTTTTTTACTAAAACAGTAACAAATTTGCCTTTAATATGTCAATGGCATTGGGGGAAGAGGTATCAAATGAGATACTCCCAAAGAAAGAAATTTGAAAACCATTCAATGATATGACAGTCTAAGGCCCTGCTATTATAATCAGCCCAACACAATCAGGGGGTTGTGTATGTGTGTGTGGAGGGCACATAACAGAGTAAGTAAATCAAGAAACTATATTCTTTAGGATATTAGCTATTATGAGATCCTTGAGCTTTATGCCTCCATTTGTTAGAAAAAAATATTTGTTAGTTTGACAGTCTTTCCATTTTGGTTTTATTAGCTATATAGTAATTAATATAAAATAAAGATAGTTTTAATAGCAATAACTACTTACCAACATAATAAATTTTGTCATTGATAGTCCATTTATTTTTCAAAAGAATTTACCAATTTAAAGTAAAGAACACAAAAGGGATAAGGTCGATGAAAGCTTAATAAAATGGAAATAAGGAATAAGAACCTGAAATGATAAAGGAAGGCAGACATATACTTAGTGTCATGATATTTTATTCTAAGTTCTTAGGCAATGTTCAGATAGCACTGGAGTAGGAGTTGGACACCTCTTTCTTATCCTAGCTTATCTTCCAGGTGGTGTGCACACTAAGAGATACTTATGTTATTACTTAATTTATTATTCTACCTGTGACACTGCCCAGGAGTAAATGTTCTAGTTCTTTTTGAATTTCACACTCTAAGACTTCCCCTGGGAGATGCTTCCAACTTGTTTCATTTTCACACCACCTGAAAACTATTTCAGGGAGAGCTAATATGCTTTAAGTTTAAACACACACACACACACACACACACACACACACACACACACACACACACACGTAGGAAACTATTATATTTACATGCTTCTCTGGAGCCATTTATCTGCAAATATTTGGTGGGGGAAATAATAAATCAATTTCCGGTAGTCATATATACACACATATGTATAGATTATTTTATATCTAATATAAATCTTAAACAGGACTCTGATTCTATTCCTATTATTAATATACTCAAAAGGTAATATGATATTTATATATGGTAATAGATGTAGAAACAATGTCATAATGAGAAGGCAATGAGGGTTATAAGTCCAAACAACAGAAACAAAATTATCCAAGAGATCCTGAATAAGGAAAAGTTGAGTTGCCATCAACAATTAAATGTAATTCTGGTAAAACAAGCAGTAATCGGCACCACAAATTTAAGAACTATTTATTGGGGAAATGCATGAACTGGAAGATATTTTTCATTCATTCTTCTTTGAGAAATCATAGATCATCTACTTAATCAGCTTGTGTAAATACATGAAACCACTCCTCAGACTCTTCCATCATTTCACTGGAGGCTGTTCTCCCCTTTTCTCCCCTTTGACCCCCACACACAGAGCACACACCAAAATGTAAATATACCTCCCCATCCGCTCTATCAAAACCACCATCAGCTCCATCCCAGTAAACAGCTAGCCAATTATGAAAGCAATAAGTCAAAGTATTCTTTTGGTCCTTTTGAGACAAAAGAAGCTGTGTGCTAAATAACATGTCATACTTGTTTACTGTTTGAAGATGGAGTGTATATACTTTATCTTGCTTAATGGTGACAGTGTGGAGATTTCATTTCTGAAAAAGTGGTGGTTGGAATTCAGAAAAGCAACCTCAGCTGCCTTCAGACTTGAAAATCCTGCAATGTTAAGTGGCCAAATGCAACTATAGTAATTTTTTCTTCAACTGAATTGACCACTTTTTGCCAGCAAGCAGGAAATTTACATGGCTGAGATTATTAATATATGTAGTGTGATTTTAGCATTGGCATATAAGCACAGAAAGAAACCAGCAATCAGAACTACTAGGCTCAGGGGAGAAAACGTGTGATGTGGAACTTCATGGCTTAGAAATGAAAATCTTTAATGGATTAAGGAAGGTTCTTACAGTTCCTGCAATGTTCCCCAAAAGTTGATTTGCAATTCACATTTAAAAATAACAAAATTAACTTTGTAATTTGGAAACATAGACCAAAATAATTCTATGCTCCCCCTGGGACTATAGGCATTTTATATTAAAATTAAATGAAAGTTTGTATTTATATGTAAAAACCATTCAAGATAGCAAAGCTAAGTGAGGAGAAAAAAATATGACAAGCTATCAGATTGAAAGTTGCAACTATTAACTTCCTTTCAAGCCAACATTGGACTTTATCACCCTTTCTAGCAAATTCAGTACCAAGAATACATATTTTAATGTTTATTTCTATAGAGCAAAATATTTTATATGCTAAGAATTTTTTTATCTTTACACCCTTTTTACCTGCAAAGTTAGAATTATCTAACATAGTGAAATCCTAAATTCAGAATAACAGAAGCAATTAAAATAATTTTAGGTTATTTTATATCTGCTTAGCCTAATATTGTTATTGTGAGGTTTTGTTCTTTGCTTATTTAAAAATTGAAGCCCTGGTGACCTCCTAACCGCTATATATAAGGGGTTATATAGTTATCTTTTAAAGTGTTCTTCCTTTTTATATTGAGAATTCCGAAATAGGGCAGCGGGGGAGTAATATTAGCAGTATAGAAGGTTTGTAACGTTATTTTTTTTAGTAAGAAGACCAGACTACCTTTTGAAAACATGCCAGGTTTGGGGGCTATGGCTTTGCTTTTGTTCCATTTTAGTCTTAGGAGAATATATGAAAAGGATGAAGTACAGTCAAGGTTGCATCATTGGGATAATTTTTTGTGTTATTATATTCAGCTATGATTGGCATATGGTAAAGATAGGTTTTCAGAGGCAGGAAGGTTAAGCTGGAGACTTAAAGGAGGTGCCACTTAATTAAGTCAGATATTTGGGTCTGTGTTCCCAAACAGTGTTAACATATGAGATTGCCCATAAAACAGTTGGGAAGATCCAGTTCCTGAATTTGAAAAGGATTTGTAAACTATAAAGCATCATATATCTATCACTGTTATTTTTTTTAAAAAAATATATCTTATTGATTTTTCACAGAGAGGAAAGGAGAGGGATAGAGAGTTAGAAAGATCGATGAGAGAGAAACATCGATCAGCTGCCTCCTGCACACCTCCTGCTGGGGATGTGCCCGCAACCAATGTACATGCCCTTGGCCGGAATCGAACCTGGGACCTTTCAGTCCACAGGCCAACGCTCTATCCACTGAGCCAAACCGGTTAGGGCACTGTTATTAACTTTTGACTAGTTCTGTTCATAGTGACAAAATAATTTGTTTTGCCTGCATCTTTAATTCAAGGTGACAGCCCATCCTTGGGGCTTTGGATGTCCTGATGGGTTTATCTGTATAGCAGAATCCACTATATGTTTAGGATTGAATAGGGTATGGTTTTATAAATTGCCACAAAATGTCACAGGTTGATTTGCATTTTTGGTGGTTCTATATATTAATCACTGAATAACCTTCAGTTTTCCAAATAAAGATTAAAGGTAGCAGTGATGATATTTGTAATCATCCACAGAAAGGGAATTATTTAAATTCTGCACAGATGGAATGATACCAAGGGTAAATGACTATACACATATTTCTAATTTTAAGAAGCTTTGAAAGAGTTTGTGGATGGTGAGGATCAAACATTATTTTGCATATGGAATTAACCATAAACTTTCCATATCACAGTCCCAAATTCTCCAGAGGCCTGAAGGGCTTTTCAGACACCATCCGCTAAAGATTGAGAAATTCATAAAAGGAAAATGATGTTGTGTTATGTGTAATATACAAACTGAACATATTGGAACAACCAGTATAGTGACTTTTGATAAGTAATAAATTAGATTTTATATGCCTCAGAATATAATGTGACTTAGAGCTTAAAAAATGATGATACATATTCTCCTATTTGTAGCCTCATAGCAATTTATTTTATTATTTAAAAATGAGCTGCAAACTCATTTCTTCTTCAAACAACATCATTCAACCCAATATCCTCTGTAAACTCAATGTGGACCAAGGCTTAAGATTTTTAGTGAATGCTAAATATATCTGAGTGCTTGTCTAATGTCGCTTTAAAATAGTTTCAAGGATTGAACCGTGTTCAGTGGGAAACATACAAGACAATCTGGTGCCAAATGGTCTTTGAACTTGGGGATAAGTAACATATGGAAGCACCTGTTGTGGGTAACATACCTACAAGCATGGAAATTGCAATCATGTAGTCTATTCTGGCTACAAAACTTAAATGCTTTTCCCCAAATTCAGATTCAAAAACTTGTTTTATAAAAACAGATGTTTTCAGTTTATGAGATACTAATGATTTATTTTCTTTCCTGCTTGCTTTCTAAGTATGTTTAAATTAATATCTTCTTACAAACCCATGAGTTTGTAACTAGCAATAGCAAAACACAAGTAATAATAGGAAATAATAGGAAATGCACTGATAAACCCACTACTCATAATTGACAACACCACTTCTCGTTATACTGAGATTTGTTTTCTGTCTCCTTTATCTCCTTTTGGAAAAGGAGGTGGAAACTGTTATATCATAGCAGATAAACACCACTGCTAGGGGAAAATACTAAAGTTAATTTTTCAGAGGCCTCTGGGATTAATTTTTATCATCTGTTAAACAGCAACAATACAGTGAGATCGGCAAACACTTTTAGTCACATAGTTGGTTTCCTGAGGCGCCAGCTTTCTTCTCTGTGGGTGGTAGAGGTCCACGCACGAAAGGAATGATGGCTTTGGACCCTCTAGGTTTTCCCTCAGTTTCCTGAGGTGTCTCAGGAACGGCTCCCAGCCCCACTGACTAGAATACCCAGATTGCTGAGAGATGCGGGCACTACTTTTCTGTCTGGTGTCTGTCGTGGCAAAGATGGGAAATTAATCCTGCTCTTGAGGAGGACAGAAAAGTTGGTTGCCACACGTCCCCAAGCTCTCAGACACAGCATATCAATTGCCCTCCGTCCTGAGGCAGCAGGAACTGAAGATGTTCGGAATGTTGCTCCCTGACATCTGTTCTGTTATTAATTTGTTTTGCCTGCATCTTTAATTCAAGGTGACAGCCCACCGTTGGAGGCTTTGAATGTCATCCCTCCTGGGCACCAAATCCTGGTACTTGGGGGTGTGTCCCCTCCACAGCTGTCTGCAGAGGCTCAACTGTGTGCCCACATCTGGCAACACATGATTGGCTGCCCTGATGACTCCCCCTCTCCTTGCTTTTGCAGCTGGCGCAACCTACATCTTTGGGAAGAGCGGAGGCCTCATTCTCTACACCTGGCCAGCCAACGATAGGCCCAGCACGCGCTCGGACCGCCTGGCCGTGGGCTTCAGCACCACTGTGAAGGATGGCATCCTGGTTCGCATTGACAGCGCTCCTGGCCTCGGAGACTTCCTCCAGCTTCACATAGTGAGTGCCGGGCCTTCCTCTGAATTTTCTTGTCCTCCTGGTGGGCTGAGTTGGGGAGTCAGATAAACGCAGCAGAAATTATAGTTAGACACAGCAAAGAGACGTGTGCCTATAAAAATCCCCTATGTGGGTGTTGGTATTCTATCCAAGGGATGGTTTCTGTGTTTAGTCTCATTCTCTTCTCAGAACCATGATTGCCCTAGGGTGCCTCAGGGATACAAATTTTAAAACTCTTCCCATTTTGACTCCCTCCCTAACTATGTGGTTTGGCATCTCAGGAAACTTTCAGCAGATGGCTCAGGTGTAAAAAGAATAGATTTTTACCTGGTGTGGTTCATCTTAACCTGGTACAAGTAGCAATGCCAATTTGAATGTTCATGATCACCTAGGGTAGAGGGCCAGCAAAGTTTTTTGTATTTTTTATAAAGAGCCAGCTAGTAAATATTTTGGCCTTTGGGGGTCATATAGCCATGTAATGGCAAAGCAGCTGTAGGCACAATATTTTTAAAAAGTGTATGTGACTTCTCCAATACAAATTGTATTTATTAAGACAGGCAGCTGGCTGTACTTTGGTGACCCTGCTCTAGGCTGCAAACTTCCTCTTGGAGATGTATAAAGTGTGCGATAAAAACTGAGGCCAGAGTGGGTGGGGCTGAAAGAAAACAGCACAGTGACCAAGAATCGGTGTATTCATGTGTATTGTGCATTCAACATTTTGCTTGTGTATATAAGCCCGATAGGACTGCACTCTCAGTCATTGCAGATCATTAAGAACACAGTGCGATTTTAAGAAATTAAAATGATTTGGAGGAAAAATTACTTCGTTATGAGGGTAGAAAATATTTTTATAGCAACAATTAACCCATTTTTTCACCTGTGCAGTCTGCAGTTAAGAAAGTAGGCTAACGGAGGATATGATTCTCATCCATAAGTACCCAGAGTGCAGCCACCAAGAGCACAGAGAGGAATTGTTCTCATTAGTTAGCAGTGACAAGGCTAGAAAAAATGGATTTAATTTGGAGCAATAAGAATCTGGTTTAAATAGCGGGGAGGGGGTGCAGTTAAGAGGAAAGATCAACTGGGGATTAGCACCAACCTCCAAAAAGGAGGAAAAGAAACATTTTCTGGGGCTCTTTGCATGCAAACTTTGTGAATGTACTGGTTCTCTGGGGAAATCGGAGGGTAGGATTTCACTGTTGGTTTCCCAATAGAGGTGGCTACCTGGCTGATACCATAGCATCAAGCTCATCCCTTGGGGCAGGGCCCATCTCCGGCCCCTGCTCTTCCAACATTCTTAGAAATAGGAGCATCTTGAAGGCTAAAGCTTGAGCTAGAAGCCTGTCTGGTCTCTGGAGTCAGAACAGGGCAAGACTCTGTATAGGAGTTCAGGGAGGGACCTGTTAGAAATGATGACCTTGCCTCTCCAGCATGGATCAGTGGTTGAGCATCAACTAATGAACCAAAATCACATGATTCAATTTCTGGTCAGGGCACATGCCCAGGTTGCAGACTCAATCCCCAGTGGGAGATGTACATGAAGCAGGTGATCAATGATTCTCTCTCATCATTGATGTTTCCATCTCTCCCTCTCTGAAAAAAAAATATATATATATATTTCACCTTCAAAATGTGCAAGAGGGGTCTTGAATTTGCTGTGGAATTTGAATGCTTTCTTAGATGCTTCAGGAACCATATGATACTATGAGCCTGAGCTAAAGCATGTTAAAAAGCCATGCCAAGGAGCACAGATAGAGGCAGCCATGGTTAAGAGGGTTTATCTTTATTTGGCCTGTAAGAACCACCATAATTTACAAAACTCGGTGAGATTTATGCTGCATATAACTTAATGACTATTTCATGGCAGCAATAACTAGGCGATTATTACCAGCTCACTTGCATTTTCCTGGAGATTTATCTTCCTTTCTCATTCAGTGTGACTTACTAAGAAAAATATGATTTGGCACAACCATGAGCATCTTTTTTGGAAGAGATAATGGGCTACCAGTTAGTTCATTTCTCCCATGTGTTTTGTAGAGTATCCTCACTTTTAAGAGAAATGTTTTCTTATTTGAAAGTTGACTTGCAATGGGCACTGTTTTTATAAAATGGATGTGAGGATTTGGGGAACTTCAAGGAGGATGCATATATTCCATTTTAACATTTTACAAGCAAAAATACAAGAAATTGTACTTCAAAATGTATAGTACCCACTTGGGTACTATGGACTTATTCCAGTGATGCTGCCATTGCTTAAACATTCTAGAAAATCCAAACAGATTGTCTGTGCTTCAGAGCTTGGGGTAGAAAAGGATATCATTTGATACATTTTAGAGAAAAGGAAAAGAGACCCCATGATATGGAGAAACCAATTTGTTCTGGAATGAACCTGCAATGTTGGTGACTATCTTGAGCATGGGGCTGCTTTTTTGGTCTAGTAAGTTTAAACAATTTTTTAATTTACTAATGGATTATCTCTGGTGTCTATCGGAGATTAAAAATGGTGCATGACTGTATTCCAATGAAAAGTTGTGTATAAAAATTAGGCTGTAGGCACTAATTGTGTGACCTCTGCCTCTGGCTGCAAACTTCCTCATGAAGATGTGAAGAATGTGTGATACACACTGAGTCCAGAGTGGGTGGGACAAGGAATCCAAGTAGAAGATCAAAAGACTTGATCACAAAATCAGGGTCTTGTGTTGGACATTTATATAGATGCATCAAGGAAGTGAAGCCATAAATACATATCAAGATAATTTATATGACTTTTACAATCTGTAAAAGGTAGATTTGTTTATTGAACACAAGTTTGTTTCCTTACACTAAAGAAAATTACTCCAAAGGAAAAAAGGTAATGGCATTAATGAAAGCAGAAAAGGTTGGGCAGGAGATGAAAGGTATAATCCTCCCTTGTAGTTTGCCTAGGAGGATAGAAACCCAGTGGTGGGGAGAGAAAAAATGATGGTAGGTATGAAGAGGAGATGAAAGCAGGGCAGATCACAGGGCCAGGGGAGAAGAGAAAGTGGGCCTGGGGGAGAGAGGACAGACTGTCTACAGATGTGCTCAGCAGGGGGTCACATGTGGACAAAGTTGCGTTTTTCCAGTGTGGGTCTTAGGTGTGGAAACAACCAGGAGTACTTTGGTGTGATTTCTGATTGATTGTAAAGCCAGTAAGTTGCTCAAAAACAAAGTATTGCAAGCAATTCCTGCAGTGCTTTGAGTAGCAGTAACAGTGTCATTGGAATAAGCCCCGGTTACCCCAAGTTAGCTCATTTGGAGGAAGAGAAAATGCTGTTCCAGGGACACCAGGGAGTCTGACCTTGAGCTGAGCTCCCATTCCTGAAGAGACCTGCCTGTCCTGGAGCTCTCCAAGCAGGAATGGCAAATGGGCTTCCCCTTGCCTGGCAGCTCTCAGTGCTTCTCTCTCTCACTCCAAGCTTTGCAAAGGTCCGTAAGGGCAGCCAGCACATCCAGCAGATAGGAGTTGTGGCTTCCACTAGCCATGTCTAACACCTGTGCAGAAATGGGGCTTTGTGGATAGATGTAGGCTGTCCATCTATTATACTTGGTCTATACACACCATCCTCCCTTTCACATTTGAACTTTCTTCTTTCTTTTCTTTTGTCACCCTGAAATCCCCACCCATTAAAGACTCCTTAGGAAAATAGATATTTTGTTAAATTCATATTCCACTGTAGGTCCTTGAATCATTTACTGCTTAAAGCATTCAGTCTTATTCTGTGATCCTTCTCACACCAGGCTAAGGTCTGCAACTCTCACAAAATTTGAGGTTTGTTTGTTTAACCCTTTTTATGCCATACGTGTCTATAGATGCAATTAAATTCAAAATATCGTAGCATGTGGGGATGGTTTCCTTTTTGGACACATGGCTGCTAACTGGTTAAAAGATTAGAGAAGGCCAAGAGATCAAATAATTTAGATATGGTTCACTTCAAATTAGTTTACATTTCTTCGATTTTGGTTCAGATTTCCTTGATGCACTATTTTCTGTGTCAGCAATAATACTAATGAAATTACTGATAAAATATGTTTGGCAAAGGTACAAAGATGTTTTTTGAAATATGTGTACATGAACTGAAATTATGTTGGAGGGAGGAGAGTACCTTAATGCAGAGGGATGGGATTTTAAAAAATATTTGTACTTCAAATATAAGTTTTCTGCATTGAAATCTATTGTTGATAAATTAAGCAGCTCATTATTTGAAGAGCAGCTGCTATTACTTTCAAGTGACATCTACCCACTGACTCTTATGGAGGCTCTATGGCAGGGGTGGGCAAACTTTATGACTTGAGGGCCACAATGGGTTCTTAAACTGGACCGGAGGGCCGGAACAAAAGCATGGATGGAGTGTTTGTGTGAACTAATATAAATTCAAAGTAAACATCATTACATAAAAGGGTACGGTTTTTTTGTGTGTGTGTTTTTTTTTTTTTTTTTTTAGTTTTATTCATTTCAAACAGGCCGGATCCGGCCCGCGGGCCGTAGTTTGCCCACAGCTGCTCTATGGGGTGTGTCATGTTAAACTCACTTTCATTCATACAATAGGGAAAAAGTTGAATAGGACCAGAGGGAGGATTACCATGAAGCATCTGCAATCACTGTCATGAATCTCTCAACAACCTCCCTTCACCACTTACAGAAGAGAAGGTCGAGGAGAACTGGACATCATTAGCTCTTTTTTATATAGTTACTGCAGAGTGTAAAAATGAGACCCTATTAATTTCTTTCTCCCTGTGTGTAATTTACAGTAAATCCTCTTGGATTCATTTTTTAAATTATGATCTTTTCAGAATAGTGACAATTTATGGGTCAGTGCACCTGTTTTGTTTGATCAGAATCTCTAACCTTCCCCAATGGTTTCCCTTTGGAATCACAATGTAGATACTTACATAAAACAAGGTAGGAGGACACCCAAGGATGCTGTCCAGCCTGACCACCCTTTCATAATGGCAAAGTGTTCTCCTTCCAAAACTGCACTCACTCCCCCCAAAAAGGCTAGTAGTATCCTCTCAAGGTCATGTTCAGGGAAATCGGAAATGTATTAAGTTTGTTTCGCATAATATTGTTTTTCCATAATTTATAGCATTTGAAGAGACTACTGGAGAACAAGGGGAGCAGAGCTGAAAATGATAAATGGTCTGTTTGTCACATTTGTTGCATCTGTAAATAGTTGTCCTGGAAGCTTCATTGGCCCATCTCTGTGGAGATTATTTATAGGGAACCATCACCACCTGTGGGATTCCTCCTCGGTGAGCTGAGGTGGCTGGTAGCTTAGATTCAGCTCTCCATTTGACCAGGGACAGCCTGGGTTTGATTCAGGGACTGGATTTGGGGGTTTATGTGGAAGAATAAAGAGGGAAGTTGGTATTTCTGAGGCTAGTAAAGCAAATAAAGAGGGAAAGGACAGGAAAACCACAAAGGTGACCAACAGACACAATTTCCTTTTTCCACCGTGTGCTGCACACTGCATGTTGGCTCTGTGTCTCTTTCCCGTATTTTGTTCTCAGTGAAAACGCCGTTTTGAGTTTTCTGGGCTTAGGAGCTTTTCCAGATCACTAAGCGCTTCTGCAGAGAGGGCCTGCTGGGGATCCCATCTGCAGCTCTCAGCTTAGCCCTCAGTCCCAGCAGAGTTGGAGGAGAAGGTAGGAGAAGGCAGTGGAAATGGGGATTCCATGAAGATACTGCTTGTTAAAACTGGACCCAAAGCAGCTGCCTGCATGGGGCTTGGTGTGTTTCTCAGGTCTCTATTATTCCCAAGATATTCTATCTAACTCTGTTTACTTTGATTCCACACTTGGTTTTGAGAGGCAATGTGCTATAGTGGGAAAATGTACTTAATTTTAAATGGAAAGATTTGGATTGAGTCTCATTTCTGTCAGTAACCAGTTAGCTATTTGGCTTGGAGTAAGACACCTCGCCCCTTCTTTTAAATGAGCCCCCAAAAGTTTATGTTACATAGTTTTCTGGAGGTTCAAATGAAATAAAGAATATAGAAGTTGTTTATTAGCAGCAAAGGACTGCACACATGTTGAGAGGTAATTTGCTTGATGAAATCCAGAAGGTGATGACTTCATCAGAGAAAAACAAATAATGAAAGAAAGAATATGTTTTAAAATTAAAAGTAGAATCTCATTTTGAGTATTTTTAAAAAGTCAGTGGACACTGTTTCTGTAAACAAATTCCTATTTTATCTGACCAAAAGCATTTTTTTCTGAATCAATCAGATCCACAATTGAGACTTTTGGAGTGTCCTTTTAGCACATAGTGGAGGACCATTTCCTTCTAAGAGAGGCCTGGTTAGGGCAATAGAATAAGTGGATTTCTGCAGCTTCCTGGTCTCTCATTGTAGGACATTATATCCCTATACAGTGTCACAAGGTGATGCATTGTGCCTCTGTTTCCCTTGGGTATAATGTTGCAAAGGACTCTCTACTCAGTGGGAAAAGTGTAATCCACTATGCCCTGGAGTTCCTTCTTCAATGGTATGAGCCATAGAAAATGGAAACATACCAGCTTCCAAAAGAAGAAGGGAAAGGGGAAGAGGAAAGAGATCAGGGGGTAGAGGAGAAAGAGGAAGAAGAGAATGGAGAAGAGAATTAGAAGAAGGGAAAGAACAAACAATAAGAAGCAGCAGCAGCAGCAGAGCACACCTCTCTGGGCAGGCTTGGTCTGAGAGGGTTTAGACCCCCACTGTGGGCTCCAGATGAAGCGCCCATGGCATGGCCTTATACGTGAGGATTACTAGAGCCCCAAAGAGTCATTGCTAGAACCAAGATCTTAATGTGGGTACAGCCAGATTGAGTAAAGATGAGTAGCTGCTACCACCAAGTTAACTGGGAACCTAAAAGCATATAAACAAATAAAACCATTTTAAAGATTTTGATTTCTTAAAATCAGAAAGAAAATTTCAGTGAGAAGATGAAATATGCAATAATGCCATCATAAAAACCAAGTTGACAACGTGTGTAGAAAGTACGTTATGGCTGGCAGAGACTTAGGAGAAGCAGAGGACAAGTGGCTGTATCTCTGTCATTTATCACTTACACCAGTGACACTTTAACTATTAACTTGTGATAGTCATGTTTGAGAATCCTCAATTCATATATAAAATGAATTTAGAAAAATTAGGATTAAGAGAATTTAAGTATATATATATATATATATATATATATATATATATATATATATACACATATAAAGGGCCATCACATCCAAGACAACTGAATGGATGACAGAACAGGTTAAGTAGGGCAACAAGGCTGGCAGGGGGGTTAGTGAGGGACAACCAAATGACTGAGAAACAGGCTGTGTGGGGTGACCAGGCTGGCATGGGGGGCAGTGAGGGACCACCAAACGACTGAACAAGCAGACTGAGGGGTCCTGGATTGGAGAGGGTGCAGGCTGGGCTGAGGGGCACCTCCCCACCCCATGCACAAATTTTGTTTACTGTGCCTCTAGTCCAGTATAATGAAATCGAGTGTTTTTTATGTGCCAGGCAAGGTGCTACATTTTGGGGATACTGTGATTGACCTTGGCTTACCTAGAACTAACAGATTGGAAAAAAAAACAGTAATTAAAATAAGTTAGTTTTTTATTATACATTATGAGATGATGTATAAAAAACTCTTGTATAACTTCTGGCCTATAGTGAGCTTTCAATCATGGATCACTTTATGTTACTGGTACTTTTCTTCAGTTAACATTTTTTAAAAGTCAAAAAAAAAACAACAACAAAACACTACATTTTATTTTCCTAAATAATGAATAAACTCTGAGCAGATCTCTGATATTTTAACATCTATAATAATAAAAGTGTAATATGCTAATTAGACCAGACAGCCAAACTATCTTCCGGACATCATTCCGGACGTCCTCCCAGACGTCCTTCCAGATGTCTGTCCGGATGAAGCCTCGGCAGCAGGGGCCAAGGCAGAGGCAATTAGGAGTGATCAGGCAGGCAGGCAGAGTGATTAGGGACAATCAGGCAGGCTGAGGAGTGGTTAGGGATGATGAAGCAGGCAGGTAGAGTGGTTAGGGGTGAACTGTCAGGCAGGCAGGCAATTGGTCAATTGGTTAGGAGTCAGCTGTCCCAGATTGCAAGAGGGATGTCCAACTGCCAATTTAGGCCTGATCCACAGTTGGACATCCCCTGAGGGGTCCCGGATTGCGAGAGGGTGCAGGCTTGGCTGAGGGTCACTCCTCACCCCCACCCTGGTGCACGAATTTTGTGCACGGGGCATCTAGTAAGCAATATAAAATTATAGGAGGAATCAGGATGCTACAATGTACAAGTAAAGCCAGTCTCATGGTATCCTAGATGAGGACAGGTAGGCAATAGCTGATAGTGCAGAATTGCAGAGGCTTTTTAAAAATAGGAATCTAATGTGCAGTGAACAAGGCAAACTCCAGGCACATCAGGTGAGCACTGTGGCTCATGTGACCTAATGACAAACCTACCTTAACACCGTTGGTGGGATGAATTATCTCATTGACCCACCTCTCACACTGTGACTAGTCATTACTCTTGGGGTATTGTTCAGTGTAACAGGGTAAGAAATAACTTATTGACTCCTGGAAGCTGTGGATGATGGATTTTAAATCCCTGGCTGCATTCATAAGGCACAGAAGCTCACTGTATTGATGGGGGAATTCATTAGCTGCCCACCCTGTAGCATCATATGCTTAAGTCCCGATGCTGTCACTGCTGCTGTTTTATCTTGTTAGTGTTTCCTGGATAGATGGCAGAGGAAACTGTACACCTGTATTAGCTTCAAAGATAGTACCAACAGCCAGACTTGTCATTTTTCAGCCTGAGATGACAACTTTGGAGCCTGCAATCATTTAAAGACATTTAGAGAAGCCCTATTGATGGACCCAGCTAACCTTCATCCAAAAGTCAATATATACTCAGGATAAGAGGAAATGATTGACAATTAAGTCTCACATTCTATTCTTGATTCCTCAGTTAACCTCTTTTATTTTATTTTATTATTTTTTAAAAATATATTTTATTGATTTTTCCACAGAGAGGAAGAGAGAGGTACAGAGAGTCAGGAACATTGGTGAGAGAGAAACATCGATCAGCTGCCTCCCGCACACCTCCCACTGGGGATGTGCCCGCAACCAAGGCACATGCCCTTGACCAGAATCGAACCCGGGACCCCCCAGTCCATAGGCCAACGCTCCATCCACTGAGCCAAACCAGTCAGGGCTATTTTATTTTTTTAAAGAAAAATTTATTTGTCAAGTTTCACTTAGCGCAATACACCTAAAAGGAAATCACAATACAATTAAAGATTTAAATCAAGGCTTCGGAATTTCATACAAACACCAAGACCAGAATCCCAAAGTATTGGTATTGCGTCTCAAAATTTCCCCATTAATTAAAAAAAAGCTTAAACTTACATACCTTGGGAGTTATTAAATGAAACTAGAATTAACAAATATGCCAAATATTTCACTTTTAATTGTAGACACAGCTCCTATATTGAGTTTTACAAAAAAGCATGTTTTTCAAGATGCTTCCACAAACAGTGTTCGATGTGATGTGGTGTAAAAGCAACATTTAACATATTTCAACTTCTTTAACCTAAATATACTTACTGTTTAACTACATCCTACAATAGAACTAACTTGAGAAAAACTAAAAATTGTTTAACAGTTATAGTTTACTCAACTTAATTGTTACATCCTAGATGAATATTTGTGTTCAAAAATAATGAACCTTTAAGTCTTTAGTTCAATCCTGATTTCCACTTAGAGTAAGCATAAATCACAAGTTGGTATTGCAAAAATTATTACTTTTGTTTCTACTTTAAAATAATGTTGACCAAGATGATCAATTACATTCCCCATCCACCACTCATACTAGTTATGCTAGACATCCCTCCCATTCCCTTTACTCCCACAGATGTACAGCATACACTATTGTAGTAGCTGCTGTTCACTGCTCCTTGGCTGCCTATGCAATGTTTGATTGCAAATCACTGGAGTTTTCCTGTAAAACTTGCTCATATCCACTCATGCTCTTCTGGCCACCATAGCCACCTCCATAACCACCACTCAGCTGCTGGCTGGTTGGGCCACCATAACTGGACTGGTTTGCATAAGCACCACTGCTTGCTCCTGCTGTAGAATTCAAGAAGAGTTCTACATATCTGTGTTCATAAGCACCACCACTTGCTCCTGCTGCAGAATTCAAAAAAAGTTCTGCATATCTGTGTTGCATATTTGCTTTGTCTTTTGACATAGCTGCCACAGCATCTTCATGAGTTGCAAACTCGATATCTGCTTCACCAGTTACTCTGCCATCAGGACCAATTTCAATATGTACTCTCACAGGGTTGAGCAGTGAAAAAAATTATAAATGCCATTCTCAGTAGCTCTGTAAAGTAATCCCCACATTTGTCCAGTGTCCAGTTGTGCTCTGGAAAGTAGAGCCACCATCCCCATATATGTGGTCAGACATTCCTAAAAAACAGTAATTGAGGTCTCCTTGGTCTTGCTCGGCAGACGAAGTGCAGAGTTTTTTGTTTTTTCTTTTCCGGTTTTTTGTTTGTTTGTTTTTCTGACTGAAAAATCCAAAATGGGGCTCAAGGTATATGTTTCATCTATACCAGAGAAAGCAGACCGAGTGGCAAGGCTTTTGTTGAACTTGAATCAGAAGATGAAGTCAAATTGTCCCTGAAAAAAGACAAACTATGAGACACAGATATGTTGAAGTATTCAGGTCAAACAACATTGAAATGGATTGGGTGTTGAAGCATACTGGTCTAAATAGTCCTGACATGGCCAATGATGACTTTGTATGGCTTAGAGGACTCCCCTTTGGATGTAGCAAGGAAGAAATTGTTCAGTTCTTCACAGGGTTGGAAATCATGCCAAATGAGATAACATTGCTGGTGGACTTCCAGGGGAAGAGTACGGGGGAGGCCTTCGTGCAGTTCGCTTCACAGAAAATAGCTGAAAAGGCTCTAAAGAAACACAAGGAAAGAATAGGGTACAGGTATATTGAAATTTTTAAGAGCAGTCAAGCAGAAGTCAGAACTCACTATGACCCACCACGAAAGCTTTATGGCCCTGCAGCAGCCAGGTCCCCATGACAGACCTGGGGCTGGTAGAGGGTATAACAGCATTGGCAGGGGAGCTGGCTTTGAAAGGATGAGGCGTGGAATTTATGGTGGAGGTTATGGAGGCTATGATGATTATAATGACTATAATGATGGCTATGGTTTTGGGTCAGATAGATTTGGTAGAGACCTCAGTTAACCTCTTTAAATTCAGTTTATTTTTTTACCCTGTTTTCTATAAAATAGCAGGTAATTTAATGGCACAGATGATTATTTCCTACAGTTAGGTTGGACTGTATCTTTAGAGACCATTACATTGCTACCATTATTATCACTTCCCACTAATACTAATAGACAAAGTACAGGTATGAGATACTGCATGAGAACTTTGTTTACATTACCTTATTATGAGCTCACAACAACTCAGTATTGTGAGTCGCTCTTAATATCCTCACTTTGTAAACGAGGCAACTAATATTTAATGAGACTGAAGAATTTCCCCAAGATAGCACTTCTAATAAACTGCTGAGCAGGCCTTCAACTTTGGTTCTCTTAATTACTTTCATACTCCTAATGTAGGTATTAGAGTAGAAAGCGTAGTGGTGATCATTTTAATTCAACACATATTTATGAAACAGTAATCTATTTGGATGTGTTAAGAAGTTTAATATAAAGGAGGGGAATCCAAATTGTACCTGAGACTTAGTTTTAAGGCAGCATCAGTTATATACCAAGGAAGGTAAGAATATTATTGTTTGTAGAGATTAGAAACATGTTCATAGACAGGGTTGGTTAGATTTAGTCTCTGTAACTGGAAGAAAGAATATGCCAGGTGAAGTTACGAGCTTGAGGATAACCTCAAAGGAAGAAACCACAGGCTGTATTCTCAATTTGGCGAGGTGTTCTCTTTGACCAGAATAAATGGCTCGATGGAAAAGGCAGGTAGTATGGAACAGGAGAAATAACATATGTTTTAGAAGCAAGTGGTCTGTGATTCAAAATCTAGCTCTGCCCCCAACCAGCTCTATAACCTTGGATGCATTATCTGACTGCTCTGTAAATTGGACATAGTGATAATAATGCCACCTTCCAAGTCTGTGTGAAGAATGATGCATGTGAAAATGCTTAATGAGTATATGGTTCACAGTAGATGCAATACTAATGATAGTTATGATTTTAGGTTTGTTTATTTTATTTCTTCTCATGCACTTTTAGCCTGTAGAGAGGAGGACTTGAACACAAAACTGATAGATTTCTTCTGAAAGCCACCGGATATTGAAAGGTTTTGAGCAGAAGATGAAATGCCCAAAGCTTGGTTTTTAGGAAGAGTATTTTGGGTATGTTGAAATAATGTTTTTCACCGGGTTCAAGGAAAATAGATAACAGGATAGGGTGTAAGTGGTCCGGGTAAAACAAACAACAACAACAACAAAAAACCACATTTTAAGGACTTATTCAAGGATGATGATAATAGGAAGCTAATGAAGATGAAACAAAAGGACATTTCAGAGACAGAATCAATAGGTATTGGTTGCTAGCTGATTGAATGGATAAGTAGAGAAGTAAGGAATGCCTACAATGAGAAGGTTATGATTTCATTATCAGCAACAATAAAATCAAGACATATTTTTTAAAAATGTGTTTTAGGATAAGGTGAGAGTTTTACTTTGGTGATGCAAAATATAAGGCATCCAGGAGTCAATATGTAGAGATTTCCAATTGGAGATGTGCAGTGAACTTGATGAGAGATACAGGGTAGAGGTAGGAATTTGAAATTTTTCAGCCTGGCAATACAGTGGAAGCTCTGAGGATTGCTAAGATCTCCAGGGAGATAAGTGAGTAGGAATTGGGGATATATATGCTTTACAAAATGATAAAGGAAAAGGAATAAAGTTCAAAAGAAAAGGTTAGAGGGTCAGGGAACCCTACATAGTGAAGTTCTACAGAATCAAAGGGATTAAGAGAGGTTTTCAAATACAAGTAGTTCCAGAGATTTTTACCCCCTTATATCTTTTAGCCATACCTCTTTTATCTGAAATGAGTTTGTTGGGATGTGTTCTTTATCTTCACTGGTATTTATTCTAGTTTATAATCTTCTCATCACTCTTTCTGCATTTCTTCCCTTTGTAGTTGGCATGGGCCTTACTAACTCAGAACCAGAAGACTCAGGGTCTAGTCCTAGCTCTACCACCAACTAGCAGTTATATTATGTAAATGGTAGAGATATACAAGGTGTCCTCTCCAAAATGTTTACAGAATTTAACAGCTAATAACTCAATTTTGAAAATTAACACTGCCAAAGTGTATGTATGCATTTTTCGGGGGCACCCTATAGATAATATGCTGCCAACTTAAGAGTATTATGGTGAAGATTGGATGAGAAAATGTACATGACTGTGCCTTGTTACCATTGGGAGAGCTACAAAGTTAAGATGAGTCCGATCATAATAATACAGGCATGCCTACCACCCAGCAAAGCTTTTGATGCCTAGGTGATTGTGGTTGGAGACCTAGAAATGAGGGCCTAAGGGATGCTAAAGTGATTGTAGTTTTCAACAGGAGGGTTAGCAGCCAAGTAAATGGAAGACCAGAGCCAAAATGTGGATGGCTCAGTTACCAGATCCCATTAACTGCTATGGTCCTTAAATGATGTTTTTATCTGGTGTATGTCCTCAGAGATTGCACATCACTCCTTGGAGTGTCACTTTGGGTGAGGCAGCTTGTATTTCTGTTCCTTTTTTAAAAATGACTGTGGCCATTCCTATTGCTTCATTTTGTAATTGTGCAAGGTTCCTTCATAACATCCGTCTATATTTCATAGATAGCAGATTGATAGACACATCCACATAGCACTAATGGAGACAAATACATAAAAATGGACCCAATGAGAAACCTCCTCCCTGGGGGATAGACCACATTATTTTGGGTTATTTGGGTATACTTTTCAAGCCTTCTTACAGTGTCATGTCTACATAGTGACCTAGACCTTCTTCCCCCAAACCTAATTATTATAAGATCACCCCAGTGGGTGACAGTATCAGTACAAATTAAATGTTCCCTTCTCTTAACTGAATGCTACAGGAAACAGAATGGAAGCACATGCTTCACTTTGATTATCATCCATACACTGCAAAACAGAGTGTGCACTTCCTCCTTCAAGCTGTGTGTGTGTGTGAGTGTGTGTGTGTGTGTGTGTGTGTGTGTGTGTGTGTGTGTGTGTTAAACACATGCAGACATTGGGCTGAAATGCAGACATGGTATGTCAGCTCTGGGGAAAACCATAGGAGTCTTTTTTGCTTCTCTAAATCTCTATCTTTTATTTGAGCAATGTCTTTACAGAGATTCAAAGAACATTGTCTTGCAATGATTCTCCAAAGAGCAATTGAATGGTGTCATCCAAAATTGCATATGCAACATATCATAACAGATCCCCTTTAGGAACTGGGAACCTACCCTGAGTTCTCCCCTTATAAGTTACTATAATTTTTGATAAAGAGAACAGAACTCTCACTTTATATATTCAACATGAAAGAATGTAGATGGAACAATAAGAAGGTTTTCCCTGCATTTCCACAAATTGTTTCTTTGTTAAAAGTGAGTGTTCGGTTTAAATAGTACATTAACAAAGGAGTCCCCTATGATATGAACCCAAATCCTAGCAGGAGTACCAAATTTCTCTTTGAGGCATGCAGACTGAGCTCTCAGGTGCCTCTTGAAGAGAGCAACCAGTATTGCAGAATAGCGAGACTTTGTGCCGGATTCTGTATATTTGGTTGCACCTGACATGAGCTGGACAGAGCCCTGGGATATTTCTCTGCTGTAGAGAACAGATTACAGGATTCACCTGGAATAGTGAATGCCACACAGTAGGAAGTGTGTGTGTGTGTGTGTGTGTGTGTGTGTGTGTGTGTGTGTGTGTGTGTGTGTTTAAAAGGCCTAAGCAGAGCAACACTGTTCTATGAACTCAAACTCTACTGCTAACCACCAAAGCCATCTTGTCAACTTTGACCTAGAACTGCTACAGTAGATTTTAGAAACTTAGCCACTGCTTTTCACACAGATCCACTGGAAACACACTATCACTAAGTCGTGTGGATGTCCCCAAGAACTCACCATTCTGTCCACTTCTGTCTTTAGGGTAGTTGAAGATGTGCTTATCTCTTAAGGGGACTTTCTGCTTTTTCTGATGACTACCAATGAGACCAGAGCCACTGTGACCTCCTGACTGTTCATAAACCAGGTCTGCACACTAACATTTCCAAGTATATACAGAAAAGCCCTATGGGGACATTAAAATGGAACTACTGCTTGCTCCAGTACCTCCTTCCTTTCTGGATTCATTGGACAAAAGAGCAAAAATAAAGTATTTTCTTCGTTTTCCCCAGAGTTTGTTGATACTGCACAAACAAGCCCACTTTTCCACTTGTTTCAATTATGCCATTCCTGGTTCCTAATCCCAGTGAATGGGGCATCCCTCCTTTTCCACACTGTCAGTGTAAGCAGATTGGAGAATGTGCTCTGCCAGTGTCCCCTGGTCTTCACCTCATGCACAAATATATTTTAAAATACATATTTTTATATACAAGCTGAGATTTCCAGTTTCTCTCAAAAAGTTGGTAGGTTCAGCTACACTGGGCCAGTGTTCCCATGTGGCATGGGTCAGCTGGAGATCAGTTGGGCAGCAGGTGCCCTTTTATGGACATACCCTCTCCAGTCATCCTCTCCACCCACACTCTCTGTCACATATATCGTCCAGTTTCTCCATTCATCTCTCGGCCTGACCCACCCTGAAGATATCTGATTATGTGTCTCCCCTCACACAGAAGATGAGTTAACTGTTTGGGGATGTAGCTTCACCTATTATATATAAACAGTGCCCTCAAACATTTTCAGACACAACTCTTTTTAACACTTAGTTTAGAAGAGCTTAGAAGTTGATTTTCACATTACTGTCCTAAGGGTATATGTTTGCCTACTCAGAAGTATTTTGGGCTCACATATTTGTATATTTCATGCATCTAATTTGTTAGATGGCATAACACATTTAATGATATTAACTCAATGGTTGAACTTACTGATGCTCAAACTTTGTATTGAACACAGAATGGTAAGGTATAATTGAAGGTTTTATAATTTCTCTGAGACAACTTGGGTAAGATATGACATTACATAGAATGTGCATAAAATAACATGTTTTACCTGTATTTTAGTTCATAATTGTACAGTATTGGTGTGTCAGAGTTTTCTTGACTATTCTTTTCTCCTCTCAGTAAGAGCCTTCACACACATCTCTGATTACGTAGCCTTATCTTAGGGGCTGCCTTTCAGGGTGTTGCTGAGAGATCCAATTTCTGACAAGAGTGAAAGGTGACACGTTATTGAAGAACACAGTTGTTAATCTCTGTTTCTTATTCAAGGGCTTTGGGCTGTCTGTACCAAAATGTTTCAGATGCCTCCTCTGGGGATTGCTTTGCCTGTTCCATTCCTCAGATAGTCAGGAGTTTCTTTCTCCACCTACTGACAGTTTCACCAAAGCTTTTCTCCCATTGCTTTGGGCCATTGCTTCCAGTCATATCATCTTCTGTGACTATGAATATAATTCTTTCCCTTCAATTATATTGTTACCTTAAAGGTACTTAAAGATTGTGATCTAGTCTCCTGGAGTCACTGCTTTGCCAGACTTATAAAATTAACTCTCACTACCTCTTCTCATGTTTTATCTTGTAGCCTTTGTAGCACTTTTTTTTTTTAACCTATCTTTCTAGCTTCTCTAATATTGCAATATTCTTCCCAAACTAGAGAGGTCAGAGTAGCGCACATCCCAAGTATCTGTGAGTATCTGATTTTAGGGAAATGAGGGGAGAAGACTACCTCACAATTGAACTAAATATATTTTGTGAGTTAGGAAAATAGACAAAAATAGTAAAGAAAATCTAACAGGGCACACTGTCAAGGTTTCCATATATTTTGTTTGTTTGTTTATTTATTGATTTGAGAGAGAGGAAGGGAGAGAGAAACATGGATTTGTTGTTCCACTTATTTATGCATTCATTGGTTGATTATTTTTAATAAGATTTTTATATTGAATTTTTAGAAAGGGGAAGAGAGGAGAAAGGGAGAGAGACATGGATGTGAGAGTGAAACATCCATCCTGTCTCTGGCATGCCCCCTACTAGGCATTGAGCCAGCAACCTGGACCTGGAATCCAACTGGCAACCTTTTGGTGCATGGGACAACACCCAGCCAACTGGTTGATTCTTTTATATACCCTGACTGGTCATTGAACCTACAACCTTGGTGTATTGGGTCAATGCTCTAACTAATTGAGCTACCTGGCCAAGGCCATCTATTTTAACATACTGTTAGACTAATCCTGGAAGCTTAAGGGGAAGTAAAGATTTTTCTGAAAACATTTTGCTTCCATTAGATACCTTCAACTACCCTTTAGAGTAAGATATTCTTTAAAAATACAGGCTTCAAATAAGGTTGTGTAATTAGAAGACCTCCCCTACCCCATAGCACAGAAGTGATTAAGCCAATACTAATATTAATGCTATCATTATAAATAATATTATCCCTGCCTCTATGGTTTAAAATTAAAAGAAATTATAAGGCATTTAATCTGAGGAAGAAAAAAAAATCAAATTGCAACATGAACCACCTTGGTACTAGCTTTTAGCTCCAGTCCATGCCCAATGGCATTGGCAAAATTTCATCCATGTGGCAAATTGGATACAGCTTCTGGGGTACACTGCAAAGAGCAGAGGCCCCAGTAATCTCTCTGCTGCCATGGTCTCCAAATATTTTTGAATGTCCACACATACTAGAAAAAAAATAAACCATACAGCACTTATAAATAAACATATATTTATTTATTATGTAGAGTATACACATGCTAATAAGTTGTTTACATTATAAAACACTCAGAAACATCAGAATGAATTTTTAAAAGAGTAGATGTTTCAGTATTTTCCCCATAACCCCAGTGAACCCACCGTGGCACCCCTGAGGAGGTCTACTCCTCCTTTGGAGACCACAGCTCTGGTGCATCACCCCAGAGCCAGAGCGAGCTTCTGTTCCCAGTAAGAAACCCAGGAAGAACAGTTAAATGCTTGAGGGCATTTAGGAGAATTTGTCCTTTAAATACTCATTTTAGAGTTGAAGATAGGAGCCAGAGACTTACCTAGATATGGTCATAGATTAGGTTAATGAGAAAGCCTGGGTTAGAAGGCAAGCCCCATAGTTTTCATACTGTGATGCATAATGAAAAGACCAGTTGTTCTGTTTCAGTTGGAGTTGAGTAAAGGGGGTCTGAGCTCCTGGATGATGGAGAGAGGGGAGTTGCCAGGCTTTTTAATGGTGAAGTACTATTTGCCTAAGTGACCTCTGTTCTTTCAAGCTCCCTTCTGTTGAGCCCTCTTCACAGGTTCTCTGTTTCTCTCCAACTTCAAGTTCAAAGCTTCTCATTCAATAGCAATCTCTTTACAAGGGCACAGGGGCTGGAACCGGACTTTCTGTGTTCAAATCCTGACTCTGTTACTTCACAGTGTCACTTCATAGCTCTGTGACTTTAGGCAAGTTACATAACTTCCCTATGCCTCGTCTACTGAAATTGAGGATGATAAAGTTTCATATGGGTTGATGTGAGCATTAAATGAGACCATACCTGTAAAGCCCTCAGCACACTGCCTGGCCTATCCTAAGGGTCCTTTAAGTGTTGCTGTTATTACTTGTCAACATTTTATTAATAATTCTTCCTGCAAGCACTTTGCTCCATAAAATTGCCCTCATTCTAAACAGGAAAAATCATTTTCCTTCCCAGTTTATAGACACATATGTTGACAATCATGTTTGTACTTATGGCCAGAATCAGTCCTGAATTTCAGGACAGACACCTAGCCTAGAGTCCCATATCAAACTACATTTACTTTTAAAATGAACACAAGGAGTCAAAACCCATTTAGCAGACCAGGAACACAGACACCACCATTTTCATTTTCTTCTCATTCCCCTAAACCCGTGATTGGCAAACTGCAGCTCGCCAGCCACATGTGTCTCTTTGGCCCCTTGAGTGTGGCTTTTCCACAGAATACCACGTGTTGGTGTGCATGCAGTGCAATTGAAACTTCGTGGCCCATGCGCAGAAGTCAGTTTTCGGCCTGGGCGAGTCTATTTTGAAGAAGTACTGTTGATATTTGGCTCTGTTGACTAATGAGTTTGCCGACCACTGCCCTAAGCCATCTCCTCTCTGTGCACAGGGGCTCCTGTCCAAATCGACCCAGCCTGGGAGATGGTAGCAGGAGGGTTATTGGGGCCTCTGTTCTTCCCTCTGAACACCCAGTGGTGTGTGAGCCTGAGCTACCACCTTGATAGCTGCCTCACATAACTAGCTAACCACCCCTTGCAGTGTTTCTGTTTTCTCCAGCTTTCGGCATCAGGGAGTGTTATGAAATGATAAGGGGCTTGCTCTCTAGTTATGTATTGCTATCCGGTGACAAACAATGAGAGCTGTGACACATGAGAGGGCATGCTAGTGCTGATTATGGGAACTCTGCATCAGAGAGCAAATCATATGACAAGCCTGAGATGCCACCACCCTTCCCCAGGGCTTATTAATGACACTTCATACCTGGGAGGACAGGTGATGATGTCTGGGTGATGCGATAATTAGAGATATGTCACTTATCATAAGCCAGGCCCAGCACCTTGGGCTGGCAGCTCTGTTCCATGAAAGAGGCAGGCTCCATGCTCCAGAGAAAAAGTGGAACTTGTTGTAGTGGCCTTTTCCAAAAGAGGTCATGACAAAATGTCACCAAGGGCATTGGCTGGCCAGTGGTATTGAATAAAGAAAGGAGTTCTCTGAACAAGAGTGCCTGATTGAGAAGTTGGGTTGTGTTGGCCTGTCTACCTGTTGGATTAAATATTCTCATAGGTGTGTACACACTTTCCTTTCAGAGGCTTGTCTTCAGGTATAGTGCTGTTTATGCCTCACCTTCCTCCACTCTTGCTTTTCTATCTGCTCATGGCCTTGTGTTTTGGAATGGATAGAGGATATGAATTTCTGAATCCCAGGTAATGTGATTTCTTTGCACCTGAATTGGTGCCAATGGTACATCCATCTAATCAGCTATGTCTCAAGCCACACCTCTCTCCTGGCCGGGAAGGAAAATTTATTTGTGGAGTTTGCACAGGTGGGCCAGGTGATTTAGCATCTCTATTGGTATTGAACCACCTATCACAGACCCATGGCTATTTTACTCAAAGGATTGACCGAGAGTAAATATAGAGGACCTCATTTAGAGTTCCCTTTCTCTAAAGCCCTTTTAGGATTTCCTTTTTATTACTCTTCACATAATTAATGTAGCTAATCACAAACATGCACCTTTGCTCCAAGTAAAGTGTATGTGAGAGTTGACCCAGGAGGGAAGAAGATCTTTTACCAGAAGCAATTAGACACACCTTCAAATGTCTCTTAATTTCCCTTTCATGAGAAAGCCCATAGTACAAACCTAATTCAGATACTTAATAAGAATCAAAACATCCTTCAAAGGGAGTGGCTATTACCTTATAAAAAGTCTTGCTATTTATAAACCATCACTGAATGCAAGGGTGTGTAAATGAGAGTGAATTTGTCTCCTTTTTTTTTGTTTTTCCCTGTAATCTCCTCAATGGTCAAAAAAGGGTAGAAACTACTATCTTCAGTTCCCAGTTGAGGAGCCAAAATTCAAAGAGGTTAAGTTGCCAAAGTTGCTGCCACTTACAAACAGCTGATGCAAGGTTTAAATACAGTGTGCCGAGAGCTAAAGCCTTGGTTCTTTCTCCTTCCTGGGATTTTCTAAGTAATTCCGGCAGGATAATATTTCTCCTCAGTAAATAGTAAATTCAGGGAGGGAGTATCTTTGGGCGATAAGAATCTTATCCTATTTAAATATTGCTTCTAATAAACTTTTGCCATTTTTATATCATTTTAGGATTATGGATGCCTCTATTTCAGGATTAGAAATTATCTGATAGACATAACCAACTGGCAATTGTAGTGACCAAGACCAACTATTATACCTGAACTAGAGAGCCCACATTGGGATGATATCACTTTTTTTTGCTGCTGTTAAACTGGTTTGGTCAACTCAGGAAGAATATCCAGAATTCTCAGCTCTTGAGTTCCTGTGCCCCCAAGCTCAAAAGAATCCATTAAAATTTCAGTTGCATATTAATGTTGAGTTAATATTAATATTGAGAAAAAGAGTTGGTCAGTTAGAAAAATCACTCTAACATAATTTTATGCATTAGTAAGTCAAGAATTTTTTTTAATTTTGAATTTGTCAATAGGTCTCTGTTCTCTAATGCTATCCTCTTTTCTAAGTGATTTTGCAAGATATTCATTTTTAATACTAATGTATATTTTTTCTAGGATATACTTACCAATGAAACTTTCAAAGAATCATATTTTTTTCTTGGATATACTTACCAATGAAACTTTCAAAGAATCAATACTGTTACATAGTGAATTATGTAAAGTCTCAGAATATTATATCTGGCTTCATATGGCTAGATACTCTGGACACATTTTTATTAATCATACGTGGAAAGTACTATGACATAGTAAATTCTATCAGGCTTTACTGAATAATATCATGTGTTTCCTCACAAAGAGCACACTTTCCATTTTTGAGATTTGTTGGCTAGTAAGTGTTTAAGGCCTTAAATGGTGCCAAGTGAAGAAATGCCAAAAAACATTCACAACATGAACACCAAAGGACTTTTCTCAATGAGTGAAATGCCAGTGTGGGACAGCTCAGTGTGATGGTAAACTTGACCAATGGTGAGTGCCAGCAGATGAGGAGTGGACATTAATTCAGGTGGTGACACAGAGGTTGGCATTGTGAGGATTTTTAAATTCCAGAACTAAATGGATGATCCACTGGGAGGCAATGTCCAGACAGATCAATACTGCACAAAAAGATAATTGCTTTTCTTGGTGAATCCTAAGAAAGGGCTGGGGCTTTAGGGAAATTGAGAGAGATTTCTTTTTTTTCTTCCACAAAAAGGTAATTAATGAGCACAACAGACAATGCAGGGCAAGAGAATAGAATCTGAAAGCTTGAAAGCTATACATTCATAATGGATTTAGAGATTTACAGGAGGACTTTATCCCAGAACAACACCTACTGAAGTAGACAGAGCTGTGGTGGCGACAATGTCTCCTTGAGAGATGCATGCTGAAATCTTCTATTGGGCAAGCATCCAAAAACATTTTGTGCAAATGAAGTATGCCTCCTAGTATAGCTGTGTAGATAGAAAAGGATAAAATATTTTTTTTTAAAAAAAAGCAGTGCTTGAAGTTGTCCTAAAGTTAGTTTACAAAATGAAGCCTGAAGTACATTCCATTATGGAATGAATGAGTGTGGATTATACTCGAACTGTGGTCTATCATGCTCTCTCGGGCTGTAAAATACAGATACTCCATCCATGAATAATATATTGGAAGATAATCTAGGATGTAAACTCAGAGCCTCTTCATTACTTGAAATCTGCAATGGAATTTGGTTAGAGAGGAGTATATCTTTACTAACCTTGACATTATAAGGTGAGTTTTAGCATTGTGCTTGAACAAAAATTTTTACAAGTCCTATAGTAATTAAAAATGAAAATTTCTGGTTTACATTGAATGGTAAAAGCTAGTCATACCAGGGACAATGTCTAAATGGCATAATTGTTTATTTTTTTTATCAAGTTCTTTCTACTATACCAAGCTCCTTAAAGACTGAATCCTAAACCTGTCCATTCTTATACACATAGTAGGTGCTTAATAAATATTTTTTTAACGAATGCTCCAAAAGTGTATATTAATTGCAAACTTAGCAAATATGTATTAAATGTATACTTGATGCTTGGCATCAGATAAATAGCTACAATTATAGATCAGGAACTCTGGGGAGACTATTTCTGTTCTGTCAAAATTTCAAGTAATCTTCCAGAAACTTGAAAACTGGTTGTATATTGAGAGCAACAGAAGGGAGAAGTGCGTTTCAATTTCATCGAACATGATCATCCTCCAAAGCCATCTTTCTTAGAGAATTTGTATGAAGGGAGGTAGAAGAACATCATTAAGATGGATCGTCTATGCAGTGACCAAGAAGGGTAATCTTAGAAAAGAGTCAACTATTTAAAAAAAGCAGGGATTGAAGTTGGAGCTTTGTGAAGGGACTGTGTGCAAATGTAGTCTGAAATACACTTTCCCTACAAATATTTTTAACTTTTTATTTTAAAATCATTTTAGATTTACAGAAGTTGCAAAGATTGCATAGAGAGTTCTTTTATACCCTTAATCTGGCCTCCCCTAATGTTAACATATTACAAAATCATGGTAAATTTATTGAAACTAAGAAATTCACATCTGTACAATACTTTTAACTGTAGAATCAACTCAGATTTTCCTGGTTTTTCAGTTAACTTTTTTAAGGTACCAGAATCCAATATAGGATGTCACATTTTATTTAGTCTTCATGACTCTTTAGTCTCCTCGAAATGGTGACAGTCCACAAATACTTTTAACTGAAAGAATGATATAAAAGTATATTTGTCATATCAATTCCATCTTCCTATCTTTCCTTCTTCCACTGAAGTTGGGCACCAGTTATGTTCTTGGCTATTCATTCTAATTTATATGTTGAATATTTTTCCATTACACACAATTGTAAGTGTACCAATGTGATCACCTTTTGGTACATGTATTACACTCAAATATATCAAAGCACTCTTCTAGCTTTGACAAACTACCTTCCCATACATTGTTGGGACATGGTATAGAGTGATGGTTGAGAACACAGACACTGGAGACTGCTTGAATTTGAATCTTCACTGTGGTTGTATGACATTAGGCAAGTGAAGGAAGTCAATGTAGGGTAGTAGAACAATTCTGCATCAGAATGTCTGCTTTACTATCTTGACTAGATGGGGTTCTTTGTATTCTGTAATACGGAGATACTGATACCTGCTCTATGCTTTTTAAGAAGCCACATTAAGGATCAGATGAGATGAGGCATCAGAAAGGATTTTGTAGAATGTGAAATGCAAATCTGACCAATGACAGTGAATTTGTTTGGGAGCGGAGCTGGAACAAGGAGGGCTGGCGAGCCTTACCATGCAGCCTGGGTGGGTCCTAACAGTAGGAAATGTTCTATACGTTTATGGGAAGGGTTTCTGTTGGTCATAAACATTTTGGATGGTTCATGGGTATCTGTCCCTCCTCTTCACCAAATAATATAGGTATGGAAGACAGAGAGTCCTGGAAAAGAGAATAATTATACAGGTGTTACCCCCTTAAAGGCTCACTGGAAAGTGCTCCGGGCCTTTCTGTTAAAACTCATAGGGGACAAAGTGGGTTTGGGGACTGGTGAGCAAACTGTTAATCTTAAATCCTCATTTCCACACCAGCATTGTTTATTTCAGTCGTTACCACAAAGAACTTTCAGAAGAAGCTGTGCCTCACTTTTTCTCTATGATATCCTGCCACCTTGGGCCTAATGCTCTGAGGTTCTGCAAACCAACACAGTGGCCAAGGAGCATGCTAAGGACCAGGGTATAGAGGGTACTGGAGCTGTCAAAGCTGTCCTAGACATTGACTTTCTGCTTTGTTACCAATCAACTGAGATTTCTCCCACTAAAGAAATAGATGCACCACCTCCTGTTCAAAGAGAAACAAGTTGAAAGGGACACTTCACTTAACTTGTCCCATGGGAACAAGAATGGCATGCTGAGTCAGGGTTCTGAATTCAGGCCCTCAGAGCAGGAGAGTGGGCAGATGATGACACTGCAGCTGGCCACACTTTCTTGTTTATTTGTATTTTTTAAAAAATATATTTTATTGATCTTTTACAGAGAGGAAGGGAGAGAGATAGAGAGTTAGAAACATCAATGAGAGAGAAACATCGATCAGCTGCCTCCTGCACATCTCCTACTGGGGATGTGCCCGCAACCCAGGTACATGCCCTTGACCGGAATCGAACCTGGGACCTTTCAGTCCGCAGGCCGACGCTCTATCCACTGAGCCAAACCGGTTCCGGCTTATTTGTCTTTTTTTAAAATATATTTTTATTGATTTCAGAGAAGGAGAGGGAAAGAGAGATAGAAACATCAGTGATGAGAGAGAATCATTGATTGGCTGCCTCCTGCACTTTCCACACTGGGGATTGAGCCCGCAACCCAGGCAAGTGCCCTTGAGTGGAATAAAACCCAGGACCCTTCAGTCCAAAGGCTTATGCTTTATCCACTGAGACAAACCAGCAAGGGCCACCACTTTATTGTTTTATTGGTTTTTTGTTTTGTTTTGTTTTGTTTTAGAAAACTCCACCTCTGGCAATATAGAACTATAAGTATATAATTAATATAAGGGAACTTCCCCATACCCAGCACTCCTATATAGTATATAAGTCAGGGACAAATTATGTGAATAATAGCTAAGATTTATTGAGTGCTTATTACATATCAGGCATTTTACATTTAATCCTTACAACCTTGTGAAGTAGGATTTATTATTAATACCATTCTACACATGAGAAAATTGAAACACCCAGTTGATAAGAAAAATTGCTCAAAGTTGCATAGCCAGTGATTCAGAGTTCTCTTCCAAAAGCTTTCCTATTCAGAATAACAGTGTTTTTGATAATTAAGATAATTTATAAAGACCTTTACAATGGCAGTGTTATTTCATCTCTACCGCAAATTAAATTGGTATGTACCAAAGAGAAGAGCCATAAACACAGTCATCAGGGTTGATAGTAGTCATTTTGTCTTTAAAAGGTGTCATCTTCATCAATTAGTCAAACACTGGAATGAAAGAGATGAACTATACACTGAGATTTAAAATGCTTGAGGGGAAGCAATGAGCAATGCTGGCCTTTTGTTACCCTTGTAACAGTCTCCATGATCTACTGATCTGGGAGGAGGAGTGCTTTTATTGGAGGCTAATTTACAGCATTTTCTACTGAAAAAAGAAAAGGAAGGAAAACACTGGGTTATTCTTCCCCTTAAAGACCAGATTTTGACCTAATACACGTGTGAACATGGATGAGCTCTGTCACCCAGGTTCTCTAGTACAGTAAAGTTACCTGATCTGATCAAAGGGTGCCATGCTCTAAGAAACCTGATTTCCCATGGATAACAACCAGGGACTGCATATTTTCACAGATGTGAGATGCCCTCAGCTAGACAGAACACAGTGTAACTGTTCTTGGTTATTGGGAAGGACTTTGCAGCACCTCAGGCCTGTCATTATGACCATCAGCGATCATTGTGGGAATTGGGGGAAAGTGTTAGTGAATAGGAAGCGCCAATTACAGAACACTGGATAAAACAGCCTTTGCTCTAATTACACTGTGTTAGATTGATGGGTCTAATGAGCAGTGTCCCTTAATCCAAATGTTGATTTTGGAATGAGTTAGAATTAGGGCTAAAACTATGTTAGTAAATATATGTACTGGATAGGCTGGGTGACTGACTCCAAGTAGAATTCAGATTAGTTCAACTGGTATTTCTTCCTTTTAAAAAAATCCTCACCTGTGGATATGCTTTTATGGATTTCTGGAAAGGAGAGAGAAAGAGAGAGAGAGAGAGAGAGAGAGAGAGGCTTATAGGATCCGACTGCTCATCTTCGGGCTTCCCCCTTGTCCCAAGACTTCTCCCCTCAGCACCATGGATGGCTCTCATCATTTAAATTTCCACTAAGATATCACTCCTAAGACTGACCTTTCTGATCATCCTAACTTAGAAACTCCCCTCACCCTCTCCACCAATCACTCTATCCCAGTGGTTGGCTAACTGCAGCTCGGCAAACCATGGCTCACAGGCCACATGCGGCTCTTTGGCCCCTTCAGTGTGGCTCTTCCACAAAATACCGACTTCTGTGCATGGGCCACGAAGTTTCAATCGCACTGTACATGCACGCCCTCACATGGTATTTTGTGGAAGATCCACACTGAAGGGGCCAAAGAGCCGCATGTGGCTCGCGAGCTGCAGTTTGCTGATCACGGCTCTATCTCATGACTCTTCATTTCCAGTACTAGTCTGTAATTTCGTGTTCACTGTCTGCCTTTCCCTGAAATGAAGGCACTGGAAGGGGAGGGAATGGGGCTGTCTAAATCACTGCTCTGACCTCATGCCCAGAATAGCATCTGACTCACAATAGATGTTTAATAGTCACTGAATGAAGGAATACAGAATTAAAAGAGTGAAATTTTGTGTGACATGTGTATGGAGATTAGAGATGAAGACCTGTGCAATTTTCTTAACCTATCTTCTATTATATCAGTTTCTGTAATCTAGGGCATAGATATCAAAAGAACTGGTTGCTTCTAGGAACAAGGTAATGCCATTTGATTGATTGGTTGATTCACTCATTCGTTCATTCACTCATTCATTCATCATTTTTCACTTATTAGGCATTTCTCTATAGGCTTCCTCTATTCTGTATTCCGTTAGTTATTTTAACTAAGTGTGTGTGTTTGTGTGTTGGATGGAGAATCAAGTAAATAAACAATTAGTGCAATGCACAAAGTGTTTTCTAAATAGAGGCTATGTAGCTAGAGTTATGGGCACATTGTTTTGAGAACTCAAAGAAAGTGTCCCCTGTTTCTGCTTACTGGAAAGGAAACTTAGCTTATAAGCATTTATCTTTAAGTTTTCAGAGACGGATTTCTCTTATGGCCATTTACCCTAAATCCTACTTTTAACAGACAACACATCTGGAGAAAAAGGAGGAAAAAACACACACAGAATTAATACAGATGCTAATGACCACTAATCCAAATAAAACATATACCGGTTGAACCTGTTTTTTTGCCTCTGGTAAAATCTGTTCTTCTTCATCTTGAGCAAGGGATGCTGAAACAGATTGGGATGGCTGTTGTCTAATGGGGGAGTGATTAATACTTTTCACTAGGCCAACAGATAAAAAGCAAATTTAGTTTCCATTCCCCAAAAAATATTTTTTAAAGGCCAGTTAAATTACTGACTTCATGCTTCACTCAGCAATTATAGGGAGCATTGCTGCACCCTCTCCATAGATGATTAGAATAATTGCTGTCCTTTCATCTTTCTCACCTAACAGCATTCTCCCAGTGCCTCCCACTTCCCTTTGTGGTTTAGCATGCTGCCTATATCTACTTTGCTGAGAGAACATTAAGGCTCAGTATAATTGGGCCATTTCCCTGTCATTCTGACTTGCTTCTAAATCTTCCTCCTCCATAGGTTGCAGTGAGGTCAATCATATGCAGTCAAATGGCAGAGAAGAGATTAAAAATACATATATTCTAGAACTAAATATGAGCCACATATGAACCTCAATTACAAAGGGAACTTCTTTTAGTATATCTGAGATCGAGACATTGGCAGTTTTCCTGCACCTGCTGGCAATCACTATCACTTTGATTAGCAGCATGACAGATTCTTGATTTATATTGGTCTCTTGTCATAAGTAGTAAGAGTTAGGGTTTCAAATAACAGTGTTTCCCATACTTGCCTGAACATTGGTATCAACTGTGGCACTTGAAAAAAAAATATGCCCCAAGCCTACTGAATCAAAGGTTTCGATAGGCCTATGGAACTATATATTTAAAATTAGGTGAGCAGAGCATCTGGCGAGATCTGGGAAATGTGATGCTAATAACAGTTGATAGATAGTTTATATATCTGCTGATGCTTTTCTGTTTGGAGCAATACCTGGATATATTTCTTTGATTATATTGAGATTAAAATTCTCAGAGTTATGTCTCCCATTGAATCTTCCCAGTGCCCACTGCCTGTATTATGAAAAAGAGATTCATGTGGAGTACTCTGTAATGAAGATCTCTTTCTGTTTTCATTATTCCACTGAATAAATGAGATCACCAGTACATCTTCCTCTTTGTCAATGTTATGACAATATACATTGACCTCATGACATTTGTCAACAAAGCTGCCTCACCAACTGAAGTCAGCCAACTCTACTTCAAAGGCACTTGAATGTTTCATGTTATAAAGTCTACTTTGATGGAAGTTAAGTGTTAGAAAAAGTAGCAGACTTCTAAAATATTACAGATGGAGAGGCCATTGGAGGGCAACCATTATTACCCGACAGTGATAAAAATAAAGGAACAGAGGCCAGTGAGGGACTTACTAAAGTCAAATGGTTAACCACAGAGATAGTTTGAACTAAATCTGCTTCCAGGACTAATATCCTCTCTATAACACCATTCTCTGATTCTCACAATCAATCACCTTTTTCTCTGAGCCTCAGTTTCCTTTTTTAGAAAAAAAGCATATTAGACTGGATCAGTGGCTCTAAAATGTGTTCTCTGAGACCCTGGATTTAGTGATGAGAGTGGTGGTGAAGAGGGAGGACAGACCAGAAGTTGGGGCTCACTCTTCTCATTCTTCTTTCATCTGGTTGGTATATTGAAATTGTGTTAGGGGTATGTTTGGATAAAACCATTCTGATACTTAAAAATATAAGGTGTAAATACACAGGACTATATAGCGATTTTCAAATACATATATGATTATAATATTTGGGGGTTCTGAGGAAAGAGTTCTGTGAAAGCAAGGATGCTGTGTTTCTTTGTCATTCTCCATAGGACATGATTCTTGTGAAGGATACTCATTGATCAACTCTAGGTGTGGCTTGGTTAACTCAAAGAATTGATACTTTGAAACTGAGAGAACCATGGAAAGAGAGGCTATTTAGAGACAGACTACCTTTTTAAAATCCTCTTTTAAAAGCAAAAATGAAATGTTTACAATTTCTCCTAAAATGGAAAGGTGACATCAGTGCATAGGCAGGAATATCATGCATGCTGTTCTTGGCTTTCCTAACAAGTGCAGACAGAGGGCAGACTCTCAGTGTGAAGTATCCTTTCTCTTATTTGAGTCTATTATGCATTTAGGGAAACAATGACACTTCTCTTTTGAGTTCTGAGAATATATTCTAAGGAGGAGACCCTTTGTCTATCTCTCTCCTTTGAATCCATCTATATTTCACATTAATTTACGTCTTATATATGTTCTATGCAGTTGGCCTGAGCTATTTTCCATGTTGGTCCAGACACAAGTGGAAGAGACCTGAATGTGTGTCTGCCTATTTCCTCTTCATTTTTATCTGGACCCTTTTACCCCAAAAGGGATTAGATCTTTGTTTTCCTACCCCATTAAGATACACTAAGATACACTCTTTGATTTTCAAAACTTCTTTACACATTGTCACCATCTTTCTCACTTTTTCTTGCTCAGTTTCCTTCACTGTAAGCTCTCATATGCTCATTCCTCATTTGTCACCAGTCTTTAGAATGACTGGTTTGTGACAGAAAAGAATGAATTAGGAAAGAGCCACTACCACTACATAAGCCGAATGGAGCCACTTCCTTCCTCTTTGCCCATCAGCAATGACAAAAGAGCCTACCCAGCTAAGTGATAGGACATTTGGGGGTTTTGTGGCTGAAGCTTATTTGTAGCTGAAGCTCTTCAGAGCTTAAGTGATTGAATTATCACTTACAGTGCATACGTTTCTTCTGTAGTATTTGATAGTTACTTATCTCTCCTTGGTTTTTTACAGTGTGTTTTACTATATCCAGTTTAATGTTTTCCCCTTAGTTGATTTTATTTCAAGTATTTTGTTTCTGGGTATACACAGCAGGGATATGAGTTTCCAAAGGTAATAGATCCTAGTTTGTCTGTGAATTAATTGATAGCACCATTTGGAAACAAGTCCTAGAATCTCACTGATACAACATAAATAGGATCTACAGGGATTTTTTCACCTCTCTGGCATTCTCTCTCTCCATACCCCCTGACCCATTCTAACTTCCATGTACAGGGGAGAAAACTAACCTCTTTCACACCCCTCTGCTTCTGTATATGCTGTTCCTTGGCTAGGAATGCTCTTCCCTTTACCATGCACTAGAAAATTTAGACTAGTTTTTTAAGGCCTAATAGAAATGTCATCTGATCTGGTATGCCTTTCAGATGCCCATGAGCAAAGTCAGATGGTCTGCCTTCTGTTTTCTCATTGTACTTTACTGATAGCACTGTGATGCTCTCCTGAGTCTAGCCCATTCAATTGGGAGATATCCAAGGGATAACAAAGCTTTATTCCTCTTTGAATTCTTAGTGCCTCACAGGCTTCCTAGAACATAGACAGTTGTGTGGCTGAAAGAAGTGATGAATCAATTAACCACCCATTCCCCAGCACCTGGGACTTCTAAAGGGGCTTCTGTTCTCCTTTGCTCCCTTTTCTCTAATTTGCATTCAATCTATTAATAATAATAAGATTTTTTCCTCCTGTACAATCTTCTTTACTAGCTTGTTTTTCTCCAATTTCATTTATTTTGTAAATATGCAACTATTTCCATAGATACCAGTCTAACCTGGAACCTTTTTATCTCAATTTTGGAATTTTGCAATAGCCTCCTGGTAGACTGTCTTCTGTATGTTCCTACTATAATGTACCCTTCTACCAGGTACCCATTCAATTATCTCAAGCCACATATATACTACACTAGAGGCATTGTGCACAAAATCCAGGCACTCAGGGCGGTCCCTCGTCCCAGCCTGTGCCCTTTCACAGTCTGGGAGGCCTTGGAGGATGTCCGACTGATGGCTTAGGCCTGCTCCCCTTGGGCTGTCAATCAGACATCCTTAGCACTGCTGCAGAGGCGGGAGAGGCTCCCACCACCGCCGCTGAGCTTGTCAGTCTTGAGTCCGGCTCAGGGCTTCTGGCTGAGCGGTGCTCCCCCTGTGGGAGCACACTGACAACCAGGGGGCAGCTCCTACATTGAGTGTCTGCCCCCTGGTGGTCAGTGCATGTCATAGCGACCAGTCATTCTGTTGTTCAGTCAATTTTCATAATAGCCTTTTATTATATAGACTAGAGGCCCGGTGCATAACATTCACGCACTAGGGGAGTGTGGGGGTCCCTAAGCCAGACCTGCACCTTCTCCAATCTGGGAGCCCTCAGGGGAGCCCTCTTCAATCCGGGAGTTTCTGTCTGTCTTTGCAATCATATGAGCAAATTGTCTGAGATCCCAATTCAGTTTGGTTTTTTGCTCACAGAATAATAGAGGCATTTTTTTTTCTTTGCTTCATTGGTTGAGATTTCCTGGAAGTTTTAGGATATCTTCCCTTTAATTTTTCCTAGACACTCTGATTTTACTTATGTCTCTCACCTTTACTTTCCCTCCATCCCCCACCACAACAGTAACTTGCTCCAGGCTCACTTTGCTCTAATGTCTAGGACAGTGATGGCAAACCTTTGACACACGTGTCAGAGGTGATACTCGAACTCATTTTTTTGGTTGATTCTTCTTTGTTAAATGGCATTTAAATATATAAAATAAATACCCAAAATATAAGTCGTTGTTTTACTATGGTTGCAAATATCAAAAAATTTCTCTATGTGACACGGCACCAGAGTTAAGTTAGGGTTTTTCAAAATGCTGACACACGGAGCTCAAAAGGTTCGCCATCACTGGTCTAGGAGATCCATCTGCCACCATAACTACGATTCCCAGAATTCCTGGTGCTCCCTGTG